>NC_091246.1:184175000-186675000 GCF_042477335.2 Ovis canadensis | reverse complement strand
ACACATGGAACACTACAAAAAATAAATTGAAATCTAAAAAAAAGTTAGTGGGTTTGTAAAACCCTGTAGTAAAAATGCACACACACACACACACACACACACACACATATACAAACATATCCTTTATTAACAGTTGGAATATATCTCTTCAGTTCAGTCGCTCAGTTCAGTTCAGTTCAGTTCAGTCGCTCAGTTGTGTCCGACTCTCTGTGACCCCATGAATTGCAGCATGCCAGGCCTCCCTGTCCAGCACCAACTCCCGGAGTTCACTCAGACTCACGTCCATTGAGTCAGTGATGTCATCCAACCATCTCATCCTCTGTCTCATCCTCTGTCGTCCCCTTCTCCTCCTGCCCCAAATCCCTCCCAGCATCAGGGTCTTTTCCAATGAGTCAACTCTTCTCATGAGGTGGCCAAAGTTCTGGAGTTTCATCTTTAGCATCATTGCTTCCAAAGAAATCCCAGGGTTGATCTCCTTGAGAATGGACTGGTTGGATCTCCTTGCAGTCCAAGGGGCTCTCAAGAGACTTCTCCAACACCACAGTTCAAAAGCATCAATTCTTTGGTGCTCAGCCTTCTTCACAGTCCAACTCTCACATCCATACATGACCACTGGAAAAACCGTAGCCTTGACTAGACAGACCTTAGTCGGCAAAGTAATGTTTCTGCTTTTGAATATGCTGTCTAGGTTGCTCATAACTTTTCTTCCAAGGAGTAAGCATCAGTCGTTCAGTCATGTCCAATTCTTTGTGGCCCCATGGACTGCAGTACACCAGTCTTCCCTGTCCATCAGGAACTCCTGGAGCTTACTCAAACTCATGTCCATTGAGTCAATGATGCCATTCAGCCATGTCATCCTATGTCATCCACTTCTCCTCCCACCTTCAATCATTCCCAGCAACAGGATCTTTTCTAATGAGTCAGTTCTTCACATCACATGGCCAAAATATTGGAGTTTCAGCATCAGTCCTTCCAGTGAATATTCAGGACTGATTTCCTTTAGAACAGACTGGTTTGATTTCCTTGCAGTCCAAGGGACTCTCGGGAGTCTTTTCCAACACCACAGCTCAAAAGCATAAATTCTTCAGTGCTCAGTTTTCTTTATAGTCCAGCTCTTACATCCATACATGACTACTGGAAAAACCATAGCCTTGACTAGATGGAACTTTGTTGACAAAGTTATGTCTCTGTTTTTTAATATACTGTCTAGCTTGGTCATAAATTTTCTTCTAAGGAGCAAGTGTCTTTTAATTTCATGGCTGCAATAACCATCTACAGTGATTTTGGAGCCCCCCAAAATAAAGTCTGTCACTGTTTCCATTGTTTCCCCATCTTAGTAGATACTAATTTTTCATTAGTTCTCATTGATGAAATGAGTGCTCCATTTAAATAGTTGCATTGTTACAAAGCAAGATTGTGAGAGAATAAGCTTTTTTGCCCTAGCCACCACTCTTCAAATAATTTGTTTCATATCACTGTGTTTGGACTTCCTATTACTAAGCAGTGCTGATTAAAATAAAATGCACAACCTGAAAATTGAGAATTATGTTTTATTTGATGAACAAAACTGAGGACTTAAACCTTGGACACAGCCTCTCAGTTCTGTGAAACTATTTCAAAGAGGAAAGGTTATATAGGAGATTTTGCAACAAACACCAGGTAGCTGAACGTCAAAATATTATAAAATATAAAGAAAACCAGAAATTTCAAGTCAATGAATTTAGCACTTTTCTATGCATGGGAAGATGCCAGAGTCTGGGCTTACTGAAATCATTCCTTTGATATGCATCTCAGCTCTCTAGGATGAGTATCTTGTGCTTTCTCATCTTGAGTCTCCTCAGGGTGCAACTTTGGAGGGTGGCTACAGGGGCTGATAGCTTAATGACAGGCATTCTGTTCCTTTTCTAGGTTCCCTCCAGGCTAACTGTGAGTGCCGTTGTAATGTGATGATGGCTTGCTGACTGTAACATCCTTTGTTCACCTATATAGGAGGCAACATTTTTTTTCATTGACAGTAGTTATATTTAATATGTGTGTATCAATCAGCGTCTAGTTAGAAGATATAAGCACTACCAGGAATTTGAGAAAGAAAATTGTTAGCTAGGTGATTAAAGGTTAAAAGAAAATTATAAGTTATATAGAAGTTGTAAATGCATATCTCAGCTACTACTCTCCTGAAAACCCAGGAAATGAGAATAAGAAGTGGACAGACTTAATGTATCTTTCTATCCCCCAACTTAAATTCAGATCTCTCTGTAAAAGGTATGGCTGCACTAGAACACCAGCCTCCCAGGGCTGAAGAAACCTGCCAGAGAGGACAACCCAGAGCTCAGATGCAAGAGTGGCTTGTCCAGTGGTGAAAACTTGATGAATGGTGAGAACCATAGCTAGTCTACAAAGGTCCCTAAAACCAGTGCTATTAGACCTCCAACAAGCTGACTTACTGGGTCTCCTGCTATCAAAAATAACACATCAGAAGAAGGGAAAAGCCCTACAGTGCCCCCTCTAGCTCTTTTTATTAACAAAGTCTAATCTGGAGACAGCAGCAAAGGAAAAATGTTTACCAGCCACAGCTTCAGTACAGTTAACCTCTTTATCTATGGGTTCTGCATCTCCAGATTCAACCAACATCCTAACAAAAATATTTGGAAAAAAAAAATCCAGATAGTTCCAAAAAGCAAAACTTGAACCTGGGGATTTCTCTGATGATCCAGTGGTAAAGACTCCAGACTATCACAGCAGGAGGAGCAGGTTTGATCCCTGGTCTAGGAACTAAGATCCTACATGCTGCATTACCCAGTTAGGAAAACAAACATAAATGAATGAAAGAAAAAAATAAAATTAACACTTGTACTTGCTACTCATTGGCAACAATTTTCAACATTTGCATTGTATTTACAACTATTTACATAGTAATTATATTATATTAAATATTATAGGTAATCTAGAGATAAAAGGTGGTGCTAGTGGCCTGCCAGTTCTTGATGCAGGAGATATCTGTGACTTGGGTTGGATCCCTGGGTTGAGTAGATCCCCTGGAGGAGGCATGGCAATTCACTCCAGTATTCTTGCCTGGAGAATCCCATGGACAGAGGAGCTTGGTAGGCTACAGACCATAGGGTCATGTAGTCAGACACACCTGAAGTGAATTAGCACACACACACAGAGATAAAATATATGAGATGATGAGCATAGGTTATATACAAACACTGCTACTTTATATAAGAGACTTAAGCATCTGCAGATTATCTGCAAGGACCCTAGAATAAATCCCCTGTGAATACTGCGGGATGACTATATTGTTAAAGAGGATGAAGAAAGGGAGGTCTAGCAAGGAATTCTACCTGGCACAGCACGTATCAAGTAGATCATACATGCAGATGTTTTCCTTTTTTGGAACAGAATCAACTGCAGCCTCTTCTGTTTCACTGTCACATTTTGAAAAGCCAAAACTCCATGGGGGAAGAAAAATAAGAGAGAGAAAGTTAAAAATCCTGTCAAAACTTGGCTCAGAGGCAACACTAGCAGCCTGATTTAGCCACTCTTGCCTTGTAGCAACTTACATAGAGATGTCTCCCATTATAACAGCGTGTTAGCCTATTTAATTGAATAACTTTCCAGGAAGTTATCAGAAAGACAAAGTGATGTGAATGTCTTATTTAGCTACATATTTCTGGAAATACTGACAACTTGAATTTAATTATGCACATCTCCCTCTAAAGAAGCAAGATGAATGAAGAGAGATGAAGTATATGTCAGCGTTCCTTGGCCTGCTTTTATGGAACAGGGTATGTTTCAAATAATTTAATGTAAGATTAACTTTCTGTTTGCCTCATTTCCCTGTGATTAATTGAATGATTCTTCACTGGAGCAGTTTATCCTATATATCTTGCCACGAGAATCAATAAAGAGATCCAACTAATCAAAGTAGCAAATAATTTTGTAACTTAACTTTTTAATATTTTTTTTTCAATTTCAGTTCTTTTTTAAATTAATCAATATTCTTTTTTAGGGTAATTTTATGTTCATAGCAAAACTGAACAAAAACTATAGAGAACTCCCGTGTAGCCTTATTTCAACAAAACCTCACTTGCTATGAACTTCCCACCTCCCGACAGTACACACTGGTTACAGTCATAAACCTACATTGATACATCATTAACTTTTCAGTGTCTTTGATTTGTATTTTAGTTGTATCTAGCTTGTTGTTTTACATTCAGTTGTTGCTGTTCTTTCTCTGTCATGTTTGACTCTTTGAGATCCCATGGACTGCAGCACCCCAAGCTTCCCTGTCCTCCACTATCTTCTGAAGTTTGTTCAAGTTCATGTCCATATTACATTCAGTGGATTTCGACAAATGTATAATGATATTTATCTACCATTGTAGTATCATATGGAATATTTTTTGCTCTCATAATCTTCTGTGCTGTTTATCCATTCTTTTCTTCACTCCCACCTCTTCCAGCTTCTGGAGACCACTGATCCTTTTACCATCTCTGTAGGTTTTTCTATCCCGGAATTCCATATACATGGAATTGTACAGTATGGAGCCTTTTTTAGACTGGCTTATTTCACTTAATATTATACATTTAAGGTTCCTCCATGTCTTTTCATGGCTGAATAGCTCATTTATTTTTACCCCTGAATAATATTGTATGTCTGGATATGCCACACTTTGCTCATAATTTACCAATTGAAGGGTATCTTTTTTAAAATTTGTATTTATTTTTGGCCATGCTGGGTCTTCATTGCTGTGCAAGGGCTTTTCTCTAGTTGCAGAGAGTGAGAGCAGCTCTCTCATTGTGGTGCTCAGGCTTCTCACTATGGTGGCTTCTTTTGTTTTGGAGTAAGGGCTCTAGGGTGCTTGGGTTTCAATTTTCATGGCACATGGTCTCAAGAGCTGTGGCTAACAGGCTCTAGAGCAGTTACAGCACACAAGCTTAGTTGCTTCGTGGCACATGGGATCCTGCTGAATCAAGGATCAAACCCATGTCTCCTGCATTGGCAAGCAGATTTTTTACCGCTGAACCAACAGTGAAGCCCTGAAGGGAATCTTTTTGATCTCAAGTTTTGATAATTGTGAATAAAGCTGCTATAAACATCTGTAAGAAAATTTTTGTGTGGACAGAAGCTTTCAACACATTTGGGTAAATACCAAGAAGTGTGATGGCTGGGTGTATGGCCAAGAGTCATTTTGTTTTGCAAGAAGCTGCCAAACTGTCATCCAAAATGCCTCTACCATTTTGTGCTCCCACTAGCAATGAATAACTGATGCACAACCTTGCATTTGATGCTGTCAGTGTTTTGGACTGTGGCTGTTCTGGAAAAGTATGTAGTGGTCTTTTCATTGTCTTTATTGTTGAGTCTTATCAATCAAAGTACTTTTCTTTAATTAAACACTTGTTTCTGGTGTGTTCCACAAAAGTATAATTTTTTCTTTATTTATCTGCTTTAATGACTGTATAAAAATAGAAAAATAATTTGGAATAGATAATAAAGTACATAGCATAGCACATTAAATAGGAAACACAAAGTATTTACTGACTTCCTGACTTCTAAAGAAGACATTTAAGTAAACATCAGGTACTATGACTATAAATAAAAAATGATACTATCAATGATCATAATACTAGCTGTTGACATTTATTGAATAGCAACCTTGTGCCATGCATTGTCTCAGGTACTTCTTAAGTATTAACTCACAATGCCCTGATAATTGAATATTTGTATCACAGCTTTTTACAGATAAAATGCTTCAGTCAGTTCAATTCAGTTCAGTCGCTCAGTCATGTCCGACTCTTGGCAACTCCATGAATCGCAGCACACCAGGCCTCCCTGTCCATCACCAACTCCCAGAGTTCACTCAGATTCACCTCCATCGAGTCAGTGATGCCATCCAGCCATCTCATCCTTGGTCGTCCCCTTCTCCTCCTGCCTCCAATCCCTCCCAGCATCAGAGTCTTCTCCAATGAGTCAACTCTTTGCATGAGGTGGCCAAAGTATTGGAGTTTCAGCTTTAGCATCATTCCTTCCAAAGAAATCCCAGGGTTGATCTCCTTCAGAATGGACTGGTTGGATCTCCTTGCAGTCCAAGGGACTCTCAAGAGTCTTCTCCACACCACAGTTCAAAAGCATCAATTCTTCGGCGCTCAGCCTTCCTCACTGTCTAACTCTCACATCCATACATGACCACTGGAAAAACCATAGCCTTGACTAGACGGACCTTTTTTGGTAAGGTAATGTCTCTGCTTTTGAATATGCTGTCTAGGTTGTTCATAACTTTTCTTCCAAGGAGTAAGCATCTTTTAATTTCATGGCTGGAATCACCATCTGCAGTGATTCTGGAGCCCCCAAAAATAAAGTCAGCCACTGTTTCCCCATCTATTTCCCACGAAGTGATGGGACCAGATGCCATGATCTTCGTTTTCTGAATGTTGAGCTTTAAGCCAACATTTTCACTCTCCTCTTTCACTTTCATCAAGAGGCTTTTTAGTTCCTCTTCACTTTCTGCCATAAGGGTAGTGTCATCTGCATATCTGAGGTTATTGATAAATTATTTTTTTAAATTCACATACAAATAGTAGAACTGATATTGCAGTACAGATTTGCCTAATCTCAAATCAATTCATATTTAGCTATGTTATACTGTCTCACTGTGTCTAATTCTATTATATAGATTAAACATGTCACACAAGTAAAGAAAAGAGCTTGTAGAAGCCCCATCTGTCCCCTGCCCATGGTTGGTTCAGGAATTATTCGAAAGAGGCACAGAATGCCTTTCTTCAACTCAACTCCTAAGGTCCTTATTATCAGCAACTCCTGGTACCTCGGCTTATTAGTCTCCATTTCCAAACTTCTGTATTATTAATCCTTTTCTTGTTGAGTATTCAGCTCAGGCCTCAAGAGCCCTGTCAGCATCTGTGGCAGAAGCAGCAATATTCCAACAGCCGGATTCAGCTGAACATTCAACCTTATAGGTGACAGAACATACAACCCCCCACCCCCCACCCCACCCAATATGTGCATGTCTTCAGGCCCCATGTGTATTTTGAAAGGGATAGGTCACTGGATTTTCTGAATCTAACCATAGATGGGGAAACAGTGGAAACAGAGTCAGACTTTATTTTAGGGGGCTCCAGAATCACTGCAGATGGTGACTGCAGCCGTGAAATTAAAAGACGCTTACTCCTTGGAAGGAAAGTTATGACCAACCTAGATAGCATATTAAAAAGCAGAGACATTACTTTGCTGACTAAGGTCCATCTAGTCAAGGCTATGGTTTTTCCTGTGGTCATGTATGGATGTGAGAGTTGGACTGTGAAGAAGGCTGAGTGCCGAGGAATTGATGCTTTTGAACTGTGGTGTTGGAGAAGACTCTTGAGAGTCCCTTGGACTGCAAGGAGATCCAACCAGTCCATTCTGAAGGAGATCAACCCTGGGATTTCTTTGGAAGGAACAATGCTAAAGCTGAAACTCCAGTACTTTGGCCACCTCATGAGAAGAGTTGACTCTTTGGAAAAAACTCTGATGCTGGTAGGGATTGGGGGCAGGAGGAGAAGGGGACGACCAAGGATGAGATGGCTGGATGGCATCACAGACTCGATGGACATGAGTCTGGGTGAACTCCGGGAGATGATGATGAACAGGGAGACCTGGCGTTCTGCGATTCATGGGGTCACAAAGAGTTGGACACGACTGAGCGACTGAACTGAACTAAACTGAACTGAACCCATACCACTTAGGAGATGAAGACACAGAACTCTCTGCAACTTTTCAAGCCCCCCTACCATATACTGTTCCTACACCATGTGCTTTCTCTTTCCCATTCTTCATAAACATTTCAACTGCTATGACAATTATTTTCTATTGTACATTTCTAATTTTCTACTTATATTAATATATTGTTATTATATATTAATCCCTGCAATGAAATGATTTTTGCAATGAAATGAGTCACACAAAATTTTTACTTTCCCAGAGCACATAAAAATTATGATTACACTATTTACCATCTAAATGGGACTTCAGGTGTCTCAGTGGTAAAGCATCCACCTGCCAATGCAGGAGATGCGAGTTGGATCTCTGGGTCAGGAAGATCCCCTGGAGAAGGAAAATGTAAACTGCTTCAGTATTCTTGCCTGGAAAATCCCATGAACAGAGGAAACAAGCAGACTATAGTCCATGGGGTTGCAAAAGAGTTGGACACAATATAGTGACTAAACATCAACAGTCATCTAAACATAGGCACCAATTATACTTGCTGACATTTTGAGGTTGAGTGAGGTATGCTGGTCAAGAATATGAATTCTAAGAAAATAACTGTTGTCTCTCCTGGGTTTGAACATCTAATCGTCAGTGCAAGACCCTCTTCCCCCACTACTTTTTTCTTTCTCTGGCTCAGTGTCCCACAACATTCAAAAAAGAAGCTGATTTATCTGTTTAGGTTGCTATGAGACTATTAGAAAGAACAAATCCCTACCTACACCCAAAAGACATATGTGATGTGTAGGAAAGTATTCTCTCTTTAAACAACTGAGACTTTGAGGATTGCTTCCTATAGAAAATTACAGAATGTACTATGGAAACTGGTACTTAGAATTAGGGTACTATCATAATTTGAAAAAGCCTAAAATATATACCTGGATGTAAGGAAAAAGCATATGCTATTGAGAGTTGGAAACATGACAGTCCATGGAAGGAAGAGGCATGATACTAGTTCATATTTTCACCTGTGATTTGAAAGGCAGACAATGGCTCCAATACAAGCTATAGTTCTAGGAATAGAAGTTGGGAAAAAGAATGTTAATAATATTTGTCTATTGGCTTCTATTTGGTTGCATTTGATATGGTTATTCTAAGGTAAAAAAAAAAAAAATCTCCCCTTTGCGAGAAGGCAGAAAAGAGAATAAAGTTCAGAAATTTAGGGACAGGAGAGCTGGGTGTGGCAACATATTAATTCTAAAAAATAAAAAAACAAAATTGAGACATGCTATGAGCCACCATAGCTTTGGAACTGTGATGCTGGAGAAGACTCTTGAGAGTCCCTTGGACTGCAAGGAGATCCAACCAGTCCATTCTGAAGGAGATCAGCCCTGGGATTTCTTTGGAAGGAATGATGCTAAAGCTGAAATTCCAGTACTTTGGCCACCTCATGTGAAGAATTGACACATTGGAAAAGACTGTGATGCTGGGAGGGACTCGGGGCAGGAGGAAAAGGGGACGACAGATGATGAGATGGCTGGATGACATTACTGACTCGATGGACGTGAGTTTGAGTGAACTCCGGGTGTTGGTGATGGACAGGGAGGCCTGGCGAGCTGCAGTTCATGGGGTCGCAAAGAGTCGGACACAACTGAGTGATTGAACTGAACTGATGAGCCACCAAGGCCAACGAGAGCTCAGCATAATGGCAACTAGGAAATCTAGGTTAAACCCAGACACCAATATTTAAAATACCTGAATGGGTTGAAAGAACCAGGTAGTCGTAACAGTTTTTTTGTTTTTTTGGTTTTTTTTAGGGTAAGGATGTTGGCTCTCTTATCAAACCATTAGGCTCAGAATATCCACAATAAAACCAAATAAAAAGAAATGTATAGTCTAAGCCCATGCATATGGTTAATGACACATGGAGTTGTATAAAAGCAAATAGGTAACAAGCAACATTTTTTTAAACTAAATTTGAAGATTTTTGTCTGCCAAAGACATAATAATACTGAAATAAAAAATGATTTTGACTGCCCAAACCTTTTACAATCAAGAAACAATCTAAAAAAGTCTTTCTAACCCCTGTCTTAGTTTCCCTGGAGGACTTATTCTGCAATGCCTACTTCAAAGCTGGCCAAGGAGAAAGATAAAAATGCAAGTGCTAAGAGACTATATAGTTCTGAACTGTATTTGCAATGATGTTTACATAGTGAACAGCTTTGGAAAATAGAAAGAATGTCTCTTTAGGCAAAAATCTGGAATGTTTACTGTCCGTAATAAGAAAGATAATGTCTCTTTCTGAGTCAGGTAGTCTTACTGCCTCTTATAAAAGACATGTGTTCCTTAAATTCATATTTTTTGGAATAATGCAACCCACTGTATTATTCAAGGATCATCTGGTCTTCTTAATGTCACACTGTGGGAATTGAGAGAGGAGACAGGCACAAAAAATGTTGACTTTCTTGCTAGTGCTGTTATTGTGAATAATAAAATTATTTGCCTCTATTCCAGGACTCAAGTTTTTTATCAACATCTATGAAACTATAGCAGTTACTATGTTTAACCACAAACATGGTAGAATCTCAAACCTTTCACAGTGTCTGATAGACAAGACCACAAAAGACATGTCAAGGCAACCCACAGAAACACATATTATAAACTTAAGAAGAATAAATGGAGTGGGATTCATACCTTAATAGTTTATTCCTACCCACTAATCTCAGAATATATGTCCTTTGGAATGTATGCTCAATGAAATTTTAGAGTTGCTACAGACTAATGGATCATACATGGTCCTCATTTTTCTCTTTCCTAAATAACAGTGTTTGTTGTGACTAGAATTTTTCTAAACCCCAATTGTCAGTATATATTAGATGTATGGAGTGTACATAATTTGTGTTTTTAGTTCAATAGCATCCGTAACTGCAGTTTATGTTAGAACTCACTATACCTCATCAGGGAAAATGTTGCTTGAGTTTGTTGATATGACTGAATGTTTGGATGGGTATATTTTATCACTTGGAGAGACAGTATGTCAAATATTCATTGACTAGAACAAAGACCGTGATAGACTTATCAGGTGCCATATTTATGTCAATCAACTTCTAGGTCCAGTTTTGTTACATTATCAATTTACATTTCTTTACAATTTCATTTTCTCTTAATTACTACTGCTTTATTATATATTTTCCAACTAGTAAATTCTCCCACTATTTTCTCCTTCAAATATATTTTAGTAGTAGCTATCCTTTCCAAGCCTGTAAATATGTTGGAATTTTGACTGTCAATTTAAATACATACAGACATATGCACACATGTGTGTATACACACACTAATTGTTGGAGATTTTATTGGAATTGCATTATATCTGGAGGTATGATGAGAAACGTCATCTTTATATTACTCTCTCTTCCATCCCAGAAACATTGTATATGCCTCCCTTCATTTAGATCTTCTTTAATGAAACTCAATATTTTTATGTTTTTCCATAAAATTCTTTACATCTTTGTTTAGACTTAGTCCTAGGTATTTTTATTTTGGTGCTATTGGAAATCAGATATTTAAATTTCTATTTTTCCTTTTATATATCAACACATTGCTTTTTAAAATATATTTATTCAAAATTATTCACAAATTTTCTTACTAAAATAATATTTAGCTGTGGAATCTTTAGATAATCTTTCATACTTATCATACTATATGTGAATAATGAATCATTTTTTTCTTCCTTCTAATCTCTTTACCTTTATTTATTTTTTCTTGCCTGCAAGTGAATCAAAAATATGAAATAGAAAATGTTTACAGTTATCACTGTAAGTCACTTTATATTGATCCTTTTCTCAAAGGAAGTACTTTGAACATTTTATTAAAGGAAGAAAGTTCTTACAGATTTTTATACTGCTAAATTATTGCATCCCATTCACAATAACTACATCCCTATTTATATAAATAGGGCATAATATTACAAACTTAATTTGGTTAAAATGAATTAAATATATAGACATTTCTCAGCTGTGGCCAAATGTTTAAAACCACCTTTAGCACAGCTAAAACTTTCAGCTAAAACTCTGATAAAACTTTCTATGATGATGGTAAAGTTCTATTCTATATTGTATACTGTGGCTATGGAGCTCTTAAAATGTGGCAAGTGCAACTCAGGAAACAAATTTTTAATTTTATGTCAGTTTAACTAATTTAAGTAGCTCCATGTGAATATTGGTTTTTGTCCACTGGATATCAAAACTTTAGAGCAATTTTTGTTTGCTAAATAGAGGCCATAAAGTGAGTTCTAGTCACTCAGTCATGTCCAACCCTTTGCAACCTCATGGATTGTAGCCTGCTAGGCTCCTCTGTCCATGGAATTCTCCAGGCAAAAATACTGGAGCGGGTTGCCATTTCCTTCTCCAGGAGATCTTCCCAACCCAGTGATAAAGCCTGAGTCTCCTGCATTGCAGGCAGATTCTTTACCCTCTGAGCCATCTCTATTTTGGGAAGCCCCAAATATAGGCCTTATGTAGTACCAACTTATAACTGGTATCAAGATTGAAGAGAATGAAAGAAAAAAGAAGTAAATTGTCCATAATCTATAAAACTCCTAGAGGAGAACATAGGCAAAACACTCTCTGACATAAATCTCAGCAGGATCCTCTATGACCCATCTCCCAGAATATTGGAAATAAAAGGAAAAAGTAAACAAATGGGATCTAATTAAAATTAAAATCTTCTGCACAACAAAGGAAACTATAAGCAAGGTGAAAAGACAGCCTTCAGAATGGGAGAAAATAATAGCAAATGAATAAATTGACAAACAACTAATCTCAAAAATATACAAGCAACACCTGCAGCTCAATTCCAGAAAAATAAATGACCCAATCAAGACATGGGCCAAAGAACTAAACAGACTTTCTCCAAAGAAGACATACAGATGGCTAACAAACACATGAAAAGATCATTCAACATCACTCATTATCAGAGGAATGCAAATCAAAACCACAATTAGGTACCATCTCATGCTAGTCAGAATGGCTGCGATCCTGAAGTCTACAAGCAATAAATGCTGGAGAGGGTGTGGAGAAAAAGGAAGCCTCTTACACTGTTGGTGGGAATGCAAACTAGTACAGCCACTATGGAGAACAGTGTGGAGATTACTTAAAAACCTGGAAATAGAACTGCCATATGACCCAGCAATCCCACTGCTGGGCATACACACCGAGGAAACCAGAATTGAAAGAGACACATGTACCCCAATGTTCATTGCAGCACTGTTTATAATAGCCAGGACATGGAAGCAACCTAGATGTCCATCAGAAGACAAATGGATAAGAAAGCTGTGGTACATATACACAATGGAGTATTACTCAGCCATTAAAAGGAATACATTTGAATCAGTCCTAATGATATGGATGAAACTGGAGCCTATTATACAGAGTGAAGTAAGCCAGAAAGAAAAACACCAATACAGTATACTAACACATATATATGGAATTTAGAGAGATGGCAACGATAACCATGTATGTGAGATAGCAAAAGAGACACAGATGTATAGAACAGTCTTTTGGACTCTGTGGGAGAGGGTGAGGGTGGGATGATTTGGGAGAATAGCACTGAAATATGTATAATATCGTATGTGAAATGAATCGCCAGTCCAGGTTCGATGCATGATACAGGATGCTCAGGGCTGGTACACTGGGATGACCCAGAGGGTTGATATGTATGGGGTGGAGGTGGGAGGGGGGTTCAGGATGGGGAACACGTATACACCCATGGCAGATTCATGTTGATGTATGGCAAAACCAATACAATATTATAAAATAATTAGCCTCTAATTAAAATAAATAAATTTATATTTTTTAAAAAAGAAGTAAATTATCATAAAATTTCTTCACTCTTCTCACATAAATTTTTGACCACTGCAAAAGCAGAAGGGAAAGTCTATTATTATTGTTAATAGTCTGAGACATTGTTCATCTCCTTAGAGTGCTAAGGAGCCCAATGTGCTTTCCTTAAAGTATTAATGATTTTTTGTGGTATAAGAAGAAGTGACACCACATTTATTTGCATTGCTTGGAACTCCCAGAAATGTTATCTTTTCACAAATAACAAATAATAATGGATTTTAAAAGGCCTTCAGATAAGAAAAATTCATTTCTGAAAGACCAATCATTTAAAATGCTATTAGCCCCTTCAAGTGCAAGGAGCCCTTGTGAACCCTGACCTTGAGGATCAGAAAAGTCATATTAACTGTTGTTTTAGTTCATGCTGCTCTAATGAAATACCAGAGACTGGTATTTCTCGTGGTTCTGGAGACTAGAAGTCCTAGGTCAGGGTGCCAGCATGATAGGGTTCTAGGGTGAAGTTTCTCTTTCTGTAATTTTGCCTCACAGGCCCAGTTCTTGATTCAGGCATGATGACAGATCTTATATATCTTTGTTGTTTTGTAAGAGCACTAATCCCATCATGGGGATTCAGCCCTAGTGACCTTATCTAAACATTTATTTCCCAAAGGCCCTACCTCCAAACATCATCACATTGGTTATTAGGGCTTCAATGTAGAAATGTGGGGAGGACTATCATTTAATCTATAGCAGGCATAAGGGATACATTAAGAAAGACTGCAGGGGTGGAAAAACAAAGAAAACCGGGGGCAAAATCATATGCCTTTTCCAATATCCAAAATTTCATGCAGCTTGTTGTATATTGAATTATATTCAAAGGAGAATATGGTGAAATAATACCAAGATTAAATCCAGTGTGAGTATGAAAACTGAATCTTTACTACCTTTACTCTCAAGTGTGTGTTCTAATGGGTTTCCCTGGTGGCTCAGTGGGGAAGAATCCACCTGCAAATGCAGGAGACTGGGGTCGATCACTGGGTTGGGAAGATCCCCTGAAGAAGGAAATGGCAACCCACTCCAGAATTCTTGTTTCTGTCCATGAGAAATCCCATGGGCAGAGGAGCCTGGCACGCTATAGTCTACACTGTTGCAAAGAAGTTAGACATGACTTAGTTACTAAGTAACAACAACAAAAAAGGATTTTAATACTTTGGATTCTCCGTAATATTCAGTTCAGTTCAGTTGATTAGTCGTGTTGCGACCCCGTGAACTGCAGCACGCCAGGCCTCGCTGTCCATCACCAACTGCCGGAGTCCACCCAAACCCATGTCCATTGAGTCAGTGATGCCATCCAACAATCTCATCCTCTTTCGTCCCCTTCTCCTCCTGCCCTCAATCTTTCCCAGCATCAGGGTCTTTTCAAATGAGTCAGCTCTTCACATCAGGTGGCCAAAGTATTGGACTTTCAGCTTCAACATCAGCCCTTCCAATGAACACCCAGGACTGATCTCCTTTAGGATGTACAGTTTGAATCTCCTTGCAGTCCCAGGAACTCTCAAAAGTCTTCTCCAACACCAATGTTCAAAAGCATCAATTCTTCAGCGCTTAGCTTTTTTTGTAGTCCAACTCTCACATCCATACATGACTGCTGGAAAAACCAATATTCACATTCCTTTAATTTCCCATTTTGGCCTTCTACTTGTAACAAATTATCCTGGTTAAAATTCTTTTTATTAAAGTTTGATATACTCTTTTGCTTTCTTTACCACTTCTATGGGGGGTATGGAGCTTTACACTAAGTATGAAATAAATTCTTTAAAGAAATTTTGTGGTTTCTTGGCATTTTGGGCAGGAACATGTGCAAATCATTCAGTGTAATCACATTTTACTTGAAAGGCTGTGTGGTATAAGTAATATAATAATTTGACTTGATTGCTCAATCTCCTTTTGTTTTCCTCATCACAGACATTTGTTTATAAGACATTAAATGTTTATATGAGACAAGTAAAGATATATGGTAATGCCAAGAATAGCCTGACTTCAGAAAATAAAATCTATCAAGGCAATTATTCATTTTTATAAACTAAATAAAATATATCAATGAAAATTCATAATACTGTGCATAATTTAATCTATTTTCACCAATGTTTTTATTTCTACACTTAAAATGGTCCAGTGTTACTGCCCAAAATATTGAAGAATGCATACAGTACACGGTAATATCCTTGAAATATTCTGACAACATCTTGAATTCCAGATCCCTTTTATGACTTCAGCGGGTGATTCTTGAAAAACAATGCTTTTATTCCCTTTATAAGCTAGATAAAAATCATACTGAGTAGATATTGAGTTGTAACTGGGGGGAGGGAGAGGTAGGAAGGGAGAAAGAAAGCTGTTTGACTTTTTAAAAGAAGTTTGGAAAGTACAAGTAAACTGGGCATTTGCTGACAACAGAGTAGCAGACAGGCCCTCATCTAATAGTTTTGATTATATTGCCTCTGCATGGATCAGACAAGTCCAGATGATCTAATGGAAGAGAGATAGTAATGGTGGTTTGTCCCCAGGCATGGGATATCATAATGACACAGACAGCTTCTCAAATCTCCATGTACTTTGGTGCTACTTTATTTCAAAATTACTTTTTTCTTTCTTATTGAAGTATAGTTGATTTATAATATTGTCTTAATTTCTGTTGTACAGCAAAGTGATTCTGTTATATATATATTCTTTTTAAAATATTCTTTTACTTTATGGTTTATCATGGGGTACTGTGTGCAGTTCTCTGGGCTATACAGTAAGGCACTGTTGGAATACTCCTGCTGCTGCTGCTGCTAAGTCACTTCAGTCGTGTCCGACTCTGTGCGACCCCATAGACGGCAGCCCACCAGGCTCCCCCATCCCATTACTTGGCTATAATAAAGAATGAAATAATGCCATTTGCAACAATATGAATGCAGCTAGAGATTATCATACTAAAATGAAGTAAATCAGAAAGATAAAGACAAATACCATATATCACTAATATCTGGAATCTAAAGTATGACACAATTCAATCTATCTGCAAAAAATACATTTCATAATAAAAATAAATTAAGCTGGATAACTGAAAGAAAAAAACAAATGAACATATATTCTTAAATGGGGCTTAAAACCTTGACAGCAATATCAGAAATTTCAGTATAAGAAACCAATGACTGAGAGACATCAAATTTCTTCTTAGCTCTACTTGGCCCTTTTTTTATCCCCTGTGGCAGAGGGGTGGTAGGAGACAGTTTCTCAGTGCTTTAGAATGAAGAAAGAATAAGGAAAACTATCTTACATAAATTAATGAGACTAAATAGAAAATCACCTTGATCATTATTTCAATAAAAACTATCTAAATATAAGCTATAGTTATAGTATATGCCATAAAACTGCTACCTATAGTCAGATTCTCTGTATCTATGGGAGCTGCATCTGTGAATCCAACCAAACTAGGATTGAAATTTTATATTAAAAAAAAAATCCAGAAAGTCCATAAAAGCAAAATTTGAAGTTACTGCATGCCAGCAACTATTTATATAGCATTTGCATCACATTAGGTATTATAAGTAATCCAGAAATGACTTAAAAATGTTATGGATATGCAGAAGTTATATGCAAATATCACACCATTTTATAAAAGGGGTTTGAGTATCCATGGATTTTGACATTAGTGGGATTCTGAAACCAACCCCCTGCTGATACCAAGGGGTTGTATTTATCTCTGCCAGCAGGTGACCTTACTACATGTGTGATTGTAACAGCACACATCTGACTGCAAATATCACAACAACTGATAAAAGAAATTTAACCAAGACAATAATAAAAAAAAATAGCTGGCATTTTTTTTAGCACTTTGTATATTATAATCATCATCTCTGTTTACTTTTACTGCCCTCATGATATCTTAAATAGGTATCACTTTTATTATCCGTAATTAAGATGAGAAAATTGAGGCTAATAAGTCTATAGGACCTTGGGCCAGAAAAATCTCCAGATAATAAGTCCACATGTAGATAGGAGTTGTTTACCTCAGTAATTAAATGATTTATTGGCAGTTGATCAGTTTCTCTGCAATTTTCTTGGATTTTCCTCATATGGAAACAATATGACTTCTACAGCTCTAAGAATCAGGTTGTTTATCAATTACAAAAAGGTGATGAAGTTACCTGAGGGTATTTGAGGGAATGGGCTTATCAAAGGTCTATTTAATTCATTCAAGGAGAAAAGCTTTCCTGGAATCTAACAAGTAAATTTCCCTTTTCATCTCATTTGGAAAACTGGATTATGTAACAGTCCTTAAACCTCACTGGCAAAGGAGAAGGAGATTACACCAATTGATTTGGATCGTTAATAATGCACCCCCTGGAAAAGCCATCTTACTTCCTGATTCCTGACCATATCATTATGTAGTTAGGAAGAAAGGTGGGATATTGTTGATTGGCAGGAAATGTGTCTACTCAGTTTATCTACATAAACATTTTTAACTGAACAAATTAAATAAAGTGAACAATGTGATTAACTTGTTATTAATACAGGTATATCTTGTTTTATTGCTTTTTACTTTATTATACTGTAAAAATATTGCATTTCTTTTAAATTTTAAAAATTAAAGACTGTGGCAACCCTATGTCATGCAAGTCTATTGGTACCATTTTTCTGACAACATTTACTCAATTTGTGTCTCTGTCACATTGTGGTAGTTCTCATAAAATTTCAAACCTTCCCAGCAAGAAGATTAGGACTCTATGAAGGTTCACAGGGTGGTTAGTGCATTTTAGAAATAAAATATTTTTAAGATAAGTACATTGTTTTTAGACCTCAGTTCAGTTCAGTCGCTCAGTCGTGTCCGACTCTTTGCGACCCCATGAATCGCAGCACGCCAGGCCTCCCTGTCCATCACCAACTCCCGGAGTTCACTCAGATTCACCTCCATCGAGTCCGTGATGCCATCCAGCCATCTCATCCTCTGTTGTCCCCTTCTCCTCCTGCCCCCAATCTCTCCCAGCATCAGAGTCTTTTCCAATGAGTCAACTCTTCGCATGAGGTGGCCAAAGTACTGGAGCTTCAGCTTTAGCATCATTCCTTCCAAAGAAATCCCAGGGCTGATCTCCTTCAGAATGGACTGGTTGGATCTCCTTGCAGTCCAAGGGACTCTCAAGAGTCTTCTCTAACATCACAGTTCAAACGCATCAATTCTTCGGCACTCAGTCTTCTTCACAGTCCAATTCTCACATGCATACATGACCACAGGAAAAACCATAGCCTTGACTAGACGGACCTTAGTCAGCAAAGTAATGTCTCTGCTTTCGAATATACTATCTAGGTTGGTCATAACTTTTCTTCCAAGGAGTAAGCGTCTTTTAATTTCATGGCTGCAGTCACCATCTGCAGTAATTTTGAAGCCCAGAAAAATAATGTCAGCCACTGTTTATACTGTTTCCCCATCTATTTCCCATGAAGTGATGGGACCAGATGCCATGATCTTCGTTTTCTGAATGTTGAGCTTTAAGCCAACTTTTTCATTCTCCTCTTTCACTTTCATCAAGAGGCTTTTTAGCTCCTCTTCACTTTCTGCCATAAAGGTGGTGTCATCTGCATATCTGAGGTTATTGATATTTCTCCCAGCAATCTTGATCCTAATGCTATATAAAACTAATAGATGGAGAAATATACCATGTTCATGGATCGGAAGAATCAATATAGTGAAAATGAGTATACTACCCAAAGCAATTTACAAATTCAATGCAATCCCTGTCAAGCTACCAGCCACATTTTTCACAGAACTAGAACAAATAATTTCAAGATTTGTATGGAAATACAAAAAACCTCGAATAGCCAAAGCAATCTTGAGAAAGAAGAATGGAACTGGAGGAATCAACTTGCCTGACTTCAGGCTCTACTACAAAGCCACAGTCATCAAGACAGTATGGTACTGGCACAAAGACAGACACATAGATCAATGGAACAAAATAGAAAGCCCAGAGATAAATCCACACACATATGGACACCTTATCTTTGACAAAGGAGGCAAGAATATACAATGGAGTAAAGACAATCTCTTCAACAAGTGGTGCTGGGAAAACTGGTCAACCACTTGTAAAAGAATGAAACTAGATCACTTTCTAACACCGCACACAAAAATAAACTCAAGATGGATTAAAGATCTAAATGTAAGATCAGAAACTATAAAACTCCTAGAGGAGAATATAGGCAAAACACTCTCAGAAATAAATCACAGCAGGATCCTCTATGATCCACCTCCCAGGATACTGGAAATAAAAGCAAAAATAAACAAATGGGATCTAATTAAAATTAAAAGCTTCTGCACAACAAAGGAAAATATAAGCAAGGTGAAAAGACAGCCTTCTGAATGGGAGAAAATAATAGCAAATGAAGCAACTGACAAACAACTCATCTCAAAAATATACAAGCAACTTATGCAGCTCAATTCCAGAAAAATAAACGACCCAATCAAAAAATGGGCCAAAGAACTAAATAGACATTTCTCCAAAGAAGACATACGGATGGCTAACAAACACATGAAAAGATGCTGAACATCACTCATTATTAGAGAAATGCAAATCAAAACCACAATGAGGTACCACTTCACACCAGTCAGAATGGCTGCGATCCAAAAATCTGCAAGCAATAAATGCTGGAGAGGTTATGGAGAAAAGGGAACCCTCCTACACTGTTGGTGGGAATGCAAACTAGTACAGCCACTATGGAGAACAGTGTGGAGATTCCTTAAAAAATTGCAAATAGAACTACCTTATGACCCAGCAATCCCACTGCTGGGCATACACACCGAGGAAGCCAGAATTGAAAGAGACACATGTACCCCAATGTTCATCGCAGCACTGTTTATAATAGCCAGGACATGGAAACAACCTAGATGTCCATCAGCAGATGAATGGATAAGCAAGCTGTGATACATATACACAATGGAGTATTACTCAGCCGTTAAAAAGAATTCATTTGAATCAGTTCTGATGAGATGGATGAAACTGGAGCCGATTATACAGAGTGAAGTTAGCCAGAAAGAAAAACACCAATACAGTATACTAACACATATATATGGAATTTAGGAAGATGGCAATGACTACCCTGTATGCAAGACAGGAAAAAAGACACAGATGTATAACGGACTTTTGGACTCAGAGGGAGAGGGAGAGGGTGGGATGATTTGGGAGAATGGGAATTCTAACATGTATACTATCATGTAAGAATTGAATCGCCAGTCCATGTCTGACATAGGGTGCAGCATGCTTGGGGCTGGTGCATGGGGATGACCCAGAGAGATGTTGTGGGGAGGGAGGTGGGAGGGGGGTCATGTTTGGGAATGCATGTAAGAATTAAAGATTTTAAAATTAAAAAAATAATAATAATAAATTTTTTTAAAAAAAGAAAAAAAAATGGTTGTGAAAAGAGACAAAGAAGGATACTACATAATGATCAAAGGATCAATCCAAGAAGAAGAAGAAAAAAAAAACTTAATGGGCTACACTATAATGTAAACAAATATTTTATATGCACTAGGAAACCAAGAAAATTACATGAATCACTTTGGTGATCCGGCACTGAACCTGCACCATGTGAGATATGCCTGTAATGTTGAAAATAGTGCCCATGCAGAGACATTTTACCTAAACACAATGAAAGAAAGCAGAATGAGAGCAAAATCAAATTCAGTGGAAACAATTAGCCTGTTCCTCTGATGTTTACTTTATAAACCTTCACAAATAAATTTTGAAAATTTATAAAAGGAAATTATTATAACACAATGTTTTACAGACTTTCAGTTCAGTTCAGTCGCTAGGTCATATCCTACTCTTTGTGACCCCATGGACTGCAGCATGCCAGGCCTTCCTGTCCATCACCAATTCCTGGGGTTTACTCAAACCCATGCCCATTGAGTCGGTGATATCATCAAACCATCTCATCCTCTGCCTTCCCATTCTTCTCCCTCATTCAATCTTTCCCAGGATCAGGGTCTTTGCCTATGAGTCAATCCTTTGCATCAGGTGGCCAAAGTATTGGAGTTTCAGCTTCAAAATCAGTCCTTCCAATGAATATTCAGGGATGATTTCCTTTAGGGTGGACTGGTTGGATCTCCTTGCAATCCAAGGGACTCTGAAGAGTCTTCTCCAACACCACAGTTCAAAAGCATAAATTCTTCTGTGCTAAGCTGTCTTTATTGTCCAACCATCACATACACACATGACTACTGGAAGAACCATAGTCTTGACTAGATGGAACTTTGTTGGCAAAGTAATGTCTCTGCTTTTTAATATGCTGTCCAGATTGGTCATAAATTTTCTTCCAAGGAGCAAGCATCTGTTAATTTCATGGGTGCAGTCATCATTTGCAATGATTTTGGAGAACCTCAAAAAATAAAGTCCATCATTGATTCCACTGTTTCCCCATCTATTTGTCATGCAGTGATGGGACCAGATGCCATGATCTTAGTTTTCTGAATGTTGAGCTTTAAGACAAATTTTTCACTCTCCTCTTTCACTTTCATCAAGAGCTTCTTTATTTCTTCTTCACTTTCTGCCATCAGGGTGGTGTCATCTGCATCAGTTCATTTCAGTTCAGTCACTCAGTCGTGTCCAACTCTTTGCTACCCCATGAACTGCAGCACTCCAGGCCTCCCTGTCCATCACCAACTCCCGGATTTCACTCAAACTCACATCCATTGAGTCGGTGATGCCATCCAGCCATGTCATCCTCTGTCATCCCCTTCTCCTCCTGCCCCCAATCCCTCCCAGTATCAGAATCTAAGGTTATTGATATTTCTCTGAGCAATCTTGATTCCAGCTTGTATGTCATCCAGCCCAGTGTTTCTCATGATGTACTCTGCATATAAGTTAAATCAGCAGGGTGACAATATATAACCTTGACATACTCCTTTCCCTATTTGGAACCAGTCTGTTGTTCCATGTCCAGTTCTAACTGTTGCTTCCTGACCTGAATACAGATTTCTCAAGAGGCAGTTCAGGTGATCTGGTATTCCCATCTCTTTAAGAATTTTCCATAGTTTATTGTGATCCACACAGTCAAAAGCTTTGGCATAGTCAATAGAGCAGAAATAAATATTTTTTTCTGGAATTCTTAGTTTGATCTCTGGTTCCTCTGCCTTTTCTAACTCCAGCTTGAACATCTGGAAGTTTGTGGTTCATGTACTGTTGAAGCCTGACTTGGAGAATTTTGAACACGACTTTACTAGTGTGTGAGATGAGGGCAATTGTATGGTAGTTTGAGCATTTTTTGTCATTGCCTTTCTTTGGAATTGGAAAGAAAACTGACATTTTCCCATCCTGTGGCCACTGCTGAGTCTTCCAAATTTTCTGGCATATTGAGTACAGCATTTTCACAGCATCATCTTTTAAGATTTGAAATAGCTCAACTGGAAATCCATCACCTCCACTAGCTTTGTTCATAGTAATGCTTCCTAAGGCCCATTTGGCTTCACATTCCAGAATATCTGGCTCTAGGTGAGTGATCATACCGTAGTGATTATCTAGACCATGAAAACCTTTTTCGTATAGTAATTCTGTGTATTATGCCACCTCTTCTTAATATCTTCATCTCCTGTTAGGTCCATACTTCTGCCCTGTATTGAGCCCATCTTTGCATGAAATGTTCCTTTGGTATCTCTAATTTTCTTGAAGAGATCTCTAGTTTTTCCCATTCTATTGTTTTCCTCTGTTTCTTTGCACTGATCACTGAGAAAGGCTTTTTTTTTATCTCCTTGCTATTCGTTGTAACTCTGCATTCAAATGGGTATATCTTTCCTTTACTCTTTTGCTCTTTGCTTCTCTTCTTTTCACAGCTATTTGTAAGGTCTCCTCAGACAGCCATTTTGCTTTTTTGCATTTCTTTTTCTTAGGGATGTTCTTGATCCCTGTCTCCTATACAATGTCACAAACCACCATCCATAGCTCATCAATCACTCTGTCTATCAGATCCCACCCCTTGAATCTGTTTCTCACTTCCACTGTATAACCATAAGGAATTTGATTTAGGTCATACTTGAATGGATAGTGGTTTTCCCTACTTTCTTCAGTTAAAGTCTGAATGTGGCAAAAACGGTTCATTATCTGAGCCTGGTCAACAAGACCAGTCAGCTCCTGGTCTTGTTTTTGCTGACTCTATAGAGCTTTTCCACCTTTGGTTGCAAAGAATATAATAAATCTGATTTCAATATTAACCATCTGGTGATATTTATGTGTAAAATCTTCTCTTGTGTTGTTGGAAGAACGTGTTTGCTATGACCAGTGTGTTCTCTTGGCAAAACTCTAATTAGCCTTTGCCCTGCTTCATTCTGTACTCCAAGGCCAAATTTGCCTGTTACTCCAGGTGTCTCTTGACTCCCTACCCTTGCATTCCAGTCCCATATAATGAAAAGGTCTTCTTTTTTGGGTATTAATTCTAGAAGATCTTGGAGGTCTTCAAAGAACTATTCAACTTCAGCTTCTTCAGCATTACTGATCGGGGCATAGACTTGGATTACTGTGATATTGAATGGTTTGCCTTGGAAACAAACTGAGATCATTCTGTCATTTTTGAGATTGCATCCAAATACTACATTTCAGACTTTTTTGTTGACTGTGATGGCTACTCCATTTCTTCTAAGGGATTCTTGCCCACAGTAGTAGATATAATGTTCATCTGAGTTAAATTCACCCATTCCAGTCCATTTTAATTCACTGATTCCTAAAGTGTCATGTTCATTCTTGCCATCTCCCGTTTGACCACTTTCAATTTGCCTTGATTCACGGACCTAACATTCCAGGTTCCTATGCAATATTGCTCTTTACAGCATCAGACTTTGCTTCCATCACCAGTCACATCCACAGCTGGGTGTTGTTTTTGCTTTGACTCTGTCTCTTCAATCTTTTTGAGTTATTTCTCCACTGATCTCCAGTAGTATATTGGGTACCTACTGATCTGGGGATTTCATCTTTCATTGTCCTATCTTTTTGCCTTTTCGTACTGTTCATGGGTTCTCAAGGCAAGAATACTGAAGTGGTTTGCCATTTGCTCTCCAGTGAACCACATTTTGTCAGAACTCTCCACTGTGACCGTCCATCTTGGGTGGCCCTACATGGCCTGGCTAGTTCATCGAGTTAGACAAGGCTGTGGTCCATGTGATCAGATTGGTTAGTTTGCAGATTTTACCATAATTCTTTAAGACAGATTGGTGGTGATTTAGTCCTTAACTGGTGTCCACTCTTTTGCAACCCCATAGACTCTAGCCCACCAGAGTCCTTTGTCCATGGGATTTTTCCAGGCAAGAATACTGAAGTGGGTTGCCAATTTCCTTTTCCAGGGGATCTTCCCAACTGAGAGAGTGAACCCACGTCTCCATGTCTCCACTGCAGGCCGATTCTTTTACCGCTGAGCCATCGGGGAAGCCCCATGAATGGATGATAAGAAAATATAAGCTGATTTTTCTGAAAGATAGTACAAATTTACTTTGAAACATCCACCAAATATTTACAGAATAGATTATACTATAATACATATAAACAGCAGTGCAAAAAACAGATACCATAAACCATGTCATGCAAACACAATTTATAAACAGATTATGCATCAAACTAAAACAGTTGAAAGTAACAATAAAACCGTAAAATGCAGAATGGACTAATAATGTTAAAATCATATATAAATGCATTGGTTGGGGGTGGGGGAGTAGTAAAACTGTTGACTAAACTCAAGACTCCTTTTAAACTAAAATTTCTCTTTTCAAATTAAAGCACCTGTGGTATAAGCAAAATGTGTTTTATCAATTTATGTAGCAATAGAGGATGCTGCATGGACAAATCTGAAAAGGTTTATTTTCAGAGGAAAGTGAAAGTGAAAATCCCTCAGTTATGTCCGACTTTTTGTGACCACAGACTATACAGGCCACGGAATTCTCCAGGCCCAAATACTGGAGTGGGTAGCCCTTCTCTTCTCCAGGGGGTCTTCCCAACCCAGGAATCGAACCCAGGTCTCCTGCATTGCAGGCAGATTCTTTACCCACTGAGCTTTCATGGAAGCCCTTTGAGAGGAAAGGTGCATATTTCTTAGGCTTGTTTTCACTTATAGTTGTGCTCAGAAGTTCCTAAGACAAAATGAAAGAACTAGAATACGATTTTGCATGACTTATTTTCTTTAGAAGCATTATAAGAGATGCTCTGTGTGAAAAAGCAAGTGTTATAAGACTCACAGAGCATTCTGTAGTTGAAATTCCATAATTGATAGGATTGTAGTAGCCATTTTAGTCTCTCTTGTCCAAAGAGAAGAGTTACTTAGGGCCTTGTACAACTCCCATGGGGATCTGAGCTGCTAGCACAGGCACACTGGCTTTGGTGGTGATGCCAGTAGGTGAGGCATTGCAGGATGCCTCAGAGTCCATGGAGGAGCCAGGATTCTGGGTCTCTGGGGATTCTAGGTCTCACTGGAATCATTCAAGCAGGGAAGACTGATGGATTGCAGTGGTGCCTGGGCCCCCTTATGGGGCACAGAAGCAGTGCAGCCCTCTGCATGGCAGGTCTAAGCCTGAACAGGTTGGGATAGGGAGTGGGGGCAGCAGCTTTTGTCCCAGGGATGGTGAGATGCCTGCTCACTTGACCCCATAGAACAGAGTACAGCAGTGACTTGCATCCATGAGGCAGAACTCAGCACAACATCTACATCATCCCTGAGGAGGGGATACAGGAGTTGGGGCTCTAGGCTCTGACAGTTTTGTTCAGTGTCAGTGAAGACTGCAGGGGTCATCAGTACAAAGGCTCGGAGAAGTCCATAGCAGTAACGAGGATATTTGCATTCTACAGACTTTTTCCCTGTGTGGCAAAATTCCTCTGAGAGGATATCCCTGGCACTGAGATGCTCTGTTGAGGGACAGGTTGAGCAGGCTCATTTCCTGTCATGTAGTACACTCTGAGGCTCCATGGACTGTAGCCCACCAGGCTCTTCTGTTCATGGGATTTTTTTCAGGCAAGAGTAGAGGGAAGGGTTGCCGTTTCCTCCTCCAAGGGACCTTCTGGAGAATGCTATGAGGCAGGTAAAAAAATTTTCTGTGTGGCCATCTTTTCTTTGTGTGCATCAGGGTTTCTGCTCCTTCTTCATTGTTTGAAGTTTTTCCAGAGGTATTTTCATTGTTTTTTATTTGTTTTTGTTTTTTATTTGGCAGTGCTGGGTCTTAGTTGTAACATGCAAACTCTTATTTGTAGCATATGAGATCTAGTTTCGTTTGTAGCATATGAGATCTAGTTTCCTGACCAGGGATTGAACCTGGGCCCCTGCATTTGGAGCATGGAATCTTAGCCACTGAACTACCAGGGGAGCCGCATGTCTGTGGGTTTTAGTGGTTGTTTTTGTGGTTTAGGATGGGGGTTAGTGGTGACAGAAGCTTTGGAAACTCCTAGTCCACCATTTTGCTTTTCTTGCCTCCAATTCTATTATATAATGTCTTAATGATTAAAATTAATCCTCTTTGCTAGATGCTTTTCCTTCCAGGTCTAATGGGCAGCATCACCCCCATGGCCCCAGCAGTGGTCCCCATACTCAGCTATTTGGGCTGGCCCACCTACATCATTGTGCAGGGTGACCCCACCTGCTGAATCTGAGGAGGAAACAGCCTTGCCTCCTGAGCTTGTGTTCAAAGTGGCAGTCCTCTTGATCTCTGAATTGTCTTTGGAGTCATTCTTCCTTTTTCTAGAAACATAACACATGTTCTCAGCCAAATAACTCTGTTGTCT
Source organism: Ovis canadensis (assembly GCF_042477335.2). Taxonomy (NCBI): domain Eukaryota; kingdom Metazoa; phylum Chordata; class Mammalia; order Artiodactyla; family Bovidae; genus Ovis; species Ovis canadensis. Next base: position 186,647,684 of record NC_091246.1, on the reverse strand, counting down.
TATCCTGTAGAGTCTTAGAAATCAGACATCCTTCCACCATTCTGTTCTATTGTAATCATACATTTTAGTCCCTGTTGGCAGTGTTCCTGTTGGTATAATCGTATTGTTACCAAAAGAGCATGTGGGGTTTGGCTGCTTGCGCTCAAAAGCCAATAAACAGGCCAGGTTGGTGGGAAGGAAAGTTTCCTTTATTTCAGGTGCTGGCAACTGGGATGTGGTGGGGGCAAAGGATGGACATATGTCCAAAGGTCAACTCCCCTCTACCACTGGCAACAAATGGGGCAAGAGCTTTCATAGACAGAAGTGGTGGTGGGGGGTAGGGGGAGATGCAGCTACATGCAGAAACAGCATATTAGCTCTGCTAGTCATCTTCAGATTGGTCATCAGTAGTGTGACCAGTGACATTTTGATTGTTTTAGGTATGGTTAACCTCCAGTTCCAGAATCCTTTTGCTTCCATTTTTCTTTTTTTTTTTTTTTGAGGCCAGTTCTCAGAATTATGACAGCTCATGTCCCTTGCATCTTGGAAGAAAAGCAATGACAAACCTAGACAGCATATTAAAGAGCAGAGACATTACTTTGCTGATATAGTCAAAGCTATGGTTTTTCCAGTAGTCATGTATGGATGTGGAAGTTGGACCATAAAGAATGCTGAGGGCTGAAAAACTGATGCTGTTGAACTGTGGTTTGGAGAAGACTCTTGAGAATCCTTTTGACTACAAGGAGACCAAACCAGTCAATCCTAAAGGAAATCAATTTTGAATATCCATTGGAAGGCCTGATGCTGAAGCTGAAGCTCCAATACTTTGGCTTCCTGATGTGAACAGCTGACTCATTAGAAAAGCCCCTGATGCTGGTAAAGATTGAAGACAAGAGGAGAAGGGGACAACAGAGGATGAGATGGTTAGATGGCATCCCTGAGTCAATAGACATGAGTTTGAGCAAGTTCTGGGAGATGGTGAAGGACAGGGAAGCCTGGAATGCTGCAATCCATGGGGTTGCAAAGAGTCAGACACAACTGAAGTACTGAAGAACATGTCATGGGTACAGCGTGATCATCATGTAGTTAACTTCTTCACTTGAGGTTTCAGTATCTACTAGACGATTCACAGAACATGGCTCAGAATATTATCTATAGACCTTGAGAAAGAATTAAAGGCCCTTGACCATGCTTGCTGCTGCTGCTGCTGCTAAGTCACTTCAGTCATGTCCGACTCTGTGTGACCCCATAGATGGCAGCCCACCAGGCTCCTCCATCCCTGAGATTCTCCAGGCAAGAGCACTGGAGTGGGTTGCCATTTCTTTCTCCAATGCGTGAAAGTGAAAAGTGAAAGTGAAGTCGCTTAGTTGTGTCCAACTCTTAGTGACCCCATGGACTGCAGCCCACCAGGCTCCTAAATCCATGGATTTTCCAGGCAAGAGTACTGGAGTGGGGTGCCATAACCTTCTCCATGACCATGCTTAATGACAACATTTTTATTATTTGGTCTTCTTTGACTGTTTATCTCTGGTTTCTTCATTTCTCATTTTTCTGATTAAACTTATCATTTGACTAAAGTTTTTCACAGGCAAAAGTCAGGAAGAGGACATGTGGGGAAAGCAAGGACTGTAGGGTCCTGATTCATTTCACATCTCTGTTCTGGCTCTAGGTAAGATGGGTGGTTAAATCTGTGGATAATCTCTTTAAGGAGTGATTGTCCAGCCATACTTCTGGTGTCTTCTCCAGAATATATTTTATTACTTTTTGCAATACTGATAGGCTGAGGTTTTGCCAAATCTGAACATTCTGGGGGTTTGGGCTTAACAATTCCTTCAATTTATGTTCCCCCATTAGCATTTTATTATCATCAATAAGGATAAATCACATTTAACACTTTTCTTAGAAATCTCAGCTAAATATCCAGCTTCAACACAAGCAAATTTTAGTTTCCCAAGATCACTAGAACACACTTTGGCTGAGTTCTTTGCCACTGCATATATTGAGGATCCTCATTCCTTCCAGTTTAGAATCACATGTTTCTCATTTCCATCTGAGACTTCACTAGAAGAACCTTTAAAGTTCACATTTCTACCAACCTATGTTCATGATGATATAGGCATTCTTTAAGATGATAGGACCCTTCTTATTGGCTTTCCACTTTTCCTCCTGAGATTTTACCAAAATCACCTTTTACCAGAATCATACTTTATACCCTTATTTCGACCAGCGGTTCCTTCAAGACAATCTAGGCTTTTTCTAGATGGTGATTCAAAACTTTTCCAGCCTCTAATGTTTACCCAAATCCAATGCCACTTTCACATTTTTAGGCATTTAGTATAGCAACCTGCCACTTCTGAGTAAAAAATTTGTATTAACCTGCCCAGGTGTCTTCAAGTCAGGAAGAGAGCCCTCACTATAAACCAAGCCTGCTGTCACCTTGATCTTGGATTTCCAGACTTCAGAACTTGAAAAAAGAACTGTATCTTGCTTGAGCCACACAGTCTATGATATTTTATTATGGCAGGCCAAGCAGAGAAATATACCAAGTACAATGTAAAGTTTTAGCAACGGTACAGACACTGCCTTGCTAACTAACAGAAACCTTAAAGTCATTGCATTGTCTGTCATCACTTGATCCAAGAGCTTAAATGTGTCAATCCTTAAACATGATAGAATTATCATTTATAATTTTGACTAAAGTTGATGATACATTTCTTAGCCTAAATTTTATAATTTAATTATAGGAATTACTATTTGTGAACGGTGTACATAAAATCAAGTTAATGACATTTGTGAGTAAATCTTCTAATTAGCTTCTGCTGATTTCATTGGTAAGTTCTGAGTACACACTCAATGGTCCATGGTTCATGAGAAATGGTCCATGTTTCAGGTTCTTGTACACCTGAAACTCTCAAACAATCACCATATAGTTACCAATAAGGTTTCTGAGTAGAAAATAAATGAAGACATGTATCTCCCTTATAAAATAGAATTTTAATAATAATATGGTGATGGGGGTTTACACTAAATTGTGTCCAACTCTTGCTACCCCATAGACTATAGCCCACCAGGCTCTTCTGTCCATGGGATTTCCCAGGCAGGAATACTGGAATGGGTTGCCATTTCTTTCTCCAATATATTATTTAGCATCACACCATTACACTGGTTCTCTCTTTGTTGGGGAAGGCAAATTACTTGGGTGGAATTAAATAACTCATATGCTGAAGGTCAGGGGCTCTCTGGACATAACACATGGACTACTGATTCCCCAAGATCTGTATACTTAACCCAGCTGTATCCCAAGCTGCCATGGAGACTGCCATATTTCATTTCACATAAACATTTTTCTATTCTGCAGTTAGAGTTCAGATTTTACATGACTAGACATTAATAGTGTAGAGTTATTTCAGCTAACAGAAGAGTCCACTGCAAGCTAGTGTCAATTTGATTTTCATCCAAATAGGTATAAAATTCATTGTCTGTGTTCACCATCTGTGAGGTTCTAGTGATAGAGTTGTAAATAGCTTACAATCCTTTGAAAATAATTAAAGAAAAAAATGTAGCCATTTTAAGAAAAGTATCTTTAACAAGGTCATATTATAGGTGCTATGCTATCAGAAATTTCTAAAGGCAAACTGGACAAAGTAGAAAGAAATATGCAAGGATAAAGTTAGAGTGAAAAAGAAGGGTTTATTAATCTGGGATGTTTGGCTAGTCTTTTGGCTATCTTGTTTTGATCTTTAATATAATTTATCAGCTTTGTACCACTGTATACTTGAACAAGAAGAGAAGTATCTAGAAGATTTTGAGCTACACACAGATTCAGAAGGTTATCACAAATTCTGTTTGGAATCGCTGTTTCAGACTACCATAGCTATTGCCAAGGAATGGTTTGTTTCCTTCTTTGGAAGACGATCCAAAGATCGATTCTTTAAGTTAGACTCCTGTGTTAATTGTTAAAAGCACCTTTTGAAGTTCTTTCTATCAGGGATCAAGGACTGTACTCCCTTGATGTCTTTTCCAGAAAACCAAGTCTCCAGGTTATAGATTTTACAAAGTTTACTTGTAAGCAGGGTTTCCGAAAGTGCAATATGGAGGGATAATGAGAAACAAGACAGAAGACTTCAGGGGAAAGCGAGGATCAGGGGACCAACACTGCTCCAAGGTGAAGGTGGTGAAACTGAATCCAAGCCAGCTTTATTGTACTTTCAGCCATGAAGTAAAGAATATGCAGGGAATTAAGCTATAACTCATGTGGCCTTCAAGGCTAAAGAACAAAGTGATCATTAACCATTGAGTAAGAAACAGTTCAATTCAGTTCAGTTAAGTCGCTCAGTAGTGTCTGACTCTTTGCGATCCCGTGAATCGCAGCACGCCAGGCCTCCCTGTCCATCACCAACTCCCAGGGTTCACTCAAACTCACGTCCATTGAGTCAGTGATGCCATCCAGCCATCTCATCCTCTGTCGTCCCCTTCTCCTCCTGCCCCCAATCCCTCCCAGCATCACAGTCTTTTCCAATGAGTCTACTCTTCACATGAGGTGGCCTAGGTACTGGAGTTTCAGCTTTAGCATCACTCCTTCCAAAGAACACCCAGGGCTGATCTCCTTTAGGATGGACTGGTTGGATCTCCTTGTACTCCAAGGGACTCTCAAGAGTCTTCTCCACACCACAGTTCAAAAGCATCAATTCTTTGGCTCTCAGCTTTCTTCACAGTCCAACTCTCACATCCATACATGACTACTGGAAAAACCATAGCCTTGACTAGATGGACCTTTGTTGGCAAAGTAATAATAAATCAGTAACTAAGACTAATATTCTCATCTATAGATTTTCCACCAGATATGTAAAACATGTGACTCTGAGGCCCCAGTTGAGAAACAGTCTGGGGTTGGTTTTCCAACCCCAGGATCATATCTAGTTTTCAAGACTATGAACTGTTCCCTCTGGACTTGTTCCAAGAGTCTTATGCCTGATAGCATCCGATTATCAATAATTTCTTTTGTGGCCCTTGCTGAGGCCTGCTTTTCTTTTATTCTTCCTGTCTCCTACATTACTTAGGAGGGTGTTGGATAAAGATGATCATATCTGTTGATGATAAGAATGGGGATACTCTTGAGAGTCCCTTGGACTGTAAGGAGATCCAACCAGTCCATCCTAAAGAAAATCAGTCTTGAATATTCTTTGGAAGGACTGATGCTGAAGCTGAAACTCCAATACTTCACCACCTGATGCGAAGAACTACTCATTAGAAAAGACCCTGATGCTGTGAAAGATTGAAGGCTGAGGAGAAGGAGACGACAGAGGATGAGATGGTTGGATGGCATCTTCAACTCAATGGATGTGAGTCTGAGCAAGCTCTGGGAGTTGGTGATGGACAGGGAAGCCTGGCATGCTGCAGTCCATGGGGTCGCAAAGAGTTGGATATGACTGAGCAACTGAACTGATAGTTTTCCTACAATTAAATTGTTCATGGATGAATCACTGGCTGAAGACTATCTTAGCAATTTTGTCAAAATTACCCCATTAGTGTGAGTTAAGAATGGTGACCAATTTATCTTTGTTGAGTGGGTCATTTCATATAAGAACTTAGCAAAGTCCCACTTGAAATACTCCAGCATTATCAGGTAGCCATCAATGGACTGCTAGAGATTATCTTCTTCTAACTTATATCTAGATCTTTTTTCAAAAATTTGTTTGCTTTTATATTGAGGCAAAATTTAGATTTTATAAAAATTTATAAATTTATAAAGTTCTTTTATAAAGAACTCTGGGAACACTCCAAAAGTCAGTGTTTGGAGAGTATCATGGGGCAAAATTCCTTGACCATCAGCTGATCACAATAAATGAATGGGGAGATTCTCAGTCTCTGTCAAGCTTTCTTTGAATAAATGTTAATCTTTAAAAAAGATATTCCTCTTGCCAACACTAGGGTATCTAGATATTTCTTAATCAGATGTCCATTTTGAATGTTATTTCTAATTAAATATGCATTTCTTCAATCATTTAGGCATTGCACACTCATTTTTATTTTGTATAATACATTGTTATACATTTTCTTTGATCACCATTGCCTAGTATATACACTAATGTACATAGTAAATTTTTTCTTTCCCTTTATTCTCAAATTTCATTCCTGTTTAGTTTCATGTCTTTGTACTACTGTGTAGCTAAATCTTCCTCTCATCTTTTAAGTATTTTGATTACCGATAGATTTAAACTTCTTTCTATTTTTTTCTGCACTTTCCTATTACTTTCCTCCTCTCACTTTTCTCTCTTTAGTTACATTGATATATATAGTTTTTTTTTTCTCTTTGTACAGAAACCTTGCTCCTATATAAGTTTTTCTGCTACCATTAAATTCTGAATATATCCATTAAAATTTTACCATATTTGTATGATGCTATTTATAAACTTTCTTTTGTTTCATTCCAAAATTGAATGCTGCTTTGGCAGAGAGCAGGATTCTCACTTCATAACTTTTTTTTTCTTATATAATTCCTTTATATCACCCCATTTTTTTCTAATATCTAATGGGTCTAATGAAAAGTTTATTATCAATATGATGTTTATTCCATGGTAGATTACTTCTCCTTTCTTTATCTCTATGGAAGATTCTACTACCTTCTCTTTTATATTTCAAAATGTTACCAAGTGGCTAAAAGTAAGAATTTCTACATTAAACTTACTTGTTACTATGTAGGTACTTTAAATCTCAAGATTCAAATTTTTCTACAGTTTTGGAAGTTAAAAAAAATTTCTTTAATTATTTCCTTCCCTCTATCTCTCCCCCCACCCCACTAAATTCCTATCAGATAGATATTGAAAAGTCTAAAACTATCCTCTGTAGCTTGTAAACTTTTTTTATTTAGTTCTATTTGGCCATTTGGATTGTATTATAATTGTTGAATGTGATGCTCTATCTTGCTAATTCTCCTTTCAATTATGCCCATTCTATTATTCAGAGAAACTTCTGAGGTTTTGATTCTCAAGAGCATTAGTTGATTATTTTTGTTGTTGCAGTCTTCTTTCACATGTATGAATATATTCATTAAGATTCTTAAGTTTCTGTTTCACATAGTAAATATACTTCCTTAGATGTTAGTTGTTTCATTTGCTGTATTTTATTTTTTATCATTTTTTCTTAAAATTTTGCCCTGGTGAACCCCATTTTATACATAGATGGGTTTTATGTATGCCGTAGCTGATACCCAGTGACTGTGAGTGGAAGACCAAATGGGAAGCAGGTACATTTGGGGCTAACTGCTCCTTTTTTCTTCTAGGCCTTGCTAGTCATTTGGGACTTTGTTCTGTTGACCCTGTGGATGTTCTAAAAACCATGGTGCTAACTAAGCACAGTTTCATGATTTTTGAATTCAGAATCCTTCTTTCTCAGATTAGATATGGTCTCCACAGTTTCTATCTTAGAGCTCTCACACTCTCCCAACTCAGAAGCTTCTTCTTCCTCTAGTTTTGAGGCCTCTTACCCATCTGAGATCGCCTCCTATGGATCAGTATTCTTGACTTCTCAAGTAAAAGAAACAGTCTTGTAAGTCATAGATGCTGGTTCCTTAACTCCATCTTTTGTGTCCACATCATTATATCCCTGAAAGTTGGATGCTTTATCCAACCTAAAACTGACTTCTGATCTTCCACCCATGAAGCCTGGTATTTAACTTAAAAATACTCTTAACTCTGAGAGTTTTTCCCCCCTTTCTTAGGGGCTTCTTTGTCATCTTCCCACTATGAGAAATATGCTTTTTGAATCTCTAAGATCTTCGCTTGTCAGTCACAAACTTTTATTCCCTCAGCGACAAACAACAGTACAAACAATAAAAAATAAACCGAAAAAAAAAAAAAAACAACCCTTAATCACTTTCAATCAATTAGAGTTTGACCTACAAAAAGAGAATCGATCAAAGAGAAGGATTTAAACTTGGAGGAATGATTCCACTTAAGATAAAGTTGACAGGCTTTGGATCTTCTGAAGCATCCCAAAGTCATGAGGAAAGGCTTAGCTATTTTCTGTTTATATACAAATATTCCTGTCTTTGGCCAAATGACCATCTCTAGTGAGGGCAATCAGTTCTGCCATTTGGGCTGTGTTTGCTTCCTTTAGTGAAGGTATCTTAAGAGTGAATTGAGACCCATTATAGCAGAACCAGCCAATTTCCTAAATTTCCATATGCCATATATACCTCATAATGTTATCTGTAGGTATAGAAAATTTGTTGCTAAATTATCCAATGAATACATTCTTTTTTTTAACTTACAAGTCAAATCATTCTTTACTAGAATTTAACGTGTATAATTGTTGGCAAAGATTTTTCTATATCATGTTTGATTTTGCTTATTTATTTCTTTAGTCTCCTGTTCTGTTCACTGTACCTCAGGAAAAGCTACGTTAGTTTCTAGGTTTTCTTTTTCTTTTCTTTCTTTTTTTTCTTTTTTCTTTTTTAACCTATCTCAGGCTTTTGAATCAAAAGAAACTACTTGTTTTTTTAGTCACTAGGTAGTGTCCTACTCTTGCAACCCCAGGGACTGTAGCTTGCCAGGCTTCTCCGTGCATGGGATTCTCCAGGCAAGAATACTAGAATGGCTTGCCATTTCTTTCTCCAGGTGATCTTCCTGACCCAGGGATTGAACTCAGGTCTCCTGCATTGCAAACAGATTCTTTACCAGCTGTGCTACAAAGGAAGCCTACTAAGTAGATAAGGCTCTATTTTTACAGTATTAACTGATATTGGTCAGCTACAATAGAATTTTAGATCTTCAATCAGTCCAGATCCTTCAGTAAATGTATGCCTCTCCTATAGGAGTTCAAAAAAATTTTAATAATGATCTGTAACACAGACTAAGTCCATGACTTAAAATCTGATTTTCATGGCAGATATCTCTCTCTCTCTTTTTTTCTTTTTTTGGCAGTCCAATTTTAAAAGAAATTTTTATTTGGGGATACAATCAAAGGAGGATAGTTGAGGAGTAGAAAATAAATCTGGCAGGAAAAAAAAAGAATGTAGAAATTGGTGATTGGATATTGTGATATAAAGATAATACTAAGAGAAGCTAGACTTTGGCAAATTAATAAATGAGACAGTCTTTAAATTTCCACACTTTTTTAAAATAATATGGCCAAAGTATCCTTTAACACAGCTATTTTGGAGTCAGAATTCTATTTAGAATATTCTTATACTCATTTAAAAAATATGCGTTATTGAATTAGAAGGTGGTTTTTTTCTCTGTTACTTCTAAGATAATCATTTGTGATTGTATTCGTATTGAACATTTTCAAAAAGTGACCACTATAATTTTGAAGTATTCTAGATGTAATTGCTACAATTTTCTGTTACATTAAATATATATATATGAAGCAGATGTCTAGCCTGGCAGAGAGAAGACTTGGAACAGAAAGAAACCCTTAAAGTTTACACTCTCTGTTAAAATGGCTGCTTCTGCACTTCATTATGTCTTAGCCCCATCTAGAGGCTTTGCTATCTGTGATTTGACTCCCAACTCTCCGTGATCCCCAGAACACAGATTTAGGGGACAGTGTAGTTGTGGGATTTTGATTCCACAATCAACTCACACAGACAGAAAGCCAGGATAAAATCAGTAGATTTCATATTAAGATTTTGATGGTGACTTAAGAGCAAAACTTATCCACCAAAGTATGTTGGCCTGCCAAACCTGAAACATGTTTACTCAGGAATGGTCTTAACCACAGATTTCTCATGACCTTCTCTTTCTTTCTCTGTTGATGAGTCTATAGTATTTTTCTTTCTTAGACAAACAATTGTTCAGTTGCTCAGTCATGTCTGGCTCTTTGCGACTCCATGGACTACAGCATGCCAAGCTTCCTTGTCCTTCACTACCTCCCTGAGTTTGCTCAGACTTATATCCATTGAGTTAATGATGCCATCCAATCATCTCATCCTCCATTGCTCTCTTTCCCTCGTGCCCTCAATCTTTTGCAGCATCAAGGTCTTTTCCAATGAGTCAGGTTTTTGCATCAGGGGACAAAAGTTTTGACAAAACAGACAGAGATATATGAGGTTGGATGAAGCACATACTGTCATCAAGAATGTTTTCAGCAAACAATTCTGATAAAAATAAAAAATACTCTGACAAGTGAATTTCAGTTTTCTGGGGACAGAATAAAAAGTCATGGTTTGAGAAGTTTAATCAAACTGGGACTAACATTCAGCTTAGATCAAGATTGTCAAGCAGAAGAGACAAAACACCCTCAAGATACTTTTCTAGAAGTCATCTGGTTAAAAGGCCCTAGCCCATGTCATTAAGATGTATTGCTTTGTGTGTGGATATATATATATGGAGTATTACTGAGCCATAGAAAGAATGATATTGCCATTTGCAGCAACATGGATGGACCTAGAGAATGTCATACTGAGTGAAGTAAGTCAGATAGAATAAGACAAATATCATGTAATCACTTATACATGGACTCTGATATAAATGATACAATAATATCATAATACAAACTGATACAAACATAATACAAACTGATGGAGAAGGCAATGGTACCCCACTCCAGTACTCTTGCCTGGAAAATCCCATGGACAGAGGAGCCTGGTGGGCTGCAGTCCATGGGGTCGCCAAGAGTTGGACACGACTGAGCGACTTCACTTTCACTTTTCACTTTCATACATTGGAGAAGGAAATGGCAGCCCACTCCAGTGTTCTTGCTTGGAGAATCCCAGGGACGGGGGAGCCTGATGGGCTGCCATCTATGGGGTCACACAGAGTTGGACACGACTGAAGTGACTTAGCAGTAGCACAAACTGATACAAATGAATTTATAAAACAGAAAGAGACTTACAGAAAATAAAGGTATCATTATCAAAGGGTAAAGGGTGGGGGAAGGATAAATAAAGATTTTGGAATTAACATAAACAGACACTATTGTATATAAAACAGATAGCAAGCAGGATCCACTATATTGCACAGGGAACAATACTCAGTTTCTTGTAATAATCTATAATAGAAAAGAATCTTCAGAAGAATATATATATGTATGTATGTGTGTGAGTATACACACACAAAAACAAAACAAAACTGAATCATTTTGCTGTATACCAGAAACTAACATAGCTATAAATCAACTATACCTCAACAGGGAAAAACTATATTGCCGACTCTCACTATCCCCTCCAAACTGTAAAAGTATTCAATCATGTTACAGTAGCATAGAGGTTTATTGATTTCTGATAGCATAAATAACACCACAGCAGAAATTCTAAAACATCATTTCAGAAGTGGGTGTACAGTTGTTTTGTATGTATGGGTTAGATTTAGAATTTATTCAAGTACCATATGGAGAAGGAAATGGTAACCCACTCTAGTATTCTTGCCTGGAAAATCCCAGGGATGGAGGAGCCTGGTGGGCTGCCACCTCTGGGTTCGCACAGAGTCAGACATGACTGAAGCGACTTAGCAGCAGCAGCAGTAAGTACCATAACATAAGGAGAGTCTTTAGGGATTGGCTGGTTTCTTAAGATGAGGGTGATTGTACATGAGGAGAGTTTCTGGGAGAAGACACCTCAGACACGGCTGTAGTAAGTTGTGACTGCATTGCATTACACCTCTTCAGGCCTGCATTACCAGTTGAGTGTTTACTTTTATACTCAAAATAAATATACCAAACAAGTCACATCAAGGGGTAGCCAAATTAAAAGCAGTAACAAAAACTTGGGGAAAAAAGAGAGAAAGAAGAAAAGGAAACAAGAAAAGAGAAAGGACAGATAAATTAGACTAGACAGAGAAGTTGTGGTCCATATATACAATGAAATGTTACTTGACCATAAAAGGAAACACATCTGCATCAGTTCTAATGAAGTAGATGAACCTAGAACCTATTATACAGAGTGAAGTAAGTCAGAAAGAGAAAGACAAATATCATATATTAATGCATATATGGAATCTAGAAAGGTGGTACTGATGAACCTACTTCCAAGGCAGCTGTGGAGATGCAGACATTAGAGAACAGATTTGTGGACACACTGGAGGAAGGAGATGGTGGTACAAATTGAGAGAGCAGCATTGAAATATATACATTACTTACGTAAAATAGATAACCAGTGGGAATATGCTGTATGACATGGGGAGCTCAAACTTGGTGCTCTGTAACAGAAGTGTGGGATGTGGCGTGGGGTGGGAGGGAGGTTCAAGAGAGAGAGGACATGTGTATACCTATGGCTGATTCTTGTTAATATGTGGCAGAAACCGACACAATACTGTAAAGCAATTATTCTCCAATTAAAAATAAACAAATTTTTTAAAAAGTAAAATTAAAAATATACAAGATAATTTGTCCTAGATGGCCTCTACTAAGCTATATTGATATTTATTCCAAAAGAAGTGAGTGAGAAAAATAAACCTATATTTGTTAAGTAAAGGTGGAAACTTATGAAATGATGAGAACCAGGTGTTGTCTTAAGAAAAACACTTTCATGTTGTGAGAGTAGATAATACTTGCATTGATGAATGATTTCAGTGATTAAAAACCTCTATATTTCAAATTAATAAAACTTTGATCCCAAAGATAAAAAATAAAGCAATAGCATACTATAGAAAAAACTTTTTCTGAACATATATTAAAAATATGTTAGAAAATAGTGCTTCCACTTTGGTATGTTGTATAATCACAGATTTATTTCTTCCTTTCTAAATCCATTGACACAGTAGAAGTGTAATGACAGAAACAAATGCAGGTCATCACTAAAATAGCTAGAAAAATATGAAACTAGATGTTCAGAAATATTGAGAAATTGAATATAGAAAGTGACAGAAAAATTCAAAAGGGACATTAATAACTTCTAAATATGCCTACTCTTTCTCCAACCTTCATTGCTTTGAAGTATTCTGCATGTGTTCTCATTCCTACTTTTGCCTTTCTTTCTTTTTTTTTTTTTTATATAACTGCCCAAGGTTGCATAGGAAAGATAATTAAAGGAAGGCAGCAGAGCTAAATAAATGTTACTGAGAAAACAAATTGAACTCTTCATGGAAAAGAAATATCTTGTAGGAAAGGGAGAGGTGGGTCAAAATATTTTGGTGAGAAGTAAAATCTCAATTTTTTTTTTCCTTATCATTGAACAATTATCATTTTTGTTTTTCTGCAATTGTTTCATTTACTTTATACTCAGCTCTTTCGAGTCAAAGAGAAGAAGGAGTTTGAAATCTCTAGGACTACTGATCTAGGGGAAAAAAATGATAAGAGATATTGCAAATATGTGCCAAGTATTTTGCTTAATACTTTATAAATACACTTATTAACTTGATTATCTTTTACCAGAGCATTGCTAAATAGCCATGTATTTTTAAACTTTTTGTAGCACTTTAACATACATGCAGTAATGTGCATAATTTATAAGTATACACAAAGTACAGCCATCAGCAAAATCAAAGATAAAATATAATCAACACCCAGACCTCACCTCATTGTTATCCTTGACTTACAAAAATGAATACATAAATTTAGTTAATTTCACAGGTAATAAACATGAGACTCAAAGAGGTAATCTAAAAGTGAAAGTTGCTCAGTCGTGTCCGACTCTTTGCCACCCCATCCACTATATAGTCCATGGAATTCTCCAGGCCAGGGAATTCCCATGAAGTGGGTAACCTTTCCCTTCTCCAGGGCATCTTCCCAACCCAAGGATCAAATCCAAGTCTCCCACGTTGCAGGTGGATTCTTTACCAGCTGAGCCACAACGGAAGCCGATCAATTGTTGAGCAAGATATCTAAATACGGGAGAGCATGCAGTCATGGTTCATGTCCTTCCGTAATCTAGACAATTGGTAACTCGTCTCCAACTTTATTTGCCCCCAAATACTTTTTGTTTAAAAAAGAATCAGAGAAGATCTTAACAGAGTCTTCCTGAGTTTCTTTCTGCCTGGAATATATTAAGTTATTTGTATAGCTCACTCTCATCTCATGCAAGTTGTTGATCAATTTTTTTCTCCTCAGAGACTCTATATAGAAACTACATGCCCTGTTGCTATGAGCTGATCTTCTAAAACTGATTTTTCTTTCTTAATAGTAATTTCTGACATTGTATTATATATTTTCATCTTTGGTTATTGTCTGCTACCTCACTAGAATGTAAAACATTAAAAACTGTTAATTTGTCCATCTTGCTGGTGATCTAGCATTTTTTAGAATAATGTCTGGGCTTAAGTGGGTGGCTCAATAAATACTGGTTAATTGAATTTCTGAGGGAAGAAAAATGGGAGCTACATATCAAATCAAAATCAAGGCAAATGAGAATAAATCATGTAAAACTGTTTATAAAATTGTGGTTCTAAGCAATTACCTAAATTCAAGAGTTTGAGACCTGAGTGCCATCTTTAGAGTCTCAAACCAATATGATCCTAAAGCTAAAATGGCAAACAAAATATTAGGCTTAAGTAATATCAGAAAGAAGTAAAAAATAATAGCATCTTTTGCTTATAAAAAATCTTTTAGTATCCAGATGTTGTTTTTGCTTAACTTCCATCAATACAAATGTGACAAAAGTCTAAAGAAGCATAAGAGAAATCTTCATAGAATAAGAGAAAATACAGACCTAAGCCAGCCTAGAAAGCTGTAATTTAGGTTAATATAATGCTTCAGAGTGCATTGTCTGTCCTTTTAGAAAATAATCAGCATATTTAAAGAAAATAACAAGGGGACCCCAATATCACAGAACATATTGAGGACCTTATTTGAATTCAAGGACCAGCAAAAATCTTTGTCTGCTTTCTTGAGACACTGAACTCTCTCAACTATCCACATCAAATATCCCCATTATGGAAAGTTATGACCCACAGAAGGAATATTACACACAGCTGGGGATGGTGAAGGAGATCGTGTGTTCAAAATCACTACATTGAGAATAGAGTGGGGAAAGGAGTAAATGTAAGAAAATGGGGTTACTTAACTCTTGTATTTCTCTCCTTTGGGCTCTTCTTTTGTTTCTATTTTTAGTTCTTTACTGGGAAAGAACTGATTTAGGGTATTATCCAATTTTCCAAGAATGATCAATGACTAAGGAGAAGTATCTCCAATACAAGAGTTAGATTAACTTTCATATTTACCTGAAGCAACTGCTCTTTAGGGCTTCCCTGATAGCTCAGCTGGTAAGAATCTGCCTGCAATGCCAGAGACCCTGGTTTGATTCCTAGATTGGGAAGATCCCCTGGAGAAGGGATAGGCTACCCACTCCAGTTTTCTTGGGCTTCCCTGACAGCTCAGATGGTAAAGAATCTGCCTGTAATGTGGGAGACCTAGGTTCAATCCCTAGGCTAGGAAGATCCCCTAGAGGAGGGCATGGCAACCCACTCTGATATTCTCGCCTGGAGAATCACCATGGACAGAGGAGCCTGGTCGACTACAGCCCATGGAGTCAAAATAAATCGGACACGACTGAGCAACTAAGCACAGTGCAGCACAGCTGCTTTTTGACCTTGAACTCTGAAAAAGAATGGCTCAATTCTTATGTGTGTGTTTTATTTATAGACTTCTTTTAAGCTTTGGATTTATAGAAAAACTCATCAGATAGTGCAGAGTTCCAATATATCCCTCACATATAGTCTCCCCTATAATTAATATTGTGTATTCGTAGGGCACATTTGTAACTATTAATCGACTGATACAGATACATTATGTTGCTTCCCAGGTGGCTTAGTGTTAAAGAATCCCACTGCCAATGCCGGAGACATGGATTTGATCCCTGGGCCTGGAAGACAGCTTGGAGGAGGAAATGGCAACACATTCCAGTCTGGAAAATCTATGAACCTAATGGACTACATACAGTCCATAGGATCCCAGAGTTGGACAGGGCTCAGTACACAGATACATTATCATCGAGGTCTATAGTTTATTCATGTTTTAAGTTTTTACCTAATGTCTTTTTCTACTTCAGTGTGAAATTAAACTCATATTTTAAGGCAAGACAAGAACAATTTAAGCATAAAAATTTTTCTCTGATTTTTGGGCCCCTCTTTCCCCACTATTTGCATTGTGTATCTATATTATACATCGACCAAACCTCTCCCATTCACAGAAATACCTACTCAACCATAAAGAACAACATTCTCCTGCATTCACCAAGATAATTTTTTGAAAGATAATGCTTCTTCATGATCATGTAAGGGGTCATGATAACCCATTGCTTTCTACTTACATGTATGAATAATATGTCATTTAATTAATTTCATTATTTAATTTATTTAACGACTTGCCTCTTGAGAAGCCTGTACGCAGGTCAGGAAGCAACAGTTAGAATTGGACATGGAACAACAGTCAGTCAGTTCAGTCATTCAGTTGTGTCCAACTCTTTGCGACCCCATGAATCGCAGCACACCAGGCCTCCCTGTCCATCACCAACTCCCAGAGTTCACTCAAACTTACGTCCATCGAGTCGGTGATGCCATCCAGCCATCTCATCCTCTGTCGTCCCCTTCTCCTCCTGCCCCCAATCCCTCCCAGCATCAGTCTTTTCCAATGAGTCAACTCTTCGCATGAGGTGGCCAAAGTACTGGAGTTTCAGCTTTAGCATCATTCCTTTCAAAGAATACCCAGGGTTGTTCTCCATCCTACAGGAGATCAGTCTTGTGTGTTCATTGGAAGGACTGATGTCAAAGCTGAAACTCCAATACTTTGGCCACCTGACATGAAGAGCTGACTCATTTGAAAAGACCCCAATGCTGGGGTCTTTAGAATGGACTGGTTGGGTTTCCTTGCAGTCCAAGGGATTCTCAAGAGTCTTCTCCAACACCACAATTCAAAAGCATCAATTCTTCTATGTTCAGCTTTCTTCACAGTCCAACTCTCACATCCATATGAACTTTATTTAATGACCTTCCTCTTGAGAAACCTGTATGCAGGTCAGGAAGCAACAGTTAGAATTGGACATGGAACAACAGACTGGTTCCAAATAGGAAAAGGAGTACGTTAAGGTTGTAAATTGTCACCCTGCTCATTTAACTTATATGCAGAGTACATCATGAGAAATGCTGGGCTGGAGGAAGCACAAGCTGGAATCAAGATTGCCGAGAAAAATATCAATAACTTCAGATATGCTGATGACACCTCCCTTATGGCAGAAAGTGAAGAACTAAAGAGACTCTTGATGAAAGTGAAAGAGGAGAGTGAAAAAGTTGGCTTAAAGCTCAACATTCAGAAAACTAAGGTCGTGGTGCCCAGTCCCGTCACTTCATGGGAAATAGATGGGGAAACAGTGCAAACATTGGCTGACTTTATTTTGGGAGGCTCCAAAATCACTGCAGATGGTGACTGCAGCCATGAAATTAAAAGACGCTTACTCCTTGAAAGAAAAGTTATGACCAACCTAGACAGCGTATTAAAAAGCAGAGACGTTACTTTGTCAACAAAGGTCCGTCTAGTCAAGGACTTGGTTTTTCCAGTAGTCATGTATGTCTGTGAGAGTTGGACTATAAAGAAAGCTGAGTGAAGAAGAACCGATGCTTTTGAACTGTGGTGTTGGAGAAGACTCTTGAGATTCCCTTGGACTGCAAGGAGATCCAACCAGTCCATCCTACAGGAGATCAATCTTGTGTGTTCATTGGAAGGACTGATGTCAAAGCTGAAACTCCAGTACTTTGGCCACCTGACACGAAGAGCTGACTCATTTGAAAAGACCCCAATGCTGGGTAAGATTGAGGGCAGGAAGAGAAGGGGACAACAGAGGATGAGATGGTTGGATGGCATCACCGACTCAATGGACATGGGTTTGGCTGAACTTCAGGAGTTGGTGATGGACAGGGAGGCCTGGTGTGCTGTGGTTCATGGAGTTGCAAAGAGTCACACATGACTGAGCATCTGAACTGAACTGAATGATGTTTAATTAATGTCATTATTATTAATGTCAATTAAAAAAATGTCAGTCTCAAAAATCTCGTATAAACATGTTTTGACCTCTAGCATGTGGAACAGTTCTCAAAGCTTTCTGAAAGGTTATTCTAGGTTTAATTTGGCTTGAATAAAATTTTACACTCCTTTCTTAGATAGACTGATTAATTTTTCATCAACACCGTGATGACAATATACTTAGTCATCATCTTTCCTTGGGCCCCTCTGAGTGTGACAGTTTCTCAAAAAAACATTTCTTTTCATTGCCTTTACAGGATTTGAATGGTATAGTGGACTAGTCAGAGATATTAAAAGATGTCCTTTTATTAGAATTTGTCTGATGTTTTTCCTTAAACAAATCGTGTTTGTTTTGGGTTTGGTGAGGAAGAAAACAGAGACAAAGTGTCATTCACATTGCAACATATCAAGGATGTTATAATAAACATGATTTATGACTATTTACATTGACCTTGATCATCTGACTTAAATAGTATCTGTAAAATTATTTTTGCCTTCCTTTCTGTACTGTACTCTTTGGGAGACAGTCATTAAGCACAGCTCACAGAGAAGATGTGGAGATTTATGCTTCTCCCTTGTTAGTGAGGAGAGTTTACTTAATTAATTTGGAAACTTCTTCATGCGAGATTTGTCCCTTCTCCCCTGTTTATTAATTTATTCAATGTTCAGTACTATACTCAACAAAAATCACCATGTCTTTGAAGTTTAACTGAAATGCAATAAATAATTAAACACATAGCTGAACTCGAGGAAGAGAAAGCTCCAATTTCCAGGAATAAAAAGACAAAAGAAACATGTTGAGGGAGTTTCCTTCTATTCCCAGTTTTCTGAAGATTTTGGTTATAGAAGGATGTTGGATTTTGGTAAATGCCTATTCTACTTCAAATGAGATGATCATGGTATTTTTGTTACTGTTGTGATGTTAATGTACTGTATTATGTTTCTTTTTTTGTGTTAAATGACCTTTTCATTCCTGGGATAAATCTCATTAAGTCTTGGATTCAGTGTCCTGGTTTTTTTTGTTTGTTTGCTTGTTTTGTTTTGTTTTTTTGAGGATTTTTACATCTATGTTGATAAGGAATGGGAAAGTCACTCAGTCCTCTCCAACTCTTTGTGACCCCATGGACTAAACAGTCCATGGAATTCTCTAGGCCAGAATACTGGAGTGGGTAGACTCTCTTCTCCATGGGATCTTTCCAATCCAGGAATCACACTGCAGATGGATTCTTTACCATCTGAGCCTCAAGGGAAGCCCAAGAATACTGGAGTGAGTAGCCTATCCATTCTCCAGGGAATCTTCCCAACCCAGGAATCAAACCGGAGTCTCCTGAATTGCAGGCAGATTCTTTAGCAACTGAGCTATCAGGGAAGCTCTTTATTCCTTTGTAATTTTCCTTTTTATATAATGCCTTTATTTGACTTTGTTATCAGGGTCGTGCTAGGCTAATAGGATGAATTGAGTGTTCCCTCCTCGTGCTTTTTTTTTTTTTTTTTTTAAGACTGAGAAGATTTGAAGACTTTGAGAAGGATTGGTATTTCTTTTTATGTATGTGGAATATTAGGCAAATTCATCAGTGAAATTACCTATATTGATTTTTTTTTTTTGTCAAGATAGTTTTGGTTACCTATTCAATATATTTACTTCTTATAGATCTGTAGAGATTTTTAAATCTTAAGTAATTTGTCTAGAAATATTTTCATTTCACCTAGGTTGCATAATTTTTGGGTGTATAATTTCTTATAGTACTATCTTATAATTACTTTTATTAGTGTAAATTCAGTAAAAATATTCTCATTTTAATTTCTCATTTTAGTTGTATCTTCTTTTTTCTTTATCACTCTAGCTGAATGTTTGTTAGTTTATTGATCTTTTCAAATATTTAATTTTTGTTTTTTTTATTTTTGTTATTATTTTTCTGTTCTCTATTTTATTTATGTTTTGCTGTGATACTTATTTCTTCTCTTTTTCTAGCTTGAGTTCAGGTTGCTCTTCTTTTCCCTAGTTCCTCAAAATGTATCATTAGATTATTGATTTGGGATCTTTTTTCTTTTTTAATATAAATTACATTTAAAGTAATTACTAACTAGAAGAAATTATTTTGCCATTTTGTTATTTGTTTTCTGTATGCCTTATATTCTTTCTTTCTTAAGTTTTAATTTTCTTCATTGCTTTTTTTATGTTTAGAGGATTTGTGTAGAGAACTATTTTGATTTCTTTCGCATTTATTTTGTATATATTTTTAGATTTATCACTATGGAGATTGCATTTAGCATATTGAATTTATACCAATTAAGTTTTAATTGATGCCAGCTTAATTTCAATAATTCTGCTCTTACACAGCTACTCCCACACCTTATTTATGTTGCTGTTGCCAAAAATTACATCTTTGTACATCCAAATGGAACAAAAACGCTGAATATGAAATAACTATTGCCTGACTGATTTGACCTGGGACATCAGACTTTTCCTGCCTTTGTACCCAGACTGAGTTTCTGCCAGCTTTCGGACTGGAACTTACATGACTGGATCTCCTTGCTATTAGGCCTTCAATTTTGTATTTTCTATTGTTTTCCTGGAAAAGGCTTTATCAAATTTGTTGATGTCTCCAAAAAGCAAGATTTTGGTGACTTTAGTAATAGTTTCCCTGTTTTCTTCTTATTGATATTTTATTCTGATTTTTATTGATTTTATTCTGGTTCCATTAAGCTAAATGGCAATTTTACTCAATTTTCTAGGGTGGAAGCTTAGGTAATTGATCTTAGACTTTTGTTCTTGTCTCTTATGTTTATTCAATGCTGTAATTTTCTTCACATTTCGTCATTCAGTGAGCATTGCCCAAGAAGCCAAAGAAATGAACTAGAAAGCTACTTTTCAGCCTCAGGTTTCACCTAACTGTGTTTATTTGCTATTATCTTCCTGATAACATCATTGTGTTGCCTTCTTATGCCTACTTTGATATTTAGAATGTCAGTGTGTTGTTTGAATGTGCTGGTGACTGCATTGCTTTTGAGCAGAATCACCACCACCAAGGCCCAGGCTAGTGATTGTTCTTTGAGCTGCAACCATGGCCAAATGTGACCCCAGAAACTGTGCTAAATTCTGTATCCAGCAGAACACACTTTGAAAGTGGAGGAGATATCTGCAAAGACGACCTTGGTTCTTACAGAGATTGTGCAATCTTGCTGCTTTGTTTTTTCCTACCAGTTGTCATATGTATGGTGATTGATATTTCAACATTATTAACACTTTTATTTCAACTTCCCAATTTATTCAAGAAATATGTTCTATGTTAAAACCTTGATTAGGAAGTTTTAAAATCAAATAAATAAAAAATTAAAAACCACTACTTTCTTCACATCTCACAAATTGTGTGAAAGGGTATTTTCATTATAATTTAGCTAAAAACATTTTTTATATTTTTTCTTTGACTCGTGTTATTGAGAACTGCATTTTTTAATCTCCAAATGTTTTTGTAATTTTCAACTATTTTCCTTTCATTTTCTAGTTTAATTCCATTGAGGTCTGTGAGAATACATTGCTTGAATTCTATTCTTTCACATGTGTTATATTCTGTGACCCAGAGTGTTGTTTATCTGGATAAATGTTTTAAGGGAATTTGAGAAGAATGTGTTCTGCTGTTGTTTGGTAAAGTGTCTTATAAATGCCTGTTTGATCTTGCTGATCACTGGTGATATTGAGTTGAACTATGCACTTTCACTTTTCACTTTCATGCATTGGAGAAGGAAATGGCAACCCACACCAGTGTTCTTGCCTGGAGAATCCCAGGGATGGGGGAGCCTGGTGGGCTGCCATCTATGGGGTCGCACAGAGTTGGACACGACTGAAGCGACTTAGCAGCAGTAGCAGCAGCATGCCTTTCCTGGGCTTCCCTGGGGACTCAGAATCTGCCTGCAATGTGGAAGACCCATTTTTGATTGCTGGGTCAGGAAGATTCACTGAAGAAGGGAATGGCAACTCACACTAGTATTCTTGCCTGGAGAACCCCAAAGACAGCAGAGCCTGGTGGGCTATTGTTTGTCCATGGAGTAAAAATGAATTGGATGTGACTGAGCAACTACACTTTCAATTTTCATGCCTTTACTAGCTTTTATATGCCCATTTTCTTTTGCCTTTTTATTAGTTTTTGTTCTACATTCTTTGATACACTGGTATTAGGCACATATACACGAAAAGTTGTTCTTCAACAACTGACCCTTTTATCATTATATACTTCCTCTCTTTTTCTCTGATAATTTTCCTGCCTTGGAGCTTACTTTCTGAAATAAATTTAATTATTGCATCTTTCTTTTGATTTGCTAACACAGTATATCTTTCTCCATATCTTTACTTTCAATCTAGCTGAGTTCTTATATTTAAAATGCTTTTCTTTTTCTCTCCTTTTTTTTTTTTTTTGCAATCATCTATGTTTGTGTTTGTTACTTGCCAGTCCATGTTCGACTTTTTGCAACCCCATGGACTGTAGCCATTCAGGCTCCCTGTCTGTGGAATTCTCCAGGACGTTCCCTTCTCCAGAGGATCTTCCTGACCCAGGGATTGAACCTGGGTCTGCATTGCAGGCAGATTCTTTACCATCTGAGTCACTAGGAAAGCATATAATCATCTATATATGGGTCTTATTTTTCAACCTGTCTTGACAATCTCTGTCATTTAAGTTTTGTATGTTATTCATTGTAATGTTTCTTGTTTTCCCCTCTTTGCCTGCTTTCTTCAGTTTTAATTGAATCTTAAAATATTAATCTATCCCATTTTCTATTCTCTTACCATTTTACTTATACTGTTCTTTTTTTTTTTTTTTTTTTAACTTGTGATTCTGGAATTAGCACACTTGGCTGCTGGTGATGACATCGACACACGACTTTTGCCTCTGCATTTTTGACCTAAAGACAGTAGATGTCAACAGGATTAGAAGACAGAAAAGAGAGTTAGATGAGAAGTGGAGGAGGGGGCAAAAAATAGAATCTGTAAAGATAAACTGAAACTCATGAGGACATACTGAAACCTGCATCAGTCTCTGCCTGATGACCTCTCAATAACAAACTGTACCTGTGCCTGCTCAGGTGTTAGAAAAGTCAGACGATATAAAGAAAGGTAATTCTCAGAAATTTAGTTTCTTCTCAGCAAGGTCAGATATGTACAAAACTATAATACCTGAGTCTTCCACTATATATAAGAAGAAATATGAATGATGTAAACTAAAAAAATAAAATGTGAAATAAACAACACAACTTATAATTCTTCTAGGTGTTTACGAATGAAAGGTTTCTTTGGGTTGAGTCCATATAAGAAAGGCAAAAATAAAAATAAATTAATTAGTGTTTGACACTGTTTTGATAAGGAGATGGGAATAGGGTGGGGTAGAAGTGTTAGTTATATAATGGATTAGCTAAAATAAACAAGGACTCATACATGATAAATAGGACAGTAGGTAGAAGGACATAAGCAGACTTGTTTAACTAGAGTTGAAGGTCCATTTATGGGAGCAACGGAAACTAAACCTGGAAAGGAGGATGATGGCAGTTTGATGGCAGTGACTGGAGTGCCACATAGAAATTTGGATAATTTTTGTAGACAATAGTGAGTTTTGAGCTATAATAAAAGCAGTAAGTTTTGAAAGGAGGCAAGTGTAGAAATAAAAACATTTGCAATATTCCAGAAGTGAGAGTAGACTGCTCCAATGATCTCAGAGTGAATAAAAGCAGATTGAGAAAGGGCAAAGAGAATTTATTCAAAGGAGGAAAAATAGTACTTAGGTACCAGCTGCTATCAGGATGGGAGGGAAGGGGAAGTTAGAAATAAACTCTGGGGTATGGCTGAAGGATAGCAGCTTGGAAGAAAGAATAGAATTTCTGCTTGCTATGTCAAGTGTAAGGTGAAGTTACAATGTCAGTTCTCCTGTTCTCCATTTCTCAGCTGCTTCCTCCAGGCTGCAAAGTAGAATAAATCTGAATCTTTACAACTGTAGGCCCACTCGGCCATTGAAAGAGTGACCAAGTTGGTCTGGGTTTAGTCTCTTAAACTGTGCTCTACAAAAACAATCATGAAACCATTTTGCTTAAAATCTCAATATTCTAAAAATGCCCTGATTATAAATAATTTCCCAATAAATTATCCTTTATTTTCTTCTGAGTGATCCGTGTATCATAAAATGTACTACTTGATTTTCAAAGATGCCAGTCTTTCTGGACAAGTAACACAAATCATTTCTATGTTCCCTACTCCAAAATATTTTGGTTGGAGTGTTTCCTTAGAGATATTCATGTCCACCTTTAATCCTGTGACTAAGTTCATAGAAAATAATTTTAAATGTTTTACTTAAGTAATTTTCTTTTCTATAATTATTGTAAATGTCAGTACCGTTACATGAAAGTACACAAATGAAATGATTGTGCTCTTAAGAAAGAAACAAAGAAGATAAAGGAAGGGGGAAAGAAAGATACATAAAGAATAAAAAAGAAGACAAAGAATTTTTAAACATCTTATGACATAGGATTATTTCATTCTACTTTTAGTTTGGTTCTTACAAGAAAAATGACAGAAATTTTCTAAAGATAGAATTTATGAAGATATTAAACTCAAGTACAGGCCAAGATCAGTTTTAATTGAAATTCAAGTGACCTTGTCCATCTTGAAATTGATTAGAGTTCAAGTTTAAGTCAACAATTTATTTGAGCAACAAGAAAAAAGCATATTCAACTAAGGCAGAAAGATTGTAAAGAATAAATAAAGAATTACTAAAGAAAACATGCAGATAATAATTCACAATGACTGGGGAAAATGTCAGATGTATCTGGAACATATGATATCAAACTTATTTTATAATTTTAAATTTCTTATGTAGTCTGAGCTAATATTTCTCTCTAGATTATTATAAGAAAAAAAAGCAGTGTGTGTATAAGGTACAACTTTTAAAAAGTGGAACATTTTTCTTTTTATTTTGAAGACTTAGCAAGAATAGAAACAATAATTGTCAATTGTCATATTCTTTAGAGCAAAAGAATCCCATACTGCATTTTATTTATTGGGAATAGTTTCTCAGTCATTTTCTTGATTTCCATGAATTCTTCATGTTTTCAAAAATTGCAGATCAGTAATTTCATAGATTATGCCTCAAAGTAAGTTTGTCCCACATCTTCATTCCAGTTGTTCATCACAGTCTTCATTGTTTCCTGCCTCCATCTTTGCACTTTACTTCTCTAACGGAGCAGAAACATGGCTTCTGTTACCCATGTGTGTCTAAGAGTCTGATCAGTCCTTTTCAATATATTCAGTCTCTAGAATGCCCTCTTGCTCTGCCCCAAAGTCCTCCTGGTGCTGATCCTAGCTGCCACAGCTGTCTTTTTCTGACATCGTTCTTGCTAGGGCTGCAGCCATTATTCCGCATGCTGTTGGAGCTACCTAGTGGCTTTCAACAAACTTTTAAAATAAACTTGTTTTCATTCTAGAATAAATTTAGATTTACATAAAATAAAGTTTTGAAGATGGTACAAAGGTCCCATACATCTCACACTCAGTTTCTTTATTAATTAATAGCTTATATTATTATGGTAACTTTGTAACCATTAATGAACTAATATTGAGGTATTATTAATAAATGAAGTATCAGAGAAATGCAAATCAAGACCACAATTAGGTACCATTTCACACCAGTCAGAATGGCTGCAATCCAAAAGTTGGCAAGCAATAAATGCTGGAGAGGGTGTGGAGAAAAGGGAACCCTCTTACACTGTTGGTGGGAATGCAAACTAATACAGTCACTATGGAGAACAGTGTGGAGATTCCTTCAAAAATTGCAAATAGAACTGCCTTATGACCCAGCAATTCCACTGCTGGGCATACACACTGAGGAAACCAGAATTGAAAGAGACACGTGTACCCCAATGTTCATCGCAGCACTATTTATAATAGCCAGGACATGGAAACAACCGAGATGTCCATCAGCAAATGAATGGATAAGAAAGCTGTGGTACATATACACAATGGAGTATTACTCAGCCATTATAAAGAATACATTTGAATCAGTTCTAATGAGATGGATGAAACTGGAGCCGATTATACAGAGTGAAGTAAGCCAGAAAGAAAAACACCAATACAGTATACTAATGCATATATATGGAATTTAGAAAGATGGTAAGGATAACCCTGTATGTGAGACAGCAAAAGAGACACAGATGTATAGAACAGACTTTTGGACTCTGAGAGAGAGGGAGAGGGTGGGTTGATTTGGGAGAATGGCATTGAAACATGTTTACCATCATGTAAGAAACAAATCACCAGTCTATGTTCGATACAGTATACAGGATGCTTGGGGCTGGTGCACGGGGATGATCCAGAGAGATGATATGGGGTGGGAGGTGGGAGGGGGGTTCAGAATTGGGAACTGATGTACAACCCGTGGCGGATTCATGTCAATGTATGGCAAAACCAATACAGTATTGTAAAGTAAATTAAAGTAAAAAATAAAAAAAAATAAAAGTAAATAAATAAATGAAGTCCAAACTTTCTTTAGCTCCTATTAGTGTCCTTTTGTTCCCATTGTTGTTATTGCTGTTCTATAATCTCATTCAGGATATTATCTGAAAATAAAGTAAGGAAAGAAGAAAGGAAGGAATTAAATTTTCTTAAGACTATTAACAAACCTGGTAACTGGAAGTGATGTATTTCAGTTACCTATTAAAATAATGTATATCAATTCTTATATCATGATAAGAATGCCAGATTACTTAAAATGCAGAATGGGCTTTAATTAATTTCTCAGTTACTAAAGGAAAGAAGGTAGTTGTTCAGATACCTAAAATACAAGGTAACATGTTAACAACTATGAAAGCGAATTCAGATAAAATGTTCTGGAAATTAAAGGTTTGAAGTATATTTCACGTGTAGATTTGTAACATTGTAGGCTTTTAAGCAGCATTAATAAGGTAAATTTCCATTACAGTTGAAGTTAATAATGTCCCTGACCTGAAATACTTAGATGAGTGGACCAGAACAGAGAAAGGGGTCCTCACAATTTAATCTTGATTACCAAGAGTCTGTTTTGATACAAAATGGTGTCAAGGAAAACTATATTGAAGCCCAAGAGACTCATAGAGGGCCCCCTTATATATCTCTCATCAGTATTTCTAATGAAGAACACAGTGATTTACCAGTAAAAACAAATCATTTATTTGAATGATTTATATGAATCATTAGGTCATTTATATGAATGCTGCTAAAGTGTTGGAATTTTGAAAATATAATGGGAAAAATCATTAAACTTTTAGAATCTGTTCTAGAGTAATGATGGAACGACAGGGGAATCAGAGATCAAATGGCCAAAATCCACTGGATAATAGAAAAAGCAAGAGATTTCCAGAAAAACATCAGTTTCTGCTTTATTGTCTATGCCAAAGCCTTTGACTGTGTGGGTCACAAATAACTGTGGAAAATTCTTCAAGAGATGGGAATACCAGACCACCTGACCTGCCTCCTGCAAAACCTGTATGCATGTCAAGAAGCAACAGTTAGAACCAGACAGACCAACAGACTGGTTCCAAATTGGGAAAGGAGTACGTCAAGGCTGTATATAGACACCCTACTTATTTAACTTATAAGGAAAGTACATCATGCTGGGCTGGATGAAGCACAAGCTGGAATCAAGATTGCCAGGAGAAATATCAATAACGTCAGATATGCAGATGACACAACCCTTATGGCAGAAAGCGAAAAGGAACTAAAGAGCCTGTTGATGAAAGTGAAAGAGGAGAGTGAAAAAGTTGGCTTAAAACTCCACATTCAAAAAATGAAGATCACAGTATCTAATCCCATCACTTCATGGCAAATAGAAGGGGAAACAATGGAAACAGCCAGAGACTTTGGGTGGCTCCAAAATCATTGCAGATGGTAACTGCAACCATGAAATTAAGACCTCCTTGAAAGAAAAGCTACGGTAAACCTAGACAACATATTAAAAAGCCAAGATATAACTTGTAAGCTATGGTTTTTGCAGTGGTCATGTATGGATGTCAAAGTTGGAGCATAAAGAAGGCTGAGCACTGAAGAACTGATGTTTTTGAAATGTGATACTGGAGAAGACTCTTGAGAGTCCCTTGGATGGCAAGATCTAACCAGTCAATCCTAAAGGATATCAGTCCTAAATATTCATTGGACGGACTGATGCTGAAACTAAAGCTCCAATACTTTGGCTACCTGATGCAAAGAGTCGACTCATTAGAAAAGACCTTGATGCTGGGAAAGATTGAGGGCGGGAGGACAAGGGGATGACAGAGGATGAGATGGTTGGATGGCATCACCCTCTCAATGGACATGAGTTTAAGCAAACTTGGGGAGATGGTGAAGGACAGGAAAGCATGATGTGCTGCAGTGTCCAGGGTCACAAAGAGTTGGATGTGAGTGACAACAACAAATGATGGAATAGATGTGAGATTTCAAGAGACAGAAAGTAGATTATGAAAAATGTGTAAAGTGAGAATGAAGAGTACTTTCTAAATATGTGATAGGGAAAAACAAAACAAAACAGTTGCAGGTTTGAAACTTTGGCCCATCCATAAAGGTGGATTCATCAGGCGGGGAACCTCAATGCTTCTGGCTTTCCTCTGCCTCTTAGTTCAGTTCTTTGTGTGTGTGCATGCTCAGTTGTGTCCAACTCTTTGCAACCCCTTGGACTGTAGCCCGCCAGACTCCTTTGTCCCTGGAATTTTTCAGGCAAGAATATTTGTGTGGGTTGTCATTTCCTACTCCAGGGAATCTTCCCAACCCAAGGATTGAAACCATGTCTCTTGCGTGTCTTGCAATGGCACGTAGATTCTTTACCACTAGTGCCACCAGAAAGCCCCAGATTCAGTTCTTTACTTCTCCTGAACCAATGAGATGATGGGAAGTATTGCCATCAATGTATTAAAAAAACTTGGGGTCTTTTAGGGTCCCCAAAGAAAATACTGGCAGGGCTTTCTTCTTCATAAGTTGAACAAATGGTTCAAAAACAGCCTCTAAACCCCAAAATGCAAAGTAACTTCCCCAAATAGGCTTCCTGTGACAGGCTTTGTCAGGCTTCCTCTGACAAAGAAGAGGAAAATTAGAAAAGAAAAAAAGGCAGGCAGTTTTCCCTTGCTTTTGAAGTGGGACAAGATGATAAAACACAATTAACAGTTTGAGCAACAAAATAATTAAAATAAATATCCAATAGTCCCTATTAACATAAATTAACAATTGAAAAATATAGATACATAGACAGATAGATAGAGACAAATCTGTGCACAGAAATTTCCAATAATTTAAGTATATACTTTACCTGGCTGGACATATACTGTTCCAGCCAGGTGATCAAAGTCAACATCAGCAGTGGTAAGTCAGTCACCCTGTAGTATGTACCCTTGATATATTGTGAAAGGAAGTTTACCTCTGTGATCCTCCTCTCAAAATCCCTACACAATTTAATCATGAGAAAAATATCAGATAAACTCAAACTGAGGAGCATTTTACAGAAAATCTAACCAGTACATCTCAAATTTGTCAAGGTCATTAAAACAAAGGAAGTTTGAGAAACTGTCAGTCAACAGGTGCCTAAGGAGACATGACAACTAAAAGCAATGTGATATACAGGGTGGGATTTGGGAAAGACTATGTACTAGGTAAAAATTAAGAGAACGTAATTAAAGCATGGATTTTAGTTAACAACAATGTATAAATAAAGGTTCATTAATTATTATCAACGTTCGCCTATAACAATGCGATATGCTAATTATATGAGGGAAATGGTTGTGGGTTATAGAAGTACTCGATTACCGTCACAACTTTTTGTCAATCTAAAACTATTCTAAAATTAAAAGGTTGTTTAAAAATAGGTCATAACACAAAAACAGATGATGACATTGAGGAAAAGACAAGCTAGTGAGGTACATTCTACAGGAAACTGAAAGTATACAAGAAAGAGTATTGAAATTGCAGAAACTTTATGCAATTCAAAATGTGCAGGAGGTGGAAAAGGTCTGAAAAGAGTGCAAAGGGCATAGGTGTCCCATCAGTGAGGTGACTGGACACAGAAAAATCTCCACAAAGATCATATAAGTCTTTGCATAATAAGGACAAGCAGCAGAAAGATACAGAGAAAAACAAGAGTGGAACAGAGGCAACCACCTACCTCTTCCTAATGAGCAGGAGACTTGTTCTTAATGAAGAAAAACTGCTGCTCCCAACTCAACTCTCAGCTCCCGGTACTGCTGGTAATATTAAAGCTTCATAAGAATGCTCATTAGACCAAGACACAGTAAGAGCTTCAAGAATTTACTGCATTATTTGAATTACAGCATCTAGCAGTTATTATGTAAATGCTTCCTAAATGAATGAGGAAACACTTACATATTTATGGCAACACTTCCCTTTTTCTGTAATAATCTCCATGGTGTGTGTGTGTATACTAGGTCTTTTTCATCATTAGCTGTTATTCAAATATCTTCTTAGAGGACTTTTTGGATCTCTGTCACCCATGGCTGTCACTATTTATGCCTTTATGTATGTGCTGTGCTCAGTCATATCTGACACTTTGCTACTCCGGGGACTGTAACTTGCCAGCCTCCTCTGTCCATGGAATTCTCCAGGAAAGGATACTGGAGTAGGGTGCCATTTCCTCCTCCAGAGGATCTTCCTGACCCAGGGATGGAACCCTCATCTCTTGCATTTCCTGCAATAGCAGGTGGATTCTTAACCATGACCCCACCTTTCTCCCTTTATTCTTTTGTATTATATTTTTAAAACACAATATATCTTAAAATATTTATTCATATATTTCTTTCTTTGTTGCTAAAATGAAAGTTTCTTTTATTCCAATGCAATTTACCATTTATTTTTATTTTTTTTAACTTTTTAATTTTATATTGGGATATAGCCAAATAACAATCTAGTGATAGCTTCAGGTGGACAGCAAAGGAACTCTGCCATACGTATACATGCATTCATTCTCCACAAATTCCCTTCCTAAGATGCAGGGATTCTGTATGCCTTATTCACTGCTAAGTTCTTAGCATCCAAAATGTTGTTGAACACACAGAAGGCACTCAATAAAAAATATGATGGATAAATTAGTTAATGAATCCAAGGCATTTTAGTAATATTTCCAATTATTTGTCAGGATAATGTGTATAGTGTTAAGTGTGATGTTGACTAGACTTTGTCACCAAATAAGAACTGGACTAAAGCCTGAACAGAAGAAAACTGTTCCAGATTTTCTCCTTACCTTCACCTCTACAGACATAAGAAAATATAGGGCCACATATGTTATTCTCCTGATTAGAAGCACTTATAATGTTACCATAATGCAAGCTTTTTTCATACAATTATACTAATAGAAAGGGGTTTTCTTTAAATATCAACTAAAATTAAGTGGGAGGGATTGGAGGCAGGAGGAGAAGGGGACGACAGAGGATGAGATGGATGGATGGCATCACTGACTCGATGGACATGAATCTGAGTGAACTCCGGGAGTTGGTGATGGACAGAGAGGCCTAGCGTGCTGCGATTCATGGGGTTGCAAAGAGTCAGACATGACTGAGCGACTGAACTAAACTGAAGACTCTTATTTTCTAAATAATTCTAATTAGGAAAAACCTCTTAGCAGTTCTATTTATTTACTCAAAGAGTCTCTCTTCCTTTATGTCTTTTTCTCCTCTTTTAATAAGGACATTTTTGTTCCTATTATGGACAAACACTCTTATTGCTAGTTTTGTGATGATATGAAGAGAGATGCTCTTGCTTCAGAAAATTAGAATACGGACTCCCTTCACTTATATATATATATATTTTTATTTTTTACCTTACAATATTGTATTGGTTTTGCCATACTTCAACATGAATCCCCCACGGGTGTTGCTTATCACAAAATGATACTCAAAAATAATGAAAAAAGACAATAATCTGGAATAATAAAGGCTGAAAAAGCACAAAATAATCACACTTCAGAAAGTTCATAAAATAAATAAACTTAAGGATATAAAAAGTTGACAGAGGATGAGATGGTTGCATGGCATCAATGACTCTATGGACATGAGTTTGAGCAGGCTCCAGGAGTTGGTGATGGATAGGGAAGCCTAGCATGCTGCAGTCCATGGGGTCGCAAAGAGTTCGGACATGACTGAGCAACTGAACTGAACTGAAATGAATGATATAAAAATTTACCAAGACTGAAACAGGAGATGTATTACAATCAAATTAGCCTTAAAGCACACAATTTTGGGGACTTCCCTGGTTGTTTAGTGGCTAAGACTCTGCGCTCCCAATGGAGGGGGTCTGGGTTTGATCCTTGGTCAGGGAACTAGAACCCATATGCTGCAACTATACCTAGCACAGTAAAATAAATAAATACATAAATAAATATGTATATATATTTAAAAAGCACAGAATTTTTGATGCATAAATAAGAATTTATTTCTTATGTAAGGAACTAAATGTTCAGTCATTGTATAAGTTGGTGTGTGTGTAATATATTAATAGAACCTGGAAGTACTGGAATACAGAATTGGTAAGAGAATGATAATTAATAAGAGTTTTATAAAAGTTATTGCATCTAATCAGAATCTCCAATTTTTCCTTTGACATTTTACTTTCATTTCATTTTACATTATTCACCCTCCCTTTGTGATCTCTTGTGTGGCAGATGTAACTATCATCTATTTACTGACAACTCTCAAAATGTTTGTGTCCCATCCTCTCAATCCTGGAATTAGATATCTAACTACCTACTTAACATCTAAACATACATGCATAATAATTATCCTAATTGCCTCTAACATATGTGTTGTCTCACACCTACTTCATCTCAGTAAATGGCAAGTCCTCTTTACATTTCTTGTCAAACACATAAGCAAACAAAACCCTTGGAGTTACTCTTAACTCTTCTCTTCCTGCCATCGGTTACATCCAGTATGTTAACATCCTCATAACTCCATATTCAGAATATATTCAGAATCAAACAACGTCTCAATATGGACTCCATCTCCATGTTTCTGATCCAAGTCACCATAATTTCTCCTCTTGTTTTCCAAGGTAGCATCTTTACTGGTCTAATAGACATTAGACATTTCCTTGCTTTCTTCCTGTCTGTTTTCAATACAGCATCCAGAGTAAATTTGTAAAATCATGAGTCAGCCATGTTGCCGCTTTACTCAACTCTTTAGTTGCTTGCATCTCTCTGAAGGCAAAAGGCAAGTCCCTCAATAGACAAGAACCCACATAACTGCCTTTCTAATCTCTTCTACCCATTTCTCCTCATCATACTCCTCCATCCACTATAACCTCCTTGCTCCTTGACAAACATGGTCTCAGTTCAGGTCTTTGGGTGTGTTTTTCCATTGCCTGAGATGAACTTCCCCTCAGATAACTGTCTTATATCTTATTTAGGTTTTCTACTCAACTGTCACGCTTGATTAAACTGGAATTCCTCCCACTTAAATCTCCTTACCAACATGATTATATGTATCACCATACTAGATATTTAACATATCTATATTTATTGCCTGCCTCTTACCAGACTCCATGAGGGCAAGGATTTGTGTATATTTTGTTGAATGCTGACTCAGTGCCTAGGACTGTGTGTGACCCATGGTAATTATTCAAAATTTGTTGTACAAATTTAGTAACTATTATGAAAATAGGAGAATGGTTTATTATTTTTAAAAACAAAGTTCAATTCAGATAAAAGCTTTCCAAAAAAAAGAGTATTCAAAAAATTATATATATTATAAATATCAGGGGCTACTATTTCATGTAATTATCTCAATTTTCCACATCAACATTCATCAGGATTATTAAAATACTAATAAATTTCACATTTGCTTAGCATTTTACTTTGTAAAGCTGACGAAATTTCTTTTAAACATTATACTCCCTTAAGCTGTGAAGCCAAAGTAAAAAGAAATAAAGTGGTGATTCTTTTGTGAAACAAAACAAACAAAAAAATTGGAGGGAAGAGGTTCTTAAGAAAAAAGGAAAAAAAAAAGTAGGCATAGTGGGACTGAAACCAGGACACACTAGTTATTAAGATGGGTGTCTTTATAAGAGGAGAGAGATTATCAGATTTTTCTTCTTGCATGTATGTGTGCACATGCATACACACACACACCTCACCCCCTGCCCCCACTACACACACACACTCACAAGGAAAGCCACATGAAATGCAGTAAGAAGTCAAGTCACTTATCTGTAGGCCAGGAAGAGAGGCCTCAGACAAAATCAGCCCTGCCTGCAAGTCCAGAATTGTGAGAAGGCAAGTTTCTTCTGTTTAACACATCTAGTCTGTGGTTTCCTTTTATGACAGTCTACACAGACTGTGCGTGTGTGTGCTAAGTTGCTTGAGTCTGTTTGACTCTATGTGACCCCATGGACTATAGCCTACTAAAAGCTCCACTGCCCATGGAATTCCCCAGCAAGAATACTAGAGAGGGTAGCCATTCCCTTCTCCAGGGGATCTTCCTGGCCCAGGGATGGAACTTGGGTCTCCTGCATTGCAGGTAGATTCTTTACCATCTGAGCCAGCAGAGAAGCCCTATAAAATAAATACCTTAAACCAATAGTTATCCTCTTTCTTAATGACAAAATACTTATTCTTCACCATTAAAATTAAGAACAAATCAGGGGAAAATCCTATCTTCAGTCAACATAGACTAGCAAAAACAATTAGTATAAGAATTACAGAGGAAGAGTTAGAAGTATCTGTATTGGTATATGATATATATATATACACACACACATAGGATAATTTGTTGAAGGAATCAAGGAAAGTCTATCTTGAAAACTAATTTAATTTTAATTATTAACCTTCATGTATACAAAGAAAAATAGTCATAAGAGAATAACCTAATTATTATAATAACAAAATGGAAATATCTAGGTTAAAATAAGAAATGGAAATCCATATGATATTAACTTTGAAACACTTCTGAATGAATCAAAATACATGCTGTGTTCTTATTTAGGAAGGATCAGCATGATAAATATATTACTAATCTTGAAGTTAATAAATTCAATACAGTGCCCCAAATAGCAGGCATTATTGCTATTATATCATTGCAATATGCAGTAATAATAAAGCACAAGGATTATATCCTGATACTCCTAAAGAGATAAGAATTTAAGTGAAAAATGTAGATGGATAAATGCGTCTCAATATGGCACTGTTTATTTATGAAGCTAGAAGTAAATGCCAATATATGCATGTTTTGTCAAATCATAGTTTCAAATGAATATATAAACCACATTTTAAGTACTATATGTATTGGGAGAGAATGAGTGGAGAGAAGAGGAACTGAATCTTGTTGAAATTTCCTTTTGTAGATTTAATTTTGGAATCATGCAAATACTTTAGATTATTTTACATCAAAATAGAGTGTAATAAACAGATCTTAAACATGTAAGGGAAAATAAAACCAATAACTTTATATTGAGTATACAGTATAATCATACTGAAAAATTGTTTTTCTCAAAGTAGTTTCTAAATACAAAATAGAGTGTAATAAACAGATCTTAAACATGTAAGGGAAAATAAAACCAATAACTTTATATTGAGTATACAGTATAATCATACTGAAAAATTGTTTTTCTCAAAGTAGTTTCTAAATACAATTTATCTCCATAGTTCTCCAGGGTATCTTCACGACCCAGGGATCAAACATAGGTCTCCTGCACTACAGGCAGACACTTTACCGTCTGAGTCACGAGGGAAGCCCCAAATAATATGTATAGTATAATTTAATTGTCAGTAAGGTTGGCATATTTTCCCTGCCACTGTAAAATTGAATTATGGTTTAAAATAGATAAATAAATGTTTAGTTTCACTAACATAAAATGAGAGCCTCTTCTGGTGGTCCAGCGGTTAAGACTCTGTGTTCCTAATGCTGAGGGCGTGGGTTCAGTCCCTGGTAGGGCTGCAAGAAAAACTGCATGCCCAAAAAATTTAAAAAAATTTAAAACATAAAAAAGTACTTGATAAAAGGGATTAAAAGTGTTAAACTCAAGATGTATATTACTTTTAAAATGTATTTTCTAGCCCTGTCCACTAAAACATCCCTAGAGCCTTCCATAAATTACACAGATAATGCCAAAAGGACTCAAGAACCAATTTAAATATGCTGAGATTGTATAATGCAGGCATGTACTAACTATCAGTTAGGATAATAACTTCAATTTACAGGTTTAAGGACTTCCCTGGTGGCTCAGATAGTAAAGAAACCGCCTGCGATGCAGAGACCTGGGTTCAGTTCCTGGGTCTGGAAGACCCCCCGGAGGAGGGCATGGCAACCCACTCCGATATTCTTGCCTGGAGAATCACCACAGACAGAGGCGCCTGGCAGGCTACAGCCCATGGGTTCGCAAAGAGTCAGGCACAACTCTGCGATTAAGCACAGTATGTATAAAATATGTTTAAATTCATGAAGTGAAAGTGTTAGTCACTTGCTCAGTCATGTCTGACCGTTAAATGGACTGTAACCCATCAGGGCTCCTCTGTTCATGAGATTCTCCAGGCAGGAATACTGGAGTGGGTTGCCATTCATTTCCCCAGGGGCATGACCCAGGAATCCTACATTGCAGGTAGATTCTTTACCCATAAGTTTATACAAATTTTGAAAAAATAAAAATCTTCCTCGGTAAATTTGGAAAATAATAAGAAATCATTTCATTTTTTGAAAATTTTTAAATAAAGGGTAAGACCGTGGCATTTGTCTTGCTTTTCTTACATACACCAAATGTTCGATGGTAGTAGGAAAGTTGCATTACCCCTTAATGCAGATTTGCTTTTTCCCATTTCAAAGGGGACCATTTATTTTGGTTATCCCATCCCTGTGTCGCTTTTGTGTATTAGGAGCCTGGGGGAAAGAAAACTGATCATTTTAAAGTTTAAATATCTTCAGACCAAAAGGATTCTTACATGGACTAAGGTACAATACTCAGCAGTTCTGGACCTTGAGCTGGAAAGGGCTGAGGTTGTGTCCTTTGTGGTGGGACTGATTGTACTCTGTATAGAGGAATCAAAGGAGCAAGTGAAATGTTTGATGTCCAGAATAGTGGACTGTGTCAGTGACTGTGGTGCTCCCTAAATTCTCCATTCATTCTGCATTTTCCAGTCTCTTTGCAGTTAGGGTGAGATGCTGAGAGCTGTCCTGAAAAATGAACTCCAAGCAGATGTAATGGTGTCACTTCAGAAAGGTGGCAATTGTAAGAGGGTATCATGTATCTTCTTCAATCTTCTCTTCCTTTGACATAACAGCATGGAGGTCCATGTTTCAGATGCCAGGGGAATGTAAAATGACTCTCCTGCCCATGTGTGATATCATGTGAGAAGTAAAGATTTATTTACTTAACATACTCAGACTTTCTTGGTGATCCCAGTGGCAAAGACTCTGTGCTCCCAATGCAGGGTGTCTGAGTTCGACTGCTAGTCAGGGAGCTAGATTCCACACACCACAATGAAGATCAAAGATCCTGTGTGCCGCAACTAAGACCTCACACAGCAAATGAATAAATAAATAAGAATAAATATTAAAAAGTACTTAAAATACTGAAATTAACTTTTTAAAATTTCATGGCACTAATTCATATATCTTACTGTGACTAATCCAATGACTTTCAGTAACTCAATTAATTGTTTTTTCTTTTATTTTTTAATATAAATTTATTTAATTGGATGCTAATTACTTTACAATATTGTATTGGTAAATTACTGTTTCCTTATGTAAAAATTGGGATATTGATTATACTTAATTCATGCAACTATCTTAAAGATTACATAAATATGTGTATTAAGGAGCTTATCCTAGGACCTGGAACAAATTAAGGAACAAGCTAAGTTACCTATTTTTATTTTTATGAATACTGTTATGATGATGATTATTATTATATTTTTATTCCCCTAGCAAATTACAGGTAAGTGTATAATCTAAATTATATACATTAAAGAGTGTATGTGAGCAAGCATTATATTCAGTGAAATAAGATAATGAGTGAGAATTTGGGGTTTGGGGTGAATTGAAAATAATTGAGAGAGAAAAATTAGAATTTGATGGAAAAGTGAATAAGGATCAACTAAAGAAAATCTCCAATATCATACAGAGTCCAGATGAATTTTAAAAATTAATTTTGTATGCCAAACTTTGAACTCTTTTCACTAATACCAATCTACATGGAGACAAAGAAAAGCATGCAAATAATATGATCTCCTGGACTGTGAAAATGAGTGAAGCATACTGGAAGGTTAGTGACGTTCAGAGAAAAAGACTGGTTTTGGGTCCAAGGTGAACAGAGACTCAGCTGAGATCCAAAGCAAGCAGTGTGCCAGGGGAAGCAGGTTGTTTTGTTTACTACTTTTATACTTCAGAAATATTTATCTTTCCATAGATGTGAATTATTTCCTTCAGGTAAGAAAAGCTAATGCAATACAAATGAAAACAGAACTAAAGTATTAGTTTTCTTTTTAAAATCTATGTCCTTCTGCCATGAGTATTTTGGATTGAGAAATAATTGCCAGAAAATGGAAGGGCTTTACTACAAATTTCCTTAAAATTGTGAGTGAGAAGGAAACCTGAAGGCAGAGCAACTGCTCTTCAGTATGGTAGTGGACACGTGAAGGTTTTTTAACTTGAATAAAACAAGTTGATTCATTATGGAATATTTATTCAAATGGAATGGGTCCGTCCAAGGGAGTACCATTTGTAATATGAGGATCATTATAAAAGAATGAAAATCAAAACATGAACTGAATATGCCGATATTTTTAGTAAATGATGACTCAGCTATAAAACGTTTGAGCTAAGATATCCATGTATACATTAGATATGTTCATTAGATTCAATGGTAAAATAAGATGCTAATGCTGTAGCAAACAGCACAGTATCTGACTTTGGCACAAAAATCTTTGAGCTTTATTTTGATTTGAAGTCAATGTTGAAATTGAAATTTCCCACGTATCTGGGCAAAACAATTTTGTTCTTCCTAAAGGCTACTCAAAATTCATTTACACCATACAGATTTTTAAAAGTCACACTTGCTATCCTAAAGGGATGAAGAGGTGTCAGGTAATAAGAATGACAACCACTAAAAGTGCATAAGTCAGACAGTGAAAACGAAATACTATGTGATATCCCTTATGTGGAGAATCTAAAAAATATAACAAAGAAGTAGATTCACAGATATAGAGAGCAAACTAGTGGTTACAAGTGGGGGTGAGGGCAACATAGGGATTGGGAAGTAGGAGGCACAAGCTAATGCGTGTAAGATAGGCTCAAGGACATATTGTATAATGTAACCAATATTTTGTGATAACTATAAATAGAAAGTAACTTTTAAAATTGTACAAAAAATAAAAATTTAATCTAAAAAATGTATATGAATGGGGAGGCTGTTACCTGTGTTTCTTTGACAGGACTTCTATTTTCCCATTGGACTATGCCTTATGATTATCTCTATACAGAGATAATCAAGCCTTCATAAATCGTGTTAAAGCAAATAAAGCCTGAAAAATGGGACTGTTAGCACAGCAATCATATTTCAAAACTGCCTTCCTGCAGGCAACAGTGTGTCACTGACGAGGATCAGAAGAGAAAGGAGAAAATGTTGGTTAGGGAAGGTGTACTAACTCTTGGAAACAAAGCCTGGAGTTCAGGGTCTTGTGAGATACTTTCAAATGAAGGGTCTGTGTTTACCCAGTCTCACTGTTCAATGCCTTAGCTATGTCTCTGGCTGAAATGCCAGGACTAAGGATCATCATTAGTAGGGTGTTCTTACTTATTCTGGGTAATACATAGATTAGACACCTATTTTACATCAGTTCTCCTACCAGTCTTACTGCTTCTCAGGTGGCACTATTGGTAAAAACCTGCCTGCAAATGCAGGAGACATAAGAGCCATGGGTTCGATCCCTGGGGGGAAGGTCCCCCGGAGGAGGGCACGGCAACCCACTCCAGTGTTCTTGCCTGGAGAATTTCATGGACACAGGAGCCTAGAAGGCTATGGTCCATAGTGACTCAAAGAATTGGACATGACTGAAGCGACTTAGCATGCATGCACCATTCTTAAAGTTGCACCCTCAACAAGGATATTGCAATTTCATATATAGAACTTACCAGGTTCTTGTATATCTAGGATGGAGGCTTGCAACCAAACCATGGACAATGGGACTTGAAGGAATTATCTTTCCTCATTAAAAGCAATAGTCCCTCTTTGCCTAACTATCCTTGGACGTTGCCATGAAAGAAGGTACTGCTCTCAGCAGTTGCAGCCAATGAAGCAGAGGAGCAGCCCACTGGAGCTGGAGAAGGGAAAGGTGGGGGAGGCTGGAATTTGACTTCCAATTTGGTCTAGTTAAACTGCTCCTAGAAGCACCAACAAGCATCTCTTGTGATGTGAGTCAACATATACAATGGTATATTAGTCAGTAAAAGGAACAAAACTGGGTCATTTGTAGAGATATGGATGAACCTAGACTCTGTCATACAGAATGAAGTAGAAAAAGAAAAACAAATATTGTCTATTAATGCGTATATATGGAATCTAGAAAAATGGTACTGACGAACCTATTTGCAGGGCAGGAATAGAGACACAGATATAGAGAGCAGACTTGTGGACACAGCAAGGGAAGGAGAGGGTGGGACAAATGGAGAGAGCAGCATTGACAGATATACACTACCATGTGTAAAATAGATAGCCAGTCGAAAGTTGTTGCACACCACAGGGAACTCAGCCAGGTACTCTGTGATAACCTAGAGGAGTGTGATGGGGTGGGTGGGAGGCTCAAGAGAGGAGAGTGTATATGTATACATATAGCTGGTTCACACTGTTGTACAACAGAAATTAATACAACATTGTAAAACATTATGTTCCAATTAAATATAAATTTAACAATGATTAATAAACAAAATATATTTCTTGTCATTTAAGCCAGTGCTTCTCAAACTGTACTGAGTGCGCAAATCACTTGGGGACCTTGTGACATTTAGATTCTGATTTAGAAAGCTGAAGCAGTGCTTGAGAGTCTGCATTTCTAACCAACAAGGGTGATGTCCAAGCTAAAAAGTCACAAGTATTTAGGCAACTTTTAAGTTTCTATTCAGTTACTAGAAGCCACAAGTATATTAAATGTCAACACTGAATAGAGAGAGACTTGAAAGCTGAATCCAATCTAAAGATATGCATGACAAACCTTAGCAATTCACTAGTTTAAAAATGCACAGATATGATTATGGCAGTTGAGGACTTTGAGGTCATCATGATCTGTGTTCATATCCTGGTTCTGTCACTTACATGCTGTGTGACTCTTGCATGCTAAGTTGCTTCAGTTGTGTCTGACTCTTTGCAACCCCATGGACTATAGCCCGCCAGGGTCCTCTGTCCATGGGATTCTCCAGGCATGAATATTAGATTCTTCTCCAGGAGATCTTTCCAACCCGGAGATCGAACCAGCATCTCTTGCATCTCCAGCACTGGCAGGTACATTCTTTACCACTAGTTCCATCCTACTGAAACATTATTTAACCTCTCTGAATCTTGATTTCTTCAGAGAACTATGTCATCTATCTCATATAGTTGGCTTGAAGATTAGTTGAAATTATGCGATTAAAAAGTCTAGACCTTAAACAAATGTGAGTTCTTTTTCTATGATGCTATTGGCGGCATGGAATTCATATTGTTAAGGTTCATTCATCCCTAAGATTGCTTAGTTAAATGGTGCTAAGTCTGATAGAAAAAATGTAGACTGTGACAATCAATCCAGAGACTTTTCTTTAACCAAACTGCTCTATCAAAATCTTGTGATTCCTGTACCTGGCTATGTTAAACTTAATTGGAATTTTTTAAAAAACGTAAACAAAGTTGCACTTTTATATGGCTGGTTTCTTCTTTAAAACCTGTCTGCATTGGTGAAATTTTTATTTATTTATTTACTACTGTTCTGGGTCTTTGTTGTTGTACAGGCTTTCTCTAGTTTTGGCAAGAGGGGGCCAGTCTTTAGCTGTAGGCTTCTAGTCACAGTGGGTTCTCTTATTGCAGAGCACAGGCTCTTGGCACACAGGCTTCAGTAGTTGCTGGATGAGGGCTCAGTATTTTTGGTGCATGGCGTTAGTTGCCCCACAGCATGTGGAATATTCCCAGACTAGGGATTGATCCTTTGTCCCCGCATTGCAAGGCAGATTATTAACTACTGAACCATCAGGGTAGTCCAAGAGTAAATTTTTAAATTCACAGGCACTCTCCTCCAGAATTGCTGGAATATTGTTAAATGAAATGAATAAAGTGTTAGCAGAGCTGATCAGTATAAGCAAAATCTACTCGCTCTAATGACAGAAAAGTGGAAGATAATGTGTTTTTAAGTCAGATTGCAAATTGGATGGTGGATGCCAGCTATGACATCTAAATTTGCAGTGTTTGATGATGAGACAAGGTCTTCTTTTCTTCATGTTTATAAGCCTGGGTGCTTTGATTAACATAATGCTTTGAATACCTCTTGGAGTATTTGGAATGTCCTAGGTTAGGAGAAGGCAATGGAACCCCACTCCAGTACTCTTGCCTGGAAAATCCCATGGACAGAGGAGCCTGGTGGGATGCAGTCCATGGGGTCGCTGAGGGGCGGACACGACTGAGCGACTTCACTTTCACTTTTCACTTTCATGCATTGGAGAAGGAAATGGCAACCCACTCCAGTGTTCTCACCTGGAGAATCCCAGGGACAGGGGAGCCTGATGGGCTGCCGTTTATGGGGTCGCACAGAGTCAGACACGACTGAAGCAACTTAGCAGCAGCAGCAGCTGGTTAATGCCAGAGCAAGGGAATTTACTTACAATTTCCAAGGCATAAAGTTATGATTTCTCTGAGCAAGTGTTTGAATGGATAGAGATAGCTGTTACATATCCCCAGCAGAAAAATTAAAGGTTTTAATATTACATATGTACTCTTGACCTTAGGGAAACCATGTAACTTCAAACATGGCAATATTGTACACTGGACTATCATTTACCTTTCAGCATTATTGCTATCAAATTATCCTAACAATATCTCTAACTAAATGTTTAAATATTTAAAATCTATTCTCAGTTGAGGTGAACATGAGTTAAAACTTTCCTCATTTCAGGAATAGTTTAGAACAGAATGGGTTTCTAAGTTGGCTTGAGCTGGGTTTTATGGTATTTACTTATTAATAATGATGTTATTAAAGTGCTGTACTCAGCAAATCTGGAAAACTCAGCAGTAACCAAAGTTCTGAAAATGTCAGTTTTCATTCCAATCTCAAAGAAGGGCAATGCCAAAGAATGTCCAAACTACAGCACAATTACACTCATTTCATATGTTAGCTAGATCATGCTCAAAATTCTTCACGCTAGATTTCAAGAGTACATGAACAGAGAACTTCCACACGTACAAGCTGGATTTAGAAAAGGATAGATTTAGAGGAACCAGAGACCAAGTTTTCTTTGACTGTGTGGATCACAAAAAACTGGAAAATTCTGAAAGAGAGGAATACCAGACCACCTTACCTGTCTCCTGAGAAACCTGTATGCAGATCAAGAAGCAACATGGAACAGACAGGCTCAAAATTGGGAAAGAAGTACATCAAGGCTGTATATTGTCACTCTACTTATTTAACTTTTATGCAGAGTACATCATGCAAATTGCCTGGCTGGATGAAGCTCAAGCTGAAGGCAGAAAACAAAGAGGAGCTAAAGAGCCTCTTGATAAGAGTGAAAGAGGAAAGTGAGAAAGCTTACTTAAAACTCAATATTCAAAAAACTAAGGTCATGGCAAATAGTCTCATCACTTTATGGTAAAGAGAAGTGGAGAAAGTGGAAAACAGTGACAGATTTTATTTTCTTGGGCTCCAAAGTAACTGTGGATAGTGACTGCAGCCATAAAATTAAAAGACACTTGCTTCTTGGGAGGAAAGCTATGACAAACCTAGAAAGCATATTAAAAAGTAGAGACATCATTTTGCTGACAAAGGTACATATAGTGAGATTTGGACCATAAAGAAGGCTGAGCACTGAAAGATTGTTGCTTTTGAACTGTGATGCTGGAGAAGACTATTGAGAGTCCTTTGGACTGCAAGAGCAAACCAGGCAATACTAAGGGAAATCAATCGTGAATATTCATTGGAAGGACTGACACTGAAGCTCAAGCTCCAATAGTTTGGCTACCTGGTATGAAGAGCTGACTCATTGGAAAAGACCCTGATGCTGGGAAAGATTGAGGGCAGGAGGAGAAGGGGGTGACAGAAGATGAGATGGTTGAATGGTATCACCAACTCAATGGATATGAGTAAGAGCAAAGTCTGGGAGATGGTGAAGGACAGGGAAGCCTGACATGCTGCAGCTCTTGGGGCAGCAAAGAATGAGATAGGACTTAGCACCTGAATGAAAACAATTCATTAATTATGCAAATTTGACAAGTTACATACTTATCTGAGACTCAATTTCTTTATCCATAAAATAGGAATCATAATACCTATTT
Source organism: Ovis canadensis (assembly GCF_042477335.2). NCBI lineage: Eukaryota > Metazoa > Chordata > Mammalia > Artiodactyla > Bovidae > Ovis > Ovis canadensis. Next base: position 186,603,322 of record NC_091246.1, on the reverse strand, counting down.
CAGAGCATGTTGAAAAGATTCAATTTGATAAACAATATAAAGTCCTTGCTGCATGCTTGGTATTCAGTAAAAGTACAATAACTTTTGGGTAGTAACAGTTTCCAACCTGAAAAGAAACCACTTCTTTATTCTCATACCATTTCTTCGTCCTGTCGTACTCACAGTGATATGCTCTGGTGGGAAGAAAGTGTTCCCACAGAAAGTAAAACCGATTTCAACATTGGTGCACAGGTAGTTTATTTTGGGAAGTAATTCTAGAAACTAGGACTGAGAAGCTAGAAATAGGGAAGAGGGACATCGAAGTATGTATAGATGTGGGCAGTTGAGTTTCATGGGGACTTTAAGAACCATGTAGAATGTTTAAGGGAAGGAAAAGGGGAACATATAGTCAGCTGCTTCTGTCTTCCATTAATTGGATTTCTGTGGAGCCATTAAATTGTCATATAGGTTTGTAGTATGTAAGTGATGAGACTGTTGGTTCTAGCAGATAGACAACATTAGCAGCAAAGAAGAGAAAGTGAGAAAGAGCCCAGCTGAGGTGTCAGGGTTTATTTACTACAATGCTGGTTGCTGCAGGATGTGTAGGTGATTAAACCATGTGAGGAAGGGCAGAAGCGTGTGAAATGAAAATATCTCCTGTCATACCAATATACAAGAAATGTCACAGCCATCAGAAATTTCTGGCCTCCAAATGTGAATGAGGGCTTCCAAAACTGCTATCCAGCAGGTGCTGCCATTCCCCTTGATGACTGCTGAGGAGCTGGGGGAATGCAAGAAGCAGCCATCTGCCACTCCTTAAGGTGAACAATGAAAGAGGATTGGCCCCAGATAGCTGAGGTGCATTATGAAAAGAGTTCATTCAGTGAGCCCAGAGGCTTGCATCTTCTCATACATAGAATGCAACATTCCTTAACCTGATATCTGATTTTTCTTACCTCACAATAATCTTCGCTGTTCAGACTGCCTGCTCCATTTGTTACAAACTTGTAGATAGCCTGACTCCCCCTCCTGCCTCCTTGGAGCAGTTTTCTCAGAGCTACTGGGATGCTATCTTCCAAGCTCAGAGTCCTTAACATTCTCACCAAATAAAATAACTCTCTACTTTAAGAGACTATATTTTTAGTTGACAAGTGGCATTTCATACATGATTCTTAACAGCAGTCATGTGTCTTCAATGACTCTTGAGATTTGAAAGCAATTCAGTCCCAGATACTTCTGTTTCAAAGCCTCCCATTTTGAGCTCCATGGCTCAAGTAATTTTCTTTATGGCAAAGACAAAAGTTTGTCATCTCGTTCTAGTAGATCTATGACTGTGAGACCCTCAGTGGTGATTTCAGTGCTAAACATCCAATCAAGAAGACACATCCTCCAGGTGAACTGAGGTTCGTGTTTTTTTTGTCTGTTTCATAAATTTATTTATTTATTTATATGTTTATTTTTGACCATGCTGGGTCTCCATTGCTGCGGGGACTTTTTTCTAGCTGTGAAATGTGAGCTTCTCATTTTGGTGGCTTCTCATGTTGTGAAGCACAGGCTCTAGGGTGTGAGGACTTCAGTAGTTTCAGTTCCCTAGCTTTAGAGCACAGGCTCAGTAGTTGTTGCACATGGACTTAGCTGTTCTGTGGCAGGAGGGATCTTCTGGGACCAGGGATCGAAACAGTCTCCTGCATGGGCAGACAAATTCTTTACCCTTGAGCCACCAGGGAGGCCTGAGATTCATGTTTTGAAGTGAGTCCTCTGCCCTAAATTCTGTCAAGAAACTGAAACAATCCACAAAGTCTATTTAGTCCCAAGTGTTGACTTAGAAACCTCAATGGAGACAATTAAGATGAGAAATTGCTTTTTTTTAAATAGCTTCAAAATATTATATGCTCATCTCTGTGGATGACTGAATACTGCTTACCTTTCTTTTATGGAACTTATTTTGAGTTCCATAAACTTATGGAAGTTTATTTTGAGTCATTTTTTTCTTTTTTAACTTTAGGGGTAAACAGCACTTAGAAAGCTTGCTCCTGGAAATAATACTTGGAAAGTTCTAGGAAACTATTAGAATTTATGAACACATATGAAATAGTGAGACTATGACCAAGGGCAAATGTATAAAGGACAAAATCCAGTTAGATGATTCCTTTAATATTTGATGCCTGTGTGTTTTAGTGAGCATCTCCCTTATCCAAAATAGCCCAATTATGAAAAGCCAGATAATCACAGAAAAAAAAATTTTTCCACCTTCCTACTAATCAGTAGTTTTCACTGGATATCTATTTAACCTTCAAGGTGAAAGCGGGATCCAGACTAACGTCTTTCATGTTAGAAGCTGTATTAAATTAATTGAAAAATAAACACTGATAATAATAATAAAACAGGAGAAATGATGAACAGTAAAAGGTAAATACTTTTTAAACGTTACTCAAATAGACAATAACACCACATCTTTCAAACAACATAATTATTTGCATCATAAAAACTCTAGTTGTTGAAATTTAAAATATTGATTAAAAAGCTTCAATTGGACTTTAAATCAGCCTAAAAAAGAAATTTCCATCTTAATAAAATAGGCAAAACTTTCCTTTTACACTTATTTTTTTAAACATTATACTTTTTTTTTTAATGTGTTTTCCTAGTCTTGAAAAAGACCTGAAATGGGTCTTTCAAAAAATTTTCCCATTTTAAATGGAATCCAACACAGCAGTGAAGATGCAGCTTTAAAGAATACAAGAGAAAAGCAGAATGCCCAAAAAATGACTTATGTGTTTCCAAACACCCAGATTTTGGTGTTGATGCCTTCATAAAACAAGAGGGTTACTGAGCAATTCCATGAAATTTTTAAGTTTCCTCCTGGTATTCTGATGTCATCATAAGCTAGCCTGTCCTAAGGACTTTTTAAAACCAAAAAAACCCCAGTCTTCTGCCTAGATTTATCTGAACTTCTGTGCTTGACTTTTGGACATCTCTTCTGGAAGATACCTCCAGTGAAATGAGAAGATATTTTTTGACTTTTGTCAGAAAAGTTAATATTCTCATGACTTAAATTGACTTCATTACAGTCAAGTTTATTTTACACTCTCAATTACTCACTATTGCAAATCAACACAGCACAGAAATTAATGCATTTTGTGCCTTAAATAGTAAACACTGTTGTTTGTGAACTTTTTTGGCCAATGAATAAAAAGTATTTCATTTCTGAATCTCACCAGAAGGATTTGAATTAAACAGTAACAGATGTATTGGGCAGGCACGGGATACTAAATAAGAACTGGCAAATGAAATAACCCAGCTCTTTGCTTTTACAATGAAAATCAGAATTGGTTTTTCATTGAGAGAAGAAAAAGGATTAAGTGTTTTAAAAAAGTGTTTTCCACCAAAAGAGCAAAATAGCACTCAGTGGTATAGTATTGTTAACAAAATTTCTTTATCAGAAACTATAATTTAATATTTAAGTACCTAATTTACATGTGACAAGGTATCATATTCAAAAAATTAAACTGCAACTAGAAAACTATTAACCACTAAAAACCATACCAAACATAACCCAAACATTTATAGGAAAGCAATAGCTAGAATTTGAATTGAAAAAAAATTTCATCATATTTGGCTCATTAAACAAAGCATCCATTACAGCCTATAAGCATCTCTTCTAAGTCATCAAGTTTATCCTTTGTAGCATGAATAACATGTAAAGATAGATTTATTGACTGCATATGCACACGTGTGTATACATATTGTGAGACATACACTCATGTGTTGACTTAAAGATATTGTATCTACTGATAACTGGCTGAACTTTGGAAGGTGCTGAAACCCATATTTCTACATGATCTGTGACCCATTTAAAAATGTCTTTTTATAAACAGAAGTTACATAAAATACTCTGGTTTTATTAACTGACTCTTTTCTTAAGCATCATAATAGACAATGAAGGAATTGCACTTATTTTAAAGGTACAGTAAAGTGTTAGATTGCAGCTTGGCCATCAAGGATCAGGGACTGTAGTACTGAGAAGTTGTGCATTATATGCAAAGATGGTGGTGGCCACTGAAATTAAAATGAGAGCAATTAATTACAGAACAAATAGGGGGGTAACAGAAGAAAACATGCACTACTCCTACTTTAATGCAAAACTAATTTCTCCCCGGAAACCAACCCTTTGACTTTTCTTACACAAAGAAACAGGTTCTGCACCCTTGGCAACACAGTAGACATGGACTTCTGTACTCAAATTCTAGTTCATTGTCTCTGAGTGTGCTGTTCCAGCGTCATCTCCTTAAGCTGCCCTTGAAATTCTGGAGCATCTACAATAGTACAGTCTCTTGGTTAGGTTGCACTGAGCCTCAATATCCCCTTCAGCTCTATATAAATAGGGTCCTTTATTCATCTTCTTCTGGTTCCTGTGGTAACACTGGTATTTCTTCCTTTAAACAATCACTGAAGAATCTGAGAATTGTGCTGTAGAGATGATACTTGCTCTTCTCAGATACGTTATGGCCTTCATCTGGGTAGACCTAAGATATTGAATGGAAAGGAGATTTAGAGTTGTCAAAGAAAGCCTTCTCTCTCAGAATTCATTACTTCAGCGCCATGGCAAGGGAACTCTGGAAAATAATATTTAACCAAAATCTCATGGTATTCAGTTCTGAGTCTTTCATGCTAAATGTTTCATTTTTATTTTAATTAGATCAAAACAAGACACTTGAGACAAAATGCAATTTTGTGTCTGTAAATTAGGATTTGTTGGGAATTCCCTGGTGTTCCAGTGGTTAGGATTCTGCCCTTTTGCTGCCTTGGGCTTGGAGTTTAATCCCTGGTTGGGGAACTAAGATCCTGCAAGCCAAAAAATAAATAAATAAAGTAAATAAATTAGGATTTGTTTTCCAAAAAGTTAGAGCTGTCTATGTTCACATTGAACAAGATGATATTAATATCAACTTAGCTACATTTTAGACAGTTTCGTCCTGACTATAGGCCTCTGACCTCCCTTTAGAATATTTAATGTAGAAAACTGGCAACTGTAAGTTTATTCTCTGCCCCTTTGAAATTTATATAAATCTTCTTTCAGACTTTTGCCAATTTTACAATCCAGGAAATATCTTTCTCAAGGACTTGGGAACCATCTCTCTCTTTCTTTTTTATCTTTTTTTTACTTTTAGTTATTTTGGGGGGCAGGGGGACTGCACCATATAACATGTGGTAACTTAGTTCCCAGACCAGGAATGAAACCTGCACCCCCTGCACTGGAAGCACTGACTCTTAACCACTGGACCACCAGGGAAGTCCTGGAAACCATTACTTTAAAATGTAAACACTGAAGGAGAGAGCATCGCCATTTCCCACTCTCCAAGTTGTAAAACTATCTCTTACCATAAAGTCACAAGAAAGTTTACTTTTCCTTTCCTTTCCTTACTTTTCCTTACTTTACTTCTCCTTGGCCTGTTACCAAACACCAGGCCCAATGAATCCCTCCATGCGAACTCTTAAAAACTCCCCAGCCCTTTGTTTCAAAAAAGTTGAGTTTAGTCTTCCCCCCTTATTACAGTAGTCCCAAACAAAATTTTCCTTTTTCGTCTACTTTTGCACAATGAAATTTTTACTTTGACAGTGTCCTTTCCAATATCAACAACATCAGTGATTTTTTAAAAAATATAAGTGAAAATATTGTCACATCAATTCCTGGGTGTAAAGTTTTTAGCTAGTGCCACATTTCCCTCTGAGTAAATAAAGCCTCACAGTCTTATCGTCAGTGCCATGACCCTCCATCTGTTTATTGCTACATCTTCATTTTTCATCATTCTAACTGTGGTACCTATATTTTTGATAAGCTGAATCATTTTTGATAAGCTGAATCACTTTTAGTTCTTCCAAATGCTTAGGAATGAAAGTAACTTTATTTCCCTTTCTAACTACTCCATCAGACTGAAAGTTCTTTTTAATGTTTAAAGTATGTCTTCTTGATCCATTTAGTATAGAGACCCATGTAAATTAAGTCCTCGATAAATATTTACTAAGTATGGTTGAATGCAGAAATGTAAATAATGTTTTCTCTTTTCCCTTTTTTCTTGTGATATTTACTCAAAGAGTAATGGAGACAGACAGAAAGACAAAGGGACAAGAAGGGAAATAAAATTTATCATTTTAAAAGAATTTCTTATCAGTGATATGAGTAAACATCTGAGAAACAAGCATTTTTGAAAGAGTTTATGCAATTCACATGTAAAACAAGATGATCTACATTCTCACTGTAATAAGGAAGTAAAGACAATTTGGTAAAAAAAAAAAAAAAGGAAGAAGAACAAAAAAAAACCCAACAAATAAAAGGGTGGGAGATGGAATCATACAAAAACTGTGTTCTGTATCTCACAATAAGAAACTAAGGTAAAACAACACATTCTTCTGAAAAAGTGGCTTACCTGCATAGTATAGTTCACTCCAGCTTTTATTAGGTGTTTGATTAATTCTGCTGAATGTTGGAAATGGACTTTGGCTGCAAGAAATTACATTATGATATTGAAGGAAATACATTTTTCAGGGTTAGAACATTTTTATAACATTTTTTCAAAGAAATTAAGTATTTTACGTTACATCCAGTGCACATTTAAAAGACTGATACCTAGCTTTATCTGGAAAGCCAGTCCATACAATGGTAATAAAACTTTGAGCTTCACATTATAAAAAATACATTAAAGCAGGAGTTACTACTAAGTCTCTACTTACTCTACAGAATTGTGGTTAGATTTACTTTACTGAATGTCATTTATTATTTCTAATTATTCACATCTTTTATACCATGATAATAATTTTAACAGAGTGAATGCCTGTCTGGATAGTAATACAGCAAACCAGCCTTCTTCGTTTCTGAGGATTACTAGGGTCAATCTCAAACACTGACATTCTGCTTTATATCAAATTAGGAAGAAAAGCACATCTTGAGAAAATAGCATGCATATCTCATTACTCAGGGCTAATATTCAATGTGGACCATATTGGTTTCTCCTCTTTCCTTCTGACTTGCTACTCCCTGAAACTCAGTTACAAAACTGAAATAAGTGGCACAGCAGCCTACGTGTGTGCAGCAACATTGACATGAACTAGCTGTGAAGACTGGGACAAAGCACTTCAATAATTTTGTAGAGCATTTTGCTCATAGGCTGCCTTGGCTGTACATTCTTAAACTGTGAATCTTCAAATTTCTGTAAATAACTTTTAAGCTAACTTTTTTCAACTGTCTTTGTAAAAGTAGGGCAGCCTTACCAATAATTTAGACTTCATGGCTCTAATGCTATGGTACTGATTGATCCTGCCACAGAGCAGACAATAAAAGACTCCAAATAATCATTTTCATCTTTTAAAAGTCTCGTAATCTTTCCCAACATTCTCTTATTGTACTTAATGGGGAAATTACCTTGTCATTTCTAAATAACTGTGCAAACTGCTCCATAAAGGTAAGCTACCAGAAATGCTAATAAATAGGGTAATGACTGAGGTAAAATGATACTCTATATACCTTATTTGTTTATTGTAGAAAACAAACTGAAAAAGACTCCACCATTCAGCTTTATGGATAAAGCTGAAAATAAATGTCCAAATGGATTTTCCAGTTTGTTTTTTTTTCCCTGTTTAGCTTCTAGTGCAAAGCGTGTTGATAATTGCCATGTATCCCTTCTTAAAACTAAATAGAGGCATTAAGTCTAGTTGGTTGAGTTTCCTGATTTGATGATAATTTTGAAAGATAATCCTAACAATGGTAGTATTATATTACTATTGACTGACTGCCTATAATCTACCAGTCCCCTATGGAATATGTGAATGTGTGTGTGTGAGTACATTTGTGTGTGTGTGTGTGTGTGCAAACACATAGGCGCATTTCCTTTGAAGTGACTGGTGTTGAAGTTCTGCTTACATTTTATCAGGTGGGTGAAGCATAGCACAGAGCACTGCCAGTTCCCTGTGCTATTCCACAGGCTCGCATCAGTCAGTTGTCTGTTGAAGCAAATCAAATGGGTGAAGGGAGGAGGATTAAGCTTTGCCTCTTTGAGGTGGGGCACCTACGAAAATGGTTTGGAAATCTACCTAAGGCAGATTTGTCTCTTCTCCCTCATTTACCTATTTATTCACATATATACTATATACATAATATATACATCTTGTATATCGGTATTGATATGAGCTCTGATTTAACTATTTTAACTATGACCTGACATGCTTAAAAGTCAAGTTTGAAGGCTAGTGTTATCTTCACTGTAAGACCTTGTTAGTAATATTCTCCGTAAAATGGGATAAAAATACTGAGACAAGGCAGAGTGGACTGACAAAAACAAGTTTAAGATTTAGGAAATATTGCTTCAAGGTTTTGCTTCTCTTTGTTCACTTGCCAGGTAGCCTTGGATAAATCAGTTTCCTCCTTGAAATTGATTTTTCTCATCTGTGAGTGGAGCTATAAATACTCAGCCTTCTGTTGTAAAATTTCACATAAAATAATGTGAAAAAAGATATAATTTCTTTGAGCCACAAACACTTCAGGTGAATATAAAATGATATTATTTATTACTAGTCATATCAATCACATCCATCTCCAATGTATAAAATAATAAAAAAGGAGATGATATAAAAGTGTTTTTTTTGGTTTTTGTTTTAACTTAAGTGAGAAATCTCATCAGAATTTCATCTCAGTGCTGGCACCTTTTGCTATGCTGTTGCTTTTCAGGTTAGAGTCCATTTGCAGTATGCTGAACAACGTGATCCTAGTAGTGACTAACCACACATGGTTATTTATATTTGTTAATTACAATTAAATAAAATGTAAAAATTCAGTTTCTCAGTCATACTAAACATGTCAAGTGCACATGGCCAGTGGTTACTGTGTTCAGCTGCACAGACATTTCCATCATCACAGAGTTTCACCGCACAGTGTCTGCCACCAAGCCCCGTTGCCTCCTCCACTCTTAGTCCTGATGTCCTTCTGTCCTTCTGCCCACTTTCTACCAGGTATCAGATTGCTTGTGCCATTCTCTTCTGCTCTCCTCTCCAGAAGGTTATAGCACCTCCTGTAAGCAAATCCTTGGAGGTGCCCCTCTGTTCAAGATCAGCCTCCATCAATCAGTAGCAGCGAATGTCACTAAGTAGCTACTTACTGTCAGCAGTCCCATGGATTATTAATATGTTTTCTTCTTTCAAGCCATGAATATTATGTAGCACACTAGATGCCTATAAATAAAAACACAAAAATCTGTATATAGGCATTTACCTATATTTGCATTCAGAACTTTTAGAATAAAAATACTATTCTTTATTCATTGTTTTTAAGTTAGTTACCTGGTATATGCTTTCATCTTTTGATGGCATACCAAGATATCTTTCAGAGAAAGCTGAGGCTGTGATCCAAGAAAACAGAAATTTAAGGATACACTAAAAACCATTTGACTAGCACATTTCATTATTTAGTTTCTACCATTCACATTTCATTGTCATGCACAAGTAAAACTGATTGAATCAGAGAGGTGATAAACTGCTGAAAACATCTCTGAAGGTACATGGTAAATGACCTCGATTGAGCATCTCTACATGAGGACTTTTGTTTCTGTAAATCAATACATTATTTTAGGTCAGTCTGTAGGAAGTACTCACCATACAACTTCAAGTCTATAATGGGTGCAATCACAGATCCACATTTAAAAAGTTTTTCATCTGATTTTAAGATCATGGATGCAATATAGCCACCATAGCCCTGGCCAAAAAAAAAAAAAAAAGTTTATATATGTAAGATTATTGATAATTCCTGGAGACATTTTAATGTTTTACCTTTTGGTCACTGTTAGTTAATATACATATCAGAATGTCTCATAATGCTCCAGATTTGAGCAAAGAATATACAAAACATGGTTATGTACAGACAAAAATTTTGAAAAGTTATTTAAATTTTTATATAATGTTATTTCAATAACTTTAGGTAAAATATAAAATTTATTTATTATCAAGTGTCAAATATTTGCTCTTTGATCTGATATCTGGGAATAGATCCAAATAATTTGAAATCAAGGTACTATGTGCCTGCATGCTAAATTGCTTCAGTCATGTCTGACTCTTTGTGACTATGGACTATAGCCCACCAGGCTCCTCTGTCCATGGGATTCTCCAGGCAAGAATACTGGAGTGTATTCCCATGCCCTCCTCCAGAGGATCTTTATGACCCAGGGATTGAATCCCCATCTGCATTGGTAGGCAGGTTCTTTACCACTAGTACCACCTGGGAAGCCCAGTGATTAAATCATACATCATTTTAGACATATATATTTAATAAAATAGCATATTCACTTAATAAAACATTTAAAATTATGATTATTAAGAATTAAGAAAGAAGTATTAAATGTTTAATATATATCATCACAAGTATAGATTCTGTTTTCAATCCACACAACTAAACATTTGAAAGAACTCATATATGATAAATACTTTTGCTACTTAGATGTGTTGGGTTAATTTTAAATTCAATTTTTAAATATCCACCTTGAAATGCTTTTGAACAAATCTAATTATACATTTTAAAATATATAAATCAAGGTGTCTAGTTTTCTTTTGAAGACCACTTTTCTGACTAGAAAAATTCAAGAGGAGATTTTAATAACTATAGTAATGCTGGGTAAAGGGGATAACCTACTAAGTTGTCAGTGCATTTTAGGCATTAATTTTTGCTGTGCTCTTGGTGTTGTGTTTCATTTTGCCAGACATTGGAATATCCTGATCAGTTCAGTTCAGTTCAGTCACTCAGTCGTGTCCAACTCTTTGCAACCCCATGAATCGCAGCACGCCAGGGCTCCCTATCCATCACCAACTCCCGGAGTTCACTCAGACTCACGTCCATCAAGTCAATGATGACATCCAGCCATCTCATCCTCCCTTCTTCTCCTGCCCCCAATTCCTCCCAGCATCAAAATCTTTTCCAATGAGTCAACTCTTCGCATGAGGTGGCCAAAGTACTGGAGTTTCAGCTTCAGCATCATTCCTTCCAAAGAAATCCCAGGACTGATCTCCTTCAGAATGGACTGGTTGGATCTCGTTGCAGTCCAAGGGAATATCAAGAGTCTTCTCCAGCACCACAGTTCAAAAGCATCAATTCTTCAACACTCAGCCTTCTTCATATCCTGATAGGTATTATCATATCCTGATAGGTATTATTAATTAAGATATTAATATTCAAGCCTTATTCCAGACATTCTAATGCAACTGGTTCATGACAAGCTCTACTTGTGAAAGATTTGCAGATGATTCTAGTGTGTTTTGGTGCTATAGGAAACTGTTATTTTCTCTATAACTCTTGAGATGAAAAATAAATAATGTCATTATGCTTATCTAAAGCATCATTTAAAAATGGGTACTGGAAAGTCCAAAATGTAATCAGACATTACTGTAGTGGTTGAGCGAATATATGTGAAGAGTAGCAGAATATACCACCCAAAAGTATGCCACTTAGCATATTAATTATTTTGAGCTATAAGCACTTGCAGAAACAGCAAATGCAGAGAGAAGCTTTCTCTTTCTCTGAATGCCTTTATCTGCCTAAAGGCAGATTCTCCAAAAGTAAATCAATTGTTCAAAGGCCACTGCCTGGAAGTTTCATCACTGAGGGAAGATTGATTCTTGTCACAGGAAAGGAGACTAGAAATTGACACACACCCAGACTCCCTGTGTCACAAGCCTTGCCTCCCATCTATTCTTCTAAGGCCCCAAGTGTTTCCTAACACTAACTTGAAAAGAAAGTGAAAGCATTAGTCACCCCGTAGTGTCCAACTCTTTGAAACCCCAGGGACTGTAGCCTGCCAGGCTCCTCTGTCCAGAGGATTTCCTAGGCAAGGATACTAGAGTGGGTTGCCATTTCCTTCTCCAGGGGATTCGCCCCACCCAGGGATTAAACCTGGGTCTCTTGCAATGCAGGCAGAGTCTTTACCATCTGAGCCATCAAGGAAGCCCCAAAATAATTTACTCTCTCTTAACATACCTATATCCCCTCTTCCCTTTCCCTGTTGAAACTGAGCAGGTCTGAGGGCCTCCTGGGCACAGAAGACTATCTGTCCCCCTTTTCTTGTTTGTAGGGAGTAGATAAGATTCCAACATTCATGGCCTTCCCTGAGTTCCAAAGGGCAGGTTCAAACAGTGGCTAATCAGGGAAGGGAGGGGATGCAGAGAAAAGGGAAGAATAGTCAAAAACAATAGTACAGCATATTAAAAATTGGAGATATTACTTAGCTGATAAAGGTCCGTATAGTCAAAGATATGGTTTTTCCGGTAGTCATGAATGGATGTGAGAGCTGGACAGTAAAAAAGGCTGAGCACCAAAGAACTATTGCTTTCAAACTGCGGTGCTGGAGAAGCCTCTTGAGAGTCTCTTGGATAGCAAGGAGATCAAACTTGTCAATCCTAAAGGAAATCAACCCTGAATATTCACTGGAAGAACTGATGCTGAAACTGCAGTACTTTAGCCACCTGATATGAAGAGCCAACTCACTGGAAAAGACCCTGATACTGGGAGAGATTGAAGGTAGAAGGAAAAGGGGACAACAGAGAATGAGATGGTTGGATGGCATCACTGATTCAATGAATATGAGCTTGAGCAAACTCTGGGAAATAGTGAAGGACAGGGAAGTCTGGTGTGCTGCAGTCCATGGAGTGGCATAAAGCTGGACATGTCTTAGGGCCTGAAAAACAAGATTCGCTTCCTTGTAAAGAGAGGGAAACATAAACAGAGATTTTCTTTATAAAGGTAAATGTCCCTTGCAAAAGGGTAGCTTCTGCTCTGTTTGTAAAGCTTCTCCTGTTTATGCTGTCTCTTAAAACAATCATCTCAAAAAATACTGTTTTGCCAAAGAGACATATTCTGGGACGGCATATTCTGCTCCTCTTCAGAAGTATGAAGAAATGAATGAGTCATGCAAAGCATGTAAATAAACAGCAATTATAGAGCAAAAGTGTTGAGAGACTGAAAATTCTCTCCCTATAAGCAACTTTTCAAGTTTCTAGTTCACTATCATGAAGATTGAGACCATGGTGTTGCAGACAAGAGGTTTCAAATATTTCCCAAGCAGCAACAGTATTCTCATAGTGAAAAATGCATCTTAGCTGATAACTTTTCTGGTTCTAATTCCACAACTACCATAATTTCTGATTATGATTATGATTTCTGGTTATGATGCTGTTATTTATATAACTTGACTACTTTGAGAGAATAACTGAATATAACTGCTGAGAATAATTGTATATCATATTTAAATAATATAAATTAATAGATTGTATTGTTTTTTTATCTCTGTTTCACATGATTCCTGGATTGATCTTGATTAACTCCAGGAAGTAAGAAAGGTATCTTTCACAGGAGGGGCAGATCTCATAAAAATACCCGAAAGTTCTTTTTGAGTCTTATTTGAGGGACTTTTTAAGTTCATATTCTAAACCAGTAGATTTGGGATAGGGCCCAAGATTTTGCATTTTTAACAAATTCCCAGGAGAACTTTATGTTGCTGATCCATATTTTGAATAGAAAGTTTTTATTGTGTAATAACGTAATAAGGATTCCCACCTGACTATCTTTCTAACTTCAGCCAGAATTCCCGAGACTAGTGGAACTTAATGTGTGTGTGTGTGTGTGTGTGCGTGCGTGCGCACACGCGTGTGTACCAGTGCCCTCAAAATCAATTGAATCAATATGTGTAGAATGGGCTGTGGAGTTCTCCATGTGATTCTAAGTGAAAGTATTGTTGTAAATCACTGCTGCTTGCATAAGACATTGTATCTGCTTTCTTAAAAAAAAATATCTGGCATTTGGGATCAATGAAAGTAAACTGAAAACTTAACAATATTGAAAGGTTTTGAATAAAATTCTGTCTATAGCATTTAAAGATCTAATTCAAAATACTGCTTTAATCTAATTTATTTCAGCTAATAAATTCTATTTTTAAAATAAAATCAATACTGGCAGGATTAAAATAAATTTTAATTGTTTACCTTCTCTATCATTTCATATTTATTTGCTGAATATAAGAACAGATCATAGTAGCTTTATCTTAGTTTATTTATGGAATCTCCATACTGTTCTCTGTATCAGTTTGCATTCCTACCACATTACTATATGTAAAATGGATAGCCAGTGGGAGTCCATGTATGATGCTGGGAACCCAAGGCCAGTGCTCTGTGACAACCTAGAAGAGTGGGATGGGGAGGAGGTGGGAGGAAGTTCAAGAGGGAGGAGTATTAGGAGTATACACCTAATACTGATTCAATGCATGGAAAAAAAGTCACCATATTGTAAAGTAATTATCCTGTAATTAAAATAATAAAATATATAATAATAATAACAAGAATAGATCATGAAAAAGTTCTTGGAAAAATAATATCCCACAAGATATTAGGAATCTTAAGTTCTAGTCAGATATAGAATGGTGCTTTAATTTTCAAAGCAACTCATATCTATAAGGAAGATGCCAAAAACTGGGGTTCATCATACTGACTGTAGTTAATGAGAAGATGTTTTTATTAATGTGATATAGACTAATAATGGTCAATAATTGGTATAGGCTGCTATGTTTCAGTTGTGCTGTCATCTCATTGGTATTCTCAGTGATCAGATTTTTCCATTCATTACAATTGTTACATCATGTGCGTTTGCAAAATATCTTTAGCATTACTTGTAAAATTTTAACAAATTTGTCTAGATTTTTAAAACTTCATTCTGTGGACTTAAAGCATAGAAATTTTTATTTCTTTTTTTTTTAAATTAATTTATTTATTTTTATTTTTATTTTTTTTTTAATTTTAAAATCTTTAATTCTTACATGCGTTCCCAAACATGAACCCCCCTCCCACCTCCCTCCCCATAACATCTCTCTGGGTCATCCCCATGCACCAGCCCCAAGCATGCTGTATTCTGCGTCAGACATAGACTGGTGATTCAATTCTTACATGATAGTATACATGTTAGAATGCCATTCTCCCAAATCATCCCACCCTCTCCCTCTCCCTCTGAGTCCAAAAGTCCGTTATACACATCTGTGTCTTTTTTCCTGTCTTGCATACAGTAGGGTTGTCATTGCCATCTTCCTAAATTCCATATATATGTGTTAGTATACTGTATTGGTGTTTTTCTTTCTGGCTTACTTCACTCTGTATAATTGGCTCCAGTTTCATCCATCTCATCAAAACTGATTCAAATGAATTCTTTTTTACGGCTGAGTAATACTCCATTGTGTATATGTACCACAGCTTTCTTATCCATTCATCTGCTGATGGACATCTAGGTTGTTTCCATGTCCTGGCTATTATAAACAGTGCTGCAATGAACATTGGGGTACATGTTGTCTCTTTCAATTCTGGTTTCCTCGGTGTGTATGCCCAGCAGTGGGATTGCTGGGTCATAAGGTAGTTCTATTTGCAATTTTTTAAGGAATCTCCACACTGTTCTCCATAGTGGCTGTACTAGTTTGCATTCCCACCAACAGTGTAGGAGGGTTCCCTTTTCTCCACACCCTCTCCAGCATTTATTGCTTGCAGATTTTTGGATCGCAGCCATTCTGACTGTTGTGAAGTGGTACCTCATTGTGGTTTTGATTTGCATTTCTCTAATAATGAGTGATGTTGAGCATCTTTTCATGTGTTTGTTAGCCATCTGTATGTCTTCTTTGGAGAAATGTCTATTTAGTTCTTTGGCCCATTTTTTTGATTGGGTCGTTTATTTTTCTGGAATTGAGCTGCATAACTATAAAACACTGATGAAAGAAATCAAAGAGGACACTAATAGATGGAGAAATATACCATGTTCATGGATTGGAAGAATCAATATAGTGAAAATGAGTATACTACCCAAAGCAATTTATAAATTCAATGCAATCCCTATCAAGCTACCAGCCACATTTTTCACAGAACAAGAACAAATAATTTCAAGATTTGTATGGAAATACAAAAAACCTCGAATAGCCAAAGCAATCTTGAGAAAGAAGAATGAACTGGAGGAATCAACCTGCCTGACTTCAGGCTCTACTACAAAGCCACAGTCATCAAGACAGTATGGTACTGGCACAAAGACAGACATATAGATCAATGGAACAAAATAGAAAGCCCAGAGATAAATCCACACACATATGGACACCTTATCTTTGACAAAGGAGGCAAGAATATACAATGGAGTAAAGACAATCTCTTTAACAAGTGGTGCTGGGAAAACTGGTCAACCACTTGTAAAAGAATGAAACTAGATCACTTTCTAACACCACACACAAAAATAAACTCAAAATGGATTAAAGATCTAAATGTAAGATCAGAAACTATAAAACTCCTAGAGGAGAACATAGGCAAAACACTCTCAGACATAAATCACAGCAGGATCCTCTATGATCCACCTCCCAGAATTCTGGAAATAAAAGCAAAAATAAACAAATGGGATCTAATTAAAATTAAAAGCTTCTGCACAACAAAGGAAAATATAAGCAAGGTGAAAAGACAGCCTTCTGAATGGGAGAAAATAATAGCAAATTAAGCAACTGACAAACAACTAATCTCAAAAATACAGAAAATTTTATTTCTTTAAAAAATATATTTACCCTTGGTGTAAAAAATTGAATCCGATAGACAAAAGGACTAGAAGAGCAGGGGAGAGGGGAAATCTGTAATATCATTTTACTGAGGACTTACATTTTCATGGGCCTCATGTTTTGAAATAATAAAGTGACTTTTTTGACACCGTGTGTAAAAAGGGTTTCATGAGTGAGTGAAATCGCTCAGTCATGTCTGACTCTGCAACCCCATGGACTGTAGACTACCAGGCTTCTCTGTCCATGGGATTCTCCAGGAAAAAAAACTGGAGTGGGTTGCCATTTCCAACCCAGGGATCAAACCCAGGTCTCCTGCATTGCAGGCAGACGCTTTACCCTCTGAGCCACCAGGGAAACCCTAAAGGTTTCATGGTTGTAATCAAAAAGATATAGTAACAGACCTGAAAAAAAGAAGTTTTCCTACAGCTTTAGACTTGTATGATTCCCTCTGAATCACATCACTTCTAATATATAGTGAATTGATTTGAAGTAAAAATACTATAAATACTTTATGAATAATAAAATTTATTATATTAATTTGCATGAAAACTGTTAAATTTGTTTAATATAATCACATATACTATACTACAATTTTTATATTCCTGTCTTGAATTTTTTTCTTCATCTTATACACAAAAGTTCAAACCCTAGAAGTGACTCAGTGTCCCTAACAAACTCTTACCCCAATTGAGACTATTATTAATAAGACTATAAATAATAAATAATTACCTCCATAGGTTGCTTGAACAACTTCCATACTTATTGCATTTTTTAATTTCTTTTACCTTCCAGAAGGTCTCTTGTCTGTCTCCTCAAATTTCCCTATTTTAGACCAATCAATATCTCCTAGTGAAATAGTTCTTGTCTCATGATTGAAAATTGCTAACTCATTTTTAATCTTGATCTCCTGTCTCTCTGCTTCACTTTTCTGAACTGCAGTATCATATCTGACATTTTATATACTTTCCTAATTATTTGTTTTTCATTTATCTCTCTTCATTGCATTAACAATTTTTAAAAAGATAGACTTTATTTTTGCTTTTGGTTTGTGTTGGTGACTTCTATATGTCCAGCAACTGAAAAGTGCTAGGCACATAGTATACACTCAGTAACTGTTTGTTGGATGAATACATTTTAATTCCATTAATGTTGGCCTGGTAATCACAGCAATACAAGTTCTCAGTATGATGCTTATGGGGTATTAAATTTTGTCACTTATTTTTAATTTGTGTCATCAATCTTAAAAAAAAAAGTCATAAAAATTTCTTTCAGTAGGTTTTTTTTTGTTTACTTTTAACACAAATATAATTACTTGGTACAAAGAACATTAATATTATTATACTGTATTTTATGAACTTGATTAGGTCATAAGGATAATTTTTCAAACTAAAATGGTTCAACATCTTTAATCATGTCATTTGAATAATTATTGAGTAACAGATGGCCAGTTAATGGCTAAATATGCTAATAGTATAAGCTTTCTATTTATCTAACAAACAAGTTAGAAAATAGCACTGACAAAAACATACTACTCACAATAAACATTAAAATGTACTAATAAACAACACATAGAAATAAACAAAGCAGGAAAGATACTGACATCCATAAAGAAAACTAAAAATTCTACTGAAAAATACAAAAAGGATTAAATAAAAGAGATATATTATGTGATTCAGTCAAAGCAGCATCTTTTGAAAATTTCAATTATTCTCAAATTAAATATTGTTTAAAATAAAATTTTAGTTAAAAGAATATAGCCAAATGTTTTGGGAGAATTTGAGAAAGTGGAGAAAATAGGAGCAGTAGGTCAAAGGTATCTTGAAAGAAAAGAACAAAGAGTGGGAAATAATTTAAAATATTAAAATGAATTATTATTAAGCATACTATACCCACCAAGGCTTTCCTGGTGGCTTAGATGGTAAAGAATCTGCCTACAATGCAGGAGACCCGGGTTCAAACCCTGGTTGGGAAGATCTCTTGGAGAAGGAAATGGCAACCCATTCTAGTATTCTTGCCTGGAGAATTCCAAGGACAGAGGAGCCTGGGGGTTTGCAGTCCATGGCATCACAAAGAATTGGAGGCAACTGAGCAACTTCCCTGGTGGCTCATCTGGTAAAGAATCCACCTGCAATGCGGGTGACCTGGGTTTGATCCCTGGATTTAGAAGATCCCCGGGAGAAGGGAATGGCTACCTTCTCCAGTATTCTGGCCTGGAGAATTCCATGCATTGCTACAGCTTCCTGCCTGCAAGAGTATAGTCGATGGGCAACAGCATAATATATAAAAAAAAATGAAGCACACAGAGACAAATATTTTTTAAAAATATAAAAATATCAAATATTAATATTTTGGTGAGCTTAGGGAAAAATTCAACTGGCCTAATTACATACCTATTTGAAAACTTTGGAAAATTGGAACAGCAAAAAAAAAAAAAAAATTAAGTAATGATAACTGCATATTCTCCAAATTTGATGAAAACACTAAAGCCAAAAAGCAAGTATATTCCCCTAAAGGATAAGGATTGGCTATCTAGCAGGAAAGAGAAAATCCCAGAGGAGAGAAAGAACATGAAATGAGTTCAGTTAAAATGTTTTTGCAACTGAAAATCAAATAAAACATAAATACCTTGAAAAGGCTTACAGTCTGACATAAGAAATGAAATAACACAAATATAATGCACTACATTATGATATAACGAATATAAGAAATGACTGACAACTTGTTCTTTCAATACACAGGAGGGAATGATGATTTCCAGTGGGAGAGATTTGGTGAATAATTAATGGAGGAAAGGACCTCTGAATGAGACTTAATAAGAAGCAGAATTATAAAACCCATGTACAGACTTGAGGCTGTTATTAGAAATAAATTAAAAGGTATGAACAAAAGCAGTGAAGTAAAAAGGTGGAAGAAATACTTATAACCAGTAAGAATTTTGGCTTAACTATATTGAAGAAAATTCATTTGGAACAATAAATAACTCTCAGAATAAGCTAACAATCTATGTTAGGTAATAGTTAACACTTTTTAGTTAATTTTGTTTACCTATAGAATATGTGTGCAATATTAAAATGAAATTGGATATAAAAAGTCAAGCATTATCTTTTATGTTGGCTGAAGTTTTTCTCTAGTATCCATGTGATAATTTAGAAGAGAATGCATTTATTTAATCAGTGCTTTCCTGGCATTTGCAGGCTTATTATTTCAATTAATAGAATATAGATAGGGATGCTGTCTAAAATTATAAATTATTTGACACAAAACACATTTTTAGAAATACTAAAAACTCTATATTCCTTAATCAGTTTACAAGGGTAGAAATAATAGTATTGCTTTCCAAATTCTGAAAGACTAAACTGAACAAATTACACATAAAATAAAAAATATTGACCAATTTCCTAGAGTTCACTATTTCAGCTTTATGGAGACCAACAATGAAATGTACCTGAAAACTTCTAATCAAATTTCATTTCTGCTGACAAAGTCAATTATAATGAATGAAATCAATTATTTAGCGAGGGTGATATAGATGTAGATATATACATATAATAGACCATAAAAAAACAGAAAGAACTTTAGACCAAAGGGAAGAAAAACCCAGAAACTCAATCAAATAGTTATATAGCTAAAGGAAATAAGTCACTTAAAGATTGTCGATTGAAATTAAAATTCCTAGCCCTCTAGAACGTTTCACTTGAATCATAACACTTTCCACAATAAATTCTCACTCAGCCTAAAATCTTAGAAGGGAACACTGCTTTAGCCTCATTGATGGTAAAAACATTCAGTGTGGCCATACCATTTCTAGCATTTGGTGAAACTGACATCTTAATAGATTCAACTGAAAACTAAACAAAAAATAAATAAATAAAAAGTATTAATTAAAAAAAAAATAAAGAACTAAAACAAGTAAAAGTAATTTTGAATACAACATTGAGCTGGCACAAAGGTTATGAATTCACAAAGGCCAGGTATTACTGAAAACTGTAAACTTGAGAGGTAAACAAGCATAAAGCCAGTTTTGCTTGCTTGTTTCTTTATTTGTTTTGCAAATGCAAGTGACTTTGGCCTTCTGCTATGATGACTCAATGCATGATGTAGACAAAATGCATAGATTTCAAACTAAAAAGAGACTGTACAAAACTCTACCACTAAAGATGACAAGAGATAATTATGCTGCATAAAAGGATTGGTGAAATAATTTTGTTTTTATTCTTGTCATGAACTTGTACTGAATCAATGAAAAAAACTAATCTTGACTAAAATTTTGAGCCATAAGTCAACATTAGTGTTTGCTGACCCAATGTATCATGTAAGTATAATTAAAATAAAACAAAGCAAACACAAAAATACAAATGCAATATAAGCCTTAAAGAATTCCAAGTATGAAATCCCAGTTTTGATGGAATTAGTGGAAGACAATTAAACATATTCAAAGAACCCATCAAATCCCAAATATGAATAAAAATATATTCATAACTATACATAGACTGCAGAAACTATAAAACTCCAAAGGAAACATATCTTTAAAAAAAAATAAAGTGAAACTGGCAATATTTCTTAGATGTCAGTTCTTCCTAAGTGATCCACAGATTCAGTAGAATTCCCAAGAAAATCCCCGTGGGCTATTTTTGATGGTCCATTGTTTAAGACTCAGTACTTCCAATGCAGGGAGCATGAGGTCAACCCCTGGTCCTTGAATTAAGATCCCACATGCTATGTGATGTAGTCAAAAAAAAAAAAAAGATTACAAAAGGTGATTCTAAAATTTATAAAGAAATACAATGTCTAGATGAGATAAAAGAACCCTGAAAAAGAACAAGATGGAAGAACTTCTACCATTTCATTTCTAGATACAATATTATTACAAACAGTGATTTTTAGTATGTCAATTATATCTCAGTTTAAAAGATGAAAAAAAGGGAAGAACAGGTTTGTAGTTATAATATGCTCCCTCTGATTTAGTGGGGTTTCCCCAGTAGCTCAGAGGTAAAGAATCTGCCTGTCAAGCAACAGATGCAGGTTTGATCCCTGAGTCAGGAAGATTCCCTAGAGAAGGAAATGGCAACCCACTCCAGTATTTCTTGTCTGGGAAATCCCTTTAACAAAGGAGCCTAGCAGGCTACAGTCCATGGGGGTCACAAAGAGTCAGACATGACTTAGTCTGGCTCAGCAACACCAAGAAATATCAAATCACTATGTTGTGAAAACACGCTAAACGGGAACTAACACAGTATTGTAGAGGTAGGTAGGGGAATTGGATGAAGGCACTCAAAAGGTACAAACTTCTAGTTATAGGATAATTAAGTACCAGGTATATATAATATACCACATGATAAATGTAGTTAATACTGCTGTATGTTACATATGCTCCTTTGTGGATCACTGTCTCGTCATGGTGAAGGGGTTTGCATATCTCAATGAAGCTGTGAGCTGTGCCATGTAGGGCTACGCAAGACCGACAGGTCATAGTGGAGAGTTCTGACAAAACGTGATCCACTGGAGGAGGGGATGGAACACTACTCCAGTACACTAGCTGTGAGAACCCCATGATCTGTATAAAAAGACAAAAAGATATGACACCAAAAGAAGAGCCCCACCCGAGGTTGGAAGGTGTCCAATATGCTACAGGGGAAGAGGGAGGAGGTCTTCTAACAGCTCCAGAAGAAAAGAAGTGACTGGGCCAAAGCAGAAATACTTGTGGATTTTTCTGGTGATGAAAGTAAAATCTGATGCTGTCAAGAACAGTATTGCATTAGAACCTAGAAAGTTAGGTTCATGAATCAAGGTATATTGGACGTGGTCAAGCAGAAGACGGCAAGAGTAAACATCAACATCTTAGGAATCAGTGAACTAAAATAGACAAAAATGGTTAATTTAATTCAGATGACCATTATATCTATTACTTTGGGCAAGAATCCCATAGAAGAAATGCTGTAGCCCTCATAATCAACAAGAGTCTGAAATGCGGTACTTGGTTGCAACCTAAAAATGACAGAATGATCTCAGTTATTTTCCAAGGCAAACCATTCAACAACACTGTAATCCATGTCTATTCTCCAACTACTGATGCCAAAGAAGCTGAAGTTGATTAGTTTTATGAAGACCTAGAAGACCTCCTGGAACACCAAAAGAGACATCCTTTTCATCATAGAGGATTAAAATGCAAAAGTAGGAAATCAAGAGATAATTAGAGTAAAACGTAATTTGGGCCTTGGAGTACAAAATGAAGCATGGCAAAGGCTAATATAATTCTGCCAAGAGAATGCACCAGTCAATAGCAAACATCGTGTTTCAACAACACAAGAGATTATTTTAGACATGGACATCACCAGATGGTCAATACCAAAATCAGATTGATTACATTCTTTGTAGCCAAAGATGGAGAAACTGGATACAGTCAGCAAAACAAGACCTGGAGCTGACTCAGATCATCAGCTCCTCATAGCAAAACTCAAGCTTAAACTAAAGAAAATGGGTAAAACCACTAGGCCAGCCAGGTACAGCTTAAATCAAATCCCCTATGTATATACAATGGAGGTGATTGATAGATTCAGGGATGAGATCAAGGAAACAGTGTTCCTGAAGAACTATGGACATAGGTCTACAATATTGTACAGGAAGCAGCAAACGAAACATCCTGAAGAGAAAGAAAATGCAAGAAGTCACAGTGGTTGTCTAAGGAAGCTTTACAAATAGCTGAGGAAAGAGAAGAAGAAAAGCAAGGGAGAAAGGGACAAGTACTCCCAACTAAATGCAGAGTTCCAGAGAAAAGCATGGAGAGACAAGAAGGCCTTCCTCAATGAACCATGCAAAGAAAAGAGGAAAACAACAAACAGAAAGCTAAGACTAGAGATCGCTTCAGGAAAATTGGAAATACCAAAGGAACATTTCATCCAAAGATGGGCATGATAAAGAACAGAAATGGCAAAGATCTAATAAAAGCAGACTGGATCAAGAAGAGATGGAAATAATAAACAGAATATCTGTACAAAAAAGATTTTAATGACCCAGATAACCACTATGGTGTAGTCTCTCACTCAGAGCCAGACATTCCGGATTGTGAAGTTAAGTGAACCTTAGGAAGCACTGCTGCTAATAAAGCTAGTGGAGGGGATGGAACTCCAGCAGAGCTATTTAAAATCCTAAAAGATGATGCTATTGAAGTGCTGTACTCAATATGTCAGCAAATTTGGAAAATCCAGCAGTGGCCATAACTCTGGAAAAAGTCAAGTTTCATTTCAGTTCCCAAGAAGGGCAGTACTAAAGAATATTCAAACCACCAAACAACTGCACTCATCTCCCATGCTAGTAAGGTTATGCTTGTAATTCTTTAAGCTAAGCTTTGGCATTACGTGAACCAAGAACTTCCAGATGTTCAAGCTGGTTTTAGAAAAGGCAGAAGAACAAGAGATCAAATTGCCAATGTTTGCTGGATCATAGACAAAGTAAGGGAATTCCAGAAAAATATCTACCTCTGTTTCATTGACTAAGCTAAAGCCTTTGACTGTGTGGATCATAACAAATAGTAGAAAACACTCAAAGAGATGGAAATATGAGAACCTCTTACCTGCCTCACAAGAAACCTGTATGCAGATTCAGTTCAGTTCAGTTGCTCAGTTGTGTTCAACTCTTTGCGACTCCATTGACTGTAGCACGCCAGGCCTCTGTGTCCATCACCAACTCCCGAGTTTACCCAAACTCCTGTCCATCGAGTCAGTGATGCCATCTAAACATCTTATCCTCTGTCGTCCCCTTCTCCTCTTGCCCTCAATCCTTCTCAGCTTTGGGTTTTTCCAAATGAGTCAGTTCTTCCCATCAGGTGGCCAAAGTATTGGAGTTTTAGCTTCAACATCAGTCCTTCCAATAAGCACTCAGGACTGATGGACTGGTTGGATCTCCTTGTAGTCTGAGGGCTGCTCAAGAGTCTTCTCCAACACCACAGTTGAAAAGCATCAATTCTTTGGTGCTCAGCTTTCTTTATAATCCAACTGTCATATCCATACATGACCACTGGAAAAACCATAGCCTTTACTAGACAGACCTTTGTTGGCAAAGTAATGTCTCTGCTTTTTAATATGCTGTCTAGGTTGGTCATAACTTTTCTTCTAAGTAGCAAGCATCTTTTAATTTCATGGCTGCAGTCTCCATGTGCAGTGATTTTGGAGCCAAAAAAATTAAAGTCAGCCACTGTTTCCACTGTTTCCCCATCTATTTCCAATGAAGTCATGGGACCAGATGCCATGATCTTAGTTTTCTGAATGTTGAGCTTTAAGCCAACTTTTCCACTCTCTTCCCTCACTTTTATCAAGAGGTTCTTTAGTTTTTCTTCATTTTCTGCCATAAGGGTGGTGTCATCCGCATATCTGAGGTTATTGATATTTCTTCCAGCAATCTTGATTCCAGATTTTGCTTCATCCAGCACAGCATTTCTAATGATGTACTCTGCATATAAATTGAATAAGCAGGGTGACAATATACAGCATTGACTGTGTATTGACTCCTTTTCCTATTTGGAACCAGCCTGTTATTCCATGTCCAGTTCTAACTGTTGCTACCTGACCTGCATACAGATTTCTCAAGAGGCAGGTCAGGTGGTCTGACATTCCCAGCTCTATCAGAATATTTTCCACAGTTTATTGTGATCCACACAGTCAATGGCTTTGGCATAGTCAATAAAGAAGAAATAGATGTTTTTCTGGAACTCTCTTGCTTTTTTGATGACCTAGCAGATGTTGGCTATTTGATCTCTGGTTCCTCTGCCTTTTCTAAAACCAGCTTGAACATCTGGAAGTTTATATTTCATGTATTGCTGAAGCCTGGCTTGGAGAATTTTGAACATTATTTTATTAGCGTGTGAGATGAGTACAATTGTGTAGTAGTTTGAGCATTCTTTGGCATTGCCTTTCTTTGGGATTGGAATGAAAACTGACCTTTTTCCAGTCCTGTGGCTACTGCTGAGTTTTCCATATTATAAAGCAGAGATACTACTTTGCTGACAAAGCTACATATAGTCAAAGTTACGGTTTTTCCAGTAGTCATGTATAGATGTGAGAGTTGGACCATAAAGAAGGCTGAACACTGAAGAATTGGTGCTTTTTAACTGTGGTGTTAGAGAAGAAAGACTCTTGAGTGTCCTTTGGACTGCAAACCAATTCAGTCCAAAATCAAATCAGTCAGTCCTAAAGGAAATCAGTGATGAATATTCATTGGAAGAACTGATGCTAAAACTGAAGCTCTGATAATTTGCCCATCTCACGCAAAGATCTGACTAATTGGAAAACACACTGATGTTGGGAAAGATTGAAGACAGGAGGAGAAGGAGATGACAGAGGATAAGATGTTTGGACGGCATCACTGACTCCATGGACATTAGTTTGAGCAAGTTCCATAAGATGGTGAAGGACAGGTAAGCCTAGCATGCTGCAGCCTGTGGGGTTGCAAAGAGTTAGACATGACAGAGATTGAACAACAGAACAAGAGAGTAAATCCTAAGAGTGCCCATTTCAAGGAAAAAAAAAATTTTTCCTATTTAGTTTTGTATCCATATGAGATAATTGTGCTTGTATAATCACTCATGTCTGCCTCTTTGCAACCCTATGGCCCGTAGTCCACTGTCCATGGGATTCTCCAGGCAAGAATACTGGAGTGGGTTGTCATGCCCTCCTCCAGGGGATCTTCCAGACCCAGGGATCCAACCCACGTCTATTTTTTCTCCTGCATTGGCAGGTGGGTTCTTTATAACTAGTCCCACCTATACTTTAA
Source organism: Ovis canadensis (assembly GCF_042477335.2). Classification (NCBI taxonomy): domain Eukaryota; kingdom Metazoa; phylum Chordata; class Mammalia; order Artiodactyla; family Bovidae; genus Ovis; species Ovis canadensis. The sequence continues at coordinate 186,576,992 of NC_091246.1, read as the reverse complement.
TAGAAAATTATTTTAAAGGGAAGTAAATATCATCCAATAGCACAGCAACATAATTATAAATATTGGTTCATTTTTTAGTCTCTAAGCCCTGTAGTCTTTGCCAAGTCTGTGGTGCTTGTTCCTTGTTTGGATAACAGGCTCCTTCAACAGATTTACATGACTGATTATTGCTTGTTATTTAAGTCTCCACCTAAATATCACTTAAATTGGAGGGGCCTTACTTGACCACTCAACCAAACAACAACTGGTCCTTTCATCCATCAGTTTTTCTTGTTTTGTTTTCCTTAAAAGACACAATACCAGATGAAACTATGCTTTTAATTTACTTGTTTACTTTCTCTTTCTCCTCTCTAGAAGGTAATCTTCATGAAAATAGATTCCTTTTTTTTTTTTCGTCCTACTGTTGCTCTATTTCTAACACCAGGTTCCAATTAGAGATACACAGTACATAGTTGCTGAATTAATAAATAACTGAATTTATATAATATTAATTATAATGTTTCATTTTAAAGGATAACAGAAATCATAGTAATACAAAGAGAGTAATTATACAAGTACACATAGAAACAGGTAATGTATGTACACATATTCCTACTGTTTACCTTTCCAAAAATGCTTAATCTTTTGGAGTCAATGTATGGCTGTTTCAGTAAAAATCTGAAATGAAAAAAAATTATAGTTATATCTTCTTGAGTTAAATGAACCATAGAAATTCATTCTTAGCCATAAGGGAAAAAAAAAACAAAACCAAAACAGAAGTCAAACAAGAACTGCTTTAGTGGTTAGAACTCTGTTCATATAGAACGGTACTGTATACCAAAATCTCGCTTCTCAGGGTAGTGGAGCAATTTGGGTGTCACCCCTGTTAGCTTGTTACAAATGCAGAATCTCGGGTCCACTACAGGCCTACTGAATTAGCATCTACATTTTAACAATATCCTAGGTAATATCTATATGCTGTGTTAAAGAACCTATTAGCTTTCTCAGTTCACCTTTTCTCATTCATGTGGGAAACGTATTTATGAAAGCTCAAGAACTGTAATTAACTGGGAAAATAATAGACATTGTGATTATTTTAAGTAAATAATACTGTAGTTTAATGAAGCTCTCTCCCATTTCACAAATCCAAAGTGAATTCTAATTCTAGAGGGGGACATATGATAATTCTTTCATTATGTCAATGAGTGTGAAAAATACTTGAAAAAATAGTTTATATCAGGGGTCCCTTTCCCCAGGCCACAGATTGGTACTGGTCCATAACCTCTTAGGAAGTGGGTCACACAGCAGGAGGTGAGAAACAGGGGAGTTAGTGGACTTTTATCTATATTTACAGTCATCCTCTCATCACTCTCATTACTGCCTGAGCTCCACCTTCTGTTAGGCCATGGTGGCATTAGATTCTCTCTGGTCCATGGAAAAATTGTCTTTCATGAAACCAGTCCCTGGGATCAAAAAGGTTGGAGACTACTGGTCTATATAATTAACCTAGAAAGTTATCTAATCATTAAAACACAAACCTCTTAGCATAAATAGTATTATATATCACATACCTAGCATTCACATAGGACAAACAATAAGAAGATGTACACCTACTTACTTCACAGCTGCTATTTGGTCCTTTACTTCCACTGAGCCTAACCTTCGATGAATCTCTTGCAAAATTTTCAGGCCCTGAAATCCACTTCCTCTGCCATCAAACCGTGCAATGATGATGTTATCTGTGTCGACAAGTACTGAATCCCAGTCAATATGGAACTTATCTGTTACCAGCTGGCCTCCTGGTTCTTCATCCCTGAAAATACAGACACATTGACTCAAAACAAGAGCAATTAATAATGCAATAGAAATATAAGTTTTCTTACTTATTAGTTAAAAATTATGGAAAAGACCGATGTTGATTATTAAAATTTCAGTTAATTCTTGATATTAAACCTGAAAATATAAATGTCATTTCCCTTTGTAAGCTTTTGAATGGAAAACTCTTGAATGAAATTAAAATATAAAACAGAACTTAAAACTATTCATGAGAAACTATTTTAATTCATTTTGAAAAGAGAACAAAGAAAAATACACACACCTTTCACAGACATTTCTAAAGGATGATCATGAAGTTGACATACAGGCCCTACTTTATTGGATTTCTTACAGTGTTTTCAAAATGTCTTACAGAGGGTATATAAGGGGTTAGAGATCTGATAGAAAGCAGGATCAGTCAGGGAGGCTTAAAAATAATTTAACAAGAGATGTGCAATCCTAAAGCATATCAGATTTAAAAAGAAACACTGCATTAATATTTCCTGAATTGTTTCTTGTGACAGAATTCTCACTGAGAAGAATTTAAGCAAAGAGTGAGAAAGATATTTCTCATCTCTGAAGCTGACAGCAAGAAAAGGAAGCAGAGTCACATATGTTTGAAAAATTTGAAAGCTAGAAGTAAAGAAGGACACACAGATTATAAAGCATGAACATTCTCTCCAGAGGGAAAATGTGATACAATTTTAAAATGTCACATTACAGTGGTATTTATAACTTATTCTCTTTGGAATACAGAAAGGTGAAAAAAAAAAAAAAAGCAGACTCTCATAAAAATCACACAGATTATCTAGGTCCAAAGGCTTCTCCAGTGGTCCAATGGCTCAGAAGTAAAGAAACTGCCTGCAATGCAGGAAGTGCGGATTCATAGGCTACATACCAGAAAATTTCACCCTACACACTCCCTTGTAAAGACACCAAACTTGCCTTCAAGTCTCTGCAAATATATTGCTTAGAAGAACTAAAATATACCAATGCACAAACTAATCCTCATTAACAAGCTCTGAGGTTATCAGGTTTGCTAAAGAAAAAAACTTCTAAGCAGCAAGTGGAACTGAGCAGATGCAGAGGTTGAGTGGGACCTAAAGAGGAAACAGGGAATAGGGCAAAATGTCAGACAACTAAAACCTATTGAATGTTATTATGGGATAAACTGTGTCTCAAAAACTGTATGTTGAATCTGTAATGTGTACCACCTCAGAGTCTGAATGTATTTGGAGATAGTGCTTTTACAGTAGTGATTAAATTGAAATGAGGCTATTAGGCTGAACCCTAATCTAATCTGACCTGTGTCCTTGCAGCAGGAAATTAGGACACACAGAGACCCTAGGTGCAGGCATGCACAAGGAAAAGAACATGAGAAGAAGGTGCAAGAAAATAGCCACCTGCAAGCCAATGAGTGGTCTCAGAAGAAACAGAACCTGCTGAACCCGAGCTTTTGGAGGTCTAGCCTCTAGAATTATGACGAAATAAATTTCTGTTGTTTAAGATACCCAGTCTGGTATTTTGTATGTCAGCCCTAGTAAATTAATGCAAAGATCTTTGAGATCTAAGCACTTAGGATCCTTTATTTAACTTACTATAACTACCAAGTTACTTAACCTTTCTAGGGAGGTAGCTGTCTGTTGAATGCGGACTTATTGCATGTGTTCTAATTCCTACATTGTAAATAACAAGTGCTATGGATGGGTTTTAATTATGACCTACTCCATTCCTTTGTAAATCACACATTTCAGAGTGATTACATGATCCAAACCTAGATCTGTTTTGTCTTTCTGCAATGTTTACAATCTTTATCTCTTTTATAAAATTTAATTTAAAAAATTTTAATTCATTTTATTTTTTGCAGTTAGCTCTTGGTCAGATTATTAGGAATTATGACTAAACATCTCCACATTCTTTTCACTAGAAATCCAATTGTCTAATTCAGAATGAAGTCTAAAATTGGTATTTTTTTCCACATTTTCAGAGGATACTGATTTAACTTGTCTACCAATTGAGAAATGGCATGAATCATCATGCGTAGCACACTTTCTGGTGCATGGAGAACATGGAAAATGCTTGCTGAACTAGATGTTTTCAGGGAAAGTAGACTCGTCTAAAGTTTAAAGTGAGAGGACCTTGAAAAGCTTAATAAATCCTGCATTTTGAAGCTTGGAGATTTATTGAGAATTTTAGAAAGCAAAATATGATTCACAGAGAACAAGATACAAGGATTAACTTTAACATTTAAGCTTAGTAAACACATGACAGTTTAAGTCCCAACTTCACTCTGAACATAGATAGGAAAGGTACTAAAACACTAAGACTTAGTTTCCTTATCTTTAATAATGGTAAAATCTGCTGTGCTTTCCTCAAGGAATTTTTAAGCATTAAGTGGCATAATGTACTTGAAAAATACTTTGTGAAATATAGTAAGCAATACAAAATTATTATGTGATTTATTGAATATTTACCAAACTTATGATTAACAAATGATTGAAGATTTTTCAAGGCAAAAACTCAATTCCTTACTCATGCTTGCAATATCAAGAAAATACAGTTTCTTCCTCTGCTCTGTTTTCTAAATTGCCATTTTTAACTTAAACCTTGCTTCACCTGCTTTTAATGTTTGAGCACAAAATGTTATCAATCCATTACACTCAATAATTTTAACATATTGCTCTAACTGGGTGTGTTGCTCTTTCTTTTTTTGGTGCAGAATACAGGTATATCTATTTCAAGATTAATTATAAAAGGACATGGATAATGATGGTAAGCACTGTCAGTATAAGGAACGAGTCAGAGGCTTGCAAGAGCGAAGGGAAAATTTTACACAAAGTGGTGACCAGAAAATACTAGATTTTTTAAAATACAAATTAAGGCAAGAAAATATTACTTATTTGAGGAGGCAGCAATAGCAAGATACGTGGTGGTAGGGATGACCATAGGAAAGTACCATAGACCAAATCACCTATCCTATAATAAATGGGTACTACAACTTGCAACTGTGTTGGCCACACAGAATTGGTAAGTTTTATTTGCTTCCTCTTTGCTTTTTTTCTGTATGCCACATCTTTTTTCCTGACACTTTGGTTTTACTTTCTGTTTCAGAAATCCCCAGGGACTCATACAAAGAATAGCACGTCAAGGTTGAGAATAGAGACACACATTTTTGTTGAAAGTTTAATGAAAAGAAAAATTCAATCTGTTTTAACTAGCAAAAAGTCCATAGCAATACTAAATGTGTTCACTTCCTAACACAGGAAGCAAAATCAAATTAAGATTAAAGTTTTCTTACAAGTTAAGGTCTTCAAAGGCAGACTTTGGCATCTGTTTTAATATTAATACATTGAACAATCAATCAGTGGTGTCTGTTTAGATGAAAAATACACAATATGAGAAAATAATAAGAAAGCTAAGCAAAACATAAAATTCAATACACCTTTAAAATGGCAAAACAAGTCACCTCTTTATAACATAACAAAACATCATCTATATAAAAAACTGAAATAAAGTGAAAAGATTTGCTCAGAGCCCATGTTTGTCATGTTCACATGGTGCTATTAGAATTCATGAAAAGGAGGTGAATTTATATTCAGAAGAGATTTATTTTGGTCCTGACTTTGTTACCAGTTACCCTGGCAATTATATATTCTTTTTATTTGTTTATTTTCATTATAGAATAGAAGGAAAGAAAGTGAGGACACTCAGTCATGTCCAACTCTTTGTGACCCCATGGACTGTAGCCTGCCAGGCTCCTACATCCTTGGGATTTTCCAGGAAAGAATACTGGAGTGGGTTGCCATTTCCTTCTCCAGGAGATCTTCCCAACACAGGGATTGAACCTGGGTCTCCCACACTTGAAGCAGACTCTTTACCATCTGAGCCACCAGGTTTGCAAACAGTTAATATCATGTAGAGTACATTTTAAAAAGCCTTTTCCTTACCACTAAAGCTTTGGCTAGAATAAATAAAAGGCAAATATTTACCAGTGAGAGCACTTTCCACAAGAGATCTATTGAATGGCAGAATTCATTTATTTTTTTTCCTACACCACAGAATTTCAAAACTGCTACACCGACATCTGTTTATCTGTATCTATTTGGTCGTGGAAGAAGGGAACACAGGGAAAATTGCTTGTAGTCTTCTTAGTTCTTTTCTCTTTCTAGGCATAGAATAGATCCACTTGAGCTGCATAAGTGCTAGATCAGAGTGGGTTCACTGTGAGCTGGGTTGCATTTTTATTTTAGATATAGTAAAATTAAAAAGTGTAAAAAGAAGGATAAAGAACAGAATGGAACAGGATAAGAGAAAGGAAACTGATGCTGTGATGTGTCACAGTAAATTCTTCAGTTCAGTTCAGTTCAGTCGCTCAGTTGTATCTGACTCTTTGCGACCCCATGAATCACAGCACACCAGGCCTCCCTATCCATCACCAACTTCTGGAGTTCATTCACACTCACCTCCATCGAGTCGGTGATGCCATCTAGCCATCTCATCCTCTGTTGTCCCCTTCTCCTCCTGCCCCCGATCCCTCCCAGTATCAGAGTATTTTCCAATGAGTCAACTCTTTGCATGAGGTGGCCAAAGTATTGGAGTTTCATCTTTAGCATCATCCTTCCAAAGAACACCAAGGGCTGATCTCCTTTAGAATGGACTGGTTGGATCTCCTTGCAGTTCAAGGGACTCTCAAGAGTCTTCTCCAACACCACAGTTCAAAAGCATCAATTCTCCGGAGCTCCACCTTCTTCACAGTCCAACTCTCACATCCATACATGACCACTGGAAAAACCTTGACTAGATGGACTTTTGTTGGCAAAGTAATGTCTCTGCTTTTCAATATGCTATCTAGGTTGGTCATAACTTTTCTTCCAAGGAGCAAGCGTCTTTTAATTTCGTTGCTGCAGCCACCATCTGCAGTGATTTTGGAGCCCCCCAAAATAAACTCTGACACTGTTTCCACTGTTTTCCCATATATTTCCCATGAAGTGATGGGACCAGAGGCCATGATCTTCGTTTCCTGAATGTTGAGCTTTAAGCCAACTTTCTCACTCTCCTCTTTTACTTTCATCAAGAGGCTTTTTAGTTCCTCCCATTTTTTGCCATAAGGGTAGTGTCATCTGCATATCTAAGGTTATCGATATTTCCCCTGGCAATTTTGATTCCAGCTTGTGCTTCTTCCAGCCCAGCGTTTCTCATGATGTACTCTGCATAGAAGTTAAATAAGCAGGGTGACAGTATACAGCCTTGACGTACTTCTTTTCCTATTTGGAACCAGTCTGTTGTTCAATGTCCAGTTCTAACTGTTGCCTCCTGACCTGCATATAGGTTTCTCAAGAGGCAGGTCAGGTGGTCTGGTATTCCCATCTCTTGAAGAATTTTCCACAGGGAAGATTAATTTTCAAGACTTTTGATTTTGTTCTTTGGGAGAGAACTCATTGCACAATAGAACATGAGTTTATGTTCATATGTTTATGAACAATAGAACATAGGAGTAAAGTAGAGTGAAACAATTTTGTCTTGTCTTAATCTGAAATTTATGTTATAGAAATTTATAGTCTGCAATGATACAGTTGCAATGTAAGTATATCTAAAAGCTAATGAAATTTGTACTTTTTCAAGCAATATATACATTAAAATACACCCATTGGTCAAGGGCTTCTTGGTCAGTTATTTCTATTTCTCACTTTGTCATCCATAGATTTCCTAGGATGGAAAGAGTATCCAATACGCAGTTTGGCAGAATGATTTTTCTACTATAGTCATTACATCATATAAGAAAAAATATTTTTCTGTCAGAGAACTGTTTCTTGTCCACATTCCTATCTTCTTCCATTAGGAAAATAATAATACAACCTTCATATTTCTGATCACTTTTTTGTTTACAAATAATTTTGCCTTGAATTACATGTCCATGGAGTTACAACTAGGGAAGTTTTTGATATTCAGTTCAGTTCAGTTCAGTCACTCAGTTGTGTACGACTCTTTGCGACCCCATAGACTGCAGCAGGCCAGGCCTCCCTATCCATCACCAACTGCCGGAGTTTAACCCAAACTCATGTCCATTGAGTCAGGGATGCCATCCAAACATCTCATCCTCTGTCGTCCCACTCTCCTCCCACCTCCAATCTTAACCAACATCAGGGTATTTTCAAATGAGTCAGCTCTTCGCCTCAAGTAGCCAAAGTGTTGGAGTTTCAGTTTCAGCAACAGTTCTTCGAATGAATATTCAGGACTGATTTCCTGTAGGATGGACTGGCTGGATCTCCTTACAGTCCAAAGGACTCTCAAGAGTCTTCCAACACCACAGTTCAAAAGTATCAATTCTTCAGTGCTCAGCTTTCCTTATAGTCCAACACTCACATCCATACATGACTACTGGAAAAACCATAGCCCTGACTAGACAGACCTTTGTTGGCAATAATGTCTCTTCTTTTTAATATGCTGTCTAGGTTGGTCATAGCTTTTCTTCCAAGGAGTAAGTGTCTTTTAATATCGTGGCTGCAATCACGATCAGCAGTGGTTTTGGAGCCCCCCAAAATAAAGTCTACCACTGTTTCCACTGTTTCTCTATTTATCTACCTTGAAGTGATGGGACCAAATGCCATGTTCTTAGTTTTCTGAATGTTGAGCTTTAAGCTAACTTTTTCACTCTCTTCTCTCACTTTCATCAAGAGGCTTTTTAGTTCTTCTTCATTTTCTGCCATAAGGGTGGTGTCATCTGCATAACTGAGGTTATTGATATTTCTCCCAGTAATCTTGATTCCAGCTTGTTCTTCATCCAGCCCAGCATTTCTCATGATGTACTCTGCATATAAGTTAAATAAGCAGGGTGACAATACACAGCCTTGACATACACCTTTCCTATTTTGAACCAGTCTGCTGTTCCATGACCAGTTCTAAATGTTGCTTCTTGACCTGCATACAGATTTCTCAAGAGGCAGGTCAGGTGGTCTGGTAGTCCCATCTCTTTCAAATTCCACAGAGTTTATTGTAATCCACACAGTCAAAGGCTTTGGCATAGTCATAAAACAGAAATAGATGTTTTTCTGGAACTCTTTTGCTTTTTCGATGATACAGCAGATGTTGGCAATTTGATTTCTGGTTCCTCTGCCTTTTCTAAAATCAGCTTGAACATCTGGAATTTCACAGTTCATGTATTGTTGAAGCCTGGTTTAGAGAATTTTGAGCATCATTCTACTAGCATGTGAGATGAGTGCAATTGTGCGGTAGTTTGAGCATTCTTTGGCATTGCCTTTCTTTGGGATTGGAATGAAAACTTACTTTTTCCAGTCCTGTGGCCACTGCTGAGTTTTCCAAATGTGTGGGAATACTGAGTGCAGCACTTTCTCAACATCATCTTTTAGGATTTGAAATAGCTGAACTGGAATTCCATCACCTCCACTAGGTTTGTTCATCGTGATTCTTCCTAAGGCCCACTTGACTTCACTTTCCAGAATGTCTGGCTCTAGGTAAGTGATCACACCATCATGATTATCTGGGCCGTGAAGATCTGTTTTGTACAGTTCCTTAGACTTCCCAGCTCAGACGGTAAAGTGTCTGTCTACAGTGTGGGAGACCTGGGTTTGATCCCTGGGTCAGGAAGTCCCTGGAGAAGGATATAGCAACCCACTCCAGTACTCTTGCCTAGAAAATCCCATGGACGGAGGAGCCTGGTGTCCATGGGGTTGCAAAGACTGGGACACAACTGAACGACTTCACTTTCACTTTAACTTTCTGTATATTCTTGCGACTTCTTAGTATCTTTTACTCTTGTTAGTTTCATACCATTTCTGTCCTTTATTGAGCCCATTTTTGCATGAAATATTCCCTTGGTATCTTTAATTTTCTTGAAGAGATTGCTTCTCTTCTTTTCACAGCTATTTGTAAGGCCTCCTCAGAGAGCCATTTGCTTTTTTGCATTTCTTTTCCTTGGAGATGGTATTGATCTCTGTCTCCTGTACAGTTTCAAGAACCTCTGGCCATAGTTCATCAGGCACTCTGTCTATCAGATCTAGTCCCTTAAATCTCTCTCTCACTTCCACTGTATAATTGTTAGGAATTTCATTTAGGTCATATCTGAATGGTCTAGTGGTTTTCCCTACTTTCTTCAATTTAAGTCTGAATTTGGCAATAAGGAGTTCATGATCTGAGCCACAGTCAGCTCCCAATTTTGTTTTTGCAGACCGTATAGAGCTTTTCCATTTTTGGCTGCCAAGAATATAATCGATTTGATTTCGGTATTGACCATCTGGTGAGGTCCATGTGTCAAGTCTTCTCTTGTGTTGTTGGAAGATGGTGTTTCTATGACCAGTGTGTTCTCTTGGCAAAACTCTATTAGCCTTTCCCCTGCTTCATTCTCTGCTCAGAGGCCAAATTTGCCTGTTACTCCAGGTATTTGATATGGACAAGTTTATTTATGCATCTGACCAGACTCCATCTTACAGTTTCAAAGTCTGTGTTTCTGGTGGTGAGTATATTGCTGGGAGAAATATCAATAAATTCAGATATCTAGATGACACCACCCTCATGGTAGAAAGTGAAGACAAACTAAGGAGCCTCTTGATGAAAGTGAAAGAGGAGAGTGAAAAAGTTGGCTTAAAGCTCAACATTCAGAAAACTAAGACCATGGCATCTGGTCCCAATAGTTCCTAGAAAATAGATGTGGAACCAGTGGAGACAGTGGTAGACTTTATTTTGGGGGGCTCCAAAATCACTGCAGATTCTGACTGCAGCCATGATATTAAAAGACGCTTACTCCTTGGAAGAAAAGTTAGGACCAACCTAGAGAGCATATTAAAAAGGAGAGACATTACTTTGCCAACAAAGGTCCATCTAGTTAAAGCTTTGGTTTTTCCAGTAGTCATGTATGTATGTGAGAGTTGGACTGTAAAGAAAGCTGAGCACTGAAGAATTGATACTTTTGAACTGTGGTGCTGGAGAAGACTCTTGAGAGTCCCCTGACTGCAAGAAGATCCAATGAGTCCATCTTAAAAGAAATCAGTCCTGAATATTTGTTGGAAGGACTGATGTTGAAGCTGAAACTCCAATGCTTTGGCCATCTGATGCGAAGAGCTGACTCATCTGATGGTGGGAAAGATTAAAGGCAGGAGAAGGGGACAACAGAGGATGAGATGGCTGGATGACATCACCGACTCAATGGACATGAGTTTGAGTAAACTCCGGCAGTTGGTGATGGATAGGGAGGCCTGGCATGCTGCAGAAATGGGGTCGCAACAATTCAGACATGACTGAGAAAACTAACTGACTGACTCTAGAATTTAATATTGACATTACAACATATTATCCAAAGATTGTGAGGAACAAGGTCTAAACTGTTCAAGAATAATACAAAAAGCAATGATCACCTTCTCCATTTCCATTATCAAGATTAAATGCCCCTGACTTCTCTTAATTATTTCATGGGTATTATAATGTGAGTACATTTTACGTCCACTTAAATGAGGAACATGAACAAGAATGAAGAAAAGCAGTAACTTAAAATTTGACTCTCCTTACACAGTAAAGCCTCTGCCTGCAATGCAGGAGACCCGGGTTCGATTCCTGAGTTGGGAAGATCCCCTGGAGAAGGAAATGGCAATCCACTCTAGCACTCTTGCCTGGAAAATCCCATGGACGGAGGAGCCTGATAGGCTCCAGTCCATGGGGTCGCAAAGTGTCAGACACGACTGAGCAACTTCACTACACAGCAAAGCAGTAATAATGACTTTTTGAGACAAGTACAAGTACTAGCTACCTTTCTTGTCCAAATACTTTCAGTAAATGTGCTATCTTTAAGTGAAATAGGTATGTATTTGGCATGAACAAGTGCATATTTAAATAATGTTATAGAAATTTTGAAATATATGTCTTTTTCTTGGGAAGTGAAACAAGCTTACTTCTAACAATCTCATCCGCTCAAAAGTCTATGAAGCCACATAATAAATAAAGAGGTGAAAGAAGTGCCATAAAGTGAATGCTTTGATCAAAATTTGGAATTATATGAAATAACGTGGACTGAGTATTTGATCTTTCATGTGGCCCTTCTAGGAACTTACTCAAGATTTTTGGAATTTTTACTTTACACTAAACTATTAACATGGTACAGGTGGAAAATATTACATTCCAGAGGTTACTATAAACTGTTAAGTGGAAGGAACAAAAGGTCATTTGATTTTGGTTTTAGAGAAGTCTCTACTGATTCTGGACAGCATTCTTGATAATCTTCCAGTGGTAATTATCATATAATAGGATATCTAGGTAGACTATTATGTAATAGACAAAGCAGAGCTTTCTGGTCTGAAAAGAAAATTAAAAACATCTTGAGTTCAAACCCTAATTTTGTCCTGTTCATGATCTTGGATTTGTATATTATATAAATTCATGATTTCCTTGTGTTAAACTGAGGACAATTATATTTATCTCACTTGGTTTCTATAAGGATTAAAGATGGTATTTATTCATCCTTAGCATGATGTCCCTTGTACAATAAGCAATAAACATTAGCTATTATTAAATCCTATTACTTTAAGAAGATAATCTCAATAATCAAAAGAGAAAACAGTGAAAAGATAGTACAGAAACCAATTATTTAGCTTTATGCAGAAAGATTGTAAGGGAAATGAGAAGCTCACCTCATGTTTTTCTGAGAGGGAAACTAAAACTGCAGAGAAATTTACGTAACCAAAAGTCTAATTGTAACACATTATAAACTCTCAGATCTTTTTTTTCTTTTTCTCTACTATGACATCAGTCATTCCTGATGACTAACTTTAGAGTTGATTAATTTCTTTGTTTATTCTAATTCATGTGTTCCTTCATTCATATACTCATTCATTCAATCAATATCTTATGAACATAAATACTACAAACACTGTGTTAAGGCAAGACAATACAAAAAGAGCTGTTATCATGAATGAGTTTATAGTTTAAAAGAAGAGACAGCAAAGCAAATATAGTAACCTAGTGTGGTTTCATGTTACAACAGAGGTGTACATAGAATTATATAAAAGTATTGCTTGAAATATTAATAGAACTTTTCCAGTTGGAAAAGGAAACTAAAGGTACTGGAAGATTGTGGGAAAAGATACAGAGAAATGATTGAGAAGCTAGTATTTCCCATAATAAAACAGTTTTCAAAAATATCTAGAGCAGTGAATCTCTCTTTAGAGGGTGGATGGAGTCAGCATGACATGAAGAGTTAAGTGGAAATCAGGTGAAGATTTTTTTGTATGCTGTGTTAGGAAATATGAACTTTAAATCAACTGGAGAATAATAGTGAGAGTATTTTACCCAGGAGAGCCACATTTTCAGATATGGATCTCAGAAAATTCATACCAGCATCAGAGTGGAATAAAAACTAGGAGATGATATAGCACTTAATCACAGAAAAGGAAGTATAGGTAGAGAGCAGGGTGGCAGATTAGAATTGACTCATTCAGATATACCATCTTCCTGGTGTAGGACTTGAAGCAGAGTGTGGGCTCTTGGATGATCCCATACGTTCAAAACTCAAAACAAGGCATCTCTGGTATTCAACATTTTAAACAATATCAGTATTGTTTATTGAAAGGAAAATGTGTGTATGAAAAATGTAGTGATGTCATCTTGACTACTGGAGATGAGTAGCTGGATTATCCAATGTGTCAATTAATTATATCCTGCTTTTTAAGAGATTAATTATACAAAAGAGCTGACAAAAAACTCAGTTCCATTAAGATGACAAAGTTGCAGGACTCTGATATGAATAACATTGATTAAATGATAAAAATGCTAGATAAAAATGGGTAGTACTCTCAAATTAAAATGACACAGTGGGGCACTGGGGTAATAACCATGTTCATCTGGTTTCTGGACATTATCTATCTACTCACTCAATGCATGCTTGAACAGTAACTGCAAAAAATAGTTGCTAGGAGGAATACACAAATAAGTAAGGCATCATTTAATATACGGAATATGTGAAATAAAAAATCAACATACCTCTCTTCTTAATATTTCATGATATAATAATTTCATTCTACAAATTATTTATCTGAATATTCACTTCTAGATTGTGGATTTTCCTTCAGAAACATTGGTGCAAAATCTAATGGGAGTCAGAAATTCCCTAAATAGTATGTTAAAAATATCCTCATAAAATTAGGGTGAGTTGGAAAAGTAACTGCTGGATCAACTTTGTTTAAGATATATGTGAAGACTTTGAACAGAAGGCTGTCACTGTAGGAGGAGGTATAGACTCGAGATTGTTAGATGGGCTGATGAGCATGGTGAAAGAAAGCTTCAGGAAGATAAGATGATAGATGAACAAGAATTCATTATAATTTCAAGGAAGATTAATTCAGTGAGATGGAACTAAGTCATAAGAGCATGAGAGAGTATGTTGCATTCTGGAAATTAATGTAATTTGTTGAATAGTCACTGTCTCCCTGCATTAGACCTTTATCTAGGATGGCATGGATAAGCTGAACAGGAAAAAGTAGAAAATGGGAAGACATAAATAAAAATAATCACAATAAACCCATTGCAAGTTAACATAAAACAATTATATATATTAAAAAAAAATAAAATAGGAAGACATGATGATTTCTTGGTACAGAATGAAACTCCTTAGCTTGCTATACTTGTTTTCAGGAACACAGCAAACAAAGAAAAAAAATGTTCTCTAATAAAATAGTACATCTGTTTACACTGCTTCTTCCCAGGCTGTAGGCCTTTACATTCATGCTACTGCTACTGCTGCTGCTAAGTTGCTTCAGTCGTGTCCGACTCTGTGCGACCCCATAGATGGCACCCCACCAGGCTCCCCCATCCCTGGGATTTTCCAGGCAAGAACACTGGAGTGGGTTACCATTTCCTACTCCAAAGCATGAAAGTGAAGTCATTCAGTCGTGTCCAGCTCTTTGCGATCCCATGGACTGCAGCCTACCAGGCTCCTCCATCCATGGGATTTTCCAGGTAAGAGTACTGGAGTAGGGTGCCGTTGCCTTCTCTGTTTATATTCATATTCATTTATTTATCAAATAAACACCTTTAACATCTTTAGCTGTAATATTCAGCCTTGGACTATTAAAATAATTACAGTTTAGTCAGTAAGTTTTCATAAGTTTCCTTTATGTGTGCTAGGTATTGTGGAGATAAGATCTTAAAAAATGATTACAGATTTCAATGTGCTTGTAACCTTTTTTTTTCCCTCTCAACCATTAGCACAGCTTCTTGCACATAAAAGCAACACAGTAAATGTGTATTGTACTAAATTACACATACAGGATTAGAATAAGAATAACAGAAGGTGGTTCAGACAGTAAAGAATCTGCCTGCAAGCAGAGGCCTTGTTTTAATCCCTAGGTTTGGAAGACCACTGGAACAGGGAATGGCTGCTCACTCCAATATCCTCGCCTAGAGAATTCCATGGATAGAGGAGTGTTGTGGCTACACCCCCATGGGGTTGCAAAGAGTCAGACATGACTGACTGAATAACACTTTCACACACTAAGAAATAATAATTCAAAGCAATATATGCTGAAATCGATATGGATGAATACAGCATATATACTATAGACTAGATGGAAATAGAATAGGTATAAATATGAATACAGACTACTGGGTTCTTAAGTACTCATTATAACACAACAGAGAAAAACCAGAGAAAGACATTTAGGCATCCAGAAGGACAATAGGGAAGTAGGAAATGAAAAGAGGGTCATGACCACACAGAGACTACTGAGAAACATTTGTCAAGGCTATGCTTCTTAGATTTTCTATTATGGTAAAATAGTCAGTTGCCATTGATTCACCTGTACTTTCAATATCATAAAATTAGGTTTGAGTTTCAGAAAATATGGCTACAGAGAGGTCATCAGAGGATCATTTCTTCTGAGGTTCCATAATGAAGACTTAGCAGAAAGAGGATTGCAAATGGCTAGAGGCTACTTCCTTCAAGGCCAATTTTCCTTCACCTCTTCAGATTGCTGTAGCTGGTCTCCAATTATGCATTCATTATAGAATTTCCTGGATGTAAATGCATCTCTATGGATGAGGAAGTGATTCAGGGTCTGTCAGGTAATAGATGCACTGCACAGAATAGCAATAAAGTAGTGATACCAAAATCACTAAATCATTTCTTAGCCTCATATAAGTAATAGTTCCTTGTTTTATTATTCTTGACTGTCAAATTTCCCACTTAAGGAAAAAAATTATTATTATTTTCTTTTTTTGAGTGGGGAGTTTACTTATCACTGAACACAGACTTAATCTTAAGGGGAACAAATGACCTTATATTATAAACAATCTAATTTTAGATTATATTTTATATGTTTTATATATTATATTTATATAAATATATAATTTAGTCATATGTATTTATATAAATTTATATATTATAAACAATCTAACACTTAAAAGACACTTTATCTGCTGCTGCTAAGTTGCTTCAGTCGTGTACGACTCTGCAACCCAATAGACGGCAGCCACCAGGCTCTTCTGTCCACAGGATTCTCTAGGCAAGAATACTGGAGTGGGTTGCCATTTCCATTCTCTCCAACACTTTATCTAATAACACTTAAAAAACACTTAAAACCATTCTGATCTATATGGATTTCCAAATTTAAATATTTTAGGAATGATCATGTAGCTCAAAGCAATAGATCATTTTTTAAATATAAAATAAAAAATTCCTCAGTTGGGCTTTGTAGGTTCTATTCTGTGGAATTTCTGAGAATTTACCTCTGAAAATCAAGGAGTCTGGATAAAGTAAATTAATATTTAGTGTAGTCAGCATATGAAAACAAATGAAAAATAATGAATTAATACTCATTTTTATTTTCTTCATTAACAAAAATAGTAGCAAAGCAAACTCTACAGGCCTAACTATCTTATCTGCTTTAACAATGTCTATTAAATAATTTTATGGATGCTAAAATATAGTATTAAATGTCTATATTGATACTTTTAAATATTAAAATGACTATTACTACTACTAATAATTATATTTATGGTTAAAATTTATTAAACACTAAGTGCAAATGTTTATGATCTTTCAGACACTATGGTGACATGTTTATATAAATTATTCCATGTTATTGTCTTCAATTTATTTATAAGGAAACTGAAGCTTAAAAAATTAAACAATACACTGGTAAATCTTTGAACTCAGATTAGAAACTAAGGCTATCTTATTCCTAAAACCACTATCTTTACTCTCCTGCCTCTAAAAAAGACTTGAAGCTTTCTAATAAGAGAGTTGAGTCTTGGGTTATTCTTCATATTCCTCTCATGAACTAAAAATCATTCAGACCAAAGGACAAATCTGATGGTAGGACAAGCTAGCTGGATTCTTTGACTCAAAGCTACAAAGGGAATTAGAACTCTTGTCTACATTTTCCCCCAAAGTGTTGTTATACTTTGGAACCAGAGAATATACCAATGGGAAGAACTGTCAATATGTCCCCCTGCATATGTTAAGTCAAGCTTCAAGGAAAGATGCCTACTAGGGTTCTTTTCCCTGAGAAGCCTTATTTCTCAGTGAATAAAAACAATAATTTCTTTTCCCAAAAGGAGGTATAATGAAACAGAAGATGAGGGTGAGAATTTTTTTTCCATTTTGTTCTCATTTTAGTGCCTGAGATATTTTCCCCAATAAATCACACATATACTTCAAATAAGAACTGAATATTCAGCCACAGAAAGGAATGAAATAATGCCATTTGTAGCAGCATGAATGCAAATAGAGATTATCATACTAAATGAAGTAAGCCAGAGAAAGACAAATGTCATATGATATCACTTATATGTGGAATCTTTAAAAAAAAAAAATGATACAAATGATTTTATTTACAACAGAGAAATAGACTCACAGAAAACAAATTTATAGTTACCAAAGAGGAAAGGGTTGGGAAGAAGCATAGATTAAGAGTTTAGGATTAACATATATACACTACTGTATATAAAATAGATAAGCAACAAGGAACATAGGGAACTATAGTAAATATCTTCTAATAACCCCTAATGGAAAAGAACCTGAAAAAGAACATACATAAAGCTTTGCTGTATACATGAAATGTAAATCAACTATATTTCAATTAAAAAAGAGAAAATTAAAAAGAACTTAAATGAAAGAGAAGTTACAGAAGAAGGAGGTAACATAAGAGCAAATAACAACTTCTTCGGGAAGACGCCAAGAACTTTTAGGGCCTCGGGCCATAAAAGACGAAGGAGAAAGTTAGGTTATGGTATTAGAGTTAGGAATAAACAATAGAGGAAGTAAAACCATTAACTATTGCATTTTCTGTATTACCTGACTTATTAAAATGAAATGATACATTGTTTATATGAATCAAAATATCTAAATTAATGCAATCTGCATAAAAATAATGAATTATTGCAATAGTTATAAAACTCATCTGTACTAGACACTTTATATGTTATTTCATTTAATCTAAAAAGCAGCCTTAAAACATAAGATAAACTATAACTCTCATTTTATATTTGGATAAACTGAGCCTTAAATAAGGTTAAGCAACTTTTTCAAGGATGCACTGTTAATGAATGACAAAACTGGAATTTGAACTCAGACAGTTTGATTACATAGACTTATTGTCCACATTCAGTAGTCATAACAAGTAAGGTTATTTTCATTTCTACTCTTTTTTAAGTGCTGTCAAAGCAGTGTTAGCTGGGTTCTCAATAAAGAAAATATTAATAATTACGCTCAGGAAAACAATTCTACATCAATATCAAGTTGGTTAACCAATAGGTGTTAGAGGCCTCTGTGCCCAATACTATGTAGTCACAATGTGCTCTCACAGAAAGTATGGATGACTTCAATTCCATAGTCAATTCCAGATTGGAAAAACCTGAGTCAGGTTTTTCTAAGGATGGGAAGGGCTTCCGGCTGGTCTTAAATCCAAGAAGGAAAACTGATAAGAATGATTCAAACTTGACTGATTGTTTTGGCAGTGGAAATAAATGCTTCCTCAATGTTGCAAAAGAGCTGATAAAAAGTAAAAGGCTTAGATGTGAAAACACGGATGTACCTTTATGCTAACTAAAATAACTGATCACAGAAGGGGGCAAATATTGCATGATTCCACTTGACTGAGGCATCTAAAATAGATTCATAGAAGCTGAGAGCAGGATGGGGATAGAGGGGAGGGAGGAATGGGGAGTAGCTGTTTAATGAGCCCAGAGTTTCAATCATGCAAGAGGAATAGTTCTAGAGATCTGCTGTACAACGTTGTGCCTATAGTCAACAACACTGTACTATATACCTAACATTTTGCTCAGGGAGTAGATCTCACTTTAAGTGCTCTCACCACATTTTTTTTTAAATGACTTTTAAAATTTAGCATAACTTTGATATGATAAATATATCACAAAGAAAAAAAAAAGTATAGACCAGTATCATTCATTAAGGGAAAAAAAAAACCACATCTGAATCAGTTCTATTGAGGTGGATGAAGTGGAAGTGAAGTGAAGTCGCTCAGTTGTGTCTGACTCTTCATGACTCCATGGGCTGTAGCCTATCAGGTTCCTCTGTCCATGGGATTTTCTAGGCAAGAGTGCTGGAGTGGATTGCCATTACCTTCTCCAGGGGATCTTCCTGACCCAGGAATCAAACCCGGGTCTCCCGCATTGCAGGCAAACACTTTACTGTCTGAGCCAAGGTGAAGCCTATTATACAGAGTGAAGTAAGCCAGAAAGAAAAAACACCAATACAGTATATTAACACATATATATGGAATTTAGAAAGATGATAATGATAACCCTGTATGAGAGACAGCAGAAGAGATGCAGATGTACAGAACAGTCTTTTGGACTCTGTGGGAGAGGGTGGGATGATATGGGACAATGACACTGAAACATGTATATTATCATATGTGAAACGAATCGTGAGTCCAGGTTCGATGCATGATACAGGGTGCTCGGGGCTGGTGCACTGGGATGACCCAGAAGGATGGGATGGGGAGGGAGGAGGGAGGGAGGTTCAGTAGGGGGAACACGTGTACAAATGTGGCGGATTCATGTCAATGTATGGCAAAACCAATACAATATTGTAAAGTAAAAATAAAAAGAAAAAAACAAAGGGAAGATAGAGCTTGAGTAATTGCTAGTCAGACATCCATAAACTAAATGTATGAGTCATTATTCCCAGGAGTAACACTGAGTTCAGTTTGGGATGTAAGAAGCAAAAACAGTTATACACACTTCCATATTATTTAGTGGTGGTGTCCTTCAGGAACTCACACAACTGACAGCTGTCCTGCTTAACTACACACATGGGATTTCTTCTGTTGGTTTTTAATCAGAATATTGGCATGTGGGACATAAAAGAAAAAAAATACTAAACTTTTTAGATTCCTTTATTCCAAAAACAAATAAAATACTTACATTATTAACAGAAGAGCATACTGGTTTCGGTCCGTAAAATCTTTTGGAAAGGACAACTGTAAAGGAAGTTCTTTTAAAGAAAGAGCAAAATATTAAAGATGGAGAGTCATTTACATGTAAAACTATAAGGTACAGAGAAAGTTGTTCTTGAATGATGAAGCATGCACAAAACTTTACCATAGTCGTCAATATGAAGCATTTTAATTTCTGACTTTACTATCTTCTTTTTCAGGATAGCTTCCTTCAGCATAGAATTGTTTTCCAAAATAAAATATTCTATAAATCAGAAACGGTAGTGCAAATAATTAGATTAAGAATCAGTGCAACACAAATAATTATCCAGCATTACCATTTGATAGGCACCGTGCTAGGCACTAATTGTGAAAATATTAGTCACTCATTTGTGTTTGACTTTTTGGGAACCCATGAACTATAGCCCACCAGACTCCTCTATCCATGGAATTCTGTAAGCAAGAATACTGGAGTGGGTTGCCATTCCCATCTTAAGGGGATCATCCCAAACCAGGGACTGAACCCACGTCTCCTGCATTGGAGGCAGATTTCTTACCATCTGAGCCATCAGGGAAGCCCTAGGCACCCATTAACCTCTCATAATTTCTCTTGGATTACTGTAATAGTTTCTAACTGGGCCTCCTTATTTTAGTGAAATTGTCTCCAGTGGCCCTATACTTGGAATGTGTTTACATTTTCAAAATGTAAATCTGATCATTCCATTGTTCTGCTTAAAAATATATTGTAAATAATACAGAACTATCTAGCATTAAGTAACTTAAATTCACTGTGACTGAATTTGAATACAAAGTTACTAAGCATGCAAAAATTAGGAAAACAACACACTCGATGTGTACAAATTTCATTCAATAGAAAGAACCCAGAAATGCCACAGATGCGTATAATGGATAGACAATGACATTAAAGCATATTTTAATTAAATTCTATGTGTTCAGTTAAGTTAAAAAACAAACTGAGGATATTAGGGAGAAGTATGAAAAAAAAAACAGTTTAAAAAGAAAGAAGTTAAAATTCTAAAACTAAAAAGGTGAAAAATTTGAGGCACATAAAAATTATAAAATCTAAAACTTAAAAATACTGGATGGGATTAATAGGATATTAGATACTGCTGAAGAAAAGATTAATTTACTATATTTGACAATATAGTGATAGACAACGTAAAATATAAAACACCCAAAACAGAAAAAGAGACAAAAAATTTACAAAACATGGAGTGAAAGAAGCATCAGTAATTTGCTGGAATTTTGATTGATATGTTAAATATATTGACTTATTGGGGATATTTTATATATAAAAATGGTGAACTCTTTAATCCATAAATAACTATATGTGTATATATACATATTTGAATTTTTAATTTCGTTTGGAAATGTTTACTTTCATTTCAGGAGGCTGACACACATTTATTACATGTATTATAGGATAGTATATAGTTCTTGACATTATTTTAAATGGTTATTTTGATCTATTTTTACATTCTGCATTGCCTTATAGTATATAAAATAAGTGACATTTGTATATTAACCTATACTTATAATAATCATGATAAATCCCATTATTTCTAAAATTATTATGAGTATATGTGGATTCCATATTTTTATTTGATTTCTGTTTTGTTTACAAGTATATCTTCTGAAAATAAAGGTAAGTTTTTCACCTATATTTCTTTTTCTTGCCTTATTTCATTAAGTCTTCTAATACAATGTTACAATGAGGTAGTGATAGCAAATACTCTACTTTACCCAGTCTTGGGAGAAATGCATTGTCTTCAACATCAAGTATTAATATGATATCAGTTGCAGTATTTTTGTAGATAACAATTGTTAAGTTAAATCATTTATTTCTTCTTTTTCAGTTATTATTATTAGATTATTATTATTGTTTTCATTATATTTTTTTCTAAATCCTTTTAGTTGTTGACAGAATAATATAGTAAGTTGCATTAATTATTAAATGTTATAACAATCATGGATTTCTCGGGTAAACCACCATAGTCATAATATATTACCCTTTTATAAATTATTAGATTTGTGTTGCTTGTATTTAGTTAAGAAATTGTGCATCAATATTCTGAGTAAAATTTATTTTCTTGTCCTTGTTATATCTATGCTGACTTTGGAACTTGGTCAATGCTGGTTTTACATTTTCTGAGAGTTTATGTGAGCTTGGTATTAGTTTATTAAATATTGCTCAGAATGTACCAGTGAAAATATTGGAACTGGAATTTTCTTTTTAGCAAGAGTGGTACTGGTGGTTTAGTTGCTCAGTCATGTCCAACCCTTGCGACCCCATGGCCTGTATAGCCTGCCAGTCTTCTCTATCCATGGGATTCTCCAGGTAAGAATATTGGAGTGTTGCCATTTCCTTCTCTATGGGAAGAGTACTAACTGCAAATTAAAAATTTTAATAGATAATGGGATATTTATATATTGTACATATTCTTCTTTGAGTGGTTAACAATTTTTCTTTTAAGAAATTTACCCATTTTATCTAAGATGTCAAATTTAGTATCATTAAAACTACTTATAACATCCCATTACTATCATCTACATCAAATGTCTATAGAAGCTGTTATTAACATCATCTATTTCATTAGCTAAAATGATAGTGCACTTTTCCTTTTATGGCTTTATCTAAGATTTTATCAATTTTACTTATTCTTTCTAAGAAATCTTTTGGTTTTTATATGTTTTTGTCTACTGTCAATCCATTTTCTATATCATTTATTTCCACTCTGACTTTATAATTTCCTTCCTTCAACTTACTTTCTATTCTTTTGCTCTTCTTTTTCTAGTTTTTTAAGGCAGACTCTTAGATGATTGATTTTAAAGATTTCCCTTTTTTATAAAATAAGAATTAGAGACATAAACCTGTTTGTAATCATGATGTTTTTGTTGTTCTTTAGTTGTGTCCAACTCTGTGACTTGTATGGACTCTTGCCTGCTAGGCTCCTCTGTCCACGGTATTTTCCAGGCAAGAAAACTGGAGTGGGTGGCCACTTCCTTATCCAGGGCACTTTAAGTATCCCTAAATTTAGATTAGTTGTGTTTTCATTTTCATTTGGTTCAAATATTTTCCAATTATCTTTCTAATAAGTAAATTCTTCTTTGATCTTTGTGTTATTTAAAGATGCAAGCTTGATGACAAAAGATTCTTGGTTTCTATTCTTGATTCTTTATTTTGGCTTTACTTTTGAAGGAAATTTTCAAAGTTTGTTATTCTAGGTTGGTTTTGTTTTGTTTTGCTTTCCATTGGTATTCAAAAGATTTTTCTGCATTCCTTTTTTCTGATAAGATGTCTGCAGTCATTCTTGGCTTTCTTACTATGTATGTAATGTGTGGATGTCTTTTTAATTTTGTATCCTGCTTGAGGTTTGTTGACAAATTTCATATTTTTCATCAGATTTGGATTTGGATGTTATTTCATCAAACACATTTTCCATTCTGAGTTTAAAATATTATAGATATGGATATTAGCTTAAGTTATTTAGGCTCTGTTCATTTCTTACATCATTTTTCTCTGTCTTGAAGTTTCTATAGATAATGTTTCAAATTCACTAATATTTTCTTCTGCAGTATTTAATTTGCTTGCAATATTTTTCTGTAAAGTTTTAATTTCATATACTTAAAATATATTCTATTTTTCTCACTACATTCATTTTTTCTTAATATCATTTAATATTTTTATAATTGCCCATTTATTGTCCTCATCAGGGGATTCCATAATTTTCATCATATCTGAATCTGTCTCAGTTCTTTGGCTTTCTTTTTCTAGCTAGTTCTTTTTTTTTTTTAGTTTTTTATTTTTTAAATTTTAAAATCTTTAATTCTTACATGCATTCCCAAACATGAACCCCCCTCCCACCTCCCTCCCCATAACATCTTTCTGGGTCATCCCCATGCACCAGCCCCAAGCATGCTGTATCCTGCGTCAGACATAGACTGGCGATTCAATTCACATGATAGTATACATGTTAGAATGCCATTCTCCCAAATCATCCCACCCTCTCCCTCTCCCTCTGAGTCCAAAAGTCCATTATACACATCTGTGTCTCTTTCCCTGTCTTGCATACAGGGTCGTCATTGCCATCTTCCTAAATTCCATATATATGTGTTAGTATACTGTATTGGTGTTTTTCTTTCTGGCTTACTTCACTCTGTATAATCGGCTCCAGTTTCATCCATCTCATCAGAACTGATTCAAATGAATTCTTTTTAATGGCTGAGTAATACTCCATTGTGTATATGTACCACAGCTTTCTTATCCATTCATCTGCTGATGGACATCTAGGTTGTTTCCATGTCCTGGCTATTATAAACAGTGCTGCGATGAACTTTATTTAGCTTCTTTACATAACCAGTAATGTTTTATTGCATTCTAACCATTGTGATATTTATATTGTTGAGTTCTAAACATTGTTCTGTTCTTTAATAAATTGTTAGTCTTTGTTATAGCAGATGTTTAAGCTACGTGGAGGTCAGCTTAATTATTTAAAAGCTTTTAAAATATTTTATTTAGTGTGAGTTTGAATGACTCTTGTTCTATGACTTATTAAGATATACTATAAAAGGCATGACTCTTCTGGGATTTCTTCTAAACATTCCAGTGTTCTGATTAGTTGGAACTTTAATATACCTCAGCACTGTGTGAGTTCTGGCTTTCCCCAAGCTCAGAGTATCTTCCTATGCATACTCAGCTAGGCATTTTCAGCAACAGATGATCCCCTACAGCTCTCTACAGATTCCTGGTGTTCTTTCTCTGTCTCCAGGGATTCTCTTCCAGTGTTATCTACCCTCCCAACATTCCAAAAGCTTCAACCCTTCAGAGTTCAATTTCTGTCTCCACTGTGTTTCTGAGGTACTCTCACACACTTATTTCATTCTTCCTCATTACACTAGATTTCAGAAAATAATTTGGCCAGAAAACCAGGGCAACCGCCACATTGATCTCACTTGTTTCCTTTCATTCAGGAATCAGGACCCTATCATGAATACTGTCCCACGTTTGAAAAACGTTATTTCGTGTATTTTACACAGCTTTAAAAAAAAAATT
This sequence comes from Ovis canadensis, assembly GCF_042477335.2. NCBI lineage: Eukaryota > Metazoa > Chordata > Mammalia > Artiodactyla > Bovidae > Ovis > Ovis canadensis. The sequence continues at coordinate 186,551,726 of NC_091246.1, read as the reverse complement.
ATTTTAGTTTATTTTCCTTTCTTTCGTTCGGCAAAGAGGCCGTGTTTACTTCCATGTACTCTGTGGCCAGGTAAGAATATTTATTTTTGATTGCCAATGGCTTATCATTGATACTTTATTGTTAAAAATACAATTTCCTTAGAATGAAACATAAGGCTTTCATGATCTGGCTCCAGCCGGCCCTGTAGCCTATATCTTTTGTTTTTATCTTAAATGTTTTGTTCCAGCCACACTGAACAACTTTTATCTTGCAAGTGTAAGTGTTTCATGTGGCATGATTGTGCATTCACAGTCTTTCTTCCAGAAATGCTTTCCACTGATTACCCCCCGTTTTTTTGGAAAGGTACCCACTTCTACCAGAGAAATTATTATATTCTATTACAAGCATTACATTTTCTGATTCTTGCTTTGGACTGAGAATTCTGTGTGAATTTCAGACACATCAAACCACATCTCCTGTAAATAAGTATTATTTTCTATAATACAAATTTGGGAAATTAGCTGATTGCAGAGATTTCTTCTATCAACTTAATATGAGAAATTTCTGATTATTAAATAACAGTATATTTTCAAGGAATCTATTCCAAACACTCAATTATAAAATTTAAAATGTGAACATTTCAACTTTATATACTTTCGTTAAGGATTCAGTACTTATAATGTTTAAGACCTGTCATAAAAATGCACTTAATAAACCTAATCATAGCAAAAAGTGTTCATTTTGGATTCAAAGGAAATTATCTGATATTTGTTAACTACATAAGCAGTAATTTTTAGAAAAATTTATAAATTTGTCCTTTATACCTTTAACTAGAGGTCATATTATTGGATAAAGATTTTTAAAGTGAAAAATAGTTTATTGTATTAAAATGACTAGTTGACTAAATGAGTTAGAGGTATTGATATGAGTGTAATATATGAATAATTTATCATGGTTCTTTTTATTACCAAAAATGAACAGGAAAAATTAAATTACATGAGATAAGAGGTAGCTGAAAATTTTACTTCTAAATCAAAGGATATTTATCTGCTTATGGGAAAAAAATCAAACCATGGTCATAGAGAAATAAAATTCTATTTAAGGAAAAAAATATGAAAGATAATAAAGTCATTTTCAAAAGCAAACAATTTTTTTCATGATATATTCAGAAAACATATTTCATACAAAGTTTTGTGAAACTTTATAAAGAGAAGACAGTATTAAGACAGGATGTAATTGTGGGACTGAGGAAGAAAAGAGGATAAAGTGAGAACAGAAAATAGGAAAGAAGGAAAAGAGGGAGAGATAAGAAAGTAGAAAGGAAGCATAAGGAGGAATGAGAAGAAAGATATACAATGCAGAAAAAAGAAGAAAGGAAAGAGACTAAAAGTAAATTAAAGTGAAAGAAATAAAGCATAAATGAATAATTAAGGGGAAAAATGAAAATATAAAAGCAGAAAAGAATCATAGAAATATAAGACACAGGACTTTTGAAATACTAAGTAAAATGTTGCATATTTATACATTTTCCAAGTCCCTGAACATTTTAATGAAGGGTTTCTTTTTCATTTTAAAGGTAATATATGTTCGTTGTAGAAAATTAGGAAAGTACTCAAGAAAAGAGAACAAAAAAATCACCTGAAAGGCTGCTACATAAATGCAAGACTTTTTACTGTTTGCAAATGTTGTCTTCCAGAATTTTTATATATATTTTTAAGTACTTTTTAAAAGAGCCATAAATATTTGAGTTGCACAGTCATTTAGAAATATAACAGTTTTGAATAATTGACTTTTATTTTTATTTATTTATTTATTTATTTTTATTTTATTATTATTTTTTAAATAATTGACTTTTAAAAACATATTTTTTATTTTTAATCCTAGTGGGGAACTAGTGGCAACTTTATTAGAACAATTTGATGAAATTTTAATAAAGGACCATTTACAAATATAGGAAAACGGCACAGGGATCATAAGGGATAGTATCACAACCCAGGGCTCATGACAGTGGTTTGGTGTGTAGGTCATAGAGAGAGAGCAGTTACTGGGAGATGGTTGCATGAAAGACCCACAGTGACTTTCACCCAAGAGCACAACAGCCTGGGTGACTCCACAGGGATAATGCTGGAGAAATACAGACTCCAAAGGCACTTTTCTGCCTCTCTTCAGTCACCGATAGGATTTGTGTTAACTGAATCCAATTGGCAGTAAATAGTTGCAGAACTTAAGTCATCAAAACAAAATCCTTCTGGGTAGAGACCATGGGAGAGAAAAAAACAGTTAAGAGTGGCTCTGAAAAGACTAATGAAAGCTATTCAGAGCACAAATTAATACTCCATTAAAGTTTATTTACAAATCCCACCTTTCATTATTTGTGTTTTTTTTCTCTATTATTAGTAGTATATCTATAATTTTCTCGATTTAGAATTATCTCCTCAGTATAAACCAATAAAAAACAAAATATAGGGTAAATATATACAAAAGATTTAATGCTTATGGCTATTTTTTTCCAAAAGATTTACTGTAATTTATATTTCTACCAGCAAGTTATAAGAGCCTCATTAACAATGTAAATTTTTTGATATTATTAATTCATTAGGAGAAAATATTTGGTAGTGTTTTGCTTTGCATTTTTGGATAACTGATGAGTTTAAAGGTTTTTCACATTTGTTTTATATTTTCATTTTTTCAATATACTTTTCATGGTTTATTCTAGTTCACTTGGTCCCCCAATGAATTATGACTAATTCATTCATTTAGCAAGGGCTTCCCTGGTGACTCAGATGGTAAAGAATCTGCCTGCAATACAGGAGACCTAGGTTCCATCCCTGGGTTGGGAAGATCCCTTGGAGAAGGGAATGGCTACCTGCTTCAGTAGTCTTGCCTGGAGAATGAACAGAGGAGCCTGGTGAGTTACAGTCCATGGGGTTGCAAAGAGTCAGACTTAACTGAGTGACTAACACTTTTCACTTAGTTTAATAAAGATTAACCTGAAGATCCATTAACCCAAAGACTTAATTACAATCAAATTTAAATTTTATATAAATAAATAGTTGTCTTTCAAAAATAAAATTAAGCACCTGATCACTGTTTACAGTCCATTTATTTTCTTTATCTTGAGACTAACAGAATTTACTTATAAATGAGAAAATATGAAAGATTTGCCTTAGACAAAAGTGTGTCGCAATTTGTAACAAAAGTTATTAGACAACAACATCCATTTTTAACAATAGAACACAATTAATTAAATTCAGGTTGGAAATTTTTAAAAAGTTATCATTTTGGCAGAATATGTAATGTAACATAAATAGTTGTTTATCAAGTAATTCCTATGTTGCAAATATAGCTCATCCTCACAGAAAATTCATTTGCTAATTTTTTTAAAGGAAATAGATTCTATGAGATTATACCCACAAAAGATATGTAACAGACTCACTCTATACGCTAATTTTTATATCTGTGAAATTCAATCTTCTTTCCATTTTATCAAATATACTACCCTTATCATTATTGTTGCTCTCAGTGTTAATATTCAACAGATTTAATATGCTTACCATAATCTTCTTAGGATTTACACTGATAAGTAGAAACCAGAAGATGTGCTAAATGATTTCCAAAATCACACAAAACTCCATTCACTATTTAGAAGTTTTGTCTTCTTCTATGAGGCTGAACGTCTCCATTTGGTGGTATTTGAAAAGTGTAAATGGTCTTCCTCTGTCCTCTAAAAATTGTATTTGTTCTTCAGCATTACATTTTTTATACTATCTCTCCTTTAAGTCAAAGCATTTAAGTAAAACTCCTACTTAAGTACTGATGCTAACGCTGAAATTCCAATACTTGGCCACCTCATGCAAAGAGTTGACTCACTGGAAAAGACTCTGATGCTGGGAGGGATTGGGCGCAGGAGGAGAAGGGGATGACAGAGAATGAGATGGCTGGATGGCATCACTAACTCGATGGACAGGAGTTTGAGTGAACTCTGGGAACTGGTGATGGACGGGGAGGCCTGGCGTGCTGCGATTCATGGGGTTGCAGAGTCAGACATGACTGAATGACTAAACTAAGCTGAACTGATGTCATGAGAGAGACAAAAACAATATAATAAACTTTACAGTGGTGACCATAAACCTTATTCTGGAGTCAGAATGTCTTATTTGATTCCCACCTGTGCTATCTTATATTACAGTGACTCTCTCCAAGTTTTTTAACCTTTTTGGGACTCAATTTCCTCATCTATAAAAGTGGGTGATACAATTAACAATATCAGGGGTGTTCTGAGGAGTAAATGTGTTAATAAATATAAGCCTCAATTACAATAGATTATGGGCTTTCCTATAATCAATAGCTCAGGTGGTAAAGAAGCCATCTGCAACACAGGAGACCGAGGTTTGATTCCTGGGTTGGGACGATCCGTGGAGAAGGGGTAGGCTACCCATTCCAGTATTCTTGGGCTTCCCTTGTGGCTCAGCTGGTAAAGAATTCGCCTGCAATGTGGGAGACCTGGGTTTGATCCCTGGGTTGGGAAGATCCCCTGGAGAAGGGAAAGGCTACCCACTCCAGTATTCTGGCCTGGAGAATTCCATGGACTGTATGGCCCATGGGGTTGCAAAGAATTGGACACAACTGAGAGACTTTCACAATAGATTATAATAATCTATGATAAATCATTACAGCATGAGAGTATTGATTAAATAAAATTTTTAAATGAAAGAAAGAAAAGGATAGATGAAAATAAGGAAAAAGAGAGTCAGGAAGTAATTTGGCTATTCATTTTTAAGATCAGCTCAATCATGTTTGTGCTTATACTCTTTACTGTTAAAATTCTTAAACAAATTGACCACATCTTACTAGCAATGAACACCCAGTTTCTGCCATATATCCTAATAGAGTCTTCACTCAATAGATAATGGACAACTTAATAAATATATAAAAGCATAAATGAATATGTAAAACTAGTCATGGATAACTAAAATAAGTAAGATATAAAATATATGAAACAATATATTTTTCATATTTTTTTCTAAAATAAGTGTGTTGATCTGGAGAAATAATCTACATGAGGTTCAAGAAAGAATAAACCAGAGCCCTAATGGGCCAATAGACTGAAACGTACCTAAATGAACTTCATCAATTACTCCTCAGTCAATTTAGATACAGGAGATATCCTATTTTGGGAATACATTGATAAGATCCAACTCCAATTATAAGGCAGCCCGACCCATTTGCTTTACTATTTCTCTTACACACACAAGGTCATATTGCTGGTACCTATGCCTATTTCCCCAGTCTGAGGGCTCCTTTGAAGAAGGTTCTATAGAGTACAAAACTCAGAATGAATGAGATCATATCAAAGACTGATGCCAATCATGACTACTCTGCATTGTTGTGTTCATGTACTTACTTGCTGGATTGTCTGTGCTGTGTAGGCTGACCACTGGAACCCCTGGACCTGGATTTTATAAATATATGTAGAAACATTTTAAAAACATCTAAATAATAACTATTGGAAGGTTAGATGACAGAATTCTTTTTTTCCACATGTAAGCATTTCATAGTTAAAACATAATGAAATAGAAATCAGATTATTAGATTTCATTCCTTTCTATGCATATTTTATTCAGAAAAGTAAAAACATATGGTGAGAGAAACTATTTACAAGATTATTGCTAAGATCCTCCCTTCTCTAAAATGCCATATACTTCAATATTTCTATGGTTTTAGCCAATCTAATGCACCCTACTGTCTTTTTCTCTAGTCTTTAATAGAATGGTCACTGATCTGTCAGTTGATTCCCAAACCTGTGACCCTTTACCCTCTCATCCAAGATTAAATTCTATTTACCACTCAGCCAAGAAAGAAAGAATGCATGCATATTAGAAATATTTCATCCACAAGACAAATGAAATTTTGGAGCTAATCTTATATTAATTAAAAAATATGTGGAATAGTTATTTCAAATACACTGGACAATTCAAGTGTAACTATAAGATGTTATCTTGAAACTTCACTTCTCTAATGAACTCTATTTGGAGGCCAATGGTTTTTCTCTGGTGTCATCAAACAAGTACATTTCTGTTTTGATTATTTAAGGTGTCAAGAGAAAAAAATAAAGACAAGGAGCAAGTATTGGTCTATTCCTCATGGTATCTTAAAAACAGTACTGCACAAGATACCAGCTAAAGCTGTAACATTCAATCCATTGCGTTATAAGAGGATATCTCTGATTTCATCAGAGTATCCTGTTAAAGGTACAATGATTCCTACTAGTATAACCTAGACATACTTACCACTAGGTAAGACTTAGCATACTATTATCATATAGAAGAAATTACTGGAGTGAACACACTTTCTCAAAATTTAAGGAGACTAGACCCAAAGAATTAAATTTTTGTAGGTCCTAAATTTCTTAACAACAAAGCCATTATTTCAACAAGGAAAGTATTGCTTTTCCTGAAGTCTAGGTAAGTTAGTTTATTTTTCTAGGATGACTTTGCTAATGTAAATGTTTATCACTTTTTAAAAAGATTCATATAAAATAGCACTTATTGATCACGTACCTGTTTATATACTGACTTACTTCTAATTTCTGTCTTTTAAATAAAGTAATGGATAAAATTTATATCACAAAAAACCCTTATTTATTACTTTTTAACAAAAACTTGTGTAAACAAGGAATATAAAATCATATATTACTACTTATAGTAATAGATACTGATCAAACAAAATTGATAAATAAATTTTAACAGAAATCAACTATTACCTTTACAGAGTAATAAGAAATGTTGATTCATGGGACTAAAACTGGCATCAAAATATGTGCATTGTTCTTTCATAAAATTACATGAAATGCATTGACGATTCAATAAGCCTTCAGTAGAAGCACTGGGGAAAGAAAAAGAGAGAAATACTACTATTCCAGGTACTTAAATGTGTGGTATCATTATTTTAATATTAACATAAAGAAGTTACAGTATTACTTACGCTGAAGTTCCTCATAAATTATTACTTATCATAAAAATGCAAAGTCAATTTCCATTACTAATGTTAAGATATACACATTCTTCTTCTCAGTAAAAAAATTAAAATTATGAACACCTATACATATGTAACATGTATATAGTTATACATGCTTTAAAGAAACTGACTTTCCCAGGATTCAATATAACTTATTCTTAGTTATATTTTTATAGATATTTCTTTGTAAAGTCTAAAAGGAAATTACCCACACAGACAAGCATAGTCACTAGCAATAATATTAGTTGAAAGAACTAATAAATTATGAATAATCATAAATTATCTGTGCTGCTAGACAGAAACACTGCTAATGATACATTTTTAAAAACTTGGCTGCACAAAATACTCTATTTTATTCTGGAATAAAACACACAGTATACTATACTTCACAAAGTCACAACTTCACACTTGAAACATTTTGGGTTCATTATAAACTCAAATTTTCCTTTACACCCAAAAGTGATCAATATAATAGGCACTTAAACACATTAGCTAGTTTTAGCCTTATGATAAATCATAGCCTTTTTTTTTTTCTTTTAAACTGTGGTAAAGCAACATTCACCATTTTAGCCAGTTTTCAAGTATATGGTTAATTTCAGTCACAATATTGCAGAACTATTGCCCCAGAGACACTACGAATGTGTGGCAGTCACACACAGAATTTAACTTCTCTCTCTCTACTCTGTCATATAATTTTTCGATCCAAGTTCCCTAAAAATTTATATTGGTATTTTCTCATTATTTAGATTATGAAATTACTAAAAATAAAGAAAAGCATACTTTGAGACAAAATTATGACACTGAATATGGTAGCAATTCTGATTCTATTAATCCCATAGATTAAATCAACCAATTAATATTTTTATGGACCTGGACAAGGCAATGATTACGTTTTTTGGGTTAAACACTAACAGTATCTTATAGTCAAGTCAACTGGCACTTGATGAGCCATTTAAAGAAAAATTTGTTGGTTGTACATTTTTGTTATAACCCAGTCTTCTACAGTAGTGCAGGTCATAGATATATTGACTGTTGTATTGCTTTGCCTCAGTCACTAGAGACACGTGTGTGTTCTCATTTGCTTCAGTCATGTACAGCTTTTTGTGACCCTGTAGACTATAGCCCTCCAGGCTCTCTTTCCATGGGGATTCTCCAGGCAAGAATACTGCAGTAGGTTGCCATGCCCTCCTCCAGGGGATCTTCCCAATGCAGGGATCAAATCCGTCTCTTACATGTCCTACGTTGGCAGGCAGGTTCTGTACCACTAGTGCCACCTCGGAAACCCACAAGTGTGTTACTCGTTCAGTCATGTTTGACTCTTTGTGACCCCATGGATTGTAGCCTGCTAGGCTTCTCTGTCCATGGAATTCTCCAGGTAGGAATACTGGAGGAGGTTGCCATTTCCTTCAAAGGGGATCTTCTTGACCCAGGAATCCATCCCAAATCTCCTGCATTGAAGGTAGATTCTTTACTGTCTGAGAAGTCCATAGGACAAGCACACAAATCTAAGAACTCATTGTTACTCAAATCACATTTTTAGGCTAATAAAAGGAGAGAATGAAGCAGCTCCATTAGCTGAACTTAGCCAAATGTAATTTTCTGACACTCATTTTTCTTTAAGCGTTTTACAAAATGAGAGAAATAAAATATCAGTCAAGTATTTCTAGATCTCTAAAGGATTGTTCTTGACTGCCAATATTAACCACAATATAAGCTTTAAGAAAGATAAGTTTTAGGTAACCAAAACTAGAAAGTGACCAACACTTTAATCAAGATGTCTAAGCTAAAATTAGAATCAGTCTCTTTAAATAAATAGCTGTTCTTCCTTTGGAAGTCGTTAGAATCGAGAACATGTGTTCCAGAGTCTAAGAGAAAAAAACAAAGAATGTAAAAATGACATACTGTGATATGTGATTAAAACGAGGAGAGGCTCACTTCAGATGACAGTGATTTATGCATAAATAAGAGTGTGTGGATGAATTAGAGTGAGTAAGGGTACTTGAAACATCCATTTTTGCTCTCAAAGGAAAGTCTAGGCTACTTGGTAAGAATCACTGGTGACACTGCTTCAAACATGATGAATTTCCACTGAGAATATGCCATGGCAGTTTTGACACTTTAAAAATGGATCTGTGAAACAGAAATTAGAAAGGATATATGATGTCTAGAATTAATAAGTTGCTTGCCAGACAAAAATGAAAGTCATTCTTGGGAAGCCGTGGTGAAAGCTTTCTGAGTGAGGAGGCATTTTTAATACTAAATAGGTATGACCTTAAACCCTTTTATGAATATAGCTTTCCATCTGGGAAAATTGGAGAGATAAAAATAGTCCCCATCCACAGCTCTATTTTAGTAAGCAAGGGCCATGCCTGGCTTAAATAACAATCTATGGATTTTACACATTCTGAGAGTGGGGAGAGAAAAACTGCCACTTGATCTACTCTACTAAATGTCCACAATGCTTTAATTTGGAATAAATTATATGTGTAATAAATCACATGTATACAGTATTGCATGTGTGCTTAGTCCTTCAGTCAGTTCTGACTCTTTGCAACCCCGTGGACTGTGGCCCACCAGGCTCCTCTGTCCATGGGATGCTCCAGGCAAGAAGACGGAATGGGTAGCCATTCCCTTCTCTAGGGGATCTTCCTAACCCAGGGATTGAACCTGGGTATCCTGCATTGCAGGTGGATTCTTTACCATCTGAGACACCAATTCAGTTCAGTTCAGCTGCTCAGTCCTGTCCAACTCTTTTTGATCCCATGGACTGCAGCATGCCAATCTTCCTTGTCCACCATCACTCCCAGAGCTTGTTCAAACTCATGTCCATCGAGCTGGTGATGCCATCCAACCATCTGATCCTCTGTCATCCCCTTCTCCTGACTTCAATCTTTCCCAGCATCAGGGTCTTTTATAATGAGTCAGTTTTTCACATCAGGTGGCCAAAGTATTGGAGCTCCAGCTTCAGAATCAATGAATATTTAGGATTGATTTCCTTTAGGATTGACTGGTTTGATCAGGGAGGGCCTCATATACTGAAAACTTTAAATGAGGCATAGCAGAACAAAAAGCTATTTGGGAAATAAGGAAATTCTAGTGATATGTGTCATTCAGAGATGCAAGTCTCAAAAAAAAAAAGATATTTTGAAAGGATAAAAACAAGTGAGAGAAAAATAAAGGAGGAATAAGATGGTGTCCACTCCAGTTGCAAACCTTTAGGCTCACAATGGTCGAGAGATGAAGTTTTATCATACTGAGTCGGCTCTCTACTAGTCATACCAAAAATGCAACTTCAGATCTTTCCATCCTATGATTATGCTGTGTGGATGGCCCCTGAGTAATCAACTTGTGCAGGAAGGTCCTCTCACACTGCTTACCTGTACAGCTGCCTCCCTCTGGGAGATGACTCGGTGCTCAGAAAGTAACTGCCCATGAAAAAAAACAACACAAACATCAGGCACCAATCAGTTTTTGCAACACTGAGTTTTCACTTGAATTTTCCAACTGCCAAAGAATAGGCAAGAGCTTTTCTATTATTCAACAGCAGGGCTTTGATCCATTTGGGAAACATCTTTTCTTAAAATGTTGTCATACTTTTTTTTCTATGCTCTCTCACAATCTCTCTGAGTGTGACTCTGTGTGTATGTGTGTGTGTGCATGTGTTTGTGTAAGCATCTTTTTGGGTGAAGCTGAGGGAGAGTCTTAAAGATTGTTTTTCACATGGCCAGGCTACTTGGATTAGGACCATGGTAAGCAAAAGTAAATCTGGCAGATAGGATTGCATTTAACAACACTGACTTTCAACTTGACTAGAGAATCAAAAATGCTCACATTTTTTGTGTAGTTTCATCATATGCCAGGATCTTTATCACTTCCCAGTTTCCTGATGTCAGATGCCGCACGGTAATTTGCTCACTTTTACTCTGCAAATAAATAGAAAACATTGATTTCCCTTTTATTTAAATAGCATCTCTCTGGTCAACACCAAAGTGCTAACTGCCCCTGTCACTTTTAATTCTTTAGTTCTCAGCTAACATTGAGTTTCTTGTTTTTAATCTCAAGAATGAATACACATTCACATAACCATAGTTACAGGCAAGACAGTACTTTTATTCCTATGCTGTAGGAAAATCATTCAGAAAACATCTCCACATAGGACTACATGGGTAGCATCACCTTGACATAGGAAGTCATCTTGGCATTTAATATAGACATAGGACTTTGATAGCATTAATCTAAATGATCGACAGCTAAACAGTTTGAATAGCTTTGAATAAAACTTTTAGAACAAACTTCATTTCAAATAGATTTTAAGTGTTATATGCTTTTAACCTTTACAGCATGTGTATTGAGAATAATATTGATAGATTTGCTATTTTCACTTAATAATTTATTTCTGAGATTAATTCATGTTGATACTTGTAGACATTATTTTCACTGCTATATGGTATTTTATTGTATGCATGAATACAGAAAAATTTATTTTTTGATATTTGAGTTTTTCCAAATTTTTGCTCTTTAAAACAAGTTGTCTGTGAACTACTTTATTAATGTCTCCTTGTGCATGTGGCAGGGTTTTCTTGAGACAAATGCTGGTAAGTGAGAAAACTCCTGGAGGGACCACAGAGAAAATGGCAGAGGAGTAAGACGAGATCACCAGCCTCCCCCCAAATACATAAAAAACTCATCAAGATATGGAGCAACTCCTACAAAGTAACCTCTAGGTGACAGCAGAAGACCCCAGGCCTCCAAGGGGACAGGCTAAGTTCCCTGAAATGAGGTAGTAGAGAGAAGGGAGGCAAAAAGGGAAAAGAGGAAGAACTTCTGGGCAGGAACTTTTGCCCCAGAGGAGGGTGGGAGCATGCACAGGGAAATTCCCTCACAGATAGGCCCAAAGAGGAGCTAGGAAGTCTTGGAAAATCAGGGACTTCTGCTGCTGCTGCTAAGTCACTTCAGTCGTGTCTGACTCTATGTGACCCCATAGACGGCAGCCCACCAGGCTCTGCCGTCCCTGGGATTCTCCAGGCAAGAACACTGGAGTGGGTTGCCATTTTCTTCTCCAACGCATGAAAGTGAAAAGTGAAAGTGAAGTCGCTTAGTCGTGTCTGACTCTTCGCCACCCCATGGACTACAGCCTACCAGGCTCCTGCGTCGATGGGATTTTCCAGGCAAGAGTATTGGAGTGGGGTGCCATTGCCGTCTCCAAATCAGGGACTTGGAGGGCAGTAAACAGAGAAAGCTGTACTTCTCAGCTCATTGACAGCTCATGGACCGTGGCCCTAAACAGACAGCAGGCTTGGGAACCGAGAGTGGCGCGGCATACAAACCCAGCCAGCGCACACAACCCTTGCAGCACAGAGGACAGTCCCAGGTAGCCAGTGTGACGGGGCAGATAAACCTAGCTAGCAAGTAGCACAGAGGGCAGGCCCAGGTACCAGGCAGACAAACACAGCTTGTGCAAAGGGCGGGATTAGGGTGCCCATACTGGGAAGGCATACAAACTTGGGCAGTGAACACAACCCTCCCGGCACAGCTGGAAGAAGAACAAACACCCCCACGACAAAGAGTGCAGGCAGTGAGATGAAACAAGTGCACATAAACCTCGCGACACAGAAGGTGGAGCTCGGGAACTGAGAGTCAAGTGCACACAGCCCTGAGATACAGAGGGTGAGCTTAGGGGGCTGAAGGAGTCCCACATAAGTCACAGTGATGCAGAAGGATCCACACAAGCACCTACCTAGGAAGTTTCTGCCAGCAGAGAAGGGTGGGACAGGGGAACTGAATCACCAGCAATGATCCCAGGGGCAAGCAGTGGACTGGCTGCACTGCATATATGCTGAGAGAGACACTTTGAAGCAGCTGTGAAAACAGACGCGCCTAATACTGCGAAAGCTAGGACTGCCCAAAGGCATACTTAACCCACAGACACTCCAAAACCTACTACTGGAAATGGCACTGCCCTTGAGAAAGACAAGATCCAGCTCCGTCAACCAGAACACAGGCACCAACCAGGAGAACATCACAGGACACTAACCCAACCCTATCCACAGAGGCAGACTCCACAGCTAAGAACTGCAACCTTGAAAACGCTTTTTAATTTTTTTTTCTTTTTTCATTTTTTACTTTTTCTTTTTTTTCTCTTATAAATCACACCATTTATTCCCCCAGTATATCTCCACCTTCACACTAGCATTTAGCAGTGCTGTGTTTTCCTCTTTTTTATCTTGTTATAAAACACACACACACACACATTTTAAGATTTGTTCTTCTTATAAATCACACTGCTTATTCCCCAACATATTTTCACTATCACATTAGCTTTTTGCGATGCTGTGGAGTTTCCCTTGTTAAAAAAAAAATGATAATAATTTCAAGATTTTGTTTCCTTTTTTTCTTATAAATCACATGTTTATTCCCCCTACGTATTTCCACCTCCATATTGGCCTTCTGCAGTGCTGCGGAGTTTTCCTCTTTGTGTTTTTGTCAAAAAAAAAAAAAAAAAAGGCAAGAAAAAAATTCATTTTAGGTTTTTTTTTTTCTTTTTTCCCCTCACTTTTTTTTTTCTTTTCTTTTTACTTGATGAGTTTTTGGATTTTGTTTTGGATATATTCAACTGCTTTTCCTACTGTTCTTTACTGGCTGTAGCTATTCCTGAATATACATATATCTTTTCCACACATGTCTATTCATCTTTGTTTTTCTATTTTTTCTTTCTCTCTTTCTCTTTTTATATTTTAGTCCTCTTCTCCATCCCTTCTTTTTTTTTTCTCTCCCTTCTCCTATTTCCTTTTTCCTCTCTTTTTTTTATTCTCCCTTTTTTCCCTCACTCTGCTTTCTGCAAGTTAAGTTGTTGAGCTCTCTATGCTATATTCCCCAATTGGCCTTCTGCTTGTGCTCAGATTATCAGACTGAGAATTAGTTAACTCTTCTTTCAATTGGTTGATATCACCTCTGGTTTCCCTGGCTCATCAAGTCAATCTCCTGTACTTTTTATCTTTAGAACGCTTTGGTTATAACTGTATATGTGGAAGTGTGTATGTATATGTCCCAGTATTTCTGTAATTACCTACTTTATCTCCTCCCACTAGAACACAGGCACAAGTCACCCCAACAAGAAATCAACACAAACCACCCAATTAATATTTCCCTCCAGGGGCAAAAATCAAAAGGAAGAAGTAATACAACCCTAAAGCCTGGAAAAAGGAGACTTCAAATGGACCAAGTTACAAAAAAAAAAAAAAAAAGATGATGATGAAAAGACAGAGAAATACAACACAAATGAAAGAGCAAGATAGAAACTCAAAAGACTAAATAAATAAAGAGGAAATAAGTAAGCTCCCTGAAAGAGAATTCAAAATAATGATAGTAAAGATGCTCCCAAGACTTGAAAATAGAATGGAGAAAATGCAAGAAGCATTTAACACAGTTAATACAATGACCAAGGACATACAAGAAATAAAGAATAAGCAAACAGAGATGAATAACACTATTACTGAAATTAAAAATACACTAGAAGCAACCAATAGCAGAATAACAGGCAGAGGAATGGATAAGTAAGCTGGAGGATACAGTGGTGGAAATAACTGCTGAAGAGCAGAATAAAGGGAAAGGAATGAAGAGAATTGAGGAAAGCCTCAGAGACCTTTGGGACAATATTAAACACACCAATATTTGAGTTATAGAGGTCCCAGTGGAAGAAGAAAAAAAGAAAGACACTGAGAAAATTTTAGAAGAAATTACAGTTGAAAACTTCCCTAACATAGGAAATAGTCAATCAAGTCCAAGAAGTGCAGAGAGTCTCCTACAGGATGAACCCAAGGAGAACACATCAAGACAAAGGTTAAGCACAAAGAAAGAATATTAAAAGCAGCAAGGGAAAAGCAACAAGTAATGTACAAGAGAAAACCCATACGATTAACATCAGATCTTTCAGCAGAAACTCTACAGGCCAGAAGGGAATGGCAGGATATACTTAAACTACTGAAAGAGAAAATCCTACAACCACAATTACTCTACCCACAAACGATCTCATTCAAAATTGATGGAGAAATCAAAAGCTTTACAGACAAGGAGAAATTAAGAGAATTCAGCACCAACAAACCAGCCTTGCAACATATACTAAAGGGACTTACATAGCCAGTAAACACAAGAGAAAGGAAAGACTTACAAAAACAAACCCCAAATAATAAAGAAATGGCCAATAGGAACATATGTATTAATAATTACCTTAAATGTAAATGGATTAAATGCACCAACCAAAAGATACAGACTGACTGAATGGATATAAAAACAAGACCCATATATATGCTGCCTACAGGAGACCCACTTCAGACCTAGAGAGACATACAGACTGAAAGTAAAAGGCTGGAATAAGATATTCCATGTGAATGGAAACCAAAAGAAAGCTGTAGTGGCAATCCTCATTTCAGACAAAATAGACTTTCAAATAAAGATTATCATAAGAGAAGAAGAAGGACACTACATAATGATCTAGGGATCAATCCAAGAAGAAGACATAGCAATTGTAAATATCCATGCACCCAACATAGAAGACCTCAATACATGAGGCAAACTAATAGACATAGGAGGAGAAATCAACAGCAACACAATAATAGTAGGGGACTTCAACACCCAACTGCCATCAATGGACAGATCATCAAAACTGAGAATCAATAAGGAAACACCAATCTTAAATGAAACATTAGACCAAATGGACCTAATTGATATCTTCGGAACTTTCCATCCAAATACAGAAGAATACACTTTCTTCTCAAGTGCATATGGAATATTCTCGAGGATAGACCACATCTTGGACCACAAATCAAGCCTCAGTAAATTAAGAAAATTGAAATTGTATCAAGAATCTTCTGACTAAAATGCTATGAGACTGATATCAACTACAGGAAAAATCAGCAAAAATCACAAACTCATGGAGATTAAACAATACAGTACTAAATAACAGAGAGGTTACTGGAAATCAAAAGATTCCTAGAAACAGATGACAATGAAAACATGATGACCCCAAACCTATGGGACTTAGCAAAAGCAGTTCTAGGAGGGAGGTTTATAGCAATACAACCATAAATCAAGAAGAAAGAAAAGCATCAAATAGACAGCCTAACTCTACATCTAAAGCAGCTGGAAAAAGAAGAGAAACCACCCAAAGTCAGTAGAAGGAAGGAGATCATAAAAATCAGAGCAGAAACAAATGAAAAAGAAATAAAGGAAACAATAGCAAAGATTAATAAAACTAAAAGCTGGTTCTTTGAGAAAATTAACAAAACTGACAAACCACTAGCTAGTGTCATCAAGAAAAAAAGGGAGAAAAATCAAACCAATAAAATTAGAAATTAATAAGGAGAGGTTACAACAACAGAAATACAAAGGATCATAAGAGAATATTATGAGCAACTATATGCTAATAAAATGGACAACCTAGAGGAAATGGAGAGATACTTAGAAAAGATCAGCCTCCCAAGACTGAATCAGGAAGAAATAGAAATTATGAACAACCCAATTACAAACACTGAAATTGAAATGGTGATCAAAAATCTCCCCCAAAACAAGCCCAGGGCCAGATGGCTTCACAGGGGAATTCTATCAAACATTCAGAGAAGAGCTAATGCCTATTTTTCTGAAACTCTTTGAAAATATTGCAGAGGAAGGAAAACTTCCAAATTCATTCTACAAGGCTGCAATCACCCTAGTACCAAAGCCAAGAAAAGAAAACACACAAAAAAGAAAATTATAGGCCAATATCGCTGATGAACATAGATGCAGAAATTCTCAACAAAATTCTAGCAAACCATAGAATGGTGTTGATGCACCATATCAACAGATTGAAAAATAAAAACCACATGATCATCTCAATAGATGCAGAAAAAGCCTTTGATAAAATCCAGCATCCATTTATGATAAAAAAACACTTCAAAAAATGGGCATAGAAGAAACCTACTTCAACATAGTAAAGGCCATATATGAAAAGCCCACAGCAAATATTATTCTCAATGGTGAAACATTAAAATCTTTCCCTCTAAGATCAGGAACAGACAAGGGTGTCCACTCTCACCACTATTTCTTCAACATAGTTTTGGAAGTCCTAACTATAACAATTAGAGAAGAAAAAGAAATAAAAGGAATCCAGATCAGAAAAGAAGTAAAACTCTCACTGTTTGCAGATAATGTGATACTATACATAGAAAACCCAAAAGATACTATTAGAAAATTACTAGAGCTAATCAGCAAATTCAGCAAAGTCACAGGATACAATGTCAATACTCAGAAATCACTTCCACTCCTATATACTAACAATGAAAAATCAGAAAGAGAAAATAAGGAATCAATACCATCCCCATTTCAACAAAAAGATTAAAATATCTAGGAATAAAACTACCTAAGGAAAAAAAAAGATCTGTTTACAGAAAACTATAAGACACTGATGAAAGAAATCAAAGATGACATAAACAGATGGACAGATATTCCATGTTTCTGGGTGGAAAGAATCAATATTGTGAAAATGACTATACTACCAAATGCAGTCTATAGATTCAATGTGATCCCTATCAAGTTACCAATGGCTTTTTTCACCAAACTGGAATGAAAAATTTCACAATTCATATGGAAACACAAAAGACCCCAAATAGAAAAAAAATAAAAACAGTCTTGAGAAAGAAGAATGGAGCTGGAGGAATCAACCTTCCTCACTTCAGACTATACACCAGAGCTACACTCATCAAGACAGTATGGTACTGGTACAAAAACAGAAATATAGATGAATGGAACAAGGTAGAGAACCCAGAGATGAACCCACGCACCCATGGGTACCTGGTACCTTATTTTTTGACAAAGGAGGCAAGAATATATAATGGGGCAAAGACAGCCTCTTCAATAAGTGGTACAGTGCTGGGAAAGTTGGACAGCTAAAAAGAATGAAATTAGATCACTTACCTAATGCCACACACAAAGATAAACACAGAATGGATTAAGACCTAAATGCAAGACCACAAACTTTTAAACTCTTAAAAGAGAACATAGGCAGAACACTTGATGACATAGATCAAAGCAAAATCTATGACCCACTTCCTAGAGTAATGGAAATAAAAACAAAAATAAACAAGTGGGACCTAATTAAACTTAAAAGCTTTTTCACAACAAAGGAAACTACAAACAAGGTGAAAGACAACACTCAGAATGGAGAAGATAATAACAAGGGAAACAACTAATAAAGAATTAATTTCTAAAATATACAAGCAGCTTATATGACTCAATACCAAAAAAGCAAACAACACAATCAAAAAGTGGGAAAGGGACCTGAAAAGACATGTCTCCAAAGAAGACATACAGATGGCTAACAAGCACATGAAAAGATGCTCAACATCTCATTATCAGATAAATGCAAATCAAAACTACAATAAGATACCACCTCACACCAATTAGAATGGCCATCATCAAAAATCTACAAACAATAAATGCTGGAGAGGGTGTGGAAAAAAGGGAACACTCTTGCATTGCTGGTGGGAATGTAAACTGATACAGCCTCTATAGGAGATGGTATGGAGACTCCTTAAAAAGCTAGGAATAAAACCATCATAAGACCCAGCAATTCCATTTCTAGGCATATACCCTGAGGAAATCAAAACTGAAAAAGACACATGTACCCCAGTGTTCACTGCAGCTCTATTTAAAATAGCTATTTAAAATGGAAACTACCCAGATGTTCATCAATAGATGAATGGATAAAGAAGCTGTGGTACAGATATACAATGGAATATCACTCAGCCAAAAAAAGGAACACATTTGAATACATTCTAATGAGGTGGACAAAACTAGAGTCCATTATACAAAGTGAAATAAGTCAGAAAGAGAAATATAAATACTGTACACTGACACACATATATGGAATCTGAAGAAAGGGCACTGATGAATTTATTTTCAGGGCAGCAATGGAGAAACAGACATAGAGAACAGACCAACAGACAAGGTGGGAGGAGAGGAGGGAGAAGGGGGGATGTATAGAGAGAGTAACATAGAAATTTACAATGCCATGTGTAAAACAGAGAGCCAATGGGAATTTGCTGTAAGACTCAGGGAACTCAAACATGGGCTCTGCAAAAGAGCCCCTCTGAAGGGTGGGTGGGAAAGGAAAAGGGAGGGAGGTCTGAGAGGGAAGCGACATGGGTATACCTATGGCTGATTCTTGAAGCATGACAGAAAACCACAAAATTCTGTAGAGCAATTATCCTTCAATTAAAAAATTTTTTAAAAAAACCCACAATACTGATATGTAGGATTGTTTTGTCAAAAGATATGTATCTTCTACCTAACTCAATGTTGTTTAGTTGCTAGGTTGTGTCAGACTCTTTTCAGACCCTATGGACTTGAGTCCACCAGACTCTTCCGTTTGTGGGATTTCTCAGGCAGGAATACTGGAGTGGGTTGCCATTTTCTTCTCCAGGAGATCTTCCCCACCCAGGGAACAAACCTGGGTCTCCTTCTTGGCAGACGGAGTCTTTACCATTGGGTCACTTGGGGAGCCCGCCAATAGTGACAGATGATTTTCAAAAGCTGTGCCAATTTATAATTTACTAGCAGTATCTGTTTCTGTTGCTCCACATTTTCTTCACTTCCTCACCAAGTGTTAATTTCATGACTAATTTTTTTGTCAAATTGATAAGTATGAAATTATATCCCATTATGTCCCACATAATGGCAGAAGGCAATGGCAACCCACTCCAGTACACGACAGGACACAACTGAGTGAGTTCACTTTCACTTTTCACTTTCATGCATTGGAGAAGAAAATGGCAACCCCCTCCAGTGTTCTTGCCTGGAGAATCCCAGGGACGGGGGAGCCTGGTGGGCTGCCATCTATGGTGTTGCACAGAGTGGGACATGACTGAAGTGACTTAGCAGCTTAGCAGCATGTCCCATTTATGTCCCATCACCTTTATATTAAGAAAATTTTCAAAGTTGTAGAAAGGTTAATGAAAAGGACATGAATATCTATTTGAGTGTTACTGAGATTCACCAAACATCAACATTTCAAATATTCACCCTCCCCCTTTATTTGTATGCTGAGTCATTTGAAACTAAGTTGAAAACATCGGACTATTTTGGCTCTAAATATTTCAGTATGCATTTCTCAAAAGTAAGAATATTTTTTCATATAAGCAAATGGCATATCACTCCTATGAAAATAACATTGTGTGTGCTATGTGCTCAGCTGCTCAGTCATGTCCAGCTCTTTGACTGTAGCCTGTCAGGCTCTTCTGCCCACGGAATTTTCCAGGCAAAAATATTGGAGTAGGTTGCCATTTCCTACTCCAGGGATTGAGCCCACATCTCTTGCATCTCCTACATTGGCAGGCAGATTCTTTACCACTAGCACCACCTGGGAAGCCCCAAATAATAACATTCATTTCAGTGCTCAGTCATATCTAACTGTTAGTGACCCCATGGACTGCAGCATGCCAGGCTTCCTTGTCTATCGTTAACTCCAGGAGCTTGCTCAAACTCATGTCCATTGACTGCATGATGCCATTCAACCATCTCATTCTCTCTTGTGCCCTTATCCTCCTCCCCTCAACCTTTCCCAGCATCAAGGTCTTTTCCAATGAGTCACTTTTTCACATCAGGTAGCCAAAGTATTGAGGCTTCAGCTTCTGCCTCAGTCCTTCCATTGAATACTCAGGACTGATTTCCTTTAGGATTGACTGGTTGAATCTGCTTGCAGTCCAAAAGACTCTCATGAGTCTTCTCCAACATCACAGTTCAAATAATAATAACATTAATATCATCTAGATGTATAGTCTATATTCTAATATCCACATTGCCCTAAGTAACCCAAATATCTCTATATATCTACCTATCTATCTTTCTATCATCTATCTGATAATTGCACTGGGTTGTTGCCTCTTTAGTCTCTTTTAAGGTAAATGCTATCCTATCATTTTTTGATTTCTAAAACATTGAACATTTTTAAGACTCTTGGTCGAGCAGTCTTATAGAATGCCCAGAATTCTGGATTATCTGTTTTTTATGATAAAATTTAGACTAACATTTTTGGCAAGGATATTATAGAGGTGATAATGGATACCTCTTTTACTTCACCGAGTGTGGAAGAATTGATGCTTTTGAACTATGGTGTTGGAGAAGACTCTTGAGAGTCCCTTGGACAGCAAGGAGATCCAACCAGCCCATTGTAATGAAAATCATCCCTGAATATTCATTGGGAGGACTGATATTGAAGCTGAAACTCCAATACTTCAGCCACAGATGCAAAGACTTACTCATTTGAAAAGACCGTGATGCTGGGAAAGATGGAAGGCAGGAGGAGAAAGGGATGACACAGGATGAGATGGTTGGATGGTATCACTGACTCAATGGACATGAATTTGAGTAAACTCCAGGAGTTGGTGATGGGCAGGAAGGCCTGGCATGCTGCAGTCCATGGGGTTGCAAAGAGTCGGACATGACTTAGCAACTGAACTTATACTTCACATCAGGAAACACACTGGTACTCGTCTTCTCACTTTTAACAATGCTGCTTACAGGGTAACTGGGAGATACATTTTTTGCAAAAATACATTTCACCTTGAAATTAAAAGTGTGATGATAATGCACTTTATGTAACTAGGTTTTCTTCAATGAACTATCTGCTCAGTAGTTTTGTCAATGATTCATGACCTTTCCTTGATTAAATTATCATTTCAAAGTGATTTTCTCACTGTAACAGCCCTTCTATATTTATTACATAGTATTCTTCTGAAGCAAAGAGGAACTAAAGAGCCTCTTGATGAAGGTGAAAGAGGAGAGTGAAAAAGCGGGCTTAAAACTCAACATTCAGAAAACTAAGATCATGGCATCTGGTCCCATCACTTCATGGCAAATAGATGGGGAAACAATGAAAACAATGACAGACTTTCTTTTCTTCTGCTTGAAAATCACTGCAGACAGATACTGCAGCCATGGAATTTAAAGATGCTTGTTCCTTGGAATAAAAGCTATGACAAACCTAGACAGCATATTAAAAAAACAGAGACATTACTTTGCCAAAAAAGTTTCATTTAATCAAAGCTATGGTTTTTCCAGTAGTCATGTACGGATGTGAATGTTGAACCATAAAGAAAGCTGAGTGCCAAAGAATCAATGTTTTTGGACTGTGATGTTGGAGATGACTCTTGAGAGTATCTTGGACGGCAAAGAGATCAAGTAAGTCAAACCTAAAGGAAATCAGTCCTGACTATACATTGGAAGGACTGATGTTGAAACTGAAGCTCCAATACTTTGGCCACCTGATGCAAATAACCGATTCATTAGAAAAGACCTTGATGCTGGGAAAGATTGAAGGCAGGAGAAGAAGACAATGGCAGAGGATGAGATGGTTGGATGGCATCACCAACTCAATAGATATGAGTTTGAGCAAGCTCCTGGAGATGACGAAGAACAGGGAAGCCTGTATGCTGCAGTCCATGGGGTTGCCAAGAAACAGACAGGATTGAGCAACTGAACAATATTCTTCTGTTAAAGATCTTTCCTTACTTTTCCATGCTTACATGTGTTCATTGCATCAGTTCTTTGGGACTCAGCTTTCTTCACAGTCCAACTCTCACATCCATATATGTCTACTGGAAAAACCACAGCCTTGACTAGATGGACCTTTGTTGGCAAAGTAATGTCTCTGCTTTTGAATATGCTATCTAGGTTGGTCATAACTTTCCCTCCAAGGAGTAAGCATCTTTTAATTTCATGGCTGCAATCACCATCTGCAGTGATTTTGGAGCCCCCAAAAATGAAGTTGGACACTGTTTCCACTGTTTCCCCATCCATTTGCCATGAAGTGATGGGACCAGATGCCCTGATCTTAGTTTTCTGAATGTTGAGCTTTAAGCCAACTTTCTCACTCTCCTCTTTCACTTTCATCAAGAGGCTTTTTAGTTCCTCTTCACTTTCTGCCATAAGGGTGGTATCATCTGCATATCTAAGGTTATTGATGTTTCTCCTGGCAATCTTGATTCCAGCTTGTGCTTCTTCCAGCCCAGCATTTCTCATGATGTACTCCGCTGCTGCTAAGTCGCTTCAGTCGTGTCCGACTCTGTGTGACCCCATAGACAGCAGCCCACCAGGTTTCCCCGTCCCTGGGATTCTCCAGGCAAGAACACTGGAGTGGGTGATGTACTCTGCATATAAGTTAAATAAGCAGGGTGACCATATAAGGCCTTGATGTACTCCTTTACCTATTTGGAATTACATATATACTTTAACTCACCATAAATTTAGAAAGTATACTTTATTTTCAAATATTTTAAATATAAAGTTACCATGGTTGCTATTAGCTGAATAACATGTTAAACATGAATAACATGTTTGGTATAAATATATAAAGAATCTAAGATTTTGAAGTGGGAAAGTTTTATTAAATGCACACTTTTCTAGACTACTTGAGGCAAAAATTAAATGGTCACTTAACTATGTACAGGTGGTATTAGAATCTTCTTTAAAAAAAAAAACAAAACACTTGTGACTTTTTGTACACATTGGTATTTCAAACATCTCCCTAAATCAACTATTCCATATTCTTAAAGGGAGTTCTAGCGGGTCAAAGTCAACACCAAGCATGTAATTTATTTTAACTTCTTCATATACTGTCTGATAAATTATAGCACTTTACAAGCATTTGTTGAAAAAAAGTATAAATGCAAAGATAAAAACAAATTTCTGAGATTTGACACAGCCTAAAATTTGTCGTGGAGTTTTGAGGTCTCATATTTAATTGTTGAATTTCCACAGGACAACCACCCAGTGAATGGCCTTACTTACTCATTTTGATCCTGTTTTGAGTGGGCCAAGGACAGAAAGAATACTAACAGCTCAAGGTTTTAATGCATCTTTGGTGCTCAATTTCTCGATGAACAAAATCTCAAAACATTAAAAAGTAAAGAGATTCTGATCAATATTTGTTTGGAGATAGGCTTTTTTTCACAGATTTCTAGATTGATTATACTTTGATTTTCAGAGAATTTTGGTGTGTGTTTATGTGTCTTTTAAGGAAATAAGAGTGACCATATTAAAAGTGATCATGAGTAAAAATCCAATGACATGAAAATTGTTTGAAAACAATGTACAGAAAATTAAAATTACACATTCAATGATGCATCTAGGATCAAAATATACTTCTAAGTGTAGAAGCAAAATATCTCTTGTTGGTAGCCATAATAACAACCTCACAAACCTTTGCACTTTATTCAAACACCTATAATTTCTTTGCTTATTTTATGTCTGCCACAGCCACTGTGGGCTTGGGGAATAAGTGGCACTTCATTCACATGTAACATCATAGACTATCTTGTATAGTTATAAGACTCATAAGCTATTTTTCCAATAATAGTATCTAGTTATATCATAACAGTGAGCATATTAAGTTTGATCTCTACTCTGGGTAAATAATCCCAGTACCAATCACAATATGGTTGATGCCCATACAGTAAATTTAAAATAAATAACAAGGGACTTGGCTAGTCTTTATGAGGGGGTGTCTTTACCTTAATTTTCCATCCGCCATCAGTAGAAATATAATCACAGGAAAGGTAACTTAACAAAGTAGGAAAGAATAATTATTTTACTTCACAGAAATAATTCTTTCTTTCTGTGAAACCACAATCTCTATTATATTAACTTAGTAGAATAGAAACACTGATTATGAATTTTGACAGGGCAACATGGCAATATGCTTCAAACTGAACTCATTTTTCACTTTTAATTTTCAAAGAGCAGCAATAAAACTAGTAACTTCATTAATTTTTAAAAGAACTGAAAATCTAGGAAATAAAATGTTTTTATTTGAGACATCAGAAACCAGGCACCTTTCCTTGAATTGGCAGAGGGTTTATCTTATTCAGACAGTTCAATACTGATATTTATATTCACAAGTGGAAAACATTGGTATCAGTAAAAGTTTAATGACACACATGCTTTTCACCTAATTATACACTGTTAATTCATTTCTTATAATAAGTTCTGTTTAATTTTTGCAGCTTTTAAGTATGGGAAATATTGCAGTGCTTAAAAATAGCATGCTTTAATTTATTGTCTATTCAACAAGTGAGGTGAGAGAATTGTTTTCAGACAATGTCCTTATCAGATATAACAGTGAAATGTAATGAAAAAATTGTATTGGGTTGATTAGGTGATAGAATTGAGGATTGGGGGCATGCTATTTTCTACTGTTTTTGTAATGAATAATTTAAAATTATTCCAAGTGAAACTGTCAGCTCTCATGAGCAAAACTCTGTACTGCTGAATAGAGAGAGTGAATGAATTCACCAACATATAAAATTTTTCATTTAACACAGCTTTGGAAGATAACTGGGCAATTGCTTATGCTTATAAATCTGAACCACTTAACATGACCGCAACTCTACTTATTCCATATTAGAGAGGAAAAAGGGAGCCATGTCCTTGACAAAAACCATTTCTTAACTGCAACTTACATTGTAAGATAGAGGATATTATACTTCCAAATATGGGACCTCAGAAATTAGAGTCTACATAAGGAATGCCATAGGGAGAAGGTGAAAGGAAACTATCTAAAGTGGTCTATTGTAAAAAAAGAGTTTGCATCATTGCTTGAATCAAACTGTTTCCAACACTGCATATTGCACACTCTACTCAGAAGGAACTTTATGTTAGCTTATATAGATTTTCGAATTGCCAATATCCGCTGGATCATCGAAAAAGCAAGAGAGTTCCAGGAAAACATCTATTTCTATATTGACTATGCCAAAGCCTTTGACTGTGTGGATCACAATAGACTGTGGAAAATTCTGAAAGTGATGGGAATACCAGACCACCTGACCTGCCTCTTGAGAAACCTATATGCAGGTCAGGAAGCAACAGTTAGAACTGGACATGGAACAACAGACTGGTTCCAAAGAGGAAAAGGAGTCCGTCGGGCTGTATATTGTCACTCTGCTTATTTAACTTATATGCAGAGTACATCATGAGAAACACTGGGCTAGAAGAAGCACAAGCTGGAATCAAGATTGCTGGGAGAAATATCAATAACCTCAGATATGCAGATGACACCATTCTTATGGCAGAAAGTGAAAAAGAACTAAAAAGCCTCTTGATGAAAGTGAAAGTGGAGAGTGAAAAAGTTGGCTTAAAGCTCAACATTCAGAAAACTAAGATTGTGGCATCTGGTCCCATCACTTCATGGGAAATAGATGGGGAAACAGTGGAAACAGTGTCAACTTCATTTTGGGGGGCTCCAAAATCACTGCAGATGGTGATTGCAGCCATGAAATTAAAAGACGCTTATTCCTTGGAAGAAAAGTTATGACCAACCTAGATAGTATATTCAAGAGCAGAGACATTACTTTGCCAACACAGGTCCATCTAGTCAAGTCTATGGTTTTTCCAGTGGTCCTGTATGGATGTGAGAGTTGGACTCTGAGGAAAGCTGAGTGCCGAAGAATTGATGCTTTTGAACTGTGGTGTTGGAGAAGACTCTTGAGAGTCCCTTGGACTGCAAGGAGATCCAACCAGTCCATTCTAAAGGAGATCAGCCCTGGGATTTCTTTGGAAGGAATGATGCTAAAGCTGAAACTCCAATACTTTGGCCACCTCATGCGAAGAGTTGACTCATTGGAAAAGACTCTGATGCTGGGAGGGGTTGGGGGCAGGAGGAGAAGGGGACAATAGAGGATGAGATGGCTGGATGGCATCACTGACTCACTGGACATGAGTTTGAGTGAACTCCGGGAGTTGGTGATGGACAGGGAGCTGTGGCGTGCTGCAATTCATGGGTTCGCAAAGAGTCAGACATGACAGAGTGACTGAACTGAACTGAACTGAACTGAACTATATAGATTTTTGGAAGACTCAGTTTTTATTTTTATTATCTTTAACAGAATATATAAAAGCAGAGAAACCTCATTCATAAATTGTGTTTTCTCATATTTATATAGAAAGTATCCAGAAATATATAGGGCTTAACAATATTTTACTTTTGATATAGGAATTCCAGTTCTGTTAACTAAAATTAAATAAATAATTTATAATAAAGTAAGTTTTATACATAGTGAAATCTATAACTACAGCTAATTGTCACTAATTGAAACATTGAACAATCATGGTTAAGTAGGTGTGTGAGTGCTATCACTTCAATCATCTGACTCTTTACAACTCTATGGACTGTATCCCGCCAGACTCTTCTGTCCATGGCATTTTCCAGGCAGGAATACTGGAGGGGGTTGCCATGCCCATCTCCAGAGGAACTTCCCTACCCAGGGATTTAACACAGGTCTCCTGAATTGCAGGCATATCTGTTACCACTAGTGCCACCTGGGAAGGTACACCCAGTCAACTAAATATGAATATTCAAAAGAATCGCACTCAAAATTGTTTACCACTATGGGACGATTTTGCTTCTAAATTAAAATATCAGGATAAAATGCTATAGTTTACATAAAATTATAATAATACTTTAAAGAATACTGGAGGAAAATAAGTCATAATTTTTTTCTACTTTTATATTTTGGAATTATTTTAATAAGCATTAGTTTTGTAAATGAGGGGGAAAAAACACTAAAATATTTGTAAGGAAAATCATCCATTTATGCAATGAATATATCCTAAACACTCATTTGTAGCCTGGTGTATAACCAATGTATTTTTGTTTACCTACAAACTGTGTAAGAGAGACAAATGTTTGCAAAATTTTACTACTTTCATTTGGTAAGACAGTTCAAAAAGATAAATCTATTTTCAGTCAATGGGGAAGCTCTCAAATGTGGCTTAGCATCTAGTACTACAAAAGTAGTCTTCCTGACTATTGGCTGCTAAGCTCTCTGTCCCTATCATTTCTCTCTCTCTGGGCACATCAATTTAGGTGGCATCCTCAGGCATATAAAAGGAAGGAAGAAGGGGTAAAAAGTCATCTCTGGTGACATGCATTACCGTTTAGACAGTAAATTATTAAACTATTTGTGGAGGGCCAATTTTACATTCTATATCAAAACCTAAGCAAAGATATATGTACACATACACTTTGCCTAGGTACCTTTTGATATCTAGAAATATATATTTATAGGAATAATGTTTACCTTTGAATACTTTTTAGTATCAAAAATAGAAATAAATTTGATGATTAAAAGTAATTCAATTAAATATGGTATGATATGTTTACTGGACATAATGTTGAGTAGCTATTAAAATCACATTTCAAAATGATATTAAATATTAGGAATGCAATTAAATGATGTGAGAAAATACTCATAAATTACTCTTTAAATGTTACAAGTAAATATATAGCTTTGCATATTTTTAGGTGAAAAATGACATATTTTTCATGTAAAAAGGAATTCAAAACATATATAACAACTGATTTGCAATGTGCCAGTGTGGGGTGATGAGACCATATTTGATGTTATATATACCTTTATATAGTTTATTCAGTTATTACTTTACAAATTTTTATAGTGTGCATATACGTAGATGTCAATATGGTAATTATAAACAATTCATTAAAGAGCTTTTTTGTTAGCTATTTTAAAATTGAGGCAAAGAGATTCAAAATATTTACTAAAATTCTCTGTGTGTATATATGTGTTAACTTAAGAATAAACTGTATTTACCTAGGCACTGACGTCTGATTCATTAACAAAGTAGGTTATCTTTAGCCACATTGCCAAAATATCTTCAAATAATCATGCAACCATGTTTATTTCTCAGTGAGGCAAACCACAAGTTCTCTGAACTGCAACCAGAATATATAAAAATGTTTTCTAGTTCAATGAAATTTTGTTATAATCTCCATATGGAAGAGGAACAAAGTAAACACATCTGCTCTATGAAGTTGTTCTGAATATTTCAGAAATAATGAATTAGACTGCATTTCAGACTGGTTTGATTGGGAGACAGGAGGTATTTCTTCCCAAGGCTTGTAAAGAAAATTTTGTTAGGTATATAAATACCTCAGTTCTTACATGCCAACATGTTCATCCCTGACTGTCACTCTGCCAACTCCACACTTTCAAAAAGACATTTCACTTCCTACTTTGTTGGATAGACTATCTTCTAAGACAACCCAGTCTAGTATTATTGCCTGGAGAATCCCACTGACAGTGGAGACTGGTGGGCTACAGTTCATGGGGTCTCAAAGAGTTAACACAATTGTGCGACTAACACTTAAGATATGCTTAGTTGCTCACTGGTGTCCAACTCCTTGCGACCCTTTGGACTTCAGCCTGCCAGGCTCCTTTGTCCTTTGGATTTTTCAGACAAGAACAGTAGAGTGGGTTGCCATTTTCTCCTGCATGGGATCTTCCCCACCCAAGGATCAAACCCGCATCTCTTGTGTCTCCTGCACTTCAGGTAGATTCTTTACCTGCTGAGCCAATGAAAGTGCATTTATGTTACGTTTACTCATCTATAGATGTATTACACATCTTTCTCTACCTTTCTCTGTATCTTATGAATATATTCACAATTTGTATATAATTTTGACTACTTGGGTTTGTATTCAGATTACTGAATAAAAATGCCGATAATTAAAATTTTAATAAGATGTCACCACAGGCAATTGTAAGATTTGGAAGATTTATTATTTTGGCACAAGTATATCCCCCAGTATTTATGATAACAAAATTTATGGTTAACAAGCAAAAGTGAATCAAGTCAGCAATTTGCTGGTAAAGCTTCCTCCAGTTCACATAAACATCAAAAAGTATTCCATTAATATCATCTGTCTGTTATAATCATTTAATAGTTCAGTGTAGAATCACCTCCAATTTTTTTCACATACAAATGCATTCATTTATTTAAAAACATAAATGAGATCACATCATATATTACTCTATAAGCTATTTTTCTAATTTAATAATATACCTTGAAAAATGATCTACTTCTCCACTGTGGAAATTATGTATGGTCAAATTATTTATTTCAGCTTTGCTTAAAATTAAAGTTAAAATCATGACAATTACTTTAATAGTACAGACTTCGGAAAAGTGCTGCCTTTTAAGTTATTGACATTGACTTTAAGAATTCAAGTTTCTGAGCTGCCCAATGTAAATATGTATATGGATAATGGTAAAATTTTGTGAACATGCACAAGACTTGAAGATATTAAGAACATAAAAGCACTCAGGTTGCTTAGGGATCTTTTGCCACATTTATTTTTATTCTATTCTTAGTAAGCATGAAAGTTGCTCAATCATGTCCAACTCTTGACCCCATGGACTGTCACTTGCCAGGCTTCTCTTTCCATGGAATTTTCCAGGCTAGAATACTGAAAATGGTTAGACATTCCTTTCTCTAGGGAATCTTCCAGATTCAAGGATTGAACCTGGGTCTCTTTCTTGCATTTCAGGCAGATTCCTTACCATCTGTGCCACAAGATAATCACCCATTCGAATTGTGGTGCTGAAGAACTGATGCTTTTGAACTGTGGTGTTGGAGAAGACACTTGAGAGTCCCTTGGACTGCAAGGAGATTGAACAAGTTAATCCTAAAGGAAATCAAACCTGAATAGTCATTGGAAGGATTTATACCGAGGCTGAAGCTCCAATACTGTGGCCAGCTGATGCAAAGAGCTGACTCATTGGAAAAGACCCTGGTGCTGGGAAAGATCAAAAGCAGAAGGAAGCAACAGGGTTGGATGACATCACTGACTCAACGGACATGAGTTTGAGCAAACTCTGGGAGATAGTGAAAGACAGGGAAACCTGGTGTGCCACAGTTCATGGGGTCACAAAGAGTCAGACATGACTGAGCAACTGAACAACAACAAAGTAAGCATGAAATTGATTCTTGGCTAGTATGTTTATAACATTCTTAAGAAAGATTCCAATTTATCCACAATGCTTTATCTTGATAAATCATCATTTACCTGTGACTAGACTGTTTATTTGATTTTGAAGGAAACTTTATTTCTCATGAATATTTTATTGGTAATTAGTTTCAAATTGACTCATAATCTTACCATATTTTAATTATTTATTGTGAATTCTCTGATTCAGTTTATAATTAGTAAAACTGTATAAACTGGTTAACTAACATTCACTTGAAATGTAGAGGAAAAATAACACTTTATTCTCTTTTTATCAAAAAGTCCCTAAAAATGTAACACAGACTTTGTGACTTTGACAACACTTAATAAATCTATTTTATCCTGGTTTTTAGAATCTGCATTGCATTTTCTTCTGTGAGTGTTCCATAACGTATTAACTATTCAGTTTTTGATGGACATTCAGGTTGCTTCAGGTATGTAAAATTTTATAACATTTTGAAAACATTACTTGTACCAAATAGGTGATATATATTTGTTGAATGAGAAATTGTCTCTCGAGTTTCCTCAGATCTTTGAAAGTAGGAGTTTGGTTCTTTCTATTTATTAAATTCTATATCCCAAGGCCCTCAACTCATAGCACACATGTGTATCTCACTAAGTTTTATTGAATGCTGAAAATGTTTTGTGGGTGACTTGAATTAAGGCTATGGATGGGGACCCTTTTCCTAAAACATCCCTGAGTTGGATATATGACTGGATACCACAGATATTAACCATAGATGCAGAATGCCATGTGGATGGCAACGAAGACAAACCACATGAGGAACACAGCACTTACCTGGACCAGGAACATAGCTATGTGGTGAAACTCTCCACGACCCCCTTGCTTCACAGGAACTGTCATGAAGAATTTGCTACCATCTCTAGAAAACACGGGCTCCTCATTCTAAAAAACAGAAGCACGTATAACAATCTCAAAAGGGCATCTGAAAATTGTGCTGCCAACCACTATCAATACATGCATGGATTAGACAAATAATTGGTTTATTTTGGCAAAAGTTTGAATTATTATTTAAAATATACAAGCATGATAATATTTTTAAAGTGAACTCAGTGCTGCCTTAGGCACATGGGCATATGTGTGTTTTTGAAAGGTGAGATGAATGGAAAAGTATCTTGCATATTGAATAGAAATGATTCACAATTAGACTAAAGACAGTTTTGAAACTGGTTCAGAAAATAACTTCCATATCTTCACATATGATTGTGCTTAGAGATGTGCCCTTCAAAAATTAAGAAAATATGAACGGCTATTAACAGTTTATCAAACTCTTTTTTTAATTTGGAAAATTGTATAACATACAATATTTAATACATCTTCCTGAAATCTTTTACTCAGCAAGTGAAGTTATTGAAGATACATTTCTGATGATGTGTATATAAATTTACTGTAAATATAAAAATGAAAAGACTGCAAAATTGGAACCAATCAATTGAAAATGATTTAATTCAAATTTCCCATCCTCGCTGCTCACTTTTTCACAAACACACAAACATAGATGCCCATTTGATGATTTTTTAATTAAACTCCAGTGGCATGTTAAATCAATACAATTGTTTTTGAAAATTAAATGATGGAGGCTATACTTATAGACTGCTTTCTCTTGCTTAAGGGGAAACATTAAGAAATTGGATTTACATAACAAAAAATTGAGTTCTTTCTTTTGGATTAGTGAGAGTGACTATGTTGTTGTTGTTCATTCCCTAAGTCCTGTCCAATTCTTTGCGACCCCATGGACTGCAGTGTTCCAGGCTCCTCTGTCCTCCACAATTCCCTGTAGTTTGCTCAAATTAATGCCCATTGAGTTGGCGATGCTATCCAACGATCTCATCCTCTGCTGCTTCCTTCTTCTTTTGCCTTCATTCTTTTCCAGCATCAGGGTCTTTTCCAATGAGTTGGCTCTTCTCATCATGTGACAAAGTATTGGAGCTTCAGCATCAGCATCAGTCCATCCCTGAATGAAGTAGGGTTGATTTCCTTTAGGCTTGACTGGTTGGATTTCTGTGCTGTCAAAGGGACTTTCAAGAGTCTTCTCCAGCACCATAATTCAAAAGCAATAATTTCTCAGAGCTCCACCTTCTTTATCACATCTCTAGATGACTACTGGAAAAAAAAAAAGCTTTGTCTATACAGACCTCTGTGAGCAAACCAATGTTTCTGCTTTTTAATACACTGTCTAGGTTTGTTATAGCTTTCCTTCCAAGGAGATAGAGTCTTCTAATTTTATGGCTGCAGTCACTGTCTGCATTGATTTTGGAGCCAAAGAAAATAAAATCTGACATTGCTTCCACTTTTCCCCCTTCTATTTGCTATGAAGTGATGGCACCAGATGCCATAATCTTAGTTTTTTGAATGTTGAGTTTCATGCCAGCTTTTTTACTCTCCTCTTTCACCCTCATCTAAAGAGACTCTTTAGTTCCTCTTTACTTTCCATCATTAGAATGCTATCATCTACATATCTGTGATTACTGATATCTCTCCTGGAAATCTTGATTCCAGCATGTGAGTCATCTAGCCTGTCATTTCATATGATGTATTCTGCATCATAAGATAAATAAGCAAGGTGACAATTATTTGGCCTTGTTCTATTCCTTTCCCAATTTGGAACCAGTCAGTTGTTCCATGTCCATTTCTAACCGTTGCTTCTTGACCCACATACAGGTTTCTCAGGAGACAGGAAAGGTAAGGTGGTCTGGTATTTTCATCCCTTTAAGAATTTTCCATGGTTCGTTTTGATCCACCCAAAGGCTTTAGCATAGTTCAAGAAGCAGAGGCAGATATTTTTCTGGAGTTCCATTGCTTTTTCCATGATCCAATGGATGCTGGCAATTTGATTTCTTGTCCCTCTGTCTCTTTAAAACCCAATTGGTATATCTGGAATTTCACAGGTCACATACTGTTGAAATTGAACTTGAAGGATTTTGAGCATAAACTTGCTAGCATGTGAAATGAGTGAAACTGTACTCTAGTTTGAACATTCTTTGGCATTGCTCTTCTTTGGGATTGGAATAAAAACTGACCTTTTCCACTCCTGCAGTCACTGCTGAGTTTTCCAAAGTGCTAACAAAATGAGTGCAGCAGTTTAACAGCACCATCTTTTTAGGGTTTGAAATAGCTTAGCTGGAATTCATCCACCTCCTCTAGCTTCATTAGTAGTAATGCTTTCTAAGGCCCACTTGACTTCAAACTCCAGGATGTCTGGCTCTAGGAGGGTGATCACACCATAGGGATTATCCATAGTTAACATTAAGACCTTTTTGCATAGTTCTCTCTTGCCACCTTTTATCAATCTCTATTGCTTATTTTAGGTCATTACTATCTGTCCTTTATCATGTCCATCTTTGCAAGAAATATTCTCTTGATATCTCCAATTTTCTTAAAGAGATCTCTATTCTTTCCCATTCTATTATTTCCCTCTATTTCTTTTCATTGTTCATTTAAGAAGACATTTTTATATCTCCTTGCTCTTCTCTGGAACTCTGAATTCAGTATACCTTGAAATTTCTCCTTTGATTTTTTTGCTTCTCTTCTTTCTTCAATAATTTTTAAGCCTCCTCAGACAACCCCTTTGCCTTCTTGAATCTCTTCTTGTTTGGGATGGTTTTGGTCACTGACTCCTATACATTGTTTTCAACCTCAGTCTATAGTTCTTCAGGCACTCTGTCTACCAGATCTAATCCCTTAATCTGTTTATCACTGGGCTTCCCTGGTGGCTCAGAGGTTAAAGCATCTGACTCCAATGCAGGAGACCCGAGTTTGATCCCTGGGTTGGGAAGATCCCCTGGAGAAGGAAATGGCAACCCACTCTAGTATTCTTGCCTGGAGAATCTCATGGACAGAGGAGCGTGGTAGGCTACAGTCCACGAGGTCGCAATGAGTCAGATCACTGCCACTGTTTAATCATAAGGAATTTGATTTAGATCATACCTATTAGGCTTCCCTGGTGGCTCAGACATTAAAGTGTCTGCCTACAATGTGGGAGACCTGGGTTTGATCCCTGGGTTGGGAAGATCCTCTGCAGAAGGAAATGGCAACCCACTCCAGTACTCTTGCCTGGAAAATCCTATGGACGGAGGAGCCTCGTAGGCTACAATCTATGGGGTTGCAAAGAGTTGGACACGACTGAGTGACTTCACCACACCTCACTTAATGGTTTTCCCTACTCTCTTAAATTTAAGCCTGAATGGTCACCTAGTGGTTTTCCCTACTCTCTTAAATTTAAGCCTGAATTTTGTAGTAAGGTGCTCATGATCTGAGCCACAGGCAGCTCCAGGTTTTGCTTTTGCTGACTCTATAGAGCTCCCCCATCTTTGGCTGCAAAGAGCATAATCAATCTGATTTTTATATTAACCATCTGGAGAAGGAAATGGCAACCCACTCCAGTACTCTCGCCTGGAAAATCCCATGGACAGAGAAGCGTGGTGGGCTACAGTCCATGGGGTCGCAAAGAGTTGGACATGACTGAGCGACTTCACTTTCACTTTCACTTGCTGGTGATATCCGTTTGTGAAGCTATCTCTTTGGCTTTTGGAAAAGGGTGTTTACTGTGACCAGCCTGTTCTCTTGACAAACTCTGTTAGACTTTGTTCTGCCTGTTTTGTACTCCGAAGCCAAACTTGCCTGTTATTCTGGATATTTCTTGACTTTCTACTTTTGCATTCCAATCCCCTATGATGAAAAAGATCTTATTTTTAGTGTTAGTTCTAGAAGATGTTGTAGGTCTTCATAGGACTGGTCAACTTCAGTTTGTTTTCCATCAGTGTTTGGGGAATAGACTTGGATTACTGTGATGTTAAATGGTTTGCCTTGGAAAGGAACCAAGATCATTCTGTCATTTTTGAGATTGCACCCAAGTACCACATTTCAGACTCTTTGGTTGACTATGAGGGTTACTCCAATTCTTCTAAGGGATTCTTTCCCACAGTAGTAGGTATAATGGTCATTTGTATTAAATTCACCCATTCCTGTCCAGTTTACTTCACTGTTTCCTAAGATGTTGATGTTCATTCAATCTTGCCCTCTCCTGCTTAATCATGTTCAATTTACCTTGATTCATGAACCTAACACTGCAGGTTCCTATGCAATATTGTTCTTAACAGCATCCAACTTGACTTTCACCACCAGACACATCCACAACTGAGTATCATTTCTGCTTTTGCCCAGCCACTTCACTCTTTTTTGAACTAATGATGATTGTACTCTGCTCTTCCCTAGGAGCATACTAGACACCTTCCAACCTGGGAGGCTCATGTTCTGGTGTCATATCTTTTTGCCTTTCATACTGTTCATGGAGTTTTTGTACCAAGAATACTAAAGTGATTTGTCATGTTTTCCTCCAGTGGACCATGTTTTGTCAGAACTCTTCATTAAGACCCATCTGTCTTGGATGACCCTGCATAGCATGGCTCATAACTTCAATGAGTTATACAAGCCCCTTCTCCAAGACAAGGCTGTGATCCATGAAGGGGAAGAGTGACTATACATATGGTATAAAGCAAGGCTTTGATATGGTTTCCTTAACAGGTCTTCAGAGTGGCTCAAGCACTATTAAATGACCTGTTCCTCTACTCTTTCTTATCTCTTCTTCCTTCCTTCTGCATCCTGCATTTTTCTGCTCCAGAGTCTGCACATTTTAACTTTTTTCCCTCACTTTGCCTGGCTCTTTCTCAGCCCTCACTCTCTCGTTCACTCTCTTTGTTGGTGGAACTTATTTATTTTTGTTATTGGAATAATGTTGATATACAATGTTGTGTTAGGTATACATCAAACTGAATCAGTAATACATATATCCACTTAGATTTTTTTCCCATAGAGGGCATTTCAGAGCACTGAGTAGATTTCCCAGTGCTATACAATAGGTTCTTCTTATTTATCTATTTTGTTTATACTCATGTGTGCTCAGTCACTCAGTTGCGCCCAACTCTTTGCAACCCCGTGGCTGTAGCCCACCAGGCTCCTCTGTCCATGGGATTCTTCAGGCAAGAATACTGGAGTGGGTTGCCAGTTCCTTCTCCAAGGGATCTTCCTAACCCTGGTATCAAACCCATGTCTCCTGGGTCTTCTGCATTGCAGGTGGATTCTTTACCACTAAGTCACTTGGGATAGTAGTGTGCATATGTCAATGCCAATCTCCCAATGTATCCCTCCCTTCCCTTCCCCCTCAGTAACCAAAGTTGGTCTTCTACATCCGTGACTATTTCTGTTTTGTAAATAAACTCATTTGTACCACTTTTTAAAAGTTCTACATTTAAGCAATAACACATGTTATTTGTCTTTCCCTGACTTACTTCACTTAGTATGACAATTTCTAGGTCCATCCATGCTGCTGCAAAAAGATCTTCATTGATCTCATCCTTTCCCTGCTCTAAATCTACCTTAGCAGGCAGGTGTTTTCTGGTAATCCCATGTAAATTGTGATTGGGGAAACTAGATCATCCAACGGTATTTGAATCTCCCATCACCCTCTTAGCGACCATCTCTTTTGTCCATACCACCTAATACCATCCAATGTATTATATTTTATGTATGTGTACATTTGTTTGTATATGAATGGATGTGTGTATGTGTGCATATAGGTAGGTAAGTAGATGGGAAGTAGAAGGCGTTCCTCTAGAATGTAAGCTCCATGAGGCAAAAACCTTGTATTCTTCACTGCTTTGCATTTGGCACCCAGGACAGTGACTATTGCATAAGTTGTATTTAATAATCATTTGTTGAATAAGTAAATTAATAACTACTTAATAATCTCAAGTCTGATTCTAGTTTCATTAGTAAAATAGAAATGTCTCACTAATATTTCTAATAGAAAATATAATAAATATTTTTTATTCTTTTTAATTATTCTATTTATTTATTTTATTCTATTATTACTAATACAAAATAGAATAAATATAAAAAATACAAACATTATTTTTCTTGTACACTATGGACACTCATGAAAATGTAAATGGTATGTGTAATAAATTTGAAAGTCTGAACTAATATAACACAAGGGTGGGAAAAATGCTTTGCAAGGCAGATAATAAATACTGACAAGGTATTTGATTGAGTGAATCACATTCTGCACTGTGATTTGTTGTTCAGTCTCTCAGTCATGTCTGACTCTTTGTGCCTCCATGGAATGCAGAAGGCCAGGCTTCCCCTGTCCTTCACCATCTCCTGGAGTTTGCTCAAACTCATGTCTATTGAGTTAGTAATGCCATTCAACCATCTCATCCTCTGTCATCCTCTTCTCCTGCCTTCAATCTTTCCCAGCATCAGGGTCTTTTCTAGTGAGTCAGCTCTTTGTATCAGTTGGCCAAAGTATTGGAGATTCAGCTTCAACATCAGTCCTTCCAATGACTATTCAGGACTGATTTCCTTTAGGATTGACTCGTTTGATCTCCGTGCAGTCCAAGGGACTCTCAAGAGTCTTCTCCAACACCACCGTTCAAAAGCTCAATTCACAGTTCAATTCTTCAGCTCTCAGGCTTCTTTATAGTCCAACTCTCACATCCATACATGACTACTGGAAAAACCATAGCTTTGACTAGATGGACCTTTGTTGGCAAAGAAATGTCTCTGTTTTTTAATAAACTGTCTAGGCTTGTCATAGCTTTTATTCCAAGGAGCAAACGTCTTTTATTTTCATGGCTGCAATCACCATCTGCAGTGATTTTGAAGCCCAAGAAAAGAAAGTCTGTCACTCTTTCCATTGTTTCCCCATCTATTTGCCACAAAGTGATGGGAGCAGATGCCATGATCTTCGTTTTTTGAATGTTGAGTATCATTGCAGCTTTTGTACTTTCCTCTTTCACCTTCATCAAGAGGCTCTTTAGTTCCTCTTCACTTTCTGCCATAAGGGTGGTGTTATCTGCATATCCAAGGTTCTTGATATTTCTCCCAGCAATCCTGATTCCAGGATTCATCCAGCCCAGCATTTCCCATGATGTACTGTGCATATAACTTAAATATAACTTAAGCTGGGTGACAATCTGCAGCCTTGATGTATTCCTCCCCAATTTGGAACCAGTTCATTGTTCTATGTCTGGTTTGAACTGTTGCTTCATGCCGTGCATATAGGTTTCTCAGGAGGCAGGTACGGTGATCTGTTATTCCCATCACTTGAAGAATTTTCTATAGTTTGATTTGATCTACACAGCCAAAGGTTTTAGCAGAGTCGAAGCAGAAGTAGATGATTTTCTCAAATTCTCTTGATTTTTCTATTAACCAATGGATGTTGGCAACTATGATAGAGTCAAAAATTCTGTATTTTCTATCCCTTGCCTATATGTAATATCTCTCTCTGCCTTTGCAATGGAATTTCTTCTGTCTGGAGTAAGCTTTCACTCATCTTTTTTGTGCTATATCTTCCTCATTTTTTACTTAAACTGAAAACAGAAACCATTTTTAAATTTCTATAGCTAGAAAGCCCCTCTTATTTAGGAAATCTCTCCCTGGAGACTCTAAGTAGTACTCTGTATTCATCTCTCTTGACTTTCAGAGCACTCTATTATATGGTTGACTTCCTTCACTAGGCAAGTAATAATTAAACTAAGTTTGTAATTTTATCTTTTTTTTCTAGGACACAGTAGGTGACCTACGTATAACTGCACAGATGAATGCGTGTGTACAATGGGCAAAAATATTTGTTATATATATCACTTTATCTACTACATTTACTCCAAACTATTGGCTTCTCCCTATTCAAGGTTCTGCTCCTGTGCTTTACTCCAAAATTAAATCGTAGCATTGTCCTTTTCATGTTAGTCCCTCTTCCTCCAATTCTCATACCTTGGAAATAGTTCATTTTAAGGAATAGATGGGGGTCATAATTACTAATACATTTCTGGGTTTAAAAACTTTCACCACTGGACAGAAACTAGTTATACAGCTCTATGTAGAGCATTTCCTACAATCAAATAAAGAATGAAGCCAATCTCACTGTCCATGTTTATGACTTTAAGCAAGGCAGTGTTTATGACACACAGGCCAGTGAACTGAGGATAGCACACTTTACCTCTTGACCAAACATTTTTTATACCGGTTATTCCAATTATAAGTCTCTTGAAAGCTAGGAGAAAAATGCTCACTTCTCTCTTCTCTTTTCACCAAACAGAAAACAAGCATGAGTATTACATTAACTTTCTCATTTTCTTTGAAAGTTGCTTTGCCTCATTACACATTCTCATTATTTTAATTTCACTGAATTCTATTTAAGTATTTCATGAAATTCCCTTAGAACTTTTGGAGAAAAAATCAACTGCAACAAACTACTTCTTACATTTTCTTATTGAATACTTGATAACTGTGTTTTTTTTTAAATTTCTATTAAATATTCATAAATTTGGGACTTAAAATGTAGGTAACATAATCCTAAAAATTCATGCATTGTGTTGTTGTATGTTAGACTATTATGAATTTCACTGACAATTAAAGTAGGTTTAATAATGCAGATAATTTAGAATAAATCCATATATATTTTTATTATTTTCAATTATTTAACTTAATTTTGATTTTTTTTTTTTGCTAAATAAAGTCAGTTTTCCCTCAGTTTAATTTTGCACATTGACTATGATTAAATAGTTCATATTGTTATCTATGGAGAGAGAGATGACAGATGGATGATAGATAGACAGACAGGCAGATAGGGAGACAGATATATCTACACCCTATTCACAATCTTTCTTACTCTTTTATTCAACAGGTACATATGGAACTCTTCTTATAACCAGACTGTATTTTAAGCATTTGTTACATAATGCATAATTTAAAATGAACAACATTCTTGCCCTTGTGAAGTTTGTAAAAAAAAAAATCACAGAACTAACTGTGTAAGTTTACATAAATATTGCACTGGACTTTAAGTTTTATTGGGGGATGTTATTTGATTAGTGTGGTTTGAAGAGGTGACTTCTTAAGCAGGTGATATAGGCTGAAGTTTGACAAATAAGCAACTTTCAGGTAAGAAAGCAATTGAGAAAATTCTGTTCAGAAGGAAGAGTTCACATAAAGGTCTGGTGAATATGAGGGCTAATGGAGAAAATGAGAGAAAAGATGATATGACACAGAGCTGGAAAAGCTTTCAAATAAATCTCTTATAGACCCTTTAAGATGCTGGTCTTTATCTGTAGAATGAAGGGGAGATAAAATTTATCAGTTGTAAGAGAATATCAGAGTGTTTGGGGCAGTAGAATTAGAGATGTGTTTTGAAAAGATCACTC
The DNA here is from genome assembly GCF_042477335.2 of Ovis canadensis. Classification (NCBI taxonomy): domain Eukaryota; kingdom Metazoa; phylum Chordata; class Mammalia; order Artiodactyla; family Bovidae; genus Ovis; species Ovis canadensis. The sequence continues at coordinate 186,510,675 of NC_091246.1, read as the reverse complement.
AGCCAGGCTGAAATGTGGAGAACAGATTGGCAGTTTCCTAAGGGATTGAGAGTTCACCAGTCAAGGTGGAAATGCAGTGCTGATAGTTTGATCCTCTATAGTGTTTGTAAATTGGAGAAAAGTAAATGACTTGAAGTCTTTGAGAGTGAATTAAAATAACATGGTGATGAGTAACATGCAGATAAGGATACGAAAAGTTCAATAATCCTCAGTAGGTTTATGATTTTGATAGCTGGGTGGATAAATACGTCTGTGACTTCTATGATAAGAATACTGACTTACTGGAAGAGAATGGAGTTTAGTTTGAACCTGAGGAGTATGCTGTTACTTTTATAGATTTAGGAGAAGATGCCAAGCATGAGTTTGTATATATATCAGAACTCAGAGAATTTAGTTGCCTGGAGCAATTGAAACCACAGACATATATGACACCCAGGGAGAGAATATGAAATAAAAGAGCACTGTAAAGAACCAAACAAATCAAAACCAAATAAGCCAAGCCAAACACTTCCTCTGCAAAAGACAGTGATGAAGTTAGTAGTAAAATAGGTTGATCTACATTTGAATAATCTTGTGTTTCCTTCTGAAATATCCAGTTAGACAGCACATTGTGGAGACATTTGTGATCATCTGGTTCTAGCTTCATTTATATCACAAGCTAGCACTGTGTAAGCTGGAAATTATCTAAGGAAATGTTCATCTGAGTAGCAGTTTATGTGGAGACTTGGTCAGATTTCTGGGCAACTTGAGCAATGCTGATGGTTCCTAGTTTATATGGGCTGCACCTTTTTCTTCAACACAACTATTTACTTTTATGAATGGTCCTGAAATTGGATCCTGGTAATAATTCAACAACTTGTGTTCTATTTAAAAAAAAGAAAAAAACAGAGTAATCTTTTCACAAATGATGTCATAAAACCCAAGTCATATATTTTAATGAAAAAGACTCACTTATTCAAAAATAACAGAGCCTTAAACTCATACAACTGAAATAACTTTTGAGAAAAAGTTATATATAAAACAAAAGAGTGAATAGGGTAGATATGATGACAAAATGTGACATAAAGAGACCATCTATACCATACCTGTTTAGACAGCCACGTATCTGACGTCATCTCATATTTCTGAAACAGAACAATTAAATCCATGAAGTATCTAAAGACCAGAATGAGCATGCATTGATTCACTTTTTTCCAACAGTGTTATCCTTCAGGCACTTTTCCTCTCCTTGCAGCTAGTGAAATACTGTGAGAGATCCCATTGTCATTATTGATTTAAGCTGAATGAATAAGTAGAGGACTGAAATGAAATGATATTTTAATTACAAGATCTTTTCTTTGGTGAACCCCTTCAGGATTCTCAGTTGTGCTTCACCAGAGATAGAAAATAACTTTCCAGTTCTGTTTGATTACATCATTCAAACTGTTTTGAGTCACTAGACACTGTCTCTTTGCACCTCTGGCCATCATCAGGACACAAAATGATTAAGACCTTCCAAAAAACCTGGGCAAACAGCCAGGAATAAAATTTAAGAGTGGACATACTGTCATTCGATTCAGTCTTACCATAGTCACTCTTTCCCCTTAGGTAAAATAATTAACCATTCGAAATGACAAAGCTTTTTGTATCTTTAGAATAATTTCACACATGATCAGAATAAAATTACACATCGAAAAGCAAAATTAGACTAATCTCAATTTGAATATGTGTATATAAGGCAAATTTTAGTAATGCTGTTTACATGCAGCAACTTATATCTTTTGGTTCTCTGGAAAAATGATTCTATAATAAAAGTATTCAAATGGAGAAAACTAAATCAGAATATATTAGAGATTTTACCTCTATGCAAAATTATATCATTTCAAATTATAAGTAATAATAATTATTTATTTATGGTTTGTTTTTATCAATTTGCCCTTTTAAATACATATTATTATTACATATCTACTAACCATTTCCCCTTTTCAGGGCATTTCCCTTCAAATAGATTTTTTCTTAATTTATATACCTATATCAAAATAACATCTAACTGAATCATTCCTTGATTTCCTATTCATATTTTGACAGTAATCATCCTTGATATCTGTAAAACACAGATATGACATGGGGAGAGGGGAGGAGAGGGTGAAATGTATAGAAAGAGTAACATGGAAACTTACACTCCCATATGTAAAATAGACAGCCAACAGGAATTTGCTGTATGGCTCAGGAAACTCAAACAGGGGCTCTGTATCAACCTAGAGGGGTGCAATGGGGAGGAAGATGGGAGGGAGGTTCAAAAAGGAGGGGATATATGTATACCTATGGCTGATTCATGTTGAGGTTTGACAGAAAACAGCAAAATTCTGTAAAGCAATTATCCTTCAATAAAAAAATATATCAATGCCACTGCTTATTAGTGTCACTAAGTTTTGTTACAATGCACAAAGGCCCAAAATTTCACATGCAATTATTTGTCTTACTATTTCAATTACAGTAGAAAGTAAAATCCTTCTAACTCCATAATGAAATAGAAATATAATAGAATATCAATAAGGTATCAATTCTAGAACGTGATTGGGTTCCTATAGCTTTTCTATTGAAGCGTTTTGCCTATATAGATTATCCCTACCTATGTAGACAATTGACAGGTTTTCTCTAACTAGAACATATGCATGAACAATTTGTAAATAACTTTGTAATCAACTGACTAGGAAACCATCCAGAACACTTAAACAAATAAATATAGAGATTGTGATCAGCCTATAAGCAGGTCAGATAGAAGAAGATAGTTAAAACAAATTTTCTAATAAGCACAAGCTAAATGTAAAGAAAATCAGTGAAACCCAGTGAGTAAATGGCTGATGCCCATCTACTGTACTTTGTTGTCACATCTATGCTCATCTTTCCAATCACAGATAACTTTTTTCCTCTTTAGTTCTACCTTTTACAGACCATTTAAAAATAATGTTTAAAAATACTTGTATAATTTGCATGTAGTGAAATGTATAGATCTTAATTGTATGTGATGAGTTTTGATAAATGTATTTACCTTCCATCAAGATACGAGAATTTTACATTTTTAAACACATTCCCTCAAGTCCCTTCACAGAGGTTCCAAAAGAAAGCTACTCCTACAAACTCTTTTTCCATAGGTAGTTTTGCCTGTTTTAGAAATTCAGATAACTGGAATCACATATTATATATTATTTTGTGTGGGTTTCTTTCACATCACATGTTTTTGCAATTCATTCATATTGTTGCGTATATCAGCATTCCGTTCAAGTTGCAGATTGGAATGTCATTGTATTGATATGCTTTGTTTTGTTCATCAAAAGTTTTTAATTTTGATGATGTATACTTTATTTTTTCTTTTACAATAAATGATTACTTTGTCTATTCAAATAGTGAAATTATATTCCATCTTTTCATCTAGAAGATGGTACTAGCTCTTAGATTTAAGACTGCAATGTGTCTCAAATTAGTTTTAGAATATAATGTAAGAAATGTCAACCATCCTTGTATTTTCCATCTAATTATTGATAGTTCCAGCATCATTTCCCCCAATTGAATTGTTTTGTCACCTATGTTGATTATTGATTGATCATATAAATATGGATCTACTTCTAGAAAGGCTATTCAGTACAATTGATCTATTCGTGTGTGTGTTCTCTTCCTACGCTACAATCTCAGTTTCTGGCTTTCTGGTTATTCCTGAAACCATGTAGTAAAGCTCCTCCAAAATTTTCTTTCTTTTTTAACTGGATTGATTTAACTGGCCAGGTATTTTGCATTTCCAAACGCATTTTAAAACCATCCTTTCTATTTCTACCATAAAAGTATGCTGAGATTTTAATTGGTATTGTATTGAAACTACAATTCAATTTGAGTAGAATTGACATCTACAACATTAAGTCTTTCAATACAGGTATGTGGCTTAGCCTCTATTTATGTAAGTCTTTTCCAATGCCTTGCAGGAATGATTTAGTTTTCAATATTAGTATTTTGCCACTCTTTGATAAATATATTTATATGCATTTAATATTTTAAAGATCTTAATAATATTTTTATTTTCCATCATAATATTCAGTCAGTTCAGTTCAGTCCTTCAGTCACATTTGACTCTTTGTGACCCCATGGACTGCAGCACCCAGGCTTCCCTGTCCAACACCAACTCCCAGAGCTTGCTCAAATTCATGTCTATTGAGTAAGTGATGCCATCCAACAATCTCATCCTCTTGGCATCCCCTTCTCTTCCTGACTTCAATCTTTCCCAGCATCAGGGTCTCTTCCAATGAGTCAGTTCTTTGCATCCGGTGGCCAAAGTATTGGAGTTTCAGCTTTAGCATCAGTCCTTCCAATGAATATTCAGGACTGATTTCCTTTAGGATTGACTGGTTTGATTTCCTTGCAAGGGAGTCCTTTTCCAAGGGACTCTCAAGATTTTTCTACAATACCACAATTCAAAAGCACCAATTCTTTGGCATTCAGCCTTCTTTATGGTCCGTGGCTTACATCCATACATGTCTACTAGAAAAACCATAGCTTTGACTATAAAGACCTTTGTCAGTAAAGTAATGTCTGCTATTTAACATGCTGTCTAGGTGTGTCATAGCTTTTCTTCCAAGGAGTAAGCATCTTTTAATTTCATGGCTGCCATCAACCTCTGCAGTGATTTTGGAGCCCAAGAAAATAAACTCTGTCACTGTTTCTATTGTTTCCCCGTCTATTTCTTATCTATTTCCATTATTTCCCCATCTATCATAATAATACCAGTCTTAAAGATAAATTTTGTTGCTTCTTAAATCTTTCTTTGAAATAAGTGTAAACTTACAGACAAGTTAAAAGACCTGTTCAAGAAGCATCTTCATATACCCTTAGACATATTCCTCATGTATTTATATTTTGCTACATTTGTTTTATTATTATATCTCTCTATTGTTTCTAAACTATTTGAGAGACTAGTAGAAATCTTTTTTTCAAAATCAATTAGAAATTTAATTTTTTTCTAGACAATTTGACGGCAATTTTATAGTATTGTATCCATTTACCCCAGAATAATTCGGTGAGCATTTCTTAAGAAAACTGTGGTATCCTATATTATTAATAAAATGTTTTTACAGTTTAGTTCAGTTCAATTCAGTCACTCAGTTGTGTCTGACTCTTTGCAACCCCAGGAATCGCAGTACACCAGGCCTCCCTGTTCATCACCAACTCCCGGAGTTCAATCAAACTCATGTCCATCAAGTCCGTGATGCCATCCAGCCATCTCATCCTCTGTCGTCCCCTTCTCCTCCTGCCCCCAATCCCTCCCAGCATCACAGTCTTTTCCAATGAGTCAGCTCTTCGCATGAGGTGGCCAAAGTATTGGAGTTTCAGCTTTAGCATCATTCCTTCCAAAGAAATCCCAGGGCTGATCTCCTTTAGAATGGACTGGTTGGATCTCCTTGCAGTCCAAGGGACTCTCAGGAGTCTTCTCCAACACCACAGTTCAAAAGCATCAGTTCTTCGGCACTCAGCTTTCTTTACAGTCCAAATTTCACATCTATACATGACCACAGGAAAAACCATAGCCTTCACTAGACGGACCTTTGTTGGCAAAGTAATGTCTCTGCTTTTCAATATACTATCTAGGTTGGTCATAACTTTTCTTCCAAGGAGTAAGCGTCTTTTAATTTCATGGCTGCAGTCACCATCTGCAGTGATTTTTACAGTAAAAGAATAATAATCAGGAAACAGAACAATCAATTGAAGTTGATGCCTTGATGTATAAAAATAAGCTGAGAAAATCTCTTATGAATTGTGACCTATTCTGGTATTTTTGGTAAATTTATTACATTTTGTTTATACAATAATATTATCTACAAATAAAGATAATTTTACTTCTTCCTTACCAATCATCATGATAGATATTCCATGAAAGTTACTCTGACTAGAGTCCCAAATATTTATTTAATGTGTAGAGTTAGACTGTCTATCCTTACTTTATTGTTGATCTTAAGGTGAACATGGATAATGTTTCACCATTTAGTATAGTATTTGTTGGTTATTTTGTGGTATCCTGCATCAGAATGGAGACATTACTTTCTATTCATTTATGTTGAAAGTTATCATGAATGGATGTTGAGTTTTGTTAGTTGCTTTTTCTTCATCTAAGATAATTGCTTACTTTTCTATTTTTTTTTCTGTTAAAATAGTGAATTACATTGATTTTCAATATAAACTAATCTTAAATTCCAGGCTAAAATCCTATTTAGTCATGATGCATTATTCTTTATATTTGCCAGAATGATATATTAATATGCTAAAAATGTTTTATATACATATTCACAACAGATATCAGTCTAAAATGTTCTTTTTTAATGTCTTTGTCTAGTTTTAATAACAGGGCAATATTCTCTCATAAAAATAAAGTTGAGAAATTCTCTTTCTTTCCCACTTTCTAGAAAATGTAAGAAAGGTAAAAAAAAAATCCATTTCCCCCAGTTTTAATGAGATGTAATTAACATTGTATAAGTTTAAGGTGTACAACATAATGATGTGATATATGTATATATTATGAAATGACCAGTAAAAGAAGTTTTGTTAATATCCATCAACTTACATAGCTAACAGATTTTCTCCTTGTCATGAGAAGACTCAAGATTCTCTCAGCAACTTTCAAATATATTATTACCATTCTAACAGGTAAGAGGTGATATCTCATTATGGTTTTCATTTCCCTAATGATTAGAGATACTGGGCACTTGGCTATTTGACTATATCCTTTGGAAAATATCTATTTTAGGTCATTTGCTCATTTTAACTGAATTATTACCTTTTTGCTATTGAGGTATGAGTTCTTTATATATTTCTAAATAGTAACCCAGCATCAGACATACAATTTGCTGGTATTTTCTCCCATTCTTTAGGTTGGCTTTTCATTTTGTTGACTTCTTCTTTGCTGTATAGAGGCTTTCTAATCTGACATTTGTACATTTATTTAGTTGCTGTGCTTTTGATGTCATATCTAACAATCCAATCCCGAGATCAAAGTCAAGAAAGTTTCCCCCTTTGTTTTCTTCAAGGATTTCTATGGATTCAGGTCTGTTACTTAAGTCTTTAGGCTTCCCAGGTGGTGCAGTGGTAAAGAATCTGCCTGTCTATTCAGGAGACCCAAGAGACCCAGGTTTGATCCCTGGATTGGGATGAGCTCCTAGAGTAGGAAATGGCAATCCACTCCAGTATTCTCTGAAAAATTCAATGGACAGAGAAGTCTGGTGGGCTACAGTCCATGGGGTCACAAAGAGTCTGACACGGCTGAGCACACACACACACACACATTGAAGTCTTTAATTCATTTGAATTCATTTTCTGTGAGTGGTGTAACCAGGGTCCAATTTCATCCTTCTGCAGTGGTTATACAGTTTTCTCAGCACCATTTCTTGAAGAGACTGTCCTCTTCCCATTGCATGTTCGTGGCTCCTTTATCAAACAGCAGTTGAATACATATGCACCAGTTTATTTCTGGGCTCTCTATTCTGATCCATGGGTCTATGTGTCTTTTTATGCCACTGTCATACTGTTTTAATTAACATAACTTTTAAGCATAGTTTGAAACCTGGGAGCATGATGACTCCAGTTTTGATTTTCTTTCCCATGATTGTTCTGCTATTCAGGGTGTTTTGTGATTCCATAGAGATTTTATCTTGTTTTCTATTTCTGTTAAAAATGCCTTTGGAATCTGATTGAGAAAGCATTTAATCTACAGGTGAACATTTAACACTATTAATTTTTTCCAATCTATGAACACAAGATATCTTTCCATTTTTTTCTTTCTCCATTTTTTCATCAATGTCCTATAATTTTTGATGTATTTTTCACCTCCTAAGATAAATTCATTCTTAAATATTTTACTTTATGCATTCTATGGTAAATGGAATCATTTTCTTTTATTATTTTGATAGTTTGTTATTATGCAGAAACAGTACTGATTTATGTATGTTGATTTTGTGTCCTGCAACTTTACTAAATTTATTGATTACATCTAATTTTTTAAAATTAAGTCTTCAGTATTTTCTATGTATAAAATCAACTGCAAATAGACGCAAATTTACTTTTTTCTGTCCAGTTCTGATGCCTTTTATTTCTTTTTCTTATCTGAAAAACTTCTTTACTGTGTTAAACAGGAGTGGTGAGAGTGGGCACCCTCATCTTCCTGAGCTTAGAGTAAAAGCTTTTATTTTAGCTTTTCACCACTGAGTCAGAAGTTATCTATACATTTGTTATATGGACTTCATTATGTTGAGGTATGTTGCTTTTATATCCACTTTGCTGAGAATTTTTTTTCATGAATGGCTGTTGAATTTTGTTAAACATATTTCATCTATTGAGATGATTTTTATCTTTCATTCTATTAATGTTGTGTATCACACTTATTAACTTGTATATGTTGAGTCATCTTTGCATCTAAGGGATGAATTTCACTTGATCATGGTGTATGATCCTTTTAATATGCTCCTGAAATGAATTTGCTTGTATTATGCTGAGAACTTTTACATTTATTTGTTATTTCTTGCAGCATCTTTGTCTGGCTTCAGTAGCAGAGAAATGCATGCCACATAAAATGTGTTTGAATGTGTCCCCTTCTCTTTGACATTTGGGAAGTGTTTGAAAGGATTAGTGTTTATTCTTCTTTAAGTACTTGGTAATTTTCACCAGTGAAATCATCTGGTTCTGGGCTTTTCTTTGTTGGGAAGATTTTTATTTCTGATCAATCTGTTTAGTAGTAACTGGTCTTTTCAGGTTTTCTATTTTTTCATGATTCAGTCTTCATAGGTTTAATGTTTTTAGAAATTTATCCATTCTCTCTTGGTTTTCCAATAAATTGGCATGTAATTTTTCATAGCTGTCTTCTATGAACTTTTATATTTCTGCAATATCTATGTCAATTGTCATGTTCTCTCTTTCATTTATATATATATATATATATATATATATATATATATATATATATATATATATTAGTCATCTCTTTTTTTTTTTGGCCAATCTGGCTAAAGGTTTGCCAAAATTGTTTATATTTTCAAAGAACTAGGTCTTAGTTTTATTAATTGACTGTACTGTTTTCCAACTCTCCATTTCATTTATTTGTGCTATAATATTTATTTTTCCTTCCTGCTGCTAATTTGGGGCTAAATTTATTCTCTTTCTAGTTATTTGAAATAAAAAGTTATGCTATTTTTTGGACAGCTTTCTGTTTCCTTCATGTGTGTGTTAATAGCTATATACTTTCTTCTTAGACCGCCTTTAAATAATTCCCATAAGTTTTGGTATATGTGTTTCCATTACTGTTTGAGTCAAGATACCTTTCTATTTCCCCCCTTATTTTTTATTTGGTTCACTGGTTGTCCAAGACTGTGTTGTTTACTTTTCATGTATTTATGTTTTCTCCAATTTTCCTCCTGCATTGATTTCTAGCTTCATATCACTGTGGTAAGAAAAAAAAGGATGATCTTAATCTTTAATTTGCTGAGACTTGTTGTGGCATAACATATAATCTATCCTATAAAAAGTTCCATGTATGCCTGAGAAGAATGTGTATTCTGATGCTGTTGCATGGGAGTGTTCTATATGTGTCTATTAACTCCACTTGCTCTATAGCACTGTTAAAATCAACTATTACCTTTATTCCCTCAATGATACATCCATTGTTGAGATAGGATGGCATTCTAGAAAGGTCAGCTGTTATCATCTTGTCCAGGAAGATGGAGCTTGCTATTGGGGTCTATTTGGGGACAAAACCACTTCTGAAACTCTGAGGTATATGTGTTATTAGATAGGACTTGCTTGATTTTCTGTATAAGCTTCACTGTAGGATGAGCTCTACTATTGCTCCCATCAGACTTCCTAATGAGCAGGATTGGGAAGTATAGTAGACAGGGCTATAAATTAGCTTCCTTATCCAGGGAGGGTTGGAGAATGGGCTCCAATGCCTGCAGAGCACACTGTAAGGGACTCCAAATCAGGCAAATCTGAACAATGAGTTTCCTGAGAAGACAGGGACAGTGATTTTGTTCTGTAGGTGGGAATAGAACTGGCGGGATGTACTGTTCAAATACCACTGTAAGTGAGGATATAGGATGGGTTATGCAGCATCCTGGGTGCTCTGGTTAGGTTTACCGGTTGGGTGGGGCTAGCGGTTGTATTTAGCATTGAGTGAAGGTATGAATTAGCTTCTCTACCTGGGTGAGTCCACAGACCAGGACCCAAGATTGGCAAGGCTACTGTTTAAAGACTGAATCATGCTAAACTGTGCACCAAGCTCCCTGGCAAGACAAGCATTGGTTTTGGATCTGCAGAAGGGCAAACCACTGGCTGTGTTTACTGCTCACTCAGGTGCCACTGGGCTATATAGGCTTCCTGATCAGACAGTCCTGAGCTGCACTCAGTAGTAGACAAAGCTATGAAATAGCTTCTTTCTGCAGGGCTACAGAACAGGCTCCAGTGTTGACTGTGCTTGCCATTTGGGATCCTGAATTGGATAAAACTGCAAACCTAGTTCCCTGGCTGGATAGGATCACTGTCTTCGCTGTACAGATGGCAAAGATGCTGCTTTGAATTTCTACTTGAGCACCACTGGGAAAATGAAATGTCTGCCAAGATCTGAGAGCTGATGGCTATAAGTTCCACCCTACCCTTTTCTATTACAATCTCCAGTGGTATAATCCTCCAAATTCCTCTTCCTGATCCTCCTGAGGCAAGACCCAAGTGAGCCTTCCATGAAGAAATCACAGTTCTGGAGGAGCTAGATGTCCACCTTGAACTCTCTTTTTTCCACTGGAGAAACTGTAGGCCTAGAAACATCTCTCAGTGTGGCACACAATAGTGGGCTGAGTGGAGGGGGCAGTTATGCGGTCAGAGTGTAGCCACTCTTATCTTTTTAATGGGTTCTTTTCAGTCTCTGTGGCCCAGGGGGTGCTTCAGTCTCATCTCCGTGTCCTAGGATTTTCATAACAGTGTCCTATATACGGATATTGCTTTTGGTCTTCTGAGAGAAACTAAAGTCTGGAATGATCTATGTTGCCATCTTGATGACACATGTGACTTTTATTTCTTAAATCATTAAAGAAATCCATTACAGAAGCCACTGTTTTCTGGAGTTTTTGTTGTGGGAAGATTTCTGATCATGGAATTCAATTTCTCTAATTGATATGGAAATGTTTCAATGTTTTTCCTCTTCATATATGTCATTTTGGGTCATTTTTACCTTTTGAATGATATTTTTCATATGATACTTTCAAGAATGTATGGCATACAACTCATTTATTATATCAAAATATAATATGATATATGCACTATATGATATCTACTTTCTTTTTTTATTGACAGTTGATTTACAAAATTAGTTTTCAAGTACACACAGTGTTAGTTTGCCTCTCTCAGTTCTCTGTCTCCACTGGTAACCACTAGTTTATTCTCTGTATCTGTGAGTCTGTTTCTGTTTTGTTATATTCATTCGTTTTATGTTTTAGGATCCCCGGATAAGACATAATACACAGCAATTTTCTTTCTCTGTTGGATTTATTTTCCCAAGTATAATACCCTCCTGGTCCATCCACATTATTGCAAATGGTATCATTCCTTTTTTTTTTTTTAAGACTGAGCAGAATTCCATTGTGTGTATATACTCTGATCAAGCAACTTAGATTTCTTTCCTATCTTGTCTATTGTAAATAATGCTATTATGAAGAATGGAATGCATGTATATATTCAAATTAGCATTTTGGGTTTTGATTTTACATATAGATATATATACACCCAAGAGTATATTTCTGGGTCATATCATAGTTTTGTTTTTAGTTTTCTGAGGAACCTCATACTGTTTTCCAAGTGACTACATCAATTTACATTCTTACCAACAGTGTACAAGTGTTTGCTTTTCACCACATCCTCCTAAACCTTTTTTTTTTTTAAATAGCTATTCTGATAGGTGTGAGGTGATATCTCATTGTGGTTTTGATTGGCATACTCTGATGATTAGCAATGTTGAACATATTTTCATGTGTCTGTTGGCCTTCTGGAGGTTTTCTTTTGGAAATTGTCTATTGGGGCCTTCTGACCAATTTTTAATCAGGCTTTATTTTATATATTGACTTTTATGAGCTGTTTGTATATTTTATATATTAATCCCTTGTGAGGCATGACATTTGCAAATACTTTATCCCATGGACCAGATAATCTTTTTATTTTGTCAGTGGTTTCTTTTGCTGTGCAAAAGATTTTAGGTTGAATTAAATCTCACTTTTAATATTTTGTTTTTATTTCTTTCACCTTAGGAGACATTTTTAAAAAATATTGGTACCATTTATGTCGAAGAGTATTCTGCCTATGTTTTTTTTTAGGAGTTTTAGAGTTTCAGGCCTTATATTTAGGTCTTTAATCCATTTTGAGTTTATTTTTGTATACTAAGTGAGGAAATGTTCTAATCTCACTCTTTTATATACTGCTTTCCCCAGCACCACTTTTTGAAGAGATTGTCTTTTCTCCACTGTATATTCTTGCTTCTTTTGCTGTGGATTAATTGACCTTAAGTGTGTGGGTTTCTTTCCAGCCTAACTATTCTATTCCACTGATCATGTCTGGTGTGTGCCAATACCATTCTGGTTTGATTGCTGTAGCTTTGCTGTATCATCTGAAGTCAAGGAAGTGTGATACTTCCAGCTCTGTTCTTCTTTCTCAAGATTATTTTGGCTGTCTTGAGGCCTTCTGTCTTTTCACACAAATTTCAAAGTTAATTAGTTCTAATTCTGTGAAAAATGCCCTCAATATATCCATTGGGACTCTTTCACCTTGAAACTGGCACTTTGTGGGGTGTTTCTTTTTTCATCAGTACACATAAGTATTCATCAGGTTTTCATGTTTTAAAAATAATTTTTGCTTTCACTGATTTTCTCTATAGATTGTTTTATAGTTATTTGTGATTTTATTTTTATATTTCATTCTTTCTTATTGCTTTGAACTAAATTTATACTTCTTTCTCTAGCTTCATAAGAGCTTTATCATTGATTGAATACCTTCTTCCTTTTCTAATGTAAGCATTTAAAGATATAAACTCTGTTTTAATATATATCATTTTATTCATCCACATAATAATAGTTTGACAAGTTATGTTTTCATTGCGCTTGAATTCTAAAATATTTTGTGATTTTCCTTTAACTTATGAGTTATTAGGAACATTTTTAAAATTTTCAAATATTTTCCAAATATTCTTTATTTGCAGGCATGCTAGGTTGCTTCGGTCATGTCTGACTCTGTTTGATCATGTGGACTGTAGCCCTCCAGGCTCCATTATCCGTGGGATTCTTCAGCCAAGAATAGTGGAGTGGGTTGCCACACTCTTCTCCAGTTAACACTCGTTACCCATTTCTAATTTAATTCTCTTGTAGTCAAACAATATACTCTGCTTGATTTCAGCTTCTGCATTTTAAGACTTGTGAATATTTCCTTTATACTCAAGAGGACTATTGATTATATAGTCATTGAATGAAATTTTCCTAAATATCCACTTAAGTTGTTAGTATTGTCTGAATCCTTTATTATATTTATGGACTTTTTGATTACATATTTCTTCCAATACAATGAAAATCATATTTAAGTCCCTAAGTATATTTCTTTCTATTTCTTCTTTAGCTTTGTCAGCTCTTGATTATAAATTTTGCTTATGTATTTAGAATCTTTATTATTAGATATATAGGTACTTAGAATTGTTATAGCTTCCTAATCAACTGACACTGTATCATTATTAAATTACTCTATTAATATTAAAACTTTTATTTCTCTAATACCTTTTTGAAAAGCTCAAAACTAGAGTGCATTTTATTTTACTCCCACATTTATCATATTTGGCACCTTTACTTCCCTAACTTTGATCTGAGTTTTCATCTGATATCAGGTGTTTTAGCCTAAATAAATCTCTTTCCTGCAGATCTACTTTTGATGAATTATCTCAGTTCCTGTTTATCTGAATCTATCATCTTTTGTCTTCATTTTTGCAGGGTATTTGCATAGAATATAGACTTTTAGTTTGATACATTTTTTCCTTCAGTCCTTTAACAGTGTCTTTCCATTGCTTTCCAATACAGAAGCAGTATTACTCATCATTATATTTCACAATATGTAACATGCTTTTTCTCTCAGGATACTTATTTTTTTGTCTCAATCTTTTGTTCGAAATAATTTATGTAGTATGTTGTGACATATTTTATCTTTATTTTGAGATTTGCTAACTTCTTGGATATATGGATTAATGGTTTTTCATCAGGTTTGGGATATTTAAGTCAGTGTTTCTTACATATTTTCCACCCCAATATCTCAAAATTTGAGGCTTTGTTCATTTTTTTCCCAGCCTTTTTCCCTTAGGAATTTTGTTTGAATTATTTCTATTTCCCCTACTATAACAGATTCTAACATGTTGACAAGTTCATCCAAACAATTTTTCATTTCAGACACTGTAGTTTTCAGTCCCTGAAATTCCATTGTTCTATTTTCATAGTTTTTATTTAGCTACTGAGATTTTTCATCTATTTACTAATTATAGCCACTCTTTAACTTGTTAAATAAAAAAAACAAGTAAAAGCTTTTTTTTTTTTAAGTCTGTTTGTTAATTCCAAAATCTATATCCTTTGTAAGTCTGCTACTTATTTTTGGGGAGGTGGGTGAGTTATATTTTCTATGTTTCTAGGTATATAGAATATTTTAATTGTATGATTGATATTGTGAATGCTAAGTTTTGAGAATTCATTTTTATTTTTTTTGAAGAGTAGACTTTGTTCTGTCAGGCAGCTAGTTCACAAGCAAATGAACTCGATTCCTTCAAGGTTTAATTTGAAGGTTTATTAGAAGGAGTTTACAGCAGTTTTATTCCTAATACTTTTTCTTTCTGGGCTCTGAGTTGAACTCAGGGCTTTTACTGAAAGATCTCTATTTTTGCTGTTCATTGGTCCAAAGTCTCCAAGCATTCTGCAACCTTCATATTTTCTATTTGCTTCTCTTTCTGAGATAGGCCCTGTACTTACACAGCTAAGTACTGAGATAAAGACTTAAGAGATCCTTTACATAGTTTGCTGAAGTTCTTTTCTATATAGCTCCCATCCTGTGGCACTTATCCTGCAAATTTCAGCCACCACAATAGCCTCAAACTAATTCTCCCTGTCTTAATGGATCAGTTGTGCTTTTCTTGGATGCTATTACCTTACAATGTGGCCTCAAATGTGTCAACAGGAAGAAACTACAGGTTTATTTCACCTTTCATGTCTCAATTGTCTTATTGTCCATCATCTGACTATAGTTGTTTAATGTAGTTTGTAAAGTTTTAGAATTGATTTCTGTAGAGATACTAGGCTGGCAACATTTACTCCATCATATCCAGAAGCATAAGTCTGAAAATTTTGTTGTTAAATAATTGAGAATTCTTTACCAAGTATCCAATATGTATCATAACAATTTAAACTTATTCAAGTATCTCCTTTATTAAGGATCTTAAAAACTATATGTATAGAATCAACTGAATATTTTATAAATATGATTATAGAATTTAAATACAATATATTTTCAAAAGATATTCAAGAATCTTTTTTTTTTTTACTACTTTCAATTAATGTAAAGACAGAGACACTTTGTTAGAAGACTAATCTGGACTACAGAAAATCTCTGAATCTTTCAGAGTATGTTTAAAAAATACAGAAAAGAAACATCCCATGTTCTCAAGTTAATCACTGTCAAAATGTAGAGAGAAAGCTCATACTTGAGAGTGAAACTAACAAGGCTTGGACTATCTTTCATATTATGTAAGAATTCATTGTTTTAAAGCCTAGTTTATTCTCTTTGGTTTATCATCTGTATTTCTTACTTCAAAGTATGTAAGACATATGAATTAAAGTATACACTGCTAATAGAGTGACTATTCTACTACCTTCAGAGTTAAATAGTGAAGTCTTTGCACAAATGACTGTTTACTTTTCCTTTGAGAGGTAGCATAAATGATTTTATGTTAAGCATGAAGGAAAGCAAATTATACTCACTCTGCTACAAGCACCAGTAGTGGTCTCACAGACTGTGAGGATGGAGATGTTCTGAGGTCGGTTTAACCATCTGACCACCGTCTTGGTGTTGCTTACCCATTTAACCATAGTGATATAGTATTCTCTAGTTTGGAAACAAAATTAGAATTTACATTAAGAGCCAGAGAACCTGCATAGTTCCAAAAATTATACTTGTTATTTTATATGCAGAATAAAGAAAACACTATAAGGATGTCATATTACATGAATCTCTCTCTATATATATATATGTATATACACATATACATGTGCTTCTTCAAGTATTGACATATGCAAATACAAATTATGTGTATACATATATATGTAAACATGTGCACATTTACAAATATACAGAAAATCTGAGACTAATGTTAAAAATGAATGATTTCACAGAAGGAATATTTTTAGAAAAATAAAAATAATCAAAATGCTATACCTCTATAAGTATTTTTTTATTTTTTGTTGATTATTAACAGTACTAACATATGTGCAAAGTAAGTAAAAATTTTCTAAGCTATATTCTATTTTACTTTTTCAAAAATATTCCATAATAAATTAAAAGGCAAATCTTATTATTGATTTAATAATTATTTCTTAGGTATGACTTCTATGTCATCTCACTTTATCCAAGAAGACTTGAGATACAGAGTCATGAATAGTTTGTTTTGGTCTTTTTGCTTGTGGGACAAGGGCTACTCTCAATCTTATTCATAATACTTCTTACAATATTGCTTTTCTAGCTTATTCACTTGAAAAAGTTTAAAGCATACAAAGAATCAAATGGAGAGTAATGAGAAGGGCTACCGAATTTTTGGTATACTGAGGATGCTAATTATGATGATTATGATGTCCTCAGACTGGCTGTGGACTGGGAAAAGTTATATTTTTCCCTTACAGTTTATATTTTTTCATTATAGAGTCTATGTTTGGAAATTTACATAATATGTCACAAAACCCCCCAATCCACACATAACAAATGCACTCATCCATAATTCAATTTATGATAAGAAAAATCTAACAAAATTGCCCAGTTTAAGAATATATGGGATGCTTTAGAAATGGTTTGAAAAATGCCATCCATGTATATTATGTTAAAATTAATCCATCAGATTTTTATATGACTTAGAAGAAAAACACTTATGAAAGAAAAACCTTCTGTCCTTAGACACTTCTGGGTTAGACATTCAGCTACCTGAATCTCACATTGCTAACATTATTGAGTAGTTAGTACTATCTCTAGAAAATGTGTTAGCCCATCAAAGAGAAAACATCAGTGGAAGGACAAGCATAACTTGTTATACAGTGAATCTTGCCATATCTTCTTCAACAAGCTCTTCAAGACATCCAGTAGCTTTCACAACCAGCTGAGTCCCACATGAAAATTGCCTAGAAACTCAGTGAAGTCATAGAATAAAGTTCCCTAAATAAAGTTAACAAAGCAACTTCGAATAAAATATGCAACTGATTTAGGATTAATCTTTGGCCAAATCAATGGAACTTATAATTCTTAATAAATATATCTATATATATCTATATCTTGTTCATTTTCACTGTGCTTTATTTAAACTGATTTATTTTACATATATTATGTTGGGCAGTGTGAATACTAAAAAGGAAAAATTATAAGCATCAGCTTTTAAGAAATGCCTAGACATTTTAGCATGGAGAAAAATGATAATGGATACTATAATCAATCAGGAAAAAATGCTGAATTGAGAGAATATATATTTATCATTAATTGGCATAAAAGTGCAAAACTGAAGGAAAACAAATTTGATTGTTATAAACAACTGATCATAGATTGCAAAATCAAAGTGCCCATATTTATTGAAAAATAATGCCACATAGAAGAATTTTACAAATGATCAGAAATTTGTCTCAATTAACTAAAGTGGGTGGTAATATACTGTGTGCCAAATGAGAACTAACATGAATGATTTTTAAAATAGATAACAGCAGGAACAACAAATAAAATTTAAATATTCATTTTAAGTGTTTTTCCTTTCAAAATAGTCCTCAAGTGAAATGTTTTAAGAACATATTTGCAATGTCTTCCCAGATATTGATACATTACATTTGTTACCTATGACAGGAAATCTTGGCTTAAAAGAAAATTTTTACTTATAAAAACAATTAAAATTCAATTAAAAAGAAAATTCAACTGGTACAAATCTGGTGAATAAATGATTTTTAAAAGGAAACTAACTTAGGTGTAAAATTAAGTTAAAAATTATTATTTATAGTCATACCACTTATATTTTCTCTTTGATCAAATAATATTATTTTGTGCATTTGTGCATAATGTATCTTATGTTCATAAGCAAAATTTAGTCTTATGTGAGACATTTTAGTACATATATTCATAAGGATTAGAGTTCTCCATAAAATAAAACTTGTAAAGTTCATTGGGATAATTTCAAACCATTGAAATCTCTATGATAAAGTGTTGGAAATACCCAAAATGAAAGATAAGTGGAACTTGACACCTAAAAAGGTAGGGACGATCAATCCCATATTCTTTCTTTCTTTGTTTCAAGATCCTAGGTGCACATCTCCTTATGATTCATAAAGACTTTTTCAGTTTGCATATAAATATTTAGGGTTGCTCTTAATGAGGAAGTAAGGACATGCCCTTACCTGAAAATGCCACACTATTTGGCCTGCCTGTTGCAAATGTGGCTGTCCTCCTGGAACTTCATCTCATGAACACATTAGATCTGGTGTCCCACAACCAGTGGCCAGCAAAACTGTCCCTTCCTTCTAACTGGCTTTCCTGCTTGTTCCTAGTCTCCATGGCTCTGGATTACCCAGGAAGCCCTCAAGGATCTCTCTGGTCCTCTTGAGCCACAGAGACAGAGACAAGCAGGTTAGAGGGATTGCACTCAAGTCAAGAAAGACTTTCTACTAGCTGGGTGGTCTGGTACAGGAGATCTAATTGTTCACAAGGGTGTGTGAAATGGAGGTGCCAGCATCATCAGCAGACAGGTGCGTTAGTAGTCACACCTGTGTTTTCACTGGCTTCCTGTTCAATCACTCCCCTTTGTTCATAACAGTCTTTGTGCAAATATGCTCACATGCTTCCAGATAATCCAAGATCTCTGCCCATTAGTGTATTGTGATGACATTCATGACTAACTCGCAGCTAGGTCCTCTGTAGACCTCTGTTATTAATAGTAAATACGCATTACTTATAAGAAGGGTCATTTCCCTAACAAACATACATTTATTAATTATATTTTTGGAAGGCATAGACATTCATTGGAAAAATAAGAGATGCAGACTAGACATGCTTCAATTAAATAGGAAGAAAAAGCATGGCAGTTTTAAGCCCAGAGTGACAGTGGCAGTTTGACAGCATCACATGAATGAAACAGTCTGAAAACAATGGGTCACAAAGGGTGGATGAAAAAAGAAAGATTTCAGGTAAACAAAATAATGTCAAAGATGGAGAGTAAGGAGAATCTAAAGATAAACCATTATTTTTATTCTTCAGCCTAGAGATGAATTAACACAGGAGATGATCACTTCTTCAAAACAGTGTAACAATTCACTACCCTGTAGAAAAATCTACATGATTCATTGTTATAAAAATATTTCCTCTAAAAGTTAGTTATATGTTTTTAAGTTCATACCTAAATTCTCCAACATCTATGGAAATACTGCACTTAATAAATATGGAAGTATTGCTACTAATGTTGGTACCAATAAACTAATTTGTATATTTATATATCTCATGGGGCTTCCCTGGGGCTCAGATGGTAAAGAATCCACCTGCAGTGCAGAAGACCTGGGTTCAATCCCTGAGTTGGGAAGATCCCCTGGAGCTGGGCATGGCAACCCACTCCAGTATTCTTGCCTGGAGAAAACCCATAGACAAAGGAGCCTGGCAAGCTACAGTCCATGGGGTCACAAAGAGTTGGACAAAACTGAGCGACTAAGTACACACTCATATATCTAACAGTTACAAAAATAAAGAGTTTTTGTTAGTTTTGAATGATTTAAGAATACCATGGCAAATAAGATTGGGAAGACAGATAAAGGAAAATAAGTATATAAAGGATACCTAAAGTACCACAAAGGAGAAGGCAATGGCACCCTCCTCCAGTACTCTTGCCTGGTAGGCTGCAGTCCATGGGGTTGCTAAGAATCAGACACGACTAAGCGACTTCACTTTCACTTTTCACTGTCATGCATTGGAGAAGGAAATGGCAACCCACTCCAGTGTTCTTGCCTGGAGAATCCCAGGGACGGGGGAGCCTGGTGGATTGCCGTCTATGGGGTCGCACAGAGTCGGACATGACTGAAGTGACTTGGCATCATCAGCAGCAGCAAAGTACCACAAAGGGCTTCCCTGGTGACTCAGATGGTAAAGAATGCACTTGCAATGCGGGAGACCTGGGTACGATCCCTGGGTTGGGAAGATCCCCTGGAGGCAACCCACTCCAGTATTCTTTCCTGGAGAATCCCCAGGAACAGAGGAGCCTGGCAGGCTACAGTCCATGGGGTTGCAAAGAGTTGGACATGACCTAAGCAACTCAGCACACAGCACAAAGTATCACCTAGGGTAAACTCCATGTCCAAAAGACACTAATGCAGTTGAAACAGTTATATAATCTATAATGCATTTGAGAAAAATATGGCAAGTTTTCAGGAAAAGCACAAATAATGCTAAGATAAATCATCATGTATGTATAGGCTTGTGTGTGTGTCTGTATGTGTTTGTGTGTGTGGAGAGAGAGAAAGAGAAAGACTGAAACACACACACACACACCATACATACACAAAGACAGAAAAAAAGAGATAGGGACAGAAACAGAACCAGAAACAGACAGAACATGGCTTCAGAAAAATTATTGTGTATCCTGGTGGACATTTCCAATCCCCCCCTAAAGTATAACCAAGATAAATTTCTTAAGGTCAACATTATCCTTAAATCATTTGCATTGAATATGCTCCATTTGCCAGATCTAGTCTGGAATTTGTCCCTTGCTCCCACCGTTTCCAGAGCCTGAACTCAACCAACAGGTCCCCTAGCCTAAGAGAGACCTCTGGAGGAACTCAAAGCTTTAGAGGAGAGGATTCAGTTTTATTCTTTGGACACTCTCCCCTCTTTAGGGTCTGGTTTCGTGGTGACTGAATTGTTCTACCTGCTGGTCCATCCTGTTCTTTTGCTACAGGCCTTTTCAGGCTTTTTAAGGAAGCCTGCCCATGGTTCCTTCAGTCCTGGGGTAGTAAAAGCTTTCTGCTATTGCAGACTCTTTTGTTGCATTCCCATCCCTTGTGAGTTTCCTTTTAATCCTTCCCATATCTTTGCTAAAGGTCCCTTAATTAATACATTTCAATTGCCCCTCTTGAGTGTGTCATCTTTTTAATTTTCAGAACCCTGACCAATACATTATGAAAAATGATAACTCTTAGATCTCAAATGTGTATATAATCAGGGAGGGCACAATAGTTTTCTAGCAAATTTCCATATGGCTAAAGTACTGAGTATTAACTATTATAGATACTGAAAATCCTAAAACAAAATCAAGAGAAAGTATGAGATTAATTTCCCTTTGATGTGCAGATAAATGTAGCATTCTTTGATTTGCACCGTAGATATATTTCTATGTTGTTCATGCTTGTGTGTTTTTAGACCCATTAAACTAACACCTGTGCTTAGAGAGGCTAAATATAGGTGATAGGAAATTGGACTAAAGTGTTCATCAGGAATAAATGAATA
Source organism: Ovis canadensis (assembly GCF_042477335.2). Classification (NCBI taxonomy): domain Eukaryota; kingdom Metazoa; phylum Chordata; class Mammalia; order Artiodactyla; family Bovidae; genus Ovis; species Ovis canadensis. Next base: position 186,488,892 of record NC_091246.1, on the reverse strand, counting down.
AGGAAATGCGTAAGGAAACATGAAAACTGAAGCACGGGGAACATTTGAAAACACCATTTTGAAGTAAACTTTGATCTTGAGTTTTCCAACAAAAAGAGTAAATCACACTTTGGTGCATTTCACATGTAAAAAATCGCAGCTATATAATTGTTGTTTTGTTGTTTGGTCATTAAGTTGTGTCCAACTCTTTGAGACCCCATGGTCTGTAGCCTGCTAGGGTCCTCTGTCTGTAGGATTTGCCAGGCAAGAATACTGGAGTAGGTTGCCATTTCCTTCTCCAAGTTACATAATTATGGAAGAAAAACAAAACATGCTAACATGCTACATACATTGTATACATAAGGTATTACCTGACTGTTCCAAATGTAGATCAAATTCATTGCCAGAACAACATATCTGAATTACACTTAACTTTTTCTTCACAGGATGCTTCTTCATTCTTAGAGAGATCTAGTATATCATTCTATATTTCTATATATTAGATTTCTTACATTTAAAGATATGCAATATCTTTTTGCAATGGGTACCTAACTTGATCATATTTTACCTCAAATATTAAAGAGATATGTGCTTAACTAATACTCTAATAATGACAATTGATTCCACCTTTAGAAATTTTTGTATTTGCTGACACTACTATGTCCTATCTGGTGAATTCATTAGAGATGCTCAAGTAATAGCATTAAGAAAGAAATCTGGACATTATAAAATTGGCTTCCATTTTAAAGATTTTTAAAATTAATGAAAATTAGAAATTATTATTTTAAGATGAGGGCATTCAGGCCCAGAGAGAGATAAAGTGACTTATCCAAGGTCATATAATAAAGTGGCAACAGAGATATAACTCAAACACTCCAGTCTAGTGCCCTTTCTGTTAGTTCAGAGTGCCAAACAAATCAGAGAAAGGACAGATAACAAAAAAATATTAATAATTTTCATAATTGCTTCATTTGTGTGTAAAACTTTCACTGCTGGTAAACCAAGTTCAGAAGTGGAAGTTTCATCTGATTTGGTCAACCTATACTGTATTCTATATGTCAATTTTGTGATAAAAGTCTTTTATCACAATCTAGATAAAATACTCTATAACTTGAAAGATGTTTTATTTTACTTTCTATCTCTCCTGCCAACTAATCTTAGGATTCTATGTCAAGCATACTTTTTCTTTGGACTTCATCTTTTCCATCAATAATAGGAAAAGTCGATATTAGATAGTTAATGGAGGCCTTTCCAGTGTAAGCATAACATATATTTTTAACAACTCTTCAAGGAGGAAAAATGTCCACAAACTGGAGGCTGTACTATCTGTGAAAATCCTAAATATGATGAAAATTTCCAAAATATGTCAATGGAACACTAAGTGGTATTTCAACTTCAATCAGTCACCCTGTAACTATTTTGATATTAAAAAAACAAACTATAAGCTTAGTTATATCATTCAATATAGTGTAAAATATATGGTCAGGAAGATCCCCTGGAGAATAAAATGGCAACCCACTCCAGTACTCTTGCCTGGAAAATCCCATGGATGGAGGAGCCTGGTAGGCTACAGTCCATGGGGTCACAAACAGTCGGACATGACTGAGCAAATTCACTCACTCATAGTGTAAAATCTCCAGAAATGTTGTAAATTTTCACCAGGTTAAAAAATTTGAAAAGTCAACTTACAAGTTTGAGATCACTGTGGATTTCACAATCCACATGATTATTTTATTAGCTGTTCAGTTATTGGAGATTTTACTAATATTAAAATGATGCTTTTGATCCATATGATATATTTCTTTTGTCCCTGCTGCTGCTGCTGCTAAGTCTTCCATCGTGTCCAACTCTGTATGATCCCATAGACAGCAGCCCACCAGGCTCCCCTCTCCCTGGGATTCTCCAGGCAAGAACACTGGAGTGGGTTGCCATTCCCTTCTCCAACTATTGAAAGTGAAAAGTGAAAGTGAAGTTGTTCAGTCGTGTCCGACTCTTAACGACCCCATGGACTGCAGCCCACCAGGCTCCTCCATCCATGGGATTTTCCAGGCAAGAGTACTGGAGTGGGTTGCCATTGCCTTCTCCATACTAGAGCTTAAATAAATAGGATTTTTGTGTAGGATATTTAAAGCAAAATCTCATTGAATTTTTCTGCCTGGAGAACAAAGCTAGGAAATCACTGGCAAGTTAACAGGGAAAAAGTTGGAATATCATACACATTTTAGGAAGATGGTACTCTTTTAAAGAGAGCCATTTAAAAATATGGAGCAGTTATTTTCAGGAAGAAAATTCAATAGAAAATTATCCTTTGCCCCCATCTCTCTCACACATGTCTCCTGCTAAAGATCTAATTCTGGCTATCAGTATATTCAGCCATTTTGTGGTGCTGGTAATCACCTTAAAACTCTAAATTCTTCCTGGGGACAAGAAGAGATCCAGAATGAGTTCATTCTTACACTAATGGAGGCAACCTCAGTTTTATTTTCAAGTGAATTTGTTGATCTGATCACATCTCTCTCCAAATGGCAACAAAATGATCATTGGAGTTAATAGATCTATTTTCTGGTAAAAGTGAAATTGAAATTACATACCTTGATTTAAAGCTATCTGGTGGCATGAGTTCCAAAGTATGAGTTGGTCCATATAGGTTTACAACATATAATTTGATTGTTGGGTTCACTTGACCTGCCTTTGAGAAAATGAAAGTTGCAATGCAAATATATTAAGTATTAGAATATATTGAGAAAGAAAGAAAATGCATTTTGATTCTTTTGCAATTTTGTGTTAGAATAGGGAAAACGTTTAATTTCTCTGAAGTAGAAATGATTTTAAATTCAACAACTTGATTGCTTTCAATTGTTTTTGTAGATTGCTGCTTCTCAAGCATTTTAGTCAGACAATTAAAGGTGATAGAAAATCATGATGGCTTTATTCATTAGGCAGTACTACTGTGTTCTTCCCCTAGAATGGCTGGCTTTACAAAACAACTCACACTATAGGATATGAAATGCAAAGGGAAGAGAGCTTGGTTAATTTAAAAGTAAGAAGAGGAAGAAGAAAGAAAAAGAAAACATACCAAATCCTGGTGCTGAAAATTCCACAATACCTAATCTGCTCCATGCATTAGTCATCACAGGTATTCTTTTAAATTATAATGAATACTAAAATGAGGTATAAATTCCCTTAGGATGTAGTATGGAGCAGATTGCCTTCACTATGCACCTAGCTTGAAGACTAGAAAGATAGTGGTAAGAAACTGTAATTTGAGTCTATTAAATCAAAATACATGAAATAGTGACTAGGCTGTATAGCAGTTAGTATGTTTCTGGCTCCTCATATGTGTTAAAGCACCTCGTGAATTATCTTATTGTATGTTCCTACTACAGTCCTAAGGCCTATTTAAAACCATTTCCCAGATGGAAAAGCTAAGCAAATTGTTCAAGGTGAAGCATCCAATAACTAAGGGAGCCAGTATTTAACCCCAGGATGTTCTTAACTGCTCTAGTTTTGCTTCAGTTCATTCCTAGGCAATTATCATCCAAATTTTTAAAATATACTGTGAACTTTTAGGGAGCAGACCTGGGAACTTAAATCAACATATCGCAAGTATGCTGGATGAATGGGTGAAAGAATGTTTGTGTGAATAAATAATAGAATCAACTGACTACTTGTAGCCCAATGTGTTTCTAAAAAATACATCATCATCATTGTGGTCTAGCTGCTTTGTGAAGAGAAGACCAGTGAGATATACAAAGGACAAGGAAATTAAAAGTGAGCTGAATTAAAAGACCTGGTAAAAATCAAAGGAGAATAATAGCACTGATTTAAAGATAATGAAGATTCACATTCAAGGAATGTGAAAAAAATCCAAAATCCAGAGTTAAATTAGGACCAGAAGCAATATGATGTGTTCCTCCAACAATCAGTAATAGCTCCTCAAGAATATCTTGTTAACTTATTCAAAATCAGGAGCATGGAGGGGAGGGAGGGGGGATGAATAGATGAAGAAACAGAAGATTTGTAGAGCAGAGCAAAATACTCTGTATCTTTCATTACACATCTGTCCAAATTCATAGAATACATGAACCAAGGTTGAACCATAATGCAAACTCTGGACTTTGGGTGATTACAATGTGTCAATGGAGCTTCATCAGCTGTTATCAAACCCAACTCTAGGGGCGATGTTGAGTGGCAAAAGCAGTTATATATGGTACAAATATCTTCCTTCTCCTTAAGTTTGTTGTGAATCTTAAACTGCTCTGAAAAAAAAGAAAGTCTTCATTTAAAAAAACTGACTAGTACATCTGTAGAAGTGTATCATACACAAGTCAGGAGTTTGATCCAAAGAAAGGAGTCTGGAAAAGCTTTCATTTTAGAAATGTGGTGACCATAAACAGAGATTATGAAAATGGTTCATATGATAACGGGCTTCCTGGAAAATAAGCAATGAACTTGCCTCACAGAGAAGCCTCTGGTGTCAAATTTTGTAAAGCTTTTTATTCTAAAACTCTCCAGTGCCTAGGTTCCTCTGTCTTGAGCAATATACCCTTCTTCCTCTCTTAGTAACTGTTTTTCACATCACTTTTGTTTTAATTAAACTGCCATGTTCCACCTTGAAAGCATTGTGTCTTTCTCTGTATTTTTTGAGTGCAATCATTTCTTTAGCTTGATCAAATATGCTAAAATTTAGGGTGGGGACACAGTATTTTCCAATGTCATTCAAAATGCTGTTCATTAGCCAGCAGAATAAATGAGAATTTTATAAACACAAATTCATGGCCCCAACTGGACCTATATTCATACTCAGAATCAGAATCTTGGGGTGTGGATCAAAGAACCTGGGCTTTAACAAGATTCCTGGATAATTTTAATTAGTATGCAAATGTTAACAAAATACTGATATATTAATATGTGCATATATCTACATATAGATGCATATTACTGCTCAGCAGTTATTAAAGGTGAACTTTCATGAAAATCATCCAGAGGTCCTGGAAAGCTTATTAAACCTATGATTGCTGAGCTCCACCTGCAGCATTTCTGTCTGGATGGGATATAAGAATTTGCACTTCAAATAATTTCCCAGATGTGGCTGATACTGCTAGTAAAAGGGCTACATTTTGAGAAATGGTTCAGTTTACAAATCAGAGAAGTCTGGGTTCAAATTTTGACTGTTATTTACTGGATATGGACCTTGGATAGGACAAGAAAGATTCTAAAGTATTATTTTATTTGATTATAAAAAATGAGACAATGTTACTCTGAGAATATGTCACAGAAGTTTTGAGTGAAAATAGATTTTGTTTCTGCGGAAAACAACCATCTCATACTTTTGTTATATGGACTAACAAAAATGATGATTTACAAAGGTGCCCAAAATAATATACATTTACTTAAATAATTAACTCATGAATTAAATACAATGGATAGACATTGATTTTTCTAGTTTTTTTATTTACTGTGTTTATATTTTTTAATCTTTCAGTAAACTGATTAAAGAAAATGACATATTACATTAAATCTAATCAGCTTTTGTGAACTCTTATCAATGATGCATAATTTTATGACATATTTTGTTGAAAATATACATGGTTATTACCATATATTAAGGCAGTTTTTTGTTTTTTTCTGATCTATAAGACTGTAAGGATAACTGGTATTCCAGTTAGCTTCCATGTGGCCAAAATCAAACATTAAGCTGTTTCTAAAATTCAGCTGTTTAGAATTCTATAATCTCAATTTGATTTCTTTCCATGGAGTTTTGAAATTAAGTGCACATTGCAAATTCACTTATATCTTTTAATATTTGAATTGCTTCAATAGTTTGCAAATTAAAGGAGTTCATCTATTGGGCTTTTATAGTTAATTTGCTACAAAGACTGAAAATCCACAGAATCCTTCCTCTATGATTCTGAAACACAAACCTCAATAATAATTAACCTTATTTTACTGGCAACCAAATTGTCATTAAACAAGATAATGTTTTAATTAAGAAGATTAACCTGAGGTTATTGAGATATAACTGTGTATCTTTTTTGTACTGAATTGCTAATGATAGTGTATTTTATGAGTCCTGAATCATGCTGAATTAAGTAAAATACAAATATATTTGTTTAGTGTAAGTATTTCATTAGAAATCTGACCACATTGGGTATTTGTTGCACTCATTTTAATGTAGTTTAATTTGAAGCACAATTTAGTGTGAATTCTATGCATTACTGAAAAGTCTGAAGGACAACTTTTTGAAAGTTTATTGCATAAGTAAGAGCAAATCAAAGTAACATATTCGTTAGTGGAAAAGTTAACCAGAGTATAAAATAAAGAAATTTTGAAAATTCAAGTAATAGACTCAAAATGATACTGAAATTTATTCTGAGAACAGGATTAAAACTCAAAACTAGTTTCTTCGCGCTCTTGTTGCCCTAAGTATCTGCAGATATTTCTACTGACAACCACCTGAGGACTTGGAATTCTTTCTCTTTGGCCACTATAATATATGTCTTGTCTTTATTTTTAATACTGCTTAACGGTAGTTATGAATACACTCAGGACCTTTACTATGTAACACACATCATGTATTAGATATGAGGCTTCCCAGGTGGTGCTAGTGGTCAAGAACCTGCCTGCCAATGCAGGAGACGCAAGAAGCACAGGTTGGATCCCCTGGAGATATATCATGTATTATATATATAGCATGCGTGGGGCTTCTCTGGTGGCTCAGTGGTAGAGAGTCCACTGTAAGACAGGAGATGTGGATTTGATCCTTGTGTCAGGAAGATCCCCTTGGAGGAGGGTATGGCTACCCACTCCAGTATTCTTGCCTGTAGAATCCCAAGGGCAGAGGAGCCTGTTGGGCTACAGTCCGCTGGGTCACATAGAGTTAGACAGAACCAAAGCGACTGAGTGTAAACATGTAACATGTTTGATGCTATGAAAGTTATTCATACAGAGCTGAGTCATTTGTACTTAATGGAGCCGCCAGAGCTCCACATCTGTTAGTTAACTTTACAAGGAGATATTTTGATTCCAGCTACATCTTCTGAGATACAAGTTAACCTCTGGTACTTTTACAGAGAGAGAGAGACAGAATCAATAAATTTGAGTTATTTCTCTGTTCTCAAAATAACTATGACTTTTATAAAAGGACATAGCCTTTTAGAGCCTTATTTTGCCCATTTGTAAACCAGAGGCAATTGTGAAAAAGGCCAAATAAAGAAAAAAAGTGAAAGGTCTCTATGAAAATATATAGTATATTATTAGCATACATGATTTACCCAATACCTAAACATTATTTTTATTTTATGCCTACTTACTATATTAATTAAATAATAACATAAATGGCAATACATTGTCTAGGTTTGTCAACCCAGAATCTTCTGATTTACTGCTAACTTATTTAGATTTTCTCAGATGTTTTTATATGTCCATTTGTTTGCCACAGACAATAAAATTTTAAGGCCTAGGAGTGTCTAAGTTCAAGTACCAAGTCTGTAACAGAGAAGGCAACTTGAAGATGCAGCTATGACATATGGCTTTTCTGTGAATCCTAAAATCCCCACTTCTCTTGGGAAATTAATTACAGAAAGTGGTCCCTTACCTGGATTTGATTTTAAGCCCTTCATGTGGTGCACACACTGAACATCCTGAGTGACTTTCCTGCCCATTGACTTGCTGTTTTCACAACAAAGACCTATTATTCATTTTGTGTTTACATGGTCAGGTGAACTTTCATTATAAGTAAATCCAATGGGATGAGAATCTAGTTCAGATAATTATTTTGTTGCTAGGTCAAACTGCCATATTTTCCTGAGGAGCATTGAGTATATGTGTTTTCAGATCTATGCCCAGAAAATGGCCTAAAAATGATATTTCAGAATGGTGAAATCAGATTCTTCTCAATCCTGCTGCCTTCCATAGCTGCCAGTCAATCACACTGATATTACAGCCTACCCGAAGGAAGATGGGATGGGGAAAGAGAAAGCACAGAATCTCCATGAGCAAATAGCCTTCTCATCCCTCTCAATATTCACTCCTTTCCTTCCTCCTGTCCCCAGGAGTCTTGTGGATAACAGGAATATCAGCAAAGTTACCTCCCCCACCCACCGGCCACACCTTCACTGCAGAAGTAAAAAATGCATGTGATGCATAATTTTTCCAGTACTCTGCATAGCAGTTAAGGTGATGCATACATTTAAAGGTATACCGCCTATTGTACTTTGTAAACACAATGTACAACTCACTAAAGAAATGGCTAAAAAACAGCTTCTAAATAAAATCACAGCCACCTCTTACCTCCTTAAGAGTTAAAATGTGTAAACTGAAATTGAAAAGTTTTCTATAAGACTTCTTTACATGACTAATGTCTAGGGCTACCTCACTTTTTCTTCTTTTTTTTTTTTTTTGTAAACATGGGGAAAACAAGCTTTAAAGCACGAATGACATTAATTAAAAATGACATATAAGAGAAAAACCAATATACTCCAGATGTTTCTGCAGCCTGCTTTCAGAGGCCTTACCCAACACTTAAAAGTAGCTTTGCTGAATAAAAATATACCAAGAGACTCAAAAGGCAAATTGATTTATGACCTTGTTACTGAGCTGACCAAGGGGTATCAGAAGAAGTGGGGGGTTTTTCTAAACCTCCATGCTGAATATGACTTCTTTCTAGTTTCATGTGAGATGCAAAGGTTGGAGATGGAAATGGCAACCCAATCCAGTACTCTTGCCTGGAAAATCCCATGGACGGAGGAGCCTGGTAGGCTACAGTCCATGGAGTCGCAAGGAGTCGGACACGACTGAGCACCTTCACATCACATTAAAATATTTAAACACTTTTGAGGAAAAATATTTATAATAAATTTTCATCATGAGAACTCACTATCACTCCTTAAAAAGATATCCATTATTTGTTCTTCAGTATCAGTTTGTTATCAGTTTGTTAGAGGATATGGCAAGAATGGTTGGGTAGAGTCAGGGCCTGTGGACTTAGCATTAGGAACAAGAGAAATTGTGCTACTCATAGAAAAAATAATTTTGCTATCTGGGCAAGAGTTCCATATTCACTTCACACAATAAAACAATTCCAGCTATTCCAGCTATGCCTGACTATGGCTCTGCCTAGCATTTTATAAAGTATGTTCCAGAGTATGCTCTGCCAAAAGAATACTGATGTTAATATTAACACTAATAAATTCTCTAGGCTTAGTCTCTTCTTTATTGGCAATTCTTTATGTTTAGTCTATTTTTTTTAGTGAGATTCTTCATGTTTAGTCTATTCCTTACTGAGATCCTTTATGCTTAGTCTACTTTTTATAGGAGATTTATAATACACATTAGCATACAGTGTATTAACTGCTCTGAGAAATCATCTGAAAAAAACTAGATTTTTTTTTTAACTGAGAATTCCCAGCTTATTTGACTGTGATAAACAACTCACAGAATATACCTCAGAGAAACCTTTGCTCTGGCATCAGTGCTGACTTATGTTTTCTCACTCTCTTTTTAATTGTGAAAGTGAGAGATAAAGACTGAGAGCATCAAAGGGAAAGAAATGAAGCGGAAGTTCCTGCAATCTTGAATCATCTTCACCTGTGCCTGTGCAAGCACAGTGGATAGACTATCGCATGCTCTTAAAATCCTGAGTCTGTCGACAAGTAAGGGGGTTTCTTTAATTCTCAGAAGACAACTTGTTTCTGAACCAAGAATACTATTGATAACTCAGTGGTGCAGAGAGAAGGGGAACAAACTAGCATTTCCACATGACTTACCTTAGGATATGGATACTGCTTTCCTTTGGGATACAAAGCTCCAGTAAACCGAGGAATAACCATGTTAGGCACCAAGGAATCATTTATCATTAGGAAGGCGAGCCTTTCTCCATCTGGTGACCACCAGTGGGCGATGTGAGAATGCAGAAGTTCCTCTAGAATAAATGAGTGTTAGTTTGAAACCAACTGTAGATGTGGGCTCACTGACCCACAAATGTCTGTCCTTGAAATCTCCATTGTACACAAATATTTTCTACACAGTGTGGTGGATCTGATTCAATTTCATGGAGAATTCTCTATTTCCAGGTTACCCTTTCGGTCCCAGGAAAAACAGATGCAAAGGAAGGAAAGAATAAAGCAGTGAAGTTAGGATTTCGTGGATTGCCAGCGATTTGAACAGAGGTGAAGGCACAACGGAAGTAAAAAGAATAAGAAGAGAAGAGTAGTTGAAACTGAAATATGACATTAACCATATCCGTGTCACCTTTCCTATTTGCATTCAGTCACATTTCCATCCTCTCATCATCAAACTAGTCAAATACCCTGCAGATTCGTTAAACTATTTTAAAATCTAAGGAAATAAAATTAAAAATATACTGCATAACTTCTGTGTGACCCCAGATCCACTATCCACTTTCATATATCTGATTTCTGGCCCAGGAAATTAACTCATATGAACTCTATCGAAAGGGCTCCCATGCACTCTAGAGCATGGCCATTCTGGTGCTTTGGCAAGAGATTATAAGGAGACGAGTAAAACGGCAGCATGTATTCCCTTGACTCTGTCCTGCAATGCCACCCAAGACTTGCTGTGTGTGTTAAATGATGCTACTCTCCCATCAGTGCAGCCTCATCTACACAATTTCCTCCTTTTGTGTCTGATAATGGCTCACGTCTGTTACCATAGCGGTCGTCATTGCCCGGCTGCTATTAGTCTAGATTATAGTTCTGCTATTTATCTTTTTGTAAATAAACCCCTTTCAAATTATTGAATATGCTGACTTTTTTCAAGACTCAGAAAAGTGATCTTAAAAATCAGATTTTGAGACTAGGTTGGAGATGTATCTGTATCTATCTACATATATATATACATATTGATGTTTAATCTATATCTGTCTATCTATATGTATATCTTTTATGTGATACTAACATTTCTTGGGGGAACTGGAGCATAGATAATCCATAGCGAGGGATGGAATCACAAATAGTCAGTTGTCACTGGTGATGACATAGGATGAAATGCAGCAAGAGAGGAAGAGTGTTGGAAGGACAGTGGTTGTGACACTCAGTTGTTGCAACAAGGGCAACTGTAAAGACTGTGAGTTTTTACAAGACCTCAGAGGGACTACATAGAAATAAACAGAAATTGAAACCATGACCACTAAATCAGGAAAACTCAAAAGGTAGCCATGACAACTTTGGTGTTCCTCTCTTCTGTGGTGAGAGGTCCCACATCTGATGGAAGGGCAGATGTGGCAGAGGTCTAAGTTGTGTTGCAGAGCTGAATCACAAACTATGGTTTGAACTCCACTTGTTTTTTAAAGCTGAGAGCAGGATTGGGGAAGTGTTTGGAATTGACACAGTATAAGAATGCTTAGGTAGATGTGTGCAGCACACTTAATGCTTTTTGGACCAGTCTCATGAATAACCAGCTTTACAATGGAATATTGGCTGAAGATTTTGAACTTCAAAATTTTCGCAAATCTTCTTGCTGACTGAGGCAACCTCTATCCAAGGGAGCTAGACCTGCTCTGCATAAAGGCAGAGTATAAAATGAATTCCTGTAAAGCTTATGAGTTGGCATCCCTAGGGAAGAGTAGGACATCTCTTATCAAGTGAGAGAAAATTTATTGGGATTGTATTTATTTAAAAGTTTAGAGGGCCTATACTTAATTTCTAACATAATTCCACAGTGATAAGAGAGCAGACCCTGTATGATTTCAATTATCTTTAGACCATGAAATTTTTGCATCTTGTTTTATGTTCCTGGATATGTTCCACTGTCCCTTGGCTTAGTCTATGGGAACTTGAATAGATTCTGTATGCTGCTATTGTGTGAAAATTATATAAATCTTAAGTACGTTGAATTAGTTCATAGTGCTTTTTCACGTCTATTATATCCTTCTACTTTTCTGTCTTTCATTCTATTAATTTTTGAGAACTTGATATTGAAACTCCAACTAAAAATCTTAATTTATAGACTTAAAATTGATTGTTATATATAGTGGAACTATATAACCTTGTTCTGTATTTTCCAAGTCTTCTGTGAATGTGTCATCATATTTGCATAATTTTAAAAATTTAAAAAAAAATGTGTAGAGGTCCTGGACTCTGGATTTTGAAGAACATCATAAACCACATTCACACCTGTTGGCCAGTTTTGCTCCCAGGTTCCCTGGTGACTCAGATGGTAAAGAATCTGCCTGCAATGCAGGAGACCCAGGTTCAATCCCTGGTTCAGGAAGGTCCCCAGAGAAGGAAATGGCAATACATTCCAGTATTTTTTCCCTGGAGAACTTCATGGACAGAGGAGCCTGGCAGCTGCAATCCATGGGGTCACAAAGAGTCAGACAAGACTGACCAAATTTCACTTCACTTAAACCTGTAAAGCCACCAGTTCTGAGTAGAACCTGAGCAGGAGAAGGTTGTGTAGCATACCAGGGCCATGGTACAACCTTCCTACCATCTTCACTTTGTGACCCAGCAGATATGATGGTGATATAAGCATCCATGGCAAACTGATTTTGTGTGCAACTCCTGACAATTACCATATGACAGTTGAACCACAGGCATTACAAGGTTTACAGAAAGGCCATTTTCTCCTGTGTTGATAAATATTCCCCAATTCAAAGGCAGCTCTCTATTGAGCTATGGTAAAAATAATTAGCCTTACTATGGAATGCCAAGTGACGATGCAACCAAACTGCCAGTTATGAAATGATTTTTATCTGATTCAGTGACCACAAAACTAAACATATACAGCTATATTCCACTGTAAGATAGAAAAGGTTTATATGAACTAGACCAGAACATATAGGTGAACTCTACATACAGGCATCCTCTACTTTATCCTCTTTCTTTTATTTCACATCTATGCTTCAGGGTATTTTTTCTAACATAAACTGGCAGAGGAGGAATACATGCAAGCCTGGTTTATGGGCAGGTTTGCATGATGTACTTCAGCACACTGGAGTTGGACAGGCTCTGCTTCCCTTGTGGCACAGCTGGTAAAGAATTTGTCTGCAATGCAGGAGACCTGGGTTCGATCCCTGGGTTCGGAAGATCTCCTGGAGAAGGGAAAGCCTCCCCACTCCAGAGAATTCCATGGACTGTATGGCGTTGCAAAGAGTCGGACACAACTGAGCAACTTTCACTTCACTTTACTACAATCTGATTCAGGAGTGATATTAAAAGACTATAACAAACATAAACTCCCCCAGTTGGAAGGCTTTTAAACAAGATATATATTTTCCACTTCTTGTGGAAGGAGACTTGGATTGAAGCATGGGGTCATCCAGACTTCTGCATAGGAACTAATAAGAGTCCACCTGGTCAGGGATATAGAAAAGTAAAATTACAGATTTAGTGACAGAAAGTCTAGGGAAAAGAAGTGTATGGAGTTGTCAGAAGGTGTAAAAATATAAACATTTGAAGATATTAGTGTCCAGCTTAATGCCAATCAGAGCATATCCACAGCAGAGGAGGTTCTTAATGATCCAATCACAGCATGGCCACCAAATGCATGTCCGTTTGCCACCATGACCTGCCAATAATAGTGATCATTAATAAACTCTTCACATGGCATTATTTACCAGAAGACCCAGCTGACTGTCTGATGACAGGTAGACTACATGGAAGCTCTTCCATGAAGAAGGGGTAGCGTTGCTGTTACAGAGACATACACATGGTCTAGGTATAGTCGTACATTTGCTGTCTTTAGGCCTATCAGTACTGCTATTCATGGGTTTACAGAATAACTTATCCATAACCACAATAACTCACACTATGTCACCTCCAAACAGTAACTATTTATAGCAAAAAGAGGGGCAATGGGCTCAAATGGGATGCACTGATTTCATCATGTCCCTCATTAGCTGTACATACATGCTTGAAAGAAGAGTAAAACAGCCAGCTCTATCTCAATTTTGGTACTATTTGTTTGACAATATTCTTGAAGTTGGGATGTCATCCTACAGATATTAGTGTCCTACTTAATGTCCAGCTGAGTACATCCACAGCAGAGGAGGCTCTGTGTCCCTCCTGAATTACTAGGAAGCATAGGTCTAGGTTAAGGGGTAAAAGTGTAATATTCTCTTTCACTATCACACCAGCAATCCATTGGGCACATTCTGTTTCTTATTCTCATGATAATAGGCTTGGTGGGTTTAGAAATCCTCATGCTCAAGGGAGGATTACCTCAACAAGGCACAAAGCCATAATTCTGTTCCTCTGAATTGAAAACTGAAATTTCTCTCTGACCATTTTGGGCTTAGTATGACTGGGGGCAAAAAAACTGACAGAAAAAATAGTCACTGTACTGGGTCCAATGATTAATCTCATTGCCAGGAAAATAATGTGCCTTAACCATAAAAAAGAGGACAAGGGAGAATCTATTTGGAATTTAGCAGATTCACAAGTATTCTCTGATATAATTCCATCTAATTTTCCAATTCTACATTTCCATACTCCAATTTCCATTTTAATGGAAAACTAAAATGGTTGCAACCTAATTAAGAAGAGGAAGCAAAGGAATAAGATTCAGCAGGAATAAAGTCTTGGTTTGATGCACTAGGTAAATAACCTGTCTATTCTAAATGCTGGCAGAAGATAAAGGGGAAAAATAATGAATAGTTGAAGGTGCTTTGATTATCAATTAAAGTCTTAGGATAAGTTTTTTTTTTTCTTAATAAGGGCATTCACCCCCAAATCTTCTATGAATAACACAAGTATTTGGCTGTAGCTATCAATTTCATACAGGAATATTACTGGACTGATATTACTGTACAATGAAACAGTACCAGGTGGGCCTTTGTATGCTCCTATTTTGACACCACAAACTTTTCATTGGAAAAGAATATTCCCATGGTGTCTAGTCTAAGCATGGCCAATATGAAACCAGGCAAATCAAATAAAGAGAAAAGAAGTTAGTACATGGCGTTTATTTCTTTGGTTCCCACCCATGAAGTCATTTGGGTGTGGCTCTGTTCCTCAACCAAAGCTTACTGCTCTAGAACTATGAAAATTACACATTTCCCTCCTTCTAGGTCCTAGGAACAGCTGCCACACCTCTTCAGATTTTAATGGCTGAATTATTACTGGTCACAGGCTGGATACTCTTTGTCATTTTTAAGTGGCTCCTTCACAGATAAAGCTGAATACTATTTTGATAGTGACTTTTTTTTTTTTTTCCAGTAGTGATCCTGACACTGATTTACTCAAGTAAGTTAAAATTCAGATAAGGAGACATGAGTCATCCACACAACACACTGAAGAAAAAACATGCTAAATGACAATTGAATGTTTAACCTTAAGTCTTATGAGATTGTAGGTACAGAGAGATCACAGTGTGTTGCCCAAAATCAACACTCAGGGTTTCTAAGAAACAGGTACTGTCCTGGATGCTGAAGTATATATACACAAGTACTTTCCAAGAAAAGAAGGTCTCCAATTTGAGAGCGCTATTCAATAGAAACTAGACACTATCTGCTCTTATTTATTTTAGAGTGACTTATGCCTAAAGTTTTTCCTCACAAAAATGCCAAAATAGCAAAGTAGTACAAAGAGTTATGTGACTTCCTTCAGGTATAAAGATAAAGCTAACCAAATAGAAAGGAGATAAATGAAAAAAATCTTTAATATGAATTTGTTTAAAAGTCCTCTTGGACAAGGCAGTTCTTTAATTGCAACTCAGAGGGACTTTTACTCATGGATATAAACCTCCTGTAATTATATCATACTATTTACAAACAATGTATTTTCACAAATTGCATCCCATTCCATTTCATTGTCTCTATTATACTGATTTAGAAAATCTCACTGCAGAACAGATGGAGTTTTCAACACATGTTGTTTTATATCACAAACACTTAAAAATATAGCCTAAACACAGCATTCACTGAAAACTAACTCATATATGATCACAGTGTTCAGATTAACATTTCTGAAAAGTAAGCTGATTTTATCCATTTGAGTTTATCAATTTACATAGGATTTCCTGGGATGTTACTGACCTGTGGTTTGTGGTTGACTTTTCCCCTACTGTTTGTATCTTACTGTCAACTTTTTGAAAGTACTGTCTATGTTCAAAACCTCTTGCTTCCCATTTACACTTCCATCCACTGAAATCTTGCTTATGGCACCACCAATTTACTGATTTTTATCTTATCAAATTCTGATAGCAAATCCAAAAACAACTTTGGAATCCTTAGCTGTTTGACCTTGGACTTAGCATCATTGTTTACCCTATCTTCCTCTAGCTTCCATGGCTGCATCTCTAATTTATATTCCTTTTATCTGTCATAGTTCAGTTTTACTGGGATTTAGTAAAAACTCAGTAACTATTTGTTGAATCAATTAATGGGTAAATGTGACTCCCTGTGTGTATGAAAAGGCACAAGTAAAGTGAATACAGGCATTTCACATTGTTCTTACCAAATAACAAAAAATTAAAAATCCCAGTTTGTTGAAAAGGATATTGTTTATCTTGAAATTTTTTAAATCTCATTTCTTTATTCTTGTCATTCTTAGAGTTCAATGCAAAAACTCTTTCTTCTATAAAACCCCTCTATATTCCCCCAACCCATCAGAATTAACTCTACTTATGGCAATCCACTCCAGTACTGTTGCTTGGAAAATCCCATGGACGGAGGAGCCTCGTAGGCTACAGTCCATGGGGTCGCAAAGAGTTGGACACGAATGAGCGACTTCACTATGCATATATTTAATATGATGACATGTAGTTCTATTAGAAGACACTTGCTTCTTGGAAGGAAAGCTGTGATATACCTAGACAACATATTAAAAAGCAAAGACATCACTTTGCCAACAAAGGTCTGTATAGTCAAAGCTACAGTCTTTTCAGCAGTCATGTATGTATGTGAGTTGGACCATAAAGAAGGCTGAAGGCCAAGGAATTGATGCTTTCGAACTGTGGTGCTGGAGAAGACTCTTGAGAGTGCCTTGCACAGCAAGGAGATCAAACGAGTTAGTCCTTCAGGAAATCAACCTTGAGTATTCATTGAAAGGACTGATGCTGAAGCTGAAGCTCCAATACTTTGGCCACCTAATACAGAAAACTGACTCATTGGAAAAGATCCTGATGCTGGGAAAGACTGAAGGCAAAAGAAGAGGGAGGGAGAGGATGAGGTGGTTGGATAGCATCACTGATTTAATAGACACGAACTTGGGCAAACTCTGGGACATAGTGAGGGACAGGGAGACCTGCTGTGCTGCAGTCCATGGGGTCAGAAAGAGTTGGATGTGACTTAGTGACTGAATAACAATAGTTCTATTTCTATTTCTATTTTACCATGCTCCAGATGGTTCATTATATAATAGCTGTTTATAGTCTTTCACTTCACTAAGTTGGAAATATCCAAAACAAAGAAGCTCATGTTCCTCATGATATTGCTCTCAGATAATGCCTGACAGATATATGTGCTCAATAACTGTTGAATTGAATTTCAGAGAAGGATTACTTTAAAATATGAGATTCTAAAATATATTTGTAAATCATATATGCATACTAGTTCCATTATTCTGAATGTTCAAATAATAGAACTTAAGTCATTTTTTTGTTTCAATTTAACAGATTCAATACTTCATAGAAACTTTCAAATTTGTAAATTTAGCAACTGTATATTCTACCTTTTTAAACAAAACATTGAGCTGATATTTTAGTTAAATATGTCAATTTGTATGAATAAGATTTGAGGTGATTTGCATAAGTTATATTTAAAATGCTTCACTTTTAGCACAAAGTTCTATTTTTCTTCTGAACTTCACCAACTTTTAAAAACACATTATATTTTATTTGCTTTTACTTTTCTTAGGAATTGAATAATACTAGACAGGGAAACAATTGCACTTTTAAAAGACTTCTAAAGACTCCACTTTAGTGACGGTGGTTGGAGGCAACAGCTATACTCACACATTGGCCTGGCCCTAAAAAATTAAGCCCTAAAAAAGTAATGCACTTAAAATTTGCCTTAAAACATTTTATTATCTTTAATGTGACTCTTCAAAACTGTTTTTTCCTGTAATTACAGAAGGTACATTTCAATTTTAAAAAAAGGTAAGTGGAAATGATACATGTTACTTCCTGGGTTTCCCCCACACCTTAATTCATATTGTAGTTGATTTCTGCAATGTAATAAAAAAGAAATTTCCACACTAGAGTATCACAAACATACTATTAAAAATCATACGTGCTCAGTTGCCAGTTGTGTCTGACTATTTGCAACCCCATGGACTGTAGCTCACCAGGCTCCTCTGTCCATGGAATTCTCCAGGCAAGAATACTAGAGAGGGTTGCCATTTCCTCCTCCAGGAGATCTTCTCAACCCAGGGATCAAACCAGTGTCTTCTGCACTGCAGGCAGATTCTTTACCACTGAGCCACCTGGGAAGCTCCCATTAAAGATCATATGCATTCCTAACAGAAAGTACTGTCTCTTCATGAGTATATTGAAGGGAAAAGAGAAGGTCTGGATTCTGGGAGCTGATGGCACATTGGACAAGTAAAATGATGGTTCAGTTCAATCGCTCAGTCGTGTCTGACTAATAGTAAGTTATATTATATTATTATTAAGGTCCATGTGGGACTCTTGAAGCATAGATTGGGGATGGCAGGCAAAATGTTGAGGGAAAACTCAATGACATCTGAATTGCCTAAATCCCTCTGTCAGACCTTAATACCTTAATCCCTTGGTAGGGTCCCTTCTCTTGGAAATGAAGCAAGAATTGAGGTAAGCCAGAGTCTGGCTGATGAAACAGACCAGAGAAATCTAATACCTTATGTCCATAATGCATATCATCCTTTAGAGAACAGTGTAAGGCCTTCCACTGTAACAGGCAGAGTAGCCCAGGATGAAGCACTGGCTTTGAAGACACACATTCAAGCCCCAGCTCTGCCCTCATGAAGCTGAGGTCATGCTCAAGAAACCTATCCTCCCTGAGTCTTGGTTTCTTCAGTAAGTAATACTCTAGGATTGTAAGAATTAACTCACACAGCATATCTGAAATTTTCTAGTATATGTAGAACATATGATCAAAGGTGTAACTTTAATTTGAATGGCAAAACCCATAATTTTCCCATTTTCCTGTGTTTTGGAAAGTGTCAGACCTACTGTGTAGTCTTGAAAGTTTTTGTTACCCATTGGTCTTGCCTTTATCCAACACATTTTTAAGTTTCAGCCACAATATATAGGTTTCTATTCTCTAATTAAGAAAGTAACTCTATTTCTCAAATAATGGTCTTTGATTTATACCCTTATAATTTCCTCAAATATGTAATTCCATAAACTTCATGAAGCTTTCCCTAAAAGACAGAGACCTGAATCATCTTGATCAATGGTCAATTCAGTACACTGTACATTAAGTTTACTCCCAGTTGATTCAAAATTTCTTCTGTGTAGAGGATCCTACTTTGTCACCCAGTGAGCATTCCAGCACACTGTGAAGCACCAGTGTTCCCACTAAATTATTCCTCTTCTGCTGGTCTGCTCACTGTGTCTGCTCCCACTATTTATTTACTAGTGATCCAACCAGAAGTCCAAGAATCATTCCTGACTTCTTCAATTCATTTCATCCTTTTAAACATTAAGATCTACCTATTTGACTGCCTCATCAATTTTAGAATCTTCTTTCCTTTTTACTGCTTTAACCCTAGTCCTATTGCTCATTCTCTTTTGATAGAACATAGGAAAAGACTTCTGGTTGTTCAGTGGTTCTTTTTGCTATTCAATTCCAGCCTTACACGGTAGCTAAAATGATCTATTTATGAGGAAGATCTAATCTTGGCACTTCATTGCTTGAAAAGCTGTATAAGTTTCCCCATTTAATAGTGGGAAAATAATTGAAATCTCAGATTATTTTTAAGGTTACTGCCTCTTGGTTCTTGGTGACTTCCTTTTTCTCAAATTTTATGCCTCAATAATACCATGCATAAAATAAATTTAACCTGAACAACATGTGTGTGTATATATATATATACATATAGACACATATGTCTCAAACATAGAATCATGTAAATCATAACCAGTCAAAATAGGAGCAATACAAAGATATGAAAGTATGAAGGCAATTTTGAAAGGAAATGAGAAGGAATAGTGATCTAAGTATTGCTCCAGAATGAACAATTTTCTTAAAGATTATATAAAAATATGTCATTTGTATGCTTTTGAAACTAAATCTATTCAACTCACCTTCATATAACCAGTCAGCAATTCCATTAAAAATAATTCCTTCTTTTCCAGAAGATGTCAGTCGCAATGAACTACTCTTTATATCAGGTTGATAGTAGATATTATTTTCAAAAATGTAAATCTGTATAAGGAAACATGCAAATAAATCAAAAATATTAGTAACTATTTTTTATACTTTCATATTGCAGAATATTAGCTGAATAACTATTTAATTACTTATTTGCTTTTAATTTGTTTTTATTTAATGCATATTTTTTCATTGCCTTCACTTATTAATGGCTGTTTCTTTTCCTATCATATCTATACCCAGTTATGATTTTGAAATTACATGGTACTAGGTATTGAAGCTTCTAAATCCACATATTCAACCACAATGTTCATGTGCTTAATAATCTTTTTCTCATAGCACAAAATTGATTTAGGTTTGAGGTAAAATTTTGCATACTTAAGAGACTAATCACACAGTAGTGTCCGATTCTTTATGATCCCAACGACTGTAGCCCACGAGGCTCCTCTGTCCATGCAATTCTCTAGGCAAGAGTATTGGAGTGGGTTTTCATTTACTTCTCCGGGGGAATCTTCCCTACCCAGGGATGGAAGCTGGGTCACCTGCATTGCAGGCAGATTCTTTACCAACTGAGCTACTAGGGAAGCTACTATTTTGCATACTTAAGAGATTAATCCTGGAGAAGGAAATGGCAACCCACTCCAGTACTCTCGCCTGGAGAATTCCAGGGACAGAGGAGCCTGGCAGGCTACAGTCTATGGCATCGTAAAGAGTCAGATATGACTAAGTGACTTTCACTTTTTCAAGAGACGGATAACTATACTAGATACAATTTTGGTAACAGCAAACTTCGAGAAAAACTTCAAGTTGGGGTCTTTTACAAAAAAATAAAATAAAATAATAATAATTGATGATCAATGAAATATTTAGAAAATCTCTCTCATTCTATCCAGTTCAACTCACAGATCCATTGATGAAAGGAAAAAATGACAAAATTCCTTCAAATTGTAAAGTGGAACACACCTCCTTATGCCCCAAACTTCCCTGGTAATTCCTTTTTAAATAGGGCAGTAGTAATAATAACCTTGTGCTTGAGGATTCAGGAAAGAGTTTTAATATGAATACATTACAGATTCTTCCAAAACATTGGAAGTCTTTCAATAATATCAACATCATCATTAACAACAACAGCAGTCCTAACAAAGGAACATCAGTAGAAATTAAACAGTATCTATCCACACTTAAATATATGTCTTTACTAGAGATAATTCAGGATAAAATTATCTATAATTCAGTTTATGTCAATGTATGGCAAAATCAATACAGTATTGCAAAGCAAAATAAAGTAAAAATAAAAATTAAAAAATATATTTTTTTAATGCCAAACATTTCAAACTGTTGGTCTATGTGATGATATAACTGTCACAGAACTATGTTTCATCCACATATTTGGGGGAATAGAATATTCTTCAGTGAAAGGTCACTTGCTATTTAGATTGACATTCTTCTAAGAAGGTGAAAGACGGCCTAGTCCCTATGTGTTCTAGCATGCTGTAGGATCATTACATGATTGTAGATAGGGCAAACTAAAGGACATCTGATATAATTGTCTAGAGATCCTAGATTTTATTTTTATTTTTATTTTTATTTTTTTTTGGTTTTTTATTTTTTAAATTTTAAAGTCTTTAATTCTTACATGCGTTCCCAAACATGAACCCCCCTCCCACCTCCCTCCCCTAGAGATCCTAGATTTTAATACTTGATGTGCACAATGATGAAGGCAATCTTAATAACCAGAATGTTTTATTGATATTCTACTTTGATTCTGCTGAGCAAGCATTTAACAGTAAGAGTATTTAGTTAGGGCTTCCCTGGTGGCTCAGACTAAATCCATCACTACCTGTTGTTTATATTACAGGTGAGTATGCCAAGATAAGAATAAGAATTGTTGGGGGGTGGGGGGACGGAAAGAATAGATGTTTAAACATATGTTTTATAATCAGGCAGCCTAAATTTAAAATCCAGATAACTTTGATAATTTGCTTAAGCTTTCCAAATTTCAATCCTCTCTTTCATACTATGTGGATGTCTCACACCTACTTTTGAGAGTTGATGTGAAGAAGAACCGAGATGAATGTAGAACATATAACACACGTAGCCATTTCTAGAAGCAAGGCTGACTTTATCTAAGATGATTTGCTTCAACATCTTACACCTTTGCAGGTATTGCAGATTCTAAATCAAATTAAAACCTTTAGGGCTACGCTTCAGCTGATGAATAAATTAACACAAATTTTGACTGTTAGGATAATTATGTTGACTATGTATTACGAATAGTTATAGCAGCAGTGGCAGTACTATCAGGAGGAGAGCAAGAGAGTGATATTCACTGCTTTCACTTCATTTAGAAAGTTTCAAGTGATAAGAATAAAAGAAATAAGCTTATTATCAAGGTATATGGGTCACACTTAGGCAAAGTTTGAGAACTATATCTCAGGTAACTTAAAACTGGATGGAAGTTGTTTTTTATGACTTTAACAACATCTCATTACTGAGAAATAACATTAACTTTATAATAGTCATCTAAAGTTAATCTTTGTATAAACGCACACTACCCCCTTTGCCTTTCACAAACAGTATGTAACATAGACACACAAAAATCATTTTTAGGTGGAGGGAATCCTCCTTTTGTTCTAGAATCTTCTATGAGTACTTGTAAGTAAATAGAAATTCAGATTATCCACACCCAGACTATATCAGCACATGTGACTATTATCAAAAGTAAGGGTCAACAAAAGAGTCTGAAATGCAGTACTTGGATGCAATCTCAAAAATGACAGAATGATTTCTGTTCGTCTCCAAGGCAAACCATTCAATATCACAGTTATCCAAGTCTATGCCCCAACCAATAATGTTGAAGAAACTGAAGTTGAATGGTTTTATGAAGACCTACAAGACCTTTAAGAACTAACACCCATAAAAGATGTCCTTTTCATTATAGGGGACTGGAATGCAAAAGTAGGAAGTTAAGAAACACCTGGAGTAACAGGCAAATTTGGCCTTGGAATGTGGAATGAAGCAGGGCAAAGACTAACAGAGTTTTGCCAAGAAAATGCGCTGGTCATAGCAAACACCCTCTTCCAACAACACAAGAGAAGACTCTACACATGGACACCACCAGATGGTCAACACCGAAATCAGATTGATTATATTCTTTGCAGCCAAAGATGGAGAAGCTCTAAACAGTCCACAAAAACAAGAACAGCAGCTGACTGTGGCTCAGATCATGAACTCCTTATTACCAAATTCAGACTCAAATTGAAGAAAGTAGGGAAAACCGCTAGACCATTCAGGTGTGACCTAAATCAAATCCCTTATGATTATACAGTGGAAGTGGGAAATAGATTTAAGGGCCTAGATCTGATAGATAGAGTGCCTGACGAACTATGGAATGAGGTTCGTGACATTGCACAGGAGACAGGGATCAAGACCATCCCCATGGAAAATAAATGCAAAAAAGCAAAATGGCTGTCTGAGGAGGCCTTACAAATAGCTGTGAAAAGAAGAGAAGCGAAAAGCCAAGGAGAAAAGGAAAGATATAAGCATCTGAATGTGGAGTTCCAAAGAATAGCAAGAAGAAATAAGAAAGCCTTCTTCAGTGATCAATGCAAAGAAATAGAGGAAAAGAACAGAATGGGAAAGACTAGAGATCTCTTCAAGAAAATTAGAGATACCAAGGGAACATTTCATGCAAAGATGAGTTCGATAAAGAACAGAAATGGTATGGACCTAACAGGAGCAGAAGATATTAAGAAGAGGTGGCAACAATACATGGAAGAACTGTAAAAAAAAGATCTTCATGACCCAGATAATCATGATGATGTGATCACTCATCTAGAGCCAGGCATCTGGAATGTGAAGTCAAGTGGGCCTTAGAAAGCATCACTACGAACAAAGCTAGTGGAGGTGAAGGAACTCCAGTTGAGCTATTTCAAATCCTGAAAGATGATGCTGTGAAAGTGCTGCACTCAATATGCCAGCAGATTTGGAAATCTCAGCAGTGGCCACAGGACTGGAAAAGGTCCATTTTCATTGCAATTCCAAAGAAAGGCAATGCAAAAGAATGCTCATACTACCGCACAATTGCACTCATCTCACATGCTAGTAAAGTAATGCTCAAAATTCTCCATGCCAGGCTTCAGCAATACGTGAACCATGAACTCCCTGATGTTCAAGCTGGTTTTAGAAAAGGCAGAGGAACCAGAGATCAAATTGCCAACATCCACTGGATCATGCAAAAAGCAAGAGAGTTCCAGAAAAACATCTATTTCTGCTTTATTGACTATGCCAAAGCCTTTGACTGTGTGGATCACAATAAACTGTGGAAACTTCTAAAAGAGATGGGAATACCAGACCACCTGACCTGCCCCTTGGGAAATCTGTATGCAGGTCAGGAAGCAACAGTTAGAACTGGACATGGAACAACAGACTGGTTCCAAATAGGAAAAGGAGTATGTCAAGGCTGTATATTGTCACCCTGCTTCTTTAACTTCCATGCAGAGTACATCATGAGAAACGCTGGACTGGAAGAAACACAAGCTGGAATCAAGATTGCTGGGAGAAATATCAATAACTTCAGATATTCAGATGACACCACCCTTATGGCAGAAAGTGACGAGGAACTAAAAAGCCTCTTGTTGAAAGTGAAAGAGGAGAGTAAAAAAGTTGGCTTAAAGCTCAACATTCAGAAAATGAAGATCATGGCATCTGGTCCCATCACTTCACAGGAAATAGATGGAGAAAAAGTAGAAACAGTGTCAGACTTCATTTTGGGGGGCTCCAAAATCATTGCAGATGGTGATTGCAGCCATGAAATTAAAAGACGTTTACTCTTGGAAGAAAAGTTATGACCAACCTAGATAGCATATTCAAAAGCAGAGACATTACTTTGCCGACTAAGGTCCGTCTAATCAAGGCTATGGTTTTTCCTGTGGTCATGTATGGATGTGAGAGTTGGACGGTGAAGAAGGCTGAGCACTGAAGAGCTGATGCTTTTGAACTGTGGTGTTGGAGAAGACTCTTGAGAGTCCCTTGGACTGCAAGGAGATCCAACCAGTCCATTCTGAAGATCAACCCTGGGATTTCTTTGGAAGGAATGATGCTGAAGCTGAAGCTCCAGTACTTTGGCCACCTCATGCGAAGAGCTGACTCATTGGAAAAGACTCTGATGCTGGGAGGGATTGAGGGTAGGAGGAGAAGGGGACGACCGAGGATGAGATGGCTGGATGGCATCACGGACATGATGGATGTGATTCTGAGTGAACTCCAGGAGTTGGTGATGGACAGGGAGGCCTGGGGTGCTGTGATTAATGGGGTCGCAAAGAGTCGGACATGACTGAGTGACTGAACTGAACTGAACTGAACTGAACTTAAGGGTGATTTAACCCAATGTAATATTGCTCCAATTCTCAGCTTTTTGAAGGGAACAAACTCTAAGTCAAAATTATTAATAAAAACTCCATGATTTCTGCAGATGTATAAATTATCCAAAACCATTGACCAGTAATTACATTTATATTTGAAGAACAGATTGGATGATATTCAAAATCCATATAAAATTGACATCTGCTTCAATGTAAAAGAACAAGCAATATGGAATTAGAATTTTAATACCATTTGCTAGAAGCTGCAATACCAGGAGATGTCCCTAATATCTTTTATCTGTGGAGAAAAATTAGTGGCTGGCTTTATAAAAATGTACTTTAATAATATTCTAAACTTTTTAAAATTGCCAAAGTTTTTTCCTTGAATTATATTAGTTTCATATAATAATCACAAACTCTCATCATTATCTAAGCAATATGAGAGCTGCAAATATTCCCAGGTACTACTTGGGCCCACTGATGAAAATAAACTGGATCCAAACAATCATCAAGGGCTGTGACTAGATTTAAACCACATTGAAAATATGACAAACAGTAATGTCATTTATCCTAATACTATTGATTAAATTATCATAATAGTTTTATTGTCTTTTATCAATTTTTTCAAAAAGCCCGCTATATAGTTGTTGTTCAGTCTCTCAGTCGTGTCTGACTCCGTGACCCCATGGACTGCAGCATGCCAGGTTTCCCTGCCCTTCCCCATCTCCAAGAGTTTGCTCAGACTCACGTCCATTGAGTCAGTGATGTCTATTTGACCAGTTAAGTTTTCGGTTAATAGAGCAAGCCAGATGTCAAGTTCTTCAAAATCTGTGGTCTTAATACACTTACAAAATAATTTAAAACTGGTAAAGTCACCACAAAAGCAACAGGAATACAGTTGAAATGTTATGTGTGGAATCATGGCAAAATGAGAAGTATGCAATAAGTGACTCAAGAAACTATTCTAATCAATACATTAATTGAATTGATATTACTCATCACCAAGTGATTAAACACAATATGTGTCATTGTACTGCAGGAGTCTTTAAGAGCTGATTTTCAATTTTCTGCCTTCTCTTCCCCGCTGCCACAACCGCAGTAATGTTTCAGTGATGGCTGCCCCAGACGCCAGGATTTCTGGGTGAAGAGGTATGGAATAAATTCTTTCCCCTTCCCAGACAAATTGTGATGGACGTATGGCAAGAAATGAACATCTCAAGTTCATCTGAAGTTAAAAGTCATTAAGATTTTGAGTTTGAGAACAACTGCAATGTAAATTACCCTACTGTGGCTGATTTAATCCAAGACAATGCCTACTACAAACTTGTAAGAGCAGGCTGTTACAAACCTCAGTCAATTTAATTGAAAAAGAACATCAGAATAAAACAAATATAACTGGATGTTACACCTATTTTAGCTGAAATATTACTGAAAAGATATCCCACCTTCACTGATTTTAATTGTTTTTATGATAATTTTAAATGAGAAAACTAGATCATTCAAAAAAATCCCACGTGTTGTAATGGTTTAAGAGAATTTATAGTTATTAGCCAAGTTGGGATAGGATGGGGGTTGCCTTTTACTGTTGCTTGCTTTCTGGAAAAAATGTTGGAATTAATAAAATATCCTAGAGAACACATATATATGTTCTGTATAAGTAAAATAAATTACTCAAACTCTTAAAAGCCAATTTGTAATTTGTTGTTAGAAAGAACTCTAGCTAAATATGCCTGAGTTATAAAAAAAAATTTAATGTGTAGTCCTTGTCTCCAAGGAGATTACAATTTTATGTGAGAGATAGATAGCTAAACTTCTAAAACCCAAAGGAGGAAAAACATGTATTACAGGGCTTAGCCATGAGCATCAGGAGGCAGTGTGGGGGAATTGGCTCAAACAGACTTTTAAAGATTACTCAGTTTAAATTGTGTCATTAAGGACAAAGAGTGATTCCATAGGATTGGGAAGGTGGAGAGGAAAAAATTCCAGGCTGAGGGAACAGAATGAGCTAAAGCCAAAACTGGACAACTATGGAAAGGTGAAGGAGAACAGTTCTGTAAGATTCAAATATATTTCTATACACCTGTGGTTGCTCTAAGAGTTAAGATGGTGCCAAATCACAGACCAACTTGAATACTAGACCAAAGTTTGAACTCTCCTTTTTTGGTAATTGACAGCTTAAGTTGTTTATAAACAAATGAGTGACTAGGAGGTTACTTAGAAAAATGCTTTGCTGTGTTTAGTTGCTCAGTCATCTTTACTCTTGGCGACCCCACGGACTGTACCCTTCCAGGATTCTCTGTCCATGAGGATTCTCTAGGCAAGAATACTGGAGTGGGTTGCCATGCCCTCCTCCAGGGGATCTTTCCAACATAGGAATCAAAACAGGGTCTCCTGCATGGCCGGCAGATTCTTTACCAGCTGAATTATCCTGGAAGCCCTACTTAAGAAAATAATTGTTGGCAGTGAAAGAATATAAAGGGGAAATGAGAGAGTGTAAAGGGGAAATGGTAGATGACAATTCAAATATTCTGCTTCATAGGGATGGTAACTGTCACATTGATGACAAATTGACATCATATGACAAATTGTCGACAGATAACTTCTGTTGACTAGAATTTGCCAATACTTAGTATGTCTCACTTGGATCCTATTATGTTTCACTTTCCAGAGTCAGTTCTTGAAGGTTTTAATGCTAGTTTCATACCCTTCAAATTATAGACAATTTTTATCTTTTGCCCTGACCCAAGAGAGTGTGAACATTCTCCAAACCATATCCTTGGCTCCTTTTGGCTCCTGGCATATTAACCATTCTCCAAATTGATTATATTTCCTGGTCCAATAGTAGCTCCAAAACTTGTGTGGAATCTTTGTCTTTTGCTTTGTCAAGAATAGATTTGATTTTTAAACATGAAAGCTTATCAGTTTCTTAAATAATTTGTATTGGAGTAAATTAAATATGTGTTACTAAAGTGAGTTTAATGTAATGCTATTTTGGAATTAAATGACACAAAAATATTTTGAGTTATATGAAGCCATTATTAGAGACAGATGTTATCATTTTTCAATAATAAAAATGTTTTATCATAGGGACACTATTAAATCACATAATTATGTACATATTGCTTTTTATCAGTAGTCACCTTGAACACATACATATCTTTGAGCTGTACCAAAGAAGTTAGATTTACAAAAGGCAGAGGTATCATAGATCAAATTGCCAACATCCGTTGAATCGTCAAAAAAGCAAGAGAGTTCCAGAAAAAAAATCTACTTCTGCTTTATTGACTACATCAAAGTCTTTGACTGTGTGGATCACAATAAACTGGAAAATTCTTCAAGAGATGGTAATACCAGGACACCTGACCTGTCTCCTGACCAATCTGTATGCAGGTCAAGAAGGAACAGTTAGAGCTGGACATGTAACAACAGACTGGTTCCAAAACAGGGAAGGAGTGGAAGGAGTATGTCAAGGCTATATATTGTCATCATCCTTATTTAACTTACATACAGCATACATCATGCGAAATGCTGGGCTGGAGGAAGCACTAGCTGGAATCAAGATTGCTGGGAGAAATTTCAATAACCTCATATACACAGGTTACAATACCCTTATGGCAGAGAGTGAGGAGGAAATAAAGAGCCTCTTGATGAATGTGAAAGAGGAGAGTGAAAAAGTTGGCTTAAAACTCGACATTCAGAAAACTAAGATCATGGCATCTGGTCCCATCACTTCATGGCAAATAGATGGGGAAACAGTAACAGACTATTTTGGGGGGCTCCAAAATCACTGCAGATAGTGACTGCAACCATGAAATTAAAAGACACTTGCTCCTTGGAAGAAAAACAATGTAGACAGCATATTTAAAAGCAGAGACATTACTTTGCCAACAAAGTCCATCTAGTCAAAGCTATGTTTTTTCCAGTAGTCATGTATTGATGTGAGATTTGGACTATAAAGAAGTTGAGAGCTGAAGAATTGATGCTTTTGAACTGTGGTGTTGGAGAAGACTCTTAGGAATCCCTTGGACTGCAGGAGATCAAACCAATGCATCCTAAAGGAAATCAGTCCTGAATATTCATTGGAAGGACTGATGCTGAAGCTGAAACTCCTATACTTTGTCCACCTCATGCGAACAGCTGACTCTTGGAAGAGAACCTGATGCTGGGAAAGACTGAAGGCAGGAGGAAAAGGGGACACCAGAGGATGAGATGGATGATTGGATGGCATCAACAACTCGAAGGACATGAATTTGAGCAAGTTCTGGGAGATGGTGATGGACAGGGAAGCCTGGTGTGCTGCAGTCCATGGGGTCGCAAAGAGTTGGACATGACTGGGTGACTGAACGGTACTGGACAGAAGTTAAGAGCCCTACCCAGGTGGAAGGTGGTGACTATATGCTGACCACAAGCACATAGAACCCAGAATGCTTGGAACCAGAAAGTTGATGACTCTGATTCTTGAAAGATCACCCTGTTACCTTTACACAACCAATCATAAGAAAGTCCACAAGCTGCAAGACCTTCACCCCAAATATTGCCTTCAAAAACTGCTCCCTGAAAGCTATCAGGGAGTTCTGGTCTTTTGAGGATTAGCAGCCAATTCTATTTGCTTGGCATCCTATAAATAAATGCTATACTTTCCTTCCCAACAATTCAGTGTCAGTAGATTGGCTTTGCTGTGTGGTGGGTCAGCAAACACATTTGCTTTGGTAACACTAGCAAAGAGCAAAATTTGGTTTCTGATATATGAATGATGTCTGTTTTTACTCTGGGCACTGTGAAAATAGGATTGTTCACAAGAATCAAGTTTGCATATTTGCTGCATGTATATTAAACAAAGAAAAAGAAAAAAAACATGCAGAATTTTTATTAGTAATCATTATTCATTGAAAATGCTACCATAAAAGTAATCAATATTTTACTGAAAGCCACAGTGTATCATTCAACTTTATAAAAATTCTGTTTCTTTTATTTTCCAGTATGTAGTAAATTCTGAGTGCCCATTTATATAATGCAAAGTAAAGCTATGAGCACAAGTTAAAGTTTGATTACCTCTGACATTTTGGCTTTGAATAAATCTGTCTGTCACTTATGGAATACTGCTTTCATTTCTCTGCAGGAGCATCTCTGGGATAGAATAACTCACTCAAATCATTCATGTCACTTTTGTACCAGTACCTGACATTCTAGAGATAGAATCACTATCAGAGAACTCTCATCCCTTGACATTTGCAATTATTCACATGAGGAATCCCTTTCAAAGAGTTCTTATTTCTTAAAACTTTTACAGAATATTACACATTCTCAAAGAAGTGAAATATATCCCTTTGTCTTAGATTCATAATTAGGTAAGTCATTCCTCAGTTCCAAAGCACTTTTATTCATGTTTTTTTTTTTTTTTTAGGAGAAAAATGGATACCAGATAAAAGTTAACAAACTATAGCTGAAAACCAACTCCATCAATGATATGTAACAAAAGACTATTTCTTGGCTACATCAGTGCCTAAAACTCATTTAAGGTAAGAGAAGCTGTATGATAAATTGATCATTTTGGAAATTCTTGAAAAATCAATTAAAAATACTTAATAAACTGGGATCCATTGAAGACAGTCAACATTATTACATATTTTTAAAAATTCTTAATGTGTTGATTTATATGCATCAGAGTGATAAAGAATTGTATTATCTAGTCATTGTGGATTCATTTCTTCCTCTATTCCAGTTTCTTTTTTATTGTTTTTTCACCATTCCATCTTCTTGTCATATTATCTTTTTCTAGTCCTTCATTATATATCAAATATGTAGCTGGAATTGTTTATATGCTAGACACTTGCTAAGTTTTGAGGACAAAAAGCAAGATCTTATGATCTAATGTTCCACTCCAATACAAGCATACACAAATTATTATAGATGTGGCTAGTAAAGAAAAGTAAAACCAAATGTATGAGGATATTAATTTAGTGAGAAACTCTACTGCCTAATATGTGTCATGGCAGTAGAACTTGAAAGTGAAGTCACTCATTCGTGTCTGACTCTTTGTAACTCCATGGACTATAGACTATCAGGCTCCTCTGTCAATGGAAAATAAAAACAAAAGGAAAAGTGTAGAAAATGGGATTTCTATCAGAGAGACATGGGATCAAATCCTGGTAGGTTCTTTGTAAGACTGATGTAGCTGCCAGTTGCAGGATCATAATCATATTTTCCTGTGGCATTGCAAACAAATCTTCCTATAAAAATTCTATGTTCAACAATGACTAACCACTCATGGCTTCTGTTCATTTCCCCCTCCTGGAATTCCAGCTTTTTCATTGATTCTGAGAGCTTTCAGAAACCTATTTAATGAATTCATTTTAGGTTGAATTGAATGTGAGTCCACATCTCTTGCTTACTTCCAGGAATCCTAATTTCCAGGTAACACATGACAGCTTAACAGTTAAGCCCTTGTGGGTAAGAAAGCCCTTCACTGTCAGTTATGCTAAGAGCATGCTGAATTAACCCCTCTTTCTTTCCAGTTCTCATCCACCCCAGGATTCACAAAAAAGCAGGCTGTATATACACTTTAATCACTGATGTTAAAACAATTTGATTTTACATTTCTATTGTAACTCCTTGTGTTTCAAGTGGAGACTCCAAAATTTCAAAAAGAGTCCATGACAGAGGTTTGAGGGAGAGTGGGAGTAATTCTCATATGCTTATCAATGTGTCTGTGCCTAATGCTTTCCAGTTTATGGGCATGTTGATAAGAAAACAAATTGAAAAATGCAGAAGGTGGAACCAGCCTTGGCTATCTCCCATGCACATTCTACCCACAGCTCTGGACTCTTTATTCCACTTCATGCAATTTCAAGGCATCCCTGATCACAAATGAAAAATACAGGCTCTTTTTCCAATACAAGAATATCCAAACATTTTTTACTCTATCCTTCCAGAATACTAAATATCAATAAAATAACCATTAAAATACAACCTGATAATGAATGTCTGTGTCCAGAATTAATTTTATTCTAGATAATGTTTCTAAAAACTTATTTTTTTTATTTATTTATTTTTTATTATTAACATTTTTTTTTCTTTGTATTATTTTTTTTAATTATTATTTTTTTTCCTTTTATTTATTTATTTATTTATTTTTTTAAATTTTAAAATCTTTAATTCTTACATGCATTCTCAAACATGAACCCCCCTCCCACCTCCCTCCCCATAACATCTTTCTGGGTCATCCCCATGCACCAGCCCCAAGCATGCTGCATCCTGCGTCGGACATAGACTGGTGATTCAATTCACATGATAGTATACATGTTAGAATGTCATTCTCCCAAATCATCCCACCCTCTCCCTCTCCCTCTGAGTCCAAAAGTCCGTTATACACATCTGTGTCTCTTTCCCTGTCTTGCATATAGGGTCGTCATTGCCATCTTCCTAAATTCCATATATATGTGTTAGTATACTGTATTGGTGTTTTTCTTTCTGGCTTACTTCACTCTGTATAATCGGCTCCAGTTTCATCCATCTCAACAGAACTGATTCAAATGAATTCTTTTTAACGGCTGAGTAATACTCCATTGTGTATATGTACCACAGCTTTCTTATCCATTCATCTGCTGATGGACATCTAGGTTGTTTCCATGTCCTGGCTATTATAAACAGTGCTGCGATGAACATTGGGGTACATGTGTCTCTTTCAATTCTGGTTTCCTCGGTGTGTATGCCCAGCAGTGGGATTGCTGGGTCATAAGGTAGTTCTATAACTTAAATTTAATTGAGCTAATGATCAACGGAGGATGAGGGTCATTTAAACTCAAGCATAACTTAGAATGAAGAACAAAAATCACCTGAAATATTTCCTTGCTGTTTCTTTCTCTTTTTTTCCCCTTGTGAAATTCTACAGAAATGATTATTTCTTGTGTTTCAGTTATTTGTCTGCTACAATAGAGTATAACTAAACCTTATCTCAGATGTATGTGTAACTATAACATAATATACACCAATATCTTTTTATTTTGTGGAAGAAGCAATGTAAGATGTTTAAAAAGTCATTTCTGATACTTAGTAATGCATGTTTAGTGTTTGCAGTAGGTTATTCTCTGCTTCCTTCCCTTCAGTTCTCCTACTTGCATCCATCCAATAAAATGACAAAACAAACATTTTTTGTCACTCCTTTGACTGTGGTTTTGTCCAATTAAAGTTTTCTTTTTATTTAGTATTTCATAAAGAATAAAAGTTAAATTATTACATTAAAATTCTAAGCAAATTGTACTGTTTAGGATTTATGCACTAATCCACCTCTAAGGCAATCTCTACCCCTAGTAAATTTCATTCATTTGCCTTCACATAGTACAATTTTGGTCTGTATTTGTTTCATTTTCTTCTTCTTTGAAAAGACACTGATACACGATACAGAAAAATCTACCTTGAAATGAACATCAAGTTCCTTGTGAAGTAACACTTTAAAAAAATACTAAAGGAGTACATCAAGGCTGTATACTGTCACCCTGCTTATTTAAATTATATGCAGAGGACATCATGAGAAACGCTGGGCTGGAAGAAGCACAAGCTGGAATCAAGACTGCCGGGAGAAATATGAATAACCTCAGATATGCAGATGACACCACCCTTATGGCAGAAAGTGAAGAAGGACTAAAAAGCCTCTTGATGACAGTGAAAGAGGAGAGCGAAAAAGTTGGCTTAAAGCTCAACATTCAGAAAACAAAGATCATGGCATCTGGTCCCATCACTTCATGGCAAATCGATGGGGAAACAGTGGAAACAGTGTCGGACTTTATTTTTTGGAGCTCCAAACTCACTCAAGATGGTGACTGAAGTCATGAAATTAAAAGACGCTTATTCCTTGGAAGGAAAGTTATGACCAACCTAGATAGCATATTGAAAAGCAGAGATATTACTTTGCCAACAAAGGTCTGTCTAGTCAAGGCTACGGTTTTTCCAGTGGTCATGTATGGATGTGAGAGTTGGATTGTGAAGAAAGCTGAGTGCCAAAGAATTGATGCTTTTGAACTGTGGTGTTGGAGAAGACTCTTGAGAGTCCCTTGGACTGCAAGGAGTTCCAACCAGTCCATCCTAAAGGAGATCAGTCCTGGGTATTCATTGCAAGGACTGATGCTGAAGCTGAAACTCCAATACTTTGGCCATCTCATGCAAAGAGCTGACTCATTGGAAAAGACCCTGATGATGGGAGGGATTGGGGGCAGGAGGAGAAGGGGACGACAGAGGATGAGATGGCTGGATAGCATCACCGACTCGATGGACATGAGTGTGAGTGAACTCCAGGAGTTGGTGATGGACAGGGAGGCCTGGGGTGCTGTGATTCATGGGGTCGCAAAGAATCGGACACGACTGAGCGACTGAACTGGACTGAAGTGAATGTCAGATGATGTTGTATATTTCATATTTATTAAAGACACATAGAATTATATTTGGGGCCTCCTGAGTGCCAGCGCAGGAGACGTAAGAGACACAGGCTTGATGCCCTGGAGGAGGGCATGGCAACCCATTCTAGTATTCTTGCTTGAAGAATCCCATGGACAGAAGACCCTGGCAGGCTACAGTCCAGAGGGTTGCACAATCAGACATGACTAAAGCAACTTAACACAGACACACATAATTATATTTATTTACTACTTGAAATATTTGTAAGTTTCTTAATGAAGAAAGTTTAAAGATGAAAGATGATGGCAAGCTATGTGTATGGGGTATACATGGAGGCATGAGTTTTTACAGGTAACTCACTTCCTTGCAATTTCACTATACTCCTACTGTGTACCATGTCTGTGAGACAATGTTGACTGAGTCTTAGTCCCTGTTGCTGATATATTCACAGTTTAAAATTAGAAAGATAAGCAGTGCTGCGATGAATCAGTTCTGATGAGATGGATGAAACTGGAGCCGATTATACAGAGTGAAGTAAGCCAGAAAGAAAAACACCTATACAGTATACTAACACATATATATGGAATTTATAAAGATGGCAATGACGACCCTGTATGCAAGACAGGAAAAAAGACACAGATGTGTATAATGGACTTTTGGACTCAGAGGGAGAAGGAGAGGGTGGGATGATTGGGAGAATGGCATTCTAACATGTTTACTATCATGTAAGAATTGAATCACCAGTCTATGTCTGACGCAGGATACAGCATGCTTGGGACTGGTGCATGGGGATGACCCACAGAGATGTTATGGGGAGGGAGGTGGGAGGGGGGTTCATGTTTGGGAACGCATGTAAGAATTAAAGATTTTAAAATTAAAAAAATAAAAAACTAAAAAAAAAATTAGAACGATAAAAAAAACCTAGTTAACAAAGTACATGTCATTTATATGATATATTGTTACACAAATTATTATTAGGATGTGAATGAAAGAGACAAGACAGTTTGAATCTAATTGAGGAATAGTAAGTGAGAGTAAGTTAGTCGCTCATTTGTGCCTGACTCTTTGCGACCCCATGGACTGCAGCCATCTCGGCTCCTCGGTCCATGAGATTTTCCAGGCAAGGATACTGGAGCGGGTCGCCATTTCCTTCTCCAGGGGATCTTCCCAACCTAGGGATCAAACCCGGGTCTTCTGCACTGCATGTAGATTCTTTACCTACTCAGCTATGGAAAGCCCAATTGAGGAATAGGGAGGTCAGAAAAGGCTTCAGATGATGCATGACATTTTGGCTGAACTTACAAGTTCAGATGGATTTTCCTAGGTACAGAAAGGGAAAACAAAATTCAAGTAGAGGAAGTGGCATGAACAAAGGTGGGTTTAAATGCTAAGATGTTGAAAACACAGTGTATAGAAAAAACGTAGAAAGATAAGGAGGAAAATGACAAGACAATGAGATGTGTGTTAGAGGGTGAATGAAGCCAGACTATAGATAATGAATTATTGGAGAGCTGGAGAGAAGTGAGACAAACATAAGGAGATAAGAATGTAATCTTTCTTAGCAATTACCATTTACTAGTTTGAATGAGCATTCTGAAAAGAAGTTCATCTAAAAACTGACTAGAATAATATTGGTTCGTTTGTAGAGATACAATGACAGGTAAAGTTTTTTGGGAAAATTTTTAATCATGATCATAGACTCTTTCATTTGAGTCAATTTAAATGATTACCCTCTATTCTTGGAAAAGCAGGAAATGGAATGAGATCTCAATGATCTCAATCTAGCCCACCAAGCTCCTCCATCCATGGGATTCTCCAGGCAAGAATACTGGAGTGGGTTGCCATTTCCTTCTCCAGGGGATCTTCCCGACCCAGGGATTGAACCCAGGTCTCCCACATTGCAGGCAGACACTTTAACCTCTGCACCACCAGGGAAGCCCCTAACTAAGGTATAGGATATCTAAAACTGAACCTCCAAATAGCTTACCTCTGTTGACAAAGTAATGTCTCTGCTTCGGAATATGCTGTCTAGGTTGGTCATAACTTTCCTTCCAAGGAGTAAGCATCTTTTAACTTCATGGCTGCAATCACAATATTCAGTGATTTTGGAGCCCCCCAAAATAAAGTCAGCCAATGTTTCCACTGTTTCCCCATCTATTTGCCATGAAGTGATGGGACCAGATGCCATGATCTTAGTTTTCTGAATGTTGAGCTTTAAGCCAACTTTTTCACTCTCCTCTCTACTTTCATCAAGAGGCTCTTTAGATCTTCTTCAACTTTCTGCCATAAGTGTGGTGTCATCTGCATATCTAAGGTTACTCATATTTCTCCTGGCAATCTTGATTCCAGCTTGCACTTCATCCAGCCCAGCGTTTTTCATGATGCACTCTGCAGATGAGTTAAATAAGCAGGGTGACAATATACAGCCTTGA
This sequence comes from Ovis canadensis, assembly GCF_042477335.2. Lineage (NCBI taxonomy): Eukaryota > Metazoa > Chordata > Mammalia > Artiodactyla > Bovidae > Ovis > Ovis canadensis. The sequence continues at coordinate 186,451,471 of NC_091246.1, read as the reverse complement.
CGTACTCGTTTTTTCCTATTTGGAACCAGTTTGTTGTGCCATGTCCAGTTCTAACTGTTGCTTCCTGACCTGCATACACGTTTCTCAAGAGTAGATAAGTATTATAAAACATTGCATCTAATTTATTTTTAATTACTTCAGGAGAATTTTCTGGCAATTTCTTTTCTCTCTTGTTATATAAAAACTTACATAATGTTCTTTTGTTTGTTTGTTTTTTAATATTTATTTTTTATTTTTTTTAGTTTTTTATTTTTTTAAATTTTAAAATCTTTAATTCTTACATGTGTTCCCAAACATGAACCCCCCTCCCACCTCCCTCCCCATAACATCTCTGTGGGTCATCCCCATGCACCAGCCCCAAGCATGCTGCATCCTGCGTCAGACATAGACTGGTGATTCAATTCTTACATGATAGTATACATGTTAGAATGCCATTCTCCCAAATCATCCCACCCTCTCCCTCTCCCTCTGAGTCCAAAAGTCCATTATACACATCTGTGTCTTTTTTCCTGTCTTGCATACAGGGTCGTCATTGCCATCTTCCTAAATTCCATATACATGTGTTAGTATACTGTATTGGTGTTTTTCTTTCTGGCTTACTTCACTCTGTATAATTGGCTCCAGTTTCATCCATCTCATCAGAACTGATTCAAATGAATTCTTTTTAACGGCTGAGTAATACTCCATTGTGTATATGTACCACAGCTTTCTTATCCATTCATCTGCTGATGGACATCTAGGTTGTTTCCATGTCCTGGCTATTATAAACAGTGCTGCGATGAACATTGGGGTACATGTGTCTCTTTCAGTTCTGGTTTCCTCGGTGTGTATGCCCAGCAGTGGGATTGCTGGGTCATAAGGTAGTTCTATTTGCAATTTTTTAAGGAATCTCCACATTGTTCCCCATAGTGGCTGTACTAGTCTGCATTCCCACCAACAGTGTAGGAGGGTTCCCTTTTCTCCACACCCTCTCCAGCATTAGAGAAATGCAAATCAAAACCACAATGAGGTACCACTTCACACCAGTCAGAATGTCTGCGATCCAAAAACTTACATAATGTTCTTGATTTTGCCTCTTATCCTGCAAAACCAAAAATATTTATTATCCAGCCCTGTCATAGAAAATTATTTGCTGACCCTTCGTTTGGGTTAAACAACTAAGAAATATTGAATTGAATTGTATTAACAGTTTCTTCTTTCCTACCTTCCTTTGTCCATCCTGCCTTCTTTCCTTCTTTTTCTTCCTCCTTCCTCCATCCTTTCTTCTTTTTGTTCTTTCTCTCACTCTTTCTTTCTTTTTGTCTTTCTTCCTTTCTATTCAAGATTCTTCAAAGCTTTTGCTAATTTCATTGTAAAACACTGAGATCCATATAGCATTTCCTAAGTACATTTGACCATGATTTTTTAAAAATTAGACCATTTAGCAGGCAAAATATTCTAGGAAAAACTTTTTTTTACATGTGGTTGGGGCTGGTGCACTGAGACAACCCAGAGGGATGGTATGGGGAGGGAGGAGGGAGGGGGGTTCAGGATGGGGAACACGTGTGTGTCTGTGGCAGATTCATGTTGATGTATGGCAAAACCAATACAATATTGTAATTAACCTCCAATTTGAATAAATAAATTTATATTAAAAATTTTTAATGGGGCTTGTATCTTAAATAAGAATTAACTGGTATGTGATCATTTTTTGTACCCTTAAAGACCTATTATTTTCGGTTTTCAAACTTCAGTAACACTTCTGCAAGTTATAGGTCAAATTTTTGTCAGGAAAATTCAGTAGCAGTAATAAAACTCATCTTGAGAAATTAAACATCTAGAACTGATTGGAATGAATTAACTGATTTAGAGCAACACTTTCGTATTATTCTTAAAGACAGGGTTTACAATACACCAAATATTTAACCACTATAGCTTTCCAGGTAAACTAAGTCAAGCCTTTCCTGTCCCATCAGGTCCTTTATTTTGTTTTCGTTCATCTTTTAGATTCTATGATGCAATGATCCAAACATCCAGAGCAAATATCTAAAATTTTCCCCCAAAGTCGTTTCAAATAACTTTCTTCTTTTGTAAAGTCTCTTTTTATTTTGAGAATGCACATTATTTTCAAACCCCTACCCCCTCAAAAAAAGAAAAAGAAAAACAACCATGATTCCAAAGAAATAAACCCACTATTTCCCTCATTAAAAAAAATGCATGCATTCAACTAGCCTTATCTGCATGTTATTGTGCTATAACTATGGCATATTTGTCCATAGTTTTCTTGATTTATCATCTTCTGCTTCTAGATTTTAAATGGCTCAGCAATTCTGTAATTTCACTCTAACAAGATTCTCTAGTGACTAACAGAGCAGATTCTAAAGACAAGCTACTTATTCTCTAAAAACTCTAGTGGCTTTTTTTTTTTTTTTACACAAGAAATGTTTTCTACATATTACTAACTTATTTCTTGAAGGTCTTCATCTTTGGGGGTAATATATGCTATCAGAACTGAATTCATGCTAACTGAATTACTTAATACATATTTTATTAACCATATAATTAAAACTGTATCAACCACCAAAAGAATATACTCTGGTTTTAGAAATAAAATCCATAAGAACTAGAATCAGAAAAACTTACAATGATTTAGAAAGAAGTTGAAAAAATTATATATTGTTAATCACTTATAAGGCACCTTCAGAAAAACTGGTTTCAACTTACAAAATGTAATAGGAACAAACACGTTTTATAAAATTAACATTTTCTTATGAATGCATGATTCTACTAATTTTGATTGAAGAGAGTAAACAGACTATCACATAACTCTACATTTTAAAATTATTTAACTGATAAGTTGATTTGTATTAGTCAACTAACAACTTGAAGTGCCTTGTGTAAGTTACCATTGAGGAAATTCATAAGCTCATGTAAAATATAGAAATGCTGTAAATGTAGTTTTCTAACCCTTCAACCACTTTTATTGTCAATCACTGTGAACAGTCTCACATGTACATACATTATAAGATCTCAAAGCATATCATCATTTTTGCTTTTAACAGTAGTATGTTTTACACAGGAAATTAAGAGAGAATTTAGTGCTTGGTGTTTACTCATATGTGTAACATTTCCAATCTTCTGCTTTTCATTCCTGAAGATCTGTTTCCCTCTGGTATCCTTTTTATTCAAACTGAAGAAATTTCTTAAGCATAGATCTGGTGATCAATCTTTAACTTTTTCTTTTACCTGAAATTGTTTTCCTTTCACCTTGATATTCCATGGTTTCTTACAGAAAGTCTGTAGGCAATCTTTTTTTCTTTTTTTTTTAAAGGCATTCTAATTGTTGTCCCTTTGTATGTTTTATATTGCAGTGTTTCTCTGGCACCTTCAACATTTTCTCTTTTTCTTCCGTTTTCAGTAGTTTGATTAATTTGTTCCCAAGATGGTCCTTTTGGTCTTCCCAGGTGGCCCAGTGGTAAAGAAGTCACTTGCCAATTCAGGAGATGAGGGTTCAATCCCTGGGTCAGGAAGATTGCCCTGGAGAAGTGCATGGCAACTCACTCCAGTATTTTGCCAGGAAAAGCCCATGGACAGAGGAGCCTGGTGAGCCACAGTCCATGCGGTTGCAGAGTTGGACATGATTTAGCGACTAAACAAAAGCAACATGGTTCTTCTGGAATTTACTTTTTTTCTTGGGGGTGGGAGGGGTGTTACTGAACCTCTTGAATATGTAAATTTATAATTTTTATTAAATTTTAGAATTTCTGGTTATCACTTCCTCAAATATTTTTCCTGCCTCATTGTCTTCTCCTTTTAAAATATCGGTTACCATAAAATTTGACTTTTTGCAATTTTATTACTAGTTTGTGAGGCTCTATTTTTAATTTTTTAAAAATGTTCTCATTAATTTTTTCAGATTAAATGATTTGTGCTAATCAGTATGTCACTGCTCTCTCATTTTATTTGGCTTTAAATCTCATTCAGTTAATTTTTTTAAGTGTTGTTTAGTAATTCTAAAAATGTCCATTTTAGTTTTTAAAAAGATTTTTGTATATATGTGTATAAAATATTTTATATATGATAGGTAGCTAAACAAATAAATAGAGATGGAGATACACAGGTTTTGCATATTATATATATATATATATATTTCTTTGCTGATATATTCTATCTTTTCAATTCTTTATGCATTTATTTTTGAGATGCTCATGGAACACAGAAGGCAACTTCAAGGACCTTGCTTGAAAATTCTCTTCCTTCTTAGTCTCTGACAGTCCTGGTCACCAAGGGGTCCTTTCTTTTGCTCCTGTCTAAAAGACAGAGATGTTTACTTTCAAAGATTCAGCTCGTTACATGTCCACCTCTGCCTCAAATATCGCTACTCTTGGGGTAGAACCCTAAAGAAAACATAGAAAATGAAGAGTTTGCACCTTGAGTGTCACTTTACTATTATTTTTTGCTCCCTTCCAAAACCTGCTCACTTTTGTTCAGGCTCCAGCATAGTTTTCTTTTTTGTTTTTAATGTTTTGTCCAGAGTTTATAGTTGAATTTTCATGAAGACTATAAAAGTTCAATCTACCATATCAGGTTTGAGAAACCACTTATTCGACTTTAAATGGAGAATGCTCTGGACATGGAGGCTGAAAGAAATTTTCCAGTATAAAATTTATCATATTCCTGGTATAATAAATATAGTTTCTTTTTCAGATTGAATCCATTGGTATTGGGTAAGTAACATAATTTTTAAAGTTATAGCGGTTTAAATTTAAGGAAAATTCTAGTTCCAAGAATGAAAGATCTGATATACTAATAGATATACATCATTATGCTTCCAAGGACAAGAAAGGACTTTAAAAAAAAAAAAAACAGATTTAAAACTAGTTAGAATACAGTATAAATTTTCCAAAGGAAAGTTACTTTGGAAAATATTCAATTTGGATAACATAAAAAGAAGTCAAAAGTGAACTAGTTTATTACATAAAGTATGATTATTAGAATAATTTTGAATGGATAGAGATTTGAGGACCAATTTTTAATATAATTACGTTCTGTTCTTCCCCTTTGTGGCTCAGCTGGTAAAGAATCCACCAGAAAAGCGGGAGACCTAGGTTTGATCCCTGGGTTGGGAAGATCCTCTGGAAAACAGAAAGGCTATCCACTCCAGTATTCTGGCCATATTCCGACCCCAGTATAGTCCATGGGGTCGCAAAGAGTAGGACACCACTGAGCGACTTGCATTTTCACTTTCACCTTCTATTCTACTTTTCTTATTAGAGTACCTTAGAAACAAGACAGAAATATCCACGTTCTGAAAAAGTTATACCACTTCGCTTTTAGAAAGACCTATTACATTAGTTCCTATTTTCACTAATGGAAAGAAACCCAGAGGACTTCTGTTTTAACAAAACACAGAGAAAAGCTCAAATAGCGTTCCGCCTTTGCTTTGCAGGGAGGGCATCACAGAGGCAGTGCAGACAGCTATCAGTGAGAGTGGCGCCGCCTAGCACCTCCCTCTGGAACTACACCCATGTGAGACAAGCCATTAGAGATCTGACCAGTCTATGAGCAACTGTGCTTTATCTTGATTAACTTTGTGAATCCATTAGCAAGATGTGTCCTCTGGTAACTGCTTCTTCATTTATGCCAATTCATCTCCTAATAGGGGTTTCACAGGAACACTCTACCTCCTCATAGTAGGTTAGCCGGTTAGTGACCAAAATCATTTAACATTCATCTTCAACATCAGTAACTTTTTTCCTAACAAGCTGAATTGAAGATGAATGCCATGGTTGCTTTTCATTTGGCTTTTTATCTTTTATGTCCTTCATTCTTTCTAAAACTTTAATTTCTCTCCTAATCATTAAAACAATATAATAACATCAAATATTTTTAAAGACTAAATTACCTATTATACTGCTGCTCTAAACCAGGAGTTATTTTTTTACTAACATATATCTCCTTGATACATTTGTCCCTGATTAGGTTTCATACGGTAACACAGGTGAAATCTCATTTTATATAACCATTCCTAACATATAGTACACATATATATGTAGTTTTGTTTTATTATGCATATCAATAAAAGTATATTTTATTTTAAAATAAGACAAGTTCAAGAAAATACAATAAATTGTATATATATAATTTATATATATGTATATAATTAGTGTTGTTTTACTTACTACAATAATGAGCATATTTATGAATTTAATTAACTTTTACTAGTGGATGGCACTGAATATCTGCACATGTGGAAGGATCATACTAATTTTAATGGCTTCTTAGTATTTTATATTTCATGCACCCTAATTTATTTTACTGGTCTCATAATGATGACTTACTTAAGTTGTTTCTATTATTTTACTGTTTTTTAATTATAAATAATATTACAGTAAGTTTTCTGATGTTTAGACATAGGTATGATATATCCACAAGATAAATTCTATATTTAGAATGGATAGATACTATATTTCTTATTGGATATACTCATGGCCCATTAAAAATGTGTGTTTGTATATGTGTGTGTGTGGTTTACATTTATTTTTGATTTCTAATTTAATTCCTTTATGGCCCAAGAACATACTTTTCTTGAATCCCATTTCTATACTTTTTGAGACTTGTTCTAAGACCACTTTAAGTGCATTTAAAAATGCCCTGTATTCAGTAATTGTTGGGTACTGTGTCATGATTGATTGTGTTGATCAAATTTTTTATATCCTTACTGATTTTCTATATAACTATATGGATTTTCCATAAGACTATATCTTTTATAAGACAAGCATTGAAATTACCAGCCAAAATAGTCAATTTGACTCTTTCTCTGCGTTTCTGAAATCTGCCAAAGAGTATAGTTGCTTTCAACTTTTTCCTGGCTCTGGAGAATCATTACTTCATGTTCCTTAGAGACAATAGTTTAGGTTGTGGTCGATTCATAGTATCATAAATATAGAGTTTCTTTTCACATGTTCAGTATCTTTGTTGTTCTTAAGAAGGAGAGCAAGGGGAGGGTTCCTCTACCACATCACAGAAGGATACCTGGAATTATTTCTGACATGAGGAATCTTGACATCAACGTAGACCAGTTTGCTCAGAGAGTTCTCTTCATGCCATTTTATGAAAAAACAGCAAATCACTAGAATACTGAACTTTTCCTAATTGGAATCTTCATACCTCAGGGTTTGTATAGGATGGTTTCATATCTTACGATAAACACTACTATAATCTTATTATTAAAATTTTTATTTAGTCATACTCGTTAAGGGAATATGACTTGGCAGCACTGTTGAATAACCCTGTATGGTTAAAAGTAAGAATAATAGATATACAAGACCTTAGCTGCAATGAAACAGAAAGAGTCTAATATTTAAAAACCTTCACTGATCATCATCTATGTTGCTATTCCATTCAAATGGTCTGCTTAGCAGGATCTGTTCAAAGTAGTCAGTACACTGGATTATGTATGATCTACATTTTTAGTTTAAAAATCTGCAGTCCTAGAATGTTTCTAGCTCTAACACCATAATATATTATTTAATTCCACATTAGGAGCAGCATGAGACAAGAAGTGCCACAGAAATTGTTCTATATGTTGGGAAACAAACAAATAGGGGAAAAAGATATGGCTGTTACATTTATCTTATTATTACTAAATAACTCAAAATTGTTTAAATGTAAGTTAAGGGAAACATAGTGAGTTTTTATTACAGAGAATTTTTATGGTTATTCATTCTAGTTCAAGTCTGCTGACATATTTTATATTTATAGTTTATTTTTTTCAAAAGATGAGATATTTGGAAATAATGTATAAATTATGAGCTTCTTTTATTAAAAGTATAAACAAAATAATTCAAGCATGATTCCATACCAGTCTACTCTATTTCTTTTCAAATTGAGAACTTCCTTATAGTCCAGAAGATGCCTTTAAGTAATGGTCTAAATCTTGGTATATAACTCCAAAACTCAGCTGGTTGATTACTGCCTCCAAGAAATTGCTCCATCACCTCAGAGAGGACTCCCCCTGCAAGGTGAGGCCCATGTTACAATTTTCCTGTTGTAGGTGTTTCCAAAGGTGAGTATTCTCATCTTTAAGTCTATTTCCTTTGAGTTTCTAGAATAGATATTATGCTATTTATACACCTAATAAGTAACAAGTTCATAAGACCTAGTAAAAAGCTCTATAAAATTTTGTAATTCATACTGGTTAAACCAAATGAAGCACTTTAAATCAGAATAAAGACTACCACCTCCCCTTGGAAGAGATAAGTAAAATTTAGATGTTCTGTCATTAAAATTGGCCCTTTATATATATAGTATTGACTTCCATTTGATTTTTCCAAATGTTGAATAAATACAGCATACATAAATGGTATTCTCAAATGGCATACAATGAACTGATGGTGTTCTTTTCTTGTTTTTAGTTATTAATATTATTATTATTAGATATAAGTTTGGTAATATTTCTAGTCACTCTCTAAATCTAAGTCAGGGCTGCCCTCACTTATAACTGTCAGTATCTAACAATCTTCATTTTCACATACTAGCACAGGTTACAACATCTTCTCTAAGCAGTTTCTTTTTTATTATTTTCAATGGAAAATTCATGCTGCTAACTCCATAGCTCAATATACAGCTATACATGCTATGAGAATTACAGAATTTGAACTCTTGCTTTCAGAGAATTTGTTTAAAAACCAAAGCAGTCAAAGAGTTTGTTTATAGACCAAGGCAGTCATCAAAGTCAAGTCACCTCTTACTTACCAAGCGGCTTCTAATACTGCCAGTGTTAACCCTTTAAAAGCAATACAAGTATAGCTAACAGTACATGAGTTGCTAAGTTTTTTCCTTACACTGAAATAAGCAATACTTAACTGGAAGAAAATAATCTGAAATATGTTGCTCATAAAGGATAAGAATTTCATTTTCTATTTCTTTTGGAAATCTGTGAATTTGGTAGAAAAGTCATAGATATGCTGCTTAAATATTTAGAAGACACTAAGAGATTTATATTGGATAGTAGTGGAAATTACTTTTCCTTTAAATTAGATATTGTAATTACATAGCTTTCCACATATACACTTACACTGTTATTTTACTTATGTGAGAATGTACTTCCTGTCACATTTGCCTACATGATGTATGTAGGTATGTGGGAGTATGCATTCAGTCACTCCATCCCGTCCAACTCCTTATGGCCCTATGGACTGTAGCCAGCAAGAATCCTCTGTCCATGGTATTTTTCAGGAAAGAATACTGGATTGGATTGCCATTTCCTCCTTCAGAGTGTCTTCCTGACCCAGGGATGGAACCTACATCTCCTATGTCTCCTGGATTGCAGGCAGATTCTTTACTTGGTGAGCCATCAGGGAACCCCTGCCAACATGATACATTAATGTAAACATGTACTTGAATACAATGCAAAAGTATCAGTCAAAATGCTTGAGATATTTTAAGGGTATTTTTGTTGTGATTTTTTAAAAAACCCAATTATTCATCAGTTACTACTAGGCAAAATATTGATTATAGAAAAATAGTATACTTCTTGATACTGATTTTCCTTATCCCAAACTTGAAGTGAGACCCATTAGACCTTAGGTATATCTAGTACTAGAAGGCAGTAAGAATCACTGCTTTTATTATCTCATGGAAATAAAAACACAAACTAATTTTGTTCCAGATGAAATGAAAAAGTCATCTTGCTTTCACTTCTTGCCACTAATGAAAATAAACAGTTTTTAAAAAGGTCCAGCTTCATTTATATGAGAAAAGTTTATCACTCCAAACACTTGAAGATGTTATGGTGTAAATTTCCTGGAAGATTTCCTGCACCAAAGTACTCACTAAGAAAAAGCACCATACCACACACAACACAGCAAAAATTAACTTGAAATAGACGTTGTTTCAGCTTCCCAGATGGCTCAGTGGGTAAAGAATCCACCTGCAATGCAGGAGACAGAGGAGATGGAGGTTTGATCCCTGGGTTGGGAAGATCCCCTGAAGAAGGGCATCGCAATCCACTCCAGTATTCTTGCCTCGAGAATCCCATGGACAGAGAAGACTGGCAGGCTATAGTCCATGGGGTTGCAAAGCTTCAGACACCACTGAAGCAACACCACTGAAGTGACGGAGCACACACACACAGAACTTGACTCTCAGTGGTTGCTTTTCTTTATTTCTATGTCACCTCTGGTATGCTGGTATGCTGGGACTCTAAACCATGACCTTTTTCCCAAATGTACATGACACCAGTGGCAGGGAGTGAATGTACGTAAGAGTATACACATGTATATCTTACATTTGCAAATGCTTATCATATATCTCTTGAATATATCTTAATGATATTTAAAATGATCACTTTTATACTGGAAAAAAAGATACTAACATATGAAGCAAAATCGTGTTGATTTATAGTGGGGGACATGACATCTCAATGACATGTTTGAAAAATGCTACCTTATACATCTGCTTTTAAACCAAGAAGAATTAAGGTCAACCTGTAAAGTCAATAAAATTGTTCAAAATGTTTATTAATTAAAATGTAAGCAAGTTACGCCAAAGAAATTGAAACTGTTCTAGAGGCAAAGAACCCTTGCTAATCACTTAAGATTTTAATATAATTTTAAGGTAAATATTTCGTAGGTAAAAATGCAGGTGATAGAAAATTTGATAGTTTTGTATTCGTATTTGGAAAGGCTTCCATGGTGGCTTAGTGGTAAACTATCTACGTGCCACTAGATAGGAAAAGGAAATGGCAACCCGCTCTAGGATTCTTGTCTGGGAAATCCCATGGACACAGGAGCCTGGCAGGCTACGGTCCATGGGGTTGCAAAGAATCAGACACCACTCAGTGATTAACCAACAGCAACAGTTTATATTTGGAGAATTACCTAAACATTATGTTTTTCAGATATATAGATAATAACGTGCAGAAATGTGATTTCTTTAAACACCTAAGTTGTGATAAATTAAGTAACACACTGAATATGTTTAAAGCTTTATGCCATTGAAAGAACAGGTATGGTGATTTTATTTTACCCTAAATAGACTGAAAGAAATACTAGCACTATCTAGCAAGGAATCTATCTTATGTTGTGTTCTTATCACATGAAAAAGTAGAGAGCAGTAAAAATCTTTTGGAGGTGACAGATATGTTTACATTGTTGATGGTGGTGATGCTTTCGTGATGTTTACTTATTTTCATCTCATCAAGTTTTATACATTAAATATGTACAGTCTTTTGTATGTATTCAATGCAAAGTACAGCCTTTAGTATGCATCAATTTTTATTTGTATTCAGTAAAGTGGCTTAAATAAATTAGAAGTCTAAATGAGTTTATTTGTAAAATGTATAGAAATACACATATAATTTATATATAATAAATACTTTATATTTTTATTTTTCAACTACAAGCAAAGTTTCTCAGTTTAAATCTTGATTTATTCATCTCTTAAATATATTGTTTCTTATCAAATCAGTGCTAGATTATACTAATGGCCTCTAAACCTAGCTCTTTGCCTTTAGTTACCTACACTCTGTTATAAACTTTCCTGCCAAACGTGTCTTTTCATGTATGATATCTTTTCATATTATGCCATTCTCAAAACCTTCTTTGGCATCCCATTATCCATGGAGACAACAGTTATCTTTCATTAGTTTCTTATTAAATAAGCCTTTTGCCGTGTGCTAAATGAATTTTTATGAAGGAGGAAGAGGGGATGGAAGATGAGAGAAAAACGGAACAGAGAGTGAGGTCAGAGACATTTAGCATATTCTTTATTCTGTCTGCCCTGGAAATGACTAGAGCTCAGTGGTGGAATATAGCAATGTATATAAATAATATAAAATATTTAAAATCTGAGGTAAAAAACAAGAATGTTAGACTATTTTTTTTTTTTTGCCTGTTGTGCCAGAACCATACTTATTCTTTTTTAAATATAGATTTATTTATTTTAATTGGGGGTTAATTACTTTACAATACTGTATTGGTTTTGCCATACATCCACATGAATCTGCCACTTTGGGAAGTTTTGGCCACAGCAATCAGAGCAGAAAAAGAAATAAAAGGAATCTAAATTTGAAAGGAAGAAGTAAAACTCTCACTGTTTGCAGATGACATGATCCTCTACACAGAGAACTCCAAAGCCTCCACCAGAAAATTACTAGAGCTAATCAATGAATATAGTAAAGTTGCAGGGTATAAAATCAACACACAGAAATCCCTTGCATTCCTATACACTAATCATGAGAAAATAGAAAGAGAAATTAAGGAAATAATTCCATTCACCATTGCAATGAAAAGAATAAAATACTTAGGATTATATCTACCTAAAGAAACTAAAGACCTATATATAGAATCTTAGACTATTGAGGAGTAAGCAATTCACTTAGATGTAGACATATTGTGGAAAAAATTGTCAAAGAGGATGGGAAGTCTTTGACAAAGAGTTCTGATGAAAAGAAAACAATGGCTGGGTATAGAAAGGGAAATGTCTTAGAACATACAGCAGCCCTGTGTCACCCTGTGCATATTACAGAGTTTAGTTCAGGCAGAGCAAAGTCTGTGCTGTGTGCTGTGATGGAGTGTCAGGAGTCAGATGATGCGACACCTGAGTCACATCCTGTGAGTCGCATCAGTGGCACTCTGTGACACTTCAGTGACATTCCATAAGCTTGCGGCAGCTGTTAAAGATCTGCATTATTATCCATATCTCTGCAGCTGTGAATTAGAGTGGCTAGCCACTGAAGAAGGGATATTAGAAAATAAGCTGTAAAATGTTTTAGGGGTAAGAGATGAAATTCTGCACTAATTATGTTAATACATGAAAGGACAAGTGAGAATCAAATGAATAGATATCATTTATTGTGTGATTATGCCCCAACCAGTAATGCTGAAGAAACTGAAGTTGAATGGTTCTATGAACACCAACAAGACCTTTTAGAAGAAACACCCAAAAAAGATGTCCTTTTCATTATAGGGGACTGGATGCAAAAGTAGGAAGTCAAGAAACACCTGGAGTAACAGGCAAATGTGGCTTTGGAATGCAGAATGAAGTAGGGCAAAGACTAATAGAGTTTTGCCAAGAAAATGCACTGGTCATAGCAAACACCCTCTTTCAACAACACAAGAGAAGACTCTACACATGGACACCACCACATGGTCAACACCAAAATCAGACTGATTATATTCTTTGCAGCCAAAGATGGAGAAACTCTATACTGTCAACAAAAACAAGAACAGCAGCTGACGGTGGCTCAGATCATGAATTCCTTATTACCAAATTCAGACTCAAATTGAAGAAAGTAGGGAAAACCGCTAGACCATTCAGGTATGACTTAAATCAAATCCCTTATGATTATACAGTGGAAGTGAGAAATAGATTTAAGGGCCTAGATCTGATAGATAGAGTGCCTGATGAACTACAGAATGACGTTCGTGACATTGTATAGGAGACAGGGTTCAAGATCATCCCCATGGAAAAGAAATGCAAAACAGCAAAATGGCTGTCTGGGGAGGCCTTACAAATAGCTGTGATAAGAAGAGAGATGGAAAAAAAAAAAAAAGAAGAGAGGTGAAAAGCAAAGGAGAAAAGGAAAGATATAAGCATCTGAATGCGGAGTTCCAAAGAATAGCAAGAAGAGATAAGAAAGCCTTCTTCAGCGATCAGTGCAAAGAAACAGAGGTAAACAACAGAATGGGAAAGACTAGAGATCTCTTCAAGAAAATTAGAGATACCAAGGGAACATTTCATGCAAAGATGGGCTCGATAAAGGACAGAAATGGTATGGACCTAACAGAGCAGAAGATATTAAGATATTAAGAGGTGGCAAGAATACACAGAACTGTACAAAAAAGATCTTCACGACCCAGATAATCACAATTGTGTGATCACTCATCTAGAGCCAGACATCATGGAATGTGAAATCAAGTGGGCCTTAGAAAGCATCACTACGAACAAAGCTAGTAGAGGTGAAGGAATTCCAATTGAGCTATTTCAAATCCTGAAAGAGGATGCTGTGAAAGTGCTGCACTCAATATGCCAGCAAATTTGGAAAACTCAGCAGTGGCCACAGGACTGGAAAAGGTCCGTTTTCATTCCAATTCCAAAGAAAGGCAATGCAAAAGAATGCTCAAACTACCACACAATTGCACTCATCTCACATGCTAGTAAAGTAATGCTCAAAATTGTCCAAGCCAGGCTTCAGCAATTTGTGAACCGTGAACTCCCTGATGTTCAAGCTGGTTTTAGAAAAGGCAGAGGAACCAGGGATCAAATTGCCAACATCTGCTGGATCATCAAAAAAGCAAGAGAGTTCCAGAAAAACATCTATTTCTGCTTTATTGACTATGCCAAAGCCTTTGACTGTGTGGATCACAATAAACTGTGGAAAATTCTGAAAGAGATGGGAATACCAGACCAACTGACCTGCCTCTTGAGAAATCTGTATGCAGGTCAGGAAGCAACAGTTAGAACTGGACATGGAACAACAGACTGGTTGCAAATAGGAAAAGGAGTACGTCAAGGCTGTATATCGTCACCCTTCTTATTTAACTTATATGCAGAGTACATCATGAGAAACACTGGACTGGAAGAAACACAAGCTGGAATCAAGATTGCCGGGAGAAATATCAGTAACCTCAGATATTCAGATGACACCACTCTTATGGCAGGAAGTGAAGAGGAGCTAAAAAGCCTCTTGATGAAAGTGAAAGACGAGAGTGAAAAAGTTGACTTAAAGCTCAACATTCAGAAAATGAAGATCATGGCATCTGGTTCCATCACTTTACGGGAAATAGATGGGGAAACAGTGGAAACAGTGTCAGACATTTTGGGGTGGCTCCAAAATCACTGCAGATGGTGATTGCAGCCATGAAATTAAAAGACGCTTACTCCTTGGAAGAAAAGTTATGACCAACCTAGATAGCATATTCAAAAGCAGAGACATTACTTTACCGACGAAGGTCCATCTAGTCAAGGCTATGGCTTTTCCTGTGGTCATGTATGGATGTGAGAGTTGGACTGTGAAGAAGGCTGAGCACCGAAGACTTGATGCTTTTGAACTGTCGTGTTGGAGAAGACTCTTGAGAGTCCCTTGGACTGCAAGGAGATCCAACCAATCTGTTCTGAAGGAGATCAGCCCTGGAGATCATTCTTTGGAAGGAATGATGCTGAAGCTGAAACTCCAGTACTTTGGCCACCCTATGTGAAGAGTTGACTCATTGGAAAAGACTCTGATGCTGGGAGGGATTGGGGGCAGGAGAAGGAGATGACAGAGGATGAGATGGCTGGATGGCATCACTGATTCGATGGATGTGAGTCTGAGTGAACTCCGGGAGTTGGTGATGGACAGGGAGGCCTGGCGTGCTGTGATTCATGGGGTCGCAAATAGTCGGACGTGACTGAGCGACAGAACTGAACTGATTGTGTCCTTACTATGTTGTGATGGCTAATTTTATATGTAAATTTGACTAAGTTTTGGTCTCTCTTTGGTCAAACACTACTCCTGTTGTGAATGTAATTAAAAGGTATGATTAGCATTTATAATCAGTTCACTTTAACTAAAAAATAATATGGTTTGTCCTTTCTAATCAGTTGAAAACCTTAACAGCAAAAACAGGCTTCCTGAAAGAGAACTTCTGCCTCAGTTGTGCAGCTCAAGATTGTGATACTAAAACTTATCAGAGTTTCCAGCTGACCACATTGCTTCCATAATTGTATGAGTCAAGTTTCTTTTCTCTCTCTCTAGATACACATACACATATATATGATACATACACATACATACACATATACATGATTAATACTGTTTTCTGGAAATCAACTTGTGAATATGACCTATCTCATTTAAACTGAGAATAGCTATGATTTTCTTTCATTTTTAAAACAAGCAAGCTTAAAGCTTTCAACCTTCCATAAGTCACAAAATAAAAAACAGAATCTGAATTTGAACTGAGTTTATTTTTTCTAATTCTAGATAGCATATTTTAGTCAGTGAAATGTTTTTTCCTTCTTATGCTCAAATTTCATTTGCTTTTCAAAATCTTTCAATTATTATGGTGGAATTATAGGTAAGTATAATTAATTTTTATATATGAATTTGTGTGTGTGTGTCAGTCACTTAGTCATGTCCGACTCTGTGACCCCATGGACTATAGCCCACCAGGCCCCTCTGTCCAAGGGATTCTCCAGGCAAGAGTACTGGAGTGGGTTGCCATTTCCTTCTCCAATGTATTAATTTAGAAGAATTCATATAATTATAGGAACTATATGAATTTTCAAAATGTTTTACAATGAGTGATTTTAACTTTCATATGATGAAGCTATTTTGAAAAGAAATAGGCTATACCTTCTTAAACCAGAATTGTTTTCAAATGAATGACTAATATACCTTTTCCTGTTTCAAGATCTATTATTTATTTCTATAATACATTTGCTACAACTAAAGTAATGTATTCACTGCCTTTTCTAAATAATACATGTTGTATTATGTCAGATTCTTTCCTCATGTAGTTGGACCCATCCAAGTTGTTTTCCCCTACACCTAGTGCTACTAAAAAATTCTACATCCTTTAAATTCTAATTAAGAATTTATTTATGAATTATGCCTAACCCCTTACCTTTCTTCTTTATAGGCAGGGGTTTATTTTACAGCAAATAATATTAGAAACTGAGAATTGTCCTTAGTTTATAAACACTATAAGACTCATTTAAATTAACTGCAATGGGTCATCTCTGATAAATCATATTGAAGAGTTTGCTGATGGCTTCAAATATTGACAAAGCCTGTCATTCACATGAAATGGACCATTAGCCATTTGTAGAGATAACTCTTTAATGATAATACATTGAATTTATGTTTACTTGCACAAAACATAACCTCAATAAGAGTGGTATTTGTCGCAAACTTTCCCAAATGACTTTGAAAAATGCCATTACACAGAACTTAACCTCATTTCTTCAAAAGTTTAGTGACATCAAAAGTCCTAAAGAAGTTGAAATTCAAGTGACAAAGTTTTTTATTTGTTTATCTTTTAAAAACAACACCTCTAAAATCCTATATGCTTGATATTTTTCAAAATACTTTGTATTAATACATTAAATATGATAGCATTATTAGTAAAGCACTGCTATTGTCAGTACTTTACAGATAAGGAGACTAAGCCATATGGAGATTAAGTAATATTCTCAAAGATAGAAATGTATGAGGATTCAATCACCTGCAAAATGACTCCCTTGAGAAGATCTATGCTTTTTATAAACTTTTAGTACTTTTATGATTGTTTCAAATATATTAAAGAATAATGAATCATTAACAAATATGAATCATTAGAGAAATTGCATGCAACTTATACTACTTCATTGAGACTATGAAACTGTTATTTTGTCATAAACTTAGGCACAGAATTTTTCTCCTCTCAGACATGGAGAACAAGAGCCATTTATAGATTTTCCCCAAGGACTCTCTAGTGCCACAAACATGAGGTTATCTTGGGTTTCTGTGTTCTGACATTTTGTGTGTTTAGAATCTGCCTCTGCCCTATGAACCAGCTCTCTTGTCAGCAGCAGAGGAAAGTGAGTAGGACTACAGTGACTGCCTACTTCACCACTGCCCATGAACACAATGATTCTTGCCCTCTCTGGAGCAGACCTGCACCTTTATATCTAGCATATTCTGCTGTCAGCTTTCAGGACTATCATAATGGAACGGATCTAGAGACAGTCTTACACTGTTTTAAATGTCTCTAAAATAGACACATGATAAAGACAAACACACTGCTTATTATCTGTGGTATTAGAATTGTCAGGTAGTTAAATAGCAAAAAATAAAGACTCCAAGATAGCAGAACAGGGGGTGCCCACAAAAGAGGAAGTCGAGAACCTGAGTGATAACCTCTGGTCCTGGGCATAAACAATCTGGTGAATACTTGAACCACCACCTATTTTTCATAGGATATAACCCACCAGGCTCCACAGGGAGGAGACAGAAACCATAAAAAGGGAAGCCAAGAGGAATCAGGACCGCTTTAGGGGTTGACCTGCACTTGCATCTTTGAAGCCACTACCCTTTGCCCCTGCCTGCTTGCCAGGTGAGCTGTAACCAAGCTGTAACTATAACTAGTTTGTTGTTATGAATATGGTCTTCTGCCTTCTGTTTCATTGTTAAAAAGATCTGGAATGACAGACCACTTGTAGCTCAAACAGGCAGGATTTTATTAAACATTACTTGGTATCTGAAGATCTTTTGATCAGACATCCATAAACGACCTCTCCCATTTAGGAGTTGTTTCACTTGGTGTCTAATAAAAATAGTTTGCCCCCAAGTTTTAAGGCATCTTTTATCAGCTTTGCAATGACTGCAAGGTTTTGAAGGCAGGGAGGCCAGCCTCAGGTGGTTGGGTGGAGCCTCTTAGAGAAGTGTGCTACTGACTGGGGTTCAGGTCCCAACCTTTAAGTTAACATTCCCAAATCTATACCTTCCTTCTTGTGGACATATAGATGGAATGCTTTCTCTAGGTTTAGCAACTTCAAAGCGGGTGCCTGGATTAAGGCCTATTTTAGTGTAGCTTCTGCCTTCTGTTGAGGAGGACAGAATCACAGCAGTATTTTTTTTCATTTTTAAATGACTACTTGTTGTCTTTAAAATAATTTATCAACCATTTAGAGTAGATATGACAGTGAATATACTGTTACATAGGATTTCTTTATAAAATACAACCATAAAGATGCTTAAGCAGCTTCAAATCTGTCTGGTAACTTTGCATGTATTTCTCTCATTGTTATTGACAAACTTTTGTTTTAAAAAGTCTTAAAAACTTAATTATGCATTAAGATAGACCTAATAGGCTCACAGGGTCTCAAAGAGTCGGACACTACTGAGCGACTGAACTGAACTGAACTGAATAGGTACATATAAAACATTGTATTTCCCACATGGAAAACATCTGTAAAAGTTTATGTTAAGCCATTAATCAACTCTCATTATTTTCAAAGTCAGTATGACAGAGACCTGCTTTTGAAATTTAGAAATCAATTTCAAATCCAAGTTCATAGTTTTGTAAATTTGAAAACAAACATCAAAATAACCCATCAGAAGTAAGAACATGTGATCCATTTTCTACATATTCAAACCAAATTAGTATAAAAATGTCACTATCAAACTTGACTGAATATTAAGCAAAATTTAGAGAAAATTCTAGTCTTTGGTTATTTATTAAAAAAGAAAGAGGAAACACTAACATTATACTAGGAAGGATAAAATCAATTCAATATTTGGCTTTTTGACAAGACAAATGTGAAATTTATAAATATCAACCAAAGCTGACCATGAAAAAAGAGAGGACAGAACCTACAAATAATATTAGAAAACATGAAAAAATAAATACAGAAACAAAACAAACAAAAGTAAAGATTAAAAAAACAGATAATTTAAATGTATTCTGATAAACAGTTGAAAATTTAGGTGAAATGGAATTTTATATTTGCATAGATTACCAAAACCTTACTCTTACAGTCATAATAAAATAATTTAAAAAAATCTTTCCACAAAAAAAGAAACTATCACACCATAACTAGATACATCTGTAGGTTAGCTAGTGCAAAAAGATTTTAATAAAATAAAAAGTATAGAAATTGGAATGAAGAAGCAATAATGTCATTATTAACAAAAAATATGGCAGCCTGGAAAAACTAGGTATTGATGAGGATACGGAACAAAGGGAATTCTCACATTGTTGCTAGTAGGCGTATAAACACACACGAAAAGCAAAAATCAGTTTGGCCATTTGTACTACTTTTGACCGTGTTCAAGCCATGCAAACAAGCAATACCACTTTCTGAGCAGTCTGCCCTTAAAGTCTATATCCAGGCCGGCTTGAAACATGTACAAGAATATCATGAAGCTCAAACTGCTTTAACATCAATCATTCTCTTTTTGAACTTGTGATAATTTCAAAATTATTTCAAATTATGATGATGAAAAAATCTTTTCTTGAGAGAACACTGTCAAGTGTAGACTTCTATCTTAAATTTTTGCTCTGAACAATGCTTTAAGAATAAATAAAACATTATGTAACAGGAATTTTGCAGAACTGGCCTTCATATTCTTGGATCTCTTCTGGGGTTCATTGTCAACTAGCAGTTTAATCACACATTAATCTATAAATTTTTACTATTTAATTAATTGACAACATAGTATTGGTACTGTTTGGTATATTCTTAAATTGGAGTATTAGATAAAAGATATAAAGTAAACGGAAAACATCCATACAATAGGACAATTATTACGAGACAGTGGCTTCTGTAAGCATTTTCCATAGGGCCCTGGCTGACAGTGTTTGGTGCATATTAATGCCTGTACTTACCAGCTGCTGCCCTTGGACACCCCAGGCCGCATACTGCAGGACAGAATCCTCTACTTCTGGAGGATTTAACTCCCAAACTTCCCTTGAAAAAAGGTAAATATTTTTACATGAACAAATTGACACCTACACCTACAGTTCAGTTGGACAGTTGCTCATGAAAACCAGATGACCAAAGAACTTACCTAGTGTGTATATTGTAGATCACATATGAAGCAGTATACGAATAATGAAAAATCTGAAACAAAAAGAAGAGTTATAGTTTGGAGTAAAGGCTCTATTTTAATGAGTGTATATATATATATATATATATATATATATATATGTTTTTTACTAAATTCTGGAAATGCAAAATTGGTTTTAGAGAGAATTCAAAATGTGATTCTTCATTACCTATAAAATAAAGTTCAAACTTTACTCAAGTTTGAATATCGAAACATTGACACTCCAGTGATTTGGTATTTGTGTTCTACACGGTTTTCCACTCTTATCATCCACTACTTCTCTTCAGCTAGTCTATACTTCAGCTATATTAGATAAATTCCTTCTGTATATTCTGAATATCTCTTTTTTTTAAATTTATTTTTTTTAGGATATCCAAATTTCACTTAGAAGAAAAATTTTCCTCCTTCCATTACAGCCTATGTATCTAGAGAATTTCTCTCTATCAAAGTTTACTTTTGACTCTTAGGACATTTCACACCCTGTAGCACAAGTTAGATAAGATTTTAAGTGCTTGTTTCCTTTTCCCACTGGAATCAGGTCCGGGTGTGTATTCCCTTGGCATCCGCCATATTACCTTATACGGTATCATGTTTGCCTGCAACATGCAATCAATATTTGTTGAATAATGATTCTGATGGGGAAAAAATCTCTCGCAAATGGAAGTGCTTGTGGAGACAAAATGGGATAATTCCCCAAGCACTTCATAGAAATATCTGAAAATTATATGTTGAATAATTGGTTGCAAGTATATATCTTCAAGAAACATCTTATATCATCTTATAAGGAGTCCTGTTTCTTTCTAAAGGGAATCCTCCAAAGGATCACAGCTTCCGTATTAAGGTGACATTAAGGACCATAGTGGATGATGCAAAGATATCCTTAAATTTTGGTTCTTACTAATTAAAGATGATGAAATAATGGAATACAGAGAAAATGAGGAAAATTGTAAAAGATAGGTTAGGGAGAGAGATGATAAGTATGTGACATTTTAATGAAATTATATTTTTCTAAGCTATATGGATCTAGTGAAGAAACTCTTTCCACTTAACTATATTGTTATGTTATTATTATTTACATGATTCATAGAGCTTATATTGATACTTTCATTTTTCAGCACGTAATTATAAAAACTTCTCTTATCCTATAGTCAATGTACATTGCATAAATATAATACTGTCAATTAAAACTCCTTAGAAGTCAAATTATTATTTCTTCTCACTGCAATAATAACTTCAGTTAAACATGATTGGCCACATATTTGGTAAATAAATACTAGTGTTCATTCTGTTCATTGAAATTACAATCCTCCCACAATTTGTTATATTATTGTGTTTCATAATGAAGTGTTTCCTCCATTTCTTTTGGAATAACTATTAAATCTGAGATCACCTTTACTATAGAGTCATAGAGGTGAAAAATATTTTTCCTGGTGTCTATTTTGGGATTCATATTGTGTTCTATAAAATTCCATATTTGACAACAAATTTTAAGTCTTGAATCTACTACTATAGCTGATAAAGAGGTGAGAACTGTGACCACTTCTACATTTTGTTTTCCCATCTCAGAAAGTTCTGTTGCCAAAGTAAACTTCCAAGTCATTAAGTGGGCTTAAAATCAGACAAATGTTTCGATGATGTTATGGGTAGAAACAAACTATTCATTCCATCTGTTAATCTACCTAACACACTCTCCTATGAATTCTAGGAGAAATATCAATAACCTCAGATATGCATATGATACCACCCTTATGGCAGAAAGTGAAGAGGAGCTAAAAAGCCTCTTGATGAAAGTGAAAGAGGAGAGTGAAAAAGTTGGCTTAAAGCTCAACATTCAGAAAATGAAGATCATGGCATTCGGTCCCATCATTCCATGGGAAGTAGTTGGGGAAACAGTAGAAACAGTGTCAGACTTTATTTTGGGGGGCTCCAAAATCACTGCAGTTGGTGATTGCAGCCATGAAATTAAAAGACGCTTACTCCTTGGAAGAAAAGTTATGACCAACCTAGACAGCATATTCAAAAGCAGAGACATTACTTTGCTGACTAAGGTCTGTCTAGTCAAGGCTATGGTTTTTCCAGTAGTCATGTATGGATGTGAGAGTTGGACTGTGAAGAAGGCTGAGCACTGAAGAATCGATGCTTTTGAACTGTGGTGCTGGAGAAGACTCTTGAGAGTCCCTTGGACTGCAAGGAGATCCAACCAGTCCATTCTGAAGGAGATCAGCCCTGGAATTTCTTTGGAAGGAATGATTCTAAAGCTGAAGCTCCAGTACTTTGGCCACCTCATGCGAAGAGTTGACTCATTGGAAAACACTCTGATGCTGGGAGGGATTGAGGGCAGGAGGAGAAGGGGATGACCGAGGATGAGTTGGCTGGATGGCATCACGGACTCGATGGAAGGGAGTCTGAGTGAACTCCGGGAGATGGTGATGGACAGGGAGGCCTGGTGTGCTGCGATTCATGGGGTCACAAAGAGTCGGACACGGCTGAGCGACTGAACTGAAATGATCTTTCTTGACGAAGAGTTCCTGTTCACTCCTCTTTTAGTCAAGGCAAGCCAAAATAATCACTGACACAAAACTGGATAAATATAATCGTTGAATGTTGGTCTCTTTCTCTCACATTTATATGCTGTAGAGCTATAGAGGTTATGGGCTCTTCTCAGTGTATGAATCCTAAGAACTTAGATGTTTTTCCAATGGTGGGATTTACAGAGAAAAATATATAAATTCACTTTCTGCTTTGTAGTTCTTAGCCTGATACAGCATTTGTTTCTCTCAGCTGGTATGTTGAAATGGAAAATCACAATAAAGAATTTAACCCTCGCAGATGCAGAGAACTAACCAGCATTTGCCAGGGGAAGGAGGATCAGAGGATGAAGAAAACAGGTGAAAGGGATTAAAAGGTGCAAACAACAAGTTATAAAATAAGTAAGTCACAAGGATATAATGTATACTACAGAGAATATAGTTAATAATATTGTACATGCATAAACTATACAAATATTGAATCACTATGTTGTACAACTGAAAGTGAAAGTCACTCAGACATGTCTGACTCTTTACAACCGCATGGATTATACAGTCCCTGGAATTCTCCAGGTCAAAATACTGGAGTGGGTAGCCTTTTCCCTCTCCAGGGGATCTTGCCAACCCAGGGATTGAACCCAAGTCTCCACATCGCAGGCGGATTCTTCATCAGCTAAGCCACAAGGGAAGCCCTGTACACCTGAAGCTAATATAATATTGCAAGTCAACTATACTTTAATTTTAAAAAAAGTTAACCCTACCTAACCTGCAAAGACATAGCAAACATATCATAGAGATTGACTATAGGCTCCCTAAAAAGCCAATAGTTTCCAGTTCACAGGCGATTAGATCCTAACCCTTTTCTCCTGGCTTAGAACTCTTTCCACTTAATCCACTATCCTTGATGTGTATGTGTATGTGTGTGCACGTACTCACAGAAGATCTGAAATACTTCTTGCTTTGTAATTTTCCCATAACTAAATTATATTATATGTCCACCATAGAATATAAACAGTACAAGGTGGGAGATGAACAGGGTTAGAGATAGACATTTCTTTATGTTTGTTCGCATTGTGTTGCAGAGATTTTGAAAGGGGGAATTTTCAAGAAGAATTGAACCTAGTTTTATTGAACATCTACATTAAGGCACATTGGAATAAATTCAGTCTGTGCTAATCTGCTTCTCTCTCCTTGAATGGCATTTCTATTCCTTTTTAAAAAAATTATTTATTTTAATTGGAGCCTAATTACTTTACAATATTGGAATCAGCCATGAGTGTACATGTGTTCCCCATCCTGAACCCCCTTCTTACCTCTGTCCCCATCCCATCCCTCAGGGTCATCCCAGTGCACCGGCCATGAGCGCCCTGTCTCATGCATTGAACCTGGACTGGTGATTTATTTCACATATGGTAATATAAATGTTTCAGTGCTATTCTTCCAAATCATCCCACCCTCGGCTTCTCCCACAGAGTCCAAAAGACTATTGTATACATCTGTGTCTCTTTTGCTGTCTCGCATATAGGATCATCATTACCATCTTTCTAAAATTCATATATATCCGTTATTATACTGTATTGGTGTTTTTCTTTCTGATTTACTTCACTCTGTATAATAGGCTCCAGTTTCATCCACCTCATTAGAACTGATTCAAATTCATTCTTTTTAATCGCTGAGTAATATTCCATTGTGTATATGTACTAGTTTTCTTATCCATTCATCTGCCAGTGGACATCTAGGTTACTTCCATGTCCTAGCTATTGTAAACAGTGTTGTGATGAACATTGGGGTACACGTGTCTCTTTCAATTCTGGTTTCCTCAGAGTGTATGCCCAGCAATTAGATTGCTGGGTCATATGGCAGTTCTATTTCCAGTTTCTTCTATTCATTTTTAACATTCTACACTTCCCTTTATCATATATATCTCTTCTACATTGGTTATGTAGGTCTTGTTTTATGATGAGAAGATAGAAACAGTCTTTTTACTGTAATCATTGGCTGCTGTAAAATGAAGGCCAAGTTGAACATCTGATAAGATCCATGGGGACAAAGAAATTTCATGGTCAAAAATTATATATTCATCTCATCTCTGCAAATGATGTTCCATTGCTTGTTACAGAGTATGAATAGTTATGGCAAAAGTAGTAGGTATGGGGCAAAACTGAGATATATTATGTAAAAATTTGATCAAATTTATACTCCTGGAAGCTGGACCTGACATGATATTCAATCTCCTGATACCAAAAGGTATTGGGAGGTACAGAAAGTATCATAGGATCCCACAAACCAATCTGATTCCAATCATCTCTACATTGCTCTAGGAACTTATACAAGATTACTAAATGTTAATCGTCATGAATGGTATAATTAATTATCATTATTTGCTGTTATGATCTATAAGTCACCATGAACATTGAATTAGAAAATACTGAATGATTTCTCCGAAGAAATGCAGGATTAGATTCCTATGATCCTCTGGTTACATTTTGATCAATCAATACATTTTTTATGTGTTTCTTTTTAACTTGAAAAAGCAGCATCAAACACTGAATATCATTCATTCATTAGCATTGAGCTCATTGCCAATGGTATTATAACTCAGGTCTGAATGAAGCTTACCTAACTCATGTTCAGTTCAGTTCAATCACTCAGTCGTGTTCAACTCTTTGCGACCCCATGGACTGCAGCATGCCAGGCCTCCCTGTCCACCACCAACTCATCTCCATTGAGTAGGTGATGCCATCCAACCATTTCATACTCTGTCATCCCCTTCTCCTCCCACCTGCAATCTTTCCCAGTATCAGGGTATTTTCCAATGAGTCAGCTCTTTGCATCCGGTGGCCAAAGTATTGGAGTTTCAGCTTCAACTTTAGTCCTTTCAATGAATATTCAGGACTGATTTCCATTAGAATTTGGATCTCCTTGCAGTCCAAGGAACTCTCAAGAGTCTTCTCCAACACCACAGTTCAAAAGCATTTTGAATTCTTTGGCACTCAGATTTCTTTATAGTCCAACTCTCATCCATATATGACTACTGGAAAAACCATAGCCTTGGCTAGATGGACCTTTGCTGGCAAAGTAATGTCTATGCTTTTTAATATGCTGTCTAGGTTGGTCATAACTTTTCCTCCAAGGAGCAAGCATCTTTTAATCTCATGGCTGCAGTCACCATCTGCAGTGATTTGGGAGCCCAGAAAGATAAAGTCTGACGCTATTTCCACTGTTTCCCCATCTATTTGCCATGAAGTGATGAACCCAGATGCCATGATCTTAGTTTTCTGAATGTTGAGCTCTAAGCCAACTTTTTCACTCTCCTCTTTCACTTTCATCAAGAGCTCTTTAGCTCTTCTTCACTTTCTCCTATAAGGGTGGTATCATCTGCATGTCCGAGGTTATTGATATTTCTCTTGGCAATCTTGATTCCAGCTTGTGCTTCATCCAGCCCAGCATTTCTCATGATGCATATAAGTTAAATGAGCAGGGTGACAATATACAGCCTTGAGGTACTCCTTTCCCTATTTGGAACCAGTCTGATGTTCCATGTCCAGTTCTAACTGTTGCCTCCTAACTTGTATACAGGTCTCTCAAGAGGCAGGTCAGGTGTTCTAGTATTCCCATCTCTTTCAGAATTTTCCACATTTTATTGTGATCCACACAGTGAGGCTCTGGCATAGTCAATAAAGCAGAATACTATTTGATGTTTTTCTCGAACTCTCTTGCTTTTTTGATGATCCAGAGGATGTTGGCAATTTGATCTCTGGTTCCTATGCCTTTTCTAAAACCAGCTTGAACATCTGTAAGTTCATGGTTCATGTATTGTTGAAGCCTGGGTTGCAGAATTTTGAGCATTACTTTACTAGCGTGTGAGATGAGTGCAATTGCGCAGTAGTTTGAGCATTCTTTGGCATTGCCTTTCTTTGGGATTGGAATGAAAACTGACCTTTTCCAGTCCTGCGGCCACTGCTGAGTTTTCCAAATTTGCTGGCATATTGAGTGCTGCCCTTTCACAGCATCATCTTTTAGGATTTGAAATAGCTCAACTGCAATTCAATCACCTCCACAGGCTTGGTTCATAGTGATGTTTCCTAAGGCCCACCTGACTTCACATTCCAGGATATCTGGCTCTATGTGAGTGATCACACCATTGTGATTATCTGGGGTCATGAAGATCTTTTTTGTTTCATCCTAACTCATATAATTTCTCTTTAAAAAACATCATAGCCTACTGGCACTTGGTAACACTGAACTGCACTTGAGCTTTATGCTTGGGAGCCATTTAAACAGCAAAATCATGAAAAAAAAAAAAAACACAAACATATGAAAAAATAGCCCTAAAAGACCCTCAAAATGACACTAATTTACAGTATGAAAGCTGGAAAATGAAGGCATTGCATCATCATCTTCTTTGATCTCACCTGGGAAAGAACACATCAGGAATCACAAATGTTCTCCTGTTCGGCACTTGTCTTGAATGACTGAAAATGTGCAGCAAGTATGGATCCTGGAGTTACAAACTGAATTTAGAAAACAGGCATATTTGCAATTCCAGAATCCTTAAATATAGAAGACCAACTATACACATAATATAGATATAGCATGAGATATTACTGGAAGAAATAAGGAAAAATAGCAGTCATATTTAAGGCCTGCCAGAACACAAAAGGGCTTCCCAGGTGGCTCAATGGGTGAAGAATCTGCCTACAATGCAGGAGACATGGGTTTGATGCCTGAGTTAGGAAGATGCCCTGGAGAAGGAAATGACAACCCCCTTCAATATCCTGGCCTGGAAAATACTATGGACAAAGAAGCCTGGAGGGCTCTAGTTCATAAAGGTGCAAAGAGTCAGCTATGACTGAAGCGACTGCGCACTCATGCATGCAGAACACAATAAATGTATAAAAATTATCCAGAGTAGTGTTCATGCTCTACATGAAGCAAATGAAAACTAGCTACACCCATTCAGTTATCAAATGTCTAGTACCCAATCTCTTTGACAGTTTCGCACTTGGTAGCATTTTAAAAATTGATTATGGCGATAAAAGCCATTTTTAAAAAGAATGATATACAAAAGAATATTAGTTGACAATTTTTATTTACTCCTATATTTATTTGTCAGTTTATAAACATGTGTTGAATACTAATTATATACAAGCACATAAGTCAAGTACCTTGCCAAATGCAAAAGCTATAATAAACATGATCCCTGCCCACAACTCTCATTTGCGGTGACAAAGTTAGGAAACATATTAGCATAAGGGGATCTAGTTGCAGGTTTTGGTTAAATTAGGACTTGCAAATTATAAACCATAAGCTTTTCAGATTTTTTTTCTTGGAACATCAGTTATTACTTAAGACATCTATGGAGATTCATGTTAAAGAGAGTTACATTTACAAGAAAAAAGAACAGGGTGCTTTAGTAATTAGTAATCTGTTTCAAGATGCAATCATAAAGAAGATAATGGCTGAGTTAGGCCTAGAAGGGACTAATATGATTAGTGAATTGAGCACTTACTATATTTTGGACACTGCTGAGCACTGTACATGTATTATTTATGTTTAAATCAACCTCAGGAAGTAGAAAGTGTAATTCATAATTCATATGACAGGCTCTGGAAGCACTGAAAGTTTAAGTAAGAGACAGAGCCACAATTTGCACCTACATCTGTCTGATTACAACCCATATTATGACTTAATCTCTCTGTACACTCTCTCAGGGACCTGGGACAGGAAGCATGACTCCAGCTTTGCAAAAGATTTATTTCTGAAAGACCTTTTAAGGTACCACCCAAAGATTTATGGACAAGAGTAGGCATGAATTAATTGTGATTATCACAGCTAACAGGGATTTCATTGAAAGATGATCTAATACATCAGATTAAAAATGTAAATCCCCTTCTCTTTTAGCTGTTTTTCAGACTTTTTTCTTGGAATATCAGTTATTACTTAAGACATCTATGGAGATTCATGTTAAAGAGAGTTACATTTACAAGAAAAAAGAACAGGGTGCTTTAGTAATTTATGCTTAAGCAGAGGCTTAAATCTCTAGGTACCAAACCTCTGCACCGCAGTTAAACTGCCGAACTGGAATAAATAGCATGCATTTTCATGGCCTTGAGAATATTTAAAATAGGACTATGGATTTGCCATTAAATCAGACAGTTAGGAAAACTAAAGTGTGAGGAAGTAGGTCTCTGAATAAATAATATTAATACTTGTGAAAAATGACAGTGAGAGAAAAGACAATGTAGGCAACAAAGTGTTTGTTTCTCTTGGAAATAAGTGGTATGATGATGCTAAGTTTGTTCTAGAATAATACCTTTTGCGATGAGTAAAGAGTGGCTCTGTTGTTGGAAATGTTATCTTTATTATTCAATGAAAAACCAGACCATCAGGTAGGAAACTCTAGCGCAGTAAACAGGGTTCACAAAATTACAAGATGCAGTTCTACAAAAATTCTTTTAAGACACTGTATTAAAAAAAAAAAAAACAACAAACTTTGTGAACATTGTGAACAGCAAGTACTAGTAGAAAGAGAAAATAAATATGGGAGGGTATTAAAGGTATAAGTAATATTTGTCATATTTTAGTCTTCTTTACTCAGTCTTTAAGATTGACATGAACACTGTGTGAAAGTGAAAGTCCCTCAGTTGTGTCCCACTCTTTGTGACCCCATGGACTGTAGCCTGCCAGGCTCCTCTGTTCATGGAATTCTCCAGGTCATAATACTAGAGTGGATAGCCAGTTTTCTTCTCCAGGGGATGTTCCAAAGCCAGGGATTGAATCCAGGCCTCCCTCATCACTGTCAGATTCTTTACCATCTGAGCAACCAGGGAAGCCCATATACCACAGGGAACTCTACTCAATAATCTGTAATGACCTATACTGGAAAAAGACTCTAAAAAAGAGTAGATATATGTATATGCATAACTGATTCACTTTGCTGTATAGCAGAAACTAACAACACTGTAAATCAACTATATGCCAATAAAAATTAATTTAAAAAAAACTTAAATGTGTTGATAAGATCATTAATGACAGGTTTTACCACCTATGTCAGTGCTTCTTGGGATGAGCACACCCTAGATTTTCCTACTTTGAGATTTTCACTGATGTTATTACTCTTGATCCTCAATCTGAAAGTGGATAAAAATGTTTTCGGGGATTCACAGGTGGCTCAGTGGTTAAATAATCCACTGGTGAATGCAGAAGATGCAAGTTCAATCCTTGTGTCAGGCAGATTCCCTGGAAGAGGAAATGGCAACCTCCAGTATCCTTGCCTGGAGAATTATATGGACAGAGGAGCCTGGTGGGCTACATTCCAAGGGGTCACAAAGAGTTGGACATGACTGAGCATGCACATGTAAAAAAAGAAAAACAACTTTTTTTCTATGTTTTATACTTTAAGAAATATAAAGAATCCTGTATACAAGAAAAAGAAAAGAAAAAGAACAAAAAAACCTTCTCCTCCTCTGAGATAAACAGCAAGTAAAACCATGATTGGAACCAAAATCTTATACGTTCCACACAGGCAAGCATGTTTTAGAGTGTTATCACATAAAAGAACCATGTAAGATTCTTTCATTGTATCACCTTTACGGTAAGTGGAGACGGTAAAATATTCAAGAGGGTGAGACTAATATAAATGATGCTAGAGAAGATGTTTAGATGCTGCTTAAATTCAGCATTAATTTTGGCAAAACCTATATAAAATAAATAAAAATAAATTTGCTAATTAAAAAAGACAATTTCTCACAACCCAATGTAGTCATTCTGTTAGCCTAAAGGCATCATGATATTATCACATAGAATATATAGCAATATTTTGACTCTTTCTTGTTTTATTTGAGTCTAGTAGGCTTCCCATTTGGAGAAGATAGGACATCGGGTATTTTTTTAGTATTCATAGTGTTTTCACTAAGTTGAAATACAGTACTGTCAGTGTATTATGAAAATGGACAACCTAATAAAAATATGTAGATAATTAATTTGATTAATAAGAGTAAATTAAATTTTCCTTGGTGGCTCAGATGGTAAAGAATCTGCCTGCAATGAAGGAGACCAAGGTTGGATCCCTGGGTTGGAGTGATCTCCTGGAGAAGGGAATGGCAACCCACTTGGCTGAAGAGTATTGCCCAGGCAATAGTCTTGCCTGGAGAATACCAAGGACAAAGAAGCCTGGAGGGTTATAGTTCATAGGGTTGGAAAGAGTCGAATAAGACTGAAGCGACTGAGCATGCATGCATGTAGAACACAATAAATGTGTAAAAGTTATCCAGGGTAGAGTTCATATTCCACATGAAGCAAATGAAAACTAGCTGCAAAACTATAGCTAATACTCCAGTATTCTTGCCTGGAGTATCCCATGGACAGAGTAGCCTGGCAGGCTATCATCCATGGGGTTGCAAAGAATCAGACATATGAGTGACTTTCATTTTCAAACATGATTTCATCTAAAATATTTATTTTATATGAGAAAATGGATGGCTAATGACTCAAGTCTTTAAAGCAGATTAAAAAAATGAGCTGGGTATCATTTTTCAACTTCATATAGGTCTGTTGTGCCCAGGATATAAACCTATGGCTTGCAAAGTAACAGCAACCAGCATGAAAAGAATAGATTTCATTATACAACAAGATTGCTGAGTGAGAGAAAGAAACCATTTTCTGATATATTTCCTGTTAAAAACATTAACTGTTCATCATAACAATAAGTCCTAGAATTACTCTTATAATTTCATTCATGAGAAGTTGTCTGTAATACAAAATTTCATTTCAAAGAAGCTCCCTGGCATCAGTTTTTAAATTATTCATATTTAACAGGTAATTTTCACCATAATATACTGCTGACTAAAGTACCAACCTCATTGACAGTGCCACCTTTTGTAATAAAATATTTTCATATACCAGACCTTTCTATATTAATTCATGTGAATAAACTACTTTCAAGCCACCTGACATTATACTATTTCCTATGTCCTAATATTAAACACATCTGGTTTGATAACCTGAATAGCACTTAAGGGTCAATTGCTGACAAGTAGTGTAAGCAGGTTTTCAAATTGCATTGTAAAGTGCAAAACTTAAATATCATCTAAATACCCATACACTAGATTTCTCTCAAGCATGTCGATGAAGAAATAAATGTATTGCAACAGGATTCAGGGAGGCCTGGTGTGCTGCAGTCCATGGGGTCACAGAGAGTCAGACACAACTTGGCAACTGAACAACAAAAATGCGAGAGACAAAAATCTCAAGCTGTTTCCACTTAGTACTGCTGCTTGAAAAACAAGGATTAAAATAATTGATTCAACAATACTTGGAGGTATTTGCAGTCCCTTGTTGACTGAACCAAGTATGCAGCATAAGAAATTAGTAATTTAATTCCCCAGCAACTTGATTAAAAGGTCCTTTCTTTATTTCAATGGAATAAAGTCCTAGCTTGTATTTACTTGAGCAAGTTATTTAAACTTTTTGCTTTATTCATTAGGAAAATGGAGAAAGCAAAACATGTCCAACTGTTTCCTTTTAAAGAATATATGACAAATTATAAGGAAACTATTTAGTTATCAGTTCAGTTCAGTCACTCAGTTGTGTCCAACTCTTTGCGACCCCATGAATCGCAGCACACCAGGCCTCCCTGTCCATCACCAACTCCCGGAGTTCACTCAGACTCACATCCATCGATTTAGTTATCACATGAGGCTAAATCAAAACTCACATCAAAACCAGGAAAACTCAAAATTATTGCAATTGAAATTTTAAAATTTAAGAAACCTCTCACTATCAAACAGGAAAGGAAAACAACCATAAAATTAATTGTATGTAATTCATACTAGTTACTTTTTATAATGCCATAAGCCCATAAATAATTAGCTCTTTTGTTTTGAATAATTGCTAAAATATAAGAAAAAAATTTAATAACATAATTTTAAAGAATATATTTTAATTTATGCAAGTGTTTACATGTTAACAGCTATTTAGATTATTAAATTTTTCACATAAGCAAAATATTGAAATTATTTTCATTGGATATTTACACATATTCTTAGTATATGAACCAGAGTAAAATTTGTAGGTCAGAAGATTTGCAGATTTTACATTTTGCTTCATATTACCAAGTCATTTTCTAGAAAGATTAGAAATAATTTATAATGTTATGTGCTTTATAAGTATAATAGCTTATCTTTAATACCACAATAAAATAATATTACCCATTGTGCTGATTTAGATTGTTTGAATGGCAAAAATGAAAACAAACATCATTATTAAACTTGCAGCTAGATTATGATTAAGTCTAACTAGTGTGTCATATTGCTTTGTATTTTTCTTAAAGATTTATATTTATTCATTTGTGACTCACCTGTCATTGTCTTTTCAAAGAGACTGTTGGTCTTAACCTTGTTGATATCTAAAAGCTCTTTTTATATTACAAATTGCAAATATATTTTCATACATGCAATAAATATTTTACCCAACTACAGTTTGCCTTTTCTCTTTGTCTATGTGTATTTCCTAAGTGAAGTGAAGTGAAGTCTCTCAGTCGTGTCCGACTCTTTGCTACCCCATGGACTGTAGCCTACCAGGATCCTCTGTCTATTTGACTTTCCAGGTAAGAATACTGGAGTGGGTTGCCATTTCCTTCTCCACGGGATCTTCCTGACCCAGGGATTGAACCCAGATCTCCCACATTGTGGGCAGACACTTTACCATATGAGCCACCAAGGAAGCCCTGGTTATTTTCTAAATAGAAATGTTAAATCTCTGTGTGATTATTTCTAAAAGCTATTTACTATTTCAGATCCTAGTCATGTCCCAAGAGAAGCTTCATTATCTCAACACTATAGACTTTAAACTGTTATTTTTCTAGTACTTCTAAAATCCATGATATCTTCTATCCACCTAAAATTATTTTTGGTTTAGAGGGTGAAGTATAAATTCAGTTGCTTTCCTTCCCCTAAAAACCAAGCTGTTCTCCAGTATAACTGATTTGTAATTTATCTTTTTACTTAATGTACATCTTAAATCCCTTCTATAACTGATCTTATTTTTCTGACTAGGATCACTACAATTCAACTTTAAAATACATTTTAACAACAAAGGTCCATCTAGTCAAGGCTACGGTTTTTCCAGTGGTCGTATATGGATGTGAGAGTTGGATTGTGAAGAAAGCTGAGCACTGAAGAATTGATGCTTTTGAACTGTGGTGTTGGAGTACACTCTTGAGAGTCCCTTGGACTGCAAGGAGATCCAATCAGTCCATCCTAAAGATCAGTCCTGGGTATTCTTTGGAAGGACTGATGCTGAAGCTGAATCTCCAATACTTTGGCCACCTCATGAGAAGAGTTGACTCATTGGAAAAGACTGATGCTGGGAGGGATTGGGGGCAGGAGGAAAAGGGGACAACAGAGGATGAGATTGCTGGATGGCATCACCGATTCAAAGGACATGAGTTTGAGTGAACTCCAGGAGTTGGTGATGGACAGGGAGGCCTGGTATGCTGTGATTCATGGGGTCGCAAAGAGTCGGACACAACTGAGTGACTGAACTGAACTGAACATCTGAGAAAGTTAGTTCATTTCACTTTTTTTGTGACATACATACACTCTGCTGCTGCTGCTAAGTCACTTCAGTTGTGTCTGACTGTGTGACCCTATAGATGGCAGCACATTAGGCTCCTCTGTCCCTGGGATTCTCCAGGCAAGAATACTGGAGTGAGTTGCCATTTCCTTCTCCAATGGATGAAAGTGAAAAGTGAAAGTGAAGTCGTTCAGTTGTGCCCGACTCTTAGCGACCCCATGGACTGGAGCCTACCAGGCTCCTCCGTTCATGGGATTTTCCAGACAAGAGTACTGGAGTGGGGTGCCATTGCCTTCTCTGACATACACTCTAAATCTTGCCTATTTAAGTGCAGGTCTTAATCTGCTGATTAAATTCCAGTTAAACCAATAATAGGATTAATTGTTGTCAAATGAAAGGTTATTATTTCTTACTTTCAAAAAACTTGAGTCTATTTCTTAAAATATACTTTTATTGGTCATGAGCATAATTTACTTATTATCATTTTAATTTAATATATTCTATCATCATAAGCTTGCAGAGTAGTATAATATGAAGACTGTGGATTGGGTGTAATAGTGTGTAGATTGTTTGGTTCAACATTTACTGTGAAAACTTGAACAAGTGACATAACTTTGTCTTTTCATAGTGATAAAAAGATCTTCAAGAAGAATCAATGATTTTCTTAAGGATGAGATACAGAATAGAAAGCCCAGAAATAACCCTCATGACAATGATCAATTAGTCTATGACAATGGAGGCATGAATATACAATGGAGAAAAGACAGTCTTTTAATAAGTGGTGCTAGGAAAACTGGAGAGCTACATGGAAGAGAATGAAATTAGAACATTCTCTATTACCATGCACAAAAATAAAGTCAAAATGAAACAAAGACCTAAATGAAAGGTCACACACTATAAACTCTTAGAGAAACACAAAAGTAGAACACTCTTTGACATAAATCACAGCACTATCTTTTTGGATCCTTCACCTAGAGAAATGAGAATAAAAACCAAAATAAACAAATGGGACCTAATTAAACTAAAAAGCCTTTGCACAGCCAAAAAAACCCCATAAACAATGCAAAAGACAACCCTCATAATGGGATAAAATATTTGTAAATATATTCACTGCAAGGGTTTAATCTCCAAAATATTTAGACAATTTATGCAGATCACTGTCAAACAAACAAACAACTCAATCAAAAAAAATGGGTGGAAGATCAAAATAAATAGAAATTTCTACAAAGGAAACATACAAATGACCAAAAAACAAAAACAAAAGAAAAGATGCTTGACATCAGTAATTATCAGAAAATGCAAATCAAAACTACAATGAGGTATCACCTTACACCAATCAGAATGGCCATCATCAAGAAGTCTACAAACAATAAATGCTGGAGAGGGTGTGGAGAAAAGGGAACCCTCCCACACTGCTGGGGGAAATTTAAATTGATACAACTATTATGAAGAATGGTATGGAGGTTCCTTAAAAACCTAAAAGCAGTCCCACTCTTGGGCATCTGTGTCCATGCTAAACAGCTTTAGTCCTGTCTGTTTGTGACCCCATGGACTGTGGCCCACCAGGCTCCTCTGTCCATGGGATTCTCCAGGCAAAAATAGTTGAGTGGGTTGTTATTTCCTTCTCCAGGGGATCTTCCCTACCCAGGAATCAAACCCACATCTCTTATGTCTCCTACATTGATGAGCAGATTCTTTACCACTAGCATCACCTGGAAAGCCCCTCCTGGTCATATATCCATAGAAAACCATAGTCAAAAAAGATACATGCAACCCAGTGTTCACTGAAGCACTATTTAAAATAGCCAAGACAAGGAAGCAACCTAAATGTTCATCAACAGAGGAATAGATAAAGAAGATGTGTATGTATCTACAATGGAATACTACTCAGCCATAAAAAAGAATAAAACGATGCCATTTGCAACAACATGAATGGATCTAGAGATTATCATACTAGATGAATGATAATCAGTATCATTCAATGATAATGAATGATAATCATGAAGTAAGTCAGATAAAGACAAATATCATATGATATCACATATGTGGAATCTAACATTTTAAAATGATACAATTAAACTTATTTACAAAATAGAAATAGACTCACAGATTTTGAAAACAAACTTATGGTTACAAAAGGGAAAAAATAGCAGGGAGGGATAAATAAGGATCTTGGGATTAACATATACACACTACTATATATAAAGTAGATAACCAATAAGGACCTACTGTATAACACAGGAAACTCTACTCAATGTTCTGTATAACCTATATGATTAAAGTATCTGAAAAATAATGCATATATGTATATGTATAGCTGAATCACTTTTCTGTACAGCTAAGACTAACACAATATTGTTAAGCAACTATACTCCAATAATTTTTTTTTTTTAATTAAGGATAAGAAGTTACTGAAAGAGTTAATAGAGAACGCTTTAAAGGGTAAATGTTGTAGGCTGAAAATATTTGAGAATAGCCCTGGAATAAAAATATAGGCAGACATCCATAAAAATGAATGTGCTTTTATATGCTGCTTATAAAATTGACTTGAATTCTAAGCTATAAGGAAATATTTATTTTTCAAAAGAAAACCGAACTTGAGACAAAATTGTGACATTAATATCTAAAGAAAGTTGTCATCCCACATAGCAAAGGTAATGCTCCACTGATTTTCAATATAAAATCCCTCTGATCCCTCTATTTGCACATTTCTAATGACATGAAAATCAAATATATAAAGAATTGACTTTCAATCTCAATCACTTCATGTATATCCATCTGGAAAAGTGGCCTATGCCAATTCGATTATTACTAAAAGCAGGACTTTCTCAATTGAACCAACTGAGCCTTCAAAATGACAAATAGATCATTCAGAAACCATCAGGTAGAGCAGGTACCAGAGCTGAAGGATCAACAATAGACCTTTTCTCCCTCTTAGAAACCTATATATTGTATGAACTATACTACTTGCAAGTACATATGACTTATACCCAAATTCTGATGATCTGGGCAAATTGTAAAAAGCTAAAGTACGTGGATCTGTTTCCTTTACTTCTGTGACCAATTTGGTTGACCCTCAAGTTCCAGTGCTGCACTTGGACTCATTAGTATCTTAACATGGTAAGTCTCCTACAGTAACTCCCCTACAAGCTCCATTCTAAGAGCATGTTCTTGAGTCGGATTAGTCTTTTTTGTAAAACCAAAAACGTTAGCCTGGTACCCAACCAACCCAATTGAGTATATAGTCCTGAACTGTAATATGTTTATAATACTTTTCACACAAAACAATACATTAAAAAAACACACAATAATAAAGAAAACATTTTAAATCTTACAGTACAGGACCTTGAAAAGTTCAGTACAACAGCCAGCATACAGGGGCTGGCACTGAGTGAACAGGTAAGAAGAGTTAGTGACTGCGGGAGGAAGAGGAAGTGGGAGATGATAGAGCTGAAAGATTGCCAGCAACAGGAGATGGAAGGCAAGCTGCAATTTCACTCACACCCAATGTTTACCACACAGGTTCTGATTCCTTGAGGGATTTAATTCTATCTACCCTCTTGAACAAATGATGCAGTGAAGTCTGGGTAGCAGCATGTTCACATCTTTGAAGGCTTGTACATATGTAGGAGACTTACTATACTCCAAACTATCCTTCCCCTCCCCTCTTTTTTAAAAAAAATGTCTTTTGATGTTCAGATTTTTTTTAAATTGGGGTATAGGTGGCTCTTGAGAAACCTATATGCAGGTCAGGAAGCAACAGTTAGAACTGGACATGGAACAACAGCCTGGTTCCAAATAGGAAAAGGAGTACATCAAGGCTGTATATTGTCACCCTGCTTATTTAACTTCTATGCAGAGTACATCATGAGAAATGCTGGGCTGGAGGAAGCACAAGCTGGAATCAAGATTGCCAGGAGAAATATCAATAACCTCAGATATGCAGATGACACCACCCTTATGGCAGAAAGTGAAGAGGAACTAAAAAGCCTCTTGATGAAAGTGAAAGAGGAGAGTGAAAAAGTTGGCTTAAAACTCAACATTCAGAAAATGAAGATCATGGCATCCGGTCCCATCACTTCATGGGAAATAGATGGGGAAACAGTGGAAATAGTGTCAGACTTTCTTTTTCTGGGCTCCAAAATCACTGCAGATGGTGATTGCAGTCATGAAATTAAAAGACGCTTACTCCTTGGAAGAAAAGTTATGACCAACCTAGATAGCATATTCAAAAGCAGAGACATTACTTTGCCGACTAAGGTCCCTCAAGTCAAGGCTATGGTTTTTCCTGTGGTCATGTATGGATGTGAGAGTCGGACTGTGAAGAAAGCTGAGCACCGAAGAATTGATGCTTTTGAACTGTGGTGTTGGAGAAGACTCTTGAGAGTCCCTTGGACTGCAAGGAGATCTGAAGTAGATCAGTCCTGGGTGTTCTTTGGAGGGAATGATGCTGAAGCTGAAACTCCAGTACTTTGGCCACCTCATGCGAAGAGTTGACTCATTGGAAAAGACTCTGATGCTGGGAGGGATTGGGGGCAGGAGGAGAAGAGGACGACAGAGGATGAGATGGCTGGATGGCATCACGGACTCGATGGATGTGAGTCTGAGTGAACTCCGGGAGTTAGTGATTGACAAGGAGGCCTGGTGTGCTGCAATTCATGGGGTCGCAAAGAGTCGGACACTACTGAGCAACTGAAGTGAACTGAACTGATAAGTCATTTAGCAGTAAAAATCCACATGCCAATGCAGGAGACTCAGAAGACATGGGTTCAGTCCCTGGATCTGGAAGATCCCCTTTAGGAGAAGGAAAGGTAACCTACTCCAGTGTTCTTGCTTGAAAAATCCCATGAACAGAGTAGCCTGGTGGACTATAGGCCATGGAGTTGCCGAGTTGGACACCACTGAGTGACTGAGCACATACACACACATGGTTGCTTTACAAAGGTTAGTTGGGCTCTGCTGTACAATGAAGTGAGTCAGCTATATGTACACATATACCCCCTCCTTCTGGGATCTTGCTCCGACCCTCATCCCACCGATCTAGGTCACAACAGAGCACCGAGTTCAACTCTTCTGAATCATAAAATCATTAGAAGAACTTTATAAAATTATGAATTACAGGAAATCACCTAGGAGAGAGCTTGAAATCTGTATTTTACAATGTGACTCCAGTCATTCTTTTTGTCAGGCAGGTTTGGGAAATGCTATCCTACTCTATGAGAACTTCAATTTTTCAGAGACAAGGTGAGTGAACAGAAAAGCCAGGGGCTGTAAAAATTTCATTATAAAACATGAGAAAAGGGCTTCAGAGTCAGTGTTCTTCCCCAGTGTTAAGTTCATCATCCTGTTCAGTTTAGAGTACATTAAAGAAGTTATTCTTACAAGCAAATATACAAAGTTTTAAAATCATTTCCCAATGCAGTATCATGGGCAGAATCTAGGAGTACATCGGTATCAAATATCTTTCCTGGTTCAAAGAAAACAGCAGCTAGACTGAGGGTAATATACTTGGCAGCAGGTATTACACACTGAGTTATAAAGGAAAATTACCCTTTTAGGTAACATTGAAGAAGATGATACATTTTATTTAACTTAAGTATTATTCTTAATTGAGGCTTTGAACTTCTGAATTAGTTATAAGAACCCACATATGAGAAAATAACCACAGTTCAGACTGTAGAGGAAAATAGCATGTAGAATTCCAGAAAGTATCAGAAGATATTGAATAAGTAGATGACAAAAAATTGGACAAAAGAAATGTAATTTTCTCAATGACTTGGCTAAGGGACCTGATGTGCTATTAGAATTTATGCTCAGCAGCCCACTACATTTAAATTCCAGTGAACTATATTTTGGACAGAGTGAGTTTAAGGCCCCATATGAGGAAAATAAGAATGATAATATAACCTACCTCATAGGCTTACTGTATAGATTAATTGTGATAATGGTTGTGAAGTTCTTAGTATATCTTAAGTATTCAATAAACATTATTATTATTATTGATGTTGTTGCTGCTGCCACTGCTGTTACTATGAGGATATCATGTTTGAAATATTTATATGACTAATTATTAGGATTTTTATAATTAACTTAATCATTGCAAACTACATTTTTTAATTATACAACTTTCAGATAAGTCAATTATCTAGATATTCTTAGACACATTTTGACTCCTAACAATTTCAATCAATATTGCGATGGCTGGAAGCGATCAGGATAATGAAATGGGAGGAAATGGTACTCACCTCCCACCACTAACACATCAAAAATATATCTACATGTGGAACAATTTTTACTGAATACTAACACACTGGAAATATTCTGAATCTTGACTGAGTGGTGGTTATAATTCATAACAAGGGGTATTTTAGATCTGGACAATCTACTATTTATAAGTATACATCAATTAAAAAAGTAAGTTTAAAGCATCAGTGTCCATCAATGTCTCTCCATTGCTTACAGGAGGAAATCTAGATTTTTTTCAGAGCACTGATTTCAACAGCAATAAGCTCATTGGTTGTTTTCTATTCAATACCCCGTAGACTATAATCTCCATGAGGTCAAGACCATGACTGTACCTTTCATTGCTGTAATCCCAACTCCTAGCACAGCTCCTGGTAAAGAGCAGACACTCAAGCTATACATATTTTAAATAAATTAATGGATGAGTAGTGGCTTTATCTTGATCCAGTAGCGACACTCCCAAGTTCCACCCCTCAGACACCCCCCAGAGGTTTCTGGCAGTTTCCCAGAACCATCCAGTACTAGAGAGTAGCTTACTTCTGCCCCTTCTAGTTAAACCACAAGAAGCTCTCACCTGCACCCTTCTACAGCTTCCCAAATGCTTTCCCAACCCACCTCTCTCCCTTCCCCTTCTCCACGCAGAAGCCATGGTAGTGTTAATAGGTAATTGTCAGATCAATTCAGTTCAGTTGCTCAGTCGTGTCTGACTCTTTGCAACCCCATGGACTGCAATACACCAGGCCTCCCTGTCCATCACCAACTCCCAGAGTTTACTCAAACTCAAGTCCATTGAGTCAGCGATAGCATCCAACCATCTTATCCTCTGTCGTCCCCTTCTCCTCCCACCTGCAATCTTTCCCAGCATCAGGGTCTTTTCCACTGAGTCAGTTCTTTGCATAAGGTGGCAAAAGTATTGGAGTTTTAGCTTCAACATCAGTTCTTCCAATGAAAACCCAGGACTGATTTCCTTTAGGATGGACTGGTTGGATCTCCTTGCAGTCCAAGGGACTCTTAAGAGTCTTCCCCAATATCAAGTTCAAGAGCATCAATTCTTCAGTGCTCAGCTTTCTTCATAGTCCAGCGTTCACATCCATACATGACTAATGGAAAAACCATAGCTTTGACTAGACGGACCTTTTTTGGCAAAGTAATGTCCCTGCTTTTTAATATGCTGTCTAGGTTGGTCATAGCTTTTCTTCCAAGGAGCAAGCATCTTTTAATTTCATGGCTGCAGTCACCATCTGCAGTGATTTTCGAGCCCAAAAAATAAAGTTTGTCACTATTTCCATTGTTTCCCCATCTATTTGCCATGAAATGAAGGGACCAGATACCATGATCTTAGTTTTCTGAATGTTGATCTTTAAGGCAACTTTTTCACTCTCCTGGTTCACTTTCAACAAGAGGTTCTTCAGTTCTTTGCTTTCAGCCATAAGGGTGGTAGTCATCTGCATATCTGAGGTTACTGATATTTCTCCCAGCAATCTTGATTCCAGCTTGTGCTTCATCCAGTCCAGCATTTCTCATGATGTACTCTGCGTATAAGTTAAATAAGCAGGGTGACAATATATAGGCTTGACGTACTCCTTTCCTTATTTAGAACCAGTCTGTTGTTCCATGTCCAGTTCTAACTGTTGCTTCCTGACCTGCATACAGATTTCTCAAGAGCAACTGTCAGATCACTCTCTTTTTAAAGCCCTCACAGGGTGACCCTTTTCACATAGAAAAAAAGTCCTAGGGTTCACAAGGCCCTTCTGGACTGGCCTTTGCCTGCCTCTGACTACTGTCCTGTGATTCTCCTTTCCCACTGGGCATACTCTGATCATACTGGAATACTCTCTGTGCCTCAGTCAGGTTAAACTTGCTTCATTGGCATTTAAATTTAAATTAACATTATAGAAAGTTATATGTTTAGTTTCTCAATTGCAGTAGCCACATTTCAAGCACTCTATAGTCACAAGTGGCTTGTGGTCAGTGCAGACTGAACATGTCCATCATTTCTGAAGGCTCTATTGACCATCCTGGCTTAAGCACTTAGAAATTAATTTTCCTTTTTAACTTACAGTTCCATGGAATCTTGCTTTAAATACTCCAGTGACACATTAAATGTCTCAATATCATATTGATTGTGTTCTTCCATTTAGCAGTTGCTGTGAAGTAATTAGTAGTGTCTTGTGGAATGAAGGTCAGCAAAGTGCAGCAGTCACAGTGTTTCAGCCTTTAACCCTTTTGACAAAGATATACTTCCCAAAACTTGCTAGCTAAAGGAGAATAATTACTGAATTTCATCAAGTCTGAGATATCATCAATTGAAAGATATAGCACTATTTTGTGTTCCAGTAAGTGATTCAGTTATGATGCTCCATTTGTTTTAGAGTCATGTTAATTTAAGGGATGATAAAATGTGAACAAAAATGCACATCTTAGCTTTATCAAAATATGGTAAAATAAAGAGCCAATTCTTCCTCATTTACAGAATCATATGCAGACCACCTGACCTGCCTCTTGAGAAATCTGTATGCAGGTCAGGAAGCAACAGTGAGAACTGGACATGAAACAACAGATTCATTGGACAGACTTTATTTTTGAGGCTCCAAAATCACTGCAGATCATGACTGCAGCCATGAAATTAAAAGACGCTTGCTCCTTGGAAGAAAAACTATGACCAACCTAGACAGCATGTTAAAAAGCAGAGACATTACTTTCCTGAAAAGGATGAGATGGTAGGATGGCATCACCAGTGTGATGGAGATTAGTCAACTCCAGGAGTTGGTGATGGACAGAGAAGCCTGACATGTTGTAGTCCATGGGGTCACAAAGTCCATT
Source organism: Ovis canadensis (assembly GCF_042477335.2). Classification (NCBI taxonomy): domain Eukaryota; kingdom Metazoa; phylum Chordata; class Mammalia; order Artiodactyla; family Bovidae; genus Ovis; species Ovis canadensis. The sequence continues at coordinate 186,407,743 of NC_091246.1, read as the reverse complement.
AGGACACAACTGAGTGACTGAACTGAACTGATACTTGATAGTGTCTTAATGGATTGAGAGCTTTCTTAAAATACCCTGTTTATCCATCTTGTGTATCTTGCCTTATGTCTAAAGACAAATAGCTCACTATCCATTTAAATACTAAAAACTCAATCTTTTTACTGATCAGGTTTGTAAGCTTTAACAACTTTGTATAGTCATGGAACCACCACTACAATCAAGGTATAGAATAGAGCCATTACACCAAAAAATTACCCCACATCACTCTGTATTCAATCTTTCTCTTTAATTCTAGTACATTACAACTATGGATTTGTTTTCTGTCTCCATAGTTTACAAGTTTTAGAATGTCATATAAATGGATTAATACAGTACATAGCCCTTTAAACCTATTTTGTTTTCATTTGCATTAGGTATTTGAGGTTCATGCATGTTGTGTCTGTCAGGAGTTTTTTCCTTTTTATTGCTGAATAGTATTTGACTATATTGATATACCAAAATTTATTCATTCTGTAATTGAGGGACATTTGGTTGGGTTCAAGTTGTTGATAATTATCTGAAGAATAGTATAAATGTCAAGATTCAGGTTTTTATGTGAACATAGATTTACATTTTATGTATTTGCCATGAAGTGATAGGACCAGATGCCATTATCTTAGTTTTCAGAATGTTGAGTTTTAAGCCAGCTTTTTTACTCACCTCTTTCACTTTCATTGGTACTATTATTATATTCTCATTCTATTTAAGTGTGTAGTGGTGTTGAATTTTCCTAATGACTTATCATCTTGAATTTTTTTCATGTCCATATTAATTGCTATCTGTATATTTTCCTTGAATATATATCTTGAAATATTGTCTTATTATTAGTAGTGGGTAAGGAGATTGTTATGTTATTGTTATTGTCAATGTTTAATTATGAATTCTTTATTTCTTTTGTATACAGGCCCTTTATCTATAGTGATTTGTAAAAATCATAGTCTATAGCAAATGAATTGTCAACTAATTGCACACATTTCTTATGATTATTCTTGAATTTCATATGATGACACAGAACACTCATGTTTTTAAATAACTGTCTCAGAACTCATGTTGGCCAAATAATTAGCCAAGAAATTGGTCTATAAATGTGGTACAAAATAATGTTGTCATTTATGGGGAATATTTTATTAATTTCAAATAAAGACTCATAATTAAAGCAAAGTAAAGCAGAACAGAATAAAACATACATCTCCATGCAATGCAACTATAAAAATAAAATCTGAAACAAGATACAAAGAAGCAGACAGAACAAATGAAGAAAATGAAGGAAAACATAAGAACAAGAAGTACAATAGGACCCCATATAAGATGGCAGTTAAGCTCTTGGACTTTAAACATATAGCAGAATTATTTCCCAAGGAAATTGGATTACGTAAACACTGAATTATTAGGCTTCAAATCATCTATTTTCACTAAAGAAATTTCTGTTTTCTAGAGGAATATCTATAATAAACATTTCAACCCAATAATGACTCAATAATCTTTAGCTTAAGCTTCTCATTTTTATCCAAATATTTGAATTGTTATTTTATAATGACCATAGAAACAGTCATAGAAATGTGAAAAATAAGGTAAGCACCTGAAAAACAATTAACCTTTATTGTGCCATATACTGAGAAAATTGAAAAAAAAATGAATTTTCATAGTTGGTTTTTAATGACCAAGAAATGTGTAAAATAGTGATGAACATGAGAAACAGACATTCTGAGTGGGGAATGATTTAAGAGGTACATAATTAAGTGATATAGTGCTGATTCAGAGAAAAACAAGATTAATATAGGGCATAGAAATCAGAAAGGGCCTTATGGAACTCTTTCTCCAGGATCAACCTTCAAACAGAAATCTAAAATCAACTCTTCATTTCTCCTCAAACAATCTTCTCTTTCTGGGATAGCCTTCTTTTTGGTCTGATTCTTTTCTTGCAGTGTTGAACAACTCATCATGATAGTTCAGTTTTTTTGTTTGTTTGTTTTTTGTCATTTTGTCACTTACTGTTTTTATCTTTGATGATACTTTCAAAGATTCCAGTGTACACTGTCCTATTTTTATCTTCCAAAATTATTTTTGACCCTTAGAGCATATTAATAAGATTTTTCCTCAAGTGTCATAGGATATTTCCATTTTTAAAAAGATATTTATTATCTATATATCTATTATGTCGGATTCCATGTTCATCTTGGAACATTTATTAGACCCCCCTGTGTTTATCAGAGTTGTGTTTTCACAAAGCTCCGAGAGATGAGCATGATTATTCCCATTTTACAGATCAAGTTATATAAATTATTTATATTTTATCTTTCTAGTAAGTATACATTTTCTGATTCTAAATCCCTTGTTTGTTTTTTTCCCCAATAATAATATAGCCTAAATTCCATCCAGCTTAGAAGCATTGGGACCATCCAACAAAACAAAGTTAAAATTTGCACAATGTCTTGTTTCCCAGATATTCTCTTAGTAGTTTCCTGACTTCTTAAAATTTCTCCAACTTCAAAGGGGCATTCTTGTAAGGAAGAAAGCAAATAAATAAACAAACAAACAAATAATTTCTGTCTGACTGCTGTGGCTAAGACTTCCAATATTATGTTTAAAAAGTAAAATATTTTGAAATGTCTTTCTTTAATTCTTCTTTATATAACAAATATTCTTTAGACACAGCAAGTTTTCACCTTTACAAGTTAAGTCTGTGACCTGGGCCCCAGACACAGAAAGACTCTATGTTTGGTTTTTAACACATTGACATTTTAACAGCTTGCCTTTGAATTTGTGTTTCATAACAAAAGCCTTTTGGGATAGCGGGGCATACATGTGACCAAAGAAGATATGCACAATAGACATATCTGCCATTGCTTGTTATCCCATTCATAGATACTATCTAAGATGATCATATTCACCAAACTGTGATAAACTCACAATGTGTGGTAGGTCAGCAATACTCAAACTGAGTGTAGTTGTGACAAGCCTCCAACTGAGTAGGCAAGGAGGCTTAACAGCCACAAGAGGCAATCCTCTCTGTTTAAACCAGAACTTATCTGAATTAAAAGAAAAAAAAGAAGAAAGAAACCACCTCATACTATCTTTATGTGTGCTACTTCCTTATGTTAGTCAATTGCTTAAGCTGAAAATGATGTCATTGAAGGAAGCAGAAAGAGAAAAACCAATAATTCCTTTCCTTTGATGTTCTGTCTTATACATCTTAGAGCCAAATGTAGACCAGGTGGTGCTAGTGGTAAAGAACCTGCCTGCCAGTGCAGAAGACGTAAGAAACTTGGTTCGATCCCTGGGTCAGGAAGATCCTCTGGAGGAAGTCATGGCAACCTACTCCAGTAATCTTACCTGGAGAATCCCATGGACAGAGGAATCTAGTGGGCTACAGTCCATAGGGTCTCAATGAGTTGGACAGGACTAAAGCAACTTAGCACAAGTATACAGAAATTGTTAGCAGAATATATCCAAATCAAAAAGTGAAATAAAAACAGCTGAATTCAGTGTGTTTCCACTGTCAAGTAAGAAAGAAAGACTTTTTCATATACAAGCTAAAAAGGAATATGAATTGTGTATCTTCAGTCCCACATATGAGATAAGAACCAATATTTTCACCTACAATTGGCATCACACAATATAAGTGCCAATGTTAAAATTTATGCTAATAATTTTTCTTTGTTTAGAATGAGATTAAATTGCAATAATAATGATAATAATAATAAAATCTCAATACCATAACAAGCTGAAAGAGACAGAGACCATGGAGGAAATAGAAAAACATTTTAGTATTAATATGTTTAATGGCACTTTATTCCTGCTTCTGAAATGAGGGATCTCACATTTTCATTTTGCCCTGGGCACCACAGTTTATGTAGCTGGTCTAACTAGTACACTGCAAGTTAGGTTTTACTGGTATAATTTACTCTGGTGTATTTCTCTCATTATATTTTCTTCAGGCATTGATTTACATAAGTTCCATTTCAAACCATGTGAAGAGAAAATCAGCGTTGGTGTCAAAACACTTGCACAACAAAGAAACCTGATGTTCAGGAATGACCAGATTATCTCCTGAGATGGTTTTCATCTATCCAATTGTTTCTGTCAAGGGGTGGTGATTTGAAGAGCCAAAAGGACTCTCTCTAAATTCTCAGATCTACAAAATCAGAATGATGAAGGGTAAAAACAAAAGATTTGGGATCCAGAGGCCAAGAATTAATGATAGCTATTTCATTCACCAACCTTTAGGAATATGCCCAAATTTGTTGAGCTTCAATTTCTCATTGTGTAAAGGGAAGAATTTCCACTAGATAATCCTTAAGTAGTTGCCAGTTACAAGTTGGTAATGATAAATGGAAACCACCTAGCACACTGAATGCCACATAGCAGGGCTTCAATAAATGAAGTTATTATAAAACTCTAGGACAACCTATTTCTTAAATTAATCTCCATGCCATGGATTTATACCCTTAGATGATACAATGACTAATCCATCTGTGGCTTGTTTGTGAATACAAAATGGCAAAACTAGAAATGATGGCATATGAAACATAAATTCTTGAGATGACTCATTGCTTTTAGCACTTAGGATATGGTTGATTAATAGAAAGCCAAAACAGAAAGAAATTTGCCTGGGACTAATACAACTGACAAATGACTGAGAACGAATTAATTCTTCCTGCAAGAGTTACCAACTGAATTTCTTGGAACAAGCAGACAAACACTTAAAATCCTTGGATACTTTTCTGTATAGTAGACATATAAACAATTACCTTATAATTATTATATTATTATTAAGGCCATCATCTAAAGCTTATATGCATGTTCTGGAAATACTGTCTCAAATTCAGTCATTTTTGGGGGGGGGGAAAGTGGCTAAAATAAATCACCAACTTGTGGCTAAATCAACACAATTCATGTTAATTTTATTTCTTCTCATATTTGAATGTAGCCTCAGGGCTTTATCTGAATTACAGCTTTTTAGAGATGTATATTAAAGTGGACTCTATTTGCATTTTTGAAGCTAACTGGAAATAGATTTAATCCTAAATTATGTTTTTTAAATCACTTTCAGAGTAGGAAAAAATCACTTTGCAGGAGATGGAATGTGGAGTCAGTGAGGGAAACAGTTCTGGTCTCAAGTTTGCTAAAGCTCACTGAATGAATTGGAACAATTCCTCCTATCTTGTTCTCACACTTATATGTGTTTAGTTGCTTAGTCATGTCTGACTCTTTGTGACCCCATGGCTTGTACCCTGCCAGGCTTCTTGTCCATGAGGATTCTCCAGGCAGGAATACTGGAGTGGGTTGCCATGTCTTGTTCCAGAGGGACTTCCCAACCCAGGGATCAAACTCAGATCTCCAGCACTGCAGGCAGATTCTTTGCCAGCAGACCCACCAGGGAAGCCCTTCTCACTTATATAGTGTAGTTAGAAAGCAAGCTTTCTTTCATGTTTAATTTTCCCAACAATTTTCCTCTACACTGTGACTCCACATGAGGGGGATTCACAATGGGTGTCTTTTTATTTTTTTTGCAGAGCTTTTAGATTATGCCATGTTATAAATAAAAAAGTATTTAAAGACAAAAGCAATTATTTTAATTAATGGAAGTTTGCCTTCTTCAGTTATCTTTTACTTTCTGTTCCTATAGATCTAAAAGATTTGCGGCACCCAAGTTAACTGACAAGGTCATAACTTGGCAAACATCACATTTATTTGATTCAATCAGCATCAACTGCTCCCTGATAATTGATAAAAACCAGAGCCTACCATAGGTCATAATTTATGGATGATATTAACATTCTGAGGAGTGAAATACAGCAAGTCAAAACTATGTTTGCTGACAAACAAAAATAAACATAAAAGAGAGAGAGAGGTGTTAAGATGCCTAAATCATCCTCAAGGAAAAAGTTGTCAGCTAGACCTAAGCAAAGTAAATGGGTCAAATCTGAGGACATTACACAGTATTACCAAAAAGATATGGATGGGATGATAGAAAGAAACCTCTGTAGAGTGCCTATCAATTACATTATTTTTAAGCAGCTCAAGTTATTTTTACATACCCCTGCTGCATTTACTGGAGAAGGCAATGGCACCCCACTCCAGTACTCTTGCCTGGAAAACCCCATGGACGGAGGAGCCTGGTAGGCTGCTGTCTATGGGGTCACACAGAGTCGGACACGACTGAAGTGACTTAGCAGCAGCAGCAGCAGCTGTATTTACTAAGCTTAAAGGATATGAACCATCTCTCTGGGTCATCACCGTGCACCAGTTTGGGAATGCATGTACACCCGTGGTGGATTCATGTCAATGTATGGCAAAACCAATACAGTATTGTAAAGTAAAATAAAGTAAAAATAAAAATTAAAAAAAAAAAAGCTTAAAGGATAGAGTTATGTTAGATCTGGATCTGGATAGGTATCCATATCCACATTGACATTTTAGGGATCAGTGAACTAAAATAGACTGAAATGGGCGAATTTAACTCAGATGACCAGTACATCTACTACTGTAGGCAAGAATCCCTTACAGGAAATGGAGTAGCCTTATAGTCAAAAAGGAGTCTGAAATGCAGTACTTGGGTAAAATCTCAAAAATGATCATGATGTCTATTTGTTTTCCAAGAAACCATTCAATATCACAGTAATCTAAGTCTATGCCACAACCAGTAATGCTGAATAAGCTGATGTTGAATGGTTCTATGAAGACGTACAAGACCTTTTAGAACTAACACCCAAAAAAGATATCCTTTTCATTGTAGGGGACTGGAGTGCAAAAGTAGGAAGTCAAGAGATACCTGGAGTAACAGGCGAATTTGCCTTGGAGTACAGAATAAAGTAGGGCAAAGGTAAACAGAGTTTTGCCAAGTGAATACACTGGTCATAGCAAACACCCTCTGCCAACTACACAAGAGAAGATTCTACACATGGACATCACTAGAGTACTGAAATCAGAGTGATTATATTCTTTGCAGCCAAAGATGGAGAAGCTCTATACAGTCAATGAAAACAAGACTGGGAGCTGACTGTGGCTCAGATAATGAACTCCTTATTGCCAAATTTGGACTTACATTGAAGAAAGTAGGGGAAACCATGAGACCATTCAGGTATGACCTAAATCAAATCCCTTATGATTATACAGTGGAAGTGACAAATAGAATCAAGGGATTAGCTATGATACTCAGAGTGCCTATATATGGAGGGAGGTTCTTGACATTGTACAGGAGGCAGTGATCAAGACCATCCCCAAGGAAAAGAAATGTGAAAAAGGCAAAATGGTTTTCTGAGGAGACCTTACAAATAGCTGAGAAAAGAAGAGAAGTGAAAGGCAAAGGAGAAAAGGAAATATATACCGATTTGAATGCAGAGTTCCAAAGAATAGTAAGAAGAGATAAGAAAGCATTCCTAAGAGACCAATGCAAAGAAATAGAGGGAAATAATAGAATGGGAAAACTAAAGATCTCTTCAAGAAAATTAGAGATACCAAGGGAACATTTCATGCAAAGATGGGCACAATCAATTCAGTTCAGCTAAGTTCAGTTGCTCAGTCGTGTCCGACTCTTTGTGATCCCATGGACTGCAGCACACTGTCCAACTCCGGAGTTTACTCAAACTCATGTTCATTGAGTCGGTGATGCCATCCAACCATCTCATCCTCTGTCATCTTCTTCTCCTCCTGCCTTCAATCTGTCTCAGCATCAGGGTCTTTTCAAATGAGTAAGCTTTTTGCATCAGGTGGCCAAAGTATTGGAGCTTCAGCTTCAACATCAGACTTCCAATGAACACTGTGGACTGATTTTTTTATAGGATGGACTGATTTGATCCCCTTGAAGTCCAAGGGACTCTCAAGAGTCTTCTCCAACACCACAGTTCAAAAGCATCAATTCTTCAGCATTCTGCTTTCTTTATAGTCCAACTTTCACATGCATACATGACTACTGGAAAAACCACAGCCTTGACTAGACTGACTTTTATTGGCAAAGTAACATCTCTGCTTTTTAATATGCTGTCTAGGTTGGTCATAATTTTTCTCCCAAGAAGTAAGTGTTTTTTAATTTCATGGCTGCAATCACCATCTTCAGTGATTTTGGAGCCCAGAAAAATAAAGTCTGACACTGTTTCCACCGTTTCCCCATCTATTTCCCGTGAAGTGATGGGACCAGATGCCATGATCTTCATTTTCTGAATGTTGAGCTTTAAGCCAACTTTTTCACTCTCCTCTTTCACTTTCATCAAGAGGCTTTTTAGTTCCTCTTCACTTTCTGCCATAAGGGTGGTGTCATCTGCATATCTGAGGTTATTGATATTTCTCCTGGCAATCTTGATTCCAGCTTGTGCTTCTTCCAGCCCAGCATTTCTCATGATGTACTTACTCTGCATATAAGTTAAATAAGCAAGGTGACAATATATAGCCTTGATGTAGTACTTTTCCTGTTTGGAACCAGTCTGTTGCTTTAACTGACACTATGGAGTGACTAATGTGAACTGAACTGGATATGTACTTCTCCAAAAGCACAACAATTCAGAATTGGAAAATTCCTCCCAAATAGAATAGTCTTTGCAATTTGTCTTGAAAAATTAACAAATCATAGCCTCATGAGATGTCATTAGTTCTATTACCTTTCAATAATACAATTTACATATTATACATAATGTATTACCTATTAAATGAGAGAAAGGAAATAAGCATATGCTGTATTATAGAAATGCATATATTTACATATTCATAGATAGATATATATCCAAGTGAATGAAATGTCTTCATATATAACAACACAGATGGACTTGAAGGATATCATGCTAAGTGAAATAGATCAAAGAGGAATGCTCTACATTGCTATTTATATGTGGAATCTAAAAAATAAAACAAAATAGTGAATATAACAAAAAAAAGGAACAGATTCACAGATATAGAGAACAAATTAGTGGGGAGAGCAAAGGCAGGCATTGGAGAGGTAGAGGATTAAGTGGTACAAATTATTATGTACAAAATAAGATATAAGGATATATTGTACAACACAGAGAATATAGCTAATATCTTATAATAACTATAAATGAAATGATAAGTTTTAAGTATTTTGAGTCACTATACTGTACACGCATAATATAAACCTTTGAACATCAATTTTAAAAAGACAATAAAAAAGCAAATGTGTAACTTTTATAAAAATTGATGTTGAAAAGCTAGTTTGATTTTTTAGCATAATTAGATTTTAAAAGCATGTACATACTCCTATTGAGACTATGTATCAATAGACAAGATGGTTGGATGAGAAGACCTAGGTTTTAATTTGATTATTATATGATAATTGGTAGCCAACTAAGAGGAAATAAAGAGCCCCTTGAAAACATAATAACCCTACATGTAACTACTATACTAAAAAAGTCATCACTTTCTTAAAACATAAAATTATGTCATGAAGAACTTTAATATACCTCCTTAATACATAAACCCTACAGAATCCTTTCCCCTTGAATATGGTGAAGACCTGTAAATATAATGGAACATTTTTCACATGAGTATGTGAGTGTGCTCTGTAGGTGGCATAGTGAAGGGATTTTCCAGATGTTCTACGTCTCTATTCAGTCAGTTCAGTGCAGTTCAGTCCCTCAGTTGTGTCCGACTCTTTGCGACCCCATGGACTGTGGCATGCCAGGCCTCCCTGTCCATTGCCAACTCCCGCAGTTTACTCAAACTCATGTCCATTGAGCTGGTGATACCATCCAACCATCTCATCCTCTGTCGTCCCCTTCTTCTCCTGCCTTCAATCTTTCCCAGCATCTGGGTCTTTTCCAATGAGTCAGCTCTTTGCATGAGGTGGACAAAGTATAGGAGTTTCATCTTCAACATCAGTCCTTCCAATAATGAATATTAAGGACTTATTTCCTTTAGGATGGACTGGTTGGATCTTCTTGAAGTCCAAGGGACTCCCAAGAGTCTTCTCCAACACCACAGTTCAAAATCATCAATACTTTGGTGCTCAGCTTTCTTTATAGTCCAACTCTCACATCCATATATGACTACTGGAAAAACCACACCTTTGACTAGATGGACCTTTGTTGGCAAAGTAATGTCTCTGCTTTTTAACATGCTGACTAGGTTGGTCATAACTTTTCTTCCAAGGAGTAAACATCTTCTAAGTTCATGGCTGCAGTCACCATCTGCAGTGATTTTGGAGCCCCAAAACATAAGTCTGTCATTGTTTCCACTGTTTCCCATCTATTTGCCATAAAGTGATGGGACCAGATGTCATGATCTTAGTTTTCCGAATGTTGGGTTTTAAGCCAGCTCTTCCACTCTCCTGGTTCACTTTCATCAAGTGGTTCTTTAGTTCTTCACTTTCTTCCATAAGGGTAGTGTTGTCTGCAGATCTGAGGTTATTGATATTTCTCCCAGCAATCTTGATTCCAACTTACGCCTCATTCAGCCCATCGTTTCTCATGATGTACTCTGCATATAAGTTAAATATGTAGGGTGACAATATACAGCCTTGACGTACTCCTTTCTCTAAGTGGAACCAGTCTCTTGTTCCATGTCCAGTTCTAACTGTTGCTTCCTGACCTGCATATAGATTTCTCAAGAGGCAGGTCAGGTGGTCTGGTATTCCCATTCTTTAAGAATTTTCCAGAGTTTGTTGTGGTCCACACAGTCAAAGGCTTTGGCATAGTCAGTAAAGCAGAAGTAAATGTTTTTTCTGGAACTCTCTTGCTTTTTCCATGATCCAATGGATGTTGGCAATGCCATCTCTGGTTCCTCTGTGTTTTCTAAATCCAGTTTGAGCATCTGGAAGTTCATGGTTCATGTACTATTGAAGCCTAGCTTGGAGAATTTTGAGCATTACTTTATAGCATGTGAGATGAGTACAACTGTGCAGTAGTTTGAGCATTCTTTGGCATTGCGTTTCTTTGGGATTGGAATGAAAATTCATCTTTTCCAGTCCTGTGGCCACTGCTGAGTTTTCCAAATTTGCTGGCATATTGAGTGCAGCACTTTCAAAGCATCATCTTTTAGGATTTGAAAGAGCTCAATTGGAATTCCATCTCCTCCACTAGCTTTGTTCCTTGGAGAAGGCAATGGTGACCCACTCCAGTACTCTTGCCTGGAAAATCCCATGGGTGGAGGAGCCTGATAGTCCATGGGGTCCATGGGGTCGCTAAGAGTCAGACACGACTGAGCGACTTCACTTTCACCCTTCACTTTCATGTATTGGAGAAGGACATAGCAACCCACTCCAGTGTTCTTACCTAGAGAATCCCAGGGACAGAGGAGCCTGGTTGGCTGCCATCTATGGGGTCGCACAGAGTTGGACACGACTGAAGCGACTTGGCAGCAGCAGCAGCAGCAGCAGCTTTGTTCTTAGTGATGCTTCCTGAGGCCTACTTGACTTTGCATTCCAGGATGTCTGGCTATAGGTGAGTGATCACACCATCATGATTATCTGGGTCGTGAAGATCTTTTTTGTACAATTCTTCTATGTATTCTTGCTACCTCTTAATATCTTCTGATTCTATCAGGTCCATACCATTTCTTTCCTTTATGGTGACCATCTTTGCATGAAATGTTCCTTTGGTATCTCTAATTTTCTTGACGAGATCTCTAGATATTCTCATTCTATTGTTTTCCTCTAATTGTTTGCATCGATCTCTGAGGAATGCTTTCTTATCTCTCCCTCCTATTCTTTGGAACTCTGCATTCAAATGAGTATATCTTTCCTTTTTCCTTTTCCTTTCACTTCTATTCACAGCTATTTGTAAGTCCTCCTCAGACAGCCATTTTGCCTTTTTGCATTTCTTTTCCTTGGGGGTGGTCTTGATCCCTGCCTCCTATATAATGTTTTGTCCATAGATCTTCAGGCACTGTGTGTATCATATCTAATCCCTCAAATCCATTGGTCACTTCCACTGTATAATCTTAAGGTATTTGATTTAGGTCATAACTGAATGGTCTAGTGGTTTTCCCTACGTTCTTCAATTTAAGTCTGAATTTGGCAAATCACAGACTGTGGTCCGTGCCACAGTCACCTCCCAGTCTTGTTTTTGCTGACTGTATAAAGCTTCTCAATCTTTGGCTGCAAAGAATATAAGCAATCTGATTTTGATATTGACCATCTGGTAATGTCCATGTGTAGAGTCTTCTCTTGTGCTGTTGGATGAGGGTGTTTGCTATGACCAGTGTGTTCTCTTGGCAAAACTCTGTTAGCCTTTGCTCTGCTTCATTTTGTATTCCAAGGCCAAATTTCCTGTTTCTCCAGGTACTCTTGACTTCCTGCTTTGCATTCCAACCTCCTATAATGAAAAGGACATCTTTTTTGGGTGTTAGTTCTAGAAGGTCTTGTAGGTCTTCATAGAACCATTCAACTTCAGCTTCTTCGGCATTACTGTTTGGGGCATAGAGTTGGATTACTGTGATACTGCATGGTTTGTCTTGGAAATGAACAAAGATCATTCTGTCGTTTTTGAGATTGCATCCACGTACTGCATTTTGGCTTCCCTGGTGGCTCAGCTGGTAAAGAATCCGCCTGCAATGAGGGAGACCTGGGTTTGATCCCTGGGTTGGGAAGATCCCCTGGAGAAGGGAAAGCCTACCCACTCCAGTATTCTGGCCTGGAGAATTCCATGGGCTGTGTAGACCATGGAGTCACAAATAGTCGGACATGACTGAGCAACTCTCACTTTCACTTTACTGCATTTTGGACTGTTTTGCTGACTATGATGGCTACTCCATTTCTTCTAAGGGATTCTTGCCCACAATAGTAGATATAATGGTCATCTGAGTTAATTTCACCCATTGCAGTCCATTTTAGTTCACTGAATCCTAGTATGTCAGTGCTCACTCTTGCCATCTCCTGTTTGATCACTTCCAATTTGCCTTGATTCTCGGACCTAACATTCTAAGTTCCTATGCATTATTGTTCTTTATTGCATAGGACTTTACTTCCATCACTAGTCATTCCACAGCTGGGTGTTTTTGCTTTGGCTCTGTCTCTTCATTCTTTCTGGAGTTATTTTTCCACTGATCTCCAGTAGCATATTGGGCACTTATGACCCTGGGGAGTTCATATTTCAGTGTCTTATCTTTTTGCCTTTTCATACTGTTCATGAGGTTCTCAAGGCAAGAATACTGAAATGGTTTGCCATTCCCTTCTCCAGTTGACCACATTTTGTCAGAACTCTCCACCATGACCCATCCATCTTGGATGGCCCTACATGGCATGGCTCATAGTTTCATTGAGTCAGACAAGGCTTTGGAAACACAAGTTTCCTGTGCTTGTGGTTTTCAGTCTGTCTGCCCTCAGATGGAGTAGGAGGATTATGGAAGTAAGAGGTTTATGGAAGCTTCCTGATGGGACAGACTGAGGGGTAAATTGGTCTTGTTCTGATGGGTGGGGCCATGATCAGTAAATATTTAATCCAATTTTTTGTTGATGCATGGGGCTGTGTTCCCTCCTTGTTATTTACCTGGGGCCAAACTATGGTAGAGGTAATAAAGATAATGGCTACCTACTTGAAAAAGTCCCATGCATGCACTGGTATGCTCAGTGCCCCCAGCCCTGAAGCAGGCCACCAGTGACTGACACCTCCACTGGAGACTCCCAGACACTTACAGGCAAGTCTAGGTCAGTCTTTGTGGGGACACTGCTCCTTTCTCCTGTGTCCTGGTGCATACAAGGTTCTGTTTGTGCCTGTCAAGAGTCCGTTTCCCAGTGCTGTGTAAGTTAAGGTGGCTCAATGGTGGGGTTAATGGCAATCTCCTCCAAGAGGACTTAATGCCTTCCCCAGGTCTGCTGCATCCAGAACCCCTGTGGCAGTCTACTGCTGACCCATACCTCCACAGGAGACACTCAAACACCATTCTGTCTCAGTCTCTGTGGGGTCTCTTAAATCTCTTAAAATCTCTATTAAGTTGCTTTCAAATTAATGCAAAGGGAGATTTCCCTGAGTGGCTTGAGCTAGTCAAGTGAGCCCTTTAAAACTGGGACTAGAATTTAGAGACAGGAGTAGTAGGAGCAGATACTAAATTCTCCCATTGACCTTGAAGAAGCAAAATTCCATTTGCATAGAGAATCATGTGACAAGGAATGGACTACAGACACTACACAGCAGGTAGACTAGGGCTAAAAGCTGAAGTTTATAGCCTTAAGAAAATCAATTCTGCCAATAACCAGTGAGCTTGCAATAGGACCCCCAAATGGCAAATGAGACTGCAGCTCAGTTCTGACTGATGCCTCGATTGCACCCTGGTGAGACCCTGAGCAGATAACCCAGCTAATCCATGCCTGGATCCTGATGCATGTAAACTGTGAGATAACAAATGTGTGCTACTTTATATTGCTGGGGAAAAAAAAGTCATTAGTGTTATTATTTTGGATCTAATTTAGATATCACAGATAATGCCTTAAATATTGAAAGAAAAAAGAGGAACATGAACATATGCTCTACTGAGATCCACTAAACAAGAATCCTTTTCAAACACATTAGACATAAATGTTTAAATTCTCTGAGAGAACTTCAAATGCTGTATATTGCTAGTAGCCAGTAATGTGGAAAGGACATTTCATTTTCATTACATAAATGTAAATATAACTATCGCTTTTTAAGTCTTATGATTATATAACTTCCAAGCATTCAGGGTGCTCCAAAACAGATTTAAACACTTAAGAACTTCTAAAAGTAGTCATTAGTGGGAATCCACATCATGGTTGCTGAGAATTCAAGAAAGAATGGAGAAAAGCCAAGCAAATGGACCAGGTAGAGAGAAAGGAGAGAGTAATAAAGACTAAGGTCCGTTTAGTCAAGGCTATAGTTTTTCCTGTGGTCATGTATGGATGTGAGAGTTGGACTGTGAAGAAGGCTGAGTGCCGAAGAATTGATGCTTTTGAACTGTGGTGTTCGAGAAGACTCTTGAGAGTCCCTTGGACTGCAAGGAGATCCAACCAGTCCATTCTGAAGAAGATCAGCCCTGGGATTTCTTTGGAAGGAATGATGCTAAGGCTGAAACTCCAGTACTTTGGCCTCCTCATGCGAAGAGTTGACTCATTGGAAAAGACTCTGATGCTGGGAGGGATTGGGGGTGGGAGCAGAAGGGGACGACAGAGGATGAGATGGCTGGATGGCATCAGTGACTCAATGGACGTGAGTCTGAGTGAACTCTGGGAGCTGGTGATGGACAGGGAGGCCTGGCGTGCTGCGATTCATGGGGTCGCAGAGTCGGACACGACTGAGCGACTGAACTGAACTGAACTGAACTGAACTCTTATTTTGAGCCACATATTGTAATAAGCACTGAACTTGACACATGATTGCACAACTGTGAAATGGCTGGTTTTAAAGTCATGAGACATTTCTTTAATTTCATCATCAATTAATTAGGTTTGCATATAACCTTTTGAGGAAATTTATTGCTACCATCATTCTATATCTACTTTTAGGTTTATACATTTTTAATTTTAACAGATGAAAGAGGTTTACCTTAAATTTATTTCTGATATATAATTATGTTTCAATGCTGATAGGAGCAAAAGTGTTAATTTAATTTTATAATTTAAGATAATTCTGCCATTTTTATCATAGTCATAATAAATTATATGAAGACATTTTATAAATTTTATATAGAATGATTATATTTCTATAAGATAAATAATAAGCATGTCAAGATGTTATGTTTTAACACATTTTATGTCATACATAAAATATATGACAAGTATACTGTGATTTTCTTCAACTCATGGCATTTCAATTAATTTATAATTTCTTCTTTATATTATTCTATATTATCTGAATTTTAAATATGAGTAGTTCTAACCATAAATAGGCATTTTTTATGATATTGAGATGAAACCAAATGAAGACTAATTCCTAACTAGAATTTATAATTTTTCTCTCTTACACACAGTTTTGTCTTTCTCCTTTTCTATGCTAAGATGTAAAAATTCTTTCATATATTCACATTTTCATGTCAAATAGTAGTAATATTCCAAAGTTGCTTCAGCCTCCAGTATTTATCCCCCCAGAATTAAAAAAAAAAAAAGAGAGTAAGCTCCAAATTTTAAACTTGAGACTTAAAAAAAGTAATTCAAATATGAATAGTATCTGGGAATGCATTATAATCTTATTGAATCTCCCATAGTAACTAAGACCTGTTACCAACTCTATCTTTCAGTCTTCTCTCCCAGTCTTCCCCTAAAAATTTATTTGTCTTGAAGAAAGGACTAACTCTCTGAAAAATAGAATCAACTCAGTAGGAAGATGTTGAACAATTATATGACCAACCTCTTAATGGTTTATAAATTCATTTATTTTGTTATTGACTTAAGTAAAGATAAGAATTTGAAGGAACCAAAGTTATAGAAAAAGGTCACGGATCCATATGACTTGATAGGTATCTGACCACTCACCCAGTAGAGTCATCTAGAAGGAAACAGAGGATAGAGTAGACAAGATGTAAATAAATATCATGGATGAGTAAACACAAATTGTGACTTTCACAGATTCAAAATTTATTTAGTATGTTTTAACTTTTGCATCATTTGTTACAAAAAGTTTTCTAAAGGACCTGCTATTCCCTAATTAACACCAAAAATTTTGTTTCATTCTGATACATGTACACTATTTAGAAGTACTTTTTAGCAAGTAGCACACAAAGAGTACACATTATGGGTGTACTCAGTCATTTCAAATTTGAATCCCAGAATCTCGATGATAACTGTGCTTATTTAGCCAAATGCTTATAATTAAAAATGGTACAGAAGTTATGTATGTGGGATGCTACAAATATTACACAATGACAATGTATATTTTAGTAAAAAAGGATAAGGAGATTTAAATTTCAAGTTGAACTTGAAATTTACAAATAGCATTTATCTATCTATAGTTGAATGTATTTACAAATTGACCATAGGGTGAAGATGAAAAAAAAAAAGAAAAAATGCATTAATTGCTCTCCAAATATTTACTCATAGAGAATATTTACAAAGAAATTCTGTAAAAAAAAACAAGGAAAACTAGAAACAAAGGCACAATTTTTTAAAATAATAAGTCAGGCTGAATTCCATGAAGAAATCCAATCAAAAGGTTACAGTTGTAGGAATTCGTTTTGGGAGATGGAATTCTCTATCCCTGATAATTACTCTAGTGAGTCTATCTGCTACTTCATCTTGCCTGTGCTAGCATTTATTGCATCTCTTTTGCCCTCTGCTGTCTTGATGGTGACAGGTTGCACACTGGGACTGAAAGCTATTGATCAGTCGATAAGCAACAAAGATCATTATCCTTCCACATAATGGGCAGCCACACAAGAAATTCACTTTTTTTTAATATAGGAAGAATATTAAAACTGAGTTCCCCATGACAGAATTATTTTAAAACAAATTATAATTTACATGCTTTTTTGTGACTGAAACAAGAACAACTCCTACCCCCAAACAATGATTTTTTTAATAGATTATTCTGTTTGCTTAGGAAATTAGTGCCAATTTGGCATATTTCTTGATCTTCCTTTTTTTGTATCCTTTTATACTTCTCTTTCCAAAGAATGTCCACAAATAATAATTAAGTGAAATAATTAAGCTTTGTGCTTATTTTCGTCCAGTGTGTTTATCTGTTGACATCCCAGTGGAGGGGAATTTTAATAAGACTTTATCTCTCCTAACATTTAAAATAGCAAAGGCAATTTGCTTTGATTTCTTATTTTTACTATTGGGGTTGTAGGCCTTCATTTGGGTATATTTAGAATTTTTATATTTGTTTTTATTAATAAAAGATTATAAATTACTTATGATGAACCTAACACTGTGCAAGGCAAGGGGCAACCAGACTGATGGAACTCCTTTCTCAGCTTAAGGAAATCAAATCAACTGAGCAGTCTGATGTGTAAATAATTCTTATAAAAATACAGCATAAAAAACAACATACTAGAGAACTTTATGAATTTTAAAATTTTATTATTAATAAGAAGATTTTTACAAAAGCCATTTTGATATTTTGCTGTGTGGGCTTGATGTTCAGACTAAATTAAAGCTATTCTTATTAAGTGGATGACCTTGAGCAAGGCCTTCAATCTCTCTAAGCTATAATTCCCACACCAATAATCTATGAATAACTGAACCAAGATTTGTTGTAAGAATTAAATGAAATAACACAGTTAAGATGTTCTTTAAAAGACTTGGCCAGAAATAATCAATAAAAGAGAGCCAAAATCTCCATCACCTACTTCTTCTTTCCCATTATATTGTCACTCCCATTATTGTTGCTACCGTCATAAACTCGCTTTTCAAGAAGCAGGGCTCATCAGCTGAAAAAGGGGATATGGAGTCATTTAGACAAGAGAAGGAGTATAAGTAGTTAACTGTAGATAGAATTTAGTGTATCAGAAGGAGCAGTGGAAAGAAATGAGTCTGCAAATGAAAAGTTAGGCAAAATGTTAGGAGAATCTATGGTATACAAAGGAGTTTGAATTCCATTTAGATAGTAGGGACTCCCTAAGATATTTTTAAGTATGTGAATTACAGTTACAGTTTTAAAAGTAAACTACTGGAACTAATGAGGATAGATTGATATAGGGCCCAACAGAAGAAGCTATGTTTTTATATTTTTTCTGTATAGTCATCATTACTCCAAGAATAATTTTTAAAATATTTTTTCAACTTCAATTAGACAAATTCTACTTCATGTTTTGTCCAGTTGTCTAATTCCTAAAACCAATACCTATGTAAATACCTTAGTTACTTGAACTATGTGGATATATTCTTTGCCACCATTTCATTTGCTCTGCTTTTCCTAAATTATCTTCTATTTGGACCTTCCTTTGTACTTTGTTCTTTCAATTATTTGCAACACTGTTCTAAATTTAGCATATCCACCTCTAAGGGACGATTCATTCACTGAATAAAATGTTTATTGTGTGTGAATTGCGGACCAGACTCCACCTTCATTTGTGCTTCCATTTGTAAAATGAAATTATAACCTTCACTTTAAGAATTCGCTTTTAAGTGATTCCACAAACATTTGCCTCCTTTGAAATTTACCATGATGGTCAATCTTTTGTGTCAACTTGACTGGCCCATAGGTGCTCAGATTTTTGGTTAAACAGTCTGCGTGTGTCTGTGAGGGTGTTTCTGGAAGAGATCAAAGTTTGAATCAATAGAATGAGTAAAGCAGATTGCCTGCTTCACTGTGGGTGAAACTTATCCAATCCACTGAAGGCCTGAATAGAACAAAAAGCAGAATAAGAAAGAATTTTATATCTCTGCCTGACTATTCTCAAACTGGGACATTGCTCTTCTCCTGCCTTTTGATTCAGGTTAGGACTAGAACCATTGACTTTCCCAGTGCTCAGACCTTCGGATTCAGATTAGAACTATAAGAGTAAAAAAGTTAGCTTAAAGCTCAACATTCAGAAAATGAAGATCATGGCATCTTGTCCCATCACTTCATGCAAAATAGATGGGGAAACAGTGGAAACAGTGTCAGACTTTATTTTTTGGAGCTCCAAAATCACTGAAGGTGGTGACTGCAGCCATGATATTAAAAGACGCTTACTCTTTGTAAGAAAAGTTATGAGCAACCTAGACAGCATGTTGAAAAGCAGAGACATTACTTTGCCAACAAAGGTCCATCTAGTCAAGGTTTTTCCAGTGGTCATGTATGGATGTGAGAGTTGGACTGTGAAGAAAGCTGAGCACTGAAGAATTGATGCTTTTGAACCGTGGTGTTCGAGAAGACTCTTGAGAGTTCCTTGGACTGCAAAGAGATCCAACCAGTCCATTCTGAAGGAGATCAGCCCTGGGATTTCTTTGGAAGGAATGATGCTGAGCCTGAAACTCCAGTACTTTGGCCACCTCATGCGAAGAGCTGACTCATTGGAAAAGACTCTGATGCTGGGAGGGATTGGAGGCAGGAGGAGAAGGGGACGACAGAGGATGAGATGGCTGGATGGCATCAGTGACTCGATGGACATGAGTCTGAGTGAACTCTGGGTGTTGGTGATGGACAGGGAGGCCTGGTGTGCTGCGATTCATGGGGTTGCAAAGAGTCGGACACGACTGAGCGACTGCACTGAACTGAACTGATAGTCTCCCTTGGGTCTTGAGCTTGGGGACTGCAGTTGTTGGACTCCTCAGTGTCAATATAATTTCCTTACAATGAATCTCTCTGTCTCTCTCAATCTCTTCTCTCATATCGATCTACTTACCTGTCTTCACATGTATGAATATAAATGACATATGGATAATAGAAATAAGCAGCATCCATTTCCAGCTATTTGTTGCTCACTATGTATCAGGCCCTGTGCAATATACTTAATATACCAAATAATTTATCATTTACTTGGTTCTCAGTTTCTTCTTCTGTAAAATGGGTATAATAATTGTATATAAATAATAAATTATCAGTATTGTTTAAATACATTAATTTGTATAAAGCACCTAGAAAAATGACTGGCATGTACTAAGTACTCAGTTTATATTAGTTATTTTTATTATTTATTATATCATCAAAAGACTCCAATTTTACAACTGAGAAAATCAGACCTTAAAGATGAAAATTAAATTATTCAACATCATGGAACAAGCCAATTATGGGTTCCAGATTTTGAATTTATTTATTTCTGAGTATTATGGCATGCTCTTAAGCTGTAGCTGTCATTGATGTACTCCTTAGAGGCTTTAAGAAATGACCATTACTTGTTATAGCTAGTGAAATGGTGAAATCCAATTCAGTTTAACTCTGTTAGCTTGAAGAGTAAAGTATGCCACTATTTGTTAGTAGAAAGATTAAGAATCTGCAAAATTAAAAAATCTGTTCAAGACTTGTGGACAGTGGGGTAAGGAGAGGGTGGGATGAATTGAGAGAGTAGCATAAAACATATACAGTATCATATGTAAAACAGATAGGCAGTGAGAATTTGCTGTATGACTCAGGGAGCTCAAACCCAGTGCTGTGTGACAACCTAGAGGGGTGGGATAGGGTAGGTGGTGGAAGGGAGGTTCATGAGGGAGGAGACATTTGTATACTTATGGCTGATTTATGTGGATGTACAGAAGAAACCACCACAATATTGTAAAGCAATTATCCTCTAACTAAAATAAATATAAGAAACAAACAAAAAAAGCTGTTCAACCATGGAAGTTATGTACTCATTCTCTTTACAGCAAAATGGAAGCTAGAGAATATGATTAAAGGAATAGGCCATCTCTCTCTACTAATCCCTTGGGCTTCCCCAGTGGCCCAGGGGTAAAGAATCTTTCTGCAGTGCAGGAGATGAGGCAGGATCTGTGGGTTCAATTCCTGGGTTAGGAAGAACCCCTGACCCAGGAAATGGCAATCCATTTCAGTATTTTTGCCTGGGAAATCTCATGGACAGAGGAGCCTGATGGGCTACAATCTATGGGGTCATAAGAGTCAGATACAACTTAGCAACTAAACAACAACAAAAATTCCCTACATCATGTGATCAAAGTTGATGTGGAGATATATCTCTCCACATTGACAGACACATTGCATTACCCATGTAATATTCCGATCATATTCATCCTTTTGACCTTGCTGCTGCTACTGCTACGTTGCTTCAGTCATGTTCGACTTTGAGTGACCCCAGAGAAGGCAGCCCACCAGGCTCCCCTGTTCCTGGGATTCTCCAGGCGAGAACACTGGAGTGAGCTGCCGTTTCCTTCTCCAGTGCATAAAAGTGAAAAGTCAAAGTGAAGTCGCTCAGTCGTTTCCAACTCCTAGTGACCCCATGGACTGCAGCCTACCAGGCTCCTTCGTCCATGGGATTTTCTAGGCAAGAGTACTGGAGTGGGCTGCCATTGCCTTTTCTGTTTGACCTTGCTATATGTAGGCAAACTTTTGGCCTCTAAGATAGTCATTTCTAAGAAATCAGTTTCTCTCTTTCCAATTCTTTGAATAGAAAATGAAAATTACTTTTATTCCTTTAACTGCTTAATAAAAATTAATTAACTTTCTACTTGGGTGAACCATTTTAGAAGATAATTCAGAGCTGAAAAGGAAAAGAGGACAACAGAAGGAATGAAAGTTCCTAGTTATATTCTAAGAATGCTGATAATGTGACACCCTACCTTTCATTTTCAGGATCATTAATTTTCTTCCAATTTAACAACTAAAAAGACTAATTCAGATGTCAACTTCTATTATGCAAATAGGGTTGAGTGAATCAGTACTCTTTTGTTGGCTTGCTTCTTTTGTTCTCTTGTTTATATAAACTTGTGCTGTCCCTTCATTTCTTATTTCAATAAAAAAAAGTTTTATCCCTATTTACTGCTAAGTGATGGGGGATACAGAGATAGACAAGACTCAGGACCTACCCTCAAGTTTCTAATCATCTGTAAGATAAATGAAAACCATGAAAATCCTTTACAAAACTGGATGAATTTTCTGGGTGTTGACACAGTACAATAGATGGTGGAATAGGGCTTTCTATCAGGGGAGTTTGTGAGGATGACTCTGTACCACCGTTGCTAAGAGCAGGAGTCATCATGGTGAGAGGAGAGCAGATGAGGCTGGGAGCCAAGCAGGGGCAATGATGCAAAGGACCAGTGTACTCTTCTAAGAAAAAAAAAAAAATCTGAAAATAGTACAGAGATACTGTATATATTTTTTTCCGCCAGAATATATGAGACAGAACAATCGCTTTGGAAGCAATATGTATAATGAATTAAAAAGAGAAACTATAGTCATAATCTTGACAAATCAACACTTTAATTATTTCAAAAACTGTAAAAATACAATTATCCTTACAAAATGCCAAGTGCCTTACCCCTCACCACCCCACACCAGCATGTACCTTTGTTGTGACCCATATTTTTCAAGAATGAGGAGATTAAAGTTGTCATGTCATAAAGTTACTCAGTTAAGATGTTCCTTGAAATAAATAACATTAATAGGAAATCCAGTACATAGATTCTAGCTGAAGTGAATAAAAGGTACTTTCTCATAACAAATACCTCTGAAAAAAACACCCCAGTGACTGAAATTCTATACGGTTAAGATCTTTTGGTTTAAAATCTCAAAGTGAGGCCATCAAAGAAGTTGAGTATCATTTATAATATAGAAACTATTTGTGCCAAATTAGTAGAGACCACAGGAAAATATCACACATTGCTTTTTAGTCTTGCTTTCTGCCAACAAATCAGAAATTCACTGAATTTATACATTGACATATTGAGAACAAAAATATGTTTTAGTTCTTCCATACTGGAGAAAATGTGTTATTTGCCAGCTAACATTAATAGCAATCAGCTTTTTTGTAAGTATTAAGGCTGGAAACAAAATCTGTGGCTGGTTAGAAGCCAATGTGCAGGAAGAAAAGTGGAGGTATATTTATTTTCTCACTATTTGAACTAATATGAATAACTAAAGAATATATACTCTGAAAATATGAGGCACAGTCTCATTCAAATTAAATAGTATAGAGCATAAAACATAGTAAGTACATAAAGTAAGTACACAGGACTTAAAAATCCATGTGGTGAGGGAATGTAAAATTTAATTGAATTCCCTCCTTTTTTACCATTGAAAGCAGAACATTGTTAACCTCAAATATTATTTTAAAGTAGTCTAAAAGAATCATAATCTTATTTTAAAAGGTAATATAAAAGGATGAAAAGATTTATAGGACATTGATCAATGACTCCCTGCCCATCATGTTTCTATATGTAGACCATTTTGAAGAAGGAATAAAGATTTAAAAACCAAAACATATGAACATAGGAAATTTTAAGCTGTAGTTTCTATTTTTAAATTTATTATTATTAATTTTTTTTTTACTTTACAATGTTGTATTTGTTTTGCCACACATCAGCATGAATCTGCCACGGGTGTACATGTGTTCCCAATCCCGAACTCCCCTCCCACCTCTGTCCCCACACCATCCCTCCAGGTCATCCCAGTGCACCAGCCCCAAGCATCCTGCACCCTGCATCAAACCTAGACTGGTGCTTCGTTTCTTATATGATATTATACATGTTTCAATGCCATTCTCCCAAATCATCCCACCCTCTCCCTCTCCCACAGAGTCCAAAAGACTGTTCCATACATCTGTGTCTCTTTTGCTGTCTCACATACAGGGTTATCATTACCATCTTTCTAAAGCTATAGTTTCAAAAGTGTCTTTTGCAAAGTTAATAGTACCACAAAATATAATATTCTCCATGATGAACTCCTATCTTATTTTTTGGTTGTCACTTAATTCTGTCAAAGTCTATTAAAATCCCTTTGGTTGTTAATGAACTCAGAATAAGGAACATAAGAATAATTCCTCTCATTTATATTAAATATTTGACCAAATCACTCTGGTCATTTTAAACTTTAATTCACTAATGATTCCAAGGGAAGATACATTATTTCCTGCTATTAATATTCTTATTATTGCTGTTGTATCATTTCCTCTCTTCTCTCCCCATGCCACTGAATTCTCTCTAGGTTTTACTCTTCTCTTACCATCAGTGCTGGAAAGATACATTTTTAGGAGAATAATCATAACAATATGAACTCTTCTCTGCTAGTCCCTTTGCCTGGTCTTAATTACTGCTTTGCTTTCCAACTGGGTTGGTGTCTCTAAGCCATTAATCTTTTAAACTTGGCTCATTCTACACTTGGTAGGTGCTAAGGAAACAATGATGAATGGTGAGGATCCTCCATATGATTTCAATTATTTGCTTTCCAACTGGGTTGGAATCTCTACTCCATTAATCTGTGAACTCTCATCTCACTCTTTAATAAGTTCTCATACATATTCTCCCCTCTCATGGTAAAACTAATGTAAATTAATTAGGACAGTCTAGGTCTCACAAAGTTCTAATTACTGCTGTTGTTCAGTCGCTGAGTCACGTCTGACCCTTTTGCGACCCCATGGATTGCAGCCTGCCAGGCTCCTCTCTCCATGGAATTTCCCAGAAAAGAATATTGGAGTGGGTTGCCATTTCCTTCTCCAGAGGATCTTTCTGCCCCACAGGTCAAACCTACATCTACTGGTTGGCACGCGGATTCTTTACCACTGAGCCATGGGGGAAGACCAAAATTCTAATGGATTACTTTTAAATAAAGGAATCATAAAGGGGCACCATTCTGCCTGCTCTGATGGATCTTTCTCACGATCCCTTAAGTGAGAAACCTTTTATTTCTCTTGGTAAGTAAGCTAGACTGCAGGGAAGGAGCTCCCTGGCTAATTATCTGCTGATACAAAGTAAAAGCATAAAATAAGCTCTTCCTACTTACCACAGGATAAAAGTGATAAGAGTTTTCACTGGATATATTTAGTCACATCCTTACCCAAGTTACGAAGAAAAGCAACGTCAAAGAATATTCAAACTACCGCACAATTGCATTCATATCACACACTAGTAAAGTAATGCTCAAAATTCTCCAAGCCAGCCTTCAGCAATATGTGAATCATGAATTTCCAGATTTTCAACCTGGTTTTAGAAAAGGCAGAGGAACCAGAGATTAAATTGCCAACATCCTCTGGATGATGGAAAAAGCAAGAGAGTTCCAGAAAAACATCTATTTCTGCTTTATTGACTATGCCAAAGCCTTTGACTGTGTGGATCACAATAAACTGTGGAAAATTCGAAAAGAGATGGGATACCAGACCACCTGACCTGCCTCTTTAGAAACCTGTATGATGGTGATGAAGCAACAGTTAGAACTGGACATGGAACAACAGACTGGTTCCAAATAGGAAAAGGAGTACGTCAAGGCTGTATATTGTCACTCTGCTTATTTAACTTATATGCAGTGTTCTTGCCTGGAGAATCCCAGGGATGGGGAAGTCGGGTGGGCTGCCATCAATGGGGTCGCACAGAGTTGGACATGACTGAAGCGACTTAGCAGCAGCAGCAGAGTACATCATGAGAAACGCTGGGCTGGAGGAAGCACAAGCTGAAATCAAGATTGCCGGGAGAAATATCAATAACCTCAGATATGCAGATGACACCACTGTTACGGCAGAAAGTGAAGATGGACTAAAAAGCCTCTTGATGAAAGTGAAAGAGGAGAGTAAAAAAGTTGGCTTAAAGCTCAACATTCAGAAAATGAAGATCATGGCATCTGGTCCCATCACTTCATGGTGAATCGATGGGGAAACAGTGGAAACAGTGCCAGACTTTATTTTCTGTGCTCTAAAATCACTGCAGATGGTGACTGCAGCCATGAAATTAAAAGACACTTACTCCTTGGAAGGAAAGTTATGACCAACCTAGATAGCATGTTGAAAAGCAGAGACATTACTTTGCCAACAAAGGTCCGTCTAGTCAAGGCTGTGGTTTTTCCAGTGGGCATGTATGGAAGTGAGAGTTGGACTGTGAAGAAAGCTGAGCGCTGAAGAACTGATGTTTTGAACTGTGGTGTTGGAGAAGACTCTTGAGAGTCCCTTGGACTGCAAGGAGATCCAACCAGTCCATTCTAAAGGAGATCAGCCCTGGGATTTCTTTGGAAGGAATGATGCTAAGGCTGAAACTCCAGTACTTTGGCCTCCTCATGCGAAGAGTTGACTCATTGGAAAAGACTCTGATGCTGGGAGAGATTGGGGGTGGGAGGAAAAGGGGACGACAGAGGATGAGATGGTTGGATGGCATCAGTGACTCAATGGACGTGAGTCTGAGTGAGCTCTGGGAGTTGGTGATGGACAGGGAGGCCTGGTGTGCTGTGATTCATGGGGTCGCAAAGAGTCAGACACGACTGAGTGACTGAACTGAACTGAAAGCCAAGCACCAGTCTTCTCATTCAACTTGATCTTTTTTTGAGAAAGACTACCCTATACTGCTCAGGTTACCATTCCCAACATATGCTCAGTTACTTCAAACTTCCTATCACCTTCCCACTCCCAGTTTTTGTCCATTCAATTCCTTTCACATGTATCCAATTACAGACACTGTCAGTCATTCAACATCCTGCTTGAACATCTTTTCATTATAGCCACTGACATGATACTCTTTGAACAGCTGAGGTAGGCAAAGGAAATATATAAATGAATATTAAATACT
Organism: Ovis canadensis; assembly: GCF_042477335.2. Classification (NCBI taxonomy): domain Eukaryota; kingdom Metazoa; phylum Chordata; class Mammalia; order Artiodactyla; family Bovidae; genus Ovis; species Ovis canadensis. Next base: position 186,380,730 of record NC_091246.1, on the reverse strand, counting down.
TGGACACATAACAACCACACACAGACACATTCTCACCCTATGTCTTAAGAAGAATGTTTATCAGATCTACTAAGTTTCCAAACAAATTGAAAATTATCATCTTTCTTTTAGAACTTAACATTTTCAATTTAGTTGGTAACTAATTAGTTGCAAAATACATCTGAAAGGTGGGCTTTCATAACAGAGTTTAATACTTCAAAGCAGTATCAATCCTCAGGACACTTCTAGATTCAATACCCTGTATCTAGGCTTCCCATTTGACTCTGTTATAGGATACTTTTCACAACAACACCAAGGTGAACATTTAAAGTAAGAGGGACAAAGCTGTAAGCCCCCAAATTCTGAAAGTCCTGTGCAGTTTGCCTTTGAAATCTGACTTGTTCACTATCATAAATAAATATTGAACCCAACTGTGTTGTTGGACACATTTGTGTTTAAACATAGATAATTACATAAATTGCATTAAATTATGAGGACTTATGCTGGCTGTCAAACTCAACCCCACATAATCACTCCTATTCAATAAATAGCCAACCAAGAATATGGTTTTCCTGTAGGTTACACTTGGTAACCTAGAGCTGGCATAAAACTAAATATTAAAACAACTAAGATCATGGCATCCGGCCCCATTACTTCATGGCAAATAGAAGGGAGAAATATGGAAGCAGTGATAGATTTCCTCTCCTTGGGCTCTAAAATCAGTATGGATGATGACTGCAGCTATGAAATCAGAAGACGATTGCCTCTTGGCAGGAAAGTAATGACAAACTTAGACACTGTGTTAAAAATAAGAGACATTACTCAGCTGACAAAGGTCCATACAGTCAAAGTTAAGGTCTTCACAGTGGTCATGCATGGCTATGAGAGCTGGACTGTAAAAAAGGCAGAATGCCAAAGAATTGATGACTTTGAACTGTGGTGCTAGAGAAGACTCCTGAAAGTTCCTTGGGTAGTAAGGAGATCAAATCAATCAATCTTAAGAGAAATCAATCCTGGATATTCACTGGAAGGACTGATACTGAAATTGAAGCTCCAGTATTTTGATCCTTTGATGCAAACAGCCTACTCATTGAAAAAGTCTCTGATGCTGTGAAAAATTGAAGGCAGAAGGAGAAGAGGGCATCAGAAAATGAGATGGCTGGATGGCATCACCAGCGCAATGGACATGCATCGGGCAAACTTCAAGAGAGGGTGAGGGACAGGGAGGCCTGGCGTGCTACAATCCATGGGGTTGCAAAGAGTTGGACACAACTGGGTGAACGAACAACAACAACAAAAGACATGGAATGTTTTGTGATTAATGGGATGGTTAACCACAGTTGGTTTACAGGGTGGAACTGGATTTAGAAATGTTAAGTATATTGCAGAGAATCAAAATCAACTGACCTGTTTGGCCAGTTAGGTGCTAACTGTATCAGCGATTATGATAAGAACAGGAGAATATTGACAAAGGTGAGCACAAGAACTATGTGAAGAAGCTTTAAGTAGACTTCCAAAGTATTTTTTCACCAAATATTCCAAGCTGGAGTGTTCAGAAGATGACTTGCCTTGCCCAAAGTTAACTGTGAACATGGACAAAATAACTGACTAGATCCCTCAGTGTCTGGCACATAGTAGGAACTCATATGCACCAAGTATTTATACTTTCATAAAGACACAAGTATTTACGAAGTTAAAGCCTCCCTTAACAAATACCAAGACCTGCGGACAGGACTTAAGATATTTCATGGGGACGGAAAACAATGAAACCTTGTGAATCAGCTTTCTAGAAGTATGCTGAATATAGATACATTTGCAAGCAAAATCAATAATTACAAGTAATTCTTGCAACTTATAAAGGGCCTTAGAGAATAATTCTATTGATATAATTTCATATGTGTCCTATGCCCCAATATTGTCCAATATTCTAAGTCAGATACGTTACCTTTCATATTAAGTCACCATATCATGGGTTTATCTTTATTTCCCTTTTCAACTTTTTGTGCAGAATATGTATTTTACAATCTGCACACATGGACTCCTTGAACTTTCCATTTTACTGTCTCTCTGCAAATTTTCATGCTATTACTGTTCTTTATTAGCAATCATGTTAACCATAAAGTACAATGAGTTGATTCTTTAAATTCTCTATGCAGCCAAAGAAGCCAGTGTCACAGTGGAGTGTCTTGAGCAATTAAGAAGAAAAATTATGCTGAGCGTAACTTTGAACCAGAGTGATGAGTTCTACGTATTATAACAGCTTATATAATTCTAGCCTACTATGGCTATCATTTACACTGAATACTAATGTCATACTTGCTCTTTCTACCTTTTCTTCAGATAACTTTATTGCTAGGGCCAAGACTGACTTTAATTGCTGAATCAGAGGAAATGAATTAAGTTGAGTTTATTCCTTCATTTTCTTTTAATTTATGTTAAATAATTTGAATGATTCATATTTCAATTTCATATTATATATCATCTTTTGATTCTTAATAGCAATGTACTAATAAGCTTTCTGAAGTTACAGATACAGCTTATATATTTAACTGAATGAATAACCAAATAAATATCTGGACAGGTTATAAAAACTTTCCTCAAAAGTATATTTTAAACATATAATATATCTGTATTAGCTAGTGTTCTTCACAAAAACAGAACCAGCAGGATGGTAATAAAATGTGTTTATTTTTCCAACATTCTATTAATGACATATTTATTTTAAGGAATTGGCTCGTATGATTGCAGAGGCCTGGCAAGTCCAAAATTTGATGAACTGGCTGTTTGGGGGAAGAGATGCATTTGAAGTCCAAAGGCAGTTGGCGTGCAGAATTATTTCCTGCTCAGAGGAGGTCAGTTTTTGTTCCATCAGGGCTTTAACAGATTGGATAATCTCATCCAAAACAAAACAAAACAAAACAAAATATATCTTCACAGAAATATCCACAGTAATGTGAATGTTTGACCAGGTTTCTGGGCACAATGTCCCAGTCAAATTAACCTGTACAACTAAATATCACAGTGTCTTATGTATTAAATAAACATCATCAAATTGTACTTAAGAGGCACCGCCTCATTTCTGTTTAAGTTTGTGTCTATCTTGAAAACAGAAAATATATCTTTATTAGAGTCTTAATAAATGTAACTTGCAAATAACATATTTATAATCATTCTATCTAACAATTGCAAAGCCAATGACTTAGAAACTGATGCCCTTTTCATCCTTTGTCTGTGTCCTGGAGAGGATTATTTTTAAGTGATCAACTTAAATTGTGCATGAACTTTCTGCTCATTACCCCATGCCCCTAAGGGAGAAGCGGTTCCACAGACAACTAGTATGCTCTGTTTCATTATTTCAGACTCTGTGGCTGAAAAGCATGATGCTTTGTGAGACTATGATATGTGGAATGACGTAAAAAAGGGTATCCACTGGAGCCACCCACATCCCATAATTTCCCTGAATCTGACCAGTCACTGAGTTTAACACATGCAAGTCTCTCCCATTGATTTATTGACTTATTCAGCTTGTGCACCGAACCCAGGATGTGACAGACACTCTTCTAGGAACTAGGGATACAGATAAAAGGTGTTACTCTTATTGTGTTTATACTTTAGTAGCAGGAAATTAATAATGAATATAGAAAGTGGTAAGTGAATACATTTAGATAGTGTTAAGTACTATGAATTTAAGTTCATAAATTCATAAGTTAAGCACTACTTAATTTATATGCAGAGTACATCATGGGAAATACCAGGCTGGATGAAGCACAAGCTGCAATCAAGATTATGGGGAGAAATATCAATAACCTCAAATATGCAGATGACACCACCTTTATGGCAGAAAGTGAAGAAGAACTAAAGAGCCTCTTGATAAGAGTGAAAGAGGAGCATGAAAAAGCTGGCTTAAAACTCAACATTCAGAAAACTAAGATCATGGCATCTGATCCCATCACTTCATCACAAATAGATAGAGAAAAGTGGAAACAGTGACAGACATTATTTTGGGGGGGCTCCAAAATCACAGCAGATGGTGACTGCAGCCATGAAATTAAAAGACACTTGCTCCTTGGAAGAAAAACTATGGCAAACCTAGACAGCATATTAAAAAGCAGAGACATTACTTTGCCAACAAAGGTCTGTCTAGTCAAAGCTAGTGGTGTTTCCAGTAGTCATGTATGGATGTGAGAGTTAGATTATAAAGAAAGCTGAGCCCTGAAGAACTGATGCTTTTGAATTTTGGTGTTGGAGGAGACTCTTCAGAGTCCCTTGGACTGCAAGGAGATCAAATCAGTCAATCCTAAAGGTAATCAGTCCTGAATATTCATTGGAAGCACTGATGTTGAAGCTGAAACTCCAATACTTTGGCCACCTGATGTGAAGAACTGACTCACTTGAAAAGACCCTGATTCTGGGAAAGATTAAAGGCAAAAGGAGAAGGAGAGGACAGAGGATGAGATGGTTGGATGATATCACTGACTTGACAGACATGAGTTTGAGCAAGCTCTGGTAGTTGGTGATGGTCAGGGAAGCCTGGCACGCTGCAGTCTATGGGGTCACAAGGAGTCAGACACAACTGAGTGATTGAACTGAACTGAAGTACAATGAAGACAATAAAGGAGGTCAATGGGAGTGGGAAGGAGTTTATGCTAATCGATTTAGGGTAGTTTAAAGTTTCTCTGAAGAGGTAATATTTGAACAAAATGAGAGGAGCAAAGATGAAAGTAGGCATGAGCTGGACACATTTGAAGATATAAAAGCAAGTTTGTGATGTTGTAACGTAGAAAACTAAAGGGACACTGGTAGGAGAAATGACCTGTAAAAACAGGTGAGGATAAACCACATAAGGCCTTGAAGCCATGGTAAGATTTGTACTGATACATTCTCATGCAAGGGAAGGATAGCATCTCAATTACTCTGAATAGGTAATGGGCTCTTGAAGCAGGCAGGACAAAAGGAGACCATTTAGAATCCTATTAGTGAGCCAATGAGCCATGATGGCTTGGGCTAGGAGAGATAGTAAAAAGCATCCAGATTTGAGATATTGGAACCAATGAAACTGCTGCTGATGGAAGAGTGCTTTCCTGTGTGCACACCATAAAATATACATAATTCTACATATCTTCAAAGCTATTTTACAAATTTTTGTCTTGTCAGTCTTAGCAGGAATTCAGCAAGACATGAGAAGAAAGATAGCTTTACCATCATTTGGTGAATGATAGTAATAGAACAACAACAAAAAAAAGGTTGAGGGACTGAAACTTACATCTCCATGCAAAGACAAGCCCCTGCAAAAATATCTTTCATGGAGAAGAGTTATCTAATGCCCAAGACAACTCAAAACAACTGGACCACCTCTGATTGATAGAAAAGGTACCCAGCAATTTAGTTGTCTTGGTAATGCTTCACAACAGAGTCTATATTAGAATACAGGTATTGCAGGTGACATTTCAACAGCAACATCTAGGTTTACCTCTAAGGTTAAAATCTGATGACAGCTTTCTCACTCACACTCACCTTTTCCTTCAAAAATACAAATAATTCAGCCATAGGGAGTCCACAGTACTGCTTTTAAAAAGATGGGTAAAGAGACTCAGTTTTGTTTATTGACTATAAAATAAATATCATTTAAACAATGTAGTTTTTTTTTTTTCCTGAGAAGAAATGAGAATGCTCCCCAATGCTAAGGACACACAAAGATGACATAAGGCACATGCAGGACTTTTTCATCATGTGTGGTAGGTTGCTAGAAAGGGAGGAAGAGGTGAAACAGGAAACAAGGCAAGGGGGAAATTCTCCTTTTCTTGGGAGATCTTTTCTCAAACCCCTCCTTTGTCTATTACTTACTTGCTTGTTTGGGGAATGGATGAGGCATCTCAACCTCTAGGACTTTTTTTTTAGAAATCCACACAGACATAACTTAGTGCAAGAACAATATTATTCATCCTTCCTGGAGGAATCTTGCTCATGCTTATTTATCAGGATGGTATGTGATTCAGTGAGCTTAGCCTTTTTACCATATTCAACATCCCAAGGGCATACTTTGGAGCCAAAAAGATCTAAATTTGGATATGGACTCAATCACTTAATAGATATGTGACAAATAATGTATTTGCCATCTCTAGCTTCATTATTTCTTTTCTCTAAAATATAGCAATATCTCTCCTATTTGTTAGCTTCTTAAAAATTTATTTTTCTATGCCTCTGTTTTAGTCATTGGTTATAGTGAGGAAATACAACAGTGCCTCTAAAGGACTTGGCATATGCTTGGCATAAATTAGCCATTCCACAAGTGTAAGTTTCCAAACTACATTGTGAAGAAGAAACATCTAAGCATACTGCTAAAAACATAGATTCTTGAATCCAAACCCCAGAGAATTTGGATTCCTAGGTCTATAAGGAAGCTCTAGAAATCTACATTTTTCAATAAGTACCACAAATTTTCTGAAATTAATTTCCTGTTAATTATATTTGAAAGGAAAAAGAAAATTGCAGCAAATTTGACATTCATTCATCCATGAGCACTTATCAGCTCAGAGGTAAGTCTCACTTCACTTTGGCTCCTAGCATAAATCAGTTCCATCCAGTCACTCTGTCATGTCTGACTTAGTGACCTGATGGACTGCAGCACATCAGGCTTCCCTGTCCATCACCAACTTCTGGAGCTTACTCAAACTCATGTCCATCAAGTCGGTGATGCCATACAACTATCTCATCCTCTGTCATCCCCATCTCTTCCCCAGAATCAGGGTCTTTTCTAATGAGTCAGGTCTTTGCATTAGGTGGCCAAAGTATTGGAGTTTCAGCTTCAGCATCAGTCCTTCCAATGAATATTCAGGACTGATTTCCTTTAGGATTGACTGGCTAGATCTCCTTGCTGTCCAAGAGACTCAAGAGTCTTCTCCAACACCACAGTTAAAAAGCATCAATTCTTTGGTGCTCAGCTTTCTTCACAGTCCCACTCTCACATCCATACATGACTACTGGAAAAACCATACCCTTTACTAGATGGACCTTTGTTGACAAAGTAATGTCTCTGCTTTTTAATATGCTGTCTAGGTTGGTCATAACTTTCCTTCCAAAGAGTAAGCGTCTTTTACTTTCATGGCTGCAGTCACCGTCTGCAGTGATTTTGGATTCCAATAAAATAAAGTCGGTCACTGTTTCCATCGTTTCCCCATCTATTTGCCATGAAGTGATGGGACTGGATGCCATGATCATAGTTTTCTGAATGTTGAGTTTTAAGACACCTTTTTTACTCTCTTCTTTCACTTTCATCCAGAGGCTCTTTAGTTCTTCTTCTCTTTTTGCCATAAGGTGGTGTCATCTGCCTATCTGAGATTATTGATATTTCTCCTAGTAATCTAGATTTCAGCTTGTGCTTCATCCACCCTGGCATTTCTCATGATGTATGCTGCATACAAGTTAAATAAGCAGGGTGACAATATACAGCCTTGACGGACTCTTTTCCTGATTTGGAACCAATCTTTTCCTTGATCTTCTACTGTTGTAAAAGATCACACTGCTGCATGTGTGTGTGTGTGTGTGTGTGTGTGTGTGTGTGTGTTCAGTCATGTCTGACTCTTTGTGACTCCATGGACTATAGCCCACCAGGCTCCACTGTCCATAGAATTTTCCAGGCAAGAATACTGGAACAGATAGCCATTTCCTTCTCCAGGGGATCTTCCAGACCCAAGGATCAAACCCACATCCCTTGCACTGACAGGTGGATTCTTTACCTGTGTGCCACATGCACACACTTGCATGACATAAAGCATCAGGTCAGAGAAGTCTGCCTGGACACTTTTATTTCCTGTCTGCTCTCCTTGCACATAACAACTGGCTTATTTCCCTGTAACTATTATTGATCTCTTTATTTCTAGTGGTCTATTGTTTTACAATCCCAATCATTGAGTTGTTTATTCAGGCTAATACTGGGTACTTTCATTTGCAAAATACTCTTTTTCTTATGGTTCCAGTTAGAGATGATCAGAAGAGAACACTTAGATATGAAAGGTAGAAGAAAAACACAAAACACCACTTTCAAGTTACCTTAGGATAGTGGTAAGGTATCACTTACCATCAAGTAGGTAGCTATTCCCTTCTACAGGGGATTTACCTGACCCAGGGACTGAATCTGCATCTCCTGCATTACAGGCAGATTTTTAAAGTCTAAACCACCAGAGAAGGTTAGTGGTAGATTTGTTCAGTTTCTTCTATTCGACTGCAAGGTCTTACCTGTGTACCTGGGCAGTGCTTTAGACAAATCTGTTAGTGATTCTCTTTCTAATCTTCTGTTTCTACATTAAAGACTTTCATCTCATCTGATGCTCCCATATTAATGTAGAGTATAATTCTTAGAATGAATCCCTATGCCCACAGTGATTTAAGCAGCTCTGTTTTATTGATGGAAATGAGATGAACACACACATTAAATCAGCTCAACTCGCAGTCCAGACCCTTCATATTTTACAGTCCAGAAAGTGAAAGTGAAAGTTGCTCAGGCATGTTCAACTCCTTGTGACCCCATGGACTATACAGTTCATGGAATTCTCCAGGCCAGAATACATAGTGGGTAGACTTCTCCTTCTCCAGGAGTTCTTCCCAACCCAGGGACTGAACTCAGATCTCCTGCATTGCAGGTGGATTCTTTACCAGCTGAGCCATGAGGGAAGCCCAAGAATTGCCGGGAGATTCTTTACCAACTGAGCTATCAGGGAAGCCCTTACAGTCCAGAGGGGGACATCAAAGGGAAACACTGTAGGATGATGGAAATGTTACACATTTTTTAAAAACAGAATACCCAGTTATTTTGTGTGAACTATAGGGAAAAATACATAGAATCCTTCAGGCATTCCTATTTTATTCCTAGAAATCAATATTGATATATTCACATTACCTTTATTCCTAGAAACTAGTTTATTCCTGGAAATCAGTATTGATGTAGTCACAAAACTTTTACTTGGCATTTTGGCCTGCTGCTGTGGCTGTTTAGTTGCTAAGTCATGTTCAACTCTTTTTTATCTCCATGGAGTGTAGACCACCAGGCTCCTCTGTCTATAGGATTTCCCAGGCAAGAATACTGTAGTGGGTTGCCATTTCCTTCTTCAGAGGATCTTCCCGAACCAGGGATTTAACCCAGGTCTCCTGGTTGGCACGTGGATTCTTTACCACTGAGACACCTGGGAAACTGACATTTTGTCCTAAAATTCAAGGATTAAAAGAGGAAAAGCCAGATTGTCTCTTCTGGACTTCAGTTTACAGGCACTTCTATTTGCCCTTAGAGATAAAGGCCAAGGTTGATTGAAATGTACAGATGAGGGAGAAATTACCAGTGCAAATTGTGTTAACCTTCTTACTGCATCATTGACCATCACCAAAAGGGTTCAGCCTTCCAGACTGTAATCACATATAACATTCACAGAATTAAATCACTCATTATCAACCCTTCAAGCACAGAGTTAGTACACTTAGAATTCTGAGTCAGTTTTGACTGAACAAGAAATATGCAATCAACTGATAGATTTCAAAGTCTCATGATACTTTTCCTTTCCAAAGAATCACAAAGCAGCACCCATTAAAAATAGGAGAAATTACAGATGCATATGAAACTGCATATATCAGAGATTTTCACAAGGCTTACTCAGTGTAAAAATGATCTCAGAATTCCAAAGATGTTATTAACTTTCAGATTCTCTTCTATACCCTACACTTAATGGAACACTGAATCAGAGTCCTTGATATTAATCTACATGCCACTCTCTTTACACAATTTGATGTCTTCACTCTCATATTTGAATAATACCAACTGAATGCCATATATGCACAAGTGGTTACAAGACTTTTAATATTCAGGCTTAACTGGACTTCACACAAGTTTGATTTGGCTGGCATCACCTTTGCTGTCAGTTGATGAGAGCTTTGTCTGTCCCTGGCTTAGATAAGTCATCCCCTTCCCTCAAGAAAACAGAAATTTAATTAGTCTTATGTCTATGAAACATGCTATTTTTCTGATCTCATCAGTAAATCCAATAATATTTTCAGTCTTAGTTCTCATTAAGTAATATTTATCCACAAATTGGAATTGCTATTTTTCCTCATCTGTTAGATATCCTTTCCCAATATTACACTGTATTGGTTTCTAAAATCTCCAATGTTTATAATCTCGTTGTTACCCAAACTTTGTCTATCACAGGCATTGCATTTCTTCATGTTTCTCAAGGGTTGTTTTTTTTTTTTTTTTCTGTTTTTCCCCTCTGGTTTTGAGTGTTTGTGCTTTATGCCTATCCTTTCAGTAGATAATCTAATTTAACTTAACAAGGATAATTAAGTTATCCACTTTCACACCATACAAAGATGATTTTATACTACACTTTACTCATATAGCTGTAGGCAATTTTGTCATCAGGGTTATTATTTGTTTTTTAATTTCTAAGATGATTGTTTTCTCTTCACAAAATTTCAAATTATTAATGTCTTATATAGTCATCATTTGTTTAGCTTTAATGATATATTTACTAACATCATTGCTCATAATTTCTTCTTGCATCTCTGCCTTTCCATTTTCCTTCTGCCTAAATTATATATTTAGAATTTCTTTATTAAAGAGTCATTTATTTTGGTGTAACTCAGCTTATATGCTTAAAAATATCTCTTTTCACCCATGCTCATGAAAGACATATTGCTGGGTACAGAACTATAACCTATCTCAGCTCACTGAAGATGCTGTTCCACTCTTTTGGGGTTTTATTGGTTGTTGGTGAGATGTCTGTTTAAGTATATTACCCAGCTTCTGTAGTTTGTCATTCATTCAGAATCTTTCAAGATCCCATTTTCTTTCAAATTCTGCAGTTTTATTATGTTATATAGAAATGGAATAATATGTCTCCCTCTTTGTGTTATTTCTTGATAATAATTGAACTGTTTTCACATTTCAGTATAATGTAGGTTAATTATGATTTTTTATTTTCAGATTTTCACATGAAGGAAAATTAAAAGAATAGTAAAACAAAGACCTAAATATTCCTTATGTTCAAAAACTATCAAGATTTTGCCATATCTGCTTCATCTGTTTCTCAACACACACCCACACACACCTATACACTTGCACAATCTGTTTTGTCAAACAATGAAAATTAAATTGCACATAGTATGATATTTCAACATGTCTGTCTGGAACATATGACCATAACACAATTACCATGCCCGAGAAAATCAAACTTAACATTATCAAACACAGAACCTATACGCAAATTTCACCAGTAGTCATATAAATATTTTGTATGTATATACTAAGTTGCTTCAGCTATGTCCAATTCTGTGAACTTATGGACTATAACCCGCCAGGCTCCTCTGTCCATTGGATTCTCCAGGCAAGAATACTGGAGTGGGTTGCCATGCCCTCCTCCAGGGGATCTTTCAACCCAGAGATCAAACCTGTGTCTCTAACATCTCCTATGTTGGCAGGCAGGTTCTTTACCACTAGCACTACCTGGGAAGCTTTATATATGGAGATATATATATATATATATATAGAGAGAGAGAGAGAGAAAGAGAGATAATTTGATATATATACAAAATTTGATATATATATACATATAATTTGATACATGATACAAGGTTAATATATTGTATTAGACTGTTATGCCATTTCAGTCCTCTCTAATTTAAAATGAATGACTTCTCCTAGTCTTCTCCTACTGAATCTTTTGAAAAGTCCAACTTAATGACTGAATGATGACCCCTACTTTTATGCTTTCTTCTCTATCTCTTGCATCACTGTGGGCACATGCATTAATTTTTTTTCAGTTTAATATGCCATTCTATATTTTTCTTATAGCTATTATATATTACAAATTAGATCAATAAATCCCCTATATGGTGCCCATGCTCAGTCACTCAGCCATGTCTGAATCTTTGCGATTCCATGGATTGTAGCCTGCCAGGCTCTTCTGTCCATGGGATTTCCCAGGCAAGAATACTGGAGTGGGTTTCCATTTCCTCCTCCAGGGAATCTTCCTGACTCAGGGATCGAACTTATATCTCCTGCATTGACAGGCAGATTCTTTACCAATGAGCCACCTAGGAGGTCCGAATGCCCTATACACCATATCTGTACCCTCTTTTACCCTCTTAATCTTTGAGTACAAGACTTACTTTGTTCTTTCCTGTTCAGACCTGAAACCATTTCTTTAAGTTTCCTAGTTTTTAATATGCGTGTGGTAAACAGATTTTAGAAATCATGATCTCAGCATTAGGTGCACAAAATGATATCATGATGTCTTTAACCAAGAAGAAAGCATATTATTAGAATGTAGAAGAGTTAGATAGATTCCAGATGGATAAATAAGGGCTTGTGCTTGAAGGATATATCAAGTATATGTATGTGGTGTGTATGTGTGTGTGTGTGTGTGTGTGTGTGTGCATTTGATGTGGTTATAACCAAGACTTCTTAATAAAATCCTATACTACAGTGTTCTTCTACATTATCTTGTTCCATGTTTATATCTTCTGTCTCCCAACAATATCTATATATATACTCATTTATTTTTTCCTGCATTACAGACACAGTATTGTTTCAGAATTATCTCATCAATGTAACTACCAACAACAAACCTGCAAAAAAAATCCTATTTGTACAGTGGTTTTGGACTTCACAATACTTCTAGTTCTAAGTACGTGTCTTATGACTAACCTTGCAACAAATAAATATTTTAGTCAATATGTTTATTAGTAAATTAATTAAATTTTAAGGGTAAGTTAATTATTTTCTTAGTGTGGTTTTATTAACTGGATAGCTGGTTAGGCTTATTTGTTTGTATTTGGTTAAATTACAGTTTTATTCTTTTTATTTTATTTTTTAGATATACAAAATATTTTTATAGTTCAAACATCAAACTACATAATGAAGGAACTTCAGAGAAGTCACACTCTTATTCCTATTTCCTCTCTTTCATTTTCATCTACTCCTTATAGGTAACTACTTTCATTAGCTTCTATTAAGTGTCCCTCTGCTTCTTTTTGCCAAAATAGTATAGACAGATATTTAGATACACAGGTATCTCAAGAAAGAGAAAGTCAATTATTCTTAATTCCCCTTATCTGTTACATAAAAGTTATGTAACATATCATCACATAATACATTATATATTATTATTTACTATAATAATATATTTATGTATTATATATTATAATATATATTACATACTATATTTATGCAAATATATATTACATAATATATTATATAATACTTTGTACTCATTCTTTACACCATGTATCCTAGAAATCACATCATTTCATAAACTACTTCATCTTTTTTCATGAAAAATACTATTTCACTGAGTGGCTGTAGATATATTATTTAACCATAACCTTAGGATGCTTCTAGTCTTTTAAAGTTACAACTAATGCTCAAATTAAAAACCTTGAGTACACATCACTATCACAAATGGACGATTCTCTTTAAGGCAAATTCACAGACCTGGGGTTGTAGGAGCAAAGTGGTTTTATTCTTTCCAGTTATATAATTTTGTATTTGATTTTCAAATCTACTGACTGCCCCTAATATCTTAATCTTTTTATTAACAGCTGCCACCAACAACTACTTTTCTTGAATATATTAGCATTTATCTTTATCCCTCAGAGTGGAGTGACTACATCTGAATCCAGCACTCTAAGAATCAAGTCCAAATTTGAGGAGGGCGAAAATCTCTATTGCTGCAGATATTTTATCTATTTGAGGAAATTGTAACTACATTGGACTGTTTGGGGCACATGTGTCTCCTTTTCGTATCATTAACTCATTTTGCTCTTACAGTAATTTTAAACCCATGAGTATTTTCTACACTCGCCCCTTTCATTTCATAGACTTTTTGTAAGACTATGTTTGATGCAAATAAGGGTCTTTTCCAATTTCTTAATTTTCTAATATTATGTCATAAATTAGATGCATCATACCTCTGTCAATATCATATGGTCATTCTTTGGTTATCCAACATATTATCAATCCCCTCCAGCCCAAAGTGATACAACTTTTACACAAACTCTGATACAATATAGCAGATGAATTTTGCCTCAAGACACTAATGTTTTCACCAAATTATATAAAAAAAAGTTCTAACAGATGTTTCATCATTTTTATACCAATTTTTGTATTGGCAGTTATATGTACTGCATGCCAACTGTCTACTTGTAACTCACAATAAGCTGGGATATGTATCCTTAGCTCTCTTGATGACACAAAAGAGGAAACTGGGGGGAAGGTAGCTAATCATATCCAGTACACAGTGCTAAATGGCAGTGTAACTGAGCTTGAGTTTCACAAGGTTCAGAATTGTTACTGGCTGCACATAGCAGAAGTTTAGGTGTTCTCATAGGTTGCTTGCTATCTGCACTTCTAATCTTGATAAACTGAACATTCTGGATGCTGCTTGCTCTTGCTTTTTGGAAATTTGCTTCTGAAGGTTTTGATCTAAAAAAACAATGGCAAGGGGATTATGACAGTATTTTGGAGAATTATCCAGCCATGAATTGGTCAAAGAAGGAAAACATTAGAAAGAAAAATAAAGGATGAAAAGATACTGCTAGCATTTGAGACGCAGAAGGCAATGGAACCCCACTCCAGTACGCTTGCCTGGAAAATCCCATGGATGGAGGAGCCTGGTGGGCTGCAGTCCATGGGGACGCTAAGAGTTGGACACGACTGAGCGACTTCACTTTCACATTTCACTTTCATGCATTGGAGAAGGAAATGGCAACCCACTCCAGTGTTCTTACCTGGAGAATCTCAGGGACAGGGGAGCCTGGTGGGCTGCCGTCTATGAGGTCACACAGAGTCGGACATGACTGAAGTGACTTAGCAGCAGCAGCAGCAGCAGCAGCAGCAGCAGCAGCAGCAGCAGCAGCAGCAGCAGCAGCAGCAGCAGCATTTGAGAACCAAACACTTCACTTTGAAAAATTTATCTAAGTCAATTTAACGGAAAGGTAAGAAATAATTCTTTCAAAAGTGTTAGAACCCAAGGAAGAATAATCTATTATATTATCTTTCCTTGAACTTTCTTCTCTGTAATCTTAAAGTGCTTTAGAAAATTCAAATGAAAGACAGGTATTTAATAAAGGAAAAAAACTAAACTTCAAAGACCCTTTGAAAGAGGCATTATCATAACTAATTTACAGGCCTAATATCTACACAAGGGAAAGTTGCAAGATCTGAAAGGTAACCTCATACTAAGAAACCAAAGGTGTGAGTGTGTTATCTCATTTTGTTTCCAGAAGCTTTTATGAATCTTTTCCATCTTGAACTCAATTCTTGAATAGCAAAGTTTTTTTTTTTTTTCCCCCAGAAAATGTTTCATGGAGGTCTAACTCCTATAAAAATTATCTGTCAAACTTGGGAAACTGGGAAATACAGCTAGAGATCTGCAATGCATATTTTACATATTAAAGTTTCTGAGACACTATATAGAAAAAGAAATTGGTTCTTCAGACACAAAGATAATATATCAGAGATTCTTTTCTTTCCTCTCACGACATTGATAAATATTTTCACACTTTGGAAAATACAGTTCTAATGGTCCCTTCCACTAATCTTTACCCACTCTTATGTCCCATCTTCCCTCAGGCCCTTGTCACCACTGTTCTTCTTCACTTTCACTCTGTAAAAGGCAGTCTTTACATAAATTGTGAGCTTGATCAGAGCAGAGCTATTGGCCATCCTTCCTGCAATATCTCCAGAGTCTAATGCATCTATAGGAATATAATCAGACTTTAATAAATATAGGAAAAATATATGAAATAAATTTGATAAGCATACTGAACGACTATGAGTGAAGCAATAAATAGAAACTTAACATTAACCACAAGTTCATAAGTGTATCCAGTCATTTCAATCTTCCTCTCTATATACAATTAGATACACTTTTTTCTCTATCATTAAGCACACTGATATATAGAAATTCTCATGTAAATGAAACACAGTTACAGATGTGATTTTTTTATTTGATATAGCAGGGGTTGGCAAACTTCAGTAAAGTTCTGTATATAAATATTTTAGACCTTGCAGATTATATATTCTCTTGCAACTATTCAACTTCGCCACTATACTGCAAAAACAGCCATAGGAAATAAAACTAAATGAATGAGTGTGGTTATGTTTCAAGACATTTTTATTTATCCAAACAACCAGAGTTACTCAATATCATTAGGGATCCATAAAAATGTCTTTTGGGGGATTATTTCTATGAGATTTGATAAAATCTCTCAAGGAGATTATGAAAGTATTTCTGAGACTGATACAGCTATGAATTGCTCAAAAAATGAAAACATTAGAAAGAAAACAAGGCATAAGAGATAATTGTAATTTTTGAGAACACTAAAATACATTTAAAATACATTTTAAAGAGCTAGAAAAGTGTTGACAACAATATGGAGATATTGGAACCCTTATATGTTGTGGAGGGATTGTAAAATGGTTGCAGCCACTTTGGAAAATAATCTGGCAGTTTCTCAGAAGTTTAAAAAGAGAGTTACCATATGCCTCAGCAATAGAATTCTAAAAAGAGTGATGGAAATGTATATATAAAATGAGAAAATAAATTTGAAAAACATTTTCATAAACAGTAGCATTGATGGTCAAAAGCAGAAACAACTCAAATTTACATGAACTGATGAATGGGTAAATAAAATGTGGTATATCCATGCAATGGAATATTATTAGACAATAAAAAGGAATAAAGTATTTACACATCTTACAATACATATAGATCTCAAAAGCAATATATCAAGTGAAAGTAGACACAAAAGTTCACATAGTATAAAATGCCATTTATATGAAATATGTAAAATAATCAAATATATACAGACATATAAAAGATGAGCAGTTGTCTACAGATGGGGCCTGGTCAAAGGGTAAATAGTGGAATAAACGGGTAATGATTCCCAATGTATTAAGGACTACTTTGGGGGAATGATGAAAATGTTCTAAAATTAGTTTATAGTGATGGATCCCCAGCTCTGAAAATCAACTCATTGTATATATTAACTTATTAATTAATTTTTTACTGAAGTATGATTACATTACAGAATTTTATTTTTTTCTGTCAAACCTCAACATTTATCAGCCATCAGTTGAGTTCAGTTCAATCGCTCAGTAGTGTCTGACTCTTTGCAACCCCATGAATTGCAACATGCCAGGCTTCCCTAGCATCACCAACTACTGGAGTTCACTCAAACTCACATCCATCAAGTCAGTGATGCCTCCAGCCATCTCATCCTTGGTCGTCCCCTTTTCCTCCTGCCTGTAATCCCTCCCAGCATCAGGGTCTTTTCCAGTGAGTCAACTCTTCCCATGAGGTGGCCATAGTACTGGAGTTTCAGCTTTAGCATCATTCCTTCCAAAGAAATCCCAGGGCTGATCTCCTTCAGGATGGAATGGTTGGAACTCCTTGCAGTCCAAGGGACTCTCAAGAGTCTTCTCCAACACCACAGTTCAAAAGCATCAATTCTTCAGTGCTCCGCCTTCTTCACAGTCCAACTCTCACATCCATACATGACTACCGGAAAAACCATAGCCTTGACTAGAAGGACCTTAGTCGGCAAAGTAATGTCTCTGCTTTTGAATATGCTATCTAGGTTGGTCATAACTTTCCTTCCAAGGAATAAGTGTCTTAATTTCATGGCTGCAATCACCATCTGCAGTGATTTTCGAGCCCAGAAAAATAAAGTCTGACAATGTTTCCATTGTTTCCCCATTTATTTCCCATGAAGTGATGGGACCAGATGCTATGGTCTTAGTTTTCTGAATGTTGAGCTTTAAGCCAACTTTTTTACTCTCTTCTTTCACTTTCATCAAGAGGCTCTTTAGTTCTTCTTCACTTTCTGCCATAAGGGTAGTGTCATCTGCATATCTGAGGTTATTGCTGTTTCTCCTGGCAATCTTGATTCAAACTTGCGCTTCTTCCAGCCCAGCGTTTCTCATGATGTACTCTGCATGTAAGTTAAATAAGCAGGGTGACAAGATACAGCCTCAACATACTCCTTTTCCTATTTGGAACCAGTCTGTTGTTCTATGTCCAGTTCTAACTGTTGCTTCCTGACCTGCATATAGGTTTCTCAAGAGGCAGGTCAAGTAGTCTGGTATTCCCATCTCTCTCAGAATTTTCCACAGTTTATTGTGATCCACACAGTCAAAGGGTTTGGCCTAGTCAATAAAGCAGAAATAGATGTTTTTCTGGAACTCTCTTGCTTTTTCCATGATCCAGAAGATGTTGGCAATTTGATCTCTGGTTCCTCTGTCTTTTCTAAAACCAGCTTGAACATCTGGAAGTTTACAGTTCACAGATTGCTGTAGCCTGGCTTGGACAATTTTGAGCATTACTTTACTAGCATGTGAGATGAGTGCAATTGTGTGGTAGTTTGAGCATTCTTTGGCATTGCCTTTCTTTGGGACTGGAAAGAAAATTGATCTTTTCCAGTCCTGCAGCCACTGCTGAGTTTTCCAAATTTGCTGGCATATTGAGTGCTGCCCTTTCACAGTATCATCTTTCAGGATTTGAAATAGCTCAACTGGATTCCCATCACTTCCACTAGTTTTGCTTGTAATGATGCTTCCTAAGGCCCACGTGACTTCACATTCCAGGATGTCTGGTTCTAGGTGAGTGATCACACCATTGTGATTATCTTGGCCGTGAAAATCTTTTTTGTACAGTTCTTCTGTGTATTCTTGACACCTCTTCTTAATATCTTCTTCTTCCTTTAGGTCTATACCATTTCTGTCCTTTATTGAGCCCATCTGCATGAAGTCTTCCCTTGGTATCTCCAATTTTCTTGAAGAGATCTCTAGTCTTTCCCATTCTGTTCTTTTCCTCTATTTCTTTGCATTGATCACTGAGGAAGGCTTTCTTATCTCTTCTTCTTGCTATTCTTTGGAACTCTGCATTCAAATGCTTATTTCTTTCCTTTTCTCCTTTGCTTTTCACTTCTCTTCTTTCACAGCTATTTGTAAGGCCTCCCCAGACAGCCATTTTGCTTTTTTGCATTTCTTTTCCATGGGGATGGTCTTAATCCCTGTCTCCTTTACAATGTCACAGACCTCAGTCCATAGTTCATCAGGTACTCTATCTATCAGATCTAGGCCCTTAAATCTATTTCTCACTTCCACTGTATAATCATAAAGGATTTGATTTAGGTCATACCTGAATAATCTAGTGGTTTTCCCTACTTTCTTCAATTTCAGTCTGAATTTGGCAATAAGGAGCTCATGATCTGAGCCACAGTCAGCTTCCAGTCTTGTTTTTGCTGACTGTATAGAGCTTCTCCATCTTTCGCTGCAGAGAATATAATCAATCTGATTTAGATGTTGACCATCTGGTGATGTCCATGTGTAGAGTCTTCTCTTGTGTTGTTGGATGATAGTGTTTGCTATGACCAGTGTGTTGTCTTGGCAAAACTCTATTACCATTTGCCTTGCTTCATTCCTTATACCAAGGTCAAATTTGCCTGTTACTCCAGGTGTTTCCTGACTTCCTACTTTTGCATTCCAGTCCCCTATAATGAAAAGGACATCTTTTTGGGGTGTTAGTCCGAAAAGATCTAGTAGGTCTTCATAGAAACATTCAACTTCAGCTTCTTCAGAGTTACTGTTTGGGGCATAGACTTGGATTACTGTGATATTGAATGGTTTGCCTTGGAAATGAACAGAGATCATTCTGTTGTTTTTGAGACTGCATCCAAGTACCGCATTTTGGACTATTTTGTTGACTATGATGGTTACTCCATTTCTTCTAAGGGATTCCTGTCTGCAGTAGTAGATATATTGGTCCTGAGTTAAGTTCACCCATTGCAGTCCTTTTTAGTTCGCTGATTCCTAGAATGTCAACATTCACTCTTGCCATCTACTTTGTGACCACTTCCAATTTGCCTTGATTCATGGACCTAACATTCCAGGTTCCTATGCAGTATTGCTCTTTACAGCATTGGACCTTGCTTCTATCACCAGCCACATCTACAACTGGGTATTGTTTTTGCTTTGGCTCCATCCCTTCACTCTTTCTGGAGTTATTTCTCCACTGATCTCCAGTAGCATATTGGGCACCTACTGACCAGGGGAGTTCCTCTTTCAGTATCCTATCATTTTGCCTTTTCATATGGTTCATGGGTTCTCAAGGGAAGGATATTAAAGTGTTTTGCCATTCCTTTCTCCAGTGGACCACATTCTGTCAGACCTCTCCACCATGACCTGCCCATCTTGGGTGGACCCACAGGGCATGGCTTAGTTTCATTGAGTTAGACAAGGCTGTGGTCCTAGTGTGATTTGATTGACTAGTTTTCTGCGATTATGGGTTCAGTGTGTCTGCCCTCTGATGCCCTCTCGCAACACCTACCATCTTACTTGGGTTTCTCTTACCTTGGATGTGGGATATCTCATCATGGCTGCTCTAGAAAAGTGCAGCCGCTGCTCCTTACCTTGGATGAGGGGTATCTCCTCACTGCTGTCCCTCCTGACCTTGAATGTGGAGTAGCTCCTCTTGGTCCTCCTGCCCCCGTGCAGCCATAGGTATACATATATCCCCTCCCTTTTGAACCTCCCTCCCAAATGAGTCAACTTTATGGCATGTAAATTATATCTAAATAAAACTGTTAAAAACACATTTTTTAAAAAGTGGCAGAGTATTTCCAACCACTATACTAAGTGACTCATATGGCTTCCTTTTACTAGTGAAATCATTCAATTTGCCAAAATCTGAGTTATGAATGCTCTTTCAGAATCCATGTATTTTGTGAGAATGCATACTTGCATGAACATGAAAAGATTTTGATTTACTTTTCAGGCAATCCACAGGCACGAATTAGGGAAAATGTGCTAAGTCAGTTTGTCATGTGGGACTCTTTGCAACCCTATGGACAGTAGCCTGCCAGGCTCCTCTATCTATGGAATTCTCCAGGCAAGAATACTGGAGTGGAGTGCCATTTCCTGCTCCAGGGGATCTCCCCAACCCAGGGATCAAACCTGTGTCTCTTAAGTCTCTTGCACTGGCAAGCAGGTTGCTTACCACTAGCCCCACCTGGTGGATTAGACAGTAAAGAATCAGGAAAATATATGGATGCAAAGAAATACCTTCTCCTCACTCTTGACAATAAAGCAATCTCAGTTTGTCATTGCCTTTGATTCTTATTGTATGCTTCCTTCTTTGGGTCCTTCTTGTGATTTTCTGGATTAACCTCTAGATTCTAAGCATGATGTACTCTGACTGATCAATTCATTGATGCAGTCTCCAGGCTTTGCCACTTTCAGAACTAATCATTCTTAAAAAATATACATTGAAACTAGGGAAGTAAAAGGTGCAGAGCTTTTTAGAATTAGAACGATTCTTATGCTGATTAAAACATCTAAACTTTGGCACGAGGCTACTGCCATCTGAACCTCAGTCAGCAAAAATGAAGCGAAATAATCAAATTCTACCCAGATCACAAAATACATGTGAAAGATCTGAGTGAACTCTAAAAAATGTGCCATATTAATATCCAATATTATGATAGCTATGACAGTTTTTTCAGATGTGCTTTGGTTCATTTGTCTTTGCATCTTGTAGGTTTATTTTTCTGTGAACCTTGAAGTAAGATATATGAGTTTTTGTTGTTGTTTTAGTCACTAAGTCATGTCCTACTCTTTGCAATCTCATGGACTGTAGCCCACCAGGCTTCTCTGTCAATGGAATTCCCAGGCAAAAATACTGGGGTGGGTTGCCATTTCCTTCTCCTCGGGGATTTTCTTGACCCAGAGAGTGAACCCACATCTCCTGCACTGGCCGGAGGGTTCCTTACCACTGAGCCATCAGAGAAGCCATATGAGTTTACTCATATATAAAGAAAATAAATATATTTAAGAGTAATTATAGACATATCTGAATGTGGCTAGGAAATTCAATTATATGGAAATATTTAGTCATACTTATACTTATTAATTACATCTAGGTTGTGAGCTGCTAAAGACAGGTTTTCTGTCATAGTAATCTTTGTAATCACATTGTTAAAATGATGCCTGGCATTTGTTTGGTGTTTCATAAACATTTCCTGAGCAACCTACCCTCTTAAAAATAAGTGTAGTAAAAATCATAATCCAAGTAAAAATTCTTAAAAGAGACTCAAGCCTCATAGTAGCAAGGGTCTTAATCTGGAGACCATTGACCCAAGGATAAACTAAAGGGGATGTTAGCCCTAAATTTATATGCAAATATCAGTGTTTACTTGCTTATTTGTATTTTGTTGGGTCTGTGGGCTTCCCAGGTGGTGCTAGTGGTGAAGAACCTGCCTGCCAATGTAGGAAATGGAAGAAGCACTAGATGGATCCCTGGGTTATGAAGATCGCCTGGAGGAGGGCATGGCAATTCACTTCAGTATTCTTGTCTGGAGAATCCCATGGACAGAGAAACCTACCAAGCTATGATCCCTAGGGTCACAAAGAACTGGACACAACCAAGGTGACTTAGCATGAATCAGATTCCCAAAGTGGCTTATGTCTACTTATAGTAGTAAGAATCATTTTACCAAACTATTATAACTTCTTTAACAACAAGATAAAAAATACAATGTGCATGCAGTTTAGGGAATTCATCTTATCCTTTTCAGATGCCAATTACAACACAAGGATTAAAGCCAAGAAAAGTCATCACTATACACTGACTAGATAATAGATCATGCTACATTCTACAGACTCTTATATTCAATACTAGCTGGGAAACTTTTTCCTGTAGTGGAAATGGATTTTCCTTCAGCTGATTTGATAATCAACAGGATATGTTTGCTGGAAGTTAGTCTGGACTGACTAGATAAAGGATTCAGGAAAAGAATGAATCCATTTTCCTATAGCAATTTACATTTGACTATAACCAGCTTTTTAAAAGCCTCATGCCTCCAGTTAATGATAGAAGAAAATGTTTGGTTCCTTTATTGGGCTCCCCTTTGTGAGACATTTTTGAAAATGATCCTAGTCCCTTTAAGTCGTATTTCTCAAAAAAAGTGTTCTGTGTTACACAAGTTTCAGGGAATGCAAAAAGGTATTATAAAAACACACTTAACATTTCCTAAACTTGATTGTCCTTGAAATCCTTGAGAGTCAGTTATTTTTGTATTATACTTTGAAAAGTACTGTCTTAACTCACAGATGAGGAATGCAAAATCATAAAAGGTCATCCAAGAAAGTTAAAATTAATTTGCCCTTAATAGAGATAAGAAAGAAATGTAATGAAAGTCTCCTTAATGCTCCCCCCTACCAAAAAAAATATTCTAACATTTAAAGAATAACTCATTGTCAGAGGTATTCATTATCTTTGGCAATGATTATTTTCTTTAGAATAAACTTTATAAAGGAGAATATCTCAAAACAAATAAACTATATTCTCTTTTCTTCCAAAGAAGGCCAAGGCTATGCATATGAGAGGTATAAAAGAATATGAGGAAAATGTTTGTTAAAGAGCCAATTCAGGGGAAAAAAATGAGTCAATGGATCTCTAGTGTTTACCAGGCTACTCTAAGTATATAGCACTCCATATGGTGCTAAGTTCACTTAAGGAACCATATTGAGATTAGGAATATGCCCATTATCTTTTCCATGCTGAAATTTGCACTGTAGATTTTGCATTACAGAATTCCACTGTAGAAATGATCCTTGCATGTTTAATATCCGTTTTAACATCGATGAATCTTACAACCTTCAGAAATAAACAAGTCAAAGAAAAATATGTTTCTTAAATTAATGGGGCTCTTCTTCCATTTTTTCATATTTAAAAATGCTCCATGTCAAGGACTATCATACCTCTTTAAAACATTCTTATGTATGCTAAGAACTAAGCTTAACATATAGTCTGCCTACTCCAGTATTCTTGGGCTTCCCTGGTGGCTCAGCTGGTAAAGAACCTGCCTGCAATGTTTGAGAATTGGGTTTAATCCCTGGGTTTGGGAAGATCTCCTGCAGAAGGGAACAGCTATCCACTCTCTGGAAACAGTAAGAGACTTTATTTTTTTGGTCTCCAAAATCACTGCAGATGGTAACTGCAGCCACGAAATTAAAAGACACTTGCTCCTTGGAAGAAAATCTATGACCAACCTAGACAGCATATTCAAAAGCAGAGATATTACTTTGCCAGCAAAGGTCCATTTAGTCAAAGCTATGGTTTTTCCAGTGGTCATGTATGGATGTGAGAGTTGGACTATAAAGAAAGCTGAGTGCTGAAGAATTGATGCTTTGTGCTGTGGAATTGGAGAAAACTCTTGAGAGTCCCTTGGACTGCAAGGAGATCCAACCAGTCCATCCTAAAGGAAATCAGTCCTGAATATTCATTGGAAGGACTGATGCTGAAGCTGAAACTCTAATACTTTGGTCACCTGATGTGAAGAACAGACTAATTGGAAAAGATCCTGATGCTGGGAAAGACTGAATGCAGGAGGAGGAGGGGATGACAGAGGATGAGATGGTTGGATGGCATCACTGACTTGATGGACATGAATTTGAGCAAGCTCCGGGAGTTGGTGATGGACAGGAAAGTGTGCTGCAGTCCATGGGTTCGCAAAGAGTTGGATATGACTAACTGACTGAACTGAAACTTAACATTACTCTTTGGAATATAAAATATGTGTGAGTGTGTGCAGAAAGGAAAGAGATAAAGCAGGAAGGAGATTAGTTTAGCACATAATTGGTGACTGCATTTCAATTTGAACCTGGCCCTGTGTGTGCTCTGTTTGGTAAGCAAGGACTTGATTTTCAGGTAGTACCGCTGTTATCCTGGAGAAGAGCTGATATAAATCAATGGTAGTGAGCAAAGATTTCAGGAGATGAGCACATCCATCTGTAAAGCAGCAGTGGCAGAACATTCCAATATGCTATAGATGAATGTGAAGCTATTTCACTTGGAGGGAAAAACTGAACACATAGAATAATTCTTCCTTAATTTAGGTTCATTAAGAATATAGTTTCAACTCTGGAGCCAATTTCAGTATCTTTTCCACATTTTACAATTGAGTCATTTATCTACTCAATCAAATAATAACCAACTCTCAGGTATCCACTCTAACTGTTGTTGGAAATCAAAGAACAAAGCCCTATCTTCAGTAGGCTTGCTGGAAAAAACAGACTAGAAAATAACTGGATTCACTAAATGATAACAGGTGTTTTGATAGACATTACTGCTACTGCTACTGCTAAGTCACTTCAGTCGTGTCCGACTCTGTGTGACCCCATAGACTGCAGCCCACCAGGCTCCCCCGTCCCTGGGATTCTCCAGGCAAGAACACTGGAGTGGGTTGCCATTTCCTTCTCCACTGATAGACATTGAGACAGAATAAAGCAGGTGTCACTGACAAAGCCCATTACGAATTCCACGGGAGTGAAAATAGAATCTGAATTATAAAATAAAGCCTAACTTTTATTTTTTCCCCCCTTGTGCTTAGTTTTGTTTCACTTGCTCATAGGAGGTCACGTGCAGAGGCCTCACTCCCAGAGCTTCAGACTGGAGTTCCAAGCATGAAGTGACAGCTCGGCTCCTGGGTCATGTGGCAAAGTACCGCGCACGGCACTGCAATTCAAGATGGCAGAAGTGGGCCCTCACAGAGATGCTATGATCCGAAGCATGAACAACAGACATGCACCTACCTCATGGGAACTCTCTCCCCTGCCCTCCCCACTGACAGAACCTTCTAAGCAGACCTGCCCACAGTCTCTCAGGGAGAATATGTGTACTCTAGAAAGCAAGCTCACATCTCTCCATTTTTTGATCAAAGAATAAAGCTTTCATTTGCTTCTGAACTGAATCTGGTCTCCTTCTATTGGTGTGTGCCTCATGGAGCAGAAGAACTCTTTCTGGGGACTAACTTGGGAGGGTCAGTAACACAGGCACACTGAGAAAGTCAGTTCTATGCTTGCGTTGGCCAAAAAGCTCACAGTGTGACGGTTGACTGAGCCTTGAGAGGAGAGCGGGTGACTAGAATAGCAGAGAATCACACAGAGGAATCAGCAGGGGCAGTGGCAGGAAGGTTAGAAACTGCTGCACCTATTCAGAAAACTGTCAGTGAATCTGTAACTGAGTATTGATCTTTTATGAAAAGGATGAGAGCACTGTGAGAAGATATGAAGTACAAGCAATGCCATGCTAAGAATATTAGAGTTTTTATTATAGATACTGGGGACAAACGAAATATTTTAAGCAGGGAACTAGTATGTCCATACCTGAATTTTAGAACTATAAATGGTATGAAAGATTGACAGACAAGTGAACAGTGTTGCCATACAGATATAGATTAAATGCCTAGATTTAAAAAAAATAAATTAAAAAGTAAAGTCTGGATTAAATACTTAGACTTTGGAAGGCTACCTATTTAATGTAGGTAATATCTGAGTTAAAGTCCAAAGAATGAATGGAGCTAGTCAGAAAAAGTCATTACAGAGAGGAAAAAGAATATTAGAGGAAGAGAAACTTGAAATTTTATGGTATAGCATAAAATATAGCAGTAGAAAATTGTAATAGAAATGTAGGAAAAAGTATACCCTAGAACAGGAAGATTAATTCCCTGTATCTCTCACTTCTATTTAATTGACATGCACTACTTTTTTCTAATTGTACAGTCAAACTCAATTCTCTAGTATAGTCATTATTTCAATTCTCTCTGGAAAGAGAAAGGAAAGAAATTCAGATAAAATTTCTCATTCCATATTAAATGATTGACTATGTTTTCAAATCATTAGGTTTGGCATTAATTTTCTTAATCCCCCTAAATAATTGCAATAAGCTTAAGCAGATATGGTTTGTCAACAAGAAGCAATGGTTTCCATATTTTTGTTTAATATTATATGTTGCTCTACCCTTTCCTTTAACAGTTACCCTTTTGCTTGAGCTAATATGTTCATACATAACTACAGCAATTTGAGAATTCATTTACTTTGTAATTCTGTAATCTTGTAACTAGAATTTGTATTCATCTACTCTATGGAGTCACTTGTGATGCAACTTGTAACTCCATGCCATTCTAGAATTTATAATAAGTCAATAAGACACAATAAGTAATGTTTATTTTTCAAAACATATATTTCTATTTTAGAAGTAAAATAGCCTGAGATAAAAATAAATGTGCATGTGTAAGTATGTGTATATGTAATTGCACATGTTTTAAGTGGACTGAATTAATATAGTAATTGGCTAGCAAATTTTCAGATGTAATAAAAATATAAAGTTTTATAACTATAAGTTACTATTAAATATTTATTTACTTCTTCATTGCTTCCCTGACAGTTTTTATAAATTTCAGTACCTGCTAATTTCTTTTCAATGTTAATTTTCCTTCTTTTCACAGACAAAAGGAAAACTGAAATTTTTACTCTCATTTTTCCTCATTTGCTTAACATCAGTTATTTAATTTTATTTTTAAATTTTCTGATCCTGATAGGTTCTTAATTCCTCCTTTAAAATTATATTTATTTCTAGTTTTCTCCAGCCACTTTTAAAAATGGGAAGAAGGGAGAAGAGAAGTAAGTTAGGAGTTTGGGATTAGCAGATACAAACTATTATATATAAAATAGATAAATAACAAGGTCCCACTGTATACCCCAGGGAACTATATCCAATATCCTGTAATAAGCCATAATGGAAAAGACAATGAAAAAGAATATGTATAAATATGTATATCTGAATCACTGTGATATATACCAGAAA
Source organism: Ovis canadensis (assembly GCF_042477335.2). Taxonomy (NCBI): domain Eukaryota; kingdom Metazoa; phylum Chordata; class Mammalia; order Artiodactyla; family Bovidae; genus Ovis; species Ovis canadensis. The sequence goes on along the minus strand of NC_091246.1, from coordinate 186,353,059 downwards.
TTTACATAACAATGTAAATCAACTTTATTTTTTAAAAAAAGGAAAGAAAAAAATACATACCCAATAGCTTATCACTTCTCAGAGCCAGTGATGAGTCTGGAAGCACTTGTCTAATAGAGATGGATAATACAGGCCCCAGGAGTAGGGACATATAATCTATACTAAAAGAAGAGAGCCATGTTGTTTTAAAATACCCTCATTCTCATTATCTCACCTTTTTTTAACTAGATTCCATTTGCTTAAGAATCCATGGCAAAAGAAATTACCCACTCAGTGAGCTGGACAACACTGAGCTCTTGGAGAGCGTTCTGCTAGAGATGAAACTACTCAGGTAAACAAGTCTCTTGTTTGTGTTAGCATCCTGGGATTACAGCAGGCATCACGTAAGTTCACCAGTCACAATAGCAAGGTTGTTCCAACAAAACATATGCTCTTTAATGTGCCTATATATATTTGTTCTGAATTGCAATAATTTTAAATAGATAATCTCTTTTCTCTGTCTTTTTGTGCATATATAATAATTATTTATACTTAAGAAAAGAGGTAGAAAAATTTAGACAGGGAAATGTAAGGCTACTTGACTAGTACACATAATAATTTAATGTTTTCTACTCACATATTATTTTATACTTTTATGTGTTCACTGTTACCCATGTATCAAAATAATCTCTGATATGGTCTCACTCTAAGAGATGATCTCTGTCCTCACTGCAGGAGACCTGCACTCAGGTTGCCTCATTAAGGAAGTCACTTAACCTCTCCAAGAGAGATTTCCTACCCCTGTAGAATTGTGGAAGTCAGAGAAATTTTTAATCAACAGTCATGCTACTGTCCAGGCTTACCAGTGGCTCAGTGGTAAAGATTCCACTTGCAATGCAGGAGACCCAGGAGACACTGGCTCAATCCCTGGATCAGGAAGGTCCCCTGGAGGAGGAAATGGCAACCCACTCCAGTATTCATGCCTGGAAAACTCCATGGGCAGAGGAGCCTGGCGGGCTACAGTACATAGAGTTGCCAAGAGTCCGACTCCACTGAGCAACTAAGCATGCACGCACACTACTGTCAGAAGGCACCTGGAAATCTGCAAGGTTGATTCGTACAGTCTGAGTAACTAGATGCCTGAATGGCACTAGATGGGCAGGTCCAGCCATGTGCATACACGGCTCCATTCATTAAAAAACTGTCACATCTAAAGCACAATCCACAACTTTTTTGAGAGATGTAAGCTGAGAACTGATCTCTAAAGTTCTATCCAACTCTAAAACTGAATAAGGGAAAAGTTCTCAAGGTGATGATGGTAGATCTTTCAGTTTTCTGTCCATATCCTTTGGCCTTCACCATTTCAGTGTGTACCCTGAATTCCATATCATAATACTCTTGTTGCTCTGCTCCAAGGATCTCTTGGGCCTCCCCTTCAGCCATCCATGGAAGTGGTTGGTAGCAAGTGTCCCTAAGATCATTTTTAAGTCAAGAGTTGAGTCCACCCTTATCTCTCCTGTGGAAAGGCATGGCAATATCTCTGATGTATGAATTATAATACCATTTCCCAAAGCACAGCTCCTCAGAGGGTTTAAAATCAGGTGCCCACAGTCTAAGATACTTGATAATGTACCCTTTGTTATATCTTTACTGTCCTGCTTTCTCATGGGATTTCCTAAGATCATCTCCCCAATAATCTACTTCTACTCAAATCCATGCCTGAGTCTGCCTTTGCAGGAATACAAATTGAGACAACTATTTATTGGCTCTAAGTATTAAAGAGGTTCAGAGAAAGGGTGTGTCTTAGCAGTATTTATTCAAGCTGTCAGGAAAGGATTCGCTGAAGATGGGGGCTTATGTTAGTAGGGACAAGAACAATGGAATATTGAGCCTGCTCTATGCAGAGGATGACTCTGAATCACAGTGCAGATTCCACACCATGGAGAGGCAGTAGCTATATCAGATAAGCAAGTTGGAAGCACTTTGAACATTCAGACACAGAACTAATCCGATGATAAAATAACACAAGTGTTTCTATACCCTGAGGACCAAAAGATATTCTATCAGCACATATAAATCCAAAACCACAGACACATTTTTCCAATGTTAGCATTCATATACTTTCTGAGTGCTTATTGAACACTGATTAAGCATTCAGATTTCTTGAACTTCACTTATGACTAAGACTCTTACCTAGCCAATTAACAAAAGAGAGAATACCAATGCCAAGAACTTCCAACAAATGGAGATTCACTTCCTATATATATATATAAATAGCATCCAAATATGTGGCTCTTCTAGAGATTCCTTCAGCATCAAGTCACAGAAACAAGCCACTCGATAAACAGAGTATTTAGTAGACTCTGAGAATGTATTTCTTTTAGGTCTTAGATAAATAGGCATCTTCTCAGCAATAAAATATGAAAGTCAGGTAGCAGTCATGGTTATAATCATTAAACAAAGAAACACATTCTCTGCTTTATATCCCATTTTACACAGTTGATTTATCAACTGTGTCTAGTGGTAAAATTACTCCTAATATTACCAGTCACAATACTGTTATTGTGATTAAACAGAAAGTTATGAAATGGATTAAAAAATTCATGTGTTCAGCATTTTTAATGCATCTGACAGTGTTAGGGATACCACTGTATCTATTTTATAATTTTGTATAATTACATATATATATATATATATAGTTAGAATATATATTAATACATAGCCTTAGAAGAGATGGTATATTAATCTCATTTTACAAAGGAGGAAACTGAGGCTCAGAGACATTAAGTAACTTTCCCAGGATCACTATAACTGTGTTTTGCAGATATGAGATTACAGCCCAGGTTTTCTGCCTACAAAGCACTTTCTTCCCACTTGCTACCGTTGGGCAGAGGATATCATCATAGAAACTAATTGGTGGGAACTACAGAGATACATTCTACTTCATTATACATGTGGAAGAAATGAGTAGCTGAAATTACAGTTATGAAATTATGATGCTGTTCTAGTAGGTTTCACAGAGGTATGTAATGAGGAGTTATTTAGTCAAACTATATTTGTAAAATAATTCTGCTAATACTCCCAACTGGAAACTCATAAGAATAATCATCACAGAAAGTGAAAGCACTGGTATATTCTAATCAAATGCTCTTGGTTTCCATAATGGCTTCCACTTTTGGTCCAGGGAAAAATATCATGACAGGTATCACCAAATATTTATAATACTGGGTTTTATTGATTATAAATGAGATTGTTTGGAATATTTTATGCTGCATAAAGATGTTAATTTGGTCATATTAAAAAGAAGCCAAGTCAAGCAAATAGTGAGAAGCTGATGAAGATACAAAAATATGAATTTTGGACAGATGCTTTTTACCATCTTCGCCCATTGGAAAGTGTCACAAATTGCATTATTGCCTTTCCATATTGTAATATATCTCATATACCTTGGAAGGAAATTTATGACCAACCTAGACAGTATATTAAAAAGCAGAGGCATCACTTTGTCAACAAAGGTCCCTATAGTCAAGGCTATGGTTTTTCCAGTGGTCATGTATGGATGTGAGAGTGGGACCATAGGAAACCTGAGCACTGAAGAATTGATGCTTTTGAACTGTGGTGTTGGAGAAGACTCTTGAGAGTCCCTTGGACTGCAAGGAGATCCTACCAGTCCATCCTAAAGGAGATCAGTCCTGGGTGTTCGTTGGAAGGACTGATGTTGAAGCTGAAACTCCAATACTTTGGCCACCTAATGCGAAGAGCTGACTCATTGGAAAAGACCCTGATGCTGGGAAAGGTTGAGGGCAGGAGGAGAAGGGGACGACAGAGGATGAGATGGTTGGATGGCATCACCGACTGAATGGACATGGGTTTGGGTGAACTCCGGGAGTTGGTGATGGACAGGGAGGCCTGGCGTGCTGCAGTTCATGAGGTCGCAAAGAGTCACTCAGTGACTGAACTCAACCTAGAAATGTATTCTGAATAATTACATTTTCTTTACCATAGGATCCACTTCTAAATATTTACCCAAAATAACAACAATCAGGATCTCAAAGAACTATCTACACTCCCATAGTTCACAATAGCCAAGATATGGAAAAACCTAAATTTCCACTGCTAGACAAATGAAAAAAAAAGAAAATGTAGTATGTATGTTGACTTCAAGATTAGCACTTGTTAGACATTTATGAGTTGACCCTGCCCCCACCTCACCCCTTATGATATGGCTTCAGCAACATGATCCCCAAGTTCAGCTGTAAAATTCAATGATTCTTCAATATGATGATACTCTCATACCTGTAAGCTGCTGCTGCTGCTGCTACTGCTGTGTCACTTCAGTCGTGTCCGACTCTGCGCGACCCCATAGACAGCAGCCAACCAGGCTCCTCCATCCCTGGGATTCTCCAAGCAAGAATACTGGAGTGGGTTGCTATTTCCTTCTCCAGTGCATGCATGCATGCTAAGTTGCTCTTTGTGTCCGACTCTGTGTGATCCTATGGACAGCAGCCCACCAGGCTCCTCTGTCCACAGGATTCTCTAGGCAAGAACGCTGGAGTGGGTTGCCATTTCCTTCTCCCATCTGTAAGCTACAATAGATCAAATGAGAGAAATCTGGAATCATACATATTTCTCTGGAAGAAGTTAGAAACCCATATTGCTATAAATGAGTTTCACTTGAAGAAGAAAAAAAAAAAAAAACAGGTCAGCTTTGTATTCAGAGCCTGGGATCAACACTAGACTCTGTCATCAACAAGGCTGGGAAAGTAGGGAAAATACAGTTTCAGAATCAGGCTTTTTGCAGAAATGTTGGCAAAGCCATAATTACTGTGGCGCTGGAGTTGGCTCCCTAACATGCTATATTTCATTCCCTTGAAGATATTAATTTACTTTCTGAAATGTTCATTGCTTGGATTAAGATTGGGTTTTTGAAATGTGTTGCCACATAATTTATGCAGGAGAAAAATATATTCCTCTGAAGTACAGAATACTAATTTGAAAATGATCTATTTTCCATAATCATTTTACATTTGGTTCCCCTACTGAAAAGTTAGGAACTTGGTTATTTTTTTCTCTTTCATTTCCTACATGAAGGTTTTTTATGCACTAAAATTCAAGAGTATTAGTCACACAATCCAGTTTTTATTAAAATTCTATTTGCTTTGTGCTGTGAAAATGCAAGTTACATTGATCTGATACAGTATAGATATGCAGGGGAAAAGACATATTTTAAGATACTAATTTGCAACCATTATCAAATGGGCAGATTAATTTCCTGACATGCCCAGGAATATGAATGTTCTATTAAAAAATATGTTTTCTAACATTAATTTATGCTGGCCAGTATTGTTTATTGTTTCTTTTTTCCTATTCTTTTCCTTCTCTCTCTCTCTCTCTCTCTCTCTTTAAGCTTGTTTCTACTATCCAGAGCTGAGCCATTACCTACATGCTATTTTTACTTGAAACAATTTTGGTTTCATTAAAACAAACAATTCACTCTTTAAAGTAATTTTTAAAGTATTCCTTATAATGAAAGCTAGAGGGATTGGGAGCAGGAGGAGAAGGGGACGACAGAGGATGAGATGGCTGGATGTCATCAGTGACTCGATGGACATGAGTCTGAGTGAACTCCTGGAGTTGGTGATGGACAGGGAGGCCTGCTATGCTGGGGATTCATGGGGTCGCAAAGAGTCGCACATGACTGAGCAACTGAGCTGAACTGAACTGAATTTACCCCTGAACTCTCCAGATTGTATATGTTACAGTAGGTTCTAGTGTTCTACCTGAGTGTTTGCTTTTATATGTTTATCTACTTGCTTTTATTTAATTTTAATTTGGACACATTGTGTAAGAGCTTACCATTTTCTTGATGTTAAAATGGCATCCTGGGGTACCTTTCCATTACCATCCTGATAATTCACTTTTCATGTCTCCTGTGAGTGATCCTGTGACTTGTGAATACCAATATCATGTCTTCATTTTTCTGATTTATATTTTTTTCCTGAAACATAGTATCTAGTAGTTTCCTGAGAAAGACATTGTTTTGAGATTCTGTAAGTCTGAAAATGTCCTCATTCTAACATCATGCTCTATTGACTAGGTATAAAGCCCCATAATTTTCCCTGTGTTTTGAAAGTATTTCCCAGTGTATTCTAATGTATAACTTTGCCATTGAGAAGAATCTTTCTGCTATGTCTTCCTCTGTATTTCCAAATCTATTTTCTTCTCTGTAAACTTTATGGACTTTTCTTTTACTTTTGTGTTCTGCAATTTCATATTAATATGCCTTTGAATGAATCTTTTTTACCCTCACCCATTACCATTGGTACTCAGTCTAGAAATACATATCTTTAAAATATATATATATATATTTTGAAAACAGTTGTTTTTTAAAATTATTTTCTTCTTGGTCTTTTTGGACTGCCATCTAATTGTTTTAATTTTCTCTTTATATTATATATGATAATATATAGCATAGATATATAATATTGTATAATATATATCACAGATATGTTAACATCTTCAACTTTAATGAAATTTGCATTAAGTTTTAGAACATGGTATATATATATTTTTTAATTTTCAAACTTGTTTTTACTTTTCCAAATACTCTTTAATACAGCCTCCTCTCATTAACAACAACAACAAAACAACAACGACAAATTCTCCGTGGATATTAATGGTAGTTTTTTGTTCTTATACTTCCCCCAATGTCTCTGTTGCTTTCATTTTATATCTCTAGTTTCTTTCAGGTTAGAAGCTTATGCCCATTATTTGATCATCACTGAATCATTCACATTTAAGAAAAAAGACACTAGGGATGATTGGACATTATTATCAGAGACAGAGCTTCAGGATTGGTGATTCTTCCTGTAGACTAAGCAAACATTCATCTCATTTGTGATAACTTTTCAACAATATCTCTGCATCTCTTCTCTTAGAATTCTCCATTTTCAGAGAAAACTTTCCAAATTCTTTCAGGAGACGGGAGAATTAGTGGGCAGGGTTTAGAAGAGTGGGAGCTGTGCCATCATTCAGGATATAGACTAAGTATCTCTTTCTCCCTGTTTGATAAGCACTTGTTCCCTTACCTGACTTGGCATCTCCAATGCCAAAGAAACAAATATTTCTATTCTACCATGTTTACTTAGAAGTCTAGGCTACACCATTTTGGAATATCTCTGTTTTAGAATATTTTTTTAAATTGAAGGATAATTGCTTTAAAGAATTTTGCTGTTTTCTTTCAAACCTCAACATTAAGTTTTAGAATATTTTAAATATGTTGAATTTAAATTAATCTCTCCATGATTTCTACACTTTGAGCCTGAGCCTGTTTCCTGGGTTGCAATATAAGACATATATACTCGAGGCCCCAACTTTGCTAGACTGAAGAAAATGTAGAACATGTCCTCATTCACCTCACTGCAGTTTCCTCATTTACCATATATCAGACATTTGGAAAATATATGTTCGGCCAAGTGCTATACCAGGCGTAGTTTAAACATGTGTTAGTGAATAAAACATGTGATATGGAGAGCTAACAAGGTAGTAAAAAGATATACATTAAACATGTAAAGAAATGAATTTTAATAATATTCAGTTCAGTTCAGTTCAGTTGCTCAGTCATGTCCAACTCTTTGTGACCCCATGAATCGCAGCACGCTAGGCCTCTCTGTCCATCACCATCTCCCGGAGTTTACTCAAACCCATGTACATTGAGTCGGTGATGCCATCCAGCCATCTCATCCTTGGTTGTCCCCTTCTCCTCCTGCCCCCAACCCCTCCCAGCATCAGAGTCTTTTCCAATGAGTCAACTCTTCGCATGAGGTGGACAAAGTACTGGAGTTTCAGCTTCAGCATCATTCCTTCCAAAGAAATCTCAGGGCTGATCTCCTTCAGAATGGACTGGTAGGATCTCCTTGCAGTCCAAGGGACTCTCAAGTGTCATCTCCAACACCACAGTTCAAAAGCATCAATTCTTTGGCACTCAGCTTCCTTCACAGTCCAACTCTCACATCCATACATGACTACTGGAAAAACCATAGCCTTCACTAGACAGACCTTTGCTGGCAAACTAATGTCTCTGCTTTTCAATATGCTATCTAGGTTTAATAATGGGAGAAGGCAATGGCAACCCACTCCAGTACTCTTGCCTGGCAAATCCCATGGATGGAGGAGCCTGGTAGGCTGCAGTCAATGGGGTCAGGAAGAGTCGGAGACGACTGAGCGACTTCACTTTCACGTTTCACTTTCCTGCATTGGAGATGGAAATGGCAACCCACTCCAGTGTTCTTGCCTGGAGAATCCCAGGGATCGGGGAGCCTGGTGGGCTGCTGTCTATTGGGTCGCACAGAGTGGGACACAACTGAAGCGACTTAGCAGCAGCAGGTTTAATAATATTAGGTTATAACAAATGATAAAGGGTGATACATATATACAATGAAATACTACCCAGCCATAAAAAGGAATGAATTTGAGTCAGTTCTAGTGAGGTGAATGAACCTAGAAGCCTGTTATACAGACTTAAGTAAGTCAGAAAGAGAAAGGCAAATGCATATATATGGAAACTAGAAAAATGGTACTGATTAACCTACTTGCAGGCAGGAATAGAGACACAGACTTGTGGACACAGTGGGAGGGTGGAAGTAGAGGGTGGGAGGAATTGAGAGAGTAGCATTGAAACATGCATTACTATATATAAAACTGACAGTTAATGGGAAGTTGCTGTATAACACAGGGAGCTCAACCTACTGTTCTGTGACAACCTAGAGGGGTAGGATGGGATGGGTGGTGGGAGAGAGGTTTAACAAGGAGGGAACACATGTGAAATTATGACTGATTCATGTTGTTGAATGGCAGAAACCAACACAGCACTATAAACCAATTGTTCAGTTCCTAAGTCATGTCTGATGCTTTGGGACCCCAGGGGCTACAGCAAGCCAGGCTTCCCTGTCCTTCACTGTCTCCCACAGTTTGCTCAAACTCATGTCCATTGAGTTGGTAAAGTAATTATGCTCCAATTTAAAATAAATTTAAAAAAATTCTGAAGGACATAAAAAAGGGACAATGTGGTAGAAGGATTGAAAGTGAAAGGCGCTCAGTTGTGTCCGACTCTTGGCAATTCCATGGACTGTACGGAATTCTCCAGGCAAGAATTTTCCTTCTCCACAAGATCTTTTCCAACCCGGGGATTGAACCCAAGTCTTCCACATTGCAGGCAGATTTTTTACCAGCTGAGCCACAAGGGAAGGCCATGGATACTGGAGTGGGTAGCCTGTCCCTTCTCCAGGGGATCTTCCCAACCCAGGAATCAAACCAGGGTCTCCTGTATTGCAGGAAGATTCTTTACCAACTGAGCTATGAGGGAAGCCCATAGAAGAATTATCTGTTTTTATTTTTACAAATGACTTAGAAACATACTACAGAAAGTGACAGGACAATATTTTTAACAGCCACTTCATTCTATTGGCTCATGTTGTGCTAAAGATAATCCATTAAAATCCTTATGTATATTTTTTCACATAAACAGTTGTTAAAAACCATCTCTCCCTGTATATTTGTTTAAATATGTTTACTTTCATTTGTTTGTTTTTACTAAATGTGACTTTTCATATCTATTTGCATTAAATTTCCTCTTGTGAGAAAATATAATTTTTTACACTTTTGAAATATATTTGAGTGAATTTAGGTTATTTTTAAGTATATTAGCCATGTCTACCATATCTACAAATATGATAAGCATACCTTCTCTGACATTAATATTCAAGTAATTGACAAGATGGTGGAAAGCTCATGGAAAAGCCATGAGTGCCCATCTGGGCTAATATAATTTCATGAATCAACTTTGGACTTTAGTTTTGCCAACTTTTCTGTGAATTTTTGGTTTTCCTTCCTGGAACTCCTTTCTTCCATACTTTTAGGAAAGTCACAGACTAATCAAGGGTCATCCCAATTTTAGATGGTCAAGAACTGGACTGCATTTGACCAGTTTTAATTGAGATAGCTGAAACTCCAGTACTTTGGCCACCTCATGCGAAGAGTTGACTCATTGGAAAAGACTCTGATGCTGGGAGGGATTGGGGGCAGGAGGAGAAGGGGACGACAGAGGATGAGATGGCTGGATGGCATCACGGACTCAATGGACGTGAGTCTGAGTGAACTCCGGGAGATGATGATGAAGAAGGAGGCCTGGCGTGCTGCGATTCATGGGGTTGCAAAGAGTTGGACATGACTGAGCGACTGAACTGAACTGAACTGAATTGAGATAGCACTTTAATGGCAGAAAGTAAAGTGGAACTAAAGAGCTGCTAGATGAAATTGAAAGAGAAGAGTGGAAAAGCTGGCTTAAAATCAACATTCAAAAAATGTAGACCATGAAATCCAGTCCTATCAATTCATGGCAAATAAATGTGGAAACAGTGTCAGATCTCAGTTTTGGGGGGCTTCAAAATCAATGCAGACAGTAACTGCAGCCACAAAATTAAAAGATGCTTGCTCCTTGAAAGAATAACTATGACAAACCTATACAGTGTATTAAAAAGCAGAGACATCACTTTGTTGACAAAGGTCCACATAGTCAAAGCTATGTTTTTCCAGTTGTCATGTATGGATGTGAGAGGTGGAGTATAAAGAAAACTGAGTGCCAAAGGATTGATGCTTTCAAACTGTGGTGCTGGAGAAGACTCTTGAGAGTCCCTTGGATAGCAAGGAGATCAAACCAGTCAATCCTAAAGGAAATCAACTCTGAATATTCTTTGGAAGGACTGATGCTGAAGTGGAAGCTCCAATACTTTGGCCACCTGATGTGAAGAGCCGACTCATTGGGAAAAACCCTTATGCTGGGAAAGATTGAAGGCACGAGGAGAAGGGGGTGACAGAGGATGATATGGTTGGATAGTGAAGGACAGAGAAACCTGAAGGCTGCAGCTCATGGGGTCGCAAAGAATCGGACAAGACTGAGCAACTGAACAGTAACAATTGAGTTATAAGAAGGAGATTACAAGATTTCATTCTTTCCCTTATTTTTGCCTGATATGCTATTCATCACTAATTTCCCAAAGTGGTAAAGAACATGGGTTTTTAGGAATTTAAAAAAAAGGTACACAGTTACTATCTTTATAATAGAAACATTATATCAACCTCTTACTGTGCAAACCAAAAACCTCCTTAAGGATCAGCCCAGGAAATCAACACTGGCATTCACATCCTTTGCTTCTAACTTTGACTTTTGTGATATCTTCACAGCAGGACTGAGTCTAATGAACAGAGATGAACCCTTGTCCCTTAGTGCTTTAGGATATTCCTTTGGAAATCCTAAGCTCATTTGAACTCGAAGCTCTCCACTATCAGATTTAGAATCCTTCAGCCAACTATTTATGAGTATCTGATCTGCTGTCAGATCCAGCAATCAAGCTCTTATGAAGAAAGTGAGAGAAACAATTCAAAGGAAATAAATCAGTAACCAGTGACAAGATACACAGGATGAAGTAGAGAAGAAAAGATAAGAATACATTTGACTTATATTTTTAAGCAGTATTATTTTTTTTAGTTTGGTTTTTCTTCTAGACTTACAGTTTCAATTTGAATCTATTCTTTTAGCTAAAATAATGCTTGAGATGTTAATAAACATAAATATTTTAAAATATTTATTTATTTAAATGTATATAAGTATTTAAATATAAATATTTAAATTTAACTATATTATTTTTTACAGTTACCAAAAATAACATGCATATTAAGAAACATACATATTGAGAAATTAATCTCTAATGTTTGAAATTCCCCTGTAGAATCTTAAAAAGTATTTTTTTCTTTCAGGAATTAAGATTGTTACTGGTGTCTCAGGGGCTTCCCTGATAGTTCAGTTGGCATGGAAAAGTGATAGTTTACCCACTCCAATATTCTTGGGCTTCCCTTGTGGCTCAGCTGGTAAAGAATCCACCTACAATGCAGGAGACCCAGCTTTGATCCCTGGGTTGGGAAGATCTCCTGGATAAGGGAGAGGCTACCCATTCCAGTATTCTGGTTTAGAGAATTCCAAGGATTGTATAGTCCATGGGGTCACAAAGAGTCGGACATAACTGAGTGACTTCCACTTTCACTTACTGGCATCTCAGATTATTACCAGTGCTTAAAAATACACCTATTAAACCATTATTTCTTAGTCAATGAAAATTTAATTTTGTGAGCTACTATCAATATTTGGATGCATTCTCAGTTGCTCAGTCAAGTCTGACTTTTTCAGACTACATGGACTGTAGCCCACTAGGCTCCTCTTTCCACGGATTTTTCCAGGCCAGAATACTGGAGTGGGTTACCATTTCCTACTCCAGGAGATCTTCCCAACCCAGGGATCTAACTCATGTCTCCTGTGCCACCTTCATTGGCAGGCAGATTCTTACTACTGAGACACAATGGAAGCCCACTAATAACAATAAGAATATGTTAACTAAAATGCTTACCAAAATTTTTCATTAAGAATCATTTGTATTAACTTGTAAGTCAATTTTATATTTTACTAGACATCTCTGTATTACCAACTTTACACCATGAATTTGACAGATGCAATATCATCTAAAGATATATAAAAAATCAAAGACATTGATTTTTTTCGATCATGAAATCTGGATTTGAATCTGTGTGACTTTTAATCAGACAGTTAACTTCAGAGCTTAGTTCCTGGTCTACATAGTATGCATAGTAAATTGCCATTCAGAGTATTGTTGGGAAGATGAAAGAGGGGATGGATCTATCACATAGTAAAAGTGAAGTGAGGTCGCTCAGTCGTGTCCAACTCTTTGCGACTTCGTGGACTGTAGCCCGCCAGGCTCCTCCGTCCATGGGATTCTCCAGGCAAGAATACTGGAATGGGTTGCCATTTCCTTCTCCAGGGGATCTTCCCAACCCAGGGATCAAACCCACGTCTACTGCATTGCAGGCAGATGCTTTAACCTCTGAGCCACCAGGGAATACTCACATAGTAGATACTCCATAAATGTAGATTTAATCTTAGTTTAAAAGACATGCGAGGCAGACATTTCTGGTTTTGAAATAATTTATTTGGGTAAATTTTAGTTGTTTTGATCACAAGACAGGAATATTCATGGCTAGATCATTAACATGATTTGAAAATAGGTAGAAACTGCTCTTTTGTTGGCTTTCTCTCCCTCTTCATTATTTTATTTCTCTCATCTGCAAGTAATTCTATAAATGAAAACTGAGGACAAGTGCCAAGTTAAGTCACTTAAATTTGAGAGGAAAATACATTTCTGCTCAGCATGAACAGAATCAGAATATAAGAAAAACAGAAATAGTGTAAAATTGAGAAAATACTTAACTAAAATTAAAAATAAATAAGAATAACCTAAGAAAACCGGAATTTGAGGTTTTCAATTAAAACAAAAAGTTTAACTCACAGTTTGGAAGGTTATTCAATTACTATGAGGTACGTTAAGTCACTGGATTTTGTAGGACTTCATTTGGAGAAGGAAATGGAAACCCTCTCCAGTGTTCTTGCCTGGAGAATCCCAGGGACGGGGAAGCCTGGTGGGCGGCCGTCTATGGGGTCGCACAGAGTCGGACACGACTGAAGCGACTTAGCAGCAGCATAGCCACACTAAATGACTAAAATGGATAGAAGTCTTAAAAACCATGGGTTCAGTAAATGGCAAGTCAAGTAATATACAACCTATTTCCTACAAGCAAAAGGATTAAGAGACAGACTCAGACACTAGGTGTGAGTCACAGATCCATTACAAATTCTCTAACATTTATAAAGATTCTTGGCAAGAAAAATGTTCAGAAAATGATATATCAAATTAGGTATTTTTCCATAATTTTCAATTACATGCATGCCAACTTCAATTTCTGTGAAGATATTTAGAAAATAAATAAAATGTGAGACTTCCTTCTGGGAGTAAGGAACACATGACAGTGAATGCCACGTGCAGTTTTTGTTGTTGTTGTTTATTCTATTGTTCTGTTTTGTGTTTTTTCCTGGCTATGCTGCATGGCTTGTGGGATCTTAGCTCCCTGACCAGTGATTGAACCCAGTTCCATGACAGTGAAATTGCTGAATCCTAACTAACTACTGGACAGCCAGGGAATTCCCTGTTATTGTTATTTACTTTCACAGATACCCTGTGTGCTTGCTTACTTCTGGCTATTTGAGAGTGGAATGGTGTTAATACTAGAGATTCCAAAATTTTACTTATGTGGTGACATTAAAATACGTGTCCTTCTTCTTTTCTTCTCTGCCTTTTCTCTTTCTTTCCTTCTTTCTTTCTCTCATTTTTCCCTTCTGCCTCTTCCTCCATCTTTGTGTTTTCTCTCAGATTACAAAATTTAAATAAAAGAAATAACTGACTCTTTGGTTTGGAAACATCACCAGAACATCAGCAGAAAATTATCCAGGTGCTACTATATACTATTTCTTATGACTTAATGAGTTTTTAAATACTGAAGTATATACTATACTGTTAAATGCTATCATGAGACAAATGTAGAAATGTCTTAGATTCTAAGAGTTGGAAATTAATGAGAATTTGGGCAGATTAGGAAGTAGAAATTGAATTTATTAGACAGGCAATGGCATTATTGAAAATTTTCACCATCACCACTTAGGGAGATAGCATAGGGTAATAGAAAAGTTTAAATTTAAATTTTTGACCCCTTAGCTCATAAATTGTGTCATCTTAGAAAAACTATGATACCTACTGAGGAATAAAATATTGTCTGTCATATTAATAAGCCAACAATGATTTCAGCCACCACCTACAGTGAGCTGGTAAGCCCTGAGGGAACTCAGGAAAAAAACATAGAATACCTGCCATCTAGTAGCTGAGGAAACTCAGGATACAAAACAGAGGAAACTGGCCCCAGATAGATGATTTCAGTAAGCCCAAAGTCTTGTATCTTCCCATATATAGAAAAGTGCTAAATTCCTTAACTTGAGATATCTAATTTTCTTTTATTAACAGTAATCTTTCATTCCTATTAACTGTTCTTTGTTGCAAAACTCCTATATACCATGGCTCCTCTCTAGAATTCTCAGAGCAGTTTTCTCAGTGTTATTTGAGATGATGTCTCTTAGCCTTGAAGTTCCCAGTATGTCTGCCAAATAAAACACAGCTCTCAACTTCTAGGTTGTGAATATATTTTAGTTGATAATACAAAGTCTCTCTAACTCACAGTCTTCTCAACCTCAAAATTGGAGAAGTAGTGTAACTAGTATTTTTCTTATCAGCATTAAATGATATAACATGTGTGGTATCTCAGACACAGACTATATCCAATAAATGCCTGTTAATTATCATCTGCCCAAGAACACACTTTCCAAATGTCTTTATTTTCCAGAATTCTAGCCATGACCTAGTCCTTTAAAGCAGGTGGATATTGGTTGTTAATTTTCTCTGTCACATTATCATCTATCCATTTACATACACTGTTGTAAAATCATGGAAAACTTTATAGAACTCATCTTTAAGCAATACGTTATAAAAAATTAGCAGTGGGTCATGAAGTCATTTCTGGCTTCCCCATGGGTTAAGCAGTAGAAAATATGCCTGCAACACAGGAACTGCGGGAGACACGGGTTTGATCCCTGGGTCAGGGAAGATCTCCTGGAGGAGAGCATGGCAACCCACTCCAGTACTCTTGCCTGGAGAATTTCATGGACAGAGGAGCCTGGTGGGCTGCAGTCTATAGCATCACAAAAAGTCGGACACGACTGAAGTGATTTAGCATGCCTGTATGCATGAAGTCATTTATTAAATTATAACAAATATTTTAAAATTTGTTGGATAATTAATGTTTCCCCAAACTTTTGTGATGAGAATGAGATAAAATTGAAGAGTTTCAGCTATAAACGACCCTAACAGTCTCATAAAGGCGTTTTGATAATGTGATGAGAAAGAGGTGCTTATTTAATGTTTTCAAAAAACAAATGAACAGATGAAAAAGTACAATGGATGGTAACATTGGTATTGGCACACTGGAAGAAAGTGAGATAATAGTTAAGAGATCATTGCAGGTTTAGGGTCATAAAATGAAAAAGCCTTGGATTTAGGTGGTGATATTCAAGGTGAAGGAAGTAGGATAAATATGACTGGCATTTCCTTGAGTGAAAGAGACAGTGGTTGTGAAACATGATAGCAATTACCTTGATAGAACAGAAAAACTGTGGGTGACCAGTTCAGGCTCAGAGCATTGTTATGTTTCAACGAGTGGGTGAGCAGTCTAGGTTGAGATAGTTCCTCTGGAGTCAGAGAAGAAATGACAGATATGAGGATTACACTTAGGCAGCTTGATTTTAAATCAGAAGTTGGACAGGTCCTTATATAAGATATATTATTTTAAGATCGATGCCAAGAGACTGGAGTTTCTGAAGGATATACAGGGAAGACTAGAAAATTGATAAATTCTGAAAATAGGGTCCCAGGCTACCCTGCGGAAGGACAACCTTGAGAATCAGCTGTCATCACACAATTTAACAAAAACAAGCAGGCTTATCATTCAATATCAATTTATTTCAAAGGTCATCTGTATATCCTGAAAGATTGCACTGTTTCTAAGGTGCTATTTTCAAATAAAATAGCTTGAAGGAAGGTTTATTCAAATTGTAGCTTGTACCTAAGACACATTTTCCTCTTTGTTTTATAAACTAAGTCTTTATAAATGTCTGTACTTATTCAGCGTTCATTTGCTAATGCACCTTATGTCTTAAGAAGTAAATTCCTACATGTTTACCTTGGTTTAAGTTTGCATAGTCTGCACCAAGCATAGTCTGCAGAGTGCTGCTTAACAAGTATTTGACAATTTTTAAAAAGTCACTTCATAATATTTTATCTTTCAGAAAAAAATCAGCCTTATGTTTATCACACTTCTTGGACAGTGGATCAAACTCACTGATCCAAATTCTGATGAAAAAATATTACTGTTCTGAAATAGTTAAGATTTATTTTCACACAGTGTACCTTTAAAACTATGCCAGCATTGTACATAGCAGGACTGATACTTTTTCTCCTTTTCTTTGCTGCTAGACTGACATGGTTAATAACTGTCAAGAAACCAAAGATAAACAGACCTGAAGGGAGGCGAAGTTCTTTCAGGCAAACTCTGCTATGCCCAAATGTTACATAAGAACAAGAGCGCACATCCTAGCTTACCTGTCTCTTCAGATACTGGGGAGAGTAGAGAAACCTGAGAAAACAAATCTGTTCTATTTCCCTGATCACTGCCACTCTCAGGGTTGAGACTGGATTCCTATTTGTGCCTTTTTATAAGTCACAGTTCACAGATAGGATGGTACCCTTGTCACCAACCGAAGTGCAAGAAAATGACAGGCTATATTTTGACTAGAAAACTTTGTTGCAAAACTCGTCTTTTATTTTCCCATAGAATATACTCAATTACCATATGGGAAATTTATATGGATTTTTAAAAACTTTTTTAAGTGATAATATCTAGAATGTTGAAAGGAAGGAAAGTAGATATGACTCAAATATTCCAGGTAATCACAATACCGTAAATCAACTATATTTCAATAAAAAACAAAACAAACAGGAAAAAAAAAACCAAAAACATTCCAGGTAAAACAGAAAATGTACCAACTTCCAGGGAGATAGTATATCAATGTATATTAAGAATCTTAATAGTAATCATTTATCTTAAATTACTTATTTTAACCTTAACTTTGTTATATAATTATATATTACAGAAATTACTTCAAGGAAATAAGGCAGCATGTATCAATTTAACGTGTATGTCTATTCATTGCACTATTATTAAAAATAGCCGGTGATTAAGTGGTTTTTTCAGAGTACTGAATGAATCTCTGAAAGATAAAATTAGAGTAATTTACAAAGTAAGTTCTGACTTTCCCACAGCCCCCACAGCTATTATTCCATGATCTATGTGGACCATGGCTGCTCAGTGAGTTGACCCCCCTGAAGAACTCTCACCTTGCAAACACATGCATTTTTTTCACACAGATCATTTGCCTGCAAGGAAGATCTTCCTTTTCTTTCATAAAAATCCCAGTCTCATAAGATCAGCAACTTCACATGAAAAAGTAGAAAGAAAAAATAAAGACAAAACCTACATGGCTTAAAAGGGCAAATAGAAAAGCTAAGAGAAGAAAAAGTTTTTTTGAAGAAATGCTTTTAGATATTGAATGAGATAATCTCTTTCACTAGACAACAAAAATACAGATAGCCAGGAAAATAGGGAGCTGAAATTAACTGTTTAATGATGTATAAATTTGATTAAAAGGCCTTTATATGATTCTGTGTTAAAAACATACATTGACTTTGGAAACATACATTCCTGCTGCACTTTTTGAAACATTCATTGTGTTTTCTTATATATAACTCTGCCATTCCATAAAAATAGCCAGCTCCTTCAGACAGATACCATATCTAATAGATCTCTGAGTCCACAGAAAATATACAAATGAGTAAGATTATGAGAAACATTATTGTTTTGAGCCTTCTATCCTTTTGACAAACAGACTTTTACCTAAAGACTGTTAACTTCCTCTATGTATTCAGGAATTTATTCACAGAAATGTTAATTTGGGGGGAAACACAAAACTAAAAGATCATTTAATACAAAACATATCTAATTTAGCAGTTGAAGAAACAGAGAATTTGGGAGGTTGAAAGATTTGCCTAAAGTTATTGCCAAATTAAATGTGGGTTTGCTCACCTGACTTACAGCAAAGCCAGTCTACTGACACTTGGCTGTGATGAGGAAAGTGCAATCTTTATTTGCAGTGCACCAAGCAAGAAGAATGGGTAGTTTGTGCTTAAAAGACCCAAACTCTTCAATGGCTTTTGGGCAAAGCTTTTAAAGACAGTGTTAGGAGGGTCATAGAATGCCTGTTTAGCTCATGAATCTTTTTCTGATTAGTTGGTAGTGAGCTAATAGGGTAATATTTAGGGTATTTCAATCATCAACTTTCTGATTTCAACCAGTCTGGGTTTGAATGCTTGTGGTCATCATGTAGTCAGTATCCTCCACTGGGAAGGGTCTTAGTTTCTGCAGAACAACTCAAATATGTACATTAGATTCTTATCTACAACCTTCAGAAGGAACTGTTACTCTTTAATCCTATAACTCTCTAGTTCTAAACATTAGCTGCTTCAATCTGCTGTTTAGAACTTGAAAAAGGCCTGGGAGACTAAAACCCTTTTTCTACAAAAGAAACAGGGGACACAAAGAGGGTATTTGTAGCTTATAGGGGCCCCACAAGCTCCTGCTTCTTTCTCCCCAACCTCTTCCCCTTTCCTTGGATACTCCTCAATCCTGAAGACAACAGAGGTGGAACAAGAAAGAGAATACAATTTTAGAGATAGAGAGTAATCCTAAATTCTGCAAGGGAATTCAGTTTTAGGGGAACCTGGTTTCAAAGTTATACAATTAGTGTTGTTCAACTAGTAAACAAAAAGACTTTCTATCTCCCTATGTAATGCTCATTAACCCAAGTAATGATTCTTTCATTTGTCTCTATAGATTCCTGTTTTGTGAGATAGAACTGCCAAATGGTAAATAATATACAATGCAGACTTAACAGCATTTAATGTGAAAAAGTTTTAGAATTTAGTCATCAATTTATACTTTGGTAGCTTTGTAGTTTGTATTGCTGCTGTCACAAGAGCAAGACTGCTAAAATCAAGCCAAAAAGAAAAACAAACCAACAACTAATTAAATCTTATAATAAGTTAATAACATTCTGAAATCCAGATAATGATAAAACTGAAGTATATCATATTTTACTTGAGTAAGTTCTGCGTTCAATTCTAGTCAGCACATTAAGAGCGTCTTTGGCAAACTAGAACAATTCCCATAAATATCAGCTCAAAGAATTTGAATGAATGAATGCTTTTGTTTTTTAAAAGTAGGCAACTAGAGCTAAATTGAAAAATAGTCCAATAGCATAAGCACCCCCCAAAAAATGGACATTTGCAAGATAAATAAGTGAATGAGCATGAAATAGAATGGCTTAAAATAAAATTTTATTTTTTTCTGTTCTCTAGGCATTAATTCTAAAAAGACTGTTTCAGACCCAAATGACTACTAGCTTTGCCTATACAAAAAGATTAGGGAGAGACTCAGATTGGTGTCAGTGTTAAATTGACACTGCAGTTTATCAACAGCAGTTATGCTTTTGTGTAAATTTAAATTAGATGGTATCTGCTTATATTATTAATCAAACGGAAATATTCAACCAAAGTTTTCCCTCATAATTAAATTTTTATTTTGCATAATACGTCATTTGTACTTCATCTGCAGCTGCAATCTCACTGATATAAAAGAAATGTCAATTTCAAAGTTGCCACCTCTTACAAATTATAAATTCAGCTTTGTGGATTAATGTTATAAGTGGTCTACTCTTATGCTAATTAAATGTGAATGAACCTTGCTTTAGAGGCAATCAAGCAGAAATCATTTCCCCAATGATGTGTAAGAAGAGATTACCTGAACACTTCAGTCCTGTGCATTTCAATACATATATTGAAATCAGCTAATGCATTTAAAGGGATTGATATGTAAATACAAATTTCAGAAAAACACCATTGTTACTGTTCTTTTTCAAACTGTATGTTAATGAATCTGAGGAAATGCGTTAAAATCTGCATCTTTCACATGAGGGAAAATTCACTTCTTCTTTCTTTTAGTTATTAAAATTTATTGAACATGAAGTTTATACTTTTGAATTGGAGAAATAAGCCCCTAACAAACCTTCTCTCACATAAATAAGAGTTTAATATTCTGGATAAATACAAAAAACAGATTTAGTTGAAAGCTTTAGAAGCTGAACAAAATGGAATTTCCAAGAAATAAGTTAAAACATTGAGAAAGTGACCAGCACATAGTTGATCCCCATTTTATTGATGCTTTATCCTTAGGGTAGATGCAGTTTTGGAGGACATAGCTAAAAAGATTTTAGCTAAGGGCTAAAGGGCTGCCAAAGAGCAGGGGGTAAAAAGGAGCAAGTGGGAGGGGGAAAACATTAAACATTAATTTATACACAAACTCAGCTCAAGTTTCTAGTTGATTACTGAATCACTCATGTGGGGAGTGGGGCTGGTGAACAGAATTAAAGCAAATTACAAATAAAAAATACCAAACAAGGAAAATGTGAGTCACTAAGCAATGCAGGTGTGAAGGACTGCAATCTGGATCTTAACAAATAAACTGCCTGCTAAAATTATATCTATGTCTGTATCTATCTATCTATCTATATATATATATATAATCTTTAGGAAAATAAAACAAAATAAAATCAGGAATCTTACACAGCATAACAGTCACAATGTCCAGGACACAATCCAAAATATCTAGACATATGAAGGTCAAGAATGTGACTCAATTCTAACATAAAAGATCATCAACAGATGACAAGCAGATGGCTCAAAAGTTAGAATTATCAGATGGGGATGGTTAAGCAGCTGCTATATTTTGTAAGGTAAATGAATATGCCTTCATAATGAATGAAAATAGGAAATCTCAACAAAGAGACAATACAAAAAGAAATAAAAGGAAATGTTAGAACTGAAATAAACATCTGAAATAAAATCACTAATGAGCTTAACAGTAGAAAAAAAAATGGCAGAGAAAATCAGTGTACTTGAAGACCTATTAACAGATTTAACTAAGTCAAAAAAATAATGAGAGGAAAAAAAAGATTTTAAGAAATGGACTAAGCCTAAAGTCAGGAACTTGGGGGTAATTTCTAGCTTTAGATACCATCTAAAGGATACAGAAGAAGGTCAATGCAAACTCAAAGTAAATAGAAAAAGGACATAGTAATGCTAAAAGAAAAGTTAACAAAATAGAAAAGACGTGAACAGTATAGAAAATAAATAATGTCAAATCTTGTTCACTGAAATACACTTAGATTAAAATATAATAGAGAACTAATAATAATAATAACTAATAATAGAGAAGTTACAAATCACCAGTATCAGAAATACCCTTCAGATGTTAAAATAATAATTAAATTACATAACAAGCAACTTTTGAACTATGAAAGCTCATTCAAGGAAAAAATACATAACCTGGATGGTCCTATATTAATTATATAAGTTCAACTTTTTATTAGTTAAATGCCTTAAAATTATGGGTTCAGATGGCTTCTTCAGTAAATTCTGCCAAACAAGAAAGAAATAAATCAATTATACATAAACTCTTGCATAAAATACAGAATACTTCTTAACTCATCTTAAGACTTTGATACTATTTAACAAAAAGAAAGACATAAAAACAACATTGACATACACAAAGAAACTAATAGGACATGAAAGTGGAAGTGAAGTCGCTCAGTCATGTCCTCTTTGCAACCCCATGGACTGTAGCCTACCAGGCTCCTCTGTCCATGGGATTTTCCAGGTAATAGTACTGGAGTGGATTGCCATTTCCTTCTGCAGGGGATCTTCCTGACCCAGGGATCGAACCCAGGTCTCCCGCATTGTAGACAGACGCTTTACCGTCTAAGCCACCAGGGAAGTCCTGATAGTACATGAAGATATATATATATAGTACATGAACATATATATATATATTCTTAACAGGTTAACAAATCATTCCTGGAAAATTTTTTTCAGGAGTGCACTGACATTGTCCAAAAAATAATCATTGTAATCCCTCAGATTTGGGCTTCCCGGCTGGCTCAGGGGTAAAGAATTCGACTGCAATGCAGAAGATGCAGGACATGCCACGGGTTCTATCCCAGGGTTGTGAAGATCCCCTGGAGGAGGGCATGGCAACCCACTCCAGTATTCTTGCCTTGGAGAATCCCATGGACAGAGGAGTCTGGCAGGCTATAGTCCATAGGGCCGCACAGAGTCAGAAACAACTGAAGAGAATGAGCACAATCCCTCATATTCATGAAACTAATAAGAATATCCATATGATCTTTTCAAAAGTTGTAAAATATTTAACAAAATTGAACATTATTATGGAAATTTTCAGTAAACTATTAATAGAAGAAAACATATACAATCTGAGAAATAGCATTATAAAAAATATCTCTACTTCCTGGTGGCTCAGACGGTAAAACGTCTGCGTACATTGTGGGAGACCAGGGTTCAATCCCTGGGTGGGCAAGATCTCCTGGAGAAGGAAATGGCAATACACTCCAATATTCTTGCCTGGAAAATCCCATGGATGGAGGAGCATGGTAGGCTATAGTCCATGGGGTCGCAAAGAGTCGGATATGACTGAGTAACTTCATTTTCACTTTCACTACTTCTAAAATTATATTTAATAATGAAATATTAAAGATTTTTATTTAGAGGTCAGAAACAAGTCATGGTGTCTATTCTTGAAATTTCTGTTAGTTATATTAAAAATTCTAGCCACTGTAATGAAGCAAGGGAAAAAAGTCACAAAAAACGAAAGATGTAAATTTATTTTTTCAGATGACATGATTATTAATATAGAAAATCCTCAGAAATCTCCAAAACAACTTTGATTTTTAGTAAATTTAGCAAAGTCCGTGGCTACAAGGTTAATATAAAACATTTTTTATATCCTAGTAGCAGAAAAGTATTCAAAAATTGTTCAGCTACCAGAACATCAAAAATAATACATGTGAATAAATTAAACAAAAGATAAGCAAGAAATCCACACTGAAATCTAAATAAAATTGCTGAAAGATTAAAGAAAAACTAAATAAAGACATACGTCATGTTTACAGGTTGGAAAATGAAATACACAGGATGTCAGTTTCCTCGAATTGATCTATAAATTTATTACAAACAAAACAATTCTGATAGATATTTTTTAGATTTGAGAAGTGATTCTAAAATTTTATGACAATGTAACTTATCAAGGACAGGTAAAGTGATTTTTCAAAAGCAAAATTTGAACTGTAACATTACTGGTTCTAATAATTACGGTAAGGCAATAGTAATAAAGACAATGTATTAACAAAAATACTCCAACCTTTATGAGATAGATTAACAAATACAAATTGTATATATTAATGTATACAATGTGATAATTTAACATATCATAAACTCATTAGCACAGTCAAGTTATTAATCTATCACCTTACAGTTACCATTTATGTGTGTGTATTAGAAAGAACAATTAATTAACAGGATACAGGATGCTTGGGGCTGGTACACTGGGATGACCCAGAGAGATGGTATGGGGACGGAGGTGGGAGGGGGGTTCAGGATTGGGAACTCATATATACCCGTGGTGGATTCATGTTGATGTATGGCAAAACCAATACAGTATTGTAAAGTAAAGTAAAAAAAAAAAAAGTTAAAAAAAAAAGAAAATGAAGCCTGGGAATATTAAAAAATAGCTAAATAAATGAATAAAAAATTTAAAAAAAAGAAAGCACAATTAAGATCTACTCTTTTAGTGTATTGCTATACAGTAATCTGGAGGATATATTGTTAATCAGAAAAGTAACAAAAAAGAAGCAATATGCAGAACCATATTTAGGATGTTTTCTTGTGGTAAGGAAGTGAGGACATGGACTGATGGGTGGATTTACATGCATATATTTGCTTATGCTAAAAACAAATTGAACTAGAAAAATAAACTGAAAATGAATTAAAAGGTTAACCAATTGGGGGAGAGAAGGAAAAGAATGGGGAAGACAGAAGTGGAAGTTTGGATTTCTCACTTGACTGTGGGCGAGCTGCTCTACAATACACATCTTCGTTGCTTTGAAGAAAGAGAGAGAAAAAAGTCTGTGGGCCACAATGAAAGATCCCGCGTGCTTCAACTAAGACTCCAGGTAGCAAAATGAATTTAAAATGTTTAAAAACCACATTAGAAGGAGAAAAATAGAAAGTTGTGGGCTCTAGATCAGGGTAGAAAACTTTCTCTGTAGGAGCCAGAGAGTAAATATTTTAGGTTCTGCAGGTAATATAAGTTCATTTCTTTCCTTTGCCCCCCTCTTTTTTCTCTCCCTTTCTCCCTCCTCTTTCCTCTCCTTCCTCTCCTGGTCCCTCTCCTCCTCCTCCCTCTCTCCTTTCTGCTCTTCCTCCCTCTCCTCTTCTCCTTCTTTCTCTCCCCCCACTTTATTTCTAAAACTCTCTAAAAGTGTTCACAATGTTTTATTTAATGAGTCATGCAAAGACAGGCTACAGCCTGATTGACCAATGGCTCACAATTTACTGGCACTTGCTTTAGATTAAAGTTGTCTAATCAAAAGTTCTGTGAAAATAAAAGGTTTTTTTTTTTTTTTTCCTGTACTATCCTTTACAGTAGCCATAGGGGCAAGTGGCTATAGAGCACTTGAAATGTGATGAGTACAAAGAAGGCACTGAATTTGCACATTATTTAATTCTAATTAATTTATTTAGCCACATATGGCTAGCAACTACTGAAATGGACGGCATAGGAAACCCAATTTTTTTCCAAAATAATGTTTCCATATTAATTTTACAACTACTTGTAGCCTGGGGGTTACACCAGCAAGTTGTTTCTCATCTAGTTGATTACTACTAAATTAGATCTCCAAATACTATGTGTGTGTGTCATTCTGAAGGGCACTATATGTGTGTGTGTGATAACTGCTCAGTTGTGTCTGACTCTTTGTGATCACACGGACTGTAGCCCACCAGGTTCCTCTGTCCATGGAATTCTCCAGGCAAGAATACAGGTTGTGATTCCCTTCTCCAGAGGATCTTCACAACCCAGGGAACAAACTCAGGTCTCCTGCATTGCAGGCAGATTCTTTACCATCTGATTACCAGGGAAACCCCTCATATTGAGTATATATGTTTTCTTTAGATTTTCATTTTTAGTATATTTATTGTGATTGTATGGCTATCTGTGTAACAGTTGGCTCTCCCTCTATGTTGTACAATCTTTGCAAGAATGCTGACATCTGCTTTGTTCACTGCTCTAGCCCCAAAATCTAGCAAAGGACATGGTACAATGTAGGCATGTAAGAAGTATTTGTTGAATGACTGAGAGGTCCATGGTAAAGGGTTCCTGTGGTCAAACAGTTTGGAAAACATTGAATAAAACTGTTTTTTCACAGTGACTTTTATGTATTAATATGGACACTGAATTTTCAAAATGGTTGTTAATCAAACCACTCCACAAATACTAAGAAACTTTCCATTTTGTGTTTGCTTCCAAAATACTTATTAACATGTTGCTGAACACTAATTCTTGATAAAAGGCAACTTGAGAAATGCTGTTCTTGGTTTTATACTAGAGGAACAAAGGTAATTCTTACAATTCATATATGTTCTAGCCCAATTCCAGACTTGAAATCAAACCTTTATTATGGTAAATAGTGTTTTGTGTTGTGTTTAATAGACTCAAGGTTAAAAAATATTACAAGAAGAAGTCTCATATGGTTTAAAAAATGGTCAGCATGATGCAGAATTACAATCATTTGGAAGCACTGACTTAGGAAATCCCATGGATATGGCTCTGGCAGGGGTTGTCTGCTGACTTTAAAAAATTCATTATTTAATATATTTGCCAGAATATTCACCCCACAGGCAAGATTAATTGCAAAAACATTAGGAGAATAGTAAAGACAGACTCTACTTTCCAATTTTTGCCTGGGGAAATCTTTCTCTGCAGAAATTAAGAACCATTTTCTAACGCTTATTACTTTCCACATTTCATCTGCCCCCTTTCTTATGCTGCATAGCCTGACCAGATCACATGCCAGCATGCTCATTTACATGAAGTAGAAATCTACAAGATATAAAGATTAAAGAGGGTCACAAAGTCTGTATCATATTTTTTTTCCATTGAAACATGATGTTTATACTACTATCCTATGAATCTGGACAGGCCCTGTGACTGCTTTGAGTACTAGAATATAGTAGAAGTGATGCTAATAATTTTGCTCTCAGGCCAGAAGATACTTCCTGTCTCTTGGGACACTTCTTATAGGAGTCCTGAGCAGCCAAGTAAGAAATTCAAATACCCTGGGACCATTATATTGTAGAATTCATGTGTTAATATGTGACCATGTGACATCTGGTCAGTAGTTTCAGCTGGACCCAGCCCCCCAGCATCTACTGCAAGACACCTCCTTCTCTAAGAGATCATCTCCAAGACACCAAAGAGAAGCCTTCTTCAGCCTTTCATGCCTGCACATTTACAGCTGAATACTATCAAGTGATTCCTGCTGATGTCCAATGGAAGAGAACAAACTCCTTACCCAAATTCCTGACCCAGGTAACCATAATGTATAATGTAATCCTGTTGTTTTATTCTAGTAACTTTGGAGCTTATGCTACAACGATGCATAATTAGGATGGAGTGAAATAATTCTGAGTAAAATGATACTTAAGAGGCTGCTTCTAAGTCACTTCAGTTGTGTCCAACTCTGTGCAATCCCATAGACACCAGCCCACCAGGCTCCCCCATCCCTGGGATTCTCCAGGCAAGAACACTGGAGTGGGTTGCCGTTTCCTTCTCCAATGCATGAAAGTGAAAAGTCAAAGTGAAGTCACTCAGTCGCTCAGTCGTGTCCAACTCTTAGCGACCCCATGGACTGCAGCCTACCAGGTTCCTCCATCCAAGGGATTTTCCAGGCAAGAGTACTGGAGTAGGGTGCCACTACCTTCTCCAAACTAAAGAGGTGAGAAAGGAACTATTTTCCTAGTAGTCCTGACAATAGAGAAATTTAAGAGGGAGCACTTCATTTAGAATGTGACCTGGAACATATGTAAAACCTAAAGAAAATATTCACTGCGTTCTGAGCCTCAGTTTCTCATTTGCAAAAATGGAGATTAGCCTCCAATTAAAATAAATAAATTTAAATTTTAAAAATGGAGATTATAATATCTGATCATCTCACAGAGATGCAAGATGATAAAATAATTACAAAGCACGCAGAATGAGAAGATGAATTTTAACTGAGTGCATAGCGCATAGCAAGCATGTACCAATTTTTTCTTCTTCCCCTTTGCTGACTGGTGACAAGAGGAAAGACTCAGCATCAGGAGAGTGAGTAAAATTAACTGCAAGGTATTAGTTGAATCACTAACATTGCTGAGAATTCCACTGAAATTTGACAACTGTTACATATCTACTGATCTGTGTTATTTATATTGAGATTCTGATGATGATGATGTTTGTCAGTGTGTGTGTGTGCTCAGTCACTCAGTCATGTCCGATTCTTTGTGACTCAACAGACTATAGCTTGCAAGGCTCCTCTGTCCATGGAGTTTTCGAGGCAAGAATACTGGAGCAGGTTGCCACTTCCTTCTCCAGGGGATCTTCCTGACCCAGGGATCAAACCCACGTCTCCTGTGTCTCCAGCACTGGCAAGCGGATTCTTTACCACTTGTGCCATCTGGGAAGTCCTGATGGTGACAGTCTACTGTTTCCTTGGATTGAAAATCTCTAGATCCATGTCTTGTCTCAAGTCCTTGTAATAGGTGGTGAGAACAATGGAGACATCTACAGAACGGATGCTTTGAATTCCATTTCCCTTAGTCACATAGGAAACCAGTTTCTGGGGTCACAATAAGATTCAGGTCCAATAAATGCCTATCCTCAAAGGACAAGATGAAGCTGCACAACTTCCTAGAGTCTTTTACCACTTCTAAGTAGCATTTACTCCATGGATTATGGTCATTTGTAGGTACCACTGAGAATCTTGTTCTCATACCTACAATTTTGTATGGGTCAGTGGTTTGTTAATTCTGCTTGTTGCTGCTGCTGCTGCTGCTGCTGCTGCTAAGTCGCTTCAGTCGTGTCCGACTCTGTGCGACCCCATAGATGGCAGCCCATCAGGCTCCACTGTCCCTGGGATTCTCCAGGCAAGAACACTGGAGTGGGTTGCCATTTCCTTCTCCAATGCATGAAAGTGAAAAGTCAAAGTGAAGTTTCTCAGTCGTGTCCGACTCTTAGCGACCCCATGGACTGCAGCCTACCAGGCTTCTCCGTCCATGGGATTTTCCAGGCAAGAGTACTGGAGTGGGGTGGCTTAGCAGGGTTATTTTGTATAACAGAGTTTAGTAGTGTGTGTGACTGAGTAAGAAGCTTGGTGGTACAAAGATCAGGTCTGAAACTGGGAACATGGGCTCCAGTTCTCAATCACATCTTTGCTATATGTCCTTGAGGAAATCACTAACTCCTTGAGCTTCAACTTCCTCATTCATAGTAAGGGGGAAATAAGCCTGATTCACTGACCTATTATGAAGTAAAATGACATAAGGCAGGTGACAATACTAGGACAATTATATAGAGATCTGCAAAAAAAAAAAAAAGCACTTTATTCACACTACTACTGAGTACTTACTATTTTTGAGCCAAATTAATTGCAATTGAGCTGAGCCCAGTGATCACAGAAAGACAGAGACATTTATGTGTGAACCTTTCTAGACTGATGTCATCCCATTTAATTATTTTTGCTGCTGTATCCCTTGCTTGAGGAGATATATCCAAAAAAAATTTCCTAAGACTAGTATCAAAGAACTTTCCACTAAGAACACAGAAGCTCCATCAGTGAAAACTCCAAAATATGAGCCTCAGTCATGCTCCTTTTATTTCTCACAGATGATTAAATGTACAGTATATAAGAATGTGGAATCTACAATACATCCTTGCTTTGTAACTTTCCTGAAATTTGACCTTGGTCAAGTGATTTAACTGCTTTGGGCCTCTTTTCCTTATCTGTCCAATGGATATTTGCCCGAAAAAAAACTATTTATTGAAGACTTCCACATTCAGGTGCATCTTCCAGAGCTGGAAGATGGGAGGGCACCAAGGCAAGGAGGGAGGAAAGGGAGAGAATAGCTGAACACATGAAGGAATTAATGATGTAAATTTTTAATAATGAAAGATCCAGGGTAAAGAATATATGAGGGAGAATCCTTTGCAGAATGCTTATTCTTGTAATATCTGTCATATTGAGATTGCTTCCAAATAATTGTTTTTAAAAGAAAAAAGAAATAATACCAGCAAATTCCTAATTTATATGTTGGAAGAGCTTGAGATTGCATCCAGGAGCAGTTTGGGCATCTGGAAACAACTTCTATGTTGCTTCCTGATCATTCATTAGGACTCAGAGAAACACAGCGGGCTTGAATGTTTTAAATCATTTCTCTTATAAAGTTTGTGTGGCTATCAGAGCTTCTGACAGAGTAGGCACTCCACAAATGCTTGTGTTTTGCTTTTCCCCAAACAGGTACACATGACTGACAGACATCATTTTCTTAATGGGATCAGTTGTTATATCTAAGTGAATAGTCGTTACTGTGGCATTCCTCACAACCTGACTGCTGGAAAATATGCATCAAGATGAGGCGGCAGCATAGCATAACAGCCAAGAGCATAGACTATTGAACAAAACTGCCTGGGTTCAAATCCCAGCCCTTCCACTTATTAGCACTATGTCCTTGGGTAAACAACTTGCCTTCATCCCTCTCTTATAAAATGCAGACAAAAAAATTACAGTGTTCTGTGACTTATCAGAAGCTTTGTTCAGTTGCTCAGTCTTGTCTGACTATTTCCCATGGACTGCAGCACACCAGCCTTCTCTGTTCTTCATTATCTCCTGGAGTTTGCTCAGACTCATGTCCATTGAGCCAGTGATGCCATCCAATCATCTCATCCTCTGTTGCCCTCTTCTACTCCTGCACTCAATCTTTCCCAGTATCAGGGTCTTTTCCAATGAGTTGGTACTTCACATCAGATGGTCAAAGTACTGGAGCTTCAGCTTTGGCATTGGTCCTTCCAAAGAATATCCAGGCTTGATTTCCTATAGGATTGACTGGTTTGATCTCCTTGCTGTCCAAGGGACTCTCAAGAGTTTTCTCCAGCATCACAGTTGGAAGGCATCAATTCTTTGGTGCTCTGCCTTGTTTATCAGAAGCTAACATTTATAAAATGTTTATAATAGTATGTGGTATGTAATAAACACTATGTAAGTATTTGTTAGAGAAATAAAAATTGCCTCTGAGAAGGAAGGCTTGAGACAATAGAGATTTCTGGGCCCCCCATATGACTGGATGAATCAGAATCTTTGGAGCCAGTGGCATTTTAACAAGTGCTCTAGATAATTCTTAGTGACATTAAAGTTTGAAAG
Organism: Ovis canadensis; assembly: GCF_042477335.2. Taxonomy (NCBI): domain Eukaryota; kingdom Metazoa; phylum Chordata; class Mammalia; order Artiodactyla; family Bovidae; genus Ovis; species Ovis canadensis. The sequence continues at coordinate 186,322,044 of NC_091246.1, read as the reverse complement.
CCAGTGCTTTGGTTATTAGGAGCTTTGATGAAGTTGATTCCACAGAGGCAACTAATATAGTAAATTAAACTTTGCTTTTTCTGTCAGTATCTTAGGTCTGAAAAATCCCCAAATCCTTGTGGAAGATTTCTCCCCAAATCAAATTAAATGAACCAAGAAGATATGCTTCTGGAATGATTAGCATCTCAAATTATAGTTGAGTTGGTGGGTTTCCTTGGTTTGTTTTTTCCAGGTGCCTTCTCTTCCTTGATCAGTTTCCCCAGGATAAATGTTGCCTACTGCCCATATCTCTGCTTGTCTGAGGTATGGATATAAACGAGGCCCCTGAGAGTTTGGGATACACTGGAATATAGCTCTTTACCCTGAATTAGTCAGTCCAGTCTCTACGCCTAGTGGAGAAAAGCTCCAATAGGAAATGCCAATTAAGCATGATGATTTTAGCAACATTTTTTTTTCCAGAAGGGAATTTAGAGTTATTGAAGAAAAGTTGTTAGTTTCCACATTAATTTTTTTCATTGGAGTAAATTTCTACCGTTAGACTGAATACCTTCATGATGCATGGAAGTCATATTCGTGGTCACATTATGAGACCACAATGTGAGGAGAGTTTTACCTGTTAAGGGGGCTTCCCTGGTGGCTCAGACAGTAAAGAATCGTCTGCACTGAAGGGGACCTGGGTTTGATCCCTGGGTTAGGAAGGTCCTATGAAGAAGGGAATAGTTATCCACTTCAGTATTTTTGCCTGAAGAATTCCATGGAAAGAGGAATCCTCCATGGGATCACAAAACAGTTGTACAGGACTGAGTGACTAACACTTTCACTTCCTGTTAAAAGTAACAAAACCCACAGAGACCTAGACACTGGATTCAGAGCATGAATATTTAAGCAAAGAGGAGGTACAGAGCCATGCTGCCAGCTTGTGCTGCCCCTAAGAAGCAGTGACTTTGTGACTTTAAGACCTCAAAGGACCCAACAGAGGTGTTCACTATTTTTATAGATGAAGTTCATAACTGACAAAAATTGACAAAAACTGACAAAAATTGACCAAAACAACTGACAAAAAATAAAAAAAAAATATTTTAACCACTAAACTGGCCTTAATCATAATCATCAAATAATAATTATTATCACCTGAACTGTTTTACCTCCTGTCCCCTTATGTTGAAGCTCTAGCCCCCAGTACCTCAGAATAAGACTGTATTTGGTAACAGAATCTTTAACGAAGTAAATGAAGTCATTAGAATAGATCCCAAGCCAGTATGACTGTGTGTCCTTATAATAGAGGGGACATTTGTATACGTATAGGCACAGAGGGCAGAACATGTGAAGACACAGGGAGAATGCGACCATCTACAAGCCAAGGAGAGAGGCCTGAGAAGATACCAACCCCACCAACACTTTGATCGTAGACATCTAGCCTTCAGAACTGTGTGAAAATAAATACCTATTGTTTAAGTCCCCAGTCTGTAGTGCTGGGTCATTGCAGACCTAAGAGAACTAATACAATAATAACTGCAACAGTACTAACAGTTTATAGCACTTTCAAAGACTTGTATGATCTTGTTAAAATTCACACACACACTAAAGGACATAAAAGCCTACTCTGAGATGGGCACTTTAATATCATCAGTGCAGTTTTACAAATGAAGAAACTAAAGCCTAGAGAAGTTTGCTGATTGGCTTGAAGTTCCATTATTAATTAGTAATCAAGACACAAATTACACCCACGTCTTCTCTCTACATGGCTTTCCTGGGCCTCCTGCTTCAGAAAGATTTGGCTCTATGGGTCTCCAGGTACAAGGAGACAGAAGATGCAGTATCTGCCTAATGACTGACCTCTTTGGGCCTGGAAATCAGTGAGCAGCTAGGACAGTTTCTGACAGTCGGGGGCCCTCACTGCCTAGGCTATCATCCTTGTTGGGACAGAGGGAACATTGGGGCTTATCCAAGAACTGTGTTGACCCACCCCACCCCCCAACCCCACCAAAAAAAAAAAAAAAATCTCCTGTTCTTCAGTAGTCTCAACTTTGGCTGGAAGGGTGGTATTATTTGAGGATTTCTCCTGACCTTCAGTGACCTTTTGAGTCCCAACTTGAAAGGAATTAGAAACCAAAATGTTGGGGGCTTCTTTTCTTAAATTTCTTACAACTTATGCTCTATCTCAGTTGGGTTAGTGGATAACACATGAGAGATTACTCTTTATTCTGTCTCATTTTCAGAAACTGTGTATTGCCAACTGCTAGGGGAGAGGGAGGTATGTGTTTGAGATTGTGTGTGTACCTGGACAGGAGTTACCACTCAGATTTTGTGGGTGTTTTTCAGCAAATGTGCATTATTCTTAATTGTCCCATAAGGTAAGCAGACATTGTCCACTTTGAAATATTGATCAGTTTGTTCTCTTCTAGAAAGCCTCTCTCTCCTCTCCTTTTCTAAATGAATCCTACTTAGACATTCATGTTTGGTTCCTATTCAGTCTCCTTTCAGTATTTTCCTGAAAGTTTCAACTGAATACTGTGAATTCCTACATTCAGTGCCATAAAATGTTCCACTTAATGATATAAGGCCAGTTCACATTAAATAAACCAATGTTTGTGAGGTTATTTATCAAAGCTGTGCTTAGCCTCATGGAACATACTTGAGACCATGAACCTGAACCTCATTTCTTTTGACCTCTTCATTAAAACTCTGCTTAAAACTTAGCAGAATTCATTTGGCAATTTATCAAGCACTGTTTTATGCCACTAAAACAATTACTGTCTCAAAATATTGCCTTGTTCTTTCATCACTGTGGAAATTCCCATGTATTTATATCTTTACTGACAATTAAACTGCAATCTTCTCAAAGGCATTTTGTCCCTGCCATGGATAAATGTTTAATAGATCACTGTATTAGTTTTCTATGTTGTTATATTGCATTGTCACAAACATAGGGACTTAAAACAACACAAATTTATTATCTTACAGTTTGGTAGGTCAAATGTCTGACAAATGTTTCATTAGAATTGAATCAAAGTGTGAGAAGGGAGGCTTTCTGGATGCTCCAGGAAAGAACCCATTTCCTTGCTTATTCACATTGTTTGCAGAATTGAGCTCTTTGCAGCTATAGAGGTATGGTCCCTGTTGCTGGCTGTCAGCGGAGGGTATTTAGCAGCTTCTAGTGGCTTCCAGGTTTCTTGCATTCTCTGGCTCATGCCCTCCCTCCATCTTTGTGGCTTTTGGGTGACTTTTCTTCCTTCTTCTGCTTTAAAGGACTTATATGATTACACTAGATTCACCAGGATAATCCAGTATAATCTTACTGTTTTAAGATTTAGTGATTTCCAGCCTTAATTCCCTTTGCCTTATAATTCAATGTATCTACAAATCCCAGGGATAAGGATGTGGACATTTTGGGGGACCATTATTCTGCCCATCACAATCATTAACCATGGGTAATTATAAGGATATGATCCTGTCTTACTGCTACAGTCTGAAATTCTGCTTTAGGCAATTTTGAACACAAATTGAATTCAGCCACAGAGCTGGCACTTTCTTAGGAAGTGGTGAGCTTCGAGCTGCTGTACGTACAAGGAAAAACTACTTTTCATCCTTCAAGAACAAGGGCTAGAAATGAAAAAGAACCCACAGGGATGTTCCACTTATTACTAATGATGGTGCCTATGAAATGTCTCCAGAGGACTCAGAATCTGCACACTTGAAATCCTTTTCAAGTTGAAGTTCTAAAACAGTGCCAAACTCTCATTTCCTTATGATGATGCTTCAAGATAGATTTCATTCAAAAAATTCAAAACTAAATATAATGAAGCAAGAGCAAGGTTTTATTATTATTATTTATGTTTACCCCAAAGTCCAAGTATACAGTCTCATCCCATATGGGCCTGTTGTTTCATTACCCTCTACCCTGGTTGTACAGCTCCTTCTGTTAGTATCAAAATGCATCTTTCTAAAAGAGCAATTTTTTTTTAACACAGGATAAAGATAAAAAGTAGAAACTGAATATTTCTTCTAGATGCATGATCAATCAAGGTAAAGTTGATAAAACTGAGCATGGGAAGATGATTTTAAGAAAATCAGCTCCCAGGGAAACCATTAAGGAATTCTAACTATTTATAGGAGCTTCCTTCTAAGCTCCTCTGAGGCCTGGCACTGGCCACAAACTGGGTTTGGCACAGCAGGTAAACAAGCTGCCACTGTCAATCCCTCTACGGAGAAGATGGCTATTATGGGCAGGAAGAGGATCCAGGAGGTCATTTAAAACCAAGAGATTGTAAGGTCCAGGGAAAGTACATTGAGAAAAGTTGTATTGATCACTGGCATATTCCAGGTGCTGTTTTAGATTTGGGTGTAATAACAGTTGTCCTCAGCAACAATAAGCTTATAGCTTTGTGAAAAAAACAGACAATTAAGTTTTTCACTCAGTGGACAATGCTACATACAGGTAGAACAGTTATGGAAGCTCAGAGGAGGGTCTAACCACTGAGTGTGTTAGAAATTTTCTGGGAGACAATGATAGTTCAGTTAGGTGTTGAATAGCAAGTGGAGATACCAAGCAATTAGAGATGGGGCAGGCATTTGAGTCAGAGACAATAGGGCAGGAAGTGTTGGAGGAGTTACAGTCTAGTAAGGTAGAGAGAACCAAGTCACAGAAAATTCCATACAGGAAGGCAAGAAGCCTGTGCTAAGGCTCTAATCATATCACATATGGATTATCCTACCCCTTGTAACTCAGCTAGTAAAGAGTCTGCCTGCAATGTGGGAGAGTTGGGCTCAATTCCTGGGTTGGAAAGATCACCTGTTGGAAGAAGGCATGGCAGCCCACTCCAGTATTGTTACCTGGAGAATCCAGGTAAGATGGACAGAGGAGCCTGGCAGGCTTCCAGGAAGTAACTGACTTGGATAAATAATGACTATTTCATGATGCCGCTTGAAGAAAAGTAATGAAGAAGAAACTGTATCTGTAATAACAGAATTCTATAATAATGCTGTTATTACAGATGGAATTCTATTATTACAGAACTCTGTTATTACAGATACAATTTCTTCTTCACTACTTTTCTTCAAGCAGCACCATGAAATAGTCATTATTTATCCAAGTCAGTTACTTCCTGGAAGGCCCAAAGTTTCCCCACATCTTTTCAAAGACAGTTGAAAAACAGAATAATAAGCTTTGGTCTTCATTAATAACTGGATGATTTCTAAAGATTCTGTTAAATCAACAACTGCAATATTAACATTTTAGGTCTCAAGAAATATTCTCTTCAAACTCTCATGCAATTTAAAAAAATGAATCTAAATAATGACTTTGTAATCAGATGACCTTGATTCTGTCCCATGAACAATTTTAGAATCTTCATGCTAGTGTTATATCACACATACATAAAGAAAAAAAAATAGATATGAAAGACTCCAATGCTGGGAAAGATTGAGAGCAGGAAGGGGGGGGGCGGAGACAGAGAATGAGATGGTTGGATGGCATCACCAACTCAATGGATATGAGTTCGAGCAAACTCAGGGAGATAGTGAAGGACAGGGAAGCTTTGTATGCTGCAGTCTATAGGGAGAATCAGACGTGACATAGCGACTGAACAACATGAATGAACAAATACATATACATACACAGCTCATGAGTATGCGTATCTGTATATATATGTATAATATACATATGTGTGTGTGTGCTTAGTCACTCAGTCATTTCCAACTCTTTGCAACTCCATAGACTGAAGCCAGCCAGGTTATGCTGTCCATGGGGATTCTCTAGGCAAGACTACTGGAGTGGGTTGCTATGCCCTCCTCCAGGAGTTCTTCCCAAGCCAGGGATCGAATCCAGGTCTCCTCCATTGCAGGCGGATTCTTTACTGACTGAGCCAACAGGAAACCCAAGAATGCTGGAGTGCATAGCTTATCCCTTCTCCAGGGGATCTTCCTGACCCAGGAATCAAACCAGGGTCTTCTGCATTGAAGGCAGATTCTTCACCAGCTAAACTACCAGGAACCCTAATATACATGTATACATACATTATTAGGTTGGCAGGCCAAGTTTAAAAAGTTTGAAGGATGTAACTTTTTCACTGATAATTCTAAAGTGAGGAAATAAAGACAGAAAACTAAAAGAGTAGAAAATGGAGCTAAGTAAAAAGCATATAAAACATCTTGTACATGTATTTGTCATATGCACTTGATAAAAGAAGTGTTTATGGTAAGTCTTTAGAATACTTATAAAGCAAATGGATTTACTGTTACATTTTTAAAATCTTGATAAAATTAGGCATCTCTATAGCAACCCAGGTGTTATGCTACCTGCTTTGTTCTGTAAATACATTAAGCTTTTTAAAGAATACAATATGTGATAATGTAATTAAACAACTTTGGTTTGTTCAGATGATAGTTGGGTAAAATACTTTCTACTTAAATTGACTGATATGATTTTCCAATATAAGAAAGGCCTTTAACAATTTAGCTTGCTGCTGCTGCTGCTAAGTCGCTTCAGTCGTGTCCGATTCTGTGTGACCCCATAGACGGCAGCCCACCAGGCTCCCCCGTCCCTGGGATTCTCCAGGCAAGAACACTGGAGTGGGTTGCCATTTCCTTCTCCAATGCATGAAAGTGAAAAGTGAAAGTGAAGTCGCTCAGTCGTGTCTGACTCTACGTGACCCCATGGACTGCAGCCTACCAGGCTCCTCCATCCACGGGATTTTCCAGGCAAGAGTACTGGAGTGGGGTACCATTGCCTTCTCCCCACAATTTAGCTTAGAAAGGGGAAAATGATTTACTCTATATTTCTTTTGGGAATGCATGTTTTTCTCTATAAAAGATACATAGACACACATGTGCACACATGCAGATACACACAATGATTTTGGCGATAAATACATGAAAAATTGTTCAGGAGGTTCTTTTTTGGGTATGAGTGGTTTTTAATTTCCTCTTTTTAAATCTTCTCTAATTTTTATGTTCTCCAGAGTGAGAACACACTACTTCTAAAATCAAGAAAAGCAACAAACAGCTACATGATGTTTTGAAGCAAAAGAGAGCTAAACTTCCTTATGCTGGGTCCTCATGATTAAGGGGGAGCAGAGTGACATGGTAAAAATGTCCATTTTAAGTCTGCTGCCCTAATATATTTCTGCACTTTGCATATTTGATTAAAGATACTGCCAACATTCAAGGTGATATAAGTGACTGAATGCTTCGATGGCTTTTGCATCTCACTGACTCATAATTTAGGTCTCAGTGGATCTAATTATTTTATATTTTGGTGAGTTAAGTAAAAAGATCTGGGCTGAGAACAAGCACAGGGGAGTTAGCCCTGGCTTCCTGGATCCTTTAGTGGGTGTGCCGGTGCCTGGGGCCAATGATTGACTACATCTCCACATTCTGATTCACACTGTGCCTGACACCCACCAATATCCCTCTCAACTGGTGGGAGTCAGTGAGTCAACAAACAGCAAAGAATGACACTGGGTGGTACATGAGACATAGATATCCTGAAGGACAATATTGTCTCGTATTATTACATTTATTCCCAGTGGCTCAGCAGTAACTCTTCCCAGAGGGCTACAGTCCATGGGATTGCAAAGAATCAGACACAATTTAGTGATTAAACACACACATTACTTTCATACATTAATATTATCTGTTTAAATTATATACAGTCTTTGATCATGCAGAATTACTGTATCCATTTCTGTATCCACTAGGATGTGTGCTAGTAGCTTTGGTCCTGTCTGACTCTTTGAGACCCTATGGACTATAGCCTGCCAGACTCCTCCATCCATGGGACTCTCCAGGTAAAAATACCAGAGTGGGTTGCCATGCCCCCTCCAGAGAATCTTCCTGACCCAATCGAACCCAGGTCTCCTGCACCTCCTGCAGTGGCAGGCATGTTCTTCACCAAAACACACCACCTGGGAAGCCTGTATCTATTTCAGTAGATTGATTAATAATACATTTAAAAGAAAAGTATTTCTGAAGTTAGGTTTTTAACAAAATAACTTTATTTTCAGGTGCTTTTCCCCTTTAATTGACTTCTCTTGTGGCTCAGACAGTAAAGAATCTGCCTGCAATGAAGGACATCTGGGTTAGATCCCAGGGTTGGGACGATCCCTTGGAGTAGGAAATGGCAAACCACTCCAGTATTGCCTGGAGAATTCCATGGACAGAGCCGCTTGGCAGGCTACAGTCCATGGGGTCTCAAGGAGTCAGACTGATGGAGCAACAAATACTTTCCTCTTAGGAAGTTAAAATAATTATGCCATAGCACTAACTCCGAACATATATTTGTCATGCATTTGAAGATGACCAAGTAAGATGACAGATGGAGGGGGTGATTTCTTTACAAGGAAATCCCCACAACACATTTTTAAGTTCTCATGAAATCTGTGGGCATTCTATTGTGATCTGAAGTGTAGACTTCATTTGAAATACAAAAACATTTAATGCTAGATATTCTAATCAAGTATTTTGCTCCTGATGAAACATGAGGAAAATTTCTAGCACAGAAAAGAATGACTTTTTACAAGTATGTCACTGAAACTGTTGAACCAATATAGGTAAATATGGATTAGGGATTTTCCTCCTTTACTCTGTTTTGACTATATTGAATTAATGGGATTATTTCAAGGTCTCCTGATTATTTTGCTTCTGCAGATAGTCTTAGAATGTCATTTATTGTTCAGTTTCTATCGACTAACCTATGATGAGTGTCACTTTCATAAAATTAGAAAACAGCAGGAATAAGAGAGAAAACAGTTTTCCGGTTGTCTTGATTTTTCTGCAGACTCTTCAGAAAGCTACACTTCAATGATGGAAGACAAACATTATGTAAAATTTTTTCCTCAGACCACAGACCTCAGGTTCTTTTTCACACAGAAGATTAAGGTAATTTCACTTTCAATGAACTTCACTTAAAATAAAATCTGATGATATGAAAATATATTTTCTGATTATCTTTTAATCAATTTTGAATAATTTTCTCTTCTACATGGTATAGTGATGTGAACTGAAATCACTCAGTCATGTCTGACTCTTTGCAACCCCATGGACTGTAGCCTACCAGGCTCCTCCCTCCGTGGGATTCTCCAGGCAAGAGTACTGGAGAATCCTTCTCCAGGGGATCTTCCCGACCCAGGGAATGAACCCGGGTCTCCCGCATTCCAGGCAGATGCTTTAACCTCTGAGCCACCAGGGAAGCCCTCTACATGGTATAGAGCCATTTTATTTTAAATTAATTTTAGTTCATATTTGTGATTACAATTAGCTAATAATAATAAATAGGGTTTTGATCATGCCTGCTGTCAACTGAATCTTTCAGGTTCTGCCTGATTTCTGACTCAGATGACTTTGCAAGGGCCCCCAAGCCTGTGCAGGTGCTCATGCAGTCCACAGTCTATACAAGGGTGTGACTGTGAATACATATTAGCAGTGGTCCATATTGAGCATAATGATTTTCGTTAAGTAAATTTATCAGGTGTACTTTCCTACTGATCATTTCTTATTGAATCATACAAGTCCTGGATAATATATACATATTCCTCAGTTATGTATACATGATTTAAGTATATTTGAAAATAGATCATTTCAATCTCTTATTAATGAATTCTGTATTGATTACCTTTCCCTCTCGAAGGATAATATTTTGGTATATCTCATTAAGCATAAATTAATGTTCAAAACCACTGATATTCAGTTCAGTTCAGTCACTCAGTCATGTCCAACTCTTTGCAACCCCATGGACTGCAGCACGCAAGGCTTCCCCGTCCATCACCAACTCCCGGAGCTTACTCAAATTCTTGTCCATTGAGTTGGTGATTCCATCCAGCCATCTCATTCTCTGTCACCCCTACTCCTCCTGACCTCAATACTTCCCAGAATCAGGGTCTTTTCCAATGTGTCAGTTCTTCACATCAAGTGGCTAAAGTATTGGAGTGTCAGCTTCAGCATCGGTCCTTCTAATGAATATTCAGGACTGATTTCCTTTAGAGTGGACTGGTTGAATCTCCTTGCAGTCCAAGGGATTCTCAAGAGTCTTCTCTAATACTACAGTTCAAAAGCATCAATTCTTTGGCGATCAGCTTTCTTTATAGTCCAACTCTCATATCCATACATGACTGCTGGAAAAATCATAATTTTGGCTAGACAGATCTTATATTACTGAATTATAATTTATATTTGTACTGTAGCATACTGTTGCCTTTTTAGTTAAAATCAGATAGCTCATTTACCTACTGTATTTTTAGGCAACTCTTCTCATTTTAAAGCTTAGGATACTGGATTATATTTATTGGAATTTTCAAAATTAATAAAATGCTCATTCATTCCATGCAACATACAGATTACTAGGTTTGAGTTCAGGCTCTGAAAGCAGGCAACCTGAGTCTAAAGCCAGGTTGCACAAATTGCTAGATATATGAATTCAATTACTTCAACTCTCTATAACTTGATTTCTCTTTATTTGTAAACTAAGGTTTAATGAAAGTACAAAACTCATATAGTTGCTGTACAGTATAACTATATAGTGCAGAGAACAGGATATTTCTTGAGCATATCTACAAAACTAAAGACGTTTGTTCAGGCATAAGCAGGAGAAAGAATTGAGGAAGACTAAGTATCCACTGGCTTCCCTGATGGTTCAGAAGGTAAAGAATCTGCCTGCAGTATAGGAGACCTGGGTTCTATCCCTGGGTTGGAAAGATCCCCTGGAAGAGGGCATGGTAACCCACTCTAGTATTCTTGCCTGGAGAATCCCATGGACAGAGGAGCCTGGCGCTTTACAGTCCATAGGATTGCAAAGAGTTGGACACGACTGAGCGACTAACACACATATATACTAAGTATCAGTATTAAATATTGATGCCAAGGAAAAAGATAAACTATTCAAAGAAGTTAACTAGGCATTAGGTGGAGTCGCTCAGTTGTATCCGACTCTTTGCGACCCATGGACCCATCAGGCTCCTCCGTCCATGGGATTCTCCAGGCAACAATACTGGAGTGGGTTGCCATTTCCTTCTCCAGGGGATCTTCCTGACTCAGGGATCCAACCCAGGTCTCCCGCATTGCAGGCAGACGCTTTAACCTCTGAGCCACCACCTCTCTAAAACATAAAAAGTAAGGCAACAATGAGCAGAGGTAAAACAAACAAAAACCCCATGCAGCAAAATGTATACTAAATAGGAAATTTGGTATATGGTAAAGGGGACATCTCAAATAACTGGGCAAAGATAACATTTTAATAAAGTTTAATAAATAAATTGACAATAGCTAAGTGTCAAGAAGGATTAAATTAGATCCATATCTTACAATATATACCTGATTAAATTCTAATGAATTAAAGGTTTAAATGTAAAAATGAAACCATATTACAAGAAAACATGCAAATTCTGTAAAATCTTTTTGTCCTGTTTGTACACAAGGGTTTTGAAACTATAGTTCAAAGTTCAGAAACAATAAAACACTGAGAACAGACATATTTAAACTGATGAAAGAAAATAACCTACAGCCCAGATTACTGTACCCAGCAAGGATCTCATTCAAATACAAAGGAGAAATCAAAAGCTTTACAGACAAGCAAAAGCTGAGAGAATTCAGCACCACCAAACCAGCTCTCCAACAAATTCTAAAAGATATTCTCTAGACAGGAAACACAAAAAGGGTGTATAAATCCGAACCCAAAACAATAATGTAAATGGTAACGGGATCATTCTTATCAATAATTACCTTAAATGTAAATGGGTTGAATGCCCCAACCAAAAGACAAAGATTGGCCGAATGGATATAAAAACAAGACCCCTCTATATGCTGCTTACAAGAGACCCACCTCAAAACAAGGGACACATACAGACTGAAAGTGAAGGGCTGGAAAAAGATATTCCATGCAAATAGAGACCAAAAGAAAGCAGGAGTGGCAATACTCATATCAGATAAAATAGACTTTGAAACAAAGGCTGTGAAAAGAGATAAAGAAGGCCACTACATAATGATCAAAGGATCAATCCAAGAAGAAGATATAACAATTATAAATATATATGCACCCAATATAGGAGCACCGCAATATGTAAGACAAATGCTAACAAGTATGAAAGGGGAAATTAACAATAACACAATAATAGTGAGAGACTTTAATACCCCACTCACACCTATGGACAGATCAACTAAACAGAAAATTAACAAAGAAACACAAACTTTAAATGATACATTAGACCAGTTACACCTAATTGATATCTATAGGACATTTCACCCCAAAACAATGAATTTCACCTTTTTCTCAAGTGCTCATGGAACCTTCTCCAGGATAGATCACATCCTGGGCCATAAATCTAACCTTGATAAATTCAAAAAAATCGAAATCATTCCAACCATCTTTTCTGACCATAATACATTAAGATTAGATCTCAATTACAGAAGAAAAACTATGAAAAATTCCAACATGTGGAGGTTGAACAACACACTTCTGAATAACCAACAAATCACAGAAGAAATCAAAATATGCATAGAAACGAATGAAAATGAAAACACAACAACCCAAAACCTGTGGGACACTATAAAAGCAGTGCTAAGAGGAAAGTTCATAGCAATACAGGCATACCTCAAGAAACAAGAAAAAAGTCAAATAAATAACCTAACTCTACACCTAAAGCAACTAGAAAAGGAAGAAATGGAGAACCCCAGAGTTAGTAGAAGGAAAGAAATCTTAAAAATTGGGGCAGAAATAAATGCAAAAAAAAAAAAAAAGAGAGAGAGACCATAGCAAAAATCAACAAAGCCAAAAGCTGGTTCTTTGAAAGGATAAATAAAATTGACAAACCATTAGCCAGACTCATCAAGAAGCAAAGAGAGAAAAATCAAATCAATAAAATTAGAAATGAAAATGGAGAGATGACAACAGACAACACAGAAATACAAAGGATCATAAGAGACTACTATCAGCTACTATCAGCAGTTGTATGCCAATAAAATGGACAATGTGGAAGAAATGGACAAATTCTTAGAAAAGTACAATTTTCCAAAAATGAACCAGGAAGAAATAGAAAATATTAACAGACCCATCACAAGCACAGAAATTGAAACTGTAATCAGAAATCTTCCAGCAAACAAAAGCCCAGGTCCAGACGGCTTCACAGCTGAATTCTACCAAAAATTTCGAGAAGAGCTAACACCTATCCTCCTCAAACTCTTCCTGAAAATTGCAGAGGAAGGTAAATTCCAAACTCATTCTATGAGGCCACCATCACCCTAATACCAAAACCTGACAAAGATACTACAAAAAAAGAAAACTACAGGCCAATATCACTGATGAACATAGATTCAAAAATCCTCAATAAAATTCTAGCAATCAGAATCCAACAATACATTAAAAAGATCATACACCATGACCAAGTGGGCTTTATCCCAGGGATGCAAGGATTCTTCAATACCTGCAAATCAATCAATGTTATACACCACATTAACAAATTGAAAAATAAAAGCCATATGATTATCTCAATAGATGCAGAGAAGGCCTTTGACAAAATTCAACATCCATTTATGATAAAAACTCTCCAGAAAGCAGGAATAGAAGGAACATACCTCAACATAATAAAAGCTATATATGACAAACCCACAGCAAACATTATCCTCAATGGTGAAAAATTGAAAGCATTTCCCCTAAAGTCAGGAACAAGACAAGGGTGCCCACTTTCACCACTACTATTCAACATAGTTCTGGAAGTTTTGGCCACAGCAATCAGAGCAGAAAAAGAAAGAAAAGGAATCTAAATTGGAAAAGAAGTAAAACTCTCACTGTTTGCAGATGACATGATCCTCTACATAGAAAACCCTAAAGACTCCACCAGAAAATTACTAGAGCTCATCAATGAATATAGTAAAGTTGCAGGATATAAAATCAACACACAGAAATCCCTTGCATTCCTATACACGAATAATGAGAAAGTAGAAAAAGAAATTAAGGAAACAATTCCATTCACCATTGCAACGAAAAGAATAAAATACTTAGGAATATATCTACCTAAAGAAACTAAAGACCTATATATAGAAAACTATAAAACACTGATGAAAGAAATCAAAGAGGACACTAATAGATGGAGAAATATACCATGCTCATGGATTGGAAGAATCAATATAGTGAAAATGAGTATACTACCCAAAGCAATTTACAAATTCAATGCAATCCCTATCAAGCTACCAGCCACATTTTTCACAGAACTAGAACAAATAATTTCAAGATTTGTATGGAAATACAAAAAACCTCGAATAGCCAAAGCAAACTTGAGAAAGAAGAATGGAACTGGAGGAATCAACATGCCTGACTTCAGGCTCTACTACAAAGCCACAGTCATCAAGACAGTATGGTACTGGCACAAAGACAGACATATAGATCAATGGAACAAAATAGAAAGCCCAGAGATAAATCCACACACATATGGACACCTTATCTTTGACAAAGGAGGCAAGAATATACAATGGAGTAAAGACAATCTCTTTAACAAGTGGTGCTGGGAAAACTGGTCAACCACTTGCAAAAGAATGAAACTAGATCACTTTCTAACACCGCACACAAAAATAAACTCAAAATGGATTAAAGATCTAAATGTAAGACCAGAAACTATAAAACTCCTAGAGGAGAACATAGGCAAAACACTCTCAGACATAAATCACAGCAGGATCCTCTATGATCCACCTCCCAGAATTCTGGAAATAAAAGCAAAAATAAACAAATGGGATTTAATCAAAATTAAAAGCTTCTGCACAACAAAGGAAAATATAAGCAAGGTGAAAAGACAGCCTTCTGAATGGGGGAAAATAATAGCAAATGAAACAACTGACAAACGACTAATCTCAAAAATATACAAGCAACTTATGCAACTCAATTCCAGAAAAATAAATGGCCCAATCAAAAAATGGGCCAAAGAACTAAATAGACATTTCTCCAAAGAAGACAAACAGATGGCTAACAAACACATGAAAAGATGCTCAACATCACTCATTATTAGAGAAATGCAAATCAAAACCACAATGAGGTACCACTTCTCACCAGTCAGAATGTCTGCAATCCAAAAATCTGCAAGCAATAAATCCTGGAGAGGGTGTGGAGAAAAGGAAACCCTCCTACACTGTTGGTGGGAATGCAAACTAGTACAACCACTATGGGAAACAGTGTGGAGATTCCTTTAAAAATTGCAAATAGAACTGCCATATGACCCAGCAATCCCACTGCTGGGCATACACACCGAGGAAACCAGAATTGAAAGAGACACATGTACCCCAATGTTCATTGCAGCACTGTTTATAATAGCCAGGACATGGAAACAACCTAGATGTCCATCAGCAGATGAATGGATAAGAAAGCTGTGGTACATATACACAATGGAGTATTACTCAGCCATTAAAAAGAATTCATTTGAATCAGTTCTGATGAGATGGATGAAACTGGAGCCGATTATACAGAGTGAAGTAAGCCAGAAAGAAAAACACCAATACAGTATACTAACACATATATATGGAATTTAGAAAGATGGCAATGATGACTCTGTATGCAAGACAGCAAAAAAGACACAGATGTGTATAGCGGACTTTTGGACTCAGAGGGAGAGGGAGAGGGTGGGATGATTTAGGAGAATGGCATTGAAACATGTATACTATCATGTAAGAATCGAATCACCAGTCTATGTCTGATGCAGGATACAGCATGCTGGGGGCTGGTGCACGGGGATGACCCAGAGAGATGTTGTGGGGAGGGAGGTGGGAGGGGGGTTCATGTTTGGGAACGCATGTACACCTGTGGTGAATTCATGTCAATGTATGGCAAAACCAATACAGTTTTGTAAAGTAAAATAAAGTAAAAATAAAAATTAAAAAATACATATATATCTTAAATGTGATAGACAAACACAAAGACAAACTGATAAACTGAGTGCAAATATTTTTAAATTATATCAGAAGATAAAATATCTATATATTATAGTATAAATATATGTTTAATACATATATATTCAACATATTTACATATCTTATAGTTATATGTTATATGAAAGATATGAATATATTACATATTTATGTGAAATATAGTATATATTATATATATGTGAATACAAGTATATTCACATTATATGTGTGTATGATAAATATGTATATGATCATATATATGATAAGTATATATATGATCATGTACATGATATGATAAATAAATAGATATATATACACACTTTGTTACCAACTGATTGGTATATTATATATATATATCACATATGCTCTGTATTATGCAATATATCACATACTTATAAATACAAAAAATATATATCATATATATTTTATTTATTTATATAAAATATTGGATTGGATAAAAAATTAATTTGGGTTTTTCCATCACATCTTAGAGAGAAACTCAAACGAACGTTTTGGGCAGCCCAACATAGTATAAATATATATACACCTTCTTACAAAATGATTGATGTATTACATAATATGAATTGATTGGTATACTGTATAATATATATATTATTGTTTATATTATTTAATATGTAAAATATGTATATCTTATATAGTATTCTAATTATAGTATATTATAGTAGTATTACATAAGATATATATATTATATATTTATATAATATATCATAGATATATAATATAAATATGTATAAATATACTTGCTAATTGATTAATCAGTATAATATATATCTTACATATATTTTTTAATGTATTATATCATATAAATCTTAAATATATATACTATGGATGATGTATTACATATTATAAATTTATTTATTATGTATTTTAAATATACATAGGTCATACACACTCTTACTAAATGATTGATATATCATATATTTAATATTTCATGTTAGATTTATAAATACATAAAATACAAGTCTTATTATATTACATTATTATTATTATTATAACAAAAGAATTGTTCAAAAAATATCTTCACAACACAGATAATCACGATGGTGTGATCACTCACGTATGGCCAGACAACCTGGAATGTGAAGTCAAGTGGGCCTTCACTACAAACAAAGCTAGTAGAGGTGATGAAATTCCAGCTGAGCTATTTCAAATCCTAAAAGAAGATGCTGTGAAAGTGCTGCACTCAATATGCCAGCAAATTTGGAAAATTAAGCAGTGGCCACAGGATTGGAAATAGTCAGTTTTCATTCCAGTCCCAAAGAAAGGCAATGCCAAAAAACGCTCAAACTACTGCACAATTGCACTTATCTCACACACTAGTAAAGTGATGCTTAAAATTCTCCAAGCCAGGCTTCAGCAGTATGTGAACCGTGAATGTCCAAATGTTCAAGCTGGTTTTAGAAAAGGCAGAGGAATCAGAGATCAAATTGCCAACATCCACTGGATCATTGAAAGGGCAAGAGAGTTCCAGAAAAACATCTATTCTGCTTTATTGACTAGCCCAAAGCCTTTGACTGTGTGGGTCACAATCAACTGTGGAAAATTCTGAAAGAGATGGGAATACCAGACCACCTGACCTGCCTCTTGAGACCTGTATGCAGGTCAGGAAGCAACAGTTAGAACTGGACATGGGACAACTGACTGGTTCCACATAGAGAAAGGAGGACGTCAAGGCTGTATGTTGTCACCCTGCTTATTTAACTTATATGCAGAATACATCTTGAGAAACGCTGGGCTGGAGAAGCACAAGCTGGAATCAAGATTGCTGGGACAAATATCAATAACCTCAGATATGCAGATGACACCATTCTCATGGCAGAAAGTGAAGAAGAACTAAAAAGCCTCTTGATGGAAGTGAAAGAGGAGAGTGGAAAATCTGGCTTAAAGCTCAACATTCAGAAAACTAAGATCATGGCATCCGGTCCCATTACTGCATGGGAAATAGATGGGGAAACAGTGGAAACAGTGTCAGACTTTATTTTGGGGGGCTCCCAAATCACTGCAGATGGTGATTGTAGCCATGAAATTAAAAGACGCTTACTCTTTGGAAGGAAGGTTATGACCAACCTAGACTGCATATTAAAAAGCAGAGACATTACTTTGTTAACAAAGGTCGGTCTGGTCAAAGCTATGGTTTTTGCAGTGGTCATGTAATAATTGATGTGAGAGTTGGACTATAAAGAAAGCTGAGTGCTGAAGGATTGATGCTTTTGAACTGTGGAGTTGGAGAAGACTCTTGAGAGTCCCTTGGACTGCAAGGAGATCCAACCAGTCCATCCTAAAGAGATCAGTCCTGGGTGTACATTGGAATGACTGATGTTCAAGCTGAAACTCCAATACTTTGTCCACCTGATGTGAGAACTGACTCATTGGAAAAGACCTTGATTCTGGGAAAGATTGAGGGCAGGAGGACAAGGGGACGACAGAGGATAAGATGGTTGGATGGCATCACTGACTCAATGGACATGGGTTTGGGTGGACTCCGGGAGTTCGTGATGGACAGGGAGGCCTGGCATGCTTCGGTTCAGGGGGTCACAAAGAGTCAAACATGACTGAGTGACTGAACTGAACTGAATAATATAATATCATAAATACACACACACTCTAGCCAACTAAATTGGTTTGGAATAATGAACTGTATAATAAAAAATGAGCAAATGTCAAAATCAGCGCATAAACAGATCCAAATTAGCCCTTAAACATAAGGAAAGTATTCAGTCCCAAGTGCAGGTAGGGGAATGCAAATGTAAATACACTGAAATAGTTTTTTAACCAATCTTATTGAAAAAAAAAAAGCATATTTTTAGCACTCTCTTGGTGAAGTTCAAGGGAAATGAGTACTCTCAAACATCGCTTCTGTGAATACAAATCAATACTGACTTTGAAAGGGAAAATTTGGCAACATTTAATTAATAGAACTTCACATGCATTTATCTTTGTCCAAGAAAGTCAGCATCTAGAAATTCTCCTTGAAGCAGTCTTTATAATTGCTAAAAATTGAAATCAAGCCCAATGCCTATGCATAAAATTGAAAACAAGCCAAACATCACTATGTGAGAGAAGGTGGGTAAACTTGCATACATCCTCACTATTTAGTTAAAAAAAAATGAGATTTTAAGAAGTGTGATATGGAGTGATATTCAGGATACTGCATTAAGTGATAAGAAGCACAAAAGATACAAGAGGTACAAAAGTGATAAAAAAAATACAAAAGTGTATCTACGGTATGCTATGCTTCATGCAAAAGTGAAGAGGTAAGGTACTTGTATCTATGCTTTGTGAAAAAAGCAGCGCTGAAGATATAAACCAGAAACTAATGTGTATATGTATAAGAAATGAGTTAGACCTGGAAGGAAGTTTGGTGGCTTAGGGAAGGATAGATAGAAAGGAACAGAGGAAGTAAGAACACCTTAAGTATATATCTTTGTACAATTTTAACTTTAAGAATTATTTTAATGTTGGATATACATTAAGATACACAAAAGACACATAAAATCTACAAGTGTGGGAAAAAGCACACTTCATTTTAATAATCTAGATGTTCTGAAAGAAAAACTATAAATAACATCTGAAATTGAGATTCTGACATATATGCTTATAGTTGTTTTTCATATTAATCTGTCTGAATGAAGATATGGAAATAGTCTCAATTTCTCACATCAAGTGTCACAGTTCAAGTACAGAATCTCCCTCTAGAATTCCAGCTCTTCCTGCTCTAATGCAATTAAGATTCGATTTTTCTATAAATAAAAAAAATACAAAAAACATGTTATTGAAATCTGAAGTCTAAAAGACAGAGAGAGAGTAGTGAGTTATTTTCCTTTCCACAATGGCATTATTTAGCAATATAAAACTGTTTTATGCATACTCTAAGGCTGCATACTAAATCATGTCAAACTCTTTGTGACCCCAAGTAATGTAGTCTTCCAGGCTCTTCTGTCCATGGGATTTCTCAGACAAAGATACTGGAGTGGGTTGCCATTTCCTTCTCTGGAGCATCTTCCCAACCAGGGTTTGAACTTGCATATTTTACATGGGCAGGCAGATTTTTTTACCACTGGGCCACCTGGGAAGCCCACTCTAAGGCTGAGGAAATAGCAAATCTTTCAATATATTGTGGATAATTGATTCCAAATTTCTCCCTATGTAAGACTATAAGAACACAGGAAAAGGGAAGGCTAAAATGAACCCTGTAATATTAACTGGAATATCAATATGAAATAATGAATATTAATAAAACACTGGAAATTGATATAGTGAGGTATCTATAATCATAGTATGCAGATGTGTTTATTTGTCATTATAGTAATAATGAACACACCTAAAGCCCAGGTTTAGGCTCCTAAATATTGTTATTTAATATAAAGAAATAAATAAGATAAACGATTGATTCTTATTTGAAAAAGGAAACATTCAAGATAAGCCTAGAATAACACACCTAACAAAAAGTAAGCAAATGTTTATAGAATTATGGAAATGTTTTGAATCAATACAGAAAATTAGTATAGATACAACATTATCATCAAATCTACTGATCATAACAAATTTTGCCAAGAGCCAGCCTGAAGTGGATCCTATTGGAAAAGACTGGAAAATTGGATCACCAAAATAAATACTAATGGATAACCCATAAGATAAAACAGATGACTGGGGATAAATGGGAAGTGTTTCCTTAGAGTAGAATTCAAATGTAGATGAAACATACAGAAGAAAAAAAATTCACTGAAATTTTAGAAATGCCACTGTAATAATTGTTTCAAGAAAGAAAGGCAATGGATGATAAGACATTAGGGAAATTTGATAGAGAACATGCCATTTATATAAAGCCATAGTATTCTCTTGTGGAAAATGATTGATACTTACAAATTTCAAAGTGACACTATCTGAACCCAATGATTAAAGTAACCACTGCCATTAAAATGACAAATAGACAGTGTGTGGCTCCTGAATTTTTGCACCATGAAGGACACAAAGTCACTTCCCTGTCATTGCCCAAAATCCATCATCTGAACTTAATCAAAAGAAAATCTCAGACAGACCTAAATGAAGGAATATCTATAAAATAATTGACTTGTACTCCTTAAAAATGCCAAGTCCATAAAAGACACAAAGATTAAGGAAATATTCCAGATAAAAGAAGACAAAACAGACAAAAATAAAGCATGATCCTGGATGGGATCCTAGGCCAAGATTCCCTCTCCCCTGCCCCCTAAAAATACATTTGTAGAACAACTGGCAAAATTTAAACAGGTTTCATAATACTGTATCTATATAAATTTCCTGATTTGATAATCATGTTATTACTTTCTGAAATAATATCTTTTTTCTAAAATGAAAAATTAATGTACTTAGGACTAAAGGGGCATTATCACTTATTCTCAAATGATTCAGGAAAAAATGCCTCTGTTTATGTGTAAAGTGCATATATGCATACATATATAAAGAAAGAATCTTAGTAAAGAGTTTACCATATTACTTTAAATAATCTTGTAATTTTTTTAATCTGAAATTATTTCAAATTCAACAGTTTTAAAATATAAAAAAAAAGAAAGTCTTTTCAGGGCATGCATACATCCATATAACTACAAGTTTCTGAGTTTGCTACCTCATGCTTTTCAAGGGGTAGGAAAAAGTTTCTGCTTTATGCTTCCATTAGAATGTATTTTCATTGTTTTCCTCACAGTATCATAGAAAATAAGTAGGTCATTTGGTATCAAAGTAAGGAAATTCAGGTTATCATTCATTGAGACAGAATGGTGATACACTTAATTTCTCAAAATCAAGCCTCACAGACCGAGTCTAAGTCTGGAATCTGCCTCTAGAACTCCAGTTCTTCTGACTCTAGCATGACAAAGACTTAATTTTTCTGTAAGTAAAAAAACAAATGGGATCTAATTAAAATTAAAAGCTTCTGCACAACAAAGGAAAATATAAGCAAGATGAAAAGACAGCCATCTGAATGGGAGAAAATAATAGCAAATGAAGCAACTGACAAACAACTAATCTCAAAAATATACAAGCAACTTCTGCAGCTCAACTCCAGAAAAATAAACGACCCAATCAAAAAATGGGCCAAAGAACTAAATAGACATTTCTCCAAAGAAGACATACGGATGGCTAACAAACACATGAAAAGATGCTCAACATCACTCATTATTAGAGAAATGCAAATCAAAACCACAATGAGGTACCACTTCACACCAGTCAGAATGGCTGCGATCCAAAAATCTGCAAGCAATAAATGCTGGAGAGGGTGTGGAGAAAAGGGAACCCTCCTACACTGTTGGTGGGAATGCAAACTAGTACAGCCACTATGGAGAACAGTGTGGAGATTCCTTAAAAAATTGCAAATAGAACTACCTTATGACCCAGCAATCCCACTTCTGGGCATACACACCGAGGAAACCAGAATTGAAAGAGACACATGTACCCCAATGTTCATCGCAGCACTGTTTATAATAGCCAGGACATGGAAACAACCTAGATGTCCATCAGCAGATGAATGGATAAGAAAGCTGTGGTACATATACACAATGGAGTATTACTCAGCCGTTAAAAAGAATTCATTTGAATCAGTTCTGATGAGATGGATGAAACTGGAGCCGATTATACAGAGTGAAGTAAGCCAGAAAGAAAAACACCAATACAGTATACTAACACATATATATGGAATTTAGGAAGATGGCAATGATGACCCTGTATGCAAGACAGGGAAAGAGACACAGATGTGTATAATGGACTTTTGGACTCAGAGGGAGAGGGAGAGGGTGGGATGATTTGGGAGAATGACATTCTAACATGTATACTATCATGTGAATTGAATCGCCAGTCTATGTCTGACGCAGGATGCAGCATGCTTGGGGCTGGTGCATGGGGATGACCCAGAAAGATGTTCTGGGGAGGGAGGTGGGAGGGGGGTTCATGTTTGGGAATGCATGTAAGAATTAAAGATTTTAAAATTTAAAAAAAAAAAAAAAACCAATGAGACTAAAGGTAGTAAGCATTATTCTAAATCATTGTGATAGAGTTAATAATACAGTAAGTATCAGTTATGCGATGATATTTATTATATCAATAACGTTATTAAATAGTGAGAACAAATAAAAGCTGGTCAGGGTAAAAAAAAAAATCAATACAAAAATGTTATTTAAACTAGGAGCTAAATTTGCAAAAGATAAATAAGTCAATAATTTTACTGTGGGAAACACTGTTTTAAAATGACATTTTACCATACAATGTGCTTCTCAAGATTTTCTTTTGAGTAAAACAATTAGAAACACTAAATAGTGCCTGAGTTAAGTGTTCAAAAAGTCATTATGACTTAAGAGTTCATTTGACTGAATCAGTACATCCTCTAAATTTCCAAGAATATTAGTGAAATAGGTCACAGTAAGTTTATATCTTGGAGTACTACAAGGTCATTAGAAAAAAATAACAATGATATATGTGTATATTTATATAGAAGCTTCTCTGGGATATACAAATAAAAAATAATTTAGGTACAAGTTAGTATAAAGTGTGATTGTATTCAAGTGAAAGTGTATTTGCATACAGAAAATATTCTGAAAGAACATTCTTTGTATGTTAACAGTTATTAATAGTTTACATTTAAATGTGTTTTACTGTCATCTTTCTCTCCCTCAACATAAAGTTCAACAAAATCAGAAGAAAAACATTTAAAAGCCAATTAAAACACACACATAAATGTCCATATGATAAAATTTGAGTGAAAAATTATTAAATATCTCTTTTAAATAGACTTACCCTGTCCAAGGTTTTTCCATGAATGAAGCTGTATTAATTCGAAACAAATACAATTTATGTTCCAAAAGAGTAGCCAAAAGAAGTTTCCAGAATGAGGTGCAGAAGATGTTAAGTCAAGAAGAAAGAGCAAATACTGGAAAGTTAAACGCTATTTACATAAAAATTTGACTATAGCAGAGTAGCTTTATTTCATCATCTTAGAATTGCTGATTGGACCAGTTGATTTGAGAAAAAAAAATCTCATTCCCAGTCTCCCACTGATACGAGGACAGGGCACAAAATTCTCTCTCATTTATATAATTCAGATAATTTGCTACAGTCTCCTGAAATTTGCTATTTTCTGCTAAAATGTCTCAAGAATTTCATTATTTTAATTCTGAATTTGATTTTATCTCAGAAATTTTTTTAACGAAGGCACAGAAGTAGGAAAAGTGAGAGAAAAAACTTGATCCAAGTGCCTACTAGATATAAAATTACGTCTCTTTTATTATCAGAAAGATTTGGTGGTTTTTACAATGTTAAGCATTAAGTAGTAGACGCAAAATTTGAGCCCCCATCTAGCCAAAATCCCAGCATATTTCTACATCACTCTTCATACTTGAAATAGAATCATATCCTCTTTTTTATTATTTCAACTTTTTTTCCTATTTTTGAGAGATAACTGACACATATTGTGTGTGTTTAAAGTATACAATATGATGATCTGATACTCATATGTCAAGACTAAGATAATTAACATATGAATTACCTCACATATTTATTTTCCCTGGTGAGACTACTTAAGATCTGCTCTCAGCAACTGGTCTCTCAGACGGTAAAGCATCTATCTACAATGCGGAAGACCTGGGCTCGATCCCTGGGTTGGGAAGATCCCCTGGAGAAGGAAATGGCAATCCACTCCAGGACTATTGCCCGGAAAATCCCATGGACAGAGGAGCTTGGTAGGCTACAGCCCATGGGGTCGCAAAGAGTTGGACACGACTGAGCGACTTCACTTCCCTTCACTTCACTTCAGCAACTCTCAAGCACACAATTCAGAAATATTAAATGTAATGGAAGTTTGTTTCCTTTAACCAACATCTCGCCATTTCCACTACCCCCAGCGTCCTCCAACCATTGTTCTACTATCCCTTTCTAGGAGTTTGGCTTTTTAGATTCAACATGAAAGAGATGCATGCTCAGCCACTCAGTGGTGTCTGACTCTTTGAGACACTACAGACTGTAGCCCACCATGGGGTTTTCCGTCCATGGGATTTTCCAGGCAAGAATACTGGGGCTGTTGCCATTTTTTACTCCAAGGGACCTTCTTAACCCAGGGATCAAACCCGTGTCTCCTGTATCTCCTGCATTGGCAGGGGAGTTCTTTACTGCTGAGACATCTAGGAAGCCCATGTAAGTGATACCGCACAGTATTTGTCTTCCTCTGTCTAGTTTATTTCACTTTAATGATCTGAAGGTCCATCATGGCATCGTAAATGGCAGTATTTTCTTCTTTCTTACAGCTGAATAACATTCCAGTGAGAGAGAGAGAGAGACTGTGTGTGTGTGTATAAACACACCGTGTTTCCTTATTCATGCATTTATCTCTCAGAGGACATTTAGCTTGTTTTCAAACCTTGGCTATTGTGAATTATGCTGCAATAAACATAGCTGTGAAGATATCTTTTCAAGAGAGTGATTTTGTTTTCTTTGGATATACAACGCCACCCCCATCTAAAAGTAGCGTTCCTGTGAAAACTTTCCTAAGCCTAAAAGACATTAAACAAAGGAACAATTACTTTAGGACACATCTTGCTAAGAGACGCACACAATAAATCCAGATAAATCACAGTAGGAAATGGCAACCCCCTCTAGTATTCTTGCCTGGAAAATTCCATAGACAAAGGAGCCTGCCAGGCTATAGTCCACGGGGTCCCAAAGAGTTGGACACAACTGAGCATGCGTGCGCGCGCGCGCACGCACACACACACACACACACACACACACACACACTGCCTCAGGCATACTAACTTTAGAGACACAGTTCAGAGGTAAAGGGCTTGATGCTGAGTGTAGTCCCAGGGGAAGGAAACTAGCACTGCCACTCTTTTTTTTTTCTTTTTCTTTTTTTTACTTTACAATACTGTATTGGTTTTGCCATACATCAGCATGAATCCGCCAAGGGTGTACTATTCAGAATGTACAATGCCTTTGTAACAGATAGCAGCAAAAGAATTTCTGAAGGCTTTTTGTGCTTATCACCTTCTCTCATAAAAGTGAAAATCCTGTTTTAATTTCTTCAGGTTCACAAAAGCAGATATTAATGTAGGTCTCTGATAAAAGCAAAATGGCATAAACCTTGAAAAACTGGGGGATTCTTATACGCCCAGAAGTACTGCTGGATCATAGGGTAGTTCTATTTTTATTTTTTGAGAAAAAAATACTTAATTTGTCATAATGTCTCTACCAACTTACATTCTCACCAACAGTGTTAAAGGGTTCCCTTTTTTTCCACATCCTGCCACCTCTTCTTCTCACTTGTTTTTTTATTATACCCATCCTAACAGGTGTGAAGTGGTATCTCATTGCAGTTTTGATTAGCATTCTCCTGTTGATTAATGATGTTAAGCAACTCACAAATGGCTATTGGACATCTGAATATCTTCTCAAGAAAAATGTCTATTCAGGTCCTTTACCCATTTTTACATAAAAATAATAATTTGAAATGTTTCTATTGTATTGCTTGATGTTTTTGTATAACTTGGAGATTGTGCTGTGCTTAGTCGCTCAGTAGTGTCAAACTCTTTGCAACCCTATATACCGTAGCCCATCAGGCTCCTCTGTCCATGGGAATTCTCCAGGCAAAAATACTGGAGTGGGTTGCCATGCCCTCCTCCAGGGGATTTTCCCAAACCAGGGATTGAAACCAGGTCTGCCACATTGCAGGCAGATTCTTTACCATCTGAGGCACCGGGGAAACCCGAGTTTGTGAATATTTTCTTCTATTCTGTAGTTTGGCTTTTCATTTTACTGACTGTTTTCTTTGCTGGGCAGAAGTTCTTTAATGTGATATAATCCCAATTGTTTATATTGTCTGGACTTTTGGTGCTTTATCTAAGAACATATTGCCAAGACCTTTGTCAAAGTCTTTTTCACTATGTCTCCTTCTAGGAGTTTATGGTTTCATGTACTATATTTAATTATTTGATCATTTCTAGTTTATTTTTGTGAGCACTGTAGGACAGCAATCCTAATACATCCTTTTGCATGTGGATATTCAGGTTTTCCACTAACATTTATTGAAGAAATTATCCTTTCCTTATTTTTTGGCAACTTTATCAAAAAACTAGTTTAATACACATGCTCTCATTTACTATATATGCTGTAATACTATCTAGGCTCTCTATTCGGTTTCACTGGTCTATGTGCCTACTTTTATTCCAGTACAAGATTGTTTTGATTATTATAGCTTTATAATTCAGTTTGAAACCAGAAAATATGATGCCTGCAGCTTTGCTCTCTTTCTCAAGATTGCTATGGCTATTTATTCTGTTATAGTACTATATAAATTTTAAGTTCTACTTCTGTGAAAAATGTTATTGAGATTTTGAAAGGAATTACACTGAATTTGTAGGTCACTTAATATAGTATGGATATTTTCACAAAGTCCTCCTTCCAATCCCAGAGCATAGGATGTCTACATTTATTTGTGTCTTCAATTTCTTTCAATAATGTCTTATAGTTTGCAGCATTCAGATCAAATATTTCTAAGTACGTTATTATTTTTGGTGCTATTGAAAATGAAACTGTTTTCTTAATTTCTCTTTCAGATGGTTCATTGTAAATGAAGAAAAAATAAAACTCATAGTGCATCTTGATTTTGTATCTCATAAAGTTACTGAATTTATTTATTAATTTGAACAGCGTTTTTCTTTTTTTTTTTTAAGTCTTTAGGGTCTTCCATATGTAATATCATGTCATCTGAAAATGAGGCTTAGCTGAGTGGTAAAGTATCTGCCTGCCAAGCAGGAGATGTGGGTTTGATCTCTGGATCAGGAAGATTTCCTGGAGGAGGAAATGACAACCCACTCTAGTATTGCCTGGGAAATTTCATGGATAGAAGAAGCCCAGCAGGCTTTGCATCCCTGGGGTCACAAAGAGTTGGACACCACTAAGTGGCTGTACACAAAAAACAACAACAACAACATCTGCAAATAGAGACAGTTTCAATTCTTCTAATTTGATGCCTTTTATTATTTTTTTTCTTGCCTAATTGCTCTGGTTGGGACTTCTAGTACAATACTGAATAGAAGTGGTGACAGTGGGCATTCTTGTTTTGTTACTGATATTAGAAGAAAGGTTTTTAACGTTTCACCATTGAAAATAATGGCCTTTATTACGTGTGGCACATTCCTTTTATACCTAATTTGTTGAGAGTTGCTATCATGAAAAATATTAAATTTTGTCAAATAATGTTTATGTATCTATTAAAATAATCATATGCTATTTATCCTTCATTCTATTAATATGGTATGTCACATCTATTGAGTGCATATGTTGAAACATCCTTGAATCACAGGGATTAATCTCAACTAATTATGGTTAATGATCCTTTTAATGTGCTTGTGAATTCAGTTTGCAAGTATTTTGTTGAGGACATCATTTATGTTCATCAGGGATACTGACCTGCAATTTTATTAAAGTATCCAATATCTCATAAGATGGATTTGGAAGGGTATCTTTCCTCTTCATGTTTTGGTAAGTTTTTGAGAAGGACTGATATTAATTCTTATTTAAATATTTGGTAAAATTCACCAGTGAAGCTATCCAGTTCTAGGTTTTTATTTATTGGGAGATTTTTGATTATTGATTTATTTTCTTCTCTGTTATTTGTCTGTTCATATTTTATTATTATTTCATGATTCAGTCTTGATAAGTTGTATGTTTCTAGCAATTTATCCATTTCTTCTAGTCATCAAATTTGTTGTTGTATAAGTGTTCAGAAAGGAAACAAGAGAACAGGCAGAGGAACCAGAGGTCAAATTGTCAACATCCATTGGACCATAGAAAAAGCAAGAGAATTCCAGAAAAAGCATCAACTTCTGCTTTATTGATTATGCCAAAGCCTTTGATTGTGTAGATCACAACAAACTGTGGAACATTCTTCAAGAGGTGGGAAAACCAGACCACCTGATCTGCCTTCTGAGAAATCTACATGCAGGTCAAGAAGCAACAGTTAGTACTAGACATGGAATAACAGACTGGTTCCAAATTGGGAAAGAAGTATGCCAAGGCTGTATATTGTCATCCCGATTACTTAACTTCTATGCAGAGTACATCATGCGAAATGCCAGGCTAGATGAAGCACAAGCTGGAATCCAGAATGCTGCGAGAAATATAAATAACCACAGATACACAGATGACACCACTCTAATGGCAGAAAGTGAAGAACAAAGAACCTCTTGATGAACGTGAAAGAGGAGAGTGAAAAAGCTGGCTTAAAACTCAACATTCAAAAAAGTAAGATTCTGCCATCTGGTCCCATCACTTCATGGCAAACAGATGGGGAAACAATGGAAACAGTGACAGACTTTATTTTCTTGGGCTCCAAAATCACTGCAGATGATGACTTTAGCCATGAAATCAAAAGACGCTTGCTCCTTGGAGGAAAAGCTACGATCAACCTAGATAGCATATTGAAAAGCAGAAACATTACTTTGCCGCCAAAAATCTGTAGTCATGTATGCATGTGAGAGCTGGACTATAAAGAAAGCTGAGCACCAAAGAACTGATGCTTTTGAACTGTGTGTGGCATTGAAGAAGACTCTTGAGAGTCCGTTAGCAGCAAGGAGATCCAACCAGTCCATCGTAATAGAAATCAGTCCTGAATATTCACTGGAAGGACTGATACTGAAGCTGAAACTCCTATACTTTGTCTACCTGATGTGAGAACTGACTCATTGGAAAAGACCCTGATGCTGGGAAAGATTGAAGGGAGGAGAAGAAGATGACAGAGGATGAGATGGTTGGATGGCATCACTGACTCAATGGACGTAAGTTAGGTCCATGTCCAGTCTGCGCAAGCTCCAGGAGATGGCAAAGGACAGGGAAGTCTGGAGTGCTGCAGTCCATGGGGTTGCAAAAAGTCCACTGTATTTCTTTGATATCAGCTGTAATATCTTCTATATAATTTATAATTGCATTAATTGAGACCCCTCTCTTTTTAATCTAGCTAAGGGTTTGTCACTTCTATCTTTAAAAAATAAAATAGCTCTTAGTTTCATTGATCTTTTCTATTGTTTCTTAATCTTTATTTCATTTATTTCTGCCCTGATCTTTGTTATTTCTTTCTTCTAAACTTGGGCTAATTTTGTTCTTTTTCTAGTCCTTTGAGGTATAAAATTAATTTGTTTATTTGCAATCTTTCTTTTTTTCTTAATGTAGGCATTTATCTTGTAGACTTCTTAGAATTGTCTGCTTGGTATGCTGTGTTTCCATTTCCATTTGTCTCAATATTTTTATTTCTCTTTTGATATCTTTTTTATCTCATTTGCTGTTCATACATACTGTTATTTAATTTCCACATATTTGTGAATTTTTCATCTTTCCTTATATTATTGATTTCTAGTGTCATACCATTGTGGTCAGAAGAGATGCCTGGTATGATTTCAGTCTTATTAAATTTTTTCACATTTGTTTTGTAGAGACTTCCCTGGTGGCTCAGACGGTAAAACGTCTGTGTACAATGCAGGAGACCCAGGTTCAAACCCTAGGACAGGAAGATCTCCTGAAGAAGGACATGGTAACCCACTCCAGTATTCTTGCCTGGAAAATCCCATGGATGGAGGAGCCTGGTAGGCTACAGTCCACGGGGTAGCAAAGAGTTCGACATGACTGAGTGACTTCACTTTCTTTCTCTCTTGTTTTGTAGCCTCTAGTACATGTCATCTGTACTAGAGAATGTTCCATGTGCGTTTGAAAAGAACATGTATTCCATTGTTGTTTTTTTTATTATTTTTTATTTATTTATTTATTTTTTTATTCCATTGTTTTTTGATGGAATGGCCTGTATATGTGTGTTAAGTACATTTGGTCTAAAGCATAGTTCAAGTCTATTATTTTCTTAATTTTTTTCTTATTGATTGTCTGAATGATCTATACATTATTGGAAGTGGGATATTAAATTTTCCTATCATTATTGCATTGCTATTTATTTTGGTTTACATATCTGTTAATAAATATTTAAGATATGTAGGTCCTCCAATATTGAGTACATATCTATTTATAATTGTATATAGTCTGGATGAATTTATAATTTTATCACTATATAATACCCTTTTTTGTCTTTATTTACAGCTTTTGACTTACAGTCTGTTTTGTTTGTTGTAGGTATAGCCACTCTGACTCTCTTTGCTTCCATTCACATGAAATATCTTTTTAATCCCTTCACTTAGAGTTTTTGAATGTTCTTAAAGCTTAAATGAGTCTCTTTCTTTTTATTTGCCTTTACATGTTCTCAGATGATTGTATAGCTGCTGTTTGGGGTTTGAGAGGGATTTTGCTTTGTACTATCAGAAGACATTTGATGTGTTATTTATTTTAGATATATACTAAAATAACTTAATAAACATAAGACTTTTATAGATTTGTTATCTTAGAACTCTGACATAAACTAACAGTTATAAGACCTAATAGAAAAATAAAATATATATTTCAAATAAATATATTGAAGATATCTACAATGAGTTAGGAATAGTAAAAATGCTGAGAGGCATAATAATGAAATACAAATAGTACATGCTCCAGAAACAATCATAATGTCAAAATTTATATGAGTATGATAATTGATTGACATGTTTAAGAGATGACTGTTTTATGTTTTCATGTTTTGTTCACAATGTTTATTAAAGTAAGTTAGCCCTGATATGTACTCATATATTCAAGGAAAGGTAGTTGAATATTTCATGCATTTACATATAAATATTTGTCAGAAAGAAATAGAGATAGTCAACTGACTTCATACATTAATTACTGTGAAGAATGTATTACCTTAGTCCTGATCACTCAGCTTCCTGATGATGATAAAAGTACAAATGAGTTGAAATTGATAGCTTATGAAAATAATTTGACTACTCAGATCAGAAGTCATTTTAGAAAGAAAATTTAGAGCTTGATAGAAAATAGAAGGTATGAAATGAGAAACTGAATTAGATCTGTATGAGATAGGTGTGCATTTGGGGAGGTTTTTTATTTAAGGTTGAAACGAAACAATGATTATAATCTAGATCTGATACATGATTATGTCTCAGCAACAGAGAACAAAATAACTGAGATTGTTTGTAAGGAAGCAAATATTATCTTGGATTTTGAAATCTATGCTAATTAAAAAGAGAAATAGAAGGAGAAGATGGACAGTGAAAAGCAATAGAGGTAATTAACAGAGTGGGGATAATCTAACAAGGTTAAAAAAAATGTTAAGATGTAGAATTCTTTGAATCATGAATGATCACAGATGAGTAATGCTAATGAAAAAAATGTAGTGTTTGAACCTTGAAATGATCAGTTGATTTAATATAGAGTAAAAGATTTTGAGTGTGGAAGAATTGATGGTTTTGAACTGTGGTGCTAGAGAGGACTCTTGTGAGTCCCTGGGACTGCAAGGATATCCAACCAGTCCATCCTAAAGGATATCAGTCCTGGGTGTTCACTAGAAGGACTGATGTTGAAGCTGAAACTCCAGTACTTTGGCCACCTCATGTGAAGAGTTGACTCATTGGAAAAGACCGTGATGCTGGGAGGGATTGGGGGCAGGAGAAAGGGACGACAGAGGATGAGATGGTTGGATGGCATCACCAACTCAATGCACATGAGTTTGGGTGAACTCCGGGAGTTGGCGATAGACAGGGAGGCCTGGTGTGCTGCTGTCCATGGGGTCACAAAGAGTCAGACATGACTGAGCAACTGAATTGAACTGAACTGAAAAGATTTTAAAAGCAAATAAAAGTTTTAGAGGCATTTTGATGTTGAGGTCATGCAGAATATAGTAGAGATGAAGAGAAAGAGTGAGCCAGAATCTCAAGCCATAAATAAATGGCAGTGATTTGCAAATACAGTTAGTTACAGTTAGTTCAATTCAGTTCAGTCGCTCAGTCATATCTGACTCTTTGCGACCCCATGGACAGCAGCACGCCAGCCTCCCTGTCCATCACCAGTTCCCAGGGTTTACTCATACTCATGCCTATTGAGTCCGTGATGCCATCCAACCAGCTCATCCTCTGTCATCCCCTTCTCCTCCCGCCTTCAATCTTTCGCAGCATCAGCATACTGTTAGTAGATAATGACTATGAGAAAGAGAGGGATTTGTAGAGCTATACGCCTTGAGCTTTTTGTTTGTTTGTTTGTTTGCTTGCTTTGTTTTAAATCTGGGTTTTCAGAGAAGAAAAGTGGGAAATTATTTTGAAGTGGTAATGAGGAGCTGATACAATATCTATTCTGCTTCCTGGCTCTATAACCCATGGAGGAATGGAAGAAAATATTGCTTCCTGCGGAGCCTTTAAGGATTGTGATTTCAACAAACAACTGTCAGATTTTCTAAAGGAAGAATGAATAATATATTCAGAAAAGCACTTAAAGACCGGTACAGTTTTGAGAATCAGATAAAGGTAACTCTAAAAGATACCACAGAATAGTTTTTGTTTTCTTTAGTTTTGATTTCTTTTGGCAAAAGTTGATAAGTGCAATACTGATTCAGAGCATTTAAAACCCCAAATGTAAGAAATTCTACATATAGACATTTATTTTTTCCAAATTATTTCCCCCAAAACTTCAAAAGGTGAGAATGAGATCATTAGTATGTATTTGAATAATCTCTTTCACTGGGAAAATTGATGCTCAAATTTTAGGTAATTGTTCTTTTTTATCTCAAGTAATTTGATGATTTTATTTCTAAAAATGGTTTATTTTACATAAAATAATTATTTTTCTAATTTATCCTATAATTTAAATACTTACTACTTATACATGCTACAATGACTTTTTCATAAAAAATTACCTAAATTCCCTCAAAACCATTTGTAAATATGACCATTGTTTGTTGTCATGCTAACTCGGCAGTGGATTATTCCATTCACCCCTAAGATTTCAGCAGGCAATTTTATCAGCTCAATATAAATAATGGCTAGTTTCCTTAAGGCTCCTATTATAAAAGAACAAAAGAACTCATATGTTCTCTGTTGCAGAAAGAACTGCCTCTATTGATAACTTGCTCTTTCTTCTGTTCTCTTCACTGGGAAGTATGGAGTGGGATAATACCTAAATGAACAGAGGTGTCCATAGCATGAGATATCAAGATCACTGACTCAAAGAGGGCCTGATAATCCATTTAAATACATTCCAATTCATTTTAGAATGGAAGATTAAATGGTCATAATGGCCATGGTAAGACAAATTTAATAGTGATGATTTAAATATTCATTTCTTATGTGTTTATATAAATGCTCCTGCCTAATGGGCTTCTCTGGTGGCTCAGGAACGAATCTGCCTACCAATGAAGGAGACACAGGTTTGATCCCTGCATTGGGAAGATCCCATGGAGAAGGAAATGGAAACCCACTCTAGGATTCTTGCCTTGGAAATCCCATGGACAGAGGAGTCTGGTGGGCTACAGTCCCAACTTGCTGGATCTTTTTTGGTATAATCCTAGGTCTCAGCAGGTCGCACCACCTGTATATTTGTGATGAGGTTAGGTAATATATTATTCTAAAGAGAATTATCTGGATGGCTTGGCTAGCTCTCTGAGGGCTCTACTGTTAGGTACTTAGCAATACCACCAACTTGAAGACTATAAATACATTTCCAACAAGAAAGTTGGTAGCTTGCCTTATTATTTTAAAAAGCAAGAAGACACTGTTGACTCTTCTGCAACAATGCATTCTTTGAACAGAGACCTCAAGCCTGAGAGAGAAAATTTAAAGTGGACAGTCATGACCAGCTCATGCATATGAAAAGACTTTTCTTTTTAGATTCATGAATACCTGCTCAAAAGTAGATCAAAGTCAGGATTCTCAGACAATGAAACAGTGTATCCTTTGCAGACATCATCTCTAACAGAGAACCATCAGAAACTCATAATAACATTAGAAATAATTTGATACAATGTTTTCCACAAGAAATTAAAGTGTTATAACAAATTTAAATATTTGTTAAGTGGCTTGCCAATCCTGCTCATTTGATCTTGTTATATGAAAAAAATAATCAAGATACTGTTTGAGCACTGCAGCTGTACGGTTGGCATGGTTCTCTACTACTAGGTTGTACATCATTTGGAAAATAAAAGTAAAATTCTTTTCACATAGTTATAAAAACAAAAACATCAGCCACAAACTAATAATTTTAACTTTAATGGAAAATAAAGTGAAGTCTAATGTACCATTCTATCATTTTAGCATCATTTATATTACACTAGATTAATTTAAGCACCAAGAAGGCAGTCTCATTCAAGTTTGTAAATTAGAAATAAAACTGTAAAATAAATAAGAATGACCTTATTCAGTGCTTTCAAACTAAGCAGGGTATTGTCATAAAATTATAATTTTGTCACTAATTACTATTTTCAGTATATTGAAAAATTATAGGCATTAACATTAAAAGTCACTTTAAAATGTTTTGTTCACATTAAATTAGCCCCCTTTAGAGTATTTCACAATACTTTTATGAAGCAATTTGCATTTATACTGAGCTTGTTTTTCATATAATGTTCATATTTCTGTTGGAATACTTATCCCATTTGAGTACATTTTGTGAAGTTGAACAGCAGGAAAATGATAGAGTTCAATAAAGAATTATAATAAATATTCTAAGAAATAATGTCTATATTGAATCTGTCCAATAATTGGGGAATAGTTTAAGGACAAAAATACTACTTGAAATTACAAATAGATAATATGCTCTAATGATTTTCTCTTTATCTTCCAAGAGATTTGGGAAGTATCATTTCTCAGTCTTACCTAGGGAAATGCCCTACTTGACCTGAAAAGCTTGATCAACTAAACTAGCTCAGTGTGGGCAATTCATTTGCATAACTAAGTACCCATCATTCTCAAATGCAGTGATTCATTATGATTAAAGTAGATATTGGTATTTGGAGTAGCTGAGAGATAGCAGCTGAGAAAGGAAAATGAAGTTCTTTGAATGGCTGCTAGTCTCTACTTCCCTTGTGAACTTCCATAAAAATTATTAATCTGTTTATACCTTGGTTGCATAATATCATACACAAAATACAATTTTTGAATAAATGAAAATAATTCCCCAGAGTAGATTTTTAAAATATAAAACCATTTCTAATTTTAAATAGGGTATATAATAATCACTGTAGTTTTATATATTCCATATGACTTAGGGAGGTAAGTGTTTTTCAGGCTGTGCATATAAACTTCAGAATCCCTTGGTTATTTGTTAAAAATACACATCATTGAGGTGGCCAAGATGGCAGAGTAAGAAGACTCTGTGTTCACATCCTCCCATGAGCATACCAAAATTACATTTTTACAGAGCAATTCTTGATAAGAATGACCTAAAGACTAGCAGATTTTTCTTTTTTTCCAGAACTAAAGATAAAGAAGGAACCACAATGAGATGGGTTAGAGGAGTGCAGATACCAGAAAGTCAAGGACCAAACAACCAACAGGATGATAATGACAGTTGTAGACATTCTCCTCAAGGAGTGAGGGGTCTGAGCTCCAAATCAGGCTCCCAACCTGCAGTCCTACACCAGGAATACAGACGCTTAGAACATCTGGCTTTAAGGCCAGAGGGGCTTGCATACAAGAGAGGCAGGAGGTTGTAGGAAACAGGTGCCAACCTTAAAGGGTTAATGCAAAAACTCACACTCTTTAAGATCTAGTGTAGAGACAGTAAATTGTAAATATCCTAGATCATACCCACCCATCGCTTTAGGAGAGTCTCTCAGGGATGGGAGGTAAATAGCATACCTCTGCAAAAATAGATGTTGTTGGCAGCCATTTTGTGGAGCTTGTTCTAGCACAAGGACACTGATGTTGGAAAGGACCCTCTCATTTTGGAGTCCTCTCACTAGTCCATTAGTTCTAGGGGCTTATGTGCCCACCAATCAGTAAGAAATAGCCCCATCACCAGCTGTCACAGGACCCATGACCATCTACCAGTAGGCAAACACTAGCCCTGGGACTCTCTGGGCTGGAGGTCAGCTGTGCTGGGGCCCAGTCCCACCCTCGAGTGGGCTAGCAGCCACTGTATAAGGCAGGACCTGGCAGCCAAGCAAATCAAGGTAAGCCCTGCTTCCCAGCTCACCTATATTAGTTGGTCCTGCCACAACAGAAAGGACCACACAATCTCCTCTGGGAACTTCTCCTAGAGCATATAGTTCTGGTGACCAGATGAGAGTGTGCTGCTGGGACCAATAGGCTGTATCCTATACAAGGCCACTTCCCCAAGATTAAGAGGCCCCCAAACCTAATACATACAAATAAAAACAGAGAGGTAAGGGAAAATGAGGCTACAGAGGAATATGTTCCAAGTGAAGGGACAAAATAAAACACCAGAAGAAGAAATAGGTGACATAAATTTAAGCAATTTACTCAATAAGAAGTTCATGATAATGATCATAAAGATACTCAACAAACTCTAGGGGAGAATGGATGGACACAGTGAGAATTTTAACAAAAAATTAGAAAACATAAAGAACCAAACAGCAGCAAATTATAACACAATAATGGGAATAAAGAATACTAGAAGAAATCCACAGAAAATCAGATGATATGGAGGAAATGGATCAGTGAACTGGAATACAGGGTTAATGGAAATCATTCAAACTGAATAGGAAAAAAAATGAGAAAAAAATTTTAAAATTAGCGTAGTTTAAGAGATCTCTGTTATGACATCAAGCATATAAACACTTGTGTTATGTGGTCCTGGACGGCAAAGAGAAAGGAGCATAAAACTTACTGGAAGAAATAATACCTAAAAATATCCTTAACTTGGGAATGGAACCTGATATCCAGATCTGGGAATCACAAAGAGTCCCCATCAGCATCAACCCAAAGAGGTCTACACCAAGACATACTGTAATTTAGAATGGCAAAAATTAAAGATGAAGATAGAATCTTAAGAACAAGAGAAAAGCAACAAGTACCAGGGAACTCCTATATGTCAATCAACTTTTCAGAAGAAACTATGCAGTCCAAAATGGAGTGGCAAGATATATTTAAATTGATGAAAAAAAACAAACAAAACTATAGTCAAGAATACTCTACCTGGCAAGATTATCATTCACATTTGAAGGAATGATAAATATTTTACAGATAAGTAAAAGCTAAAAGAGTAGAGAATCACTAAACCAGCTTTAACAAGAAATGTTAAACAGACTTCTCTGAGTAAGAAGGAAAAGACCACAACTAGAAATATACAAGTTTTAAAAGAAAAAAAAAACTCACAATAGCCAATGTAA
The DNA here is from genome assembly GCF_042477335.2 of Ovis canadensis. NCBI lineage: Eukaryota > Metazoa > Chordata > Mammalia > Artiodactyla > Bovidae > Ovis > Ovis canadensis. The sequence goes on along the minus strand of NC_091246.1, from coordinate 186,283,922 downwards.
ATATACAGAAAAAGTAGAATAAACCACTTATAAAGACAGTAGAAAAGTTTAAAAATAAAAGAAGCAAAATAATCTATAGCCACAATAAGTAGTTAAGGGATACATAGGATAAAAAGGTGTAAAATACATCAAAAAGTTAAATATTAGTGAAGAATAAAACTGCAGGGTTCTTAGAATATTTCTGAACTCATTTTTTGAGACCAGTTTCACCCTGCCCCAAACCAGACAAAGATACCTCAAAAAAGGAAATTGCAGGCACAAAGATTGCAGGTAAACATAGATGCAAACAAATTCTCAGCAAAATACTAGCAAACTGAATTTAACAGAACATTACATGGAGCATACTTTATGATCAATTAGGATTTATCTCAGGAATACAAGGATGCTTCAATATCTTCAAATCATCCCATGTGATATATAACAATTACAAATTGAAGAATAAAAATTATATGATGATAAATTGAAATGATTCCTTGGCAAAATTCAATATTCATTTATTATAAAACTCTGAACAATGTGGGTTTAGACGGAACCTACCTTAACATAATAAAAACCATGTATAATCAATCCTGGAAACTTAAAGTCAAAATAAGACAAGGATGCCCACTCTCACCCATTTCTATGTAACACAGAACTGGAAATCCTAGATACAATAATTGGATAATAAAAAGAAATAAAAGGGAAAAGGAAAACTGTGATTGTTTGCAGATGATGTGATACTATATAGAAAATTCCAAAGATGACACCAAACAACTACTATGGCTAATACATGAATTCAGTAAAATTACGAAATCTGTTCTGTTTATATATACTAACAATGAACTGCCAGAAAAAGAAATTTAAAAGAAATTTCATTTATAATTCTATTACAAAAGAATAAAAAATCTACAAATAAATATTACCAAGTAAAAGACCTCTTCTCTGAAAACCATAGTGTACTGAAAAAAGAAATTGAAGACAATGCAAACAAATGTAAAGATACATCATTTTTATGGTTTGGAAGAAGTACCTATTTAGCACAATCCCTATCAAGATACCAATAGCAATTTTTCACAGAATAAGAATAAATATTCTAAAAATAGTATGAAAACACAGAAGACCCTTACTAGTCAAAACAATCTTGGGAAGAAGAACAAGGTGAAGATATCTCATTTCCTGATTTAAAACTATACTACAAAGCTACAGTAACCAAAACAACATGGTACTGGCACAAAAACAGTCATGCATATCAATGGAACAGAATAAAGCCCGGAAATAAATCCTCACTTATTGGTCCATTAATTTGCAAGAAAGGAGTCACAAATATACAGTGGCGAAAAGGCAGACTCTTTAATAGATAGTGCTGAGAAAACTGGACATCTACATACAAAATAATCACATTGGATTTTTTCATCCTATATACAAAACTAAATTCAAAACAGACTAAAGATTATACATCAGGTATGAAACTATAAAATTTCTAGAAGAAAACACAGGCAGAAGAATCTCTGACATCTGCCTTAGCAATATTTCTTTAGATATCTCTCTTTAGGCAAGGAAAAAAAAAACAAAAATGAGGAAATGGGACTATATCTAATTTAAAAGTTTTTGCATAGAAAGGAAAGTTATCACAAAACTGAAACGTAGCCTGCTGAATGAGAAAATCTATTTTACAAACAGTATATTCAGTAAGAGGTTAATACATGATACAAAATATGCAAAGAACTCATATAACTCAATGTCAAAAAAAATAAGATTAAAAAATGAACTGAGAATTTTAACAGATGGCTAACTGATACATGAAAAAAATTCTCAATATCACTAATAATTTAGGAAAATGCAAATTGAAACCACAATATCACCTCACACCTATCAGAATTGCTGTTATATAAAAAAAGAAGGTAACTAATAACAACTGTCAGTGAAGAGGGGATCACTTTTACACTGTCGATGAAACATAAATTGGTACAGCCAATAGAGTTTCCTCAAAAAATTAAATTAAAAAGAACTACCAAAGATTTAGCAATTCCACTTCTGGATATTTATTCAAAGATAACAAAGACATTAATTGGAAAAAATATATGTACTCTTATGTTCACTGCAGCATTGTTTAAAACAGCCAAGATATGGAAACTACTGAAGTTTTTCTTGACAGATGAATGATAAAAATATGATATATATTATATACGTATATGTACATATATATGGACTATTAGAGTCATATGAAAGAATAAAATCTTGCCATTTGCTACAACATGAGTGAGTGAGTGAGAGTCGCTCAGTTGTGTCTGACTCTGCAACCCCATGGACTGTAGCCTGCCAGGTTCCTCTGTCCATGGAATTCTCAAGGCAAGAAAACTGGGGTGCGTTGCTATTTCCTTTCCCATGCAACAACATGTATGGACTTTATTACACTAAAAGAAATAAATCAGACAGTGATAGACAAATACCATACGGTTTCACTTACATGTGGAATCTAAAACAAGACAAACAAACATAACATCAATAACAGACTCAAATACACAAAAGAGAAACTGGTGTTTGCCAGTTAGGAGGAAGGTGGAGGTATAAGTGACATATGTGAGGGAGATTAAGGGACAGAAACTCCCAGTTACAATGAAAATGATTCGTAGGAATCAAATATACATTATGGGGAATATAGTCAATAACATTGTAAAAAATAAAAATGGTTGTGGAAAAAATACAAAATAAAGTTTGAAAACACACATGCACACACACACAACACACACACACACACACACACACCCAATGCACATTCCTCATTGCCTATCTATTGAATCATAATAGCTGAGACTAGGACCACCATTTTCAGCCAAACCCTGAATGTAACTTGAAAATCTGGTAATTCTCATAACACTTACTCATACAATCTATTCAATAAAAACAGACATTCTTATAATGTACAAAACTTTTGTCTCTCATTGCCCAAAATTATCTGTGCAACTTCTAGTTCACGTGCCACAGTACAAGGAAATGATTCACTGAGGTCTCCCTTAAGAGACCCTGCAGAGTAGTCCCATCTGCTGGTCTGCTGGAATCACTATCAAGTTTGCACTGGTGGTTCAGACAGTAAAGAATCAGCACATAATGCGGGAGACCCAAGTTAGATCCCTGGATTGGGAAGATCCCTTGGAGAAGTAAATGGCTACCCACTCCAGTATTCTTGCTTGAGAATTCCATGGACAGAGGAGCCTGGTGGCCTATAGTCAATAGGGTTGCAAAGAGTTGGACATGACTGAGTGACTAACACTTTCACTTTCACATGTTCCTGAGGGCTGTGCTCAGGAAGGTGCAAGTGCAAGTCTATTCCTACAGGAGGTAGAATTCTCTGAAGGGCAGCTTTGGCTTAAGAGATTGCTAAAATAGTCCTGTCTGAAAATTTCTTATGTCCTCCATATAGTCTGAGACACTTCCTTCCCTGCCCTTTTACTTTCACAAATGTCAAATTTGAGCTCTGTACCTCTGATTTTTCATGTTTTTTTCTTTTTCAAGTTTTTCCTTAATAAATCTCTTGCATGTCTAATTCCATCTTGGGTCTGCTTCTTGAAGGCACACACATGTATATACACACACATACAATATAATATATTGATCTATATAAAAATATATAAAGTATACAAAATGATGTCTTATAAAGTACATATAATATCATTTCCTTTAAGAAACTTGTCCAAGATTCCCCAGGTACTAAGTGATGGAGATTAAAAACAAACCCCATAATATCTGACTTCTAAATCTCCAAATCCATTCTCTTTCACTAGAAGACATTGCTTCCTCTTTTGGAGCATTAATCCTGCATTTAAGATGACAATTGAAAACTTCACAGTAAATAAAATCTCAAGAGACCTCTCAGCTCCTGAAAATGGTTTCCTAAGTATAAGACTCTGCATTTTAGAATCAGTGAGAGATAGGAGTAGGCCATTTTGTTTTCAGTCTGACCTTGATCCATTTTTCTTCACCAAAGTTCTTATAATCCATGATGGATCTGTGCCCTCTAGAACAATTAGAAAAATATTCTAGGTATCACTGAGTATTTCTACAATATCTGCACAAATCTTAAATCCAGTTCAACAGATTATAGAAAATTTTACCCCAAGAAAAGTACGTTATTATGGAATTTAGAAAGATAATTGTTAGAAGTCAGGTTTAGAGCAAAAGGGAAGATTCTGAATGAGGCAGCCCTTCACCTGGTAATTTCTATAGAGGTGACAGGAAAAGTTCTTAATGGAAAAACCTTCAATGATGGATAATTCTATGATTGTCTAATACAGAATCAAAATGGCAGCTGGTTTGGTGATATGTTGTAAAAGATGATTCAATTTCTTTATACAGAAATCTCTCATTTTTTTCCTCTTCATGACTGACATGCTGAAAAAATGTGAAGTAACTAGAACTCTTTTGACAGCATTTCATTACATCAAGAAATTAAGTACACACACACATAAATACACACATATGCTTAATATGGTAAAGTTTAACTCATAATATAATACAATTTTTTGTTTACAGAATTTCTGGAGTACTTCCAAATTGCAACTGTAAAGCCATGAGTTTTCATGGTTTACTAAGCAAGGTGAAAATAAAATGATCATTGCAGTCAGAAAAAGATATTTGTTTGAATCTTGAGTTTACCAGTGTAAAATGGTAAACTTGGGCAAATGACACATTTTATTATGCTCATCTGAAAACAGCATAAAATTGTTTCTATCACAAGACTGTGTAAGCTGTACATTTTATAACTTTATCATGGTATATAAAGCGATATGTATACACATCATAGTGTATAAACAGAAAGCTGTTCTATCAATTTTGACCCATTCCAGGCAGTGAAAGTAGCTCTAAAGTGCTTTTGTTACTTTGAAGGAGAAAACAATAGATTTTAGCACCTTGATTAAATTAATTTAGCCAGAATGTCCTTGCAGAAATGACTGTGGGATACATTACATTTTTTTTTAAAGACAATATGAGAATATATAGAATGAATGCATGAAAGTGAGCACTAATTAAACCCATTTTTAAGAGCAGAAAGATTCTGATAGCACTTTTATTTGGTGCACAATTCAGATTTTGATATTGCAGTCACTGTTAATGAGGCACATTTTTAAATGTAATGACACCTCTTTTCTCACCTTCTAGCTAATTTTCTTATCTTTCCCAGGATCATATCAGTGCTCTAAAGAGTACCAGTCAATTAATCGAAGTTTTCTTATCTTCTGTGCAACTGAATTAAGATTATACTAAAGAAACAACCTAGAAGTTAACCTTTTAACTTAATCTTTAACTTAGGTTATGCTTTTAGTACTCAAAAAAACTCTTCCTGTTTCAAAGATGTAGAAAGATTCTGAAGGTTCTCAAGTGGATTAGAAGTGACATGTACACCCTACATGTATAAAATAGTTAGTGGGAATCTGCTATAAAGCACAGAAAGCTCAGCTTGTTGCCCTGTGATGACCTAGATAGGTGCGGTGAGGAGGGGTGGGAGGAAGGTTCAAGAGAGAGGGGATATATGTAAACCTACAGATGATTCACTTCATGTGCAGCAGAAACTAACACAATTACACTCCCATGGGGGAAAAAATGAGGATGAGATGATTGAATGGTTTGAGTTTGAGCAAACTCCAGGATATAGTGAAGGAAAGAAAAGCCTGGCATGCTGCAGTTCACGAGGTTGCAAAGACTTGGGCAATTAGCAACTGAACAACAACCAGTTAGTGCGTGCTACTGATGATGTCTTGGAAATACATACAGAAAGAAGTGTATACTCTGGCAGTATATTTGAAGAAACTAGAAGCTACAGAGAAATCTTCTCCAGGTAACCCCATCCCCTCTCCACACCCCCTGCAAATAAATTCACTCATGACAAAAATGACATACACATGTCATCATATCAGGCTTACAAACATTAGTATTTTCGCTATTGCCTTAAGTGTTAATATGTAAGAAAGTAGGAAGACATCAAGAATGAGTTAGGGGGTATGGTTTTTAGATAAGAAAAAGGAACATAATCATGTGTTCCCAATCTCTAGAAAACAGAACATAAGACAGGAAGCAGTGCCTTTGAAAAGAAGACTTAGTTTGGGTATAAATTCCCTCATTAATGTTGGTATCAAACATCAGTTACCAAAATAAGGGCAGTAGGAATGAGAATACTGATGTCTGGTCACAGTCACCTTCTTCTCTCTGTTACAGAGGCATGAAAATCTGGGTATTTGCACAGGAATTAAGACTTTTTTTCATAGCACTCGTAAGGAGTTGAAGGGAGAGATAGAGATACCTCTGTATTAGAAATGAATGTTTCTGGAAAGAACTCCAACAGAATGTTCAATCCAATAGGTAGTGGGTGATTTATACAGTAAAATAGGTAAGTTTGAACAAGAGGCAGAGATTATAATACAAACCAAGGAAATGATTTTAATGATTTGATGCAAAAGAAGAAGACTATATTTATGCTTTTTTTTCATTTAAAGATATGTTATAAAAATGGTTAAATATAAATAACGCCTCCTACAGAACAGCTTCCGGGATACTAGTTCCTTTGTATAAAACTCTGTATGTGCTTGAGTGTATATGTTGCTATGAAGAGAGAAGATTGGAAAGACTCATGAGGAACCACTTGTGCATACTCAGTCATTCAGTTGTGTCTGACATTTATGCAACCCTCTGGACTGTAGCCCACCAGGCTCCTCTGTCCGTGGAATTGTCCCAGTTTCTCCCAGCAAGAATACTGGAGTGGGTTACTATTTCTTCCTCCAGGGGATTTTCCTGTCTCTCCTACATCTCCTGCACAGCAGGTGGATTCTTTACCACTGAACCACTGGGAAAGTCATTAGTAACAGTTATCTCTGGGGTGTGAGATTACATTAACTATCTGAGATCAGGTTTGATTTATGAACGCAGTATAGATGGAGTCTACTCTGACCAATACATGTAGTAATTGAGGGCTGGGAACATATGTATTTAATATATTTATGTCATCTTCCCATCACATAGTAGGTGCTCAAATTGCTATTGCCCAAGAACAAATATTAGTCTTTACTATACTTGTAAACCTAGGGAATGACATCTTTGATGGTGTCCTTTTCAAAAATAATAAATGACTATCTTAGTGGTGCAAAATGATAATGCAACTGAAAATGTAATGAATCTTGATTCTCTTATTACCATTTGCTTTCGTTGTGGTGAACTCATGTGAGGGCACATTTATGATTTAAATTCTATTTTCTCATGTCTGATAAAAATTTCTGCAATTTTAACTCCCTAAGTTGTGCCAAAGATCACGTCCAAATTTTAGGTAGGGGGCAAAGTAAGTTGCAGAGAATAAGACTAAATAACCACTGGCCTTAAACTAAGATAAAGTTTTTCAGTTAATATGTTTAGGGACCTGGAGGAAGCTATTCTTTTGTTATGTGCATGCATGTTTGTGTGTGTGTGTCTGAGAGAGAGTGAGACAGAGAGAAATAAAAAGATAGAATAGAGAAACTAATCTGGATTTGGTTCTTTTTATTCACTCCACCTGAAACTGAATAATTCAGTTCACAATATGTTATTTAGGGAGTTGTTTGAATGGCATAATAAAAATCATCTAAAGAAAAGCACAAAAAAAAAAAAAAGAAAGAAAAGCACACTGCAGCATAATTTTTTTGAGTCAAAAGAGCATCTGAGAGGGCATCTTCCCAGCACGGTCCCAATCATGTGCTTATGGGGTGGTCTATATGAAAGAATTAGAATAGATCATTTTGCTAGAAAGCTCATAGTACAAAGTGAAATACACCATTTGTTTTGTAAATACTAACTTCAATTTACTCAATAATATATTCAATCAATGTCTTCATACAATTAGAATCCTTTCATTTCTTTTTGTATGATACTCAATAATCAAACTATTTTATGTTAATATGCCATTCTATTTATACATTCAAAGTTAAAATGAAAAAGAAATTTTTTGAGGAAGAACTATAAGTGTATACAGTTACAGATTTGAAAACAATTTATTAATGTTTATTACTTTTTAATCATGAAACAGTGATAATTCCAACTTACAAATATAATCTATATTGGCTTCATATTATTTAGATGAGTAAGAAGAAGCGCTATGAGGAAAGAGATAGTCTGCATTTGAATATAAAAATTCATGGTAATGTTATTCTGTGATTTCATAATTTATATCAAGTATATCAAGCCTATGGTATCTACAGGATATGCTTTTGAAAGTCAAATGACTATATACTTATTTATAAATTGATAAAATCTGGATAACATGAATAATTCAAAAGTACACATGGAAATGTTCACATTAAATTTATCTGAATTGCTTTTGCAATAGTGAATTCCCTTTAAATCCATTCATTCCTTAGCCAGACAACCATAGCTATATGAAGGTTTTGATCTAAGTCCTCTATTCTTTTTACCATCTTTTGATTCATCACAGCTGGGTCAACTTAGTTTCAAATTTCAGGCCATAAATATAGGAATTTAAAGTATAAGTAAATTTTTTTCATATACTATATAATCTCATCTTGCCTAAAATCAAAGGAAAAGAAATGTTTTAAAAAGACAGAAGTTATAAAGAAATTTTGATCTCTTCCCAATCTTGTCTTTCTGCTTAATTCATTCTTTAACACTATCCCAGTCTGGAAAACACAATCTTGAGTATTGTGAACTAATAATATACTTTATCAATGATTATTCAATATGCAGCACAGAATATGGAAATGAGGAGGAGACAGCTGTGTAGATATTGATCAAAATTTGTCACACAAGACTTCTATGCACCCAATCAATTTCAAAGGACTTCTAACAAAGATGCTTTAAAGTTTTTTTTTGGCCCCCTGAATTCATTATACCCTAAAATGATACTGCCTTAGAAAATCTTCCACCTCCCTCAACATACGTATCACTTGCCAAGGTCAACTGAAACCCAGAATAAAAGATGAAAAGTCTCCAGAATGAAAAACTCAGTGGCCTCATCTATCAGAAAATATTGATTGATTTGATAATATTTCTGTTAGTGTGAGACAATGGTTATTTTGGAAGGAGCCTTTCTAAAGTACAAGACAAAATTTATAGTGAAGTCCTTTGAAATTGATTGGGGGCATAGAAGTCTTGTGTGACAAATTTTGATCAATGTCTACACAGCTGTCTCCTCCTCATTTCCATTTGTTGTGCTAAGGAAAATATGTTGTGCTAAGGTAACAATCTTGGGGAGGGCAAACCCTATGTTATCCCGAGGGGATAAATTATGATTTTTCTAAATGAATCATTATAATTTATTTTCTCTTGAACAGAGATGTTGCCTTAGTTAACGTTAGCTAGTTGAGATTTCATGGACATATTTTGTTTAACAGATAAAAAGGTGTAAACAGAATTGATATAGCCCTTCACATTTTATTACCTTCACCTCTCTGCCTAGAGTGGCTATAGGATATCTGTTCTTATAGTTGCTATTCTATTGATATAAACAACAAGGCGACACATCAGGGATTTCCCAGGCAATAATTCTAGAATGCGTTGCCATTTTCTTCTCTACAGAATTTTCCTGACCAGGGATCTCACCTGGGTCCTCTGTATTGCAGGCAGATTCTTTACTGAATGAGCTAAGAGAGACGCCCCAATCTTATTTGATATTGAACTCCATATGCTGTTCATTTTGGTCAACTCATTTCCCAGATTCTAATTCTGATAAGTAATTGTTATATTCTGAAATGTCTATAAAAGCTTGACAGATAGTATAAATAAGTGGAGTATGCAAGAACTGAAGGAGAAAGGAATCATGTACATGTATGGTCAAGTTCCTTTGCTGTCTACCTAAAACTATCACAGCATTGTTAATCAGCTATACTCCAATATATATTAAAAAAAAAAAAAGCTAAAAGAGAAAGAAAACAAACCTGTGGTTACCAAAGGGGATAGAGGTGAGGGGTGGGGGAGGTTACAAAGAAATTAGGAGACTGAGATTAACATATACACACTACTACATATAAAGTAGATAATCAACCTATTATATAGCACAAGGAACTATACAAAATATCTTGCAATAGCTTATAAGGAAAAAATATCTGAAAAATAATATGTGTATGTGTGTGTGTGTGTGTGTGTGTGTGTGTGTGTGTATAATTGAGTCATTTTGCTGTACACTTGAAATTAAGACAACATTATCTGCCTGCAATGCAGGAGACCTTGGTTCGATTCCTGGATTAGGAAGACCCCTGGAGAAGGGGAAGATTACCCACTCCAATATTCTGGACTGTATAGTCCATGGAATTGTAAAGAGTTGGACACGACTGAGCGACTTTTACTTCACAATAAAGGAAAACAAACAAACAGACAAATTATGAGTATCAAGGTTAACCAAAAAAGAATAAAGTATCTATGAAGGCCGGTCATCATTTGCCCATGGAAATCCCATCTCAATATGCCAATATTGAAAGATCTTCCAAGTTTTTAAGAGGAAAAAAATATGGATTTGTATGTAAAATTTCCCAATTTCAAATGCTGACAACTAATCTGTTTTTGAACTTTTTAAGTCAGTATTTCAACCAATATCATGAGGGTCAACCTAACACATCCGTGGGTGAGCAAGATTATTATTTAGGAGTGAAATTATTTAAACAAGAGGACAAGGACAATGTCTCTTTTAATATATTTGACTGTGACAAAATGATGTAACATGCAGCTTTCTTTGATTGTTTTCCCTGGTTCAAGACAATTACATAAATAGATCTTAAATTATACCAGGCCATAATAATTTCAGCAGAAAGTCTGAACCAGCTGCAACCCCATATTTAGCTTTTTCACATTCCTTTAAAAAAGATTTAAAGTTGATTTTCATCTCAACTGAAAATTTGAGAAATAAAATAGGTCATAGGCTAAGCAGATGGCTAGTGAGAACTTCACGATAAACAAAAATGGGAGTCAGTTTCTGCATGAAAAGCAGTTAGAAAATGAAGTAGATATTTCTTGATGTAAAGTGCACTAGGAACTCTGTTCATCTGTTTCAGATATGTGCTCTGCATATTCCCTTGAGTGTGGTTTCAAGAACATTTTGTATGTATCATGTATTTCATTACAGCTGTCAGAGCAGAGCAATGTTTCTGAGGAGCAATGACAATAATGATGTTAAAGAAATTGATGTTATGAGGATGAAAAGTTCTACCTGGGCCAAAGAATCAAGTCAGCTAACTTTAGCTGTTGGATGGATATGCATATAATATATGATGACAGGTTTTATTAATTTTTATTCATATCTCATAATCTAACCAACTATTGCTGTAATTTACAACTGCGTGAAGAGTTTCTGTAATTATGTACAGTTATACCTACATGCCATTATTGACTAGAGTGGAGTTTCACTATTGCCAAACTAGAATCTATTCTTTCTTTCATTTTCTTAATAGCATTTGGACTTTCCTAAGAAAATTTTCTCTCTCACCTTTTGTATGACTGAGTGACTTACATTTCATGAGTGGGACTGGTTCTACCTAACCTGAATGGATGGACTTGCTTTCCAAATATCAAGCAGTGTATTATACAAAGGATGTATAAAGGATGCTCTACTGAACATCATCCATGCCTGGATCAAAGACGAATGTGTTGTAGGAAAGGACATTACAGTTGGGAGATTATTATATGTAAACTGCAGTAAAATATACTCAAAAATACATTTCATCAAATGTCCTGGTGCATAGATAGTAAAGAAAGATAGTGGAGAAAGGAAAAGCCAGAGATACAGACATAATCCAGAGTTTATGAATCACTGTAAACCTTCAAAAAGGTTGGGATTTATCCTAATGTGGTGTCATTCACTAATTTTAGTGACTGACATGCTCATATCTATGTTTTGTTTTAGAAACCATCCTTGTTTCTGGGTGGAGAATGAACAAGAAAGGAAGTAGCAGGCGATGGCAGTAGGAAGACCAATCAGGAGTCTACTGTAGCAATCCAGGTGAAAGATGATAGACATTCTGAGGAGTATGGTTTTTTAGAAATGTAATTAATAGATGAGGGCAAAGAGACACATAGACGCTTTGACTTACAGAACTCAATATGTATAAAGTATCATAGGACTAATGGATAAGTTTGTAAGATCTAAGTGATAGAAAAGGTTATCTTGAAATGAAGGGATAAGGAAAGAACACATGGGAGATTACATCTTTGAACTAAAGAGTAAAGGATAGTTGAAGTATGATAAACAGCGATGGAGGTGAGAGAGCAACACCTGTGAGCACAGGTAGTAAGAAAGGAAAAGGTGAACCGTTTGGGACAGGTCAAAGTGTGACTGCATGTTTACGACGCAAAGGGATCATTAACGTAGACAGAGAAAGTCGTGTCAGAAAGTCAGATCTGGGTTTATGGTATTGGCGTGATGCCTGGTTGACTTCTTTGCACATTATTCAACAGAAAGCACCGGGCCATTTTCAGGAAAAGGTTTTCAGGAAATCCATTTATCCAAACAAAGCAATGCTTTAATATTTGTATGTATCTGGAAGTAGTAGGGAAGTAATTTCTGGAGTCCCAGCTAAGGAAACATAAGAGTTGAACATGACTTAGCTACTAAACCACAACCATAGCAAAGTAAAGGATTAAAAGGGGCCTTAGGAAGTCTGCAGTGGAAATGCAGAAGCATTAGGCTGATTTGTTGACATCAAAACCCAACTGGATGAGTGATGGTGATAGGAATACAAAGATAACTAGAACTCCAAGTTTGCTAGTTAGATGGGTAATAATACTGTTAACAGAAACAGAAAAACTGAGGGAATATTATATTTTGGTAAAAGAAAAGGATAATTTTATAACTATTATAAATTAGTTACAAGATATATTGCCTTGCTTCCATAGAATCAAGCAACACTAACTGTAACTGAGATGGAAATAAAAGCTATCTTCAAGCAATTAGTAGTTACTTTAAAGTGCAGATTTGTTTATACTGTAAACACATCCACCATGGCTATGTCATTTATTGATGAGTATTTTAAATGTGTCTAATTAGTAATTAAATTTGGAGCATATGGCACTTTATGCAGCTGCTAGCTTCCTCCACTTTCTGTCATTAGATGGTAAATTCCTAGAGGCCAGGAATAATGTCTTCTTTAGAGTCACTAATGTTTGAATAAAAAAGGGCTTAGAGATCTGTTGAGGAAGTAGCTAAAGCTCTTCATGACATCACTGACTTTTTTACACTGAGGTTAAAGAACATTCCCTGTATGTTAAGTCTTTGTCTCTCTATACTTTTGTGTCCTAATTTGTCTATTTGACAAACCCCCTCATCAACTTCTCCATGTATGTATTTTCAACACAATGCCAGCAAAGAAGCTATGTTGACCCTGGCTAACTAAGAAATCATCAGAAGATTTTCTTTCATTTTTTGTTGATTATGCTATGAAAATTTTATTCCACTTCCTTGGTTTGTAAGAAGAACCTAAGAAACAGAAGAAAACTTGCTTTAATGATCCGAGAAGACTTAATATCTATTGTGATTTTAAAACCATAAAAAGCAAAATAATCAGATTAGATGATTATAACCTTTAGGACAATCCCCTCAAATTTTCTAATATAGTTTTCTAAATTCCAGGTACTTTTGAGTTGCCTTACAATTTAATTCATTCTGGTAAATTGATATTTCTTGTTAGTTTTGTTCTAGCTAATCAAGATTTTATTGTGCAAAAGTTAAAATGACTTATTTATTCAAGTACTATTTTCAAGTCTAATTGGAGTATTAAGTAAAATGCATTTGAACAATGAAACATAAAAGAAATAGATTTTATTCTAATAAGTTAAACTGCTATTTCTACTCAAGACTATTAAGGGAGTGCCTTTCTTACATGTAAAGAAATATGAAATACTCCTGTTCCTCTAAAATTTTTCCCTAATAAAATCATTTATAAGCCTTTTTAGAAAAGCATATCTGATGTAGACTTATGAAACAGATTTAGAAACAGCAAATGAGATAAGGCATTGTGCTTTCTTTTTAATATAAGCTACTAATATATCATGGAAGCCTTAAATATTCTCATGTACAAAGGAACTTTTTCAAAGATCTTGAAGTTCTAATAAAAATGATTTCAGTGCTATAACTCTGCAAAACATCCTTCCAAAATGGCTTTATGTTACAGCCAGACAGCTTTTAAAATAGTTCTCCAATTATTTAACAAAATGAAAGATGAAGAATGACCTCACTGGGAATTTTATAGTAAGTTATCATTCATGTCTTGCTTAGAGTTTTTCTGTAAGGCAATATCAGGATGGAAATGGATATGAGGTGACATTTGGTATCAGGAATAAAGGGTAGAACGCAGATCTAAAAATGAGTCAAGGAAAGAATATCAAATTACAAGGTTCTCAAAGGCTAGGATCATAATTTCCAAGGATTTCATAATCATTTCCCATCAGGCTCATCAGATAGTAGTCTAACAGTAAGATCTAATAATTAATCTTCACCGCATGTAGATGTGATGAAGCTGCAACACTGCAAACAGAATAAGAGGAGCTAGGAAAGCCCTGTAGTCCTACATGATAAAATAGGTAAAATGTCTGTCTTTCCCCAAGTTTTCCTCCTATTAACTAGACTATCCCACTTTGACAGCTCTTCCAAAGGATTTAGAAATTCAGTTCCTCAAAAACACTCCCAATCCCTTTATAATCTGCAAATAAAAGAGTCAAATGCAAGTAATATTGTTAATCTTTAAGAGGTTCAATTATCAGTGTCTTCATTTTTATTCTATCCCTAAACCTATGACAAACCTAGATGACATATTAAAAGCAGAGACATCACTTTGGTGACAAAGGTCCATATAGTCAACATTATGGTTTTTCTAGTAGTCATGTACAGATGTGAGAGTTGGATCATAAAGAAAGCTGAGTGCCAAAGAACTGATATTTTTGAATTGTACTGAAGAAGACATTTGAGAATCCCTTTGGACAGCAAGATCAAACCAGTCAATACTGAAGGAATGACAATTCATTAGAAGAAATGATGCTGAAGCTCCAATACTGTGGCCACATAATGGGAAGAGCCAACTCACTGGAAAAAGTTCCTGATGCTGGAAGAGATTGAGGGCAGGAGGAGAAGGGGGCAACAGAGAATGAGATGGTTGGACTGCACCACTGACTCAATGGACATGAGTTTGAGCAAATTATGGGAGATAGTGATGGGCAGGGAAGCCTAGCATATTGCAATTCCTGGGGTCGCAAAGAGTCAGACACAACTTAGCAACTGAATAGTAACAACTACATCTATATTTCATCACAACATGATTATTTAATTTATTTTAATGAGCGTAGATAACCTGTTAGTTACCACTGCAAAATAAATAAGGAGTGAGGGCTTCCCAGCTGGAGCTAGTGGTGAAGAACCCACCTGCCAATTCAGCAGACATAAGAGATGTGAGTTTGATTCCTGAGTTAGGAAGGTCCCCTGGAGGAAGAAAGGCAACTCACTCCAATATTCTTGCCTGGAAAGTCCCATGGATAGAAGAGACTGGTGGGCTACAGTCCATAAACACAAAGAGTTGGACATGACTGAATTTACTTAATATGCATGCATGCAAGAATGTTGAAAAGAAAAAAAAATGATATGGATAACCGCAAATGAATGAGAGGGAAGAAAATACATCTCTTATCCCATTGCAAGGGAACCAAGAATGTATTTTCCATTTTAGTTTATCCAGATTGAGTACACCTGCAAATACAAATACAACTGCAGAATGGTCTACCTACATGAATGA
The DNA here is from genome assembly GCF_042477335.2 of Ovis canadensis. Lineage (NCBI taxonomy): Eukaryota > Metazoa > Chordata > Mammalia > Artiodactyla > Bovidae > Ovis > Ovis canadensis. The sequence continues at coordinate 186,268,203 of NC_091246.1, read as the reverse complement.
AAGTACATATCAACATACATATATACACAAAATATGCATACTTAATACTGGGTTAGAATAGCACTTGCCATTCAATTTTCTTATTTAAATTTTAATCAATGAAATGTTCATCTGACTGATAATATCCAGTCAAGTAGGTCTCGACTGTTTTATCTCTGATAGAAATTCTAGTGATCAGTTGGGAAGGCAGAGGATGAAATCTATCAGTGCCACTGCCTCTCAGAAATAGAAAATCCAAAGAAAATTATACCATGCCCCAAAGCAAGTCTAAGAGGGTCATTCCTAAAGTTAGGGAAAGCTCAGAGCTTCTGTTTGCCCCCTTTTTCTACTCCCAAATAAAGAGATTATTAATAAGGTTAAGGATTAGAAAAGTCCTGAGTACCAAGCATGAGGACATGGAAGATAGGGGATTAAAATAGCAACTTTCACTGCTAATCTTAGGTCAGAGAGGGGAAAAGAAAACCTGTAGTTTCTTATGATCTTGCCCAGCTCATTAGGCTCAGAGATACCACACAGAGGCAAACTCTCTGATAACAAATTGGCAGCTTTGCCTGATATCAAAAACTTCTGCGCTCTTTGGAATCTGTAAGTAATTGAGGATTTGGGAATTCATGCTTTCATTTCACCACATCTGACTTTAGGGGACTTCTCCATTGGCTCATTAGCAAGAGGGTTAACAGCCTTGGGAAGGAGGACAGAGGTTCTCAAGTGGCAGGAGGAAATAAACGGCAAGTGGCAGGCTTTTTTTCTTTTTATTTTCTTCTAATCCTGTGTTATCATGAAGACACCTGGATCTGCCTGAACTTTATCTTGAACCTTGAGCTAACCAATGCGTTTTTCTTGTGGAAATATTTTCTTAAGCTATGTCAATGAAAGGATGTATTTGCTTGGAAATCTGCCTTTCTTCAAGATTCATGTCAATTGTTTTATGGCCAGAATTGTTTTCTGGCCAGAGATGATTCCCCTTGTAGATGATTCCCCTTGTGGATGATTCTATCCCCTTTGAGAAGATTCTATCCCCTTTGAGATGATTCTATCTCAAAATATATATTGTAGGAGAAGAGCCTGGTGCAACTCAGTCTTGAGGTATTTCTTTTATCTGATTCAGTTGAGTTCAACTCAGTTACTCAGTTATGTCTGACTCTTTGTGACCTCAGGAACCGCCAGGCTTCCCTGTCTATCACCAAGTTTGGAGTCCACCCAAACCCATGTCCATTGAGTCAGTGATGTCATCCAACCATCTCATCCTCTGTCGTCCCCTTCTCCTCCTGCCCTCAGTCTTTCCCAGCATCAGGGTCTTTTCCAATGAGTCAGCTCTTTGCATCAGGTGGCCAAAGTATTGGAGTTCCAACTTCAACATCAGTCCTTCCAACAAACACCCAGGACTGATCTCCTTTAGGATGGACTGGTTGGATCTCCTAGCAGCATTCTAACAGGTATAAAATGCCTTGCTATAAACTAGCAAGGGGGCACTCTTTCTGTTTCCTTCTGATGTCTATGTAAGAAGCTTTCTCTATCCCTTTGATATTTTAATAAAACTCTGCTACACAAAAGCTCCGAGTGATCAAGCCCCATCTCTGGTCCTGGATTGAATTCCTTTCCTCGAGAGGCCACAAATCCCAGTGTTATTCACTGCTCACAGCTGCAACCTTTCAGTGGTAAAAAAAAAAAAAAAAAAAATTCACCTGCAATGCAGGAGACACGGATTCGATCCCTAGGTCGGGAAGATCCCAGGAGAAGGGCATGGTAACCCACTCCAGAACTCTTGCTGGTAAAATCCCATGGACAGAGGAGCCTGGCGGGTTACAGTGCATGGATCTCAAAGAGTCAGACACAGCTGAAATGACTAAAGATGCACACACACACACATACACACACACACACACACACTAAATTCAGGGACTGACAATAATTAGCAAGCAGATAAAATTCTTCTGAATCACTTCTACATTTCACTTTTCAACATTTTTACCACACCAAGCATCTCACTGCTCTGTACACATGCTGGAACCTTTCATAACTCTGGTTCTGTCTGTGCCTCAAGGCATCTCTCCACTTTATTTGCTTAATCCTAGACAACTCCTACCCAATCTTGAAGATAGAGTTTTGATGTTCTTTTCAGGAAATTTTAAACTTTCTTGGCTCTTAAAGATCAATCCTCATTCACATTTAATTCTTCCATTTATACAAATTTGCCCACTAGAGTATGAACTCTTCAAACAAAAAACAGGAATTATATTTAACTATTTTTATTCTTAATTCCTAGCACATTTCTTTATATTTAATTACTTGAAAATGAATGAGTTGATGTATGGAAAATCTAGAATATAATTAGTATTTGAAAGGCTTAAGATACCTGTGTCTTTTTAAAACATTTTTGGAGGGAATATAAGTTTTCCCTCTCCTAACTATACGGAATAATTTGAAGAATAATGGAAAAAATCCTTGGAATATAGAGAACCAATATCTAGATCAAACTCTGCCACTATATGGTCTTATGTCATTTGACTTTTCTGGGCCTCAATTTCCTCAGTAATGAATCAGAGTGTTCTAAAGTCCCTTCTAACATAAACATCCTGTGACTTGTTGGTAACTGTCCCAGAACACCTCTCTTAACCTGGAAAAAAAAGAAATAATTTGGGCAACAAATGCTGAAGACTAAACTTAAGTGGATGGTCTATTTACCAAACAGAAAATATAAGATGAAATAAAGCAAATGGAAATAGTCCCAAACTATCACTAGGTCCATTCCACCATTTCAATTCACCTCTGGCAGCAGGTGAGGAACATTTTGCACCTCTTTATATGTGGAGCTACAATTTTAAGGCAGCATATGCTTTAATGTCTTATGTTACATTGCCCTTAAGTGGGAACTTGTCTGAATATACTTGGCCTAATTTAGCTCTGATCCATAAAATGAACCAGACCTAAACTGAGCCAGACTGAAAAACTTCTAATCAGAGCTCTATACTTGATTGGAGATAAGGGCTGAATAAATAGTTTTTGGATGTATGGTTAAATTTTGCACTAGAATGAATTCTGGGACAGATACCAAATAATTCCCTATATAAAGTTTATAACTTTGACCAAGTTGTCTTGTATTTCCTATTGCTTCTTTTGAGATTACACTTTCATTCCTAATGTTTAAAGATGTGAGTGCCTAGGAATTAATATAAAGTAAATGCAAAACTTGATCTCAGTGCTGAAAAACCTACAGAAATAGCAATTGTTTATCTTCCATTATATCAATCATAAACACCTGTGTGGCAGGTAGCCCAGGATGTTTAAATGTTAAACAAGAAATTAAAACAAGAACAACCAATACTGTAATCCCAGAAAGCTGACTATATTGACAATGTTCTAAGGATTATTTAATATCCTATAAATAAACCTCATAAAGGAATTTTTACTACTGTTTTCATGATACAATATTATAAATACTTAAAAGCACATTTTATTTCTCAGTTTTACCATCTCACACTTTTGGGGAGAAAATAAGCATGTGAAAGCTACTGTTTCTTCAGTTTTCTCTTCTTTTTTTTTTCCTTTACCTACACAGTGGGTAGTAAATGCTTTTAATTTTTTCAAATAATTAATTCTTTCCCCTTTTATGATGTGATTATTAAATAAAAACACATTTAATATTAATATGTCACTTGCACAGCAGGCACTCAAATAAACAGAATGAAAAGTTTCCCCTATTGGTTCTTGGCAGTTAGGTTTCATCTCTTAATTCCTTGTTTTATGGCAGGGATAGTAATCAGATGTCGCTGCTCATTAAAGGAATGTCTAGAATTGTTTACAGCAGTAGCCGTATTTCCAAGCACACCTGCAAGTCATAGCTTGTGTTCCTTGATGTAAGAGAAATGTATTCATTCTTTACAGAGTGTCTAGTGCTTTTTACTCCATTTTAGGTATGGTAGGAAAAATAAATGAAGGAAAAGATAGTATCTGCCCTCAGGGAGCTTATATTTGATGGTGGAAATACAGCATCACATGCTGAGGAGGTAAGTTTCTAACTGCATAGTACAGAAGGAAGGAGAGAAAGTTTTCATGGAGAAGCTGGTATTTAGCTGAAATGAATGAACTACTATGTGTGTGGCTGTGTTTTTACCTGAGAATTTATTGCTTATCATCAACATATTTGTGAAGAAAGATTAGGATTGCCAGCTCTGCCCAATACCAGTTCAATTCAGAATTTGTTTATTCATTTATTGAGCTGCTTTTGAGAACTGTCAAAGAGACAAAGTAGACTCCTATTCTTTGAATGGGTGAAAGCTAACATTTGGCTCACCTCATACAATTTTCCAAATGGAATGGCCTTTCTGGTGAGTCCACTGAGTGTTTGACATCTGAGATGACCACAAAGAACCGCAGAATGTGTCTGGTAAGACTTCACCTTCATTTTCCCTGACTTTCAAGAGATTTTGCTGTAATGAAGACCATACTTTGATGGAATGCCCTTTGAATCACAGGAGATGCCATCTTAAAACTTTTTTGCCCTCTGAATGAGGTCTGCAGATACCAGTGGGTCATGAATAAGGAAAATAATAGAATATATGTTCCTTCCACTTAATGACAAAATCACTTAAACAATTTGATAAAATCAGCACAAACATTTCACAAATGGAATAAAAAGTTCGGTTAATCCTTTTTAAAGATAAAATTACACTCTAAAAGAAAAAGGTATTTCATAATGATAGAGCACTGGTTTTTACTCTCACTCTTTTCAACTTTTGAAAATACCTTCTGTTGAGTCACAGCTGCTATATAATCACTCAAGTTATACGGTCATTGCAGTTATATTAATTGTGGAGAGTCTGCAGAGAATTAAGAGATCTCCCCCTGTTAGCCTTGATGTCATCTTTTCATGCTGCTATCTCTCTCCTACCGCCCTAGCCACTATGAGTTTCCTTGCTTTTCCAAACTTTTACTCAGGACCAAGGTCCTGACATTCCCCCCATCTAAGAAGCTCTTCTTCAGATAAGCACAAGAGTCTTTGCTCACATCCTTAACCATATGCTTAGATGTCATTTCCTTGGGAATGCCTGTACTAACCATTCTTGAAAACTTTACACTTCTTGTGGCATTTTTTTCTTCATATATCTTTTCTGCTTCATACATTTCTATGTACTACTTGGCAATAAAAGGGAACAAATACAAAGCAATTTATATGGACCTTAAGAGCATTATACTGAAAATAAGAAACTAAAAGTCAATCTTAAAATATTATATATTGTATGATTCAATTTATACACCATGCTGGAGAAAATAAAATTATAGAGATGGAGAACAGTGGTCACCAGAGTTTAGAGGCAGGGGTCGGGGGGTGGGGTATAACCATAAAGAAGCAGCGTAAGAGATTCCTTTTGTGGTGGCAGATGTGTATCTTAGTTATGGTAGTGACATTGGTTATAAGTGAGAAAATGCAACAGAAATACATACAAGGACTTGCCAAAAGATGAGTGTATGCAAAATATGGTAAATTCTCAGTAATATTATTGTATAATTTTTTATAAATACACTATTCCTGGCTTTAAGAATGCATGATAGTTATGTAAGATATCGCCAAGTGAGAAGGCTTGGTGATGGGTACAGACACGACTCTGTGCTATGTTATAACTTCTGGTGAACCTATATTTAAAAATAAAAGTTAATAAAAATAAAAGTAAGATTAAAAAAAAGTCCCCTACCACTCAGCACAATTAACATGATATATAAATTACTCATTTATTTTCACTATTCTCTTTCTTTCAGTATGTAAGCTCCATGTGGACAAGATATTCTCACTGTTTTGTCCAGGGCTGTATCCATGATGCATAGAACAGTGCTGGGCCCATAGTAAGCTCTCTATAAACAGGTGTTGAATAAATTTATGTTGCATGACTGTAATGTCTTATTTCGAGAAAAAACATCCTTACATTGTGATATGTTCTGCTATTTTCTATCTAGTAGGTCTTCATCAAATCTCTTAAATAATTTATTCAAGTTTCTCATCAACAATATTAATAATGCTAAAAGTTTAAGTTAAAAGAACACATGATAATTCAGAGGCAATAGAATTGATACCATCCAATTCAGTGATTTATTAGAAATGTGGACATAGTTTTAAGTACAAAGATAATTACACATTATTTAGATAGACGGAAAGTCTGAAATAACCTAAATGTCCAACAACAGGAAAAAAGGCTTTGTGTTATTTATGAAAATTACAGTAATTTGGAGCATTTTTCTGAAAATCAAGACCTTGTTTTCTATTATGATTAATTAATAGGTCCAGCTCTAATGTGTAATAATTCAATTATAGTCAGTTTTAACATTTCTATTCCTTATGAACATCATGACTAAAAACAGCATCAAATATGCCTCCATTCTGCATCACACCAGTAAACATAAAAATACTTTTCTGTGTCAATTATAAGAGAGATTAAATGAACATACATATCACTATTTTGGTCTCATGGTATGACTGAATTTGCAAATAAAGGCAACAGAATGTGTTATTATGCATGATAGGCACCATATTAAGTAAAATACAATGGTAAACATAAATGATAAAAATCTGCTCCTCGATTCCATATACAGGGAAAAGTAATAATGACAAAGTGATACCCTATATTGAAAAGTATTAATGTTTTGCATTGGTATTATAGCCAGAACCATTTCTCTATTCAAAAATTTAAAAAATGATTAAATAATTGTCAATCAGCTACTATTCATAAATGCAAGTGTAAAATTATAGGTGAAAAAACTAGCTCAAGATGAAAAATTAGATGTGAAGAACTCTGATTATTTCATTTATCTCTTTTATGAAGATCAAATTTCACATGAATAGCACTGACTTTTCATCATGTTTGTAAAGTATCTCTTATTTTGATAGAGAGCCTCTGAAGGCTATTAAGCAGAAGAGCCAGAGAGTAGGTTATCTCCCCCTGGGAGGTGAATTTTTGTCCGCCTCCTGTGGAGTCATCCACTTGTTCAAGAAACAAATGACAATGGTGCTCAGCTGCATGGAACTTGGTGTTGGGGATGTCACACCAATTAAGGTCTAGTTAGAGGCTTAAACAGAGAAGGCAATGGCACCCGAAAATCCCATGGACGGAGGAGCCTGGTAGGCTGCAATCCATGGGGTTGCGAAGAGCCGGACCCGACTGAGCGACTTCACTTTCACTTTTTATTTTCATGCACTGGAGTAGGAAATGGCAACCCACTCCAGTGTTCTTGCCTGGAGAAACCCAGGGACAGTGGAGCCTGGTGGGCTGCTGTCTACGGGGTTGCACAGAGTCAGTCACGACTGAATCGACTTAGCAGCAGCAGCAGTAGAGGCTTAAATGTTCTCAAAGTTACAAGAGAAAATGTATATTGAACATAATTAAATACAAATAAGTAAAATTAAGTATGATTATGCAATATTTCATTATGTTTCAGGTACCCTGAATTGTGTGTGTGTGTGTGTGTGTGTGTGTGTGTGTGTGTGTGTGTTAGTCGCTCAGTCCTATCTGACTCTGCGACCCCACGGACTGTAGACCACCAGGCTTCTCTGTCCATGGAATTAAATCTTATATATAAACAAAAAAATGCTCTTAAAAATGAACTCTCAATTTCTTGACAGTAAGTCTTGGTCATTTTCTGGCTAAGTTCTTTTAGAAATGCATGGCCTCATTACTCTAGTTTCATTCTCTGCTCCCTCTTTATTCCGTAAATGCTTAGGTCCTTTCGGTTTGGCTAGTTAAGAGGCTCCTTATACCACGCACTATCTTTGAGCTGTTTAATTTACTTACACACAATTTTAACTGTTTTTTTCTTTTTAAATTGGCAACATAAAAGCAATTACAAGTTAATTAGTGTAAATCCCAGTTAGGAATCATAATATTGTTGTCCCTTGGTATAATCAGAAAACCCTATATCTGAATTTCTTTCCATGTGTACATATTTTTTTTTTCTTACTTGAAATTTTCTACTTTGAAATGTAAGAATGATTTTTGTTATTTTTTTTCTGAAAAGTTTTTCTATGTTTCATCTTTTTCAAAATAGATATGGCTAAATAAAGCAATGTCTACTGCTTTTGGTTGACATCTATGGAAATAAAATCCCAGGACTGTATATTCTGCAAGATTTCAAACTTGACATATTAGTGGAAGAATCACACAACTCTTTCTTCCTATGTTTATGGTACGATGTATTTCAGAGAAAAAGCTGTTGTTTTTCTAAGAATAAAAAATACTTTGAAACATAACTATTCCAACACAGTTCATCTGTGCAAGATTCCTTTCTACAGTGACTATAATGCAGAGTTATCCATCCACCATTTGAAAATTTCTAAAGAAAGTAGGCTTTCTGCCTCCCACTCCTGCCCTTGTATCACTGAACAAGGAACTGTTAGAGTGGCCTTCTTTATGTTGAGCCAAATCTGCCTTCCTGATGACATTTCTTATTACCAGCCTCAGTTTTACAATAAGAAATACATCTAGCTTCTATTCTCTCTGACAGCCCTTCAACACCCAAGATGCATATTATTCTCCCTGTATTGTGCCAGGTTTTCTCTATTCATAGCTACATATCTAATCCCTTCATTATATCAACAGTTTCTAAGTCTTTGAGAATTACGACTATCACCTTTCATATGATCTCCAGGTGGGCCCAGCTTCCCAAGTGAACATCTGGCACTTAGAACACTGCAATATTTACTTCATGTGTTCCAGAGCAGTACTAAACAAGAGTACTGTAATGCAACTACTACACAAGTACATTTAATTTTTGTAGCTCTATTAATAAAAAAAGAGCAAAATGTTTACAAATCATGAATATGTTGCATTTAACTTTTATATAAAATGTTATCTTATATATGTTGAATATGACATATTATTAATGTTTTACTTTTTTTTTTTACTTAGCCTCCAAAATCTGGAATGTATAATTTATGCTTAGAGCACTCCTGAACTTAGGCTAACTGCATTTCAGGTGCTCATTTAGCACATGTGGACAGTGGCTACAATATAGGACAGCACTGTTCTAGGCAATTTAATTTTATTAATTCAACCAAAAAAAAATATAGAGCTGTTTTTAAAGTTCATGTGAGAGTCAAAGTCCACACTGAGTCTAAGATTAATAAAAGCACCCAACTTAGGATACCAGTTACTATCCCAAATTCTTTATTTTAAGAACCAAATTTTTAAATAAACACATGCTTAAATTCACACTAACCATGAATAAATTTAACTGTGTTGCCTTGGGTTAGCATTCTCACATAAAGCGAATCTGTAATCTAGATTTTGTAGTCCACTAAATCAACTCTCATTCTAAACATTTATCAGCACTTTTATCTATTTATTTAAAACTTGTTTTAATCATAATGAATAGGAAGGGACAATAAGAATAACATAGGCCTGTGATATATTGACAGAGATGCTCACACATAATACTAACTAATCATAACTCTTTTGGTAGTTAGGCAGTTTCAAAGCCACCTGACTTCAAGAGCATTCATCATGTTATCTCCATTAATGCTACACTGGTTTCATGATAAACTGTCCAAAACCTTCATGCAATTTAATTTCTTTATCTTAGGATCTGTGACACACAATGATTCTCATCTCCTGATTTTCTTGCCCTAGTATACTCTCCCTCCACCTGAAATCACAACTGACCCTGTGTGGCCAATAGAACATAGTGGTATTGAAGGCTTTTTTGGTCCAAGACCAGATCCAAAAGAGCACTGCAGACTTCACCTTGCTCCCTTGGATATCCCATTCAGCTACCACGTCATGAAGATAGCATGTAACCCTATTGAGAGATCCACATAGAAAAATACTGAAGCCGTCAGTCAACAGCGAGTATTAACTTTCAATCACATGAGTAAGCCACCTTGGAAGCAGATCCTCTATCCCCAGTCAGCTCTGCACTTGACTGCAGCCCCAACCAACACCTGCAGCAATCACATATGAGAAGGCATGTGGGAACAAAACCAACACCTGCAGCAATCACATATGAGAAGGCATGTGGGAACAAACAGTATAGCTGAGCCCTTCCAGAACACACAGAATCCATGAAGATAAAACTGTTTTATATCACAAAGGTTTGGAGTAAATTACAATTTAGGTTACTTGAACAAAATTTGATGCTTAGTATGACAAACTTTGTCTACACAGTAGCTCTCAAGTTATTCTAATAATTGTGTTTATGAAAGAAAGATATATGCATGACAAAAAGAAAATAAATAAGTATAGTAATAATGGTTTTCTCTAACAAGAGGTAAATACAGGCATTATATTGTACATGAGACAGGGGTTAAGACTATCCCCAAGAAAAGGAAATGCAAAAAGGGAAAATGGTTGTCTGAGGAGGTCTTACAAATAGCTATGAAAAGAAGAGAAGAAAAAGGCAAAGGAGAAAAGGAAAGATATACCTATTTCAGTGCAGAGTCCCAAAGAATAGCAAGGAGAGAAAAGAAAGCCACCCTCAGTGATCAATGCAAAGAAATAGAGGAAACCAATAGAATAGGAAAGACTGGAGATATCATTAAGGAAATTAGAGATACCAAGGGAAATTTTCATGCACAGATGGGCACAATAAAGGACAGAAATGCTATGGACCTAACAGACGCAGAAGATATTAAGAAGAGGTGGCAAGAACACAGTAGAACTATACAAAAGAGATCTTGATGACCCAGATAATCACGATGGTATGATCACTCACCTAGAGTCAGACATCTTGGAATATGAAGCCAAGTGGGCCTTAGGAAGTATCAGTATGAACAAAGCTAGTTGAGGTGATGGAATTCCAGCTGAGCTATTTCAAATCCTAAAAGATGATTATAAAAGTCCTGCACTCAGTATGCCTACAAATTTGGAAAACTCAGCAGTGGCCACGGGACTGGAAAAGATCAGTTTCATTCAAATCCCAAAGAAAGGCAATGCCAAATACTGCTCAAACTACTACACAATTGCACTCATCTCACAAGCTAGTAAAGTAATGCTCAAAATTCTCCAAGCCAGGCTTCGACAGTACATGAACCATGAACTTCCAGATGTTCAAGCTGGATTTAGAAAAGGCAAAGGCCCTGAGATCAAATTGCCAACATCCTCTGGATCATCGAAAAAGCAAGAGAGTTCCATAAAAACATCTATATCTGCTATATTGACTATGCCAAAGTCTCTGACTGTGTGGATCACAACAAACTGTGGAATATTCTTAAAGAGATGGGAATACCAGACAACCTGACCTGCCTCCTGAGAAACCTGTGTGCAGGTGAGGAAGCAACAGTTAGAACTGGACATGTAACAACAGACTGGTTCCAAATCAGGAAAGGAGTACATCAAGGCTGTATATCGTCACCCTGCTTATCTAACTTATATGCAGAGTACATCATGAGAAATACTGGACTGGATGAAGCACAGGCTGGAATCAGGATTGCCAGGAGAAATACCAATAACCTCAGATACGAAGATGACACCATCCTTATGGCAGAAAGTGAAGAGGAACTAAAGAGGCTCTTGATGAAAATGAAAGAGGAGAGGAGAAAAGTTGGCTTAAAACTCAATGTTCAGAAAACTAAGATCATGGCATCTGGTTCCATCACTGCATGGCAAATAGATGGGGAAACAGTGGAAACAGTGTCAGACTTTATTTTGGAGGGCTCCAAAATCACTGCAGATGGTGACTGCAGCCATGAAATGAAAAGACATTTCCTCCTTGGAAGAAAAGTTATGACCAACCTAAAAAGCATATTGAAAAGCAGAGACATTACTTTGCCAACAATGGTCTGTCTAGTTAAAGCTATTGCTTTTCCAGTAGTCATGTATGGGTGTGCAAGTTGGACTATAAAGAAAGCTAAGCACCAAAGAATTGATGCTTTTGAACTATGTGTGGCGTTGGAATAGACTCTTGAGAGTCCCTTGGACAGCAAGGAGATCCAATCAGTCCATCCTAACAGAAATTAGTCCTGTACATTCATTGGAAGGACTGATGCTGAAGCTGAAACTCCAATACTCTGGCCACCTGATGTGAAAAACTGATTCATTTGAAAAGACCCCAATACTGGGAAAGACTGAAGGCAGGAGGAGAAGGGGATGACAGAGGATGAGATGGTTTGATGGCATCACTGACTCAATGGACATGAGTTTGAGTCAACTCTGGGAGTTGGTGATGGACGGGGAAGCCTAGCATGAGGTTGGAAGCCTAGCGTCCATGAGGTTGCCTTGAGTTGGACATGACTGAGTGACTGAACTGATCTGAACAGGCATTATAATCATCTTCATGTATTTCAGTGTTTCAGATTCTCTATATTACACATTGGGCTTCCACAATGGCTCAGTGGCAAAGAAGCTGCCTGCAATGCAGCAGATGTAGGCTAAGGGCTTTTGATCCCTGGATGGGAAAGATCCCCTGGATAAGGAAATGGAAATTCGTTCCACTATTCTTGCCTGGAAAATCCCATGGACAGAGGAGCCTGGCAGGCTACAGTCTAAAAAGTCACAAAGAGTCAGACATGACTAAGCACACACATACTATACATTATTTTCAAAATCAAAATCAAATAAATGCTTTGTGGTTGAATTAATGATACACTGATAAATACATTTATAGCTACTATAAAAAAGAGGTTTTATAAATGCTATCTTCCAAAAGTTAGGTTTCCTTCCTACCTCCGTCCTTCCCTCCCTCTCTCACTGCCTTCCTTCCTTTTTTTTTTTTTTTCCCCTGGCTCTTAGGATTCTTCTTTTTTAGCCAAGGAAATAAATCCAAAATTAATGTTAATATTTTTTCATGCTTTATTATCTCTCTTTAGTAAGGAGGAGGTTAATTAGAAAGGCCGGTTTAGCAACAGCAGCAACAATGGAACCAAGAATGTACTTTCTACAGGCACTGAAAGGCAGAGGCTCTCAGAGTCCAAATACATGGGATTCCAAGTTCCATATATTTGAATACTGTCACTTTCCTAGGCTGTGACTTCCCTGTGTTTCTTATTAATAGGATTATTTGAAATATTAGTGCCCCCCCAAGTGCATGAATATTAATAGCTTAGATAATTCCATGATCAGATCATACGTTCCCATAAACTTCTTAAATATGTGTCTATAATTGTAAAGCACTGAAGTATTAAGGCTCAGAATTTAATTAGATAATTCTCTAGAGAAGAGTTACTTTTCAGAGAGTAGTGCATGCCAAATTCATGGTACAGTGAATTACATCTTAGTTAAAATAGATATTTATCATAAAGAAGGTCTTGTCTACAAGACTAGTAGAAACATAAACTAAAGTGAATGCATATAACACTAGAGAAATACAAGACTGGCCTGCAGAGCACTGACTTTGGAGGACAGATGTCAACAGTCTCTGTAGCACATGTGTAACTGATTCGTTCCTTCTGTTAGACATGGTTTGAAAGATGTGTTCTTTTTTGTTCTTGTTTTGCTTTGCTTTTTAGAAACAGCTTATTTTCATGAAGATTTATCTCCTATTATGTATAAAGGACAGCTCTAATTATGCCTAAACGAAAGTAAATTTAATTAAAGTTTCTGACCCCAAACATAAGACATAATAAGGGTGTTGGCAATTAAAGGAAATAGTTAATTTAGGTATTTATTAGTCTATTTAATGTGTGAGATTAATTCAAACAGTAAGAAAACTATATTAAACAGTTTTTAAATGTTTGTTTCCATTATTTATTGCTTTACTTAAATATATATTTATATATGTATTATACTACTGGCTTTTCAGAGACAGCTTAAAATGCAATTGTTAAATAATGAATGGACTAATATTTTCACTTGTCTTGGAATAATATATAAAGAAAACTGGATTTAAATGGTTAAAACTATTCATGATTTAGCGTCACTTGGAATAGAGGAAAAAATAACTTTGTCTGACATGGGACATGTCATATAGGAAATGATAATTCTTAACCATAAATTTTATGATAATCAAGATTTTATAAAATCTAGACTGAATTATATTTTGGAACACTAATTTTTTTCTTCAGGAATATTTTCAAATTAATGATATCCAAGTGCATTCCATATTTATCTGGTTGACTATTTTTGAGAAACAATTTCTAAGAAGGAAATATAAAAATAAAATGCATAACCAGTAAGTCTGGAGAAATATAATAAATTCTACCCAAGTATTGCCAGTAATTAATACACAATACAATTTCCATCTGTCTTCTAATTACTTAATTAGAATACAGTAGATATAATTGCAAATGAATGGATAAATAATCATGACAGATTATAGAATAAACCTATGGAAATAGGTAAGAACTTTCACAAAGTGGCAGTATGATCAAAAGACTAGGGGCTCTGGAGCTAGAAAGATGCGATTGAATGTGAGCTCTGCAACTGGGAAGAGGGACCCTTAGTTAAGTAAGTTCGTTAGCACCTCTAAGTCTCCCACCTTAGTAAAATATATCACTGACTAAGGAACAAGGATTTTGACAAGTTTAAATTGACAGACTTCTCATAAAAGAGGCACTATTTGAGTACTCAACAAAAGTTTGTTCCATATACTAAAATCCCCTTCTGAAATAGGTGCTAAAATAGAGGCAGGGAATAAATAGTAGAGGGAGTGATCAGAGACATAATCCAACACCAAAAGTCTATGGTTCAGATACAATTTTTTTATAGTCCAAATGTATAAACAGTGATGTATTCAGTAATATGGCTATATTGCACAAACCTACTGGTGAGTAAAAGAAGACATACACAAAACAGTATACACTGTATGAAAAAAATATATACATATATAAAATTGAACTAAAATAATGTAGGTTGTTAACAGCTTGAACTCTGACTGGAGGTGTGTGGTGACTGGAAAGGAACACAGTACTGTTTTCCTTCTTGATCTGGGTGATAGTCACAGAGATATGCTCAGCTGTAAAACTTCATCAGACTACCCTCACCATATATGCATAAAATATAAGTATGAATAATCTGGACTCACCCGGTGGCTCAGAAGGTAAAAATCTGCCTGCAATGCAGGAGACCCCAGTTTGATCCCTGGGTCAGGAAGATCCCCTGGAGAAGGAAATGGCAACCCGTTCCAGTACTCTTGCCTGGAGAGTTCCATGGACAAAGGAGTTTGGTGGGCTATAGTCCATGGGGTCACAAAGAGCTGGACATGAGGGACTAACACTTTCTATTTGAATATAAACTCACCTATTTTCCTCCAAATTCCATGCATTCCCCACTAAGCCATACCTAATTATAATATGGCAGAATAAACATTAAGCATCAACCTTGAAGAGTGAATGATGCCAGAACAATGGCCAACATCAGAAAGGAACAACTGAACATTAAATCCAGGATTACATTATTTAGAAATACTAAAGAGAAAATGGCAAATTACCTTTCTTAAATGACATTTTCTCTAAATCACTGCCATATACATGGTTAAGCTCCGGCTACTTAGGTCTTTTCCCAAGTAGAGCTCTTGAATTTGAAGGAATCAGTTCCCCCTGAATCTTGAGCTTTATCAGAATCACCTGGAGGGCTTGTTACCCCAAGATCTTGGGTCCAATACCCACAGTATCTGCTTCAGTGGGTCTGGGAAGAGCCCAATAATTTACATTACTAATAATTTTCAGGAGGTTCTGGTGCTGCTATTATGGGACTATATATTGAGAACTATTGTTCCTGGGGGGGGGGGGGGGAAGGAATGAATCTTGAGACATATTATGCAAATTTTGGAATTTCCTTTGTTTCTGTATGTATTTTCATTAATAAAATAATATCAACTATTGTAGAGAAATGGTAAGGAATGAAGATATATAGGCAGAGACTTTGGCACCGAGTAGGCACAGTACAAAATAGCAGTTATTTTAATCTTTATTTCTTATCTTTCCTTTGTTTGAAATCTGAAAAGTCTTTAATAGGTGGAAGACACCAGTTCACTTAAATTCAGTAGTCTATAAGCCTGGCTGACATGACAACCTTCTGAAGAGTTTTAAAATCCCAGTGTTTGGGCTTTATGCCAAAACAATTAAATCAGGGTTCTGCAGGATAGAACTTAACCATCAATAATGTTTAAAACTCTCCAGATGATTCTGATATGTAGCCAAGACAAACTAAATCACGGTTTTAGTTTCACAAACACTTGACTGTTTACTATGTGCCATTTACTTCAGAAAACTCTATGGACATTAAAATGAATGAAGCAAAATTCTTGACTTTAAGGGTCTTATAGTTTAGTCAAGGGCACATACACATAATGGATGTCTTCAATGCAATGACAGAAATATTGAGATGTGAGTATATACCAGATGCCATAAAGGCATAGAGAAGTGCAGCTGACCCTTGCCCAGCACTTTAAGGTAAAGTTTACTTGAGGTTCTGGCTTACTAATTCATAAATTACGTTTCTACTCATTCTTTTTTTTTTTCTTGAGTGTGTCAAGCATTGTGTTAGACACAATTATGATTCTCAGTCACTCAGTCGTGTCTGACCCTTTGCTACCCCATAGACTGTAGCCCGCCAGGCTCCCCTGTCCATGAGATTTCCTAAGCAAGAACACTGGAGTGGGTTGCCATTTCCTTCTACAGGGGATCTTCCTGACCCAGGGGCAAACCCGAGTCTTCTGCATTGAAGGCAGATTCTTTACCACTGAACCACCTGGAAAACCCCTTAGACATAATTACAATTGTGATAAATTCTACAAAAGAGAGGAAGAGTATCATGAAAACTAAGATCATGGTCCTATCACTTCATGGCAAAAAGATGGGGAAACAATGGAAACAGTGACAGACTTTATTTTTTTGAGGGGAGCTCCAAAATCACTGCAGATGGTGACTGCAGCCACGAAATTAAAAGACACTCACTCCTTGGAAGAAAAGTTATGACCAACATAAACAGCATGTTAAAAAGCAGAGCCATGTTTGCCAACAAAGGTCCATCTTGTCAAAGCTGTGGTTTTTCCAGCAGTCATGTGTGGATGTAAAAGTTGGACTATGAAGAAAATTGAGCTCCAAAGAATTGATGCTTTTGAACTGTGGTGTTGGAGAAGACTCTTGAGAGCCCCTTGGACAGCAGGGAGATCCAACCAGTCCATCCTAACAGAAATCAGTCCTGAATATTCATTGGAAGGACTGATGCTGAAGCTGAAACTCCCAATACTTTGGTCACCTGATGTGAGGAACTGACTCACCTGAAAAGATTCTGATGCTGGGAAAGACTGAAGGTGGGAGGAGAAGGGGATGACAGAGGATGAGATGGTTTGATGGCATCACCAACTCAATGGACATGAGTTTGAGTAAGGTCTGGGAATTGGTGATGGACAGCGAAGCCTGGCATGCTGTAGTCCATGGGGTTGCAAATAGTCGGACACAACTGAGTGACTGAACTGAACTGAACTGAACTGATCAAGTCAGAGAAGTTCTGGAACAGCCTGTATGTTTAAGGCATACATGCTTGAGTGGGCATCTAAAGAAACAGTAAAAATTATCAATATGAAGAAAAGGGACAGGAACTTATTCCAGGCAGAAGAGTAGTGAAAGCTCCATGATGGGAGGGAGCATGGTGATTTGAAGAACTAAAGGAAATCCAGAAGTACTGAGAGCAAGGGGTAGGGGGTGGGTAGGTTGTGGAGGATGAGGTTAAAACAGCAGGCAGGACCTTGTACACTATGTTATGACTTTTTTTATCTCAAAAGCTTTAGGAAGATTTTAAACAGAGAATGGAATCAGGTTTTTTGTTTTGTTTTGTTTCTTTTAGGATCAGTTTAGCTTGAGTGTAGGAAATCAATTCAAAGGAAGAAAAAGGACTTCCTTAATGGTCCATTGGTTAAGACTCCATCCTTTCACAACACACAGAATGGGTCAGTCCCTGGTCAGGGCAACTGAGATCCTGCATGCAGCATGGCGTGGCCAAAAAAATGGGGGGGGGGGGAACAAGGAAGAAGAGTAATTGAAGGAAAACCTGCTAAGGCTATGACATTCCTTTCAACAAGAGATAGTATAAGCATATTATTCACCCATTTCTTTTAATTGAAATATACTCCATATATCATTGTGTAAGTCTAATGAGTACATGTTAATTTATATATTGCAATATGACTGCCACTGTAGCAATAATTAGCACCTCTATCACATTACATAATTACACTTTCTTTTTGGTCCTTGGAATAATTAAGTTTTAGTCTCTTAGCAAGTTTGATAATTATCATATCATATTACTGTTTATATGTCCATTCTAATCTCTACGGTTTACGTACTACTCCTTGTAAGGTTATCTCCTAAAATAACATCTTTCCTGCTCCCCCATCTGCCATTCCCTGGTAAATATCACTGTATTCTGTTTTTACAGGAGAGCATTATTTAAATTCTACGTTTAAGTGATACCGTTTGTCTTTCCTATTTGTCTTTCAGTATTTGTCTTTCTCTCCAGGCTCTTCATTCTTCTGTACCCCATCCTTCAGACAAGGACACAGATGTGAGAAACCAGGCAGGAAAACTCTTGCTGAGCTACTGTAGAGTCATCAGTGTTCATAATGATTGCCATGAGCCAAGGAGAAAAGCATTTAGTGAGTTCTCTTTCTTTGGTCTAATAACGCAGAAAATATACCGTTTATCTCAACTACTGCTGCATTCCAAAAATAGGACCAGATAAATTCAATAATCTGAATATATGAGATAAAACTTATTTTAGCTTTATTTTCCCTTTTATTATGCAAGTTTAATGTCTTCTTTTTCAAAAAAAAAGAAAAAAGTGTCAAAGATTATCTGATTCTATGCCCTTTTTTCCAGAATTTCAGGAATATTACCTAAAGATTTATAAGTTTGATTTGCTTTGGAGCCTGTTTACATGTAAATAGGGTCATTAACTGTGACGTCTACAGGGGTCAGATAGTTCCTGCAAGTTGTGACAAGCAGTCTGGGAAAGAAAAAAATCAAACAATCTGAAAGATTCCCTGCCATCACTAAAGCACTCCAGCAGGGACACTGAGGTTTAAGCTCAACCATCACCAGTAGACTTCTCCTTTGGAAAGGGGCAAAGGGAATAACTATCACCCTTACACTCTAAAGGATCATAAGATCACCCCAATGTGCCTGTGCAGAGGGCAATCTTCTCAAAAAATCAGTCTCTACCTCCCTACAGTAAGACTCATCTTCTTCTTTCCCCCATTTATCTACCTCTTTTTCCATGAATTGGTATAATGTATCTTAGAGCCTCTGCAGCTGCTGCTGCTAAGTCACTTAAGTCGTGTCCAACTCTGTGCGATTCCATAGATGGCAGCCAATCAGGCTCCCCCATTCCTGAGATTCTCCAGGAAGAACACTAGAATGGGTTGCCATTTCCTTCTCCAATGTATGAAAGTGAAAAGTGAAAGTGAAGTCGCTCAGTCGTGTCCGACCCTCAGCAACCCCATGGACTGTATCCTTCCAGGCTCCTCCATCCATGGGATTTTCCAGGCAAGAGTACTGGAGTGGTGTGCCATTGCCTTCTCTGTTAGAGACTCTACCACACTGTAAAATTTTTACAGCTAAACAGCACTCATCTTGACGTGCCTACAGATTACTACAGACAATGAGAACAGAACATTCTCAAATTTTATGGTGCAGAATAAATGACCTAGGAACCATGTTACATGTCCAAACCATGAGAAACATTCATCTGATCAGAAAAAAAAAAAAAAAGCAACTTCTTACTTTGTTGAAATTACCTTTTTGATATTGTGGAAGACAAATAATGGGTTAGCTCAAAAGTTTGTTCGAGTTTTTCCATAAAATGTTAGGAAAAACCCAAACAAACTTCTTGGCCAAGCCAATAATGGTGGAACTAGAATTCATATTATCGTATTTGAGTTAATTAATAGTCATGCATCTCAAGGGAAAAGATTTAGCACAAGTTCAATAAAAACTGACACTGAGACAAAAATGAATATTATTTTGGCTTCTTTGCAAAGACTAAAAAATTATTGGTTTACATTTACATGATTTATTTACTATGCAACTCTCAATACAGATTTTTTTTTAAATGTCCATAACCCTATATTATTAATCATAGTTGCTTTGTGACTATGGATAATTATGGTCTGTTAAAATAGTACAAGTTAACATGAAAAAAATCTAAGAATCATACTCTTCATAGTTTAGATGCCAACTTAAGCTCTGAATAAAGCATTACAAGTAACCTAGTATTTCAATGGATGACACACAGAAGAACTCAGTTGTTGACTGAGAACATACTTTCTAAATTTGGCCTACACTCAATTATTGACATTTGACTCCAATTGAGGACATCAGTAGAGAAGGAAAACTAAATAAGCTCTCCCCATTAAGACCCCCTGACTCCAAAATAACAATGCTACATCCTGTACGTACAGTGAAATTCTCTCACAAAATCCTAGAGTCAGGATTATCAACATGTGAGGTTTTTCTCTACACCAGGAAACTTTTCAGGACAGTAAATTTGAGTAACTTTGAGAAGAATTAAAAAAGCAAAGACATTACTTTGCCAACAAAGGTCCGTCTATTCAGAGCTGTGTTTTTTCCAGTAGTCATGTATGGATGTGAGAGTTGGACTATAAAGAAAGCTGAGTGCCAAAGAATTGATGCTTTTGAACTGTGGTCCTGGAAAAGACTCTTGAGAATCCCTTGGACTGCAAAGAGATCCAACCAGTCTATCCTAAACAACATAAATCCTGAATATTCATTGGAAGGACTGATGCTGAAGCTGAAACTCCAAAAATCTGGCCACATGATGTGAAGTGACTAATTGGAAAAGACCCTGATGCTGGGAAAGACTGAAGGCAAGAGGAGAAGGGGACGACAGAGGATGAGATGGTTGGATGATATCACTGACTCAATGGACATGAGTTTGAGTAAGCTCTGGGTGTTGGTGATGGACAGGGAAGCCTGGGGTGCTGCAGTCCACGAGGTCGCAAAGAGTAAGACACAACTGAGTGACTGAACTGAACTGAGAAGTCTTCGTATTTTCCCCTGCTTCTGTATTGCCATGTGAAACTGAAGACATGTGTGGTACTCTTGACAGTTTATTGTGTTGGGTGATTTTCTCATAATACATTGAAAATGTCTCTGGAGTTTTCCATTTTGGGAAGATTGGGTTTGATTACATTCACTGATAAGAAAGATAGGTCTTTCCATTATTAATATCATTAGAAGGAGAGGTTTTTGATCACTTGTCACCATAAACAGTAGCAAGTAAAACAGAATGAATGTTTACACATAAAATTTATACAAAGAGAAAAAACATAATTACATATTTAACATATAGCTGAGCAGTTCTCTACGCATACAAAAAAAGTCAACATAACATAGTGAAAAATAAATTTAATCAAAAAATTCAATATTTCTTCAAGCCAAAAAAATAATTAAAGCCAAAAAATTGGTGATATATTTAAGTAAATGGTAATAAAATTAATAATTGAATTATACACACAGATGTTTAAACAATACTAAGACTAGAAAAGATAAATTGAATAAATAAAATATTATTCACAATGAAACTAAAGAAAAATCCCTGAAAATAATAAATTGTTATTTAAGTACATACTAAAATATATGTGTACATTCCAATTCCAAGGAAAGGCAGTGCAAAAGAATGCTCGAACTACTGCACAATTGCACTCATCTCACATGCTAGTAAAGTAATGCTCAAAACTCTCCAAGCCAGGCTTCAGCAATACATGAACCGCGAAATCCCTGATGTTCAAGCTGGTTTTAGAAAAGGCAGAGGAACCAGAGATCAAATTGCCAACATCCGCTGGATCATGGAAAAAGCAAGAGAGTCCCAGAAGAACATCTATTTCTGCTTTATTGACTATGCCAAAGCCTCTGACTGTGTGGATCACAATAAACTGTGGAAAATTCTGAAAGTGATGGGAATACCAGACCACATGACCTGTCTCTTGAGAAATCTGTAGGCAGGTCAGGAAGCAACAGTTAGAACTGGACATGGAACAACAGACTGGTTCCAAATAGGAAAAGGAGTGCCTCAAGGCTGTATATTGTCACCCTGCTTCTTTAACTTATATGCAAAGTACATCATGAGAAACGCTGGACTAGAAGTAACACAAGCTGGAATCAAGATTGCCGGGAGAAATATCAAAAACCTCAGATATGCAGATGACACCACCCTTATGGCAGAAAGTGAAGAGGATCTAAAAAGCCCCTTGATGAAAGTGAAAGTGGACAGTGATAAAGTTGGCTTCAAGCTCAACATTCAGAAAACGAAGATCATGGCATCTGGTCCCATCACTTCACGGGAAATAGATGGGGAAACAGTGTCAGACTTTATTTTTGGGGGCTCCAAAATCACTGCAGATGGTGACTGCAGTCATGAAATTAAAAGTTGCTTACTCCTTGGAAGAAAAGTTCTGACCAACCTAGATAGCATATTCAAAAGCAGAGACATTACTTTGCCAACTAAGGTCCGTCTAGTCAAGGCTATGGTTTTTCCTGTGGTCATGTATGGATGTGAGAGTTGGACTGTGAAGAAGGCTGACCGCCGAAGAATTGATGCTTTTGAACTGTGGTGTTGGAGAAGACTCTTGAGAGTCCCTTGGACTGCAAGGAGATCCAACCAGTCCATTCTGAAGGAGATCAACCCTGGGATTTCTTTGGAAGGAATGATGCTAAAGCTGAAGCTCCAGTACTTTGGCCACCTCATGCGAAGAGTTGACTCATTGGGAAAGACTTTGATGCTGGGAGGGACTGGGGGCAGGAGGAGAAGGGGACAGCTGAGTATGAGATAGCTGGATGGCATCACGGACTCGATGGACGTGAGTCTGAGTGAACTCCGGGAGATGGTGATGGACAGGGAGGCCTGGCGTGCTGCAATTCATGGGGTTGCACAGAGTCGGACACGACTGAGCGACTGAACTGAACTGGCAGTGTTTATATGGATATATATTGAGTATACTTACTTTTATATATGATTATATAAATATACTCAAGAGACTACAGTCACAAGAAACATGCCTAGGGAGATGGATATGCTTGATTAAATACTAGACCATAATGGATAAAATTTGGGGGTCTGAGTATACTTCATGTGTAGAGTAGGGTAAGGGAGTTAGAGAAGGCAAGGTTTGGAAAAAGAATGAGACCAGCACTTTACAGGGATAGATCACCTTTAATGAGGCGAGAAGGGGCAGCAGTCAGATTAGTGAGCTGCCGCACTAACCCAAGAAAAGAGTAAGTATATATAGGCACATATGTGGAAATCTACTGTCTTAAGGGGGCCTATTCTTCTTCAAGGTTGTTTAGAGTAGTTATCTCCTAAATGGCTGGGGCAAGGGATTCTGGAGATGGGCCAGAGGCTGGACTGGCTGGGAACTGGGCATAATCAATCTAAATGTCCATTTTTTTTCTTCAGGTGAGAGAGTTCTTTGTTTTGCATTCAATGGTGGGGAGGATCTGGAGGGGAGTTTTAAGTCCAGGCTATTTTGAGCCATGTAACTTTCCTTCAGGTAGGATGAATATGAAATATTTGGGGACTATGTTAGCCAGCCTCTAAGTTGGTCTCCCCAGGTCCTCACCATCTGGTAGTCCTCTCCAGCACTGAATTAGACCTGACTCATGTGACACACAAAAAAGTGAAAGTAACAGACATTTCCATCTTTATCTTCTGCCTACTCAGCCGGGGACAATCCTAGAACCACGTCATGGGGACACTCAAGTTGTGCTGAAGCGAGTTTCATGTAGAGAAACCTGAGGCCTCGTGCCATCAGCAAGTACGGGTGAACCAAGCTCAACCTTGGCTGTATATCTTCCAGCCTCAGTCAAGCCATCAGATGATTGCAGCCCAGCTGATACCTGACTGCAACATCATTAAAGCAAGAACCGTCCACCTAAGCCAATCCCCAGTTCCTTATACACACAAACTGTGAAGAAAGTTTTTTTTTTTCAAAGTCACTAAGTTTCAGGTAATTTATTGCATAGTAAAATAAAACTAATACAGATGGTGTATATGTATGTGTGATGTGTGTGTGTATGTGTGGGTGCAAATGTATCCAATTAGTAGTTAGGCTGTATATAATCTATGGATTTAATTTTTAGTCCATCTTTAAGATAAAGTTCTTTGTTAGTAAAGATGGTAATATAGCAGATTATATATTGCCTAAAAACACTACTGACAGTGACTGAACTGAACTGAACTGAAGGGCAGTATAAATCACACAACCATTTGGAAAACACTTTTTCAATATATAAAAAGACCCTTAAAATATTTTCTATCTGAATGCCTATTTCAATCAAAAATAATTATTTGAAATATATCAACCACTTAAATATAAGGAATAAAACTATAAAACTCTCAGAAGCAATCCTAAGGTTAAAATTTCATGACCTTGAATTTGGCAATGTATTCTTAGATATAGTAACAAAAAGCATGTGTAATAAGAGAAAAAATAGATAAATCATACTTCATCATAATTTTTTAAATGCATGCACCAAAGGACATTATCAAAAAAGTGAAAAGACAATATACTGAGTAGAAGAAAATATTTGCAAGCCTTATGTTTGATAATGGTCTGCTATCTGGAATGTCTGAATAGCTCTCAAACTCAACTACAATAAGAAAAAAAAAAAGGTAACAGACATGAATAGGCATTTCTCCAAAGAAGAAACCACAAAAGGCACACAAGCATATTAAAATACACTTAACATCATTAGTCTAATTATGGAGGTTTACACCTAAACCACAATGAGATACCAATTAGGATAGCTATAATAAGAAGAATGGAAAATAACAACTGGTGAGGATTCAGACAAACTGGTACATTTTACACGTTGCCAGTATGAATGTAAAATGGTGCAGCAATTTTAGAAAGTTGTTTAGTGGTGTCTCAAAAAGATAAATAGAATTATCATATTACCCAATGATTCTACACCTCAATATATTTACCTCCAAAGACAAAAATATGTAATCAAAAAACTTGTGTACAAACGTTCACAGCAGCACTATTTATAATGGTCAAAAAGTGGGGGGAAAAGCCAAATAACCTTCCATGGATGAATGGATAAAGAAACATGGTACAAACATATAATGAAATAGTATTCAACTATAAAAAATAATAAAGTATTAATATATATTATAATTCATATAAACCTAAAAAAATAGGTGTAGGAAACAAGATGAAAGGTCATATACTCCATGATTCCATTTGTGTAGAATATCCAAAATAAGTGAATTCATAGGTAGAAATTAGATTCATGATTATGAGAGTGTAGAGCAGGGAAGAATGAGGAATTACTGATTAATGGGAATAGGCTTTTCTTCTGGGATGATTAAAATGTTTCGGAACAAAATAGAGTGTTTGAACAGTATTGTGAATGTATTAAATACCACTGAATTGTACATTTTAATATAGTTAATTTTGTTAACTATTGTGAATTTCAGTTCAGTTCAAATTTTGTTATATCTTTTCATTCATAAACTCCTTTTTTAAAAATGGATCCCATAAGATATTAATTCAAGAAAAGGGGGATACACTCAAAAACAGTTTCAAAACTGTCTAAAACAATACTTGACATATGATAATTCTTGTTTCTCTAATTTTTTTTTATCTAGGGAGATAAAAGGAATAAAACACACCAAAATAATTTGAGTGGATGTGTTGGGTTGGTTGGAATTTATATGAACTTTTTCCCTGTTTCTGTTAATGGGCATTATCTGTGTGTGCACACACACTGATAGACACATTGGGTAATCACAACATTTAATTTCTTTAAAACCAATTATCCCAAATTGCCATCTCAGGGTACACCATCATTTCTATTAAATTGTCTTTAATTTGGATTCAACAAAATTTATACATTTATTTTTTTTTCTCACTAAATTGTCAGTCTCTGGGCTAGTCTGAATTGACTGCTATACCTCAAAGACTTAATGTTGCTTCCAAGAAGCAACATGTAGTCTCATGTAGTCTGCCCACCTGGAATGTTTTTCTATTCATCCTTACCTATTTGACTCTCAGAGCCCAACCCATGCTTCCCTTTCTATCATGATTATCTTGAATGGAATTTTTTCTGTTGTTTAATATCACCATGCCTATAACGCATCCTTCAAGGGTCTATGTGGATATAAGTGTTTGAGTGGTATCACCTCTAACTGATTGTATGTTTCTTAAAGAAGGAGCTTCAATCTTGTATGTGCCTATAGGTGCACATACCACACCCTGCAGAATTATAGTCCAGGAGTTTGTACTTAAAAGATGATAAATAAATAAGAATATATGAATGTAGTATAGAAGATTATTAAATTTCATTTGATCATTTTTTACTTATTAATGTAAAGTGAGCTTCCTCTCACTTCCAAAGACTATGTCAATAAAATATCTCATTCTTTCTGAAATTAAGCAAAAATAAAAAAGGGGGTTATTAAGATTGATCTATAGGTATATTTTGGTGTTGTGTATATTTTCACATAATTCTGATATATTTTTCCCCAGTATCCAAAGTCAACCTAATTTTGCATATTACATTCCAGAGTAGCTAAGTGTGACCCAGTTGATATATAGTTTAAGAAAATTTTCCTAGCTATAGAGATGAAATATTTTCTGCTATAAGTTTTATTGATTACAATATTACATTTAAATCCATAATACATTTTGAGATTTTACATAATGTGAAACTTAAGTCAGTATATTTATGGGGCTTTTGCTTGCTTGATTTGCCCATGGATGTCCAATTGCTTCAGGACCACTTGTTGAAAGTACTGTTTTTCTGCCACTGAATTGCTTTTGCACTTCTGTCAAAAGTCAGTTAGGCAGATTTGGATGTGTATATTTTTGAGTTCTATTTTCTGTTTCATTGATCTGTGTGTTTATCCTTCTGCTAGTTCTACACGTCTTAATTATTACTGAAAGCTATATAATGTCATTTTAACTAAAACTCTTTAGATAAATATTATTTCAAAACCTTAAGGAAATTGTATTATTTTTGCTTCTGAAACAAGCATTTTTCCTACATAGTTTTCAAAATCTCAATGAATAGAACACAAAACAAAGGTGAAGGAAAAGGGTCAAATTTTATAACAGAAAAAAAATGTCTTTGATTACAATCTCCTTGTCTTTTGTAGTATAAATTCACTATTTTAAATAAGAAACATAAACTTGTCCAAAAATATAGCATATGTATATTTCAAAAGACTAAAACCATCAAGGAGAGGGTTCTTTGAACTGTAAAATGTCATGTGCTCAAAGGCTTTCAATGCATTATATGAACCTTTCTGCTTTAAGTCTATAAATTTTTATTATCTGCCTTAAACCACACAAAACTTCCTTGAATAATTTCCAATCATTTATTTTCTAAAGAATCTAATCTGCTGAACTGCCTTCTCAACATTTACTTTGCTTTTTAACAGTGCAAATTATATCTAAGTATAAGATACTCCACAACCATGCATATTACTCTAATTGTGCTATAGAGCTGACATGGAATAATGAAATGCTAATTGCAATTAGAACATTTTATTTATTCAGAATTGATTCCTTGCCTTATTCCACTTTCATAATTTTCTACAACTATAGGGTTATGCTCAAACACCACCAAATAATCCATTGACCATAAACTGAATTAATGTTTTTACCAGTTCCCTCCAACAATACACATTGTAGCTCAGGGAACAACTATTAGGAAATTCCTTAATCAACATATACATATGACAGTTAATTCTCACATATTAAGCCTTATGTGGGAACATCAAAAGCCCCTATTTTTTGGATTTGCTGAGTTCTACCACACTTCCCACTAAAAGACGTGGCTTTGTATCTAGCCAGTACCTTGCAGATTGCTCCAGTAATTTACTAGCTAGGTATGAAAGAAAGGACAGTATCACCAAAATTCTCTTGTGCCATCTTAGTTATCAATAATCACCAATAGCTATTGGACATGCCAAATTTTCTCTAGAGTAGATGACACAAAAAACTATGAACTGTTACCTGAGTGCACTACAAATAAAACATTTTTGCAAAGAAGTTCATTCCTTTACCTGTTTGACATCATATGCCAGAAGAACATATTTTAAATCTGGTGAAACTGAATGTCTTGATGCTTTGAAGGTTACCTGAAAGTAAAAAAAAAAAAAAAAAACACAATTATTTTAAAACATTTAATAACAGAAAGATTAATAAGCATTTAGATATGTAAATATTAGAAATATCTCCATTATCCTCATAATACTGTAAAATAAGCATTCTCATTCACACTTTAAGTCTAAACAGTCATGAACACAGATGGACATAAAAACTTGGAAGAGCCTATATTAGACATTTCATTAAGAAAAATATTTGCCCCATATGTCCTCTACATTTTAACACTATAGACTAGGTTAATATTTTCATTATAGAAACAAAAACAAAACATCATTGAATTTCTTCAAAGTAATCAAAATGCTTTTATATTTGCATGCTGGATCAATCAAAAGGAAAAGAAATAGTGGCATTCTATGGTGTCATGATATTCTGTCTTTGCATTTTAGTTTTACCACTGGTTATACATTTATATTTTTAAAAAGACTTATATTAAAGAAAAAATCTCCTTAAAGAAAACCCCCAGAGTAAATGTTGTAATTATCTTGATTACTATATATATATATATGTGGCATATACAGCTTCCCTGGTGGCTTAGATGGTAAAGAATCCTCCTAGATGTGGGAGACCTGGGTTCAATCCCTGGATTGGGAAGATCCCTTGGAGAAGGGAATGGCTACCCACTCCAGTATTCTTACCTGGAGAATTCCATGGACAGAGAAGCCAGGTGGGCTACAGTCCATGGAGTCGCAGAGTTGGACACAACTGAGCGACTTTCGCTTTCAAGTTCATACAAACTTGACATGTGTTTATATGGTATATAAACAACTATGCTACAGATGTTCTATTTTGAGCCCTTCATTTTACCATTGAATAGATCTGATATAGAGAGTGGGGAAATTGTTTTATTTGAAGTAGAGTTTATATGTAGCTTCAAATCTAGAGAAGGCAAGGAAATTGAGTTGACGCATCAAAAGCCTACAAAATACAAACAAAAAAATGAACTCTATATGGATTTTAAGCAAACTAATTTTTAATGATTTTTGCAGAGAAATACATGTATAAATAATTGTACACAGGGCAGTTTCCACAACACTTCTCCAAGAAAAAACAAAGAAGGATGAAGTCAAGGTTTTAGTACTTATAAATTTTCAAACATATTGGAAAGGATAGGAAACTCCGACTAACCAACATTTAGCAAACTCTCTGTGGTATAATAGAAATATGTATTGGGGCTTTTTCCCTGGCTCCTGACACAGAGCTTCTAAAATGCTTGGGGGAACTTCCCTGGTGGCCCAGTAGTTGATACTCCAGGTTTCCTCTGCAGTGGGCATGGGTTTGATCTGTTTGGAAAACTAAGAACTTATATACCCTGCAGCACCACCAGATAAATAAATAATTGAAATCTTTTTTTTTTAATTTTTATTTTATTTTAAAAAAAAAAAATTTTTTTTAAATGATTTAAACAATAAAATCCTTGGAATTTCTTGAGTAATAGAAGGGTCTTTTGTTATTGATAACTAGCCCACTTTGACCATATCTGATAAAAGTTATTGAGATTACTCCAGAAGTAGGGGTGAGGGAAGAGTGACTAGATAGCTTCTGGATGGGGGCTGGTTACCAGAAGAACCAACCACCTGATTAGAGGGGTAGCACTTTGAACCCTACTTGGAGGTCAGGAAGGGTGGTGGCACTGGAGATGAAGTTTAATCACATTGCCAGCAATTTAACCAACCAGTCCTAGCTAACAAAATCTCAGTGAAAACCTCTGAATGATGAAATTTGTAGAAGCTTCCTTGATGATAAACATATTGGTGTAGCAGGAGAGGATGCATATCAACTCTGAGAGAGAGACTGTGCTTAGGACCCTTCTTCATTTACCCTATTTACCTCTTCATCTGGCTTTTCATTTGTATTCTTTATAATAAACCAGTGATCATAACTATAGCTCTTTCTGTATCATTCTATCAAATTATCAAATTGGGGGCAGTCACTGTGTCATTAACCTGTGGGTTTTTCACTAACTCTGGGGAATTAGTATCAGAAAGAATTGAATTGTAAGTCTGTGCTGTGCTTAGTCACTCAGTGGTGTCTGACTCTGCAACACCTTGGACTGTAGACTGCCAGGCTCCTCTGCCCATGGGATTCTCCAGGCAAGAATACTAGAGTGGGTTGCCATTTCCTCCTCCATGGTATCTTCCTGACCCAGGGATCCAGCCCATATCTTCTTGGTCTCCTGCACTGCAGGCTGATTCTTTAGCTGCTGAGCCATGGAAAAGCACCCCCTTACACACACACCCAGAGAATTGCTGAAATAACATAGTTTTTTTTTTTTTCATTTCTCAGCTAGATATGCAAGAGAATGGAGTGCTCTAGGAGAAAATACTTTTACATGGTAATGTTAATTTAGAAGAGGCGTTGTTTATATTCATCCATCTTATACCAGCCACTTTACAAGAACAGAATAATTGTTGGTAATAACTCATCTGAAGAAATTTGCTTTTCATTTTTTTCAAAAAGCCATTTCAATAATAATGAAAATAACAACAAACTACAATCACAACAGCGGAGCTACCATCACAATTAGTAGAGCTATCATGTATCATATTATAAGCTCTGAAATTGCTTTGAACTCTGTTCTCAACACTCCTCTCATGACAAAGCTGTAAGGTTCAGTTCAGTTCAGTTGCTCAGTCGTGTCCGACTCTGTGCGACCCCATGACTTGCAGCACTCCAGGCCTCCCTGTCCGTCACCAACTCCCAGAGTTCACTCAAACTCATCTAGCCATCTCATCCTCTGTTGTCCCCTGTTCCTCCAGCCCCTAATCCCTCCGAGCATGAGTCTTTTCCAATGAGACAACTCTTCGCATGAGGTGGCCAAAGTACTGGAGTTTCAGCCTTAGCATCATTCCTTCCAAAGAACACCCAGGACTGATCTCCTTTAGAATGGACTGGTTGGATCTCCTTGCAGTCCATGGGACTCTCAAGAGTCTTCTCCAACACCACAGTTCAAAAGCATCAATTCCTCGGTGCTCAGCTTTCTTCACAGTCCAACTCTCGTATCCATGCATTACTACTGGAAAAACCATAGCCTTGATTAGATGGACGTTTGTTGGCAAAGGAATATCTCTGCTTTTGAATATGCTATGTAGGTTGGTCATAACTTTCCTTCCAAGGAGTAAGCTGTAAGGTAGGTAGCCTTATTCTAATTTTTTCACTAACTTAGTGTATGTAGAAATAATGGATATTAGCCTGTATGGAATTCAGAGTCACATAGAGAACACAAGGTCCTCTCTCTCACATGAATGCAGCATTAGGAGGTGCATTGTTACACAGATGAAGAGGTTCGGTGTTATTTAAAAATTGGTTAAATGGGCAATACCTATCATTCCAGTCCAATGGGAATTCGAAAACTAATAATAACAGTTCTTAAATTTTTGTCAAGGTCACAGAGAAGGATACATCATGAAAGAATGAAGGAGGATCTCCTTTCACAAGCCCTGCGCCAACAGGAGGGTCTTTCTTGTTTTCACTCCTTTCTTTCCTTCCTCTCACCCTCCTTCCTCCCTTCCTTCCTTCCTCCGTCCCTCCCTCTCTCCTTTTTCCTTCTTTCCTTCCTTCCTCCTTCGTTCCCTCCTTCCTCCTTTCTCTCTTTTTTTAGAGAGCTACACTGTCTGAAGTTTGAATTAAAGAAAATCTCATCTCCCTTGTCCCCATCCACTCTCATATGATGTTGCTCACACAAATTAACTTCACACGTTCACAGGTGCATCTGAGCCTCTGGTAACAACATTTTAGTATCTTTTACAGTTCCGACAATTATCTAGTCTGGCACTTTATTAATTATCACTATACTGCCTCCAAGTTTATGCAGCATACAACCTGGGAAACATTCCAAATACCTTTTCAGAGGCCCAAGCTGTAGAAACTACTCTAAATTTAGAGAGCTGTGCACAGGTGGTGCTGCAAAGAGACTTGCTGATGATACACATATAAGACAGACATTCTTGCTGCTTAGCTAAGGGACGTAGAAATCTCAGGAAAAATCCCTCTTAGCATAAGCCATTTACATTATCATCTGTTGCATCTGGGAGATTAATTCTTCCTAGCAGACCCCAGAGACCCTTTGGTGTACACTGACCCTAATTACAGACATTAATATAGTTCCAGTTGACTCTCAACTTGATAAGGTCACAAATTAGCATTTTGGGAAGTTTATTATTGCCAATAATGCTATTTTGTTACCTATATATTTAATCACTTCATTACTATTGCAATAAAAGGATGCAGAGATATTTTCTACATGTGCTTATTGGTATTTTCAGCAGTGATGCTTACTAATGCATTTTTGGACAAAGAGCATTAAAATGCATGAACTCTGCCATCTAGGAACATTCAATTAAAGCCATGTCAGGTAAGAGAAACAGAAAAACAGATATGCCAGTTGTTAATATACCAACAATGAAAACAAGACATCTGATCAAGTTGAGAAACAAACGCATACTTTCAGGCAGCTTGGGAAGATTCTGTAGTACCTCATTCTGTATATCACTCAACTATACCAAAACTAACTTACTTAACGTTCAAAATAAGATGAGCATCATGGTAAACACTGAAGGTGCCACAAAGTTGAAAAACAAAGCCATTAGAAATTTTCCCATCTCAAACTGGGCAGGATAAGACAAGAACTGTGTTTTTCCATGATAGAGCAGGAGTCCAAAATCCAAATGACTTAAAAGACTGGGTTTGTAGTGATAGAAAAGGGATGTCTGAGTACACTGAGGCCAAATAGACTAGTGGGCAAGTATCCCCTAGGCTAGGTTATCTAAAGGAGCAGTAGCCCCTTGGTTTCAAATAACCATTATCATTTAAGAAATTATATACAGTAGGTCTAATATAATTTACCGTCATGGTTTTAAAATTATAGCTCAGTATTTTGAAATATGTATGGCTACCAGATTCTGCCTAGGGACTACTAGTTTGCTAACTTTTGGTAAAGCAATAACTGCCATAAGGATAAAGGTGAGGCGGTGCAATCCTGGGAGAGTTACAGAAAAGAATGGTATATACTTCATATACTTGGCGGTAAAGTCAGTGAAAACTTCATAATCCAGTGTTTTCCAGTTATATGAAATTGCAGACTATATTATGAGAACAACCTTCAAAAATATACACAAAGCTTTAAAAGAGGTGTGGCCAGCCCCATGGATTAGTGCTAATCCATGAATAGTGAAATTTAAAGCCAAGGAAGCAATAAAGTCAGATTCAAATTTAGAATAATTCCTCTGACAATTGGGTGGAAAAGAAAATGAGCTGGTTCTAATGATATCTTGAGGTCAATTAGATCTGGGAAGAGGTTCTCATTGTCATCCAGATGAGCAATGTCAAGAAGTTTAGAAAGAGCCAAGGGCATAGAAACAAGGGGACATACGCAAGGGAGATGGTTGATAAAAACAAAATAATTTAATGACTATATTTGAAAACCAAGAAAAGAAACTGTACAAAACAAATATGGGTTTTCATGTTTTTAATCCATGGGTTAATGCTGTTACTGCAACCTCAGTTGGGGAAAAGCAAAAAAAAAAAAAAAAAGGCATATTTTGAGGAAAATTTTAGACATATCATTTTTAGATAATGCTGTGGTTATAATCCCTGTGGAAACCTAATAGGGGATGTTTAAGATTTTCGTGCAAAAGCCTGAAATTTAAATGAAATATCTGGGACTTTATGGAGTATTACATAAAAGGTTACATCCAATGCAAATTAATTCCCAAATAAAAGGAAAAAATTCTCAAACACCATGTTCTACCATGGGTGGAGCAGAAACAATACAGTTATTTTGAGTAATGTTTACTATTACTTTTATTCTTTGAATGTGTTTTCTTTATCATTGTATTATTATTCAATCTGTCCCACCTGCTGTAACAGCATCACCTCTCCCTACTCCTTATTTGAGTTCTATTTATCTCAAAGATCATTCTAATTCTCCCCCTTTAAGCCTTTTCTATCCTGTTCAGCACAAGTGATTCATCCGAGTCACATGTATATAATTATACGTACACTCCATCCCATCATTGATCACTGTTTCTGATTGCTCTTCTGGGTTGTTTGGAATCTCAATTTACATGTATTGTCACAGTAATGCCCCTATTAACAGGCTCCATTGCAATGATTCATTCTTGTCAGAAACATTATAACTGGAGGTAGAAATAGATAATGATGGTATTCTAAGTTGTCAGATATTGAATATCATGGCAAGAAATCATTAAACACAAACTTAAATGTCAGAAGTGCCAGAAAATATAAAATATGCATTTGTATGACTTAAGGATGAGAAAAGACTGAGCAAAAGAAGAAGAATTAGAGATTGAATTAAAAATAAAACAAAAGTTGGTAAGAAAACTTGGGTGCTTTAAAATTGAGAAATGTCAGATGCATAAGAACTGTACAGTTTGGGTGAATATTATTCTGGATCTTGTAACATGCTGGTGATAAATAAATAAATAAATAAATATATTTATGTATGCTGAGTGTTAAGTTTGCTTCAGTAGTATCTGACTTTTTGTGATCCTATAGACTGTAGCCTGTCAGGCTCCTCTGTCCATGGGATTCTCCAGGCAAGAACACTGGAGTGGGTTGCCTAGCCCTCCTCCAGGGGATCTTTCTGACCTAGGGATCAAACCTGTGTCTCTTACATCTCTCCTGCATTGACAAGTGGGTTCTTAAACCAATAGTACCACCTGGGAAGTCCGAATACATGCATAGGCATCTCTATTTAACAACAACAAAAATACTGATCTAAAAACTTTAGCTGGAGAATCCACTAAGTCTTAGCGTGTAAAAGAGTACATTTTCAACAAACATAGAATGATAAAAACAAGAAAACAAAACAGGTCTTTGAGAACCGTATGGTCTTTTTTTATTTTCTGCTCTCTTCACCTCATCCAACCAAAATGACTGCACACACATAAACACAAATACTCCTCATGTTAAATTATTTGGCTATAATGTCCCTAATTGTCTAATTTAATTTTAAACTGGTAATTTTAATAACTGACAAAAATGCTTTGAAAAGTCATCTCTTATTCTAGAAACAATAAAATATTACATTTTCAAATGTTTTGAAAAAGTTTCTTTTGCAACACAGTCTATAAGTGATTGTGAAATGATCATAAGGAAAGATTTCAAAAAGCCAGTTGAACTTAAGTGAATGGCAGGAGAGAAATAGTTACTATATCATTGATAAAAAGGGAAAGAGGACTGAGAGAAGGCAGAAAAGAATACAAACCAAATTGCAGTTTATTATGTGATACCAAAGATGGGGTCTCTTTCTCTGCCTAACTTCAAATAAAAGGAACAAGGACGAGGCAAAGAGATTACCTTCTATCTTGCAGATCTAAATAAAAACATGATTGTTTGTTACCACCATAACTGTGTTTATATGCAAAGATTTAAAAAATCAGACCATTATTGTATTTTTTAATGTCGTCTTTTCTTAGCTACCCAATTACTTAGAAGAGTGTTTGAATTATATTTCTTTGTGATACCTAGAACATTCATCTTGTATAAACATTAAATATGGTCACTCTTTTTTTCTTGGAAACTTGCATTTTATAGATACTAGAATAGTTTATTGAAATACTCATTGAAGAAAATGCCATGGCACCAGTAGGTAGCTCTTAAGACTATTAAATCAGTACTTACTAACTCATGTAAAATGCATCACATATACCTTCATTGCTCAATAAACATGAATAGCCAATTAATATTCTATTGATTTGGATCATATTCTATACACTAAAACATTTAAAAAACAATATTTTATCTTTAATAGAAGGTGACAGCTAATGGTCTCTGAGTTCTATTAGTAACTTAAAACAGGGACAACTAGGTGACTTTGAAAAGAATGTCAGTATTCCTCCACTCAAGAATACAATAAATTAGAAAAGTTTAAGCTGGGGAAAGTATAGAGATACTATAAATTACAAAATTATGCAAATTATTTCTCTGAAGTCAGCTGTGCTACTCTGATTCTTCTTGTCTTAATGTTTCCTAATCGCAATATTTCAAACATTTTTAAAATGGATGCTATTACATTTAGGCAAAGAATATAACATACTAACTGTAATGTATTAAAGAATACAGTAGATAGAAATGTTATGGAATCCTAATAATATATCACATTAGGATTCCTGGATAAGTTTTCCTAATCATGGTCTAATATGATTTATTCAATATAATATTTATAAGATAGGTTGATTAGACTCCTCCAGTAGAAAATTACTTAAGTACAATTTTTGTTAATATTCCATTAGGTAAATATTAGAGAGAAAAATCTAGTTAATAGAGTTAGTATTTTAAAATATGATATAGGAATTTCAAGTATTTTTGTCAGTGATATGACTTCATATCTGGCATAGGCCAGGGTATGGTTATCAAGAACTTTGCAATTTTTACATTTTAAAAAGAAAATATAAAGACCAATATTGCTTCATAAAAAAATTAACCTGGCTAAATCTTTAAATATGAGGAAAACACAGGACAATACTAATGCTGTAAAGATTAAATTTTCTTGAGACATGATCATAAGTTGGTATGACATCATTAGTTTAGCATTGCCATAAGTAATTTCAAAGAAGCTAAGAGAACATAGGTTAGTAATGAAAAAGAAAATTATTTGTTGAGATTTAATGTATTCTGGTATATTCTTCAATAATATCAAGTTTGATATCTACTTTCTCTTATTTTCTATCTTTAATAAAATCATAATATATAAATAGTATAACATTAATTTGCTGTTTTCATCTTAATAGACTTTCAATGCATGGAATTAGACTAATAACTTTTCTGTCAGACCTGAGTTTGATCCCTGGGTTAGGAAGATCCCTTGGAGAAGAGAAAGGCTACCCATCCCAGTATTCTGGCCTGGAGATTTTCATGGACTGCATAGTCCAGAGGGTCGCAAAGAGTCGGACACATTGAGCGACTTTCACTTTCACTTAACTAAGTGTTGTTCATAAGAGATTTAACCTGTAAGTCCCAATTTTAAAAGTTTATGAAAAGGAATTCATAGACAAAATGAATCAATTGTCAATGCACATATGACAAAATAATGCTCAATCTCACTCATAATTTAATAATTGCAAATCAGTGTAAAGTTAATTACTATTTTTCAGCAGCCAAAGTGATAATGGTTAACATGTTGGCAATACTTAGTGATAGCCAGGCAGTAACATATAACACTGGTGGACTTGCTTAACACAATTTGATGCTGTCTATTAAATTTCAAATGAACTTTTCTTTTTATGTACTGCTATGAATTTAGCCTACAAATATACTTCAAAAATGACTGCCAAGTATATTTATAAGAATATAATAGGAAATCAATATATGGTAGTACATTATGCAAGGGAATTCTATGAACTCACTAAATCATATTAGAAAAAAACAAAAGGCATCATAAAAAATATCTTCAATTTATACTATTAAGTGGATGAAAAAGGTAGCCATCCATCCTGTGGAAATAAACAATTATACACATAAATATATACATATGTGAGATATATTGTTTAAGTACAGATCATAGACATATTTCTGGAGAAATTTATGATAGGTGCAAATATCTTGGATGGCATCACCGATTCAATGGACAAGAGTTTGAGCAAGCTCTGGGAGTTGGTGATGGACAGGGAAACCTGGAGTGCTGCAGTCCATGGGATCACAAAAAGTAGAACAGGACAGAGAGCATGAACTGAACTGAACAGATACATACATTGCTATACTCAAAATGTAATATTGAGGGAAAATTTTATCTTTATTAAGTATGGGAACACCAGACCACCTTACCTTCCTCCTGCAAAACCTGTATGCAGGTCAAGAAGCAACAGTTAGAACCAGACATAGAACAAAAAGACTGGTTCCAAATTGGGAAAGGAGTACATTAAGGCTGCATTGTTACCCTGCTTATTTAACTTATACGCAGAGTACATCATGTGAAATGCCAGGCTGGATAAAGCACAAGCTGGAATCAAGATTGCAGGAAGAAATATTAATAACTTCAGATATGCAGATGAAACCACCACTTATGGCAGAAAGTGAAGAGGAACTAAAGAGCACCTTGATGAAAGCAAAAGAGGAGAGTGAAAAAGCTGGCTTAAAATTCAACATTCAAAAAATGAAGATCATGGCGTTTGGTCCCATCACTTTATTGCAAATAAATGGGGAAACAATGCAAACAGTGAGAGACTTATTTTCTTGGGCTCCAGAATCACTGCAGATGGTTACTGCAGTCATGAAATTAAAAGAGGCTTGTTCTTCAGAAGAAAAGCTATGACAAACCTAGACAGCATATTAAAAAGCAGAGACATTACTTTGCCAACAAAGGTCCATCTAGTCAATGCTGTGGTTTTTACAATAGTCATGTATGGATGTGAGACTTGAACTACAGAGAAAGCTGAGTGCTGAAGAATTGATGCTTTTGAACTGTGGTGTTGGAGAAGACACTTGAGAGTCCCTTGGAATGCAAGGAGATCAAACCAATCAATCCTAAATGAAATCAATCCTGAATATTCGTTGGAAGGACTGATGCTGAAGTTGAAGCCAATACTTTGGCCACCTGAAATGAAGAGCTGATTCATTAGAAAAGACCTAGATGCTGGGAAAGATTAAAGGCAGGTGAAGAAGGGGATGACAGAGGGCGAGATGGTTCAATGGTATCACTGACTCAATGGACATGAATTTCACCCAACTCCAGGAGATGGTAAAGGACAAGGGAAGCCTGGCGTGCTGTAATCCACATGACTGAGCAACTGAACAACAGCAATAATATCAGAACTTTCTATGATAATGGAAAGGCTCCGTATGAGCATTATCCAAATTGGTAGCCACTGGTTACACTTGGATATTGAATGTTTGAAATGTGACTGTTGTAACTAAAAAATAGATTTTTTAACTTTATTAGATTTTAAATAGTCAGATATGGCTAGTGACTGTCTTATTGGATAAGCCAATATACTGTATATATTTTCCAAACATGTTTTCACTGTCATCTTATAAATGTCAATGAGGAAGACTAAAAGTAACATATTCTTAATTATACTAATTTTATAAAATATCGATTGTTAATATTTAATGAACACATATAAATTATGAGACAAAGAACAAGAAGAAAGCCATATAACTGTAAAAACATTATTACACTAAATGAGAGACTGTAAAAATAAATGCTTTGTTCCCCAAAAATAGAACTTACAATGTGAATTTGTTTGCCTTTCTGTTTTTTTGACTAAATATATGTATATATATAAAGATGTAAGATTTTCTGTATAAACTGGATTTGAATTTACTATTACTTTTGGTAAGAATAGAATATGTAGATGGAACGTGCATGGTTGTGTGCCCAGTTGCTTCAGTCGTGCCTGTTGCTTCAGACTCTTTGTGAACCCTATGAACTGTAGCCCACCAGGCTCCTCCACCCATGGGACTCTCCAGGCAAGAACACTGGAGGACGTTGCCATGGCCTTCTCCAGGGGATATTCCCAACCAAGGGGTTGAACTGACATCTTTTAGTCTCCTACATTGGCAGGCAGATTCTTTACCATTGGCTCCACCTGAGAAGTCCAAATGGAACATATCTCAACATAAAAAAGGACATTTATGACAAACCCACATCATACTTAACAGTGAAAATTTGAAAGCTTTTCCTCTAAAATCAGGAATAAAATAAGGATGCCAACACTCACCACTTCTAATTAACATAGTATTGGAAGTCCTAGCCACAGCAATCAGGCAAGAAAAAATACCCAAACTGGAATGGAAGGAATAAAACTGTCACTATTTGCAGATGGCATGAGCCTGTATATAGAAAACCCTGAAATATTCACCAAAAAATTTAGAGCTAGTAAATAAATTCAGTAAGGCTGCAGGATATAAGAATAATATACAGAAATCTGTTGCTTTTCTATACATGAATATGAACTATAAGAAACAGAAAGCAAGAAAGCAATCCCATTTAAAATCACATCAAAGA
The DNA here is from genome assembly GCF_042477335.2 of Ovis canadensis. Taxonomy (NCBI): domain Eukaryota; kingdom Metazoa; phylum Chordata; class Mammalia; order Artiodactyla; family Bovidae; genus Ovis; species Ovis canadensis. The sequence continues at coordinate 186,228,188 of NC_091246.1, read as the reverse complement.
GAATACAATACTGAGGAAAAAACTTAACCAAGGAGTTGAAAGACCTATACTGTGAAAAGTATAAAACACTGATGAAGAAAACTGAAAATGATACAAAGAAATGGAAAAATATCCAACGTTCAAGGATCAGAAGAATTAATATTGTTAAAATTCCCATAGTACCCAAAGCAATTTACAGATTTAATGGAATCCCTATCAGAATATCCATGACATTTCTCACAGAACTAAAATATATAATCCTATAATTTATATAGAACTCCAAAGACCTCAAATTGCCAAAGCAATCTTGAGAAAAAAATACAAAGCTGCAATAACCAGTTTCCCTGATTTCAGACTATACTACAAAGCTATAGTAATGAAAATAACATATGCTGGCACAAAAGTAGACACACACATCCATGGAATGGAATACACAGCCCAGAAAGAAACCCACAAACTTATGGTCAATTAATCAACAACAAAGGAGGCAAGAATATGCAATGGAGAATAGACAGTTTTTTCAATAAGTGCTGCTGGGAAAACTGAACAGTTACATATGAAAGAATGAAAGTAGAATATTTCCTCATACCATATACAAAAATAAACTCAAGATGGATTAAAGACCTCAATGCAAGACCCATAACCACCTGGAAGAAAATATAGGCAGATATATAATTTATTTGATGGAAATTATAACAATATTTTTTAAGGACTCTCCTCAGGCAAAGGAAACAAAAGCAAAAATAAACAAACGGGACCTCATTAAACTTAAAAGCTTTCAGACAGCAAATAAAAGCACTAACAAAATGAAAGGCAATCTACTGAATGGGTGAAAATATTTGCAAATGACATGACTGATAGGACTTAATATCCAAAATATATTTACTGTATATTTGTCTTTACCAAGGAAGTTTTTCCTTTCATAATGTTCATGCTTCTCGTTGGGACCTTTCCTTTTTCCCTTAGATTAGTCTCATTAACACTTTTTGCAAAGCTGGCTTGGTGATTCTATAGTTCTAACTTCTGCTGTCTAAAATTTTTGATCTCTCCTTCAAGTTTGAATGAAACTGTTGCTGGGTAGTTTCCTTGGTTGTAGATTTTTCACTTCTATTACTTTAAATATATTCTGCCACCCTTCCTACCTGCAGAGTTTCTGCTGAAATAACTAATAGCCTAATAAGAGCTGCCATGCATTTAACTTGTTCTTGCCTCTGCTGTTTTTAATATTCCTCTCTTTAACTTCGCCATTTTAATTTCACTGTGTCTTAATGTGGTTCTCTTTGGGTTGATCCTGTTTGAGACTGTGTTTCCTGGATGTGGGTGTCTGATTTCTTTCTTAGGTTAGGGAAGTTTTAAGCTATCATGTCCTCAGATATGTCCTTTGACCCTTTCTCTAATTCTTCTTTAAGATCCCTATAACATCAATGGTACTATGCTTAACATTGTACCAGAGGCCTCTTAAGCTGTCCTTATTTCTTTTTTAGCTCTTTTATTTTCTTTACATCCTTAGTGGTTTCCAATACTCAGTCTTCCCGCTTGTTGATCTGTTCTCTGCATCACTTAACCTATGGTCTATTCCTTTTAGTGTATTTTTTTCAGTACTGTACTCTTCATCTCTATTTGGTTCTTCTTTATATTGTATTATCCAGAAAGTTTGTTAGGGTTTTCCCATAACATTTTTCTAAAAAACCCAAACTTTCTGGCCAATCCAGTATTTTCTTACACGGTTAAAACGTCTAACTTTTCATCCTTCATCAATTCGTCTCTCAAGTTTGTTGATTATCTGTATTGTAATTATCTTGACCTCTTTATCTGTTAGATCATATATCTCTATCCACTTCACTCAGTTATTCTGGGATTCTATCTTGTACTTTTGTTTAGAATGTGTTCCTCTGTTACTTTGCTCAGTTTGCCTAATTTGCTGTTTCTCTCCCTAGTATGTTGATTAGGTTTCCTGACCTTGGAAAGTTGGAAAAGTGGCCTTGAAGTGGTCTATTGTAGGAGGTAGACATCCTGCATCTCAGCAGCACATTCCCCTCTGGTCATTAGAGCTCTATGCTCTTGGGGTGCCCCTATGTGGGCTATGTGGGTCCTTCTCTCGTGGTGGCCTACTTTAGGCAGTATGGTAAGTGTGCTAGCCTCTAGTATGATTGGTTACCAGGCCCTGTCTTGTACAAAAAGGCTGACAGCCACTGTGGGGCCCAGTCACAAGGTGGCTGGCTGTGGAACTCCAGGGCTAGTGCTGGCATACTCTGGGGCAGTGCTGAGTTCTAGTTGGATGGCTTTTGGGCTTTGGCTTTCTTGGATTTAGCGTTGGTCTGCTGATGGGTTAGGCTGGATACTTACATGACTGGCTATAGGTTCTAGGATATCCCAAAGCTGGTACTGATCACTGGAGAGTTGGGCACCTGGCAGAGGAGTACAAAGCGCTCATGCTTCATGGGTAAAGCCAGGTCCAAGGGCTAGTGCCATCTGCTGGCAGACTGAGCTGGGTCCTAGGGTGTTGGTGTTGAACTGCTAGTGAATGAGGCTGATCACAAAGCTAGAACTGGCTGGCTGCTGGGAGGGCCCAGGGCCCAGAAAGTTCTAGGGACCATTCCTGCCCACTGATGGATAAAGCAGTGTCCCATGGTCTCTGGCTGCAGGGCCCTCCTGGGGGTCCTTGATCTAGTACCTGTGTACTGATGTATGAGTATTCTTCATGGGCCCTATGGTGGACAGGGTCATGTCCAGGGCTGGTATGGGCTCAAGGAGTCTTAAGGCAGCTGGCCTGCTGACATGTGGGACTGCCTCCATGCCCAGCTGGTTGCTTGGCCTGAGGGGTTCCAGTACTGGTATCTATGGGCTGGTAGGTGGGGGCAAGCCAGGGTCTTGTTTTAATAAGCTAGAGGGAAGCTTCCAAGATGTCCTTTGATAGCATCAGTATCCACCTGGTAGAAGGAGCTCCCCCAAATGGCTGTTGCCAGTACCTGTATCCTCAGGGTGAGCTCCAGTTACCTCTTGCTTCTCCAGGAGACTCTCAAAAGATCAGCAGATGGGTCTGACCTAGGATCCCCTCAAACTACTTCTTCTGCCCTGGGTCCCACAATGTGTAAGATTTTGTCTATGTATGCACTTTATGAGTGAAGTCCTTATGCTCCACAGTCCTCTGGATCTCCTAAAGTAAGCTCCTCTGAATTTCACACATATGTTTTGCATAAATGTATAAATAAAGCCATACATTTTGGTGACTCCACTTTTTGCTTTAGTACTGCCAGGCTGGGGAGCCCAGTGTGGGACTCAGATTCCTTTCTCTTTGGGAAGAATCTCTGCATTTGTAATTATTCTCCCATTTTGGATCATTCTCCTGGAGGACTGGGTCTGGAATATACACTGTAACTCTGCCCCTCCTACCTGTCTTGTTGTGGTTCCTTCTTTATATCCTTACTTGTAGATCTTTTCTAGTAGATTCTGGTCTCTCTCATTAGTGCTTGTTCAATAAATAGTTGTAACTTTGATATGCCCATGAGAGAAGGTGAACTCAGGGTTTTCCTACTCTGCCATCTTTGTATGCCTTACCTGAGGCTAGACTTTTAACAAATAAGTTTTCCATGATTATAGCCAGTATGTGAAACCATCTGGCTGGTCAGAAGTTTCTGAAAACTTTATTTCAAATCTTAAGAGGTGACATTTTGGTTATTTTTATCCAACAATTATTTGCTTGTAACATTGTTTGTTTGTTTGTTTTTTCATCAGGTAGCTCTTTACTCTATCATGGATAGAAAATAAGTTCCTTAATTTCTTGGTGGTAAAAAGATTTGTATCTATCTGCTACCCCAAATGCTCAATGGCAGAATAAGTGAATATTAAACAAAAATACTACAGTGGTATGCAAATCAACTGATGCTATCTCTATGCATGATAAGTCCAAAAATTTCTCTTGGTTCTAGTCAAATCTATTTCATAATGACCTATAAATAAACAGTTGTGAGGCAGGAGATAGATGGGCCCCAGGCTGAGCAGCTGGAGTTTCTCCCCTATGGATAGATACTCCAAAATAGCAGGAGGGAGGAGAGGCTAAGCCCAGCCCAGATAAGAGATAAAGGATGACATATTCATCATTCCCAAAGTCAGAGACATTCCTGACTACATAGAACATGTATAGAACAGCTCCTTGAAGAACCATAATGGAGGAGGTGCCACCCCATTGTAAGTGACTGACTTTTCACTAGTATCCATCTTGGCGGAGAAATGCACACACATATGGGAGGACCCTCAGATCAACCAAATACAGAATCAGAACTAGGCAAAGCAAGATGACTATAACTGGTCAAAGGTAACCTGGAAGAAATGAGCCGTGTAAGTGATTAATCAAAAAAGCAAGAGAGTTCCAGAAAAATATCTACTTCTGCTTTATTGACCACCAAAGCTTTGACTGTTTGGATCACAACAAACTGTGGAAAATTCTGAAAGAGATGGGAATACCAGGCCACCTGATCTGCCTCCTAAGAAATCTGTATGCAGGTCAAGAAGCAACAGTTAAAACTGGACACGGAAAAACTGGTTCCAAATCAGGAAAGGAGTACATCAAGGCTCTGTACTGTCACCCTGCTTATTTAATTTATAAGCAGAGTGCATCATGAAAAATGCTGGGCTGGATGAAGCACAAGCTGGAATCAAGATTACTGGGAGAAATATCAATGATCTCAGATATGCAGATGACACCACCCTTATGGCAGAAAGTGAAGAAGAACTAAAGAGCCTCTTGATGAAAGTGAAAGAGGAGAGTGAAAAGTTTGGCTTAAGGCTCAACATTCAGAAAACTAAGATCATGACATCCGGTCCAATCAATTCATGGCAAATAGATGAGGAAACAATGGAAGTCTGTCAGAGACAGATTTTATTTTTGGGGATTCCAAAATCACTGCAGGTAGTAACTGCACCCTTGAAATTAAAAGATGCTTGCTCCTTAGAAGAAAAGCTATGACCAACCAAGATAGCATATTAAAAAGCAGAGACAGACATTATTTTGCCAACAAAGATCCATCTAGTCAAAGCTATGATTTTTCCAGTAGTCATGTATGGATGTGAGAGTTGGACTATAAAGAAAGCTGAGTACCAAAGAATTGATGCTTTTGAACTGTGGTGTTGAAGACTCTTGAGAGTCCCTTGGACTGCAAGGAGATCCAACCAGTCCATCCTAAAGGAATTCAGTCCTGAATATTCATTGGAAGGACTGATGCTGAAGCTGAAACTCTAGTACTGATGCAAAGAACTGACTCATTTGAAAAGTTGCTGATATTGGGAAATATTGAAGGCAGGAGGAAAAGGAGACAACAGAGGATGAGATGGTTGGATAGCATCACCGACTCAAGGGACATGAGTTTGAATAAGCTCCAGGAATTGATGATGGACAGGGAAGCCTGGCTTGCTGCTTCCCATGGGGTCACAAAGAGCAGACATGACTGAGCGACTGAACTGAACTGAACTAAAGTGATTTAAACTACCACAAGGGTGTGACTATCTCTGAGCCTCCCCCTAGGTCTATCCACATATACTCTTTTCCTCGAATACATACTTTACTTGTTTCACTGCTTTCCATCTCTATGTGAAAATTCAATTCTACACAGCAGTGGGCCAGGCCTTGTCAATTGTCCCTGGTGATCTAGTGGCTAGGATTCAGGACTCTCACTGCCACAGTCAGACTTCAATCTCTGGCCAGGAAACCAAATCCTGCTTCAAGCTGCTCCAGGCTGAGGTTGGACCAAAACATATGCAGGTAACATTCCTTGGAATCATTTAAATATATGAATTTCCCCTCGCTGCTTTAGACTATTTTAATAGCATATTTTTAAAAGCTTACAGATATCTTACAGATATTCCATGTCTCTTCCAATATTAGTACTTAAGCTCTCCCTTTAAAAAAGAAATCTTAATAATGCTTAAGCATATGGCTTGGAATCATGCTTCCAATTCCTTTCTAATGTCAAACAAAGATCTGATAGAACTATTTATGAATACTGGTGTTTTCTGCCAAGACCACTGGCAATATTCAAATTATTGACAATAGAAAGAATCCAGCTAATACTCATGAAACATTTTCATAATTATGACACTGTGAATTAGCTTTGTTTGAAATAGTTCTGGGTTTATGAGATAACATTTCCAAACACTTAGAAATGATTAAGAGCAGTTTGGGGGCTAAATCACTTCTTTCACATAACTCCTTTTCAAAAAGCTATATACCCTTTAATTTCTTCTTTCATTACAAATCCACCTATCTTCAAAACAAAAGAATGCCTTAAGACAACTATTTCAGGAAAATTATTTGCTTTTGTTTTATTTTGACAGTCATGGTCAATATTATTGTTAATCATAGTGTCTGCTCTATATGATTACACAGCTAATCATATTCATATTTAAAAAATATATAAGGGAACTGACAATATGGTGTTATCTTAATTTTTAAAATAAATTGACAGTCACATTTTTGAAAAATATATCTTATTAAACAAAAGGCTATTCTGCTTTCACATTTTAAGTAATTTTTTTTTCAATTGCTCTGGTACACTTTTATTACAAAGATTTTTATAGACATCTAATCCAATTAATTGTAATTAAAGTATCACTAATGGCTCAATGAAAAAAATGAAACTGCAGTATGAATAAAAATTTATGCTCCGATAGATTTTTTCTCAAGAGAATAGCCTGAGAGAGAAAATATAGCTAGAACTTAGCCTAGTATGCACTTTAAAACACAACTGTGTTTAATAATGCTATCTTGGAGTTAGGAGAAGGAAATGATTAAATGAGTACCTTTGAATTTATCTGGAATCATGGTAATTTGTATTTTTTGTTTGTAGATCTAAGTTAACTAGTTGCAAATATAAGCCACATTCCAATCTTTACCCTCACCCTCCTCTGTTGAATTCTGACACCTCCAGGACTTATAAATTGCTTAAGTATCTGTACTGTGAGATAAATGTCTTTAGGGATCCTATGAATTTTAGAAGATCAGTAAATTTGAATATTTGTTAAATATTACTTAGTGGCAATTAAGAGTCATAACTAACATAAAGAGTATGAGAGTAGAAAAAGAGTAGAAAAAGACCTCAAAAGGATTTTTAAAAGATTAAACATACAAGCATAAAGATAAAATGTTATTAATCAGCACATGGAGAAAACCACAATGAGATGGGATTGATATGAAGTACCAACAGCAGAAGGGAACAATAACCAAAAATGTTTGTTTGTTTTGTTTCGTTTTTGATGCACCAAAGAGACTGATAAAGCAAGCAATAAATGCTGGGGGAAAAAAAAAAAGATAATTAGCAACCAGTATTAGACCTCGTTTGGAGAAGGAAATGGCAACCCAGGTCAGTATTCTTGCCTGGGAAATCCCATGGACAGAGGAGCCTACTGGGCTACAGTCCATGCGGTTGTAAGAGCTGGACATGTTTGAGTGACTAAACTACCTACCTGCCTAACTAGAAGACCTCATTAACCTGTGTAAGAGGATGATCAATATGGGACAGTCACACACCAGGTATTTGGGTATTAAGTCTATTCTTAACTTAAATGCTTGACCACTAAAGGCCTATACCCATCCTCATCAAAAATATTACTTTATAATAAAGGACACAAAATACAAAATGCATTTAAGTTTCTTCTCCAAACTAGTCTTATTGAAATTAAGTTGCATTGACTTTAATCAGCAAATCATTAGCTGCCATCATTCTGCTTTCTACTGCCTGGCCTATCTCCTATTGATGCCTTCTTTCCCATTGATTAAAACATCTCTCAATGATTCTTCTCTAGCCTCTTCTCTAATATCCCGGAGGAACACCCAAATAAGAAATAATAGAGACTTCCCTGGTGGCCCAGTGGTTAAGAATTCACCTGCCAATGCAGGGGACATGGATTTGAACGCACATTTGGGAAGATCCCACAGGCCACAGAGAAACTAAGTTCAAGTATCAACCACAGTAACTAAGGCCAGGCGCTAGAGCCTGACTGCTGCAACTACTAAAGCCCTTTGCCCTGGAGCCCACGCTCTGGTAAAAGAGAAGCCACCACAATAAGAAGCTCATACACCTACAACAGAGAGTAGCCCCTGCTCGCTGCAACTAGAGAAAGCCTGTGAGCAGCAACAAAGACCCAGCGCAGCCAAAAATAATAAATAAATCTATTACTTAACTAAAATAGAAAAATAAATAGTAGATACTGTTCTATGCTGTTTATTAAGCTTTTACAGGAACGTTAGCATTATCTCCCTCAAGGAAATCCGTATTTTAGAAAGTGAGAGATATACTTCATATTTCCTTGGCATTCCACAAGTATTAATGCTATTACACATTGCATTCAGAGTACCTATTCTTCTAATGTCTGTGAAATAACTAATTCATTTAAAAATAGAAATGCTGTTGTTATTTAGTTAATAACCTAATTGCTAAAGTACATGAGCTGTTTGGTTTAATTTAGTCAACAGATATATACATATGCAGTCACTTCATGATTTCAACAACCACTTTTCTCTTATTAAATAAAAATACCAAACAACAAAAATTTTAGTTCATCTCTTCCACCTGGCCACTCTGTTATAAACGTGAAGAACAGATATTTATTGCAAATGTACCAGTAGGAATAAATACAAAAAGTATGTGATAATTTGCTTATTCCTTTAACTTGTACAGAAGGTGTTCTGAGGCCTTGTACTATGTCTATACCATATTAACACATCTAATAGGAAATACATTGAACCTTTGTTTATCTAAAACAGCAAATAACTGTATACTATTTTTCAGTGATGTTTGATAGCTAGATTTCGAACATTTGAAACAGTTAATTAACTATCACTTACTCATTAGATAATCACAGCTAAATCTAACCTTAAGACTGTGCTTAGTCACTCAGTCATGTTATGTCCAACTCTTCGCAACCCCATGGACTATAGCCCACCAGGCTCCTCTGTCCATGGGGATTCTTCAGGTAAGAATACTGGGGTGGGTTTCCATGCAAATCTAAACATAAGAGGTCTTAATTTACCCCAAAGTTCATATACATTTATAAGAACAAAATACATTCAGTTATTTGATCATTGCTAGGCCAAACAATGATTTAGGAGCAGAGAAATGATATTGACAGAATGCAAAATTTTAAAGGTAAAACACATCAACCTCAGCAAAAGGCCAGTTTTACAAAGCCTGTCTTCTACTTGATTTGGAAAATCACAATTAAAAGCAAGTCAGGAAGAATGAGAAGTAAAGGGAGAGAAAAAGTTATGATGATCTTGGTTATACTAACTTTTTTTAAAAACTGGACTTTTTATGTTTAAACTGACATAGAAAATACTGGAATAAATATTCATTCAAAAAATAATATTCTTAGAAATATTTATTCATTTACTAGAAAGGATCAATGGGGAGGAAACAAAGCAGATGGTCACATGGGTATTTCCTATCAATAGATCTCCTGATTCTACATAATATACTAGCCCTAACTTGTCACCTGAAAAGTTTTGCAAATACTGAAGCTAAAACAAAAGACCGTTATGTATACTTTGAGAGCATTCTAAACAACACCGAATGATTAAAGTAATTAATTATTCATTACTTACAAAAGTAGTGTTTTCCAATAATAATGTGGTAGTATTTGTTTCTATATTCAGTTTAATGACATGTCCATTCTCGCTTTTATACACCACATCTGTATCTGAAACAACAAAGATATGAACAATTGACAAACATATTGACTAGGTAATATAATGGCTATAGAAGAGATAATGTGCATAATAAACAGGCTCATTGGAACAATGACTGTTAGCCTTTAATAACCTGAGCATATCTCTACACTTGGCTCATATTAATCCTCTTCAGTGTTCAGGAAGCCTGTCTAGCCTATGGCCTATTGTGCAAAGAAAACAGGGTTAGTGAGAGAGTCACTGAGATTCTTGGTTCAACAAATGAAAAATAATTAAAATATGGGCAACCTGCTGCCCATTCAGAGCTTAGAAAGAAGAGACAAAGAGAAGCACCTCCCATTTTTGAAGCTGTTACCAATTAGTGATGTAGTTAAACTTTAACGAGGCTGCCCCTGAAACATAACTAGACACATTTCTGAGACTATCATCGTGAACTACATTCAAGCAATTTTTTTCATGTATCCAGTACTGCCACCACTCAATTTCTACTCAACCTCTTTTTCCCTTGGGTTTCGAATTATGCCTCTGATATTTTGCCTGGGTTGTCTGATCAAAGGTCAAAATCTCTGAGACTGGTACAATGCCAACCATTGTATCCACTTTGTCAACTTTAAGAGAATGATGTCCTCAATTTAAATAACTGCATTTAGTTTGCAGAACTGCTAATTTTATGTATTTTTAAGTTTAATTCAGCCACATTAACCAGGAAATTTAATCATTTTAAGATCTCTACACCTGAAAATATCAACTTGAGAAAAATTGCCAGAAAGAGTACTCAGAAGAAAAGAAAGATATCTATATCCACATAAAATATATATAAATAATATATATTACACATATATGTAATTAGATAAAAGGAAAGATACCCAAACAAAAGTAGTCTTGAGTGTCTGTTTTTTGTTTTTTTTTTTTTTTTTTTTGCATAAGCATAACCTCCTTTTCAGTTCTAAACTTCTCCATGGTATTACACTTTCCTAACCCTATGTACATTCTTGAAAAAAAATGGCAATATTGAGAGGGATTGGACCTATTATTCACAGTAAGTGAAGTTATATAAGTTACATACAACTTATATAACCCAATAGTCATCATCCACATACTGGCGGTAAATAAATACTACATGTCGGATTGTCAAGATTATGTGCAAATGCCTGACATTTTGACAGAGCAAGGTTTTCTGACTGTCCTCTAGTTATTGCAATATTATAAATAATAACACCTAGAAGTTATGATGAGAAGCAGTTAATACTAGCAAAAATAAAGTTTGTTTTTCTTCAGCATTTCATTCAGAAGATCAAGAGCCTAATATGACTCTCCTACTAGAGTCAGGGATGACACAGAGGTCAATGATTCTTCTTGACTTCAATCAAATGGGGACAGGGACATGTTGGAAAGACACAGAAAGGGAAAGACATGGAAAGACATGAGCCACAGAAAAAGACAAAGTGTTTTAAGAAAGAAGAAGAAGAGACAAAGATTTCCAAGTTACTATCTGAATTGTACTTAGATGTACTGAAAGATAAACCTATGAGATCTTTAAAATAAGCTCTTCTATCATCTTCTGAATTTCTTCCATCACCTACAAAAAATTTAGGTTCTTTTCATTATGAACTTTACTTGCTGACCTTTCTAGTGCTGTAAAACAAATACCAGGTTTTACATACATAAATATTTATTTATATTTATATTTGTTCCCTCTCTTCCTTTTCCTTTCTATCTCATAGTTATGATCACAGGCTCAATAGCAACACTGGTCACCTGTGTTACTCATTCGGTCTTGCCAGCCGACTCTGGTCTCCTATCTTATAGCTCTCAATTAATGCTTTCTTAAATCAATAGTCCAACCTCAATGAACACCTCTGTTATTTTTCTTCATATTCTCAATTCTGAATCACTTCTCCCTATGGATTATGAATATTACCATAATCAGTTCAGTTCAGTTGCTCAGTCATGTCCAACTCTTTGTGACCCCATGAATTGCAGCACGCCAGGCCTCTCTGTCCACGACCAACTCCCAGAGTTCACTCAAACTCACATCCATCGAGTCTGTGATACCATCCAGCCATCTCATCCTCTGTCATCCCCTTTTTCTCCTGCCCCCAACCCCTCCCAGCATCAGAGTCTTTTCCAATGAGTCAACTCTTCTCATGATTACCATCATAGGTTAGCATAAATAGACTCCCTTAACAAACATCCTTAAAATAGTTTCACAATAAATTAAAAGAAAGAGGACTCCCCCTTCTACTGTACCATGTAGATAAATGTAGGAAACAGAAAAATGTAGGAAACCAGCACAGTGCAGAACTCTAAATAGGTATGAGGTCTGTGAACTTAACAGAGAAATAAAAGTCCAGAGAGCATGAACAGTGATTCTTCTTCAATGGAAGAGACAAAGTAATACATGTCATTATTGTCTCTCATAGTAAGAGGAAACCCTTAGCAGGTGATGGATTATATTGGGGTGGGGGAAGAAACATTCATTTTTAAAATATGTCCCTTAGAATCAGAATAGAAGTAAATGGAACTTGTTTGAGAAGATAAAGACTACACTTAATATTTTTAAAGTAAATTTCACTGGATAATTATTTAGACCTGAAAAACATCTGTAGAGATTTGTGTTTATAAATGCCTTTGAATCTGCACTCCTACAAATTTTACTGTTGGACTTTCAGTGTTGCATTAGTGGGAGAAAACTTTCTTTTTAAAAATTCAACTATAACTCTCTAGGTTAACATTTGATACAGATTTCTGCATGAATTATCTTAAAAGCATCTAACATCTGCCTTTATTAATTCTCTTTAATTTTTTTTTCTGGTCTTTAAAATCTGATCTTCTGGGTGTCATATTTATGCTACTTTACTATTTGATTTATAATCACTAGTGGAAACTCCCAGTTTTGAAACTCTTAATATTGCATCAACAAATTACTTTCTAGAATATATTTTACAACTGTCACCTCATATTTTCTTTAATATTAAGTAATGAAATATGAGTGAATCAGATCAATGAGTAAAGTGCTTTAACACAAGAACATCAAGGTGAGCATACTTGAAAAATTATTAAAACACTGTATTAGACATGTCTATACAGTACTTTGATTAAATAATCTTTCTTCCTTTTTAGCTCATTGAAAGTTAAGAGTCAATTATCCTGAACGCACATTCAATTCAGTCATGCTTTTTTTTTTACATGAAAAGATATGACAAGATAGAATCACTGTCTAGCTTCTTCATCCTGAGCTATATGAATGTGTTTTTAGTGTCTGCCCACCCCCAAATTCTTGTCATTTTGTCCAATTCCTTTTTCTAGAATTTGTAGTAAAAGGAAAAAACAGTACTATATCCTAAACTTAAGTTCTTTCAGGTAAAGGCAAGCTTTTATTTTATACCTAGTCCACACAAAGCAGGTAGTAATGCAGTTCATATTATAGTTCAATTATCAAATTGCTATTGAAATTGAGAACTGAGGTCTGTGCATTCACCCAAACTGTCAGGATCTACATCCATAAGATTTTCCTTTTAGAGCTTCAAGTTTTTGCCTGTGAAGATCAGGCTGTAAATTAGTACAAAAGTTAATTTTGTTTCAGAGACTTTCTTAAAAGTAATTTATCTGTGCCATAAGCTCCCAAATCTGAGAAAATTATCAACTGTTAATTCAGTCCCTGATACCGAGAAAGACTGAAGGCAGAAAGAGAAGAGAGCAACAGAGGATGAGATGGTTGGATGGCATCACAGATTTAATGGACATGAACTTGGGCAAACTCTGGGAGACAGTGAGAGCTAAAGGAGTCTGGTCGGTTGCAGTCCATGGAGGCACAGAGTCGGACACGATTTAGTGACTGAACAATAACCATAATTCTTATTAGTAACTGTTTCCCTAAGATTCACTTCAGGATATTTGTCTCTCGGTGTCAACCTACCTAGGCCGTTACATCATGAAATGCACACCTCTTCAATCAGACCCTCACACTGGAAGAGCTGTCTTAACAATTCACTTCTAGATTTCCAGCCCTATACATAACCCCCGTCCCATCCCACCCTGCCAATCCCTCCTTCTGGACATACTAAGACAGTCAAAATGTTGCCCTCCCTGACTAAAACAGGTAATAAACTCAGCTTTGCATAACAGGTTATTCTGGGTGTTGACAGCTAACAAAATTCACTTTCCTTAAATATCTATATAAAGTCACCTTATTTTTTTAATGTTATTATTGATAATTTAATTATGCATTTAATTTTAACATGATAATTTGCTTTTAATGTTTCAAAAATAAATCTATCATCCATCATCCATCTGTGGAGAGAATTTTCAAAAAGTGGAAAAAATCTTGACAAATTGATTGCTTAAACATTTTAATCCAAATATGATTTTTGTCCTAAAAATCTATTTTTTAACATATCTCAAAGAAAAATTCTATGGTATCTTTTTTTAAAAAATTCACACTCAATCAAATTGAAAAAATAGAAAAAAAGAACAGTAAAACAAAATAATGAAATAATAATCACTGAAAATGTTCAAATAATTCAGGAAGAATATGTTAAATATCAAAATAAGATTTAATCATTATTTAAAGCTATCAATAGTAAACCTAGACTATTGAATGAATCATAATTGAAACACAATAGGCCCTAAACCATCTCTCCTAAAACACTGCTCATATCTGTAGAAATTTTCCTCACTTTTTAAGGACCCCCGGCTTCCTATATTCACCTGCAAACATTGAGGCCATCAGAAATGGCTTATTGTCCTTTTTGTCTACCTCAAAATATCATTATATACATTCTTTTCTTTCCCCAGACTTCTAGAAAGAGATGCTCTTTCTTATTTGAAAAGCAAAAAAAGAACAAACTGTTTTTTAACCAAATTGAATATGCTCCATACTTTTAATATCTACTTCTTGCCAGTTACTTGTATTTTTCATGGTGTATATATTTCTTCTCTATATTAGAAATTAATAATAATAATCACTAGCATTCAGCTCTTTGCTCTTTTCGAGGCCTTTGTTCTTTCAAAATAAGCCTCAATAAATCTTTTGTACAAGGGGTTTCAGACTTATCCTGTGTGTCCACCATACATGTAATTCTCCATATCTCTCTGAAGCACAGTTTCAAATCTCAGTCCCCTCAAATAACAAGCTGCCAACATCAAAACTGACCTGGGATAACCAAATCCAACGTGCTTTTCCCCCATGCTTATCCCCACCTTACTCAACTTTGCATTGTGTGACAGAGGATTCTGAAATCTTCTTTTGCCTTTGAACCATTATCTTGGCCTGGAATCCTTTCTTTAAAAATGTCTACACATTCTACTCAAACAGTTGTTGTCTAAACAAAGACACCCTGCAAAGCTCAACTCTGAGCCCTTTTTTTCCCAATTGCTATTCTCTGAGTGGTCATTTCTACTTGTGTGTGTTCAGTCACTAAGTTATATCCCATTCTATGTAATCCCATAGCAGGCCAGGCTCCTCTGTCCGTGAGATTTCCCAGGCAAGAATACTGGAGTGAGTTGCCGTTTCCTCCTCCAGGGGATTTTCTGGACCCAGGGATCATGTCTCCTACAGCCCCTGAATTGGCAGGCAGATTCTTGACCATTGAGCTACTTGGGAAACCTCAAAACTTCCAAAATTGATTTTCTAAATTTTTGAGGCCCGACCTCTCCTGTATGTTGGCTTTATATTTCCAGTTCTATGCTGGATAACATATATGTCTTGCAGATACATAAAACATAGCAGACATATATATATATATGTGTGTGTGTGTATGCATATATATATATATACACATGTAAGTTCATTACATCTTCTCTTTCTCTTCAACTCCTATATTAATATTGTGCCTTATGACCTCTCATTTGGAGGATTGTTTTCATTTTTTCAGTGTTCTTTATGCCTGTAGTTTATCCCCATAACATAGTATAACATCCTAAAGAACACTTGGAATTCTCTCATATGGCTGGAAAACAATCACTGCACTCAGGTTACTCACTTGAGTGGCTTCAGCATATATTTCCCTATTTATTATCTCCTGATCTCTATTTTTGAAAAAAGCCCTGATCATCTATTGTTGAGAGTTATCAACAAGTCTTTCTTCACTCCCACTCTATTTTGCTTATGATATCCAGTATCCAAAGACCAAGTCCTGTCCAGAATTTTCATCTTTCCCAAGGCATTGTTAGATTCTCAGCACTTCTAACGTCTTTACTCTGTATGTCTCTTTTCTGCGCTCCTATATGAATCATTTAATATTTAATCATATAATTTCTTTCAAATATTTCTATTGTCTATTTTTATTCAATTTCAATGTGTTTATTTTGGGTTTTCAGTTACTTTACAAATTCCAGAAACACTCTATCTCTTGTTCCTTTCAGAAGTGAAACTATGCATACACACATATTCCACAGTGTACATTAACATGAATTTACTCTTCAAGTGTCTGCATTAATATGCCTTTAATATTTCAGAACATTTTTGCCAGGAAGATGGGATTGCAAATACCCTCATCATTTTATTTTTTTAGGAACTTTCTGAAAACCCATTTATTTGAAAAATAGAGTACTCAACTAATGCTCACTAAAGTAAACATTTCTTTCTCAGAACAATACATAACTCAACCAAATGACTGTTTAATATTCAAGATCTTCTCCCAAGCCCTAACCTTCTAAAATTCACTAGTCCCCGACATTTCCAACACAAAATTTCAACCAGTAATAATCAATGCTACTTATTGAAAGACCTGTAAAACCACATCCCCCCAAAACCTCATAAAAAACACCTCTCCTTTGCCATTCCCTTTGGAGAATATGCTACTCACCCTCAAGTGGGCAAAAAAGTGATCTTCTTTACCAAGTAAGCAACAAACTCATCTCTGCTTCTTTATGTATATAAGGTTATTTTGGTGGTGATTTGGGAGAACTAGTATTCATCGGTTTATAATTTCTGTAGAGTAGAAAAATATGGCATCCATCCCATTGAAGGATCTTAGTAAAATTTTCCCTTTACTACAATATTCTTTTTAATAATTCTCAATTTAATTTATTTTTCCATTTATCAACTTAGTTTAGTTCAGTCATTCAGTCATGTCTGACACTTTGTGACGCCATGAACCACAGCACACCAGGCCTCCCTGTCCATCACCAACTTTCAGAGTCCACCCAAACCAATGTCCATTGACTCAGGGATGCCATCCAACCATCTCATCCTCTGTCATCCCCTTTTCCTCCCTGTCATCAATCTTTCCCAGCATCAGGATCTTTTCCAATGAGTCAGCTCTTCGCATCAATTGGCCAGAGTATAGGAGTTTCAGCTTCAGCATCAGTCCTTCTAATGAACACTCAGGATTGATCTCTTTAGGATGGATCTCCTTGCAGTCCAAAGGACTCTCAAGAGTTTTCTCCAACACCACGGTAGAAAAACATCAATTCTTTGGCACTTAGCTTTCTTTATAGTCCAACTGTCACACCTATACATGACCACTGGAAAAACCATAGCCTTGACTAGACAGATCTTTGTTGGCAAAGTAATGTCTCTGCCTTTTAATATGCTGTCTAGGTTAGTCATAACTTTCCTTCCAAGGAGTAAGCATCTTTTAATTTCATGGCTGCAATCACCATCTGCAGTGATTTTGGAGCCCCAAAACATAAAGTCAGCCACTGTTTTCACTGTTTCCCCATCTATTTGCCATGAAGTGATGAGATGGGATGCCATGATTTAGTTTTCTGAATGTTGAGATTTAAGCCAATTTTTTCACTCTCCTCTTTCACTGTCATCAAGAGGCTCTTTAGTTCTTCTTCACTTTCTGCCATAAGGGTGGTATCATCTGCATATCTGAGGTTATTGATATTTCTCCCGGCAATCTTGATTCCAGCTTGTGGTTCATCCAGCCCAGCATTTCTCATGATGTACTCTGCATATAGGTTAATAAGCCAGGTGACAGTCTATAGCCCTGTCATACTCCTTTGCCTATTTGGAAACAGTCTGTTGTTCCATGTCCAGTTCTAACTGTTGCTTCCTGACCAGCATACAGGTTTCTCAAGAGGCAGGTCAGGTGGTCTGGTATTACCATCTCTTTCAGGATTTTTCACAGTTTATTGTGATCCACACAGTCAAAGGCTTTGACATAGTCAATAAAGCAGAAATAGATGTTTTCTGGAACTCTCTTGCATTTTCGATGCTCCAGTGGATGTTGGCAAATTTGATTTCTGGTTCCTCTGCCTTTTCTAAAATGAGCTTGACCATCTGGAAGTTCATGGTTCACGTATTGCTGAAGCCTGGCTTGGAGAATTTTGAGTATTACTTTACTAGTGTGTGAGATGAGTGCCATTGTGCAGTAGTTTGTCATTCTTTGGCATTGCCTTTCTTTGGGATTGGAATGAAAACTGACATTTTCCAGTCCTGTGGCCACTGCTGAATTTTCCAAATTTGCTGACATATTGAGTCCAGCACTTTCACAACATCATCTTTCAGGATTTGAAAGAGTGCAACTGGAATTCCATCACCTCCACTAACTTTGTCATAGTGATGAACTTGACTTCACATTCCATGATGTCTGGCTCTAGGTGAGTGTGAGCGATCACACCATCATGATTATCTGTGTTGTGAAGATCTTTTTTGTACAACTCTCCTATGTATTCTTGCCACCTTTTCTTAATATCTTCTGCTTCTGTTAGGTTCATACCATTTCTGTCCTTTATTGAGCCCATTTTTGCATGAAATGTTCCCTTGGTATCTCTAATTTTCTTGAACACAGCTCTAGTCTTTCCCATTCTATTGTATTCCTCTATTTCTTTGCATTGATTGCTGAGGAAGGCTTTCTTATCTCTTCTTGCTATTCTTTGGAACTATGCATTCAAATGGGCATATCTTTCCTTTTCTCCTTTGCTTTTTGCATCTCTTCTTTTCACAGCTATTTGTAAGGCCTCCTCAGACAGCCATTTTACTTTTTTGCATTTCTTTTCCTTGGGGATGGTCTTGAGCCCTGTCTCCTGTACAACGCCATGAACTTCTGTCCATAGTGCATCAGGCCCTCTGTCTATCAGATCTAGGTCCTTAAATTTATTTCTCACTTCCACTGTGTAGCCATAAGGGATTTGATCTAGGTCATACCTGAATGGCCTAGTGGTTTCCCCCACTTTCTTCAATTTAAGTCTGAGTCTGGCAATTTGTAGTTCATGATCTGAGCCATATTCAGCTCCCAGTCTTGTTTTTGCTGACTGTATAGAGCTTCTCTATCTTTGGCTGCAAAGAATATAATCAATTTGATTGTGGTGTTGACCACCTGGTGATGTCCATGTGTATAATCGGATTTAGAAAATCATTTAGCACTATTGACAAAGATTTCTTTCTGACCAAAATTTAGCTAGGCTTCTATGACCCCTCTTCTTCCTAGACCTTAACCTTATACTGCTTTTAGCAAGAATCCTGCTAAGTCACTTTAGTCATTACCCTTGATTTGTCATCTTAGTAATTTTCCATCTACTGTGCCTCACACTCTGCTTCATGGCTCTAAATCCCCAGGTGTCTTTGCTGTTAAGTGTTGATTTAAGTCACTTCCCCCTATTTCAATAGCCTCTCCTCTATTATAATAGTCATAAATGAATCTTCCTTGCTATTTAACAGGTGGCTAAATCATTTCTCTTTGACATATCCTTATAAATCTTGATCTAGGTAACTTACTTTCAAAATATTCATAATGATATTTAATTTGAATTATATATTACAAATGCATATGCATAGATGCTGTGTGCATATGTGTGCATGCATGCTCAGTAAACTCAGTCATATTAGACTCTTTGCATGCATATATTGAAAATGGATGGGCGTCCCAGGTGGTGCTAGTGGTAAAGAACCCACCTGCCAATGCAGGAGAGGTAAAGGACATGGGTTCAATCCCTGGGTCAAGAAAATCCTTGGAGGAGGGCATGGCAACTCACTCCAGTATGCTTGCCTGGAGAATCCCATGGATAAAGAAGCCTGGAAGATTCCAGTCCACAAGGTGACAAAGAGGCAGGCACAATTGAAGTGACTTAGCATGCACACATTACAAATAGATATAAGCTAATTAATATCGATTAAGTCAACATTTGAAATAGATCAACTGGAATTCCATCACCTCCACTAGCTTTGTTCATAGTGATGCTTCCTAAGGCCCACTTGACTTCACATTCCAGGATGTCTGGCTCTAGATGAATGATCACACCACAGTGATTATCTAGGTCATGAAGATCTTTTTTGTACAGTTCTTCTGTGTATTCTTCCCACCTCTTCTTAATATCTTCTGCTTCTATTAGGTCCATACCATTTCTGTCCTTTATTGAACCCATCTTTTCATGAAATGTTCCCTTGGTATCTCTAATTTTCTTGAAGAGATCTCTAGTTTTTCCATTCTTTTGTTTTCCTCTATTTGTTTGCATTAATCACTGAGGAAGGCTTTCTTATCTCTCCTTGCTATTCTTTGGAACTCTGCATTCAGATGCTTATATCTTTCCTTTTCTCCTTTGCTTTTTGCTTCTCTTCTTTTCACAACTATTTGTAAGCCCTCCTCAGACAGCCATTTTTACTTTTTGCATTTCTTTTTCTTGGGGATGTCTTTATCCCTGTCTCCTGTAGAGTGTTACAAACCTCCATCCATAGTTCATCAGGCACTCTATCAGATCTAGTCTCTTAAATCTATTTCTCACTTCCACTATATAATCACAAGGGATTTGATTTAGGTCATATCTGAATGGTCTAGTGGTTTTCCCCACTTTCTTCAACTTAAGTCTGAATTTGACAATAAGGAGCCAAGACTCATGATCCAATACTCTGGCCACCTGATGCTAAGGACTGACTCATTTGAAAAGACCCTGATCCTGGGAAAGATTGAGGGCAGGAGGAGAAGGGGACGACAGAGGATGAGATGGTTGGATGGCATCACGGACTCAATGCACTTGAGTTTGTGTGAACTCCAAGAGTTGGTGATAGATAGGGAGGCCTGGCGTGCTGCAGTTCATGGGGTCGAAAAGAGTCAGACACAACTGAGTGACTGAACTCAAGTAAACTAAGTCAACATTAATCAATAGAAGTCCTATGATACTGATTTAATTAAGATGTTAAATAAAATATTTGAAATATATACAAACTATACAGAGAGATACAGAGATATTTTCTCCGTATGCGAGATGAGTGTTTGATATAAACTCTGGCAATTGATGCGGTCAAGATTTGGGGGCACCAAATTTTTCCCACAGTCATGATTACTCATTTACATGATTATTTACTGTATATTGTAACTATTTGCACTGCAATAGCAGATTTTAGTAGCTGCAACACACAGTATATGACTCAAAAAACCTAAAACATTTAGTCTATGATAACTTTAATGAAAAATCTGATGATTTCTGTGTTGTTTGTTTCATTCAAAGAACAGATCTTTCACTTTACTTACCATATTTAGAAATGTTAGATTAGTCCCTGATCATTGCAATGTCACTAGAAGAATTATTTTTGGATCCCCCAAATAACTATACACTTGAAAGAATTTTTGTTTTCCAATCTGCCATGAGAGGTATATTTACCTTAAAATTGGATCTGAATTCCTATTAAATAGGATAAAGACAGATGTAAAAAATAAATGTTATATTCCTAAAAGGTAATCAGAATAAAGGCCATCTTAATTTAAATGTTGTCATAATTCTGAGTAATCATCATTAATTCATATGGAAATGTCAATCCTATGAATGACACTTCCTGTGATAAAGAGCCCTTTACAGACTAGATGGAACCGTTGATGGCCACTCAACTAAATGATCTCATTTTGATCTGTCGCTAAAATGTGAATAGCAGCATTTCTTACATGATCATTTCACTTTTTAGATTATTTGCAAAATAGTTACCTAAGAGAAAACTTAAATACTACTCTCCAGAATTTCAAATACCTCTTCCTACTAGAAGGTCTGTTTGTACAGCAGTAGCAAATAAATACCACTTGTAAGTGTTTTTTTAACTTTCTTCAGTTAAAATTTTCAAAAATAGCAAGGGCTTTACCAAAGCTTTCTTAACGTCAAACACATATACTCAACTATCTCTGCTTGAGTGGTCCAATCTACCAAAGTTTGAAGGCAGAAAGAAGACAGACTCATGTCTTCCCTTCACCAAGCATCTTACGTGAAACAGATATAAATATCAGCTAGGATCCAAAAGGTCTAGAAGTCTACACTACAAAGACACATACAAAGAATAGAGCTTATACTAAGGTAACATGTAAACTGCAAAATATAAAGATACAAATAACAGGCTGTGAAAACACTTAAATCACTCCTCTCTTCTCTAATTTTGTTTTTGTTTTAGTCAGCCCCTGGGCTGGTGGTGGTGCTAGTGGTAAAGAATCCACCTACCTATGCAGCAAGACATCAGAGACACGGGTCAATCCTTGGATTGGAAAGATGCCCTGAAGGAGGGAACAGCACCCTGGATTAGTATTCTTGTCAGAAGATTCCCATGGACAGTGGAACCTAGTAGGATACAGTCCACGGGGTCTCAAAGAGTCAGACATCACTGAGCATCTGAGCACAAAACTTCTCTCAATTTTTCCTTATGCTAGAAAGAATAAACTGGGCTGACCACAGCCTCCAAATGTGCATTTGTGGATGGGCAGTCACTAGCAATTCTATGCAAGAGAAAAGCCTTCTTATAACAGGGTTCCATTCCTGTAAGGCACCTCACTGTATGAGAAGGTACCACCTGGCTCTCAACACATTGCCCTGTGATGATTTGTCTGTGGCTATGACTAATAACCACAGGACTGCAAAAGGTCAGTTTTCATTCCAATCCCAAAGAAAGGCAATGCCAAAGAATGCTCAAACTACCACACAATTGCATTCATCTCACACGCTAGTAAAGTAATGCTCAAAATTCTCCAAGCCAGGCTTCAGCAATACGTGAACTGTGAACTTCCAGATGTTCAGGCTGGTTTTAGAAAAGGCAGAGGAACCAGAGATCAAATTGCCAACATCTGCTAGATCATTGAAAAAGCAAGAGAGTTCCTGAAAAACATCTATTTCTGCTTTTTTGACTATGTCAAAGCCTTTGACTGTGTGGATCACAATAAACTGTGGAAAATTCTGAGAGAGATGGGAATACCAGACCACTTGACCTGCCTCTTGAGAAACCTATATGCAGGTCAGGAAGCAACAGCTAGAACTGGACATGGAACAACAGACTGGTTCCAAGTAGGAAAAGGAGTACGTCTAGGCTGTATATTGTCACCCTGCTTGTTTAACTTATATGCAAAGTACATCATGAGAAAATCTAGGCTGGAAGAAGCACAAGTTGGAATCAAGATTGCCGGGACAAATATCAATAACCTCAGATATGCAGATGACACCACCCTTAGAGCAGAAAGTGAAGAGGAACTAAAGAGCCTCTTGATGAAAGTGAAAGAGGAGAGTGAAAAAGTTGGCTTAAAGCTCAACATTCAGAAAACGAAGATCATGGCATCTGGTCCCATCATTTCACGGGAAATAGATGGGGAAACAGTGGAAAGAGCATCAGACTCTATTTTGGGGGGCTCCAAAATCACTGCAGATGGTGACTGCAGCCATGAAATTAAAAGACGCTTACTCCTTGGAAGAAAATTTATGACCAACCTAGATAGCATATTCAAAAGCAGAGACATTACTTTGCCAACTAAGGTCCATCTAGTCAAGGCTATGGTTTTTCCTGTGGTCATGTATGGATGTGAGAGTTGGACTCTGAAGAAAGCTGAGCACCAAAGAATTGATGCTTTTAAACTGTGGTGTTGGAGAAGACTCTTGAGAGTCCCTTGGACTGCAAGGAGATCCAGCCAGTCCATTCTGAAGATCAGCCCTGGGAATTCTTTGGAAGGAATGATGCTAAAGCTGAAGCTCCAGTACTTTGGGCACCTCATGCGAAGAGTTGACTCATTGGAAAAGACCCTGATGCTGGGAGGGATTGGGGGCAGGAGGAGAAGGGGACGACAGAGGATGAGACAGAGGATGAGATGGTTGGATGGCATCACTGACTCGATGGATGTGAATCTGAGTGATCTCCGGGAGTTGCTGACGGACAGGGAGGCCTGGCATGCTGCAATTCATGGGGTCACAAAGAGTCGGACACGACTGAGAAACTGAACAGAACTGATGACTAATAAACTCTCTTTGTCTGTGATCCATAGGCTTCATGTATACATATATGTGAGTTAACAAGCAGAGAAAAATTTCAGACAATTCAGTTACTCCTTTATAAGTTATTCTTCCTCATTTCTAAACATCTCCTCCTTTTCTCTCAAGGTTTTAATTTTAATATTAATTTCAACATCACTAATAACATGGTCTCAAATTGCATAGGGATATTTAATTAACTTAATAATAAATCAAATAATCTTACACCAAACTTGTAAATTAGAGACTCAAAATAAACATTAACTCTACACATCCAATTTGTGCTTGAATCTTACAACA
Source organism: Ovis canadensis (assembly GCF_042477335.2). Classification (NCBI taxonomy): domain Eukaryota; kingdom Metazoa; phylum Chordata; class Mammalia; order Artiodactyla; family Bovidae; genus Ovis; species Ovis canadensis. The sequence continues at coordinate 186,204,076 of NC_091246.1, read as the reverse complement.
CTGACTGCCATTTAAAGTTCTGAAATCCAGTATTTATATACAGATAGATAGATAGATTAGATATAGATAGATATCCACTTACACTTAGATGTAAAATCTATCTCTCTATATCTATGTGTCTGTATCTACATGTATATATTAATTACTTGGATCTTGTGTGACCAGCCCAGGTACTTTAGTCAATTTCCATTAACAACTGACATTGTTCCACTGACAAACATGCTTACTCACTACTATATTTGATAAAGTTATATCCTTCTTATCAAGATACAGTATCTTAAAATTGGTCTTCCAGTTGAATGGACAGATGAATTTGTTACCTTTCCCTATCTAGTGCCAGCTTATCTCAGGTAGATTTTCACCCTATGAAAATGTTTTTCCAGTCATGTTTATTATTAAAACCCTCAAGATAACAAAAGAAAAAGACATATGTTAAAGGCAGTAACTTTTTGCTTCTTTTCTGATTATAAAGTAATATTTACTCATTACAGAAAATTTGTATAATGATAACATACCAAGGAAAAATAACTGAAACTTTTAGCGTGTTTCCTTACAAAACTTGCAGTTGATATCTCAACATGTCAGGGCTTACATCCCTTTTACTTCTCTTAAAATTATGTTAGGAAGTATACGTTACCATTAAAAATTCTCCACTGGCTATTTCAAATGTTTAATAGTTTCCGTTCAAATGGACATTATATATAAAAAAAATAAATTAGGGCATCATAGTTGGAAATAAAGAAAAGAAAATGTGAAAACATTTAAAAATACAATAAAGTAAAGGTAGATATTTTAGCACTGAACATAGTTTCACAAAATAGCACTGATTAATATTTTTGTTGTACGACTAATTAATATATCTAAACAACAGATGCTGTGACTTTTCAAATGCATAATGACATACCTTTATCAATTTCTGCATTTTCAGTTAAATCTCTAGAGATTAAAATTGATCACTGTACTAAAGAAGTATATAATTGAACCATAAGGTAAGACTTAATTGAATAAGAAATTAATTTAGTGGAGTGAAATGGAAGTATTGCATTGCTTTTAACAGAAACAACTTTAAACAACACTGAAATAAGTGACTAGAACACTGCTTAAAATTCACTTGCTGACAGACAATCAGACTCTGGGAATATAGGACGTTTACTAAAGTAAAGGAAAGGAAAGTCGCTCAGTCGTGTCCGACTCTTTGTGACCCCCTGGACTGTAGCCTACCAAGTTCCTCTGTCCATGGGATTTTCCAGGCAAGAATACTGGAGTGGGTTGCCATTTTCTTCTCCAATTAGAAAACTGTTATTAATTCTATGGGTAGGTTTATAAAAAGAGGCAATAACCTTGGGCAATAAGTCTGGTTTTTAAGTTTATTTGAAGTAACTTCTTAAGCATATTTAGTTGGGTTTTTTTTCTTAATAGTGTTAAAGTTCACTAGAAAAACTCAACTGATTAACAAAAAATGCTGATGAGTCTAAGTTGTATAAAGGAATTAATTATATTCTGTAATAAGCCTAAATGTGATATTTACCTAACTATAAACAGCTCTTATACAAATTTATATTCTTATAAGAAGACATCAGATAAGAACACAGAAATATGTTATTGTTACCATTTTATACATCAGGGTAGGAACTGGGAGAAAAGCAGAGGCTTATTTCAGTTTCAAGTATTGGAAGCCCCAACCCTAATGGATTTAACTCAAAAAAAAAAAAAAAAAAAACCACTGTATTGTCTGTGACTTCAAGGTTTCCATTGCTTCAGAGGCTCAAATGATATCATCCAGGCATGGGTAGTAAACTACAGTTTTGTTCTGTCTTTTTCAGATGGCTTCATTCTAATAGGCTTTCCCTTCATGATCCAAATATCAGTAAAATCTATTGCCTCTCACTTTCAAGCCCAACAGGAAAAATTAAGATACTTCTTCTAGGATTCTCAATAAGAGATTCATTACCCCTTTGGTCCTCATTGGACCAGGGAAACATTCTTGCCCTGGGTGTTAGGGGTGTGTGATGTATTAAAAAGCATAGGACTAAATCTCATGTTCACTTCTGCTGAAGTTTGGGTATGTATTTTTTTAAGGAGAAATTGTTTTGTGGATGCCAGGAAAGGGTCAAGTCTGGATAAGTGAAATAGACAACAGATCTACGATACAATATATATCAATTGAGGTAAATATTTTATTTATGAAGGGTATTTACAACAAAAACAATGCTTCTCCAATCTTACCATAAGATGACATTTTATCATGCAGGAAAGTGCAGCACAGCTGATTATAAGTGTGATGTGTGTGTGTGTGTGTGTGTGTGTAAAATGGGCACTTGGTTGCAGAAGAATGGGCATATAAAAGGAAATATTTTTAGTAATTGTTAAAATTCTGAGAATATTTTCCAATTTACTTGGGGCTTTGCTATATTCCTAAGTCACACTTGCGTTAGAGGAAAATGATTTTGCCTGAAAGCATAAGATTGTTGTGGCCCACTGGGGAAGCTGGCCAGGAGGACTGAATTGGTTTGCCTGGATGTGTAGTCAGAGAGGCACTTTACTGAGGGGGAAGAAAACATGTTGGCAGCAGACTGATCTAAGACTGCTGAGGAGATGTAGATGTATGTCCTGGAAGAATCATAAATCTCCATCAAAGTTTTATGTCTCATGTTGAGTTGTTAAGAGACTTCAGATTTGCTAAACAATGGACTGAATTACAAATTAGTCTTTCCAATAAGGATAAAACGTAAACATACTCTTTAAAATCAATCATTTAATGGTATAACACCACTGAGGTGGTAAGGATGCTTTTTATCACTGTAACTGTTTTCCTCAAATTACTGACCTCAACCCCAACTCTGAGCATGATTAACTAAATGTGAATGTTGAACACCATGGGTAAGTGGTCTGTCCACCTTGGTCTGACACCAAGGTCTGTCCCTCCAACAATCTTCTTCAGCTATGAAATTAATATCAATATATAAATATATGTGTGTATATTATATATATATGTGTTACCCTGATGGCTCAGTGGTAAGAAATCCACTTGCAGTGCAGGAGACATGGGTTTGATCCCTGGGTCAGGAAGATCCCCTGGAGAAGGCAATGGCAACCCACTCCAGTATTCTTGCCTGGGAAATCCCATGGACAGAGGACCCTGGCAGACACAGCTGAGTGACTAAACTAACCATTATATATATATATACACACATACACACACACACATACATATTCTAGGCATGCATATATGCATATATTTATGAAGTATGGTTTAGAGATTTGAGATAAAAACTGACTTTTTTACTTCCCAAGTATTTAATTTTTTGATTGGTTATATTACTGCAATTTACTCTTGTCATTAGAAATAAGAAAAAAAAGTCCCAACTAGGTGTCTGCATATAAAATACTCTGATATACGCCAAAAATTGCAATATCTTGTAGTGAGTATGTGCCCAATAAGTGATGCTGACTTTGTTGATGATGGAGGTACCAAAGCCAATTATGATGATTTAGCTAGCATTAAAAAAAATTCTCCACTTGTCTTATATTCCATTCTTTTCAGATATTGCTTAATCATTAAAAAGTACAGATACTCTTCCTAAAAGGAAATATTCATATTTTCTTATTTATCACATTACTTAGAATAGAACTGAATATATAGTTAGTATTTACGTGTCTCACTGAAATAATATCTAAATCTTTCCACTTTGTACATTTATATAATCATCATATACATTCTATAAGGATTATGCAAGAATAAAATTGTTACAAGGGTTAATTACTCACTGAATAATATAAGCTATAAAAGGATATTAAAGGTCTAAAGCCAATGATGAGTGAAAACAACTTAATGTGATAAATTAATGAAAAGATAAACAAAACGTGATATATTCATACAATGGAACATTGTCAATAAGGGAGCCGATGCTACATGCTACAAGCTACAAGCTACAAGCTACATGCTACATGCTACATGCTACACACTACATGCTACAAGAGGGATGAAGCTTGGAAACAATCTAACTGAAAGAAGCTCTTCTAGAAGACCCACATATTGTATAATCTGATGTATAAGAAATGTCTGAACAGGAAAATGCATAGCAATAGAAAGCAGATTACTGGTAGCAAAGGGAAAAGAGAAGAAGAAATAACTACTAATGAGTACCAGGAGCAGTGAAAATATTTTAGAAATAGATAGGGGCAATGGTTGGATAATTCTATAAATATATTAAAAGACAACAAAATGTATACTTTAAAGGTGTTAACTTTATGCTATATGAATTTTACCTTGATAGATTTATTAAAACAAATAAATCAGAAGAAAGGTAAAGAAGACCAAAGAATAGAAGACCGAGATGCTAAAAAAGTTTAAAAAATACATTTTTAGATTTATGTTGGCTATAAAAGTAAAACTGCTGGTGGAATAAAAAGGAAATATATGTGCTATTTACCTGATATTTGTTCCAACTATTCAAAAATAAAGCTAAACTCTTCATCATCTTCAAAACAAAAATGGTTTGTTTCTGTGTTATGGTTGTAATCTGTAATTCATCATCTTCTTTACTTTGAACCTTCTTATCCTTACTTCTATTAATACAGGGTCTACACATAGTAGATCATGAATAAACTGAATATTTAACATTAAACATACAGATTTATGAGAGTATTTAGTTGCTTTATCAGTAATTTTGAGATTTTTTTTTAAATAAAAGTAGTCCTGAGAGCAAAGTTGAACTTTGAAGAAGAAGCTCATTATGAAGTCAGGAAAATCACTATGAAGTCATAATTAAGTCAAGGGTGAGCAATACCTTAGTTATGTTGTGGCATTAAGCCATCTTCCCTACTATAGTTTCCAAGATGGCCTCAGTTAAGTTTCTTGTGAAGGCACAAGGGTAACTGCTCCATTGGCTCCGTGGGGTGAGCACACTGATGACAGAATCACAACAGGAAAATGTGTATCATGCTGAGACTGCTTGAACAAATATTTCCACACTTCATCTTCTAACACTGACACAATCAATGATTCACATTTTTCATCTTATTAAAGGAACTCTGGGTTTTCTTAAATTTTCTATTCCTTGTCATCACTCCAAAAATGATCTGTTTTTAATACCCTACATCATTCAAGCCACCTGTTTGTACAGATGGCAGTTTGCTTGCTAACTTTTATACAAGAGCTAAAGATCTAGGCCTGACAAAACACAAGAGTTAGCTGTCACTTTGCTTTGTTTATCCAAGTTAAAGTGAAAGAATCAGAGAGAATATTTTACAAATAAAATAAGCATTTTATATCACCTTTTTTGTTTCCCATGATCTTTTAGAAAACATGAGATTCCTTGCATTGGAAATTATGTTTCTGCTTCAAAAAGGTGAACCTTCCTGTACTCTTCCTAACATGACATTATTCACATCATTAACCAGATAAAAGCCCCATCTGCAAATCCTGCCCCAAATCACCTGCATTTCATCCTCATAACCTTTTGCCCTGGTACACAGCTGGAAGCACAAATACGACAAGCTAGTAGATGACTATGTTTACAGATGCAGATATAATAGAGAAAACAATCACTATTTGAGCCCTTATTAAAGTATTCTGATAAAACAAAAAAAATGCAGTTTTTCAAAGTATGGTTAGAGTAATCAAACAACTATTTGTCAAGTGTTTACCATGTTTCTTGGAAATATGAAGGGAAGAAAATGAAAACTAAAATTCAGTCAGTAAAATAAAAATTAAAAGGTATATGGCATATTGTTTGGTGTTTTTGTGGTTGGGTTTTAGAAGTTCTTTAAGCATTCTGGATATCCCTTATCAGATACATGATTGTCAAATGTTTTCTCCAATTCTGTGGATTGCTGTTTACTCTATTGATTGTGTCTTTTGATGTAAACATTTTTTTCATGAGCCCCAAATTTTCTGTTTTTCCTTTTGTTTATCTGTGATTGGTGTCTTACATACATACACTTGCACACACACACATAAATCATTGCCAAATGCAATGTTGTGAAGCTTTTCTGCTCGGTTTTCTTCTAAGATTTTTTAGTGTTAAGTTTTCAATTTAGGTCATGGTTCCATTTTGAGTTAATTTTTGTATATGGTTTTAGGTAAATCTCCAACTTCACTATTTTTGTGTGGCGATATACAACTTGCCCAGCATCGTTTGTCAAAGAAAAAAAAAAAGTTCTTTCTCCAATGAATATTCTTAGAACTCTTGTTAAAAATCATTTGATCAATATGTTAAGGTTTATTTCTGGATTCTCTATTTTATCCCATTGTTATAATGTATGTCTATCATTGTGCCAGTATCACACTGTTTTGGCTACAATAGCTTTACAGTAAGCTTTGAAATCAGGAAATCTGGGTCCTCAAAATTTGTTCTCCTTTTCCTGGACCATTTTGGCTATGCACTGTCCCTTTGATTCCATATAAAGTTTAAAATGGGGTTTTCTATTCTGCAAAAGTTATTGCTGGAATTTTCATAGGGATTTCATTGAATCTGTAGATCCCTTTGGGTAGTACTTAAATCTTAACAATATCAAGTTTTCTAACTGCTAAATATGGTTCAGTACAGTTCAGTTCAGTCACACAGTCGTGTCTCTTTCCATTTATTCATATTTTCTTTAATTTCTTTAAGGTTCTATGATATTTCTTCTTTAAAATTTGATAGAACTGACCATTGACACAATGAGATTCAGGGCTTCTTTTTGTACGGAGATTTTCAGTTACAGTCTTGCTCTTACTGGTGATAGCTCTATTCAGGTTTGTTTGTTTTTTCCTTCATCACTTACTAATGGTATGTTTTATTTTTCTAGGAATTTGTCAGTTCAGTTCAGCTCAGTTCAGTCGCTCAGTCGTGTCCGACTCTCTGCGACCCCATGAATCGCAGCACGCCAGGCCTCCCTGTCCATCACCATCTCCCGGTGTTCACGCAGACTCTCCTCCATCGAGTCCGTGATGCCATTCAGCCAGCTCATCCTCGGGCGTCCCCTTCTCAATTGTTGATGTTCACACTGTTCTCTTAAATCCTTTTTTATTTCTATAGAACCATTAGCAATGTCCCCACCTCCGTTTTGATTTTAGTTACTTGAATGTTTTCTCTATATTTCTAACAGTCCAATATTTAAAGATTTATCCATTTTGTTGATATTTTTGAAGAATCAATTTTTTATGTGATAGATATGTGTGATTTTTATTAAAATGTTGATAGTTCCAGTGATGGATCTACAACTATAATTTTAAGGTGGTGCTAATAATTAGAGATATTTTGAGATTACCTACAGCACTACACAATTTATATCTTTTTTATCTCTGTTCTTTTATTATCTCTTTCCTTCTTCTAGCTTTGGGTTTAGTTTTTTTCTTCTTTTTCTAGTTTATTAAGTTATAAAATCAGTTTGTTCATCTGAAAGCTTTCTTCTTTCTTAATGTAACTGCTGACATTTATAAATTTCTCCCCAGCACTGCTTTCACTGTCCCCAATACAGTTTAGAGGTATTCTCATTTTCATTTATATCTAAGTTTATTTTACTTTCCCTTGTGATTTCTTCCTTGTTCCATTAATTTTTAAAGAATGTGCTGTCTCATTTCCACAGATTTGTGAATTTTAAAGTGTTTCTTCTGTTATTGATTTTTTAACTTTATCCCATTGTGATCACAGAACATATTTTGTATGGCATCTACATTTTAAAATCCATTGAGATTAAATTTGTGAACTAACATATAGCCTACTTTAAAAAATGCCCTATCTACATTTGAATAGAACATCTGTTCTCTTATTTTTGGGTAGATTGTTCTCTCTGTTAGAGGTAGGGGGGTAACTATGTTGTTCTAATATTCTATTTCTTTATTTATCTCCTATCTGGTTTTTCAATCCATTGTTGTGAGCAGAATGTTCAAGTTTCCAGGTATTATTGCAGAGATACCTAATTTCTTTTAATTCTGTCAATTTTTGCTTCATATATTTTGATTTTCTTTTATTACATGTATAAATGTTTATAATTGTTATATCTTCTTGAATTGAGCCATCTGTTAATACATAATGTTGTCTTTTGCAAACTTTTTTGATTTAAAGTATATTTTAAATATTAGTAGAGTCACAGATGCTCTCTTTTGGTTACTATTTGTATGAAGTATCTTCTATCTTTTGGCTTTAACTTCTTCTTGTCTATGTATTGAAAGTGAGTCTCCTATAGATAGAATATACTGGTTATACACTTTTATCCATTTTGATAATCTTGTCTTTCAGAATTTAATTGATTTACATTTAATTACTAATTTAAATTATAAAACATTTTTACTGATAAGCAAAGATACCTGTCATTTTGTGTGTATTTGTGGTCTATGAGGCTCATTATTTTTGTTGTTCTTCATTTCCTACATTAATCTTTTGTGTATAGTTGATATTTTATAGTGAAATATTTAAATATCTTTCTCATTTCCTTTTGTGTATATTCTATAGCTAATTCTTTGTAGTTACTGTGGGGAGTACATTTAGCACCCTTAAAGTTGTAGCAGTCAATATGAATTTATACTAGCTTAACTTCAATAACATACAAATTGCTGCTTCTATATAGCTTTACTTCCCTACTCCTTTTAGTTGTTGATGTCACAAAATTATAAATTTGTATATTGTGTGTCCAGAAACAAACTATTTTAATGCATTAGTATCTTAAATTATGTAGAAAATAAAATGTGGAGTTATAAACCAGTTTACAATAATATTAGCTTTTAGACTAATACATTATTTTTATTTTTATTTTAGTTTTTTATTTTTTAAATTTTAAAATCTTTAATTCTTACATGCGTTCCCAAACATGAATCCCCCTCCCACCTCCCTCCCCATAACATCTCTCTGGGTCATCCCCATGCACCAGCCCCAAGCATGCTGCACCCTGCGTCAGACATAGACTAGCGATTCAATTCTTACATGATAGTATACATGTTAGAATGCCATTCTCCCAAATCATCCCACCCTCTCCCTCTCCCTTTGAGTCCAAAAGTCCATTATACACATCTGTGTCTTTTTTCCTGTCTTGCATACAGGGTCGTCATTGCCATCTTCCTAAATTCCATATATATGTGTTAGTATACTGTATTGGTGTTTTTCTTTCTGGCTTACTTCACTCTGTATAATCGGCTCCAGTTTCATCCATCTCATCAGAACTGATTCAAATGAATTCTTTTTAACAGCTGAGTAATACTCCATTGTGTATATGTACCACAGCTTGCTTATCCATTCATCTGCTGATGGACATCTAGGTTGTTTCCATGTCCTGGCTATTATAAACAGTGCTGCGATGAACATTGGGGTACATGTGTCTCTTTCAATTCTGGTTTCCTCGGTGTGTATGCCCAGCAGTGGGATTGCTGGGTCATAAGGTAGTTCTATTTGCAATTTTTTAAGGAATCTCCACGCTGTTTCCCATAGTGGCTGTACTAGTTTGCATTCCCACCAACAGTGTAGGAGGGTTCCCTTTTCTCCACACCCTCTCCAGCATTTATTGCTTGCAGATTTTTGGATCACAGACATTCTGACGGGTGTGAAGTGGTACCTCATTGTGGTTTTGATTTGCATTTCTCTAATAATGAGTGAATTACATTATTTTTAAATGTATTAACCTACTGTATTATATAGAAAACCAAAGAAAATGAAGTTACAAACCATTGCTACAATAACTATAAATTTTATAATTTTCTATGTATTTACCTTTATTGAAATCTTTATTTCTTCTTACAGCTTTGAGGTACAGTCCAGTGTCCATTCATTTCAACATGTATAGCTCTCTTTTAGAATTTACTGCAGAACATTTTAACACTATTGTGTTCCTTTAGCTTTTATTTACCTGGGGATGTCTTAATGTCTCTCTCACCTTTGAAGGATGGTTTTTCTGGATATTGACTTTTTGGTTGAGCTTTTTTAAAACAATGTTTTGGCACTTTGCATATATTACCCTACTGCCTTCTGGCCCCCAATTCATCTGGTAAGACATCTGCTGATAATATTATTGAAAAAAATTGCACTTCTATTTTTTCACTTTTCAGCTCCAGAATTTCATTTTGGATTCTTTGTATGTTTTCTGTCTTCTTATTGATATTTATATTTTGTATATATATTACCTTTTTCACATTCTCCATGTCTTCTGTTAGCTGTATGAGCATGCATAAAATTGTTGTTTAAAAATCTTTGTCTAGTTGATCTCCCACCAGACTTTTTCAGAAACAGTTACTATGGTCCCTTTGTTGGGACAATTATTGAAGGTTCACTTTCCATTTACCTTTGAATAGGTTACAATTCCCTGTCCCATTTTATACCTTTTAACCTTTTGTTGGTAATTAATTATTCATTTAAATGTAGTAGTGTGATAATTCTGGAAACTAAATTATCCTCCTTCCCCAGAGTTTGCTTGGTTTTTTTTGTTTTGTTTTGTTTTGTTTTTGATTATTGTAAGCTAGCTGAGCTGAAGATCACTGATGTATAAGCTTATGAGTTTTTCAGATCTTTTCTGATTCTGTGCTTTCCCCTGGGAATGAAGGTGACAGTCTTCAATGTTTGGCTCCCAAAACGGAGGGGGAAATAAAAGAAAAGAATGAAAAGAAAAGACAAGGGTGGAAGATGATAGCCCTTTAAATATCACTAGAAATAAGTCACTTTGGCCAAAAGAAGGGGAGCTTGCAACACTAGAGGTAGGCATAACAAAGATCCCACTTCTTTGTCTGTACCTCTGTGATCAGAAGCAACAATCAGTCATAAGAACACTGATTGCTAATAGTTAGAAGATAGGGTCCTTTTTGTTCACTCTGGCTTCTGCAAGATTCTCCTGGAATATATGCACTGCTTTCTGCCCCAGCTTGAGGTGTGAGGGATGGGTAGCTGGTACTGCACTAAGAGCTGAAACTGACTGATATCATCTATAATTTGCTACCCAAACCTCCTCCTGGAAGTTACAAGCCTCTATAGACTCCAAGGTTTCAAAATAGTTATATCAGACAGATTCTGCCAATACAATCATCATCTAGGTAGGGTGATAGCTCCTGGTGTTTTCTATTCATCCTGCATTTATGACTTAAATAGTAACACAATATATTTTAGAAGTGAATGGAAATGTTAAAAAGGAAATTAAAGTTCTATGCATTCTTGAGATAGCTCACTTTATGTGTTACCTTGACTGGGTGAAGGGATTCTCAAATGGGTGGTAGAACATTATTTCTTCATATGTCTGTGAGCATGCCTCTGGAAGACATTAGCATTTGAGAGAGACTGAATAAAGACCACCAATGTAGGTGGGTAGTATCTAGTCCAATGAGGGTCTAAATAGAACAAAAAGGCAAGAGAAGAGTGGATTTGCTCTTTTTGTTTGAGTTGGGGTGTCTCTTTTCCTGCCCTCAGATATTAGTCCTCCTGGTTCTTGGCACATCAGACTGAGACTGAATGACACCCACTAGTATTCCTTGTTCTCTTATTGCTATCTCTCCATTTCCCTGCCTCTCTCTTCTTCTCTCTAATAGATAGATAGATAATAGACAGATAATTGGCCTTGTTTCTCTAGAAAACACTTAAGAAGACAATATACCTAGCTCTATCTTTTTATATTAAATATTTTAAATCAGACGATGAATTTTTATGTCAATTATAAGCCTATTGATTAAAAGGTTATTGTAAATCCTTTAATACAATTTTACACTTTTGTAATGGCTATAAGATATTCTTTTATGCAATACGAAGTTGAAGGAAATGGCAACTCACTCCAGTATTCTTGCCTGGAAAATCCCATGAAGAGAGAGGAGCCTGGTGGGCTATAGGCTATGGGGTCACAAAGAGTTGAACACAACTAAGTGACTGAGCATGCATGCATGCATAGTTGTATAAACCAAGTTAAAAATTACTTATGTGAGAAGTCACTATGTTCATAAGTCATTGTTGAAGTACTGCTATTTCTTATGCTTTCAGAGTCTTTGTGGTTGAATTCTGAGGAAGCCAAGTTCAGGTGGTCTCTGGTGCTTTTTTAAAATCCTGCTTCCATGTGTTGAACCCATTGGAGCCTTGCTCAGAGGCAAGAAGACAATTATAATGTCTTCCCCTCTTCTATTTTATAGAAAATATTTGCTTTTGTTTTTAGAGCAGCATGGTGCTAAAATTTAGATTTCTGAGGAAAGGGAAGTTTTCACTTGAACCCTGAGATAAATCTAGATGCCCTATTATAATTTAAAAAGAAAAAGAATTTAACTTTTGTGATTATGGACACTCAATATAATTAATAGTTCCTTGTATAATGAGGTATCTGATGTTATAAGACAAAAAAATACTAAATAATGACAGGACTTAGCCATTCTTGTGTTCAAGGAGTTTATATTTCAAATTAGCCTGAATTCCAATTCTACTGCTAACAAAATTTTAACCCCAATAAACGCATACCAGTCTACAGAGAATCTGAAAGTTTCAGGTTATTTTTGAGCCTATAGGCCATCAGTAGAATGCTCTCTCTCTCTTTGTTCCACAATAGTTTTATGAGAGAGTCAATGAGAGGCCAGTCTCCAAGCATTGCTAGAAAATATTCATACACACACACACAAACACACACATACACACACAGGTGCAGTTCCATATATAAAATATCACAGGAAAATAATCATTTTCCTTATCTCACACACACATACAAAAAAAAAAAAAACTGTACCAAAAAAAAGAGCAGAATCTCAGTAAACATAAAGTTAGCTGTTTTCTAGAATGTTGCATAAAACTGCACTCTTTATGCTCCAATATTCTCCATGGCAGTCAGCCAGACAGAACCTTTGGAACACTGAAAACTCATCTTGGAGCTATTGAAGTTTATTCTTGCCCATTCTGAAAAATTGGCTGATATTGATAATTGTTATAAAAAGTTTACCCCATGAGTCTCATAGGCTGCCAAGAATGTAATTGAGCTGAAATGGAAGGCTGGTATTAAGCTTGCATCTGGTTCTGAGTCAAGGAGCCCTCACTCTTTGACTAGCATCAAGGGAAGCTGCCTTCATTTGGGGAAAACAGATGGAACGATTTCACTATAATAGAGTTCATTTCGAGAAACTGTCCCAGCTTGTCCAAACTAATGGCAAGTTGGATAGGATTTCAAATAAATAATAAACACCTGTAGGAGTTGAGGTTACTAGCCCTGGCTCAAGGAAAAAAAAAATCAAATTACAAATGATTGATTAGGCATCTACAATGCATGCAGCATGATTCCACTCATGATTTTACCGAACAAGATAAAATAATATAATAATAATATTATTATAATATTATATTATCCTTATATATAATAATATTCTTAAAATGGAATCTTAAGTATATCCTGTTCTTGACACGACCATTTTCCTGGATATCTTCTCAATTTTTTCTCATGATCTACTCAAAAATGGCAAATGTATATATTTAATCAAGTATTTTGAATCTCTTGAAATTTCAACTTGACAATGTACTTCAGCAACAAAATTCAATAAAAGGGCATTGTTTCTATTACATATCAGGCAATACCTAGTCTATGTACTAAAGATACAAAACATCCTCACTCATTTAGTTCAGAATTCAGTGGGGGATATCGGCAAATAAAACTATTTCAATACAAAGAGTACAGTGATTAAGAGTAAAGCCGTCCAGTATTGACAAAAGGTAGCAATTAACCACATTTAATGTAAAACTCTAGGCCAAACTGAGATATACTTTAACTATAAAATATATACTGCATTTTGAAGACAGTATAAAAATTATAAGATACCTCATTTTTAATACTGATTTTTAATACTGATTCCATGTCAAAATGTTATTTGGGATATATTGTATTAAACAAAATAAATTAATACAATTAATTTCACCAGTTTCTCTTAGCTTTTTCAACGTGTTCTTTAGAAAATTTATGAATTAAATCACATTTGTACTCAGATTTTTGTTGAACAGCACTGGTATATATACTAGACCTTCTGTCTTTAAAACTCATTCTATCACTTACCTGTGAGACATTAGGCAAGTACTAGTTTTTGCAGGTTTTTTGTTTTGTCTTGTTTGTTTGTTTGTTTTGCTTCAGTTTCCTTATGTATAAGAAGAGGCTGATAATAATTACGGTTATTTACTCAATAGGGTTGTTGCGAGAAGTAACTGAACCAAAAAACGTTAAAAGGCAACTATTATTAAATACATAAGCATTAAGTAAACACATAAAAAGAGCACATATCTCAGGTCAAAAGAAGTAAACTCCAAGAAGAATTTGAAAGAGAAAAAAAAAAAAGTTTCATTAAAGCTTCAAAGAATGTCAGAAAACTGTCCCACTGTAATAGGAAGATAATAGAGACAATATGAATAAAATCATAAAACTTGAACTAGCCGTAGTCCATTGCAGGAACTAAAAGTGGTTTTCAAGATGTAAGATTGCAAACTTCCTGAAAGCAGTGGTGGGAAGAAACACTGAAAAGCCAGGTCATTGCACTGCCCAGTACTATTCTAAAGAACATATGAAATTAGGTTGTTGTTCAGTCACTCAGTCATGTCCACCTCTTTGAGACCCATGGACTGCAGCACTCCAGGCTTCCCTGTCCTTCACAATCTCCCAGAGCTTGCTCAAACTCATGTCCATTGAGGTGGTGATGCCATCCAACCGTTTTGTCCTCTGTTATTACCTTCCTGCCTTCAGACTTTCCCAGCTTTAGGGTCTTTTCTAATGAGTTGGCTCTAAGCATCAGGTGGCCAAAGAACTGTAGCTTCAGCTTCAGCATCAGACCTTCCAATGAATAGTCAGGGCTGATCTCGTTTAGGATTGACTGGTTGGATCTCCTTGCAGTCCAAGGGACTCTCAAGAGCCTTCTCCAACACCACAGTTCAAAAGCATCAATTCTTCAGCACTCCACCTTCTTTATGGTCCAACTGTCACATCCATACATGACTAATGGAATAACTGTAGCTTTGACTAGATGGACCTTTGTTGGCAATGTCTCTGTTTTTTAATATGTTGTCTAGGTTTGTCATACCTTTTCTTCCAAGGAGCAACTGGCTTTTAACTTCATGGCCTCAGTCACCATCTGCACTGATTTTGGAGCCAAGAAGATAAAGTCTGTCACTGTTTCCATTGTTTCCCCATCTATTTTTCATGAAGTGATGGGACTGGATGCCATGATCTTTGTTTCTTTAATGTTGAGTTTTAAGCCAACTTTTTCACTCTCCACTTTCACTTTAATCAAGGGGCATAGTTCATCTTTGCTTTCTGCCATAAGGGTGGTATCATCTGCATATCTAATGTTATTGACATTTTCCTCTATAATCTTGATTCTGGCTTGTGCTTCATCCAGTCTGGCATTTTACATGACGTACTCTGCATATAAGTTAAATAAGCAAGGTGACAATACACAGCCTTGGCATACTCCTTTCCCAATTTTGAACCAGTCCAGTTTTCCATGTTCAGTTCTAACTGTTGTTTCTTGACCTGCATACAGATTTCTCAGGAGACAGATAAGGTGGTCTAGTGTTCCCATTTCTTAAATAATTTTCCACAATTTGTTGTGATCCACTCAGTCAAAGGCTTTAACGTAGTCAATGAAGCAGAAGTGGATATTTTTCTGGAACTCTCTTGCTTTTTTTATGATCTAATGGATGTTGGCAATTTGATTGCTGGTTCCTCTGCCTTTTCTAATCCAGCTTGAACATCTGGGAGTTCTCACTTCACACAATGTTGAAGCCTTTGAAAACTTTGAGTGTTGGAAAACTTTGAGAATTACTTTGCTAGCATGTGAATGAGTACAATTTGTGGTAGTTTAAACATTCTTTGGCACTGCCCATCTTGGGCATCTTGCCCATCTTGAAATTAGGTATTCCCTCTATAAAATTAACTGTATTGTTTTAGGAAAGCCAAAGGAGATATACAAAGAGAATACATGAAATAGGAGTAAGTGATGTCATGTAGGAGATTACTAAGGTATTAATAAAAGAATTTTTAAGGAGAAAGGTATATTTTCTTCTTCCCCACTCTAAACTCTCACAGCTTTTGATAGCTAGACAGTTGTCCTTTTCTATTAATTGAGTCTACTAAGCCAACAAGCCTCTAAAACTTGTGTTCACTTAATATACCCTTTGTAAGCCAGGTTATGAAAATAAAATTTGAATTTCATAAATTGGACATGCCAACCAAAATAAATATCAATGCTCAGGTTCCATTATAATATCGGATAGCCACCAACACTCATAAGACATTTGTAATTTATAAAACAAAATCAGCCTGAGAGGTCTACCTTCCAGGTGAAAGAGAAAAGGTTGGAAGCTCTCAGAAAAAGGTTCCTCTTGTTTTAGAGATATAAGAAGTGTTAAAAGGTAAACTGAGGCACATTATTTTTTTTCCAAAGGTCTATTTAAGGTCCAACTCAAATTGGACAATGTCAAACTAAAAATGCTTAGGAGCTCCCTGCGAGAAGACACAGAAGAAAAACAAATATATTATTTGATTGGCTATAGCTTAAGCAGTTGACTTATTTGGAAAATCCTAGCAGGCAGTTTGTGATCAGTTGTTCTTTAGTTTTGTTTTTTTTGGATTTTGGTTCATTGATTCTGGCTTAGGTTTTGGTTTGCTTAGTAGGCATCCAAAACATTAGAGCCACTTTAGTCTAAGGACTTCCTTGTTTAATTAATTAACAATAGTCACAGTGATATGTCATAAGAACAATAAAGTAGTAAGAAAGGAGACTGTTCTGGGAGGAATTCTGCTGGACTAATATATTGATACAACATTATAAAAAATGAAATGAATATATATATATATATATATGTATAGTACATTCTAAATTGGTGATAGAATAACCCATAACTATAAGCAACCAGCAATAATATCTGAAATAATTTTTAAACTTTGATCTGCATCCTTTGTTTCCTCCCCTAGTAAGATTCACTGGTTTGTCTTCAATGTCTTAAACAGCTATATACAAACAGTACAGCTGTGCCAACATTCGAGGACAGCAACAAAGTGCACATCCCAGTATCACAGTTGGTACCTGCCCTAAATATTTCTCCGTAGTGTGTTATTAACATACTTCTCAAAGTCTGCTGTACTCTACCTCTTTGATACACCCTATCTCAGTGTTGACTGTACCACTGGAAGACCAGAAGCTTTGCCTTATGTAAGGCATGCTCTTCCTCCCATGACAGTAGCGTTCTGAACAGTGTCATTGACAGACCATATTTATTACTCACTCATGGCTCAACCAGCACTCATGGAGGAGCCTGGTAGGCTGCAGTCCATGGGGTTGCTAAGAGTCGGACACGACTGAGTGACTTCACTTTCCCTTTTCACTTTCATGCATTGGAGAAGGAAATGGCAACCCACTCCAGTGTTCTTGCCTGGAGAATCCCAGGGACGGGGGAGCCTGGTGGGCTGCCATCCATGGGGTCGCACAGAGTCGGCCACAACTGAAGCGGCTTAGCAGCAGCAGCATGGCTCAACACTACAAACTTCCTTCCATGTATTTTCTTTACGCAAAAATTTTATACTTTAGGCTCCTTTGGGTTTAGAAATTAAACACCACAATCAACATTAATTAGGGGCTTTTTGTTAGTTTGTTTTGGGGCCACATCATACAGCTTAGTTCCCTGAGGAAAAGTGGAAAGTGAAAGTTGCTCAGTCATAACTCTTTGCAACCCCATGGACTATATAGTCCATGGGATTCTCCAGGCCAGAATACTGGAGTGGGTAGCCTTTCCCTTCTCCAGGGGATCTTCCCAACCCAGGGATCAAACCCAGGTCTCCTGTACTGCAGGCAGATCCTTTACCAGCTGAGCCACAAGGGAAGCCCTAACCAGGGATCAAACCCAGCTCCATGACAGTGAAAGTGCAGCGTCATAACCACTGGGTCGCCAGAGAATTCCCAATATTTAATTCTGAAAAGAATAACATTTTAACTAAGACTGAGATGCACCTTCAGATCAGTAAGAACAAAAAGGAAAGAAAAATTTAGAAGTAAATAAAATGTAAAAGTAAGTAAATATTGGACTTCTCTGGTGGCTCAGATGGTAAAGAATCTATCTGCAATGAAAGAGACCCCAGTTCAATCCCTGGGTTGGGAAGATCCCCTGGAGAAGGAAACGGCTACTCCAGTATTCTTGCCTGGAGAATTCCATGGACAGAGGAGCCTGACTGGCTATAGTCCATGGGATCACAGAGCAAATATTACACTATATCCTCAATATTATTTCAGAACTTAAGCTTGTAGCGATCTATATTTTTACTGACCACTTATTAATATTAAATTGCAAACATAACTACTGAGACTGGAAAGGAGAGAATGGCATACCACATTTTGAAAACAATGAGTGCTGTAAAGAAGCATGCAGAAATGCAGTGCTGGAAGAGCAGATTGGGGAAATACTCAAGTAAACAGTGATGGAATGTGACAGAAGCTATTAAAATCCAAATCCACACAAACATTTAAATTTTTTCTCATCTGGACACAGTTTCTTCTAGTCTGAACTGCAATTACAACTAATGGGCTTCAACCCTCTCAACCAGTGCCCAGTAAGAGAGGCACATTTACGCTTTCAAACAAACATTTGGGCCATCCACTTGTTCATATGCTATGGTTTGATGCCCAGAATATTATTCTGTGCCATGAAATCTTGGTCCAGGATGAAATTGTACAAAGATGGTGCAGGGACAGGATGATAAATGAAGTTCACCAAGATGAGAGCTTGGGATTTACTCAAATTCTTGGCTACAGAAACAGATTTACCAACATGTCTGCCTCCAAAAGATTCTTCTATAAAGTTTTAAAATCAAACATCTAATAACCACATTATATCAAAGGACAAAAGACAAAGCCTCTCTTTTTGTTTGTGAGTAGACATTCAAATTCAAAATTCTTTAGAAAAGAGGACTTGTATAAATAGGGATTCTGTTTGCTTGCTGCAGTGATAAAAAGTTTCATATTTTGAAAATTCCCAATTAAAGTACACACTTGTTTGTTGTTGTTTAGTCACTAAGTCATATCTGACTCTTCTGCAACTCCATGGACTGCAGCCCAACAGGCTCCTCTGTCCATGAGATGTCCCAGGCAAGAACCCTGGAGTAGCTTGCCGTTTCCTTTTCCAGGGGATCTTCCTGACCCAGGAATCAAACCCATGTCTCCTGCATTGGCAGGCAGATTCTTACCACTGAGCCACCAGGGAAGCCCTAAAGTACACACTAGGTTGCAACAATTCTACTTAGTGAGGTGTCTTTCCCTTCAATCTACATTTGTCACATTTTAAATTTAATTAATCCAACGCATGTATATTCAATAAAATGGACAGACCTTAACTGATATCTAAGAGTTTAAGAATCTATCTTTTAAGTAAAACCTAAAGGAGCTAACTTTTCTTTAAAAATAATTCCATTCTGTGATTGAAGAACTTTTAAAAGGATGTTAATTCTTTGAACAAAGATAAAATTAAAGTCCAAAAGGTTTTAGTTGTAGTAATAAAGAGGCAGCGCTTTCTAACTAGCAGACCTTTAAACTGACTATGCTCTAAATTCACACAGTACAAAATAGAGATCAGTAAGTCTGTCTTGTGTTCTCATTATCTCAATCAGGTACCAAGCTGTTATCTAAAATTTAATCAACAATGCCCCTAGATTAAACTGAATTTAAAAACTTATTTAGTGATGAAGTCAAGATAAAAGAGTATGCGGGCCAGCCCTGCCCGTAGAGAATCATGGATGACTGCAGTGGGGACTTCAAGATGAGATGCATAGATGGGGGTATCCGTCAAATAGGCAAAGGTTTTCACAATTCTCTGCTGGGAGTAAACCACAGACTAGGAAGCAGTTTGATAGCTATTAAAATCCGGGCTCTGCAGTTGGAGACAGCTTTGCAGTTGGGAGAGGTCTGCTTTCCATGACTGATTATAATGGTTCAAGTCAGAAAGAAGATCCCTAGAACTCCATCAAGAGTGATGCTTTCATAAGAACCATGATGGCAGCAAGAAAGCTACCAGTAGCCATGGTTGTGTCAGCAGCAATAGGTGCCATTCTCCTGGCTTTAGTGGAAGGAGCTGGTATCTTGTTGACAAGATTTGCCCCTGCACCACTTCCTAATGGTGCTCTGTTAGCTGAAGGCCCATCCAAGTTGCCTTCAGCCCAGTTACTATCTTTACATTTTGGAGACTATCAACAGTATCAATAGGACTTCTTTCCCAGGATTTCTTTAATGAAATGAGGAAAGGACTGCAGATCTATTTTTAAAACCACAGGTGGGACAACTACGGCCAAATAGGCTATGAAGAGACATTTAGCACCTCTTCTCTTTAAAGGAACATGAAGCGGGGAGGTCTTAAAAGATAATACACTTATTTATTCACACTTAGATTGCATTTGTGATTGAAACAAACGTTATAAATCTTTAAAAGGAAATACGGTAGGAGCTTAGAAGATAAAGGACCAAATGGCAAACAGCAATGAAGTGTTTAAGCGTTTCCTTGGGGACTTCTCTGCCTGGTTTTATTCTGTTAGATAAACAATTAAAACAAACAAACAAACAAACAAAAACCTCCTAGATATTGCTCTTTTTAAAAAAAAACAAGCACAAAAAAAACTCATTTTAGAACAATTTTAATTTGAAAGTACAGTTAGTCTGTCCTTACTGTCTTCTAATTATTTTTTAAAAGACATAAATTTATATTTCATTTTTCTTTACATAATTTTATTGATTCTCCTTTTTTTCCCAAATTTTTCCAACATCCATTTAGCAAACCTGGAACATAGCATTCAAAGAAGGCCCTGACTCTGTTATTTCAGTTTATATTTGTAATCTCTCCTGACTGCTAAGGGTTATAATTTCTGTTTCACAAGGCTCTGCTGGGGTACAAATTGTTCTATATAATGATCCTTACTAAGAAGCCAAAGTCAACATTTCAAATGTCATTATTCTCACATTGACATAAAATTTTTCATTAACAATGTCATCTGTCCCTCAGTTTGCCATATGAAAATGCAGCAGTTCAGTTCAATATATCCTAAAATAACAGCAAGTTTCAGAGTCTATTCCCTGCTGATTTTTCAATGAGTTATTTCATGTGGGATTTAGTTTGTGTGTTGTGTGGGCATATTATGCACATGTGTGACTGAGCATGTATGAAGTATGCTTTCTCTTCATTGCTACCAATGCTGTCTATACTTCTGCTTTTCTTCTGTAACATCATACTAAATTTCCCCTAGGTTTTCCAAGTTTCTGAGGAAATTTCAACCTTTTATATGAAAGCTAGATACTTCCTCAGGATAATAGCTGAAATTTAAGAAAATGTATGGAGAAGAGAGGTTAACTGTAATCAATATTCCCACTATGGGACAGGTACTCTCCATATATATGTCATTTCCTTAATATCACAACCATTTTTAGGAGGATAATGCTATCACTATTTTCTTGATTAGTAAAAGAAACTGGAAAGATCCACTAACCTGCCCCTAGTCATACTGATACTTAGTGAAGAAACCAACACTGGACTAGATTTCTAGTTCAATATCTAGACAAAAATCTCTGTGTTTTAATGCTGTATCATAATGTTTCAAGACTCTATGTAAATTACTGATGATACAAGTAATTAAAATTCAGATTTTAGAAAACTAAAGTTTTAATAGATAGCCTTTTCAGTTTTTCACAAATGTAATACTATTTATATTATTCTATTATCTCAAATTTTAATTTTACTATAAATTATATATTAGGTTTATTATAGGACACTTTCATAAGAAAGAAGGTTTGACAACAATCTTCAAAAACTGAAATAAGTTATTATTGATACGTCAATTAAGAGTAGGTTTCTAATATCATTTGGGGGCTATTCATATTCCTAGATATGTTCTTTGTAAAAAGTTTCCACCAAACATATATCAGTCTCTATTCTCAAGAATACTAGCTTCTGTAAAATGTTACCTGGTGCTCCAAATTATGGGTTTCATGATTTTTAAAAATGTATACAGGAACATCACATTAGAATTCCCATCTTAAACAATACAAAATGCATTTTAAAGAAACTTAAAATTTCCTGATAAATAAAGATCTGTGTGGACTGTTATTTCCACACAGTTTGTAATGCATGGGTCTATTCTTTTTTTAAAAAAGGAAGAAAATAATTAAATTGGGGATTTGGAAATGAACAGTTTGTTGATATGAACCACAAACAATGTTTTTAATACTTTTAAATTAGTCTTTACTTAAATAGTAAAGGTGAATTTTTAAAAAATAAGGTTAATCATGGTTAGCAATAACAGAATTTGTCATCAAGTGTCTTAAGAAGCAAAGCAAAGAAAGTAAACTAATGGGGGAACCATAGTGTTTGGTTCAAGGCAAACTCAAAACCTATAGATATATCAACTAGATAATAAAAATGTTCTGCTTATTATTTCTCGCTTCCCATTTCAATATATTTAGCATTTCCTCAAATCCTAAAACATAGTTTACCATACTTGAGCAAGAATATCCAACTATTATCATTAACCTTTACATTCTATAATAGCATATTGCCACAGGACAATTGATTTCAATAACTTTTGTTCCCCTTCGTGTGAAAAATATACTAGATCCTTCAAAATGTGGCATTTCCACTTCCTTTATCTGTTCTCATTCTTAGTCATATTTTAACATATAAGTTTACTGCAAAGTTCACATTTCACAATAAGATAAGCATACTATTTAAATAAATAATCAACAGAGCTATTTGCAAAGCTAAAGAAATTAATTGCTGAATTTATGAGTGTATGTTACTGCAACCTAGAAAAAGTCAAGTTCAATTTTTGCATGCATGACAGGAAAAAGGTACAGTGAATATTAAATAATACCTCTTCCTGTTTAAGATTCCTTGAATCTTTTCTCTTTTAAGATGGGGCCCAAAACGTATTGTAGATTACACTGGCATATTACATTGCTGACTTGTCTTCTTGAGAATAAGTAAAGGATAACCAGAACACAGAATGGTTAAGGAGAAGACAACAGAGTACTTAATAAAGGTGGTGCACAGGAGCACATACCTCTTCCTCTTGAGACTGTGAAAACTCCTGTGCATGGATCAACACTGAACATAGATGAGGGCCACTTTAACCCCTGTACTCTGTAGGCTACTCTATGCCCCTTCTAGCCACACTCCTACTCATGGGGCAAGGATTCCATGGCCAAGGGTGTACCATAGTTATCCATTGGTAATATATCCATCTGGAGTCCATACCTGCCCAGGACTCTAAGAAAGTTTTACTGGATCCTTGTTCCAGAGCCTAGGAGAGTTCATTGCTTGGGTCTTTCCTCCTTTAGAATAGATTAAACCACCTAGGTGGACGCTGCTGAGACTCACAAATAGTAGGGGACAAATAGTTGTTTGCAGAAGAGTGTGAACGTTTTCCCCATCCAGGCTGGGGTATCCACATGTGTGAGGCTCCTAAAGTCACTAAGATGATAGGTTGGCCAGATGCCAGGTTCTGATTCTCCTGTGCCACTCAGCTTTGATTCAGAAATCTAAAGAGTCAAAAAGTGAATATTGCTCACTCATGTCCAACTCTTTGCGACCCCTTGGAATTCTCCAGGCCAGAATACTGGAGTGGGGAATCAGTCCCTTCTCCAGGGGATCTTCCAAACCCAGGATGTGAACCCAGGTCTCTCACATTGCAGGGGGATTCTTTACCAGCTGAGCCACAAGAAGAGCCAGAGTCATATAATTCTAATTCAAATGTATCTTCCCAGATAGTCAGGGCCACATATTTGCTAAGGTAACAGGTTGGACTACATTTTATTTAACAATCCATCAGCATGACTTATGAATTAAATATTTATTGTGAAAAAGCACTTCCCTTTCTATTCTTGCTCAGGCCCCAAAGACATTATGATTGATCTTGTTCTGATCACATCATTCTGGTTAATGAGAGGATCACACTGTATCTCATTTGACTCATTTGAGAGCAACGTGAATAGAACTGGACATGCAAAGTAGCCTGGAGATTAAACAGTGAGGACCTGATGGAGGCTGATTCAAGTCATGATTCAGGGGCTCTGTAGAACCTTCATGAGTCAAGCACAGGCTAAGTAGGTAAGAGAGCACCACTAGTTTCTATCCAATGCAAATGAGAGATGCCAGTCTGGATTCCACCAATTTAGCAGCTCACCATTAATATCAACAGAGAGAAAGCAAACCACAGGGAACAGGATGAAAGCACTGGAGTCCAGAGATGCCACAGGGCAATACAATGCGTGAATATTGTTTCAGCAGCATGAGGTTAGGAAACCAGATCTTTCCTAGATACCATTTTATGGTAAGAGTCCAAAGAGGGACCTAGCTGACAGACTGAGCCTGTTTAACCAAGGGAGTCAGCATTGCCTAAAGGGAAGCTGAATCTAGTACATGATACGGTAATGCAATAGATTAGATACAAATGGAACAAAATAAAGAAAGTTGTTGCACTACACAGGAGATGATGACTCATCAGTTCAGTTCAGTTCAGTCTCTCAGTCATGTCCCATTCTTTGCAACCCCATGGACTGCAGCAGGTCAGGCCTCCCTGTCCAACACCAACTCCTGGAGTTTACTCAAGCTCATGTCCATTGAGTCGGTGATGCCATCCAACCATCTCATCCTCTGTTGTCCCCTTCTCCTCCTGCCTTCAATATTTCCCAGCATCAGGGTCTTTTCAAATGAGTCAGCTCTTTGCATCAGGTGGCCAAAGTATTGGAGTTTCAGCTTCAGCATCAGTTCTTCAAGTGAATACCCAGGGCCGATCTCCTTTAGGTTGGACTGCTTGGACCTCCTTGCAGTCCAAGGGACTCTCAAGAGTCTTCTCCAACACCACAGTTCAAAAGCATCAACTCTTTGGCGCTCAGCTTTCTTCACAGTCCAACTCTCACATCCATACATGACCACAGGAAAAACCATACCCTTGACCAGATGGACCTTTGTTGGCAAAATAATGTCTCTGCTTTTCAATATGCTATCTAAGTTGGTCATAACTTTCTTCAAGGAGTAAGCATCTTTTAATTTCATGGCTGCAATCACCATCTGCAGTGATTTTGGAGCCCCCCAAAATAAAGTCTGCCACTATTTCCACTGTTTCCCCATCTATTTGCCATGAAGTGATGGGACCAGATGCCATGATCTTAGTTTTCTATATGTTGAGCTTTAAGACAACTTTTTCACTTTCCTCTTTCACTTTTATCAAGAGGCTCTTAAGTTCTTCTTCACTTTCTGCCATAAAGATGGTGTCATCTGCATATCTGAGGTTATTGGTATTTCTCGCAGTAATCTTATGCTTGTGCTTCATCTAGCCCAGTGTTTCTCATGATGTACTTTGCATATAAGTTAAATAAGCAGGGTGGCAATACACAGCCTTGACGTACTCCTTCTCCTATTTGGAACCAGTCTGTTGTTCCATGTCCAGTTCTAACTATAGCTTCCTGACTTATGATGACTCATAAGGATGACCAAATTAATTAATGAAAAATTATATTTTCTCTGTTTACTTAAGGAGCTTCCCTGGTGGCTCAGATTGAAAAAAATATGCCTGCAATGAGGGCGACCTGGATTGCCACATCACTGCTCATAAATAAATATTTCTTCTTGGATAAATCACTCATTTATTCAAAGAGGTGGCTACCAGAAGTTTTATGATCCTTAACCTAAGTTCTTCCATTCTCAAAACCTCAAAACTGATTCTTCAAGTATCTCTTTTGGGTTTCATTGATCTTAAAGCCTAGTATTCAAATACTTGAAGCATCATAATTCTTTTAGCCTAAGAAAATCACATAAAATACAAATACCTATCAGTACTTTGTCAAGGTTTGATATTTACTATGCAACAGATGCCAAGCTACGTGTATGAATCTCGGAGATGAACAAGTTACAGATGGGGTCTTCAAAGAAATTATAAGAAAAGGTAGCTAGGAACAGGATGCTATTGAAAGCATAAGAAAACATTAAATTCTCCTTCAGAGGAATATTAATAATTTCTAAATGTGGTCTACACTGTAACTATTTCCACCTGCCTGGAATTAATATACCTTGAAGGCCATTCATAAAATAGTTTAAACAACAATACAAGTGAACTAGACAACTTACTATGGCTTTGAGATCGCAAAGCTGCTGTAACATTTTACAACAGTCTGCATGACTTAAACAACAAACATTTTTCAGTGCTGGAAGTTGGGAAATCCATGCTCAAGATGCCATCACCAATAGTGAGAAGCCACTTCCTAGTCTGCAGATGGCTGTCTTAGTTTATCCTTACATGGCAAAAAACAGAAACATAAAGAGAAGCTCTCCTGTTTGTTTCTAGAAGGGCACTAATCACATTCATGAGGCCCCACTCTTATGACATAACATCAAAAGATCTCACTTCCTAATGCCATTGCACTGGAGGTTAGGACTTCAAAGTATGAATTCTGGAGGAGCACAAATATTCAGTCCATACCAGGACCAAACTATTAAACATGGCAAGGTTTTGTAATCAGTGTTGAAGAGGTGGACAGCCTCTATCATGGAGGACCTTTTGTGTCCTACCAATAAATTTTGGTTATAATGGGGTTGGCAACAAGAAGTCAGGAGAAGAAGATTAAATCAGAAAAAGATAGAAATAATTTTATATGTTCATCATGAACTTATAGGCACAAGGTATATGGACTGACGAGATAAGACTTAAAGGAGAAAAAACAGTAGGCTAGGCAAACAATGAATGAAGTCTGAATTGAGGTTGAAATAAGGGGATGACTATAAGGGAATGAGACAAAGAAGTGGTAAGGAGGTAGAGCTGATTGAAACTGGATGCCATGTGCAGAAAGGAATCAGAAAAAGGGAATCATGGAGGAGTTCTATATGATGGGCAGGTGATGGTATCAGCTATAGTCTGGAAAACAGCAGAAAGAGTTAGTGAGGAACAGTAGTGAATCTAACTTTGAACATGCTGTTTGAGGTGTCTCTGTGGATGGTAAAAATCTCATTTTTCTAGTAGAAAAATAGTAAAATAAAACAAGGTGATAAATTCCAAATACTATTCAATTTCTGAAAGATATAATGTTGTTCAGTCTCAGTTGTGTCCTATATTTTGTAACTGCATGGACTGCAGCATGCCAGGATTCCCTGTCCTTCGCCATCTCCAAGAGCTTACTCAAACTCATGTCCATTGAGTTGGTGATACCATCCAACCATCTCATCTTTTGTTGTCCCCTTCTCCTCTTGCCTTCAAATTTTCCTGGCATCAGGGTATTTTCTAAGAAGTCAGGTGGCCAAAATATTGGAGCTTCAGCTTCAGCATCAGTTCTTCCAATGAATATTCAGGGTGGATTTACTTTACAATTGACTCATTTGATCTCCTTGCAGTCTAAGGGATTCTCAAGAGTTATCTCCAATACCACAGATGAAATACATCAATTTTTCAGTGCTTAGCCTTCTTTATGGTCCAACTGTCATATCTGCACATGCCTACCAGAAAAACCCCAGCTTTGGCTAGATGGACGTTTGTCGGCAAAGTGATATCTCTGCTTTTCAATATGCTGTCTAGGTTGGTCATAGCTTTTCTTCCAAGGATGAAGCATCTTTTAAATTCATGGTGCAGTTACAATCTTCAGTGATTTTAGATCCCAAGAAAATAGTCTCTCACTGTTTCATTGTTTCCCCATCTATTTGCCATGAAGTGAGGGGACCAGATGCCATTATCTTTGTTTTTTCAATGTTGAGTTTTAAGTCAGATTTTTCATCTCCTCTTTCACCTAAATCAAGAGGCTTTTTAGTTCCTCCTTGCTTTCTGCCATAAGGGTGTTGTTATATGCATAACTGAGGTAACTGATATTTCTGCCTGCAATCTTGATTCCAGCTTGTGCTTCATCCAGTCTGGCATTTCTCATGATTTACTCTGCATATAAGTTAAATAAAAAGGGTGACAATATACAGCCTTGATGAAGTCTTTTCCCAATTTTGAACCAGTCTGTTATTCTATATCTGGTTCTAACTGTTGCTTTTTAACATACATACAGGTTGCACAGGAGGCCGGTTGGTAGTCTGGTATTCCCACCTCCTTGAGAACTTTCCACAGTTTGTTGTGATCCACAAAGTTAAAGGTTTTAACATAGTCAATGAACAAGAAATAAATCTGGAATTCTCTTGCTTTTTTTATGATCCAATGGATGTTGGCAATTTGATCTCTGGTTCCTCTGCCTTTTCTTAATCCAGCTTAAATGTCTAGGAGTCCTCTGTTCACATATTGTTAAGGCCTGGCTTGGAGAATTTTGAGCATTACTTTACTAGCATGTGAAATGCATGCAATTTTGAGGTAGTTTGAACAATCTTTGACACTGCCCTTCTTTGGGATCAGCATGTAAACTGACCTTTTCAAGTCTAGTGGCCACTGCTGAGTTTTCCATATTTGCTGGCATATTGAGTGCAGCACTTTAAGAGCACCATCTTTTAGGACTTGAAGTAGTTCAGCTGGAATTCCACACCTCCACTAGCTTTGTTCATAGCCATGCTTTCTAAGGTCCACTGTTCATACCCCAGGATGTCTGCTCTCGGTGAGTGATCACACCATTGTGGTTATCTGCATCAGTAAGATCTTTATTGTACAGCTCTTCTGTGTATTCTCTCCACCTCTTCTTAATATCTTCCACCCCTGTTAGGTCCATTTCATTTCTGTCCTTTATTGTGCCCATCTTTGCATGATATGTTCCCTTGGTATCTAATTTTCTTGAAGAGATTTCTAGTCTTTCCCATTCTACTGTTTTCCTCTATTTCTTTGCATTGATCATTGAGGAAGGTTTTCTTATCTCTTTGTTATTCTTTGGAACTCTTCATTCAAATGGGTATATCTTTCCTTTTTCCCTTTTTCTTTTGCTTTTCTTCTTTGCTCGGCTATTTGTAAAGCCCCCTTGGACTACCATTTTGCCTTTTTGCATTTATTTTTCTTGGGGATGGTCTTGATTTCTGTCTCCTGTACAATGTCACGAACCTCCATCCATAGTTCTTCAGGGACTCTATCAGATCTAATCCCTTGAATCTATTTGTCACTAGACTGTATAAGTGTAAGGGATTTGATTTAGGTCATACTTGAATGACCTAGTGGTCTTCCCTACCTTCCTTAATTTAAGTCTGAATTTGGCAATAAGGAATTCATGATCTGAGCCACAGTCAACTTCCAGTCTTGTTTTTGCTGTCTGTGTAGAGCTTTCCATCTTGGTCTGCAAAGAATAAAATCAATCTTATTTGGCAATTGACCACTGGTGATATCCATGTTTAGAGTTATCTCTTGTGTTGTTGGAAGAGGGTGTTTGCTATGGCCAGAGTGTTCACTTGGCAAAATTATGTTAGACTTTGTCCTGTTTCATTTTGTACTGCAAGGCCAAACTTGCCTGTTACTCCAGGGGTCTCCTGACTGCCTACTTTTGCATTCCAGTCCCTTATGATGAAAAGGACATCTTTTTTTTTTTTTTGGTATTAGTTCTAGAAAGTTTTATAGGTCTTCATAGAACCATTCAATTTCACCTTCCTCAGCATTAGTAGTTGGGGCATGGTTTTGATCTACTGTGATATTGAATGGTTTGCCTTGGAAATGACTAGAGATCATTCCGTCATTTTTGAGATTGTACCCAAGTACTGCATTTTGGACTCTTGTTGACTACAAAGGCTACTGCATTTCTTGTAAGGGATTCTTGCCCACAATAGTAGATATAATGGTCATGTGAATTAAATTTGTCGATTCCAGTGATTTTAGTTCACTGATTCCTAAAAAGTTGATGTTCACTCTTGCCATCCCCTGTTTGACCAATTCCAATTTAGCTTGATTCATGGGCCTAACACTGCAGGTTCTTATGCAATATTGTTCTTTATAGCATTGGACTTTACTTTTACCACCAGACACATCTATAGTTGGGTGTGGTTTCCATTTTGCTTCAGCTTCTTCATTTCTTCTGGGGCCATTTCTTCCTCTCTTCTCCAGTAGCATATTGGAGCTATTTCCCTCTCTTCTCCAGTAGTAGAAAGATATAATGCTTAAAAAAAATAATCCTGAAGTACCATGGGGTCTGAGAGGCCAACAGGAAAGGGCATTTCTTTATCAAAGTATATTTTTGGTTTATGTAGTTGAAAGAGGGAGGGAGGTTTGCGGAGAAGGAGGGCTTCTCCTGTGGCCCAGATGGTAAAGAATCTGTCTGCAATGCAGGAGACCTGAGTTTGATTCCTGGGTTGGGAACATCACCTCAAGAAGGGAATTGCAACCCCTCCAGTATTCTTGCCTGGAGGATTCCATGGACAGAGGAGCATGGTGGGCTATAGTCCATGGGCAAAGAGGTAGACATGACTGGGTGACTAACACTTTCATTTCATGGAGTGAGACTGAAAATGACTCTATGGTCTATAGAGTATGAAGACAAAAGTAACATTATCTCTTGGTGCACAAAGAAGCATTGCATATTCTTTATTGCAATACTTCTACTCAAAAAATAATACAAATAATTTCTATCACATCAGTGAGAAAGAGAAAGGTAAGTTACTATTATTGGAATAGGCTTTCTTTGGAAGTAATTTACATATAATGAAATTCACCGACCTTAACAGCCTATGTCAATGAGTTTTAACAAATATATATATATATATATATATATATATATATATATATATATATATATATATATGTATGTACTACATCGGAAGGACTAATGTTGAAGCTAAAACTCCAATACTTTGGCCACCTGATGCAAAGGGCTGACTCATTTGAAAAGACCCTGATCCTGAGAAAGAGTGAGGGCAGGAGGAGAAGGGGACAACAGAGGATAAGATGGTTGAATGGCATCACCAACTTAATGAATATGAGTTTGGGTAAACTCCGGGAGTTAGTGATGGACAGGGAGGCCTGGAGTGCTGCGGTCATGGGATTGTAAAGAGTTGGACACAACTGAGCGACTGAACTGACTGACTGACTACCATCATTTCACATGCTAACAAGGTAAGGCTCAAAATATTTCAAGCTACACTTCAACATTATGAACCAAGAACTTCCAGATGTACAAGCTGGTTTTAGAAAAGGCAGAGGAACCAGAGATCAAATTGCCAATGTATGTTGGTTCATAGAATAAGCAAGGAAATTCCAGAAAAAAAAAATATTTACTTCTGCTTCACTGAGTATGCTAAAGCCTTTGGCTGTTTGGATCACAATAAATTGTGGAAAATTCTTGAAGAGATGAGAATACCAGACCACCTTACCTGCCTCCTGCAAAACCTGTATGCCGGTCAAGAAGAAACAGTTAGAAATGGACATGAGAAAATGGACTGTTTCAAAATTGGGAAAGGAGTACATCAAGGCTGTATATTGTCACCCTCTGTATTTAACTTATATGCAGAGTACATCATGCAATCTGCTGGGCTGGATGACTCACAAGCTGGGATTGAATCGCTGGGATAAGTATCAACAATGTCAGATATACAGACAGGAACTAAAGAGCCTCCTGATGAAGGTCAAAGAAGAGAGTGAAAAAACTGGCTTAAAATTCAATATTTACACAGCTAAGTTCATGCTATCTGGTCCCTTCACTTCATGGCAAAAAGATGGATAAAAAGTACAAATAGTGACAAACTCTATTTTCTTGGGCTCCAAAGTTACTTCTGACAGTGACTGCAGCCATGAAATTAAAAAGATGCTTGATCCTTGGAAGAAAAACTATGACAAACCTAGACAGCATATTAAAAAGCAGAGACATCACTTTGCAGTCAAAGGTACACAAAGTCAAAGCTATGGTTTTTCCAGTATACATATAGGATGTGAGAGTTGGACTATAAAGAAGACTGAGAGTTGAAGAATTGTTGGTTTCAAATTGTGGTACTGGGGAAGACTCTTGAGTCCCATGGACTGCCAGGAGACCAAACTAGTCAATACTAAAAGAAATCAACCCTGAATATTCATTGGACGGACTGATGTTGAAGCTAAAGCTCTAATACTTTGGCTACCTGATGTGAAGAGCTGACTCATTGGAAAAGGCCCTAATGCTAGGAAGGATTGAGGGCAGAAGAAGGTGGTGACAGAGAATAAGATCGTTGGATGGCATCATTGACTCAATGGACATGAATCTGAACAAATTCTGGGAGACACTTAAGGATAGGGAAGCCTGGTATAGTGCAGTCCATGGGGTCACAAAGTTTGGACACGACTTAGCAGCTGAACAACAGCCAACAACCATCACAACTGAGATACAGAACATCTCAACTACTCCAGAAAGACCCCTTTTAGTCACTAGGTTTTAAGTTTTACTGGAAAACAAAACAAACAAATAAATAAATGCTTCCATGTTTCAGCATAGTTGTGGTTTTTGAGATGACAAGGCATAAGGACATATTGTTTTTGTTCAGCTTATCCTGCTCCTACTATAGAAGACAGAGGCCCTAACCAGTAAAAATTGGTTAAGCAATTAAATTTGCATTCAGGAATATATTTTTCTTGGATTTAATCTTATATTTCCTTTGGATCTGTAGTCAGAATGTACTCTACAATTAACCCCCCCACCCCCATCCATAACTCTGAAATTTAATTAGAAATGGTCACTTCCCCACCTCATTACGTGAAAGGTCCCCACTCTCATGTGGGACTAATCCCATGTATAAAGAACCTTTGACTGAGCCAGGGAATATCTCCTGATCAAATTCATTTGACGGTGCTCCAATTACTCACAGTGCCCAACTCTTTTTTTTTTTTTTTTCCTTCTAGTTGACAAAGCATAGCAGTTGTGAAGTCAAATTGATGTTCACTGGAACCTGCCATGACCTTCTCTGCTACTTCCCAGGATTCTGATAGGGCAGAATGAGAGACACCCAGAATCTAACAGTAAGGGCACAATTATATAACTAGAACCTGGTCACAATGATACTAATTTTCTAGATAAATATACAGGCAACTGGCCAAAAAGAAGGGTTCATTATTGAACTTCAGAAGCCTCAATATATTTGTAAAAGGAAATGATCAAGTGTATGTTTGCTAAGCATTTTCAAATTCCTGTGGAAATAAAAATACCATCTTAAATCTCAATCTAAATAAGTGTGTTTTCAAACACAAAACCACGAAGACTGCCTCTTTAGCCATGAAATGTCACCTTGGGAAGTATTACTTGAGCTCAAACAGATAAAACTCCTGGCACTTCATTATGTCTCTTCCACTTATATGCCAAAAGAGAATAACTAATTGGGAGAGAAAGACAGGTTTTATATTTTCAGGCCATTATGAAAAATGTAACCCATTCATACAACAGAGTGTTTATTACTTATGTGGTCCCCAGGTAGGGTTAACTGGTCTCTGAAACCTATTGTATCAGTCACTAGGAAGTACCTATAAAGCTAAAATTTTAATCTCTCATCACCACTGAATATTCACACGAATACTGCAGTTACTAATTTTAAAAAGGAAAACCACTTAATTTATGGTTATATGCTGAAAGAGAGAAAAAAATTTAACGTGATTTTCTATCTTGAGTACAAATTCCGTATTCCACTCTGCTTTATATCCACATCATCTAGGACCATGATTTGAATAAAGATGTTTAATATGTATTTCCTTATGTAAGCTTTGCAAGTTAATAATACCTAAGGGTGGCCTTATGGTGTGGATATCTTCCCAATTTTTTTCTTTAAACTCTAGTTGTAGGACTAAAGTTAATCTTGAAGAAGTTAAAAATAATCCCAATTATTCATTTATTGGAAGTTGGTAACATTTATTTGGAAATATACCCTTAGATTTGGATTCATATTGCATGCATTTTTTGTTCCTCAAAAAAAAATTTTTTTTTTCTTTCCAGTGTACTTTGAGGCCTACCTTTCTTCAAACTGTCTTTTTCATCCCTAGAGAGTACTTGGTTACTGGAAGAGCTGGTGAACGCTCCAGGAAAATTAACATGCTAATGGCAACCCAGTCCAGTATTCTTGCCTAGAAAATTCCATGGACAGAGGGGCCTGGTGAGCTACAGTCCATGGGGCCACAAAGAGTCAGACACAACTAAGCAATGGGCATACACATGCATCCTGATCTTTAGTAACTGTCTACCATATATCCACCTAAGTCACCAATGGGGCTTCAGAGAGATGAACACAGATGGCCACCAACGCTGTTTGCAGTGGCAGTTGTCAATTGTGATCCTCGGCCATAGAACACATGTTCCATGAAGGCTCTATCTTTAGTTGTCTCTGCTTTCAGAATCAAGGCAAAAATTAGGTAAAAAATTCCATTGGTTAGAGAAGAACCCAGCAATATATAAATTGAGCATACATTTTAGCATGAATATTTTATATTTAATATTACTAGAGGGTTCATATGAAACACATTCAATTAAAATAGGCATGTTAATAGATTTATACACTAGCTGCTGCTAAGTCGCTTCAGTCATGTCCAACTCTGTGCGACCGCATAGACGGCAGCCCACCAGGCTCCCCTGTCCCTGGGATTCTCCAGGCAAGAACACAGGAGTGGGTTGCCATTTCCTTTTCCAATGCATGAAAGTGAAATGTGAAGTCACTCAGTCGTGTTCGACTCTTACCGACCCCATGGACTGCAGCCTACCAGGCTCCTCCGTCCATGGGATTTTCCAGGCAAGAGTACTGGAATGGGGTGCCATTACCTTCTCTGTATAGACTAGCTACATGTATATAAAGTATGCATGGTACAAATACATCTTATCTTTTTTTCATTTTAGAAAATTACTTTTTTCCTTTTTATAAGTCCTATATATCAACCCTGAATATTCATTGGAAGGACGCTGAAGCTCACAGTGGAAATAGTGTCAGACTTTCTTTTTGGGGGCTCCAAAATCACTGCAGATGGTGATTGCAGCCATGAAATTAAAACACGCTTACTCCTTGGAAGGAAAGTTATGACCGACCCAGATAGCATATTCAAAATCAGAGACATTACTTTGCCAACAAAGGTCCATCTAGTCAAGGCTATGGTTTTTCCAGTGGTCATGTATGGATGTGAGAGTTGGACTGTAAAGAAAGCTGAGCACCAAAGAATTGATGCTTTTGAACTGTGGTGTTGGAGAAGACTCTTGAGAGTCCTTTGGACTGCAACCAGTCCATCCTAATGGAGACCATTCCTGGGTGTTCATTGGAAGGACTGATGCTGAGGCTGAAACTCCAATACTTTGGCCACCTCATGTGAAGAGTTGACTCACTGGAAAGACCATGATGCTGGGAGGGATTGTGGGCAGGAGGAGAAGGGGACGACAGAGGATGAGATGGCTGGATCACATCACCAACTCAATGCATGAGTTTGGGTGAACTCCAGGAGTTGGTGATGGACAGGGAGGCCTGTCATGCTGCAATTCATGGGGTCGCAAAGAGTCAGACACGACTGAGTGACTGAACTGAACTGAATTGAACTGAAGCTCCAATACTTTGGCCACCTGATATGAAGAGCCAACTCACTGTAAAAGACCCTTATGCTGGGAAAAATTGAAGGAAGGAGGAGAAAGGGACAACAGAGGACGAGATGGTTGGATGGTATCATGGACTCAATGGACATGAGTCTGAACAGGCTCTAGGAGATTGTGAAGGACAGGGAGGCCTGGAATGCTGCAGTCCATGGGGTTGTACTGAGTCCGACATGACTGAGCTACTGAACATCAATGTATCATGGCTTATTTCAACATGGCTGGTAACTCTAAAAGTCTCAACATTCTAGAAATGGTCAAAACTGGCATGCTGTGTTTCTTTGAGGACATATTAATTTCCACTTTCTAAGACAAAAAAAAAAAAACTTAAAAAAAATCATAGTGTTGCACTCTTAAAATTTTGCTTTCCTAGGTAATTTTAAAATTGAGATGTTGAAATTAGTGAGAGAGAATTTAAATGTTTAAAAACATTATAAATATAAGAATGTGATCTTATTGGAATGAACACAGCTGCTGTGAGGAAATCCATGATGAAGCTAAAAATTAGAAAAATATGTGACTCCACAGGGAGTCAGTAGATCCTCACTGGTCATTAAACTAAAATGCATTATTTTTCCCTAGAACTCATCAGATTTAACAAATTTTCTGATTAAATTATTTAACTATGGAAGTAAGTGGAATGACAGTAGATGCTGAGTTTTCTGATTAGATCATAATCCATCTCAAACATATATAGTAAGCATTTATTTAAAAATTAGATTATACTTTTGACTTGAGTAAAAACTACTAAGCAATGATATATTTCTTAAAATGTTACTTGAAAATTACCATGTTTAATATTTATTATCATTATATAGGAATATATGTATTACATTATATACACAAAATATTGAACAAGTTTTGACTTTATTGAACACCAAGTATACCAGGTAAAATAATTTTCTGCATAAAATGTCTTCTCTCATTGTAGTTTTTGTTTTACGTTCTTTCCTTTCAAGAGTTGTGGAAGGCATATATGAAATGGCTGAGGGTGTTATTCAACTATATGAAGCTTTCTACATGTATTTTTAATTTTTTTTTCAAAAAGACAATTAAGATGCATTGTTTCAAGCAAAAGAGCTCATGAACAATTATCTATGAATTTAATACATAAATACCAGTCTGGATAAAGCATAAGTTAAAATCAAGACTGCCGGCAGAAACATCAGTAACCCCAGATATGCAGATGACACCACCCTAATAGCAGAAAGCAAACAGGAACTTAACAGCCTCCTGATGAAGGTAAAAGAGGAGTGAAAAAGCTGGCTTAAAACTCAGCATTCAAAAACCAAGATCATTCTTTTACATGCAGTTGACGAGTTTTCCCAGCATCACATAAAGAGATTATCTTCTCTCCACTGTGTATTTTTACCTCCTTTGTCAAGGTGTCTATAGGTTTGTGGATTTATCTCCAGACTTTCCATTTTGTTACACTGATCTATATTTCTGTCTTTGTGCCAGTACCATACTGTCTTGATGACTATAGCTTTATAGAATAGTCTGAAGCTGGGAAGGATGATTCCTCCAGTTCCATTCTTTTTTCTCAAGATAGATTTGGCTATTTGAGGCCTTTTGTATTTCCATACAAATTGTGAAATTATTTGTTCTAGTTCTTTGAAAAATATCACGGGTAGTTTGATAGGGACTGCGTTTAATTTACAGACTGTTTGGAACAGTACAATCATTTTCACTATATTGATTCTTCCAATCCAAGGTCATGGTATATTTCTCCATTATTTATATCATCTTTGATTTCTTTCATCAGTGTTTTACAGTTTTCTATATATAGGTTTTTTGTCACTTTAGGTAAATTTGTTCTAAGTATGTTCTTTTCATTGCAATGATGAATATTATTATTTCCTTAATTTTTCTTTCTGTTTTCTCATTGTTAGCATATAGGAATGCAAGGGATTTTTGTGTATTAATTATATATCCCAAACTTTACTATATTTGTTAATTAGCTCTAGTAAATTTCTGGTGGCATCTTTAGGGTTTTCTATGTAGAGTATCATGTCATCTACAGTGAGAACACTTTCTAACACCATACACAAAAATAAACTCAAAATGGATTAAAGACCAAAATGTAATACCAGAAACTATAAACTCTTAGAGGAAAACAGGTAGAACACTCTCTGACGTAAATCAAAGCAAGATCCTCTATGGCTGACCTCCCAGAGTAATGAAAATAAAAACAAACAAACAAAAACAAATGCGACCTAATTCAACTTAAAAGCTTTTGCACAATGAAGGCAACTATAAGCAAAGTGAAAAGACAGCCCTCAAAATGGGAGAAAATAATAGTAAATGAAAAAACTGACAGAGAATTAATCACAAAAATATACAAGCAGCTCAATACCGGAAAAACAAGCAACCTAATCAAAAAGTGGGCAAAAGACCTAAACAGCCATTTCTCCAAAGAGGACTGACAGATGGCTAATAAATACATGAAAAGATGCTCAACATCATTCATTATTAGAGAAATGCAAATCAAAACCAGAGACACAATTTTACCAACAAAGGTCCATATAGTCAAAGCTATGGTTTTTCCAGTAGTCATGATGGATGTGAGAGCTGAACCATAAAGAAGGCTGAGCACTGAAGAACTGATGCTTTTGAGCTATGATGCTGAATAAGACTCTTGAGACTCCCTTGGACTGCAAGGAGATCAAACCAGTTAGTCCTAAAGGAAATCAACCCTGAATATTCAGTGGAAGGACTGATGCTAAAGCTGAAACTGCAGTAATTTGGCCACCTGATGTGAAAAGCCAACTTTTGGAAAAGACCCTGATGCTGGAAAGATTGAGGGCAGAAGACAAAGGGGTGACAGAGGATAAGATGGTTGGATGGCCTCATCAACTCAATGGACATGAGTTTGAGCAAACTCTGGAAGACAGTGAAGGGCAGGGAAGCCTGGTGTGCTGCAGTCCATTAGTCACAAAGAGTTGAACATGACTGAGTGACTGAACAACAAAGAGCAACACTATATGAAAGGAATCAGGGGTTAAGTGTTTCCTTAACTCTAAATAATATATTGTTTTGTTTCTGTCACCAGTAAAATAATCATGTTCCTAAAACGTTCTCCCAGTGAACCAATCAACACCCCCTTTAGTAAAGTTGAGAAGCTTAGATTACATCTAGAATGGCTCCATGCCTTCTCCTGTTGATAACAGTCTCTGAGTGTATCCCTGCCTCTCTCTCCCTTCCTCCCCACTGCCACCCACTTTGCATTTGTTTGGTATAGTGTATATTTCGAAAATACCTATTATAAGTACAAAATTCAAAACGTCATAACAAATGTGCAGAGTTGGACAGTAACTACCAAAATTCAGTTTTAGATCATCTCCATCATCCCCTAAAAATTCTCGGGAGCCCATTTGGTGCAATCTCACCAGAGAGTCTTCAGTTTGTATCTGTAAATTGGTCTCTTCTGGATATTTCTTAAGAGTGGACTCATACAATGATATTTTCAAGGTTCATTCATTTTGGTTGTTTTTATTGTTGATTTGTATTCTACTATACAAATATACAACTTTTGTTTATCCATTTACCAGTTGATAAACTTTTGGATTGGTTCCAGTGTTTGCCCATGCAAATAATGTTCTAATGAGCATCTTCATACAGGTTTGTAGTGTGTGTATATATATATGTACGTACAGGATACACACACACATGTCTCATTTTTATCTGGGCACATACTTACTATGTTTACCTAAAAAACATTTTTAACTTTTAAAGAAACTGTTAAATTATGTTGCATTATTTAATATTCCCACACACAGAGTATGAGGGCTCCAGTAGGAAAATCACCAGTTTCTGAGTCAAAAATCCCTGTTATATGTTTTGCCATTTAGTGGGTTTGTCATTTGTATCAAACCACAATCTACGAGCCTCAGCTTCAATATGAATAAGACAACCATAAGAACACTGGTCCCTATCACAGAGGATTTTATATTCTGTGAGGAACAACATTTATATACTCGAGAATTCTATGTTCATATTTTATTATCTTGCATTTTGAATATTACAGCAAATAAAATCTCTAAATGTACACAGATGTATAGTAAAGAAAGACAGACAAATAGGAGTGAATGACTTGGGAATGACTATGCCATCAGAGCTCAGCACAATTTCCTAAACACACAGACAGTAAATGGCTAGCAGCCACCCCCAGCTAAAAGCTACACATTAAACAACAAATATTCAGAGCTATGAAGTAGAACAAGTGAATGTCATATTTGATCTCATTTTTGCCTGTCTCGATATCTCAATAACAAGGTACTAGAAGATACCAAAAAAAAAAAGTAACATTGACTATATCCTGGCCTTGGAATCTATTTGGTAGTTTTCTTTTTATTGTATCTCAAGTACTGGCTTATATATTTATATCTTATATTTCAATATTTCTTTGTTTTGTAATGTTTTTTACAAATCAAAATTTTATCTAACAAAACGTAGCTGAAACATTTATTTAATCAGATTTCAGATGATTTTTTGCACGTTAAATGCCCTATTAGAAAGCACCAAAGAACTGGGATTCAAGAGGCCCCAATTTATGTCTTTATTCTGCTAATGAATAATTCTTAGGCTTGAGAAAAGTAAATTCACACCTCTGGGTTTTTATTTTACTCTATTTTGAAAAATGAAAGGATAATTCCAGACCTAAAGTGCCCTTTTTTAATCAATTTTACCATACATATTCCTTGGCTATAAGCACCTGCATGTTTTTAAAGCATGTGGGTGTTCAGTTGTGTTGAGACTCAGATTTTGGGGGTACTCCATAGACTGCAGCACACCAGGCTCCTCTGTTTATAGGATTTCCCAAGCAAGAATATAGAGTGGGTTGCCATATCCTTCTCCAGGGGATCATCCTGACCCAGGGATTGAACACACGTCTCTTGCATCTCCTGCATTGGTAGGCATATTCTTTATCATTTGCATCACCAGGGAAGATATAGATAATTTTCGTGTAACTTCCATGACTGCCTCATGATCCACAGTTATAATTTCCTATTACAAACACAATGAGGATCGATGGAGGGTCTATGACTTACACCTTTGCAGCAGCTTGGGAAAGAGTTTGAATCCACTGATTC
The DNA here is from genome assembly GCF_042477335.2 of Ovis canadensis. Taxonomy (NCBI): domain Eukaryota; kingdom Metazoa; phylum Chordata; class Mammalia; order Artiodactyla; family Bovidae; genus Ovis; species Ovis canadensis. The sequence goes on along the minus strand of NC_091246.1, from coordinate 186,163,606 downwards.
GATGGAATCAGTGAAGCTGACTGGAGAAGGAAATGGCAATCCACTACAGTATTCTTGCCTGGAGAATCCCAGGGACAGAGGAGCCTGGTGGGCTGCCATCTACGGGTTCGCATAGAGTCAGACACGGCTGAAGCGACTTAGCAGCAGCAGCAGTAGCAGCAGCAGTGAAGCTGATTGGAGCTGAAGCTCCAACCACTTGGAGCTTAATGCCAAGTGGCTATTAAAGAGGTGATTCTGATTTTAACATTTAGGACAGAAACTGGCATGTGTTCATCACAGGACTTCCCCAAATGTGATATTCAATGAAGCAAAGTAAAGAACACTTTGTTGTGTTAGACATTCACGTGTCAGATGCAGGAATAAATTCAACTGGCCCTAGCCAAGAGGGAAAACGAAGACAAACCACTCTCACTCCACGTCAAATATAAGAAGTGCCAGGTTCAGCATCAATGATAAGAGTGCAGTGAATGTTACAACAAGAACAGTTTTTCTTCTCAAATGTTAACAGCACCACCTCAACTACTAAGATCAACCAGACTTTATACTTCTCATCTTTGTTTATTCCTCTCAGCATATGCTGCTCTGATAATTCTTCCTAATAAGAAGCAACATCAACAATCTCACTATTTTATTAAAATTTCCAACAGTAAAATAAATGTTCCATTGGCCTGATCCCATGGCTCTCTCCCAGTACTTAGTGCACCAACTGTTTTCCAAAATGTACTAGCTGACTCATTTAGAAATATATTTTCCTGTTAAAATTACAGTATTAAAACAAAGTCACAATAAGTTTACATGTCAAAGCAGATAAATTAGACCCATCTCAAATATCTGAAGTTGCTGAAAATTTCACTATTTCATTTTTATTTTGTATACAGATCCCTTCAAAAATACTTAGTGGATTCATTCATCATGTATCCATTCAACAGTTATTTATTGAGTGCCTTCTGTTTGGCCAGCACTATCTTAGGTATGAGAGATAAAGCAAATGAATTTGCTGACCACATGGTATTTTTAATCTAGTAGCAGAGACAGAAAATATACCAATAAGAATGATAGAGTAAAACCTCAGGTAGTGGTATTTTCCATGAAGAGGGTGATTGGGAAGAATTATTTGAGAAAGTATGGTCTGAGAAGGCAACTCTGTGGGTGCCTCAGTTCAGCAGAGCTTGAATGAAAGGAAGTCAGCATTTTTTAATTTACCCATGTATTTTCATGAGCGCTTCTGAATTAAAACAAAAATTGAGGAATTCATTCAATAAACATTCATCTGCACCATTTCTTCATGTAGTAATTTTTGTGAATATTGGATTCCTTTTTAATGATGATTTCTTATCTTGAATTTTTCTTGTCTGGCAATAGTAGGTGATACTTTTCTTCACACAGTAAGTTTTATGAATATTGGGTCCTAGTTTCTTTATGATCAGGGTTATGTCTTGAATTAGCTTTTCGAGCTGACTCATTTGAAAAGACCCTGATGCTGGGAAAGATTGAGGGCAGGAAGAGAAGGGGACAACAGAGGATGAGATGGTTGGATGGCATCACTGACTCGATGGACATGGGTTTGGGTGAACTCTGGAAGTTGGTGATGGACAGGGAAGCCTGGCAAAGAATCAGACATGACTGAGTGAACTGAACTGAACTGAATGACAGCAGATAATACTTGAGGGGTAGTGTAGCTCATTATACCTCAGTGCAATGTTGCACGTACCTCATGCTACATTGAAGTATAGTTGTGCAGTTTCTTTAATACAGATCCTATCTCGCTGTTCTTGTTTTCTTGTTGTCATTGGCCTGTTTTAATCTGACATCTTGTTCTTTAATGGTGTTTTATTCACAGAGGGCCAATTCTTCTTAGCTTGTTTTTTCTTTCCTTACCCTCCTGAATCTTTAAGGGGAAGCTTCACTTTTCATTCTGCTTACTTCTTCCTAAGAATGGAATTTTTCAAGATTTCCCCTCGTTTTCCTCCTTGTCCTGTGCATTAATAATGCAGGTCATTATCCTCTGCCTTCCCAGTAACCAGTCATTTGATTAATCACGTGGCAGACATGCTCTATCCTCTGGGAATCTTCCTGCAATGCAGGAGACACAGAAGACATGGGTTCGATCGCTGGGTCAGGGAAGATCCTCTGGAGTATGAAATGGCAACCTGCTCCAGTATTCCAGCCTGGAAAATTCCATGAACAGAAGAGCCTGGAAGGCTACAGTTCATAGCATCACACAAGTTGGATACGTTTGAGCACAAAGATGTGTTCTCAGTGTTCCCCATCCAGGGTGGATTATACTCTTCCCTCCAAAATCTGAGTGATGTTGTATCTGTTTCACTACCAAACACATCTCACAAGCTCTGCTCTCGTTGAAACACAGCAGTGGAACTGAGAGATTTCAGGAGGAGAAGTGAAGGCTTTTCTAGAGTGAAAGTTGAGAGGTTTGTGGGGGACAGTATCCAATAAGGAAGATGGTTTCAAACAGATGCTCCTACCACCATCACCTACCTTGCTCTTCCAGACCAGCCAAGATGCACTTCCAAACCTGATAGCTTCAATTTTGAAACACAGTCAAGTTCAAATCCTCTTTGATTCCATCTCTGCAGATAACCCTTTGTTTGTGCTCATTTGTCTTCCCCTGCCTAGAGGTGGAAGTCTCCGTGTCCACAAAGTCCAATGCCTTGGCAGTAATCAGCCTTCTGACTCCTCGAACTCACTCTCCCTTCTTATTCTGTGAATTCTTTAGACACAAAACAACAAATGCCACACAGAAGAAAGATTAGGAGAAGAGGAGGAGGAGAAGGAGAGAAAGGAGGAGAGAATTGAGGACTCCCTACCATGAAACGAAGGACCTCCATGTGTTTATCTGGCCTGGGGACAATGAGGGCAGCTTCCATCCCCATCCCCCCACCCCAAATCTTGTCTTTGGCTTCCCCATCTTCCTTTCCTTATGCTTCACCTTATAAGGATTTATTACAAGGCAAATTAATATTTTTAATATTTGGGATGGTGTTTGGGTACACTGCCTCCCTGTCGCACAGAAAACATTCCACTGCTCTGCGCCAAGCCTCCCACCCTGAACCCAGACCCCTCCTGTAGTTATATATCTCTTTCCTGGTTTATGAGAGGCACTTACATCATTATGCATAAATAAATATATTACAAGTAGAGTGAGAGCTTCTGCTCGGTTGAGGCCACATCGACCCTCAGGGAATGCTGTCAGATGGGTAACACTGCTTCAGCAGACTTTCAGTTCTCCTGGCTCAGGCTCCCTTTGCTCTGGCTGTCTGTACCTGACCATCTCCAGCTCTCTGTTTCCTGATGGTTTCTGGCCTCCCTGGCTGTTTCCGGCCATCCTGGCTCTCTCTTTCCTGCCATTCCTCATTTCTGCCTGTTCTTAACTCACCATTTTATTCTGTCTCTTTTCTGACTGTCCCTGACCGTTCAGCTGTGTTCTGATTCTGGAGTCACTGGGGACATGAGATTTTATTTTTGTGAGTAAGCCTAAGGGCATCAAAGGTTGTTACAAGCTGCATCCTCGAAAATTCAGGTTACGATGAGGCCTACCCCAATCAACCACACTTTCTTCAATCCCCACCTTCCCCGTCTGTATTTATGATTCCCTTTCTATAATGTATACCTGATCCCCAGAGTACTGGGGCTATCTAGTACCGGGCTACTATCCTCCCCTCATGACACTGCATTGTCATCAACAAAGAACTCTCAAGAAAAAAAAATTTTTTTCCAGATGATGTTATGTTTGATTCATACCTGTCTGAAATTTTTCCAGCTATAAATACATATTATTTATGATCACCATCATCATCCCCATCACCTACGATAAACAACTTATTAACTATCATCCTGCTCAAGAATGTTAATAGTGGAGATGAAACATCCTTGACCCCTCTCTGATCCTTATCAGTATCAGCCAAATGTTACTGAGAATTAACTCCTATAAGCCCTGTTATGGGCCTGCTAGCATAACTAACTTGTGGAAACATGCAATTGGGCTGGGTCTATTAACAATTTCAGAAAGTATGCACATGTTTATGAACTTTTCAAAATGAATGACTGCCGGATGGGGAGAGATCTCTGCTTTTTCACTGCAACTACTTTTATTTATTTGACTTCTGACAACCTATCCTCAAATTAGGGTAGGGCTGTGGAGTTTGCTTCAAAGTCATAAGAAACTAGAACATCTTATCCGAAAACCAGGGCTTAAGAAAAATTTTAAAATATCAATAAAATGGATGAGCAAATTGTTTTTAAAAAAGGACCTGAAAATAAATGAATTCCCAAGTAATCTATGACTGATAGAGGATTCTAGACAATATAAGTCAACAGTGGGAATATTTTGATTTTTTGCTAATTTAAGATAAAATGAAAATTGCACCCTTCACTTTCTTTACTTTATGTTCAAAGTCTTAGGAAACAGCAGGTGCTTGTCTAATTTCTGTGAAAATAAACTTCATTTTAATTACATGAGATTCATCAAATTGCTAAATTTAGAAAAGAAACAGAATGAGTTACTATTTAAGGTCAAAACAGGACTAATCTATAACAGTATTTATCCACTCCTTACTTTAAAAAAGAGAAGGATAAGAAAAATACAGATGTTAAAATAGGGAAGAACTGAAAATAAAAATAAGAAAGTTGAAAGCAAGTGACGAAGGAGAGACCAGCATGACCAAAACTTAGATTCTCTCTGTTTAGATTTAAAATTAAATTAATTTAGGATTCTTTGTTGAATAAATGTGGTAGAATCCCTATTTCATTTGTTTCAGGGTACTTAACCACACACTATTTGATCACAAGATGAAGAGCTGAGCATGTTATTTGAACTTTATCTAACATGTGAGTGGATGGAGAGATGCGAGGAGGGGGAACTGGTAACAAGAATTTGCCCCTTGGTGACAATATCTGGTGACATTTTTGGTTGAAGGGCTGAGAAATGCTACTGGCATCTACTAGTTAGAGGCCAGAGGTGCTAATAAACAGGCTGCAATACACAAGGTAGGCCCACACAACACAGAATTATCTGTCTCAAATACCAGCCATGCCCACACTGAGAGACCATGACCTAGATCAGTCCTTCTCAAACTTTAGCCATTAGAACCACCTGGAGTACTTGTTAAAACCACAACTGCTAGACTTATCCCTAATGTTTCTGACTCAGTAGGTCTCAGATGGGGGCTTCCCAGGTGGTGGTGGTGGTGGTGCTGCTGCTGCTGCGGCTAAGTCAATTCAGTCGTGTCCAACTCTGTGTGACCCCATGGAAGGCAGCCTACCAGGCTCCCCCGTTCCTGGGATTCTCCAGGCAAGAACACTGGAGTGGGTTGCCATTTCCTTCTCCAATGCATGAAAGTGAAAAGTCAAAGTAAAGTCACTCAGTCGTGTTCAACTCTTTGCGACCCCATGGACTGCCAGGCTCCTCCATCCATGATATTTTCCAGACAAGAGTACTGGAGTGGGTCACCACTGCCTTCTCCCAAGTGGTGATAGTGGTAAACAAACCCCCTGCCAATGCAGGAGAGGTAAGAGATGTAGGTCTGGCCCCTGGGTTGTGTAGATCCCCTGGAAGAGGGCATGGCAAACTATTCCAGTATCCTTGCCTGGAGGATTCCGTGGACAGATGAGCCTGGGCGGCTAAAGTCCATAGCGTCACACTGAGTCAGACACGACTAAAGCCACAACCTGCATGCAGGTCTTGGGTGTAGCTCTAAAATTTACATTTCTTACAAATTTCTTGGTTTTGCTAATACTACTTGTCTTGGAACTGCATATTGAGGAACACAGTGTGTGATAAGTCGCTTCAGTCGAGTTCGATTCTGTGGAATGCTACAGACTGTAGCCCACCAGGCTCATGTGTCCATGAGATTCTCTGGGCAAGAATACTAGAGTGGGTTGCCATGCCCCGCACCAGGGGATCTTCCCGACAAAGGGATGGAATCGAGTCTCACGTCTCTTGAATTAGCAGGCGGGTTGTTTACTAGTACCACCTGGGAACCCCCTTGAGAAACACCATCTTCACTTAAACAACTTTGACAACACCAAGTGTAAAATCCTACGCTTCTCCTTAGGTAAGATATAGAATAGCTATATTCACAAATGTAATGTCCATCTTCTCTTCCAAATTCTAACCTCAATTAGAGCAAAGGCAGTGTCTGTTTAGTTCATTACTGCTTATTCACACAACAGGCACTCAACTTTCCAGTGAATAAAGATGTCTTGAATTTAAGTGTTAAGAACATTGCTGCAAAGTTACAAAGTCTAAGAGTTTGAACCCTATTTTCTTTACAGAACACCAATAAAATGTTTGTTAATCACAGACTTTTCACATTAAGAGATAAATGATCGGGAGGGCAACCTTTACTACCAATTGTGTACTTTCTGCCTTTGAAGGTTGAAAGTACTACGAAAACTGTTCCAACTAATTTAATTCAATTCAGTCACTCAGTCCCATCAAATCTTTGTGACACCATGGATTACACCATGCCAGGCCTTCCTGTCCATCATCAACTCCAAGAATTTACTTAAACTTATGTCCGTTGACTCAGTGATGTCATCCAGTGTACCATCTCATTCTCTGTCCTCCCCTTCTCCTCCCACCTTCAATCTTTCCCAGCATCAGGGTCTTTTCAAATGAGTGAGCTCTTTGTATCAGGTGGCCAAAGTATTGGAGTTTCAGCTTCAGCTTCAGTCCCTCCAATGAATATTCAGGACAGAATTCCTTTAGGAGGGAGTGGTTAGATCTCCTCACATTACAAGGGACTCTCAAGAGTCTTCTCCAACATCATGGTTCAAAAGCATTAACTCTTCTGCACTCAGCTTTCTTTATAGTCCAACTCTCACATCCATACATGACTACTGGAAAAACCATAGCTTTGACTAGATGGACATTTGTTGGCAAAGTAATGTCTCTGCTTTTGAATATGCTATCTAAGTTGGTCATAATTTTCTTCCAAGGAGCAAGTGTCTTTTAATTTCATGACTGCAGTCACCGTCTGCAGTGATTTTGGAGCCCCCTCAAATGAAGTCTCTCACTGTTTCCACAGTTTCCCCATCTATTTGCCATGAAGTTATGGGACCAAATGCAATGATCTTAGTCTTCTGAATGTTTAGCTTTAAGCCAAGTTTTTCACTATCCTCTTTCACTTTCATCAACAGGCTTTTAGTTTTTCTTCACTTTCCACCATAAGGAGGGAGTCATCTGCATATCTGAGGTTATTGATATTTCTCCCGGCAATCTTGATTCCAGCTTGTGCTTCATCTAGCCCCATGTTTCTCATGATGTACTCTGCATATAAGCTAAATAAGCAGGGTGACAGTCTACAGCCTTGATGTACTCCTTTTCCTATTTAGAACCAGTCTGTTGTTCCATGTCCAGTTCTAAGTGTTGCATCCTGACCTGCATACAGGTTTCTCAGGAGGCAAGTCAGGTGCTCTGGTATACCCATCTCTTTAATAATCCTCCATAATTTGCTGTGATCCACACAGTCAAAGGCTTTGGCATAGTCAATAATGCAGAAGTAGACATTTTTTGAACTCTTATTTTTTCAATGATCTAGCAGATGTTGGCAATTTGATCTCTGATTCCTCTGCCTTTTCTAAATCCAGCTTGAACATCTGCAAGTTCTCGGTTCACGTACTGCTGAAGCCTGGCTTGGAGAATTTTCAGCATTACTTTACTAGTGTGTGAGATGAGTGCAATTGTGCAGTAGTTTGAGCAGTATTTTGCATTGCCTTTCTTTGGGATTGGAATGAAAGCGGTCCTTTTCCAGTTTGTGGCCACTGCTGAGTTTTCCAAATTTGCTGACATATTGAGTGCAGCACATTCACAGTATCATCTTTTAGGATTTGAAATAGCTCAAATGGAATTCTATCACCTCCATTAGCTTCATTCATAGTAATGCTTCCTGAGCCTACTTGACTTTCATTCCAGGATGTCTGGCTCTATGTGAGTGATCATACCATTGTGATTATCTAGGTCATGAAGATATTTTTTGAATAGTTATTCTGTGTATTCTTGCCACCTCTTCTTAATATCTTCTGTTTCTGTTAGATCCATACCATTTCTGTCCTTTGTTGTGCTCATCTTTGCATGAAAAGTTCCCTTGGTCTCTCTAATTTTCTTGAAATGATTTCTAGTCTTTCCATTCTATTGTTTTCCTCTATTTCTTTGCACTGATCACTGAGGAAGGCTTTCTTATCTCTCCTTGCTATTCTTTGGAACTCTGCATTCAAATGGGTATATCTTTCCTTTTCTCCTTTGCCTTTCACTTCTTTTCTTTTCACAGCTATTTGTAAGGCCTCCTCAGAGAAACATTTTGCCTTTTTTCATGTATTTTTCTTGGTGATGGTCTTGATCTTGATCCCTGTCTCCTGTACAATGTCACCAACCTCCGTCCATTGTTCTTCAGGCACTCTGTCAATCAGATCTAGTCCCTTGAATCTATTTTTCACTTGATTGTATTTTTTAATTGATTTAGGTCATACCTGAATGGCCTAGTGGTTTACCTTACTTTCCTCAATTTAAGTCTGAATATGGCAATAAGGAGTTCATGATCTGAGCCACAGTCAGCTCTTGGTCTTGTTTTTGCTGAGCTTCTCCATCTTTGGCTGCAAAGAATATAATCATTTTGGTGTTGACCATCTGGTGATGTCCATATGTAGAGTCTTCTCTTGTGTCATTAGAAGAGGGTGTTTGCTATGACCAGTGTGTCCTCTTGGCAAAACTCTATTACCCTTTGCCCTGCTCCATTCTGTACTCCAAGGCCAAATTTGCCTGTTACTCCAGGTGTTTCTTGACTTCCTACTTTTGCATTCCAGTCCCCTATAATTAAAAGGACATGTTTTTTGGTTGTTAGTTCTAGAAGGTCTTGTAGGTCTTCATAGAACATTTTAACTTCAGCTTCTTCAAGATTACTGGTCAGGGCATAGGCTTGGATTACTGTGATATTGAATGGTTTGCCTTAGAAACAAATAGAGATCATTCTATCATTTTTGAGATTGCATCCAAATACTGCATTTTGGACTATTTTGTTAACTATAATGGCTACTCCATTTATTCTAAGGGATTCTTGCTCACAATATCAGATATAATGGTCATCTTAGTTAAATTCACCCATTCCAGTCCATTTTAGATTGATGATTCCTAAAATGTTGACATTCACTCTTGCCATTTCCTGTTTGCCACTTCCAATTTGCCTTCATTCATGGACCTACATTCCAGGTTCCTATGCAATATTGCTCTTTGCAGCATTGGACTTTACTTCTATTACCAGTCACATCCACAACTGTGTGCTGCTCTTGTGTTGGCTCTGTCTATTCATTTTCTCCAGAGTTATTTCTCCACTGATCTTCAGTAGCATATTGGGCACCAACCAACCTGGGGAGTTCATCTTTCAGTGTCCTATCTTTTGGCCTTTTCATACTGTTCTTGGGGTTCCCAAGGCAAGAATACTGAAGTGGTTTGCCATTCCCTTCTCCAGTGGACCACATTTTGTCCACTCTCCATGATGACCCATACATCTTGGGTGGCTCTACACTGCATGGCTAAAAGTTTCATTGAGTTACACAAGGCTGTGGTCCATGTGATCAGATTGTTTTAAGCCTTGCAGAGTTCAAAATGCTGGAGAATTTTAAATATTCTACAATATTATACAAAATAGTATGTGAGTCACTGGTACAAATGAAAATCATGCATCTCAGTAGTGTGTGTGTATGTACTCAGTCACTCAGTCATCTCCAACTCTTTGTGACTCTCAGGCTCCTTCTCTCCATGGAATTTTCCAGGCAAGAATATAGGAGTGGGTCGCCTTTATTACTTCAGGGGATCTTCTTGACCCAGAGATTAAACCCACATCTCTTCCACCTCCTGCACTGGAAGGCAAATTCTTTACCACTGAGCCACTTGGCAAGCTTTGTAACTTAAACCCAAATCAAAGGAAAGATTTAATAGAACATGTTAAATTTTTAAAAGACTTTTTGTCAGCATAAATATAAAATTTAAAATAAAAATGGATAAATAAGTAAAATAGTTCACCATCCATATGGATAGGCTTGATTCTTGTTAAAACATTCCTTCTTATTCAGACAATGTTGTTTTTCTCCTTAGCTTTCTAACTGTGTATTCTCAGATAAAACTAAAGCCACATAGTTTAACTGTTCAAGACAACTGTTCTTCTATAAACGAAGGACAAAATATTGATAATTTTTGCAGCTGTTAACTGCTCAATCTTTTCATGTTGTATTTTTTCACTCATGAAATCTCTAGGAAAAATATGTCTGTGATAATAGTTTTTAATATAGTTGCAAAGGGGAACTACTCTATTTATATTCACAAAAGACAGACTTCATTTATCAATTTGTTTCCTCTAGATTTGTGTTCAATTTAAAACTGATATATCTCAGTAATCATCAAAGGCATTAAATAAAAGGCTTCGTGAGTTACTGTCTTCTTTTCTATAATCTACTCACATGTTCACATGTGAGTAACCAAACTAATCTTCCTCAAACACCAGTTTGATCTTATTTTAAAAATTTTAAGCAATGCACACTGCACACTATTAAACACATCAAGAATTAGGGTAACTCAGCAACACTTGTAAATTAACCAAGAATGATTGGATCAAATATGAGGTGTGGGGGGGGGGTGTCAGTGCACACACACACACACACACACATGGGAGTCACAGACATAGTACAGCTATGAGATTTAAAGAAAAAAAAAATAGAAAGAAAAGAAAACCTAGAGTACTAGGCAGCCAGTCTGACTAGTAACAGCCCTGATAAGTAGGAGTGGGATCATTGGGCTAGTTATGATAAAGGAATTGGATTTTGATGTCCATACAGGGCAGAACTGAGATTACTATATTAAATAGATGACTTCACAGGAGTGCAAGCCAAGCGGAGAAAAAAAATCTCTACTTACCAGAGCAAGAAACTAAGAACCTTTTTTTTCATCTGGGTCTAAGAGGGATTTAAAAAAATAAAGTGTCCCATGATAAATCAAATTATTAGGTCTAGGTTCTTGAACAAATTTGAGGTCTAAATTGATACTATGTGTGATTTCAGAAACTCAAAGCCAAGGAACAGTCACATTTCAAGTGTTCAATAGCCACATGTGCCTAGCGGCTGCTATATTGGAAAAGAAAAAGCAGATCTAGAGTATAACATAGGTATGCAATCTTGCTAACATATGTATAGCTCAACCTCAAAACCATAGTAATCATAGATCCTAAGCATGAACAGAGAGAGGTAGAAAAGTTTCCTAAAGGAGATATTAGTTCATATGACTTTGTTTTTTTTTTTTTTTTTTTTTTTGCAGATTTGGATGTTTTAATAACTTTGGTTAAAAAAAGAAAGCTGATGCCATTTATAATTTACATAGATTAATCCAATAACCAGCACATGGTTATAGTAATATAGTAACTCATTTTTTACTAATGTTATTTCTTTCCAAATAAGTGTTTCTTCATCTTGACATATATATATATATATATTTATTTATTTATTTATTTATTTTTAACCTCATTGTCTTTTTTTTTTTGAGTTTTATTTATTTATTTTTTTTTTTAATTTTAAAATCTTTAATTCTTACATGCGTTCCCAAACATGAACCCCCCTCCCGCCTCCCTCCCCACAACTTCTCTCAGGGTCATCCCCATGCACCAGCCCCAAGCATGCTGCACCCTACGTCAGACATGGACTGGCGATTCAGTTCTTACATGATAGTATACATGTTAGAATTCCCATTCTCCCAACTCATCCCACCCTCTCCCTCTCCCTCTGAGTCCAAAAGTTCGTTATACACATCTGTGTCTTTATTCCTGTCTTGCATACAGGGTTGTCATTGCCATCTTCCTAAATTCCATATATATGTGTTAGTATACTGTATTGGTGTTTTTCTTTCTGGCTTACTTCACTCTGTATAATTGGCTCCAGTTTCATCCATCTCATCAGAACTGATTCAAATGAATTCTTTTTAACGGCTGAGTAATACTCCATTGTGTATATGTACCACAGCTTTCTTATCCATTCATCTGCTGATGGACATCTAGGTTGTTTCCATGTCCTGGCTATTATAAACAGTGCTGCGATGAACATTGGGGTACATGTGTCTCTTTCAATTCTGGTTTCCTCGGTGTGCATGCCCAGCAGTGGGATTGAGAAACAAGAAAAAATTCATATGACTTTGAATTGCTAATGGACATATATTGGTCACATGCAAAATTCTTTTCCAACTTATCCCTCATGACTTCAGGTAATAAAATCTCTCAAGTCCCACATGAGGTTGCTAAACCTAAATCGTACACATCATGGCATGCTGAAGAACTCAGCTGGAAGTGTGTGTTCCTGTCTCTGGATCCACACAGCATGATTATTCAACTACACTTTTGGTTGTTAACAGTACATCTTTTTATTTTCCAATTTTATTCTTGTGACTAGCTTTATCATTCTGTTTTATTGAACTTGGGTTTATCAGTTCCCTCAAAATCTTGCTGGAGTTGAAATAAAAAACTACTGTCAAATAATAAAATATTCATAACACTAAATTACAAAGAAGAAAATACAGATACATGAGAAATATCTTTTTTAAAAAAGGAGAAAAAAATAAAACCAATACAGGAAGTTCTGTAGGGCTTGTATAGTTGAATATGCCATCAAACTTTCTGAAAACCAATGTAAAAGAAAAACAATGTCAGTTTAATAATTCTTATAGCTTTAATGAAGTAACATTTTTTCTTTAAAGGAGAAAATTTCTTATTAGTAAAATTCACTTTTCATATAATATATGGAAATGCATACACATTTTAAATTTAAGTACAAATTCCTTTAGGGCAAGTGGTTTATTTAATAGGAATACTACTAATACTAAAAAATGATAATCAAAAGAATTTGTTGATTCATAAAGTGAAAAATTAGGATAAGTAGTACCTAAACTACGTCTTTTGGATAGTACTCAATTACTACTATTAAAATCAAAGCCAGGAACTCTACAATTCAGTAGTGGGTCAGTTCAATTAAGTTCAGTCACTCAGTCATGTCCGACTCTTTGCAACCCCATGAACTGCAGCATGCCAGTCTTCCCTGTCCATCACCAACTCCAGGAGCTTACTCAAACTCGTCCATTGAGTCGGTGATGCCATCCAACCATCTCATCCTCTGTCATCCTTTTCTCCTCCCACTCTCAATCTTTCCCAGCATCAGGGACTTTTCCAGTGAATCAGTTCTTCATATCAGGTGGCCAAAATATTGGAGCTTCAGCTTCAGCATCAGTCCTTCCAATGAATATTCAGGACTGATCTCCTTTAGGATGGACTGGTTGGATCTCCTTGCAGTCCAAGGGACTCTCAGGAGTCTTCTCCAACACCACAGTTCAAAAGCATCAATTCTTTGGTGCTCAGCTTTCTTTATATTTAGCATAAGTTTTTCAAAATGTGTTCATGTTGTTATATGTATCAGAGTTTCATTCCTTTTAAAGATTAAATAATTTTTTATTTCATGTGTATACCACATTTTGTTTATCCATTTATCCACTGATGGACATTTGAGTTATCCCTCTTTTTGGCTACTGTGAATAATGCTGTTATGAATATTGGTGTACATATATCCTGAGTGCCTGCTTTCCATTATTTTGTGTATACACCTCAAGAAGAATTTCTGGATCTTACAGTAATTTTATGCTCCTTCTTCTTCTTCTTTTTTTTTTTTTTTGAGGAAACATCATACTGTATACTATATTGGCTATACCATTTTACATTCCCATCAGGAAAGCATAAAGGTTCCAATTTCTCCACATACTTGACAACATTTGCTACTTTCCGCTTTCTGTTTATTTTCTATAATGGTCATTCTAGTTATTGAGAAGTAATATTTCACTGTGGTTCGATTTGCATTTTATTAGTAGTATTGTGTAACATCTTTTCATGTGCTTGATAGTTATTCTTTAATTTGAAATTTCATCCATAGTAAAATTTCTCTCTTTCAGTTTGAAACCCTAGTAATATAAATGGCCTTAACAATATTTTTAATACATTCTATAAAATAAATATGACTTTCATTCTCAATGTCCGTGCATATCACCTGTTTGGCACTATGAAATGCCTAGAATACATTTAGTAAACTAAAATACATGTTATTAAAATTAAATTGCTTGAATTAAGACTGAGATACAACAAAAACATTCTATCAATTATTGTTCATTTTTTAGTGACAGCTTTTACAATACCACCAAGAGAGTCATTTATCACCTTCAAAATTCACACCAATTTCCTCCTGAGTGAACTTAAATATATTAGTCATATTCTTAATATGTTTCACACACTGTGGTGCAAGCTGTTGCTTACTGCATGATTAAGGTAAAGGAACACCAAATTATGAATATTTAAGTTGCCATCTGCTTTCCTATCCAGCGTCACTTTCCATTTTTAAAAGCACCATGGAGACCTTTATCTGAGATTGTTGCAGAAAATAATACCTTAAACAATACAAAAGCTGTGCTTATCAACCTTAAAACTTGGGGAATGAAACTCTGCTCTTTCAGATTCAATCTGAGGACCTGTTAACATATTTCACTTATACAGAAAATGTGGCTGGGGAAGTATCTCTTTTAATCACTTTCACTTCACTTGGACTTCATAGACTACAGTTTTTTAAATCTATATCATGAATTGAAGTCTCTAGAGGGGACCTGAGACAGATTCCAGCTATTTGGGCCAATAAATATTGTATTACAAATAAGTAGCAGCTCCATAAGGAAGTCGGCATGAGATATAGGTTGGTAAACAACTGGGCCACAATTTCAACATGCCCAGAAAAGTGTAAATTTCCTAAAACATATTTCTTCTTTAAAGCTGAACCCTTCCATAGTGGTTAGAGCAACGGGTGGTCGACTTGTAAAGGAGCTACACAGTAAACAGAGAGTTAAGTTTGCTATTTGGTCTTCATACTAGATAAAAATAATTCACAGAAAAAATTCTCAATCAGTGTTAGAGAATGTCTTAACATCATTTGAGGTCGATTCAAATACATCTTTTCCACAGAACTTATTTATCAGATAAAATCATGTAGGGGACAAGATTAAATGATATTTAACATCTCTTACAATTCTAAAAATATTTGCACTTTAGGAAACATAATTATCAATATTTGGAAGTCCTACTCAGACAGCCATTTTGCCTTTTTGCATTTCTTTTTCTTGGGGATGGTCTTGAGCCCTGTCTCCTGAACAATGTCATGAACCTCTGTCCATAGTTCATCAGGCACTCTGTCTATTAGATCTAGTCCCTTATATCTATTTCTCACTTCCACTATACAGTCATAAGTGACTAGGTCATACCTGAATCATCTAGTGGTTTTCCCCACTTTCTTCAATTTCAGTCTGAATTTGGCAATAAGGAGTTCATGATCTGAGCCACAGTCAGCTCCTGGTCTTGTTTTTACTGACTGTATAGAGCTTCTCCATCTTTGGCTGCAAAGAATATAATCAATCTGATTTCAGTGTTGACCATCTGGTAATGTGCATGTGAAAAGAAGAGAAGTCAAAAGCAAAGAAGAAAAGGAAAGATATAAGCGTCTGAATACAGAATTCCAAAGAATACCAAGAAGAGATAAGAAAGCCTTCCTCAGCGATCAATGCAAAGAAATAGAGGAAAACAACAGAATGGGAAGGACTAGAGATCTCTCCAAGAAAATTAGAGATACCAAGGGAACATTTCATGCAAAGATGGGCTCAATAAAGAACAGAAATGGTATGGACCTAACAGAAGCAGAAGATATTAAGAAGAGGTGGCAAGAATACATAGAAGAACTGTGCAAAAAAGATCTTCACGACCAAGATAATCACGATGGTGTGATCACTCACCTAGAGCTAGACATCCTGCAATGTGAAGTCAAGTGGGCCTTAGAAAGCATCACTATGAACAAAGCTAGTGGAGGTGATGGAATTCCAGTGGAGCTATTTCAAATCCTGAAAGATGATGCTTTGAAAGTGCTGCACTCAATATGCTAGCAAATTTGGAAAACTCAGCAGTGGCCACAGGACTGGAAAAGGTCAGTTTTCATTCCAGTCCCAAAGAGAGGTAATGCCAAAGAATGCTCAAACTACCACACAATTGCACTCACCTCACACGCTAGTAAAGTAATGCTGAAAATTCTCCAAGCCAGGCTTCAGCAATACGTGAACCATGAACTTCCAGATGTTCAAGCTGGTTTTAGAAAGGGCAGAGGAACTAGAGATCAAATTACCAACATCCGCTGGATCATAGAAAAAGTAAGAGAGTTCCAGAAAAAACATTTATTTCTGCTTTATTGTCTATGCCAAAGCCTTTGACTGTGTGGATCACAACAAACTGTGGGAAATTCTGAAAGAAATGGGAATACCAGACCACCTGATCTGCCTGTTGAGAAACCTGTATGCAGCTCAGGACGCAACAGTTAGATCTGGACATGGAACAACAGACTGGTTCCAAATAGGAAAATGAGTACATCAAGGCTGTAGACTGTCACCCTGCTTATTTAACTTATATGCATAGTACATCATGAGAAACGCTGGGCTGGATAAAGCACAACTGGAATAAAGATTGCCGGGAGAAATATCAATAACCTCAGATATTCAGATGACACCACGCTTATGGCAGAAATTGAAGAAGCACTAAAAAGCCTCTTGATGAAAGTGAAAGAGGAGAGTGAAAAAGTTGGCTTAAAGCTCAACATTCAGAAAAGTAAGATCATTGCATTTGGTCCCATCAAGTCATGGCAAATAGATGCAGAAACAATGCAAACAGTGGCGGCCTTTATATTTGGGGGCTCCAAAATCACAGCTGATGGTTACTGCAGCCATGAAATTAAAAGACACTTACTCCTTGGAAGGAAAGTTATGACCAACCCAGACAACATATTCAAAAGCAGAGACATTACTTGTCAACAAAGTTGTGTCTAGTCAAGGCTATGGTTTTTCCAGTAGTCATGTATGGATGTGAGAGTTAGACTAAAAAGAAAACTGAGAACCAAAGAATTGATGCTTTTGAACTGTGGTGTTGGAGAAGACTCTTGTGAGTTCCTTGGACTGTAAGGAGATCCAACCAGTCCATCCTAAAGGAGAAGAGTCCTGGGTGTTCATTGGAAGGACTGATGTTGAAGCTGAAATTCCAGTATTTTGGCCACCTGATGCGAAGAGCTGACTCTTTTGAAAAGACCCTGATGCTGGGAAAGATTGAGGGCAGGAGGAGAAGGAGATGACAGAGGATGAGATGGTTGGATGGCATCACCGACTCAGTAGACATTAGTTTGGGTAAACTACGGGAGTTGGTGATGGACAGGGAAGTCTGATATGCTGCGGTTCATGGGGTCACAAAGAGTCGGACACAACTAAGTGACAGAACTGAACTGAACTGAATTATCATAAATTATATTATGATTTACCTTCACGTAGTCGTATGATTAATCACCAATGAAACGCTAAGCTTCCTTTAGTGAATTATTATATATCTTTACTTTATAAAATTAACATATTTTCAGTTCCATTCAGTTCAGTCGCTCAGTCATGTCCAACTCTTTGCGACTCCATGGACTACAGCACGCCAGGCTTCCTTGTCCGTTACCAACTCCCAGAGCCTACTCAAACTCAAGTCTATAGCATTGGTGAAACCATCCAACAGTCTCATCCTCTGTCGTCCCCTTCTCCTTCTGCCTTCATTCTTTCCCAGCACCAGGGTCTTTTCAAATGAGTTGGTTCTTTGCATCATACGGCCAAAGTATTGGAGTTTTAGCTTCATCATCAGTCCTTCCAATGAATACTCAGGATTGATTCCCTTTAGGATGGACTCATTGGAACTCCTTGTAGTCCAAGGGACTATCAAGAGTCTTCTCCAACACCATGGTTCAAAAGCATCAATTCTTCAGTGCTCAGATTTCTTTATAGTCCAACTTCCCATCCATGAATACTGGGAAAACTATAGCTTTGACTAGATGGACCTTTGTTGGCAAAGTAATGTCTCTGCTTTTTAATACGCTAAGTTGGTCATAGCTTTTCTTCCAAGGAGCAAGCTTCTTTTACTTTCATGGTTGCAGTCACCATCTGTAGTGATTTGGAGCCCAAAAAAATAGTCTCTCATGGTTTCCACTGTTTCCCCATTTATTTGCCACGAAGTGATGGGACCAGATGCCATGATCTTAGTTTTCTGAATGTTGAGTTTTAAGCCAACTTTTCCACTCTCCTTTTTCACTTTCATTTTATAGATTATTAACCCTTAATTTTGTATCAACAATTAATATAATGTATTATTATTATTATTTTGTTAGCAAAAGTACTAATTAAACTGAATATAGGTTATTTTGAAAGTGCTTCATACAAATCCCAATACTTTCTTCAAAACATAGTCATATACACAAATTGAATGAAGTTTCAGAACTAGATCAAGAAAATTTTGCATTAGATCAATTAACTTTCTTTGTTTTTAAAACTTCCAAGTCTTCGTTCATACCATTTCCATTTTTTATGATTGTCTCTTTATTACTCACCCTGTCCTCTGCTGTATCCAAGGCTCTAAATTGTCATCAATAAATGGTGTTTAAAAATGGTTGATAGACTACATCTAATATTTGAGCATTGATGAGTGTGGCCAGGAATCCATTGATTATCTTAAAATAGTCATTTTTTAAGTAAGAACAATAATCTAGCACTTAATTCAGTGCTTTAATCTTATATCACCAAAGGATTTCTATTACACGCTTATGTAAGTTATATTCAGTATCATTTTAGAACAATAAATTAAAATATTCAATTTACAGTTTCTTTGTCTCAAGATCAAAAACATTTAATCATGTTTCTTGAGATATGCCCTGTATTGTTATGAACTTTCCTCTCAGCACTGCTTTTAGAGTGTCCCACAGATTTTGGGTTGTTGTGTTTTCATTTTCATTTGTTTCTATGCATATTTTGATTTCTTTTTTTTTATTTCTTCTGTGATTTGTTGGTTATTCAGAAGTGTGTTTTTCAACCTCCATATGCTGGAATTTTTAATAGTTTTTCTTCTATAATTGAAATCTAGTCTTACTGCATTATGGTCAGAAAAGATGCTTGGAATGATTTCAATTTTTTTGAATTTACCAAGGCTAGGTTTATGGCTCAGGATGTGATCTGTCCTGGAGAAGGTTCTGTGTGCCCTTGAGAAAAAGGTGAAATTCATTGTTTTGGGGTGAAATGTCCTATAGATATCAATTAGGTCTAACTGGTCTATTGTATCATTTAAAGTTTGTGTTTCTCTGTTAATTTTCTGTTTAGTTGATCTATCCATAGGTGTGAGTGGGGTATTAAAGTCTCCCACTATTATTGTGTTATTGTTAATTTCCCCTTTCATATTTGTTAGCATTTGTCTTACATATTGCAGTACTCCTATGTTGGGTGCATATATATTTATAATTGTTATATCTTCTTCTTGGATTGATCCTTTGATTATTATGTAGTATCCTTCTTTGTCTCTTTTCACAGCCTTTGTTTTAAACTCTATTTTATCTGATATGAGTATTGCTACTCCTGCTTTCTTTTGGTCTCTATTTGCATGGAATATCTTTTTCCAGGCTTTCACTTTCAGTCTGTATGTGTCCCTTGTCTTGAGGTGGGTCTCTTGTAGACAACATATGTAGGGGTCTTGTTTTTGTATACATTTAGCCAGTCTTTGTCTTTTGGTTGGGGCATTCAACCCATTTATGTTTAAGGTAATTATTGATAAGTATGATCCCATTGCCATTTAGTTTATTGTTTTGGGTTCGAGTTTATACACCCTTTTTGTGTTTCCTGTCTAGAGAATATCCGTTAGCATTTAGCACTGCTGGGCATATACACCGAGGAAACCAGATTTGAAAGAGACATGTGTACCCCAGTGTTCATCACAGCACTGTTTATAACAGCCAGGACATGGAAGCAACCTAGATGTCCATCAGCAGATGAATGGATAAGAAAGCTGTGGTACATATACACAATGGAGTATTACTCAGCCATTAAAAAGAATGCATTTGAATCAGTTCTAATGAGGTGGATGAAACTGGAGCCAATTATACAGAGTGAAGTAAGTCAGAAACAAAAAACACCAGCACAGTATACTAACACAAATATATGGAATTTAGAAAGATGGTAACAATAACCCCGTATGTGAGACAGCAAAAGAGACACAGATGTATAGAACAGTCTTTTGGACTCTGTGGGAGAGGGGGAGGGTGGGATGATTTGGGAGAATGGCATTGAAACATGTATAATATCATATAAGAAATGAATCGCCAGTCTAGGTTCGACGCAGGATGCTTGGGGCTGGTGCACTGGGATCACCCAGAGGGATGGTATGGGGAGGGAGGTGGGAGGGGGGTTCAGGATGGGGAACACGTGTACACCTGTGGTGGATTCATGTTGATGTATGGCAAAACCAATACAATATTGTAAAGTTAAAAAAAATTTTAAAAAAACATTCAATCATATCAAATGTCTAAGCTATTACAGCAAGATCTGTAGACAAAAATTTAAACCAAATACCATCAATTTTATCCACTGTTTATATGCAATAGTAAAAACAGGTAGGCATATAAAATATGCTCAACATGTCACTATAGAATGGTCACTTATTAACTAAGATTTCAGAATTTTATCACCATTCCACACCCAATATATTCATGCTATTTTTGCATCACAATAGATTTTTGTTGATATGTCTGAAAAAATTATCTTTATTGCCATAATCTGTTACCTAAGGTGTTTCAAAGAACAACAACAAAAAAAAATGATACTGTCACTCACTATAACATTGGTCCAAATGCTTTCACTTAAAGAAAAATTACATTCATCTGATAGACAAAACAAGCCCCAGAACCTCATTCCTTTAATATTTTACTTCATTTTTTTCAAACCCAGTAACATTCCCTTTGTTCAAGCCATTGTATTGTGGTATATTTTTCATATTTTTCCATTTTTCTAGAATGCTCTTGCCCCATAAAAGCTCAAACTTTAGGATCCACACCAACATACATATTCTGAAAAACACATGCGTTTTTCACTAGTCCAAAGGATTTTCTTTACCTTGTGGCAAGTTAGATTATTCATTTAAAGAATATTCACACAGTCTTTTCTGTATATAGTATGTGTGACTGCAAAAATGTTCACGAAAGCTTTGACTGATTTTGCAAAGTGATCTTAATGGGATCTTAAAGTGATCTTATGATTGTTCCATGGCACTTGATAAATGTTTTCAAAATGTTTAAAAAAAAGACTCTTATCATTGGTTATATGGGGAAATGAAAAGAAGTAGTAAAACTACTATTTATTTAGTATGATGTAATCTAAAACATTAGGTATATTGAAATTTATTGAATATTTTGAACTATGCTTGTATTTTTTCTCATTATATAAATTAATGATAATAAAGTATCTTTTAAACAACATGGTGAGTTATAATACTCCTTTTTATGTTTAGATATGCTTCTAACATTTTCTGTTTTTTTGCTTGAGATGTCATGAAATATCTCTGAGAGTTCCTTTAATGTGAAGTTTTTCAGGGGATATCACTTCCTCTGTGACATATTCATCCACTTTTTCAAAATCACTCCTCTCATTTATGGTCACAAGTATCCCTTTCACTGTGCTTCCCTGGTAGCTCAGTAGGAAAAAAATCCAACTGTAATGCAGGAGATCCCAGTTTGATTCCTGGGTCAGGAAGGTCTGCTGGAGAAGGAATAGCCTACCCACTCCAGTATTTTTGGACTTCCCTGGTGGCTGAGATGGTAAAGAATTCACTTGTAATGTGGGAGATCTGGGTTCGATCTCTGGGTTGGGAAGATCCCCTGGAAAAGGGACCAGCTACCCACTCCAGTAGTCTGGCCTGGAGATTTCCATGGACAGAGGAGCCTGGCAGATTACTGTCCATGGGATCACAAAGAATCAGACATGACTGAGCGACATTCACTTTCACTTTGCTCTTCACTAAGTTCCTCTGGCTTTCTATGTATTCTTGAATGTTGTCAGTATTAACTTCCTTACATCAGCTACTACATTTGCATTCCATTCAAATTTCACTCGCAGCATTATCAGTTTTGTTTGATGCACTTTTATCTCTGCTGGCCAGTTTCTTATTTTGTTCACTCATTTTTGTAAAATGTCACATGGACTTATCAACTTGAGATAAGGAAGTGACATAAAAATATGCTTTGCTGTCTGTCTGTGAACTAAATAAGAGATGTTAAGTGACCAGACAGACAGACCTTAAGAAAGGACATAATTGGTCATGAATCATGATACAATCTCTTATTTACTTAGTGATTTCTGGACTACTGAGCTACCAGTAAAATGTATGTTTTGCAAATTGCATACTGCTAATATACCATACTAATTGAAACTTGAACCATAGTGTTGGAGGACAGATGCTATTAATATTTAGCAAAAATCACAGAAAGGGAATTCATAATAGCAGAACTGCAAAAAGAAGTCTACTCTCGTGGATGTGTGCTTGTTTGCATATATTTGTATATTTGCACTTTTTTTGTATTTTATACCAGGATGATTACTTAGCAAGTATGACTTTTGGAAGTAGAACTTCAGAGATGTTTCTTCCCCAGCCTCATGTCTTTTTAGCTAATACAATACTCCCATCAGTGAGGCCACTTCTCTCTTATTTATACAATCCAAAATCCCTTGTCATTAGGTGCCTCACCCTAGAAGCTAAAATTCACTTTTTCTTCCATTAAATTAAAGATATAAACAGTAAATATATATATATATATATATATATGGAGAGAGAGACTTATTCCTTTAAAATTAGCTAAATTTAAAATGCTTTAATTATTATCTATCATTAGATAAAATGATATAATACATGGCCTTAATATTCAAGGGGTTTCTAATAAATCTTAGAAGAAATGATCAACAAACATTAAATAATCGAGCCAAAATATAATTAAACTGTATTAGGTATGAGGCCAGAGGTTAACTAGAAAACAGATAGCATGTATATTTCCTGATTATCAAATGTGTTTGATAAAGTTAGACTTTCTTGGAAACAAACTTAGAGCTGTCAAAATCTAATCTCCATGAATGTAGCCTAAAACTTCCTAGGATTAAATGTCTTTGATGATTAGTGGGATTTGAAAATCACTTGGATAAATTGGATGGTTTGTACACAAGCCTTGACAATCAATGAGGACTGAAATAGTAAAATAAGCTGCTTATAATTGTTTTGGTAAAGAAGTGGGGAAACAGGAAAGCTTGAGAGTAGGGTCAAAGAAGTGCAGGTTATTCTAAGTATGTAGAAGGAATGGAAAGAAGGGATTAAGAATAGAAAAGCTTATGTAAAAACAATGAGGAGGGATACTTAGAGGGAATGAAAGAACAAAAAAAAATGATAATAGATAGGAGTAAGCTTTAGAAAGATAAAAAAGCTATACTTCTACAAAGATGGGAGTGATGATAAAAGACTATCATTGGCAGGGAGTCCTCAGTGGGAAAAAAGAGAAGACCAGACTAAAACAAATTTTCTATTTTTGATACTCTGTATGACCCTATTCTCAATGCCAAAATCAACTTGCTATACACATTTTTCTTCTGTGAGGCTATCCTTAGGTTTCTTGACTCATTTTTAAGTTTCAAAATTCGTGAGAATTCCTAAGGCTTTCACTGAGAAAATTACCTTTCCTGCTTCCACCCACATCCCATTTCCATGGAGTCTAAGCAAATGCTGAAGTGACTATGTTCTCTAGCTGAACATAGCATACAGATGCCCATTCCCTCTGCAAGACCATGGAACAGGGGATCCTGAATTGCTGTCTGTGGTACTGAAATTACAGTCATGGATTCCTCCTCAGAAAGATCAGTTTTTTTCTTCAGAGGAGTATTTCATTACAGTTAATTCACATGAATTTATGTCATTGGATTTTTAAGATTAGAGAATAGACCACTGGGCTCATAGCACGTGATCATGACACACTTTCTGATCATTTATCTAATTGCAGGAATAGTTCAATAGTATACCAATATAGATAATCATTTTAACTCAAGGATATTTTGTATACTACAGCAATCAGACAGCTTCTGTTCATCCTCTTACAACACAGAGAATCTGTTACATTCATTCACACATAGAAACTATATGAAATTCCTATAAACTACTAGATTTCTTGGATATAGAAATAATATAAGGAGGATTTACAACCTATTAAGGGAATATGGTTTTTCCAGTGGTCATGTATGGATGCAAGAGTTGGACTGTGAAGAAATCTGAGCGCTGAAGAATTGATGCTTTTGAACTGTGGTGTTGGAGAAGACTCTTGAGAGTCCCTTGGACTGCAAGGAGATCCAACCAGTCCATTTTGAAGGAGATCAATCCTGGGTGTTCATTGGAAGGACTGATGCTAAAGCTGAAACTCCAATACTTTGGCCACCTCATGTGAAGAGTAGACTCATTGGAAAAGACTCTGATGCTGGGAGGGATTAGGGGCAGGAGGAGAAGGGGACGACAAAGGATGAGATGGCTGGATGGCATCACCGACTCAATGGACATGGGTTTGGGTGAACTTTGAGAGTTGGTGATGGACAGGGAGGCCTGGCGTGCTGCAATTCATGGGTTTGCGAAGAGTTGGACATGACTGAGCGACTGAACTGAACTGAACTGAACTCATGTATATACTTAAGACTCTAGTTAAACATCACCATCTAATATATGCCATGTATTTCACCAGGAATAGCAGACTGTAGGATCAAGGGAAGAGTGGTCACTCTACAAGGCTCGGGATAGAAGGAAGGTGCAGGAGGATGAAAGGTTAAAAAGAGGGCTGATCAACAAAAAGGCCCTGAGGAAAGTCATAACAATTAACACCTAGAAAGTAGCCAAAAAGAAATAGGCTGTCTCACAGAAAGTCATGTGAACAAAGGTTGACTCTACTTTTTCAAATAGAGGCAACTACTCTTCTTCCTCCCTGCACACTCCTTGGACATATTTCATGTTTGTTTTGTCATATCCTTCTCTTCAAGGATATCCTGGATATTCATGTCAAACAAGTGACATCTGTACATATCTGGAAAAGAGAATAAGAAACCTGCTTTACAGTGCATTGTTGATGCATTTAGTCACTAAGTTGTGTCCTACTCTTTGCGACCCCACGGACGATAGCCCACTAGGCTCCTCATTTCATGGGATTTCCCAGGCAAGGATACAGGAGTGTGTTGCCATTTTCTCCTCCAGGGGATCTTTCCAACTCAGGGATCGAACCTGTGTCTCCTACTTGGCAGGTGGATTTTTTACCATTGAGCCAGCTGGGAAGCACTTTACAATGTATTAGCATGTTAGCATATGAATATGAAAGTCATTGAGGTATGTCCAACTTTTTATGACCCATGGACTACAGCCTGCCAGGCTCTTCTGTCCATCGATTTCTCCAGGCAAAAATACTAGAGTAGGTAGCCATTCCCTTCTCCAGGGGATCTTCCCAATTCAGGGATTGAACCCGGGTCTCCCACACTGCAGCTGGATTCTTTACCATCTGAGGGACCAGGGATTTATTTCAGCACAAAACTATATTAATAATAATAATGAAATAATAATACAATAATAAGTTAACCTTAAATCAAATGCTTCTTCTTTACTGACCACTCTGCAAAGTGTACATGCATGTGCTCATACACACACACAATCTTGTTAGACTGTCTCAACAACCCTTTTAAAAAGTATTATTTTTAGCCTAACAATACTTGAGGACCAGCTAAAGATCTGAAAGTTTAAGCACCATGCCAGCACACAGTTAATCACAGGATAGTGGCAGGAATTCAAACCTAGGTCCATCGACTGTCAGAGGCTGAGCTCTTAAGCACTCTGTCTCATTGCTGTAGAAATAGACTGCAATCTGAAACCAAATTGATGTTCTTGACTCTGAATAAGAAAGTGCCCCAAATATTTCAGATTACACTTGCAGAGTATGTTTCCTCAGTTTAAATTATCTTCAAATAGTCTTTATCTGCTAAATATATCATTTTATGCACTTTATGTGATAAAGTAGAAAGAAATACTTTGCATTTTTGAAGTTGATACCAAATTTACTCAGGCACTTGGAAAAGAATTTTAACATGCAATTGTAAAAGATACACATTTCCAAACACCATAACAGTTCAGAAACGAACACAACGAATAAAACGTTAATTGTTAAAATGTGTTACATTTCTGTTCATATTACTGATAACTTTAAAAGGAAAAGAAAATAATAGTTGAAATTTCCTAAATATTTCCTGGAAATATGGAATATACATTTACTCTTACCAAAGTGTGTGTGTGTGTGTGCACGTGTGTGTGCGCACTTGCACATATAAAGGTGAAACTTATTTTCTTGGTAAATAAAACATTCCTTTAGAAAACAAAAATAACCCATTTAGCATCAAACATAAAGATAATATTTATATTGTTTTACATATGTATAATCTCTAATCCCAAGAAACTGTTTAAAGATTTTTTTGTACAGCTTTTCAAACTGTGTACGATCACAAAGATGATACAGGTTACCCACAGCCCAAAAACCATTGGCAGATGCCTCTCTTCTAGAGTCTAGTCAGCACTAGCAACAGCATACCTGTCTTCATTAATGGTTTCTACACCACTTACCAAAGGTCTTTGCTTCAAAACCGGCCATGGCTTTAAAGTAAAAATTATCATATGCAGCAGGAGTAGAATACAAGGAAGCACAGGTAAACTCTTCTTGGCAGGAGGGCTAAAGACAAGACACAGTAGAGGAAATGTTTGGACAGATATTGAGCCCTCCTACCAAGAAGAGTTGATCCATGCTTCCTTGTGTTCCACTCCCGCTGTATATGACTATTATTGCGTCTGTCACTCCATTTCACCTGAACCAGATGCTTCTCGAGGACAAGAAACCAATTTGATTCATCCAGGTATTTCCCAGGACATAATTCAATGTGTGGTACATTGCAGGTGTTTGCTCAACTTTAACAATAAAGGACATAATTTACTTGACCTTGAAGTGAGCTTGTATTTCAGAAGCTTTGGTGACAGAGATTTTTGAAGGAATTATTCAAATTTCCAATTATAGCTGAATCATAATCTTAATGCAAAATTACCCAGGAACATTTTTATATCATAGTTTTTTTTTTTTAATTTGTCCCAGTCATTTCATGTTTTTGTTGCTCCTGGTACTGCTATCCGATGTAAACATACTACCAACATCACCCATGTGTATGTGTGTGTATGTGTGCTAAAATGCTTCAGTCATGTCCAACTCTTTGTGACCCTATGGAATGTAGCCTGCCAGGCTCCTCTGTCCACTCTCCAGGCAAGAATACTGGATTGGGTTGCCATGCCCTCCTCTTGGGGATCTTCCCAACCCAGGAATCAAACCCACATCTATTGCATCTCAGATATTTCTCAAAGTGCTTTATTATTAATTAACCCACCATTTCTGAGGTAAATTGAGCAGAAAACTGTGACCAGATTATTAAAAAAGAAACTGATTCACAGTATATAGATGTTATTTATCTAAAGAAATGTAAAATGACTGTTAGAGACAGGCTATGATTCACGTAACCAGAAACTTACAAAATCTTATAAGGTAAAAATTTGGATTTGGATAGGAGCATATTAGTCATGATAGATGAATGGTACATGAAGGACAAATCTTTATTAAAGTTAGTGAGAAGCTCACTTAGATAACTTCATCTTTGAAAATACCAGTCCTCTTGTTAAAGGGAATAAAGAAATAAATGGAGTTAATAAAAGAAATAGGAGCAAAATACCAAATGTATTCATTTTCTGAGGCCCTGTAGATATACCTAATGTGAAGGACAACCATATGTTAGCCTGATAATCTGTTTTTAAAGTGAAATCAAGAGTATATTAAAAAGTTAGTAAATATAGACCTTAGCTAGATAAAAATTTGTGTTACAAACAAAACAGCATCATGCTATTGGAAGTAATGATATCATAGAAATAAAAAATTTATTTTATTTATAGATGTGCTTTTGCATATATTTATTTCAATATACACACAAATAGCCAAATTAATTCTACCTAAATATAGAAAATCATTAAAATTATAGAAATCAATGAAAATATCTATTGGTTTTCAGTTGGCTTCAAATGTATAGAAAACCTAAAGGTCAACCCATAATATTAATTGTATTAATACATACTAATGCTACAACATAAAAATGGATAACATATTGCTTTCATAGACCTTGAAATATTTTTAAAAATTCTACATTAGGAAGGATATAATGTATCAACTAATAATAAAAAGAAATAAGTAAGTATTAGTTGCTCAGTCGTGTCCAACTCTTTGCGACCCCATGGACTGCAGACCATCAGACTCCACTATCCATGAGATTTTCCAGGCAAGGATACTGGAGTGGGTTGCTGTTTCCTTCTCCAGGGAATCTTCCCAACCCAGGGATCGAACCCAGGTCTCCTGCACTGCAGGCAGATTCTTTACCGACTGAGCTACAAGGGAAGCCCAAAAAGAAATACATGTACAGAATTCTCGAATCATGACTGTTAATTTCACAATAAGGTGAAATCTTAAGCACCAAAATAAACCTGGCCTCTAATCCCTAGCACTTAAGACAAAACTGAGAAATCCTTTCTTTATGGGGTTAGGAAAAGACCCGGCTTTGTGTAGTCTGTATGACAAATCACAACTGGACTTGTTACAATATCCAGAAATGTGGGGTATGCTGTCAACCTGGGCCATAACTACTTGCAGGATTTTTCAACCTTGTCACGGTTAATATTTTTGACTGTAAAACCATTTGTTGTGGGAGGGCTGTACCATGCACAATAAGATGTTTAGCAGTATTTGTGGCTTCTCCAACCAGAAGACATAATATGCCATTTCTGGGTCTCTGAAATGGTCTATAGACATTGTTCAGCGTCCAATGAAGGGCACAACTGCCCGCTGTTGATAAGTACTGACAAAAAGATACACACACATACAGACACATTCACTTGCATATGCCTTTTAAACAAAGAACCTCTCAAACGCAATTCAAATAATTTCAAACATACAAAATTGAACTCCAGTCAGCCAATCATTTGGTCTATTCATCAAGAATTCTCTAGTCTAAAAGAAAGGAATGGTCCTCCACATGGGCAAATCTAATCCTCTCATGTCACAGACGACAAAGCTAAGACCCATCCTGGAGGTGAAAGTTAAAGTCACTCAGACAGACTGCAGCAAAACCAGCAGACCAACTCTTTCTATATTTACATATATCTTTCTTTTTGGAAATCAAGTATTTAATTTCAGGCATTATTCCCTAGAAGAAATTGCCTCTCCTTTTCTTTAGATTATAGCAAAGTCTGTAACAGCTTAAATAAAAGAGCAATGAACTGATGAGGGCTGCCATGGAGCTGAACATTCCAGCTAATATAATTAAGTGTACTTGTCTGTAGGCTTGCCATTGGCTGAGGAAAGGCAACTGACAGGTAGCAGTGAATTTCAGAGTAGAAAACTGAGTAAGGAAAAATGATCTGAAATCCCTTTT
The DNA here is from genome assembly GCF_042477335.2 of Ovis canadensis. Taxonomy (NCBI): domain Eukaryota; kingdom Metazoa; phylum Chordata; class Mammalia; order Artiodactyla; family Bovidae; genus Ovis; species Ovis canadensis. The sequence continues at coordinate 186,134,097 of NC_091246.1, read as the reverse complement.
TTGGTCAAGAGTGCCTTGTCCGCTTCTCTATTTAGAGCATGTGTAATTTATACAGCTTTGATTATTGTGCTTACTGACATGATTTTTTCCCAGATAAAGTAGATGGGCTTTCTGTTCAGCTTTGAAAACAGCTTATTTGCCTTATTAGCAATAATTTTGCTATTATTCTAATCAAATTCCAAATCCAACTTTATAGACATCCTACAGTAATGGAGATTTAGAATGCTAGTGTTCAAAATGTAGTTCACATGAATATTTAGGCAGACACAAGTGCCCACTTGTCCTATTTTTACATTCAAATCGAGGAAGTCAGAGAAAATGCTGGGCTGGAGAGCTGACACCCAGTGCATGCACATTGTGCAGGCTGGGTCACAGATAAGGGAAAGCGAGCTGGTTAGACCACCAAAGTGTCAGAGACCAGAAGTGACTATCATTAGCACAATGGTGAAGTCAAGACCCACAGAGGAGTAAGGAACATCCTGTGATTTTTCTCTATCATACTTAGAATCTCAGTCCTAAAGCTGTAAAGAGCCATTTGCTTTTTGTGATTCTTACCAACAGAACACTGGCATTAGGTAGATAGATTTTGGTAAGCACCATCTCTACATAACTTCAGAATCAAACTTCATTTTTGCAGTGCATTTGTATTTTGTTACCTAATCTAGATCCTTATCTACTAATATAGGGAAAATTTCGTTGACACTCTGATTCCATGATGTGTTCATAAGGCACTGACTCTATTGTAGGCACTGACTCTATTATATTCCCTGATCCTGGGTCCTTTACTCCTTATTGCCTTAAACCACACCTAGATGCATGTATTTGCCTTTTTCTCTTTGACCTAGTGAGATTCATAGATTTGTTCTCTACGCTCCTAAAAGTCTATCATGCTTAGCTTGACTGCTTAGATTTCTGGTCAGAATAGATCATCTAATATTTATTACAACACCCCCAGATTCTTCTTCTTTTGCAAGATATTTGTTCATGAAGAATGACAGTGTGTTGGTATAAATAATAGCTTTGTATCTCTACTTTGATATCATCTGATTTTCATTCTCTTAAAGAGCTAGTATCATATCTGTTTAACCAACCTAGTATAATGTGCCTGGCAGAGTTTGCATGCAGATTGGATCTTAATAAATGAGGAGGGAAATTTATGCCACCTTACTTCAGTAAGTTTTCAGAGTAACTGCCCTCTCTAAAGAAAAGAATGAATTTTAAAAAGTGCTCCCATTTAAGTCCTACTTGTCAAATACTACCAATGCAGGAGTTGAGTGAGCAGTAAAACACAGAGCAATTTGCTCATCTGCCATTTCAAGGATCTTGGCGTTGTGCTGTCTTTATTAAACTATATATGAAAAGAATCCCATTCTTGAAAAGGGATTGCCCAAGGCTTTTCAGTTAAAAAATTCAATAGAAAACCAAAACCTGGGATTATCAATTTAGCTATTTCTTCATATCTGCTGTAAAAGAAGTACTATTTACTAATTTTTTCCCCTGAAAAAGTGAAAGTGAAGTCTCTCAGTCGTGTCCAAGTCTTTGCGACCCCATGGACTGTAGCCTATCAGGCTCCTCCGGCCATGGGAATTTTTTTTTCCCTAGAATATATTAATTTTTCTTTGTTACGGATGTTATTTGGAATATCCTACTTCTGGTAAACAGCTGAATTCAACAAGTACTTGAAAACTTTGATTGGCAAAGACTAAAAATCTATGAAGAGAAATCACAATGCTACTATTTTCATTCTTCCAATGTTACATAATCTCATTTTTCCCTGTGCTACATTAAGAAACAAAAATATTATGCTTTGTTTTAGGTGTGTGTTTCATAATGTTTCACAATGATTCATGTTAGTTTCATGTCACTCAATAACTAAATAAGAAAAAAAAAAAAAGAACTGACTGCAGATCTGGAAACATTTTAGAAATCTTAAATGGTCTAGTTTAGTAACTTTTTCAATATTTGAGCCCTGGTCTTATAACAATTCAGTCAAAGCGAACTAGCAAACATCACTTTTTGAGACAATTAATGTCACCAGTGAGCAGATACACTATTTTAGACAATCTTTTCTTAAGTCAAACTCAAATCTACTGCCCTCTAACCTCCAACTTCAGGTCCTGGTTTATTTATTCATTTCATTCATTTCCCCCTTTGCATTTTCCCTCTAAGTATTTGAAAATAGATATCACACAGTTCTTGTACCCTACCCCTATTTTTTTGAAAGACCTCCCCAACAGAATCTACCCTTCAATCCTTTGTCAGACACACTACCTTTCCCTTTCCAATCACACATCCCTCTGAACCTGGCCTAGGCTGCTTACATACATATTCAAAAAATGAAAAAAGGTTAAAACTAAAAGTGAAGTCATTCAGTCGTGTCTGACTCTTTTGACCCCGTGGACTGTAGCCTACCAGGCTCCTCTGTTCATAGAATTTTCCAGGCAATAGTACTGGAGTGGATTGCCATTTCCTTCTCCAGGGGATCTTCCCGACCCAGGGATCGAACCTGGGTCTCCCGCATTCTAGACAGACGCTTTTACCATCTGAGCCACCAGGGAAGTTTACATAGCACTAATTGGCATGCCTTATTCACTAGAGTGGAGTGTGATAATCATGAATCATTCAAGATTCTAAATGTCTGTTAGTAATTGTCTGCTCCATTGTCATCCATACACTGTTAATGCCCTCAGCCTAATTGTTTGTTTGTTTTTCTTAGGAGAAGGTTATGTATTAAGACAAAATGGACCAAGCAAAGGTGCCAGACAAGATCTGATGCTGGGAGAGTGGGCAGTCTCTTACTTAATGTGTATTCTAATTGTAAAATGTGCATGTTTTTTAAATCCTGGCGACACCACAGATACTGTGTCTGAGAAGTGTCAGTTGGCTTTTATAATTATGCACATAAAACAAATCTTTCTTTTGAACTATTTTTCTATGCTAGACAGCATGGGACCACATTATTAGACATTATGCTATGTATTTTTAGATCATATTACTACTCTATCTTATGATCACGTCCTATATTATCATTTATTTCCCCCAAACACAATATTTATGTTAATTTGTTAAATTTTATGTATTCAAATAAAGCTTAAGTTTTTTTTTTTCAAATAAAGTGAGGGGTATATAATAAACATAATTCCATTCTAAACACAATAATAGCCTCCAGGTAAGAATAGCATATTCACATGTTTTTATTATATAACATATTTCAAAAGTATTATAAGGAGTTTGGAGGGAAAAAACCTTAAATATATAAAGAAAAAATTTCTTCCTTCATTCATTATAATTTTATTCACAAAAATAACCACAGTTAAAGATTAACATGTATCTCCTTAATTTATTTTCCATGCATCTTTTCTTTCTTTCTTTTATACATTCATTAATCCTTTACACCTTTCTCTTTAGTTCTCCTACCTATCAGGCAGTCATATATCTTTAAAAATAAATGGGTTGAACTATATCTCATCTGTTATATACATGTAGTTCATTTTTAAAAAAGCAGCAAAATATTCTAAGGAACTATTTAAGTGTTTAGCCACTTTCTTATCTATAGAACTTTAGTTTTGCTTCATTGTTATAAATAATGTTGTAAGAAATATCATTTTGAAAATTCCCAGGAGAGGTATATGGCAACCCACTCCAGTGTTCTTGCCTGGAGAATCCCAGGGACGGGGGAGCCTGGTGGGCTGCCATCTATGGGGTCGCACAGAGTCGGATACGACTGAAGTGACTAGGAGCAGCAGCAGCAGGAGAGGTATTGCTAGGTAAAAGCTTGCATGTTAAAATTATGTTAGAAAGTATAATGTTAGGTCATCCACTCTCCTCAAAAGAAGTGAAAATCATACTTTTACAAAGAGTATCCAATAGTATTTTTAGTATACACACTCTGCTGTGGATATCCATTATCTCTCTATTGGATAAATCAGCCTTAAACAGCTCCACTTTTTTGAAAATTTTATATCACTTCAAATCATATGGATGAAATATTCAGGTCCCTCTCATGTTTAGTGCTCAGCCTAGTCAGTCTCCCAGGAAAAAATGTGGCCTGTAGCAAGCCACTGGTGATAAAAGTATCCCCTGCCTCGTTCACCACCATCCTTTTCTCTTTCCAACACTTTAGGAAAAATAAAAGTAACTACAATGCAAGGCAGAGAAACTTTAGCTTTAGGCAACAGTATTTTATGAGGCAAGAATAAATAATCTTGAGCAAATGATGTAGCTTCTACAGAAGTTTTAGCAGAGAAGGAATGATAGCTGTATAAATCAGCTACCACCAATTCATTTTTGTCATTAAAATACATTTTTGAATCTCTAACATATATACATAAACATTATTAGATATTGTATATTCTTCTGGACTATTTTAAATTTTAATTATATTTATTTTTTGTTATTTTAAAACACATCCTACTGGAAAAAAACAATATGTAATATTGAAGCAAAAGTAACAAAGTGACAAGAAAAGAATAATTTGAAGAAACAGACTTCTAAGAGACACAACAATAGACTTTTTTAAAACTTATTGAGGACTAAATGACAGATATAAATGTGCATTTTTAAACTGTACAATGTGATGATTTGATATATAAATACACTGTGGAATGATTACCAAGAACATTACAATTAAAATATCCATCAACTCACATAGTTAACTTTTCTTCTGTGTGGCAAAAGGCTTAGGATCTTCTCTCAGCAGCTTTCAAGTATATAATACCATGCTATTAACTAGAGTCACTATGATGTGTATTGTATCCCCTGAACTTATTTTTCTTACAACTGAAAATTCATACTCTTTAACCTGTTTTTGTGTTAACTGCTCAGTCATGCCTGGCTCTTTGCAACCCCATGGACTGTATAGCCCACTAGGCTCCCCTGTCCATGGGATTCTCCAGGCAAGAATACTGCAGTGGGTTGCCTTTCTCAGGGCATCTGCCTGACCCAAGGATTGAACCCAGGTCTCCTGCATTGCAGGCAGATTCTTTACAATCTGAACTACCAGAGAAGCCCCTATTCTTGATCTACTTAACCCATTTTACTCCTTCCCCGAGCCTTTGGCAGTCACAATATTGTCCTTTGTTCCTTTGAAATTGCCTTTTTAAAAAAATAACACATAAGTAATACCATAAAATATGTGTTTTTAATCTGTCTGGCTAATTTCACTTAGCATAATGCCCTCCAGTTTCACACATGAGAGAGTTTTCTTCCTCAACAGTATTTCATTGTGTGTGTGTGTGTGTGTGTGTGTGTGTGTATGTATACAGTCTATAGGGGGTTCTAAATAGATCCTGTCATCTACAAATGGAAATAATTTTACTTCTTTTTGATCTGGATTCCTTTTTTTCCTTTTTCTTGACTAACTGCTATGAGCAGAACTTCCAATACTTGGTGGAATAGAAATGGCATGAGTAGGCATCTTGTCTTGTTCCTAATTTTAGAGGAAGGCTATTAGCTTTTCACCACTGAGCATTATGTTAGCTGTGGGCATGTCATGTATGGTCTTTATTGTGTTGAAGAACATTGCTTCTACCAAATCTGTTGAAAGTTTTATCATGAAAAGTTGTTTAATTTTACCAGCTGCTTTTTCTGCATCTATTGAAATGATCTATGATATTTGCCCTTTATCTGGTTAACGTGTTGTATCACAATAACTGACTTTTATACATTGACACATTCTTGCATTCTAGGGATGAATCTCACTTGATTACACTGTATGATCCTCTAAGTGTATTCTTGAATGGTATTTTAGTATTTTGTTGAGAGTTTTACATCATGTTCATAAGGAATATTGGCTTGTAATGTTCTTGTCTATAATGGCCTTGTCTGGTTTCAGTATCAGGGTGATGAAATAGTCTCCTTTATAATTTATAATTTTATTAATTTGAGCCATCTCTCTTTTTTCTTAGGCTAGCAAAGTTTTCTGATTGAGTTTTTGTATTTTTTTCCCCTTTTGGGTACTCTGAATATGTCATTTTACTCTCTCCTAGACTGCAAGGTTGCTACTGAGAAATCAATACAATAATCTTAACAGAATCCCCTTCTGTGTGATGAGCCATTTTTATACTTTCAAAATTCTTAGTCTTAGATGGTTAACAGCGTGAATATAATATGTTTTGGTTAAGTTCTTTTCAGATGAATCAGTTTGGTTAAATTCTCTTTGAGGACATGTCTCTCCTTGACCTGACATTATTTCTTTAAAGAAGTTTTCTGTCCCTTTCTGTCTCTCTTCTCCTTAATACTCCCATAATGTGAATATTTTCTGTCTGATGGTGTCCCATAACTCACATAGGCTTTCCTCACTGTTTTGCATCCTAACATTTTTTTCTCCTCCAACTGGATAATATCAAGGTATCTGTCTTCAAGTTCACAGATTCTCTTCTGCATCTTTAAGTTTATTGTTGAAACTCTTTATTGTATTGTCAATTTAACTCATTGAATTATTCAGCTCTAGAATTTGTTTCCTTATTTTTAATATAATTTATCACTCTTTTCTTAACTTTTTTTTTCATATATTGTTTTTCAAAGTTCACTGAGCTGTCTATCTCCATTCTCTTAAATCTCACTGAACTTCCGTAAAATAATCACATTGAGTTTTTTTTTTTTTCAGGTAACTCACATATCACCAGTTCTTTGGGGTTTGTTAGTAGAAAATGATCACATCCCTTTTGTGGTGTCATGTCTCCTTGTTTTCTCATATATCTAATGATTTTGCATGGATATCTGTATATTTGAAAGAGTCATCTCATTCAGCCTTTTCAGACTGGCTTCAATGTGGACAAACTTTAAGGTTAAAGTCTGTCTTGAAGGTGGCTGGAAGGATGCCATCTGGGAAGAGTGCAAAGTCTTTATTTTCCAGGAGCACACAACACATAGTAGTCATGCATCTTCATCGGTTGGGGTCAACATCAGTGCAGACTGCAGCTCTAGGATGACAGGGTAAACCAGTGGCTTGGGCCTAGGGTACACAGTGCAGAGTAGCCCGGCTTGATATGGTGAGTCAAAGTCCCCACTGTGGCCCCAGAAGGCAGTGAGAGAACAGCAGTAGCATGTCCCCTGCAGTGGCCTAGTAAAGCCAGGTGTTGGGACCCAGAGGTCCTGCTGCTAAAACTGGAAAATCAGCCAGGTGGATCTTCACAATAATCTGCGTCCTGGACTTGGGGAAGTGGGGGTGTCAGAGCAGTAGTGGCTGCCCCAATATGGATAGGACAAAGCAAGAACCTGGAACCTGGCAGGAGCATGGAGCAGTGGCAGCTCTGGCCCCAGACAGGGCCAGGCACCATGGCAACCCAACCCTAAAGAGCTCGGCATTTGGGCCCCGGGGGGCAGGTCTCACTGCAGAGACAACTCTGGTCCAGGGCCTGTGGGAGTCCTCAGTAGCACATGCTGCAATTGTCCACACTGGTTTGCTGGGGTTCTCCCTCTCCTTTTTCCCATTACATGGGGTGAAACTCCTCCAGGAGTCTCTCTCCTTGACACCAAGATGCTCTGGCCTGGAGGATGCTGTTGTTTAGTCGCTCAGTTGTGTCCAACTCTTTTGCGACCTCATGGACTGCAGCCCATTAGGCTCCTCTGTCCATGGAATTTTCTGAGCAAGAATAATTGAGTGGGTTGCCATTTCCTTCTCCAGGGGATCTTTCCGAGCCAGGGATTGGATCTGTGTCTCCGCATCTCCTTCATTATAGGTGGATTCTTTACCACTGTGCCACCCGCATGAAGGATGGGATGATGTAGATAAACTGCTTCATATACCTTCCTTTGCCATCATCCTCATGTCTGAGATCACAGGGTATTTGTTGCTACGCTTTTGTAGTCTAGAGTTTCCCTGAGTTACTTTCATTAGTTTCAGGTTGTTTATTTTTTATTGTTTTTGTGGGAGATGTAAGCTTTGGGACCTCCTACTCTTCCATTTTATTTGTTAAAGATTAATTCATATGAGTTAAATATAATATGTAACAATGTTAAACAAATATAACAGGCAATATATAAAGTTTCCTTGTAGATGAGCATAGTTATCAAATAATAAAGCAATCATACTTCCCAAATATTGTTTGTCAACTAGTCTCAGATAGCATTTCTACAAGGCACTGCCACTTAGTTGCACAGTTGTAACATTATAGCACTTCTCTCAGTAAATGCTCCTTACATTAATATGTTATGATGACTGATGCCTAAGCTAAAATTTGCTTTAAGTAACACTAGAACATCCTCTTTCTCCCGCAGTTTTCGCTGCTACTATTCTAGGCGAAACGATTATTTTCCTTTCAATTCTTTTCTTCTGGAGAAAATTTCCACAGACAGGGGGAGCTATGTATACAAGCAAAACATACATATTAAAAAACAGGGAAAAAAAAAAACCTTTGATTTTTTTTTTACATGATATTATACAAAAGACAGCATGTATCATCTGAATTTTTAATTAATATTTTTAAAACTCATAATTCTTATGATGCTTTCTCAAAATAATAGTTTTATATATCCATAAAAAAAAATACCCTAAAGTTTCTCTTTCCAAATAGTGTTGCCATTCTAACCATATTTTACTATCGAGTGCTTCATACATGGTTAGTCTGAGTTGAAATATTCTATAAGTACAAATTACAACACAGTTTTAAAGGAATATAAAATATATCATTAATAATTCTTATATTGGTAACATGATATAAATGCTTAAACTTATGGATTGAGTAGCATTATTTATTAAAATTAATTTTACCTTTTTTTAAAAAAAATTCAGTGTGGCTACTAGACAATTTGGGGCTTCCCTGGTGGCTCATCAGGAAAGAATCTGCCTGCCAACACAGGAGATGCAAATTTGATCCCTGGGTCAGAAAATCCCCTGGAGAAGGAAATGGCAGCCTACTCCGGTATTCTTGCCTGGGAAATTGCCATGGACACAGGAGCCTATCAGGCTACAGTTCATGGAATCACAACAGAGTCAAACGTGACTTAGCAACTAAACAACTAGACAATTTAAACTTCTTATTTGAATTTGTATCTCCTGTTATAGCTCAGCTGAAGAGCAATATCCTAGGGAGAACTCAGGATATTTTCAGGACTGTGGCAACACATAGATGGGAAATGTTATTTCTAGGAACATAATTTTCTCTCTCAATGCTAAATAATTAAAAAGTTTTCACATGTATAAATGAATCTGAGCAAATGGTCCCAACAGTGAGAATGTCATAGGGACATGAACACACTTATACAGTTTTAGTTTATTACCTGAACTAAACCACTATCCGAACTGAGAGCACTAGAAATTATTTATTCTATTATCAACTTAAGTTTACATAGCATTAAAAATGAAAGGTATATGAATTGTGATTATTTAAAAATCTTCAAGAAGCAGAAGATATTAAGAAGAGGTGGTAAGAATACACAGTAGAAATATACAAAAAAAATCTTCATGCCCCAGATAAACACGATGGTGCGATCACTCACCTAGAACCAGACATCCTGGAGTCCAAAGTCAAGCAGCCTTGGAAAGCATCACTATGAACAAAGCTAATGGAGGTGATGGAATTCCGGCTGAGCTATTTCAAATCCTAAAAGATGATGCTATGAAAGCTGCACTCAGAGGCCTGCAAATTTGGAAAACTCAGCAGTGGCCACAAGACTGGAAAAGGTCAGCTTTCATTCCAATCCCAAAGTAAGACAATGCCAAAGAATGGTCAAACAACTGCAAAACTGCACTCTCATCTCACATGCTAGCAAAGTAATGCTCAAAATTCTCCAAGTTAGGCTTCAACAGTATTTGAAACAAGAACTTCCAGATGTTCAATTTGGATTCAGAAAAGGCAGAGCAACCAGAGATCAAATTGCCAGCATCCACTGGATCATAGAAAAAGCAAGAGAGTTCCAGAAAAATATCCACTTTTGCTTTATTGACTATGCCAAAGCCTTTGACTGTGTGGATCATAATAAACTGTGGAAAATTCTTAAAGAGATGGGAATATCAGACCACCTCACCTGCCTCCTGAGAAATCTGCATGCATGTCAAGAAGCAACAGTTAGAACCAGGCATGGAACAACAAGCTGGTTCCAAAATGGGAAAGGAGTACATCAAGGCTGTATATTGTCACCCTGCTTATTTAACTTATGTTAGGAGCACATCATGTGAAATGCAGGGCTGGATGATGCAGAAGCTGGAATCAAGATTGCCAGGAGAAAAAATCAATAACTTCAGATATGCAGATGACTCCACCCCTTATGGCAGAAAGCAAAGAGGAACTAAAGAGTCTCATGAAGAAAGTGAAAGAGGAGTGTGAAAAAGCTGGCTTAAATTTCAAATTCAAAAAACAAAGATCATGGCATCTGGTTCCATCACTTCATGGCAAACAGATGGGGAAACAATGCAAACAGTGACAACTTTTATTTTCTTGGACTCCAAAATCACTGAAGAAGGTGACTGCAGCCATGACATTAAAAGATGCTTGCTCCTTGGAAGAAAAGCTATGACCAACCTAGACAGCATATTAATAAGGAGAGACATTACATTGCTGACAAAGATCCGTCTAGTCAAGGCTATGGTTTTTCCAGTGGTCATGTATGGATGTGAGAGTTGGACTATGAAGAAAGCTGAGCGCCAAAGAATTGATGCTTTTGAACTGTGGTGTTAGAGAAGACTCTTGAGAGCCCCTTGGACTGCAAGGAGATCCAACCAGTCCCTCCTAAAGGAAATCAGTCCTGAATATTCATTGAAAGGACTGATGCTGAAGCTGAAACTCCAACACTTTGGCCACCTGATGCGAAAAACTGACTCATTTGAAAAGACCGTGATGCTGGAAAAGATTGAAGGTGGGTGAAGAAGGGGACGACAGAGGATGAGATGGTGGATGGCATCACCGACTCAATGGACATGCGTTTGAACAAGCTCTGGGAGTTGGTCATGGACAGGGAAGCCTGGTGTGCTGCAGTCCATGGGGTCACAAAGAGTTGGACATGACTGAGTCACTGAACTTAATTGACTGGCCAAAAAAATTTCAAGATACTGTCTAATATATAGGGAAAGAATGAAAGTCATGGAAAATTAAGATCCATGGACAGTATAACTTTCATCATCTGCAATTTCGATCTTCCAGCAAGTTTTGCTTATCTAGAGTAACTAATTTTGCCATTTGCTCAGCAAAATAATGCACCTTCTTATCACAAAAAAATATACCACTGGCATAGTCACAGAGATTTCTTAACTAAACTATCAGGCTAAGAAAATCCCCTAAAATAAAATATCTTTCTCAAATACCCTTGTTTCAAATAAATAATACCAAAATGTATTGGTTAGGAAGAAAAAAGAAATGACTCAAATTTGAGTACCCTATGATGCTTCTACTATCAAATATCGATATAGCACTTCATAATATTAAGGAAGTTTTCTTTCTGCCTCTCAAATGAATGATTCTTCAAAGGACTCATCTCATCTCAAAGTAACACAACTCATTATATAGCTTTGCATTAACAATGTTCTCCCTCAAATCCAGCTGAGTTTGCTAAAGAATCTCCCAGAGAGTCTCACAACAGAGCAGTCACTTCTCATGTGTTCCAGGAATAAAACCTAGTGAATTGAATAGCCTATTTATATCACCTAATCTATACGGGGTTTTGGAGGGAGAGGGTTATAAAGTTGTTTATAGTTGGAAGGGAATTTTGAAATAGAAAGCAGCCCTTGAACTTGACATCCTTACATTTTAGTAGATTTAATAATTGTAAATGTATATATAATTGCGTACCTTATGGAATTCCCACCTATATTATTTACTATTTGTCTAACTGAACCAGATTAATAAAAATGAGCTGATATTGCTGAAGATGATTTTCAGGTTTGACATTATATATATATATATATATATATATATATATATATATATAGGTATAAAGCTATTAATGATAACAGGTAGTGTTAGCTTCTCAGTCTTGTCTCACTCTTTGTAACCCCATGGACTGTAGCCCACCTGGCTCTTCTGTCCATTGAATTCTCCAGGCAAGAATATTGGAGTGGGTTGCCATTTCCTTCTCCAGAGGATCTCCCTGACCCAGGGATCGAATCCAGGTCTCCCACATTGCAAGCAGATTTTTTACCATCTGAGTCATGTCTGCCTTTCAAGAACATGGTTTAATAAATAATTGACACATTAAATGCAGTTAGAGAGAGAGAGAGACAGAGAAAAGAAGCAACACTTTTCGGTATGGGTTGTTGCATCATAGAATAAAAGTATGAGTGTTGACTTCTGAAGTTGGTGTAGCTGTGGACCCATGTTTTTGCCACCAGTTCCAGTTTCAGATGGACACAGAGAGAAAGGTTCCAAATTGGGCCATACTAACCATAAAATCAGTTACTTCTTTTTGGCTTCTATTTGCACATGCTGTTTTGATACCCTAAGGTTCTCTGACTCATCTCTTAGTCATTTGATATTTTCTCAGGTATCTGATACTTTCCCATTTATTCTACCCTGATCCTCTACTGGTGTCTGCCCACAAGATTCCTGCTGTCACAAAGCTTCCTGCTGATGCCTCTGGATCACCACTATTGCCATTGATACCTGGAAAGGAGCTAGAACCATCCATCTTTAGGATCTCAGATGAGGTTTCTATTTCAGAGGACTTCTCCCAGTGTTGCTTTCAAGAGTTTCTAATCCTTCATCCCTGATAAGCCAAAGTTATGACTTCACTATATTTTGGGGAGCCCACAACATGTCCAAGCAACATGATGTCTCATGCCAAAGAGGAGAGAATCCTACTGTTTTCATCAAACTGTTTGACAGAGAGCCAGGAATATAGTTTGTGATCCCTATATTTTAAACTATCTATAGTGAAAACAGTTTCTTCACTCTTTTATCCATAGTTTCTAGTTCTTTGATCTCTAGTACATGTTGGGTGTGTCAGAGCAATAAGTGGGGATCGCAGATATTCAGCTGCCTGAATAATCCACCTCACAACCTCACTCCATCCCCTTTTATAAAAGAGTCTATTAAACTCAGTATTACTTATTGGATGGAACCACAAAGAAGTCACCTTTGGCATAGTTATCCCCCAGGATACATTTCAGTATTTTCTTTGAAACAGACTGTTAGTGGTGTATTCCCACCAATTGATCAGACATTTCTGAATCCTATGAAAGCAGTCAGAGATTTTATCTATGAACTATATCAATCAAAAAATTCACAAATGAAGAGTCAAATTCTGGTGCTGGTTCTATTAAATTTATCTGAAACTCTGGACAAGACATTTAAGCCCTCTGGATTTCCATTACTTCACTGATACCATCAGTGAATTAAAATAAATGGCCTCCAAAGTAATTGCCATTCTGCAAATAATACCAATTGAGGTCAAAATGTGATGAGGTTCAACATCTTCAGAACATTACATTTGGCTTCTGGTATACTTCTCAAAGTGATCCTAGCTCTACACAGTTTATTCCAGATCTTTCTATGAAGGATGAGTAGTAAATCTCACTGGTGAGACTATAAGGCATTTGGGGCAATAATATTGAGATTGACATATATACACTACCATCTATAAAATAGATAGCTAGCGGGAAGCTGCTATAAAGCACAGAGAACTCATCTCAGTGTTCTGATGACCTAGAGTGTTGGGTGAGAGGGAGGTCCAAGAGGGAGGGGATATATGTAAATTTATGACTGATTCACTTCACTATACAGCAGAAACTAACACAACATTGTAAAGCAATTATATTCCAATAAAAATTTAGATAAAATAAAATGCCTTAGTAATCAACTATCCATGATTCATTCCATCCCTTTTCTTTCAGTCCCACTTCAACTCTATTCTGTGGCATCAACATAAATGGATTCTTTTTGGTTCAGATTTCTCTTTGCTGCAAGCAAAAAATCATATTTCTTTTTCCCACAAGCATGCTTATAAAGGGGAAGGGAAAATAGAAAATTTTCCTTCAAGCCTTGAGTCTAGGTCAGTTGTGCCAATTCATTCTTAGTCCAGATATTTGCACTGGAGGATGAAACATGTACAAGGCTATTGTTAAAGTTGATACTTTCATACCTAAATATATAGATTCTCCATGTACAGGAACTCCATGGGGAGGATTCATGATAGGCAGGACAGGATTTGGGTTTTCTATGAATTGGACCACAATAATCTGGAAAAACACCAAAACCTCACCTCTTCCTCTGATAACTCACACTTGGTATTTTACATGAAGTATGTTAACCTGAGTAAAAAGTACTTTCATAAGACATTCTTTAGCTCTCAGTTAATAACAATATATGTCATCTAAGGATATAGACAACTGCAAGAGGAAAGTTCGAGAACCCCAAGAGGAGAAGATTGAACCCATTTCCACATTATTAATATACTACTTAAATAAGTAGTGCCCTATTTCTCACTTTAAATATCACCAGGGGACGTTTTAATGGCCTTAAGTATTTTTAAAGGCATTTTAGTTCTTTCTTTTCTATAGAATTCAAGCTGTACATATATTTTGGGGGAAATGGGCTCTATTTAATTCATAAAGAATAGAAAAGAATGGCCTATTTTAAAGCAAATGTTTGAAAGCTTACTCTAATAATTTGGATACAGTGATAAACTGGGCAAAACATTAAATCATGAAGCTAATGGTGGGCTTTATCTTTTAATTATACTCCTAATTTTGATATATCTCAAAGACCAAAATATACTTATAACCTTCGGCATCCATCTTGGATTTCATTAGTTTCTTTTAAAGACAAGTATTATATTTATACTCATTCACTCAGCAAATAACTACTATGATCTCTTACTATATTTTCCTTAAACTATCATTAACATACATTTCTGGGGCACTGCTCAACCATAGAGGGCACCATTTATAATACATTCACAGTCATTGTTGATTAGTGCATTTCACCAATTTTCTGGAAGATGACAGAAAAGTATCATTTTGAAGGAATAGGTGTTTCTAGATTATACAAATGTACCACTCTCTTAGACAATTCATATTTTTCTCTTCTACAAATACCTCTTCCCTCTTCTTTATTTTCATGCAAGTGCGCTCAGTCTCAGTCTGTCCGATTCTTAGCGACCCCATGGACTGTAGCCCACGAGGCTCCCCGTCCATGGGATTCTCCAGGCAAGAATACTGGAGTGGGTTGCCATTTCTTACTCCACGGGATCTTTGTGACCCAGGGATTTAAACTTCATCCCTTGCATTGACAGGCAGATTCTTTAACACTGAGCCACCTGGGAAGACCTCTTTACTTTCACCAGATGGCATGTCTTCACCAGAGAAAATCAGCCACCGTAATAGTGCTATCTTATTTCCTGGCACCCTGTCTGCATATCTGTCTGTTTCTATGTTCTGTCTTCCCTGTGACAGGGGATTAACTACCTTGTTTCACTCTCTGATCATACCTCCTTTCAAGACCTAAATTCTATCCTTTTCGTCTGAAGGACAAACTTCTATCAATTACATTTGTCTTTGTTGCACCAATCTCTCCCTCTTTCCTAGATAATTCTTATCAGTGTATAGCATGCTACAGTGTATTTTATTAAAAACAGTGAGTTAACCCTACATCTTCTTTCACTGATAGCTACCATCTCTTCTGGGTGTTCCTTACTTGAATTGCTTGAAAGAACTCTTTCTAATGTCTCTTCTCATTCCTCCTTGGTTTCACTTCAGTCAAGCTATGCCTTTACTTCTCCATGGAAACTGCTCTTGTCAAGGTCAATAATAATCTCTATAGTGGTATAACCAATAGTTTAATTTTCTTGCATGTGTGCTCAGTTCTGATTAGCTCTTTATGACCCCATGGACTAAACAGCCTGCTGGGCTCCTATATCCATGGAATTTTCCAGGCAAGAATTCTGGAATAGGTTGCCATTTTCTCCTTCAGGGGATCTTTCCAACCCAGGGATCAAACCCGTGTCTCTTGTGTCTCCTGTGTTGCAGGCATGTTCTTTAACAACTGTGCCACCTAGAAAGACCTCCTGCATACCAAATCCAAACCCAATAATCAGGCAATCAACTCTACCTTCAGAATGAGTCAAACTCTCAATACTTCTCTTCACCTGGATTACCGAAGTTGCTTCCTCACATGAACCTTAATTTTATGAAATCTAGCTAGCTAGAACTCAAAGCCTGTATCATAGATATAGTGGGAAACAACCTCAGCATTCCACTTAGGCAAAATGCCTACTATCACAACTATTATTCTGGAGGTATTGGTCAACATAATTATATTAAAACAAAGCAAAACAAAAAAAATAGAGAAAAATTCTAGGTAATGGTATAAAATATATTGAAACCATGACTGAATACTCGCAAAACACAGATGATTCAATTGAAAAATTAACATAAGTACAACAAACAACAAGCACCAGAGGAAAGGAAGAGCAGGGCATCATAAATTCAGAGGCATTAAGTACAATGCTGAAGAGAATACCAGACTCTGACACTTAGTAGCTGTGGTCCTAGACAATCCTGACCTCTTTCTGCCTCTATTTTCTTATATACAAAACGCGATGATATAAAAAGTACATCATAGAGTTGTTACAATGATCAAAAGAATAAATATATATTGAGCACTGGGAATACTAGTTATAGAAGAGTTTGCTAAATCAAGTATATTGGTAAGATATTTATTAATAATATTTAAGTAAACTATTACAAAGATTTATATGAGGTTACTCCTTTTCCAAACTACAAATCCTTTCCCAAGATCCTCCAAATTGACTCCATTCCCACAACATACAGGCACATACATTAGAAACAAGTTGACACCACTACCTAAGAGCCAGAAAAGGCAACATATTCCCATTATTTGGGAGTTTGAATCCACTGACTTTATCTTTTTTCTAGTGGACCTTTGACAACCTACAATGCACGGTACCAACAAATTCATATTCAAAGACTTGAATCTATGTTGTGGAGCTCTGAAATATTTTTACCAGAGTCCACTTAAATTTACAACATCAATTCCCCATAGAAAAGGGTGACACAAGATTTTATCAGTCTTATATAGCAAGCATGAGTGACAACAACAGAATTTTCTCCCTGTATAAATATTACAGAACACGTCTCTGAAATGATCTAAGATAAAAGTACCAGTAGGATGTTACCAGGAAGCAGTTACACGAGTGAAGAACCCCACTCCGCCATCCCCCGATGTAGTTCCTTGCTTTGAACTATCCTCTCTACGTCTAAATTCCATAAATTTTCTCATAGATTTCAATCTTCTTGTGTAAACTTCTATTCATGAAAATGGAACATAGCCTTATAATTGTCCATTTATTAATCTAATTCACAAGGAAGACTTTGAGCCCTCAGTGGACATACATAAATGGCTTATCATGTTTATCACATATAAAGCCAGAACTCAGAATTAGTAACAACTTACAACATGGAAGGCATACAAATGACCTATACACCTAAGTTAGTAAAGTACTTGACATTGAAATGTTAAGTGTAAGAAAATGGTCAGAGTAGTACAGTTCAAGATCATCTAGAAGGTACCATCAATTTTCCATGCACCTCTTTTGGCTAGATTAAGCCATGATTTTAATTTTGCTTATCCACATGTGTTAGCTACACAATGAGGAAGCCACCAGTTAAAAGATGATTTGTCTTCTACTCTAAATAGATATGGAACCAACACTGGCAAATTATGAGAATAAAGGGAGGAATACTCTAATTAGTTCTATTTTCAAAATCTCAATGTGTACTCTGCACACCAGGGAAGCAGGAATCTATACTGTTTTTTATTGCTAAATTGAGACTTAAATTGAAGCAAGAAGGGAACACCACCACCATTCACGTATGGCCTAAATCAAATCCCTTATGATTATAGAGTGGAAGTGAGAAATAGATTTAAGGGACTAGATCTGATAGAGTGCATGATGAACTATGGACAGAGGTTCTTGAAATTACACAGAAGACAGGAATCAAGACCATCTCCAAGAAAAAGAAGTGCAAAAAACCAAGATGATTGTCTGTGGAGGCCTTACAAATAGCTGTGAAAAAAAGAGAAGGGGAGAGGCAAAGGAAAAAAGGGAAGCTATATCCATGTGAATGCAGAGTACCAAAGCATAGTAAGGAGAGATAAGAAAGCCGTCCTCAGTGATCAGGGCAAAGAAATAGAGCAAAACAATAATGGAAAAGACTAGAGATCTTTTCAAGAAAATTAGAGATACCAAAGGAACATTCCATGCAAAGTTGGGCTCAGTAAAGGACAGAAATGGTATGGACTTAACAGAAGCAGAAGGTATTAAGAAGAGGTGGCAGGAACACACAGAAGAACTATACAAAGAAGATCTTCATGACCCAGATAACCACGATGGTGTGATCACTAACCTAGAGCCAGACATCCTGGAGCGTGAAGGCAAGTGGGCCTTAGGAAGCATAACTACGAACAAAGCTAGTGAAGGGGATGAAATTCCAGTTGAGCTATTTCAAATCCTAAAAGACAATGCTGTGAAAGTGCTGAACTCAATATGCCAGCAAATTTGGAAAGCTCAGCAGTGGCCACAGGTCTGCAAAAGGTCAGTTTTCATTCCAATCCCAAAGAAAGACAATGCCAAAGAATGATCAAACTACTGCAAAATTACACTCATCTCACACGCTAGTAAAGTAATGCTCAAAATTCTCCAAGCCAGGCTTCAGCAGTACATGAACCGTGAACTTCCGGATGTTCAACCTGGTTTTAGAAAAGGCAGAGGAACCAGAGATCAAATTGCCAACATCCGCTGGATCATCAAAAAAGCAAGAGAGTTCCAGGAAAACATCTATTTCTGCTTTATTGACTATGCCAAAGCCTTTGACTGTGTGGATCACCACAAACTGTGAAAAATTCTGAAAGAGATGGGAATACCAGACCACCTGACCTGCCTCTTGAGAATTCTGTATGCAAGTCAGGAAGCAACAGTTAGAACTGGACATTGAACAACAGACTGGTTCCAAATAGGAAATGGAGTACATCAAGGCTGTATATTGTCACCTTACTTATTTAACTTACATGCAGAGTGCATCATGAGAAACACTGGGCTGGAAGAAGCACAAGCTGGAATCAAGATTGCTGGGAGAAATATCAATAACCTTAGATATACAGATGACACCACTCTTATTGCAGAAAGCAAAGAAGAACTAAAGAGCCTCTTGATGAAAGTGAAAAAGGAGAGTGAAAAAGTTGTCTTAAAGCTCAACATTCAGAAAACTAAGATCATGACATCTGGTCTGATCACTTCATGGCAAATAGATAGGGAAACTGTGGAAACAATGGCTGACTTTATTTTGGGGGGCTCCATAATCACTGCAGATGGTGACTGAAACCATGAAATTAAAAGATACTTACTCTGTGGAATAAAAGTTTTGACCAACCTAGACAGCATATTAAAAAGCAGAGATATTACTTTGCCAACAAAGGTCTGTCTAGTTAAAGCTATGGTTTTTCTAGTAGTCATGTATGAATGTGAGTGCTAGGCTCCTCCATCCATGGGATTCTCCAGG
Organism: Ovis canadensis; assembly: GCF_042477335.2. Classification (NCBI taxonomy): domain Eukaryota; kingdom Metazoa; phylum Chordata; class Mammalia; order Artiodactyla; family Bovidae; genus Ovis; species Ovis canadensis. The sequence goes on along the minus strand of NC_091246.1, from coordinate 186,114,647 downwards.
CAAGAATGCTGGAGTGGGATGCCATTTCCTTCTTCACGAGATCTTCCCAACACAGCGATCAAACCCAAGTCTCCTGCACTGCAGGCAGACTCTTTACTGTGTGAGCAGCCAGGGGCTCCTACTATAAAGAAAGCTGAGTGCCAAAGAATTGATGCTTTTGAACTGTGGTGTTGGAGAAGACTCTTGAGAGTTCCTTTGACTGCAAGGAGATCCAACCAGTCCATCCTAAAGGAGATCATTCCTTAATATTCATTGGAAGGACTGATGTTAAAGCTGAAACTCCAATCCTTTGGCCACCTCATGCGAAGAGCTGACTCATTGGAAAAGACCTTGATGCTGGGAAAGATGGAAGGCAGGAGGAGAAGGGGACAACAGAGGATGAGATGGTTGGATGGTATCACCGACTCAATGGAGATGACTTTGAGTAAGCTTCAAGAGTTGGTGATGGACAGGGAGGCCTGGCATGCTATGGTCCATGGGGTCACAAAGACTCAGACACAACTAAGTGACTGAACTGAACTGATACTAGCTTTTGCACTCAATCAACATAATGCCCACCTCTTTACTCCACTCTATGACCTGGCTAAGAAAAATGCCTGCTCAATAGCTACTGGAGCAGTCATTCTATGGCAACAGATTTCTTAATGTAATCTAGTCGCAAACAGCAAAGTATAACTCCAGTTTTGGAGGGGTACCTAGCCATCCTATCAGTCTGATATTCTCAGAAGACAGAGTAAGCCTAAATGACTTCAAATTGACAATTTTGTTTTCAGATATGTGTATTGATAACTTTTGAAGCTGTACAGAGAAATAGCCACAATCCTAGAATTAGAATGCTACTATATTAAAAACTCATTGTAATTTTCAAATATTCTGATATTAAAATAAACATGAATGTATATATATTTACATAAACATATCAAGTATGTAGGCAAGGTCATCTACACAATCAGATTCATTTCCCACTGACAAAGTCAGGAGCCCTATCTTGACATATATATATACACAAACCCCACTATGGCATGTGCATATATATCATGCAAATGGTAATTACAAAGACAAGCAGGACCCTCAGTTTATATATTAGCACAAAATTAAGGGAAAGTCATATATTTGAGTGTGATAGTCTGTACAACTCTTGCTAAAGAAAGGGGCAGTTTTTTCTGGGCCTGTGCACTTGGCAAGATTTCATTTATCCAGCTTTTGGCCTTGATCCCTTAAAGGATCTTTTAATTAATATAGACCATGCTACCTTCTATTTTAATTTTAAGCAGTGAACTTGGTTAAAGGATGGTCAACATAAGGATGGACTTTAGAAGTCAATCATTTAGAAACAACTGTTGAACGAATAATAATGTACAGGGGCACAAATGCCAAAAGACCTAGCTTTACTAAAAATTCCAAGACCCCATCTTAACAGCTGTTTCTGTATCTATCTTTGGCATCCATGCCTCTGTACCTTAAATTGATCAAAGTACAGCTAGACATACAGATGATGAAAGAAAATGACAAAGAGAAAAGAAAGTGTAACTCCTGTTAGGAAGGCAAGAGGAGAAATGTGATCAGAATTAAACATCTCTCTTACTAGGCAGACAGGCTAATAATAAATATAGACCTGAGATCACCAGATACAAGTGAGAGTTCAAGAATAGAAAAGGATACAAGGAAAGTCCAGATCTAAGATAATGGTGAAGCTGTCAGATGACACAGGAAGGCTCAAAGTTGATACTGGTGACAGCACTTCAGAAAATCTGTCCCCATCTTGACTCACATGGCTTATCAGTGATAATCTGGAAAATTCGGGTCAGTAGCAGTGCTTTCCTTCTCAGGGTCTTCCTGAAGACAGCGTTATATCTTGATGTTGATTTGGGGAATAGTGGCTCTGCATGTTTGTCTTTGATACTTGCCTTGCCTTAGGCATTCAGGAGCTTAGCACTTTTTTGAAGTCTCTCCCTCTCTCTGGACTATGTGAGAGATTAAATATTTAGAAAGGAAAGGCTAATTTTATATTATTTTCTTTGGGCAGGCAGAGTGCCAGGCACAAGTCCATGTATATTAATGAAGGCGATTTGATGTTAAATATATCTCAGTCTTAAAAATTGCTGTAACAATGTATACTGTGGAAATAAAAGCTTCTCCAAAGATGAATTGTGCATATCTCTGATAAGTGATAGAATGTACTCAGTATTCACTGATACCTATAAGTGATTTTAATTGAGCACCTACTCTGTATCAAGAAATATAGTACATGCTGGGACAAAAGACGAAGGGAATGTACTTCTCTTACAGCACAGCAGAACAAGCACCTGGCTAGAAAGAGGAGGCTTCAGATCTAGAATCTGCTCTATCATATGCTTTTGTATGATTGTGGCAAGTCACTTCACTTGTCTTGGACAACACTGACTCATCTCTACAGTAATAGAGTTAGATTAAATTATTTTTAAAGTCTAGGTTTGAAGCAAGATTCTGAGGTCTCATGTCACACTGATAGAATTTTGGACATGGTGATTAGATACTCTTATTAATCATCTGGTAGCACCTGAATGAACCTGGCATAAATCTAGTTTATACAAATGAAAGGAAAAAAACTAATGACTCCTCCTCAGAAAACAAAACAAAACAAAACAAAACTGTGTCTCTGACATGTTGACCTCTGAATCAGAAGTGTATATCAAGTTCCTCTAGCTCCAGTGACAATGTCGAAGAGATCCACTGTGACTGAGAAATCTCAATGGGAAAAAAAAAATCACTGAGAAATGTAGAATTATCTTCCTTAGAAAGCCAAATGGCTAAAATGACAGCTGGAGAATTAAACTTGATGACTAACATGCTGAAACTCCTCATCCTCTACAAACTGTCCCTGCACTGAAACACAGGGTAGAAACCTATGTCTGCGTTTTATTCAGAAACTACATTTTTTACAGAAGCCTAAATATGAGATGTAACAAACTATATTTCAGTTTGCCCAATCAGTATTTCATTCATAAAGGAACAGATGCAGAAGCTTTTGCAGAGTCATGATGATAAACAAAGGAAAATCTAGTTAAATCAAGCTAGTAATTTTTTTCAAAATTTTAGATGCATTTATGCTATTTGTACATATTGTTCTAATCAGAAAAGCAACATTCTCTTATTGCAGGCTATCTAAAACAGAGAAAATATAAAGAAAGAAATCTAATTTACTCAAACCTCACTGTGAAGAGATAACCTATTCTAGTGTCCCACTATTGTGGGGGCTCTGCCACTATTTTCTGCTTTTTCACAATTACTTAACTCTATTTTATGAATTTTCTGACTCATGGTCTCTGTTTACTTACTTTTTCCTGTTTCTGTTCCTCCTTGCCTCTGTTTCTCCTACATTTCAGACAGCAGAAGAAAAAGTAGCTGAATAGCTGCCAATTACTATTCAGCAGGATAAAGATGCGGAGCAGATTTTGTGGGCCGGGTTCCTGTGTGATCTTCTAGCTCATCTACTGAAAACTGCCTTTTCCTCAGATACTCCTCACTGGTCCACTGAGCTGTGTTTCAAATGCTAGAGCTCCATGGCACAACACTGGGTGGCCCCTAAGTAGGGAACCACTCCTCAGAAAACAGGATCTGGCTATGGCATACACAGACATCCCAGAAAAGAGAAATTATATGTGGCAGAATGCTTGATGGCATTCGTATTTTACAGGCAATTACTGAATGTATTCTTGCCTGGGAAATCCCATGGACGGGCAGCCTGGTGAGCTACCATGGGGTTGCAGAGTCAGACACGACTAAGACACATTTAAGGTATTAATATTAAAAAGTACAACAATCATGAATACCCATTGTGCCTTGGTACAACAGGGACTCTCTGAATCCCCCTAAATAATATAGTGAAGGCACACATTTTTTTGACATTAAGTGGTCACCTGCTGAGATTATAAAATTCATCTCTCTCCTCTATAAAAGTCAAAGATCTCTATTTCTCCCAAATAATAAGCTTAAAAAAATAGTAAGTGAGAAGAAAAGCTTAAAATAATACATTGATTACAAAAGGATGAATAATTTCAGGTATTTGCACTTCAATGAATAGATCAGAAGAGCTTAGTCTTGTGTCAAGGAAAACTAATATAGTCACCCAGAGTCACTACAAAGGATCATATCATTGCAAAAATCAACTGCTGTCAACCCAGTACCATTAATGCTTTAATTATTCAAATGAAAATGCTAATTAAACCTTCATGGTGAAGAATTCAGAAGAAATTTAAATTTCAGTGACGCTACAAGTACAGACCTGTATTTATAGGGTGTTTTGTTGTTGCTGTTCTTCAAAGTCTGCCTTTTGCAGTCAAACTATCTAAAGATGTTCTATTCATAAATCTAGAATTTACACTGTAATTAATGGGTGATTTAAAGTGATACAAATATTATAGCATGAGTCTTTTTTATTTTTTCCAATGTAATAACAACATCTTTATAGGTAGTCATTTAATCAAGTAGACAGCAGCTGTTTCTGAATAGTCAATTCAACATGAATATAAGTAGGAAGAACCTTCCCTTTCCTCTGAACCCTTACCAGTCCCTGACAAAGTCTTTCAGTTTATATGCTTTTAGCAATCTAATTTGGATCTTAAAATGAGGTTTTATATGGAACAAAATAAATACTGTTTTAGTTTTTTTTTTCTAAGTCAGTTTTATCTCTAACGCATAGCATCACATATGGTTCACAGTAGATGCTCATGTAAATGTGTGATGTGATTTAATGTTTGAAAAGCAATGCTGTTTCTGCAATTGCTTTTTTTTAAAGTAAATATTTGAAGAATAATACAGAAACTAGGAAAATAATAACCCACAGGAAGTAAGAAAACTTGGGATGAATGGTATCATGACCTAAAATAAAACTGTTAGGTTATTTGAAAAATTACCCAACATTTATAATTTTATTTCCATAGAAAATGGACACCCAACAGAAATAACAATATATAAATACTTATTTGTATTTATGAATAAGCAGATAAGATTTACTTTTTCACTAAAATTATATTAAGCTATAACAAACATGCCATGCACAAATCTTAAGGAAATGAATTGAAATATAAGACCTTTTCTGAGGTATAAATTATATAATATAAAATTGACTATACAATTTGAGAAGTTTTAGTAAATTTATACCTTTGTCCAACCATCATCCTGAACCAGTTTCAAAATACTTTCATTACTAAAAATATTACATCAATTTCCAGTCAATCCCACAAACAGCCTCTGGAAACACTGATATTTGTCTCTATAATTTTGCCTTATAAAGAAATTTAATATAAACTAAATCATATAATGCATAGGCTTCTTTCACTTACAAAATGGTTTTTGGTCCATATGTGTTGTTGCATATTGAAATAGTTTATTTCTTTTTACTGATAATTAGCTTTCCACCTTCTGATGTAATGGTTTGTTTAGCCATTCACCAGTTGATGACCACTGGTTTCCAGTTTGGGGTTATTATGTGTACTGTATTGCTATATGAACATATAGATCTTTAAATGGGCATTTGTTTCTCTTTTGTTAGGTAGATGGTAAGGAGAGGAAATGCTGGGCCATGTGGTAAGCAAAGGTTTAACGTTAACAAACTGTTACACTGTTTTCCTAAGTGGTTATATTGTCCTTACACTTTCATCAAAAGTGTTTGAGGGCTGCATTTTCTCCATATTTTCACCATCTCTTCACATTGTCATTCTGATTGTTTATATCCATTCCATTAAGTGGTAAGTGAAATCAAATATGGATAAAAATTTGTACTTGCCTAATAACTAAGAAGTTGGAGTATATTTTATGTGTTTATTTGTTGTTCATATATCATCTTAAGTGACTTAAAAATGTGATATATTTTTAACATTTTGGCTAAATTATTAATTTGTCAAAATTCCTTATATATTATGAATAAAGGTGGGCTTCCCTTGTGGCTCAGCTGGTAAAGATTCTGCCTGCAACGAGGGAGACTTGGGTTCACTCCCTAGGTTAGAAAGATGCCCTGGAGAAGGAAAAGGCTACCCATTTCAGTATTCTGGCCTGGAGAATTGCATGGACTACAGTCCACGGAGTTGCAAAGAGTCAGACACAATGAGCGACTTTCACTTTCTATGAATAAAGGTAGTTTTAGATATATGATTGGCAAATACTATTTCCAGTAAGTTGCTTACCTTTTATATTCTTAATGTATTTTGAAATGCAAATGTTTTTAATATTATGAAGTAGTTTTATTTTTATAATTTCTTGATTGGGCTTTTGGTGCCATTTCTTCAAAAAAAAAAAATGAAAATCACTTTTCCCAGAGTCACAGTTTCTTCTATGACACTTTCAGAATGTTTTGAAATTCTGGCTCTTACATTTAGGTCTATAATCCACTTCAAGTTAATTTTTATGTAAAGCAAGGATATAAAATTATTCTAGCACTGCATGTTGAAACATCATCTTTTCCCCCATTGAATTATCTTGGCAATTTTGTCAAAATTAAGTTGACCATAAATATTCAGTTTTATTTCTAGACCACCTATTTAACTTCTCAATGACCTATAACTTTATCTTTATGCTAATATCTCATGTATTATGTAACTTTCCGATAAGTTTTTAAATCAATTGTATAAATCCTCTACATTTGTTCTCCTTTTCCAAAATTATTTGTTTAATTCTATGTCCTGTGTATTTCCATGTAAATTGATTTCCACAATAAAAAGCCTGCTGGGATTTTGATAAGATTTGCATTTAATCTACAAATTAACTTGCTGATAATCATCATCTGAAACATAATGAATCTTCTAATTCAATAACTTGGCAGATATCTTCACCTATTTAGGTCTTCTTTAATTATCTTCAACAACGTTCTGCAATTTTTATTCTAAAGAACATACACTACTTAAAAAATATACTCATAAATATTTTCTTTTTCTTAAAAGTGTGGATAGGATTTTCTTTATTTCATATTTTAGATTGTCAGATATTGTTAGTATGTAAAACACTATTTTTTGTGTATTGACTGAATTCTGCCACTTTTCTAAATTAACATTATATATTACTGATTGTTTTGTAGATGTTTTAGAGTTTTTACATACAATATCATGTCATCTAAAAATATAAACCTTTCTACTTTCTCCTTTCTAAACTTTATGTATTTAATTTCTATTTCTTATTTTATTGCATTGGTACAACTTCTTAACATTGTTGAGTAAAAACGATGAATTTAGATACTCTTACATTTTTTCCAATCATACAGTGAAATTATTCGTCCTTTCACTTTTTATACTAAGAATAGCTTTCGCATAAGTACTCATTATTAATTTGAAGATATTCTCTTCTATACAGTTTCTTGATAAATTTTCACCATGAATAAGTGTTAATCAATTTTTTTCTGTATCAACTGAGAAAAATTTGAGTCTCACTTGTTTATTTGATTCTCACTTGTATTAAGACTATAATATTTGACAAAGGAGGCAAGAATATACAATGGATTAAAGACAATCTCTTTAACAAGTGGTGCTGGGAAAACTGGTCAACCACTTGTAAAAGAATGAAACTAGATCACTTTCTAACACCGCACACAAAAATAAACTCAAAATGGATTAAAGATCTAAATGTAAGATCAGAAACTATAAAACTCCTAGAGGAGAACATAGGCAAAACACTCTCAGACATAAATCACAGCAGGATCCTCTACGATCCACCTCCCAGAATTCTGGAAATGAAAGCAAAAATAAACAAATGGGATCTAATTAAAATTAAAAGCTTCTGCACAACAAAGGAAAATATAAGCAGGGTGAAAAGACAGCCTTCTGAATGGGAGAAAATAATAGCAAATGAAGCAACTGACAAACAACTAATCTCAAAAATATACAAGCAACTTATGCAACTCAATTCCAGAAAAATAAACGACCCAATCAAAAAAATGGGCCAAAGAACTAAATAGACATTTCTCCAAAGAAGACATACAGATGGCTAACAAACACATGAAAAGATGCTCAACATCACTCATTATTAGAGAAATGCAAATCAAAACCACAATGAGGTACCACTTCACACCAGTCAGAATGGCTGCGATCCAAAAATCTGCAAGCAATAAATGCTGGAGAGGGTGTGGAGAAAAGGGAACCCTCCTAAACTGTTGGTGGGAATGCAAACTAGTACAGCCACTATGGAGAACAGTGTGGAGATTCCTTAAAAAATTGCAAATAGAACTACCTTATGACCCAGCAATCCCACAGCTGGGCATACACACCGAGGAAACCAGAATTGAAAGAGACACACGTACCCCAATGTTCATCGCAGCACTGTTTATAATAGCCAGGACATGGAAACAACCTAGATGTCCATCAGCAGATGAATGGATAAGAAAGCTGAGGTACATATACACAATGGAGTATTACTCAGCCGTTAAAAAGAATTCATTTGAATCAGTTCTGATGAGATAGATGAAACTGGAGCCGATTATACAGAGTGAAGTAAGCCAGAAAGAAAAACACCAATACAGTATACTAACACATATATATGGAATTTAGAAAGATGGCAATGACGACCCTGTATGCAAGACAGGAAAAAAGACACAGCTATGTATAACGGACTTTTGGACTCAGAGGGAGAGGGAGAGAGTGGGATGATTTGGGAGAATGGCATTCTAACATGTAAACTATCATGTAAGAATTGAATCGCCAGTCTATGTCTGACGCAGGATACAGCATGCTTGGGGCTGGTGCATGGGGATGACCCAGAGAGATGTTATGGGGAGGGAGGTGGGAGGGGGGTTCATGTTTGGGAACACATGTAAGAATTAAAGATTTTAAAATTAAAAAAAAAAAGAAAACCTAAACAAACAACAAAAAAAAGACTATAATAATTGATTTTTTGAATGATGAACTAATCTTGAATTCCTGGCGTAAACCCCACTTGGTCAAGTTGTATAATCCTTTTTACATGTTGTGAAATTCAGTTTACCAGCCCATTGTTAAAAATTTTGCTCTCTATATACTCGAAGGATATTCTCCGTAGTTTTATTTTCTTGAAACATCTTTGTCAGGTTTTGGTGTCAGGGTGATAATCACCTCAAAGTATAAATTGAAAAGTGTTCCTTCTCTATTTTCTCAGATAGTCTGTAAAGCATTACTAGGTATTCTCCTGTATATGCTTGATAGAATTAATCCATATCTACATAAAGGCTTTCTTTGAGGAAAGAGTACTACTTAATAACTTTTTTTTTTTTTTTGGACTTGACTTAAATCTCTTGATTTGCCCACCTCGCCCCCACCTTTGGAGTTACTTTTGGTAATTTCAGTCCTTCATAAATGTATCCATTTTACTTAGGTTTTTATAATTGTCAAATACTACTCTTATATTGTTTTTCTTGTAATTTCTGAAGAATTTATACTGAGTTCTCTTTTTTATTACCGAATTTGGTAGTTTTTTTCTTCTCTTTCTTTATTAATCAGTCTAATTAAATGTTTATCTGTTTTGCTGTTGTTGCTAAGTCGCCTCAGTCGTGTCCGAATCTGTGCGACCCCATAGACAGCAGCCTACCAGGCTCCCCCATCCATGGGATTTTCCAGGCAAGAATACTGGAGTGTGTTGCCATTTCCTTCTCCAGGGGATCTTCCAGACCCAGGGATCGAACCCAGGTCTCCAGAATTGCAGGCAGACACTTTACCCTCTGAGCCACCAGGGAAGCTAATCTCCCCCGTGTCTTTATGGTTTATTGGTCATCTCATTATTTGGATAGATATGCTCTAAATCATTGTTCCCATAAGGTGCATACCTTCTTCAGGGTGATTAGTGAGTGGTTTGGCGAACACATTCAGAATTGCAGCTAGTTCTCAAGTCTGCATCATCATTTATATTTCTCAAGCCTTCGTAGGTTTCCCTGACAAATGTGCAAATTTTTCCATCAGCCAGTGATTAAGTGAAGAACTTATATCAGATTTTCTATGGAGACGATTTCTAGGATCTCGCAATTAAATTTCAGGCTGGTCTATTGCTCACCCAATCAGGATGACCACACTGGACTAACAAATATATAAATTTCTCCTCCTCCCCAATTTTGTCCTATTAAATTCCCACATTAGCTGCCAAAACCATAGGTTTTCACTGACAACTCCAAACTGAATCCGTTCCCTATGACTTTGGAGCTTGTGGCCTTCATGTCAATGGTTAAAACAATAGCTTTTGTTGACCCTATTGGGGTGTGAAGTAAAGATGGAAGTAACTTAGTCAAAAAAAGCCATAGATAACTCTGTCTTCTAGCCTATAGCTCTTGAATTAATTATGAGTAAATTCTTCCTAACCTTTCATCTGCTTTTGCTTGATATCCAGTACCTTCAAATGTTGTTTCTGACATTTTTTTTTTAAATTTTATACTTATTTGGGGAGTGGGACAGGAGGGATAATTTGGCAACATCTTCATGCTGCCATAACCAAAAGTCCATTGTAATTTAAATAAGAGTATTTACTTCTAGGTTCTTTAAATAATTAATCTGAAATTCCTTTATTGGATGGGATTCATTTACTTCTTTTCATCCATATTTATTTGGTAAATTCAGTCAAGAGACTTATCTGAGACTTTTTGTAGAGGAGTTGGGTGGAATTATGATGAAACAAATTTTTTTTTCCTGTCTTCAAGTTATATTTTTACTCAGATATATCAACAGGCCTTTAAGCATAACTGATCCACTTTGCTGTACACCTAAAGATAACAAAACTTTGAAAATCAGCTATAATAACATAATATAACCCAATAACATTTTTAAAAAATAAAAAGCATATAAGTTAATATATCAAAACTTCTAAAATAAAGGGTAAATGAATGCATAAAACTGCTGCATATAGTATGTGGATTGATTCTAAGGCAAAATTTCAAGATTCTTTCACAGGCAAATAAATAATGTAGCTGGAAAACAGAATAATTATAAGATTATTCCAATAGTTTAGGTAGGTTATAAATCATAACTAAACAATATGGTTTATTTAATTAAAGGGCCTGGTAATAGTCTGAGCAGTAGTTTAGGATACTATTATTCTGGGTCTTTGGTTTACATATGTGGATTACTGAAAAAAAATTTATCTTTCCAATACATTTTTTGTATGTGTGATTTTGTGCATGTTGTTTAAAAATTACTAGATCTCAGTTTCTTCATGTGCAACATGACTAAAATAAAGTGGTTTTCTATATGTCAGACAGAGTAGGAGCATTCACAAAATTATCATATTTAGGGATGATGATACTAGTAGAAATAGCAATGAGGCAAGAGGTGATACCAATAAACACTGATTCACAGTACAGAGTCAAAAAATATGATGCTTTAGCAATAATACAAGTCTAAGGACAGAAATGGTCTGGACCTAATAGAAGCAGAAGATATTAAGAGGTGGCAAGAATACATAGAACTATACAAAAAATATCTTCATGACCCAGATAACCACGATGGTGTGATCACTCACCTAGAGCCAGACATCCTAGAATCTGAAGTCAAGTGGGCCTAGGAAGAATCACTATGAACAAAGCTAGTGGAGGTGTTGGAATTCCAGTTGAGCTGTTTAAATCCCAAAAGATGATGCTGTGAAAGTACCACACTCAATATGCCAGCAAATTTGGAAAACTCAGCAGTGGCCACAGGACTGGAAAGGGTCAGTTTTCATTTCAGTTCCAAAGAAGGGCAATGCCAAAGAATGTTAAAACTATTGCACAATTGCACTCATCTCACACGCTAGTAAAGTAATGCTCAAAATTCTCCAAGCCAGGCCTCAACAGTATGTGAACCATGAACTTCCAGGTGTTTAAGCTGGATTTAGAAAAGGCAGAGATACCAGAGATCAAATTGCCAACATCCGTTGGATCACAGAAAAAGCAAGAGAATTCCAGAAAAACACGTACTTCTTCTTTACTGATTACCCCAAAGCCTGTATGGATCACAACAAACTGTGGAAAATTCTTCAAAAGATGGGAACACCAGACCACTTGACCTGCCTCCTGAGAAATCTGTATGCAGATCAAGAAGCAACAGTTAGAACCAGACATGGAACAACAGACTGATTTGAAATTGGGAAAGGAGTACGACAAGGCTGTATGTTGTCACCTTGCTTATTTAACTTATGCAGAGTGTATCATGAGAAATGCCGGGCTGGATGAAGCACAAGCTGGAATAAAGATTGCAGGGAAAAATATAAATAACCTCAGATACACAGAAGACACTACCCTTATGGCAGAAAGAGAAGAGGAGCTGAAGAGTCTCTTGATGAAAGTGAAAGAGAAGAGTGAAAAAGTTGGCTTAAAACTCAACATTCAAAAAACTAAGATCAAGACATCCGGTCCCATCACTTCATGGCAAATAGATGAGGAAACAATGGAAACAGTGTCAGACTTTGTTGTGTGTGTGTTTTTTTTTTTTTTGTGGGGGGGGGGTGCTCCAAAATCACTGCAGATGGTGACTGCAGCCATAAAATTAAAAGACACTTGCTCCTTGGAAGAAAAGCTGTGACCAACTTAGGCAGCATATTAAAAAGCAGAGACATTACTTTGCCAACAAAGACCCATCCAGTAGTCATGCATGAATGTGAGAATTGGACAATAAAGAAAGCTGAGAGCTGAAGAACTGATGCTTTTGAACTGTGGTGTTGGAGAAATCCTTGGGCCACAAGGAGATCCAACCAGTCCATCCTAAAGGAAATCAGTCTTGAATATTCACTGGAAGGACTGATGCTGAAGCTAAAACTTCAATACTTTGGCCACCTGATGTGAAGAGCTGACTCACTGGAAAAGACCCTGATGCTGGGAAAGATTGAAGGCAGGAAGAGAAGGGGACAACAGAGGATGAGATGGTTGGATGGCACCACCAATTCCATGCACGTGAGTTTGAGCAAGCTCTGGGCGTTGGTGATGGACAGGGAAGCTGGTGTGCTGTAGTCCATGGGGTTACAAAGAGTAGAACACAAGAGAGTGAACGAAACTAAAACATAATTAAGTGCTAAAAGAATTGAAAACTGCAGTTCTTAGACAGTTGTGTTCTCTATGTGTCTGTAGTCATAACAGATCAATCTGTTATTGAGGACGCTTGCCACTGATTGCATATATCTCAGAATATGACCTAAGCAGAAGCACCTCTTTATAAGATGACACAGGAAATGTGGGTTTGTTTCGTTTCGTTTTGTTTTGTTTTTTTGCATAGCCCTTAAGTTTTGAAAATATCTGGCTGAAAATTCAGAAAAGTTAAAATTTAAGATCCCCATTTGCAACTTAGAGCTCAGCATCCTATACGGAATAAGAAATCACAGAAAGTTTTCAATGCAGTGCTCCTTTAAATCTCAAAATAGAAAGGCAGCTATGTGCCATGCAGAGAATATGTCTAGGACACCACAGCCTACTGAGTAGCTTTAATGAAGCAACAAAGCATTTTATTACATACTCACAAACAAAGGACTGTGACTATGTGCATTCAAAACCAAACCATAACCCTTTGTGAAAAACAGATTCTGTTATTTATGCTATATGTGTGTGGATATATATACAGCATATATACACACATACAGCATAAATACACACACACACACACATATATATATAATCTTAAATAAGAACAATAATTACAAAAATCCATAAAAGAGATTCATTTCAAGCAGTTTGTTAAACACATATTTATCGGATGAATGAGCTCCTCCAAGGCACTCTCACTGTGTTAAGGACATGTCATGAATTTTTTAACTACTTAATAATGCATTTGCTTCAGGATTGAGTTAGTTTAATAAATCATATAAGTTGTAATAAATTTTGCCACATATTCTTACATTAAAAAATAATCTAGTTTTTAAGCACTGCTTCCCTTACTATAAATAAGAAGCTTAATATAACCGAGGGAGAAAAGAAGGAAAAAAAAAAACACACTTAAGGAAAATATCCAAGGAAATGCATCCAGAGGCACCTCTACACCATGAGTTCTAAGGTCAAGTTCAACAATCAGTCCTGAAATGTTATGCAACTGCTTGTGTGATGAACATCTTTATGAGAGACATATCCATAAATTTCATCACTTTATCAAATTACAAAACAGTCATGAACATTTGTTCTATGTGATGTTATTCTATGAGATCAACTCACACTAATAACCCAGCGATGTGCTGAGGTGACAACTGCGACTGATCAGAGAGGCATGCGGTCAGGAGCAAGGACCACTGGTTAGGAAAACAGACATGTGAGGGGAATATAGAGAGACCTAGCAAACACTAACTCTAAAAATCCTACCTCAAAGGAGGTGGACAAGAAATCTGAATAATCAAAAATTCTGGCCAAAAGCATAGGAAAAAAACTCTGGGCCAGCAACTGGTCAGAGATTAAAGAGGAAGCTGAGCCTGAGTGACAACACATTAGCTCCCTGCCTCGTCAGTGAATCACGCAGTGCTACGACGTATATTTAATAAGAGTACTTATGTATAGTTTTCATGATGATATTTAGATGCTCACATCCAAACTCATGTTCTGTAATTCATATATATTAACACAAATATAAAAATTTGATCTGAATATCAGAAGAATTAAAATGTAACATTATTCACTTATAATTATGACTCTGGAATGATGGGAGAAATGCAAAATTTATTATCAAATGAAATTGTTTCAGTTCAAATGAAATAAAACTAAAAATAGTATTTACTTTTATCTTATAAAGTAAATATAAAATTGCCTATGTTTCTAGTTTTTCTCTATAATGAGCTTATTAAAAAAATTAATTACTCTCCTTAACCTAGTTGAAATTATTTCAAGGTTATATAACCCACCAAGGATGCTCAAACATGACCAACTTATATCTTTCTTTAACTTCTTGAATTTACAGATATATCAGGTTTGAAATAATCTTATTGGCATTACTAATTATGATTAAGCAAAAGTAATCAGATCACTGAGACCAGAGTGAATATCATCTAAAATTATCTAAGTATTTCAGTAAACTACTCATATAATTCTTTTCTTGAATGAACATGAATTTTAAAACTAGAAACTATCAATCCACTTTAAAGAAGATAGGCTAATGCATTAATCAATAACATTAACCTCATTTTTACTGTTCCTTCAACATGACAGAGGTACCTTTCCTCAAGTAAAATGATGAGGGTTTTCTCTTGTTGCAAATGCACTTTAGTGTCTGGGCAGTCTCCTAAGTTCATTTTTCCTTTAATGATAAAGGAGAATGATGGCTAGATTGTTCAATGAAGAAGAAAAAACAACTAATAAGACTCTGACTTCTATGGGTGATTGACTGCAACAACCAAACCTAATGAATGGCTGTGGAAGCAGCAGACTTTTATTGCTCTTTAAATATTAGGGCATATGTTGGGACAGTAAAAGACTGACACAGTGGGAGCTGTTGACATTGTGTGCTGTTTCTTTTGTTAGGTGCATGACTATACAAACAAAGAGGAACAATTAATAAGCAATGACTTCCAAGAGCCCTTTATGCATACTGATATTTTGTATACTATTCCAAGGTGAAAGAGTTAGATTAAAGAATTACCATTTTAACAAATCACAAAAGGAACTGACCTGGGTTACTGGATATTGAATTCAGGTATCAACTTATTCCTAAACATTATTCCACCATTAATGTTATTCCTAAACATTATTGAAAACAAACATTGATAATTCATGGAAGTCAATATGAATCTTTTACCTAACATGGTTCAAATGTGACCATAACTTTTAAGATTATCACAAAAAAGCCATATATGCTGATATAATCTTGGTTAAAAAGAAATAATTGTTTTTCAGGCAGACTAATCTTCTTGAAAGGACACACAAAGAAAAATGAACCATCCATCCACATCAGTAAAATCAAGCTTGGCAGTCTATGAGGCAATAGATGTGCACTGAGGTACACAATGGATTACAGTGCATTGAGGTAACCCTCATGCCTAGAGTGCTACCCAAAGCATGCAATTATTAGCTCATTCAAGCACTGTAGATGATCAGTGCTGAATGAAAGTGCTGGGAATTCACAAAGCCAATTAAGGTAACATTAAAAATAAATGGATTGAAGTAGCTGCATACTTCACTAATCAGAAATTCAATCAAATAGGATCATTTGAGAATATAATATGTATATAACACTCTACTGGACATTATTAAGATATAAAGTGAATATAAAATGTCATTTTCATCCTCAACTAAAATCTAGACAAGCAGACAATGGAAATACATGGAATAATCAGAATTCAATGTAAAATAATGCAAAATTAAGGGGAAAGTGTCTATCAGTTACCCACGAATTTTATCTCCAGCAAAGATTTTTACCTACAAAAGAATTTGTGGAAATTTTGAGCTGAGTTATAAAGTCAGTACTAGGTAGGATGTAGGGAACTAGAAACTAAAGGTATAGACCTTTACTGGATAATGAATTTGATATGCAAAGACACTTTAATTATTTAACAGTGTTTTTAATTAGTAACAGTATTTTTAATTAGCATATTTTAATTTGTAAAATAAAGCAATAGGGGAGGGCCTAGGTGGAAAATCAGAGGCATTTAAAAACTGATAGTAAGGTGTCAGTGAAACTTTTGGTAGTTGTTGTGGACTGAAATATCCCCCCATAATTCATACACTGAGGCTCTAACACTTGGTATTTCAGAATGTGACTAAATTTGGGGATAGGATCTTTAAATTAGAAGTTAAAATGATGCTGTTAGAGTAGGCTTTAACCTAGTCTGACTGGTGTTTTTACAAGAAGGGGAGAAGTGGACACACACAATGAGACCCTAGGAGCATACGCACAGAGGCACAACCGTGCAAAGGGACAGGGAGAGGACAGCCATCCGTAAGCCTATGAGAGCGTCCTTAAGGAACAAAGTCAGCTAGCACTCTGATTTAAGTCTTTCAGCTTCCAAAACCATGAGGACATAATAATCTCTCATTAAGCCACCCAGTCTGTAGTATTAGATTGTGGCAACCCTAGTAAATTAATTCAGAGGTGAAGGGTGTAATACATGAATACATGTAATACATGAATAGTTTTGAGAACATGAGAGTACTTTTTTTTTTCTACACAAGTAGAAGATAAACAATTGGATGGAAAGAAGAAATCATTCATTTCTCTATGGTCAAAATAATCATTCTTGACTTTTAACTCTTTCGGGACACTCACTCTCAACTTTGGATAACACAGATACCATTACTCTTAGCAGGGAATTCTGTTGTTGTTTAGTCGCTGAGTTATGTCCAGCTCTTTGCAACCCCATGGACTGTAGTCAGCCAGGCTCCCCTGTCCATGGGATTTTCCAGGCAAGAATACTAGAGTGGGTTCCCATTTCCTTCTCCAGGGGACCTTCCCTACCCAGGGATTCAACCAGCATCTACTGCATTACCGGTGGATTCTTTATGGTGCAGCCACCAGGGAAGCCTCAGCAGGAAATTCTAGATAATTATTAGAACTGTAATTCTATGGAAGTCTCACAGCCAAGTAAGATAAATACATTATAAAAAGTATATTTGGAGGAGTATATAGTCATTTGACCCGTGGAGAATAAAATCTCTGCCCTGGAAGTCCAGTGGTTAAGATCCCAAGAGTTTCCACTGCAGGTATCTTGGGTTAGAGGTTAGATCACTGGCCAGGGAACTAAGATCCTACATGCATGAATTAAAAAAAAAAAAATCTGTGTGCTGTTCTAAGCAAATTAGAGTAAGGTTGAGACAGTCTTATCCTAAAGATGGTAGGTATGAAGGCGGGGCCCACCCTCCACAGGGAAGTGCTGGGACCACCGGGAAGCGCATGTAGGGGCAGACACCCATGGATGGGCAGATACTGCAGTCAGGCAGCGGCGCTGGAGACGTAGAGGCCAGGCGAGTAGGTGACTGCAACAAGAAGTGCTGCACTCCTGGGGCGAGCCATGCAGCTGCGACCGCTGCCAGCGACATGGAAGAAGAGGGCAAGAAGATGAGCATGTGGATCGCATCCTCAGGGAGGGCGGGCTGGACCCCACACCTAAGTAGGTGAAAGGTGAAAGAGCTGGGTTGGAAGTCCAGTGAGTTACGGGCGGGTCTTTGGGATCACCCGCCCTCTCCAGTGTTCTTGCCTGGAGAATCCCAGGGACAGTGGAGCATGATGGGCTGTCGTTTATGGGGTCGCACAGAGTCGGACATGACTGAAGTGACTTAGCAGCAGCAGCAGCTGGTCTGTGGGTTCTGGAAGTGAGAAAGCAGCCTTGGGGAAGCTCGGAGGTGCATACTGTTGAAGGAGGATGTGGCAGGCAGGCAGGGCCCCAGAGTGGACAGCATGATCAGGCCCCGGACAGGGTCCGGGGAGGGGGGTCTCAGTGGGTAGAATAGGCAATCCCCTATTGAAGTTGGAGATCGCCACTGGAGTTAACCCAGTTCCTCTGCTCCTGGGACAGTAAAGTTATGTGATCCTCTGCTGGCCAGATGTGTGGAAAGGAAGGAGCCATGCCTTCCGCCCCAGTGACCATCCCCCAAACCGAGGCTCTCCACATGGCCTTCCCTGCAGAGTAGTGTCCAGGAGTTGCAGTGGAGATAGCCCTGGTTATGGGCCAGGAAGTTTTCCTCGATTAGTATATTTGAGAAAATGGCATGTCACATAAATGTAGAAATATTGCTGTTTAGTTGTCTTCAGTTTGGGGTTTCAAGCAAATGCAAACTTTGTGCATCACTGTACCATGCAGCGGGTTGAGTTTTGCCCCACTTAATACTGAAATAAGCTGGAACCTGCCAAAACAGTAGCACATGGACAGTGTCTCCCTGAACAAACAGGAAACTGACTCAGAGCAGGAGGCACCTGACCAGCTGGTGAAACTGGAAGTGGAGACCACAAAGGCAGCTCAGACCAGACTGGCATCATGCATGCTCAAAACATCCAGCATCAGGCATGCTCAAAAGGGGAATTTTGACCACTATTCCATCTTCCTGGGGTGGCAGTAGTGAGCTGGTTCACGGTGTTTGAAGAGATGTGACTGATCCTTGCACAGAGCACCCAGGAAGAGAAAGAGGAAGAAAGGACAGCCCAGAGCACACCTCTGGCCGAACGCATCAGATCTGCTCAACCCTCACTCCATTTAAGATCTGAACTTGGCTCCTGGAAAAGCAGTCAAGGATATCTGTTTCTTGTGTTTATTCCCCTGCACTATTCCAGAAGCACCAATAAAGGTCTTACTGTATGGCTCAGAGGACTAGTCAATATTCTATGATAAACCATAATGAGAAATAATATTAAAAAAAAGAATGTATATATGCATACTTAATATATGTGTGTAACTAAATCACTGCTGTACAGTTGTAATCAACACAACACTGTAAATCAACTACAAACACACACACACACACACAAACCCTTGTCTGAAAGTCTCTTCTGGCTTTTTATCAGTTTAGTTGATTAGAGTTCAAGGAAGCCTGGGTTGGATAGAGGGTTAACCTTCGAATAATCCCTTTGATTATACTCCTATTTTATAATGGTCTCGTAATTCAGGAAAAAAGATTTCACCCAATGTGAACTATTTTGATAGCTGTTTTAAATCTTCAACTTGCTCTCATATTAGAAAATTGTATCTCGCTAGAATAAATGCCTTACAAATAAATTATTCAACCATTTCATTAGTTTCATGGAGAGGTAACATTTAATGGGGCTTTTTTTTTCTTTCTCTTGTATGTTACTCATGAGCTTCCCTGGTGGCTCAGACGGTAAAGAATCCACCTGCAATGTGAGAGAGCTGGGTTCAATCCTTGGTTTGGGAAGATCTCCTGGAGAAGGGCATGGCAACCCACTTCAGTATTGTTACCTGGAGAATTCCATGAACAGAGGAACCTGGTGGGCTATAGTCCATGAGGTTGCAGAGTCTAACACAACTGATTGACTAAGCACGCTTGTGCTTAGTCATAGCTGCTATTACTCATAGCAGCCTATAATAAGATGATACTTTTATTTAAAAAATAATTGTAACATCTTCCACATTCCCAAAAGAATAAATTAAAGAGTAGTCAGGTGGGTTTCATCAGTCCTTCCACTTACATTTCAAGAACACTGTGATTTTGAGGCAAGGACTGTATTCTTACTTAAAATGCCTGCCCCGTTTTTTTGTCCTCCAGCTTCAGAAGTTCTGAAATATGAAGACTCTAATAATTTTACATTCCAATTTTTAAAATGGAAATTTGATGATGTCACTTTTCACTTAAAATACTAAGGTGTCTCTGCATGGCTTTAAAAATGAATTCTGAATTTCTTTATACATTTGAGGAAATTCTGAGGAAGTCAATTTCTGTATAATGATCTAAACTCATCCACTTCCCTCTGTCAGTCCCAACTTTAACATCTAACTAACTTATGTCTACCTACCATTAACTACAAACTTCTTTCAGGTCCTAAAATAAATCATATTCTCTCTGCTATGGCCCTACACATAGTATATGGTGTTTCATTGGCTTGAGTGCCATAATACACTATCTTCACTGAGTTGGCCTGGACTATTTCAATTCATGCATCTCAGCTTGGATTTTGCTGTCTTCAAAAACCAGGCCAGACAGAGCACATCTGGGAGGCTGATCTGTTACTATATTAAGTCCTTTAACCAAGCCAGACTAAAGAAAGGCCTGCCTCATGTGAATTGAAAAAAATAACAAGTTCCAAAGCTCTATCTCTTTCTTTTACTGAAGACATACAAAGGCCCAGAAACTGAATTGACCAATAATGAATTCAAGTGCTCCTTTCTCCACATGTCCCAATTTACCCTGCCATGGGAACTCTAGCAGCAACTAGAATTCTAGAGTTGTAGCTATTGTTTTCACTATGCTGAATATCTCATGTAATGGAGACTATAAATATAAAGAATGGAACTATAAAACAATATATCTGTATGGAAATGTTAGGATTTGTTATAGTTTAAATCATGACCACTGAAATGAAATTATATTAAAATAGTTGGATATGTAACTTGCTTGCTCATCTAACAGATAGTCCTGAAAATAATGTCCTTTATAGTTAAATTCACTAGGCATAGAATTTTTTTCACCTGTAACCTGAAGTAAATTTTCTCTATATGTAATATTCTGCAGTTATGAATGCAATTATGTATTTTTTCAATGAAAGCACACAGCTTTGTATGGGAAATATAAAAATTGAAAATGGGAAACTGGGAAATAACAAAGCACAGCTCAACAATTTATAAATCCTTAAGACTGAAAATTTTTTGACTTTTCTATTAACATGAAATCAAAGTGACCAGCACTCCTTAAAAGGAAGTAGTCATTGAAAATAAAACCAGCACAGCTTATAAAACAAAAGGTCATTGAAGATTAGAGCCTCAGTAAGTTTCATTGATGCTACAGCTTGCCAGTAATTCCAGGCTTGAGGGGAAAGACAGCAAAATAATCCAAGATGATATTAAAATGTGAGGCCTTGAATTTATTTCCCATTTGACAACACAAACTGGAAGATTTTTTTTTTTATGTTAACAAGTGGAGAATATGGATTTTCACAGAACCATGGAAATTTGTGTCTAGAAATATCTTCAGGACTCAGACCCAGATGGAACAGTAGTAAAGAACCTGCCTGCCAATGCAGGAGACTCAAGAGACAGGGAGTTCAGTCCTTGGGTCAGGAAGATCCCCTAGAGAAGGAATTGACAGCCTGCTCCAATATTCTTGCCTGGAAAATTCCACGGACTGAGGAGCCTAGCAGACTGTATAGTTCATGGGTTCACAAACAGTAGGACATGAATGAGTACACACGTGCACTCTATGAGAAGGTGGATACCCAGCTGAGTGGTCCTGAGTCATACAGGGAGAACGTACTGAGAAAACACAGGTCCCCGGTGTTCTAGGTCAATACTATTTCTGTTGAGACACTCAGGTTCTGATAATAGAAAATCTTCTTGTCTAGCTCATTAATTCACTAAGATCTACTTACATTGAAATGAAGAACTGAACTGGTGTAATGTAGATACCAAACCACCGTACCTGTCTCCTGCAAAACCTGTATGCAAGTCAAGAAGCAACAGTTAGAACTGGACACGGAACACTGACTGCTTCCAAATTGGGAAAGGATTACATCAAGTCTGTATATTGTAACCCTGTTTATCTAAGTTATATGCAGAATACATCATGTGAAATGCTGGGCTGGATGAAGCATAAGCTGGAATCAAGATTGCCATGTGAAATATCAACAACCTCATATATGCAATGACACCACCCTTATGGCAGAAAGCAAAGAGAAACTAAAGAGCATCTTGATGAAGGTAACAGAAGAGAGTGAAAAAGCTGGCTTAAAACTGAACATTCAAAAAACAAAGACATGGCATCTGGTCCCATCACTTCATGGTAAATAGATGGGGAAAAATGCAAACAGTGATACACTTTACTTTCTTGGATTCCAAAATCACTGCAGATGATGAGGGCAGACATGAAATTAAAAGACACTTCCTCCTTGGAAGAAAAGCTAATGACAAACCTAGACAGCATATTAAACAGCAGATGCATTACTTTGCCGACAAAGGTCTTTGGAGACAAAGCTATGGTCTTCAGTAGACATGTATGGATGTGAACATTGGACCAAAAAGAAGGCTGAGCACCAAAGAATTGATGCTTTTCAACTGTGGTGTTGGAGAAGACTCTTGAGAGTCCCTTGGACTGCAAGGAGATCAAACCAGTCAATCCTAAAGAAAATCAATCCTGAATAGTCATTGAAAAGACTGATGCTGAAGCTGAAGTTCCACCTGACGTGAAGAGCCATCTCATTAGAAAAGACCCTGATGCTAGGAAAGATTGAAGGCAGGAGGAGAAGGGGATAACAGAGGATGAGATGGTTGGATGGCATCACTGACTCAATGGACATGAGTTTGATCAAGCTCCAGGAGATGGTGAAGGACAGGGAAGCCTGGTGTGCTGCAGTCCATGGGGTCACAAAGAGTCAAACACAACTGAGTGACTAAACAACAACTGTACATATAGTGACTTCCTCATTTATCACCCCTACAACTCCCTTTGTACTTTTCTCTCATTCACTTGGAGGAGAAAAAAAAATTTTTTTTTCTGTTTTAATTTTGGCTTCAGTTTAATAAAATGAACATTGGGCTAAATTACTTACAGATATATAATTGTGATAAAAGTTATTTGGCCTCCCTGCTAGCTCAGATGTTAAAGAATCTGCCTGCAGTGCAGGAGACTCAAAAGATGAGAGCTCAATCCCTGTGTCAGGAAGATTCCCTGAAGAAGTCAATGGCACCTCACTCTAGTATTCTTGCCTGGAGAATGACATGGACAGAGAAGCCTGGCAGGCTATGAACACTGAACTAATTATTTACAAATTTATGTTTATAATTATGATAAATATTATTTACTATTTACATATGCTAAAGTCACATTGTTTCACACATATTTCAGTATATATCATAGTTTAGATGTTGGTATCCCACGTGTATAGATCTGGAAACTAGAGAGAACAGTTGATGAAGCTCCTAAACTTATTAAGATGAGGATTCAAACCTGTGTGCATCCTGCGGTGCAGTCATGAGGTTTTTATGTTTTCCTTTAGGTTCAGACCAGAAATGAATATCAACAATTATACAGAAGCAGAGCTAGATCTGTCATTTACTAATAAAGTATAAGGATTGGGAAAAAAAGTTAAAGATTCAAGTCTCAAAGGTAGATCTGTCTGACATATGAACATAGCCATTTCATATACTATTTCAAAAATCTTTTTCTTCTGGATGTCAATATTCACCCTGAATGTTCTCATAGTACCTAGAATACAGCCTATTTTAGCAGCCATGAAATAGAATGATTTCAGAACATAATCATTCTCCAAGATCAACGTGATCATATAAGGGTGTTACACTGGTCAACTGATAGGTATTCAATTGCAAGGCCTTTATATTTATTGAAAGTCAAAGTGAAGGTCGCTCAGCCATGTCTGACTCTTTGTGACCCATTGACTGTGTAGTCCATAGAATTCTCCAGGCCAGAATACTCAAGTGAGTAGCCTTTCCCTTCTCCAGGGGATCTTCCCAACCTAGGGATCAAACCCAGGTCTCGTGCATTTCAGGCAGATTCTTTACCAGCTGAGACACAAGGGAAGCCCAAGAATACCAGAGTGGGTAGCCTATCGCTTCTCCAGTAGATCTTCCCAATCCAGGAATCTAACCACGATCTCCTACACTGCAGGCATATTCTTTACCAACTGAGCTATGAGGGAAACCTTATATTTGTTGGCGTTATTAAAAATTGCTTTTTTTTCAGTATAAGCAGGGAGAGGTCCTAGTAGCTCATCATTATTTCGCTGTTTTATATACATGCTTTAAAAGACTCTGGATTAGTAAAATATTCCCAAAAAAGGCAGGCTAATTAAAAATAATGGTGCCATATGTCACATGTTAAGTAAATGTTGACTTCTACTCTGGGTTCCTAAAGAAACTAATACACTCATGGGTTTGTAAAACTCATATACATCAGCCTTCTGAGCAGCTCTCCTTCTTCTATGTTCTTCTCTATTTTCCCTTTTAACTATACATTTTTTGTCTGATGGTCCTCATGAAATCAATACTGGGATTTCAAACAATGACAGAAAGCGTAATATTTTATATGTGTGTTCCTTTTGAGGGAAAAGATAACTAATGTAACATGATACTGACTATGAAGACAGAAGAACTCTGGGATACAGTCAGTAATCCTGTGACTTAGTTCTAGTATCATGCAGATACATGATATAATCTCTAATTTCAACTTCTTTACTAAAATGAGAAACTTAATTCTAGTTTTTATGAGATCTAGATAATTTTGATATGCAGTTTATTGATCCCCTGGAGAAGGAAATGGCAACTCACTCCAGTATTCATACCTGGGAAATCCCATGGACTAGGAGCCTGGTGGGCTATAGTCCATAGGGTCATGGAAGAGTCAGACAGGATTTAGCAAGTGAACAACAACAAAATACACCTTGTACAGTGTGTGAAATTTTAGCACGTCAATTATCCTATAAAGTTATTGGAAGGAAAGATGGTGCTCTCATGTGGATCAAACATAAAAACATTTAAAAAAAAAAAACAAAAAACAAAAAACAGGGACGGGGGAGAGGAGACCCAGTTTATTTCTCTTTCAACAATAAACTTGAGTGTTAAAGGGAGCAACTGATATGTGGAAGGAAAGATACAATAAAGATCATTTGAGAAATGTCCAGTACCCCTATTTATATCAAACAGAGCATAAAAGAGAAAGCAGTGAGAAGAAGAGCAAGATCATCTGATAGTTAATCCACGCTGCTGAGAAATTGAGTGAAAGCCGTTTGTGCTACGAAGATGCAGCTAAAGAACATGGAACTTATCATCAACAGAAATGTCATCTCCCCTTTGGCAGAAAATACCAGTTGGTTAACATATAATTATTACTGACTAAAAATAGCCTTTGTGGGGATTGTCTCAGCTTAGCTTTATTTCCTTGGGTGATTATACTCCAGCATGGTGTTTTTGTGTACTCAACAAGAGTCCATGGAGACATAAACACAAACTCTTAAAAGTTGCTTTTGTCCTAGTTTCAACTCAAGTTATTTTTCCTCCTTCAACTTATGTAACAAATAGTTTTCAGTATCTAAAAGTTTCCATTCACTGAAGTAAGAACTAGAGAGGCAAAAGTATGTAACAAAATGAGGAACTGGATTTTGAGAAGAATCTTGCTGAATGTAGATGGATTTTATCCATTAATAACAAAGGAATTCTCAAGTTTTCCTATAGCCTGTGGGGAATAAGGTATAGACCAGCTTTGATTTGATAAGAATGTAATTACAGGATAGATTAAACATTGTCTTAAAACAAAGGAGCTGTGCTAAATAATGAAATATTAGTCAATTACAGAGAAGCCTTGATAGGTAATTCTATAAATCTCACATGTTTAACAAATAAGCATTCACACAGAGGCTATAAGATAATTGTATATCAAATACTACTTTTATGAATAATGTTCTCAAAAAAGTCCCAAAGTCCTCATTCATTATGTTGAGCTTCCCTAGAATATGGTGAGTGCAATTTTGTTAGCAGTGGGTGTTTTAATTTATGGGTATACCTCTAACCAGAACTCTTCTCATCCTCCTACCCCCTCAACACCCTTAGGGAGGTAACCACAGTTGACTTTGTATCATTAGGTTTAGGAAGGCTACTATTTAGTTCATTATGTCAGTTACCTATTCATGATAAACTTGTTGAATTCCAAGCCTCAAGATCATCTGAGGCAAAGAAAATTTAACAAAATAGAAATGATTCCTTCCAGGAGTTTTAAAGGTAAATAAAAATTAAAGTTATGACACAAATGGTTAATTACTAATCATAATTTTAAAAGAACCAGGACATTACATTGCTTCATGAAATTATGGTAAATTTCATGTAGCTGAAATCCAATAGAATGTGTGTGTGTGAGATATTACTGTAAGGGCATCTAATTGCAGGCAGGGGGGATGTTGCAGTTGGGTGCATTTTTTTTTTAATCACAGTGCAGTTATGACATTTTGAAAAGTTATTTCATTAAGTAGATAGGTGTGAAGATATAACAGATTATAAAATAACAAGGATTGGCCTTCAGTGAAAAAGGAGAAAAGATGAGGTCTAATACCAGACATACAATTTAGTCATGAAAATTGAGGAAATTACATCTGGCTTTGTTCAAGAGGTTAAAAACGTGTGTTTGATTACTTTTGTTATGATCCCAAGTGGCTTACAAACATATTTTTCCAAACTTAGCTTTCAAGGGTTAAAAAACAAATTGGCTTTAAAGTTTCTATAATGCCTTAATTACATATCATATGCTGATATATAGCAATATAGTTTATATAAATGTTGTATATAATATATATCATATATAACAGCCATAGTTATATATCTTATATATTGGCTTTTTAATTAATAGAACTGCAGGAGCCACAGTCATTAAAAAGTATTTATGGAATGTGAAACAAATTCCCATTAAATAATTTCCTCTCCACATATGATTTGAGCACTGAATATGAGCAAGATGCTATGAAAAACCATTTAGTCTGTCCCAAAGAGGTATATAGGTCTGGGAAGGGAGAACATAGCATAATCAGAAATTTCAATATAGCATTTTGGATGTGGTAACAGTGGGTGTTTTACTCATGAGACTATTAGAAGTGTAAGGAAAGAGGTTAAGTACAGCTGGTTGAATCATCTAGGAAGGCCATGGTTTTCAGACTACCTCCTCTATTGTTTCCACTGCTTCTCTTGCCTGAACCAATTCCACCTCCTGCTAGTCTACCATAATTACCCACTGCAAGCTAGTCCAAAGTCCACCATTCACCTCTAACAGTTCTCTGCAGCCAGAATTATATCTTCCCATAGAAAATAACTTCTTGTTGTTCTCCTACTTTAAAGCTCCCCATTATACTTACGCATAGAGCCCAAAATGCTATTCCATGGCTCCTCTGTCCATGGAATTTTCCAGGTAAGAACTGGAGTGGGTTGCCATTCCCTTCTCCAGGAGATCTTCCTGACCAGGGACAGAACTCAGGTCTCCTGCACTGCAAGCAGATTCTTTACCATCAGAGCCACCAGGTAAGCCCATTTGATGACACAAAAATCCTCTAAATATCATGGTGTCTTTCTACCTGATGGTGCCTTTCTACTTCTTCGACTCTTATCTCAGAATACTTTCCTAATTTATTCAAGACAGTCCAGAAACAAATACCTTAATTGCAGTCTTCAGGAAAATATATATATATATATATATATATATATATATATATATATATATATATATATATATAAAATTTGTTCCCACAGCAGGAAGTTTACGTCTTCAATCTTCTATTCTAAAAACACATTTTCTTAGAATTTGCACATGTCTGGCTGCCTTCTGTAATTTTTCAGTCAGGTCAATGTCATTTCCTAAGAGGAGTTTTCCCTGAGTGTGCATTTGTCCCCATCTTCCAGTCACATTCACCACTTTTTTTTTTTTATGGTGTTTGTCAAGATCTTATTCATCCAATTGTTTATTGCTTGATTAGCATCCTTAATTATATAATATAAGTGCCATATAACCTTGACTATCTCATCATATTTACTACTGGCAACTGAACCAAGACTTGGCAAAGACTCATAACCTATAAAAACATAATAAGCAAATTAGACGTATGATTGCTAAATTTATCAAACAAAAACATAAAACATTTAGTTAAATTTGAAATTGAGATAAATGAAAATTATTCTTTTGGTACAAACATGCCCCAAATATTGTATGAGATATACTAAAATGTGGGGCTCTTCATTGAAGTATGCTTCAAACAATTCAAATATAAAGGACCAAAGACATTTAAGATTATTTAAAAATGCTATAAAAATGGCATGGAAATTATTGCTAATTTTGTTACATGTGATGATGATAGTTTGGTTATGAGGACAATGTTTTTATTTTTCCAGATGCATTACTGAGTATTTATGGGTAAAACAGCACAATGGTTGTTATTTATTTAAAATTAAGAAAAACGTTGATGAGGTTACTAAGGCAACATGTTAACATGTTCTTTGAAGCTAGTGAGTATGAAAGGAGAGGAAGAAACCTGTTGGGGACCTCTAGTCCCATTCCTTGTGTCTCCCACTGTTAGAATCAGGTGAGAAGGAAGGAGAAGGTTGAAAATCCTAACTCACTGGGTCTGTTTCCCATTACAAAGAACATAGAAGTAAGCAGGCAAAAGTGTGGAATGCATACAAAAATAAACAGACCCAGGAATTGCTGAAGTTTTGTTTTACTCTTCTCTCTACTGATTTGCATGTTTGGAACTTTCAATATCGTAAAAGAATATAAAAGTATAAATACACATACATACTACATTTCACAATTAAAGCTGAAAATTTTAAACTATGCCTTTCATATTTTCTCATAGCTTTTTTTTTGAGAACTTAACATGCAACCAATAATATTTATTGATTGACAAAAATATATTAAGAATGAATTTATCCCATAACATAGAATTTTCTACTTTTACTTGGAGCAGAAGAAACAAAGAAGTCTTATTATGTTCATTTGATCCTTTTAATTAATAATATTTCAGCAATCCATGCCTCTTTAATAAAGTTTGCCTAGTATAATTAACTTCCTAGGAGATTTTTAAGTAATGAATATAAGGTATATAAATTGTCTAACCATTAATTATCATACAGTATGACAAACATTTAAAAAACAAATTTAATAAATCCTAAAATTCAATCCTACCTCTTTGGTCAATCTTCATTACTCCGGATGGCAAATTAGTCTTAGTTAAAAAATTATCTCTTATTCCTAGTTTCCTGAGAGTATTACCATGAATGGGTGTTCAGTCAGTTCAGTTTAGTTGCTCAGTCGAGTCTGACTCTTTGTGACCTCGTGAACCACAGAACACCAGGTCGCCCTGTACATCACCAACTCCTGGAGTTTACTCAAACTCGTGTCCATTGAGTCAGTGATGCCATCCAACCATCTCATCCTCTGTCGTCCCCTTCTCCTGCCCTCAACCTTTGTCAGCATCAGGGTCTTTTCAAATGAGTCAGTTTTTCGCATCAGGTGGACAAATTATTGGAGTTTCAGTTTCAACATCAGTCTTTCCAGTTAATATTCAGGACTGATTTCCTTTAGAATAGACTGGTTGGATCTCCTTGCAGTTCAAGGGACTCTCAAGAGTCTTCTCCAACATTGCAGTTCAGTTCAGTTCAGTTCAGTTGCTCAGTTGTGTCTGACTCTTTGCAACCCCATGAATCGCAGCACGCCAGGCCTCCCTGTCCATCATCATCTCCCAGAATTCACTCAGACTCACGTCCATCGAGCCAGTGATGCCATCCAGCCATCTCATCCTCTGTCATCCCCTTCTCCTCCTGCCCCCAATCCCTCCCAGCATCAGAGTTTTTTCCAATGAGTCAATTCTTCGCATGAGGTGCACATCCATACATGACTACTGTAAAAACCATAGCCTTGACTAGATGGACCTTTGTTGGCAAAGTAATGTCTCTGCTGTCCAGGAGTCTCCAGAGGAGGTGTGGATCAGTGGTTGCCTACTGCAGGGTTGGGGGCACTGAGTGTAGCAGTACATGCATGGGATCTTTTGAAGGAGGTCACCATTATCTTCATTACCTCCACCATAGTTTGGCCCCAGGTAAATAGCAGGGAGGGAACACAGCTCTACGCATCAACAGAAAATTGGATTAAAGATTTACTAAATGGGTGTTGGATTTTGTCAAATCATTTTTCTGCATCTATTAACGTGATCATGTAGTTTTTCTCTTTTTAGCCTCTTGCTGTGATGGATTGCACCTATTGATTTTCAAGTGTTGAACCAACTTTGCATACCTGAGGATAGATCCCACTTGGTCACAGTGTTTAATTTTTCTACTTTGTTAGATGTGGCTTGCTAAGGATTTTTGCATCTATATTCTTGAGAAATATGGATCTATATTTTTGTTTATGGTTTTGTTCTTTCTTTATCTGGTTTTGGTGTAAGAGTAATGTGGGCCTCGGAGTAAGTTAGAACATTCTCTCTGCTTTTATCCTCTGAAAAGACTGTAGAGAGTTGGTTTACTGTAACTTCTTCCTTAAATTAGGTGGAATTCACCATCTGAGCCTGGTACTTTCTATTTTGGAAGGTTATTAGATATTAATTCAATTTTTTAAATAGAACTATTCAGATTGTCTATTTCTTCTGTGAGTTTCAACAGACAAGGAATTGGTGCATCTCATCTAAGTTATCAAGTTTTTGTGTATAAAGTTGGTTATTGTATCCATTTATTATCCTTTTAATGTCCATAGTGTCCATAATGATACCCCTCTTTTATTTCCTTTATTAGTAAATATTTTTCTCTCTCTTTTTTTAGCTAGTTAGCCTGGCTAGGGGCTTATTATTTTATTGATCATTTTAAGAACTTGTTTTCTGTTTGCTGATTTTCTCTATTCTTCTCTCATTTGTAATTCATTGATTTCTGTTTTAATTCATAGTATTGCTTTTACTTTCCTGGGATTTAATTTGCTCTTCTTTTGCTAGTTTCATATTTTCCCTCATTCTTTTTATTTCTTCCATTATTTTTCATGGACTCCTTTAAAATAATAATTGAGTTGATGGGGATAAATGCAGATAGACAGAAGCAAAAACTATTTCAGTTTATGCATTTTTTAAATTTACATTCAAGTCAAGCTCTGCTTAACAGTGAAATATTCCTACATATATTTGATACCTCTCCTCCATTGAAAGCAAATTCAGATGAGAAAGCAGACCTAATAATAAGAATTAAATACAGACACAGCATTGGAAAGAAATCATTAGAAGCAGTAGGGCTTATTAATGAAATTCAAGATTGGAAAGCCAGTCTGGAAGAGCAGAGCTAAAGAGAAAAAAAAAAGTGATAGACTACTTCCTTGATAATATTCTAAATTTTGTCTTTCTACGCTTTGCAAAGAATATTGTGAAATCACACCTTTTCCTAACAGTGAAGACAAATTTTAAAATACTTAAAGATGTTCACACCTAGAATTTACACTTCAAAATGAAACCTACCCCCACTTCCATCTGATTATCACAATTTTAGAACAAAATGGTGTATCAGTAAAAAGAGAAGTGATTTATTTTAAAAGTCTCTAGTTAGTGTGCACACAAACAAGCACTTGTTTTTTTTAAATATATATATATGTTTGAAATATATATACTATATATATGTGTGTGTGTGTGTTTCAAATGTTCATTACATGTTCATGGCTCGCAAGAATGGGCTTCACTCTCTTCGTCTACTCCCTCTTTCAACATTCATCCCCAATGCCTGTTTTCAAGCTTTTACCCTCAACAACCTAATAAATTTCTTTAGTCAAACTCTACTGGTAAAATACAAAGTGTTAAATCCATCATAATTTTATATTATCTTTCTAACTATTCTTTTTTGAAACAGTATTCCCATTTCAAGTTTCTCCAACTAGTTTTTTATGGGAAGGAGTCCCCTGGCATAATGCTCAGATCCTCCACCCTCATTCTACTGTCAACTAGCATTCTAATAAGTTTCCATAGTTTCCATATAATCCTTTTTTTTTTTTTTGAGGTAAGACAGTGAAGACTCACTATTCTATTTGTCTAACACTGCACAATATTGCAAATAGGTTGATAGCAATAACTTTGGACTTTGAGCTCAGCCACTATTATGGAAATTATGTGTTTGACACAAATAGACACACAATATTTACTAAAGAGCTATTAATTCTACTTTTCCTACTAGTTTTAGTTCAATTGGGCTTTCCTCCAGGAAACTTGCCCTGACCTCCTTAAGTAGTCAGGCAATCCTTCTGTGGCTTCCAAGATGTAGCATCTTTAGTGTGGCACTATCAAAGTCCATTACAATTATACATAGTGGATATTACAAAGTGTAATAACAATAGCTGACTGCATTTACAAATATGCCAGTAATAATTTCCTTAAAAGTAAGCAGATACTATATCTTGATCGTGTTTATATTTCTAGTGCCCAAAATGAGTTAAATAATTAGCATAATGTCTCATAATGTAAACATCTAAGCTAGGATTTTAAAACAAGCTTGATCCTAGAGCTACACTCGGTCCTCATATACTGTACTGCCTCAGTGCTTAAATTAGTCTGACTTCAGTGATGGTTATATGTTTATTCCATATACTGGATTATAAACTCCAGGACTGGTCAACTAATCTGGTCTCTGAGCAGGGTTTATTAACAACCTTTTTCCCCGGTCTAGTTGCCAAGTGAATAGTGGGTTATCACAAATAATGGCCTCTGACTGAGTAATAGTCCTGCTGAAAGGATGTGGGCCAATTAAGAGAGTTTCATACTTGCTAAGAGTTTCATACTTGCTAAGAGTTTCATCCTGCTGAGCTCAGAGCAGAATCTATCCTGGCTTTACATTGAATGTGGGACAGTGCAAAAATTACAAAACCTTTTAATGCTTGTTGAAATCAAATAAGTTCTATAAAACCTGTGGAGATTTTCTTACCTCTGAAGGGTAATGATTATCTTTCCATTCACCATGTAGACTGACACCTAGAAGTTAAAGAAATAACCAAAGAATGGCAATTTTCAAAAACTATCTTATTTTTAAAACCAAAAGACCTCACATGCACCCCTTGGTCTTTCTTTTTTTTTCAATTGTATTCCTTCCATAATTCATGTTGAGACTAGCATTTCTTCAACTTATGTCTATGGTTACTTCTTCAAATATTTGAATATCAAGATTATTCCCCCTTCAGTATATTTCTCTTGCACTGTGAGGATGGCAGCATTATCAGTAGGTTTGGGTCTGTGCCCAAATAATGATACTCAGGAAAAAGTAACACTCATAGAGTACTTTTACATAATGTTTTCACAATATACTTTTACATAATGATGTTGAAAACGGTAAAACGACTTATAGTATTGGAAATCTTTAGGGAAAGAAAAAGAGATTTAATAAGGCAAACTTGGTTTAAAAATCAATAATCTTCAAATGGTATTTCTTAAAGACTTCAGGTTCATATCTTTTAATGTAAAGTCTTGGCTGACTGTTTTTAAAAAGATGAATTTACAAATATTATCATATGTTTATATAAGAGATCACTTCTGCCATCTGGTTTCAAGCTATGCAAATTATAGAAAAAAATTTTTGAGGGATATACATAGGTTCAACTGAATTCATCTTGAAAATACAAATGTAAAATTTTAAATTTACAGAGTAGTATACTACAAAAGCAAAAAAGTGCAGAGTAAGTTAAATTTGTTTATAATTAAACATAAATCAATTTTGTGGAAAATATTAATAGGAAGAAGCTATATGTACCTAAAAATTGAGTTAAAATAGCAGTAAGGGATATTGTTATAGTCATTATGGCAAACTTTATAAACTTAATTTCCAAAACAAAACTATGAAATTTGTTTAATAAAGAAGACCTCCACAACCCTGTAGGTAGAAATATGGTCATTATTTTCTTCTTATCTGAAGAAGACAGAATTTCAGTAATTCAAACTCATATGATCTGTTTATCTTTTAAGTGTTGGTCATGGGACCAGCAGTGTCACCTAGCATATTTTCAGGCTTAACCCAGACCCTCTGAATCAGAAACTCTGGGGATGAGGACCAGCAATTTGTATTCTAACAACAGTTCCAGGTGATTCTGATGCACTCTGAAAGTAAAAATGTTAGTCACTCATTTGTGTTCAACTCATTGCAATCCCATGGACTGTAGTTTGCCAGGCTCTTCTATCCATGGAATTCTCCAAGCAAGAATACTGGAGTGGGTACCATTCCCTGTTCCAGGGGATCTTTTCAACCTGGGGATAGAATTCGGGTCTCCTGCATTGCAGGCAGACTGTTTACTGTCCTAGCTAC
Organism: Ovis canadensis; assembly: GCF_042477335.2. Taxonomy (NCBI): domain Eukaryota; kingdom Metazoa; phylum Chordata; class Mammalia; order Artiodactyla; family Bovidae; genus Ovis; species Ovis canadensis. Next base: position 186,080,339 of record NC_091246.1, on the reverse strand, counting down.
CAGGGAAGCCTACTCTTATACTTGGTTTATCTTATGTTTCCTAAGCATATTTCTTTACACTATGTGATACAAACAGGTGGAGGGCTCCAAAACACGTAATGTTATTTAAATTTATCTTCATGTTTAAAAATACTTATTTAAAAATCAGGTTGTTGTTCAGTTGCTCAGTCATGTCTGATTCAGTGACCCCAGGGACTGCAGCATGCCAGGCTTCCCTGTCCTTCACTATCTTGGGGAGTTTGCTCAAACTCATGCCCATTGAGTCGATGATGCCATCCAATCAGCTGATCCTCCATTATCTCATTCTCCTCCTGCCTTCAATTTTTCCCAGCATCAGGGTCTTTTTTAGTGAGTTGGCTCTTCATAAGTTTTGGAGCTTCAGCTTCAGCATCAATCCTTCACATGAATATTCAGGGTTGATTTTCTTTAGGATTGTATGGTTTGATCTCCTTGCTGTCCAAGGGACTCTCAAGAGTCTTCTCCAGCACAACAGTTTGAAAGCATCCATTCTTCAGCACTCAGCCTTCTTTATGGTCTAACTCTCACATCCGTACATGACTACTGGGAAAACTATATCTTTGACTAGATGGGCATTTTTCAGCAAAATGATGTCCCTGCTTTTTAGTATGCTGTATAGGTTTGTCATAGGAATTAAACCTTAACTTTCTATGTTTTTTTTTTTTTTTGTCCATACTTGACACTAGACAGCTTTTGCTCCATGTTTATTTTCTTTCCCCATGCCTTTAACTATTTTATTTTTCTCTGAAAATTGTTACACATTACAGTTTCTAAGATCAAGCTTTCAATTTTTCATGGATTAACTCTATCCAAGTATGATCAATCACTGTGTCTTTTTACCCCTGACATTTTCTAAAATTATCAGGGGAAAAAATGAGTGACCTGAAAATATGGATTTCATGGGACGAGTATTTCCAGGTCTATAAACAAGCTCTCAATTATCCTGTCATCTAAAATATATAAAAAAGAAAAGAAAAAAATGACCACAAGTCTAAGTCTATAAGGGAGTTCAGTTAAATGTATCTTGCCTGTGCATTTAGTTTTTGTGATAGAATGCTGGGTTTTTTTTTTTTTCTCCTTTCCTAAATGAAGAACCTCAATATTAAAACCAGTTTAAGGTGAAACTATTCTGGTTAAAGCAGAGCATTAGAAAAGCTTTTCATGTCGTTGCTGCTTCTGTAGTTTCATAGACAGTTTTTTGGAACCCAAACTTTTGTACAGTCAAATCTAAAAATTTTGATCTAAAACATTTTCTTCTCCAAATACCTTTGTATGTATTACAGATAGATTTACAAAAATTACCACTAACAGAAAGTTTTGTGTTTTTCATTTATTTGTCTTGGGTAAAACAATCAGCCAGTTGATGAATAAAAGATGGAAACAAGACATTTCTCAAATATTAAACAGAAAAGCATTTGGGCTGCATCTCTGCATGTAAAGACACCATTTTTCCCTCACCCAGTACTACTCTCTGACCCATTTTTGTTCATTTAGAAATTTCTATTCATTCTTGAAACCCCTGCATAAGCTGTATTTCTTTTGTAAAAGCTCCTCCACAGAAAGTCAATATTTCTTCTGCTATAAACTTTGTCTTCAGTATATTTCTCTCCTCACATGATACCCAAACATTTTACTGAAATTATTTGCCTACATCTCTAACTTACCCTTGAATTAATATATAAATCCTCATTCATATTTCCAAAACCATATATAGGTGTGGCACACATAGGAACTCAGTAAGTTTATATTTAAGTAATCAAAACTGCAGAAGAAAATCAAGTAATTTACTCACGTAAAATTTTTTAAAAAGCAAAGGAAATTCATGACATTATATTGAGGCAAGTGTTTTGTTGTTGCTGTTCACAAAAATATAGTTTTAATTTTCTGCTTTATTGTGAAAATGTAGATCAGTTTATAAAGTAGTCTCAATTTTTTAAATACTTTTGAGAACATTTCCTTTTCATCAATCATGTCCTTTATTTATTTGATTATGGGCTTCCCTGGTGACTCAGACAGTAAAGAATCTGCTTGCAGTTTTGATCACTGAGTCGGGAAGATCCCCTGGAGGAGGAAATAGTAACTTACTCCAATATTCTTTCCTGGAAAATCCCACAAACAGAGGAACCTGACAGGCCTGCCCTGCCCAATCCATGGACAGGAGTCCACGGGGCTGCAAAGAGCTGGACATGACTAAGTGACTAATATGCTTATTCGCAGTAACTGTTATAATTAGTGAAAACGGTTCAGTTTCATCAGCAAGTAAAACAAATAAAAGTATATATTTGGCCAGGTGACAATCACAGAAATAATGAGATATAAACTAACCATACAGTAATATGAGCATATAAAGGCAGTTGGTAAACATCATAAATTTCCACAGTGGTTTCAAATTTTACTCAAAGAAAATACTTTTAACGCTTCAAGGAAAAAAGAAAAACAACCTTTAACCAACTCATATCTATACAAATGCATAACATAGAGACCTTCAGTAAAAACACCACATAGCATTAAATCACATAAAGCACTAAAACTGCCATACTTTAAACTTGTGATATTACAGTTTTAAAGATTAATATTTTTTCTCTTCCCTCTTGATCAAATTTGATTCAAATTAGGGACTTAATTCACCATAACACTTACTGAACATATACACACTACTATATGTACAACAGATAACTAATAATAACCTACTGTATTGCATAGGAACTCTATTCAGTACTCTGTAATGACCTATATGAGAAATTAATCTAAATGTATATGCATAACTGATTCATTTTGCTATACAGCAGAAATTAATATAACATTATAAATCAGCTATACTCTAATACCAATTAATTTAACAAAGTAATAAGTATCATATACTAATTCAGATTTTTAAAAGAAGTAACGAATTGGAAAAAATGATGGATGGATACATTACAAAGAAATAAATTACTAGTAAAATAATACTGAACATTATATTTGGACACTTTACATATTACAACAAGTGTCCGAACATATCCTTTGATCTTTAAAACACCCTGTGTGTTGTGGTTTCCATCCTGTGCTCCTTGAAGCCCTCAAGGTTTCACAAAGGCCTCCAGGGGCTGTCAGGAAAAAAGGAGAGACATTTGGCAAACTCCAGACCTCCTGCAGGATTTAAAGTTTATTCAGAGGAGTTATTCTCTTTGTCTCTTCTCTCTCGCTCCTTTCATGTGTGTTTTTGTTAGAACAAAGTCTCAAGACAAAAAGAGGTGGAAAACCAAAGCTGTAAGAAGTCCAGGGAGTTCTTTAATAATTATCACAAACTCTAATTTACTGTGAGGTCCCCGCAACAGTATTTTGAACTCACAGAAGGCCTTCAACTAAGTGAGATCCCTAAAATTAAGAATGTTCCCAAATTTACACATGAAATGGAACCAAAGCTAGGGCATGGGTATTCTTTTTTTCTGTTTAATTCCTAAATTGATGTCAATTGGAAATCTTAAAATCCAATCCAGGACATGGGATAATTTCAAGTTTTCTATTAAAATGTCTCTCGAATATCTTCTGTTTTTATATATTAAAGCTATCTTTATTAGCTATTGTGTAGAATTTTAATTTCATTAAAACTTCAAAATAAAAAATTATCAAGCATATAACTCATGTAAAGATGCAGAAGCTCATTAGTGCTTATTAATTAGTCATTGTAACTCCTTTCTAGTGAATAGAAGTGCTTTGATACTGCGTCTCATCAGACTTTCAGAGATTTATTGATCCTAAATTTCCTTTAAATTACAAGGAATTTTTTGGTGATCTGAACAACCTTAAAAGAAGTCAAAACAGAATAAAAGTCATTCAGAACTTAAAAAGTAAAAAATGTCCAAAGTTTATTCACATGAAATGGTTATCTTGCTAGCAGTACTTTCCAGATGTTCTCCCAAAATTCTACCAAATTATGTACTGTGTGTGCTCAGTCATGTCTGAAACTTTGTGACCCCTTGGGCTGTAGCCCACTAGGCTCTTCTGTCCATGGAATTCTCCAGGCACAAATACTGGAGTGGGTTGCCATTTCCTTCTCTAGGGGATCTTCCCAAACCCAGAGATTGAACCCACATCCCTTATGTCTCTTGCATTGGCAGGCAGTTTCTTTACCAATGCACCACCTAGGAAACTACCAAATTATACACTTTAACAAATACAGTTGTATTTAGCAATTATCACACTACACTAAAAAATAGAACCATCAACCTTTGCGAAACTGGGAAGAATTTCCATCATCTTCTTAAGAGTTGGATTAAAAACTCCAATATTTGGATTACCAGGTTATATTGTCATAAATGAATATCTAACACACACACACATGCGCACACGCGCACACTCATATGCACACAGACACCCACAAACACATGAGTCTTTTGCTCCCATTTGCTACCATTGTCCATCCCTTGGATCTAAAATTCAAGTGAGTGTATTAACCAGATAATCAAGTCTGCTGCTTAGGTGCTATTTAAAATATCCTACATGCTTTACCATACTTTCTCAATCTCTCCCCCCTACAGTGTCATTCTTACAATATCCATTAGAATATCAGCTTTTAGAAAATACTTGGGAAATAGGAAGAACTAGGGAAAATATTGATGGAGCCCATATGTTTTGTAATCTGTAGTCCTATAAGTAAAGAGATGCAGACCTGAATACAAGCAAGAAGAACCTTCCTAAAAGGGGATTCTTGGGAATGCAACATGATTTTTTTTCACTAGTACTGTTTAAAGAGTCAGAAAAGGACTTCCCTGGTGGTTCCAATGGTAATGAATCCGCCTGCTTTGCAGGAGACCTGGGTTCAATCCCTAGGTTGAGAAGATCCCCTGGAGAAGGGAAAGGCTACCCACTCCAGTATTCTGGCCTAGTGAATTCCATGAACAGAGGAGCCTGGCAGGCTACAGTCCATAGGGTCACAAAGAGTCAGATACTACCAAGTCACTTTCACTTTCAAAATATTAGAGAGGCAAGAATTGAAGAGATGGGAAAAGAGGCAATATTCATTTTCATAAGATATCACTAAGCTGAAGTCTGCTTAGATGCTGCTGCTGCTGCTGCTGCTAAGTTGCTTCAGTTGTGTCCGACTCTGTGCGACCCCATAGACAGCAGCCTACCAGGCTCCACCGTCCCTGGGATTCTCCAGGCAAGAACATTGGAGTGGGTTGCCATTTCCTTCTCAAATGCATGAAAGTGAAAGTGAAGTCACTGAGTTGTGTCCAACTCTCAGTGGCCCCATTGACTGCAGCCTACCAGGCTCCTCCATCCATGGGATTTTCCAGGCAAGAGTAGTGGAGTGGGGTGCCATTGCCTTCTCCGGCTTAGATGCTAAAAAGTATCAAAGCAGATACAGTTTCACCTATTCTATATGTGGATAGTTGGAAGACCCAGCAGAATCAATAGGAATAAATGCTGAGTCTAGACAGACAGTCTTTACTTCAAAGATAAGCAGGAACACAATGTTTATGGTAAAAAATTTACAGAATATAATCTCGGGGACTGAGAGGGAGAGATAATGACTGTTACTAACCTGTTTATGGAAGACTAGATATTTTCCTTATAAAGAAATTAAAATAAATTGAAAATCTGTTTAGTAAATTAAAATGAAATATGATAGTGTGTTGCAAATATAACCATAGACAAACGGTAAAGAATAAAATGGAAATTCAAATAGTATACAATTATATGAAGAATAAATATAGTTAAGGCCTTCAAGAGCCAATAACTGCCTGTAACTTGATATGGGAGTTTACCCATCAGTAATCAAAATCCAAACTATGACTGGTCATAATATTTGATCACGATAATTTAGTTCCTTTGTTAAGCTTTAAATAAACTGAATGCTTTTCTTCCTTTGATTGTTGAAAGAAGAAATAATGTCCTCTACTATATATATTGCTTCTAAAACTGTGAGGAAACATTTTAAAGCCTACCCTCACAATTACGTCTGTTTTCAAATTAAAATGAGGGTCTGTGTGTGGCACCTAATTACCAATTCATTTGTGAAAATAACTACATGCCAGACATTGTGTTTTGAATCTGAAAATATAGACAAAATTTAATAGTCCTGCTTGAGGAAACTGACTTTATCAGTGAAGGTCTCAAACAGCTGAGCATAAACTAGTCCAGGAGGCTTTCTCAAAAAATAGAGAAGACAAGGAAAGCCAGGGTTGAATTTCAAGCAGAACTGAAGCTTCTACTTCTGCTATAGACAAGAAAGGTTTGAGGACATAAACTCAGCTGGGGAACATGCAACAGTGTGTACCTTTCCCATGGTTTGAGCACTATTCTTTGATACGGCAAGTTTTGGAGAGGAGAAAGTGGTAGTTTGGTAAGAGCAAATACCAGCCGTGTGTAACCAAGGCTTTTCAGCTCATTCAATGAATCATAGGATTTTTAAACAACAAGAACTTTATTGTTTAAATAAACAATTTTATTTATGTTTAATATTTATATTTATTTTGGTTTAAATAAACTTAATAAACATGAAGTCACTCAGTTGGTTGGAGATGGGGGGTGGTGCTTCCCAGGTAGCTCCACAGTAAAGAATCTGCCAATGCGGGAGCCACAGGAGATGCAGGTCATTCGTGGGTTAGGAAGATCCCTTGGAGGAGGAAATGGCAACCCACTCCAATATTCTTACCTGGAAAATCCCACTAGACAAAGGAGCCTGGCAGGCTGTAGTCCATGGGGACTATGCAAGAGTTGCACATGCCATGGCTTTTCAGCTCATTCAATGAGTAACAGGGACTATAAGTAATAAGAACTGACAAATGTGCCCTCAAATATGATAGCAAGAGGTGGGATTTCAAAGCAGATAGGGAGTGATAGCAGGACGTTTGGCAAATTTGGCCAAAACAAAACAAAAGTAGCAAAACATCTAGGTTGTTTCCATGTCCTGGCTATTATAAACAGTGCTGCGATGAACATTGGGGTACACGAGTCTCTTTCAATTCTGGTTTCCTCGGTGTGTATGCCCAACAGTGGGATTGCTGGGTCATAAGGCAGTTCTATTTGCAATTTTTTAAGGAATCTCCACACTGTTCTCCAAAGTGGCTGTACTAGTTTGCATTCCCACCAACAGTGTAGGAGGGTTCCCTTTTCTCCACACCCTCTGCAGCATTTATTGCTTGCAGATTTTTGGATCGCAGCCATTCTGACTGGTGTGAAGTGGTACCTCATTGTGGTTTTGATTTGCATTTCTCTAATAATGAGTGATGTTGAGCATATTTTCATGTGTTTGTTAGCCATCTGTATGTCTTCTTTGGAGAAATGTCTATTTAGTTCTTTGGCCCATTTTTTGATTGGGTCGTTTATTTTTCTGGAATTGAGCTGCATAAGTTGGATAAGAAAGCTGTGGTACATATACACAATGGAGTATTACTCAACCATTAAAAAGAATACATTTGAATCAGTTCTGATGAGATGGATGAAACTGGAGCCGATTATACAGAGTGAAGTAAGCCAGAAAGAAAAACACCAATACAGTATACTAATACATATATATGGAATTTAGAAAGATGGCAATGATGACCCTATATGCAAGACAGCAAAAAAGACACAGATGTGTATAGCGGACTTATGGACTCAGAGGGAGAGGGAGAGGGTGAGATGATTTGGGACAATGGCATTGAAACATGTATAATATGTAAGAATCGAATCGCCAGTCTATGTCTGATGCAGGATACAGCATGCTGGGGGCTGGTGCACGGGGATGACCCAGAGAGATGTTATGGGGAGAGAGGTGAGAGGGGGGTTCATGTTTGGGAATGCATGTACACCCGTGGTGGATTCATGTCAATGTATGGCAAAACCAATACAGAATTGTAAAGTAAAATAAAGTAAAAAAAAAAAAAAGTAGCACAACAAACCCCAAATTAAAGTAGCACGTTTTGTGATCTTTTTCTTCTGTGCTCTTATCTTGGCAGTTTTTTTTTTACTAAATTTTAAGTAGTTAAAATTTTTTTCTCCCAACTTTATTGAAGCATGATTGGCAAATGCAAATTGTATATATTTAAGGTATACAAGTTGATGTTTACATATCATTTTAGTCACTCAGTCATGTCTAACCCTTTATGAGCCCATGGACTGCAGCATGCCAGGTTTCCCTGTCCATCACTAACTCCCAGAGCTTGCGCAAACTCATATGTATGAGTTGGTTTATATATGCATATATACTATGTATTAATCAATACAATCAAACTAATTAACATCCATTACCTCACAGTTAGGGCTTTCCTGGTAGCTGAGCTGGTAAAGAATCTGCTTGCAATGCAGGAGACTCCAGTTTGATTCCTGGGTTGGGAAGATCCACTGGAGAAGGGATAGGCTACCCACTCCAGTATTTTGGGGCTTTCCTTGTGACTCAGCTGGTTAAAAAAATCTACCTGCAATATGGGAGTCCTGGCTTTGATCCCTGGGTTGGGAAGATCCCCTGGAGAAGGGAATGGCTACCCACTCCAGTATTCTGACCTGGAGAATTCCATGGGGTTGCAAAGATTCAGATACAACTTTCCGTTTCACTTTTCACCTCACAGTTAACATTTCTCTTTTATTTTCTTTTGTGTCTTAGCGGATATCTAGAAAAACAATACAATAGTGTTAACTGTCATCACATCGCTGTATATTAGATTCTCAGACTGTATTCATCTTGCATAACTGAAACTTTGTATCCTTAATCTCTCCTCATCCTATAACCTGAGGAATCTCTCCCCAGGTCCCCTACTTACTAGCTATGGGAGTCTGGGATAGTTTCTAAGGTCTCTGGGTTTGGTTTCTTCAGTAGTGAAGCGGAGGTCATAAAAACTATTCAGAGCATCGTTGTGAGGATTAAAGTCAAACATTACAAACAACCAATTGCCTGGCACATACTCAACACCCAAGTAATAATTAGGTGCTGTGATTCTCACTATGGTACTTTCATAAAAGTAATGCCAAGCATATTGGTTGACTTGGCCAAGGCCATATTTTCTAGTGAAATGAATATCAATTCTCTGTAAATAAGAACAGAGACAGAACTTTTTACACGATTTAACATTCTTAGAGAACTTACATCCCAGGTGATGCTCACAGTGGCTCTAGGAGGAAGTAAAAGACAAATTATCTTCTCAGTCTTATGAGTAATGACTTGGCTGCTTAAAGAAGTCAAGTGACTTGCCTACCAGCTCAACCAGAGACAGATGTAAAGCTGCAATTGCTGGAGGCCTAACCTTTCCTTTGTCAAACATTCTGCCCTGACATATAGACAGGTTGCTTCTCCACCTCAATGGTTGGGAGGACCTCAGAGAGCAACATAGTCATCTAAAATCAATAGTCAGAAAAGATTATGCAGTACTTGGTGCTACAAGAGGTGCTACTCTCTTTTCTTATTAAGAGAGTTTATAATTTTTATAATATTTTGAACATAGTAGCATCTTTATGGAATTAAAACCCAAGGATGGCAATGTAAAAAGTATTTTGTCATGGGTTTATACCATGACTTTATGTTGATATGGAGAAAAAAAATTATGAAGTCTCAGAACTAAAGTTACACTCAGAGATCTTTTATAATTTTCTATCCATTATATGAATCCTACTAAGGCATCCTTATCATGTGATCACCCAACCTCTATGTAACATTAATAAGGAATGGAGAAATCATTACTATTTACTTAAACTAGCCTCATCAAAAGAAAAATTAAACAATTAGCAAAACTGTTAATGACAGAAAACCTAGTGAACATGCATACTCCTAGGAAAAAGGGGGAAACATATACACATACAACTAATTAATGTGTGTAATTTTTCACTTACAAATTGAATATCATCAGGGACCAGGTAGGTGCAAGCTACCTGCTTTCAGATGCTACTTGGAAGAACAAAGAAGTGACAGGTTAATGGTTTGAGTACACAACTCTGTAATGAATATTCAAGCTCATTAAAACTGGCACAAGTATTGACAGCACAAAGAAGTATGAGAAGATGTTATCAACTGAAAGTGCAAAGTGAGATCAGCTTTTAAATTATGTTTCAGAAACTCCATATGGCCAGTCAAAACAAAGAGAAAACAGTGTTATGTCATATACTGGAGGTTTCTAGTATGGAAACAAGAAGCAGAGGAATTTCTGTGAAAGCTGACACAGTTCCTTAGGGTTTCAGGCCAAAGTACCAACTGGTTTCCTAAACCAAAGAACTATTAAAACAGTGGTTTATACCATGACTTTATGTTGACATGGAGAAAAAAATTATGAAGTCTCAGAACTAAAGTTACACTCAGAGATCTTTTACAATTTTCTATCAATTATATGAATCCTACTAAGGCATCCTTATCACATGATCATACAACCTCTCTGTAACATTAATAAGGAATGGAGAAATCACTATTTTTTACTTAAACTAGCCTCATCAAAAGATGGAAGACTATGCTTGTTACATGTAACATATTGCAGTTGAGCAGACATCCATCCCCACAGGCTTTCATTTTTGTTAACTCTGAAATCTCCTAACAGGATTGCCTTTTGCATCCAACAATGGTTCTGATAGCACCTCCAATTTCTTATTTCTCGAGGTCTGACTTTTTTCAATCATATTGCAAGAATTCACACTCATATTTCTGGTTTAATCTCCTTGCCTTTATCCTTAAAGATAAATGTATCCGTTTCCCTGGTGGCTCAGTGATAAAGAATCTAACTGGAGATCTAACCCATAGGAGACACATGTTGGATCCTTGATCTTGGAAGATCCCACATGCTGTGGAGCAAAATAAGTCCATGTGCTGTAACTATGACCCTGTGCTCTGGAGCCCAGAAGCAGCAACTAATGACCCCACGTGCCACAATTTCTGAAGCCCATGCACTCTAGAGCCCAAGGTCTACAACAAGAGAGGCCCACATACCACAATTGGAGAGTAGCTCTTGGTCTCCACAACTAGAGAAAAGCCTGTGCAGCAATGAAGACCCAGCACAGCCCAAAGTAAATAAATAAATATTTATTTTTAAAGTATGTTATATCATTCAGAATTAGCACAGTTCCAGAAACCATGGAATCAGCATGCAGATCATTCCAGATCATGATTCTATCAGCATTCCAGATCATTCCAGATCAGCATGCAATCCTTGCCTCTAGCACATCTCCAACAACTCTCCTTTTTTGCTTCATTTGGATTTATTCCTATCATTTTTCCAGTCTTTTGTATTTCACACTCATATTTGTATCCTTGGCTGAAGAATTACCATAGCATTTTGGTAATCATTCACAAATTGATCATAATTACTTAGAGGTTCATTACACTATTTTTTCACTTTTACGTATAATGGAAAAAGTTAACTTATAAAAACTGTATAATAAATGGCATGATCAGAATATCCCCTTCTCAGACCTTCTTCACTGCCCCTAATTTTCAGTGCTCATTTGAAACAAGACACAACTAATATTTTAACTCATAAATAAATGCACAGGTCATTAAGCTACTATCATTATATATGATTAAAATCTTGGCATCTTACAAGACAGCATAAATTGCATCATCAGATTAACTGGTGTCATTTGGTAAGTCTGTTAGAAATTGATATGGAGTAGAATCAAGTTTTGAAAGTGATAACAGAATTTTAAAATTCGTCTAACACTATTGCTAAAATAATAATAATAAAACTTCTACTTGAACTAGGTAACAGAAAGTTCAGAAGTATGCATCGTGTCACATTGCCAATTACTTTAAGGCCAATTGTGCACATACAAATTTGGGTAATCCCAAGTAAGAAAACTGGTGCCATCTCATTGATATCTAATTGACTGTGTTATTCAATCAAACCCACAGATCAAGAAGAACCTGAGGTCCAGCACAGCGATGGTGACGAGGTTTTCCCAACGGGAATATTCAGCTACTGAGCCAGGCTCCTGAATCCCAGTGTAATACTCTATTTTCTATCCACATTAAATTTTAAATTCCACATTAAATTCTGTACACATCTTATTTCAGAGTTCTTGTATAAATTGATTAGAGAAGTTTCACTTTTTCAACATTAAATAGTTTATGCTTAATCTTACATCTAAAAACTATTTTCTATATGTTATATCTTTTCTTAATATTTCTAAAACTTTAATTTGTTTATAGTTATTATGCTCATTGTTGCCTGAAATTAACAGTAGGATATATTACCTTAAAGGTTGAATCTGCCTCGTTTTATCTGTGTGGACCTGATAAAGCCATATTTGCTTGAAACTTCAGTTTGCTGATTTATAAAATGAACATGCTGCTGCTGCTGCTGCTGCTGCTGCCAAGCGGCTTTAGTCGTGTCTGACTCTGTGCGACCCCACAGACGGCAGCCCACCAGGCTCTGCTGTCCCTGGAATTCTCCAGGCAAGAACACTGGAGTGGGTTGCCACTTCCTTCTCCAATGCATGAAAGTGAAAAGTGAAAGTGAAGTCGCTCAGTCATGTCCGACGCCTTGGGACTCCATGGACTGCAGCCTACTCGGCTCCTCCATCCATGGGATTTTTCAGGCAAGAGTACTAGAGTGGGGTGCGATTGCCTTCTCCGATAAAATGAACATATATTCACTTAAATTAGAGAACTATAAACATCATGTATGATAAGTTAAAAATGCAAGCATGGTTACTAGCTCCTATTAGATAAATCTCCAAAAAACATATTATTGACATTAAAAATAAATTAACAAAATAATATATTACGAACTTTTTGCAGCCCTACAGGACTATATAAAAATAGTATTTAATTTTTACCAAAAACAAAAATAAAAGATAAATATTGAAAAGAAATAGAAGTGAAATGCTAAGTATACTATTGTATGTGCCTCTTCAAGCACACATGAAACCAAACCACTGTGAACAGGATGGAGCATTTCAGTTGACTAAATGCTCATGCTTGAAATGAATTAGTATAGAGACTCTTAGCCTTTTAATGTTAAACAAAATTATCTCAAGCAATTCTTCTAACTAAAGACTTTCTGAAATGTACCTGTGTGTTTAATACTTGTTTATCCAATATAACATAGCAGAATAGTTGACTGTGTGTTACCCAAAGGTCTCAATGGCCCACCCCCTCTGACTATGTGACTAACATGATTAAGTAAAATTAGCCTTAGAAAGAAATGCACACTCCCCTGCCCCCTGCCATACACACAAGCACAAAACATGACTCAGACAAAGCATGTTGAATTAAAACCTTAATGTGTAAATGTCACTATTTTACTGTTTTTGCAAGGCTTTTTTTTTTTTTTTACAGTTACAATTGATGATACAAAAATGATTACACTTTTTCAAAATCACCTAAAAATTCTGGTCAAACTGTCAGATATGAGTCAAAGGAAATCTTCTCTTATTATTACTCATCTTTCTCTTAATGTGTCTCTCCTTAAGCCAGATATGTGTTTTTGATAGTTTATAAACAGGATTTCTTTGGAGGGAATGATGCTGAAGCTGAAACTCCAGTACTTTGGCCACCTCATGCGAAGAGCTGACTCATTGGAAAAAACCCTAATGCTGGGAGGGATTGGGGGCAGGAGGAGAAGGGGACGACAGAGGATGAGATGGCTGGATGGCATCACTGACTCGATGGACGTTGAGTCTGAGTGAACTCTGGGAGTTTGTGATGCACAGGGAGGCCTGGCGTGCTGCAATTCATGGGGTCGCAAAGAGTTGGACACGACTGAGCGACTGAACTGAACTGAACTGAACTGAAACAGTATTAAAAATTGGTTTAAAGAAAACACAGAAATAGTTCACTGAAGACGTTTTCTCTACAGTGATGTATTCTGCCCAACATTGAACATGGAAAACCTGGATTCTGGCCAGACTTAAGTGCTGATTTTGAATTGGAGAGAAGTGAAGAAAAAAACACAGTGTCTCAACTTATGTATAACACAAAATTAATGCCCACTCTGCCTCCAAACAATTTTTCATAGAAACACAAATATCTAAGGCATATTGAAACATCTCAGAAAAGTGGAAGAGTAAATATAAACAGGAATGTATCATAAACATATTAGGTGAAATTCTTATTCTAGTTCCAAGGAAAATGATATAGCTGGTAATGATCCGAGTAACTTCAAATTCTTCTATTTTAAAATCACAATCTAATAATATGATTCTGCTAAATTAGATCAAAGTATAACAGGTATAGTAAAATGATAGTATTGATATTCTAAGTATACACCAATCTGAGTTGATTGCCTTTTTTCACCATTAATTTTAAAAAACACACAGGCATAGGACACTACAGATAGTCTTACACACTATGCCAATTCCTATGACCCTGTCATAATACTTCCTTGTTGTTCCAGGGACATCCTCTTTCTTCTCTTGGGCTCATCTGACTTCTACACTAAGACTGAACTTCACCTTTTCCATAAAGATGACTCTAGTTATTATTAAATCAAATTGATCTCTTACAGTTCTTTTCCCACCGCCCCCTCCTTCAGTAATGACCCAGGAGTTTATCATCAAATTGTTGTCTGAGTATTTCAGGTATGTTATCTTCACCTAGTTTCTGAGTTCCCTGGGTACCATAATTATATTTTATTTCTTTTCAACATGTCAGTGGTTCATGTATATATTAGCCATAACTACTATGACATATAAGAGTAAACTGTATCAGTAAAGGAGAAGCAAAGAGAATAAGAGTTCAAAAACCAAAATGTGCTGGAGTGTGTCCTGTTTCATATTAGGGACAGAAGTGTGGAAAATGGAGATATGGTTTGGATTCTGGGGAAAAGAATGTTAACCAAACCTCATCATAGTCTGAACGGATGAACATTTCTGGCAGCTCTCCAATTATCTCTACTGTCTACTCCAATCACAGCTTTTTGATTATTAATTTTACTTTTTTACATTCTATATATCAGAAAAGATACTGTAAACAATAGGGAATGCATTCATAATTTCCCTGAGCAAAAAAACTGTTTATTCATTTTTATATCCTGTATCCAGAAGAATTTTTCTCTATTCTCAGTAAATATATCTTGAATAAATAAAAGGATAGATGGATAAATGAGGGAAAAATAGATGTCAATGTCAAAGTGTTTATTCATCTACCTTTGTGTTGACAAACCCAGTTCCTGGGCCAAAAAGCCAAGACGAACCATGATTATGTGGAATGCACTGTAAGCACACAATCTGTTTTATTGCAAACCTTCTAAATGTCAACAGGTTCCACCTGGAATATACAGAACTGTGCAGGGCATGTAGTTTTGGAATTCAATAATGCTTGATGAATATAAGCTTAACTGTTTCTTACCACTCACACAGACTTTTTTGTTCCCTTTAAAAAATCAAAATATAATTTTCTACTATAAAAAGTAGAAGAGAAAAAAATGGCAACCCACTCCAGTACTCTTGCCTGGAAAATGCCATGGATGGAGGAGCCTAATAGTTTACTGTCCATGGGGTCACAAAGAGTCGGACACCGCAGAGCGACTTCACTTTCACTTTCACTTTCACTATAAAAATTAGGTTGTAACATGAAAGTTTAGTTCTCAAAATCTAAAGTTCACTTTATATTTTCAACTCCCTTTAAATACTCTTAAGTAATCCATGTGTTATTAAAACATAGAAATTTTATTTTCCTAATATTTTCCCCCTGAAATATTAACACTGGATTTTATGGGTAAATCATTTAGTATAAATATTATCACTTTAACATAAGCTGGAATCTTTAAAATATTTCCTAAAAACACTAGATTTTAATTTCAAACAAAAGTATGAATACTTGCAGCTGGTATGTAAAATTACCACAGTTTGATTTTTATAGTAAATATTTTAATTTTATTTTTGATTTCTAATGTTTTTAATACAGATTAATTTAAATGTTCCTAAAAGCATATGGAGCATATAAATCCCATAGTAATAAAGAGAACATTTTTGGTAATCTGCATAAAAGTAAATATGCTTTAATGACATATTATCATGTACACTTTAATTTTGGCAGGAAGTGATCTACTCTTGATAGTAAGGTAAGATACTTTGACATCCTTACTTTAAAAAATACCTCGCATGATAAACTAATTAAATTATGTTTCAATAAAAATATAAATTACCCTCAAAAAGTCATAGTTACAAATTCAACTCTACTTTTTAAAAATATCAGTTTTGCTGATGGTTATTTAAAAAAAGAGAGAGAGCAAAATTAAAAATAAGTTAAAAGAGTTAAAATTTTGACTCAGGGCTGGGAGTCATAATGTGGTCAGAAGTGTAACTAGCTCCCTGCACACAAATAAATCCAACATTTTATGCAACACAATAAAATTGAACTGAGGGACAAAAATCCGTGCATGCTAAAACAGTGCCAAACAAGCAAATAAACAAATCTGATTATTTTGTCTGATTTCCCTATGAGTTCCCTTATTACTGTAAATATTACTGGTACTATTTCAGCAATTTGTTTTATTTTTCATGAAGATTACAACAATGGCTTTTTACTTTATATTAAAAATCTTGAATATAATTCATCAGCATAAGCCTGCTGGAGGTATTAAAGAATTATCAATTATCCAGAGCATCTCTAAAAGCTGTCATCAGGATCTCTACCATTTGAAGACTTATTAGGTTCCAGATTTTTGCTTTTCATATGTGTGTTCTTATTTTTTTGCATTTACCTTTTATCTTTGTGTTTTACTAACTGTAGCTTGTTTTCATTGTGCTCTTACCTATAGGAAATACTATCCCAAATATAGATAAAGAAACCAAGCTTTGAAAGGCTTTTTTAAAATAGCTGAATTTTTTTCATCTTCTTTTATCTGGTTAATCTCCTTTTAAGGACCTTTTCATATTTTCAATATGTCATACTTTGACACATCATTTTGAAGATAACAGGTTTGAGTATTATGTGGTAGATAAGTTCAGCTGGCTCCAACATTTAGTTCAATAAAATTACAATTATATCCAGAGCCTCACACATGATCACTCATCCCAGGTAGCCATTAAAAAAAAAGAAAAAAAACACTGCGAAGTCTCATATATGGGATGGACATTGGCAAAGACAACTTCATATAGATTAAAAAGAAAAAAATCTATGCACACCATAAGAAAGAGAACCAAAAAGAAACTTGTACTGATTGTGGATCAAATGGGCCCACCTTCATATATCAGGAAATGTATCTCACTGTGCTAACTGAACTATTTTGAATCCTAGTTGGATACCAGCAATGTGCTAATTGCTGGGTTGACTTTTACATCAATGTGATACAAGTCCTATTTCTCAGGGTTTATTGTCTCTTAGAACTGAACTTCACTTAGAGTGACATTGCTAGACTGCACCCAGCTGGGATTTGTTGACTACTGGTCCACAATGGGGTAAGTTTAACTGAGGATAAGCATTTAGATGCTTTGGTAGCAATTTGACAGTGCTGCAAGATCCAAATGCATGATAAATGAACTAATTTATTAATACCTGAACGGAAGCTTGGTTTTCTCCCATGAAAAAGTTTCATGGGTCTCCCGACCTCCAGCATGAGTTATGGACTTAACCGTAGTCTTTTCACTATACTCCAGATGTACTTAAAATCCAAAATCTGTTTTTGATGGATAAATGATTTATAAACTACAGAATAAATTTTGAAATTAGCTAGTGGTAAAGAGTTGAAGATAGAGTTTAAAAATATAGTATCACTTGATTCATTTTGTATAAAAATTTAAAGTGAATATCCCAAAATTGCTAAAATTGCTCTAAAATCTCTACTTCCATTGTCATAATCCTTATTTTAGAGACTGATTTCTTCTCGCCAATAACGTTACCAAAAAAAAAAAAAGAAAATAGAGATAGTCTAGATATACATCATCCCCTGAGATTACTGTTGTCAATCTAACTTAGATTAGTTAATAAGAAGGAAGGTAGTTCATTTCCTACATTAAAACCTCTGAATATTGTTGACACACTAGTTCCTGTTCAAAATCTGAAAATTGGCATGTAAAATGAATAATCACTATTTCTCTCACTATTTGTTTAATTCTGATTTAGGAATTATAAAAATTACCAATAACAATCCTTTCTATGAGTTGCCTGTATATCCTCTCTCAAACAAAGCAGGATATGAAAATTTTTTTTTGGAGCCCATTATTATTGTGGTACTTTTATATTTTTGCAATGTAATTTTTGAATGGTTGATTATAAGAAGATAAATTTGGAGACTGTATATGAAATGCCTATTTATCACTTTGTTTCCTAGTAATTCACTTTCTATTGTATTTTTTAAAAACATAGATTCATGCCAAATAGGAAATAGAAACAAATTATTAAATTTTAAGATAGTGGTCTTTCATAATAGTTTTAGAGGCACTGTCTTAGAGTAGGTTAAATATGTTATAATCAAGGCAGAAATCTCTATATGAGAGAATCAGCCTCTGGGGTTTACAGGAAGATGATGTCCCTTACTGCTGGCAGGAAAAGGAGCTGTCACTGTCTTTCCACCTGGAAATCAGGTTTCAAGTGGGGTAAAAATGTAGGCTGTCTGATTGGGGAAGGGATTCCAGGTAGAGAGAACTGTGTGGATAAAAGTACCAAGTCAAAAGAGCTTTTGAGACCTATGAAAAGTATCAAGTAGTTCAATATCTCTGAAACATAATGTACAGCAGAGGAGTAGGAAAGAGGCCAAGCTTGATTCTGCGAGGCCTGGAATACACTGAGAAGACTTCAAAATTTATTCAACTGGCAAAGGGGTCCTTTTGATTTTTTTGAGAAATAAGCTTACAATTTTTAGCTGAGCCTTACAAAGTTATATTTGCCAGGAGACTGCTGGAGGTCTAGAGACCCATGAAACTTCTTATTTATGAAGCAGTCTGTGATTAACATATACACATTTCTATATATAAAACAGGTAATCAACAATGACCTACTGTACACAGGGAACTCTAGTCAATACTCTGTAATAACCTATATAAGAAAAGAATCTGAAAAAGAATGGATATATATATATATGCATAACTAAATCTCTTTGCTGTACACTTAAGATAAACACAACTTTACTTGCAAATCAAAATTCACATGTAAAATAAAAACTGAATTAAAAATTTAAAAATAAAAATAGTTATAAAATCACATAAATATATACATTCATCAAATAAAATTTAGAAAAAAATGAGTAAGCAAAAAAGAAAAAATACAGGTCAAAATACAGCCATTTGTAAACATTCACTGGTATAGAGAAGAGACAGTGTGAACCATATACTATCCACTCTGTTTTAAAGACATCTTTGCTCACTTTTTATACCACATTGTTTTTAGTCACCAAGTCCTATCCTATTCTTTGTGACCCCATGGTCTGTAGCATGCCAAGATTCCCTGTCCCTCACCATCTCCTGGAGTTTGCCCAAGTTCATGTCCATTGCATTGGTGATGCCATCCAACCATCTCATCCTCTATTGCCCTCTTCTCTTTCTACCATACACATCAATAAATATGCTTATACATTTTTCTTTTAGTGACCACATAAGTTACCATTATATAGATACACCTGGGAAATGACATGATTGCAATATTCAACATGAAAGGATTAGTCACACTAACATCTGTAGCCATGAGGCTGTCAAGGAGGTAATTACTGTATGTGTTAAAAATTGGGAATGGTACCTCAGTGAAACAGTGAAAGAAGACAGGTTATATACTTTGAACATATTGATTAAAGCAGGCTCCAACTCTTACCAGCTGTGTTTTGGATACATTTTTTGCTTTAGCCTCAGTTTTCTGGAGTTCACCATTATAACTTACATGCTATCTATGAAATACATCCATAAAGATCCAGCACAAAGCCTAACATAGAAGCCACTCAATATTAGATTTTTCTTTGATGATGGATTGATCCTCAAATGTATGTGGGAGATGAATAACATTAAAGAAGATAGATGTCCAGGAGTCAGGTGATATAACTAGGAAGAAGACACTATAAAAATGGAGATTTCAGATATCTGAGTAGGTATAGGGGAAGGCAGATGTTCTGCTAACCAGGAACATGAGCACCCATCCAAGGCTGCACTGACATTCACATATATATTAATGGTGAAGGACCATAATGAATGACATTACTGCACTTCAGCCTACACATATCAGGGTCATCTATACATAAGCCTTCAGTCTCCTTCACTAGCAATGTATTAAACACTCATACGGTGACCCCTAACAATTAACTAAAGTTTCCAAATGAGCATACTAAAGTTTCCAAATGAGCATATGTTATACTCCTTCAATCCACTTATATACTTTGGAATCCTGGTGAAACATTATTAGCAAAAAGAAGCTCACATTTTATATCTAGACATAATCTATGACAATGAAGCCAGGGTTACACATTGTACTCATAGTTTCCATTGTATTTTCTGGCTTTGTGAGGAATACATAAATAGGCCAAGTATCTAGTGATTGCCAGAAAGGTGATCTGGATTGCATAAGAGGAACAAATGAAGACAAATCTATTCCCCTGCTCGAAACGCAACCAAGCACACACAATCTACTGACAGTGAATCAATTCCTTCAGTAGGATTTATGAAGACGGCATGCCTCTAAGAGCTTAGATTTTGTTTAATCCTGTTTAAAGCGTTGTTTTATGTCAAATTCTTTTATAAGTATTATTGATTTTAGGTTTTACTTAGACTACAATAATAACATTGCAGCTTTATCCAAGGATATAGTCTCAAAATCAGGTTTACCAATGATTGGTAAAGAAATTATGAAAAAGTGATTAAAATGACTTACTCCAAACAATATTATTGTGATATCTTACAAAGCATTAGAGTAGAATGTGTGCCCTAGATATTGAAATATGGCCTAATTTAGCACGCAGTTTATTGCTTAAACATCCCTCCAGTCCTTTCGTACTTCGATACCGAACTGCAGGTACACACAGGTGTAAATGACTTTTTAAATAGCCCAATCTAACCTGAGAAGGGAGATGAGATATATGATTTTTCTTGCTTTCTAAAGTAAAAGACTACACAAATTTCTAACAGTTTGATCAAAATCATGGTGAAGAAAATAGAATATTCAGCATTTCAAATTTAATGACTCACATTTTTTTTGGTCATCTCCTTCAATAGAAAATACTGGCTAGCAAGTAAAAAGATGACTTGCAAAATTACATTAGCACATCAGGAGAACAGTTTGTGAGAGATCCCCTTATTAGAACAATACTAGAAAATTATATCCCTTCTTAAAATGTAATAGTACTCATCTGAAATAAGTCATACAGTTTAGTAAATCTGAAATTATCATAAAGCAAAGGCAGCAATATGGCAAGTTTATGAAGAATTCAGAATCAAAATACACAAAAATAGATTAATAAAATTGCTATCATGTTTTCTTTATTTGTAATATCATCAGCATGATAATATTTATCTTGCAACCAATTTCAACTGAAATGAGTTTATAGAAAAATAAAACTGAAATTCAATTAAATGCTTTCATTTATTTATACAAAGAAAAAAAAATCACCTTAAGTGTTTGTTGATCTCCAAAAACTGTATCTGTGATAGGTAAACAAGTATGATTTGGCCCCTGCCCTAGTGAATTAAATTATTTTTATAGTTTTCATAAATTAACACAATTTGCAAACATAAATGTACCTAATTAGGATATTAGAGAAGAAAGGATGGACTGTGAGACAGTACTTATCAGATAAAAAGGCAAAGCTCTATGCTTTGAAATAATCTACTCTAGGCCTTGAAAATAAAGCAAAAACATATACATATTATGTCTAAATAAAGTGAAGGGCAAAGATTAACAGCTATCAAGCCACAGTGATGGGCTTCCCAGTTGTCCTAGTGGTAGAGAATCCACCTGCCAATGCAAGAGACACAGGACATGGGTTTCATCCCTGGGTCATGAAGATCCCCCAGAAGAAGAAATGACAACCCACTCCAAGATTCTTGTCTGTGAAATCCCATGGACAGGAGCCTGGAAGGGCTGCCACCCATGGAGTCACAAAAGAGGCCTGCTTAAAATAGAGACTACACAACACACCAAGAGCCACAGTGGTTAGCATGGGTAGGCAAACTGTAAAACTCAAGGAACGGAAATGTGGCTTCCTTCTTTCTTTTCTAAAAGACAGTTTTCAGTTCTTTATTTATTTTTGGCTGTATCATGCTGCATGTGAGATCTTAGTTCCCCAACCAGGGATAGAGCCTCTGCAAACTTCAGTGGAAACGTGGAGTCATTACCACTGGACCACCAGGGAATCCCCCGACTTACTTTTCACCAACACATTTCTTATGACTGGATTACACAGTAATTCCCCCCACAAACTCCCATAAAGACAAACTGAAGTCCCTGGAGCCACTAAGTGATGTGAGTTAATTAATTAATATAAAACCTAAATGCCTTTTAAAAATTTTTTAAAATAACAAAATAAGGAATAACCTAAATAAAGCTGAGGCGGTTTCTTAGCCAAGCCAGAAAAAGGCAAAACGCAATATGTTCCCATGCTCTTTCTGTCATTTCAGCTTTGTTAGAGTCTCCTTAGTTTGTGGCATTTAAACTTAAAAAAGAAAACCTACAGAGAAAAGAAAATTAACTTGATTGTCAAATTTGAAGCACTTACATATAGGCTCCCCATATCTATACTTCTACACCAATGAAAATTACCTAGAGAAATTCTAGAGATATAATATGCATTTGAAGTCACATAATTAATGCTTATGAGGGAAAAGCAGATACAGAGCAGTCAATCTAATGTTTGGGGGATGATTTTATTGAAGACTTAAGAAAAGGTTTCTATTCATAAGAGCCAAGGTATACATTTCTGATTAAATGGTATATAAAATCACTGAAGAATAATGTCAATTAAAATATTAATACAAATCTCATTATTTAACTTTCACCATACAGAATATGAAATAAACATAATATATAAGAACATACATACATACCATTGATCCACCGAGCTTCTGGATCATGAAGCACAAAGTCTTTCCTGAAGAGGTCTTCTAAAGACAATCTGGTTTCTGATGAATTTGTGAGTTCATCTAAAATAAAATAAATTTTAGGTTAGGCACTTATCTCGTTACTTTTAAAAACTAATGAATTATAATATTTGGACTATTTTGCTTCAAAAACATGTTAATAAGGTAACAATATAAAATGGCAATGCTAATGTTCTTTGGCTTTAGAAGTTTGTTCCATGACTTTATGTTGTGATATATAATACGAAAACAGTGAATTGGGCCTCAAAGGATACATTTTTCACTGTTTAACCATAATCCAGCCCACTATTTTCCAAAATAACTTCAACATATTCTCTCTAATGATAAATTTACAGTTTTGTTGTAAATATCAAAGATGAAGAGGTAAATGTTATAAACAAATATGATAAATAAATCTTCCCAAATTGAAAGGAAGTTCACCAAATAAACAGAATAAATGCCAAAATTCAACAGATAATTGCCATCCAACAAATACTGAGTCTAGGAGTCAAATGCAAAAATTGCAAAAGTAATACAATGCCAGAATATGAATGAAAAGTATGCATTCATATTAGTCCCTGACACAGAAACTAGGTGTACTTCCTTTTTAATAGCCAGGACATGGAAACAACCTAGATGTCCATCAGCAGATGAATGGATAAGAAAGCTGTGGTACATATACACAATGGAGTATTACTCAGCCGTTAAAAAGAATTCATTTGAATCAGTTCTGATGAGATGGATGAAACTGGAGCCGATTATACAGAGTGAAGTAAGCCAGAAAGAAAAACACCAATACAGTATACTAACACATATATATGGAATTTAGGAAGATGGCAATGATGACCCTGTATGCAAGACAGGGAAAGAGACACAGATGTGTATAATGGACTTTTGGACTCAGAGGGAGAGGGAGAGGGTGGGATGATTTGGGAGAATGACATTCTAACATGTATACTATCATGTGAATTGAATCGCCAGTCTATGTCTGACGCAGGATGCAGCATGCTTGGGGCTGGTGCATGGGGATGACCCAGAAAGATGTTCTGGGGAGGGAGGTGGGAGGGGGGTTCATGTTTGGGAATGCATGTAAGAATTAAAGATTTTAAAATTTAAAAAATAAAAAACTAAAAATTTAAAAAAATAAATAAATAAATAAATAAATAAATTCCAAAATCTAAGACACAATTTAAGCACCAACATTAAACACAGCAAGCAAGTTTTTAGATGAAAAAGTCTATAAACAAGTTAGGGATATTTTATTTTCTTTGTAAAACAATTGTTTATTTACTGTATAAAACCATCTTTGTGACCTTTCAGCTGTGACCTTAACTCTTATTGAAAATAAAGTATCAACAATATATGCTAACAACATTAGATATTGTTTTTTAAAGGCTCAGTACTTATTGCAGCAAGGTTTTGCTTCTTCCAGTAGAAAAGCTGGGGCAAAGAATCAATAACTTTAAGTGGCAATTTCCTTCAACATGTGTCAAGCATGTATTTAACCCACAAAATAATTGCTCAGAAACAACTGAAAAATAGATAACAAGTGGAACTAGTGAGAATCATGTGATCCAAGCCTAGCACAAAATTATCTACAAAACAAAATGCTCCACTTGACAGTCTTATATGACAAAATTTAAAATTACCTTATTCATTGAACAAATATTAGGGCTCTTAATTTTCAAGGTGTTAAGTGAAGTAATGTAAGGTGAAGGAGACATATCTATTCCATGTCCCAAGGGCTTCACACAAAGCAAGAAAGAATATGATAGATGTCAGAATGAGGATATGGAGTACTGTATAAACAGAAAGAAAGGAAGAAAAATACCTTGCAAAAACAATCAGAAAAGACTTCAGTGAAAAACAAAATGAACAACTATCAACTATTGCTGGTGGGAATGACAAATGGTACAGATACCATGGAAGACAGTTTGGTGGTTTCTTATAAAACTAAACATATAATCTAACAATTGTGTTCTATGGTATTTACCCAAATGAGTTGAAAACTTACAGCCACACAAAAATCTGCACATGGAGGTTGATGGTAGCTTTATTCATAATTGCTAAAACTTGGAAGCAACCAAGATGTCCTTCAGTAGGTGAACAGATAAACTGTGGTCCAGATGTTGTGATATGCAGTGATAAAAAGAAATGAGCTATCAATCATGAAAATCATGGAAGAATCTTAAATTATTAAGTGAAAGAGGCCAATCTGAAGTCTGCATAGTGTATGATTCCAACTACTTAACACACTGAAAAATGTAAACACTGAAGACTCTAAAAATATCACAGAAAACTAACCAAACTGATCACATGGATCACATCCTTGTCTAACTCAATGAAACTATGAGCCATAACATGTAGGGCCACCCAAGACAGGTCATGGTAGAGAGTTCTGACAAAACATGGTCCACTAGAGAAGGGAATGGCAAAGGCAAACTACTTCAGCATTCTTGTCTTGAGAATACCATAAACAGTATGAAAAGTTATAATGCCGGATACATGTAATTATACATTTGTCCAAATTCATAGAATGTACAAAAGCAAGAGTGAACCCTAAAGTAAAATATGGACTTTGGCTGATAATGATACATCAACATAAGTCCATCAATTGTAGCAAACATATCTTGGGTGGGATAATAACAATGCAGAAGGTTTTACCCAGGTGAAGGTAAAAGGGAAATTTCTATACCTTCTGTTCAATTTTTCCGTGAACATAAAATTTCTCTTGAAAATAAAATGTATTCATTTTTATGTTAAATGACCTGGGCCTTTCAGGTTTCATTTCTGGATCTTTCCTTTGTGGAACTTCCCCGTAGCTCATATGATAAAGAATCTGCCTGCAATGCATGAGACCTGGGTTTGATCCCTGGGTCAGGAAAAATCCTCTGGAGAAGGGAATGGCAATCCACTCCAGTATTCTTGCCTGGAGGATACCATGGACAAAGGAGCCTGGCAGGGTACAGTTTGTGGGGTCACAAAGAGTTAGACATGACTAAGTGACTAACACTACTTCCAGGTCTCAAAATACAGAGAAAGGTAATGGCATGGACAAATGAAGGAATGAGAACATTTTAGCGAAAATGATGAGTGCTTTTTGTTTGACAAAGAAAAAGAGCCATGATTCTATAATTAATTTTCTGTCATAGAAGTTTGGGATTTTAATAAAATGAGCTAATTTTATTAGGATTTCAGAAAATATATTTATTCAATGAGATATCTCAATAAGACCAATTTTGTTATAGATAAGTTTCACAATGTAAAGTTTCCTGAGATTATATAAAAGCACCATAATTTGTCCAATCCAATCCTTTCAATTTTTACATGATTATATTTCATCATCTCTATTTGATAGGCATTTATTTTGCTGATCCAAGGAAATTTATACAGCTAAGAGTGGAAGGTAGGATCTAACTTTCAATGGGAGGGTAGATTATTCTAACACAGTTATTAAAAATGATCCTTATCAACTGAATTGAAAAATTAACTATAATTTTATTCTTAGGTAAATTCCACATATTTTATTTATTGCATCTTTTAGGAAGATATAAAACAAACAAACAAAAAACATCTTTAAAGCAATTATACCACACCATATAATTTTTATTTTCAAGTATTAATAGTTTTTCAAATACTATTTCTCAAACATGCATTCTTTCATATGAGCTTGAATCATATTAAAACCCACCAAAATAGAAATCTTACTAAAATAGCAAAACATATATACAGTGAATTGAAAAACTCTAAACATTTTGTAATATAAAGGTTCTTCTTTCAGAACTACTTAGTTCACTCATATACACTAATTGTTTCATTTTCTACTTTTCATATAGATCCTTTACATTCCTATTGTATTTACTAGTAAGTATATATGTTTTGTGTGGGGTTTCCCTGATAGCTCAGTTGGTAAAGAATCTGCCTGCAATGCAGGAGACCCTGGTTGGATTCCTGGGTCAGGAAGATCTGCTGAAAAGGGACAGGCTACCCACTCCAGTATTCTTGGGTTTCCCTGTGGCTCAGCTGGTAAAGAATCCATCTGTAATGCAGGAGACCTGGGTTCAATTCATGGGTTGGGAAGATCTCCTGGAGAAGGGAAAGGCTACCCACTTCAATGTTCTGGCCTGGAGAATTCCATGGACTGTACAGTCTATGGGGTCGCAAAGAGTCAGACAGGACTGAGTAACTTTCTCTCACATATATGTTTTGTTACTATGAACACACTATTTCCCATTCTTAATCTAAATAACTTTATATACACACAGAGTTAATCATTACATTATTTACCATATCACATTCACTTAAAAATGCCAATGGAAATGAAATCTTTTTTTTTCTACTTATTTAAGTATATCACCTGGAAATAAATTTTCCTTTTCATAAAGTTTAAATTTATACATATATGTATGTACATATATTTACATACACATGGGTTTCCTTAGTGGCTCAGATGGTAAAAGAATCTGCCTGCAATGCCAGAGACCTGGGTTCAATCCCTGGGTCGGAAAGGTTCCTTGGAGGAGGGCTTGGCAACCCATTCCAGTGTTACTACCTGGAGAATCCCCATGGACAGAGGAGCCTGGTGAGCTACAGCCCACAGGGTGCAGAGTCAGACATGACTGAGTGACTAAGCACAGCACATACATACACACAGCACATACATATATAGGGGCTTCCCTGGTGGCTCAGATGGTAAAGAACCTGTAATGCAGGAGACCGGGGTTCAATTCTTGTTTCGGGAAGAGCCTTTGGAGAGAATGGCTACCCAGTCTCGTATTCCTACCTGGAGTATCCCGTGGACAGAGGAATCTGGCAAGCTACAGTCCATGGGGGTGTCAAAGAGGTGGACAGAGTGACTAACACTTTCCACTTTCACATACATATACATATGTTTATATATATATACATACACTTATATGTAAAATATATACACACAGGCATATACAAAAGATATATAAAATTTTCAGATATTACAGATCACATGCAGTTGTAAGAAATACAAAAAGACAGATCCTTTATACCCTTCATCCAGTTTCCATCAATCACATATATCTGCATAATCAATAGCACAAAAAGAAACGTGATATCCTCCATCAACTTTATTCAGATTTCACCAGTTTTGCATGTATTCCTTTGTGTACATGTGTGTATATGTGGCTGTATTTATTTCTATGTAGTTGTATCAAATATGATGAGCATCAGTAAAGACAAAGAACAGTTCTGTCACCAGGATCTCCTGTGTTGTCCTTTTGTCACATAGCCTCTCTCTGAAACCTTTGGCAACCACTAATCTACTTTTTCATCTCTATAATTTTGCAATTTCAAGGGTGTTGTGGAAACATGCATTATGTAAAATTTTGAGATTGGCCTTTTTCACTCAGCATAATTGTTTTGAAATCCACTTTAGTCATTGAGTGTATCAGAACTCCATTTCTTTTTGCTGTTTATTGATATTCCAAGGCATGAATGTACCAGTTTGTTGAACTGTTCATCTGTTGAAGGAAATCTGGGTTATCATTTGTAGTCTGGGGCTACTATCAATAAAGTTGCTATGAACACTATTTATAGGTTTTTATGTGAACATAAATGTTCCTTTCCTTGGGATAAATGCCAAAATATGCAATTGTTGGGTCATATGGTACATATTTTTTTGTAAGAAAAAAAAATCTAGTTTTTCTGCATTCCTGCAAGGATTTTTTTTTTTAATAAGCTATTCTGACATGCGTATAATGAATGCCATTGTGGTTTTAACTTGCATTACTCTGACAGCTAATGAACATCTTTTAATGTGCTTATTTGTGATATTTATATCCTCTTCAGTGAAACGTCTGGTAATGTCATTTGCCCATTTTCTAATCGGATTGTTTTGTTTGTGGGATTGGTTAACTGTTGAGTTTAGAGAGTATTTATATTCTGATACAAATCATTTGTTGATATGTCAACTCAAATTTCCTCAAACTCTCTCGCTTCTTTTCCTCCTCTTAAAAGGGACTTTTGCAGAGGAAAACATTTTTTGTTTTTTCAGTTTTGATGAAGTCTAGTTTATCATTTTATAAATCACACTTTTGCTGGCAATACTTAGAATGTTTCAAGTAACATTGAAGATTTTATTTTATCCTGAAAGATTCATAGTTTTATATCCTACATATAACTCCCTGAATGATCTTGAGATATATTTTGTCTATCATATGAAGAATAATTAGAGATTCATACTTTATTTTTTTTGGCATATTACATGACAACTAACTGTTCCAGCACCATTGATTAAAAGATGTTTATTTCATTTTAGTGAATCATATTATTAGCTTCATTGTCAAAGCAATGTTGAATAATAATGATAAAAATAACAATCCTGTTGTTTTCTTCTATTATGGCAGCAAATTTAATATTTCATTATTTAATATATTTTCTAGGTTATTGGAAATGAATCTCTATCATTCTTAAGTAATTTGTTTTTATTTCTATGACATTTAGAGTTTTTATTTGAAATTATGTTATGATACACTTACAGCCTATTATGTAAAAATATTTTCCTTTAATGTGTTGATATAAAAATTGTTTAAAAGAAATTTCCTTATTCCAACCACCATTATTTCTGTAACAAAATCCAACTGCTCGTGGAAAATTATTATTACTTCTATATTGCTAGATTAATGTTAAATATTTATTTAAATGTTTATATTTTTTAATGAATTAAACAAATGATTTTTTTTATTTTTACTGTACTGATCATTAAACACTTCAATATTTTATTAAGGATTTTGAACTTCATTTATTTTGGTAATCTGAAATAGTTTAATAATTTTAATAGTAAGGATATTTTAACTCCAATTGCCTCTGGAACTTATTATAAAATCAATTTATCAAAGTAATTCAAATTATTGTGATGAAATCTAAAATTTAAACAATACTCAAATATAACTTAAGGATTAATTTATTTGTCTTCATTCATTACTGAGTGAGCTCTGTACTTCATTTATTTTCTGTTTTTTCTATTCTTGGCTCATTTCTTTAAATTTTTCCTTAGCTGTGAGGCACTATCACTGAGGTCTCTTGAATTTTTCAGTCCTAGAATAGAGACTTCTTCCTTCAACACATAATGAATAATTAAGCTTCTGTTTTAATAAGCTTGGAGCCTGGCTTTTATCTCCTATCTCCTTTCATCTCCACATCTCATCATAGTCTTTTGGGGTCTCCATCCTTTGTAATCTTTCAACTCTCTTCCAGATGCTCCCTCAAGTCTTATAGGATATTAGTAACCTCACCTGAGAAGAAACTTAAGCTCTGCAAAGTTAAAGATTTTGACAAAGGTCACGTGGTCAGTAAGAGGCAGGACTGAAATTGGGGCCTACATCTCTTTGACTTACTAAGCTACAATGACTCACAAAATAAGTTTTATTTCCTCATTATCTTTGTGTGAGTGCCTGCTAAGTTGCTTCAATCTTGTCTGACTCTTTGCGACCCTACTGGACTCTAGCCTGACAGGCTCCTCTGTCCATGGGATTCTACAATCAAGAATACTGGAGTGGGTTACCATGCTCTCTTCCAGGGGATCTTCCCTACCCAGAGATCAAACAAGCATCTCTTATGCCTCTTGCATTGGCAAGCAGGTTCTTTACCACTAGCACCACCTGGGAGGCCCCTTATTCACTTTAATATTGTGTTAATTAAGTTTTTTAAATATACAATTTTATAGAGATAACTTTGAGAATATCCTTACTTCTTTATAGCTAAAAGAACCTTTCTCCTAATTGAAATTCAACTGCTCTGTGTACCTCTCCAGACCTTATTAGCATCCTATTCTGTTCCAGCCTGCTCATGAAAGTGCCCATCTATTTTCGCACATAGAGCAGTGTCAGAGCATTCACAAAAAAGTGGAGCTTTTGTTTGTTTCCTTTAGGGAACTGTCCATAATATATCAGCTTGAAACTCCACGTTTACCCTCAGCTCACTGTTGCATGATATTTAGTACTAATATTAGTAGCATCACCTATTACATCTCATCAGCAAACAGGTATAAGTCAATTGAAACTTGATTACTAAGGTAATTTATGTTAGAATCAACTTGAGAAACCTATTTGATACATTTTATTAATGTTATCCCTATTTTAACTACACTGTTGCACTCAAACAGAGAAGCCTGGCTTGCATTCATTGCATGGCTCACACTCATTGCAATCACTCACATTAGACACTGAGAGGGTAGCTTAGAAGGAAATTGGTATTAGACTGTAAATAATTTTAAGAGATGATCCCTCGTGCACAACTCCTTTCTTAGAAATCCTCAGAGGAAGAAATTATGATATCAGTATCTGTTTCCTAATATCAAAAAATATATATTAATTAAATTTAATATTCACCTCATAGACCTTGGGGTTTCCCTCATAGCTCAGTTGGTAAAAGAATCAGCCTGCAATGCAGGAGACCCCAGTTCGATTCCTGGGTTGAGAAGATCCCCTGGAGAAGGGAAAGGCTACCCACTCCAGTATTCTTGGGCTTCCCTTGTGGCTCAGCTGGTAAAGAATCTGCCTACAATGCGGGAGACCTGGGTTTGAGCCCTGGGTTGGGAAGATCCCTTGGAGAAGAGAAAGGCTACCCACTCCAGCATTCTGGCCTGGAGAATTCCATGGACTAATCCATAGGGTTGCAAAGAGTCAGACACGACTGAGCAACTTTCACTTCTCTTCATAGACCTAATCCTCCATTAGTAAGGTAGTGGGTAACATATCTTATCTCTAGTTATTTTGTAACTAAATACACTTCTGCAATGTGTGTGTATATATATATGAGTGTGGGTGCATATTAAAAGTCTTAAAATCTAATATATGTTGATAGTTGCAATTAAAATGTTAAATATTTGCTGACCAAATATTAATAGAATCCTATGATTATGATTATAATTATGAATAGGAGTACAAAGATCCAAAGAGATGCACAATATAACAATGGTCACAAGTATTTAACTAACTGGAAACAGTAATTACTTGTTAAATTGTTACAAGATATAGAATCTTAACTAAAACATTAATCTTTGGCAACAGAATAGGAAACAGAATTGACATTAAATAATTCACTCCATGTTCTTTTCTTTGTACCAGTCTGTCATTTATGATCATAGACTTCTATTGGCATTTCTGTGCTTTCTTCCAAAAATCCAATCTTGTTTTTAAATGGCTTTTTGAAATAAGTTAACTGTATAATCTTAGAAGAGAAAAGAAAGTTCTTCAGTACCAAGCTGAAGAAAAACTAATTTGTGACTTTCAGTATGTGTTTTCTCTACTGAAATTGTGTTAATTTTAATAGGTTTTCCCTTGATATTAGCGGTTCAAAAATATTTCTTTTAATAAATCTTAAATTTGAAATAACGTCATATTAAAACAGTAATAAAAAGAAAAGTCTAATCAGGTACTTATTCAGAATTCCTCTTTCTGCTCATGGCATTCTCTATTTTCTCTGGATGTCCAGTACACCACCACTTTTATTTCCCAATTCTACCTTTAAATCTGTTTTTATTCTTAAAGCTTATTATCATATTCCATCTTTAACATCACTAGAGCATCTTCTAGTGCATTTCCATTTTAAACATTATTGATTGTTTAAAGTTCATGGAAAAGGTAACACTCCCTTCCTTATATAACTAGTTGAAAATACTGAATGCAAATGATAGCAGTCACACCAAATTCCATATGTTTTCAAAATATTTGCTAATTGTGAATATCCTAGTCAGCCTTAAAAGTTTTATTTTACTATTTAACAACTAAAGCACTAATTCCCCTTTGATATTCCATCATTTTCCTATTCTGTTCTTTCACTAGGATGCTTAACTGTGACTCAGAATACTAAAAATTGTCAAAATATATGTTATTTGAGATCCTGAAATATATATTTCAAATTATTTTTAATATTTACTAATTTATTACCAAGAAAATGAACAAAGGATTATCATTTCCAGTTCAGTTCAGTCACTCAGTCGTGTCCGACTCTTTGCGACCCCATGAATAGCAGCACCCCAGGCCTCCCAGTTCATCATCAACTCCCAGAGTTCACTCAAACTCAAGTCCATTGAGTCGATGATGCCATCCAGCCATCTCATCCTCTGTTGTCCCCTTCTCCTCCTGCCCCCAATACCTCCCAGCATCAGAGTCTTTTCCAATGAGTCAGCTCTTCACATTAGGTGGCCAAAGTATTGGAGTTTCAGCTTTAGCATCATTCCTTCCAAAGAACACCCAGGACCGATCTCCTTTAGAATGGACTGGTTGGATCTCCTTACAGTCCAAGGGACTCTCAAGAGTCTTCTCCAACACCACAGTTCAAAAGCATCAATTTTTTGGCACTCAGCTTTCTTTATTGTCAAACTCTCACATTCATACATGACCACTGGAAAAACCATAGCCTTGACTAGACGGACCTTTGTTGGCAAAGTAATGTCTCTGCTTCTGAATATGCTATCTAGGTTGGTCATAACTTTCCTTCCAAGGTGTAAGAATCTTTTAATTTCATGGCTGCAATCACCATCTGCAGTGACTTTGGAGCTGCAAAAAATAAAGTCTGACACTGTTTCCAATGTTTCCCCATCTATTTCCCATGAAGTGATGGGACCAGATGCCATGATCTTCATTTTCTGAATGTCGAGCTTTAAGCCAACTTTTTCACTCTCCTCTTTCACTTTCATCAAGAGGCTCTTTAGTTCCTCTTCGCTTTCTGCCATAAGGATGGTGTCATCTGCATATCTGAGGTTATTGATATTTCTCCTGGCAATCCTGATTCTAGCTTGTGCTTCCTCCAGCCCAGCATTTCTCATGATGTACTCTGCATATAAGTTAAATAAGCAGGGTGACATTATACAGCCTTGACATAGTCCTTTTCCTATTTGGAACAAGTCTGTTGTTTCATGTCCAGTTCTAACTGTTGCTTCCCGACCTGCATACAGGTTTCTCAAGAGGCATGTCAGGTGGTCTGGTATTCCCATCTCTTTTAGAATTTTCCACAGTTTATTATGATCCACACAATCAAAGGCTTTGGCATAGTCAATAAGGCAGAAATAGATGTTTTTCTGGAACTCTCTTGCTTTTTCAATGATCCAGTGGCTGTTGGCAATTTGATCTCTGGTTCCTCTGCCTTTTCTAAAACCAGCTTGAACATCTGGAAGTTCATGATTCACATATTGCTGAAGCCTGGCTTTTAGAATTTTGAGCATCACTTTACTAGCATGTGAGATGAGTGCAATTGTGCGGTAGTTTGAACATTCTTTGGCATTGCCTTTCTTTGGGATTGGAATGAAAACTGACCTTTTCCAGTCCTGTGGCCACTGCTGACGTTTCCAAATTTGCTGGCATATTGAGTTCAGCACTTTCACAGCATCATCTTTAGCTATATATACCATTTAGAATGTAAGTTTGAGGAATAAAAGTATGTACCATTGAAACAGAAGAAAATTACAAGATATGTTCTGGTACAAGCTGCATCTCCTTTGTTTTTTTATTACTAAATGAAGAGGTATACGGAAATCATTAGGCAAGGTAATCAGCTCATTTAATGTTAGCCACTGTCATTATTATTATTAAAATGTTAAAAGGTATATGTCAGTACAAAGCAAATCTGAATTTTGAAATTTCAAAGTCACAAAAAGAAAATGTTTCTCCTCCCTCTTGAGTTTTTGTCTCTTTCATAGTTTCCTTTAGCCCAAATATTACCAATATGTTTTTCTAAGTACCTACCAAAAGTACAGTATTGATTTGTACCTTTTAGGTGAAAAATTTAGTGAAATGTAAAATTCACTTAAAAGTCTCTTTTTTAAAAAAGTTTATTTGAATGAGTCAGGTCTTAGTTGCATCATGTGGGATCTTTGTGAATCATGTGGGTACCTTCCTTGTGGCTTAGTAATTGCAGAGCATGGACATAGTTGCTCTGCAGCAAATGGGATCTTAGTTCCCAGACCAGGGATTGAACCGATGTTCCCTACATTACAAGGCAGATTCTTAACCACTGAACCACCAGTGAAGTCCCAGAAGTCTCTTTTTGCAAAAGAGTATTTGGTTATTTTGAATCTGGATGGTCAAAATTATGGATCACAAATAAATTGTATTATCAGTCATGTCAATGAAGGAAACTTGAAGCAGCTTGTCACTTAGTATTCTGGACACTATTCATCCATTTGAACAAAAGAACAAAGGGAATTAGTGCAGTGCAAGCCATCTGTTTTATAGTCCCAGATAATTACCTTTGTTCCTCTTGGTATGCCAAGAGTTTCCTTTATCTCTTTCTTTTGCCTTTTCCTACTCTAATATTGTGTTGTGGCACTAGCAAAGTTTCTTGAATAAAGAGGCCAGTCAATCCATTATCCTCATCAATTCTATCATCTAGAACCACTTTTAACTCAGATGAACCCCGTATCTTATAAAGTCTAATTATATATCCTCTTCAAATACAATTTACTTCCTAAATCAGACTATCTTTCAATGAATTGTCTTTCCTTCTTAAGTATCACATATTTCCAGCATGTAGCTTTCATGTAAAAAAGCCATGTTTTAATTATAAAAAGTCATTTAAAAATTCAACTATGTGGAAAGTTACTAAATTGTAACTAACGCTGGGTCTATACTGAATAGAATGAAGAGGACAGCTGGCAAGGAAGGTATTAAATATTTACTTAGCTGTCACTCCCAATTCTGCCCCTTTTCACCACCCATGGGGAGAAGTTACAGGAAATTTATGTTGAATACAACATATCAAAAAATGGATTACAAGATATTCGCCTCCTATGATCAATTCATCTTCTCAAAGTCTCCCAATACACAGTTTTGAACGTATGCTCCCACTTTCTATACTCAAATAGGGACAAGAATTAATGCTGAAATAACAGTAATCAGAGCTAAGTGGTTATATTCTAATCCTAGTTAAACCCTTAGTATATGTGCCCTTGGCTAGATCACTCCATCTATTCAGGCAGAAGTTTCTTCATTTGTGAAGAGAAAGGAACACATGTAAGAATTAAAGATTTTAAAATTTAAAAAATAAAAAACTAAAAAAAAAAGAGTTGGACTAAATTACACTACGGATAGTTGTGTTCTAGAGACTCTAACTCTTTTAGGGCAGAGAAAGGACAAGGTTGGATGAGGATTACATGGTTAAAACTCAACTAGAATATCTGTGCTATCAACATATTTGGTTTCTTCATATAGTTTTATTGAACATACCAAACGCACAAGTGTGTGTGCACATACATGCACACACACACATGCACTCACACATACATACACACTGTGGCAAAGAAAGTAGCTTGCGTCTCTAAGATGCCCTACTGCTGCTGCTGCTGCTAAGTCGCTACAGTCGTGGCTGACTCTGTGTGACCCCATAGATGGCAGCCCACCAGGCTCCCCTATCCCTGGGATTCTCCAGGCAAGAACATTGCAGTGGGTTGCCATTTCCTTCTCCAATGCATGAAAGTGAAAAGTGAAAGTGAAGTCGCTCAGTCGTGTCCGACTCCTAGCGACCCTATGGACTGCAGCCTACCAGGCTCCTCCATCCATGGGATTTTCCAGGCAGGAGTACTGGAGTGGGGTGCCATTGCCTTCTCCGTAAGATGCCCTATGTTCTGTTATATTTTGTACTAATTCTCCTTATTTTCAGCAGAGACTCTAAGTGTTCATCAAATAAGGTACGGTATCCTTAGGTTCTGAAGGATTTATTAAATTCCACCTCAAACTTATCATCTCTTGAATAAATAAATCAAGAACTTTAGGATTTACTCATAGGTTTAATTAGTCAAATTAGTCAGTTTATGGAAAGTGCTAATCATTCTCTAACCTCTTTTTGAGACTTTTCCCAAATTAAATCTCCTGAATTTGAGTAGGAAACCTAAATATGAAAAATTTACTTGCATAAAGGCCTTTCACATAGTGAGAAATAAAGGCAAATTACAGACTGATACATATATACACATAACACACACCTCACACACACTTATACACAAACATGTATGCACACACACACACACATTAGAATGAAGTCTTCTTTTTATCCTAGAGTGATATGGCACTACTTTGGGCCTTTGAGCTCTTATATAACCAAGTTTAAATTGCTTCTTCAAGAATACTTTGTTCAGTGGTATCACCATCTGCAAATTTTTGTTCCAGATCTACATGGCTCTACAGGAGAAGTTAGCAGTACTTAATCCATGGACAACTAGTGGACAGCAGTCCCAAAAGTCAAAACTACATTCATAATACTAAGATATATCTTTCTTTAAATTGGGTTGAACACACCTGGAGCAAAACCAAACTACAGGTATCTCATTGAGAGTCAACACTATGGCATCAAACTATACTGTCATCATCCTGTTCTTTATACAAATACTCAAAAAAATGCCTTAAAAACTCTATTCCAATGAAGAATTTCCTAAATACAGTTCTAAAAATTATTCATTGTATTCAGTCTCAACACTTGAGATCCTTTTAATATTTGTGTGGTGAAAATGGAGTTATATCCCCTACCCTTGCCCCCTCAAAACACATCCACTGCCTAACAACATGACAGTTGTTCCAAAGAAATGCATGTGGGCAGTTGCTTGAGTTATGAATTGAAGTGTTGTTCCTTTTTTTTTTCTTTTTTCCGTAGAACATCATTTCTAGTGGGAAGAATGAAAACAAATTTTAATTATTTAGATTTAAGTATCAGGCAAATGTTTTCCTCAAAATAAACAAAATGAGTCTCTCACTTAAAAAACACAACTGTTTGTATTTGCCACAAACTATAAAATTCAAGCTTTCAAGTAAAACTTGTCTTCTCCACCTTGAATTTGACCACTTTCCAATACTCCTTCAGTGAGAATTTTCCAATTATACTATCAGTGATATTCACTGTTTTTTTAACACTATGCAATAAACTCTACCAACATTTGGAAGGTCTGTATAACTCAGTGAACTAACATTTTTCAAGTGACCGATACATAATGGTAGAGAACCATGCATAGGAAAAAGATCCTTTTAAGGTGCTAAATGGACCAATGGATTTTAAAAGAGTACTGACATTTTGTTGATATGGCTTCACGCTTCACACTGTAACTAACCATTGAGAATTTATCACTTAGTTTTTTAGAATCTACCACGTTTTCAAGAAGTATCAAGGAAAGGAATCTACAATTATGTGAAAAAGCTATTAAAAAAATTTATCAGGTTCTAACTAAATATCTTCATGAGGCCAGAAGTCGTTCATATACTTCAATTAAAGCAACTTATTGCAAAAGAATTGACAAAAGAGTACATAGGAGAATCCTCAGAATTCTATTGAGCCAGATATGAAATATTTGCAAACACATAAAATAATGACATTCTTCTCACCAATGTTTGAAAATATAACTATTTTTCATTACATATTATGTATATTTACATGTAATAGCCTTATTTTGCCATTTTAAATAAATTAACATTTCATAAAAATTCTGATAAATTATTTTTAAATTTCTAATTCAGATAATATATATAGGTATAATTCAAATGCCTAAAAGAATTTTTGTATACTAAGCTCTCCTATGTGTACTTTTTTGTGTATTTTATTAAGTTTATTTTATCATCATTTCAAACTTCTAAGGTTATGGCTCAATGAAGACCTGACTAATTAGAAATTCACCGCAGATGGTAACTGCAGACATGAAATTAAAAGATACTTGCTCTTTGAAAGAAAAGCTATGGCAAACCTAGACAGCATACTAAAAAGAAAAGGCATTACTTTGCCAACAAAGATCCATATAGTCAAAGCTATGGCTTTTCCACTAGTCATGTATGGATATAAGAGTTGTACCATAAAGAAGGCTGAGCACTGAAGAATTGATGCTTTTTAAGCATGGTGTTGGAGAAGACTCTTGAGAGTCCCTTGGACAGCAAGGAGATGAAACCAGTCAATCCTAAAGGAAATCAATCCTGAATATTCACTGGAAGGACTGATGCTGAAGCTGAAGCTCCAATATTTTGGCCACATGATGTGAAGACCTAACTCAGAAAAGTCCCTAATGCTGGAAAAGATTGAAGGAAGGAGGAGAAGGAGACAACAGAGGATGAGATGGTTGGATGGCATCACTGACTCAATGGGCATGAGTCTGAGCAAGCTCCAGGAGATGGTGAAGGATAGGAAAGTCTAGTGTGCTGCAGTCCATGGGGTCACAAAGAGTCACACATGACTAAGTGACTAAAAAACAACAAGATTATAGTATTATCCTAGGTCTCTACAGATACAGAGCTTCTTGATTTGGTAACAACATTAGATTTAATTATTATACTATATTACATTATTATTTATTATGTTCAGCATCAAGAACTTCTCTGAACTATTTCTCTGATATTCTCTAATTTTTAATACAAGAGTGAATGGGTGCATTATTTGTCACTACTCAATATTTAGTGGAAACTAAATATTGTATTGGTAGTATACGGATAGTGTAAACTATTTGTACTGATAGTATAAACTATCATGCATCATAAAATAAGTGGAGGAAACAGTACAAATAGTAAAGATATAAAACCTATGCTTGATGGTTTCAAATATAACAAGGAATTTGGGTTGATCCAAAATGACAGAGGCTAGTTGCATATAAGTTGTATAAGTAAAATTTGTTATTAGAGTGATCAATGCACATAAAGAAGTAGGCTGCTCAAAAACACAATTTCCCCGCCATAACATTAAAAAAAAAAAATCTAAGCAAAGCTATCAAAATAAACTTTGTCAGTAGTCTAGAAAACAGTCAAATGTTTATAAAAGTCAAGGAAACTCTGAATCAATAAAAATAACATAAAAGTTTGTGGAATATTTATTGGCCATTACCCCCATCCCCTCATGGTCTTGGTGGCAATCTTTGAGTCAAGCGCCTGCATTTGAAGTATGGTTCTGATTCTAGAAGGAGAAAAGTACTTCTTATTCCCAAATAACTGTGCTTGCCTGCTCTAAACTGTCTTAACTAATACAAGCACTCATTTTTGTTATATCTGATTCAGAACATTCAGGGCAGCAAAGTGAATGTTCCTCACAACTGTCTTTAAGCAAATGAACAGGCTATAGCTACATGGGGAAAAAGAAACAGTTAAGATATGACACGGAGAACCAAAAGTTGGGAGGGAAAGTTGGAAAACTACTTTTTCTGGAGAATTATGAATTCAAAACATCCATATGCACACTATAAAAAGATCTGAAAAGACCCTAAGTTTTCACCTCTGGCTAAATTCTAGGCTCAGTACAAGCATGAAGTGAAGGCTAAAGTAAAAATTCAGATGATCTGAAAAAGTATCCCAGCACAGGACTAATTTGAAAAGAATGAGAGTGCATTTTTGTCCCCTCTTAAAAAAAAAAATTTTTTTTTTCTTTCTTTTTCCCCCTGCCTGCCCAAATTTCGTGATTCCTAACATTCAGTGAAATATTTGAAAAAGATTAACTGTATATAAACTAAAGGAATAGAGACTTCAGAGATTATTCATTACAATGAATACTGACTTCCCCAATTTGATACATCAATATCAGTAAAATAATCAGTATATCAGCATCATCAATCTCTTGATCTATTAATCTATATATCACTACATCCAACTACACCAGGATACATTCTTTTCAAATACATGGAACATTCTTCAGAACAGACCATATGTTTGATCACCAAACAAGCTTCAACAAACTTAAAAATATTGTAATTATTCAAAATATGTTTTCAAAATGAGATAGAGTAAAAGTAAAAACCAATAGCATAAAGGAAACTGGAAAAATCACTTGTATGAGGATATTAAGCAAGACACTTTTAACAAGCAGTATTTCAGAGAAGAAATCACAAGGGAAATTAGGAAATACTTCGGGACAATGAAAATGAAAATACATTTCACAACAGTGAAGTATTACTAAAAGAGATAAACAACTCCATTAAAAAAGAAAGATCTCAAATCAATAACCTAATTTTGCATGTAAAGAAGTAGATAAAGAACAGCAAATTAACTAGAGTCTAGTAGAAGACAGTAATAAAATATTAGAGTGATTATAAATGAAATTAAAGAATAAAAAATCAATAGAAAGAATCAATAAAAGCAAAAGTTTGTTCTTTGAAAAGAACACAATTGATCAAACTCTACTTAGGTTGACTAAGATATAAAAGAAGGAAGACGCAAGTAATAAGTCACTTATGAAACTTGGAGCATTACTAAAATCTTATAGAATTTAAAAGGATAATGAGAAAGTACTTTGATCAATTGTGTGCTAACAAATTAAACAACTTAAACAAAATGGACACATTTCTAAAAACACCCAAACTACCAAACTGACTCAAGAAGAAATAAGAAACCTGAACAGAGCAATTTCTAATAAAAAGACTGAATTCATAGCCAAAAACAACCCAACATGAAAAATCCAGGAACAGATGGCTTTATTTGTAAATTCTACCAAATATTTAAGAAAGAATTAGCTCCAATTATTCCCAAACTCCTCCAAAAGATAAAAAAGGAAGGAAAACTTAATAACTTATACTGTAAGGTTAGAAATGTCCTGATCCTAAGCCAAAAAGAACACATGAAAAAAAATTAACATTCCCTAAGAAAATAGATGCAAATCCTTCAATGAAATACGAGTATCAGATGGCAGAATTGTTTTTTTAATTGCCAACCATACTCTTTAGCATATCAAGAGGATTATGAATTATTAACAAAGAGAATTATTTCAAAATGTAAGGTAACCTGATCAAAAAAAAAGCAACCAATGTATTACATTAATAGAAAAAAAGGAGGAAAATTGCATTATCATCTCAATTGATGATAAAAAGCATTTGAAAAAATTCATTATTTTTTCTTTTAAAGATGTTTCAAAAACTGGGAATGGAAGGAAACTTCAACAGGAAATAAGGTCTTTATGAAAACCCGACAGCTAAAGTAGTAGTCAATGTTGAAAGCTTTCCCTCATGATCAGGAACAAGAAAATGATTGCCAATGTCACCACTGCTATTCAAAATTGTACTGGAAATTCTAACCAGAATTCTAGCCTGGCAGGAAGAAGAAATAAAGGACAGCTAAATTGGAAATGAAGACACAAAACTATGTCTATTCATAAATGTCATTATATTTGACACAATATCTGTCACAAAAATGACACAAATATCTCTCCACTATATATATAGAAAACCCAAATAATATACAACAAACTTCTATAGTTAATGAATAAATCTGTGTTTACCAACACTCAAAATTCAGTTGTATATCTCTATGCCAGCAATAAGAAGTCAATTATACTTAAAATCACATGCAAAAAAATAAAAACATAGGAATAAATTTAACCAAGGATGTAAAGAATTTACATTTAAAACTATAAAACACTGATGAAAGAAGTTATAGATATAAATAAATGAAAAGACAACTGTTTTTAATAATTGCAAGAATATTTCTCAGTTGGCAATATTACCCAAAGTGATCCACAGATTCAATTAAATCAACATCAGAATCACAACTGCCTTTGTTTGTTGTTGTTGTAGTAAAAATGGAAAAGACAATTCTCAGATTCATATGGAATTGTAAAAGACTCCAAATAGGGAAAAAAATAAAAGAGAAAACAAAGTTGGAACACTCATATCTTCTAATTTCAAAAGTTATTATAACACTAAGTACTCAAAACCATGATGATACTGGTTAAGGTTAGAAACAGACCAATTGATTAAAATTGCAAATCCTTAAATAAACCAATATAATCAACGAGAGTGAATGATAATCAACAAGGATGAAAAAAAATTCAGTGGGTAAAGAAACAACAAATGTTTCTAGGTGAAATGTATGTTCACATGTAAAAAATAAAATTGTACCCTACCTCACATCATATACAAAAATTAATTCAAAATCAATCAATGCTCTAATTATAGACATGAAAACCAGAAACCTCCAAAAAAAAAAAAAAAACCAGGTAAATCTTTATGGCTCTGTATTAGTAATGGATTTTTAGGTATGATACCAAAATCATGAGTAAAAAAGAAAAATAAAGTGAATTGCATAAAAATTTAGAAACTTTGTGCATCAAAGGACACTGTCACAAAAGTAAAGATAACCTACAGAAGAAAATATTTGCAAATTATATATCTAGCTAGATATTAGTATCTAGAATATGTAACTACAACTCATCAACAAATCACAAAAAGTGATGAAAATGTGTTCAAAAGATTTGAATAGGCAGTTCTTGAAAGAAGATATACAAATGGCCAATAAGTATATGAGAAGATGCTCAACATCACTAATCATTCAGCAAATTCAAATTAAAACCACATGAGATGCAACTTCAGAGCTCTTGGATGATGATCACATAATAAATGGAAAATATCAAGTATTAGTGAGTATGTGGAGAAACTAGAACATATGTATATTGTTGTTGGAAATGTAGATGGTTTGGTTGCTGTGGGAAATAATCTGGTAGTTTCTCAAAAAGTTAAATATGAATGAATTAACATATAATCTCACAATTGTATTCCTGGATGCATACCCATCAAATTATTGAAATGAAAAAAATTGGGAAAAAAAAAATCCATGTAAGCACATGGTCATTCCCAAGAGCCAAATGATGAAAACATCCCAAATTTCCATCTGTGGATGGATGAATGGATGTGACAATGTGGATGGACTTCTAAAATATTATGTTAAATGAAAGAACTCAAACTAAAATGGACATATATAGTTTGATCCCATATACATGAACTATTCAGAACAAGTAAACTGATAGAAACTGCTAGACCAGTGATCGTCAGGATCTGGACAATTGGAAAATGAAGAGTAACTTATTAGTGGGCACTGGGCTTTCTTTTGGGTGATAACATATTTTGGAATAGACTTGGTGATTACATACATTGTCAATATACTAGATGCCATTAAACTGTTAACTTGAAAGTGGATAATATTATGGTATATGGAATACCTCATATGGAAAAGTAAAATCATTGGCCTTGTTTGCTAATACTGTAAAATTGCTGATCAGTGCAGTTCAGTTTAGTACTCAGTCGTGTCTGACTCTTTGCAACCCCATGGGCTACAGCAAGACAGGCCTCCCTAAAGGCTGATTTCCTTTAGCATGGACTGCTTGGATCTCCTTTCAGTCCAGGGGATTCTCAAGAGTCTTCTCCAAAGCCACAGTTCAAAAGCACCAATTCACCAGCGTTCAGCTTTCTTTATACTCCAAATCTCACATCCATACATGACTACCGGAAAAACCATAGCATTGACTAGATGGACCTTTGCTGGCAAAGTAACACCTCTGCTTTTTAATATGTTGTCGCAGTTCAGTCAGTTCAGTCACTCAGTCATGTCCAACTCTTTGCAACCCCATGAATCACAGCACACCAGGCCTCCCTGTCCATCACCAACTCCCAGAGTTTACCCAAACTCATGTGCATCAAGTCGGTGATGCCATTCAACCATCTTATCCTCCATCGTCCCCTTCTCCTCCTGCCTAAAGTCTTTCCCAACATCAGGAGCTTTTCAAATGAGTCAGATCTTCGCATGAGATGGCCAAAATATTGGAGTTTCAGCTTCAACATCAGTCCTTCCAATGAAAACCCAGGACTAATTTCCTTTAGGATGGACTGGTTGGATCTCCTTGCAGTCCAAAGGACTCCCAAGAGTCTTCTCCAACACGACAGTTCAAAAGCATTAATTCTTCAGCGCTCAGATTTCTTTATAGATCAACTCTTACATCCATATGTGACTAATGTAAAAACCATAGCCTTGACTAGATGGACCTTTGTAGACAAAGTAATGTCTCTGCTTTTTAATATGCTGTCTAGGTTGGTGATAACTTTCTTTCCAAAAAAGTAAGCATCTTTTAATTTCATGGATGCAATAACCATCTGCAGTGATTTTGAAGCCCTAAAAAAAAGAGTCAGCCACTGTCTCCACTGTTTCCCCATCTATTTCCCATGAAGTGATGGGACCGGATGCCACGATCTTAG
The DNA here is from genome assembly GCF_042477335.2 of Ovis canadensis. Classification (NCBI taxonomy): domain Eukaryota; kingdom Metazoa; phylum Chordata; class Mammalia; order Artiodactyla; family Bovidae; genus Ovis; species Ovis canadensis. The sequence goes on along the minus strand of NC_091246.1, from coordinate 186,035,509 downwards.
TTTTCTGAATGTTGAGCTTTAAGCCAACTTTTTCAATCTCCTCTTTCACTTTTATCAAGAGGCTCTTTAGTTCTTCTTCACTTTCTGCCATAAGGGTGGTGTCATCTGCATATCTGAGGTTATCGATATTTCTCTCGGCAATCTTCATTCCAGCTTGTGCTTCATCCAGCCCCGCAGTTCTCATGATGTACTCTGCATATAAGTTAAATAAGCAGGGTGACAATATACAACCTTGACGTATTCCTTTTCCTATTTGGAACCAGTCTGTTGTTCCATGTCCAGTTCTCACTGTTGCTTCCTGACCTGCATATAGGTTTCTCAACAGGCAGGTCAGGTGGTCTGGTATTCCCATCTCTTGAAGAATTTTCTACAGTTTGTGGTGATCCACACAATCAAAGGCTTTGACATGGTCAAGAAGGCAGAAATAGATGTTTTTCTGGAACTCTCTTGCTTTTTTGATGATCCAACGGATGTTGGCAATTTGATCTCTGGTTCCTCTGTCTTTTCTAAAACCAGCTTGAACATCTGGAAGTTCACAGTTCACGTATTGCTGAAGCCTGGCTTTTAAAATTTTGAGCATTACTTTACTAGAGTGTGAGATGAGTGCAATTTTGTGGTGGCTTGAGCATTCTTCGGCATTGCCTTTCTTTGGGATTGGAATGAAAACTGACCTTTTCCAGTCCTGTGGCCACTGCTGAGCTTTCCAAATTTACTGGCATATTGAGTTCAGCACTTTCACAGTGTCATCTTTTAGGATTTGAAATAGCTCAACTGGAATTCTATCACCTCCACTAGCTTTGTTCATAGTGATGCTTCCTAAGACCCACTGACTTCACATTACAGGATGTTTGGCTCTAGGTGAGTGATCACACCATCATGATTATCTGGGTCATGAAGATTTTTTTTTGTATAGTTCTGCTGTGTATCCTTGCCACCTCTTCTTAATATCTTCTGCTTCTGTTAGGTCCATACCATTTCTGTCCTTTATTGAGTCCATCTTTGCATGAAATGTTCCCTTGGTATCTCTGATTTTCTTGAAGAGATCTCTAGTCTTTCCTATTCTATTTTTTTTCCCTCTATTTGTTTGCATTGATCACTGAGGAAGGCTTTCTTATCTCTCCTTGTTATTCTTTGGAATTCTGCATTCAAATGGGTATATCTTTCCATTAGGATGGTCATAATTTTCTTTCCAAGGAGTAAGCATCTGATGATATCCCAGAAAAAGCAAAGTAGGCTGTGAGTCTAGGATCAGAGATCTACAATCCATGAAAAAGTCAAACTATTATGCTCACTTATACAGCAAAGTTTTCCATTTAAGTAAGAATGTTTCCCAAGTCTAGTTTCACTGATTCCACTTTTTCTAGAAAGGTTTCTTAGCTGGAACTTAGATTCATTTGAGCAATCTTAGACCAGGAATAAGAGTGTGAAAAAATAAGCCAAAACAATGAACAAACACTGAAAATTTTCCAGCCAAAATTTCATTTTCCAGAGCGAAGGCAGAGAGTATGATATTATGTAGTTTAAAACACTATTTAACTTAAGGGATTTTTTTTTTAACAGATACTGTATCGTCTCATACCCAATAAATGAACTCTGGAACGCAGTGGCTTCAGTTACACTTCAAAACCAAAGGACTGGATGCTGAAGTCCCTGGTAAATAACAGCATATTAAAATATCCCCTTTTACAAATACAGGGGGAAAATTTATGTTAATTTTTCCAGGAGGAGGGGCAACTGGATGCAACTCCTTCTCATAAGGAAATTGCTTCATAAGCACTATTTTGATCCCTCATTTTCAGAGGTCAGGCTATTATACCCCTAAAGTAAATATTTCTATTAGAAGCAAGTAAATAAAAATATGACAACATAGTTAAAGTTATACAGTGACATGTAAATATTTTTTATACAATGCAGTCTAGGAAAGAAAAGGCTCACTTATATTTTATCATGTCTATTTTAGATTTCAGAAAAAAATTAACAGCTGAAAGAGAATATACATGTGTATTTTTTAATCAACCACTTGTTAATTTTCCCTACCTAGTTTTGGTCCCACTTTCAGCTTAATTCATTCTTTGCTTTGTATTCCCTTATAGAAATACACAGACTTAATTAAATTATTAAAAATAATGAAGGTTCAGAATAAAGCATAGTTCATTTCTCTATTTTTTTCTGATATGTTCCTTGCCCATACAGTCCATAGACTTTAACTTTTATTTCAAGTTTAAGACAAGTGCTAGAGCCAAAAAGACCTGGAGTAGCAACCCGACTTCCCCACATTCTAATTGTGTGACAGACAATTTACTGTAACTTGCAAGACTCAGTCAAATAATGTAGAATAGATAAATTAATAGTATCTATTTCATGTTAGTGGTATGAGCATAAATAATTAGTACATTAAAAGTACTTAAGAAAACCCCTGGTGGGGGAGTGGTCCTAAGATGGCAGAGGAATAGGACAGGGAGACCACTTTCTCCCCCACAAAAACGCTAAGCAAATACCACAAAACAACTTCTGAACACTGGCAGAGGACAGCAGGCACCAAGAAAGGCAGTCCATTGTCTTCGAAAGGAGGTAGGACAAAATAAAAAAGATAAAAAGAGAGACAAAAGAGTTGGAGATGGAGACCCGTCCTGGGGAGGGAGTCATACAAGTGGAGAAGTTTCCAAACACCAGGAAACCCTCTCACCAGCGGGTCTGTGGGGAGTTTTGGAATCTCAGAGGGCAATATACCTGGGAGGAAAAAATAAATAGATAAAACCACATATTACACGTCTAACAGCAACTCCCAGCAGTGAAGTAGCCCAGATGTTCACACTGGCCACCAGCAAGCAGGGCCTGAACAGGGAGGCATGGGCTGCATTGCTTAGAGTAAGGACTGGGCCTGAATGCCCTGAGGGCAATCTGAGGGAGCTAACAGGAGATAGCAACCCAAACTGTGAGACAGCTATAGAGAGAGAGTGAGAAAAAAAAGAGAGAGAGAGAGACAGAACTTTCCCCTGAAAAGCTCTAACCTAAGGCACTGCTGGCCCGCTCACAGAACGAAGGCCTGAGCAAATACCAGAGGAGAGCTAGCCAGCGGCAGACCAGCCCATCCCCCGCCAGAGGCAGGGAGGCAGGGAGGCAGGAGGGCAATAGTCAGAGCCAAAAGGCGAGGGACAACCTCGATCCCAGAGACTGGATCCTCTACCAAACTGCATGCAGGCTCCCAGTTGCAAATCAAGTCTTCCTGGGATCCTAGACAGTTGATATTCGCCAGGAGGGTCGCAGCCATACATACGCTCCCCAGAGGAGATACACAGCACAGTTGAGACGGCGCTGCCACTGTGCACCCAGGAAACCAAGCAGCTGGAAGGAGGGAGGTGATAAGATACACGCCCACCTAGGGAGTGTGCTCACCAATCACCTGGTCACCTGAGCTGCTCAGACCTGGGAAGGGCACAAAATGCAGGCCTAACTGAGTCTGTGCCTTTGTGTAGTACCCAAGAACCTGAACCTCCATGGCTTAGACCTGGGAAGTGCATGCAACCCAGAGCCTGCCTTAGACAGTTCCCATGCATAGCAACCTGGAACCTGGGCAGTGTAGACCTGGAAAGCACACACACTGTAAGCAGGGGCAAACCCAATGTGGCCCAGACACTGGGAGCACTCCCTACACATGCCAGTGATATTTCTTTGCAGTGTTCCTCCCTATCCACAGCACAATTGAACAAGTGAGCCTAAATAAATGATCACCTTCACCCCCTTCTGTCAGGGGGGAAGTTAGATTCTAAAGAGACTTGTAAACAGAGGAAGCCAAAATAAACAAAGAAGTGAAGTGAAGTTGCTCAGTTGTGTCCGACTTTTTGCGACCCCATGGACTGTAGCCTACCAGGCTCTTCTATCCCTGGGATACTCCAGGCAGGAATACTGGAGTGGGTTGCCAACAAAGAAGAGGGAACTGCTTTGGAAGTGACAGGAGCAACAGATTAAAACCTTGTAGTTAGCATTGGCTACATTGGAAGGGACCTATAAACCTTGAGAAGTAGTATAAGCTGGAACAAAGAATTATCTGAAACTGAACTGACCCCACACTGCCCTCAACAGCTCCAGAGAAATTCCTAGATATATTTTACTATTATCATTTTTAATGTTTTTATTTTAATTTATTATTCCTTTAATTTTCATTTTTAAAATCTACTATTACCTTGAAAAAAAGACCCTATTTTTAAAGCAAATTTCATATATATATATATTTTTATAACTTTTGAAATTTTGTTTTTGTTTTTTTTTTGATACTGTATTTTTGAGAGTCTAACCTCTACTCTAGATTTTTAATCTTTGCTTTTTGGTATTTGTTATCAATACTGTACCTTTAAGAACCCAATCTTCATTACGCATTTCTACTTAGGAGTGTGATTACTGCCTTGATTGCTCTCTCCCCTTTGACTTTCCTTTTTCTCCCCCAGGTCACCTCCTCCCTCCCTCTTCTCTTCTCTACTTAACTCCGTGAATCTCTTTGGGTGTCCTGGGCTGTGGAGAACACTTAGGGAACTGATCACAGGCTAGACTGGTTTCTCTCCTTTCGAATCCCCCTCCTCTTCTCCTGGTCACCTCTATCTCCTTCCTCCCTCTTCTCTTCTCTATGGGACTCGGTGAACCTCTCTGAGTGTTACAGACTGTGGAGAGCAAATAGGGAATTGATCACTGGCTTGACTGTTCTCTCCTTTTTTGATTCCCCTGCTTCTCCGCCTGGTCACCTCTTTACCTCTCCTCCCTCTTCTCTCCTCCATGTAACTCTGTAAACCTCTCTGGGTGTCCCCCACTGTAGAGAATCTTTTCACCATTAACCTAGATGTTTTATCATCAGTGCTTTATGGAGGGAGAAATCTTGAGATTACTGTAAGAATAAGACTGAAAGCCAGAGAAGGGAAGCTTAAATCCAAAACTTGAGAACACCAGAAAACTCCTGACTCCAGGGAACATTAATCAACAAGAGCTCATCCAAAAGCCTCCATACCTATACTGAAACCAAGCTCGACCCAAGAGCCAACAAGTTCCACAAGACATACCAATAATACATGTCAAGTTCATGTCAAGACATGTCAAGTTCAACAAGACATACCAATAATACTCAAACAATGCAGGAACATAATACTCAAACATTAAAATACAGGTGGCCAAAACTCACACCAAACCCAATGAAACCTCTAAACTCACTGCGGGACACTTCATTGCACTCCAGAGAGAAGAGATCCAGCTTCACCCACTAGAACACTGAAGCAAGTTTCCCTAACCAGAAAACCTTGACAAGTCACTCGCCCAACCCCACTCACAGGGAGGAGCCTCCACAATAAACAAGAACCACAAACTTCTAGCATGCAGAAAGGCCACCCCAAACAGCATTCTAAACAAGATGAAAAGGGAGAGAAATATTCAGCGGTATAGGAACATGATAAAACTGCACCAAACCAAACAAAAGAGAAGGATGTAGAGTCTACCTGAAAAAGAACTCAGAATAATGATAGTAAAATGATCCAAAATCTTGAAAACAAAATGGAGTTAAAGGTAAATAATCTAGAGACAAGGATTGAAAGGTGCAAGAAAAGTTTAACAAGGACCTAGAACAAACAAAAAAGAGTCAATGACTAATGCAATAGTTCAGTCGCACAGTCGTGACTGACTCTTTGCGACCCCATGAATCACAGCACGCCAGGCCTCCCTGTCCATCACCAAATCCTAGAGTTCACTCAGACTCAGGTCCATTGAGTCAGTGATGCCATCCAGCCATCTCATCCTCTGTCGTTCCCTTCCCCTGCCTCCAATCCTTCCCAGCATCAGAGTCTTTTCCAATGATTCAACTCTGCATGAGGTGGCCAAAGTACTGTAGTTTCAGCTTCAGCATCATTCCCTCCAAAGAAATCCGATGCAATAAATGAGATCAAAAGCACTCTAGAGGGAACCAACAGTAGAATAATTGAGGCAGAAGATAGGGTAAGTGAGGTGGAAGATAGAATGGTGGAAATAAATGAAGCAGAGAGAGAAAAAGAAAAAAGAATTAAAGGAAATGAAGACAACTTCAGACACCTCTGAGAAAATGTTCAAATTCAAATGCCCCAACATTCAAATTGTAGGAGTTCCAGAAGAAGATGACAAAAAGGAAGGCCATGATAAAATACTTGAGGAGATCATAGTTGAAAACTTCACTAAAATGGGGAAGGAAATAGCCACCCAAATCCAAGAAATCCAGAGAGTCCCAAACAGGATAAACCCAAGGTGAAACACCCCAAGATACATACTAATGAAATTAATGAAGATCAAACACAAAGAACAAATATTAAAAGTAGCAAGGGAAAAAACAAAAAATAACTCACAAGGGGATAAGGATAACAGCTGATCTTTCAATAGAAACTATTCAAGCCAGAAGGGAATGGCAGGACATACTTAAAGTGATTAAAGAGAAAAACTTACAACACAGATTACAGTACCCAGCAAGGATCTCATTTAAATACAAAGGAAAAATCAAAAGCTTTACAGACAAGCCAAAGCTGAGAGAATTCAGCACCACCAAACCAGCTCTTCAACTAATGCTAAAGGATTTTCTCTAGACAAGAAACACAGAAAAGGTTATAAATTCAAACTCAAAACAAAAAAAAATAGGCAATGAGATCATATTTATCAATAATTATTTTAAATGTAAATGGGTTGAATGCCCCAACCAAAAGACAAAGACTGGCTAAATGGATACAAAAACAAGACCCCTATATATGCTGCCTGCCAGAGACCCACCTCAAACCTAGGGACACATGCAGATTGAAAGTGAAGGGCTGGAAAAAAAATATTTCATCCAAATGGAGACAAAAAGAAAGCAGGAGTAGCAATATTCATATCAGATGAAATAGACTTTGAAATAAAGGTCATGAAGAGAGACAAAGAAGGACACTACACAAAGATCAAAGGATAAATCCAATAAGAATATATAACAATTATAAATATATATGCACCCAACATAGGAGCACTTCAATATATGAGGCAAATGCTAACAAGTATGATGGCAAGAGATGGAAAGAGTGAACATCGAAATTCTAGGAATCAGCAAACTAAAATGGACTGGAATGGTTAATTTAAGTCAGATGACCATTATATCTACTACAGTGGGCAGGAATCCCTTAGGAGCACCCGTGGCGGATTCATGTTGATGTGTGGCAAAACCAATACAGTATTGTAAAATAAATTAAAGTAAAATTTAAAAAAATAAATTACGCAAAAAGAGACAGTAAAATAATAATGCAATAATATTAATTGAGCAATTTTGTAAAACAATAACGTACTTTAATCATGAAGAATTAACTCTGTAAATGTTAAGTGTTGATTAAAATTAGCAAACAACTTGTGTAAAAAATAAATAAATAAATAAAAAGATGTAATGGAGTAGCCATCCTGGTCAACAAGACTCTGAAATGCAGTACTTGGATGAAATCTCAAAAATGACAGAATGATCTCTGTTTATTTCCAAGGCAAACCATTCAAAATCACGGTAATCCAAGCCTATGCCCCAACCAGTAACACTAAAGAAACTGAAGTTGAATGGTTCTATAAAGACCTACAAGACATTTTAGAATTAACACACAAAAAAGATGTCCTTTCATTATAGGGGACTGGAATGCAAAAGTAGGAGGTCAAGAAACACCTGGAGTAACAGGCAAATTTGGCCTTGGAGTACAGAATGAAGCAGGGCAAAGGCGAATAGAGTTCGTCCAAGAGAAGACGCTGGTCGTGCTCTCTTCCAACAGCAAAAGAGAAGACTCTACACATGAACATCACCAGATGGTCGACACCAAAATCAGATTGATTATATTTTGCAGCCAAAGATGGAGAAGCTCTATACTGTCAGCAAAAACAAGACTGGGAGCTGACTGTGGCTCAGATCATGAACTCCTTATTGCTAAATCCAGACTTAAATTGAAGAAAGTAGGGAAAATCACTAGACCATTCAGGTATGACCTAAATCAAATCGCTTATGATTATACAGTGGAAATGAGAAATAAATTTAAGGGACTAGATCTGATAGACTAAGTGCCTGATGAACTATGGACTGAGGTTCATGACATTGTATAGGAAACAGGGATCAAGACCATCCCAAAGGAAAAGAAATGCAAAAAAGCAAAATGGCTGTCTGAAGAGGCCTTACAAATAGCTGTGAAAAGAAGAGAAGCAAATGCAAAGGAGAAAAGGAGAGATATAAGCATCTGAATGCAGAGTTCCAAAGAATAGCAAGAAGAGACAAGAAAGACTTCCTCAGTGATCAATGCAAACAAATAGAGGAAAACAACAGAATGGGAAAGACTAGAGCTGTGTTCAAGAAAATTAGAGACACCAAGGGAACATTTCATGCAAAGATGGGCTCGTAAAAGGACAGAAATGGCATGGACTTAACAGAAGCAGAAGATATTAAGAAGAGGTGGCAAGAATATACAGAAGAACTGTACAAAAAAGATCTTCATGACCCAGATAATCATGATGGTATGATCACTAATCTAGAGCCAGACATCCTGGAATGTGAAGTCAAGTGGGCCTACTTGCCTTTGACTGTTTGGATCACAATAAACTGTGGAAAATTCTGAAACAAATGGGAATACCACACCACCTGACCTGCCTCTTGAGAAACCTATATGTAGGTCAGGAAGCAACAGTTAGAACTGGATATGGAACAATAGACTCGTTCCAAAAGGAAAAGGAGTATGTCAAGGCTGTATATTGTCACCCTGTTTATTTAAGTTATATGCAGAGTACATTATGAGAAATGCTGGGCTGAAAGAAGCACTAGCTGGAATCAAGATTGCCGGGAAAAACATCAATAACTTGATATGCAGATGACACCACCCTTATGGCAGAAAGTGAAGAGGAACTAAAAAGCCTCCTGATGGGAGTGAAAGAGGAGACTGGAAAAGTTGGCTTAAAGCTCCACATTCAGAAAACTAAGATCATGGCATCTGGTCCCATATCTTCATGGGAAATAAGATGGGGAAACAATGGAAACAGTGTCAGACTTTATGCTTCTGGGCTCCAAAAATCACTGCAGATGGTGACTGCAGCCATGAAATTAAAAGACATTTATTCCTTGGAAGGAAAGTTATGATGATTCTAGATAGCATATTAAAAATAGAGACATTACTTTCCCAAAAAAGGTCATCTGGTCAAGGCTATGGTTTTTCCAGTGGTCATGTATGGATGTGAGAATTGGATTGTGAAGAAAGCTGAGCACTAAAGAATTGATGTTTTTGAACTGTGGTGTTGGAGAAGACTCTTGAGAGTCCCTTGGACTGCAAGGAGATCCAACCAGTCCATCCTAAAGGAGATCAGTCCTGGGTGTTCATTGGAAGGACTGTTGCTGAAGCTGAGGCTCCAATACTTTGGCCACCTCATGCAAAGTGTTGACTCATTGGAAAAGACCCTGATGCTGGCAGGGATTGGGGGCAGGAGGAGAAGGGGACGACAGAGGATGAGATGGCTGGATGGCATCACTGACTTGATGCGCATGAGTTAGAGTGAAGTCCGGGAGATGGTGATGGATAGGGAGGCCTGGCATGCTGCGCTTCATTGGGTTGCAAAGAGTCGGACACGACTGAGTGACTGAAATGAACTGAACAGGTATGAAAGGGGAAATTAACAGTAACACAATAATAGTGGGAGACTTATTACCCCCACTAACACCTATGAATAGACAAACTAAACAGAAAATTAGCAGGGAAACATACATTTTAAATGATATAATGGATTACTTAGACCTAATTGATATCTATAGGACATTTCACCTTAAAATAAAGAATTTCACCTTTTTCTCAAGTGCACACGGAACCTTCCCCAGGATAGATCACATTCTGGGCCATAAATTTAGCCTTGGTAAATTCAAAAACACTGAAATCACCTCAAGCATCTTTTCTGATCACAATGCAGTAGGATTAGATGTCAACTACAGGAAAAAAACGAAAAACCTATTAGAAATAAAAACATAGGGAGACTAAACAACACACTTCTGAATAACCAACAAATCAGAGAAGAAACCAAAAAAGAAATAAAAATATGCATAGAAATGACTGAAAGTGAAAACATAACAACCCCAAACCTATGGGATTCAGTAAAAGCAGTGCTAAGGGGAAGGGTCATAGCAATATGAGCTTACCTGAAGAAACAGGAGAGAAATCAAGTAACCTAACTCTACACTTAAAGCAACAAGTAAAAGATGAAATAAAGCACCCCAGGTTTAGCAGAAGGAAAGAAATCATAAAAATTAGGGCAGAAATAAATGCAAAAGAAACAAAGGATACCATAGCCAAAATAAACGAAGCTAAAAACTGGTTCTTTGAGAAGATAAAAAAAAAAAGAGACAAACCATTAGCCAGACTCATCAAGAAAAAAAGGGTGAAGAATCAAATCAACCAAATTAGAAATGAAAATGGAGAAATCACAATGACAACACAAAAATACAAAGGATCATAAGAGACTACTATCAGCAACTAAATGGCCATAAAATGGACAATTTGGAAGAAATAGAAAAATTCTTTAGAAAGTATAACTTTCCAAAGCTGAACCAGAAAGAAATAGAAAATCTTAACAGACCCATCAAAGCACAGAAATTGAAACTGTAATCAGAAATATTTCAGCAAACAAAAACCCACAACTAGATGGCTTCACACCTGAATTCTACCAAAAGTTTAGAGAAGAGCTAACACCTATCCTACTCAAACTCTTCCAGAAGAGGAAGGTAAACTTCCAAACATATTGTATGAGGCCAGCATCACCCTAATACCAAAACCAGACACAGATGCTACAAAAAAAGAAAACTAAAGGCCAATATCACTGATGAACATAGATGCAAAAATCTTTAACAAAATTCTAGCAAAGAGAATCCAGCAACATAAGATTATACATCATGACCACGTGGGCTTTATCCCAGGTATGCAAGTGTTCTTCAATATCTGCAAATCAGTCAATGTGATATACCACATTAACAAATTAAAAAAGAAAAACCATGTGATTATCTCAATAGTTGCAGAGAAAGTCTTTGACAAAGTTCAACATCTGTTTATGATAAAAAAAAAAAAAACCCTCCAGAAAGCAGGCATAGAAGGAACATAATAAAACATAATAAAAATCCATATATGGCAAACCCACAGCAAACATTATCCTTAATGGTAAAAAATTGAAAGCATTTCCCCTAAAGTCAGGAACAAGACAAGGATGCCCCTTCTCACCACTACTATTCAACATAGGTTTGGAAGTTTTAGCCACAGCATTCAGAGAAGAAAAAGAAATAAAAGGAATCCAGATTGGAAAAGAAGAAGTAAAACTCTCACTGTTTGCAGATGACATGATCTTCTACATAGAAAACCCTAAAGACTCCATCAGATAATTACTGGAGCTAATCAATGAATATAGTAAAGTTTCAGGATATAAAATTAACACACAGAAATCCCTTGCATTCCTATACACTAATAACAAGAAAACAAAAAGAGAAATTAAGGAAAAAATTCCATTCAGCATTGCAACGAAAAGAATAAAATACTTGTGAATAAATCTACCTAAAGAAACTAAAGATCTATATATAGAAAACTATAAAACACTGAAGAAAGAAATCAAAGATGACACAAATAGTTGGAGAAATATACCATGTTCATGGATTGAAAGAATCAATATAGTGAAAATGAGAATACTACCCAAAGCAATCTATAGATTCAAAGCAATCCCTATCAAGCTACCAATGTTATTTTTCAGAGAACTAGAACAAATAATTTTACAATTTGTATGGAAATACAAAAAAACCTTGAATAGCCAAAGCAATTTTAAGAAAGAAGAATGGAACTGGAGGAATCAACATGCTTGACTTCAGGCTATACTACAAAACTACAGTCATCAAGGCAGTATGATACTGGCACAAAGACAGAAACACAGATCAAGGGAACAAAATAGAAAGCCCAGAGATAAATCCATGCACCTATAGACACCTTATCTTTGACAAAGGAGGCAAGAATATACAACGGATTAAAGACAATCTCTTTAACAAGTGGTGCTGGGAAAATTGGTCAACCACTCGTAAAAGAATGAAACTAGAACACTTTCTAACATCATACACAAAAATAAACTCAAAATGGATTAAAGATCTAAATGTAAGACCAGAAACTATAAAACTCCTAGAGGAAAACATTGGCAAAACACTCTCTGACATAAATCATAGCAGGATCCTCTATGACCCACTTCAAAGAATAAAGGAAATAAAAGCAAAAAATAAACAAATGGGGCCAAATTAAACTTTAAAGTTTTTGTACAATGAAGGAAACTATAAGCAAGGACTGCCTTCAGAATGGGAGAAAATGATAGCAATGAAACAACTGACAAGAATTAATCTCAAAATATACAAGCAACTCCTGCAGCTCAATTCCAGAAAAAATAAGAGACCCAATCAAAAAATGGGCCAAGGAACTAAAGAGACATTTCTCCAAAGAAGACATACAGATGGCTAACAAACATGAAAAGATGCTCAAGATCACTCATTCTCAGAGAAATGCAAATCAAAACCACAATGTGGTACCATCTCACACCAGTCAGAATGGCTGCTATCAAAAAGTCTACAAACAATAAATGCTGGAGAGGGTGTGGAGACAAAGGAACCCTCTTATACTGTTGGTGGGAATGTAAACTAGAACAGCCACTATGGAGAAAAGTGTGGAGACTCCTTAAAAAACTGGAAATAGAACTGCCATACAATCCAGCAATCCCACTTCTGGGCATACGCACTGAGGAAACCAGAATGGAAAGAGACACATGTACCCCAGTGTTCATCACAGCATTGTTTATAATAGCCAGGACATGGAAGCAACTTAGATGTCCCCTGGCAGACGAATGGATAAGAAAGTTGTAGTACATATACACAATGGGATATTACTCAGCTATTAAAAAGAATGCATTTGAATCAGTTCTAATGAGGTGGATGAAACTGGAGCCGATTATACAGAGTGAAGTAAGTCAGAAAGAAAAATAGCAATACAGTATAATAATGCATATATATGGAATTTAGAAAGATGGTAATGATGACTCTATATGCGAGATAGCAAAAGAGACACAGATGTAAAGAACAGTCTTTTGGACTCTGTGTGGAGAAGGCGAGGGTGGGATGATTAGAGAGAATAGCATTGAACCATGTATATTATCATATGTGAAACAGATCACCAGTCCAGGTTCGATGCATGAGACAGGGTGCTCAGGGCTGGTGCACTGGGACGACCCTGAGGGATGGGATTGGGAGGGAGGTGGGAGGGAGGGTTAGGATGAGGAACACATGTACACCCATGGCTGATTCATGTGAATGTATAGCAAAAACCACCACAATATTGTGAAGTAATTAGCCTCCAATTAAAATTAAAAAAAAAAAACAAACCAATACCTGGCATGTAGCAAGCAGATAAATAAATGTTACTTATTAAAACAAATTCTCCTCTGACTCTTGTTAAAATCAACATATTAAAATGTGAACTAAATCCATTACTCATCTGATTGGACAACACAAAAATATGAAAATAAATAAGGAAATCAAATTTGACTTAAAAATAGAAATCCAATGATAAAGCAAAGACAAAAAACATTACTCTGACTTTATTAGTGCCAGAGAAAATTGTATTCCATTTAACCTAAGAGATAAATCTATTAGAAAAGCAACCACAATCCATGTTATCTAGGGGGAAACTGCTAAAATCTGTCATTGTTTTCTCTTTGTCAGCCTGATTATGCCTGGTTAATACCATATTCAAATGTGTTCATCTGTGCTGTTCTTGGAAAAACAAGCAAAGACAATTTAGCTTATGCCTATCAATACAACATATCTCCCTTCTTAATTCAACAAAATAAAATAAACAATTTGCATCTTGGTTGATGTTGATGTTTACAAGTGAGTAGTGCAAATCTCAAAATCTGTAAAATATCATTTCCCCCTCATAAAAGCATAATGGGAGACTTTAATCATTGCTTTGACATTTTAAAACACAGGTCAGATGCTTAAATGACACCTTTGAAATTACAGCTGCCAAGAGATTGCTTGCAACAAATATAACATGACATTTTAACTAACTATAACCAGCAGCTATTATTTTCATAGGACATAATAGTAACTAGAATAAATTCATTTTGAGTTTTTGCATAACAATAACAAATCAGCTGTCATTAGTCGAATAACGTACTTAATTTTATCAACTGTTTTCTGGAAAATTATCTTTTTGATAAAGAGGGACAGATTAATCTTGTTAAAGCTTCATTTCAAAGGGTCAAATCATTTTGTTTTTAATTTAATGTCTAAGACAATAGAAAGACCAAATTCTTTGCTACAAAGCCATATTTGCAGGCACATATCAAGGCAAGAACTTCCCTGGTGACTCAGACAGTAAAGAATCTGCCTGCAATATGGGAAACCCACATTCATCCCAGTGTGGGGAAGATCCCTTGGAGAAAGGAATGGCAACCTAGTCTAATATTCTTACCTGGAGAATCCCATGGACAGAGGAGTCTGGCGGGCTACAGTCCACGGGGTTGCAGAGAGTCAGATACAACTGAGCAACTAACATGCACATCAAGGCAAGAAGATGGACTCAAATCAGTCTGATATCAAGGTCAATTTAACCAGTCTATCTGCTGCATATTTTCTGTAAACTAGGCACCTAATTTATCCACATTCTGCTGACCTTGGACTTATTACCTAAAAAACTACTCCATTAAATTGGTGTGTGATGAGTAAATGAGATGATTGTTCACTCTCTTTGGAAAACATACATAAGCAGGTATTTATTCAAAGAAAGGCACTCATCCTTAAAGGCTAACTTCAATTTTTTTCTTTTGCTTATTTTTCACAATAGCTCTGTATACATTTCTTGGGTGGCCTCTACTTCCTTGGTTCTAAATTTTGGCTCAAATGAACTATTTGAGCCTAACTTCATAGATCAAATCCTCATCTGGCATTAAAGATTTACCTATCATCAGCATCACAGTGGCAATCTCAACCTCTGTAAATTTTCTCCAAAATGGAATCTAAATTTATTGCAAAATTCTTACTATTAGAGATACCTTTTAGGGAAAATAAATAAATGTATATGATGGAAATTGACAGTCCTTATTAAGTTACTGTGTTAGATCAAGCAGCGTTCTCATATCTTACACCTTAATACTTGATTTCTTTTACACTCTGATAGACCTGTGAGGATCAACCCAGGTGCACACCTGGAGAAGGAACTAAAGGGAGAAAAAAATTGCCTAAAAGTGAGAGCTAGAGCTGATGATGAAGACACAATTTCAGTACCTTATATGTTTCCTTTAGTCAACCATGAGAGTAAATTAACCTGATGACCCTGTTTTGACACTGACTGATTACAGACATTAATCAAAGGGCAACAGGCCAGTGCCACTGAAGAACTGCTGGAATACAGTTCTGTCCATAGTGGTTATTTTAATATGGCAACAAGACTGAAGAGCTTGATGAATATTCTCTACCAAATACATTCTAATTCATAAAATACATTTCTCTATTTTTCAAAACAGGTCAAAATGGGTAATTATTCCCTGTGTGAAACATTTCCTAACCATGTTCACTGTCATTCTGCATATTAAATATAAATATGAGACTAGAGTAAATGTATAGCTACCTAAAACTGGTTTCCAGGACTTTAAGCATGAACGTGCACCCATATATTTTGGAATATAATTACTGATCTTGTGTGCTTGCTAAGTCGCTTCAGTTGTGTCTAACTCTCTGCGACCCTATGGACCATAGTCCTCCAGGTCTCTCTGTCCATGGGATTCTCTAGGAGCTCTGGAGTGGGTTGTCATGCCCCTCGAGGGGGATCCTCCTGACCTAGGGATCAAACCCACATCTCTTAAGTCTCACGCACTGGAGGCAAGTTCTTTATCACTAGCACCACCTGAGAAGCCAAATTATTGACCTATTGTTACCTATTCTGAAAATAAATGTGGGTATTCTTTCTTTTATTAGTGACTTTAGTGCAAACAAAAAGATATGTGGGTTTAATCAACATATCCAAATAATTATACCCTTTAATCAGAAAAAAAATGAAAAGTTTTGGTTTCAGAAATAGTTACTTATTAAAGAAACACTTAAATGGTTAACCCACTCTTCAAAAATAATTAGGACTTCTTTTCACAAGACAGGGAAGTTGCTGACAATCTTGGAAATTAAGACACCTGTGTCGAATTACTTCTGTAATAAAATTTGCAATCAAACCAAAATTACAATGAACATGTGTTTCTCTGGTTATAGGCTTGCATGTCTTAGCATTAACCTGCAAAATGTGATGCTATTTTGAGCACAACAGTTTCTAAATCATTTCTTAGACTAGATAATTCCTTATATGTTTTCTTCTCCATCTACCCCTCAAAACAATTAAATATATTTCCATTGTAGGAATGGACAGTGAGAAAGTTTACCAGATTTAGTCTGTTACTAAGCAAGCCACTATCATTAGTTGTTTTATTAGATCATAGATACTACAACTGTAATGAACTTCAAGAAATAACTTCAAATATTGGCAAAACATAGATGCCCCTTTTTTCAACAAAACACTTGATATCACAGTGTCACCAGGTCCAATGTGGCTCTCCTCACTACATGACAGGTCAATTAACCAAGGGATGAGATGTTAAGGAAAGGATTAAGACATTATTTGGAAGGCTGGCCAACTGAGAGGATGGCAGACTGCTGCTGCTGCTGCTGCTGCTGCTGCTGCTGCTGCTGCTGCTGCTGCTGCTGCTGCTGCTGCTAAGTTGCTTCAGTCATGTCTGACTCTGTGTGACCCCATAGATGGCAGCCCACCAGCCTCCCCCATCCCTGGGATTCTCTAGGCAAGAACACTGGAGTTTGTTGCCATTGCCTTCTCCATTGCATGAAAGTAAAAAGCGAAAGTGAAGTCGCTTAGCCGTGTGCGACTCTTCACGACCCTATGGACCGCAGCCTACCAGGCTCCTCCGCCCATGGGATTTTCCAGGCAAGAGTACTGAAGTGGGTTGCCATTGCCTTCTCTGGATCGCAGACTAGTTACTCCCTCCCCCCCCAAAAAAAAACCCATTTTATCAAGTTCTGGACACCAGGTTCTTTTATAGAACAGGGTGGGGGGGGGGTGGTGAATGTGAGGAAGTAAAGTCGAAAGACCATTAATGTTGCAAATATCTCTTGGAATGGTAACTGCAGGGAGGGTATGTGTTAATTTCTACCTTCTTGTGGACAACCACATATGGACAGGATCCTGAACAAAGGCACTTTAGTTTACAATTCAGGCAGAGAGGCAGGGTTCCCTGAGGCATGATATTATGTATAAACATTATCCTTTTAGTAACAAAAGTAATGTAAAGCAAAGTGAAGTCGCTCTCGTGTCTGACTCTATGAGACACCATGGACTGTAGCCTACCAGGCTCCTCTGTCCATGGGATTTTCCAGGTAGTAGTACTGGAGTGGATTGCCATTTCCTTCTCCAAGGGCTCTTCCCAACCCAGGGATTGAACCTGGGTCTCTGGCATTGTAGACAGACGCTTTACCATCTGAGCCACCAGAGAAGTCAAAGTTAAAGCAAAAGAAGCAGATTAAATATGGAGTCAGATTTTGTTCTTCCCAGTTGACAAAAGAAGGTAAGTGACTTGCCCAAGGTCATAGAGCTATAAAATGCAAACGGATTTCTGACCTCCACCCTTGCTGGATGGATTGTTCTAGAGTCAGTCCTTTATTCTAAAAAGTCAAGTGTCCTGCTGAATAATTTCACAATCAGAAGCTTCCCCTCCTGAGTGGATTCCTCTTCCTGGTTGAAAGTTACCATCTGTCTGACTGACTTTACCTAGAAAGCTGAGCCTTCAGGACATATTTGTGAACAAAGTGAAGTTTAGAGGGAAGTGTAGCAAATTATTCCCTCAGTCACAGGTTTTCCCTTGCTGGTCTGGTTTAGCACTGCTGAGGTTAAAAAGAGGAAGGTTCTGTGTAATCAGAGTACTAGTCTGATCACAGATAAACATAAGCATATATGCGTGAAATCAAAAGTCCACACTAATGGTCTCCATGTACATGCTAGCCCTCAGAACCAGAGGTTAAAAAAAAAACACCTCAGTTTTGTTTGGTTTCTGTTTGTTTCCTGTCTAATGAGGGAGGCAAGACTAGATAACTTATGGGAGTACTTCCAGGCTTAGGACTCAGGCCACAAACTATTAAATCTTCTGACCTTATATTTCACTCTGCTGTTTGGTGTGAGTCCACCACGATGGTCATGTAGCCAGGATAGTATTTGCTTACTCACAACTCAAGCAAAATTCCTAACCACCATGATTTCATTTATCTGCTTCATCAGTTTGCATAATCCTCCAATTCCGGTGACACTGAATTTATAGAGAGTATAGAACACAGGTTGTTTCTGTAATAATACTTTTTCCACTCCAGTATACTGACTTCTATTTTTCATTTCATAACATCCCTGCCAAAAATAACAGTGCGATGCAAACATATTCGAACATGTGGTAAACAAATTTGTGTGTGTGTGTATTAGCACAGTTGTGTCTGACTCTTTGCATCCCCATGGACTGTAGCCCACCAGGCTCCTCTGTTCATGAAATTCTCCAGGCAAGAATACTGGAGTGGGCTGCCATTTCCTTCTTCCGGGAAAACAAATTTAGTACATTATTAATGTAAAAAATAATTGCCACTTCCATTTGTATAATTAATCTCATATGAAATTAACTCTTTTGAGTTGGGGATGTGTGGTTGTTGTGCTCATGTGTAGTTGTGGAAAAAGGAGATTAGAAGATATAAAGATAAGATACAAAGCAGGAGACAGGCCAACTACTAGAGTACCTAGAAAGCTATAAGAACTCCATTATCATCTATTGATGTATGAATAAATGAATGAACAGAACACTGAGAGACTGACTCCAGATTTAATATTTGGCATTTTTCCACATGCCAAAACTTAACATTGAAATCAGAGAAGATCTATACTCCTAAAAGACTTTATACTTTTTCTTAGCAGTCTCCCTCATGTGTTTTACATTGTGTCTGGTGGTCAATAAGTACTTAACAATAAAAATAATAAAACAAATGGTAGCAGTAGTTCTACACACTATACCAAACACGTCAATTTTATTAGCTCATTTATCCCTGAGAGGTAACACTGAGACAGGCTAAGACCTGGGATCCGATACCCTTTACCGCAGTGCTCACACATGGACCAACATCTTCTCAAGCAACAAGATGCAAAAAAAAAACTATAAGGGACTGAAAATAACTGTGTACATGCCCAGTTTGGACAAACCATGGACAACAAAATACAAAAAGATCAAAAAATCCCAACTGCCACTTCTGAAGAACTAAGAGCAAGAGGAGGGTACTGTGCATATCCCCTGCACACAGTACCACCAAAGAGGTGGGCAAAACACCTAAGTCACCCCTCTGAGCCAAGCCCTGGACCTGAGACTGTCACCCCATATAAAGAACCAGCTTGTCCCCTTTGGGGAGCAAGTGAGCAAGAAAGGGAAACTGTTGCTTGCTTTTGCTCCTCTCTGCTATAGCAGGAGCCCCAGTAAAGCCTTGCCTGAATTTTTTGTCTGGCTTCTTATCAATTTCTATTGATTAATAAGATCAAGAACCTTGGTTAGTAACAACAATGCAAAGCTGCCGTTATGAGTTGCATCCATAATACAGATGAGTGAAGTTAAAGACAAGGTTAAACTATTAGCCAATTTCACAAAACTAGTTCTGTTAGGTCCAGAATTCAAACCAAAGTGTATCTTATGTAAACTCTTGCTTTAATAAATGAATAAATGTATGACAAAATGAATGCAACTACCCTGTATTGTTATTACTGGGGCAAGTTGGAAAGGGTTATGCAGAGAGAGTAACCAACTCTATAGGTCTTTGTTACACCAATCTCCCAAAGACACTAAACTATCACTGCGGCCTCAAAGAGTCAACAACTGGGAAAAGGATACTAGACTTAGACAGAAAAAAATTCAAGAGAAACACAGAGGCATTTTATGAAACTAATTTCTTCCATCTGGTTAACAGTCACCAATAGAAGCAGTTAAGGCATGTCCTTCAGTTTTTAATAATTATGTCAAAATTTCTATGTTTAAGTGAAACACTGCACCAAACATAGGCTCATTTTCCTTTAACAAAGATTCTTGGCAACTGGCAACAACTCATAGCCATCACACCACTCATTACACTGTCTTGCAGATGCACAAATGAGGCTGTAAGAGACAATTCCTAAGGAGAATGAGAGATAAGCCAGTTCTTATCAGGAATGTTTTTTCTATCTTTGTTTAAAATTCTCTTTCCGTCCTCTTTCCTCTTTCCTGATTCCCTCAAATTCTTTCTCAGGCTCTTCATATGTTAAATAACAACTATGAACTAAATTTTTGGAAAGCTATACATTTGGAACAATGGATATTGCAATTTGTATAATTAACCACAATAATCAGTTGACTAAATGACCCTGTGAAAGAGGTCATTTTATTAATCAAATATTGTACATGAGGAAATAAATTCAACATTTTAAAAGGGTTTGTAAATAACAAAACTGGAACGGGAAGTGAAGTTATAAATACATAGTCTTTAACAACAGGCTGTAACTGCATAATTTGGACTAGCTTTATCTATTTTGGACTAGTTATAGGTATAAGAAATGATTTTTTATAATGCTGAGCCTTATACAGTGACCAGTCTTTGAGCAAGCTAGTTGGGTGGGTTGTAGCAGCATGACAATTTTTTTTTGTGCCTGGAAGGCTGTTTGTGAGTTTAAAATGTGAACAGCCTTTCTCTGCCTTCTGTAATAGCACCTACCAAAGAGCAGTAAAATTCCAAGTACTGAAATAAATCCCAGTGAAGAATTAAACATACTGATAATTTACATAATAGAATTCAACCATTTAATATAAAGAACAAAATTTAAAGAGTTTGCAAGAGCAGTTTGGAGAGTATCTTTAGACAGAAACTGGGAATGTAAAAACACCAGAGAAAGAAGAGAGGAAGAAATTTGAGGTATCATACTTAGAGGCTTAGCTCATTTTCTTTTGATCCAAATCTCTTTGTCCATCAAATCGTCCCTTCCCACCATCAATACAGTTGGGCTATTTCCTACATATGGAAACTCCCAGACTCTACTCCCTCATCTCCATTTGCCATAAAAGTCAAATATGCTCCACATTTATTAAAGTAACAATCATAATAAGTCTCTAAGTAGCAATAGAGACCAAAGATCTCCTTAGAATTCCATATATATATATATATATATATATACACATATATATTTTATATTGCAATGTCCCCAAAATATCTTGCATGATATTTAAACCACAAAATGACTGCGCCATTTGAAAAATGTCTGGTTATGCATTTTTTTATTCCAACCAATGTTAATGTGTCCTAAGATACCATATAAGATTACCCTCTTTAGATATTTCAATGTGAAATTATCATCCACAATACCACCATAAGAGAGTAATAAAGACAGATTACCTGGAGTTAAGAGGATGACTGACATAGTGATGAGTGAGCATACAACTAAAATCACCAGCAGGGCAATAGCAATTCCCTTCCAGTTTCTCTGTGGAGGGCTGTTACTTCCCAGTTCCTACCGAGAAAGAAAAAAAAGAAGTTTCATAATTATACATGCTCCAAGAGAAATGTATTCATAAAGGAATGATTCAGTGCATGGAAGAATCACAGTTTGAAAACTGATTAGAATCCTTCCTCTTCGGTGGCTCATTTAATTATTCAAAGGTGCATATATTATAAATGGCTATCTTATGAGGGGCAATCTTACTTCTCCAAGAGATAAACCAGCAGAGCTTTATGCCTGCGGTCCAAAATGTGGATGGCATTAAAATACATTGACTATAAACACTAGAATGATTGCCAAAATACTCTGCAAAATAATATGGAAATAAAGTGTGCCTATTTACATTTATCTTGCTACAATGGACCCTACAATGAGGATTCAAATATTAATATTCCTGAAGTACTATAGACTACTTTTTTAACTGGTAAAGGGGAAAAAAGATTAGTGATGGGGAAATAATTCAAAATCCCCCCTCAGTGCAGAGCAGTGCACATTAGTCAATGTAAAAAGTCCTCTTTTAACAGTTCTCCCACCACTCATAAAAATCAAGAGGATGTAGTAACTAGATTAAACAATCGCTTCCACAGCAATAGATAACAACATCTTCTCCCCGGGCAGCATGCATGATATTGGCAAGGAGGTATGACTGATAGAGAAGGAGAAACTTGAGCATCTTTTACTATATGCATAGTAAAGCTTTTCAATTTTCAGATCTGTGTTCCATTCTGTTGACTAGAAACATATGAGCATCATTCACCAAAGTAAAGCATAGACCACCTTGATTTGAAATACATGTCAGATTTTCTTTACAATAAAGTTTATAAAACACTAAGTTTCTTATTTCTTTCTCTCTACCCCAATCCACAATTTATTTTACTCCATTCCCAATAAAACCTTCTTTATTGAAATGATTTGGGGACAAATGAAGCAAAACATATAGGATTCAAGTTCACTATGTATACAACAAATGATCCAAGAAGCCCTCGTCTTTCTTTTAAAAACATAAGTAAAATATGATAGTAAACACTTGATGAACTATAAATGGGTTATTGTGACTCACAGTTTAAAGCACTGAAGTCAATTTTCACAGAGTGACAGTGGCACTCAATTCTGCCATAAACCCTTTGGACTTAAAAACTAGGTCCTAAATAAATGCTAGAAGAAACCATGCATAGGGGGTGTTTTCTTAACATTTTCCCCTTCTCAGCTCAGTAGATTTAGGTTTATCTTTCATTCTGATGAAACAAATCCAGCAGAAATCAATTTCACTCCTTTTTTTCTAAAATGGCTTACTCCACACCTCTTGTTCATGCTTATTAATGCTTACTGTTCAATACCTCTATCCCTCCTACATTTTGGTTAGGATTTCCATTTATAAACTTATTCCATATAAGCTGAGACAGTAGATTATCAAATTATTAGCATTAAAGTAACAACATTGAGCAGAGAAGGCAATGGCACCCCACTCCAGTACTCTTGCCTGGAAAATCCCATGGGTGGAGGAGCCTGGTAGGCTGCAGTCCATGAGGTCGCTAAGAGTCGGACACAATTGAGAGACTTCACCTTCACTTTTCACTTTCATGCATTGGAGAAGGCAATGACAACCACTCCAGTGTTCTTGCCTGGAGAATCCCAGGGACAGGGGAGCCGGGTGGGAGGCCGTCTATGGGGTCGCACAGAGTTGGACATGACTGAAGCGACTCAGCAGCAGCAGCAGCAACATTAAGACAAACAGTACAGTTTCCCTGGTTGCTCAGTGGTAAAGAATCGGCTTGCCAACGGAGGACACACGGGTTTGATCCCTGGTCCGTGAAAGTCCCACATACCACGGAGCAACTAAACTGCTGTGGCACCACTTCTGAGTCTGTCTCTAGGGCCCGTGCTCCACAACAAGAGAAGCCACTGCAATGAGAAGCCTGTGCATTACAACTAGAGAGCAGTCCCCACTCACCGCAACTAGAGAAAAACCTGTGCAGCAGCAAAGAAAGACCCAGAACAATCAAAAAAAAAAAAAAAAGACAAGTAATAGTTGTCCCAGACAAGAAACACTTTTCTGGAATGCAATATGACTGAAGGTTGATAGGCCAATTTCTTTGTTAGAATCTGTGTGATGTGATGAACAGTTATTCTCCATAAGAAGGTTCTACTTAAGACTACTCACAGAGCTTCCCAAGTGGCTTAGCGGTTAAGAATCCATCTGACAATGCAGGAGAGGCAAGTTCAATCCCTGGGTTGGGAAGATCCTCTGGATTAGAAAATGGTATCCCGCTCCAGTATTCTTGCCTGGACAGAGAAGCCTGCTGGGCTACACAGTCCATGAGGTTACAAGGAGTGTCACAACCAAGCTCACATGCACAGGTCAGTTAAGACTATTCAGAAGTAAGAGTGACAGATCAGAGATGCAATGCTCTATATATTAATAGAACCCGTGCATGTATGCTGGAGAAGGCAATGGCACCCCACTCCAGTACTCTTTCTTTCCTGTAAAATCCCATGGACGGAGGAGCCTGGTAGTCTGCAGTCCATGGGGTCACTAAGAGTCGGGCATGACTGAGCAACTTCACGTTCGTTTTTCACTTTCATGCATTGGAGACGGAAATGGCAACCCACTCCAGTGTTCTTGCCTGGAGACTCCCAGAGACAGTGGGCCCCCGTCTATGGGGTCGCACAGAGTCGGTCACAACTGAAGTGACTTAGTAGCAGCAGCAGCAGTGCATGAATGCATGCTAAGTCACTTCAGTCCCTGACTCTTTGCAACTCTATGGACTGTAGCCCACCACGCTGCTCTGTCCATGGGATCTCCAAGCAAGAATACTGGAGTGGGTTGTCATACTCTCCTCCAGGGGATCTACTCAACTCAGGGATCGAGCCCGCATCTCTTACTTCTCCAGCATTGGCAAGTAGGTTTTTTCCACTAGCATCACCTGGGAAGCCCCGAATAGAAGGCTAAGATGGGCAAAAAGTTGTGAAACAATCATCTCAGGAACTAAGACAATGAAAAAAGGGGCAACAAACAATAAGAAGTGAGTATCTTGGCCAAGAATCACAAGCACTGCCACATTAATTAACTCAAGGGGATTTGTAGGAAAAGGGAAAGAGAGTAACTGTAAGCAATTATAACTGACTGTTCAGTCCAATAAAGGAATCTTGAGAAGGAAATGTCAACCCACTCCAGTACTCTTGCCTGGAAAATCCCATGGACAGAGGAGCCTGGCAGGCTATAGTCCATGGGGTCGCAAAGAGTCAGACATGACTGAGTGACTTCACTTTAACTTTCAAAGAAATCAAGAAGAAATTGCAATTTTATATCTACTGATTCTGATTTTGATTCACTCGCTGAAACTGAAGGCAAATAACTAGAAAAATGACTTCAGAGTGAGTTTTTTGGTTTCAGAAAGTGATATAACTATAATGTCTACCAAACACAGTCTAACAGCAATAATAGATATTTTATGTGTTTGGGTACTGTACTGGACACTTTATAATCACAATCTCACAAAATCCTCACAATAAATAAGTAAAAGTACTATTATTTTGACAAATTTGCACATCAAAAAAAGGGATTTAGAGAGATCAATAACAATTACACTCACTGTTAATGAGTAGAATATCTCAAGGTCCAACCCATAAAAGTTTAAGTTCAGAAACCATGCTCACCCAATAATATGCTGTTCTAGAAGTAAGTATTTTTTGAATCAATCCATAAACCAATAAATCAAGGAATAATTTGAGCCTCTACATATTTGAAAAATTCAGTTTTATGAACACTCTTCTGAATTCTGCAATGCTTTCAAATAAATTCATATTTTCCCTAATGATATAGTAGAAAAAAAAACCATTTTAAAAATGGTAAAACATATTTGAGTAAAAAATATTTATCTAGTGTTCTTAAGAGATACACATAAGAATGTCAGGCTCCTCTAAAAATGACCCATCACTACCTAAGGCATTTTAAAGTCCCTGCTTAGGAAAGCAGACTTAATGAACTCTTACTCTCATTCCCTCATTTCATCCATCTTAAATTCATTACCACTCTAATATTTCTCAATCTTGGTTTCATTTACATCACTTTAACCCACAAAGCCTTTTAATGTCTCTATGTTATCTAAAGAATTAAGTGCAAAAGTGACAGTCTAGAATAACAATTGTCTAGAGCCAAGATGATGCTGTGAAAGTGCTGCACTCAATATGCCAGCAAGTTTGGAAAACTCAGCAGTGGACACAGGACTGGAAAAGGTCAGTTTTCATCCCAATCCCAGAGAAAGGCAATGCCAAAGAATGCTCAAACTACCACACAATTCATCTCACATGCTAGTAAAGCTCAAAATTCTCCAAGCCAGGCTTCAGCAGTACATGAACCGTGAACTTCCAGATGTTCAAGCTGGTTTTAGAAAAGGCAGAAGAACCAGAGATCAAATTGCCAACATCCACTGGATCATTGAAAAAGCTTGCCAAAGCCTTTGACTGTGTGGATCACAACAAATAGTGGAAAATTCTAGAGAGATGGGAATACCAGACCACCTGACCTGCCTCTTGAGAAACCTATATGCAAGTGAGGAAGCAACAGTGAGAACTGGACATGGAACAACAAACTGGTTTCAAATAGGAAAAGGAGTACGTCAAGGCTGTATATTGTCACCCTGCTTATTTAACTTCTATGCAGAGTACATCATGAGAAACACTGGGCAGGAAGAAGCACAAGCTGGAATCAAGATTGCCGGGAGAAATATCAATAACCTCAGATATGCAGATGATGCCACCCTTATGGAAGAAAGTGAAGAGGAACTAAAAAGCCTCTTGATGAAAGTGAAAGTGGAGAGTGAAAAAGTTGGCTTAAAGCTCAACATTCAGAAAATGAAGATCATGGCATCTGGTCCCATCACTTCATGGGAAATAAGATGGGGAAACAGTGGCTGACTTTATTTTTTGGAGCTCCAAAATCACTGCAGATGGTGATTGCAGCCATGAAATTAAAAGACACTCCTTGGAAGGAAAGTTATGACCAACCTAAATAGCATATTAAAAAGCAGAGACATTACTTTGCCAACAAAGGTCCATCTAGTCAAGGCTATGGTTTTTCCAGTGGTCATGTATGGATGTGAGAGTTGGACGGTGAAGAAAGCTGAGTGCTGAAGAACTGATGCTTTTGAACTGTGGTGTTGGAGAAGACTCTTGAGAGTCCCTTGGACTGCAAGGAGGTCCAAGCAGTCCATCCTAAAGGAGATCAGTCCTGGCTATTCACTGGAAGGACTGATGCTAAAGCTGAAACTCCAATACTTTGGCCGCCTCATGCAAAGAGTTGACTCATTGGAAAAGACCCTGATGCTGGGAGGGATTGGGGTCAGGAGGAGAAGGGGACGACAGAGGATGAGATGGCTGGATGGCATCACCAACTTGATGTATATGAGTCTGAGTGAACTCCGGGAGTTGGTGATAGACAGGGAGGCCTGGTGTGCTGCGATTTATGGGGTCTCAAACAGTCGGACATGACTGAGTGACTGAACTAAACTGAACTGAAAGCCAAGCACCAGTCTTCTCATCCAACTTGATCTTTTTTTGCGAAAGACTACCCTAACTGCTCAGGTTACCATTTCCAACATATGCTCAGTTACTTCAAATTTCCTATCACCTTCCCACTCCAAGTTTTTGTCCATCCAATTCCTTTCATTCTGTATCCAATTACAGACACTGTCAGTCATTCAACATCCCGCTCGAACATCTCTTCTCTTGGAAATTTCTTTTAATTACATAAGCCAGATAAAATTTTCCTTCCTAAAAAAAATTCCTAAAATACATTGTACCAAAAGGTTTGAGACCAACTCTGCTGCTTAATAGCTCTGATACTGCAAATTTGCTTCAACTTTTTATGAAGCCTTAGATTAAAAAAAAAAGTAATAACTGCAATAATGATAATTATTTCTACACATGACAGATATTAAATTATTCCAACAAAGGTCTTACTTCAATGTACAGTAAGTTCACACTAAGTGAACTGCTTAGATTGTTTTTACTCTGTACACTTGCACACACCACTCTTTCTTTCTTTTTCAATCTCAAATGCTCCTTTCTTTGAGAAGGCTTGCTTGATCACACTCTATAAAATAACATTCTATATCTCCTTCTATTCCTCAATTAACTTTATTTTTCTCCCTAGTATTATCATTTTTGGATATATAGTAGGTCAAGTTATATTAAATCATATATCTATAATATAATTTAAACTATTTAAATGTTTATTTTATCTGTCTATTCAGCTCTCCAGAATAGAAGCTTCATGATGTCAGTAACCTAGATCATCATGTTTTTCACTATATCCCTAGCATTTTGAACAGCATTTAGCACATATTAGGTGTGCCATAGATAAGAAATGAATGAATGGCTAAATGATAACAGTTCTGATAATAAGGATGATGATGGTGGTGATGGTAGTGATGGTAATGCTTAAAGTCATGGTTACACACTCATCATATCCTTGTCAAAGTTATCTCCTTAAATTAAGAATCACATCTTAGACAAATTTCTATTCCTTAGGTCACTTAAAAACTCTGGTCCTCTTAGTAGGTGCTTAGAAAACAGTAGCTCAATTAATTAGGAGGTGTAAATGATTCCTGAAATGGTACAGAGCTACCAAATAGAAAGGGTTGCCATTCCCTTCTTCAGGGGATCTTCCCATCCCAGTGATATTCTTTGACCCAGGGACTGAGCACGGATCTCCCACATTGCAGGCAGAATCTTTACTATCTGAGCCACCAGAGGAGCCCATATAGATACAGGGTCATAAATTAAATACATATTAAGAGTACTTTAATAAAACGGAGCTACTTGCTACAACAAATTTGACTGCAATTATTTTTAGCTTCATTTATCTGATGCCTGATCCCAAAATATAGTTGCCATTCTTCAGTTTATCTTCTTCTTTTACAATGTCAATAATTTCTACTATTGATAAAAGTGGTGCTAATTGGCTCTGTGTCTCAATGACTTCCTACCAGCCAATACCTGAAAACACCATGCCAGTCCCACAGGTCGGGTATGGTGATGGATAGCAAGCTGTGCTTGCAGCATGGTCATCTGGATGCTTTGGAAGCACCACAGAATCAATGTTGGGATATTTAGGATATTAAATTCCCAGGAGAGGTTTGAGAGTACAAGAACAAATATTTAATAACCCACTATATAGAGTTCGTCTGTAACTCAGTCATCTAGTGGATAGATGGGTCAGTTAGAACATGTGTGAACAATGCAAATAATACTAAGTGTTGTGATGGTCTAGAGAGGTTTTGAGCGGCAGGCCAAACTAAACTGGATCTATAACCTAACTATTTATGTTGTATTTACTGCCAATCAAATTTACCCTTTAGAGAACAGTTAAGTTTATACAGATGTCCATAGGTTATCTGAATCCAAATGCATTTTTAACTTGTTCAAGTACAAAGGAAAAAAGACTAGAAATCATAAGCAGAAATTATTGAAGATTTATATACATCATGCGAAATGCAGGGCTGGATGAAGCACAAGCTGGAATCAAGATTGTCGGGAGAAATATCAATAATCTCAGACACGCAGATGACACCATCCTTATGGCAGAAAGTGAAGAAGAACTAAAGGGCCTCTTGATGAAAGTGAAAGAGGACAGTGAAAAAGTTGGCTTAAAGTTCAACATTCAGAAAACTAAGATCATGGCATCCGGTCCCATCGTTTCATGGCAAACAGATGGGGAAATAATGGAAACAGTGACAGACTTTATTTGGGGCGGAGGGGCGGGGGGTGCCTCCAAAATCACTATAGATGGTGAATGTAGCCATGAAATTAAAAGATGCTAGCTAGCTCCTTGGGAGAAAAGTTATGACCAACCTAGACAGCATATTAATGAGCAGAGACATTAGTTTGCCAACAAAGGTCCATCTAGTCAAAGCTACAGTTTTCCCAGTAGTTATCTACGGATGTGTTAATTGGACTATAAGGAAAGCTGAGCGCCTAAGAATTGATCTGTAGAGTTGGAGAAGACTCTTCAGAGTCCCTTGGGCTGCAAGGAGATCCAACCAGTCCATCTTAAAGGAAATCAGTCCTGAATATTCATTGGATGGACTGATGCTGAAGCTGAAACTCCAATACATTAGCCACCTGATGAGAAGAACTGACTCATTTTAAAAGACCCTGATGCTGGGAAAGATTGAAGTCTGGAGGAGCAGGGGAAGGCAGAGGATGAGATGGTTGGATGGCATCACCAATGCGATGGACATGAGTTTGAGTAAACTCCGGGAGCTGGTGATGGACAGGGAGGCCTGGCTTGCTGCAGTCCACGGTGTCACTGAGAGTTGGACATGATTGAGCAACTAAACTGACTGATATATAATTTCTTTGTGCAAAGCAAAGAAAAAAAGCTAAACCAGCAAAACCAACTTTCTAAAAATTAAGAAAAAGGAATATAAATGTGTGGGTATGCTCAGTTGCCAAGTCGCTTCTGACCCTTTACTACCCCAGGGACTATAGCCTGCCAGACTCCTCTGTCCATTGGTTTTCCAAGCAAGAATACTGGAGTGGATTGCTATTTCCTTCTCCAGGTGATTTTTCTGACAGGGATCAAACGTGCATCTTCTGCATTAGCATGCAAATTATTTACCACTCATCCATCTGGGAAGTCCCAAAAGAATATAAATATATATAATAAATATGTCACTGACTCAGTGGACATGAGCTTGAGTAGGCTCCAGGAGTTGGTGATAATATTATTAATGAATATTAGTAATAAAAATATAACCATAGAAATTATTTTTCATACTTAATTTGTAATTTAATACTGATAATACTTACCACTTCTTAAAATTGCCCATTATGCTTGTAGACATTCACAAGTTTCTAATTTATCATTCTTCTCCAATTAAAAGACTCTATGTCACGTAAAGTGCATAGTTTTGGTAAATGACCACAAGTTATATATTTTTTCAAAATGATATATCTTACAGCTTTGTGTTCCAGTGTACATGAGGCAGTGTTGAGCTAGTGCTACTCATAGTGTGACCTACAGACCACAGCATCAATATAACCTGGAAATATTAGAAATACAAGGCAAGAGTCTTTATTGCTATTTGCTTTATTATTTTAAAAACATTCTCATTTGGCTTTATTTGTTTACCATTAATTTGTTTATAAAAGAAGTAGCAATTATCTCAATTGTAATTTGGCATTCATCACTCCCTGATAATTATGTTTATTTGTGACGCACTTCTATATGGATCACCATTAAATCAGAAACAAAACAAACATGACAGCTATCAGCAATGTATTTTTCAGTAATATTTTCACAATATCATGATTTATAGGTTTAGCACATCTTCTAAGATTCTAAACCTGTTTAGACTTCAAAACCACAAGTAAAACTGTAAAACATCAATCAAAAAAGCAAACAAACAAATCTGTATCAGCAAGATGGCAGACTAGGATGCCCCAGGCCTTCATGGAAACACCAAGTGAACAACAATGGACTGATGAAATTAGCATTATAGGAACTCTAAACCAGCTAAGGATCTGTAGCAATCAAGCCAATGTCCCACCATGAAAAAGCCATATTTAAAACGGCGGGATATGTCATGGCATGTCTGAATGCCCTATTTCCCTCACTAGCATAGTACAGTATGCTCAGGAAGAAGGGACTCAATTCCCAGTTCCTTTCTTCAGATAGAAGAAATGAGTGGGAGTTGTTTGAATGCTCCAGCCTATCTGTGTGCTACCTGAGGGACTGGTTTCTGTCTTGCCTGACAGAAGTAGCAGCAATAGCTTAGATATCATGTTGAAGGCATGGAAGGCCACAGAGGCTTCCATGGTGAGTGAAAACTGCAGGAGGTCTGTATACAAACAGAATTTGAGGAAAAGAGATTATCTGCTTAGAAATAAACTATAGTACTCAACACCTTAAGAAAAAGCTATGGTGAAACCCTTAGAGAAATCAAGACATTTTAAAAGAACCATGTATACTGGGAAGCTGTGGGAAGTGGGGAAGGGAAAATGTAGGGGCATGCACACACAGGTCTAGGGAAGACAAATGCAAAAAAAAAACCCTGAGAATATGTTGAGGTTTCCTGCTGAACTGATTAGAAAACATCTTCCTCTGCAAAAATCCAGTCTCTAATGACTGGAAGAAGTGGCTATTTATTTAAATGCCCAGTTTTAAACAAAAGAACACAGGCTTACAGAAAAAGAAAAAGGGAAACATGGTACAGTCAGAGAACAAAATATATCTCTAGAAATTAACTGTAAAATAACAAGTTCTGGACTTACTACAGAGAGACTTTAAAACAGCTACTAGAAATATGCTCTATGAGCAATAGCAATGGTTTTCTCAGCAGAAAATTTGCAGACCAGAAACAGTGGGATAATATATTTAAAGCACTAGAAGAAAAAGCTGTCAACCAGAAAGTTCTATGTCCAGCAACAACATTCTTTGAAAATGAGGGTAAAATTAAGACATCGCCAGATAAATAAAAGGTGAAAGATTTCAATGCCTCTAGACTTGCCCCACAAGAAAGGCTAAAGGGAGTCACTGAAGCTGAAACAAAAGGAATAATAATTTGAAGTCAGATGAAAACACAAAGCAACCCATAAGGGTAAATAAGACAAACACAAAAAATAGTATTACTGTAATTTGGGCTACTAATTCCACACTTTACCTTTTTATAGAACTTGAAGACTTCCCTGGAGACTCATGGTAAACAGTTCAGTTCAGTTCAGTTCAGTCACTCAGTTGTGTCCAACTCTTTGTGACCCCATGAATCATAGCACACCAAGCCTCCCTGTCCATCACCAATTCAAGGAGTCCACCCAAATGCATGTCCATTGAGTCGGTGATGCCATCCTGCCATCTCATCCTCTGTCATCCCCTTCTCCTCTTGCCCTCAATCTTTCCCAGTATCAGGGTCTTTTCCAATGAGTCAGCTCTTCACATCAGGTGGCTAAATACTGGAGTTTCAGCTTCAACATCAGTCCTTCCAATGAACACCCAGGACTGATTTCCTTTAGGATGGATTGGTTAGATCTCCTTCCAGTCCAAGGGACTCTCAAGAGTCTTCTCCAACACCACAGTTCAAAAGCATCAATTCTTCAGTGCTCAGCTTTCTTTATAGTCCAACTCCCACATCCATACTTGACCACTGGAAAAACTGTAGCCTTGACTAGACAGACCTTTGTAGGCAAAGTAATATCTCTGCTTTTCAATATGCTATCTAGATTGGTCATAACTTTCTTTCCAGGAGCAAGTGTCTTTTATTTCATGTCTGCAGTCACCATCCACAGTGATTTTGGAACCCAGAAAAAGAAAGTCAGCCACTGTTTCCACTGTTTCCCCATCTATTTCAATGAAGTGATGGGGCTGGATGTCATGATCTTAGTTTTCTGATGTTGAGCTTTACGCCAACTTTTTCACTCTCCTCTTTCACGTTCATCAAGAGGCTCTTTAGTTCTTTTTCACTTTCTGACAAAAGGGTGGCATCATCTGCATATCTGAGGTTATTGATATTTCTCCCAGCAATCTTGATTCCAGCTTGTGCTTCCTCCAGTCCAGTGTTTCTCATGATGCACTCTGCATATAAGTTAAATAAGTAGGGTGACAATATACAGCCTTGATGTAATGTACTTCTTTTCCTATTTGGAACCAGTCTGTTGTTCCATGTCCAGTTCTAACTGTTACTTCCTGACCTGAATACAGATTTCTCAAGGGGCAGGTCAAGTGGTCTGGTATTCCCATGTCTTTAATTCTCCACAGTTTATTGTGATCCACACAGTCAAAGGCTTTGGCATAGTCAATAAGCAGAAATAGATGTTTTTATGTAACTCTTTTGCCTTTTTGACAATCCAGCAGATGTTGGCAATTTGATCTCAGGTTCCTCTGCCTTTTCTAAAACCAGCTTGAATATCTAGAGTTTCATGGGTCACATATTGCTGAAGCCTGGCTTGGAGAATTTTAAGCATTACTTTACTAGTGTGTGAGATGAGTGCAATTGTGCATTTAGAGCATTCTTTGGCATTGCCTTTCTTTGGGATTGGAATGAAAACTGACTTTTTCCAGTCCTGTGGCCACTGCTGAGTTTTCCAAATTTGCTGGCATATTGAGTGCAGCACTTTCACAGCATTGTCTTTCAGGATTTGAAATAGCTCAACTGGAATTCCATCACCTCCACTGGCTTTGTTCATAGTGATGCTTCCTAAGGCCCACTTGACTTCACATCCACAATGTCTGGCTCTAGGAGAGGGATCACATTACCGTGATTATTTGGGTCATGAAGATCTTTTCTGTACAGTTCTTCTGTGTATTCTTGCCACCTCTTCTTAATATCTTCTGCTTCTGTTAGGTCCATACCATTTCTGTCCTTTATTGAGCCCATCTTTGCATGAAATGTTCCCTAGGTATCTCTAATTTTCTTGAACATAGCTCTAGTCTTTCCCATTCTATTGTTTTCCTCTATTTGTTTGCATTGATTGCTGAGGAAGGCTTTCTTATCTCTCCTTGCTATTCTTTGGAACTCTGCATTCAGATGCTTACATCTTTCCTTTTCTTCTTTGCTTTTTGCTTCCCTTCTTTTTCACAGCTATTTGTAAGGCCTCCCTGGACAGCCATTTTACTTTTTTGCATTTCTTTTCCTTGGGAAAGGTCTTGATCCCTGTCTCCTGTACAATGTCACGAACTTCCGTCCATAGTTCATCCGGCAGGCTGTCTATCAGATCTAGTCCCTTAAATCTATTCCTCACTTCAACTGTATAGTAATAAGGGATTTGATTTAGGTCATACCTGAATGGTCTAGTGGCTTTCCCTACTTCCTTCAATTTCAGTCTGAATTTGGCAATAAGGAGCTCATGATCTGAGCCACAGTCAGCTCCCAGTCTTGTTTTTGCTGACTCTATAGAGCTTCTCCATCTTGGCTGCAAAGAATATAACCAATCTGATTTCAATGTCGACCATCTGGTGATGTCCATGTGTAGACTCTTCTCTTGTGTTGTTGGAAGAGGGTGTTTGCCATGACCAGTGTGTTTTCTTGGCAGAGCTATATTGGCCTTTGCTCTATTGGCCTTCATTCCATATTTCAAGGCCAAATTTGCCTGTTACTCCAGGTATTTCTTGACTTCCTACTTTTACATTCCAGTCCCCTATAAAGAAAAGGACATCTTTTTTGGGTGTTAGTTCTAAAAGGTCTTGTAGGTCTTCACAGAACCATTCAACTTCAGCTTCTTCAGCGTTACTGGTCGGGACATAGACTTGGATTACCATGATACTGAATGGTTTGCCTTGGAAATGAACAGAGATTATTCTCTCATTTTTGAGATTGCATCCAAGTACTGCATTTTGGACTCTTTTGTTGACCATGATGGCTACTCCATTTCTTCTAAGGGATTCCTGCTCACAGTAGTAGATATAATGGTCATCTGAGTTAAATTCACCCATTCCAGTCCATCTTCATTCACTGATTCCTAAAATGTCAATGTTCACTCTTGTCATCTGTTTGACCACTTCCAATTTGCCTTGATTCATGGGCCTAACATTCCAGGTTCCTATGTAATATTGCTCTTTACAGCATTGAACCTTGCTTCTATAACCAGTCCCATTCACAACTGGGTGTTGTTTTTGCTTTGGCTCCATCCCTTCATTCTTTCTGGAGTTATCCACTGATCTCCAGTAGCATATTGGGCACCTACTGACCTGGGGAGTTCATCTTTCAGTGTCCTATCTTTTTGCCTTCTCATATTGTTCATGGGGTTCTCAAGGCAAAGATACTGAAGTGGTTTGCTATTCCCTTCTCCAGTGGACCACATTGTGTCAGACCTCTCCACCATGACCCGTCCGTCTTGGGTGGCTCCACAGCGCAGGTGGCTATGATGGCGCAGAGGCACGGTTGTGAGGAGATATCCCACGTCCAAGGTAAGGAGCAGCGGCTACATTTTGCTGTATCAGCCATGAAGAGATACCCGACATTCAAGGTAAGAGAAAACCAAGTAAGGTGGTAGGCACTGAGAGAGGGCATCAGAGGGCAGACAGACTGAAACCACAATCACATGGTAAAGAATCTGCCTGCAATAGAGGAGACCCAGGTTCAGTCCCTGGGTTGTGAAGATCCCCTGGAGAAGGAAATGGCAACCCACTCCAGTATTCTTGCTTGGAGAATCCCCATGGACAGAGGAGCCTGGCAGGCTAGAGTGCATGGGGTTGCAGAGTTAGACATGACTGACTAACGCACACACACATAGAATTTGAAAAACAAAAGCATAAAGATTGTCTGCATTAATTGACATGCAATATAAATTTGTAATTGTTATCGTTTATGTAAAGTAGGAAAGATGGAACTGTAAAAGAGTCATTTTGATATCTGTCTCTATTTGGGAAGTTATTGTTTAATGGGTATGGAGTTTCAGTTTGAGAAGACAAGAAAGTTCTAAAGATATATGTTAATATAGGCTGCACAATGGCATGAATGCACTTAATACCAGTTAGAGGGGCACCACTCATTACCACTGAGAGTAGTACACTTAAAAATTATAGTGGTACACTTAAAAATTATGTTTATGTTATGCATATTTTGCCACAGTTTTAGAAATGTACATGATAACAGCAGATATATTCAGTGACTTTAGAAAGTTTTAGTGTCCAAAGAAAGAAAACCACATAACTTTGCTGTAGGGCATCTAAGATCACTTGAAGGATGTAGGAATCACTGAATTGCTTGTAAGCAAGATTGAATATAGAAAAAGAAAAATGTTCATTTTCCTAGATTAAACTAAAAACTTAAAGCAACCCCAGAAAAACAAAACTCTAAAAGAACTCTTCCCTTGATCTGATAAAATTACTGTGAATTAGTCTGGAAAAATGATCATTTGAAGATAGACTGCTTTAAAAAAAAAAAAGAAAGAAAAAGAATAATCATGATGCATGCTGGATATTATATGTAATATAAACCTATACTAATAAAAAAACCTTATAAGAATAGAAACATTAATGAAAATTATATTTTAAAAAAATCCATGGACACACATATCAATAAATTGTTTAGACTTTGACCCCAATTTCTCATTATACCTTCTTTCTGTAAGAAGGCCAACTGGGGCTTCACATGACACCTAGAAGAGATGACTTCATGGTCTTTATAGTGCCAAATCAGTCAATTTTTCCATTATTTTACACAAATTCTCAGCAGTAACCTAAACCATTAACCAACACATCCTCCCAGGAAAGTCTTTCCTGTGACACCACACTCTCCAAATTTTTTATCCTCCATCACGAGCTACTTCTCCATTTTCTTTACTAGTTTTTTCTTAGACTTAACTTTAAACTCTGGAGCTCCCCCAGGCTTGGCTCAGGCCCACTTTTTTCTGCTATATGAACACAATTTCTAGCAAAAGCATTTAATGGCATTTTATACCATTCAAATATTTTTAATTTTGTACATTAAATATTTAAAATGAATGTATGGACAAGCTTATTAAAAAATTGATCTCTAAGAAAAAAGGTAGCTAAAGGCATCACATATCCTTCAGGCAGCCTAGCTTTGCCCTCTATATGTATAACATCTTTTCATGTATCATTGTTACTTCCCTCATAGCTCAGTTGGTAAAGAATCCGCCTGCAGTGCAGGAGATTGTGGTTCCATTCCTGGGTTGGGAAGATTCACTATAGAAGGGGTAGGCTACCCACTCCAGCATTCTTGGGCTTCCCTTGTGGCTCAGCTGGTATAGAATCAACCTGCAATGCAGGAGACCTGGGTTTGACTCCTGGGTTGGGAAGATCTCCTAGAAAAGGGAAAGGCTACCCACTGCAGTATTCTAGCCTGGAGAATTCCATGGACTGTTTAGTCCATGGAGTCACAAAGAGTTGGACACAACTGAGTGACTTTCACTTTCACACGTATCACCATCACTTGTCACTTGAAGGACTTACTGCTTCTCAGATTTATGCCATTCACATATGCAGTTTTACACAACTTGTTTTTCTACTTTTCCCATGAGAATTCCACATTAGGTAAAATACTGATTTTGATCAAAGGATTTACATCTCTCAAAACTGAGTTTCTTATTAGGTTATTTACATTTACCTAGTTAGAAAGTTCCTTAGCCCTAAGTGCAGTCCATGAACCAGCAGAGTCTAAAGTTGACCTTTAGATGCTGCTGAACATCATCTGAAAGCATGCCTGAGATAAAAAGTATTTAGCCTAATTCTGGACCTGCTGAATCTCCATGGAAGGCCCAGTCCAACAATGTCTTTTAAAAAGCTGTCCTAGTGATTCTGCTGTTTGCTAAAATTAGATAAACATCCCTGAGTTCAGTGCTACTCAAAGAATGGCAGTGTCACTCTGAGATAGTATAAATGCAAATTATTCAGCTCCATCACAGACTTACTGAGTTTCTGGCTCCTGAATAATCTTTGTTTTAACCAGCTTCCAGAAGATTCTTGTGCACCATAAAGGCTGAGAATCTCAACTATAGAGATTAAGTCCTAGCAATACAGTTCTGAAACTATTAAAATGATGTAACTCAACCTCAGTGAAGTTTGGTGAATACATTATTGGTTAGCAGCTTTGGCCTCAGTATATCTTGATTTTAAATTCCAATTCTATAATTACAAGTTCTATTAACATATATGATTGACCTAATATTTATAATTATGAATCCAACAGATAGTGCCTAAGACATAATGGTCACTTTTATTATCTTCTTCCTACCAAATCTTGTTTCAATCTCAATTGAGTTCCACCTCATCTGCAAGTGAGACCATTACATTCTCATCTTTGCATCCCCTACTGGTATGGCACATAGTAAGTATTCACAAACTATTTGAACTGACTATGCTCAGCTTTACGCTTTAAGAGCAAAGAATAAGGTCTTTAATCTCCAGGGAGTCATCCCAGCCATTTGAGAACTAGGAGATGAACTAGCTATCTGTCTCTGTAATCTAAAGAGAAAAGACACCCCAGGAGAGTAGTTGTTGGCTCATCTCAGGAAATGTATGTTTGTGGTTTAAAGACCACTAAAAGAATCTCAGTGATCTACAAACTGGGATCAACAGTGCTAAAGTTCTGGGATTCATTAGTCAGCATGAGTAGCTAACAAGGCAGACAATCATCTTTGAGTGTGATTTCAGCTGAGAAGGCTGCAAACATCATCTTTTATTAAGTTTTCCCAAAGTTCCAATATTTTAGCAAACTATCCTCTTGCATATGAGGATGGCAATAAAGCTAGTCATTTATCATTGTATCTGTGATGCCCAGCACAATTTTTGATACATGGTGGACCTACCCACATTCACTGCTATTATGAATGTAATAGACTAAGAAACTATTTGGGGGATGTGGGACAATATTTTTACTCTATCTTGCAGTTACTTTTAGAGTTTCAAATCTTAATTTTCAGTCCTATTATATCAATAGATTTAAAACTACTTTTATATCAAAGTGTGATATAAAACTAACAACAACAGATTATCCATGTTTAATGTGGAGTATTTGTCATAGAGAGAGACAAAAGAGTAAAATCTAGCAACCTGGTCTACCCACTTTACCTGTGTGACTCATGCTTAGCTTAGCTTAGCTTTCATTTTCTTAGACATCAGACAGAAATAGCAGCCTATGTCCAAATAATGCCACTGGACACTGTCTAATGCAGCCAGTACTTCCCAAAAATCATCTCCATTTTTCCATCTCCTAGATAAAACAGCTTTGCTTTGCCACATATACAAAAGAAGTGACATTACCAATTTGCTTATGATATCTGAGAGCCTTGAAAGAAATCATGCAGGTGAAAATTATTCATAAACTGTTTGCGCTGTATTAAATTTTGTAACCACCTCTAATTTAAATTTTAAAATTGTATGTAATTGTTCATGAGTATTAACTGTCATTGAATCAGGAAAAGCAGTTCCTTTGAAACAGACAGTTTTATAAAACTTTTGTAAAGTCTTAATGAGCACATACATTTTTGAAGTTTCAGTCTATTGCAAGGACAGATGTCAGCTTATATTGGATGATGGATGGAAAGAGAAAGAAAGGTAGGAAGGAAGGGAGGATTATGAGGAATTCAGATGAGTTTATTACCTTCAAATAAGTGACAATCTGCCAATCTAGTTGGGGAGATCAACAGATTATTAAATAATAGAAGAAAATAACACAAAATATTCTTAAAAAATTAATACTGCAGTGTAAGAAGCTGAACTTGATAGGAATCCAGAGAGGAGACCGCCTCCGCAATGGTGTTAAATATTAGGTATACTAAAGACCAAATCTATTTTGACCCTTTCCCAGCTTAAGAAGACTTGGATCAGGAGGAGCTTATAGGTGAAAGACAGAAAAATTTCACCTCAGGCTGAGGGAGAACCTATTCATTGTTAACTCTTGGGTTGAACACGGTGTAGTTAATCGGCTTCCTTTTCTAGTGGTTAGTTAAAGGTTGCTATTGTCCAAGAGTCAAATAAGATTCCAAACAAAGCTTAAGAAAATAGCACCACTGGCAAAGCCAGACTGCTTGAAAAGAACAAGTGGTGCTGTAGCTAAAAGCCAAGTTCAAAGCCAGCATTATTAATTTGCTCTATATAACACAGCTGACCTTTAGCTGCTGCTGAGCATCTGGGGACAAATCTGGCAATTCACCAGATTTCCTTATTTGAACTGGACTTCTATATCACTAGCACCAAATTACCAGCCAAAAATCTTCCCAGTAAGTCTGTCTGCATTGTGTGGAATCTGGAAATCGCTGCCTTCCTCAGGAACAAGTGTCACTTCTCAGTTAGGCACACAACGGGGAGAGTCAGTGGTAAGGAAGAATTCTCTTTCAGTAGAAAATCCTTTGGGGTCCTCATGTGTGTGCTCTGGTGCTCAGACATGTCCTACTGTTTGAGACCCCATGGACTGTAGCTTGCCAGATTCCTCTGTCCAGAGGATTTTCCAGGCAAGAATACTGGAGTGGGTTGCCATTTCATTCTACAAGGGATGTTTCCAGCTCAGGGATTGAACTCACATCTCTGTGTCTCCTGCATTGGCAGATGAATTCTTTACCTCTGCAGGATTCTCAGCAGTAGAAAATAATTGAATAGTTGAAATAGATATAGACACATTCAACACTGCTCATAACTTGATTTTTTCACACATTTATTTATTATCTATTATTTTTAACCCTGAAAAAGTGTAATGAACTTTGAAAATTAAGCATTTTATTGTTAAAATTTTCAATTCTGCCCTTTAAATGGCAAAAATGGAGGTATAGCCATTTTTTTTCCCCCAAACTGAAACACAGAATTTGTCTAGGAAAAAATCTTTCTAATTCTTCCTTCACATGTAGAAATTTAATATCATAAAAAGGCAGTTACAGCTAGAATACCAATTTTACAACTGTTTCTTGAAAAAAAGAACAGAAATCAGGGAAATAGAGCAGAACAGGAACTAAATGTGCTTTTAATTAGTTTCATTGCTTTTGCCATTAAAATGTTAATAAGTATCACACAGGTATTTTTAAAGGAAAGAAATAAATTATATTTTCACTATGTTAACATTCTTGTCCTTCTTTTAATTGGAAATGTTAAGAATATGTGTTTATTTCAACTTCTCTATTGCCCTGTGATGGTTATGACCAATTCTAACACATATATACTCTACGTACACATCATGCAATGAAGAAATAAGAAATTAACAAAGATGTGGACCTTTTAGTTAAATCTGCAGTAATGTGGTATCCTGGATATTTTTCAGAAACCCCGTGGAGCAAGAATAATTAAATAAATCCAAGGTAAATTACACTTCATCTACATAAGTATGCATCATGCATCATTTGTGCTCTGCTTAAATGAGGACTTCTCTGGCTGAAATTTGTGTGCGGATGAGTAAGGCAATTACTTGCCTCAAAGCCAGTCAATGTTTCTATTCATGTGCTGAAGAGAGTCTTTTTTTCCCCTGGTCTGTGAATACAGTAGTCAGTATCTGCAGCCTTCAACAGAATGTCCCCTCAGTACTCTAGTTATAAACTGACCATCCCCCAATCTCTTTCAAAAGAAGTTTGCTCTAAATGTTCATTTTGCCAGAATTACTGGAGAGTTTAAATCTAAATTTGATATTTTTTTAAGTTTTGTATGTCATATTTTCATTCTCCAAGAGATATAAAGGGCTTTTCCTGGTGGCTCAGGTGATAAAAAAAATTTCCCTGCAATGCAGAGGACCCAGGTTTGATCCCTGGGTTGGGAAGATCCCCTGGAGAAGGGAATGGCTACTCACCCCGGTATTCTTGCCTGGACAATTCCATGGACAGGAGCCCTATGGTCTACAGTCCATGGGGTCACAAATTCAATCAGCTTTAAGTCTGTGTTGGGGAAGAAATGGGCAGTGACAACCCACCTACCAGGAAAAGATAACCAACTTCCTGTCTGTCCCTCTGGAAAACCATCACTGCTTTGGCCACATGACAGACATTATCAACTCAATTTCTTGTGATATTTATTAGCATAAAAAAAAGCATTCTGGGAATTTGAGGGTGCTTAATAGATGTCTCAAACCAATCATAAAATATTGAGTTCTCTCCTCATAAAATACGTTGACGTAAGGATTCTAAGTTACTAGTCACAAGTAATAAGCTTACCAAAAGAGACCCATGTCATTGCTCATTTTGTTAAGTTTTTTATAAGAGATTTTTGTATATAAATTTAAGAACAGTTATTCAAAGAAGAAATGCTGTAAGTACCATTTTGGAGGCTCTCTTCCTCAAAAAAGCAACAAACTAATGGGGATAGGGCAGAGAAAATAACTCTCCCAGATTTAAATTTGCAAAACCTAATACAAAATATATGGGCTTCCCTGGTGGCTTAGTGGTAAAGAATCTGCCTGACAATGCAGGAGACACAGGTTTGATTCCTGGGTCAGGACGATCCCCTGAAGAAGGAAATGGAGACCCACTCCAGTATTCTTGCCTGGGAAATTCCATGGACAGAGGAACCTAGTGGGCTATAGTCCATGGGATCCAAGAGAGTCAGACATGACTTAGCAACTAAACAGCAACAACAATCCAAAATATATACAATTTACCTACTAGCATACAAACTCCAGGGATCTTGTTTCTTTTTTCACTGTATCCACAGTACTAACTTAAGAGCCCGATGCACAGTAAAACTTCAACCTATATTTGGTAAATAAACAATTAAATCTCTAAAATTAGAAGCATGTTTTTTTTTCCAGAGATCATCCTCCTGGTTGCTGTATGCTCACCCATAGTGATGGCCTTGTTGGTCTCTCTAGAATGATCCATTGATGCCCCAGGTTTGCATGAGGCCCCCTACCATG
This sequence comes from Ovis canadensis, assembly GCF_042477335.2. Classification (NCBI taxonomy): domain Eukaryota; kingdom Metazoa; phylum Chordata; class Mammalia; order Artiodactyla; family Bovidae; genus Ovis; species Ovis canadensis. The sequence goes on along the minus strand of NC_091246.1, from coordinate 185,992,596 downwards.
TTGGCACTTTGGCTTACCCTGATGGTAGCACTTATTAAATTGCATCTGATGGTCTAGTTTTATATGAATGTCTCTTCCACTAGACTATTTTCTTTAATCAACAAATATTTATTGAATGGGGGTAGGGTGGATGATTTGCTTAGAATCCACACTACTAGTGGTTTTGAGGGTCTTCCTTTTCAGAAAATGCATATATCTTTTCCCCCAAATTTACTGAAATATAATTGACACATAATGTATAAAATTTAGGTATACCAAGCACTAATTTGATACACTTATGTATTGTGAACAATTGCCACAGGAGCACTGATTAACACTTTGGTCACCTCATAAAATTAACATTTCTTTTTTGTAAGAACATTTAAAATCTACTCTCTTAGTAATTTTAAAGTCCAATATACTATTGTTAACTCTAAGTTATTCATCTTATAACTGGAAGTTTATTCTCTGACCACCATTGCTCCATTTCCTCCACCCTCCCCCTGGTAACTACTCTTATTTCTATAAGTTTGACTTGTTTAGATTTCATATATAAGTGATATCATATATTATTTGCCTTTCTCTCCCTGACTTATCTCAGGTAGCATAGACCTCAAGGTCTATCCATGTTGTCAAAAATGGCAGGATTTCCTCCTTTCTCAATGCTGAAAAATATTCCATTGTATGTACATAACTATGCCCATCATCTTTATCCATTCATCCATGGATGGACACTGGTTGTATCCATATCTTAGCTAATGAGATTAATGCTTCAGTGAATATCTGCTTGAGATCCTGATTTAATGTTCTTTCACATATTCCCAGAAGTGGGATTGCTGAATCCTACAATATTTCTGTTTCACACTTTTTGATGAATCCCCATACTGTTTTCCATAGTGGCTGTACTAATTTATTCCCGCCAAAAGTGCACAAGGGTTCCCATTTCTGTACATCCTCATCAACACTTGTTATCTCTTGTCTTTTTTGATATCATACTGATAGGTGTAAAACAATATCCCAATTTGATTTTCACTTCTGTTCTCCTAATGATTAGGGATGTTGAGCATGTTTTCCTGTACCTGTTAGCCATTTGTATGTTTCCTTTGAAAAACTGTCTATTCAGGTCCACTATCCACTATTCAATCAGATTTTGGGTGTTTTTTGTTTTGGTTTTGGTTTTGCTATAGAGTTGTATGAGTTTCTTACATATTTGGAATATTAATTCTTTATAAGATATAAGATTTGCAGATAATTTGTCCCAAGGAAAAATATGTTTTCTTTATTATAGTTTTCCATGGTAAAAAATTCCTTATCTGGTTTCCTCAATTTGGCTGTTAAAAGGAAGATAAAGGATATCAAAAAAAAAAGTACTTGATCAAAGCCAGGGCTTGCTCCTTCATCACAAACAGAGATTTACAGATGTCTGTACTGATTCAGACTCGATGATTAAACATGAACTTTCATAAGATCACCCAGGATATATGAATCCAGCATAACTGTCCTTCTCCTCACCTTCTTTTTCTCTCCTTTTAAAAGATCGCTTCTAAATCTCCATTCGACCTCTCTCCTCTTACTAGATGCATTACTCTAATGATGTCTGTGCTATAAGTTGCACAGTTTCTGAGCAGCTCAACATTTCCTTTTATTCTTCCCTTTCCAGAAGATTTTCTGTACAACATAATGGTATCACAGTAAATTTAGGGAATAAAGAAAAATACTGCTTTCTTGTGGTTGAATCATAAAAACAGAACTGGCCCCAGTTTGTGAAGAGCAACACCACCTATATTCTGCCTAGATCGTTATAGGTAGAGAAGTTGTTCAGCAAACAGAAAGAGGTAATATGCAGCAGTGCTCTCCTAGTTGTTAACTGTGATCCCCTAGACACAAAAATTCCTATTGAAGAAATGAATGTATAAGAGAATACAGGGCTAAGATTATCAAGTATCTTAAATTTAAAACCAATTTTCCTTGCTCTGGTTTCATATTCACCAAGCAACTTCTAGATGTTCATTTAACTTCCCTGAAAAGTTTGCCAATAAGGACAGAAAGGTTTGACCAAACTGATCCAAGTCCTACATGCTGCAAGGTCATTTTTCTAGATCAATTTATACCTTAGCAATGTGGTTTCTTTGCCAGTCTCTATGCTGTTGTTCAATACGAATCCACACCCAAGAGGTAGATGCATTTAATATGATTTTAAGCATTAGTATATCTATTCCCCAAACCTGAGTAGCAGATCTTGTCTTTAGGTGAATCCATCAAAATAAAAGGAATGTTATGAGAAATGAAGATCAACCAGTTGATTTCACTGGGTGACAGTTCAACTTGGTGTTCACTTGTCTTTCCAACTATCATAGTAGACGTATATCATAGATTTAGTTATCATTCTCAGTAAGGTATTTACCAACATCCCAGCCTAATATATATAATATGACAATGTTCAGATCATCAGTAAAAGAAAGTGCTTCAATATGACACCTAAATGTTCAGCGGATATAGCAAACAATCTTTTGGTAAAACAATAACCAAAAAATATATTATACCTGTAATCCACTAAGACTATGCTCCCCAAATTTTGCTACACATCACTTTGTAGATCCCAGCAGCATGGCAAAGATATGGTAAGATGCAGAATAAATTCAAAATCCATTCACAGAGAATCCATTCTACCTGAACATTTGATGTGTACAATGTTTTTACCTAATGAATATATTAAGATATGCTGTTTTAAAGTAAGTAAGGTTTATCATGGAGAGCAAAAGCTATATGATATGTTTTAAAGACAGATAATTTAAACCTCAAAGATATTTCAAGAAGTAATCATATTCAGTCTGTAGCCTTCCTTGTTACTATTTAGTAGGCAAGTTTGAAAAATGCTGCTCTAAAATAAGATCAAAACAGTTTACACTATATATTATATATACAGTGTATACAGAAATACCAGGCTGGATGAATCACAAACTGAAATCCAGATTTCCAGGAGAAATATCAACAACCTTAGATATATAGATGATACCACTCTAATTGCAGAAAGTGAAGAGGAACTAAACAGCCGCTTGATAAGGGTGAAAAAGGAGAGTGAAAAAGTTCCTTAAAACTTGACATTCAGAAAACTAAGATCATGGCATCCAGTCCCATCACTTCATGCAAACAGATGGGGAAACAATGGGAACAGTGTCAGACTTTATTTTCTTGGGCTTCAAAATCACTGTGGATGGTGACTGCAGCCATGAAATTATAAGACACTTGCTCCTTAGAAGGAAAGCTATGAAAAAACCTAGACAGCACATTAAAAAACAAAGACATTACTTTGCCAACAAAGGTCCATCTAGTCAAGGCTATGGTTTTTCCAGTAGTCATGGATGGATGTGAGAGTTGGACTATAAAGAAAGCTGAGTGCTGAAGATTTGATGCTTTTGAACTGTGCTGTTGGAGAAGACTCTCAAGAGTCCCTTGGACTGCAAGGAGATCCAACCAGTCCATCCTAAAGGAGATCAGTCCTGGGTTTTCATTGGAAGGACTGATGTTGAAGCTGAAACTCCAATACTTTGGCCACCTGATGTGAAGAACTGACTCATTTGAAAAGATCCCAACACTGGGAAAGCTTGAAGGCAGGAGGAGAAGGGGACAACAGAGGATGAGATGGTTGGATGGCATCACCGACTCAATGGACATGAGTTTGAATAAACTCCAGGAGTTGGTGATGGACAGGGAGACCTGGCATGCTGCAGTCCATGGGGTCACAAAGAGTCACACATGAATGAGAGACTGAACTGAACTGAACCCCAAGTAATTTGGGTGTCTTAGAGAATCGAGAGGCAAACTTACTGCATGTACGTAATTATCGATGTGTCATGACTTAAGGAAAAAAAAATGTCTTTCCCCAAACATATACTGTATCAATTTAGAAAGATTGTAATCCTGTATCAGTGATATCTTTTGGTTTAGGCTATTTTCAACTTTCTCAAGGCTATTTTCAACTTTGATCTCATCTCTGCTTTAGTTTAGGTCTCAAATACACGCATCAACCTATATTCTTGAATGGTTTAGTAAGATTTGAGCCAATCTTCACATATAGATCCTGTATGCCCAGAAGCATTACAGTAGATCATATGACTTCAGGAAATTTTCTGCCAAATATTTGTGTATGACAATTCCTTTTGTACAAAAGTATGTCAAAACTGGATACTCTTGATCACACACACAGTTATTAAGTCCAGGATTCCAACAAAGTCAGAAGAATATTGGGCCTTCAGAGAGCATTGTTTATAAAAGTCATGATTATCAAAACGCTTTTTAAAAAAAATAATTTATTTTTCAACTATTCTTACCAGAATAGACTTGGATTTTCTTACCATTGTCTTAGGAACTTCTACTTTCTTACCAAATATTTTATTATTACAATTTTTAAACATATAAAAAATTTGGAGAAAATGAAAAGTGAATAGCTACATACCCAGCAGCTAGATTTCAGAATTATTAACTTGCTCTTTATGGAATTAACTTTTTGGGGGAAATTTACATAGAGTAAAATGTACAAATCTCACATGAATCAAGTACCAGTACTTTTCATTTGCCTTGATAATTATCTCTTTTAAATTTCATTGAAATCTTCACAGATCCTACCCTTACTCCATTTTCTGATATGAACACACTAGGACTTGCTAATCCCTTGTTCTGTTTAAACACATCGCTAATAATTTCATGAATGCTGAATTTATAGTCCTATATTTTCCACCTTTCCAGAGTAAAGAAATCCAATTATTAAAAATGTCATCATTTCTCCAAGATCAAAAATACATACTTGAATTTGTATTCCTGAGTATTTCAGTAAGAATTGAGCAAACTCTCATATAGAGAGGTCTTGTACACACGGAAGCAGGAAATGTAAATTTGATAGACTGCCATTGCCCATCTGGTTTGTAACAAATCAGTGTCCTCTGACTTCAGGAAATTTTTTCAAAAGGATGTGGGCACTATAATTCCTTTGCTCTCAGAAAAGGAAAGGCAAAAAAGAAATGAAAGTCACTCAGTCTTGTGCGACTCTTGGCAATCCCATGGACTATATAGTCCATGGAATTCTCCAGGCCACAATACTACAGCAGGTAGCCTTTCCCTTCTCCAGGGGATATTCCCAACCCAGGGATCAAACCCAGGTCTCCTGCATTGCAGGTGGATTCTTTACCAGCTGAGCCATGAGGGAAGCCCATTGCTATCAGAATCACAGTGATACTGGCTACCTTTTCAGTAATCTTATTCATTTTTCATGGATAGTAAAAACAACAGTAAAATGACCATCAAAATAATGAGCATTTTTATAGAGCTTAAAAATAAACTTCCTTCTCTCCTTCTCTATACTCCTTCTCTCTTTGCTCACTCTCATCACCCCTAATCCATACCCACATCTCCTTCCTCCACACATACCCTCTACTCCTTTCCTTAAATTCTATTATAATTGCCATTGTGAAGAATGAGTCAATACTGGTTCAATGTTCATCCCTCTGCTTATATACATATATATTTTTTCACTTTAAACTTCACAGGTCACTAACACAGAAAAATAAATCATATTTAATAACTTCAATGTGGAAATGATATGACTCTACATGTATATCATAAAAGGAAATATAGTTAAATTTCTATAAATCTAACAGGATCTCAGGAAGAATTAAATCCTGTTTCCCTTATTTAGGAGCAAAAATAATAGCACAAAAATTGCATCAGCCAAAAATCTCTCCAAATATTATTAAAAGTTATTGCTTTGTAAACTTTAATGATGTTTTCACACCAGTGTTAGAACCCATAATAACTCTTTCTCGGAGAATTTTATTATAAAAATAAAGCACTGGGGCTGTTTCCTCCTGGAGTAATGAAAAAAAGAGCAAATACAAATAAATATGTAAAGACTATGATTTAAAACATAACAGTTTATTTATTACAGTTAATGTAAAAGTTTCCATAAATAATATATGGAAATGTAAGTTCAGCATACAGCATGCATAAAAATTAACATACATATGTTAACTTGTGAAAAAGAAATAAAGGCAATAAAGAAACTACAGATAAAGAAAATGCTTCATTAACTACAATGGGTCATTACTTTATTTCCATTTATATTTTAATCACAAATTGCAACTGTGACTACAGGGCAAAGAGAAGCAGTTATAATGTAATTACATATGGAAACCACAAAGCAAATTGTTCTTGGGTTTTATTTGTAGCAATTATAGCTTTAGGTACAAGACTCTGAGACTGTAGAAAGTAAGGCCCTTTTTTCCATTCCTAGAAAAAAGAGAGAGCCAGAAAGGAGGACTGACCAATTTGACAATATTTTTTGCTTGCTGAGATCAATCGATCTCTAATCCACCAAGTGTGGTACTGCTTACATGCTTGAAATGAAAAGGGTTTCATCTAACAATGGGATGCTTTTCCTCATTGGAGGTCTATGTAGAAAGGTCACCAGTGTACTTGCAGACGTTTCAAAGAATTTTAAAAATAAGTCAACACATATATAATTATCCCTCTTACTATACCTTCACTTTTATTCTCTATTATATGTTCTCTAATACCTGCATCCATTTGTAAGGCCTCCCCAGGCAGCCATTTTGCTTTTTTGCATAGTCTAGTCAAGGTTATGGTTTTTCCTGTGGTCATGTATGGATGTGAGAGTTGGACTGTAAAGAAGGCTAAGCGCCAAAAAATTGATGCTTTTGAACTGTGGTGTAGGAGAAGACTCTCGAGAGTCCCTTGGACAGCAAGGAGATCCAACCAGTCCATTCTGAAGGAGATCAGCCCTGGGATTTCTTTGGAAGGAATGATGCTAAAGCTGAAACTCCAGTACTTTGGCCACCTCATGGGAAGAGTTGATTCATTGGAAAAGACTCTGATGCTGGGAGAGATTGGGGGCAGGAGGAGAAGGGGATGACCGAGGATGAGATGGCTGGATGGCATCACGGACTTGATAGACATGAGTCTGAGTGAACTCCGGGAGATGGTGATGGACAGGGAGGCCTGGCGTGCTGCGATTCATGGGGTCGCGAAGAGTCGGACACGACTGAGCGACTTAACTGAACTGAACTGAACTGAATACCTGCATCTGGATATCACAATTCTAATATTATTGGTAATGTACCTTTCAGCTTATGAAATAGTGGCTGTTAGTTATCTTTCTGAAAACTGAAGAAAACTCTTGAGAGTCTCTCAGACTGCAAGGAGATCAAACCAGTCAATCCTAAAGGAAATCAACCCTGAATATTCATTGGAAAGACTGATTCTGAAGCTGAAGCTTCAATACTTTGGCCACATGATGCAAACAGCTGACTCACTGGAAACAATCCTGATGCTGGAAAAGACTGAAGGCAAAAGGAAAAGAGGGCACAAAAGATGACACAGTTAGACAGCATCACTGACTAAATGGACACAAATCTGAGCAAACTCTGCGAGACAGTGAAGGACAGATAAGTCTGGTTTCTTGCAGTCCCTGATGTTCAAGCTGGTCTTAGAAAAGGCAGAAGAACCAGAGATCAAATTGCCAAAATCCGCTGGATCATGGAAAAAGCAAGAGAGTTCCAGAAAAACATCTATTTCTGCTTTATTGACTATGCCAAAGCCTTTGACTGTGTGGATCACAATAAACTGTGGAAAATTCTGAAAGAGATGGGAATACCAGACCACCTAACCTGCCTCTTGAGAAATCTGTATGCAGGTCAGGAAGCAACAGTTAGAACTGGATATGGAACAACAGACTTGGTTCCAAATAGGAAAAGGAGTACGTCAAGGCTGTAAATTGTCACCCTGCTTGTTTAACTTACATGCAGAGTACATCATGAGAAACGCTGGACTGGAAGAAACATACGCTGGAATCAAAATTGCCGGGAGAAATATCAATAACCTCAGATATGCAGAGGACACCACCCTTATGGCAGAAAGTGAAGAGGAGCTAAAAAGCCTCTTGATGAAAGTGAAAGAGGAGAGCGAAAAAGTTGGCTTAAAGCTCAACATTCAGAAAATGAAGATCATAGCATCCAGTCCCATCACCTCATGGGAAATAGATGGGGAAACAGTGGAAACAGTGTCAGACTTTATTTTTTGGGGCTCCAAAATCACTGAAGCTGGTGATTGCAGCCATGAAATTAAAAGACGCTTACTCCTTGGAAGGAAAGTTATGACCAACCTAGATAGTATATTCAAAAGCAGAGACATTACTTTGCCGACTAAGGTCCATCTAGTCAAGGCTATGGTTTTTCCTGTGGTCATGTATGGATGTGAAAGTTGGACTGTGAAGAAGGCTGAGCGCCGAAGAATTGATGCTTTTGAACTGTGGTGTTGGAGAAGACTCTTGAGAGTCCCTTGGACTGCAAGGAGATCCAACCAGTCCATTCTGAAGGAGATCAACCCTGGGATTTCTTTGGAAGGAATGATGCTAAAGCTGAAACTCCAGTACTTTGGCCACCTCATGTGAAGAGCTGACGCATTGGAAAGACTCTGATGCTGGGAGGGATTGGGGGCAGGAGGAGAAGGGGAAGACCAAGGATGAGATGGCTGGATGGCATCACCGACTCAATGGACGTGAGTCTGAGTAAACTCCGGGAGATGGTGATGGACAGGGAGGCCTGGCGTGCTGCGATTCATGGGGTCGCAAAGAGTCAGACACGACTGAACGAATGAACTGAACTGAACTGAACTGACCTGAACTGATGGAGTCGCAAAGAGTTGGACTTGACTTAGTGACTGAAGAATAAGGTGATATGCGAAAGAGCAGTGGTTAAGAAACTGGGTGTCACTGTAGAAAGACATGCACCCAGGACTCACTGTGCTATTCATCTAAAGTTATGGCTAAATTTCTGAAGCTTTAGTCTCTCCATTCACACCTTCAGAGTGTTGCTGTGGGGTTTAAATCAGTTAATGAGTTTTAAGCTCCAAGCACAGAGCCAGGCATGTTATGGACATACATTTAAGTTAACTATTGTGATAATTAACTACAAGTCCACACTTCAGATGTTAAAACGCAATGAATAGGAAACATCACTGAGAACCTAAGAATTTGATATAAATGGGCTATGGCTACAATTTGGAAGAAAAACTACATTTTAAGGGAAATAAGAATAAAGAGAAGTGATGTAAAGGATAAAGTAGAAATTAATGTGACATTGATGACTGGATGGCATCACCAACTCAATGGACATGAGTTTGAGTAAATTCTGTGAGTTGGTGATGGACAGGGAGGCCTGGCGTGCTGCAGTCCATGGAGTCACAAAAAGTTGAACACAACTGAGTGACTGAACTGAACTGAACTTAATGCGACATGAACATTTAAACCCATTGGTCCTCCCTCACTGGAGCCTATTCCTTTGTGCGGTACCCTGGACAGGGAATGTTGTTGCCTGCCATTCTAGTAAACAAAAAAAGGTGCCCACCGTCCCACTTCTAGGAAAGCTCTATATGGCTCAGACAGTAAAGAATCTGCCTGCAGTGCAAGAGACCTAGGTTCAATCCCTGGGTTGGGAAGATCTTCTGGAGAAGGGAATAGCAACCCTCTCTGGTATACTTGACTAGAAGATTCCATGGGCAGAGGAGCCTGGCAGGCTACAGTCCAACATGACTGAGGGACCAAGCACCAAAGTACATCCTACTTCTATACTGGATCAAATCATTAGTCACTACAACTGGCCATCAAAGCTACCTGCTGGGGGAATTCAGGATGGAGAAAAACAGGAAATACTCTGTGCTTTGGATACTTGCCCTAGATAGCTGAGATGCACACCTAAGAAACAACTTCAACGAGCCCCAATTCTTGCATCTTTCTCATACAAAGAAAAGTACTAAAATTATTAACTTGAGATGTTTGTTCTTTGTGAATAGCATTAATCTTTTGATGTCCAATTACATTTTTTCCCCAGAAAAAAACTCCTATATAACCTGGGTCATTCCTTACCTCTCTGGAAGAGTTCCTCAGGGCTATCTTAGAGGACATCTCTGGAATATGATTTTCAGTATGATCTCCAAATAAACTTAACTCTCAAATGTTAGGTTTTCTTCTGTCAACATACATTAGAGGTACAGGTTTATAAAAAATACATTTTAATTTGTAGGTTTCCCTTGCCTTGAACCTATTTCAGAAGCGCCTATTTCCTATAGAAACACTGTAACATGGTTTTATTCTAACAACAAAAATATATTTACTTTCTCTTTTCCCACTGAGCCAAACGCTGGTATGTCCTATTTTATTATAACTGATTAACATATTTACAGCACAGATAATACCATGTACCATTAATTAACAGTGCAGGAAAAATTACTTAGTGCCTAAAGGTCTGACAAGTTAAAATATTAGGTCTTATTTTTTTACTTACTAAGGCCACTCAGAGAATACAAACAAAGAATTCACAGTGCTTTCAAAAGATAATGCATTAAAGATAAATTGATAGGCTCTCTCTGTTCAATTGGTTTAACAGAAACACGACTATGTTAAACAAATGTGGGTGTTATAAAGAACAGGCTTATTGTGAAAGTAATTTTCACGTGTCACCAAAAATTAATAGGGTAGGTAGTTAACAGCCAAGATTACACAGAAACTAAGCAAAAATTTTCAGCACATTGATCTAGATTCTCCTTCTTTCTGTGAATTCTTTACTCAAAATAGATGAAAACTTTGATATTGAAGAGAAAATGAGAGTAATGTTTCTCATAATTAAAAGACAACCACAACTCAGTATTATATGCATACACACTCGGGGTGTGTATCTCTATTTTTAGAGATTCTCAGACTGATCAGAAATCAAGGCTGGTTATTCCATCCTTCCCTGATCCAGTCAATGGCACCTTCAGACAGAATGTTAACACTAAACTTCAATTAGTGTTTAACTAGATTGATTAATCAGTCAAAATCTCTAATAAAATTGTACCATATACTTCACACCTAAGATAAACAAGCACGAGTTATTAAGAGTGACTACTTATTTGAACTAAAAACAACGTGACCAACATAAAACAGTAAATAATAAACACAGTTAAAAGAGTTAGCATGAAGGGACTTCCCTGGTGGTCCAGTTGTTAAGAATTTGCCTGCCAATGCATTGGACATGGGCTCAATCCCTGGTCAGGGAACAAAGATCCCATATGCTGCCGGGCAACTAAACCTTCACACTGAAACTACTGAGCCTATGTACTCTGGAGCCTGCATACTGCAATGAAGGTTCCATGTGAGGCAACTAAGAAACTGATGCAGCCAAATTAATAAATAAAAACAAAAATAGCATGAGAGTCAGTCAACATAAAATTTCAGCAGGTAGTTATCACTTCCTCATTGCTAGAATTTCAAAACTGTCCATCCAAAAATGTAATGTTCTGTATCACAGATTTTGTCATTCACTAATTTCAGTCTGATTATAAAGTTTATTAGTTCAGTTCAGTTTAGTCGCTCAGTTGTGTCCGACTCTTTGCAATCCCATGGACTCCAGCACGCAAGGCCTCCCTGTCCATCACCAATTCCCGGATCTTACGCAAACTCAAATCCATTAGTCAGTGATGCCATCCAACAATTTCATTCTCTGTTGCCCCTTCTCCTCCTGCCTTCAATCTTTCCCAGCATCAGGGTCTTTTCCAATGAGTCAGTCCTTTGCATCAGGTGACCAAAGTATTGGAGTTTCAGCTTCAGCATCAGTCCTTCCAATGAATATTCATGATTGATTTCCTTTAGGATGGACTGGTTGCCTCTCCGTGCTGTCCAAGGGAATCTCCAACACCACAATTCAAAAGCAACAATTTTTTAGTGCTCAACTTTCTTTATAGTCCAACTTTCACATCCATCCATGACTATTGGAAAAACCATAGCTTTGACTAGATGGACCTTTGTTGGCAAAGTAATGCCTCTGCTTTTTAATATGCATCTAAGTTGGTCATAACTTTTCTTCCAAGGAGCAAGTGTCTTTTAATTTCATGGCTACAGTCTCCATCTGCAGTGATTTTGGACCCCAAGAAAATAAAGTCTCACTATTTCCATTGTTTCCCCATCTATTTGCCATGAAGTGATGGGATCGGATGCCATGATCTTACTTTCTGAATGTTGAGTTTTAAGCTAACTTTTCACTCTCCACTTTCACTTTCATCAAGAGGCTCTTTAGTTCTTCTCCACTTTCTGCCATAAGGGTGGTATCATCTGCATATCTGAGCTTATTGATATTTCTCCCAGGAATCTTGATTCTAGCTTGTGCTTCATCTGGTCAAGCATTTCCTTGACATACTCCTTTCCCGATTTGGAACCTGTCTGTTTTTCCATGTCCAGTTCAAACTGTTGCTTTCTTGACCTGCATACAGAATTCTCAGGAGTCAGGTAAGGTGGTCTGGTATCCCATCTCTTGAAGAATTTTCCACAGTTTGTTGTGATACACACAAAGATTTTGGCATAGTCAATAAATCAGAAGTAGATGTTTGTCTGGAACTCTCTTGCTTTTTTGATGATACAACAGATATTGGCAATTTGATCTCTGGTTCCTTTGCTTTTTCTAAATCCAGCTTGAACATCTGGAAGTTCATGGTTCACATTCTGTTGACACCTGGCTTGGAGAAGTTAGAACCTTACTTTGCTAATGTGTGAGAAGAGTGAAATTGTGCGGTAGTTAGAGCATTCTTTGGCATTGCCTTTCTTTGGGATTGGAATGAAAACTGACCTTTTCTAGTCCTGTGGCCACGGCTGAATTTTCCAAATTTGCTGGCATATTGAGTGCAGCACTTTCACAGCATCATCTTTCAGGATTTGAAATAGCTCAACTGGAATTCCATCACCTCTACTAGTTTTGTTCTTTGTGATGCTTCCTAAGGCCTAGTTGACTTTGCATTCCAGGATGTCTGGCTCTAGGTGAGTAATCACACCATTGTGGTTATCTGGGTCATGAAGATCTTTTTTGTATAGTTCTTCCGTGTATTCTTGCCACCTCTTCTTAACATCTTCTGCTTCTGTTAGGTCCATACCATTTCTGTCCTTTATTGTGCCCATCTTTGCATGAAATATCCCCTCGCTTATCTACACTAATGTAATTGAGTGATTTGCATCAACTAAGGCAGCCCTAGGATATAGATATCTATACTATCTTTGTACTTGTGAAAGAGGCCAGGACCAGAAGTAAAATTCGAATTAAAAAGAGTGAGCTAGTACTAGGAAATAAGAGGAAAATCATTGCCAGATTATAGGATCCAATTAAAGAAGGGCAGGTGAATGGAGTTTATTGGAAGTTAGAAAATATTCAAATGTCCAAATCATATTGTAAATGCACATATAGATATAACCCTTATCCCAGCAAGGAGAGGAGCAAAAAGCTTTTCCATATGTAAAGAATGAGTTAAGGCTCTGCTGTTGAAGTGGGGAATACGGTATAAAACAGGAATGGTATTTTACTGAAGAGATTTACACTCCAAAACATCTCAGTATCTGCTGCTGGTTTAAAACAGAGCTTAAATTTGCATATTATTTTTTATCTCTAAACACAGGATATCCAGCTTCTGATATTTAACTAGGTTCTGGTATATTTCAAGGAAACTTAGCTGGTGACATGCTACACTTGCTGATGAAGGTTACCTCCTAGATAAGATCCTCTGTGATGCAAACCCTCATGGCTCTTAGTACAAAATGAAAGAACTGGTCTCTTGAAAGTGCCTTGCCTATAAGTTTTTTTATAGGTAAGACACTATAAGTATAAAATGTAATAAATATAGCTCTGCAATATTTTTTGGAGTGGGATTCAGGGAAAAAGACTTCGTAGTTTTTGAGTGTACTTTCAGAAACCAAAAGCAAATATCAGCCACTGGAGGGAAATTAGTAAATACAAGTCATTCAGATATTAGGGAGGAAAATATAAAACTGAATTTACAAATGGCACAATTGTCTACACAGAAAATCAATCCCAGAGAATATAGGGAAAAGTCCTAGAACTAGTAAGCAGGTTGGAAAATAAAAAGATATTCACTTATCTAAAAATCAATTGTATGTGAAGTGTGTATATATATCTATATCTATATCTATCTCTATATCTATATATATATACATAGGGTTTCCCTGTCAATAAAGGAGATGCAAGAGATGCAGATTCAATCCTTGGATCAGAGAGATCCCCTGGAGGAGGAAATGACAACCTACTCCAGTATTCTTGCCTGGAAAATCCCACAGACAGAGAAGCATGGCAGGCTACAGTCCATGGAATCACAAAGAGTCAGATAAAATGAAGTGACTCAACACATACAGACATATTAATTATATATATATATATGTTAAAAATATTACCAGTTACAATAGCATCAAAAATATAAAATATTTAGAGATAGATTTAATAAAATATGTGCAAGACATTAATTGACAACTACTTTTCATTGAGATAAATTAATAGGGATCAAAATAAAGGAGATATATGAGATATAGGCCATGTTTATCAATTGCAAGACAATATTATTAAGATACCATTTCTTCCCATAGCGATCTATAGATTCAATGCAATATCTATCAAATTATCAGGAGGTTTTTGTGTAGATACTGCAAACTGATTCTACAATTGATATTTAAATGTAAAAGATCTAGATAGTCACACTAATATGAAAAAGGGTGAACAGAGCTGGAAAATTTGCACTACCTGATTTCCACCTTGTTCTAAAACTAGAATAATCAAGACAGTATGGCACTGAGGTCAAGACAGATACATAGTGAATGGAACTGAGTGTTATAAAAAAATAAACTCGCACATAAATGACAAACCGATTTTCAACAGAAGTGCCAAAGGAATTTAAGGGAAAAAAGGATCATCTTTTCAACAAATTATACTGGCATAACTGGTTATCCACATGCAAAGTAATGATCCATAATCATGACTTTATATCACGTAAAAATATTAACTGGGAAGCATTATGGATGTAAAAATAATAGATAAACTATAAAATTTTTAGAAGAAAACCTGAAATCGTTGAGTGATGGAAACGCTTTATAAATGATATTATTATGCCAATATTATGCCAACAGTTCTACACATTTGTCAGAACTAATCAAACTGCATTTAAATTGGTGGATTTTATTGTAGGGAAATACAGCAGTAAAGCCAACCATAACTGTGTCACGCAATTCTGTTGTGATGCATATTTATCGTCCTAAATTCATTTATTAAAAATAATGTTACAAGTTGGCAGGGCTCATATCTCTTTTTTAACAGTACTAAGGTTATCTAGGTTATCACTTGTTTATATAAACTTTTTAGCATTAAAGTACAAAAATGGATTCTCTTCTTCCACACTGCCAAACTCAAAGAAAAGAATATACATTTTATAAACATAATAATAACAACAATATTAAATTTTAAACAAAAAAATATAAAATCAATGATAAAGACTATTCCTGGGTTAGAATTCTAGAATTCTTGATATGTCTTCTTACCTTATAAACATTTTGATATTTTTGAATACTTTATTATGAACGGATATTACTTTCATAATCATAAAGCACAGCTAAAATTTTCCACATTTAACTTTATACTTTCTTTTTAATTTAAATGTACTTATTTTAATTGGAGGCTAGTTACTTTACAATATTATATTGTTTTTGCCATACATCAACATGAATCCGCCACGGGTATACACGTGTTCCCCATCCTGAACCCCACTCCCACCTCCCTCCCTGCACCATCCCTCTGGGTCATCCCAGTGTACCAGCCCCAAGCATTTTGTATCCTGCATCAAACCTGGACTGGCGATTCATTTCTTATATGATATTATACATGTTTCAATGCCATTCTCCCAAATCATCCCATCCTCTCCTTCTCCCTCTCCCACAGAGTTCAAAAGACTGTTCTTTACATCTGTGTCTCTTTTGCTGTCTCACATACAGGGTTATCATTACCATCTTTCTAAATTCCACATATATGTGTTAGTATACTGTATTGGTGTTTTTCTTTCTGGCTTACTTCACTCTGTATAATCGGCTCCAGTTTCATCCACCTTAGAACTGATTCAAATGTATTCTTTTTAATGGCTGAGTATTTTAAGATATCCAGTGTTTTTGATATTGGAATAATGATCATGTATACTTGTTATTAATTTTTATTGGAATCTAGTTACTTTAACAAGTTTCTGCTGTACAGCAAAGTGAATCAGCCATATGTTTACACATATATCTTTTTTGGATTTCCTTCCCATTTAGGTCACCACAGAGCATGGAAGAGTTCCCTGTGCAATAGTTTCTCATGAGTTATCTATTTTATACATAGTGTCAGTAGTGTATATACATCAGAGGATAAATGATCACATATATTTATATCCTATGACTTATACTACGTGGACTAAGTGAAAGTGAAGGTCACTCAGGCGTGTTTGACTCTTTGTGACCCCATGGATTATGTAGGCCAGAATACTGGACTGGGTAGCCTTTCCCCTCTCCAGGGGATGTTTCCAACCCAACTATCGAACCCAGGTCTCCCATACTGCAGGCAAATTCTTTACCAGCTGAGGCACAAGGGAAGCCCCAAGTGGACTAAAGTACTCACTAACTCAACTAACATTTGTTGAATACCATTTCTTGCTAGGCACTGATAGAGGCATATCATTAATTTCAATAACAATTAAGACAATAAAAGTTGTAAGATCATATGTACTTTTTAAAAATGAGAAGCTAGGATTTCTCCTACAGGTGTATTCTTTTTCTGGTGGACTTGTGATTTTACCAAGAGGCACAGATACACTGGTTATTCCATTTCAAACCAGCATTGATCATGTGGAAGAAAATTTATCAGCAAATGAGCTCCACTGAGGAAGAAGCCTCCTTTTCTATGAAGTTTTCAAGTGTGTGGTGTCTCAGATAAAATTACTCTACAGGAATTCTGTCTCATTTCTAACTAGTAGAAACAAACAAGCAAAAGAAAAAAAGTCTCTGAAACACACACCAGCAAGCACAGGGGATTATCTTTACTTCTGAAATGAAAAAAACACATTGCACCCAGTTCTGATACAGAATCAGAAACTGCCTCATTAAAGCATGTATTTCCAGTTCCTATTGAAATAACGCAAGAACTTCACATTATTCTAAGAGTGAAAACAGTAAAAGAAAACAAGTTTAGGGGATGTAGTGAAAATCTGTTTGGAAGCAACTACATAAAAAGTAAAATAAAAAATTAAAACCTATGTTTATGGTCTAGCTGCAAAAAAGCAAACATAAAAAAGTGTGTATAATATTGTTTTTAGGGGCTAAATTCCAGTTTCACCTCCATATGATTAACTTTTCCACTGTTTATGGACATAGTTATTTCAATTATAGCTTTTGTGGGAGATAAGATAGAATTCTCGTGGTTAAAGGAGTATGAAAGAAACCAGGTGAGAACAAAAATATATTAGCCATAGAGTCAGGATATTCAAGATACTCCTTCATAGGACCTTTCCTAGAAAAACAAGAGTAAAATAGAAATTTTCCCTCACAAATCCAAGAGGCAGAATATTTATAATATAACATATTAAGTGGTAAAAATAGTTTTTCAAACCTTGAACACTACAAGTAGCCATGTATCAATAAAATGGACAACCTAGCAGAAATATTCAAAGTCTTAGAAAGATACAGTCTCCTAAGATTGAATGAGGAAAACAGAAAATATGAAGAGACCAATTACAGGTACCATAATTGAAACTGTGATTTAGAAAATTACAACAAACAAAAGTCCAGGACTAGATGGCTTCTCAGGCTGATTCTACCAAATATTGAGAGATGAATTAATATTTATCCTTCTGAAACTATTCCCAAAAATTGAAAAGGAAGGAACATTTCTGAGCTCATTCTATGAAGCCATCACCCTGATACCAAAACCAGACAAAGATACCAAAAAAAGAAAATTATAAGCCAATATTACTGATGAACATATATACAAAAGTCTTCAACAAAATACCAACAAAACGAATCCAACAATATATTAAAAGGATCATATGCCATGAGCAAGCGGGATTCATACCAGGGATGCAATAAGGCTTTTGTGTTTTTCAGGATCCACCAATGTGATACACCACCACAACAAACTGAAGGATGAAAACCATATAATCATCTCAAAAGATGCAAAAATCTTTTGACAAAATTCAATACATGTTTACAATAAAAAGTCTCCAGAAAGTAGGCAAAGAGGGAACATAATCTCAACATAGTAAAGAACAAAGGCTAATTGTCCAAGGTTAATTACAGAAATCTTCAAGAGATAATTTCCAAACATATGTGGAATACATAATAACAAATGTGACATCTTGCTTTGCATTTAAATAGTTTCCCAATGGAAACTACTGATATTTTATGACTGCCTGTCTAATCAACATAATGTTAGTCTGTGTGAGAAATCATAAAAGATGACTAATGAAACATGGGTTGGTTTATAAAATATGTCTCAAGAAGTCACAGTTTTCCTGGGAAAAGCCTTCATTCTTATGCCTTAGACTTAAGACTTCCAGACTGACGTATATAATAAAATTGTCATTTAATAAATTAAATAAATAAACATTTATTCTTTGTTTTTACCAATGCTTAAAAGTAAAGACATAGATTTTAAGTTTTTGTCCATATTTTAGTAAAATAGAAATAATAGCTTCATTACTATTTATTATTTCTAAGGCTAATAAAAATGTTCATTTCCACACAGGCTGATCCTAAAGATACATCTTTCATCATGTCATTTTTTTTCCATCTCAAACATTATATAATTCCAAATTCAAGATCTTGCAACTAGATTCACTTTTCCACAACTAATTCAATCAGTATTTATTAAGCATGATTAGGGCAAGCAATCTGCTACCACTGGATATAAAATTGTAAGAAAGATACAAGGAATAATTTCAAAAAGATTTATGTCCTAATAATGTAGAAGACTGTCACACAAAAAGCTGGTCCTTAATAAGATTGTGTAAAATGTAATCAAGGTGTAGTCCTGTGGCTAAGACTCCATGTTCCCAATGCAGGGGGACTATATCCCTTTCCTGGTCAGATACCCAGGTCCCACATGCCAGGACTAAAAATCCCACAGGCTGCACCAAAGACCAGGTGCAGTCAAATAAATAAATAAATATTTTAAAAATGTATAACAAGTAATTTGCTTTTAATTGGGCAATTCTTGCTACCAAATGCAAATGCCAACTGAACTGTGACATTCCTGCACACACTCCTGATCATGTAGAAACCAGTCATAAGGTTTGGCCTGGTACTGATTCAAAGACAACATTTTGAGCGCATTCAGTTCAGTTCAGTTCCATCACTCAGTCGTGTCTGACTCTTTGTGACCCCAGGAATCACAGCACGCCAGACCTCCCTGTCCATCATCAACTCCCGGAGTTCACTCAGACTCATGTCTATCGAGTTGGTGATGCCATCCAGCCATCTTATCCTCTGTGGTCCCCTTCTCCTCCTGCCCCCAATCCCTCCCAGCATCAGAGTCTTTTCCAATGAGTCAACTCTTCACATGAGGTGGCCAAAATATTGGTGTTTCAGCTTCAGTATCAGTCCCTCCAATGAACACCCAGGACTGATCTCCTTTAGGATGGATTGATTGGACCTCCTTGAAGTCCAAGGAACTCTCAAGAGTCTTCTCCAACACCACAGTTCAAAAGCATCAATTCTTCAGTGCTCAGCTTTCTTCACAGTCCAACTCTCACAATCCATACATGACCACTGGAAAATCCATAGCCCTGACTAGATGAACCTTTGTGGCAAAGTAATGTCTTTGCTTTTCAGTATACTATCTAAGTTGGTCATAACTTTCCTTCCAAGGAGTAAGCATCTTTTAATTTGAGCGCATTATTCTAGACCAAAATTTCCTCACTTTTCCTTCTCTTTCTTAATTGACTTTTGGGCTTCCCATTTTACATAGTGAGTAAAACAGAATGAACGAAATTTTCTGAAGTTTACAAGTAATAGATTCACTGAGATTCCCTTCATGATATTTTCTTGTATCTACTTCAGTTTCCTACATGAGAAAATCTATGTCAAACTACCATGGGTTAAATGTCCATTTCCAGACCATTTAAGTCTGCGGGTCAGTCACATAGCAAAAAAAGGGCTTCTGATCTGGTGGGGTTTACTGAAGCACAAAGGTTTTAATTGTGATGAAATTCCACTTACCTATTTTTTATTGATGTATTTTAATTGGAGACTAATTACTTTACAATATTGTGATGGTTTTTGCCATACATCAGCATGAATCGGTCATTGGCATACATGTGTCTCCTTCTTCCTAGAGCCCCCTCCCACGTTCCTCCCCACCCTATCCCTCTAGACTGTCACAGAGCACCAGCTTTGGGTTCCCTGTATTATTATTATTTTTTTAATTTTACCACTGGTGCTTTTGATGTCAAATCTAAAAAGTCACTGTGTAACCCAAAGTATGGATTTATTCATGAGTTTTCTTCTAAGGTTTTTTTTTTAAGTAATTAATTTTAATTGTAGGGTAATTAATTTACAATATTATGGTGTTTTTTTTTCTCCACACATAAACATGAATCACTCACAAGTGCACATGTGCCCCCTCCATCCTGATTCCCCCTCACACCTCCCTCCGCATCCCATCCCTCTGGGTTGTCCCAGCACACCAGCTTTCAGTGCCCTGCTTCTATAGTTTCATACAGTGATGGCAGCATGACTCTGTAAAACACATTGGATTCTATATTTTAAACTAATTAACTATGGTGTATAGATTGTCTCTAAAACTGTTAAAAAAAGAATAGCTTCTGATGAGCCAGACTCAAAAGGCATCTATAACAATGAATTTAATAGGCAAGTAAGTGGTACAATCAATAACTGTTCCAGAAATAAAGAGCTCAGGCTCTAGACACAGCACAAAGAAACAGTTTCACATCATAAGCAGTGGGTAGCCTGTGCTCTGAATGACTTTATCATAGGAGCAATCATGGGAGCAATCATGACATTTAGTTGAATTCTTACACAATATGAAGAAAGTGTTATTTCTACATTAAGAGTAGGGAAATGAGCCTCAGAAAGAAAAAGCAGCATGTCCAAAGTTATCCCTAAGTAGAGACGCTTGAACCAGAATTGGTATCCATGCCTGTCTCCCAGGCTATGGTCTTAACCACCTCATCAAACTGTACAGCAATGAAACATCTGATTGTAAATATAGATCAACAACATTAATGGAGGTTGACTGGAAAGTGTGATAGTGTTAGTCGCTCAGACGTGTCTGACTCTGCAACCCCATGAACTACAGCCCACCAGGCCTCTGTCCATGGAGTTCTCTAGGCAAGAATACTGGACTGGGTTGCCATTCCCTTCTCCAGGGGATCTTCATGACCCAGGAATCAAACCCAGGTCTCCTGCATTACAGACAGATTCTTTACCAACTGAGCTATTGGACTGGGTTGTCCTTCCCTTCTCCAGGGGATCTTCCTTACCCAGGGATCAAACAGAGGTCTCTTGCACTGCAGGCAGATTCTTTACCATGAGCCCAAAGGGAACACTGACATCTCTGCCAAAGAGATTCTTTTCTTTCTTATGAAGAAAAGAATTTGTAACAACTTACAATATCAATTACATATACTTTAAGAAAGTTAAAAGTCAGTACTTCATACATAACACATAGAATTTGGTTTACGTGATATGTTGAATAACAAAAATATAAACTTATTTTAAAAGGAATACTGTTACATAAGGGCTTCCCTGGTGGCTCAGTGGTAAAGCATCTGCCTGCAGTGCAGGAGATGTGGGTTTAATCCCTGGGTCAGAAAGATCCCCTAGAGAAGGAAATGGCTACCCACTCCAATATTCCTAACTGGGAAATCCCGTGAACAGAGGAGCCTGACAAGCTATACAGTTCATAGGGTCACAAAAAAGTCAGACATGACTTAGAGACTAAACAACAACAAATAGTTACATAAGTTGTTCTCAAGAAATGCTATAGTTTCACTAACTTTCAACTCCTAAAAGAAAAATAGGAGGAATCCAGAAAAGTATATATATATATATATATATATATATATATATATATATACACACACACACATATATATATCTCTAGAATGGCTTTTATTATAAAACTAGTTATTCTTTATAAGTATCCAAGGGAACATAGTGACTGAAGTGCACAAATGACTTTGCCATAAAACATTTTCTCCTGTAACATAATGTCATGTATAGAATATAGGGAAAGTGCTATTGAGTACAGAAGAAAAAAAAAAAAAACCTGGCAAGATTTAAGTAGTAGTCTCATTCTCTCAGATCCCTAGAGTAACATCAAAAAGTACACTGTGCTAAAAGATAGCATAGTATTCCAAACTGACTGCCCTTAAAGGCTAGAAGTTTTATAAAGTTATTCATTACACTGCACTTTATTATCTGCCTCGCTCACAGCTTTGCTGGTCTTTAAGAAGCACAGAGTAGATACTCCAAGATTCCCTTATTGGTAGAGAATGGAGAACGTATTTTATATTTTACTTTACAGTGGTTGTTTATACCAATTCTGAGACAGGAAAAACATGAAAAATATTATTTCTTTAGGATTTTACTTCTTGACTTGTTTAAAAAATATCTAACTTATAAGTGAAATTATACAAAGTATAATTTGTATTTCTTAATATTACTGCTTTTATTTTCAATCTTATTGAAATTGTTCAAGAAATTCATTTTAGAATTTGGGGTAAGTAAGAAATAAACAGGACGTTAAAATTGTAAACTTTAAACTTCTGTTGGCATGTACTTCTGTGCTGAAATATCTTTTGGATCACTGCAGAAATAGAAGAACATAGGTGAAAAGCAGGTCATTTTAGTCACTTTCTTTTTTGGCTATGCTGGGTCTTCCTTGCTGCATGGGCTTTTTGCTAGTTGCAGCAAGTGAGGGCTACTCTCCACTTGTGCTGTGTAGGCTTCTCATTGTGGTGGCTTCTCCTGTTGCAGAACACAGGCTCTAGTGTGCAAGGACTTCAGCAGTTGTGGCTCCGGGGCTCTAGCACACTAGCTCACCAGTTGTGGCACACGGGCTTTAGTTCTCCGTAGCAAGTGAGATCTTCCCAGACCAAGGATCAAACCTGAGTCTCCTGCATTGGCAGACAGATTCTTTACCGCTGAGCCACCAAGAAAGCCCAAGTCACAAGTTTTATGAAAATAATCCTATTAGTGCAGTTCTGGGAGTAAAACAGCAGTGAATCAGAAACTTTATTAGCACTGACTTAACGAAAGAGAAACAAGGAAGAATGATAATCATGTCCCTGAAAAAAGATGATCTTGCTAAAATGTCTCATGCTTCATAATGTCACCAGTAAAGGTGATTGTATATCACTGAGTATCTTACAGAATTCTCAGTCATCTCTCTAATGGGGGCTGTACCTTGGATCACCAGAAAAAAAAAAAAAAAGGCCTGATTAAGTTCCTCTGAAGTAATGTCTCCTTTCTCACTAATGTGCCAACTCCCATGACAGTCTCCCCTTGGACACTCAGCTCAGGATTGTTCTGTCCCGAGTATGAGCGATTTCAGATTCTTAGATGTAGCCCATATTTAGAAAAAACAAAATCACTTGTCTGTAGAATTATGAAACATCTTTTTCTTAGACAGAAATGCAGATAAAATTAGCTCAAAATGTGTTTGCCTGTTTTTCAGAGAAGAGAGCATACTTGGGCCTGGGATTCTCCCCCAGCCATTTATAAATTATCCTCTTAAGTGATACAAGTGACAACATTCATTAGCAACCACAGTGAACTCTCCATTTCTTAAAAGGTGATTGTCTCAAATTTGGATTGGCCAGGTTCTATGAATTTTTGTTCCCTCTTCTCCAACTGGCAAATTGCCATTTGAGTATTTTCTCCTTATCAATAACTATGCTAAAAGCCAAGAGAAAAGAAAAACTGTAGTTGGTGTCCCCATATATTCACTATCAGAAAAAGATGAGCATGCAGTTCATCTCTGAGTGAGATCTGAGAAAGATGTTTCTGTCCCCAAGAATATGATAGAAACCAAGGAGTTTTTCTCATGGTATGAGTTTATGAAGAAACTTGTCTGTACATTTTTTACATAATATCTAGAAAAAAAGAGAAAGGCTGGTATTTGCTACTAAAGTGACATATACAGTAACTTTTTCCTTTACTAGGGCAACATGGAAACATTCCTTAAACTCTTTGAGCCATGACTTAGAATATATAAAATACTAATAACTATTTTCTTCATAAATTTTTGCAAGTGTATATTAAGTCACATGCCCTCAACAACTGCTGGATCCATAGTATTTACTGATTAATATACATCAATAGATAAATTATATAAAATATATTTGAATGTGTGTATATGGGCATGGCAACCGACTCCAGTATTCTCACCTGGAGCATCCCATGGACAGATGATCCTGGAGGGCTACAGTTCATAGGGTCGCAAAGAGTTGGACCTGACTGAAGCAACTTAGCACACACACACATGCACATATAGATAGATAGATAGATGAATGACTAGCTAGAGAGGGATGAAAAAGACTGGGAGAGATTATTATTTAATCAGAGAACTCAATACAGACACTGTGTGATTTATCCCAGGGAACTTTTCAAAGGCATAATGACTCTACTGCAGTACGGGTCAACTTGCAATTTTTGAACGTCTGTTTTGTGAAGGGCCCTGCATGAAGTGCCTTCAATTACAGGTGGTTGTTAAAATTAATTTTAGAAAGCTAAGAAACAGCTTTCTATATATACACTTTTAGAAAGCTTGTTTAAATCATTGACCTCTTCCTTTGGTTCAAAACACCTTGTCAAGATGCAATGGACTGTTTCTAATACAAAAGAAAGCCAAAATAGGATTCTATTCTGGGAATACAGTTTGCCTGCTTGAAGTGCCGAGCAATCTTAATAGAGGAAGGTTAACACTAGAAACCAGAACATGCTTTTTCTCCACTATTATTAATATTATGCTTGATGAAGGGACAGAAAAACAAGAAAGAGTCTACAACTGTTAATTGGCAGCCAATTACATGTTTATCAAATAATGAGGTGTATAAAAAGTTAGCAAGTCACTCAATATTTTGCATGGTGTCTTTCTATATGCATAAGTTAATATTCAGATTCAATCTGAATTTCTGATTTTCCCATTTATAGAGTTGATGATTGGTATTTTTTTTTATTTTCCACAGCTCATATTGCCATAAACTTCTAATGCCTTGATGGACAGTTGTCAGTGAATAATTCATTTAACTAAGGCTTCCAGTGTGTAAATTTTTTATTAGTTCTTTTGGCAGTGGATATACTCTACAGTTCTTCCCATTAGAGTTCCAGAGGGTGTCAGAACTTCTCTGCAGATTAAACAAAAATGAAAAGAAGAAAAAAGAAATAAAAATACTCTGGCAATACCACTATAGCAATAATCACAAATCAAATCTCAAATTTCACTTAAGAATTATGGAAAGTGATGGTCAAAGAAGTGATGGCTTTAGTATCAGAGTTGGCTTAATTTTGTAGGTTCTAGAGTTAAAGAATTACTACATGAAGTAGCAGAGTTCATAACAGTAAAGCTTTAAAATCACCTTTAAAAATAAGCCAGATTGATAAACTATTTTGCAGTATAACTGTACAATTACATATAATAAGATTATCATCCAAAGGTAAGACTGACTAAGATAATAACTTTTAACTGAGGATTCAAAGTGTATGCACAAGAAAACTGGTTCCCTGAGGTGTTTCACAGAGGGAGGTGGGAGTTCTTTGCCCAAGCAAGCAACTGACACACCTTATTACACTACTTTTCCCAGATGCTAGCAGACGCATGATGCATCTGAGCATAGTAAAGACTGAAACAGTTCACAGAGCAGCTACAATGCGTTAATTCTAATTCTGAAATTTTTTTGGCCTTGGAATCCTAATGAAAGAACACCACACTAGTTTTCTACTCAGAACAGTTTGGGGAAACCACCAAATTGGCCTTATGTTCCAAATCCAATCTTAACTATCAATGTTTGCTCTTCAGCTTCAGAAAAAACACCAATTATTTTGATGATTTTTAAAAACATTATTTTAAATCTCTAGTAATGTTCTGAAATACTTTATTTGAAATAAAAAATGCTCAGTCGTATTTGACATTGCCATCCCAAGGACTATAACCCACCAGGCTCATCCTGTCCATGGAATTCTCTAGACAAGAATACTGGAGTGAGTAGCCATTCCTTTCTCAGGGGATCTTCCTGACCCAGGAACTGAACCCAGATCTCCTGCATCACAGATTCTTTACTGTCTGAATCACTAGGGAAGCCCAAGGTAGTCATAAATGTCAGTTGTTTCTGAGACCTCACAAAAAGCAAATTCTCCAGACAAAATGTGAAAAATAAAAAGTACAGATAATCTTGGTTAGACAGGAAAGTATTAACAGTAAACTCAAACAGATATTTAGAGTGAATAACTAATAAAAATAAAGATAGAAAAAAAAATGTGCTTTTAGAAAACAAATACACTCCACTCTTGGCTATCCAACTGACATTAAATGGGGAAACAAGCAAATTTCTAAACAATCAAGGGAAAAGCTAAATTTCATACAAGGGAGTTTTCTCTCTGTCTCTCCATATCTAACTATGTATCTATCAATATCTAACTACCTATGTATCTATCAATATCTATCATAAAATGGCACCTTGTATGTATAAAACAATTGCTTTTAATAAAAGTTTGTTCATTTTTACCAAATAAACTTAAGCAGCAAGATAAATTACAGCAAAGCAATCCCACTCTTTTAGATATTTCACTATCACAGTGCAAATCTGATAGGTATTTTTGTTTCCTATTACTATTTGAGTACATATCTGAGATAAATATTTGAATCATGAAGCATTTCACATCCATAATGATCTTGACTCTAATCTCTTTACCCTTCAGTGGCTCAAGGTAAAGCATAGTTAAAATTAGCACAAACTTGACATACTTATTCTTTAATAAACTCACACATTCTAGTTCAAAATGAAAGTTTTTCTGTTCATTTACAACATTTCTACAAGCCTTATGAGCTGGATTATTTTTCTAGAAAAAAACTGAAGAGGCCCATTTAGGCATTACAATGTCTGTCAGCCTAACAATGTCAATTACTACACAATCCAATGTTCACTTCTTCATCTAACAACCTGTTAGCAAGTTTCTACTGTATATTCTACGTGGTGAAGCTGATTCATTTCACAGACAGCACTTACGATAATATAAGTAGAATGATTTATAACAATACCAGCTGTCCGTGAAACAGTAACATCAATTTATTTGAGAAGATTTTTTATTCAATTTTATTATGTTAGTACTTCCATGTTTCATCATTATCAGATTATTCCCAGAGTATATGAATAGAATCAGTAGATAGAATATGCATTCTTACACTGATTGTATCTTTTATTAAAACTCTTAAAAATCTATCAAGATAACATTTTCACATATATTTGACTAAATAAAAGTGTTCTCAACACAAATGGAAATCATGGAATTTTTAAAAAATTATATCACCTTCATATTTTACAATACCAATTTTTAATTTTTGATTTTTGTTCAGTTCAGTTCAGTCGCTCAGTTATGTCCAACTCTTTGTGACCCCATGGACTGCAGCAAACCAGGCTTCGCTATCCATCACCAACTTTCAGAGCTTGCTCAAACTCATGTCCATCGAGTCAGTGATGCCATCCAATCATCTCATTCTCTGTCATCCCCTTCTCTTGCCTTCAATCTTTCCCATCATCAGGGTCTTTTCCAATGAGTCAGTCCTTCGCATCAGGTTGCCAAAGTATCGGAGTTTCAGCTTCAACATCAGTCCTTCCAATGAATATTCCAGACTGATTTCCTTTAGGACTGACTGATTTGATCTTCTTACAGTCCAAGGGACTCTCAAGAGTCTTCTCCAACACCACAGTTCAAAAGCATCAATTCTTCGGTGCTCAGCTTTCTTTATAGTCCAACTGTTATATCCATACATGGTTACTGGAAAAATCATAACTTTGACTAGATGGACCTTTGTTGGCAAAATTAACATTTCTAATGATTTTTGTTATTATTTGTCAAATTTTAATAAAAAGACCTACACTATTAATGTTAATTATTTACTGAAGATATCAAATTATCATGCAGTTTTTACTATTTTTTTCATACTTTCCTACTCAAATGCTTTCCACCTATGGCTTATTTAAACCTGCTTTTGTTTACAATTTATATTTCAGCTGTCAGGTAGATTTTGAAGTTCTAGTTCACATGTATAAATATTTTCAGAAGACATCACAGCTGTTCAAAGGTACCTAGTATCTCTGTTGCTTACTGTTTTTGTGGGAAATTAGATCTTGTCACTACATTTCTTAAAGCAGTAAGAAAAAAAAAAAGAAAGAAACAAACATGAAAAAGAGAGTGCTCTATAGTCAAAAAAAAATGCTACAACCAGCAGAGCAAAGAATCTAGAAGTCAATTTTTAGACTGATCCCCTGTGTCACTTTAAAATCTATTCTTAGGAAAGTGCATAGTTTTCACAGTATGAAAGCATAAAGAATATACCACTCAAAACTTCTGTCAAGATTTCCTTATTCTAAAACATTATCAGCTAAAAAATACCCTGTCGTATTAAAACTGTCAGTAACAATTCATAGATATGGAATATGGTTAATGTCTCTCTTAATGTTGTACGAATCAGTTTCCTCTATGGAGTGAAAAAAAATTGGCTGTACCTGTAACACCAATTTGTGGATACTTTATACATAGCAAAATGCAAATTCCTTTAAGCAGCAATAAAATGATATGAAAGCATTATACTATAGGGGAAAGAGTTTGGGCATTTTCATTATGCTGAACCGAGTTTGAAAAAAGAGGGTAATATTGTGGTAGATAGCCTATAAGATGGGACCCCAAAATCCCCCTTCTATATTTATGCCTCACATGCCCTTGAATGTGGGCTGGACTTTGTAACTTGCTTAAAACCAATAAAATGTAGCAGAAATGATGGAATGTCACTCCCAATTTAGATCATAAAAAGACTTGGTCTTCCATCTTCTCTCTCTCTCTCTCTCTCTCTCTCTCTCTCTCTCTCTCTCTCTCAGTATCTGTCTGTCTCTCTGTCTCTGTCTCTCTGATTGCTCAACCTGGGGAAAACAACGTCATATCATGAGGCAGTTTTGTGGAGTAATCTATAGGACAAACAACCAAACCAAAAAACCAAGAATGGGCTCTTGGCCACAGCCAGCAAGAAACTGAGGCTTACAATGGTGAATTTGGAAGTCTCCCCTACTCTTCAGATGAGAATGCAGCCCTTGTCAACAGCTTTACTGCAACCTCACGAGAAAACTTAAATCAGGCTCTAGATTCCTAATCAAAGAAAGAGTGAGATAACAAACGTTAGTTGTTGTTTTAAGCCAGAAGTTTGGGGGTAATTTGTTATGTAGCAATAGATAACTAATACAGTTGCTCTATATTCTTACTCCTGATATCCTACAATAACTTAATAGGAACTCAATACATTAGTTACTTTACTGTAAAATGCTGTTAACTTTTCAAGTTACAACCTTGAGTTTAAGATATTGAGCTTTAAAACAACTCATGCTGTCTCCCAAATAACATTTAGTAAGCATCTATGTCATATAAAACAACATGTTCAAGTAAAGCAGGTATGAAGATGAATAGTCTTACCCTTATGATTATATCTAATGAAGCCACAATAGTATGAAAATTGAAAGATAAACAGAAAATATAATTTTAAGTATTTACAGCACAGAAATAATGTTAAATCACCTAAATATCTATTAATTGCCAACTCTACAAATTTCTATGTTAATGACTATGATGTGTGTGAGCCCTGGACCTACAGTAGAATATTAAGGAAAGAATAGTGGATATACATAAATTACTGTTGAGTAGAAAATGAAGGTGAACTATAATTTTTAAAACACAAGTCACAGTGAAAATGGGTACATAAGATTAAATGTGATGAAAGTTTGGGGAAACATCTTAAAGATTCTGTGGTTTGAGATTGATTTTTATGGTTAGGAATTATATTTACCAGTAGGAAGAAAATAAGTATGCGAGATAGAGGAAATTATATGAGCAAATATCTTGAGGATGGAAAGTACTGGAAAAGCAACTGTGATAAGATTAAAAGACAGATAGAGGTAGTGAAAGAGAGAGGGTAGGAGAAAAGAGCAGAGAGATACAGAAAAGTTTTCTTTGAGTACATCACAGATTGGTGAAAAACACTGGAAATTCAGTTACATGATAATGCAGGTACCCCGATTTTTCAAGAATTTGATCCCTTATTTGCAGGAGACATCACCTTTACATATAATGTGCTTAGTTGCTCAGTCACATCTAACTCTTTGCAACCCCATGGACTGTAGCCCACCCAGCTCCTCTGTCCACCGGGATTATCCAAGCAAGAATACTGGAGTGGGTTGTCATGCCCTCCTCCAGGAGATCTTTCCAACCTAAGGGTTGAATCCAGGTCTTCTGCTTTGTAGGCAGATTCTTTACCATCTGAGCCACCAGGGAAGCTTTACATATAATAGTGCTTGCTAATGTGTAGCAGATTTCCTCCCTAAAGAAAACTCTAGGCTATTCCAAAGTATTCCTATTTGTGAAATTAGAAATGTCTTTAAATATTCTCTCTCAAGGCACAGAGACATGCCTTTCTGATATAAGGATGAAAAGATATCTCACTGAAAATATAATTTGCTTCCAATATCATAATCTAAACTGTATAGGAATATATCCTCTAAACACCCTAGCTTTTCTCATGGTATAAATATTTGCATCTTTATAGACTATAGAGCAAAGTTTTCAAACTAACATATGGCATCTAAGATGATTTTAGCCTTGAAAGCCCTACAGGGGTTGATTAGTAGAAAAACTCAATAGCCCTCTGGCATTGAGAGTGACCAGAAGATTAAAGGAAGAACATGTTTCTGCCTACAATAAAACAAACATAATATAATTAGTCTTATTCCCTGTTCCTCCAGCAAAAAAAAAAAAGAAAAGAAAAATCATAAGGGCTTTCTTTGTACCCTTTGCAAAATAACTTATGAGGAAACAACCACCTGTTTCACTAATATGGTCACTAATATTTCATGTTATTTAGTCTTTGTAAGTACTCTCAATAATTAACTTCTTAGAACATAAAGACTGATTAAATTATTATCATTCTGAAATGTGAAGCTTCTTATCATAGTCCTCAAAAAAATTAAGACCATTGATAAACATAAAACCACTCTAGAGAGTAGTGAGCAGATTCAACTCATAGTGGACACTCAGAAGAACACTTTTAAGAACACATAAAATTCTCAGGATAGAATATATGAGAGGTGAATGCAACTGATCCCCATGGACACTTTCTCAATAGTAACATTCACAAGTGTTAAAACACTATCCAATTTAGCTCCTGTCAAAATGCCAACAAGTCCCAGAAAGGTGTAAGAGATTAACCCTGTTCAGCAATTAACAACTTCAACACCAAAGAATTTTTTTCTAAAAAAGAAACCTGCAAAAATACAATAGCACTAAAATGTTGATGCTATATGTCACCCATCAAATTCACCTTCTTAAATTCTTTTTACATTATTCCAGCCTCCAAAATCAGAAACTCAAAGAAACTTCCTATTGCCCAAAGGATAAATTTTAAGATTCTTGGCATGACATTCATATTAAGATATAATTTGGAATTAATCTTTCATTGCATGCTTATTTCTCAGATTCTCAAAATGAACCCCTACATCTAATCCATCTCATCTAATTCATACTGCCCAAAATACGTCCTGCTGATGACCATGTCACTGTAACAAAATACTTTTTCACTAATCCTTTTGAAACACCAATATGCAATCCAAGTGTCACCTCTTCATCCTTGATGAAGTCTGGTATCACTATTATAATTAGATTAGCTTCCTCCTTTACCAAACTCTTTTAATATTTATGATCTATACCATTTATTTAGCAGTTAATGATGCCAGAGAATGTATGAATGCACTCCCTGGTTGCTCAGACAGTAAAGAATTTGCCTGCAATGTGGGATAACTGGGTTTGATCCCTGGGTTGGGAAGATCCCCTGAAGGAGGGCATGGCAACCCACTCTTGCCTGGAGAATCCCACGGACAGAGGAGCCTGGCAGGCTAGAGTCCATAGGGTCACAAGGAGTCAAACACAACTGATCAACTAAGCATACACATACACAGATACCAGAGAATGTATGAATGCATAAGTGTCCCCTCCTCTGTCCTTAAGTCTAACATCCAGTTGGACCTAAAAATTTTAAAGTAGCATTTTACAGTGAAATGAAACATATTAGAGGAAGTAACATACATTTAGTGAGTTGCTACAAGAACTTACCCCAGTGAAATAGAATACATCAGAATGTATCACATGTAGTAAGAGTATTATCTACAAAATTTTTGTTTTATATACGTATGTGGATGAATGTGTTTAGGGAGTTGTAATGAATATTTTTTTTCTTATAGGACCAATTTATTTATTTATTTATTTTAATTTGAAAACCACTGTCCTAGAAGATGGAGAAGGCAATGGCACCCCACTCCAGTACTCTTGCCTGGAAAACCCCATGGATGGAGGAACCTGGTAGGCTGCAGTCCATGGGGTCGCTAAGTTGGACACGACTGAGCAACTTCACTTTCACTTTTTACTTTCATGCATTGGAGAAGGAAATGGCAACCCACTCCAGTGTTCTTGCCTGGAGAATCCCAGGGACAGGGGAGCCTGGTGGGCTGCCGTCTATGGGGTCGCACAGAGTCGGACACAACTAAAGCGATTTAGCAGCAGCAGCAGCAGTCCTAGAAGACCATGTTCCCTACTAATTTACCATGTTCCCTACTAATATAGAGTATCTAATACAGAATTCTATATTAAATAAATGCTTACAATGAAAGCATTTGTCACTTTAGGACAGTAAGATGAATTAAATTCAGAGAAAATAAAAAAGACGCAAGGAGAAACCAAAACTAAAGAACAGAATGGAGACACTGGGAGCACCAATGAATATGTACTGAATGAGAAAAAAAGGAATTGTGAAATTGCTAGTTAAATTTTATTTGCAGTGCAGCCTAGAGTTGGCTCAAATTGGCATAAGACTATGTGGCACACAGACTACTATGCTTCAGTGAGGATCTTTGAATCATCTAAAAACTCAAGTGTCATCTATAGCAGGTTGTAATACCAGCAAGTTGTAGAACCTAACAATATGAAAGAAAAGCTCCCTTTTCCTCATTGTGTAAGACTGAACATCTGGGACCTTTAATATAAACCATAAATAGAAGTTTTCTAAATTCATGATTTTCTCATGACTATTTCCTGTATAGTTTTATTACACAACCCAGAATTTGGCAACCACTTTTCACATACACTATGAAATTAAATTTTGATATTTTCCTACATACATGATCTATAAATGAACATTAAATAGCTTACAGAACTGAAATAGCACCGTCTGTCTAAACAGTAAAATCCTAAAATACAAGACTTCATTGCTATATTTCATGAAGAATAGTTTGAATTTGTTATATGAAGTCTACAAAATATTACCAAATATTACTAAGCATATTTCATGTGGCACATAGTATTATTTGTTCACAATTCTTTCTTCCTTCTCCATCTGAAAATGGGGTGAATATACAATGTGTGTATACCTGTCCTCTTCACTGACTTGGAGCTTGAGCAAGTGACTTGTCTGAACTGTTGGCATGTGTGCTAATATAATTAATCTTTTCAGCCAAGCTTTAGATATACATGTAGGACTTGGTTGGTATATGCAATCCTGCCTTAAACCATGCAAATATTACTCCTCAAGTAAGGATCAATCCCAGATGTGAGATTCATGGAGACACAAACCTAACCAGTAGTGTGAAGCATAGCCACAGCAGACAATACACAGTCATTTCAGTGAAAATTTTGTTGTTAGGCTTTGAGATTTTTGATGGCTTGTTATGGAGCATTATTTTAATAAAAAACTAATATAGTTCATAACTCAATACCATAAGATATTAATAATGTAACATAAATTCCTAAAAATATATCATAAAAGATCCATTAGCACTCTTGAACAGCCTCAATAATTTAAGTTTTTCAACATAATTTTCTTGGTACATATACTCTTCTTTGTTTATAATTAGGAGAACAGTGTGGAGACTCCTTAAAAAACTGGAAATAGAACTGCCTTATGACCCAGCAATCCCACTGCTGGGCATACACAATGAGGAAACCAGAATTGAAAGAGACACATGTACCCCAATGTTCATCACAGCACTGTTTATAATAGCCAGGACATGGAAGCAACCCAGATGTCCATCAGCAGATGAATGGATAAGAAAGCTGAGGTACATATACACAATGGAGTATTACTCAGCCATTAAAAAGAGTACATTTGAATCAGTTCTAATGAGGTGGATGAAACTGGAGCCAATTATACAGAGTGAAGTAAGCCAGAAAGAAAAACACCAATATAGTATACTAACACATATATATGGAATTTAGAAAGATGGTAACAATAACCCTGTATGCGAGACAGCAAAAGAGACACAGATGTATAGAACAGTCTTTTGGATTCAGTGGGAGAGGGAGAGGGTGGATGATTTGGGAGAATGGCATTGAAACATGTATAATATCATATAAGAAATGAGTTGCCAGTCTAGGTTTGATGCAGGATACAGGATGCTTGGGGCTGGTACAGTGGGATGACCCAGAGAGATGGTATGGGGAGGGAGGTGGGGGGGCGGGGGGGGTTCAGGATTGGGAACACGTGTATACCCGTGGCGGATTCATGTTGATGTATAGCAAAACCAATAGAGTACTGTAAATTAAAATAAAGTAAAATTTAAAAAAAATACTGAATCTTTAGTATGGAGTTTACTTTAACTACTTCCCATTCTCATTATGAATTAAAATGTAACTTACTGCAATTCATAATTACTTGAATTCAGACATATAATAACCAACAAAATACAGAAATTGATATAGATTTATTGGCTGCCAGCTACTGCATTTAATAAATGGGCTTGTGTGTGTGTATGTGTGTGCACACATGAATGTGTGAACACATATAGAATTTTTGCACTACTATTTTTTGAAGGAAAATTAAAGTTTTGAACATAGTCTCAGAGGGGGAAAAAACCTATATAACAAGTATATGAGGAAAGCATATGGAAATAAGTGCCAAACCAATGAAGCAACTCCTAGCTTATTAATGAGTATCTCTACTCTATTCTCTATTAATGACTCTTTGGAATGTACTTTTTAAAAACAAGAATAAGACTTTCACAGATTGTGGTTATTAATAGGATAAAGCTATTAAAGTAATACAACCAGTAATCATTTTGAAGACACCAAGTCTGTCCCGGGGAAGATCTTCAAAAGACAGAATATCACATATCATTGTCAAGTACTTAAAAAGGACAACTCTTGATTAGGAGTCAGGACAAGGAGAGTCTTAAGCATTCATTAGATAAAGAATCATTGCTACCATGGGTAAACATATCCCCAAAGATCATTCCGGGCCCAGGACCAAAGGCTGGGCTATGTATTGAAATGGACACAGTACTTAAGATAAAGGAAGTGTGACTTCTGTTATAGATAAGCTCTATACAATATTTGTAGGATGAAAAACTACATCTAGGGACATAAGATGATTTGATCTAGCATACAGATATTATTTCCAGAATGAGGGCAATATATGCTAATATTTTATTGACACTTTTAAACATTACTGTGGAAGGCTCAAGCTACACACTGTGACTTAAAGGGGAATGAAATATAAGTGCAGGATTACTCTGCTGGCTCCAAAGAAATGTACCATGATTGTGGCTTATATTTCCCCCTTGTAGAAATACATGAAATTTGGGAATTAATACACAATGTATTAAAATGAGTTTATCTTCTTTACAAGGGTCTGGGGAAAAAAATAACTAATGAGAGCAGTGATACAGAGATGCTAGTATGGCAAAAAGAAAATGCATGGCATATGGCACTCCTATTAAAGTGAATTTATCAATGCACAACTTATCTAAGAATCATCAGTGCTTTTAATATTAAGATTGATTTATCTGCCTTTTAATTAATACAATTTTTTAAGCATTGCATTTTTCAATACATCAATTACTGACAAAGACATATGTCTGAGACAGAAAGAAGCATAAGTTTTTTTTTCAAATGCTTTGTTAAAATGTCTAGATATACATATCATAATCAATAGTTGAATCAAATTATGTGATATTCTGAACATATAACCAAAATGAATAAATACTGAGCTATATCCATGACTTTTTAGGTTTTTCAGAAAATATATAATAATTAAATTGTGGTGAGTAAAGGAATGATGACACAAAGTAATTACTGTGACATGAATGAAATCTGGAACAAGACTAGAAGAAAATGAGAGAGATCCATGACAAGAGATGAGGTGCTAAACCAAACAGGTCTATAATGACAATGAATTTAAAAAATTATAGTTCAGGGTTTTTGATTAGTGGCAAATTGACACACTGAAATAATACCTGCCCTTTTCCTGCTAAAACACATATAAATGTGAGCTAGCTCATTCATTAGATATTTTAGAAATACCTAATTGTGTTACAAAGAAATAGAATTTATAATTCTAATATTAAAGAGAGAATTTCAAAGTGAGAATAAGCACAGGAGTTAAGGAGTCTTTTTGGAGGGGATTGTAGGGGACTTTTTGTAGGTGGACAGTAGAAACTGAATAAACATTCTAAAAACTCATGTATTAGTATTGCTTTTATTATCAGAATCATTTTCAAAAGGCATTCCTAAAACTTAAGAACAAAAAGAAAACTATCCAAAGTAAAATGTTAGAAAAAACATGAATGACCAGGAAGAAAATAACCCAAATAAAACTGATATAGACATACTATGAGACAGAAAAGACCTATAGGTAATAAATATCCCTAGGTAAACAGATGGTACATAACTAAATAACCTAAAGATGCAGCTTCACAGGCAAATTCTATCAGATAAAGAGCCACCACTTACTCTTCTAAACCTTTTCCAAAAAGTTGCAAAGGAAGGAACATTCCCAAACTCATTCTACAAAGCCACCATCACCCTGATACCAAAACCAGACAAAAACATCACACACAAAAAAGAAAATTACAGGCCAATAACAGCAATGGACATAGATTAAAAAAATAATAATAATCCTCAAAAAATACTAGCAAACTAAACCCAGACACAATACAAGTTTCATACACCATGATCAGAGTGCCTAAAGAACTATGGATGGAGGTTCTTGACATCGTACAGGAAGCAGTGATCAAGATCATCCCCAAGAAAAAGAAATGCAAAAAGGCAAAATGGTTGCCTAAGGAGGCCTTACAAATAGTTGAGAAAAGAAGAGAAGCTAAAGGCAAAGGAGAAAAACTAAATATACACCCATTTGAATGCAGAGTTCCAAAGAATAGCAAGGAGAGATAAGAAAGCATTCCTCAGTGATCAATGCAAAGAAATAGAGGAAAACAATAGAATGGGGAAGACTAGAGATTTCTTCAAGATGATTAGAGATACCAAGGGAATATTTCATGCAAAGTTGGGCACAATAAAGGACAGAACTGGTAGAGACCTAACAGCAGCACAAGATATTAAGAAGAGGTGGCAAGAATACACAGAGCTATACAAAAAAAATCTTCATGACCCAGGTACCACGATGGTGTGATCACTCACCTAGAGTGAGGTGACCAGATATCCTGGAATGCAGTCAAGTGGGCCCTAGGAAGCATCACTACAAACAAAGCTAGTGGAGGTGATAGAATAACAGTTGAGCTATTTTAAACCTAAAAGATGATGTTATGCAAGTGTTGCACTCAATATGCCAGCAAATCTGGAAAACTCAGCAGTGGCCACAGGACTGGAAGAGGTCAGTTTTCATGCCAATCCCAAAGAAAGGCAATGGCAAAGAATGCTAAAACTACCACACAATTGCGCACATCTCACACACTAGTAAAGTAATGCTCAAAATTCTCCAAGCCAGACCTGGAGAATTGTGAATTTCCAGATGTCTAAGCTGGATTTAGAAAAGGCAGAGGAACTAGAGATCGAACTGCCAACATTCGTTGGATCACTGAAAAAGCAAAAGAGTTCCAGAAAAACATCTCTTCTGCTTTATTGACTACTCCAAAGCCTTTGACTGTGTGGATCACAACAAACTGTGGAAAATTCTTCAAGAGATGGAAATACCACACCACCTGACCTGCCTTCTGAGAAATCCGTATGCAGGTCAAGAAGCAACAGTTAGAACTGGACACGGAACAACACTGGTTCCAAATCAGAAAAGGAGTACCTAAAGGCCATATATTGTCACCCTGCTTATTTAACTTATATGCAGAGTACATCATGAAAAATGCCAGACCAGATGAAGCACAAGCTGGAATCAAGATTGTCAGGAAAATTATCAATAACCTCAGATATGCAGGTGATACCACCCTTATGGCAGAAAGTGAAGAAGATCTAAAGAGCCTCTTGATGAAAGTGAAAGAGGAGAGTGAAAAAGCTGGCTTAAAACTCAACATTCAGAAAACTAAGATCTGGTCCCATAACTTCATGGCAAATAGATGGGGAAACAATGGAAACAGTGAGAGACTTTATTTTATTGGGCTCCAAAATCACTGCAGATGGTTACTGCAGCCATGAAATTAAAAGGTGCTTGTTCCTTGTAAGAAAAGCTATGACCAACCTAGACAGCATATTATTAAACAGCAGAGAGATTACTTTGCTGATAAAGGTCCGTCTAGTCAAAGCTATGGTTTTTCCAGTAGTCATGTATGCATGTGGGAGTTGGACTATAAAGAAAGTTGAGTGCCAAAGAACTGATACTTTTGAACTATGGTGTTAGAGAAGACTCTTGAGAGTCCCTTGGACAGCAAGGAGATCCAACCAGTCTATCCTAAAGGAAATCAGTCCTAAATATTCATTGCAAGGACTGATGCTGAAGCTGAAATTCCAATACTTTGGCCACCTGATGAGAACTGACTCATTTTTAAAAGACCCTGATGCTAGGAAAGATTGAAGGTGGGAGGAGAAGGGGACAACAGAGGATGAGATGGTTGGATGACATCACTGAATCAATGGACATGAGTTTTAGTAGGCGCTGGGAGTTGGTAATGGACAGGGAAGCCTGTTGTGCTGCAGTCCATGGGGTCACAAAGAGCTGGACATGACTGAGTGACTGAAATGAGTTGAACTGACACCATGGTCAAGTAGGATTTATTCCAGGGATGCAAGGATTTTTCAATCTATAAATCAATCAGTGTGATATACCACATTAACAAATTGAATTAAAAAATGATCATCTTAATAGATGGAAGAAAAGCTTATGACAGAATTCAACACTCAAATTTATTATTTAACTCTCCAGAAAGTGGGCATAGAGAGAAACTTACTTCATCATAATGAAGGCCATATATGACAAAACTACAGCAAACATTATTCTCAACTGTGAAAATTGAAAGTATCTAAACTGTGAATAACTGAAACCTAAGATCATGAACAAGAGAAATTGAAAGCATTTTCTCTAAGATCACGAATAAGACAAGGATGCTCATTCTAGTCACTACTATTCAACCTAGTTTTGGAAGTCCTAGCCACAGCAATTAGGGAAGAAAAGGAAATAAAAAGAATCCAAATTTTAAAGAAGCAGTAAAATTATCACTATTTACAGATGATATGATACTATACATAGAAAAGATGCTACCAGAAAACTATTAGAGCTTGTCAAGGAATTTAGTAAATTTGCAGGATAAAAATTAATACATTTCGTATTCCTATGCACTAACAATGAAACGTCTGAAAGAAAAACCAAGTAAACAATCCCATTTAGCATCACATCAAAAATAATAAAATGCCTAGGAATAAACCTCCCTAAAGCAGAAAAAGATATATACTCAGAAAACACTATGACACTGATGACAGAAATAAGAGATAGCATAAACAGATATTGTGATATACCATATTCTTGGATATGAAGAATCAATATTGTGAAAGTGACTATACTAACAGAAATCTACAGACTCAATACAATCCCTAACAAATTACCAAGGGCATTTTTTACAGAATTAGAATAAGAAGTTTTACAATTTGCATGGAATAACAAACAACCTATATACCCTGAATAGTCAAAATGATCTTGAGAAAGAAAAACAGAGCTGGAGCAATCAGACTCCCTGACTTCAGACTATACTACAAATCTACAGCTATCAAGACAGTATTTGCCACAAAGACAAAATACAGATCAATGGAATAGGATAGAAAGTTCAGAAATAAACCCATGCACCTCTGGACACCTAACCTATAACAAAGGAGGCAAGAATATACAATGGAGAAAAAGTCTCTTGGAATAAGTGATGCTGGGAAAACTGGATGACTGTATTTAAAAGAGTGAAATTAGAACACACTCTACCACCATGCACAAAAACAAACTCAAAATGTATCAAAGACCTAAATGTAAAGCCAGACACTATAAAACTCTTAGAGTAAAACATAAATAGAAAACTCTCTGATATAAATCATAGCAAGATCTTTTTGATCCAGCTCCTACAGTAATGAAAATAACAACAAAAATAACAAATGGGTCCTAATTAAACTCACAAACTTCTGCACAGCAAAAGAAACAATAAACAAGACAGATAGATAACCCTCAGAATGGGATAAAATATTTGCAAACAAAGCAAAGGACAAGGGATCAATCTCCAAAATATATAAACAGCTCATGCAGCTTAATATAAAAAAATTTTTTTTCAAAAAAGCAGCAGGAGATCTTTTTTTTTTAATTTTTACTTTTACTTTATTTTACAATACTATATTGGTTTTGCCATACATTGACAGGAATCCACCACGGGTGTACATGCATTCCCAAACATGAACCCCCCTCCCACCTCCCTCCCTGCATCAGACATAGACTGGTGATTCGATTCTTACATGATAGTATACATGTTTCAATGCCATTCTCCCAAATCATCCCACCCTTTCCCTCTCCCTCTGAGTCCAAAAGTCCACTATACACATCTGTGTCTTTTTTGCTGTCTTGCATACAGGGTCATCATTGCCATCTTTCTAAATTCCATATATATGTGTTAGTATACTGTATTGGTGTTTTTCTTTCTGGCTTACTTCACTCTATATAATAGGCTCCAGTTTCATCCATCTCATCAGAACTGATTCAAATGTATTCTTTTTAACGGCTGAGTAATACTCCATTGTGTATATGTACCTCAGCTTTCTTATCCATTCATCTGCTGATGGACATCTAGGTTGTTTCCATGTCCTGGCTATTATAAACAGTGCTGCAATGAACATTGGGGTATATGGGTCTCTTTCAATTCTGGTTTCCTTGGTGTGTATGCCCAGCAGTGGGATTGCTGGGTCATATGGTAGTTCTATTT
The DNA here is from genome assembly GCF_042477335.2 of Ovis canadensis. Classification (NCBI taxonomy): domain Eukaryota; kingdom Metazoa; phylum Chordata; class Mammalia; order Artiodactyla; family Bovidae; genus Ovis; species Ovis canadensis. Next base: position 185,951,274 of record NC_091246.1, on the reverse strand, counting down.
GCAAATTTTTAAGGAATCTCCACACTGTTCTCCATAGTGGCTGTACTAGTTTGCATTCCCACCAACAGTGTAGGAGGGTTCCCTTTTCTCCACACCCTCTCCAGCATTTATTGCTTGCAGATTTTTGGATCGCAGACATTCTGACTGGTGTGAAGTGGTACCTTATTGTGGTTTTGATTTGCATTTCTCTAATAATAAGTGATGTTGAGCATCTTCTCATGTGTTTGTTAGCCATCCGTACATCTTCTTTGGAGAAATGTCTATTTAGTTCTTTGGCCCATTTTTTGATTGGGTCGTTTATTTTTCTGGAATTGAGTTGCATAAGTTGCTTGTATATTTTTGAGATTAGTTGTTTCTCAGTTGTTTCATTTGCTATTATTTTCTCCCATTCAGAAGGCTGTCTTTTCACCTTGCTTATACTTTCCTTTGTTGTGCAGAAGCTTTTAATTTTAATTAGATCCCATTTGTTTATTTTTGCTTTTATTTCCAGAATTCTGGGAGGTGGATCATAGAGGATCCAGCAGGAGATCTAAATAGACATTTCTCCAAAGAAAATATACAGATAGACAAGAAGCACATGAAAAGATACTCAATATCACTAATTATGAGAGAAATACCACTCAAAACTACGATGTCAAATCACCTCACACTGGTCAGAATGGCCATCATCAAGTCTACAAACAATAAATGGTAGAGAGGGTGAGATTCCCAGGAGAAATATCAATAACCTCAGATATGCAGATGACACACCTCTTATGGCAAAAAGTGAAGAGGAACTGAAGAGCCTCGTGGTGAAAGAGGAGAGTGAGAAGCTGGCTTAAAACTCAACGTTCAGAAAACAAAGATCCTGGCATCCAGTACTGGTGCCATTGCCTTGACATACTCCTTTCCCAATTTGGAACCAGTCCATTATTCCATTCCTGGTTCTGATTATTCCTTCTAGACCTACATATGGAGAAGGCAATGGCACACCACTCCAGTACTCTTGCCTGGAGGATGCCATGGACGGAGGAGCCTGGTAGACTGCAGTCCATGGGGTTGCTAGGAGTCGGACATGACTGAGCAACTTAACTTTCACTTTTCACTTTCACACATTGGAGAAGGAAATAGCAACCCACTCCAGTGTTCTTTACTGGAGAATCCCAGGGATAGGGGAGCATGGTGTGCAGCCGTCTATGGGGTTGCACGGAGTCGGACACGACTGGGGCAACTTGGCAGCAGCAGCAGCAGACCTACATACAGATTTCTCAGGAGGCAGATAAGCTGGTCTAGTAGTCCCATCTCTTTAAGAATTTTCTACAGTTTGCTGTGATCCACACAGTCAAAGGCTTTAGCATATTCAATGAAGCAGATGTTTTTCTGGAATTCTCTTGCTTTTTCTATGATCCAATGGATGTTGGCAATTTGATCTCTGGTTCATCTGCCTTTTCTAAATCCAGCTTGAACATCTGGAAGTTCTCTGTTCACATACTGTTGAAGCCTCACTTGGAGAATTTTGAGCAATATTTTATTAGTGTGTGAGATGAGTGCAATTGTACAGTAGTTTGAACATTCTTTGTCACTGCCTTTCTTTGGGATTGGAATGAAAAACTGACATTTTCCTGTCCTGTGGCCACTGTTGAGTTTTCCAAATTTGAGTGTTTCCTGCGGAGGCACAGGTCAGCAGTGGCCTGCCATGGTGACAGGGGCTCTGGCTGCAGCAGACCTGGGAGGCACAGAGTATGAGCCCCACCATAGAGCCATCAAGCAGACAACCCACAAACCAGGGAACAATTATACCAAAAACATTCTTGCACTGTTGTGAAAGTTCTAGGGCCCACAACCTATTTCCCAACCTGTGGATCTGGCAGAGGGACTGAGAACCCCCAGGGAATATGACTTTGAAAGCCAGTGGAATTTGATTACAGAACTTCCACAGGACTGGAGAAACAGAGTTTTCAAGGGGACAAACAAAACCTTGTGTGCACCAGGACCTGGGAAAAAGAAGCAGTGACCCCACAAGAGACTGAGCCAGAGTTGCCCATGGGTGTCAGTCATCTCCGGCAAAGGCGTGAGTCAACAGTGACCTGTACTGGGGTCAGGGGCACTGGATACAATAGTCCTGGAACTTTAACATGATAAGTGGTTTCTATCACATACCTAAAGCAAATGCTTAAATCATTTCCCTCAAGACCAGGAAATAAATAAGAATGAGAGCTATTGACACTTCTATATAATAAGACATAAGCAAAAGAAGGGACTTCCCTGGTAGCTCAGCTGATAAAGAATCCACCTGCAATGCAGGAGACCTTGGTTCGATTCCTGGGTCAGGAAGACCCTTGGAGGAGGGCATGACAACTGACTCCAATATTCTTGCCTTGAGAATCCTCATGGACAGAGGAACCTGGTAGGCTACATACAGTCTATGGGGTCGCAAAGAGTCGGACACAACTGAACAACTAAGCACAGCACAGCAGATGCAAAAGAAACAAAATGTAAGGGGATTATAAAGTAAGAAATAAAACTGTCACTATCTATAAATGAAATTCTTTATATTTAGGAAAACACAAAGCAGAAATTTTCAAATCTATCAGAGTCTCTAACCAGTTCCTGGGTGTGCAGACACAAACAAAAAGACTTCTACAAATATGAAACAAGTATATAACTGAATTTAAAATAAAAATAATAATATCAATTATCTGTATATTTATATATGCTATATACATATACATATATTTAGAAAGAAATTTGAAACAATGCACAGTAGTTTTCATAAGATTATAATGCTTTATCTGTTCTTTTAAACCTAGTCTAAATAAATTGAAAGCTGTATAATTTATCACCAGATTGATCAAGTTTCTACCAAAATCTCAGAAACTTCTTTTTTAATTTGAAAAATATCATTGTGATATTCATATGGATGAGCAAATTACAATAAATTAGCAAATTATATTTGAGTCAAAAAAAAATAAGACAAGGTGGGAAATAGTGTTACAAGTTATAGTGACTTTATAGATATAGACATAAATATAGAAAAACAGAGCAAAGAACATAGGTCCAGACCCATATATTGGAATATGATTTATTATAGGGCTAGTATTATGGATGGGGCTTCCCCGGTGGCTCAGTGATAAAGAATACACCTGCCAATGCAGGAGACACAGGTTCAATCTCTGAGTTAGGAATATCCCCTGGAGAAGGAAATGGCAACCCACTCCAGGATTCTTGCCTGGAGAATCCCAGAGGAGCCTCAAGGGCTACAGCTCATGGGGTTACAAAGTGTCAGGTACAACTGAAGTATCACCTCATACTGGTCAGAATGAGTATCATCAAAAAATCTATAAACAATAAATGCTGGAGAAGGTGTGAAGAAAAAGGAACTCTCTTGCACTGTTGGTGGGGATGCAAATTGATATAGCCACTGTGGAGAAAAGTATGGAGATTCCTTAAAAAACTAGCAATGAAAACTACCATATGACCCAGCAATCCCACTACTGAGCATATACCCTCAGGAAACCATAACTGAAAAAGACATATACCCCAATGTTCACTGCAGCACTATTTACAGTAGCTAGGACATGGAAGCAATCTAGATGTCTGTTGACAGATGAATGGATAAAGAAATTGTTGTACATAACACATTGGAATATTACTCAGCTATAAAAAGGAATGCATTTGAGTCAGTTCTAATGAGGTGGATAAACCTAAAGCCTATTATACAAAGTTAAGTAAGAAAGAGAAAGACAATTATCATATATTAACACATATATATGGCCTCTAGGGGCTTCCCTGGTGGCTCAGAGGTTAAAGCATCTGCCTGCAATGCGGGAGACCCGGGTTTGATCCCTGGGTCGGGAAGATCCCTTGGAGAAGGAAATGGCAATCCACTCCAGTATTCTTGCCTGGAGAATCCTATGGACGGAGAAGCCTAGTAAGTTACAGTCCATGGGGTCGCAAAGAGTTGGACACAACTGAGCGACTTCACCATATGGCCTCTAGAAAGATGGTACTGATGATCCTATTTTCAGGGCAGTAAAGGAGATACAGACATAAAGAACAGACTTTTAGTCACAGTAAGTGAGGGAGAGGGTGGAAAACTTGAGAGAGTAGGATGAAACATTACGATATGTAAAAGAGATAATCAGTGGGAATCTGCTGTATGATGCAGGGAACCCAAACCAGTGCTCTGTGGCAACCTAGATGGATAGTATGGGGCAAGAGGTGATAGGGAGGTTTACGAGGGAGGGGACATGGGTATGCCCATGCTGATTCATGTCGATGTATGACAGAAACCATAAGTATATTGTAATTATTCTTCAATTAAAACTAAAAATAAAAAGTAAATATAATAAAGAATGCAACTTCACCAATCTTCTCTGAAACTCTGACCAAAAGGTCATCATTTTCCCAATATAAAGGGGAAAATATCAACTCTTTATATCTTCCTGGCTTTGAACACTTCCTAAATTCGATGAGTCCTGTGAGTTCTCCCTATTGAGCATCAGTGTGATCTACTCCCTTACTACAGTGGTTCATAAATTTAGATTTGCTCTGGGTAGTTTCCAAGAAAGTTCAAGGAGGAGAATACTGTTATACCCCTGAGGTTACAACCCCCCACCTCAAAATAGACTGAAATCAACTGAGGATCCTGAGATCTACTTTCTCCATTTGAGAAAACATATGCATGTTATTTAGGCATCAAAATGAAGGTACCCTGGCTCTGGTTTCTTAATCTGTACTCCAATCCCACTTGTTTGTTTTGGTTCCTTTGTCTCACACCTGGTTTCTACCTTACTGCTCAGCATTTTCAGATCCATGTTTCAATAAGACAGTTTTATTTCATTCAGCTTCAGCACTTAAGCACTTAAGCTCTCCTGACGATTTCCCCAAGTGTTAGTTCTGCAGGCTGCTGGCCAGGTCATCCCTAATCCTTTGTCAATTGGCTATAGCTGAAATCCCAAAATGATAAGACACTTCAAGACACTGTTTGTCTGGGGTCAAGTTAACATAGCCACTACTTACATAAGTAGAACTTCATGAGAGAATGTTCTGGGAGGATGTCTGGGTTTTCTCTGAACAGTTACAATAATATAACTAAATGCTGCAAAACACATGACAATATAGACATAAGTAAAATACCTATGCCTTATAATGAGTAGAATATGGGAAAAGTTAAAAAGAGAAACGAGACAGACTTTATATAACCACTGGCTGTAGTACAAGAGGACGTCCCTGGTGGTCCAAGGAGTGGTGGCTGTGCGGGCACAGGAGGGCTGAGAGGAGCTACTCCACGTTCAAGGTCAGAATGGGCGGCAGTGAGGAGATACCCCTCATCCAAGGTAAGGAGCAGCGGCTGCACTTTGCTGGAGCAGCCCTGAAGAGATATCCCACATCTAAGGTAAGAGAAACCCAAGTAAGACAGTAGGTGTTGCGAGAAGGTATCAGAGGACAGACACACTGAAACCGTAATCACAGAAAACTAGTCAATCTGATCACACAAGGACCACAGCCTTGTCTAAGTCAATGAAACTAAGCCATGCCCGTGGGGCCATCCAAGAGGGGCAGGTCATGGTATAGAGGTCTGCAGGATGTCGTCCACTGGAGTAGGGAATGGCAAACCATTTCAGTATTCTTGCCTTGAGAACCCCGTGAACAGTATGAAAAGGCAAAATGATAGGATACTGAAAGAGGAACTTCCCAGGTCAATAAGGTGCCCAATATGCTACTGGAGATCAGTGGAGAAATAAATCCAGAAAGAATGAAGGGATGGAGCAAAAGCAAAAATAATACCCAGTTGTGCATGTGACTGGTGATAGAAGCAAGGTCCGATGCTGTAAAGAGCAATATTGCGTAGGAACCTGGAATGTTAGGTCCATGAATCAAGGCAAATTTGGAAGTGGTCAAACAGGAGATGGCAAGAGTGAACGCCGACATTCTAGGAATCAGCTAACTAAAATGGACTGGAATGGGTGAATTTAACTCACATGACCATTATATCTACTACTGTGAGCAGGAATCCCTTAGAAGAAATGGAGTAGCCATCATGATCAACAAGAGTCCAAAATGCAATACTTGGATGCAATCTCAAAAATGACAGAATGATCTCTGTTCATTTCCAAGGCAAAGCATTCAATATCACAGTAATTCAAGTCTAGGCCCCAATCAGTAACGCTAAAGAAGCTGAAGTTGAATGGTTCTGTGAAGACCTACAAGACCTTTTAAAACTAACACCCATAAAAGATGTCCTTTTCATTATAGGGGACTGGAATGCCAAAGTAGGAAGTCAAGAAACACCTGGAGTAACAGGCAAATTTGGCCTTGGATTATGGAATGAAGCAGGGCAAAGGCTAATAGAGTTTTGCCAAGAGAACACACTGGTCATGGCAAACATCCTCTTCCAACAACACAAGAGAAGAGTCTACACATGGACATCACCAGATGGTCAAAACCGAAATCAGATTGATTATATTCTCTGCAGCCAAAGATGGAGAAGCTCTGTACGGTCAGCAAAAAACAAGACTGGGAGCTGACTGTGGCTCAAATCATGAACTCCTTATTGCCAAATTCAGACTAAAATTGAAGAAAGTAGGGAAAGCCACTAGACCATTCAGGTATGACCTAAATCAAATCCCTTATGATTACACAGTGGAAGTGAGAAATAGATTTAAGGGACTACATCTGATAGATAGAGTACCTGATGAACTATGGACGGAGGTTCGTGACATTGTACAGGAGACAGGGATCAAGACCATCCCCAAGGAAAAGAAATGCAAAAAAGCAAAATGGCTGTCCAGTGAGGCCTTACAAATAACTGTTAAAAGAAGAGAAGTGAAAAGCAAAGGAGAAAAGGAAAGATATAAGCATCTGAATGCAGAGTTCCAAAGAATAGCAAGAAGAGATGAGAAAGCCTTCTCGGTGATCAATGAAAAGAAATAGAGGAAACAACAGAATGGGAAAAATTAGAGATCTCTTCAAGAAAATTAGGGATACCGAGGGAACATTTCATGCAAAGATGGGCTCGATAAAGGACAGAAATGGTATGGACCTAACAGAAGCAGAAGATATTAAGAACAGGTGGCAGGAATACACAGAAGAACTGTACAAAAAAGATCTTCATGACCAAGATAATCATGATGGTGTGATCACTCACCTAGAGCCAAACATCCTGGAATGTGAAGTGAAGTGGGCCTTAGAAAGCATCACTATGAACAAAGCTAGTGCAGGTGATGAAATTCCAGTTGAGCTATTTCAAATCCTGAAAGATGATGCTGTGAAAGTGCTGCACTCAATATGCCAGCAAATTTGGAAAACTCAGCAGTGGTCACAGGACTGGAAAAGGTCAGTTTTCATTCCAATCCCAAAGAAAGGCAATGCCAAAGAATGCTCAAACTACCACACAGTTGCACTCATCTCACATGCTAATAAAGTAATGCCCAAAATTCTCCAACCCAGGCTTCAGCAATAAGTGAACTGTGAACTTCCAGATGTTCAAGCTGGTTTTAGAAAAGGCAGAGGAACCAGAGATCAAATTGCCAACATCCGCTGGATCATCAAAAAAGCACGAGAGTTCCAGAGAGACAACTACTTCTGCTTTATCGACTAGCCAAAGCCTTTAACTGTGCGGATCACAATAAACTGTGGAAAATTCTGAAAGAGATGGGAATACCAGACCACCTGACCTGCCTCTTGAGAAACCTACATGCAAGCCAGAAAGCAACAGTTAGAACTGGACATGGAACAACAGACTGGTTCCAAATAGGAAAAGGAGTATGTCAAGGCTGTATATTGTCACCCTGCTTCTTTAATTTATATGCAGAGTACATCATGAGAAACGCTGGACTGGAAGAAACACAAGCTGGAATCAAGATTGCTGGGAGAAACATCAATAAAGTCAGATACGCAGATGACACCACCCTTAAGGCAGAACGTGAAGAGGAACTAAAAAGCCTCTTGAGGAAAGTGAAAGAGAGTGAAGAAGTTAGCTTAAAGCTCAACATTCAGAAAACGAAGATAATGGCATCTGGTCCCGTCACTTCATGGTAAATAGATGGGGAAACAGTGGAAACAGTGTCAGACTTTATTTTTTGGGCTCCAAAGTCACTGCAGATGGTGACTGCAGCCATGAAATTAAAAGACACTTACTCCTTGCAAGGAAACTTATGACCAACCTAGATAGCATATTCAAAAGCAGAGACATTACTTTGCCAACTAAGGTCTGTCTAGTCAAGGCTATGGTTTTTCAAGGGGTCATGTATAGATGTGAGAGTTGGACTGTGAAGAAAACTGAGCACCAAAGAATTGATGCTTTTGTACAGTGGTGTTGGAGAAGACTCTTGAGAGTCCCTTGGACTGCAAGGAGATCCAACCAGTCCATTCTGAAGGAGATCAACCCTGGGATTTCTTTGGAAAGAATGATGCTAAAGCTGAAACTCCAGTACTTTGGCCACCTCATGCAAAGAGTTGACTCACTGGAAAAGACCCTGATGCTGGGAGGGATTGGGGGCAGGAGGAGAAGCGGATGACAGAGAATGAGATGGCTGGATGGCATCACTACTCGATGGACATGGGTTTGAGTGAACTCCGGGAGTTGGTGATGGACAGGGAGGCCTGGCGTGCTGCGATTATTCATGAGGTCACAAAGAGTCGGACACCACTGAGTGACTGAACTGAACTGTAGTACAAGAGAATTACCTACTTTCCAAACATTTAAACATTTGTTGATGATTTTAGAACAGACACAAAATGTTGGCATTCATACAAATAAACTCCCTGCCTAGTCCTTTGCAAGATGTGCACTCAATACACAAAATAAAAATGTATTTTCATTCAACAAGAAAAAAAGTCAAAAGATAAACTGGATTATAGAAAGTGTTGGGACAGAAAAGTTATCCAATTTGCAAATTCTCAAGGCTGAATGAGAATTCACCATGATTCCAAGGCAAATCTCTTAACTCTTGATCCACTTAGCCCTACTTGTTCACCAGAGGTTTCCTTTAATTCTCCTATGGTTCCCACTGGAAATAGCCAAAGTAGAGATGACCCACCAAAATAAAAGTATGATCTGCTGCCTTTTATACTCAATAAAATTGGGCTATCTGGAGTAGTTTAAAAATTCCAATACAGCTTTTAACTGTAGATAGCAATGAAATCTTGAAAGACACAGGTTCAGCTGATTCCATGAGAGAATTTAGAAATGTAAAAAAAGATGTGCTCTGCTTTTTTTTTAAGCAAAAGAGATTATAAACCCTCCTCTTAATTATATTCTGCTAAAGTGGTTGAGATTTATTGGCTATGAAATGCACTATTTCCAGCCAATGCTTCTATGCAGTGTTTTCCACTGTTCCACTTCTGTTAACAAGGACAATTCAAGGGCAAATACTAATTATGGTTTTGACACAGTTTTACTTTCATGTTTAGCTTTTGAAAGTAATTCCAGAGTATGCCCCAATTCCCTTGTCAGTTTCCTCTACTTTTAATTTCTAATTTAATGAGCTAGAGAACTCGAAGAGAGGTTCTGATTTTAAAAGTATTTCCATTTCCCAAATTTTAGCTTTACTTCTCAAAAGAACATTTACAATTTAGGCAAATTATGAAGAATACACTAAGAAAATTTAAACTTCTAAATAACAGCTGTACAAAATGGCTTTAAAAATCATATATCTATCCCTTTTGACTCGGTAAACACTCAGTATTACGAATAAGTACAGACATTTGAGGCACAGTTCTATAAACTATGAAACATTCTTGAATAAGAGTACCTTACACTCAAGGAGCCAATAGCAGTTGTTACTGAGATTTTGAGAAAAACATACTCTTTTTTTCCAGGCCGGTATGTTGGATTTATGGAATCATTTAGAACACATTGGTTTACTTCATCCAGGACAGAAAAAGGTCAGTTTTCATTCCAATCCCAAAGAAGGGCAATGCCAAAGAATGCTCAAACTACCGCACAATTGCACTCATCTCACATGCTAGTAAAGTCATGCTCAAAATTCTCCAAGCCAGGCTTCAGCAACACATGAACCATGAACTTCCTGATGTTCAAGCTGGTTTTAGAAAAGGCAGAGAAACCAAAGATCAAATTGCCACATTCACTGGATCATTGAAAACGCAAGAGAGTTCCAGAAAAACATCTATTTCTGCTTTATTGACTATGCCAAAGCCTTTGACTGTGTGGATCACAATAAACTGTGGAAAATTCTGAAAGAGATGGGAATACCAGACCACCTGACCTGCCTCTTGAGAAATGTGTATGCAGGTCAGGAAGCAACAGTTAGAACTGGACATGGAACAACAGACTGGTTCCAAACAGGAAACAGGAAAAGGAGTAAGTCAAGGCTGTATATTGTCACCCTGCTTATTTAATTTATATGCAGAGTACATCATGAGAAACACTGGGCTGGAAGAGGCACAAGCTGGAATCAAGATTGCCGGGAGAAATATCAATAACCTCAGATATGCAGATGACACCACCCTTATGGCAGAAAGTGAAGAGGAACTAAAAGGGCTCTGGAGGAAAGTGAAAGTGGAGAGTGAAAAAGTTAGGTTAAAGCTCAACATTCAGAAAATGAAGATCATGGCCTCTGTTCCCATCACTTCATGGTAAATAGATGGGGAAACAGTGGAAACAGTGTCAGATTGTATTTTTTGGGGCTCCAAAGTCACTGCAGATGGTGACTGCAGCCATGAAATTAAAAGACGCTTACTCCTTAGAAGAAAAATTATGACCAACCTAGATAGCATATTCAAAAGCAGAGATATTACTTTGCCGACTAAGGTCCATCTCGTCAAGGCTATGGTTTTCCCAGTGGTCATGTATGGATGTGAGAGTTGAACCGTGAAGAAGGCTGAGCACTGAAGAATTGATGCTTTTGAACTGTGGTGTTGGAGAAGACTCTTGAGAGACCCTTGGACTGCAGGGAGATCCAACCAGTCCATTCTGAAGGAGATCAGCCCTGGGTCTTCTTTGGAAGGAATGATGCTAAAGCTGAAACTCCAGTACTTTGGCCACCTCATGCAAAGTGTTGGTGAACAGTTAACTCATTGGAAAAGACCCTGATGCTGGGAGGGATTGGGGCAAGAGGAGAAGGGGACGACAGAGGATGAGATGGCTAGATGGCATTACTGACTTGATGGACATGAGTCTGAGTGAACTCCAGGAGTTGGTGATGGACAGGGAGGCCTGGCGTGCTGCGATTCACGGGGTTGCAAAGTGTCGGACACGACTGAGTGACTGAACTGAAATGAACTGAACCTTTCTTATGGAGAAGGCAATGGCAGCCCACTCCAGTACTCTTGCCTGGAAAATCCCATGGGCAGAGGAGCCTGGTAGGTTTCCGTCTATGGGGTTGCTAAGAGTTGGACACGACTGAGCAACTTCACTTTCACTTTTCACTTTCATGCATTGGAGAAGGAAATGGCAACCCACTCCAGTGTTCTTGCCTGGAGAATCCCAGGGACGGGGGAGCCCGTGGGCTGCTCTCTATGGGTCCCACAGAGTCGGACATGACTGAAGTGACTTAGCAGCAGCAGCAACCTTTCTTAAGTTGAACACCTGCCCCTTAACTGAAAAGCAAGTACATTCATATGATCTCCAAGTTTCTTGACTCAGGAATGATAAAAAGTAAACAAATAAGCAATCCTTGAAAGTGAAGTGAAAGTCTCTATATCGTGTCCAACAGTTCGTGACCCTATAAACTATACAGTCCATGGAATTCTCCAGGCCAGAATACTTGTCAACCATATTAATTTCATTATTCGTCATTAATTTTATGTATATTTAACATGCCAGTAACTGAGAGAGATTGAAAATTTCCACAGTAGTGAGGAATTTCTCAATATCCCTTGGAATTTTCACTAAAAGATATTCTGATGTTATCTGTGTGTATAACTTTATATCTTTATATCTAACAATACATATTTGCAAGTTTATATTCTTAGACTTACAATGTCTGGTAGGCATTGAACTTTTATCATTACACAGTTAACTTTTATCACTAATGATGACTTTTGCCTTTGAATCTGTTTTGTTTCATGTAATACAACCAGAAGTAATCTTTTCATTATTGCTCTTGTTAATATCTGCTTGATGTATTCTCCTGCTTTTTCCTTCTAAACATCTTTACTGAAATATATTTTACATTAAATAAACTGTATATGTTTAACATGTTAAAAAAATGAAAAAAGAATTATTCTTAGAGCAGCAATATGTCCAGGTATAGACGATATATCAGTATTTCCTAGAATCTCTTGTGACTAAGTGTGGTCATATGATAAAATCTTTGACCAGTGAACAGTAAGCAAAAGTTTTATGAGGATGGTTCTGAGTAGGCTCTTTAAAAGGTATAGTTGAAGCACACTGCGTTGTAGTCTTTCCTGTCTCTGCTAACTGGAGCGCAGGCATGGTGATTGAAATTCCAGCAGCAAGTTGGAGATAAGGGTTAAGTGCAGGAAATAAGATAAGCAAGGTGCATGAAATAACTGCTGCCTATACCTGCCTGGGAATGCCAACCTCTAGATTTTCTTTATAAGAGAGAGAAGTAAGGATCAACTTTACTTAAACTACTGTTATTTGTTATGTTCTGATAAATGTAGTTGATCATAAACTTCAGTGGTGATGTACATGGGTAAAAGTAGATATTCTCTCTGTAGAATGAAATTTATATTTCTTATTTAAAATGCTGAGTACATGTTTATTATTAACATTCTATATTTAATTATATCATTAATTTAGTTAAATATTATGAAGATTTAATTTGCCAAACTGAATTTTGAAGTTTAAAGATTTTTAAAATTTGATTTATTCCTAAGTTCTTGTCTTTATTCTCTTGTTTTCAAATCAGTTATTTCAACTCTGAATGATTTTGCCATCAGTGGGTTGCCATAAAAATTGAGATAAAAATGCATGCAGCTGGCAGCCAGTGAGTATTCAAATAATATAAGCTACTGACAGCATTTTCACTGTCGACTTGCTTAAATTTCTCGTTTCTAATCCTTTTGCATAATACAGTAATTTCAGATACATAAACTAGGATAAATCTTATTTCAGTATACCATGACAATAATAAAATTAATTTGAAAGTACTATTGACCCTTGAGTAACGTGGAGATTGGGGCCTTGATTCACCAGTACAGTTTTAAATCCATGTATAACTTTACAGTTGGCCCTCTACAAGAGTGGTTCTGCATCTGCAGATTCAATGAATCTCAGATCATGGACTATATATTTGTTGAAAAAAATCCATGTATAAGTTCAAAGCCATGTTGTATAGAAAGGTCAACTGTATTTTTGTTTTATTGATGTTTCTGGCACCAATAAATCAAATTTACTTTTTAAAAAGAAACAGGCCCAAATTTTAATGACAGCTACTTCCACTTAAGAATTCAAAATAATAAGAAGAATAGAGAGAAAAAGAAAAGTCAGGCTACATATTTTTCAGTTTCAACAGAAATCCCATGTGGTTCTCACTCTTTTCACATTTTGCCTTCTCTGAACAGAAAATTCTTCTAGAGCTCTCTATAACTTTATATTTCATTTTTATTGAGTATAATTGCTTTACAATGTTGTGTTGGTCTCTGCTGTACATTGAAGGGAATCAGCTATATGCATACATCTAATCCCCTTCCTCTTGGACCTCCCTCCCACCCCACCCCATTCCACCTCTCTAGGTTGTCACAGAGCACCGAGCTGAGTTCCCTGTGCTGTACAGCAGCTTCCCACTAGCTATATATTTCACACATGGTAGTTCACATACTTTAAAATCATTCCATTGATGATATTATCTTAAAAATATCCTATTAAATAATTTTAAACCTCATGTAGAGGTTTATGTAAAGCACAAGTTATACCATTAAAGCAAATATGTGCACATATAGGAACTGATCAATATAACTTAGAAAAAAATTATGTAATTTTATGTAAATTAGGAGAAAACACCTGTTTGAAATGATGGGGTTTCTACTTTAGTTTTTCACTCTTTACAGATAACAATGCTATATTGAGATATATTGAATTCATATTACTTTTACCTATATTATGATGAAAAGAAGGTTGAAATCATAGGTCAGAAATTAAAATCTTTGTCTTTGGCAAACTCCCTATGGCTCGAGGGTTAGAAGAGATATTTTTCATTTCAAGGAATGCAATTGGGAAAGAGAAGCATTAAACCCATCCAAAAAGTAAATTAGAGATGTTAACAGTTTTAAAGAATTTAGGCAAACTTCACTCAAGTCCATAAAGAAAAACCTGAACTTTTTATTCTTTGGATCAAATTTAAAATAAAATCTTTATTAAGTATAAGATCAACAACTCAGTTAGCATCAAATCCAACAGAGCCTGACCCCCTGCTCCCGCCACCAACTCTCTGCACACACATACCCTTTTAGGTTATGTGAACTGAAGTAAACACACAGAGAAAACAGGGTGCTCTCAATAAATCACAATCAATCAGATGAGAAGTGTTTAGAACACAGTTAACAGTGAGGCATATGTATCTCTGAGTTAAACAAGCATTATACTAAGCAATAACCTTGACAATTATTTCAGATATAATCCTCAGGGCCTATAGGTCAACAGCCCATGAGGGGTCAAGTTTGATCAGATGCAATTATCCGAATAATTTAAATAAAAGTCCTTCATTGGAATTACTTAAGATAATTGAGAGGAGTGACTTTTGCAGGGAGGAAAATAAATTTTCTGTAACTGTTACCCATTATGTCCAAATGCTACATATTTTAATCAATCTTTTACTGAACAAATTAGTATTATAAGCAAAATTCAGACCACAGTATCTGTTAGTCTAAGTATATTTAAAAAAATAATAATTCTGAATCAAATGGAAAGTTGCTTTTCTTAAGACATATTAATTCTTTCATCTATAGGGTGATGTGGTCTGTCTGAGGAAATTCTGTTGGAGTCTGCTTTAGGGTATCATTATTTTGTGATACAACACAAAGTTCACAGGCATGGGTATTTCTTTTTTAGATATGGTCAAGAATGTGTATCATCTTATGCCAATTTTCCATATAGGCTTCCTTACTGATATTGGG
This sequence comes from Ovis canadensis, assembly GCF_042477335.2. Classification (NCBI taxonomy): domain Eukaryota; kingdom Metazoa; phylum Chordata; class Mammalia; order Artiodactyla; family Bovidae; genus Ovis; species Ovis canadensis. The sequence goes on along the minus strand of NC_091246.1, from coordinate 185,936,247 downwards.
AGGATGGGACTACCCAAAGACAATCTATCTAAAACTTTTTCAAAAGCTGTTCTTAAAAAAATAAAATTTAAAAAAAAGCTATTCTTTTCCCATGTTCTCAATTCTAATTCTTTAGAAACAGCTTCTAACATATTACTAATATATACTTGTCCATCACTTTGTGATTACCTCAAATGTAAGAACTATTTCTATTATATTTATGACCCCTCACTACTTCACATGAGTTCTGCATGGGCTATATATGTGTGTATATATATATACACACACACACACGTATATATACATATATATGTGTACACACACACATATACATACATACATATATATGCATGTATATGCATGCTTGCGTGCTGTCATGTCCAACTCTTTTGTGATCCCACGTATTGTAGCCTGTCAGGCTCCTTTGTCCTTGGGATTTCCCAGACAAGAATACTGCAGTGAGCTCCTATTTCTTTCTCCACGGGATCTTCCTGACTCAAGGAGCAAACCTGTGTCTCCTGAGTCTCCTGAACTGCAGGGAAGCCTATATACATACATACAGACATACATACACACACATATACATATATATGTGTGTATATATATTCAATATATATATTCAATGTATGTATATATTCACACATACATACATATACATATTATATACATATTTACACACATACATATATACATATATGCATGCATATACAAACATAGATATATACATACATATACATATGTACATACACATATACATGTATGTATATACACACATATACATACATATATGTGTGTGTATACATGTATATGTGTGTGTGTACTTATATATGTGTATGCATATATATTCAATAAACAATGATATTAAAAACAACTTGACTTAAAATATGTAAATCTTCATAGATTATTTTCACAGGCTATCCCATTTCCTAGTAAATATTTTTCACCATCGTCATTGTTCATCTCTAAATATATTTCTGAAGTACAAGTAAAATCCACAATATATTTGTAAAATTCAGAAAATGTGTCAAAGATAAATTATCACCTAATCCACAGTAAAAATTCAGATTTCCTCTATTTCCCAATAACAACCATGTCATTTTTTCCTATTTAAGATGCAATTTTATATTTTGCTTAGAACTTAGTAATATCTCCTTTGTCTTTTTCATTTTCATTTCTGAAACAGTCTCACAATCTTTCTTTTTCTTTCTTGACCTTGACATTTTTGAAGAGCACAGGTTGGCTAGTTTGTGAAATGCTCTCAATCTACATTCAGGTAATATTTCTTCATGTTTAGATTCACATTAAACATATTTGGTAGGAATGCCACGTGCATGATGCTATATCAGTCTTGGTGCATTATGTCAAAAGGCAGACTATATCATTTATCCTAATTATGGTGATGTTAACATTAATCACTTGATTATAGTGATGTCTATCATCAGATTTATCCTCTGTAAAGTTTGCCTTGTTTTCTTTGTAATTAAGTATTTTGTAAGGAGATACTTTGAGATTATGTAAATAACCATTCCTCATTAAGCTTTCTCCTAACAGTCTGAGCCCTAGGTTTTTGAAAAATATCATTCCTTGTACTTACAGTATTTTGCCTTCTACAGTAAAGAAAAACTTTCTTTCCTTTTTTCTTTCTTTTCTCCCTTCCTTTCCCTTTCTTTTTTCTCATTTTCTTCCATCCCTCCCTTTTTCCCCTCCTTCTTTCCCTCCCTCCTTCCTTTCTTTCTCTCAGTACAAACTCATGTATTTCTATTTTGTCTAACTGTTGGGAATTATTCAGCCATTAATTCCTCAAATATTTTTTTTTCCCCAGCTTTACTGGGATATTTATTATTGACATATAGCATATATAAATTAAAGGTGTACAACACTGACTTTATACTCATATAAACTATGAGATTATTACCCCAGTCAGTTAATGAACTCTTACGTGATATGACATAATTATTATTTCTTTTTGTGGTGGTAATATTTAAGATATGTGTGTGTGTGTGTGTGTGTGTGTGTTAGTTGCTTAGTCGTGTTTGACTCTTTGCAACCCCACAGACTGCAGCCCCACCAGGCCCTTCTGTCCATGGGATTCTCCAGGCAAGAACACTAGAGTGGGTTGCCATTTCCTTCTCCAAAAGGAACTATAGAAAGAAAAGCTGCTCAGGCATATCCAACTCTTTATAACCCCATGGACTGTAGCCCACCAGGCTCCTTTGTCCATGGGATTCTCCAGGCAACAATAGTGGAGTGGGTTGCCAATTTAAGATATACTCTCTTAACAAATGCTAAATATATAATTAAAATGGTTAATTATAGTTACTATGCTATAGAGACTAGATCCCCAGAACTTATTTATAACTGTAAGTTCGTGCTCTTTGTCCAGTGTTTCCTCATTACATCTACTCTCCAGTCCCACTACTCTGCTCTTTAGCTATATGAGTCCCTGTTATTAGACTGCACATATAAGTGAAAACATAAAGCACTTGTCTTTCTGTGTAGATTTATTTCACCTAGATCAACTCTCTCAAGGTCAATCCATGTTGTCGAAAAGCTTTTCCTTTTTATGGCAGAATAATGTTCCATTGCATGTAAACACACACACCCACACCCATATATATACTTCTACATTTCTTTATCCTTTTAACCATAAACGTACACTTTGGTTATTTCCATGTCTTGGCTATCACAGATAATACTACAATGAACATGTAGATGAAGATATCCTTCAAGACAGTGATTTTTTTTTCCAAACATAAACTCAAAAGTAGGATTACTGCATCATATGGTAGTTCTATATTTAACTTTTTGAAGAACCTCCATCCTGTTTTCCATAGTGGCTGTACTATTTACATTCCCACCAACAGTGCACAATGGTTCCCTTTTCTCTACATCCTCACCAATACTTGCTATCTCTCCTTTGTTTAATAATAGCCAGGTGGGAAGTGGTATCTCATTGTAGTTTTGATTTTCATTCTCCTGATGATTAGTGATGTTAAGCATTTCTTCATGCACTTGTTCACTATCTGTAGGCTTTGTTATTTTTTTAGAGAGGGAAAATTCAAGTCCATTCAAGTCCTCTGTCCATTGTTTAGAAATTGCATTATCTGTTTGTTTACCATTGGGTCATTGGAGTTACTTATGTAATTTTTGATACTATTCCCTCATTAAATATATGATTTGCAAATACATTCTCTCATTCCACAACCTGCCTTTTCATTTTGCTCAATGTTCCTATTTTTGTGCAGAAGATTTTCAGTTTGAATACAGTCCCACTTGTTTACTTTTGCTTCTGTTGCTTGGACTTGTGGTGTCATATCCAGATAATTACAGTCAAGAATAATGTTAAGAAGCTTTTTTTCCCCTTGCTTCCTTCCAGTTGTTTCACGGTTTCAGGTCATACATAAGGTCTTTAATTCATCTAAAGCTAAATTTTGTGAATGGTGTGAGACAGGGTTCCAATTTCAGTCTGGAGACTGGCCTGGCAATGCAGCGGGCCAGAAGGGTGTGTCTGTAGGATTCAATCTGCTTTATAGAAATCATGAGGGCTAGCCTCTTATTGGGTTGGGTCGAAATGCTGGGTCTATGGGACCTAGCTTGGTGCTGAGATGGGTTGAAAGCCTAGGTCTGTAGTAGTTGGCATGGAGGGGAGCCCGAGTTCCTGAGGGTAAATTGGGAGCCTGTGTCCCCAGGAGCACCCTGGGGCTGTGGCAGCTAGCTGCCACTCAGATGTGCCAGAAGCCTGCATTAGCAGGAATCCACTGATTGCTGATGCCATGGGAGCTGACTAGGGCCATAACAATTAGCCAACACCTGTCTTTGTGGTTGGGTTGCTCAGGCTTGGGGGAGAAGTGATGGGAGCAAGGCAAATCAATCTTTCCTACCCTTCTTATGCACCTTTTGTTCTTTCTATGCTTCACTCGTGCTTTCAAATTATAGTGCTGGAGAAGACTGGTAAAAGTCCCTTGAACAGCAAGGAGATCAAAACAGTCAATCCTAAAGGAATTCAACCCTGAATGTTAATTGGAAGGACCCGATGCTGAAGCTTTGATCACCAGATGCAAAGAGTCAACTCATTGGAAAAGACCCTGATGCTGGAAAAGATTGATGGCAAGAGGAGAAGGGGACGACAGAGGATGATATGGTTAGATAACATCAGTGACTCAATGGACACTTGGGTATAGTCCCACTTGTTGACTTTTGCTTCTGTTCCTTGGGCTTGTGGTGTCATATCCAGAAAATTACAGTCAATAACAATGTCAAAAATTTCCCCTTGTTTTCTTCTAGCAGTTTCATGGTTTCAGGTCATACATAAGGTCTTTAGTTTGAGAAACTCGGGGAGATAGTGAAGTACAGGGAAGGCTGGTATGCTTCAGTGCATGGGGTCACAAACAGTCAGACATGACAGCAAACTGAACAAAAATGCTTCACCCATGTGCTACAATCCCTCACTTGCAATCCTTAGCTCCTGTGAAGGTATTTTCTTGTTTGAGGGAGAATGGCAGTGCACACTAGAAGTACTTATGCTGCCATTTGGTAGACATCACTCTCCCATTTCTCTCTCTTTTTTTTTTTTTCTTCTATGTTTGCACTTCAATTAGCCGCCATGGATATTTGTTAAAGAGATGTAGTGCTAATATTTTGGGGCTGGGGGTTCAAGTGAAAGCTTTCTAATAAGATTTTATTAGGCTCACTCTTCCCTAGTGACTGAATTTATAGATAGAGACATTGGAGGCAGCTAGAAAGGTGGCAGAAGAGTGAGACATGTGTGTACATGCCAGGAACTGTGTTTAGGGAAGAGAGGTGTTTGGTTTAGCAGAGACAGCCTCAATCTCAATATGCCTTAAAACCATCATTAATAAAATTGGGCCAATCACACCTACTTCTCAAAACTCTTCTTAGAGAAAGCTGTGGAGCTTTTCTTAGTGAAGCTGTTGGAAACGGGAGAAAAGTGTTTCAAATTGTTGTGGATTCTAAGCAAGATAAAGGAGTGGATACAAGTACTTTGATTCCCGTAGTACACAAACTTGCCCTGGGTAGATGCTGCTGTTGCTATTATTTCTGTCCTCCTTACAATAACTTCAGTAGGAGAAAAAGTCATGAAACACTTTCATGGACCAGATCCTTGCTGACTCTCTCTTATTTTCATTCTCCTCCCTACATCTGAGATGGCAACCCCAGTTTGTGGAACATGCCCCAGTAGCATACAAGAAAGTTACAACTTGGACATACTGATGTTGGCATTTCACTGACATTCAATACATACTTCCCCACAGAAACTATGCTTGAAATAGTTATTGTTGTTGTTGTTTAGTCACTAAGTCGTGTCCAACTCTGCCGTCCCATGCACTATAGCCCACCAGGCTCCTCTGTCCATGGGATTTTCGAGGCAAGAGTACTGGAGTGGGTTGCTATTTCCTTCTCCAAATCAACTATACTTCAATTTAAAAAAAAAAAGGTAAGGGTTAGACATAAACACACCTGAGTGTAATAGAAGAAGTATTACTTTCTACTAGGGTAATCAGGCAGAGAAGGCAATGGCACCCCACTCCAGTCCTCTTGCCTGGAAAATCCCATGGATGGAGGAGCCTGGTGGGCTGCAGTCCATGGGGTCACTATGAGTCGGACACGACTGAGCGACTTCACTTTCACTTTTCACTTTCATGCATTGAAGAAGGAAATGGCAACCCACTCCAGTGTTCTTGCCTGGAGAATCCCAGGGATGGGGGAGCCTGGTGGGCTGCCGTCTATGGGGTCGCACAGAGTCGGACACCACTGAAGCAACTTAGCAGCAGCAGCCGGGCAACCAGGGGAAGGACAGGATGAAAGTCAAACTATTTCCTTCTTCAGGGGATCTTTCCAACCCAGGGAATGAACCCATGTTTCTTGAGTCTCTTGCACTGGCAGGTGTATTCTTTACCACTGAGCCACCTGGGAAGCTCCAGTAAGTTATTACTATTCATTAATGTAATTCTAAAAGTCAGTTATAAAAGAAGACTTTGCTAGATCAGTGTGGGAACACATAGCACTTTGTCAGAAGTGAAGATTTTTGCTAGTTGCCATTAACTGTCTATGAAAAGCTACGACCAACCTAGACAGCATATTGAAAAGCAGAGACATCACTTTGCCAACAAAGGTCCATCTGGTCAAAGCTATGGTTTTCCCAGTAGTCATGTATGAATGTGAGAGTTGGACTATAAAGAAAACTGAGCACCAAAGAATTGCTTTTGAACTGTGGTGTTGGAGAAGACTCTTGAGAGTCCCTTGGACTACAAGGAGATCCAACCAGTCCATTCTAAAGGAAATCAGTCATGAATATTCATTGGAAGGACTGATGAAGAAGCTGAAGTTCCAATACTTTGGCCACCTGATATGAAGAACTGACTCACTGGAAAAGATCCTGATGCTCAGAAAAACTGAAGGCAGGAGGAGAAGAGGATGACAGAGGATGGGGATGGGCATCACCGACTTGATGGACATGAGTTTCCACAAGCTCCAGGAATTGGTGATGGACAGGGAAGCCTGGCGTGCAGCAATCCATGGGGTCGCAAAGAGTCGGACATGACTGAGCGATTGAACTGAACTGAGTAACTATGTATACAAACACAATTTTGAATATAAGCTGTTATTAGGTTGACTTTCATAGCAACAGTCATTTCTTCTGGGAAGCTTAAGAACCAAAATAGAGTGTGTAATTAAATGTCCTGTGAGCTGAAGCTATCATTGCCATATCCCATGGCCTCATAATTTTCCATATTCATCCTCTGACTCCTGTTTCCCTACATTCATCACCCACACATCTCTGGTCCATTCTTCTCCCTTTCTTTTAGATTCTTCTGTTTTTATCTTTTACATGGTCCAATGTGTTCATCAGTGACGTTCTCTCCTTACACAAACTTTCAATCTTAACCTCTACAACTAAAGAGGAAGATCTGTGCCTGGGTAAATGCGCAATAGAGAGGCTGCGTCATTAGTTGGTGTGCAGTAGATTCACTGATTTGGGGTATGGGATCTATCACATTGTAGTCTCTCCCTGCATATGTATTTTACAAAAGAATGAAGAAAGGGCTCTTGCCTATACATTCAGACCTTGCCAGAAAGGTAAATAAGAAAAGATCGGGGTCATGAAATATATTTTAACATAAGTAACTGAGAAGCCAGTGAGTAAGAAGCAGCAAAAAACTTAGTACCTTTGGGGAATACTTAAATAGTAAATTCAATAGCTAAAAGCATCATATTTCTGTGTCTTCAGTATTTGATCAGTTACTGTACAGACTTCTTTACTGTCTGGTAACTCATTATAAAAATAAATACAAGATAATTATGCATGCATGTTCAGTTGCTCGGTTGTGTCCGACTCTAGGTGAAGGGCTCCCCTGTCTATGAAATTTTCTAGGCAAAAATACTAGAGTTGGTTGCCATTTCCCACCCCAGAAGATCTTCCCAATGCAGGAATCAAACCTGTGTCTCTTGTGTCTCCTGACTTGGCAGGTGGATTCTTTACCCCTGCACAAACAGTAAGGACTTTTTGTTTGATCTTTATTATGAAGCTATTCATTAACCACAGCAGCATTCTTGACCCCAGAGATTCATTGTTCCTCTCTTGGAACCAGGTTCACCTTTTTCACTTCCACTAGCTCTTTAAGAAAGAAAAGCAAAGTTTCTTTTTCTTTGATGGTTTGTGCACAGACTTGAAATATCCTTCTTCTATAGAAGTTGCTTTAAAATATATATAACTCAAAAGTCTTGATATTTTCAGGAACTTATTTCTATAGTTCCAAACCAGATCATGTAACAACTCGGCTTAAAATACTCTAAGAAGCAACTCAAATTTCTTAATATTGTATGCAATGATTTATCCTCTAATTACACTTTCAATCTCATTTCTCATAAACTACTTGACCTATTAGGTGATCATACTAAATGAAGTCGGTCAGAGAAAAACAAATATTATATGATATCACTTATATGTTGGACATAAAAAAATGGTACAAAAATAATTTATTTACAAAACAGATTCACAAATGTCGAAAACAAACTTATGCTTTCTGAAGGGGAAAGGTGGTGGTGAGGGATAAATCAGTAGTTTGAAATTGACATATACACACTACTATATTTAAAATAGATAACCAACATGGACTTACTGTATAGTGCAGGGAACTTTATTCAATATTATGCAATAACCTAAATGGGAAAATAAATTGAAAAAAAGAGGAATATGTAAATGTATAACAGAATCACTTTGCTGCATATCTGAAACTAACAAAATATTGTAACTCTATACTCTAGTATAAAATGAAAATTTTTAAATTAAGCCACTTCCTGTGCTCACTGCTCACTGACTTCTCTCATTTTGTCTATGCAGCTTCCTCTACTTGGAATGCACCATATTTCCCCTTGTATTTCTAAGTCCTACCTATTATTAAGGTCCAGGTAAAATGTCATCTTTTATAAGACATTCTCCAATCATTTCATATAGACATAATCTACTTGAACTTCCTTAATAATTTACTTTTTACAACACTTAATATTTCTCATAGTGTATTTTATATTAAGACATTCATTAAACAGGAAAGACAAGTTATCAGATTCATCTATTTGTGATATTTTATCCACTCCCTTCTCCAAAGGATCTTCCCAACCCAGGGATGGAATTTGGGTCTCCTGCATTGCAGATAGGTTCTCTATCCTCTGAGCCACAAGTGAAGCCCATTTTATATATTAAATGTTGAAAAGCTACTAGGTTTAATCCCTAGCATATAAAGTCATCAAAAATTATTGATCAATTCTCAATAAAATATTAACATATTACCAAAATTTCAAACTGATTTGTAAGAATTTCTACTTTCAAATTATGTCTTTTATAATATTCATGTATAGCAAAAATCATTTATGTACCTATTTTAAAGCCTCCCACTCTCAGTGTCACCCAGACCATCATCATGATTTTCTACTGGGTCTTCTAGCCAATTGAAACATATATCTAATATTTCTTTTCATCCTCTCAGATCATAGTGCAGGAACAGAAGTATGAGTTGTACTCTTGTACTTAAGATATTAATATTCATCGTATTATCTACACATTTGCTTTCACACAAAGAAGGTTGCATATGTGCTTCCTCTTTAAATATTCATTATGGTAGTACTGCTCTTTTCATTATCATTAGGACTTTGCTCCCTTCCCCTTCTCCTCCCCACCCTTATTCACTGTCAAACAAGAGTAACAACTTCAACTCCACCCACTTCACCATTCGCTCTGTAATAACTAACACAGCAGCCCACCCCAGTTAGCAGCCTAATTTGTATACACACTAATTCATTCATTCCTGCATATTCATGATGGACAAGTGGATTGACCCACAAAGGAGAAGTCTGCAGGTGGAGTCAGAAAAGCCCCTAGTGAAAAATCTAATCATAAAGGAGAAAAGGGTGAAAGTACACAAGTGTAGTTCAAAACCATGAGTCACATCTGACTGCAGGAATGATGGACCACACCTCATGGTCTGGCATTTCACACATCTGCCAGCCCTTCTCCTGTGGGACTCATACCTGAGTCCTAGAGAGAGGGAATTGCATTCAAGCATAAAAGAGTATATAAAAACTAAGGGCTGTTTTACAGAAATCTGTCAGAGCCTGGAAGTACAAGGCAAATCTAAATACTGACTTCAGTGGGATTATACCGAAATTTCTCCTCGTGGAAATGGCATCACCCATTCAGCAGGCATCCACACCTTTGGGGAAGGCATGTTTACATCTTTGTTACCTTTGTTGCAGTCAGTGGTACAGAACATCATTACAATCCCCTGAACTGGAATAAGCAAGACATGCTATTCACAATAATTTGCCACATAATACCCTTCTTGGGAAGAACCTGAACTAAATGGTGAGGCATAGAAGGAGGCTGCAAAGCCCCATTAGTTAGAATAGGGTAACAAGGGTAACAACCAAACAGTACTTTGGCTTGTTGTCTTTGCATACAGACTTTACAAGGACTATGCTTTTTCCTCAAACACTACTCCCTTCTTCCTTCATCAAGAACCTTCTTGAAAGGACAAACTACACTTCCCTTAGTTTCTCCTTATTTCCATATACTCCTGCAATCTGATTTCATATCCTTTCACTCTACTAAAGAACTCAAAGTCAGATACCATTGGCTGTTTTGCAGTAGTATCAATCACCTCTTTTCAGTTTTCATCCTATTAATTTCCCATGCAGTGTTTACCTTATGGCATTAACATTTTTTTCCTTCTATAGGTCCTTTTACTTGCTCATCAACTGCATTTAGCTCATTTCAGTGTCTCCATTTTTCTTTGCTGACAAGTACTTGGAAAGATCCATTAACTGTTTCAAGGCTTATCCAAGAGTTACTATGACTATGTTTTTCTAATAAGTACATCAATGCAAAATTAAATTTAAAAACTTATAACTTTATCTGAACTAGTTCATAAAGTTTTTGATCTAATATTCAATTAATTAATACAGTGATTTCATTGTCAGTCTCCCTAAGAAACTTATAAGGAGGGCATAAGAATCCATTCCTTTTGTGACAGACTTTTAGAAGAGAAAACCTATCACGTATTATAATGACAACTATTCTGTTGTCTCACAGAATGCTCACAATTCTGCAAAATAAATCTGAAAGCAATGGTAAAGATAGACATAGCCTTGGGATACAGACTGGAGAAAACTATATATATATATGGACATAATTTATTTTTATTTTATTACCATTAATATTTATTCAGAATTGTTATAAAATTTTAAGATACTCTACTGTGCAATATGTTTCTATTCATATCTTCAGCTTTTAAACAAAATGCATTTTCTCTTACCCTATCATTTTATGCAGCATTCACAATAATTACTTTCAAGAATTAAAAAATATTTTACATTATCGTAGCCAAATAATTTACCACAGACAAAGCACTGTTTTCACTATGTAAGCTATTTATTTTGGCTTTGATTTCTAACTTCTTTATTGCAATTTTTTAATGCCAGAAACATTTTTATATTCCTTTCATCTTGGAAAATATTTTGCTAAGACTATGGCTTAATTATAGCAATTGTAGAAGGAACTTTAAAAGGGCGCTGTATCATGTATGTATGTATATATACTACAGTCATTTATATATTAATAGAAATGTCAGGCATTTATTTTCAGTTCTCATATTAATGTACACAAAAATAAATATCACAAAATTCTTTTTAATGTCAAAAGGTTTTTTGATTTACTTATCATTATAAGCATTTAAATTCTTACTTTAAGTTGTCACTGTCTCTATAACAGTAAATATCCAATACACAAAAATATTTCAATCTTAAAAGATGACAGACAACACAAAATAATAATTTGGGGTTTCAAAATAATGATAAGACAGATTCTCTAAGTAGTCTACCAGACTCTAACATTCTTTTGCATTTTTATATTTATTATATTATTATAATGATATCAATAATAATAGTATAATTAATAACATTATGTGTTATACATATTTATTAATAAATTATATTTATTGTATTATGTATTATTATATCATTTTAACTATTATACTATTTTTATCTGTAAAATAAAATTCATTTCAGCCAATACATTTAACTACATTTTGTACAAATCCTCATTCAAAGAGGCATAGACATAGTTTGAAACCACTAACTAATATATTTCTTAATGGTCAAAAAGCATTCTCTGGTGGCTATGAGGAGAGAAATGGTCAAATGAAAAATAGCATGAAGGGGAAAAAAAAGAAGTCACCATCCTGGGCCAAAGGACATTATGATACAGATTTGGCTAAATCAAATACTTGGTGGTTGCCTAGGTTATGGCCTTTTAATTTATATGAATTGTTTTCCATACCTGTCATTAACTAGGGCCTCCCTTGTGGCTCAGAGAGTACAGAATCTGCAAGCAATGTGGAAAACCCAGGTTTGATCCCTGGGTCAGGAATATCCCCTGGAGAAGGAAACGGCAACCCACTCCAGTGTTCTTGCCTGGGAAATCCCATGGACAAAGAGGCCTGACAGGCTACAGTTCATGGGGTCACAAAGAGCTGGACATGACTGTGCAACTAAGACTTTGACTTTCATACCTGTCATTAAGTCAAATCATGGTGAGCTTTCCACTCTGCTATTCTCTGTTATCAAAATTGCCTAGGGATCAAACCCTCATCTCCTGCAGCTCCTCACTGCAGGCAAATTCTTTACCACTGGGGAAGCCTCTTTATAATTATACTTACAAAATAATATATAATTTAAGAATGTGAAAAATGAAAGCAGAAAAATAACCATATTCTTTGCATATATATATGTATATATAACTATAACTATATAATGTAAATATATATAAACACATATATATAGTAAATCTAAGCATCATTTTCTTTTAGATATTAAGATAACTTCCATTCTTACGTGTTCAGTCACTGAGATGTTGTCTCTACAGTTAATGTGCATACCATAATTGACCTTGTACCCAAACCAGTACCAAAAGTGGGATATTTCCACAATTAAAATAAAAACAGTTGTAACTGCCAGTCATGAAGCTGGTAACAAGAAATACTGGAGGCTGGCAAGATGAATTTTCTTATTATACCAAAGCAAAACACTTAGCAAAACTTTTATACTACAATAAACTGGAAGGCAAAATGTAAGCCCAGTAGAATACAAAGAACATATATATATATACACACATATATATACAGGGCTTTCCTGGTGGCTTAGATGATAAAGAATCTACCTGCAATGCAGGATACCCAGGTAAAATCCCTGGGTCAGGAAGATCCCCTGGAGATGGACAGAGAAGCCTGGCAAGCAACATTTCATCAGTTCAGTTCAATTCAGTCACTCATTCTTGTCTGACTCCTTGTGACCCCATGGACTGCAGCATGCCAGACTCCACTGTCCATCACGAACTGCCAGAGACTACTCAAACTCATGTCCATCGAATCAGTGATGCCATCCAACCATCTCATCCTCTGTCATCCCCTTCTCCTTCTGCCTTCAATATTCTTCAGCATCAGGGTCTTTTCCAATGAGTTGGTTCTTTGTATCAGGGAGCTAAAGTACTGGAGTTTCAGCTTCAACATCAGTCCTTCCAATGAATATTCATGACTGATTTCCTTTAGGATGGACTGGTTGGATCTCCTTGCAGTCCAAGGGAGTCTCAAGGGTCTTCTCCAACACCACAGTTCAAAAGCATCAGTTCTTCGGTGCCAGCTTTCTTTACAGTCCAACTCTCACATCCATACGTGACTACTGGGAAAACTATAGCTTTGACTAGACAGACCTTTTTTGGTAAAGTAATGTTTCCGCTTTTTAATATGCTGTCTAGGTTGGTCATAGCTTTTCTTCCAAGGAGCAAGCGTCTTTTAATTAAAAATTTCTTGGCTGCAGTCACCATTTGCATTGATTTTGGAGCCCCCCAAAATAAAGTCTCTCACTATTTCCTTTGTTTCCCCATCTATTTGCCATGAAGTGATGGGAGTGGATGCCATGATCTTAGTGTTCTGAATGTTGAGTTTTAAGCCAACTTTTTCACTCTCCTCTTTCACTTTCATTAAGCAATTGAGCATGACATGATATGGCATAGTATGGTGTGTGTATGTGCATGAGTGTGTGTGTGTATACATCAGATAGATATTTGCTCAGTCATATCTGACTCTTTACAACCCCACAGACTGTAGCCTGCCAGGTTCCCCTGTCCATGGAATTCTCCAGGCAAGAATACTGGAGTGGGTTGCCAATCCCTCCTCCAGGGCATCTTCCCCACCCAGGGATCAAACCCATGTCTCCTGCATCTCCTTCACTGCAGGTGGAGTCTTTACTGCTGAGCCACCAGGGAAGCCCATATATGTCTATATATAACCAATATTTGAATTTATTTGAGAAGTAAAGAAAGTTCATGTGAGATGGTAGAGATATCAACAAATACTGTTAAGAATTCACATAATAGATATTAATATTCATTTTTCTATCAAGTATTTCCACGTAAGCTTATTTACAACTGTATCTTGGCTCATTTTTCAAACTATTTAAAAATTATACATCCAAGTGCTACCTACTTTGAAGCAGTTACCTTCAAAGTAACTGCTTTAACAGTAATAGAAGTCAGTGAACACACAATTTCCAAGGAATTTCTCATAAGTATGTGACAATCTTTTTGACAACCTTATGACTTAAATTTATCCACATATTCAAGATAAAATTCTTAAGCACAGAAGGATTGACTGATTCCATCAAAGTCAAATGATTAACAAAGATGAAGACTAAACCCACATCAGTACAGTTCTACTCCATAGTATGAAGTGTTTTTGCCTTACACAAAGCCAAAAATAAAGCTCATGAAAAGTCCAGGAGAACTGGAAGTGGCTTGATTGACAGTACAAGTCCAGCTTATATATCTCTTTCATTACGATGCCATAATTAAAGAATTCCCAGCACAAACATCACTAAGACCAGTGTAGAGGGGAAGGAGAACCGATGTACTATTACTGATTCACTTAAATCACAATATCTAAGGATATACTGTATTTTATGAGTAATACCAATACTAGTTTATATCAGTAATCTGTGCAAAGGTAAGAGTCTGATGATATTAGAAATGATGCATATTGTGTTATTTCAGAGAAAGAATAAAGAAAGAAAATTATGAAACTTGCAGCTACCAGGGCTAATCAAAATATCGCTGCTGTTTAGTCGCTAAATAGTGTCTGACTCTTTTGAGACCCAATGGATTATAGTCCACCAGCCTCCTCTGTCCATAGGATTTCCTAGCCAAGAATACTGGATTTGGTTACTCCCTTCTCCAGGGGATCTTTCTGAACCAGGGATCAAACCCATGTCTCCTGCTTGACAGGCAGATTCTTTACCCTTGAGCCACCTGGGAAACCCAATCAAAATATTAAATTTTAGCAAAATATCTAAATATTAAGTTTGTAAAAAAGTTGCCTTAGAGATATAGAAATAGTACTTATTTTTTATATTTACAATGGCAAGTCCCTGATATCATTCAGTTCATTGTTAGATCACAAGATTTAGATATGGAGAGACATACCTGGTATTCCCTGTAAGATTTGTCAGTTATGAGTTGTGCTGTTGAAGGGCAAGTTACTGAAAGATGAATCACAGTTATTTTTGGTTTTGCTACTGCTAAGTCACTTCAGTGGTGTCCGACTCTGTGCGACCTCATAGATGGCAGCCTACCAGGCTGCCCCGTCCCTGAGATTCTCCAGGCAAGAACACTGGAGTGGGTTGCCATTTCCTTCTCCAATGCATGAAAGTGAAAAGTGAAATGAAGCTGCTCAGTCATGCCTGACTCTTAGCGACCCCATGGACTGCAGCCTACCAGGTTCCTCCTTCCATGGAGTTTTCCAGTACTAGAAGTAAGGTGCCATTCTGTTTTAAAAGTAGAACAACATTTTGCAAGGCTTTTTGTAAAAATTGTATTTGAATATATAGGGCTTACCAACACAGAGCTTAGGTTTCCAGAAGGAAACCAGAAAATGAAAAGTGAAGTGAAGGTGTTAGTCACTCAGTTGGGCTCAACTCTTTGCAACCCCATGGACTGTAGCCCCCAGTCTCCTCTGTCCACGGAGTTCTTCAGGCAAGAATAGTGGAGTGGGTTGCCATTCCCTTCTCCAGGGGATCTTCCAGACTCAGGGATCAAGCCCTGGTCTCTCCCATTGCAGGCAGATTCTCTACCATCTGAGCCACCACAGAAGCCCCAGGAAGAAGCCAGAAAAGTTTTATTTTTATTGTGGTTGTTGTTGCTGCTCCTGTACATTAAGTGGCTGCAAGGAAAACAATGGTTTTTAAGATCCTTATCTTAAATGAAAATTGTTCATGTCAAATTCCAAAATCTAGGGTATAAATGTAACCTTTCCTTAAAATTTTTAACTCACTGAAACACCAAGATGTTAAAATTGTTTTCATTAATAAGGAAAGCCAACTTACTTAACTCCACAACAGAGTGTATCCTATGAGTTCAGCTTCACTTGCATAGCACCTAAGAAGTGTCTCTTACAAATCAACCTCTCTCTTATGGATCTGAGTTAAAAAGTCAAAATTGTCTTTTCAGTCATCAGAACAGGTGGGTCATAGGAAGGAAGAAGACTACAATAGTACAATTTTTATGCCAATCAATGGGGTCTATTTTGATGCCATCAACGATTGATCCATGGTGGCTGGCTAGAATGCTGTTTTGTGAGTGATCCTGCTGACAAACTTCGTTCCTTTCCACCAGGATGAATGCTGTGATTAGTTCAAAATGTCTGCCACTGCAAAAGAAAGCACATGAGACTCCCTGGTGTTTTTTTGAAAAACTTATTAATAATATAAAAGGATTCTTTGGTAATAAGAGGACCAAAGAGAATACTTATCACCTTGATTTTCGTCCTGGGCTTCCCTAGTGGCTCAGATGGTAAAGAACTGGGTTTGATCCCTGGGTCAAGAAGATCCCCTAGAGAAGGGAATGGCTACCCACTCCAGGATTCTTGCCTGGAAAATTCCATGGACAGAGGAGCCTGGCGGGCTACAGTCCATGGGGTCGCAAAGAGTCAGACATGACTGAGTGACTAATACTTTCACCAACACACTAATCAAGACATCCACTGAATTCCCACTAGATGTCTGGGAAGACTCCACCATTAAATACCTAAGAGCAACTGTTCTTGAGAACATCTGCCTAACAACCATGTCCAGAGTATATTCTTGAGGACATGGGTTAAAAGCTCTACCAGCATGCTACATCAGTAAGAAACTTCTTCAGCATTTTTTTTTTCTTCATTTTATCAAAACTTGATAGCACCTACCTCAGAGTTTCATTTTGAGGATTTAATGACAATGTTCAGGAGAGTGTCAGGTACAAACACAAAAAATACTAGATAAAGGGTTACAATCATCATCATGAACAATGAAACAGAACTCTGAAGTATGTATGCAAGAGAATGTACATAATTTTTGTTTGGTTCGGTTGTTTCCTGTACCCTTATTCAAGAAAAAACTACTTTAGTCATGAGATAAGAAACTAGGGTTGGGGCTTAGAGAGCAATAGAAACATTTCAGAGAGAAATTGCCCAGGCTGCAGACTCAAGCACAAAGCCTGTCCCACAAAATGCATTTCTTAGGGTAATAGCCTCAAATTTCAACTTTAGGATAATTTAGAGCACTTCAGGAAACAGCATCACATACTCAGCTTTGAAATCACCAAGTAAGACAATTTCATTTTAGAATAGAATTATATTATTTTAAATGAGTTTATATCACAAATTGTATCCTTCTATCCACAGTTCTTATTTTCCATAAATTAGAAACCAAAGATTTATACCCCAATGCTTTAGAAGACAAATACTTTAAAAAAAAAAGTAATTGAGGCACAGTCTTCATTATTGTTTTCACCATCCAGATCATTATTTCTACTCTCCTGCTCTCTTGGAATGTGCAAGTGGTTTTGCACCCCAGTAAACCATTCCCAGACCATATTAGTCTTACAAAGAGAAGTCTATTTTCTGAACTTCTTTGAGTGGAGGTTTTCTAGAGCAATTTGCCTTTCCCTGTAGATAGCTGAGAGGTCACACTGAGAATAAAATTAGCAAGTGTGCAATAAAAGCTAAGGAAAAAAATGTTAAAAAGAAAAACCTAAGCATTTTCATGGGAAATGAGAGAGAAGCTGAAGAAAAGCTAATAGAGTCTAAAAATCAAGTTCTCATCCCAGAGAGATCATAAATTTGCCCTTCCAGGCAACAGGGAGGTGCCAGTTTAAACTTCAGCACAAAAGCTGACTCTCATGCCAAGGTCACATTGCCTATGATGATCAACTTCTAGAAGAAGCAAAGCCCTGACAGAAATGCAAAGATCACTAAAATATGCGTGCATGGGAGTGCATGTGTATTGTGTAGGGCCTGAAAATGATCTGAAATAGTTGTTACTCTGCAGGAGCAAGAAAAAAAAAACAAAATAGGAAATATTTAACAAGTATTTCAGAATATTTTTAAACAAGCATGTATTATTGTCATATTCAAGGAAAACAACAAAACTGGTCTAATAAATATGAGTGTGTGTACATGCACACAGATCTATCTTCTGGTCAAAGTGTACACAATGAGCAGTTGCCACAACATAGAGACTGCTTTTTTTCTTGTCTCCAAATGTTCCCCAGTAGTGTATGAATTACAGCAGAGAAAACTGCTGTTGAGAATTAAGATTCTAAAATTTTCAAGGCCAATTTTAGGAAAGTCTAGCTATTGATCTGAGAGTCCATGGTATCAAGGAGAAAAAGGGCAACATGTTTATTACCCTTTACCTTCTACAGTCGTGTTTATAAATTGTGAGACTTGACCCACTTGAAGGTTATCTAATCAGTTTAGCGGGCCATGAAACAAAAGTCCTGAAGACTGATTGGACTGAAAAGAAGAAATTCTAGGGCAGGGCCTGCATTAATAGTATAGCTAAGTACTGGATTTTTAAAATATATTTTGGGTGTATGTGTTTGTGTATGTGTTGGTATGAAAAAAAAGAGAGAAAGGAAGACAGAGACAAGAAAACTAGACTATGATGCAAAATGTATTTCTTATTGTGGGCTGGAGGTAAAAATGATAAGCGGTGGTGGTGGTGATTCAGCCATTAAGTCATATCCAACTCTTTGTGATCCCATGAACTGTAGTCCTGCAGGCTCCTCTGTCCGTGGGATTTCACAGGCAAGAATACTGGAGTAGGTTGCCATTTCCTTCAGCAGGGGATCTTCCTGACCCAGGGATCAAACCTGGGTCTCCTGTATTACAGAGAGTCTACTACATTGCAGGGGGATTCTTTACTGACTGAGCCACCAGGCAAGCCTAAAAGCCTAAAAATGATAAACACTGACTCTCATAATAAAACCAGAGGACAACTGAATCTGAGAGAAAACATCTTCAAATTCGTCCTATCACCTGTGAGAATCCACTCCCCTTTCTTTAAGATTGAAGTGACCTAAAAAGCATTTCCCCTCCTACCTCATTCATCTTCCTACTGATGTGAGGACTAGTTTATATCTCATGGGCTTCCCTGGTGGCTCAGAGATTAAAGCATCTGCCTGCAATGCGGGAGACCTGGGTTCCATCCCTGGGTCGGGAAGATCCCCTGGAGAAGGAAATGGCAACCCGCTCCAGTATTCTTGTCTGGAGAATCCCATGGACAGAGGAGCCTGGAGGGCTATAGTCCACGGGGTCGCAAAGAGTCGGACACAACTGAACGACTTCACTTTCACTTTCAGGGAGAAGGGTGGACAATCACACAAATGTGTGTGAATGCTGAGTCACTTCAGTCATGTTGGACTCTGTGCAACCTTATGGACTGCAGTCTGCCAGTCGCCTCTCTGTCCATGGGATTCTCCAGGCAAGAGAATGGAGAAGTGAGTTGCTGCGCCCTCTTCTGGGGATCTTCCCGACGCAAGGATCAAACGCCCATCTCTTACATCGCCTGCATTGGCAGGCGGGTTCTTTACCACTAGTGCCACCTGGGAAGTCCCAATCACACATGGGACTCTGAAAGTGAAAGTTGCTCAGTCGTTTCCCACTCTTTTCGACCCCAAGGACTATAGTCCATGGAATTCTCCAGGCCAGAAACTGGAGTGGGTACCCTTCTCCTTCTCCAGGGGATCTTCCCAACCCAGGGATCAAACCCAGGTCTCCCACACTGCAGGTAGATTCTTTACAAGCTGAGCCACAAGGGAAGCCCATGGTACTCTACTTTAGACTATATTCAAGAACCATGTTTTGTTTTTTTTTTAAAGCAGATAAAATTCTCTAAATAACAAAAAGTGTTTGAAATAAGCAATCAGACTGTCTTCTTTCAGAAAGCACAGTGGTATCAGTTACTGGAGAACATAATACCACTCATCTAGCCTCATTTGAACTGCACGAAAACAAATATCATACAAACACATGCACGCTTGCTTACAACACAATTGCAAACTCTAAGTTGCTTGAAAGAGCCTCTTTGATTCTGCATAACAGAATAAATCCTGTCCCTATAAGCCCTTAAATTACAAGACGACAGTCAGTCACCTATTTCACTTTGCCACTTTGAATCCATTTAAAAAAAAAAAAAAAAGACAATCTACAATCAAGATTAGACTTCCCTGATGGCTCAGTGGTAAAGAATCCGCCTTCAATGCAGGAGACACGAGTTTGATCCCTGGGTTGAGGAACATCCCCTGGAGAAGGAAATGGCAACCCACTCCAGTATTCTTGCATGGGAAATCCCATGGACAGAGGAGGCTGGTGGGCTACAGTCCCTGGGGTTGCAAAGAGTCAGACACAACTGAGCACACACATACATAAATATATATAGTCAAGATTAGATGGTTATGAACACTATCAATGAAACTGCCAACTGTTTATATTTAAGAGGCAGCTATGGTCCCTACCCGCTATTCAACATATTAAATTATTTGTTTCCTGAACCTCACATTGCTCCACATGGGAAATTGAATAAACAAACCTACCTACATCTCAGAGTGATGGCTGTAAGGACATCTAAAGATGGTAATATACATAAAACACTTAGCAAGGCTGGCATATATTACCTATGGAATAAACAGCAGCTATTACTATTATTACTAGGAAATATTAATGCCATAAGATTAAGAGCTCAAAATGAGTATATTCGCTCCATGAAATATACAGTTTAGGGAGATTGTAATGTGAGTGATCATGAAAAGGAATAAAATTAGTTCCTTTGCCTTGTGTGACGATAATGAGAATGCACACTGACACTCATACATATCAGAATACCTATCATAACAGTGGCTACATGACAACTGTATACATGTTCAGAGGAAGAAGAAAGCACAAAACACTGGGGAAATCACAGCAGGCTTCTTGGAGCCTGTGAAATCCAATCTGCAGATTGATGAGCAAATTTAAAAGGGAGGGCCAGGTGAAACACTGTAAGCAAAATAATTAAACTAGAAAGAGGACAATCTGCATTTTAAGGACTAGCTTATCTATTAGTAACCCGAGTGCCTTCTTCTCTATGCTCAGTGTTATTGAAATATATTCAAAGCTCGTAAAAAGCCTTGGTGTTTTTCACTCTCCTAAAACATCTGATGAGGCCCAATAAAGTTCTATATGAAATAACTCTGAATTTAATTCAAGACTGAGAGCAGAAAATACACTTTTGTGCCAATGATATAGATTTTTAACAACAACAACAAAAATGGACTTGCATTAAGAACATTTGTGCCAGGTAAAGTATGTTCCCTGGACTTAAGCAGAGAGAGAGCGCTTCTGCAGCAATGCAGGCAGGACTCTACAAACCAGCGATTCTAAACTCTAATAGGAACCAATGTCAACTGACAATGTCAACTGTCAAATGTACAATTTAATGAAAATCTAAAGCTCAGTTTGAACAAGCTAGGCTGCTGTGTGCATTGTTAACTCTACAGATGATTTTCATGCTTACCAAAGTTTGAGAAGCACTGGTCTAACATGAGATGACATGGAACTGATCTGGAATGAAGGAGTATGAGGAGGAAGAAAGGAAGGGGCCACAGGAAAATGTGTACTCCGGCATTAGATTTATTTCATGTTTCTAATTCTTGAATAAAAGAGTTGGGGCCTAGAGTTTGTCTCAAACAGAAGTATAGAAAATTGTTTCTGATAGGATTCATTTCCCATTAACTATGAAATGAAAAATAGGGGAGACTCTCCTTAATTGACACGGAGCTCTCATACCTTTTGGAACTTTTCTGTTCACTAACCACTCAAGAGATTAGTTTCTTCTCCAGAAAAATGAGCTGCCTCAACTAAGATGATTTAAATCCCTTTCAATTCTAAATGTAGGTATAACATATAAAAGATTCAAGCATTAAAATAAATCATAGTGTAAAATGGGTACTTAAAAATTTTCATGGATGCACTGGTGGTTGCCAAGAGGGAGGGGAGGTGGAAGAGGGATGGACTGGGAGTCTGAGATGCAGACTGGAATATATAGACTGGATAAACAAGAATGTCCTACTAGGTAGCACAGGGGACTATAATCAATTGATATCATGGGATAAACCATAACATAAAATTATACAAAAAATTACACATACTTGGGTTGGCCAAAAAGTCTGTTCACCCACCCCACCCCCATAATATGCTCTAGTAGCACTTTAATTTCATTCAAAACAATTTTGTTAGATTGTATTGTGATAGCTGTCATATCAACATACATTTTAAAAAATCTCATCAAAATTGGTGATTTTTGTGCGTAGCCAATTTCATATTAAAATGGAAGTAAAAAGCAACATTTTCAGCATAATATGCTTTTTTATTTCAAGAAAGATAAAAACACAACTGAAACATAAAGATTTGTGCACTGTATGTTCTGTGATTGATGTGATCAATTAGAGACATTCACTGACAACAATCAATGTTATACCATGCAGGAGAGAGCCGACATACTCAAAATAGCCAAATCAAGTGCTGAAAATCATTTGTACCAGCTTGGTTATGTTAATCGCTTTGATATGTTGGTTCCACATAGCTTAAGTGAAAGAAACCTTCTTCACAATATTTCCACATGCAACTCTCTACTGAAATGTAAAGAAAACACTATGGAATGATGAAAAGTGGATACTGTATATAATGTGGAATGGAAGAGACTGTGTGGCAAGTAAGTGAAACGAACCACCACGAACCACACCAAAGGCTGGTCTTCCTCCAAAGAAGGTAATATTGTGTATAGTGGGATTGGAAGGTAGTCCTCTATTACGAGCTCCTTCCAGAAAATCAAATGACTAATTTCAACAAATAGTGTTCCCAATTAGACACACTGAAAGCAGCATTCAATGGAAAGTGCCCAGAATTAGTCAATAGAAAAATGCATAATTTTTTATCAGGATAACACAAGACTGTATGTTCCTTTGATGATCAGGCAAAAACTGTTACACCTTGGCTAGGAAGTTATGATTCACCCACAGTACTCACCAGAAATTGCATCTTCAGATGCCTTTTTCTTTACAAAATTTTCTCAATGGAAAAAATTTCAGTTCTCTGAACTGTAAAAGGAGTTTGGAACTATTCTTTTCTCAAGAAATAGAAGCTTTGGGGAAATGGAATTATAAAGTTGCCTGAAAAATGGGAGAAGGTAGAGGAATGAAATAAATGATGAATATGATGTTCAATAAAGTTCTTAGATGAAAATGAAAAATGTGCCCTTTATTTTTACTTAAAAACCAAAAGAAGTTTTATACCAACCCAATATATGTATATAACTGACTGCTGTGTAGCAGTAATTAATATAACATTGTAAATCAAGTATATTTCAATAACTCTTAAAAAATCACAGAAAAACATGAGGAATATAACAATAACAAAAAAAGATTACAAATATATGTATTGGGTTGGCCAAAATGTTCATTTGGATTTTTCTGTAACATCTTATAGAAAAACACAAATGACTTTTTAGCCAGCCCAATGCAATAAGATAAACATACATGTTTATAAGAGGAATGCATGTTATTTTATTTTCATGTATTTAGAATGAGATAAAGGTAAAAGAATATGCACATACTTATCTCAAGATATTAAAGTTAGAATTATTCTTCCATACTTCATAACCTTAGATTGTTAATTATGTGTAAGCAATTTTTTCCATCCATAATTCTATACAACTTATTTTCTATGGCTGCTGCTGCTGCTGCTGCTGCTAAGTCGCTTCAGTCGTGTCCAACTCTGTGCGCGACCCCATAGACGGAAGCCCATCAGGTTCCCCAGTCCCTGGGATTCTCCAGGCAAGAACAATGGAGTGGGTTGCCATTTCCTTCTCCAATGCATGAAAGTGGAAAGCGAAAGTGAAGTCTCCCAGTCATGTCTGACACTTAGCGATCCCATGGACTGCAGCCTACCAGGCTCCTCTGCTCCAGGCAAGAGTACTGGAGCAGGGTGCCATTGCCTTCTCCTACAGAACTTTAAATAACTGAGCTTTAACTCTACTTGAAATATGTGGGTTAATAATAGTAGAGAACTCCCTGGAAGAATACAGGCTATTTCAAAAAATAAATTACAATTTTCTTTTTTTTTTAACATTTTGAACATTAACGTATTTTTCCTATCCACATTTCACGGACTCAGCTTGATTCCCCTAAGTTAACTAAATTACCTAATTTTGGTTTCACTTTAAATCTTCCAACTTAAGTATAAATCAATAGTTCTCAATTTTTGAGAGTAAGGTTACAGACATTAGAGATTAAGAAAAATTATATTTATTTTCCAGTAAACTATAAGCAATGTTACCACACTATAGATTTTTCTCCTTTTATTCTTTTATAAGTGTCTGTAGTTCAAATTTTTCACAATTAATTTGATACCAAAAAGGCATCCCCAAAAAGTATGAACATGAATCATTACCAGATCTTGAGGTTTTAATAGAATATTTTATAATATGATTTTTTATTAAATGCAATATATACTTATTTAAGTATTTGCTCACTGCTTAGTTGCTCAGTCGTATCTAACTTTTGTGATTCCTTGGACCACAGTCCACAAGACTCCTCTGTTTCATGGGATTATCCCAGCAAGAATCCTGAATTGGGTAGTCATTTCCTACCTTAGGGCTTATTTAAGTATAAATGATTACAAATAATATAGTTAAGTTCAAAAGCTCCTGCTTTTCAAAAACTAAAATTGTGAAAGCTCATTTGAAAAATCCTAAAAGAAAATAAATATATATAAAATGATAATTAGTCAAAGTGCTAACAGAATGCTAAGTGTTCATGGCAGAAACCCTGCCTAGAAAAATAAAAAGAAAGCATAAAATGGCTGAACACTCTATGGTACCTCTATACAATGGGATGGTATTCAGCAATAAAAGGAAATGGAGTCCTAAGGCACACAACAGCAGAAAAGAATCTCAAATACATTAACTAAAAGAAGCCAGTCCCTAAAGACTACAGATTGTATCACTTTATTTCTATGAAAATCTGCAAAAGGCAAAACTATAGAGATGAGAAACGTATCAGTGCCTACCAAGGACTGACAGTCAAGGATGGGTGACTAAGGGCAAAAGAGAGTTTGAGAGAACACTTCTGTATCTTAATTGTGCTAACAGTTATATGACTGCATACAGTTGTCAAAACTATTTACTAAAAAGAGTGAATCATATTGTATGCAAATTACATCTCAATAAATTTGACCCAAGGAAGAAAGAGAACAAAAAAGCATGAATTGCAACTCAAGGATTCATTATATTCCTGTGAAAAGTGAAAAGTGTCAGTTGCTCCACTGTGTCTGACTCTTTAGACCCCATGGACTGTAGCCTGCCAGGCTCTTCTGTCCATGGAATTCTCCAGGAAAGAATACTGGAGCGGCTGCTGCTGCTGCTGCTGCTACTAAGTCGCTTCAGTCGTGTCCGACTCTGTGTGACCCCACAGACGGCAGCCCACCAGGCTCCCCTGTCCCTGGGATTCTCCAGGCAAGAACACTGGATTGGGCTGCCATTTCCTTCTCTAATGCAAGGTAAATGTTTCTAAATTATTTCAGGTATTCTGAAAACTGACCTCACTCTGACAAACTATTTATTGCTAAAAATAGCAGTCTGCACTAAAATGAAAAATACATTTTAAATTTTTAATTGGAGAATAATTGGCTTATAATGTTGTACTTGTTTCTGCCATATAACAGTGTGAATCATCCATAGGAATACCTATGTCCCCTTCTTCTAGAGCCTCCCTCCCATCCTTACCCGCCCTCGACCATCCTACCCGTCTAGGTCACCTCTGAGCACCAGGCTGAGTTCCCTGTATTATACAGCAACTTCCCATTAGCTATCTATTTTACACATGGTACTGTATATATGTCAGTGCCACTCTCTCAATCGTCTCCTTCCTCTGCTGTGTCCACAAGTCCATTCTCTACATCTGCATCTCCATTCCTGCCCTGCAAATAGGTTCATCAGTGCCATTTTTCTCGATTCCATATATATGCATTAATATACGATATTTGTTTTTCTCTTTCTAACTCTCTTCACTCTGTATAACAGGCTTTAGTTTCATCCACCTCAGGTCAGAAATATATAATTTCTATATTTCATGAAGTCTCTAGTATCTTACATATTCACATAATTCAGACTACTCAGAACATTTTATTTTATGTCACCTAAAAGAAAGCATATGGGTACTTCAGAAACTACAAACAATTTAAAATGGAATCTTGAGACGATCCGACCCATCCAAATGTCGATGTCAAAATAATGCAAGATGTAGTGTCGGCCTGCATCCAGAACTATAAGAATGTCCCAGGAACATGGCAATTTATATGGAGCTTCCAGCTTTCAGTATAAACTTGAAATGTGCCTCAATGTCTACAGTCAATCCCTTGGTACCATGGTTTGTCTTTCTTTTGATTTACTTGAAATTTGTAGTTTTTCAGACTGGAACATATCCCTTATAATAAATGAAAAGCTTAGAAACTATAAAACTCCTAGAGGCGAACATAGGCAAAACACTCTCCGACATACATCACAGCAGGGTCCTCTATGACCCATCTCTCAGAATACTGGAAATAAAAGCAAAAATAAACAAATGGGACCTAATTAAACTTAAAAGCTTCTGCACAACAAAAGAAACTATAAGCAAGGTGAAAAGACAGCCTTCAGAATGGGAGAAAATAATAGCAAATGAAACAACTGACAAACAACTAATCTCAAAAATATACAAGCAACTCCTGCAGCTCAACTCCAGAAAAATAAATGACCCAATCAAAACATGGGCCAAGGAACTAAATAGACATTTCTCCAAAGAAGACATACAGATGGCTAAGAAACACATGAAAAGATGCTCAACATCACTCATTATCAGAGAAATGCGAATCAAAACCACAATGAGGCACCATTTCATGCCAGTCAGAATGACTGCGATCCAAAAGTCTACAAGCAACAAATGCTGGAGAGGGTGTGGAGAAAAGGGAACCCTTTTACACTGTTGGTGGGAATGCAAACTAGTACAGCCACTATGGAGAACAGAGTGGAGATTCCTTAAAAAACCTGAAATAGAACTGCCTTATGAGAGTCCCTTGGACTGCAAGGAGATCCAACCAGTCCATTCTGAAGGAGATCAGCCCTGGGATTTCTTTAGAGGGATGATGCTAAAGTTGAAACTTCAGTACTTAGGACACCTCATGCAAAGAGTTGACTCATTGGAAAAGACTGATGCTGGAAGGGATTGGGGGAGGGAGGAGAAGGGGGACAACAGAGGATGAGATGGCTGGATGGCATCACTGACTCGATGGATGTGAGTCTGAGTGAACTCTGAGAGTTGGTGATGGACAGGGAGGCCTGGCATGCTGCGATTCATGGGGTCGCAAAGAGTCGGATATGACTGAGCGACTGAACTGAACTAAACTGATGACCCAGCAATCCCACTGCTGGGCATACACACCGAGGAAACGAGAACTGAAAGAGACATGTGTACCCCAATGTTCATCACAGCACTGTTTATAATAGCCAGGACATGGAAGCAACCTAGATGTCCATCAGCAGATGAATGGATAAGAAAGCTGTGGTATATATGCACAATGAAGTATTACTCAGCCATTAAAAAGAATACATTTGAATCAGTTCTAATGAGGTGGATGAAACTGGAGCCAATTATACAGAGTGTAGTAAGCCAGAAAGAAAAACACCAATAGAGTATATTAATGCATATATATGGAATTTAGAAAGATGGTAACGATAACCCTGTATGCGAGACAGCAAAAGAGACACAGATGTATAGAACAGTCTTTGGACTCTGTGGGAGAGGGAGAGGGTGGCATGATTTGGGAGAATGGTATTGAAACATGTATAATATCATATGTGAAATGAATCGCCAGTCCAGGTTCGATACATGATACTGGATGCTCGGGGCTGGTGCACAGAGACGACCCAGCGGGATAGTATGGGGAGGGAGAAGAGAGAGGGTTTCAGGATGGGGAACACGTGTATACCTGTGGCAGATTCATGTTGATGTATGGCAAAACCAATACAATATTGTAAAGTAATTAACCTCCAATTAAAATAAACAAATTTATATTTTTTAAAAAAGAAAAGCTTAACTTACTATAATTGGTTATACAAAGAGAACTCCACTAACAAGCAAAACCGAAATCCAAATAAGTAATTTGAAATAGTGACTTTTGTTCTGAAATCAATTTCCTCCTCACAGATATTTAATTAAATTTAGCTTTCTTTAACCACTATTGGAAATACTGAATTGATCCCCTTGTTATAAGTAGTCAAAATGAGCATTTAAATAAATTCTGTTATAGATAGAAATATTCAGCAAAGTACCATTCAAAAGTATTAAGTATTTCATAGCTGAATAAGATTACCTGACACATTATTACATGGCAGTCAAAGATCTTGTTCCTGCTTGTTAAGTTTTATTTTGCTCTATGGATAACTGACAGTATAGATATCAAATTCAAAAATATGGGTTTGCTATGTTTCAAACGATTTTCATGGAAATAAAGAATAGAACCACATGATGACTAAATGGAAGGTTTTCTAACTCAAAATGCAAGTAGATCTTATTGCCTTCTTTTTCTCAGTGTCTTTGTAGAAATGTGTCAGATTCAACAAAACTGCTTGGCACACATTCACCATATGTACAACTCATGAGACATATATAGCTAGAACTCTAAACAATTAAGTTTCTTAATAAAAATGCACCAAAAAGAACATATTGAACATTTTGGGATAGAAAATAATACTTAGGCATTCTAACCCACCCACTACCAGAATCCGTTCAATGTATCATGACAACAAAATCTACAAGCGAGACAAATGACAGCAGTACTCTAAGCAACAAGATGTTTTGCATATATGCTGTTTTCTTGAAGAGTATGTAAAATTGAATTTAAGCTTTGCTGACATTTTCTGATAACAGCTTACATTGCTGCTTGATGATATTCTTGATAACTAGAACTTTGAGGGAGGTGATACTGCCATCTATATCTATACATATAGATATAGATAATCAATGCACAATCTCTATCTAAATCAGGTACTGCACTATGTATTTCACATTTACCTCCAATTATATCTATTCTTCAAGAAATAGATATATAAAAATAGATCCATATTCTGAAGAGTGGATATGATAATTAGAATTATGTAAAATACACAGCAGAGTGCATGCTATAGGAATAGTGAAGTACTGTTAAATTTCTCTGTTGAACTTGTTAAGATTTTTCAAAGGTATAGTGTGTTTTGTTTTCAGAAATAAAAATTAAATGAACTTCAAGTTAAGGCAGGTCTAAAAATTTCTCAAGGTCATTTATGTTGGTGAAATACTGCTCCCCTATCAAAGATTGGTTATGTCTAGACTACACATAATCTTTTGCAAACAGATTACTTTGTAACATCATTATTCCTGAATACATTTTTCCTAGAACAATGCTAAACCCAAGGTGTCTTTCATAGGATCACGTGGGAAATCTACAAAAGATAACTAACTGGAAATACACTATATTTTTTTCTTACCACTGTCGCAAACAAGCTCATCAAAAGAGTCTGTGGCAGTGGTAATGTCTGCAATGTTAACAACTACGAATAGATACAATGGTATATGAAACAAAGTAGGCAATATAAAATAGTGATTAAGGATAGAGACTTTGGTGTTAGAAAACCTGGCTTCGAACACTTACCCTGCAACAATGCCAAGGGAAATGGGCAATTAAATCTCTGAGTATTAGGATCTCCATCATCACACTGAAAATTTTAGTTCTTTTGGGGTTGAAGGGAAGATTAAATTGAATGGTGCTTGTAAAGATCACAGTGAACACTCAATAAATGCTAATCATTGGTGGTGTTTATTATAATCTCTGCCATCACTCTATCACAGTTAGGTGGACTACCTGGTTCACACATTTCTAGTCGTTGATCACAGATGATAAATTCTGAGGGAAAAGTCCAACAATTCATATTTTTCTATGATAACTTTTCTCTTCATTAATGTAAGAGACAAGGCAGTGTAGCATCATTAAAGGGCAAGGAAATAAAACAATATAGCTATGCTTTCTTCCAAGCTCAATTTCAAGCTAACTGTGGGGCTGGTCAGTTTCTTTAACTTTCTCTTTCTCAGGGCTTGACAAATGACATCTGAGGTCATTTTATTCTCCTGTTACTAAGTTTTCAGAACTTTTAAACTGAGAATATAGGGTAATATTTCAAGAAATACAAACTTCTCTGGGTTATATCTCAGTAATACATATGATAAACATCAATCATCTGATAGGTGATGAATAGAGAACCTTTTTATTGTTATTATTCTTTATGGAATAGTTTATTGACTTCAGGACCATGGACAGAGAAAGAGCTGTACTAAGCATGGCAGGTGGTTTGTGGCTTGAAACAGAAGTAAAATGAACATGGAAAAGTACTAAGAACCACAGCTGGAAATATTAAACCAAGTAAATATGAACATATATGCAAGACCAGGATACAAAAACTGACTGCATCCCTATTACATAATAAATGGTGGGGACATAAATACAACATAACGTTGCTCATTTTCAAGTTCACTTCACAGTCTAGAAGTCAAAATTACTCTACTTTTTACCAAGTACAAACAGGTAAATACAAGCCTGTTTTATGAGTGTGTATTACCTTAGGCTGAATAATTAACACCTGTTTCTGCTTTTTAAAGCTATCTGGGCCCTTTTTTATCATCCATAAAATGGGAATAATAATAATACCCTAGATACTCTGATAAAAGAGATAATGTAAAATCCCCATGGACAGAGGAGCCTGGTGAGTCATAGACCACTAAGTACAGCACAACATATTATCACTAATCACAGATCCTAGTGCTTTGGTGGGCAATGATCATGTATATCAGACTGTGTAATGATAATGCTTCTAAGACCAATAAATAAATGAACTTCAGTTTGAACATATGATATTGGCCTTCTTTAGTAAAAAAAGATAAATCGACAATTGTTTTTCTCTCAATTAAAATACAGTTTAATTCAGCAGTGTTTTCTGTTTAAATTATGGTCAGAAAAACAATCACTACAAAATTGATTTGTACTTCATAAACATTAGAGACTCAAATGTTAGACATGGGAAATCAGAAGCATATTTTATTATAATTATTTCTAGTATATATTACTGTACAGAAGATCTCCTTGGCATGGAGAGTAAGTCAAAACTTTTACTCACAGCATCCTCAAAGAAAAAGTTTATATGAAATATAGTCTGGTTCAGGGCTTTCCAGGTGGTAGAGTGGTAAACAATCCACCTATCATGCAGAGACTCAAGAGACACAAGTTTGATCCCTGGGTTAGGAAGATCCCCTGGAGAAGAAAATAGAAACCTGCTCCCGTATTCTTGCCTGGAAAATTCTATGGACAGAGGTGCCTGGTGGGCTACAGTCCATAGAGTTACAAAGAGTTAGACATGACTGAGCATGCTCGCACAGGCACATGCACGTGTGAACACACACACACATACATACACACACAAAGTCTGGTTCAAATGGACGGAAACAGAATAAGACCTTACTGTCTCCAAATAAAATATTAAAACTAGACCAGAATTTTTATCTCTTGTTTTCGGGGGTTTTTTCGGTGAGAGGAGCTTAAGAAAAACTTCTAAGAAATCAATGCATTTCTTAGTTTATTAAAAGACACCTTCTTTTTTAACAATATTAGACACGACCACTGCTTTCAATATAAGATATGCTAGTACTACAGCTGGAAACCATGTAGTGTAAAGGAAATAAATTTTCAGAAGGTACATATTTCATTCAAATGTCATGCTCTAAGGAAGCCAGGATTAAATACGAGTCAGTTCAGTTCAGTTGCTCCATAGTGTCCGTCTCTTTGCGACCCCATGAACTGCAGCATGCCAGGCCTCCCTGTCCATCACCAACTCCCAGAGTTCACTCAGACTCATGTCCATTGAATCAGTGATGCCATCCAGCCATCTCATCCTCTGTCGTCCCCTTCTCCTCCTGCCCCCAATCCCTCCTAGCATCAGAGTCTTTTCCAGTGAGTCAACTCTTGCATGAGGTGGCCAAAGTACTGGAGTTTCAGCTTTAGCATCATTCCTTCCAAAGAAATCCCAGGGCTGATCTCCTTCAGAATGGACTGGTTGGATCTCCTTGCAGTTCAAGGGACTCTCAGGAGTCTTCTCCAACACCACATTTCAAAAGCATCAATTCTTCAGTTCTCAGCTTTCTTCACAGTCCAACTCTCACATCCATACATGACCACTGGAAAAACCATAGCCTTGACTAGACAGACCTTAGTCGGCAAAGTAAAGTCTCTGCTTTTGAATATGCTATCTAGGTTGGTTATAACTTTTCTTCCAAGGAGTAAGTGTATTTTAATTTCATGGCTGCAGTCACCATCTTCAGTGATTTTGGAGCCCCCAAAAATAAAGTCTGACACTGTTTCCACTGTTTCCCCATCTATTTCCCATGAAGTGATGGGACCGGATGCCATGATCTTCATTTTCTGAATGTTGAGCTTTAAGCCAAGTTTTTCACTCTCCTCTTTCACTTTCATCAAAAGGCTTTTTAGTTCGTCTTCACTTTCTGCCATAAGGGTGGTGTCATCTGCATATCTAAGGTTATTGATATTTCTCCTGGCAATCTTGATTCCAGCTTGTGTTTCTTCCAGTCCAGCATTTTTCATGATGTACTCTGCATATAAGTTAAATAAGCAGGGTGACAATATATAGCCTTGACTTACTCCTTTTCCTATTTGGAACCAGTCTGCTGTTCCATGTCCAGTTCTAACTGTTGCTTCCTGACCTGCATACAGATTTCTCAAGAGGCAGGTCAGGTGGTCTGGTATTCCCATCTTGTTTAGAATTTTCCACAGTTTATTGTGATCCACACAGTCAAAGGCTTTGGCATAGTCAATAAAGCAGAAATAGATGTTTTTCTGGAACTCTCTTGCTTTTTCCATGATCCAGCGGATGTTGGCAATTTGATCTCTGGTTCCTCTGCCTTTTCTAAAACCAGCTTGAACATCTGGAAGTTCACGGTTCACGTATTGCTGAAGCCTGGCTTGGAGAATTTTGAGCATCACTTTACTAGCATGTGAGATGAGTGCAATTGTGCAGTAGTTTGAGCATTCTTTGGCATTGCCTTTCTTTGGGATTGGGATGAAAACTGACCTTTTCCAGTCCTGTGGCCACTGCTGAGTTTTCCAAATTTGCTGGCATATTAAGTGCAGCACTTTCACAGCATCATCTTTCAGGATTTGAAACAGCTCAACTGGAATTCCATCACCTGCACTAGCTTTGTTCGTAGTGATGCTTTCTAAGGCCCACTTGACTTCACATTCCAGGATGTCTGGCTCTAGATGAGTGATCACTCCATTGTGATTATCTGGGTCGTGAAGTTCTTTTTGTACAGTTCTTATGTGTATTCTTGCCACCTCTTCTTAATATCTTCTGCTTCTGTTAGGTCCAGACCATAAGGGAATGCAATTTTTCTAGAAAAAAGTATCCAACAGAACTTTCTTGCTACACACTGATTCGAGTCACAGGAAAGATATGTAAGGCTAGAGATCATGCTTCAAGAACAACCAAATCCTTTTTTTCTCTCCTTTCCCAAAAACCTCAAAGATACTTATCTCTTAAGTTCATTTTTTAACCTGTATTTGACAGCTGGGATAAGGGCTTCAAGTAATATTTTATACCAGCAAATGTAAAAACAGAAAGGGTATCCTTTTGAATGCAAGTCAGAAAGCTGAATGGAGAAAGTATAACTCTATATAACATATTCAGTTCCGCTCAGTACATGTTTAGTAACCCTTTTAAGAAACTAACTCTCAGGCAAAGCATTTATTATTAAGACTGGAACTTTGCCTGCCCTTACAAAAAATATAATCACATGACTGAGAGAGGAAAAAAAAAAAAGTATAACAGAAAGGTTAAGCGACATTTGACAAGCAAGTAAAGCAGAGGATGGAGAAGATGGACCTAAACCTAGCAGAGGTTTGAGAAAGGGGGATGCTTGATTTGAGTCTTGGAGTAAGTAGGTTAGACAGGTAAATAAGGCAGAGACAGTTCTAGTCATAAGTAATCATAGGCAAAGGCAAGAAGACATGTGAATCAGTAGTGTGTTTTAGCAGACAAAATAGTTTAGTATGAATAGTGCTGGGCAAAGTAACCAGAGTCAACCTCAGTGATGTTGTTTGCAAAGGAGTTTGGCTTTCATGTATAGGAAATCAGATGCTTTAGGATGGGTGATGGGTAGCACTGAATGAAAGATGAAATGTGTGTCTAGTAAGTTCCTCTGGCAGCACTTTGTAGAGGAATGGCATTTTTTTCTTTATTCACCCTAAATTAATTAAATACCTATTATGTTTAGGACACATGTTACCTACTGAGGAAAGAGCAAAACAGACCAAGTCATTTCTGTCTGGAAAGAGTCCTCAATATAATATGGTAAATAGTCAAATGAGCAAAAAGTTAAACAGAAATGTCAAAGCCCTAAATAAATAATAATAATAACCATCACAGAAACAGAATTAATATTAAATTAACCTTATATGATAAACACTGTATATGCAGCTTACCATATTGTCATGTCATATATAAGGAGGGCCAGTTACAGTTATTAAACAACTACACTTGTATCATTTTGCAGATGAAAAAATTAAGATTTAAAGTT
Source organism: Ovis canadensis (assembly GCF_042477335.2). NCBI lineage: Eukaryota > Metazoa > Chordata > Mammalia > Artiodactyla > Bovidae > Ovis > Ovis canadensis. The sequence continues at coordinate 185,901,644 of NC_091246.1, read as the reverse complement.
ATTAAATAATTTTTCTAAGGTCAAACAGCTGGTAATGAGAGATCTAGGAATCAAAACTAAGCTGTTTGAGACTTCTTTCTAGCTCCTAATTATGAAGTATCTTGGTAAAAACCCTGAAGTAAAAATAACTCATCTGGGAGAAGATGGGAAATTACTAAATTTTACTAAAAATTTACTGAGTAGTAAAGTTTACTCAGTAAACTAGGTACTGAGGATGAATAGAAACTTATTGAACAGATAAAGGAATAAATCCAAACAGATTACACATATAAATTTTAAAGGTACCTTGCCATTAAACTCAAAAATTGTAATGCATGTTTTTATTATGTTAAATCAGATGATGTATAGTTATAAAATCAATCACTGAAATTTTTAAAGTTTTGTGGTCTCTCCATAGACCTTGGAGGATTTAAATTTTTGCATGTATCTATCAGCTACAATAGCATCTGGCCTATTTTAAAATGAAAGTTTTTTTTTTTCATGAACTCTGCAGATTTATAAAATCATATTGCATCTTTTACAGAGTCTCTTTTCAGAGTTAAAATTGTAACTTAATGTTCATCACGTTGGTCAAGGAACTTAAAGTTTTCACTGTCAAAAGAAATCATGTGATCTCTTGTTAGATGGGAATAAAGTCCTGAAAGTTGGGTTTTCTCCTTTTTTCAATGCAAGTATCTGACTTAAGCTTTGATTTCTGGGCCACCTGGTTCAAACAGGGTCATCTCAGGAAAGCACACTGCCAGACACACTAGATAAAGATTCAGACTACCTCCCCTAAGTCTCCTTTGCTTTACAAATTTAGGTTGATTTTGATAACTGACATTGGAGCCACTTGTTTTTTCTCTTCCAGCTTTACATTTCCACTTTTGTGTTTTAAATTCACCAATAATGAATGCTGCTGCTGCTAAGCCACTTCAGTCCTGTCTGACTCTGTGCAACCCCATGGACAGCAGCCCACCAGGCTTCTCCATCCACAGGATTCTCCAGGCAAGAACACTGGAGTGGGCTGCCATTTCCTTCTCCAATAAAGAGTGAGCCTGTGGAAACCCTAGGTCCCCACCATCGATTAACACCAATAAGAGCTGAACTGCAGGCATAGGCCCTCTCTCTCTTTACCCACAACCTCACTGTGTGGCCTGTGTAATTTCTATGTCCTATAAACAATAAACTTTTATTTTTCACAGCTTCCTGATGTTACTGCTGAAGAGTGTCTTGCAATCATAAGAACCACAAGAGCCAGCCCAGCCACAACATTGGTTATTGGTGGCCTGAGATTAGCACAGAACAAGATGTGCCTTTATTTGGTGCAATGCTATAAGGAGTCACTCTTTGACATCACATTAATACTAGCATAATATATTGACAGACCTAGAGAATTACACCAACACCTTTGTCCCGAGGCAACTCTGGATAACCAAGTGAAAATATCCACAAAATTCTTACCACATCATAACATAAATTGTCTCATCTGGAATAAAAACACAGACTTTAAAAGCCAAACCCACTGGGTAATGGAGTAGGTCAACATTTTTGCCCTAACCTTTTTCAAATTATGTCATGTCCACAACATGGATAGTAGTTAACAACAGGACAGTGATCTCAGTTAGACAAGATGAGTACAGGGAAAACAAACTGTGTGCCCTCAGTCAGACTGAGTGCATTGGAAACCTGAGAGCACAGGGAAGCCAGGGGTCACAATTCTGTCAGGAAAGCAACAATGCAGTCAGGTAGGGAATGGACGGCAGTGCCAGTGAGGAGCTGATACAGAAAACCAGGCAAACTTCCGACCTCTCTCCAGAGCCAGGAGACAAGCTCAAATTATGGCCAGTGTAGGTCCATGCAGTGTTTTTGAATAAGGGGGAAGTCTGGAGGAAGGACAGATTGGGACACTCATACGACTTCCAGACAAACACGTTTAGTGCCACATTAATTATTTCATATAGAAATTGCACATCACATGGCAATACTGATTCATATTTCCCTATCTGCCCCTTCTCAAAGTAGGCTGAAGTAGAAATTATTTAAAAATGAACTCAGTGTATCTTAACATCATTTCTGTTGATACAGATGATTTTAAAATGCCATTGAAAATCCACAGGGTTTGACGATTTCATACCATCTATTAGGACCTGATGCTTAGACTTGGAAATGAGGTAATACTCTTGGGTAAGCTTAACCCCCGAAAGGGTGCCTGCAACTGAAGCAGAAGTGGAATAATAAAGCTTTTCATCAACGTGCTGAAAGCCAGGGTTGTCATGAAACCATCTTCATGGGACGCAGCTTTCATTCCTTACGTTGACTTGGCATCCAGACCAAACCTCCATTCATTCCACAGCGACAACCATTCTCAGTTTGCATAGCACTCTACAACCCACTGGCCACACTTGCCAGAAAATTAAGTTACGGTCTCAAGTCTGCTTCCCAACTCCTGTTGGGAACGATTGCTTCTCAAACACAATTTCTCTGCAAAATGGAGGTCCAAATTCTAAATGCTATTTTTCAAAAGTTATTTTACTCTAATATTTTGGTTTAAAATATTTTTGCTGAATTTTTTCCATCTATAAATTCTGCCCTTATTTCAGTATAACAAACACTATTTCAGGGACCTGAGTCAGATTATTAAGCTCTTAAATATGCCTAAAATCTACTTATCATAGTAAATACTAGATAATAGTAGTTTCAGTGCCATAGACTTACACTTAAACATTATAGTACATAGGAAACAGTTATATGCTAATCATCTTGATATGTTATACACTGTAATGCATTATTATTATTCACTTGCAATTAAGTACATGGATGTTATCAAACATAAATATTAGCCATACAACTAAAAACAATGTCAAAGAATAACCAGGAAGAGTTCACAAACAAAAATGTAGGTTTTATTCTTTCCTACTAAAATCATCAAACAATAACATCAGAACAAGAATATCAGAGGAGACATTTTAAATAACAAATTTTAAAAAAAGAAAGAAAGAAAAATAAGATTTTAGTTTGAAAAGAGGAAAAGTAAGTGGTATATGATCAGTCAGGATGAAGACAGATAAAGTAAACACAGATCCTTCCATGGAGACCTCATATAAAACAAACCCTGAAGCCTTAAGGATGAGTATTGATTACTCTTATGATCCCTTCACACTGTGGGTCAGTGAAGCAGGGTAAAAGCACAGAGAGTTTCTTATAAGCAAGAGATGGGCAAAATGGGTCTATAATATGTTTGAGTTTACAATCTCAGTCTTTTCTAAACTAATGCTTGTCAGGAACACAACTTCCTACTCCAAGGTACCTCTTACTGATTTTGAAACAAAATATGTGAAATAAAAATGCACTGCATCCTTCTACGTCCAGGAAGGTATATATACTCCAGCTACCTGAAATGAGTCCTCAGTGAAGACTTTCCCAAATTTCCTCTTGGAAATTCTCACTATAGCTGCTGATCAGATCTTTAACTATATTCTATAGGCCTTACTGGGTCTATAGTTCAACAGAACTGTTTAAGAACTCAATTAAAGGATAACAGAGTGATGAATATTAAATATTAGTGGGCATGGCTAGTCATGTGAATGGCTCAGTTTTCTACTTAGATAGATGAATTGTTTATATGGTCTTTAAAGAGAAGTAAAATAAACTCTTGCAATTCCATATATAATAAACCTGATGTGAATAACATGCATTTCTCAAGTACTAAACTCATGAACTCATTTCAGGCAGAACATGCAATAATAAATGTATCACTGTAAGAATTTATGGACAAACATGTCCAAATATGTATTTATACATTAATATGTTATGATAAAAAATATATCAAATAAAAGGCAGTTTAGCACATATGTGTGTGCTTCAGATAGGCAACAACTAAAGGAAACTAGCTTTTACAATATTGTTGCATAGATTATCATTCCACCAAACACAAAAATATTGTTTTGAGCCTTCTCTGGTTGTTCACTGTCTAGGACTCCTTGCTCTCAAAGAAGGAAGTGAGGTTCAATCCCTGGTCAGGGAACTAAGATCCCACATGCAGCAACTAAAGATGGAAAATCTTAGGTGCCACAGCTAAGTCTGGGTGCAGCCAAATAAATAAATAAATATTTTTTAATATTGTTTTATTTCATATGTTAAAAGTTCCACTATGCAGTGACCCCTTGCATGCCAATAAGGACTTCTCAAAGATATGTGCCATAAAAGTTTATGTTGAATCTAAGAAGATGCAAATCAAAGGGGAGTATTTTGGCTACGGTAATGAAAGGCAACCTCTGATCTGAATAACTGGAGTATGCCCTTTGGCGAGGGAAAACACAAGTACATTTCATACACATAGGGTTAATTCAGGCTTCTCTAATCATCTTCATATAAAGCCTCTTCATATCTTCAAAAGAGCCTGTGATGAAGAGTTATGACCTAACAGATTCAGGCAAAAAGGTTTACTCCTTGTTTTCTAAAGTACTAACATGCTTAAGGGAACAGTAAGTATTTAGTTTAAAGGTAACACAGATAAAGACTAACCTCTCAACTTGTAAATTAGCTAATTAGTAGATAATGTGGATAATGTACAAGAACTTGACAAAGGCCTGGGCAGAGCTTCATTGAGAAGTAATTGCAGGTGAAGGTCAGATCTAAGCCATGTATCCTGGGTTATTGCTCTTGCATAATGCTGAATGCACACTTAACAATCAAATGGTTTTGACCCATTTTTGCATAAAAAGCTAAACAGCCATAGCATCAAATAGCTTTAACTAGCACTTACTTGTTAATCAAGAAAAGAGTAATAAATGAGATAGGAAAACATTTCAATAACTCAAAGCATTTGCTGCCTCTTACAATCAACCCTAAAAAAAATAAAATAAAAGTAAATATCTAATAGTTCATTTCTCACTCTATTTCATGCAAGTATTGATATCATTTGTTTCTTGAAGAGATTCTAAGCAATGTATGAAGAAAAATTTTTCAAAATATGAATGTACTAAGTCATATTGGCTTTACTGCTTCTGATATACACAACTGATGCATAGTATATTACTGCCATATTAAATGAAACAACATAGCATGAAAGCCCCTCAAGAGTCAATAATCTAAGGCACAAGGGTGGAAAATAAACACAAAGAGGAATTCTCTGAATTATATATATATGTGTGTGTGTGTATATATATATATATATATATATATTTCCTATTACATATTGAATATAATTCAATGGACTAAATCAACCAATGTTATTAAATCTAAAATTTGTCTACACTGACAATGGATGATGTATGACTAATCTCATAAACAGAGCTAGAGGAGCTTATAGAAATGGTAATGATACTACTGCAGAGTGCTCAGTTGTGTCCACCTCTTTGTGACCACATGGACTGTAGCCTGCCAGGCTCCTCTGCTCGTGGAATTTTCCAATCAAGAATATTGGAGTAGGTGGCCATTTCCTACTCCAGAGGATCTTCCCAACCCAGGGATGGAACCCACATCAAATCCACGGCTCTTGCATCTCCTGCATTGCAGGCATATTCTTTACCTAGCGCCACGTGGGAAGACCCAATGATACTATTAACCAAGGGCAATTTAGTCAGTCCTTCCTAGGGCTTGACTGTGCTACAGGATTTTCTTACATTGTCTCAAAACTGTCTTCTCACGTTGGCACTGGTATTTGTGCCATTTTACAAAGAAGCCAGAGGCCAACTTGCCTGTTATCATCATCCTTATTTAGCCAATATCTTACAGGAAGGAGCATTCAGACCTCTTGGCTGGCACATTTCAGAGCCCATCCTTTTAATCACCACATCAGGCTGTTCTCTGTTCAGGCAAATTCCAGAACACATCCATTAAAAAAAAATTTTTATTTATGTTCTTATTCAAACTGGATCTTTCTGGCTGACATATCATAACCATTCAAAGTTTAGAATAAATAAAAATACCTAAAGAAAATGATTCATGGGGTCTAATTATTTGACTGTGATTTCATTTATATTGTTCAATTGAACATATGTTACTCAAACGTAAAAAACAATGTTGAGTTCTTCTTTAAAAAGGGACGTAATAAAAAGGTTGCTTTAGGGAAAGTCAAATATTTTCCACGTCAAATAAATAAGAAAATAGCTGTGATCTTATTAGTTAAAAAAAAAAATTTAATATGTTGGCAATTTGAAGCTTTTTGTGACCCACTGATAGATCCTCATTTCAAAAATATATTCTCACAGAATATTCTATAGTCTAAAATAAAAGCACAGTGAAATGCATAAAGATCACAAAAGAAACTAAGAAGGTGATTTGCTTTCCAAAATGCACCACTCATAAATTTAGCAAAATTATACTAAAGTTAATAAACAGCTCTATTCAAACCATTGCACCTTAGTCTTGAAAGTACAGCACAAAAATGGAATCAGTGATACAACAGTTCAGATAGTTGTGAATTTGTTTGCAAAATAAACCAACTGCACTGAAATATAAATGTCTTGAGTGTGTCTTATTTGTACTGCTGAGACTAATTCAATCTCCCTCTCTGTATCTTTAGCATCTATATAACTATATTGTGGAAACACAGTGCTTTCTGTATACATTGCTATTGGTGTCACTAAAGCTGGGAATTACAACCTTGACACATCTGTAGCTCTTCCCTTTTCCTGCCAGAGCTGCTGCTTCTTGCATCTGCTTTGGCACGAATTCATCTCCAGGAAACACAGTTCCTTCCTTGGAGTTACTGTGTTATTTATTTTTTCTTTGCTGTTCTGAGCTGTGAGACCACATTTCCCAGAGGTTTGTTTGCCTACTCAGGAAATGAACAAGAGCCAAAGCAAGAAGGCATAAAAGAAGAAAGTTAGACTGGACAAAAAAAAAAAATCATAGTAGACAAGTACCACAAGAAAAATACCAAAGAAACAAGAAATGCTAGAAAAACAAAACCCAGAAGAATGCAGCTGAAAAAGAGAATCACAATCTCACACGCCAAAACTTCACATTTAAACCTCACTATAAACTATTTCCAGAGAAGGCAATGGCAACCCACTCCAGTACTCTTGCCTGGAAAATCCCATGGACGGAGGAGCCTAGTGGGCTGCAGTCCATGGGGTCGGTCACGAAGAGTCGGACACAATGAGCGACTTCGCTTTCACTTTTCACTTTCATGCATTGGACAAGGAAATGGCAACCCACTCCAGTGTTCTTGCTTGGAGAATCCCAGAGATGGGGGAGCCTGGTGGGCTGCCGTCTATGGGGTCGCACAGAGTCAGACACGACTGATGTGACTTAGCAGCAGCATAAACTATTTCAAATGTGTGTGTGTGTGCATATCTTAAATTTTGCTAAGCAAATCTGTCCAATAAAAATAATTAAGGAGCAAATGAATACAGAATATAAGCTTTGTACAAAGTTTCTTTTTCTGCCAACATGCCTGTGTTCCATACAGAGTTATATTTGGCCTCTTGGACAGTGTGGATTTTTATGAGGGCGCTGACATTTTCCTTAAGATGAAAATGTTTAACTTTTATAATTGAGCTGCAGTTTAAAGTTGGGAGATGTGTTCAAAAGTTAGGATGTCTCCTTAGGATCAAGATGGGCATGTCAAAGCTCTTTGAGAAAGGCCTTTGAGGTAAACATTGCTATCATTACCGCTAGTGTGAGGGCTGACCCAGTAATCTAACGTGGTACCCATTCACAATGCCTCAACTCTGAGATCAGAATTGATCTGACGTCCACAAGGCCAATTCCAGAAAGGGCTTCAGAATACATATGTTACAACCAATCACAAGGGTAAGGTACAAAAATGAAATATGAACAGTATTTTTTTTTCAGCTTTGTCGATTTACTCTTAAATTTACACTTCAGGCAATCTGAAACGGTGATATTGGCACTGCCCTCTTTCATTCCCAGAAAGTCAGAGTGAACCCAGAAAAGGGTTGGATGCCCTGCTGCCCTGTGCATTCGCCTTATGCTGCAAAGCTTTAGGGACAGAGCTTTACTCAAAATATACATGCAGCACTTATTATAGTCCCTGGAGCATGGGTGGTGATCAATACTTGTTTACTGACTGATGGAGACAAGTAAGACTGGTTGAGTCAAAACTTATAAACCAAATATTGGAAGTAAATGGATGCATTGCTCAAAGTCAAATAGCAAGAGGCAGAGGAAGAGACAGCTGCCATTAAATGTCCCCCCTCTGCTCAGTTCAGTTGCTCAGTCATGTTTGACTCTTTTTAACCCCATGGACTGCAGCATGCCAGGGCTCCCTGTCCATCACCAACTCCCAGCGTTTACTCAAATTCATGTCCATTGAGTCAGTGATGCCATCCAAACATCTCATCCTCTGTCGTCTCCTTCTCCTCCCACCTTCAATCTTCCCCCTCGGCTACAAGACCTTATTTTAGCATTTCACAATATTATTAAAAGAAATTACTCTTTTACTCCATGCTATGCAGTTAAGGCTAAATGAAAGTCATAAAATACAAAATAAAATAAAAATGGAGAGGTGATACAAAGCAAGTTTCCCTAGAGACATGGGTTCTGATTCTGGCTTTGCTACTAACCAGCTTTAAAAGTTTTAGCAAGCTGACTTAATTGCTTTGAGACTGAGTTTTCACATTTCAAACCAAGGGCTTAGATTAGTGAATCTTCTAGATCTAAAATTCCACCATCCTCTTAATGAAATATCAGACAAACACTGTATGTTATCTGATATCACTTGTATGTAGAATATAAAAGTTAATACAAATGAATGTCCATGCAGAACAGAAACAGACTCACAGATACAGAAAACCAACTTATGGTTACAAAAGGGCAGAAGGAGGTTAGGGGTAAGGGATTAAGAAGTACAAACTACTGGGACTTCCCTGGTCCAGTGACAAGACCCCAACACAGGGGGCCCTGGTTCAATCCTGGGTCAGGGAACTAGATCCTGTGTGATGCAACTAACAATTCACATGCTGCAGTTAAAGTTGCCTCATGCCACAACAAACACCCGGTGCAGCCAAATAAATGAATAAATAAAAATACTAAAACAAAAACAAAAACAAGCTACTCTGTATAAAATAGGTAAGGAACAAGACTATATTAAATAGCACAGGGAATGATAGCCATTATCTTCTAATAACTTTCAATGGAATATAATCTGTAAAAATAGTGAATTATTATTCTATACAGCTGAAACTAATATAATACTGCAAATCAACTATCAGTTCAATTCAGTTCAGTTGCTCAGTCGTGTCCAACTCTTTGTGAACCCATGAACTGCAGCACACCAGGCTTTTCTGTCCATCACCAACAGTTGGAGCCTACTCAAACTCATGTCCATTGAGCTGGTGATGACATCCAACCATCTCACCCTCTGTCATCCCCTTCTCCTCCAGCCTTCAATCTTTCCCAGCATCAGGATCTTTTCTAGAGAGTTCGTTGCATCAGGCGGCCAAAATATTGGAGTTTCAGTGTCCTTTCAATGAATATTCAGGACTGATTTCCTTTAGGATTGACTGGCTGGATCTCCTTGCAATCCAAGGGACTCTCAAGAGTTTTCTCCAATAGCACAGTTCAAAAGCATCAATTCTTCAGCATTCACCTTTCTTTATAGTCGAACTAACACATCCATACATGACTACTAGGAAAACCATAGCTTTGAGCTTTGATTAGACTGACTTTTATTGGCAATGTAATCTCTCTGCTTTTTAATATGCTGTCTAGGTTGGTCATAGGTTTTCTTCCAAGGAGCAAACGCCTTTTAATTTCATGGCTGCAGTCACAATCTGCAGTGATTTTGGAGCCAAAATAAATAAATAAATAAAGTCTCTCAGTATTTCCATTGTTTCCCCATCTGTTTGCCATGAAGTGACGGGACCAGATGCCATGATTTTACTCTTCTGAATGTTGAGTTTTAAGCCAACTTTTACCCTCTCCTCTTTCATTTTCATCAAGAGGCTCTTTAGATCGTCTTCGCTTTCTGCCATAATGGTGGTATCATCTGCATATCTGAGGTTATTGATATTTCTCCTAGCAATATAGATTCCAGTTTGTGCTTCATCCAGTCCAGCATTTCGTATACACTGCATATAAGTTAAATAAGCAGGGTGACAATATGCACCCTTGACGTAGTCCTTTCCCTATTTGGAACCAGTCTATTGTTCCATGTCCAGGTCTAACTGTTGCTTTTTGACCTGCATACAGATTTCTCAGGAGGCAGGTCAGGTGGTCTAGTATTCCCATCTCTTGAAGAATTTTCCACCATTTGTTGTGATTCACACAGTCAAAGGCTTTGGCGCAGTCAATAAAGCAGAAGTAGATATTTTCTGGAACTCTCTCACTGTTTTGATGATCCAACACATGTTGGCAATTTGATCTCTGCTTCCTCTGCCTTTTCTAAATCCAGCTTGAACATCTGGAAGTTCACGGTTCACATACTGTTGAAGCTTGGCTTGGAGAATTTTGAGCATTATTTTGCTAGCATGTGAGATGAGTACAATTGTGCGGTAGTTTGAACATTCTTTGACATTGCCCTTCTTTGGGAGTAGAATGAAAACTGACCTTTTCCAGTCCTTTGGCCACTGCTGAGTTTTCCAAATTTGCTGATATATTGAGTGCAGCACTTTCACAGAATCATCTTTTGGGATTTGAAATAGTTCACTTTGAATTCCATTGCCTCTACTAGCTTTGTTCATTGTATTGGTTCCTAAGGACCATTTCATTTTGCATTCCAGGATGTCTGGCTCTAGGTAAGTGATCATACCATCGTGGTTACCTGCATCATGATTTTTTTTTGTATAGTTTTTCTGTATATTCTTGCCACTTCTTAATATCTTCTGCTTCTATTAGGTCCATACCATTTCTGTCCTTTATTGTGCCCACCTTTGCATGAAATGCTCCCTTTGTATATCCAGTTTTCTTGAAGAGATCGCTAGTCTTTCCCATTCTCTTGTTTTGCTCTGTTTCTTTGCATTGATCACTAAGGAAGGCTTTCTTATCTTTCCTTGCTATTCTTTGGAACTCTGCATTCAAATGAGTTTATCTTTCCTTTTCTCCTTTACCTTTAGCTTCTCTTCTTTCCTCAGCTATTTGTAAGGCCTCCTCAGACAACCTTTTTGCCTTTTTGCATTTCTTTTTCTTGGGGATGGTCTTGATCCCTGTCTCCTGTACAATGTCAGGAACCTCTGTCTACAGTTCTTCAGGCACTCTATCAGGTCTAATCCCTTGAATCTATTTTTACTTCCACTGTATAATCCTATGGGATTTGATTAGCTCATACCTGAATGGTCTAGTGATTTTCCCCACTTTCTTCAATTTAAATCTGAATTCGGCAATAAGCAGTTCATAATCTGTCTGGATGGCATCACTGACTCGATAGACATGAGTCTGGGTGAACTCCGGGAGTTGGTGATGGACAGGGAGGCCTGGCGTGCTGCAATTCATGGGGTCGCAAAGAGTCGGACACGACTGAGTGACTGAAATGAACTGAACTGAATCTGGGCCACAGTCAATTTTAAAAAATAAACATAAAATAAAATTCTATCATCCTCTAGCTCACAACTGTCTATATCAGCTAATAGACATGTATAAGAAAACTATTGGGATCCTCCATTTCTACTGCCTCCTTCTTGTCAATCATTATTAAGTAACTAGGCAATAACATCCTTAGGTTTTCTCTGCATCCAGTTTGAGTCTCTCCAATTTATTCTCCATCCGATACCAAGTCATCTTTGCCTAGAAACACAAATCTGACCTTGGTATCTCCCTGCTAAAAATCCTTCTCAGGCTTTCCATTAGCTCAGGATCAGTTCCAAGCTCTGTAACATGGCCTTCCACAATCTATCTGCTGCCTTCCAAGTTTTACTTTAAGATATTTTCATTTTGGACTCTGCACTAGCTTCATCGGGTTTCCCTCTGTTGCACTAAAGTGATGCACTATCACCTCTAAAATTTGTTTTTTCCTTAGAACAACTTTCCCTTTTATACTTTATCCAACTAATTCATACCATTTACTGTTCAGTTGCTGTAAAATACTTACCAGATTGCCTTCAGCACAAAGACACTGTGTTGAGTATTTGTTGAGTAAATAATTTTAAATGACTCATGTCAGGACAAAGCATATTCCTTCTTTCTCCTTTATTTCTGTAAAGTAGTTGCCCTTAAAAACCCTACACATCATTACCTTGGTTTGTAAATGGTCCACAATACAGGGTACCTGTTGCATGAAAGGAAAACTGGAGCTTGGAAAGTACTAATTGCTAAGACTGTTGGAGGAAAACAAATACTCTTCTGTCACTGTACATGAGTTACTCCACAAAAAGCAAAGCAAGGCTCACTGAAGAGACAGCTGCAAAACACACAAAGATATAATGTGTTTGCCAATCTGCAAAATCATTTGAAAGCTGCTGCTTCAACAGCTGGTATCTGGAAAGTGTAAGCATCATTTGGTCTAGTTAAAATTATACAGAGCAGAAATGTTTATTATGCACACAAAAAGGAGGTTTGAATGTTGAAGTTACAGCACTTTTAAAAGTCTGGAAAAGTCAACAAAACACTTGGTGGCTGTTGAAAAAAAACTCCAAGAGTCGTATTTGTTCAGTCATGGTTTCTTTCTAGTTCTATAGATCTTATGATCACATCTTTGAAGACTGTTAAAGAGATAGCACCACTGTATCACATAATTCTTTGAGACTATCCTGCATCTAGGCTTCCTTGGTGGCTCAACTGTAAAGAATCCACCTGCCAATGCAGGAGATGTGGGTTCAATCCCAGGGTCAGAAAGACCCCCTGGAGGAGGAAATGGCAACCCACTCCAGTATTCTTACCTGGAGAATCCCATGGACAGAGCAGCATGCCAGGCTACAATCCATGGTGTTGCAAAGAGTTGGACATAATTTAGTAACTAAACAGCAACAATAATCCTGCCTCCAGACTGAGCAGACAGGATGCACATGCCTCATCTTAGCATTATTATTTAACATTGGTTAGCATTTACAGAATCCATGCAAGCCAATGGGTTCTATTACTCTAGAAAACTATAAGGATATCTGCTTAGTACCAGGTACCACCAGAAGTGTAAACCTAGTTGAATAACAAAAAGGTTGTCTATAACCCACACCCTGCAAAAAATGTTTCCCTAGTCCCACTAGTATGCCTGAAATTTCCACATCATTTATCCCTTTAATTTAATGAAATATTTTTCAAATGTGTTCTACAGAAATGTTAATAGATTGACTTTGGAAGAGGAAAAAGAAACCAACACGATTCCAATGTCAAATGTGGGAAGAAATGTTCTAAACAAAATTCAATATTTTCTCTACTGTAGTACTTCTCAGAGCACTGAGTAAGAAGGATTTGGTAGGAAATGTCTCCCACATGGAACCATAAGTGGACCACATCCACCTCTTTGTACAAGAAACTCTTGTTCAGGGAATGCTAATGAACACATGTGGAAGACACATCAGAAAATGCTGACTTAAGGTCTTAAAGATTCTTCTAAAAATGAAGTCAGTTTCTCAAGGTTATCTACTTCATTATTCACACGAACAGAGTTCCTTCACTAACACATGCGGAAAGCAGCCTAGTCACCTGTGACAAAGAAACATTTCTGCAACTTTATGTTCCCGTAAGAAAATGTATGGGGTTTCCCTCTTGGCTCAGACAGTAAAGAATCTGCCTGCAGTGCAGGAGACCGTGGTTTGATCCCTGGGTCAGGAAGATACTCTGGAGAAGGGAATGGTGACCCACTCCAGTATTCTTGCCTGGAGAATCCCATGGACAGGAGCCTGGCAGGCTACAGTCCATGGGGTCACTGAGAGTCAGACACAACTGAGCAACTAACACTTTCAAGAAAATGTGTACACTAGTCTCCTCCACAAGTAAGAAGCTGCTTCTTCCCTTTTTGAATTCCTGTCACTGAAGTGAGTCACTGTGCCCCAGAGGAGAAGTTGTCACTATCTGATAGGGAAGGCAGGCAAAAGACAATGAGCTGCTTCCTTTTTCTTCCATGACCTGTTTGCCCTGTGAGCATGGATGCAGCCAGAGATAGGGCCAAAGGTTTTACCCAGAGGGTCCACTTCTCTGAGCCTCAGGACCCTCATTTGAAATACATAGGTGGTAACATCTGCTTTGTGGGTTGTTGGCAGATTAGAATTTATGTGACTAGGCTGCTTATATTGCCTAAAGGCTCAATAGATTTTTCTCCATTACTATCATAGAATTTGCTGCAATTACACACTAGATCTACACAGTCCTCACCATACCTATTGCTTCTGTCAGCTCCAAGGGGCTAGAGGCTTTGTTTTTATTCCACAAATGCTGAGGCCAGTGTCTGACTCTTGGCCAGTTCTTGATGTGTGTGAAGAGAAGATTTCCCTGGAGTGAGTTAAATCACCCTCTTCGCTACTTGTGTTTTTATACCTTGCTTAATGAGAAGCGGTCACTTAGTGTTTTAAGAGGCCACCAGTGTATACATAGCTTTATGGCAGAGACAGGGAGACAAGGCACAATGGAATTTTAACTGCAGAAGACAATTTCACTAATTAGCTTTCCTTTTCTTTACAAAAACCCTAAAATCAGTTCAAATCAGGATGACAAAAGACAACTCATAGTAGGCAAGGGAAATCTTCTCAGCTCAGAGTCACCCACCCCTGTAGGAGTCCATCATTTAAAAATTCATTTGAATAACTGACTTTCTCTATGATATTATTCCTAACCTGAGGAACTGCTTCACAACTGAGTATGAACTACTTTAGTATGATAATTAGGTAAACTTCTATAGACAGGGAAAGAGTTTAGGTAACGCAGAGGGAAGGGAAAATTTAATGAGAAATGAACATAATAAAATATATTGTATGATATAAAGAATACTATGCTTGGACAGGGAGATCAAGGTAAGACACAAAGAGGTTCAAAAAGAGAAAGTAGAGGCCAAAAAAGATAAAAATACCAACTTCAAGGTGTTGTGTGTATGCGTGTGTTTATTTTTTAAGAGCAGGAAAATGAGTACACTAGTTGAATGGGGCTGAAAGTAAACTAATTTAATAATTTGGAAGGCTACCACCCTTAGCTCTGATCAGTTCAGCTCTGCCCAATGTGATGCAACTCAGCATCTTTCTCTCCAATCAGTTTACCCTGAAATTAAGAATGGAGAAAAACTGTACAAAAGATAAAAGACAAGCATATATGTACATAACTCTCCACCTCCTCACCTTAATAGCTCTTTCACACTTAACAGAGTCGATTCATCAGCAGAGATTTGAGAAATGTCAAAGATCTTTTGAATAACATACACTGGCAACAACTTGGGGAAAAAATGAAGGATAAATACAAAGAAAAAATAACTTAAAGAATAGACTGCAAGCCAACCCTATTTCTTATACTGAAGACTCATCTATTCTTACAGGAAAGATGAACTTGGACGACGCAGTTGAGTAACTGCCACTGTTTGTTTGTCTTACTGACCTTTCTATGCCCGCTTCCATGCCTCCCCAGGCCATCTCACCCTTGACTGATTATCATGTGTACCTATGTTCTTAATTTGAGTTGACCACATTCTGAGATTTTCCTTATGACTTTATCTCTGTGCCAAAATAAACATTAACACCAAAAATTCTTTCTCAAATGCTTGTGAAAGAAAATTGCGTGCATGGTGTATTACCTGTGAGGCAGTATACAAGAGATTTTCTACTCTGTGCCCTTGGTGACCACAATATTTCTTGATATCCAGTATTAGAGCCAGTAGCCAAAAACGGGTATGTTAATTTAATTTAGCTAAGAGTCTATTAAAAATTCAGGTTTTCAGTCATATTAGACACATTTCAAAGTCTATAGCTACATCTATATATTGGACATAATATGATATTTCATCATCACAGAAAGCATTATTAGACAGTAACATTCTAATGTTTTAAAAAAAAGTTTTGCTCTGAGAAATATGAAAGCAAGTAAAATTATAAGGAATCCAGTTTAGACTTAAAATAATGAAGTACTCGCAAAGAAATACAACTGTCAGATATATAGACTTTCCAGTAAATAAGTAGAGGAAAATAGGTCCACTAGAAGTATTTAAACCAAAGCTAAGCAATTAAAAAAAAAAATCAGGAAACTGAATTAGATGAGCTTAAAATTCCAAGGGCATTTAGTCAGGAAATTGAGATGAGTTCAATTCCACCAAACTACAATTTTCCCATTCCTAATTAGCAGGTATTTTTCATTTAGTGATAAACCAGAGAAGTTTGTGCTTTAAGTTGCTAGGTCACAGAAAATTGCTTGACTTTCAAATCAGCAGTGCTAATTTCTTGAATTTGTAATTAATTAAATAATGGATATGAATTATGTATCTGTGGCTCAGTTTTGATCAAATGTGAAATAATCCTGGTGATTAGCATTTTGAGAAAGCACAAGCACTAATTTAACATAAAACTTAGAAACCTTCAGAATACAGGAGCCACATCCCAGGACATAAGAGCACTACATTTTAAAGAAAAACATTAATATGAGGAAGTAAAAGATATTCAGTCTATAATTCCCCAATATTTTTCAAATAAGGGTTCTTAACCTCAAGATTTCCTGATGGAGTAACAATTCTAAATATGCAGAAATATTGCTCCTGAAGATACAACAGGGCATCACTTTCCTCTTATTGCCCAATGTTTAGGACGTGGGGCTGAAACTGGATCCAGAGCAGAAGGGGTAGGGATTAAAAAAACAAAGAATAAGACTGGACCTACAGCCCACCATACAGAGTAAAGGAAGTCAGAAAGGGGAAGACAAACATCATATATTAACTCATATATATGGAATCTAGAAAAATGGTACAGATGAAGCTATTTGCTGGGCAGGAATAGAGATGCAGACATAGAGAATGGACTTGCGGACACAAGTGGGGGAAAAGGAGGGTGGGGCGGATTGAGAGAGCAGCACTGACACATAAACACTACTATACATAAAATATGCAACTAGTGGGAAGCTGCTACACAGCAAGCTCCCTGCTCTGTGATGACCTAGAGAGGTGGGACTGGGGGGACTGGGAGAACCCATGAGGGAGGGGATGTATGCATACTGATAGCTGATTGACTTTGCTGTACAGCAGAAACTATTACAACATTGTAAAGCAATTATACTCCAACAACAAATTTTTTAAAACAAAGATACATACAAAGTAAAAAAATTAAAGAAAGATTTCCATACACCTCAAGGACAACATGGGCTCCTTAGTAGATTCTAGTGTAAGACTGCATTAGCTTAAAAGTGATATTTAAAACCTGAACTGTCTCCAAAGTGGCTACCAAAATGGCTCCATATCCTAAAAACTGTGAGATGTGTTCGGGTAAAGATTGATTGTGCTCCATCAGTCGTGTCTGACTCTCTGCTCCCTCAGTCATATCCGACTCTACCCCATGGACTGTAGCCCACCATGCTCCTCTGTCCATTGGATTTTACAGGCAAGACTACTGGAGTGAGATGCCATTTCCTCTTCCTGAGGATCTTCCCAACCCAGGGATCAAACCTGCATCTTCTGTGTCTCCTGCATTGCAGGAAGATTCTTTACCTTATGGTTTCAAGGTAGGTGGGCTGTTTTAATCTTTTAGATTTTATAGTGACTGAGTTCCCATTTACTTTCTTAAAGGGGCTCATAGGATAACCTAAACTAGAAAAAAGTATTGAGAATTGAGAAACAAAGAATCATCTCTTGTTCCCAAATATCATTTTCTTGCTTGTCTCTTTTTCTTAATGAATGACAAGCACATCCGCTTCCCCTCTATTTGCATATTTCTTTAGGACAAGGCTTTATAGTCATTGTGTGCATGCATGCTCAGTTCCTAAGTTGTATCTGATTTTTTGCTACCCCAT
The DNA here is from genome assembly GCF_042477335.2 of Ovis canadensis. NCBI lineage: Eukaryota > Metazoa > Chordata > Mammalia > Artiodactyla > Bovidae > Ovis > Ovis canadensis. Next base: position 185,883,851 of record NC_091246.1, on the reverse strand, counting down.
GGACTGTAGCCCACCAGTTTCCTCTATCCATGAGATTTCCCAGGCAAGAATATCAGAATGGGTTGCCATTTTCTACTTAAGGGGATCTTTCCCACACAGGAATCAAAAACCACATCTCTTGGGTCTCCTGCCTTGGCAGGCAGATTCCCTACCACTGAGCCACCTGGGAAGAACCTATAATCCTTAGGAAAATGCAAATATATTCAGCAAGTAAGTCAATAATATTCTAAATTGTTATAAAAGCAAGTTCCCATTAGGTGGAATGATTCAAGTAGATAGTATAATCAAGTCATGATATCAATATATGAGAACAGTATTAGGAAGGATCTAGAGCCTGAAGTATAATCAGTAGGATAGTCCTAGGTTTGGATTGTTCTATACCAGAATGGAAAAAAGAAATTGACAAGAGGAATGGGCAGAGAATTAGATTAGCAGAGTAAACAGATACTCCATAACCTTCACAAGTGCTATATCTGCTTGGGGAAATAATACTCTTATAAAGTCTTATTCTTCTGCATAATAAATTAGTTATTTGCACTAAAGAAACCAACAATAATCATGCAATTTTTTCTGAATGAATCTTCCTTTGTTGCTCTTTAATCAACCTTTATTTTTAATCTGCATATAGAAAAGATTAAATGCTGGGTGCTTAATGACTTAAGGAGAAAACACACACACACGCATTGCCTGAATGTTTAATATCACCCCAGGGCTTCCTTGTACACCTATGTGAAAAACCGAGAATTACAGTAGAGATTGGCAGTGGTAATGGTTATTTGAAACCGTGCTTCTATAAAACAAATGGCCTCTTTCAATGCTTTCATTCTTCAAATATAACACTTCTCTGAATGGTAAAGACGCCCAACCAAACCATCTGTCAGAGAAGACAGAGTTCGGCTGCAAAAAGCAGTTTGTTTTCCTACACTCTTAAATTTTCTTACTTCAAACTAGATGAACTGTAGGAGAACAGAAAGTACTCTGCTTCTCAGATGCAATAACTGATGCACAGAAATAGTAAGTGGACTGAGAGTTTATGTCATTTATGTATAATCTAAATACCATCATTCCACACTAGGGACATTTTATATGTTCCCTGTTGATTAAAGATCAGCTATGTTGGAGGTCAAACACCTGCCTTTTTTTAAGACACTGGGTGTTATGATAGTGTTTGACTCCAAAAGTGTCACGTAGAGAGCTTTGCATACTATTTGACATATATCCAAACTCATATATATAGCCTATAAACTATGCCTTATGAAAGCCAGGTATATTAAGCTATCTCATGAAGACAATGAATGAAAAGGGAATTATGACACAAGGACTACCTTCTTAAAATCATTGTTTAGTCTAAATATGAATTTAAAACTACATAGTGCTATGAACAAAGATAAAGAATAAATGAGGGTATGAACACAAAAAGGTGAAAAAAAAGAAAACAAATACGAGAACCAAGATATGTCTAAACCAAAATGAAGCACAGATTTCCTCTCAAATACTTTTGGGGAAAGTATTATATTAAAATAAAGATAGAGTTACATGGCTCTGTGTGAACAAAAATGTTCTCTCAGGTACTTACTACTTTCAAACCTAAAACCTAAAAGTTTAAATGACTAATAAAGATGACGCCCTTAATATAACAAGACAAAACAGAAACATCAAATGGAAACAACTTATAGTTATTTAGATTAGTTTTTGATTCCCTGTGTTTAGAAGCCAATAAATTGCCCCCTAGAAAATAAAACAATTCACCCGACGCATATTCTCTAGACTAGATATGGCTATCATAAAATCCACACACAAATACCCAATGAATCCCAAGTAGAAAAAAAGTATGTACATATACATGCAAATTACCAACTAAATAAATAAACAAATAAAATAGAAAAGAGGTTAAAGAGTCCTGTACTCCCCCACAGCTAGACTTCAGGAAACAGAGTAATGGTTAATAGCAGTCTTTGGCACACTGCTTAAAACATGGACTCTGAGGCAGATCCCTGTTTGGCATCTGAAATCTATTCCTTACCCGCTGTCTAACCCTGGACAAGTTACTTTAAGTTTTTGTGGTTGATTTCTGTCATATTTAAAGCAGGCATCATATTGCTCTGCATTGCCGATCAAAATGTTTGTTAAAATTTTAACACTTTTATTAGGTAATTTAATAAAATCTATATAAAATTTAGCAAAATTTAAATATATATATATATATTGAAAGTTTAAGAAAATCTAATACCTAGAAATGAACCCACATTTGTATGGGCAATTAACCTATAACAAAGGAGGCAAGAATATACAAGACAGAAAAGACAGCCTCTTCAATAAATGGTGTTTATTAAGAAAATTGGATAGCTAACACCAAAAACTGTCAAACTGGACTACTTTCTTATATCATGCACAAAAATAAACTCAAAATGGATTAAAAACTTAAATATAAGACCTCAAACCATAAAACTTCTAGAAGAAAACATAAGAAAGTACACTTTTTGACATCAGTATTAGTGATATTTTTTGGATATGTCTCCTCAGATAAGGGAAATAAAAGCAAAAATGAACAAATGGGACTACATCAAACTAAAAAATTTTTGCGTAGTAAAGGAAGTGACCAAAAAATGAAAATGTAACCTACTGAATGTGAAAAGCAAATGATATATCTGATAAGGGTTAATAGCCAAAATATACGAAGAACTCACACAACATCAAAAAAGAAAAAAAAAACTGATTTAAAAATAGGCAGACAAAAAAAAACAGACAATCTGAATAGACATTTTCCCAAAGAAGACACACAGACAGTCAAGAGGCACATGAAAAGGAGCTCAGTACCACTAATCATCAGGCAAATGCAAATCAAAACCACAATAAGATATTACCTCACGCGTGTTAGAATGGTTATTATTCAAAAGACAAGTGTCAGCTAGGATGTGGAGAAAAGAAAACCCTCATGCACTATTGATGGGAATGTTAAATGGTACAGTCATTACGGAAAACAGTAGGGAGATTTCACAAAAAATTAAAAATAGAACTACCATAAAATTCAGTGATTCCACTTCTGGGTATTTACCCAAAGATTTGAAAACACTCATTCAAAAAGAATACATGCACTCATGTTCGTGTGAGTGTGTGCAGTCATTTGTTTCCGACTCTTTCCTGACACTATGGACTGTAGGCTGCTTGACTCCTTGTCCCTGGGATTTTCCAGACAACCATGCTGGAGTGGGTTGCCATGCCCTGCTCCAGGGAATCTTCCCGACCCAGGGATTGAACTCATGGCTCTTATGTTTCCTGCATTGGAGGGAGATTTCTTTATGATTAGCACCACATGGGAAGAACTTTACTCACATGTTCACTGAAGTATTGTTTACAATAGCCAAGACATGGAAGCAATCTAAGTGCCTATTAATAGATGAACAGACAAAGATGTGGTGTGTGTATATACATACACACACACAACTCAATATTAGTCATATATTAATGTAGTCTTCCATTACAGGAAAACATAGATGACCTAGAGAGTATTATGTTAAATGAAATAAGTCAGAGAAAAACACATTCTGTATGATCTCACTTACATGTGAAATCTAAATAACAAAACAATGATGAGCAAAAATCACCATTTTTTATTTGCATCTCATGACTGTGAGATCAACCCCAAGAAAAATAAAATAAAAATATAAAACAAAACAAATGAACAAGCATAATAACACAGAAGCAGAATCATAGATACAGAGAAGAAACAACAGGTTACCGGATGGGAGAGGGTGAAGTAAGGAGAAAAATGGGCGAGAGGGAAAAAGGGGTACAAACTTCCAGTTGAAAAACAAGTGAGTCACGACTATAAAATGTACAATGTGCGGAATATAGTCAATAATTTTGTAATATCTCCGGTGACAGATGGTAACTTGACATCATGGGGATTATTTTGAAATATATAGCAATATCAAATCACTATGCTGTATAAAAGAAACTAATATAGTATTGCAGGTCAATTATACTTCAAAAACAAGCAAACTCCAAGAAAAACATATCAGATTTTGGTTCCCAGGGCCAGAGAGTAGGGAAAGAAATAATTGAATAAAGGCAGTCAAAAGACACAAATTTAGTGTCATGAGATAAATAAGTACTACAACATGTAATTGATCTGCAGTATGTTGTATATTAAAACTGTTAAAAGAGTAAATCCTAAGAGTTCTTATCACTGGGGAAAGTTTTTTTCTATTTCTTCAATCTCGTATCTATACAAGATGATGAATGTTCAGGAAACTTATTGAGTGGGACTTCCTTAGTGGTCCAGCGGTTTAAGACTCCATGCTTCCAATGCAGAGGGCATGGGTTCGATCCCTGGTCAGGGAACTAAGATTCCACATGCCACAGAGCACAGACAAAAAGTTAATAAATAGAAATAAAAAATAACTTATTTTGGCAATAATTTCATAATGTATATAAGTCAAATCATTATGCTGTACACCTTAAACTTAAACAGTACTGTATGCCAATAATATCATAATAAAATTGGGGGAAAATTAATAAAAATTATGCCTAAAATTTAATATTTTTTAAAAGTGTTAGCTAGGATTATTGTCATTATTGCTGCTGCTGCTGCTGCTGCTGCTAAGTCGCTTCAGTCATGTCCAACTCTGTGCGACCCCACAGATGGCAGCCTACCAGGTTCGCCCATCCCTGGGATTCTCCAGGCAAGAACACTGGAGTGGGTTGCCATTTCCTTCTCCAATGCATGAAAGTGAAAAGTGAAAGTGAAGTCGCTCAGTCGTGCCCGACTCTTAGCGACCCCATGGACTGCAGCCCACCAGGCTCCTCCATCCATGGGATTTTCCAGGCAAGAGTACTGGAGTGGGTTGCCATTACTACTATAATATTATCTTTGTTATCGTAATTAGTCTCTGGCATGTTTCTAGATAGATTGTAAATGTTGTCTAGAGATGCAAATAGAAAGAAATCTAGAAATTTTATTCCATTTAATGTTTCAGCCATGAAATTAAAAGACGCTTACTCCTTGAAGAAAAGTTATGACTAACCTAGATAGTATATTCAAAAGCAGAGACATTACTTTGCCGACTAAGGTCCGTCTGGTCAAGGCTATGGTTTTTCCAGTGGTCATGTATGGATGTGAGAGTTGGACTGTGAAGAAGGCTGAGCGCAGAAGAATTGATGCTTTTGAACTGTGCTGTTGGAGAAGACTCTTGAGGGTCCTTTGGACTACAAGGAGATTCACCCAGTCCATTCTGAAGGAGATCAGCCCTGGGATTTCTTTGGAAGGAATGATGCTAAAGCTGAAACTCCAGCTGAAACTTCCTCATGCGAAGAGTTGACTCACTGGAAAAGACTCTGATGCTAGGAGGGATTGGGGGTAGGAGGAGAAGGGGATGACAGAGGATGAGATGGCTAGATGACATCACTGACTCGATGGACGTGAGTCTGAGTGAACTCCGGGAGTTGGTGATGGACAGGGAGGCCTGGCGTGTTGCGATTCATGGGGTCGCAAAGAGTTGGACACGACTGAGCCACTGAACTGAACTGACTGTTTCAAGTACGATAATGGCTTCTGATTAGAAGAAAAGCTAAGAACTGTTTCATCCTTTTCCACCATAAGATCTATTTCTTAGAAGTGATAATAATGGTAGACTTGCATTTAGATGAAGATTCTAGTCATTTATTTAATGCATATTTATTAGACACTCCACACCAGACTGAATTAGGTGCTGGAGATTCTCTAGCAAAAGCGAGCAAAAAATGCGTTACTATCTCTGAATTTATGTTCTATGTGTGAGGAAGGGATATAGACAACAAAAAGAGTAAGTAAAAATGATATAGCATATTAGAAAGTGGCAAGTGTTGAGAAGAAAAAGAGTGCTTCGAAGAAAAGTGGTGCAGCTTTTAAAAAATCCTCGTAGGAAAAGCTTCATTAAGTACTAATTTGATCAAGGTCTTTGAGAAATTGAGGACATCTTCCCTGAAGATATTTTAGAGACGCTAATTCTAGACTAATGGAACAGCATAGGCAAAGGCATGACTGAGGGACAACGAAAATTTCAGGGTGCACATATAGAATCAGATAGTTGCACTAAGGGATAAAACCACCAATTGGGAGAATACACAATTACACACACACACATTTCATTTGGTACCCTCACGATAATCCACGGCAGTACCATCAAGCTGAATGTTATGAGTAAGAGGTAGTTTGAGGAGATGAGTTCAGACAAGTATCAAGGTGCTCAATGACTGAAAGTCGCTCAGTCGTATCTGACCCTCTGAAACCCCATGGACAATAATCCATGGAATTCTGTAGGCCAGAATACTGGAGTGGGTAGCCTTTCCCTTCTCCAGGGGATCTGCCCAACCCTGGGATTAAACTTAGGTCTCACGCATTGCAGGTGGCTTCTTTACCATCTGAGCCACAAGGGAAGTCCAAGAATTCTGGAGTGGGTAGCCTATCCCTTCTCCAGTGGATCTTCCCAACCTAGGAATAGAACCGAGGTCTCCTGTACTGCAGGCAGATCCTTTACAACCTGAGCTATCAGGGAACATGGGTGCTTGTAAATCATGAAAAGAACTTTGGCTTTTACTCTTAGCAAGATGAGGAAAACTTGCAAGATTTTAACCTAAGGATCACTCATTTAAGTCTTAGCCTAATCATTTAGGATGGACAAATCTATTTTTATTAATCTTGATGCAATTATATTAATCATTTCCAAGAAAATAAGGTTGATGTGATCACTAAATTTTAATGAGAAATTACACTGAATGACAAATCCAGAAAGAGTTTTCAAGGAACTATACTATATTAATTAGCAAATCTCAACAAACATTTCAAAGTGAAAATCACTGTATATTAATATATAACCTAGTACATAACATGGGGAATTAAGAGCATTTATCATGACTATAGGTATAGCACAAATTAATAAAATCACACTTGGAAGACTACTACAAAAGTTAGTAATAGGATCTTAAAGAGTATAGACACCTGCAGTTTACCCAAGTGAATTCTGAATCATACCAACTACAAATGCCACAGTATATTCATTTTGTTAAGCATAATTCAAGACCCCAATGTCCTGCTGCTTCATTAAAACAGGATGTGAAATAAGCCAACTCTTAAATTTTATGGCCAAGATTTACCAACATCCCAGATTTTGGCTACAAACCAAGTCTTCTATTAGGGTTTATAGTGCGCTTTAAATGCAGTACAGAAAATGAGATGTTAACTTCTGAAGAATATAGCCAATAAGATCTCTTACCCTACAGTCTGGATTCTGAACTAAATTACTGTGGCCAAAATGCTGAAGTTGACCAGCTTGCACTGGTGGCATCTTGACAATTGCTGAAGTAAGTTTATGAGTCCATATTTGCCAACTCCATTTATTCCAGTCTCCTCTATTTCCCCGGTACTCTGTGATTAAATATTTGCCCATGTCATACTTATTTACCGGGATCATCCATCATCTCACCATGACCGGACTAAGCCTATCCATCCATATCTTAAGATGTGACTTAATTTCCGATATTACAATAAAGCAACTCCCAGTAGGAAGCTCTTCTCTTTTCAGCTCCTATATTTCATCATAGTTTGTGGTTATATTAAACCTAATGTTTTGATTTTATTGTGCTCTGTCCTCCAATTGTTCTCTGATAAGCTCCTTCAGGACAGTTGCCCTACACACGCCGTACTCACACTTTCTTACGCTCTAGCGCTCTAGCAACAAATAGAGAGCTCAGTGCTGATTCTTGAATGCCTTAAGAGTCCCCAAGAAGATATGGTCAGAGGTCTTGACCATGATTTTGCTCATATAATAATAAATGTTAAAGTTGATCCTTTAGAAAAGTTATCTTTCCTGGGGATAGCTACCCACTGAAAGGGTAGCTTACATATATGTATGCTTCCCAGGTGGCATTAGTGGTAAAGAATAGCCAGCTAATGCAGGAGACATAAGAGAAGCAGGTTCAATCCCTGGGGTGGGAAGATCCCCTGAGGGAGGGCATGACAACCCACTCCAGTATTCTTGCCTGGAGAATTCCATGGACAGAGGAGCCTGACAGGCTTAGTCCATAGAACTGCAAATAGTCAGACACAATTGAAGCAATTTAGCACGCACAGATACACACATTCATATATATACATTTTAATGTAGCATCAGTTTTAGCTATCATTGATTAACACAACTCTAACAAAATTATATTTTGAAAAAGAAAACTGAAATCTCAATTTACTAAAAATATAATCTGATAGTAATAAATTAAAAAAATATTCTTTCACAAAATAGAAAATAACTAATCTAGTAGGCATATTCAAAAGCAGAGACATTACTTTGCCATCTACTCAAGGCTATGGTTTTTCCAGTGGTCATGTATGGATGTGAGAGTTGGACTGTGAAGAAGGCTGAGCACCGAAGAATTGATGCGTTTGAACTGTGGTGTGGGAGAAGACTCCTGAGAGTCCCTTGGACTGCAAGGAGATCCAACCAGTCCATTCTGAAGGAGATCAGCCCTGGGATTTCTTTGGAAGGAATGATGCTAAAGGTGAAACTCCAGTACTTTGGCCACCTCATGTGAAGAGTTGACTCATTGGAAAAGACTCTGATGCTGGCAGGGATTGGGGGCAGGAGGAGAAGGGGACAACAGAGGATGAGATGGCTAGATGGCATCGCTGACTCGATGGACGTGAGTCTGAGTGAACTCCGGGAGTTGGTGATGGACAGGGAGGCCTGGCGTGCTGCGATTCATGGGGTCACAAAGAGTCGGACACGACTGAGCGACTGAACTGACCTGAACCGAATCTAGTAGGTCATTGTCAGCATAATAAGCCCCAGTAAGAGAAGCACACAGATTCAAGATTCAAGCAAGGCAGATGTTAATATATTCTGTTAAACATTTGTCATCTGAGGGAAGAATATGCTCCAGTGATCAAATATACTTAAGTTGAACTCTAATTCTTCTGCCCCAGCTGAAATTTTTCTTTTCTACATTTCAAATAAATTAGAAAACCACAGGGGGAAAGCTCTGGGAAAATACTGCTGTGCTTTATGGATTGTCCACAATTAATAAATAAAATGAACTCTGGTCTCTGAAAAAATTGCACTTCGATGGCACATATTTTTTCCTCAACGCTGAAAACACCTCAGATTGACATGAAATACTGCTTCTTATATTTCTGTTAAGACGTGTTCTTCCTCTATACTTCTGTTCCATTAAATATTTGGTTGTCATGTCAAATCCACTTTTTCACCAAACTGGAAGTAATAAAGTAAGTAATATACTGTATGTTGGTACACCAGTCAATGTGGAAGAGAAGTGAGAGAAAATTAGAGTGCCCACTGAAGAGTCACTTGTTTGTTAAGGATGAAATGCCACAAAATACCCCACAAGAGCCATTAAGGAAGGATTACTTCGGGATAAAACTAAGGGAGAGGCAGCTGTTAAGAATTCTGACAAAGCAATAAAAGCTTCTACCACTTCTAAATGAATAAGCTGAGGTCCCACAAGTTTTAATCATTATCCAACTCTCAGTATCAAAATATATCATAATAATTTACAGGTATGTGTAGCCAAAGCAATATTTATTACGACAGAACAATGGCATAAAGGCATTAACACAAGTAGACATGAGAATGTGAATGTGTGCAGACTCCTTGGGGGAAGAAGTAAATAACTGGGTAGATTTTAAAGCACAAGCTCAAAGTAATATCTAGAAATATATTCACACTTTTAAGAGACAAACAGGAAAAAGAAGTCTCTTCTTCCAGAGTTGCAAACGCAACAGAATATTCATCTCTACAGGTGTGTGTGATTTTTGGGGGGAGGGGTCTTTTTCATCATGCATGCATGCTTAGTTGCTCAGTTGTGTCTAACTCTGCGACCCTTTGGACTATAGCCCACCAGGCGTCTAAACCCATGGGATTCTCCAGGCAAGAATACTGGCATTGTTTGCCATGCGCTCCTCCAGGTGATCTTCCTGACCCGGGAAGAAACCCATGTCTCCTGTATCTCCTTCACTACAGGCGGATTCCTCACCTGCTGAGCCACTGGGAAAGCCCCCTTTTTCCTCATATTAGAACATAGAAAACATTTTATCCTAACATCTTTAAGAGTACACAACAATGATAAAATAGGAGAGGGACAACGATCATATGATCTTAAAGATAAATCTTCCTTAAAAGCCACCAGGAGTCAGAATTAGTATCCCCAACAAAGTCTCATGAGTGCAAAATAGACTTTTGAACTACAGAGCACCCCTCATCTTCTAATCACATGTTGTTTCTTCAAATAAGTCTGCCCAGTCAGTGATAATGATTAACATGTGTTGAATGCCCAAAATATACCCCCAAATCTGCATCAGACAGTGTCCCAATATAGATTTATCAGACAGGCAAAATGCAACCCTAGGAGTCTGACCAATGCAATTCTTTTCCTATGCAGAGCACAGTGAAGGCTCCTTCAGAAAGACTTTTTTTTTTTTAATAATTCTGTTTAGTTATGTATTTTTGGCCATGCTGGCTCTTCACCACTGTTACGGCCCTTCTCCGGTTGCAGTGCAATCGGGCCACTCTTCCTTGCGGCGCATGGGCCCTGGAACACAGACTCAACAGCAGTGGCACACAGGCTCAGCCGCCCCACAGCATGTGTGATCCTCCCGGCCAGGGATCAAACCCACATCCCTTGCACCAGAGCCACCGGGGAAGCACCCTTTTATTTATTTATTTATTTTTGTCTTCCTGAGGGGACCTGGAAGACTGCATCTGCACAACACTGAGAACTTTCTATTGTACTGAATATCTTTTTTTTTTTTTACTTTATTTTGCTTTACAATACTGTATTGGTTTTGCCATCTTGTATTAGTGTATTCAACTTCACACACCAATGCCCATTCTATCCCCTACCATCTAGATTATAGAAAGTGTTCACAGACTATTGTAAAGGGAGCAAGCAACAATGGATTGAAACTGACATATACACACAACTATATATAGATAGTTAACAAGATATATAGATAGTTAATATAGATAAGAACCTACTGAATAGCACAGGGCATGCTATTCAATACTCACTCTGTAATGACCGATATGGGAAGAAAATCTAAAAAAATAAATACTGGATATATATGTTTGTATAATTGATTCATTTTGCTACACAGCAGAAACTAAAAAATATATCATAAAATCAACTACACACCAATAAAAAATGTAATATTTATTCATATATTCAAAAAATGCCTAAGGGAAAAAAAAAGAGAAAGAAAATCACTTCAGGCTCTTACATTAGCAGCAAGGAAGAGCCTAGGATGTCCTGGTGAGAAAGCAAGACCTCCCAGAGATCAGTTTGGCTAATATGTTACATTTGATAAGTTTACAAACTTCTCTGAACTTCTCAGTTTTTATATACATACATCAGAGATCATGATATCTTGCTTATATTACACACACTGAGTCTCAGAAAAATAGTAACAATACTCAAAAAATATGACAACTATAAACAATTATTTTCCTGACAATTTTTTAATCTAAGGATATTCCACTAGGCATATAATATTCAGATTATTGCTTTTTAAAGTCATGTGGAATAGCTTCTTTCTGGATGCATATTTAGATATGTTAGTATGTTTTATTTTTAATACTTAGAGATGCTTTTGTTAATTTAGTCTATCATAATTTAAACTATGTATTTACAGAGATTCAAAAACACTTCTACAAGACAGTGTAGATTCAAAGGAAAATGTACTTCTCTGCCTGTCGCTATCACATCATTGCCCTCTTCCTGTAACAAGGAAAAATATTTATAGGGTTACGTTTATCTTTCTAGGTTTATATTTGTAAGTATAAACAGATAAGTGTGTGTATGTGTATACAATTATATTTTGTACCATTTATCTAAAAATATGCATATTGATCCTCGGGAAAATGGGAGTATATAATACATACTTCTCTCTACATTGTGAGTGTGTATATGTTTTTCTCTAATGCATGTGTATATTTAACATACATATAATGATGGTAATGGTGAATAGAAATATATCAATCATTTTTATAACTGCAAAGTACTGCATTGGTATAGATGTATCATAATACTATTTAAGGAAATTTGGGTTGCTTCCAGTCTTTGGCTATTATAGACTTACAGTGAATTGCCTTGTGTGTACTTTCTGTTTTTCTATATTTTGCCAATATATTTGAAACTGATTTCTAAAAGTGTGATTGCTGAGTCAAAGGGCAAAAGTACATCTAGTTGTACTAAATAGTGCCAAATTTGTCTCCATATAAAATTGTACTATTTTGCATTTCTACCAGCAAGTCTGAGAGCCTCAACAACAGTATATATTACCAAACTTTTGTATTCCTGCCAATCAGAATGGTGAAAATTGGTATTGCAGTATAATTTCAATTTGAGTTTCTTTTTTAGGAGAAAATATGAGCCTCTTTATGCACAGTAAGAAAGTATTTGCATTTCTGTTTTCTACCCATTTTCTACCATTGACCTTTCTCAGATTTCCTGTTTTATGAATTTTCTAAATGGGCATGACTTTTCTGAAGTACTGCCTGTTATCTTAATGCAATTCTGTAGGCTTAAAATTACTCGTCATGGTTCTTTTTAGTTAAATTCAATGAAATTTGAATAGTCACAATATATATTAGCCCAAGCTTTTCTTTACACAGAAAGATCCAGTTACCTGACATATACCCAAGACACCACTTCCTTAATAATCCCCTTTTCTCCCATTGTTTCAATCTTAGTCTCAACTGGTTCTTTCCCTGCAGCCTATAAACATTTTTCAGTTCCTGCTGTCCTAAAAAATAAGAAGAGAAATCAAATAAGTGATACAAAATAAAACTTAATAAACAAGAAAACCTCCTGAACTCCATGATTCCTCGACTCTTATTAGTCTTACTCCTTCCCTGCTCAGCAAAACTCTTTTGAAGTTTTACTTCCCACATGCTCTTCCTCATGGTTCTAACTGCTGCTTCTTGACCAACATACAGGTTTCTCAGGAGACTGATAAGATGGTCTGGTATTCCCATCTCTCCAAGAGCTTTCCACAGTTTGTCATGATCCACACAGTCAAAGGCTTTGGCGTGGTCAATGAAAGAGACAAGAAGGCCTTCTCCAACGAACACAGTTTAATAATAGAAGAAAACAACAAGAAGGGAAACGCTAGAGACCTCTTCAGGAAAATTGGAAACATCAAGGGAGCATTCTGAGCAAAGATGGGCACAATACAGGATAGAAATGGTAGAGTCCTAGCAGATGCTGAAGAGGTAAGGAAGAGATGAAAAGAAAACATGAAAGAACTGCACGAAAAAGATCTTAAGGAACCGGATTACTATGATGGAGTGATTAGGCACCCAGAGCCAGACATTCTGGAGTGCGAAGTCAAATGGGCCTTAAGAGGCACTACTGTTAATAAAGCTAGTGGATGTGATGAAATTCCAGCAGAATTATTCAAATCCCTACAGGATGATGCCATCAAGGTTTTGCATTCGTTATGTCAGCAAATCTGGAAGACACAACAACGGCCACAGGACTAGAAGTGTTAGTCACTCAGTCATATCCAACTCTTTGCGACTCCACGAACTGTAGTCTGCCAGACTCCTCTGTTCCTGGGATTCTCCAGGAAAGAATACTGGAGTGGATTGCCATTTCCTTCTCCAGAGATCTTCCCAACCCAGGGGTCGAACCTGGGTCTCCTGCATTGCAGGCCGATCCTTTATCATCTGAGGTACAGGGAAGATCCACCCTTCCCTGGTGGACTAAAAAAGGTCAGTCCTCATTCCAATTCCCAAGAAGGGTAGTACCAAAGAATGTGCTAACCATTGGACAACTGCATTCATCTGCCATGCTAGTAAGGTCATGCTTAAAATCTTGCATGCTAGCCTTCAGCATTATGTGAACCAAGAACCTCCAGATTTCCAAGCTGGGTCTAGAAAAGGAAGATGAACTAGAGATCAAATTGCCAACATTTGCTGGATTATAGAGGAAACAAGGAATTTCAGAAAAATATATTTATATATATATATATATATATATACACAATACATTATATATTACATATAGTGATGACTTCCAAATTTGTATCTACTTTCCTTTTTTAAGGCTTAGTCTCAGATCAACAATGTCCAAAAGTATCTCAAACTTCATATATCAAAAACTAACTTCTCAGTTGGACTTGTTTCTCCTTATATATTCTAAGAGTCTTCCCACCACGTCCCTGAGCCAACAAACTGAAAAACCTGGGAGGTGTTCTGAACTCATGCTATTCCCTCAAAGAGGTTCCATACTTGAATATACATCCCTGAAGATGTATCATTATCCTACTTGACTCCCAAGGCCTGATAAACTGAAACTATATTTTCAAACTTTTCACTCTGTTCATTCCTTATAACCACAATTTTAGCCCAGGTGCTTTATCTCATCTGCACTTATTGATAGACTGTTCACTGGAGAGTATTACTACTCTAAGTCCATCCTACATATAAATGAAACATATAAAACTATCAAATAAAACATATAAAATTGGCCTTGAGTGTCACCTGCTTGAAGTCCTCCAACAGTCTCCTCCTTTGCTAGGGAATAGCCCAAGCTGCTATGAATATTCTATTTGTTGTTGTTGCTTAACAGAGTCAGACACGACTGAAGTGACTTAGCAGCAGTCACTAAGTTGTATCCAACTCTTTGCGACTCCATACACCGTAGCCCACAGGCTTCTCTGTTTATGGGATTACCCAGGCAAGAATACTGCAGTGGGCTACCATTCCTTCTCCAGGGAATCTTTCTGATCGAACCCACTTCTCCAACAATAACAAGTGGATTCTTTACCGCTGAGCCACCAGGGAAGCCCAAATGAATACTCTACAGAGACAATGATTCCTAGGACAAGCCTCCTCCCTCCCCCAACCTCATCACACACCACTTCCTTGAAAATGGACAGTCATACATAATTGCTTGTAATTTCTCCATGAGCAACAATGATTAGGACCTATACAATTCATGCATCACACCACCTTCTTGAATTAATAACCATCCCTCTTCCTTATCCTATTTTTGCTCATGTTTCAA
The DNA here is from genome assembly GCF_042477335.2 of Ovis canadensis. Lineage (NCBI taxonomy): Eukaryota > Metazoa > Chordata > Mammalia > Artiodactyla > Bovidae > Ovis > Ovis canadensis. Next base: position 185,868,794 of record NC_091246.1, on the reverse strand, counting down.
GTCTCAGGTCAAAGGTCATCTTTTCTGGGAAGTCTTCTTTTACTCCCTTCCACTACCACACTGAAGGATGAGCTGAGCAAAACTCTTACAAGATGCCTGTAGCATTCACTGCACACTCTGTTACCTTCACCAAACCACTGTGTGCTTGTCTGTCTCTGCCTTTATTTCACTTTAGGCTCTAAGAGCCCTATCATCTTCTTCAAATACATGAATTTAGTGATGAGTACAGTTCCTGGTGTATAAGGTTCATCTGTGTGTATCTGGTACCCCAAGCATATAAAGAGCACTCTATTTTCTCCACATAGAAAAATATCCATGTAAAACCAAGTTTACAAGCAAAAAGAACTAAGACCAGGAATGAAGAAGATAATAAAAACAACAGAATTACTGAGTAGTAAGAGAGAGAGAATAGAGGAAGAAATAAAAGAAACTTTCTCCTTATTTGCCAAAGAGTTAAAAGGAATTAAGTTAATATAATAGACTTTTGGGAAATTCAACCAATTAAAGAATTCTGTGAAATTCATAACTAATACAATAATATGGGGTACATTTATTGTGAGGTAAAGGTGGTGGGGAGTTGCTCCATTATACTGTAATCAGCTTTATTCTTGAAAATAATTTTAATATTTTTCACCAGAGAAGACTCAATTCCTGGAGAACTCCAATTCCTGGAGAATTCCTATAATGAACATACTTGCATTACAATCTATACTAATAGGTTTATAATTACAGTAATTACCTCTAAATATGGTGACCTGCATATGTAATATTGTCTGGATTATATCTTCTTGTTAAAATAGCTTCCTGGAGTTTCTGCTACACTGAATTAGAGTCACATCCATCTATGCCCAATTAGATAACATTAAATAGCTATATTTATGTCATTTTCTTCTTGGTTTGTTAATCATAACTCTAAAATATTCCATGCATTCTTAATGTAATTTTCTTCAGAAATTAAAAAAAATTTGAAGCTTAGTATAAATTGACATAAATTTAAAATATTTCTCACTAAAAACATGACTTTTACATACTTTTTTTATTTTTGAAACTCTCCATCATTTTTTAGGACTCTAGCAATAATTATTCTGCAAAATGAATTTCGTAAAATGGTGAGTTAATATTTCATGAGTTCTTTTTTAGTTCAGACTCTTGTAAGTCTTTAAAACTTTTGTCATTTCATTCAGTTCTCTGGTGAAATGTTCTACATTTATGTTAATGAGTGCTAAAAAATTTAAATTCTTGGCTTTAACTTCTCACTCATTAATAGAATGCAGTTCAGCTTCCAAAGCTTTTCAAGCAGGTCAGAAGTTCCTGCAATTCATTATATACTTATAGTCTAAAAGCTGAAAAACAAAGAAACAACAACAAATGTATCTATAAAAGCAGGCCATAGGAACAAGCCAGTTAACCTGCTGTGAGTTCTAAGCATCAGATACTTTCAAACAATGTTACAGTGTTTATACCAGTTCAGAATTCAAAAGTTATAAACAAGCTGTGATACACCTCATTGTACAATCCTGATCCGATTCTAAAAATAAAAATATCAAGCAATATTATTTTCCTCCTTTATTTCAATATTTTACTAACATACAACAAAAGACTACTATATAAAATTTAATTTTTCTCGAGCAATGGTGGAACTTAGCAATAAAGCATTTTTTAAGGTTTTCAAAATTATCTTTGACTTCATATTGTGCATTATTAAATACTGTTATTCATTTTCCTTAACTCTATTTTGTAGAAAATATATTACTTAGGATAATAGCTTCCGCTAGATTATTCTCTTTCATTGTAACTACTTCAGGCAACTCGATGTCACCTGTTGCAAAGACCCAACATTGGCCTGAGCCATTAATTACAGCTGGGTTGTCTTTGTCTAGAGTAGCTCTCCCACATACTACTTCTGTAAGTTGTGATAAATGGGAGCATCCATGGAGGGCAACCTCCAAAGAGAATGTTACTGTTGTCAAGTTCCTGCCGCCATCATCTTATAAAGTTCAAGAAATGCAAGAACTTTACACACATCACCCACAGATGTTCACAGTTTTCTCTTTCTCCTTATTTTTGTAGTATCTTCTTCTATTCTAGCCAGTGCAACCCAGCCTAGTCAGCTAAGCTGCACAGTTAATTCTTAGCAGGAAGCACAAGAATTCCTCCTGATATACCAAGTTATGGCAAAATAATGATGACGATGGTAGTAATAATAACCATAATAATAATAAAAGCCAAAGACCATCATTCTGATGATTGGACATGAGTTTAAAGTACTGCTTCCTTTTTCACTCTTTTTTTTTTAAGGGTTTTTTTTTGTTTGTTTGTTTGTTTCTTATTTTTGATGTGGACCATTTTTTTTTTGTCTTTGTTAAATCTATTACAATATTCTTCTGTTTCATCTTTTGGTTTTCTGGCCACCAGATATTTGCAGTCTTAGTTCCCCAATTAGGGATTGAACCTGCACCCCTTATATTGGAAGGTGAAGTCTTAACCACTAGACCACCAGGGAAGTCCCCTTTTTGATTCTTGACATTCCTCAGGAATAGTGGTCCTGCCCTTGGGGCCACCATTCTTACTATTAGGTTTTATAGACTCTTTCAATTGCTTATTCAGAAAGTCATTTGAGTTGCCTATTCCCTCCCCCTAAAATCCCAAGATATTGATTGGATTTGAAATTCAAACTAATGTAATTAACTCACCTGTCAGTTTAGCTTGTGTTCTTGGTCACCTGGTCACACAGAAAGTTTCCAACACAATCCCCTCCAAGCCCCATACCCTCTGGGATTATGTTTCTCCCAGGCTTTTTTCTTCCAAGTTTCTTTTACACTCTTTTAATCTTTGGAGTTTCTAAGCTTTTGGAGTTCTTGTCCTTCTGCTGTACCTCATCTCACTCTGCACTTTTCCTGTGAGATTATATAACAAAAGGCTAAATGTTCATCACTTCTGTCAAAACAAGTTCACCAAGGCTTCACCAGCCCTAGTACCCTTAAAGTGATCCACAAATTGGGAGTTATGATCAATACTAACCAGCTTAATAAAGATTACCTCTTCTTCTAAATGCCAAACTTCTTTCTCTTCAAATCATTTCTGCCACAAATGCAAATTTCACAACAATTTTTTTGAAACTTTCTCATTAATGATTCAAAATTAACAAATCCCAGTCTCTGCCCTTAAGAGATGTGGCTATTTGGAGAGAGACCAGTAAACAGGTAAATACAAAATAGGATGGAGTAAAAGATTCTAAAAGATTGTAGCTGGAGAGCACTTAGCTGAAACCAATCAGATAGAATGCTTAAAATGCCACACATAGCTTTATTCCTGAGGACCGCAAGTCAGAGTCAACATTAAAGGGTAGCAAATCAAAGTAAAAAGAGTTTTTGAGGTGAAACTTTGAAGAGCAAATCTCTACAGATATTCAGGGATACTTAGTAATTTCCTATTTGTGCTCGATCTTCATCTCCATCATTCCCATGGGCACCTCACTGCAATAATCATCAGTAGCATCATTGTGTCTACATAAAATTCCACTAGAAGGTTGACTTTGTAAGTTTAGGAATAGTATAATGCTTGACATATAATAAATACTCAATAAATGTTTATTTAACTAAAAAGAATAGGACTTTTTTCATAGAGTTTGGAGTATAAACGGAAGTACCCATCCCTAGGAAATAAAAAAATCTTTATGTGCCATTTTGGGGTACCAAAACATTTTATTACAGCAGTGGATAATATTATTCTATGTTCTTGTCTGCTCTGAGTAAGAAAGAGTTGCTTAAAATGTGGTCAGAGCTACTTTTGCACAACTTAGGTCATTGTGCCAAGAGAAATCTCCAAGCAACTTATTACTTTTCCTTCACTGGGTGTGTGTGCATGTGTGTGTGTGTGCATGTGCACACATGTGTGCAAATTTTCACATTTTCCTTCACTGGGTGTGTGTGTGCACACACAATTTTTCACATTCCGAAAAGGACTCTTGGCAGCCTGTGATCCCTGTGGTGTAAGCCACACTACTCTTCTCAGGTGGTAAGTTTACTACTAGGACGCACTTGGTTTCTACATTCCCATCTCCCCTAAAAGTGAGGGAAGATGCAAATAGGAAGCAGTATTCCAAGTAGAACAGGTAGTGTGGAGGAGTGGAGAGCACAGAAAAACAACTTTCCATCACTCAGATTACATAAGGGTCTTCTGAGATGGCCTTCCCACCTTCTCCATTAGTTAAATAGCTCTCGCTTGATCCATGGGTAAATAAAGGAGAAAGGAGCCATGTGTAGGGACGCACACCATGGAGAGGGGTATCTGCGCTAGCACTGAAGCCCATTTCTAGGCAATACCACGGAGAACAGGATAATTTTCATGTACTGTTAAGGTCTAAGGAGTGACAGGAATAATTTTTAAGAATATTTTACAAAGAATGATATTCCTGAGAACCCAAAAGATTTTGTTCCTGGATCATTTTCCCCCATCTGAAAAAGCTCACTTCGTGTGAAATCTTTGGAATTCCATCGATTCCAGGTTAGCTGCTGCTTCTAGCATGAAATGTAACCAGATGAAATATTTCACAGTGGCAGAATTCATTGAAGTAATTATATGTCAGAATTAAAGTATCCTTGCAGCCATAACAACCAACTTCTATGTATAATGTCGTCCCATCCTTTAAAATGTACACCTTCTCATAGATACATATTTTACTTTTTGGCAACAAATTATTACAGATGGTCATAATTTCTCTGAAGTTAAAAGTTTACTTAGAACATATGATATTTTCAATGAAATAGTACATTAAATTTATTTCCAAATAAATATATTTCTTGACTATACCTCGATATATGTGATTACTTTATATATAATTCTATGTTTAAGTGAAAATAATTAATTCTCGTCTTTTTAAGCATCACTGCATCTGAAGGATTATTTTCTATTAACTACAACTTGCCTCCACATTCTAAAGAGGCTCACATGTATAGACTATGACCAAATATAGCATTGACGACATGATATCACTTTTTAAAAAATTTTCATTGACACTGACCCTAAGGTCCGTCTAGTCAAGGCTATGGTTTTTCCAGTGGTCATGTATGGATGTGAGAGTTGGACTGTGAAGAAGGCTGAGCGCAGAAGAATTGATGCTTTTGAACTGTGGTGTGGGAGAAGACTCTTGAGCGTCCCTTGGACTGCAAGGAGATCCAACCAGTCCATTCTGAAGGAGATCAGCCCTGGGATTTCTTTGGAAGGAATGATGCTGAGGCTGAAACTCCAGTACTTTGGTCACCTCATGTGAAGAGTTGACTCATTGGAAAAGACTGTGATGCTTGGAGGGATTTGGGGCAGGAGAAGAAGGGGACGACAGAGAATGAGATGGCTGGGTGGCATCACTGTCTCAATGGATGTGAGTCTGAGTGAATTCCGGGAGTTGGTGATGGACAGGGAGGCCTGGCGTGCTGCGATTCATCGGGTCGCAAGGAGTCGGACACGACTGAGCAACTGAACTGAACTGATTGACACTGAAGATTCTCTTCAAATTCCTAGTCTGATCTGCAACCCTTAAATATTAAGTGGTATTATGAATTTTTTTTAAATTGAACTACAATCAACTTACATTAGAGTCAAGTGTACATTAGTGATTTGATATTTTCATACATTACAAAATGATCAGCATGGTAAAGCTGATTACCAAAAGTGACCATAAAAATGGAGAAGGAAATGGCAACCCACTTCAGTATCCTTGCCTGGAGAATCCATGGACAGAGAAGCCTGGAGGGCTACTGTCCACAGGGTCGCAAGAGTTGGACATGACTTAGTGACTAAACTGTCACCACCACCATACACAAACACTGCAAACAACTGAGCCAAAAGATGGGCAGAAGACCCAAATAGACATTTCTCCAAAGAAGATGTACAAATGGACAAGGGGCACATGAAAAAATGTTCAACAATGCCAATTATTGAAGAAATGCAAATCAAAACTGCAATGAGATGTCACCTCACACCAGTCAAACTGGCCATCATTAAAAAAATCCACAAACAATATATTCTGGAGAGGATGTGGAGAGAAGGGAACCCTCCTATACTGTCAGTGGCAATGTAAATTGGTGCAGTCATTATGGAGAACAGTATGGAGGTGCCTTAAAAAACTAAAAATTGAGCTATCACAGGATCCTGCCATCCCATTCCTGGGCGTATATCCAGAGAAAAACACACTGTGAAAGAATACATGCACCCCAATGTTCACTGCAGCACTGTTTAGCCAAGATACAGAAGCAACCTATAAGTCCATCAACAGAGAAACGGGTAATGGAGAGGTGGTACCCATGTGCAATGTGATATTACTCAGCCACTAAAGAGACTGCAATAATGTCATTTGCAGCTACACGGATGAACCCAGAGACAGTCACACTCGATGAAGTAAACCAGACAGAGAAAGGAATATCATATGATACTGATAATAAAGGGAATCTAAAAGGAAATGCTATAAGTGAACTGACTTACAAAACAGAAACAGACCCACAGATTTAGAGAAGGAAATTATGATAACCAGGGGAGAAAAGTAAGGGGAAGGTATAGTTAGGGAGTTTGGATGGACAGTTACACAGTGCTACATTAAAATAGACAACCAACAAGGACCTGCTGTGTAGCACAGGAAACTCTGTTCAACATAATGTAACAATCTAAATGGGAAAAGAACTTGAAAAAGAATAAATGTATATGCATAACTGAATCCCTTTGCTGAACACCTGAAACTATTGCAACACTGTTAATCAACTATACTACTACATAAAACATAAAGTTTAAAAAAAGGCACAACTAAAATACAGTATGTCTCTGACTATTTTCCCCACATTTTACATTTCATACCCATGACTCATTTATTTTCCTACTGGAAAGTTTTACCTCCTTATTCCCCTCACCTGTTCCCATCCCAACCACCAGTTTGTTCTCTGTATTTCATGGGATCACTTTCATTCTTACAATATTTTTCACCATTTAAACACCTTTAAATTCTTCACATGCTCTATAGTGTTTATGCTCAGATATAGTTCTGTTTTTACCAATATTATTTGAGTCTGTGGTAGTTTTGAGATGCTTGCAAATTCTTTACACATCTCTAATAAAGTATTTTTCCCTTTTTGTTATTTGGGTTGACCCTATATCTTGCTTTAACCAATACAAAGTGGCAGAAGAGAAGCTCTATAACTTCCAAGGTTGATTATTAAGAGATCTGCAATTTCTGCCTTCACTGCTTGAAATGTTCCCTTTTGGAAGACAACTAAATGGCACAAAGGACAAGCTATCTGTGTGGTGAAAGACAAAGGCCATGTGAACACGTCCCAAGATACCAGCCCCACGAGTGACACTTCTTGGCCCTTTCACCTAGCCTAGCTCCTAGTAGAGTTAGTGACACTGCAGGGAACTGGAGAGCTGTCACCCATTTCTGCAAGGATAAACAAACAACAAAATTATGAGCAATAAAGGAGTTGTTATTTTAAGCCACCAAGTGATTGAGCAATGGGTTATGGGAAAAAATAAAAATAAATAACAGAATCTGCCTAAGACAACTTCAGAATAATTCCAGTTTTTGAGGCAAGAATACTGAAGTGGTTTGCCATTCCCTTCTCCAGTGGACCACGTATTGTCAGAACTCTTCACCATGACCCATCCATTTTGGGTGGCCCTGCAAGGTATGACTCATAGCTGCACTGAGTTACACGAGGCTGTGATCCATGAGATCATTTTTGTCAGACTTCTGTGAATATGATTTTAATCCTGGAAGCCATAGGACTGTACTTCTTGATTCTTCTGTTTGCCCTCTGATGGATGAGGACAAGAGGGTTGTGCAAGCTTCCTGATGGGAGGGACTGACTGTGGGGAAAACTGAGTCTTGCCCTGGAGGGCAGAGTTATGCTCAGTCAGTTTATTTCAGTTGCTCAGTCATGTCTGACTCTTTGCGACCCCATGGTCTGAAGCACGCAGGGCTTCCCTGTCCATGACCAACTGCCAGAGCCTACTCAAATTCATATCCACTGAATCAGTGATGCCTTCCAACCATCTCATCCTCTGTCGTTCCCTTCTCCTCCTGCCTTCAATCTTTCCCAGCATCATGGTCTTTTCTAGTGAGTCACTTCTTCGCATCAGGTGGCCAAAGTATTGGAGCTTCAGCTTCAGCATCAGTCCTTCCAATGAATATTCATGACTGATTTCCTTTAGGATGGACTGGTTGGATCTCCTTGCAGTCCAAGGGACTCTCAAGAGTCTTCTCCAACATCACAGCTTCAGCGCTCAGCTTTCTTTATAGTCCAACTATCACATCCATACATAACTACTGAAAAATACAACTCTGACTAGGTGGACCTTTGTTGGCAAAGTAATGTCTCTACTTTTTAATATCCTATCTAGGTTGGTCATAGCTTTTCTTCCAAGGAGTGAGCATCTTTTAATTTCATGGCTGCAGTCACCATCTGCAGTTATTTTGGAGGCCAAAAAAAAAAAAAACCAAAGTGTATCACTCTTTCCCCTGGAAACAATCTATTTGCCATGAAGTGATGGATCAGATGCCATGATCTTTGTTTTCCGAATGTTGAATTTTAAGCCAACTTTTTCACTCTCCTCTTTCACTTTTCATCAAGAGGCTCTTTAGTCATTCTTCACTTTCTTCCATAATGGTGGTGTCATCTGCATATCTGAGGATACTGATATTTCTCCCAGCAGTCTATGTTCCAGCTTGTGCTTCATCCAGTCCAGCATTTTTCATGATGTACACTCTACATATAAGTTAAACAAGCAGGGTGACAATATACAGCCTTGACACATTCCTTTAGCAATTTGGAACTGGTCTGTTGTTCCATGTCCAGTTCTAACTGTGGCTTCTTGACCTGCATACATATTTCTTAGGAGGCAGGTCAGGTGACCTGGTGTTGCCATCTCTTGAAGAATTTTCCACAGTTTGCTGTGATCCACACAGTCAAAGGCTTTGGCATAGTCAATACAGCAGAAGTAGATGTTTTACTGGAACTATCTTGCTTTTTCAATGATCTGATGGATGTTGGCAATTTGAACTCTTGTTCTTCTGCCTTTTCTAAATCCAGTCTGAACATCTGGAAGTTCATGGTCCATGTACTGTTGAAGCCTGGCTTGGAGAATTTTGAGCATTACTTTACTAGCATGTGAAATGAATGAAACTCTGTGGTAGTTTGGACGTTCTTTGGCATTGCCTTTCTTTGGGATTGGGATGAAAACTGACCTTTTCCAGTCCTGTGGCCACTGCTGAGGTTTCCAAATTTGCTGGCATATTGAATGCAGCATTACCACAGCATCATCTTTTAGCATTTGAAATAGCTCAACTGGAATTCAATTACCTCCACTAGCTTTGTTTGTAGCGATGCTTCCTAAGGCCAACTTGACTTCACATTCCAAGATGTCTGGCTCTAGGTGAGTGATCACACCATCGTGGTTATCTGGGTCCTGAGAATCTTTTTTGTATAGTTCTTCTGTGTATTCTCAGTATATGCTCAGTAAAGCTTTAAACCTATTCTCTGCTAATGGGTTGGGCTGTGTTCCCTCCCTGTTAGTTGTCCGGCCTGAAGCAGCTACCAGATTAGTACCATAATTCACCAGACTGTCCTTTGTGACTTGAAGAAATTACAGTTACTCATTTCAAGTATTTTGCAACAAAATGCTTATCCAAAAATTATTTTTCAGGGTCCAAGATAAAAAGAACAGATGTGTCTCAAAGGTCTTGATGTAAAGCAGTTTCATGTTAGAAAACAGCATTGAAATGTTCTGTATTCACAAATCAAAACAAAGATGAGATGTTTCCATTACTTATCTGTGCCTGCACACACATACACTCAAAACTATAGTGACATTCTCTACCAGAACTACATTGTGTGCTGTGTGTCTTTGGTCGCTCAGTTGTGTCTGACTCTTGAGACCCAGTAGACTGTAGCTTGCCAGGCTTCTCTCTCCATGGGATTTTCCAGGCAAGAATACTGGAGTGGGTTGCCATAAAGTGATAGACTGTTATCTACTTCTGTTTTACTTCCTGTCTCTTTAGTTTAAAAAGAATGAAAAGAAGGAAGGAAAAAAGAGAAAAAGAAGAAGCAGGAAGGTAGGTTGTTTTAAGGAAGAATGCCTGAGGTTACCCTCAGTGCTTCCAAAGTAAACACTTAATTCCCATGCGGCTCAGTGGTAAAGAATATACCTATCAATACAGGAGATGAGGGTCAAGAAGACCTTCTGGAGGAGGAAACAACAACCCACTCCAGAATTCTTGTCTGGAAAATTCCATGGACAGAGGAACCTGGTGGACTAGAATCCATGGTGTGCACAGAGTCAGACACAACTGAGCATGCATGCATGCACTGAAAGAATAGGCAGAAACAGTCCCCCATTCAGAACAGCTTTTTTTTTTTTAGCATAATCCTGGATGTCTAGATGTATATATACATATGAATTTCTATTGATAGGATGATAAAGTTAGATTTTGCCAGGAGTAAACCTTAAAATTCATCTATGAGGTTATGTCCTGAGACTCTATTGGTTGTTAGGTATACAGAGGGTTTGGTGTGTCACCTAACACACTAATATCCTGGGATTAAAAGACTCCTGATACACTGCTCTGTCTCACTGTACTTATATTATCTGATCTAAGATTGGGGTTCCCTTGTGGCTCACCTGGTAAAGAATCCACCTGCAATTCAGGAGACCTGGATTCAATCCCTGGGATGGGAAGATCCCCTGGAGAAGAGAAAGGCTATCACCCTAATATCAAAACCAGACAAAGATGCCACAAAAAAAAAACCTATAGGCCAATATCATTGCTGAACATAGATGCAAAAATCCTTAACAAAATTCTAGCAAACAGAATCCTACAGTATATTAAAAACATCATACATCATGACCAAGTGGGCTTTATCCCACGGATACTAGCATTCTTCAGTATCTGCAAATCAATCAATGTGATACACCACATTAACAAATTGAAAGATAAAAATCATATGGTTATCTCAATAGATGCAGAGAAAGCCTTTGACAAAATCCAACATCCATTTATGATAAAAAAAAAAACCCTCCAGAAAGCAGGTATAGAAGGAACATACCTCAATATAATAAAAGCCATATATGATAAACCTACAGCAAACATTATCTTTAATGGTAAAAAACTGTTCCTGTCCATAAAGTCAGGAACAAGAAAAGGATGTCCACTCTCACCACTACTATTCAACATGCTTTTGAAAGTTTTAGCCAGAGTAACCAAAGAAGAAAAAGAAATAAAAGAAATACAGATTGGAAAAGAAGTAAAACTCTCACGGTTTGCAGATGACATAATCCTTACATAGAAAACCCTAAAGAATCCACCAGAAAATTCCTAGAGCTAAACAATGAATATAGTAAAGTTGCAGGATATAAAATTAACATACAGAAACCCCTTGCATTCCTATACACTAACAAAGAGAAAACAGAAGAGAAACTAAAGAAACAATTTCATTCACCATTGCAATGAAAAGAATAAAATACTTAGGAATATTTCTAGTTAAAGAAACAAAAGACCTATATATCAGTTCAGTTCAGTCGCTCAGTTGTGTCCAACTCTTGCGACCCCATGAATCGCAGCACGCCAGGCCTCCCTGTCCATCACCAACTCCCGGAGTGCACTCAGACTCAGGTCCAACGAGTCAGTGATGCCATCCAGCCATCTCATCCTCTGTCGTCCCATTCTCCTCCTGCCCCCAATCCCTCCCAGCATCAGAGTCTTTTCCAATGAGTCAACTCTTCGCATGAGGTGGCCAGAGTACTGGAGTTTCAGCTTTAGCGTCATTCCTTCCAAAGAAATCCCAGGGCTGATCTCCTTCAGAATGGACTGGTTGGATCTCCTTGCAGTCCAAGGGACTCTCAGGAGTCTTCTCCAACACCACAGTTAAAAAGCATCAATTCTTCAGCACTTAGTTTTCTTCACAGTCCAAATCTCACATCCATACATGACCAATGGAAAAACCATAGCCTTGACTAGACGGACCTTAGTTGGCAAAGTAGTATCTCTGCTTTCCAATATGCTATCTAGGTTAGTCATAACTTTTCTTCCAAGGAGTAAGCGTCTTTTAATTTCACGGCTGCAATCACCATCTGCAGTGATTTTGGAGCTCCAAAAAATAAAGTCTGACACTGTTTCCACTGTTTCCCCGTCTATTTCCCATGAAGTGATGGGACCAGATGCCATGATCTTCATTCTCTGAATGTTGAGCTTTAAGCAACTTTTTCACTCTCCACTTTCACTTTCATCAAGAGGCTTTTTAGTTCCTCTTCACTTTCTGCCATAAGGGTGGTGTCATCTGCATATCTGAGGTTATTGATATTTCTTCTGGCAATTTTGATTCCAGCTTGAGCTTCTTTCAGTCCAGCGTTTCCCATGATGTACTCTGCATGGAAGTTAAAGAAGCAGGGTGACAATACACAGCCTTGACATACTCCTTTTCCAATTTGGAAACAGTCTGTTGTTCATGTCCAGTTCTAACTGTTGCTTCCTGGCCTGCATATAGGTTTCTCTAGAGGCAGGTCAGGTGGTCTGGTATTCCCATCTCTTTCAGAATTTTCCATAGTTTGTTGTGATCCACACAGTCAAAGGCTTTGGCATAGTCAATAAAGCAGAAATAGATGTTTTTTTCTGGAACTCTCTTGCTTTTTCAATGATCCAGCGGCTATTGGCAATTTGATCTCTGGTTCCTCTGAATTTTCTAAAACTAGCTTGAACATCAGGAAGTTCCCGGTTCATGTATTGCTGAAGCCTGGCTTGGAGAATTTTGCGCATTACTTTACTAGCGTGTGAGATGAGTGCAATTGTGCGGTACAATTGTGTGTGCATTCTTTGGCATTGCCTTTCTTTGGGATTGGAATGAAAACTGACCTTTTCCAGTCCTGTGGCCACTGCCAAGTATTCCAACTTTGCTGGCATATTGAGTGTAGCACTTTCACAGCATCATCTTTCAGGATTTGAAACAGCTCAACTGGAATTCCATCACTTCCACTAGCTTTGTTCGCAGTGATGCTTTCTAAGGCCCACTTGACTTCGCATTCCAAGATGTCTGGCTCTAGGTGAGTGATCACATCATCATGATTATCTTGGTCTTGAAGATCTTTTTTGTATAGTTCTTCTGTGTATTCTTGCCACCTCATCTTAATATCTTCTGCTTCTGTTAGAGCCATACCATTTCTGTCCTTTATCAAGCTCATCTTTGCATGAAGTGTTCCCTTGGTATCTCTAATTTTCTAGAAGAGATCTCTAGTCTTTCCATTCTTTTGTTTTCCTCTATTTGTTTGCATTGATCACTGAGGAAGGCTTTCTTGTCTCTCCTTGCTATTCTTTGGAACTCTGCATTCAGATGCTTATATCTTTCCTTTTCTCCTTTGCTTTTCACTTCTCTTCTTTTCACAGCTATTTGTAAGGCCTCCTCAGACAGCCATTTTGAGTTTTTGCATTTCTTTTCCACGGGGATGGTCTTGATCTCTGTCTTCTGTACAGTGTCACAAACCTCAGTCCATACTTCATCAGGCACTCTATATATCAGATCTAGTCCCTTAAACTATTTCTCATTTCCACTGTATAATCATAAGGGAGTTGATGATTTTTTATGATTTTATGATTTTGCTAACAGCACACAGGAGGCTGTGACCTGCGTACATAACGCGGCCAAGAGGAGCTGCCCCAGTCTGAGGTCAGGAGCGGCAGCGGAGAGGAGCTACCCCATGCCCGAGGCCAGGGAAAGTGGTCGGGAGGAGCAACTCCATGTCCAAGGAACAGTGGCCGTGTGGGTGCAGGAGGGCCTAGAGGAGCTATTCCATGTTCAAGGTCAGTAGAGGCGGCAGTGAGCAGATACCCCTCATCTGAGGTAAAGAGCAGCAGCTGTGCTTTGCTGGAGCAGCCATGAAGAGATACCCCATGCCCAAGGTAAGAGAAACCCAAGTAAGATGGTAGGTGTTGCCAGAGGGCATCAGAGGGCAGACACACTGAAACCATAATCATAGAAAACTAGTAATCTAATCACACTAGGACCACAGCCTTGTCTAACTCAATGAAACTAAGCCATGCCCTGTGGGGCCACCCAAGATGGGCAGGTCATTTTGTGGAGAGGTCTGACAGAATGTGGCCCACTGGAAAAGGGAATGGCAAACCACTTCAGTATTCTTGCCTTGAGAACCCCATGAACAGTATGGAAAGGCAAAATGATAGGATACTGAAAGAGGAACCCCCCAGGTCAGTAGGTGCCCAATATGCTACTGGAGATCAGAGGAGAAATGACTCCAGAAAGAATGAAGGGATGGAGCCAAAGCAAAAACAATACCCAGTTGTAGATGTGGCTGGTGATAGAAGCAAGGTCCAATGCTGTAAGGAGCAATATTGCATAGGAACCTGGAATGGCAGGTCCATGAATCAAGACAAATTGGAAGTGGTCAAACAAGAGATTGCAAGAGTGAACGTGGATATTTTAGGAATCAGCAAACTAAAATGGACTGGAATGGGTGAATTTAACTCAGATGACCATTATATCTACTACTGCAGACAGGAATCCCTTAGAAGAATTGGAATAGCCATCATGGTAAACAAAAGAGTCCGAAATGAAATATTTGGATGCAATTTCAAAAACGACAGAATGATCTCTGTTCATTTCCAAGGCAAACCATTCAATATCATAGTAATCCAAGTCTATGCCCCAACCAAAAACACTGAAGAAGCTGAAGCTGAATGGTTCTATGAAGACCTATAAGACCTTTAAAACTAACACCCAAAAAAGATGTCCTTTTCATTATAGGGGACTGGAATGCCAAAGTAGGAAGTCAAGAAACACCTGGAGTAACAGGCAAATTTGGCCTTGGAATGCAGAATGAATCAGGGCAAAGACTAATAGCGTTTTGCCAAGAAAATGCACTGGTCATAGCAAACACCCTCTTCCAACAACACAAGAGAAGACTCTACATATGGACATCACCAGATGGTCAACACCGAAATCAGATTGATTATATTCTTTGCAGCCAAAGATGGAGAAGCTCTATACAGTCAACAAAAACAAGACCAGGAGCTGACTGTGGCTCAGATCATCAACTCCTTATTGCCAAATTCACTCTTAAATTGAAGAAAGTAGGGAAAACCACTAGACCATTCAGGTATGAACTAATGACACCACCCTTATGCAGCAAGTGAAGAGGAACTAAAAAGCCTCTTGATGAAAGTGAAAGTGGAGAGTGAAAAAGTTGGCTTAAAGCTCAACATTCAGAAAACGAACATCATGGCATCTGGTCCCATCACTTCATGGCAAATAGATGGGGAAACAGTGGAAACAGTGTCAGACTTTATTTTTGGGGGGCTCCAAAATCACTGTAGATGCTAACTGCAGCCATGAAATTAAAAGACGCTTACTCCTTAGAAGAAAAGTTATGACCAACCTAGATAGCATATTCAAAGGCAGAGACATTACTTTGCCGACTAAGTTCCATCTAGTGTAGGCTATGATTTTTCCTGTGGTCATGTATGAATGTGAGAGTTGGACTGTGAAGAAGACTGAGTGCCGAAGAATTGATGCTTTTGAACTGTGGTGTGGGAGAAGACTCCTGAGAGTCCCTTGGACTGTAAAGAGATCCAACCAGTCCATTCTGAAGGAGATCAGCCCTGGGATTTCTTTGGAAGGAATGATGCTGAAGCTGGAACTCCAGTACTTTGGCCACCTCATTTGAAGAGTGGACTCATTGGAAAAGACTCTGATGCTGGCAGGGATTGGGGGCAGGAGGAGAAGGGGACAACAGAGGATGAGATGGCTGGATGGCATCACTGACTCGATGGACTGAGTCTGAGTGAACTCCGGGAGTTGGTGATGGACGGGAGGCCTGGTGTGCTGCGATTCATGGGGTCACAAAGAGTTGGACACGACTGAGTGACTGAACTGAACTGAAAGATCTATGTATAGAAAACTATTAAACACTGATGAAAGAAATCAAAGATGACACAAATAGATGGAGAAATAGATGTTCATGGATCAGAAGAAGCAATATAGTGAAAAAAGTATACAACCCAAAGCAATCCATAGATTCAATGCAGTGCCTATCAAGCTACCAACAGTATTTTTAAGAGAACTAGAACAAATAAGTTCACAATTTGTATGGAAATTCAAAAAACCTTGAATAGCCAAAGCAATCTCAAGAACGAAGAATGGAAATGGAGGAATCAACCTGCCTGACTTCAGGCTCTACTACAAAGTGATAGTCATCAGGACAGTACAGTACTGGCACAAAGACAGAAATATAGATCAATGGAACAAAATAGAGAGCCCAGAGATAAATCCACACACCTAAGGACACCTTATCTTTGACAAAGGAAGCAAAAATATACAATGGAGAAAAGACAATCTCTTTAACAAATGGTGCTGGGAAAACCGGTCAACCACTTGTAAGAGAATGAAACTAGAACACTTTCTAATGCCATATACAATAAACTCAAAATGGATCAAAGATCTAAACATAAGATCAGAAACTACAGAACTCCTAGAGGAAAACATAGGCAAAACACTCTCTGACATAAATCACAGTAGGATCCTCTATGAGTAATGGAAATAAAAGCAAAAATAAACAAGTGGGACCTAATTAAACTTAAAAGCTTTTGCAAAATGAAGGAAACTATAAGCAAGGTGAAAAGACTGCCTTCAGAATGGGAGAAAATAATAGCAAATGAAGCAACTGACAAAGAATTAATCTCAAAAATATACAATAGCTCGTGCAGCTCAATTTCAGAAAAAATAAGCGACCCAATCAAAAAATGGGACAAAGAACTAAACAGACATTTCTCCAAAGAAGACATACAGAGGGCTAACAAACACACGAAAAGATGCTCAACATCACTCATTCTCAGAGAAATGCAAATCAAAACCACAATGAGGTACCATCTCACACCAGTCAGAATGCCTGCTATCAAAAAGTCTACAAACAATAAATGTTGGAGAGGGTGAGGAGAAAAAGGGAACCGTCTTACACTGTTGGTGGGAATGCAGACTAGAACAGCCACTATGGAGAAAAGTGTGGAGATTTCTCAAAAAACTGGAAATAAAACTGCCATACGAGCCAGCAATCCCACTGCTGGGCATACACACCGAGGAAACCAGAATGGAAAGAGACACGTGTACCTCAATGTTCATCGCAGCTCTGTTTACAATAGCCAGGACATGGAAGCAACCTAGATGTCCCTTGGCAGACAAATGGATAAGAAAGCTGTGGTACATATACACAATGGAGTATTACTCAGCCATTAAAAAGAATGCATTTGAGTCAGTTCTAATGAGGTGGATGAAACTGGAGCCTATTATACAGATTGAAGTAAGTCAGAAAGAAAAACACCAATCTACAGTATACTAATGTATATATATGGAATTTAGAAAGATGGTAATGATGACCCTATATGTAAGACAGCAAAAGAGACACAGATGTAAAGAACAGTCTTTTGGACTCTGTCAGAGAAGGCGAGGGTGGTATGATTTGACAGAATAGCACTGAAGCAAGTATAATATCATATGTGAAACAAATCACCAGTCCAGGTTCAACACATGAGACAGAGTGCTCAGGGCTGGTGCACTGGGATGACCTTGAGGGATGGGATGGGAAGGGAGGTGAAGGGAGGTTCAGGATGGGGAACACATGTACACCCATGGCTGATTCATGTCAATATATGGCAAAAACTACTACAATATTGTAATTAGCCTCCAATTAAAATAAATTAATTTTTTAATTAAAAATTTTTTTAAAAAGGGAAAGGCTATCCACTCCAATATTCTGACCTAAGATTTCCAGGTTAATTTGGAAAAGCAATAGACTAACTTAAGAGATGCTGAATTAAATGCACAAGAGTGTTGATTCCTCATGATAAAATCAAATGATACTGCTACCCAGTCTTTGTGTATGAAAATGTAGCAGTTAACACATTAAGATTTATTTAAAGTCATATTCACTCACTTAGTATAAAATCAGGAATTCTTCTGGTATTGCTTCATATATGTTTTCTGATTAGGTTATTTAGAGATCAAGAAAAATGAATTATAAAACCTCTATTTCCATCAATGTACCTCTTAAACTGTACCCACTTTCTCCTAATATCCCAAGCAGGACATCAAGGATTACTGCCTGTCTCAGATTCTAATAACTGCTTCCCACTTAGTAGCCTGACTTCCCAGAACCATTAGAAATGAAATGTTTTCACCTAATGTTTAAAGATTACTTGCCACCAAGTATGCTCTACCATAATTCAGGAAGTGCATTGTAAAAAATTGATTTTTCTTTAAAATTTTTTGAGAAAAGGAGTTATTTGATTTTAAATAGCTCTGTAACCTTTATGGATCTTAAAAGAAAATTTTAAAACTTTTCTTTCCCTATTGTTAAGAACAGTTTAACTAAAACATCCCCCTGTGAAAGTGACTACAGCCTTGGAGACCTGGTCTTCCTTAATGGATCAATAAAACATTTCATCACTGCTATTTTTCTTCCTGGTGTTTTTGTTAATAATTTTCAATACTACTTGGTGGAACAGAGGGGAATGTTTTGGCTGAATAGATTTTGTGGGTTTGAAATGGTTCTCACCTTCTTCACTATATAAGGTTGTAGGGACATAAGAATTTATCATTTATTTTAGTAATTTTTCCTTGAAAATTAAAAAAAGGATTCTGCAAAGGACAAGGTCTTCCATCTCTCCCTCAACTATGGTTAATCTTTCTTCTTCATTAGGAGAATAAGTTAACAGTGGCTGACAACAACATATAGCATTTTTAGGCTAAGTAAATAATTTTAGCACTTTAATGAAAATGAAGTATAGTATACTCTTAAAGAGATGCTTCCCATTTTAAAAATTAGGTTAACCCTTCCATGATATACATAAATGCAAGCATGACATATATTCATCATCACATACTGAAAGTCTCCATACCATGTAATAAAATTACAGGAAATGATATTTTCACAGTGTTGGGTCCTGTCCACAAGCAGACTTTATGCTTCACAACACCATTCATTCATCTAGTGATATAAAATCTTTCTTATCATTACAGAAAACTCATGGTACTTTTAAAATGCTATATTAAAATTTCTAAAGATTGTGTTATTTCCTTACCCTGAGTAACTCATTGAGTATAAATCTGTCTTTAATAAATGACAGTAGATGTCCCTTTCCTTTTTATCTATCCACTGGGAAATGCTCAAAAATTCCCTGCAAAGTTTTAGAATATGCAATAGTTGACACTTACTCTTAAGTCTAATGCTTGAGATGGGAAGGATGCTATTCTCTTTTTAATTTATTCAGTTCAATTCAGTCTCTCAGTCGTGTCCGACTCTTTGCAATCCCATGAATCACAGCATGCCAGGCCTCCCTGTCCATCACCAACTCCCGGAGTTCACTCAGACTCACATCCATCAAGTCAGTGATGCCATCCAGCCATCTCTTCCTCTGTCGTCCCTTTCTCCTCCTGCCTCCAATCCCTCCCAGCATCAGAGTTTTTTCCAATGAGTCAACTCTTCTCATGAGGTGGCCAAAGGATTGGAGTTTCAGCTTTAGCATCATTCCCTCCAGAGAAATCCCAGGGCTGATCTCCTTCAGAATGGACTGGTTGGATCTCCTTGCAGGCCAAGGGACTCTCAAGAGTCTCCTCCAACACCACAGTTCAAAAGCATCAATTCTTCGGCGCTCAGCCTTCCTCACAGTCCAACACTCACATCTATACATGACCACAGGAAAAATCATAGCCTTGACTAGACAGACCTTTGTGGGCAAAGTAATATCTCTGCTTTTCAATATGCTATCTAGGTTAGTCATAACTTTTCTTCCAAGGAATAAGCGTCTTAATTTCATGGCTGCAGTCACCATCTGCACTAATTTTGGAGCTCCATAAAATGAAGTCTGACACTGTTTCCTCTGTTTCCCCATCTATTTCCCATGAAAAATCTAATTAACATATATAGAAAAAGGTTACAAAGATAAAAATATATACATACATAGATGTACACAGCAGTGAAGTGAATGTCAACAAATTGTGTACCTTAATTCCAGTTTTACAAATGAGAAGCTGAGGTTCAGAGAGGTTAAGATTCCCAAGGTATTACAGCTAGTAAGTAGAGAAAATATCTTTTTGGTCACATACAGTCAGACACGTCCTAATAACCATCAACTGCTTTCCTTTATTAAATTGAGGTTAAATGATTTATTAAATATTTAAATAATATTAAGCTTCAGACAGTAACGAATCTGCCTGCAATACAGGATACTCAGGTTCAATTCCTCGGTCAGGAGGATCTCCTGGAGGAGGGCATGGCAACCCACTCCAGTGTTTTTGCCTGGAGAATCCATGGACAGAGGAGCCTGGCAGGCTACAGTCCATGGGGCCACAAAAGAGTCAGACATGACTAAGAGACTAACATTCTCACAAGTGATCTAAGTGATGGTAAATGACTTACTATGTGTGGCTGATTAGAAAAGCATACTGGCTATTTGCCTTTAGAGTCTATGCTACTGTGTGGTCCACTAGACAATTTCTCAGGTGTTTAGTGGGAATGTACTATATTTCAGGCAACGTCCCAAGAGCACAGTTCTTCTACATGCATGCAAGAGCACAAGCACACACATACACCAAAACTGGCTATCGGTGTAGTGGACACAAAGAGCTCTAATTCATACTGAATAAAAGAGTAAATATGTTACAGAAGTCAACTGTTAACCTATTTTAATAATATCCAGATATTTACCCAAACAATTAAAATATCACACATTTTAAATCAACATATGCTAACATTTATATAGAATGGGAGGTAGCAAAAGAATTTGAGTAGCTTTTACATACAACAAATGTCTCCAAAACAAAGAAAAGAAAAAAATGTAAACATTAATAGTCATCATCTATTTAGAAAATAATAGAATTAGAAACTCAGTAGCTGGGGAATAACTGCAGGAGGGAGATTTCTCACTCTACGTATACCAATTTTGATGTTTGAATCACCTGATTACGTTATTCATAAACTAATGAAGATTGTTGCATTTAAAGTCAGGATATATAAAAAGATTCAGTTAATATTGGTCATTAGACTAAACAAAATTACACGAGAATACTGCAAAATAAGGCTTAAATCTGACACTTAGGTTGCTGAATAACTAGGGTGAAAGCATTCACCTTTTCATTCATTAAAATAGTGAAGCCCATGTGTTGCTCAAGGTTATTGTGAGACACAGGGAAGTCAATTTTAAGTTCTTCTACATGATGAAGTTTATAGACATACCCTATATCCTTTAGTTCTCATCATTTTTCACTAATAAAAAAGTAGACGTAAGATACCATGTAAAAGACACTAAAATTAGCTATGTCTAATTTTAAAGCTGGCTTCATATATCACACAAACTGAAGAATACATTTGGACATGGGAGAAACATTTTTCTTTCTTAAAATATTTGAGTCAACATAAAGTTACTCATGGTTAATAATTTCACAGTAAACTTCATTTGTCATGGAACATACAGAAGATGGGAACTATGCTCTTATCACGTTGCCTCGCACACAACAGGTAAGCACTGAACACTTAAGGAACTATGTAGTAGAGGACTCAAGAGCAAGGGCTCCAGAGGCAGAGAGTGAGGATTCAGATTTCTGTTCTGCCACTCTGGTTCTTTGAAATCTTCTAATCCTCCAAACTGCAGCTTCTCATCTGCAAAACTAGAATAAAAGTAGAATCTATGACATAGAATTATGGTATGTGGCCCTAGTCTAACTACTTTACCACTAGATCTCCCAATTTCCCCATTTTTAACATAAGGATGATGGTACAAACTTGCAGAGTTCTAAAGGGGATTATTACTGTTAACTACTAGTAAAACTACTAGTACTACTATTTTCTGTGGAAAAGAATCATATATGATGTACTGATCAACCACACACAGCAAATTATGGCCTCATTTTGATAAAGGAAACATCTGATACTTATTATAATATATATGACTGTATGTGACCAAACGATAGCTTCCCTAATTACTAGCTGTGCTACCTTGGAAATCTCTTCACCCTCCAAACCATAGCTTCTCATACGCAAAACTGGAATAAAAGTAATACCTATCACATAAAGTTATAGTGAGGATAAAATGAGATACAGGCACTTGCCCACTGCATGGCATTTATGAATAGTACTCAAAACTTTAGCCTCTGTCAGTGATAATAAAAATGCCAATAATTTTATTACTAAAACTATTTGCCTTTTATAATTCTAAATTTACTTTGTAACTTTGTTATAACATGAACTCCTTATTGCCAAATTCAGACTTAAATTGAAGAAAGTAGGGAAAACCACTAAGCAATTCAGGTATGACCTAAATCAAATCCCTTACAATTATAAAGAAGTGACAAATAGATTCAAGGGAGTAGATATGATAGACATAGTGCCTGACGAACTATGGACGGAGGATCATAACACTGTATAGGAGGCTATGATCAAGACCATCCCCATGAAAAAGAAATTCAGAAAGGCAAAATGGTTGTAGGAGGGGGCCTTACAAGTAGCTGAGAAAAGAGAAGCAAAGGACAAAGGAGAAAAAGAAAGATATATCCATTTGAATGCAGAGTTCCAAAGAATAACAAGGAGAGATAAGAAAGACTTCCTATGTGAACAATACAAAGAAACAGAGGAAAACAATAGAATGGGAAAGACTAGGGATCTCTTGGAGAAGGAAACAGCAACCAAAATTAGAGACACCATGGGAACATTTCATACAAAGATGGGCACAATAAAGGACAGAAATGGTATGAACCTAATAGAAGCAGAAGATATTAAGTGGCAAGAATACACAGAAGAACTATACAAACGATATCTTAATGACCCAGATAACCATGACGGTGTGATCACTCACCTAGAGCTAAATATCCTAGAGTGGAAAGTCAAGTAGGCCTTAGGAAATATCACTACAGACAAAGCTAGTGGAGGTGATAGAATTTCAACTGAGCTATTTCAAATTCTAAAAGATGATGCTGTGCAAGTGCTGTGCTCAATATGCCAGCACATTTGGAAAACTCAGCAGTGGCCACAGGACTGGAAAAGGTCAGTTTTCATTTCAATCCCGAAAATAGGCAATGCCAAAGAATGTTCAAACTACCACACAGTTGCACTCATTTCACACACTAGCAAAGTAATGTTCAAAATTCTCTAAGCTAGGCTTCAACAGTATATGAACTGAGAACTTCCAGGTTCAAGCTGGATTTAGAAAAGGCGGAGGAACCAGAGATCAAATTGCCAACATACGTTGGATCATTGAAAAAGCAAGAGAGTTTCAGAAAAGCATCTACTTCTGCTTCAGTGACTACGCTATAGTCTTTGACTCTGTGGATCACAACAAAGTG
This sequence comes from Ovis canadensis, assembly GCF_042477335.2. Taxonomy (NCBI): domain Eukaryota; kingdom Metazoa; phylum Chordata; class Mammalia; order Artiodactyla; family Bovidae; genus Ovis; species Ovis canadensis. The sequence goes on along the minus strand of NC_091246.1, from coordinate 185,845,419 downwards.
TGGAAAATTCTTAAAGAGATGGGAATATCAGACCACCGTACCTGCCTCCTGAGAAACCTGCATGCAAGTCAGGAAGCAACAGTTAGAACCAGACATGGAACAAAGGAATGGTTCCAAACTGGGAAAGAAGTATGTTAAGGATATATAGTGTCACCTTGCTTATTTAACTTCTATGCAGAGTACATCATGAAAAATGCCAGGCTGGATGAAGCACAGATTCAGGCTGGAATCAAGACTGCTGGGAGAAATATCAATAACCTGAGATATGCAGATGATATCAAACTTCTTTGTACATAATACAAAAATACTCATCTAAATTTAAATCTTTTTTTTTTTTTTTCACTCAGATAAGAAAACTGAGGGTTGGTTAAGGGAAGTGTCTGGCCCTATGTGCAGGAGATCATTCTCACCTGAGATTCTCCATCCCATATCTATGTTTATTTTCTCCCACCCCTACTGCTTCAGTTTCACAGAGGCCTCATTTTCTCTTGGCCCAAATATCAGTTCTCAAGAAAGAGCATACCAAGTTACCATGGAATTTCAAATCAATACAGTTAGACATATATCATGACCACTGTCTACTCAGTCTTAAAGTTAAAAGGCCAAAGGGAATCATGGTGGAATTCAGTCAGATACCTGCAGACAGATGAGATGAGCTACCCCCAGCCTGGCAGTAAGGAAAGTGAGTGACAAGAGAAGGAAAACTTAGGATACATCTTAAATCAGACTGTGGGAGTGGTTATGGTATCCCTCACCTCCAAAGGGCATCTCTGAAAGCAGCCATTTTCTAAGAACCACTACTATTACGCAACTTGTTTTTTTTGCTTGTTGTTTGTTGTTCAGTCACTCAGTTGTGTCCGATTCTCATGACCCCATGGACTGTAGCCCACCAGGTTCCTCTGTCCATGGGATTTCCCAGGCAAGAATCCTTTAGTGGGTTGCCATTTTCTTCTTCCAGGGGATTTTCCCAACCCAGGGAGTGAACCCATGTCTCTTGGATTTTGATCTGAACTTGATTTTGCTAAATCCTCAAGAATGGCTTTTCATCCCCCTGTGTGCAATTATTCTATTAAATACTTCATCTTATCCACAGAGAGCTATTTGAAATTATCAAACTGTTCTCTCCCATCCTTCAAAAACACCTGGACCACTTTGTTGGGACAAACCTGACAAGTAGCATTGGCTGACTGGCTGCATTCCAGAACTTTGCTGTTGATGAATCAGGTCTGACATTCAAGCTCCAAAAGGCTTGTAAAGAGCTATCATAAAATTGCTCAAGAAGTTGGTTGAAACATCAACTGTAGACCTGGACTGCATCATTTTTGTCAGGTTGGGGATGTTAAGATTTTAGAGAACTTGGAAATGTGTCCATCTTTATAGTGTTAGACCAAGGCATTTCTAACCAACCCACGTAAGGATTATATAACTCTAGGAGAACGTATCTTTCTTAGACTTAAAATTTACTCTCGACACAGATCCAAAGTTATTTATTAGATGTTACTTGTAGAAGATAGGTAAGTGGCAAAAAAAATTGTCTGCTATAAAACATAACCACCAAGGTTATAATTTAAATGCCCTATTGGATATTAACCAGTTTTGGATCTAAGTTTGCAGATTTTGTATGCCATTTATTTCCTGAGTCTCTTCCTCATACGCTTTTCAAACTAGCTTTCCCATTTGATGGTTTCTTTATTAATGTTAAATCCTTGACATATGTTCCCTATACACTCATATGAGAAGCTAGGATTTCTTACTTGATAGGGATCAGTGCTGCTTTACAGATCGTATATAATCTACTATCTATCTTCCCATTCTCTGTGGGAAAAATAGCAGAAATAAATAATAGCAGAAAATCGAGGTTTCACCCAACCATTACACTCATGTCCACCTGCTCCTTGATGCTTCCAGATAGGATCAATATATAACAGATTTAATCTTATTAAACTTACTGCCTAGAAAAAAATTAAAAGAAAAAAACCTAAACCAGCTGGAAATTTTCCGTTAACTCTCACCCACTTTTACTTCATCTGACAACAACACAGACAACCAGACATGGCTTCTATGATCCCATGATTGAGTGAGTCTCCTACCAACTCCCAAACCAGAAGCGAGGACCTCTAATTAATAAACTACTCTGGTTTCTAAATTCATCAGTGGTTACAACCTTGAACAAGTTAGCCTATATAGTTCTCAGTTGTCTTGTCAGTAAATTAGGTAACACAATCACCATAGTTATTTCTAAGAACCTTTTTTTTTTTTAATTTTTTTTAATTTTTAAAATTTTAATATCTTTAATTCTTACATGCGTTCCCAAACATGAACCCCCCTCCCACCTCCCTCCCCATAACATCTCTCTGGGTCATCAAGAATCCATCTGTAATAGGGGAAAAAATTGAAAGAAAAACAAATTATATTGTTTAATATCTGTAATAGGGGAAAAAAGTGAAAGAAAAACAAATTATATTGTTTAAAACTCTCAGTCAGAAATAGGGACACACAGCACTTGCTACTAATAACTACCATCTGCAGATTTTATGCTGGCAATCTAGTAGTTCCCATGCTCAGGTCATGTACTATGAAACTGCAGCATTTCTATAAGAATGGATATTTTCTCCTCAAAAATTGGCCTTAAATGTAATTTAGCAGATATTAATGACAGCAGTTCCATGCTATCATATTTACTTAATTTTTATCATATATATAACCTCTTGGTACTTTGTGACCTGTCTGAAACACCTTTCCTAGTTACATAGAGACTCATTCTGGAGTTTATGTAATAACCATGGGCTTTTTATACTGCATAGCTCCAAACCAGAAATTTTATACCGTGATGCTTTTGTCCTAGATTTCCCCTTAACTAAAACTGTCTTGTGTGACCAATAAGCAATACAAAGCTGACATTTCTGAGCCCAAATAGCTAATCCTAGATTGTATTTACCTATTTTCAAATATTTGCACCATCTGTGATTCTATATTAGTTTTTTTAGATTCGCCATTACAGCTCTTAGCTCTGAATAGGAATGAAACAACATTCCAAATGTAGAATGTATCATAAGCATGAGTAGGATTTTTCACCATGGAATGGAGGGGAAAAAATCAGGAAAGGCAAATCCATACTCAGTTCTCCACCTTCAGAATGCAAACATTGTTGATTTTTCTGCATTATTTATAAAGAATCTAAAAATAAATGGATATTTTACTAACCAACACCTAATCCATCTTTGCTTTGGAGCCAAGTTGAACCCATATAATCTCCATGTCAAAAAAAAAAATCTCAATATTGCATGCGCTCTGAAGTTTAGTCAAAGTAACAGAGAAAAAAGATGAAGCCAGAGCCTCCAATCCATCAGAAGCCTGACACCCCATCCCTTTGCCTCTCTCTGGTAGTTGTTGTTCAACACTCAGTCATGTCCAACTCTTTGTGACACCATAAACTGCAGCACACCAGGCTTCCCCGTCCTCCTCTGTCTCCCGGAGTTTGCTCTCAGTCATGTCCATGGAGTCAATGATGCCATCCAACCATCTCATCCTCTGTCACCCCATTCTCCTCCTGCCCTCAATCTTTTCCAGAAACAGGATCTTTTCCAAAGAGTTGGCTCTTCACATCAGGTGGCCAAAGTATTGGAGCTTCAGCATCAGTCCTTCCAATGAATATTCAGAGCTGATTTCTTTTAGGATGGACTGGTTTGATCTCCTTGCTGTTCAAGGGACTCTCAATAGTCTTCTCCAGCACCCAATATACATTAACAACAATAAAAGCACAGCGATTTTCATCATCCCCTGATTAATAAACCTATCTTATTGCTAATCTTCAGAACAATTCAGCAAGGCAAGCATCATACCATTTTCAGATGAAATATTAAATTCAGAAAGAGACTGGGTAACTTGCCGAAACTAGTAAGTAGAGTTTAAACTGAGGTTGTGACTTTCCAAGTGGCTCTGTGGTAAAGAACCCACCTGCTAATGAAGGAGAGACGTGGGTTCTATCCCTGGGTTGGGAAGATCCCCTGGGGGAGGAAATGGCAACCTGCTGTAGTTTTCCTGCCTGGAGAATCCCATGGACAGAGGAGCCAGGTGGGCTAATAGTCTATGGGGGTCACAAAGATGAGTATGCATGACATCATCAAATGAATAGAAAGCCATTGTTCTTTCCACTAACAAGAATTTTGTGTGAATTCAAAATTTACACAAAACTACCTGTCAAACTAGTTCAAAGTAGTTCACATGTCAAAACTACTTCCTATATATTTAAAGTAAAAAGTTCCTCTGATCTAGTACTGAAACTTGGGACACTGACAAAACTACTACATCCTCTGGAAATGGTTCTGTGTTCCAAGAACTCCAGCAAATCAGAAGCCTGTTGTTTCTACTAACTTCCAAAGAAAGCTCTAAAATTCACCTTGATGCTTTCTAGAGTACCTAGGTGCATCCCTCCATTCACAAGAAGGGACTCATCCAATCACTTGCCTATTCATCATTGAATTGCAATTTCAAGTGCTGAGTGTAAAGATCAGTGGGTGCTCTTTTATGCTGAGGAGAAGAGGAGAGGTCTAAGAATGCCCATGTCTTCACGTATGGTGAGAGTTGCTATCATTTCCTTGGAACAGTGCACCTCACAGCTTATTTTCATGATGGCTTTATGGCACTGGGGTGCTCTCTTGCCATAGCTAGTTGGAGAAGATGCTTACATGGCTCCATGGTTTTGTGGCCAGGTGCCAAGAGTCTAAAGGCCACTGGCCTAGAACCAGCACATCACAATGGAGAAACCAAGAAATATCGAGTTTTACCTACAGATTCAAAGCCTTTAAGAACATTAATTTTAAAAACACATTTTACTCTGATGTCAAATGCTAAGGAAGGTGTCTGTGCCACCAAAAAAATCACCAGAGACTCTATATTAATAGCTGACTCTGGTGGCATGGCACATGAAAAATGGGCATAAGTGAAAGACCCCAAATCAAGTATTGCTTCCGATTCTAACCAATGGTGTGATCCGAGACAGGACACTCACCTCTACATTGACTGTCTCCCGATCTGAAAACAAAGACAAGAGTTTTTCAAAATGTTATCATTGATGACTTTATGGCTATTTGACAGAAGAATCTGGAAAAGCAAGGTCACTATGGACATTGCAGTTGTCTAGACTCAAGGAATCAGTCTTGGAAAGAAATTGGATCTCAGAAATATAGAAAGGCAGAAAAAAACGGATTTGGATTTAGAGATGGTACAGAGGCAAGGGAAACACAGGAAATCAAAGGGGCCATCCTGTATCATAACAAGCTCTGATTCTGTGTGCAAACAGGCATTTGTAAGGAGTGACAGATGCAAAAGAAACCACCCATAACTCCGCTCTGGCACTAATGCTGGGTAAACCCCATTTGCAATAAGTATGAGGGTGGGTCTCTTCATTCCAGCTCCAGGTTCAATTCACACCTATCTAAGAATGCCAATATGGCTTGTCAAGAAATGAAAACCACTTAACTCATAGGACCAGGGAAAAGGAACAACTTTATGAAGATGCTGACTATACCTTCAAACTATGCTTTCTTTATATCTTAGAAACACTCTTTATAGTATTCTAAGAAGAAACAAACAGTGAAATGCACATTTTCCCTTAAAATCTCTAAAAGCTAATGGAGTAGATAGATTATCTATTCATAAATTCATAAATCCCAGGAAATGTAAATTACATGCCAACCTAGCCAAATAAATGACCTATTTCTACATTTGAGACATTCTTCATGAATTTCAGATTTTTCTTTGTGAAAAAATAGTTTTGACCTCTATTCCGAAGGTATCTTGATTCCTAATCCTGTATCCTGTGTCTAAGTGAGAAGAATCATTATGCAAGTTCATAAAACACTGATTTAAAGGGTTGTTTTGTTAAAAAAAAAAAAGGAAAGTTCTAGCATTTGTTTCAAAATATGTGAAATGAAAAAAAAAAATCCATGTCTTGAATTCATTAATACATATTAAAACCTTTCCTGGAGGTGAGATGTGATTAATGGAATCATTGAGTATCAGAATTTTCACTTACTCCATTACTCTTGCAAAAAGTAAAACCACATATCAATAACAGAAAAGGCCTGTTTCTACCTTGTATAAGCCTTATTAATGCAACTTTGAGTGGTCTTTCTGGCCCATTATTTGAAAATAAATTGCAGGAGAGCTTGCCATTCAGGTTCTCAATAATATACCTCAGATTTGTCATATTTAGGTTTTCAGAGCAGAGACTTTCATACAGAAGAAAAAAATTGAATCTGTATTTAGATCTTAAAAGGGGGGTGGGGATAAAGATAATAAAAATGGCTTGTTTCCTCACTTTTCTTCATTTGCTATCTTGTAACCTGATACATAGGTTTCTGCACGACGAGAAAAATCGATAAGTATGATAAATTACAATAATATTCAAGTCAGATAACATACAACTTGGCTGGAGAATATATAGATGACTTGATTTGGCTCTCCCAGATTTGAAGTCAGTTTTGATTATGCACTTTTCTTAAATTTCAACTCAACATATCATCAGTTCCCACATGCAAAGAATTTTTAAGGAAATTCAGTCATTTCTGGAAACCAAACTTCTGGAAAGAGAATATTAAACCATGATCACTTCAAAGAAGATCCTAAACAGGTTAGCAACTGAAAATAGTACAAATCAGTCAGGTTGTTATAAATTTTTACCAAATGCCTTATAATAAACCAACTGTAATTATTTAGCATATTAAGATCATGAGTGTGTGTATGACCCTATGGAATAGAGCCCGTCAAGCTCTTCTGTCCATGGGATTCTCCAGTCAAGAATACTAGAATGGGTTGCCATTCCCTCCTTCAGGGGATCTTCCCTACCCAGGAATCAAACCCACACCTCCTGTACTGCAGATGGATTCTTTACCCATGAGCCACCTGGGAAGCCCATAGTAATGTATACAAACACACACACACATGTTTAGTATTTTCATTAATGTAAATGCAAAATTACCCTTGCAAAAAAGCACAATAATCTTCTCAGATAATTTAGATACATAGTAGCAATAAGAATAAAAATATGGGGTTGACCAACAAAGTTCATTCAGGCTTTTCCATAAGCTGTTACTGGAAAATCTAAACAAACTTTCTGGCCAACCCAATACACACTAAGTTTTACCCTGGAACAGAAGTTAAACAAGACTCTTCATATGGCTTGTCTCTAATCCTTGCCACTTTCTCCCCATCGCCTTCCTTTAAAGATGAAGAACAGGTTTCAGAGGGATTAAATCATTTGCCCTACATTGCACAGCAAATGGCAAAAGAAAGATTCAGTCTGAAATCTGTCGGACTCTGTTTTCAACCCTACATCATGCCACCTTCTTCTCCAAAATATAATTAATCTGAGAATCATTTGGCAATTCCAAAATATATTGCAGAAGATGCTGTTCTGGTTAGTGGGAAAAAGCATATTATCTGAAAATTGGTTTTAAAATTATTAATGCTTTAACAATTCTCAAATAACCATGGGATGAACAAACTTGAAAGGAAAAAGAAAATCATTTTCTATTATGTAGAAGACATTACCAAGAATGCTGTTAACATCAATTACAGTTTGAAATAAAATGTTTTTTCTATCAGCTTCAGATACGAGCCAGTTTTCTGCATTTGGCCTGGCAGCTGGGTGTTATATTTACCATCACATACGAGCATGTCTGAAACCTTGGAAATTTAGGGCAGTTTAAGGAAAATGAATGAATAGTAGATGAAGTCTCTCTTGAATGTCCCATTCTCCCCACTGAGCCTACTCCCCAGCTTCCTCTCTTATCCTGGAAATGACGTCTTGTTTTGGTGAATACATAATAAATGATAAGAATATCTACCAGGTAGGGGAATGGTAGGTACACATTTTAAAAGCCTTGGAAAATACATGTTGTCTAGATGGAGAAAAGTAAATGGAGATTGGCTCTTGCCAGAAAGCTTGTGGACCAGGTCAAGTACAAATTTTAACACAAGACTGAGCTGGGAATAATCAGTACTGACCTATATGACTTCTCAAGGAGAGGCAGCATACACTTTTCATTGAAGTATTTCTAACTTTACATGAAGATGTGTTTATGAAGAAGTTTATGTTTCCTCCACTATTTATTTTTGCTCTTCTGGAGCTTTAAGAGGTCTTCAAGTGGGGAGAGCTCCACCCTTTCCTGGTTGACATATATTTTAGTACATATCCCCATTAAAATGTTTCAGTAAGATATTTACTTGATTAGAACCCACAGAGTCACTCAGCAAGTATGAAAATACATGGAGGTAATTTTAATAGTCAGACATCAAAAATGTTGTGTATATTTAAATATTGCATAGGAATAGCTGTAAAAAAAATGTGTGTAAAAATCTTTCAAATTATCTGAGCCCAATGATAGTCTCACTCCCAATGATAGCAGGCACACCCACCCTGGGCTCCTCAGGGGACTCCACTCGCAATGCACATTCTCCTGTTCCAAAACTGAAATCTCATCTCCTGAGATATTTCTGTAAGCCACACCTCTCTTTTCTCTTTCTCCATGCTTATTACCAATATAAGTGCACTGAAAACAATATGCATGTTCAGCAGCTAATTCCTCAGTTAGTGAGACTTAACCAATGTTTACTTTTAGCATGGCCTCTTATAGAGTAGGACAGTAAAGAAGTGAGGCTTTTTAAAATTTTTGTTTGTTTAATTTTATTTGAAGGATAACTGCCTTACAGTATTGCATTAGTTTCTACCAAACATCAACATGAATCAGCCATAGGTTTATCCATGTCCCCTCCCACTTGAACATACTTTCTATCTCCCTCCCCATCCCACTTCTCTAGGTTATTACTGAGTCCTGGTTTGAGTTTCCTGAGTCATACAGCAAATCCCCATTGGCTATCTATTATGCATATGGTAATGTACATTTCCATGTAACTCTCTATATACCTCCTACCCTCTCCTTCTTCCACCCCACCCAAGCCATGTCCATAAGTCTGTTCTCAAGGTCTGTGTCTCCACTGCTCCCCTGTAAATAGGTTCATCAGTGCCCTCTTTCTAGATTCCATGTATATACCTTAATATACAATAATTGTTTTTCTCTTTCTGACTTACTTCACTCTGTATAATAGGCTCTAGGTTCATCCACATAGAGCCTATTATTATTTGAGGACTGACTCAGATGTGTTCCTTTTTATGGCTGAGTAATATTCCATTGTATATATGTACCATAGCTTCTTTATCCATTCATCAGTCAAAAGACATCTAGGTTGCTTCCATGCCCTAGGTATTGTTAACAGAGCTGCCATGAAAATCTGGGTACATGTGTCTTTTTCAATTTGGGTAGAGAAGCGAGTTTTCATTGAGTGGAAATAAGGATGTTACAGAATATTGTAAAGTCTGCATTTCTGCCAATTCAATGCCTAACTCAATAATATTTACTACATCATTAAAATATTTTTATGCATGTGAAAACTCATATGTAAGCATATACATATGTGTACTAATTAATGCAATATTCTGGAAAATGCTAAAATGATATACCAGCTGTACATGACTCAATGATCCTCTAAGTTTCTTCCTCCCTGGGTTCCTGTTCCCAAACTATACATGTAATGAAAGCACTTTGTATGAGATAAACATTATTTAAAAGCTTTTACTTATTATTTCATTCAGTCCTTACAACAATCAGGTAGAGGATCTATAGCCACCTTCAGTCACAGATGAAATACAGAAAATGACTTTATCTTGCTCCCCAAAGCACAGTAATGACTATCAGAGCTGAGATATAAATTTCAATCTGAGCTTTCCAGTGCATAACATATAGATAGTGGTAAATAACTACTCCGGTTGATGGCACAAAAACTCACAGTCCTAGTTGCAGTATTCCAGCTTTGTGGCAGTGCTAATGGTACAGAACCTACCCACAATGCAGGAGATACAAAATGTAGGTTTGATCCCTGGGTTGGGAAGACCCCCTGGAGGAGGGCATGGCAACCCAGTCCAGTATTCTTGTCTGGGGAATCCCACGGACAGAGGAGCCTGGAGGGCTATAGTCAGTCCATAGGGTTGCAAAGAGTTGGACACAGCTGAAGGAACTTAGCATGCCATGCATGCTACATGATGACCTATAAATACATTTAAAATATGCCTACCAGTACTAAAAGTCTAAAACATAATATAATCATAAATGGTTCAAGAAACCAAAGTTTGGAAATAATTTTAATTTTACTTAGACTTGGAGAAATTGGTTCCAGTGTTTTGTTTCCAATATAATGCTCTTCATAAGACAATGCAGCATTAATATTTAATAGTACAATTTTCTTTAACTCGTTTTTATATACTTCAATCTTTCTTAGATGTGCAATATGCTCAGTCTTTGAAATAAACAGAGAGATCAGAAACTTATAAGCAAGGAACGTTTTTTGGTGTGTTCTAAACTCAGCAGATAAAATGTCGTACATATTTGCAGTAAGACATATATATATATATATATATATATAACATATGTAATAAGAAATTAAGGTATGATAGGACTTCCTTGATGGCTCAGACGGTAAAGCGTCTGTCTACAATGCAGGAGACATGGGTTTGATCCCTGGGTCGGGAAAATTCCCTGGAGAAGGAAATGGCAACCCACTCCAGTACTCTTGCCTAGAAAATCCCATGAACGGAGGAGCCTAGTGCCCATGGGGTCGCAGGGAGTCAGATATAACTTGGTGACTGAACAACAAGTTATAAAAACTTCTACATAGCACCTGTATCAAATGTCTTTTATAACCAAATGATATAGAATTCTTCCACCAATAATGTACTATGTATTTTATATTGAATGTTGAGAAGTAATACATTTTCTACTAAAGTTTCTTAACATGATTTCTAAAAGCTTTCTTTGAAGTTATGTGTTAAAAACAATATAAACTAAATTATGACATGTTTATGTATTAGGGAAACATGGAAGAATAACTTTTTTATGAATTCATTAAGTATTTATTTGAAATTTTTAATCAGGTTTGCTAGAACAATACTGGATCCTAATTTCTTTGTGAAAACTTTAGGTACCCTAATATTTTACAAAAGGAATTTTATGTATTATCTATTCAACCCCAATTTTGTTCATGAACTATTTCATTAATAGGCTGTTATGTAAGAGAGTAAGAGAGTGATTTCTACTAGAATGAGTTTTACTGTTGTTGTTGATTTTTTATGCATAACTAATACTGCCTCTGCAGCCAAACAATTGTTTCTAAAAATACACTTTTTAGTCATACTTCAGTAAGGTTATCATTTTTTCCTTGTTTAATTTTTTTGTTTGTTTGTTTGCTTTTTTGTTGTTGGGTTTGGTTTTTTGGAGCTGAGAGAACTGTCAAACATTTTAGGAAATATTTTTACCCATTGGACTCAGCAGAAGGGTGCCACCTGGTGGCAACGTGAGCAAATTCTAAACCAGGTCTAACTATAAAATGTTAAGTTTAAGAAGCCTTGAAAGTCTTATCACTACCAAGGGCAAATGATAGAAACATTTTTTTAAGTTCCTATGTACTTATCAGGATATATCTGGCTTTATATTATTTTAAGAGACACTAACCTAATTTTTCAATTTCAAGATTTATTATTTACATTTACAGTTGAAGAGTTAAACAAAATCTTAACCCATTTTATATTCAAGGTAAATTTGTACACATGTATACATAATATTTGCATTTCTTCTGCATTATGCCAGTAGAAGGCTGTTGAACTGTAATTGTGTAAAGGTTAGAAGATGGAGCTTTAGACTTAAAAGAGCTTATTTTTTTTTAACTACCATAGACTAGGACTATGTCTTATCTCTACCACTTATGAAGACAAGGTTGATCAAGTTGTTCAGTTACTTGAGAGAATTCTGTTTTCTCATCCCTAAACTAGGAATTATAACGAGACCTAACTTAAAAAGTGTCAGCTTTGAGAATCAAGTAGGAAAATGCATTCAGTGAGTGTTACCTTATCAACCCAGGGGACAGTACTCAGCACATGGCAAGCACACAGGAAGTGATTTCCAAATCTAATAATAAGTTACAACTAGCCACTCAAGATTATGTATTCCCTGATGTAAAATGGATATTGATTACGTTAAGTGGGAATGACTGCTTCTACCCATAGCTAAGTATTTATTTTTAGACATTTTGTAAATGTGGAATGTTATAAAAACAACAGAGGTAACTGTTGTAAACATTTAATCAATGAAGCTTTAAAGGCAAGACTACTGAGATGATGAAAATATCTCCAATGATTCAGAACAGTAATAAAAATATGCAGTCCCTGTTGCAGCTGCTCCCAGAGGAGGGGCTACTTCTGGTCATGGCACCCTATGCTAGAAGACAGTAGTAGATAGGTGAAATAGGGATGTCGAACTCTCTAAAAGGCCACAACAACAATCAAATTATATGGTTCATAACCATCTCATGGAGAAGAAAGACTCTGGTCTTCCATGATGCTGTTCATGGAAATGGGTGTTTGATGGCCTCTGGACAAGGCATCTTTGAAGGTTTCATAATAAACACTACCACAAAAAGTGAAAGAGCTTTCTGGCAATATTCAAAAGCTTAAATCACTCAAAATCAACACCTAGCAAGTGACTTAGTGGAACACGCCCCCTATTTAACCATTAAGTAGGATTTCATAAAGCTTCATTTTTAGATAATTTTGTGAATCTTTTTGTTTTTTTCCCAGAAATATCACAGAAACTTGAACAATCGACCTTGTCTATATTATTACATCTGGGACCACGTAAGAGTTATCTAACAACTGCAGAATTAAATCACAATGACTAATACTATTAATAAAAAGCCTAGAATCTTAAAAGAAATAGTTTAAGCCATCACAGCAATTGTCCACATCATCTGCTCATCATTTTGTATGTCAAGCTTTAGACAAAGAATAGACTACACATAGGTGTTTTCTGGGATTGCCTGGAAAACTCCCAGTGGGATGCTGCCATGTATATTTCAGTCTTCCTTTCCTTTCCCTTGAGAAATCAATCTCTTTCATTTTAACTCAAGTGTAATATGCATACCATTGACATTATAAAATCATGTCAGTGCTCAGAAAGGCACTTAAAAAAACTCAATTAAAACAAGAGTTCTACAAATGGCCACTCCCTGACTATTCAAAGTAGCATAAGCAAAAATGCACACTAACAACGGATTCAAGCTTGAGTCTCTGTCTTCATGTGAATTTTAAGTACCAGATTAGTTCTGACAAAAGGCTGTGGATATACAGCTTGTCCACTATTTACATAAACATTGTCAGCTTCTGTATCCTCTGCTTCTTCCTCCCTGCCTCCACCATCACTGAACTGTTTGCAGAGCCTCAAGTAACCAGCTGGTGTCACAGGTTAGTGAGTAAAGATTTCATGGGGAGACTCTCACCTGACTAATCATTCTTACTGGTAGTATCATTCCAAGAGCAGTAGAGAGGCTCAGTGGCTTGTTAATGAAATTTAAGACCTTTCAGCCTGAAAGAGGATGTTAAATCCATGCTCCTCTTCTGAAATTATCTTTATAATCAGCCAACTGGTTGCTACCTTGTGATGTGTGCTGAAGGGAGCAGGGAAAAGAGATACAAGGAGAAAGGACAAGTTATATACATGTTTTAATATTTTCTTACTTTTCTCAGGGTAGGGAGCAAAAAGAATGGTTTATGAAAACAACTGCTTTATAAAAACTGCAACACCCATCTCAGTAAAGGGAGGGGGCTTTAAGTCTTTGAGTAATCCTCACCACCTATGTGAAACATATGTGAGCAAAATGAGAAGGGGAGGGAAGGGCGAAAGAGAGGCCACTAGCCAGGAGCAACAGCCAGGACTAGAATATTAATAATGGCAGCCCAGGAGTCGCCCCCTCTGCCTCCCGCCACTCTGAGCGGACAGCTCCCCTTCACTAACTCCTCAATGCTTAGAATATGCGAAGAGCTGAGTCCTACTGTAGCCTCGCTGTTTGCACCCCCTTTATCCGCTTCTAGCAATGAGCTCGAAGTGTCTCCGCCAGAAATGCTTTGAGAGGCCTTCAATAGTGCACTCGGGGCAAAGAGCCCACCTCTGGACCCCGGCGCCGGAGCCTCCATCCTCCAGCTCCGTGGTTATCCGCAGACCTAAGTGTAACCCTCTTGGTTCAGACTCTAAATGAGTAGACGTGACAGCATCACCTGCCGGCTCACACAGCCTCCCTCCTCTCGTCCAGGGCACCTCGGCGCTCCCGACCCTCCAACTTTGGGAAAAGGCGACACCGAACTCACGAGCCACCCCAACCCAGGGACAGAGACGAGATGGAGATTCACAGTATGGCTATGCTACAGATTCCTAAAGACAGAAACAAAACGGGATGGCCAGAGAGGAAAGACAGAAAACGGACTAAAATTACCCTCAGCCAGCACAGCGCACCTCGCAGAAACAACACATCTGGACTCAACAAATCACTAAAGCCAGTCTCTTCCCAGTTCCACCTAATCATGCCTTTTTGCTCCAAGCTCGGTTCCCAGCAGACAACAGATGCGTGGTACACCCTCTTCCCCCATTTTGCGTCGCCCACCCCCACCGCCGTCCCAGTCTCCTCAAAGGAAAACAGAAAGGAAAGGAAGAACTCTGATGGCCTAAAGGTCATCTGCCTACTCGGCTAAGCTCTGGTCTCAGCTACGTGAAAACAGGGTTCGAACCCAGCGAGTGGAAGCCTCCAGGAGAGCAGCAATTCCTCCAACGTGCTTCAGTAGGAGCCAAGAGGTCCCCACTTCTTGGCCCCGGCCACCTCTCCCTCCGTCGGGGGCCCGCCCGAGGGGTTGCCCAGGCCACCCTTCCTTTACCTCTCTGCCCCCTTCCCCGCGGCTCTCCACCTTGCGCATCCTCTCGCCCGGCCCCGGAGCGCACTCGGAGGCTCTAACTTCCTGCAGAGTCCATGGATGAGCTGAGGAGAGCCTGGAACTGGGGCGGGGGTGGGTGGGGAGAAGGAGGCGTGGGAGCTGAGCCCTGGAGGAGGGGCAGGGGGAGCGCGGGTTGGAGTCTGCCTTCCTGGGAGGGCCTGGTCGCAGCTGCCAACTCTCACCTGGTCCGCCGGCTGCGCCTGGCTCGCCCTGGCCCCGGGGGTGGGCTGTTGCTCCTGCTTCATGGCTGTCATCGCCCGCGGCCCGTGCTGGCGCTCACTTCCTCGCGGGCACTTCAGACTCGGGGACCGTCACTTGGCAGGGATCGCATGTCACAGGCTCCCGATGCTCTCCGAATTGGCGGAAGGCAAAGCGGCAGCGACGGGGTGGGGGGAGGGGAGCGATGGGGAGGGGAAGAGGAGCGGCACCAGGCAAGCTCCCCCTTGCAGGATCCCTCCTTTGGCCACCGCAGACCCTCTAACTCCCCACTCCCCCCGCCCCCCCCCACCACCACCCCCCACCCCAAAGCGTAGACAGCCTTGGAGAGCGGACACCACCAAGTGACAAGTTAGTGGAGCGGCGAGTGGCTGGAGAGCGGCACCTGACAGTGCCGGAGCGTTGTCTCGCAGTCCCGGAGGAGCCCGGCTCGCCTTCTACCGCAGTCTGCGCTCCCCACCAGCCCCCGGGGGCTCCCCGAGCCGAGCTCAGCGCGCCCGGTGCAGCAGCCGGGAGCCGCGCGCCAGCATCTCTGGAGCAACTGCAAAGCGGGCGAGAGCACTGCGCCTGGCGCGAGCTCCCCACACGCGCGGCGGAGGCTGCCCGGCTCCGCGGGTCCCCTCACCCCCTCCCGCCCCCCGCGGGCTCCTGCTAAAACCCGGAGAAGCGGAGTGCGCGCTTGCAAAGCCCTCGGTGGCTCCTGCGCTGTCACTGGGCATGCTCCAGCGCTCCGAGAAGCCAGGGGCAGAGGGGTACTGTCGGTCGAGAGCCCCATCCCGGGCACTAACACCTATCGGGACCCAAGAGGTTGTCGTAGACTGATTACGACCGGTCTTCTGATTTGAGTCTATAGACAGGGATCCTTTCGCCTCCAGCCTGGATTCCCCGGCTAGTTGGTTAATAATGCCAGTGGAATTCCTAAAGGTTGAATAAATAATGGTACTCTAGTACTCATACTTTTTTTTCTCTCTCTCTGGACACGAAGAAAAATTCTCAAATTTTAAGTCCCTTTACACCGTTCCCTTCCTCAACACAACTCTCTCCCTTTCAAAGTTTACGTTTTAGTGAGTTCTGGGAGCCTGCAGCATGGATACAAAACAATGAGTCAATGTAGCTTTTTGGAGCCAAATCCCTGTGGGTATAAGAAAACAAAGTCCTCCAGTTTGTCCAAATGCGCTAGCACGCGGATTTCCCGGGATGGTAGAAAGGACCGGCCCAGAGCAGATGGGCTACAAGCAGCCCGTGTGTCTCAAGCCCTGGTTGTTGGAGATTTCTTGCCAGAGACTGGAAGGGAGGAATCAACTATCTGGTATTACTGGATTCAGAACTCAAGTTGTGAGGTTTTGGCAGAAGGGACCTAGGAAATGCATGGGGAAGGGGAGAGGAGTCGCCTTGAGTCATGTTTTATTAGCTAAGGACCAACTCCATCCTTTTCTGAGTTACTTAGTCCAAGAACAAGCCACCTCCTAGCAAACTCAAAAGATGACCCTGGGTTTGATCCCTGGTAGGGGGAGATCCTCTGGAGTAGGAAATGGTGACCTGCTCCAGAATTCTTGCTTGGAAAATTCCACGGACAGAGCAGCCCGGCAGGCTACAGTCCATGAGGTCGCAAATAGTGAACACTTCAGCGCGCAAGCACACAGACATACACGCAGCTGAAGGAATGTTGTAGGATTTAAAAAAAAAGTTTTTATCCTGCCTTGTTAGTTCCTAAGGTATGCATTGTCACACTTGTCCTAAGCATTAATTGTAACAATAGTGCCTTTAAGATATGCTTTTTCTTTTTTGTAAGACAGCCGGATTCACCAGATTTGAGTAGATTAGAGAATAAAATGACTTTCTCTACAGAAAAAAGGTAGTATTTGAATGGAGAGAAAACTTGCTTTTAAAAAACAGGTAATGAAGCACACATTATGAGTGACCTATTATAGTGTGTTGGACCATTTTCATAGGAACAATTGTACTAGTTGTAAACATGCAAAACAAAAATTTTAAATCAAACAGTAGTAAAATAGCTATTGGGGGCTTCCCCGGTGGCTCAGCGGTTAAAGCATTTGCCTGCAATGCAGAAAACCTGGGTTCTATCCTTGGGTCAAGAAGATCCCCTGGAGAAGGAAATGGCAACCCATTCCAGTATTCTGGCCTGGGAAATCCCATGGACGAGCCTGATGGCCTACAGTCCGCGGGGTCACAAAGACACGACTGAGTGACTTCACTTTCACTTTAATTTAGCCATTAAATCTGACAATACAGATTTTCCCTTACATATAATGTTTTGTGAGAAAGGGAGCTCTATTATTCAAAAAGTGTTTTTGTCTTTTTATTTTGCTCTTCTCTTCGTTATTTCAATGTTTCATCCTTTGCATTTGTTTCTATATTGAACAACTGACTTGCAGGAATTTAGTTATATACAAAGATTTCTGCCACACAGGACAAGGCAGTTATCCTCATTCTACTTAAGATTACGTATTTGATTGAATTAAGCTGTTCAATTTACATCCGTTATCAGTATTCACTATAAAATACACTTAGGTCACAATTCGAGACATAAGTTGTATGTTTCGTGTATAATGTGTATTTGTGTGCACATATCACTTTTTAAAAGAAAGCTTCTTTGATTTGAGTCTTTGTCTTTTTGGTGGGTCCTTATTTTGTCTAAGCTAAGAGGATTATTTTACAGCTGTTGGGATCTAAGTTAAGGGCATTAATTAAAACTTAATCACAGATAAACTGGGCTTCCCTGGTGGCTCAGACAGTAGAGAATTTGCCTGCAATGCAGGAGACCTGGGTTTGATCCCCTAGGTTGGGAAGATCCCCTGAAGGAGGGCATGGCAACCCACTCCAATATTCTTGCCTAGCGAATCCCCACCGATAGAGGAGCCTGACAGGCTACACTCAAAGGAGTTGAAAAGACCTGACTAAGCACAGCACAGGTAAACTAATGTCTCCAACTTAAATAACTCTATTTTTTGAAATGTGATGTCCTTGAATTACAACATAGGATTTTCTACTTTATTCCTTATTGAAGAAAAAATTCCACTGGTCAAGAAAAAAACAAAACAAAACAAAACATTTTCTGAGAGAATGTCTGAAGCTGAGTGTTGTGTGGTTTCAGATTAAGTTATTGTATAAAGACATAAAACACTAATTTACAGTCAAACATCTACAAAGTTTTAAAACTACTCAATTAGATATAAGGCTAGTGCAATGCAGACAAGAGGACCTGTACCAGACTAGGTGTGATCGTATTGTAGTTCTTGCCCCAGTCTCATGCCCTAGTTCATGCATGGAGGTATGGGCAGAAGTAATTCTTAAAGAGATGAGAACGCCAGACCACCTGACCTGCCGCCTGAGAAATCTGTATGTAGGTCAAGAAAGCAACAGTTAGAACTGAACATGGAACAACAGACTGGTTCCAAATCGGGAAAGAAGTACATCAAGACTGTATATTGTCACCCTGTTTATTTAACTTATATGCAGAGCACATCATGTGAAATACCAGACTGGATGAAGCACAAGCTGGAATCAAGATTGCTGGGAGAAATATCAATAACCTCAGATATGCAGATGACACCACCCTTATGACAGAAAGCAAAGAATTAAAGAGCCTCTTGATGAAAGTGAAACAGGAGAGTGAAAAAGTTGGCTTAAAATTCAACATTCATAAAATGAAGATTATGGCATCTGGTCCCATCACTTCATGGCAAATAGATGAGGAAACAATAGAAACAGTGACAGACTTTTTTTTTTGGCCTTCAAAATCACTGTAGATGGTGACTGCAACCATGATATTAAAAGACGCTTGCTCCTTGGAAGAAAAGCTATGACCAACCTAGCTGCTGCTGCTGCTGCTAAGTCACTTCAGTCGTGTCCAACTCTGTGCGACCCCATAGATGGCACCAGGCTCCCCCGTCCCTGGGATTCTCCAGGCAAAAACACTGAAGTGGGTTGCCATTTCCTTCTCCAACCTAGACAACATATTAAAAAGCAGAGACATTACTTTGCCAACAAAGGTCTGTCTAGTCAGAGTTATGGTTTTCCCAGTAGTCATGTATGGATGTGAGAGTTGGACTATAAAGAAAGCTGAGTGCCAAAGAATTGATGCTTTTGAACTGTGGTGTTGGAGAAGACTCTTGAGAGTCCCTTGTTCAGCAAGGAGATCCAACCAGTTCATCCTAAAGGAAATCAGCCATGAATGTTTATTGGAAGGGAAACTCCAATGCTTTGACTACCTGATGCGAAAAACTGACTCATTGGAAAAGACCCTGATGGTGGGAAAGATTGAAGGCAGGAGGAGAAGGGGACGACAGAGGATGAGATGATTGGATGGCATCACCGACACAATGGACACGAGTTTGAGTAGGCTCTTGGAGTTGGTGATGGACAGGGAAGTCTCGTGTGCTGCAGTCCACGGGGTCGCAAAGAGTCAGACATGATTGAGTGACTGAACTGAAAGTCACTTATGGATCTGTTTCCTTACCTGATATAATTCAAATCTTTAGAGTACATGACAGCTAAGAGCCCATCTTTCTCTATAAATTTCTATAATGATATATTAATTTTATGGAGCAAACACATATCATTGAAATGTTAAAATATTTACATTACATACTTTTAAATCTTAGTGAGACAAATGCTTACAAAAATAACACAAAAAATCAATAAGTAAGTAAATTACTTCACAAAAGACCCTTAATTCCACCAAACTTACCCTGGCTCTCTAGTTACACATGTGTGTACACTGACAATTCTTGTCTTGATACTATTTTTAGAATTCAGAAAATTAAAATTAATTATAGTGTATCATTTCTAAAAAGCAAAGATTTATTGAAGGAGAGTTTTGTAGAGATTTATACTGCATTTCTCAGTACTTTTTTCATATATTATCTTTAACAAGCTAGCTCGTGGACAAGCATTCATTTTATAACAGTCAGGCAATGAGAAAGGAAGTTTTCCTATAGTTTTTGTGGAATGGAATCAGAGTATTAAAACTGAAAAAACCTGAAGAGATTGTCCACCAAAATCCCTTCTATTTAGGGTTATAAATATCCAAATTTTGCAACATGTGGCCATATTATTCAGGAAAATTTCTAGGATTCAGACTCCTCTATTCCCTTTGGAAAAATTTTACTGACTCAAATCCTAGTTTCAGGTTCCCATGTAAACATAACTCACTAAGTTGCTTCCTCAATATATTGATTTAAATTTTCCAAGTCACTCCCAAATTTTCTCACATATGACATTTTGAACATTTGCAATGTCTTTCTTTCCTTGATATTTGATTCTTTAAAAGTATGATACCAACTCATACATTTCATTTTACCTAGAATTATTAACATGACTAACTGAGCATAGGCCATGAGATTTAGATAATTAAATTCATTGAAGAATATCATTAACATTTTTAAGCATTAATGGCAAAAATGGGTTTTTCCAGAATATTTAGATCATGTGTGCTATATTCAGTCTTCCATATCGAAGGGTAGACCCAGGGTTATAAAATCCCACATTTCCTCTGACAACAAACAGTAACAATTAAAGGCTGGCTAAACCCTGAAAAGTTAGAGGAAGACAAATTCCCTTGAGGATTTGTGAAGCCCAGAGAGCCTTTAGAGACAAACTCTTCAGTTTCAGATCAATTACTTAAGGCAAATAAGACTCTGTAAGGGCTGGTTGCCTGGAATCTCTCCCTTCTTTTTGCTTCTTTCTCTTTCCAGAAGTAAATCTGCAGTGTCATGTTAAGGCCACTTTGATGGGGATTTCTCTAGCATTAGCCAGTTCTCTATTGAGTGTCTGTAATGAGCACAGCATCAGGAAGACAGAGTTCATGAGCTGTGCCTTTGAAACCTGGCCTGAAATGTGCCCAATTAGCTTTTCGCAGATCAAGAAATAGCTTTGGTTCACATCTTCTACCATCATTTGCTTTCGATTTATAAATCACTTCTATTCACCTCAATTGGCTTCTTGAATTCCCCGAAGTGCATATCATGTCACTGGGCAGAACACCAGGATGCTGAGCAATCCTCAGAAATAAGATATAAAGTATTAACAGAAGCTCTAACCAGTAAACCATCACAAAGATGTTTTAATAAAAAAAGAAAGAAAAAGAGGTAGTGTCACTACATATTTGAGTGATACCCATGTACAGAGCTCATCCTGTTCTGAGACACTGTGGGCATTAATTTAACTAAACTTGTTAGTCTCTGTCTATGATAGGGAGACCTTCCTGTTGTAAAAATTCATAGCCCAATTATGATCTCTGGTGGAAGCAGACAGAGTTGCAATATCCTGAGAGTCATTCTTGTTGCTCACTGGAGACAGGAAGATATTAACAAACTTCTCATTCGCACTGAGACCAGGACTGTACAGTCCTCTTGGTTGCTTCATTAACACACCTCAAACTTTTATCCCCAACGGTCCTTCTATGACATCTATGAGGATTAAGACAGGAAAGCAGTGAACATGATTTTCCCCTTTAATGTTTTCTCTCCAATGTATAGCTGAATGACAACACCGAAACATCTAGAATGTGGGGGGAATTACCTGTTATTTTTACCTACTAGATTCTTTATACTTCCCTGATGGTTCAGACAGTAGAGAATCTGCCTGCTGGAGACCCAGGTTTGATCCCTGGGTCAGGAAGATCCCCTTGAGAAGGGAATGGTTACTCACTTAAGTACCCTTGCTTTACAAGGGGTTTGTATTTATTTGATTTTTAAGAGTAATTATGTAAAATTGCCTTCCCTTCCTTTCTATGATAATTATTTCCTCATCTTCCTATTTCTTCAGAAGTGAAATCATGTTTCCTGAATCAGATGTTGTCCACAAATGACAGGATTGTCAGATGTGGAAAAGTACTTAGAAACATTGGCATACTATTTGCTCTTTTCAAGTAATGTGTCTATGAGAGATATATTTCTACGAACGTGTTATTTCTGATATTTCTGACTTCCTAAACAGGATTAGATTTTCTAATGATTCAAAGTAACCTCCTTATCTTTGTCCTTGGAAAGTAAATTATTACTTCTACACTCAGACTTCATAGTGGTTACCTGACTCCTTTCCTTATATAATTCCCAGAACAGCAAAAAGAACATTTCTCATTCAGAGAAATCTTTTATAAATTGAAAGATAAAACTTGAGATCTTGACTAATTTCAGAGAGAATTCCTACTTTCTTTTCTTTTCTGTTTTTAACAATCTCACCATGCTCAATGTATTTTTAAGAATTTACTGCTAGATTCGTACTCCCTCATGAATTTTCCTCTTGAAAACTAAAGATAGTCTAGTCTAAGATTCAGATGAGAAGCTCCAGACCATCCACTAGCATTAAAGGGCCCCTGGCACTCTTCTCTACCAACTGAGTTTCTACCACTGGCAACTTTCCGTCTACCATCTCCAAAGAAAATTGAGGCCAAGTCTTTGGATTCCCAGCCAGTCCTTTCATCCCAGAGTTCTAGGTTTAGATTTTGCAAATATAGTTCAGGGCATCTTGGGGTGTGACCTCTATTGAAATGAGGCACATAAAATACATCTCTTATTAGTGAACACTGTTTAACTCTGTTTAACATATTAACCTAGATGAGTTGTTTGCTATTGATGTAGATTACTTCTCATATCCTTGTATTCATCTACCTATCCATCATCTGTATCTACTTGGGAAGATAACTGAGTCACTTGATATCTATCCTATGATTCTAAATATTTACTAACTTCATGTATCTTTATTCAAATCAAAAAAGGAGAAAGATGAAGAAGAGATTAAGGAGAATTGAGAAAAGAAAAAGAAAGAGGGAAAACCAAAAGAGGCATTCTAACGCTATTAGTGATATCCAGGTATATTAAATCTTTTATATTCTTATTAATGTTTTCATAAGAATTGTGAAATACTTTAATTCCTTTGGGTTAGGTATTAAGTATAGCACCTGCCATTGGTTCTATAGTATGTATTCATATAATTTTAGAAAGCATACTCCAAATTTTAATCTCCTTATTCTTCTCTAGTTGAGTTATATTTTATATTTTTCAATTACTATCAATTATCTATATTTTCTTGTAAAGTTTATCATTTTTGCATTTAACAATTGACTACATGCATCAGTGGAGGAGGTGGAGAAAATCACTAACAAATATCACAGTTTATACAAACCAATGACTAGAGAAATACTAATTAATTAGCCATTTTTTTGAGTCAGTAGTATTTATATGAGCATTTAATCGTATTGATAGAACATCAAAATAGCATCATAGGATGGATGGTAGTCTCTTTTGTGGTTCCTTACCCCTCCTTGTGGAGAAGTGATCCATTCACTTGTCCATCTTCTCAACTGTAATTGATTGGTTAGGGCTAAGCTCCTCTCACATCCTTTCCTAACTCAAGTTCAAAGAGACACTCTTCATTAACATGTCTTCTAGTGTATACCTCACTACACAATTTATGCCTTTATTCTATATTAGCTTGCTCAGCATTCTAATTGCCACAAAAGACATTTTACCTTTTCTACTAAACTGTAATTTGTATGGGGGGCAGAAAAGCTTACTGGGCACAGAGGTACAATTTGTGTGTGTGCAGGGGTTGTGGGTGAGGGTCTGTATCAGTCTCCTTGCTTAAGTAAAAGAGGTCGTGGATGAAATATACTTTGAAAAAAAATATTTCTTATCCTTACCATTTCAATATTAAGCTCTCTCATAATCTCCTATGAACTTATTTTTTATATAATTTATTGAGCAGCATCACCCAAAGAAAATATCTTTTTTCTATCTTCCTATTGTCTCAGAATATTTTATGTTTTTCTATTTAACATGTAGGAATTATGTAATCTTGATAACCCTCTGATCTGCTGAGGCTGGATATGGGTAAAGGCTTGCCAGATACTGCTGCGTTTCAAAACATTAAGTGAAAGCCAAATAAACTTGGAATTTTCCACTGCTCATGAGCAGATAGTATGTGCTGTAAAATACTGAACCTCTAGTACTGAGAACTCATAGGAAAAAATGAATTTGGAGATAAGAGTTACATTGGCAATGCAGCGCCTATGGACGTCTATTTCCCACCTTGTATATAAATCTTATACTGAATTTGAGGGAGGGAGGAGCCATACTAAGTAAACTTATGAGGAAATATTGAATTGAATACAAAGGTTTATAATCTTCATATAGTTTAAATTTCTATAACCTGTCCATACAATGCCAAAACTACCACAAGGTCAACAGAATCTTCTAGAATTATACCCAAACTCTGAGCATTTTTCTTTTTCCTTTGCAACCTCTGCACACGTTTTAAACAAGTTTATTTGTCTGATTTACTAGTCTTTGGGTAAGATATTCAAAAAGAGGGCAACAGGAATTACTGTGGGGTGAGATGCATAAATAATAGCAAGAAGGGAAAATATGTAATCTGTAATCTTGTAAATAGAAAAGAAAAAGACTGGACCTCCAGTTAAACTAATAGAAAAACTTAGTACCATTTAGTGTCGGGAGGAGGGAGAAAAGGTCAAACACCCTGCTGCAACTCACTATGATCACAGAGTACAACTATATCATAGCATAGTAAAGTTGGTGTTCAAAATGAGAATTAAAAAAAAAAAAAAAAGGAAAATCAGCTTGGCATACTTTCTTTAAAAAGATAGGGTTATTTTGGGAAGATGGACTGCAGTGATGTCAGCATGGGTTTAGGCTAGATGAGAACTAGACATCAAAACCAGAAGCACAACATTAACAACAAATCCATTCAATAAAACACCTCTACTAATCTGTAAATACCAAAAGCCACGCAGCCTGAGTGCCCGTGGTATCTAGAGAAAGCAGAGGGAAGCAGTAGGGCAAATGACATACCTACAATCCCAAAATATTCAAGGAAAAAACAAAAACAAAAAAATAGTCAGTGGATGGTATTCACGAGAAAGCACCGTGGATCAATATAAAAATAATTGGGAGAGGTTTTGTGCATTTCAACAGTGAGTGAAAGGGATTCTGCAGGGAGTCAATTTCCAGTTGATCTCTCCCATTCCTGCAGGTCTTACTAACAAGAAATGGTTTTTTATTCTTGAGTATCTTTTAAAGTATATTTGTACAGCAATTATCCTGGAAAGAGGGAGCACGGTCTTCCTTTGGAACAAAGGCAAAGAGCCGCCTTACTTCTCACTGAAAAAGGTTTGACTTTCTTAAGCTCAGGGTTCCTCATCTGTAACCCACTGTATAAACCAACATTCATCTGGATCCAGTCACTCACCTCCATGGGACTTGGGGACAAGGAGAGCTTACACAAATAGAATATGATGATATTTATGCTCCTGAAATGTGGGAAACCTGGGTTCAATCCCTGGGTTGGGATGATCCCCTGGAGAAGGAAATGGCTACCTACTCCAGTATTCTAGTCTGGAGAATTCCATGGACTGCATAGTCCATGCGATCGCAAATAGTTGGACAGGACTGAGCGACTTTCACTTTCATGCTCTTTGCTATAAGTAGTAAAAGTCTTTGTCTCTGACTCAAGAGTCTCATACTTTTTGAAAATATC
The DNA here is from genome assembly GCF_042477335.2 of Ovis canadensis. Lineage (NCBI taxonomy): Eukaryota > Metazoa > Chordata > Mammalia > Artiodactyla > Bovidae > Ovis > Ovis canadensis. The sequence goes on along the minus strand of NC_091246.1, from coordinate 185,819,816 downwards.
CATAAAACTGGTAGGTTAACTTGTTAACTTGTAAGCCTTGTAAAAATCTCAAACACTTCACAGCTTCATAGTTCTTAACTTCATAGCTTTTAACAAGCCAATGTCAAAGTCTAAGATAGCTAAAGCAGCCTAGATCCTTTGAACTTTTGAAACTGACCTTCCAAGGTTTCTTTCCAACACAGGACCCCACACTGAGGAAAAATTACTAGAAGTGGAATCAAAATTGAGCAGAATAAAAATAATAGAGATGAAGGAAAGAGAAAATATAGACAAAAGGTGAACAGGTCTGGGAAATCTAAGAGCACAAGCTATTATGTTTTTTAAGCACTACAGGAAAACAAAAAAGATTTATTTGAAGTTAGAAAACCTGTCTGAACTTCTAACAATCTAAAAGTTCACTTAAACGTTTCCCTTTGAAACAAACTTCCTGCAAGAAAGAAGGAAAATAATATCCCAATAGACCAAGGATTGGCAAACTATAGTTTGCAGCTCACTTCCTATTTTATAAATAAAGTTACTGGAATATAAAACTTTTTCATACTTGATCATTTACATATACTTATGATTATTTTCAAGGTGCAATGACAAGGTTAAGTATTATGACAGAGAATAAATGATCTGCAAAGAGTAAAATATTTACTTTCTAAGGACAATCAAAGTGGGAAGGGAAAAATGATAAAAAAAAAACCAAAAGAAGTGAAGAAAGAAATAAACATCTCCAAAAGAAAGCCATAAATACAGCAGACACAAAGGAAGATCCAACATACAGATTATGGGAGTTGCTTAGTGGGAAAACAAATCAAGGTGGGAGGGAGAAGAAATGTTAGAAACAATAATTTAAGAAAATATGACACTGAAAAAAAATTTTTAACTACTTTTTCGAAAATCACATAATGTGCCTGAGATTATTAACACAGGACAATCAACACCATGTAAAATTAAGAGGTTTTAAAGGAGGAAAGTTGGAAGAGCATGTAGGCAAAAAAAAAAAAATACTTAAAATTAACTAATATTATTATTCGATTTTTCCACAACAATACTTTATCTTAAGGGGAAAATAAATCTACACATTTAAGATATTCAAGAAAATAACATGTAAACCAAGGATATGTATATATTTATAAATATTTATATTTATTTAACTGAACTGTAATTTGAGACTCTGGTTCTCTTACTCTCCTTTCATCTCTCTGCCTTTCACAGAAGTCAAGCCTGCATCACCCTCTGAGGGCTCCCCTGTCTTTTCAAACCCTTGGCTTTGTTTCCTCATAATGATTTCCTCCCATAACTCTCTTGCATGGCTAATCATACCTGCTTCTCAGAGGACCTGGACTAATACTGTCTAGAGATGACCTACCTAGTTGTAATCAGTTGTCAGATAAAATATAGGCTGTCCATTTAAATTTGATTTCAGATGAACAACAAATGCTTTTTAGTACAAGTTTTCCTGTGTAGATTTTGGGACAATGTATTTGTTCTTTATTTGAAATTGAAATGTAACATAGTGTCCTTTATTTTTATTTGCTAAATCTAGCAACCCTAGTAGCAACAGTTATCACCTACAGCCAGATTGTCATCATAAAAGAAACCAGGGATTTTTATAGAAATAGATGCACTGTATCTGGAATAAGCAATGTACCAGATAAACCTGAAACATTTTGACATAAACTAGCATGGAAACGTTCAAAGACTATTTACTTTCACTTTCATGCATTGGAGAAGGAAATGACAACTCACTCCAGTATTCTTGCCGGGAGAATCCCAGGGACAGGGGAGCCTGGTGGGCTGCCGTCTATGGGATTGCACAGAGTCGGACACGACTGAAGTGACTTAGCAGCAGCAGCAGCAGCATGAAAACGTTCAAAGACTATTAGGATAATGTTGCTGCTGGGGCTGCTGCTGATAAGTCACTTCAGTCGTGTCCCACTCTGTGCGACCCCATAGATGGCAGCCCACCAGGCTCCCCCATCTCTGGGATTCTCCAGGCAAGAACACTGGAGTGGGTTGCCATTTCCCTCTCCAATGCATCAAAGTGAAAATGTTAAGGGGATTTAAAAGGGAGCATTAAAATGCCTTTGCTGAGCCAAAGAAAATGTTGAACTTTGGTAAGGATAGAAATTACGGTGGATGGGAATCCACCAGATACATTTAAATCTTAATTGGTCCCCTTCTGAAGTTAATAGGAAACCAATTTGTTCTCATGAAAACTAGATGAAAGAAAAGAATCAAACATTAATTCTGCCTTTATTGGAACTGTACCACTGGGTAACCAAATTGTAGATGAGAGGAAGCATCTCCTTATCCATAAAACTATTAGGGTTAATGTACAAAACCATTGAATAGAATTAGAGTGTTACCATTTTGGAATCCCTAATTTTTATTGGATATTTATGGATGGATTGACGTGTTAAGCATCAGTCTTTGATATGTTAAGCCTTTAGTCCTTGTTGTTGTGTCTCCTGATAAAAGAACACCACACCACCAATAGTCTTGCCAAAAACAGCAAAGTTGTGTCTGAGAAAGGTCCTGTTTCCCACAATACATAAAAGAAAACCTGAGAAGCTGCATCATGAATATGCAATTAACAACTCTACTCTAGAGCATTTAAAAAAGAGAAAAGGAGGCAATTGGTGGTGGGAGGAGAAAGGGATGACTATTAAAATGGAGTTAAAAAAAAACATATCATCTTGAAAACTGATGACTAGGTTACAGTGCCTTAGGATGCACATGTAAGGGATAAACTGTAAAGAAACATAAGGAAAGGATTACTGTAAAAGTTGGAACAGTGCTTAATTTTGGAAGGAGAAGACAGAGCTTCTTTTGGAGGGAGAGGTTTCTAGATATCTAGCAATGTTTTATTCATTGATGTAGGTGGTAGTTAAAATAATGTGTGCATGCTACATCACTTCAGTTGGGTCTGACTCTTTGTGACCCTATAGATTGTAGCCCAAAAGGTTCCTTTGTCCATGGGATTCTCCAGGCAAGAATACTGAAGAGGGTAGCCATTCCTTTCTCCAGGGGATCTTCCCAAATCAGGGATCAAACCCAGGCTTCTTACATCTCCTGCACTCGTAGATGGTTCTTTACCACTAGTGCCACCTGGGAAGCTCGGTTAAAATAATAGTATTTTAGTATTTGCTTTATAATAATTTTCTGTGATTTCATGTGTATGTATTTTGTTTTAAAACAGCAGTTTAAAAAATGCTTAATAGAGTTCTTGGCTCTTACTAAACAATAAAATGTGTCTATTAAAAAAATAAAAAATAAAAGATAGGTATTGCATTTTAGAATAATATCTTCCAAGTCGTTTTGAGTGATGGTAAAGCTCTATGCTCACTGTCATGCTCTCTCTTCAATGTACGTACAGCTACAGAATTGCTCCTGACTTTCCAAAATGGTTCATGGCTTTGAAAATGGAAAGTTAACCTTGTTTATGCTTTTAGAACTCCTCAAGGTAGCAAACACTGAGATCAACAAGGAGATAGACAAAAGAAGTTGTAAGGAGAAAGGAGTTTTATCTTTTGCTGGGCATCCTTTTTGGGATCTTCCTTGAGAGACCGTTAACTCAAGGCCGTTAACTAATTTGCATATTGTTAAATGCTGTGTCAACTGAGCTTCTGTCTAACACCATGTAGAAAATGGGAGACTGAGTCTATTGCTCAATTCCAAATTTCTTGGTAAAACAATGAGGCCCAGTCCGAGCCCACTCTTTGTTATTGATTGCAGAAATACGCAGGCTGTGTATAGAGAACAGTTAATGCTCTTCTTGGCAGGATGTGTGGCTTCAGGTAGCTATGCCTCTTCTCTTCTGTCTTCAGGGGCATCTTCTCTAAAGGGTTCTTTTGTCCTGTCTGCAATTTTCTAGCTATACATGGCTGTGCAGTTGCTACTCAAGGTGAGTTCGGTTAGTGCTAGAAGGATGCCTGCTTCGCACTTGGAGCCGAGCTTCTTTCTTATGTAGCACCTATCTTGAATCTCTCTCTGCTTACATTCCAAATCTTGGCACAGTGGGCTCTGTCTGAGGGTCCAACTGAGGTTCTTCCATCTGTGGAGAAGTGCTAAAATCTCTGAATCTGTATATCCCTGAAAGCACACTCCCTTCAAATGCACATTTTCTCCACCTAAAGACAACGGCAAACTCATTTAGGTTTCTTGAAAAACCATCCGTGCCCACCCCTGTGAAAAGTGAGTTCTGTCTTCCATTCCTAGAGTGCTTAATTTCTACACTGTGCATTCGTCACATACCATTTACTTCCTGATACCATTAGCCACCACACTGGCATTCTAGCATCTTTCCACTCTACTACTCTGTCAAGTCCCTTCCCATTTTTGAATTTTTCCTGTGAATAATAATAATAGTTAAGATAATAACTCACATTTATTGACTGCTTAATGTGATTCAGGCACTGTCTAATGGTTTTAATGCAACAACTCTACAGTGTAGATATATCTCTACCTCCATTTAGAATGATGTAAACCAAGTCTTTCAATATCCAATGTTCCAAACCTATTTAGAGGCATAACGAGGCTTTGAATACAGGTAATCCTATTGAGAATATCCTTAATAATGTCTTGGGTCAAAAGTCGAAAGGAATACGTATCTATTTAATTTAATTCATAAGTTTTTATAGACTTTCTGTTTTGTTGATTTTTGCTTGGCCTGAGTTGATGTTTAAAATATACTATAAACTTTACACACACACACACACACACACACACACACACATACATGCATTGTTGTTATTGTTTAGTTGCTAAGTCATGTCTGACTCCTTTTGCAACCCCATGGACTATAGTCCACCATGCTCCTCTGTCCATGGGATTTCCCAGGCAGGAATACTGAAGTGGGTTGCCATTTCCTTCTCCAAGGGATCTTCCCAACCCAGGGATCGAGCTTGCATCTCCTGTATTTACATGTGGATTCTTTACTATTGAGTAACCATGGAAGTCCCATATATATGCATATTTATAGGTATTATATATATATATAGATAGATAGACAGATACCCAATAAAAAAGAGTATACAGACATATAATTAGACAAATCTATCAGAACACTAGGAGTATTTTGTATGATTTTGTCCAATTTATCTAGCACAGAAGGATACCTAGGAGTTATTCAATGGACTTTTTTTTCTCTTATTAGAATTACAGCTAGAGGTTAAAGCATCTGCCTGCAAGGTCGGAGACTCGGGTTCAATCCCTGGGTCGGGAAGATCCCCTGGAGAGGGAAATGGCAACCCACTCCAGTATTCTTGCCTGGAGAGTCCCATGGACGGAGGAGCCTAGTAGGTTACAGTCCACGGGGTCTCAAAGAGTCGGACACGACTGAATGACTTCACTTTCACTTTCCTTATTATAAAACTATCAATTTTATTCTATTCCTCATTCAGATATATTATTTTAGAATCCGTATCTAGGTGAGAGCTCCTATATTTTATAATCTGCACTCAAGTGCATGTACTAATAATAAGAATCTTTGGTAGATATTTTCCAATACAAGCTTTGATATATGTGGGGAAAACTGTTTATGTATTCTCTGATGAGGAGACACAGTGAACCACTTATTGATGTACATTGAAGTTATTCTCTCTCTGTTTCCAGTATACTTTATTTTACATAAATAATTATATTTTATAAATATGATTCAAAGAGAAATACATGAATCAAGTACAACAAAATATCACAACTTCTACTTAGATTTTAAATAATCCTTATATGATAGTGTAGTGTGTAGTGACTGTCAATCTTGGATATAAATCAGAATCTCCCTCTCCAGATACTCATTGTGAAGATGTTGATATAATAGAGTAATGTCTATGTGCTCAGTCACTCAGTTGTGTCCAACTCTTTGTGACCTCACAGATTGTAGCCCTCCAGGCTCTTCTGTCCATGGAATTTTCCAGGCAGGAAGACAGGAGTGGGTTGCCATTTTTTTCTCCATGGTAGTGTCAGGAGAGTGTTTGGGAGTTTGAGTTTTTATCAACATCCTAGTTGATTCTGAAGTGAGAGATTCTAGGATCACACTTCGAGAGAGGAAGAAAAAGATACTTAGTAGTTAAGTAGTTAAGAGATGAAATTTGGAGTCAGAGAAACCATATACTAGAATGTACTTAACTTCTCTAAACTTCAGTTTGTTTTTTCTGCATAAATGCCTAAAAATAATAGGATCTGATTCCTGATGTTGTGAGAAAGTACGTGAAAAGTGCTTGGTCTACTACATAGGAAGTGATAAGTGTTAGTAAGTAGTGGTGGTGGAGGTATTAGCAGTTGTTAAAATGTAGGTGTTCTTTACATCATGTGATATTAGAGAATTACAAATTAAAACAGTGAGATAGCACTACATATGTATTAGAATAGCGAATATCCAAAACACTGACACCACCAAATGCTGGTGAGAATGTGGAGCAATAGGAACTCTCATTCACTGCTGGCAGGAACACAAAATGGCACAACCACTCTGGGTGTCGGCTTGACAATTCCTTGACAAAACTAAACACACGCTTACCATGTGATCCATCAATCACATGTCTTGCTATTTACCCAAATGAGTTGGACACTTTTGTCCACACATAAACCTGCACCAAATATTTAGAGAAGCTTTATACATAATTGCCCAAACTTGCAAACAGCCAACATGCCGTTCATCAGGCAAATAGATATAAACTTTGTGTATCCATACAATGGAATATTATTCAATGATAAAAAGAAATGACCTATCAAGCCGTGAAAACATATTGAGGAAACTTAAATGCACATTGCTAAGTGAAATAGGCTAATCTGAAAAGTCTATATACCATATAATCCTAATTATGTAACATTCTGGAAAAGGCAAAAACTGTCAGTGACTGTTAGGAGTTCAAGGGAGGACAGACAGAGGAACAAATAGGTGGGCGACAGGGATTTTTAAGACAATAAAACTATTCTGTATCATATTGCAACTGTGGATATATGTCATTATACTTTTATCCAAGTCCAGCATATATACAACACAAAGAAAGCACCCTAATGCCAAATATGGCAGTTAGTTGATAATAATATATGAATATTGGCCTATTAATTGTAACAAATATACTACATTAATGTAAAATGTTAATAATGAGGAAACAGTGTATATGGGACAGGTGAGGGGTATATGAGAAATCCCTTTACTTTTCACTCAATTTTTCTGTAATCTTAAAACTGCTTTTAAAGGTAAAATCAATAATTACAAAGCAAAATGAAACAGACAAAAACGTAGTTGTTATTTGAGTGCTTAAATATGAAAATATGACATTGAAAAAATAACGCTTGTTTCAAATGAACACAATGCTCTAGGTAAAAAATACACAACTAGATTTTGAAGACTTCGTAGGAAAAAAAGGAAGCTATCTTATTCTCATTAACACATTTTATATTTAATACTAAATGAAACAATATGTTGGATACAATACAATCTACTATTAAAATTAATTTCATATCTTCCTTTTTACTTTTCAAGTGTGCCTTATATATATGGCTCACATTATATTTCTCTTGGTCAATGCTGATCTATGAAATCAGCAAAATTTCTAGTATACCAGTAAAAGCGAAAGTCTTAATCTCTGAGACCCCATGTACTGTAGCCTAATAGGTTCCTCTGTCCATGGAATTCTCCAGGCAAGAATACTGGAATGGGTTGCTGTTCTCCAGGGGGTCTTCCCAACCCAGGGATTGTACCTGGGTCTCCCGCATTGCAGGTAGAGTCTTTACCATTTAAGTCACCATGGAAGTCCCAGTATACAATAGTCCTTCCAAATATTAGCACAGCTCTTAGGTAGTAGTAGTCAATGTCTTGAGCTTCTTGTAGTGAACTTTAACTACTTTTTTCCTTATACTTTTCTTGCTGCTGCTGCTAAGTCACTGCAGTCATGTCTGACTCTGTGTGACCCCATGGACTGCAGCCTACCAGGCTCCTCCGTCCATGGGATTTTCAGGCAAGAGGACTGGAGTGGGGTGCCATTGCCTTCTCCAATGCATGAAAGTGAAAAGTGAAAGGGAAGTCGTTCGGTCGTGTCCGACTTTTAGCGACCCCATGGACTGCAGCCTACCAATTATATTTTATATATTATAATTATTTTCCCCTGAAAGTTCTAATCCATGCCAGCATAAGCATGTTGGCCTCAAGGTGACTGAGCTCAGTTATTCTAATTCTTGACTCCCTGTTATAACTGAATTTTCCCAATCACCACTGACTGAAGTCACTTTGAGAGTTTCGATTGGTAACTTGCCATTATAATCTTGAGTCAGAGTCAGTTTTACTTAGTCCCTCTGTTGTGTGCCCTCTTCCTCCTATTCCTGAATGTCTTGAACAGATAGCCATTTTTCTGATTTCCTTTGAGATACTCAACTTTGAAGAGCAGTGCTTTTTGGCTTAGAACCTGTATTAGTTTTCTATGTTGCTGACAAGTTACTACAAACTTATCTATTACCTCACAAGTTTCCATGTATTCGGAATCATGGCATGATTTAGCTGGGTCTTCAGCTTAGGATCTAGCAGTGCAAAAAGTAAGATTTTTTTCTGGACTGTGTTCTTATCTAGAACTGGGCCTGGAGAACAATCTACTTCTGAGCTCAGTCACTTTGCAGCCAAGTTTATTTCCTTGTAGCTGTATGAAGCTGATGCTCCAATATTTTGACTACCTGACGCAAAGAACTGACTCACTGGAAAAAATCCCTGATGGCAGGAAAGATTGAAGAAGGGCAGAGGATAAAATGTTTAGATAGCATCACAGACTAAATGGACATGAGTCTGAGGAAACTCCAGGAGATAGTGGAGGACAAGGAAGCTAGGCATGCTACAGCCCATGGGGTCGCAGTCTTTGCAACTGAACAACAACAACAACAACAAAAATACGTATGAAGAAGGACATCCATTGCTAACTGATTCTTGTCTGAAGGCTGCTCTCAATTCCTAGAAGCCATTCACATATACTTTCTGCCATGTGACCCTCTACATAGGCAGTTTACAGCACTGCCGTTAGCTTCTTCGCGGTCAGGAGGAGAACATCTCACTCTGGTTTGTCCTCCAGGCATCTCATATCATGGAACATAAATAAGGGAGTGAGATCCCATCACCTTTGCCATATTCCATCTGTTAGAAACAAGCCATGGGTTTTGCTTACACTCAAGGGGAGGGCACTATACTACATACAAGCTTTATTGTTAGAAGTCATTTCTGTGTGTGTCTCTCACATAACTCTTGCTAGTGTCTGGGGTTCTTCCTTTCCCACTAGCTCTTCTCACTTTTCTCCCAGGTCCATATGAAATGGTTATTCTGTCTCTTCATGTCATTTAATCTGATAGACTGGATCTCAGGTGCCTTCCTGTAGGTCTTTCCAATTTGCCCACTGTTTGTTGGAAATCTCTCTCTTCTTTCCTTTTTCCTCTTCCTCTTTCTTCTTTCCTTCTCCCATGCACTTTTCCTAACTTTATTTTAACTTACTTCTTAGATGAGCTTCCATTGGACCACTCTTCCCAAAATAATAGCTATAACCACTGCAAAAATAGTTATGAAAAACATAGCTAAAGGAAGGAGATGGGGGGGGGGCGGGGAGAAAAAGACACATTTTGAAAGGGAATCAACACTTGGAAGAAGGGAGCAGCACTGAGTGAGTTTTTCATTTCAGAGCATCTGATCTAAGGGCAGACTTCAGCTTGTACCTGGCAAAGCAGGTAAAACAGCATTTAAAGATGCTGCTTAATTTTCTGGCTGACCCATGAACTATAGACATTTAGAGAATACTCCAAATAGGTGACCTAAGAATTGAAGAACTTAACTGAATTTGGGGCTTCTATCAAAAAAAAATACCAGAATTTGCAGTTTGAGTCCAATCAATTTATCTGCTTCATAAACAAACAAGATATCAGAATTCTTTGGAGAAACAAAACAGACTCTACGGTCTTCATTATATAATGTCCAGAATTCTAGAATATAATGAATAAATTACTTACCATAAGAAGAAACAGAAATTTAAAAAAAAAGTGATATCTTGAGGATAAAAGAAAATGGTAAATAACTATGTCAATAATTGCAGTAGATGTAAATGGACTAAACCTTTTGCTTAAAAGGCTGATATAGTCAAAATGGATTTTTAAAATACTTTTAGGGAAATTAAATAAATAGTCTTGTTTAGACTTCAGAGACAAAGCAGAACAGGCCTCTGACCTTGATTCTAACCTGCCTGGACACTGCCCTGCCTATGACTGACTGTGAGTGACTGCCTGCTTTAAGTGCAAGACTTGCTGGCACCATAGATAAGATAGTCCTGAGACTGTTGAACCCCTGAAGGGTAGCCCCAGGCTTAACAACATTCCAAGTTTTACAACACAAAACTAACATTAACATGAAACCAGAGGTGCTATTTGCTCACAGATTGATGATGATATCAGTTTGCATCCTGGGATTGTAAATGGGAACCCCAAACTGCAATCTTTGAAGTCTCTGAGGTCAACCCATGGAGCTGCCTCTCTGCCTGGAATCTTTTCCCAATTGGGACTCCAGAAGTGTTGTGTCACCTGACTTCCCAGCACTGTTAGATTCTGGATATTGCTCAAAACCCAGTTTGGTGATGTATCCTCTGCTGTCTCTATTTTTCTTCTTCTTTTAATGCTAGTATAAGTAAACTAGATAATTCTCTAATAAATGTTTGTATTATTTATTTGTATATAACAAGTGGTTTTTTTTGTTAACAAATCCTCTGAACCTGAGTTGAAAGTGAAAACCTTCAGCAAAACAAATACCTAACTATTTTATGTTTATTAAAGATATACTTTAAATATAAAGATACAAACAGGTTGAAAGTTAACAGTTAGCATAAGAAGATTGGAGTGCCAGAATTAATATCAGATAAAATAGAGTTCACTTCCTGTTGAATTCAGTGATCAATGCAAAGAAATAAAGGAAAACAATAGAATGGGAAAGACTAGAAATCACTTCAAGAAAATTAGAGGTACCAAGAGAACGTTTCGGCAAAGATGGGCACAATAAAGGACAGACATGGTGTGCACCTAACAGAAGAAGAAGATATTAAGAAGAGGTGGCAAGAATACATAGAAGAACTGAACAAAAAAGATCTTAATGACCCAGATAACCACGATGGTGTGATCACTCACCTAGAGGCAGACATCCTGGAATGTGAAGTCAAGTGGGCCTTAGGAAGCATCATTAAGAACAAAGCTAGTGGAGGTGACGGGATTCCAGTTGAGCTATTTCAAATCCTGAAAGATGATGCTGTGAAAGTGCTTCACTCAATATGCCAGCAAATTTGGAAAACTCAGCAGTGGCCACAGGACTGGAAAAGTCAGTTTTTATCTCAATCCCAAAGAAAGGCAATGCCAAAGAATGTTCAAACTACCACACAATTACACTCATCTCATATGCTAGCAAAGCAATGTTGAAAATTCTCCAACCAGACTTCTAGAGTACATTAGCCATGAACTTCAGATGTTCAAGCTGAATTTAGAAAAGGCAGAGGAACCAGAGATCAAATTGCCAACATTCATTGGATCATCAAAAAAGCAAGAGAGTTCTAGAAATACATCTACTTCTGCTTTATTGACTATGCCAAAGACTTGACTCTGTGGATCACAAAAAACTGTGGAAAATTCTTCAAGAAATGGGAATACCAGAACACCTGACCTGTCTTGAGAAATCCGTATGCAAGTCAAGAAGCAACAATTAGAATTGGACATGGAACAGACTGGTTCCAAATTGGGAAAGGAGTTCGTCAAGGCTGTATATTGTCACCCTGCTTATCTAACTTATACGCAGAGTATGTCATGTGAACTGCCAGGCTGGATGAAGCACAAGCTGGAATCAAGATTGTTTGGAGAAATCAATAACCTCAGATATGCAGATGACACCACCCTTATGACAGAAAGTGAAGAACTAAAAGAGCTTCTTGATGAAAGTGAAAGAGGGAGAGTGAAAAAGTTGGCTTAAAACTTAACATTCAGAAAATGACAATCGTGGCATCCGGTCACATCACTTCATGGCAAATGGATGGGGAAACAATAGAAACAGTGACAGACTTTATTTTTTTGGCCTTCAAAATCACTGCAAGTGGTGACTGCAGCCATGATATTAAAAGATGCTTACTCCTTGGAAGAAAAGCTATGACCAACCTAGACAGCATATTAAAATGCAGAGACACTACTTTACCAACAAAGGTCCATCTAGTCAAAGTTACGGTTTTTCAGTAGTCATGTATGGATGTGAGAGTTGGACTATAAAGAAAGCTGAGTGCCAAAGAATAATACTTTCAAGCTGTGGTATTGGAGTAGACTCTTGAGAGTCCCCTGGACTACAAGGAGAACCAACCAGTCCTTCCTAAAGGGAATCAGTCATGAATATTCATTGGAAGGACTGATGCTGAAGCTAAAACTCCAATACTTTGACCACCTAATGTGAAGATCTGACTAATTGGAAAAGACCCTGATGCTGGTAAAGATTGAAGGCAGGAGGAGAAGGGGATGACAGAGGATGAGATGGTTGGATGGCATCCCCGACTTGAGGGACATGAGTTTGTGTAAGGTCCGCGAGTTGGTAATGGACAGGGAAGCCTGGCATGCTGTAGTCCATGGGGTCACAAAGAATCCAACATGACTGAGTGACTGAACTGAAAATAGAGTTTAATACAATATATACTATCAGAGATGTCGAGGGATATTTTATATTGATAGAGTTTTAATTTACCAAAGGCATAGCTATTATAAACATATATGGTTATATTTGTAAGGGCCTCTGTAACAAAATTATGCTACGTGTGTGGTTTAAACCATAAGGGGAAAAATTTCTCACATTTCTGAAGGCTAGAAGCCCAAGATCAAGGTGACAGCAGGTTTGATTCCTTTGGAGGGCTTGTTTCTTGGCCTGCAAATAGCAGCCTTCTCTCTTTAACTTCCTATGGTCTTCATTATGCCTATGCCTGTTCATATCTCCTCTTCTTATGAGGATACTAGTAATGGATTAGAGACCACCCATCTGACCTAATTTTACATTGATGATCTCTTTAAAGGCCTTGTCTCCAACTACAGTCACATTCTGAGATACTGGGGGCTAAGACTTTAAACTATGAATTTTGAGGAGGAGACACAATTTTGAGGGAACACAATTCAACCTCTAATAATTCTCATGTTTCAAAATATCTGAAGCATAATTTGAAAGAATTTAAGGAAGAAATAAAATTCAAGTTGAAGATTTTACCAATCCTCTCTTAGCAACTTATTGAACTAGACGAAAAAAAAAATAGTAAAGATGTAGATGAGTTGAAAAATAGCATCTTTTTCATTGATGCCATTGACTTAATATTTGTGGAACATGCACTCAACAACTGCATGTTTCTCTTTCTTCTTCTATACCTAGAGTCAAAATTTGTTTAAAAAAAAAATCACATATAAATTCACCAAGCTTTTAATAAAAAGCCCAGATAGGAGAGCTGACCCAGGCTGAAAATTCAAGTTTTTAAAAGTCCGAGTTGTGGACTCTTAACCATTCTACATAACAAGAGCTAAGTGACTTCTTGTTCTGAATCCTAACTTTTGCATGGGAAGGGAATAGTCCGTCCATATGAGAATGGTCAAAGAATAACATGCAACGAACGTATAGTAAAGAAAAATCATAGAAAGAGGGAAAGTGGTTACCCAACAACTAGAAGTATGGGTCAGAGTCAGATATTCTTGTCTCAGAGTGGGGTTCACTGCTTCCAGGGTAATAATGCTCATTTCCTTCACACTGGTATTTTTAAGAAAATGTTTGAGTTCCCAGGTCCCAGAATTGTGGTTGCGTTTGGCCAGCATTTTAATGAGGTACTCATCTCCTTACAATAACTGAGTGAACCTATCAGTTTTATATTAAAAACTTGTACTCTTTTAAATGTTAGTAAATACACCAAGTGATTCTACCCCAGGTTGTACACAGCCCTCTGGTGTCATGCAACAGAGAGGGTCTCAGCCTAAAATTTTTCTGTGTTTTTTCCCACTACTTTGCTTGATAAATTGTGAAATAAATCTGGAACCAGGCTATGGAGAAGCAAAGACCATCTGCCTGAGACTTGTAAAGATCTGCTGAAGGAATTTCTGGATTGCCAGAGGAAGCATTTGACAGTCTCTCTGTCCTCTGCCCTTTACTTGTTCTGTGATAAAAGAACAGAATAAAATGTGCTTGGGACCTTTGGGTATCTGGGAAGATTGTTCAAAATTGTGCTTATTCTGCAATGCCACACACTTTTACACCCTCAGATCAAATGAGTGATGTGAAGTTCAGAAGACTAAACCCTATTGAGGTATGACCGTCCCCAGCAGGATCAAGTCTACTGGACTCTGCAATGCATTTGGCATATTTAGGATTCCAGTGCATTTTAAACCTATTGCACTTTCCCTGCCTTTAGAATTTGTAACCTTGTGGACATTATTCTGTAACTTGGATAGTGCTCTGTTCACTGATCAAATCCATTCATTCTCTGCCTTTACTTCACCTCATATTTTATTACTCTTTCAGGTCTGTTGAGCAAATCTGTCTATGCAGGCATCTTACAATGCCTTAAATAGCAACTTATGCTGGGAAGTGTCATTGCTGCTGTTGGTTTAATAATCTTAATAAACCACCTCTTCCAGTTGCCTTATTCTTTAGTTTCATAATTAATGTCTCAACCTCTAGTTTCTGAAAGGAGTTAAGTTTATCTGCCCAGCTATGTGCTAGCAAAAGAAAGTGAAAAATGAAAAAGTGTTAGTCGCTCAGTTCAGTTCAGTTCAATTCAGTCTGAGTCATGTCCAACTCTTTGTGACCCCTTGGACTGCAGCGCACCAGGTTTCTTTGTCCATGGTATTTTCCAGACAAGAATATCAGAGTGGGTTGCTATTCCCTTTTCCAGCAAGGTGAAATGAAAGTTGCTCAGTTGTTTCTGACTCTTTGTGACCCCATGGACTGTGGTCTGCCAAGGTCTTCTGCTCATGGAATTCTCCAGGCCAGAATACTGAAGTGGGTAGCTGTTTCCTTCTCCAGGGGATCTTCCCAGCAAAAGACTGTCCTAATAAGTATGCAGCCTTCTGCCTGTTGTTCTTCTACTGAAGTAGACCAGGGACTTTCAAGGAACTCATGTAGCTAGGGACCTGGGGGGTTGCAGCTTTGATTCTTCCTGCTGGTGGCAGTCAGTACATCCATGGAGCATTCATTCCTCTTTCCCTGAGTGCTGAGAAAGTAGTACAGCCTACTCCGAAAAGTCTGATACCTAAGCAGATCCATAATGGAGGTAGAGATTCTGAACTTTGCTTTTTCATTCATATGTTTCAGCAATACCCTTCTCTTTGAAACAGTTGACCTTCTGACCTGGAATTTCCAACCTTGTTCTGCCTTTACTGAAACCAGCAGTGTTGGCTTCCACCTGGTCTCCCTCCTAGTGGCTCATCTGCTAGGTCCAGGTGACCTATCAACACACACTGCTCTGTTCCCAGCCTCTGATTTTGTATTTAGAACCTTGGGCTCTAGCTAGCAGAGACTTTTACTGAATTCCAGGATCTAGATTTCTAGCACCCTTGCTTGATCCCTTTTGTGACCCTGCTTGATTAACTGATCACTGCAGAAAGCAGTAAATGATTTCTGCAAAGCCTAGGATTATAGGCAATTGATGAATGTTAAATAGGCAAGAGGAGCACAGCCTTTAAAGCAGAAACAATGCACCATTATCTGACTTTCTTAATAGCATAAGAAATCCTTGAGAACAAGAGCTACGTGTTATTTAGCTCCTTACCCATCATAAAATCTAAGTAAAAGTTGGATGAATAAAGGAATACAAGAACACACCTGCATCCAGCACGCTCAATCTTCATGACACTTACAGTCCTTAAGTGTTTCCAGAATCTAACATATTACTGTATAGAGGTGTGAGTGTGTTCTCAGTCACTGAGCCCTGTCTGATTCTTTCTGACCGCATGAGCTGTAGCCCACCAGGACCCTCTGTCCAAGCAAGAATACTGGAGTAGGCTGCCATTCCCTCTTCCAAGGGATCTTCCTAACCCAGGGATTGAACCCACATTTCCTGAATCTCCTGCATTGGCAGGTAGATTCTTTACCACTGAGGACATCACTGTATAGGCAGTATGCTCTTAAACAAGTTATTAAATCTCTACCTTATAACAAACACTTGGAATCATCTTTCAACTTCTTCAGGTAGAAATGACTGTATATTGTCACCCTGCTTATTTAACTCATATGCAGAGTACATCAAGCGAAATGCCAGGCTGGATGAACCACAAGCTGAAATCAAGATTGCCAGGAGAAGTATGGGAAACAATGGAAACAGTGACAGACTTTATTTTTTTTTGGCCTTCAAAATCACTGCAGATGGTGACTGCAGCCATGATATTAAAAGACGCTTGCTGCTTGGAAGAAAAGCTATGACACCTAGACAGCATATTAAAATGCAGAGACATTACTTTGCCAACAAAGGTCCATCTAGTCAAAGTTATGATTTTTCAGTAGTCATGTATGGATGTGAGAGCTGGACTATAAAGAAAGCTGAGTGCCAAAGAATTGATGCTTTTGAACTGTGGTGTTGGAGAATACTCTTGAGTATCCCTTGGACTGCAAGGAGATCCAACCAGTCAATCCTAAAGGAAATCAGTTCTGAATATTCATTGGAAGGACTGATGCTGAAGCTGAAACTCCAATACTTTGGCCACCTCATGTGAAGAACTGACTCATTGGAAAAGACCCTGATGCTGGTTAAGATTGAAGGCAGGAAGAGAAGGGGAGGACAGAGGATGAGATGGTTGGATGGCATCTCCGACTTGATGGACATGAGTTTGAGTAAGCTCCAGGGGTTGGTGATGGACAGGGAAGCCTGGCATGCTGCAATCCATGGGGTCCCAAAGAGCTGGACATGACTGAGTGACTAAACTGAACTGAAGGCAAAATCTTACCTCTATCCCTGTTACCTAGGTGCAATACCTTAACCTTTTTTCCTCATCCCTACAAATTGAGTCTCCATCTCAACAGTGTGCTCGAAGGATCAATTAATATAATATGACCTAGAGGAGTGGGATGAGGGGAATGGTACAGAGGTTCAAGAAGGAAGGGATATATGTATACATATAGCTGACTTACGGTATTGTACAACAGAAACTAAAGTAATATTGCATAAAGCAGCAAATACAGTGTTTGGGACATAACCTGCCTTCTGGAATTTTCCTTTGCTTCCTTCATAAATGTCAAGTTTACAGATGTTAGTTTGAGAATGTTTCTGAAAGAAACTAGAAAAAATATTTTCTTCTGATTTATGTCAGTGATTTCCATGTTGAGAACAATCTATGGAATCAGTTAAGGAACTTTTCCAAGCCACTCAGTTTCCAGTCCCCACTGCCATCCTCAGAAACTAATGTGCAGAGTGCAATATATTGCCAAGGCATTTTGATAGCCTTAATAACTTAATGGAATATCCATGCCTTCTTGTCCTATTTAACAGTATTCATTCTTGACTAAACATTAGAAACCTTTGGGGAAATTCGTAATCCCTGGTGGATCCTTAGGGCTATCTGGTAATATTACAATATTCCTCTACTCCATTCATTTTTTACTTTCAAAGATAAAAACTTCAACTTCTCTTTTGTGCTTGAATGTCCAGTAGACACCTCAAAATGGTCATGCCCCAAACTCCTGATTTATTTCCCTCTCATAATATAAACCATTGCAGTAAATGGCATGTCCATCCTTCTGATTATTAGAAAACCTGGAGTCATCCATTACTCCTCTCTTCACGTCTCTCTCCTCTCACACACCATATCCACTACAGCAGCAAATCCTGCTGAGTGAGCCTGGGTTCAGTCACGTCTTAGTACCCCCACTGCTAGAAACTTGGTTCAAGCTATTAAAATCTTTTATCCAGATGACTGTTAAAGCTTGCTCATATCCCTCCTACAACCTTGCTTCCCTTCAATTTCTTCAGAGCAGCCTATTCTACTCAAATTTATTCAACGACCTTAGTGAAACAAAAGCCAGATTTCACAGTGGCTCAAAGGCTCTCATTGAACTGGCCCCTTTGCTGTCACTACCTCCGATCTATCTTCTCCCATCATTCTTCCCCTGCTCCTACCCATGCAGCTTCACTGACCACTGCTCTGGTCCTTAAACAGGACCTGAGATTCTCTGCTGTTTCCTTCACAGGGAACACACTTCTAAAACCCGTGATGCTCACTTTCCATTTCCTTCAAGTCTCTGTCAAGTGCTGCTATCCTGGGAAGATCTTTCCTGACTAACTTCTCTAAAATAGCATCCCTTAAGTCCTTTGTCTCTTTTGTTCATGCCCATGCCCTAGGTACCCAGCATAGGGTCTGCTTCTCACATGGCATTTGATAAATACATATTAGGCTTCCCTGGTAACTCAGTGAAGAAGCTGCCTGCAACGCAGAAGACCCAGGTTTGATCTCTGGGTCAGAAAGATCCCCTGAAGAACGGAATGGCTACCCACTGCAGTATTCTTGCCTGGAGAATTCCATGGACCAAGGAGCTTGGTGGGCTACAATCCATGGCATCTCAGAGTCAGACATGACTAAGGACTAACGCAATAAATACATAGTTTGATGTACAAATGCTCTGAGCTCTCCAGTGGGATCCAGTGTCCTTGAGCTTAGGTTTTCTGGCCTAGAACCATTTGTAGGGGACAAAGAGGTTCACATTAGAGCCAGTTCACTGGCCAAGCTCACTGTCTTGCTGGTCAGAGATTGATTAATGCATCATTACCACAGAATCATCATTCTATTTTATAACAAAATACTCTCAATATCTTGTTTATTGTTTTCTCAGATTTGTCTTTCAATTAAATACTACTCAGTTAGACCCTTAGATGTATCTTTCTATTCTTACCTTTCCCCCTCTAGCCTGCTTTGAAACTCAATTCCTTCTCTTGCTTGACAAAGCTTAATTTATTAAATCTTTGATACTCGGCCCAAAATGTCCATTTTATAACTGTCTTTCTAGATGATTATGGCTAGATTTACAATCAGATGCTTACTATATATTTCACTCACTGACTTTTAGTACAGTATTTGCCTGGCCTTTTAAAATGTGAGGCTTTTAAGGTGTGTGAGAAAGAGAGAGAGACCGAGACTGTCTTCCTAGAGTCCTTTGCTGATTTACCTAAATCACTTAAAAATTGAAAACACATGCAGATTTTAAAATTTAAAAAAATAAAATAAAATAAAATAAAACTTAAAAAAAAAATTGAAAACACAATCTTTGAACTTCCCTATTATTTTTGTCTCTGACATCATCTTAAAACACAAATTTTATAACAGCAATATATTTTTTCATTTATGTGATTAAAATTCTGAACACCAAGTCTCCTGAGTCCCTTTTCAAATATCATGTAATATACTCTAAGTTAAATAAGATAGGTTTTTTTTTCACATATATTTTCAAGTTCTCTGTTATAATTGCTGGGCTATTTGCTATTTTAATTGCTGCTCTGATATCTTTGCAAACGCTCCTTTGGAAAATGAAATTTTCTAGAAAGAATAAAACTCCCAATCATATTTGAAGGAGGAATTAAAGACTTATTTAGATAATAAATCTATGTGCATCACACATGGGTAGCAGTTTGTTTTCCTTTACCATCAATATGAAATTCATTTTTTTCTACTACCTGGAAGTTATGGATAATTTTAAAGACATTTTGCCAAGATCTAAGTAATAAGAATTTACTGTAGGTTGTGAATCAAGGAAATACACACAAATTAAACATAATGCACCAAAGTCATGGAGCTTAAATCATAATAAACAGATATTGATCCAGGGTTCCGATAGCATCTCTAGATGTAACTCTAGATGTAAAAGGTAATAATATATAATGCTTTCTACTGCTTTATAAAGACTTTTAGTTAAAAAAATTAAACCACTTTGGCATTTTTACTATGGTATTTCTTGTGGTCTCATTAATAAAATATATATTTGCATTTTATTTTTCCAAGGAAATATATAGCAACCAATCTCACTCATAAGAGTTATTTTCCTTATGAATGATTATATCTATATTCATCTTATTTTAAAAACAATATTGAGTAAAAACATTGAGTTATTATAAATGCAAAATATAAATGTGTTCTAGAAGAAAAATAATATTCGTGTTAAATGGATGTGCAACTTCTTCAACACAAATGCAAACCAGCCTTAATTTTATTTTCAAAATGTCACTCTTTAACCAATATAATGCACAATCAGTTTTAAGTACCAAGCAGAATGCTTTATAATGCTGCTCAAGGGAAGACACAGTTTTTCATTTCATCATCAACAGAGTTAAGTTATATCACCAAATAATCTAGAAACATCTGATTAACCAGATGCCATTTTCCACCCACTGTCCCAGATTAAAATGCAGTGATGTGTTCAATAGGGTACTAAAAAATTTTTGATAAGCCTTTTTTTTCTCCAGATAGCCACCCCAGCTTCCCATGTAGAGGGGAAATGAAGCAAGGCAACCATTTATGTATATAACTTTTTGAAAAGCAAATTAGAATAAAAACCCTTTATTTGTCCAGGTTTGTAAGGTTCATTTGAGCACAGTGTGGTGCACACCAGTGCCTCTGCCAGTCCCTGCATTATATCCTCTTCATTTTTGTTCTTAAACTTTGAACATCATGGAGTGTAGACTGTCAGGCTTCTCTGTCCATGGTAAAATACTGGAGTGGGTAGCCATTCCTTTCTTCAAGGAGTCTTCCCCACCCAGGGATCAAACCCTAGTCTCCTTCATTGCAGGCAAATTCTTTATCATCTGAGCCACCAGGGAATCCCAACCTCTATACTTGTCACCCTCATTTCTCAGTGTAAGTCTAGCCTAGCCACATGTGATATTATGGAAAGTGTTAGCAGCCTAAGTCCTGTAGTTAAGCAGAACTTTGAATGTGTTCTTTGTCTAATAGTCTAATAGCACAATTGTGCCTGGAATGTAGTTGGTATAGTTTCTAAATCACAGTCTTCTCTATACCTTGCTTTTATCTACCTAGATTTTATCTAACTAGAATTCTAGTCCCTTGACTGGCCGTCTTACTTGGAGTCCCATCAATATCTTTTCCATTGGGGAAGTTTTCCACCT
This sequence comes from Ovis canadensis, assembly GCF_042477335.2. Classification (NCBI taxonomy): domain Eukaryota; kingdom Metazoa; phylum Chordata; class Mammalia; order Artiodactyla; family Bovidae; genus Ovis; species Ovis canadensis. Next base: position 185,798,715 of record NC_091246.1, on the reverse strand, counting down.
CATCTAGTGCACCGTTCCTTTTAATGTGAATGAACTTCTAAAACTACAATGCTTGTTGGTGTCTTCTGAACTTGAGACTGACTTCCCTCCCTTGCCTGGCCCACCTGCTGTTTGATATTCCTTGCTTGATGATGGACCCGGATCCCTTCCACACCTGGCCTGGTCCAACAGTCTGGACAAAGTGGTATGGAGCCCTCATTTCCTGTCCTATGCTGAAAGCCTCTGCAGCCTGGGCAGTCAGCCAGTCGCAGCACTGCCTCATCTTGCACTTTCCCATGAGCCTCTCTGCTAAGAGGCTTGCCTGCTTCATGGCTCCACCCATTGCTGTGTGGAAACCCTGGTTCCCTGCCAGATGGCTCAGTCAATAGATGTGCTGGAGCAAATCAAATCACTGGCCAGGGTAGGAATGTTTTTGTTGTACCTCTTAAAGATCTATTTATTTATTGTGTTAGTTGTAATTCTATCACTCCCTATCAGAAAATGAAAACCGAAATAGATGTCTCTCACATACAAAAGTGATGCCAGATATGCTCTTGAGTTATTGAGCTAATTTTCCATTAGCACAAAGTATCTCTTCTTCCCACCCACCCCATGGCTTGCATGCATGCTAACTGCTCTAGCTCTGTCTTAAAAGAAAATAAAGTCAATTGGGCCATGTAAGGGGGAAGCCAACCCCTGCACCTAATGCTAAAAACACTGAGTTAACTGGATCTCATACCAAATGTATCCTCTATCGTTGGTAAAGGAAATCTCTTTGAGTGAAAATATTTAAAAGTTAATTTTGGATGGACAGATTTCTAGAATTATTACATGGTTCCCTACTTATACTGGGGATTTAAAATATGACTTCAGTCAACATTCAGACGTACATTTCTGTGCCATGCTCCCAAAGATTATTATTGTAGCTGTTTTCTCCTAAAATAGGCGTCCCTCATTTTTTGACTCTGTAAATCTCTGTGTCTACTTTGTGGTTTTCCCATCTATCCCTCTGAATGTTTTGTCTTTGCCGATTGCTAGCAACATTTTCTATTTTAATCTGTTTAGACCTGAGACACGAGATAGCCATGTATGGTAGAATAGGTCATAACATAAAAATATATTGGTTCTGACTCAGTGCCTGAGGACATCTCTTGAGAATATATACATGAGCTTTTAGGGGGAATAATTTGTGAAATATTATGGCCTTACTTTCTCGCTCATAGCTGCAACTCTATCCAGTTGATGTGTCTCTGTAAATATTATGAGAATACATAAAAGCTGGAAAAACATTGTCATTTGTTCTAAATATCTTCATTGAATATCTACATTATCACAGAAATAGTTAAGACAGAACTCACACAGGTGCACTTTTCCTGTCATAAACTCAACACAATTTCTCTCTGAGATAATCTAACACACATAGGTATGCTTAGAGGGATCTGGGCATGTATAGAATTCACCTCAGAGTATTTGCTGCATTGTGATTTGTGTACACATTGTTTTTTTATTTTCAGGATAAACTGAGAAAAGCTGTTGTTTTGTACCCTAAAGTTTCTCATCCATGAAAGACTCCTCAAAGACACAAGATACCTCTTTTTTTTTTCTTTCAGTTCTTTCCATCCCATAAAAATAAATAATTAAAACAATCTTCCATGCCTAAGTGCTCAGCTTCTTGCTTCTTAAAAAACTTCTCCTGGTAGAAGATTCTGAATGACAGTAGGAGGTCAAATTAGCAAGCTTGACTGCCCAAGGTAAAGAGAAAAGGTTTGCAACTTTCCTGTAAATTCATTTATGGCATAAAAATCAACAACCGTGAGAAAGCTTGCCTTTGATTTTTGAAGTGGAAGTCAAGAAATCTTTTTGCAGAATGGTCTGGGATTATGCTTAAAACATGAAAGATTGAATACTCAGCCTCAAAGACTCACAGGAAGTTATCTTCTGTGCTAGGTTGGTGGTTCAGTATCACTACTCACATAAATTAGAACTAAAAGGACCCTCATTTAACACGTTCAGGTCAGCCTTTTTAGGAGATGAGAGAAAAGTTCATTGACTGGGGACCGGAAATGATTTCTCCAAGCTTTAAAATGTTCAGTTTTAAAATCATAAAGTTTTGAGGGGTAGGCTATTTGGTGTAGCTGGAGAAGGAAATGGCAACCCACTCCAGTATTCTTGCCTGGAGAATTCCATGGACAGAGTCTGGCAGGCAACTAACTGTCCATGGGGTCATAAGAGTCAGACATGACATAGTGACTAAACCACCACCACCATTTGATATAGCAGCACTCTGAAGATGCTCATGACTTCTTTTCTTTGGGGGCATTATAAATGAAATATAAGACCTGCGTTTTGTTTTGTTTTTTAACAAAATAGATGAGTTTTGTACTATTGTTAAAGAAAGCCGTAGTCAATACATTCTCCACACCTGGCCAGTATATGGGGTGGTAAGTGGGAATTCTTGCAGGATGCACATATTTGGAAGGAAGGGAGAAACGAAGGAAGGGGCAAAGGAAGCAGTAAAAGCTGTGTAGAAGGAAGAATAAAAACCACAAACTTCTATTTTCTCTCATTACCAGTCTACTCTCCTCTCCACAATCTCCAGAGTGCTTCGTCAGGAGCGCTATAGGGAAAAGACGCATGAATACAGTGAGAGGCAGCCTGAACCCCTCCTCTCAGGGGAGCTGTAAAGGAGCTGTGTAGGGGAACCACTTACTGAATCGGCCTTCCTTGGCCAGTCCTGATAGTAACTACTTGCATCAGTTATCTTAAACAGGAGGTCTTGGCAAGGAATGTGGAAGCAACAAGCTGCCACCAACCAGAAGAACTGGGGAAAGGTCAAAGGAGAGAGGAAACTCCAGTCCTCCTGCCAGCCTCCCAGATTCCACCTCACTGGAATCCATCTTGGCTGAGTGATGGGTGCACCATCACACCTTGAGTCAGAGTGACTGGCCAGAGGCAACTGAAAACTAACCCCATCACCATAAAACCTGAGATTGCCAGTCATGTGGCAGAGCAGTACTTCTGGGTTCCCTTACCCTACTGCCTTCCCCCTTGCGCCCCTTCCCAATAAAGCCTCTTGCTTTGTCAGCATGTGTGTCTCTTCAGACACTTCATTTCTGAGCGTTAGACAAGAGCCCACTCTCAGGACCTGGGACGAGTCCCCCTTCCTGCAACAGCTTGAGGAGTAGGATCATTTGCCACAGAGCACGTTGGGCCTTCTGGCATGACTTCACCTTTCTGTCTCCAGCATCTAGCATACTGACTGTCTAGTCAGTCTGGCACTTTCCTGCCTGTGTGATACGTAGAAGATTTCATCACTGTTCTCTTCCTCAACATTCTCACCCAACCATGACTACTGCTCTTATCCTGGGTTTGAAATGAAAGTATAATTTCACAAAGAAGCGCTAACTGCTCTTGTCTGTGTTTATTCAGAGTAGACGCTTGGAACTTTCCTTCTCCCTGCCCAAGCTGCCGGATGGCTTCACAAGGCTCCTCTCCCATAATTCTCCTTTAATTTGGTGTAAAGTCTTGTCCTAAAATGCCCTCATTCTGCCTTATTATGAGTTTAAATTTTTCCATTACTAAAATAACAAAATGTAATGCAATGAAACCACTGTTCACATTGTGGTGTGTTTCCTTCCAGTCATTCTTATTTTTTTCCAAAAATGCACTTATCTTTGACCCTACAGATATTGTAAATATTTTATTATCCATTACCCTTTCATTCTGATCCTTTTGGATGAAGGCTCTATTTGCATCACTATGTCTTCCTTGTATTTTAATTATTGGGATTAGTATGCCGTAAGTAGAATAGACAAAGACTTTGAAATCAGACAGGTAGGTTTAAACTCTAAATAATGTGTGTGAGTTGGGCAACTAAGTCTTCCTGACGTAGTTTCTCTATCTAAATGCAATAATATGTTTCATATGATTATTTTCAACGTCAGTATTAGGAAGGATGCCTACTATCCAGCCAGCTGCCAAATGGAGAGCAGACAAAATACGTGTCATCTCCTTTCTTCATGTCTAGAGGATAAGGCTTAAACTGTTACATATACCTAGGGTAAGTGTATATACTTAACATATAGGTGTAGCATATATATAAATGATCTATCAAGAGATATTTTATTGTACACTCAAGCATAAGACAGTAAATTAGTTATTTGATAAGGATTTCTGTGAATTTGTATTTAAATCTACGTATCAAATAGTTATTATTAGATATGGCTCATGAAGAAAAATTTTTTCATAATCCTATTCCCATTCTTCTAGCCATTTAACTGAATTTAAAATCAATACCCTCAAAAACATATCCCCAAATAATAAAATTCTCGTTTACTAAATGTGTGTTTTGGGAGGAGGACAATTTAATTTTCTTTAAAAGGTTCATCGTAACCAGTTGTTTATTAACATGAAGACAAACAGTTCCTGGAGTTTGATGAGTGTTCTTTAACAGAACACAAAAGATCATCCATCAATTCAGCAAGCATTTATTGGTTGTCAAGTATGGCAGAACACAATGCTAGGCACTGTGGACAAATACAAAACAGCAGGCAGACATTTTAGCAGACAGATTTGATTAAATGACAGATAGGTAAGTAGTTCAGTTCACTGTTTCCCAAATGGCCTTAACCTATTTTAAGGATTGTAGGGGTTTATAATAAAAGCAACTCAAGCCTTGAAATTAGTAAGCAAATCTTCATATGCCCCGCTTTATCACTTAAGAGTAGCATTTCTGTAAGCAAATCACCAATCATCTCAGCAGTATCCCTCAACACCAAAATGAGCTTTAGATAATAGATGCCTACATGCCTAATAAAGTTCTTGGCATTAAGTAGCGGAAACAGTGTCAGACTTTATTTTTGGGGGCTCCAAAATCACTGAAGATGGTGATTGCAGCCATGAAATTAAAAGATGCTTACTCCTTGGAAGGAAAGTTATGACCAACCTAGATAGCATATTCCAAAGCAAAAACGTTTCTTTGCCAACACAGGTCCATCTAGTGAAGGCTATGGCTTTTCCAGTGGTCATGTATGGATGTGAGAGTTGGACTGTGAAGAAGGCTGAGCCCCAAAGAATTGATGCTTTTGAACTGTGGTGTTGGAGAAGACATTTGGGAGTCCCTTTGACTGCAAGGAGATCCAACCATTCCATTCTAAAGGAGATCAGTCCTGGGTGTTCATTGGAAGTACTGATGCTAAAGCTGAAACTCCAGTACTTTGGCCACCTCGTGTGAAGAGTTGACTTATTGGAAAAGACTCTGATGCTGGGAGGGATTGGGGGCAGGATGAGAAAGGGGCGACAGAGGATGAGATGGCTGGATGGCATCACTGACTCAATGGATGTAAGTTTGAGTGAACTCCGAGTTGGTGATGGACAGGGAGGCCTGGCATGCTGCGATTCATGGGTCGCAAAGAGTCGGACACAGCTGAGCAACTGAACTGAACTGAACTGAAGTTGCTGCTATTTTCACTCATTTTTTCTCATTTGTTTCCTATCAATAACAGTTAGAGTTTTTGTGAAGATCAAATGAAAAAAAACCTATCTAAATGCCTTGGAATCCAGTAAGAACTCAATATTAATTCAGTTCCCCGATCTTTAAGTTCCTAAAGAGAAATGTCCCTTGTTAATCTGTAGTTTTAAGGATTATCCATTAACACCACTTTTCACATATGAACTTAACGTTTATGTGTTGGCATTGAGGGAAGCAAAATAAAGCATGAGTGGTTTGTCAATTTCTGTATTTGAATACACAGGAAGTAGCATACTTGCACATTTGTTTCTGTTGAAATGATACTGGGACTCTTTAAGAAGACTTCTAGTAATTCTGACTCTGATGCTATTTTGAACATGTCCCAAATATGCCCACATGGAGGGTTCATAGGTGTGGATTCAAAATATCTGATTATTTAATGGTATGAATAGATGGAAAGTTTCTATTATAGTTCAAGTAGTTAGGAAACTTCAGGTTTGGCTACTTAATCTTCTATTGGTCACGTAGTTCACAGTTGCATTTAGAAATTTTCCTGTTTATTAAATGGCATCCAATTGAGGAGTATTTTTGACCCATGGAAGCACTGCCAACCAAATGAATACCAGAACAGTATGTATGGACAAATTAATGTGAGTTTCAGTTTTGTTCTATTTGTTCCAACTCCATCGTCATTTGTTTGGCTTCAGCATTTATCTTAAGTTTGTGATTTTCTAATTGCAGACTCACATATTAATGCATTTAGAGGGTCTACTCTATGACAGATCCTGGGAACACAGATTTAAATAAGATAGTTCCTCATTTCAGGAATCTTCCAGGCCCTCTGCCTGGAATTGCTATCATCCTTATTATTAATCTGGAGATTCTCTGGTCATCCTCATTTAGATCAGGCTTTCTCACATTTCTAATGCAGAACAAGGCATATGGTGGAAATGAAAGGCATTTCCTCCACATAGCAAGGCTCTGAGGGAAGGTGTATATCAAGTCTTTGTCTTGTAAACATGGCAGGCTGACTTCTGCACCAACTAAGTACTTGAATGTCAATGCCATACCCAGGTCCCCATTCCGTACAGTGTCTCATAGTAATTACAAGTATTTGCCAAAGACTTTTCTCCCTGTACCCGCTCTTGTCTTCCACCATCTTGGATTGTGCATTTCATAGAATTTAGCTTTGGTGCTGATATCATGAATGATATTTTCAGTAATTGGAGAAGGAAATGGCAACCCACTCCAGTGTTCTTACCTGGAGAATCCCAGGGACGGCAGAGCCTGGTGAGCTGCCATCTATGGGGTCACACAGAGTCGGACACAACTGATGTGACTTAGCAGCAGCAGCAGCAGCAGCAGCAGTATATTCAGTAATTATCATCTCCATCTTTGGTTCATAAATTGGTGATTTTTGAGGTTTTCCTCTGTTCAGATTTTGGAATCTTTCACAAACCCCTGGAATAATTCCTTTTTTTCCCTGATCCCAGCCCATGAATTCAAACCGTAAGATTTGAATTTCCAGTCTCCCTTTCAGAGGAGGTAGTTTGGGGAAAAGAAAAAGGAAATTGAGAGTGAAGAATCTGGAAATGAGAGAAGGTCATTCCTGAGCTGTGTTTTTAGGTAAGTCCAAGATATAAAAGAGGAAAATGATGCACATCTATGAAACATACCTAAATTGGATGGGCAATTAGTGGGGCTTAAGAACAACTCACTAAAGGCTAAGATAGGAAGTCTTAAAAACAATTTGTAATCATATTCTTGATGCAGAATCAATTTAAACCTTTTCCTTATTTTCATATACATAGTTATTAGAAAGAAATGTTGCCTAAGAAACCACACCTCACTTGGGTTGTTTATCTACCTACCTGTCCCTTTCAGGTTGTTGTGACCTCAGGAGTGACCTTACTTGCTTTTTGTGAACATGCAAGAAGAAACCCAGGCTTCCCTGGTGGCTCAGATGGTAAAGAGTCCTCCTGCAATGTGGAAGACCTGGGTTCAGTCCCTGGCTTGGGACGATCTTCTGAAGGAGGGGGTGGCAACCCACTCTAGTATTCCTGCCTGGAGAATCTCCATGGACAGAGGAGCCTGACAGGCTACAGTCCAAAGTCTTGCAAAGAGTTGGACATGACTGAGCAACTAAGCACAAAGAGAAACACACTGAGTTGACTCCAGTTTTAGGAAAGAAGTTTTTTCACTTTAGAGGACATGAGAAAGATTAATTAGAAGGAGCTCAGCAGGTAAGGAGCAAGAAAATCTATTAGGAGACAGTTATAACGGTGTAAGGAAGGAATAATGAAGAAATGTTGGACTGAGTCAGTAACAATGTGATAAGAGATACAGGATAGATTTGAGAGTGATTACGACAGTGGAAATGACAGAACTAGGAGATGATTGGATATGGAGGGTAAAGGAAAGAAGGAGTTGAGAAGGGCATTTCAATTCTACCAATCCAGCTAAGGAACAGAGAATGCAAAAAGGGAAGAGAAAATTAGTTTAATTGGGGGCATACGGACAAGGAGAGCTCTCTAACAGGCAAAGAAAGGCATGGAGCCCAGGAGAAGGCATGGCCAGAGATACAAAGAGTCAGTAGCACTGAATTTGGTAGTTCAAACCTTGAGGGTAGATAATGTCTTCTACAGAAGTTGTGTAGGGAGATAAATGAGCAAAACTGAAGAGAGATGACTGTAGACAGTATATATATTAAGAAAGCAGATGTAGGGAAATGAGAGATCTGAGTCTTTGCAGAATCAGGAAAGGACTATGCCACAGAAATTGAGGGAAAAGAAAGTTTTGAGCAGTAAGACATCAATTGAAGTTTGGGAAATGCTCCATACCTTCAGAAATTTTATGTGATTGTGACTTGAAGGAGTTTAAGGAGAATTATGGAGCAGAAAAGCAGGCAATGGGCTGCAGAATGCCCCAAAAATGGAGTGATTTCCTCTTCAGAGAATCTTAAAGAAGGACATTCTATGTGACTCAATTAACTATGAGGAAGGCAGGTTCAATGAAATGTTTATCTTTGGAGTAAGAGTGGAAGATGTACAGATAGGAGAGTTTTGAAAAGATAGAAGATGGACTGTGAAGATGGTTTAGGGATTCCTAAGCCAGTTGACTTGCTATTAAAAAAAAAAAAAGAGAGAGAGAGAGAAAGAAAAATTGGTGAAATCTCCTGCAATAACAGAAAGTGACAAAGAAAGGAGTCTGTAAGCTAAGTACCTGAGACCACAGTAGGAATTCAGAAGACACTTAGAATGTAGCTTCTCAAATGTTCAGGAGCAGCCATAAGAATTACCAAGAGATTTTGTTTATATGAATATTCTGATTCACTATGCCTGGATTGGACCTAAAATTCTGTATTTTGAACAAGTTGTCAGGTGATAATGCTACTAGTTCTGTGACTATTTGAGAAATAAGGACATAGAGAATCGAAGACTGAGGAGAATGGGTTTTTGGGTGTAATCAGAATATATGCAAAATAAAGACGGTTTGACAAAAGACAGGAAATGGGATGGTTAAACACGGTAAAGAGGAACAATAGGAACGCCTTTTATGAATGGTTCATGTATTCATTAAGACCGTACTAAATGCTCAATATTCATATACCTCTCCTTTGCAGAACATTGGAACAAGACTCGTTAAATCCAGTCTTGGGCAGTTTAAGGATATTATCAGGTGTACAAGATAACATAAACAAGAAGGATGTTAATTAATTCATAGACATGTAAGTACTTCAGAAATAAACATGCTCAGAAATAAATGGTCAAAATCTGTTAAAGATGATAGGTAGACAGCTCAAATATTTCTTTGAATTAATTTATTAAGATCGAGACTTCATGAAGGATTTTCACCGTGCCATACATTTTGAAACTGAAAAAAAAAAACCGAGTACATTATCATCCACCTTCCCTACATTCTTTTTAAAAGAAGATATGTCAGGTGTCAAGTTCCCATCAATTTGCCAACAAGAGAGGGAAAAATGAGGCTGCACCTTGAATGGAACTGACCCTATCTCTTTATCCTTTATCCTCTTTGCAGTGGAGAGTCACATGAAGCATGGTTTTGAAAGTATTTAATCCAGACAGAATAGTCACAAAGAATAAGTGTCACGAAGAGAAAAAGTTGGATGTTCAGAGATTAGCTAACACACTTTTAGGCATGGCCCCACCCCTGGCCCCATTCCTTTCCTTTTGCTGTTACTCCTCTGTCTCAGCTAATAGCCAATGCATCTTTAGGGCTATTCTCATTTCCCTGTGGTTTTTGTGCACCTACCATATGCTCATAACTGTCCAAGAACTCTGAGGCACAAAAATATTGTTAAGAGCTCAAATTCAAGTTCAGTGTCTTTAGAGATTTTCTAGCTGATTTGGAAGAAAAGCATAAACATAACAGTATAAACTAGTATAAACAGTATAAGCTAGCACCACCCAAACTGTCTTCTGCAGAAATTCTTCTATGAAATTCTACAAAAAATATAGACCATAAAAAGGAGCTTGATGCTGATAAGAGTTTGTAAAATATCATATCTTAAAACTTCTTGTCTTCAATATAAATAGGAGAGCATGCCTATTTTAATGGTTCTCTTATTTTAAATTTAATGGTTTTTAGCACTGTAGTTAAGAAATCTGGTTAACTTTGTTTAAGAAACCAAAGTTTCTAAAGATTCAGTTTTGTTTTTAAACCACTGGATTTTTATATCATAAAAATTGTTAATATCTCAAGGGCTTAGTATTCCTCAGAAGACAAATAAGGGAATATTATTGTAAAATTAAGCTGTCTGCTATAATTGGTTTAGTACAATTACAATTAGGGAGATCACTTCAGAAATCTAAGGAGGCATTAATGAGGATTTTGAGCTGGCATTGAATGATGTGAGTATTTTGAGCATTAACAAAATAAGATATTCTTGGTTGGGATGCAAGTTGAGAGGGTTAACAGAATAAATAAAAATGGAGAGGAAGAAAACAGTTCATGGTTCAGGTGTGTTTAGACGACAATGAGAAAATCAATATGCCTGGAGACGAGGTTTTTGATTGAGTGAAAATCAATTTGGCAAGGTTGATTATAAAGATCCTTGCATTTGGGGTTGGGTTCTATGAAGACTGAAATATGTGTTAATTGCATCCAGAGGGGAACAAACAGGGAATGGGTGTTTAGCATTCTGACCAAACCATTTCTTTAATTTAAAAAAAAAAAAGAAAGAAAGAATTACTGTTGTTTCTGTTTTTTTTTTTTTTTAAATAACACAAGTATACAGTGAAAATATAAAAAAAGGGAAGCAGAGTAAAGTCAAAATCACTCACAACCCCATCGACCAGAAATAGTGCAGTTGACATTGGGAGTATATTTTGCCAATTTTTCCTAAGTGTACACATGTTCACACACTCATTTTACAAAGTCAGCTCACACTATGTCATAGTGGCTGTAAATGCAACTCCTAAGAGGCAAGTAAGTTAATATAAATGTGTGCAGGAGGGGAGACTGGTGAGGTGTTGAAGATGCAGTCTTTCATGCAGACACTGCTACAAATTAAATATATGGAATGTTTGTTGCTTCCATGAAGAAATATACTGGCTCCATATGCTGCTCTCCATTTATTTGAAACATACTAGAATCTTGGTCCATTTTTAATTTTACCACACTTGATGGAAAAAGATATAAGAAAAAATATCTTTTAACTAACATTAGGAGAACAATAGAACCCTCCTCCCTCTGAGGATAGAAAGATCACTGTGTGCTGAGCTGTGCTTAGTTGCTCAGTCATCTCAGACTCTTTGTGACCCCATGGACTGTAGCCCGCCAGGTTTCTCTGTCCATGGGGATTCTCCAGGCAAGAATACTGGAGTGGGTTGCCATGCCCTCCTCCAGGGGATCTCCCCAACCCAGGAATTGAACCCAGGTCTGTCACATTGCAGGCAGATTCTTTACCGACTTAGCCACAAGGGAAACCTAAGAATATGGGAATGGGTAGCCTAGCCCTTCTCCAGAGGAACTTTCTAACCCAGGGATTGAACCAGAGTCTCTTGCGCTGCAGACAGATTCTTTACTAACTGAGCTATTGGACAGTGATCACTGCTTTGGGACAGAGATGGGGCCCAGAGTTGGAAAATCTTCATGGTTTAAAAAAAAAAAAACAACAACCAGAAATCCAGTACTTATGTAATATTTTCTGATTTTTTTTTTTTAAGTAGGAACTTATTAAATTATTTTAACAAGAGAATCAGAATTCTATCTAGGGAAACAAAACACATTCAGAACTCTACAGTTGGTGTCTTTTGCTGATATACTTCCACCAAACAAAACAAAGCTACAGTAACAAAGCTTCCTGGTTCTTTGCAGTGACAAAGTGCTACTATCATGTATTGTCTCTGGCAGAAAAATCTTGAAGACCCAGGGTAATGGGCATTTAGACTTTTGTATCTTTAGATATGACCTGGCACAATATTTACAACTGTATTAGCATATGATGAATCTTTCATTGTAAAAAGACTCATTTGGAAAGTGTTGTAACATTTCATAAATATGCTAACTGAATGTATATTTTGTTTGTTTGAATAGGTATTTACTCACTGGAGGAAGATCTATTCCCAAGTGCCACTTAGGTTATTTTCAAGAACTCCCTACTGAATATGGATGCAGCTGTGTGTCTCTGCAGAAGTGAGAACAAAGCTGGCTGTGTGGAACGTTGGAATCACAGTGAGTAATTAGCACAATGCCTGTAATCAAGGAAAGGTTATGTTGAGAAAAGAGGAGTATAAATGTCTGTGACATAGGAAAAGGAACAAGAGAGAGAGCATCTGAAGAACAAGAACTAAAACAACATTGAAATTTAAGTGTAAAAAACAACTCATAAATATATACTGTGTCTCCTCCACTTCAAATATAAACATTTCTTTTACCTGAAAATGCCTATTCAGGTGATACCTTTCTTCCATCTATTTATATCATTAGTATTGCTTTTAAATAAATATACTTCAACTACTCCAGGTTGACAAAAAGAGAGAATTCATATTCAGTCAAGATTGCCTGAGCACAGAAAACACAAAATAACTTGAAATGTATGAAGTGCTATATAATTTTAGTCAATAGCAGTGATGCTGTAGACTAAGATAAAATTATATAAAACAGACATGCTCAACAAATGAAACTCTTGCAACAAAACTTTGTATCTGGTCATTGTAAGTAGATGCAATTCCAGTTGTGAAATAAGTACCCTTTATTGATCCTAATAATATGACTTTTTGCAAGTCTAATAGAAATATTTTAAAAAGTCAAATTATGGATACATTGCCCTTAAGTGGCTCACTATTTAAGGAAACAGAGAAATAAAACATATTTTTAAATCTTGTAACTGACTTCAAATTTTTCTGATTTTCAAGTTTGTATTTTATATGTTTGGGTTCCTTCATATTGAAAATATGTTTCTTTTTCCACATCGGAAAGAATAAGAACAGTCAGATTTTAATGCATCTGTCTTTATCCTTTATCATGCCTTTTTCTGTTTATTAATAGAAGTAATTTAAGAAATCTTTAACAATATCTATCACAGTTTATATTTTATGCTTAAGAATGATTTCAAACAGGACATTATGATGAGGTGGGGGGCTATTTGTTTATGGTCTCAGGATTTTTTTTTATTACAGTATTTTACTGATCTCATTAGTTTTACCATTTAAATTTTGGACTCAACAATGCACAGCTTTATAAATTGGCCAACTAATCTCTACTAATGTCCAGGTTAATATTTGGGATAGTGACAGTAGATAGGGAAGCAGCTGAACTTTCGACAGGAGAAAAGTGGAGAGAGCCTTTCATATTGCTTCATTGAATTGATGGGTTTATCTATAAAATGGGAGATTAGGATGAATTATCTAAGGCATCTCTGGCTCTCCTTCTGATAAGTAGATCCAGGATGAAGCCTCTAGAGAATCAAAGAACAGAATTAGAGTAACTCTACAGTTTTTCTTCTAACCCTTTGATTGACTGATCGATTAAGAATTTATTAAAGAATTTGCTAAACAGCTAGACAGGCACTGTTTTAGATCAGTGATAGTGTCTACACTGGTTAATAGACATTGCCTGTTTCACTACAAGCTTAATGTAATCAAATTTACATGATAGAAAAGAACAAAACATATAACTACACAAGTAGCTAGTTTTAACTCTAGACATTATGAAATTGCATATAGAGGGGGATTTGATCTAGTTTTGAGTACTCATACAATAATGTCACTTAATAAATATTTCCAAAGTGAAAATGAAAGTCACTCAGTCGTGTTCGACTCTTTGCAACCCCATGGACTGTACAGTCTATGGAATTCTCCAGGCCAGAATACGGGTGTGGGTAGCCGTTCCCTTCTCCACAGGATCTTCCCAATCCAGGTATCGAACCCAGGTCTTCCACATTCCAGGTGGATTCTTTACCAGCTGAGCCACCAGGGAAGCCCAAATCTCCAAGGAAGTCTACAAGGAAGTGTTATTTAAGTTTGATTCTGAAAGAACATCAGAATTTAAGGGAAAATGAGAGAAGATCCAGCTCAAGGAAGGTAAAAGAAAGCTGTGCGTGTGAAGGTTTAGGTCAAAATAAGTCCTGAATGTCTAAGAAATGTGAATTAAACCAGTGCTGTTAAGATGAAATAATGAACACAGGAATGGCAAAGATGTGGCTAGAGATATGTATAGGGCCGAGTCAAGGAAACTCATTTGAAGCCGTATTAAGAATTTTGAACTTTATTCTAAAAATAATGTGAAGTCATCAAACGGTTTTAAGCTGAAAAAGGGGAAAAGGCTATTCATTTTTATATATCACTAGATCTGCTGAGTGTAATACTAAGAACCTCCTATACACCAGATCTCTTTAGGCATGTTACATGTATTCAGATATTAATATTCATAACAACTCTGGGAGGTGGAAAACATTTCCACTTTATAAAAAGCTTTAGCAACTTGCCCAGCATCACAAAGCTGATTAGTGTGCAGTCTGACTTGAAAACTTGCAGTCTTAACTTCTGTATTTTATTTAATTGTGGAAAGGGATGGAAATTAGCTTGAAGAAGTAAATTGTCTAGGTGAGAGATATTGTTGGTTCAGACTATTGTGATAGTAGCAGATTGGAGAGAAGTAGAAAAAGTCAAGGACTATTTAGGAGACAGAATCAACCACAATTGGTAGTTGAATGGATGTAGTAGGTGGGGGACAGAAAATGATAAAGGGTACCATTCAGGTTTGGGGCTTGAGTAAAGGGGTACCCATTTATCAAAACAGCAACCTATTCCAGAGAAGCAACAAGTCTAGTGAAGAAAGCTTTGCTAAGGTGAAAGTTATTATCATGCAAAATCATCTCTGAAATGCTTCCCTAAATTATTCCTGCACTTGGGAATCAAGTTTACTGAATATTCCAGCGTTTTGTCTCTCCATGTTTTTCCACTTTGTCCCCCATATGGTTACTCTGAAGGCATTTGAGGCAATAAGTACATGAACGAGAGGATCAAATAAAACAGGGCATCTAAATTATTTTCCCTCTGTTAATTTTGATTGTCTAATTGTATGTACATATTTATTTATTTGACAGTCTTTATATGTGTGTTTTTTTAAATTTTATTGGAGTGTATTTATTTTACAATGTCATGTTAGTTTCTGCTGTACATCAAAGTGAATCAGTTACATGTATACATATATTCCCTCTTTTATAGATTTCCTTCCCATTTAGGTCATCATGGAGCACAGAATAGAGTTTGCTGTGCTATACAGTAGGTTCTCATTATTTACCTATTTTATGCATAGTAGTATATATATATATATATATATATATATATGTCAATCTCAATCTCCCAGTTCATCCCACCTTCCCTTTCCCCTCTTCATATCCATAAGTTTGTTCTCTACATCTGTGTCTCTATTTCTGCTTTGCAAAGCAGTTTATCTGTAACATTTTTCTAGATTCCATAAATAAGCACTATTATGTGATATTTGTTTTTCTCTTTTGGAGATTCCCTGGTGGCTCAGATAGTAAAGAATCTCCCTGCAATGTAGGAAATCCAGGTTCCATCCCTGGATTGTGAAGCTCTCCTGGAGAAGGGAATGGAAACCCACTGCAGTATTCTTGTCTGGGAAATCCCATGGACAGAGAAGTTTGGCAGGCTACAGTCCACAGGATCACAAAGAGTTGGACACAACTGACTAATACTTTCACACTTTCTCTTCCTGACTTACTTCACTCTGATAGACTCTAGGTCTATCCACATCTCTGCAAATGGCACAGTTTCATTCCTTTTTATGGCATATGTCCACAAATGTCTTCAACATGATCGGGTCAGTCTTCAGCTATGTTGATCTTACAGAAGATTTTCAGGGATTGATCTACAAGTCAGTGCTCCAAAGATAAAATAGAGACACATTTTGAAATATAGACACTTGCAGGTAGTTTTAGGCAATTCATGTTAAAATGCTGAGTTTATTGGCCTAGAAGCACACAAAGGGAAGAGCTGGTGGGAAAAACTGCTTTTTTTGACTTCCTGCCTCCATGGTAGTGGGCAGTGAATTTCCAACTTCTGTAATTCTCTTTTCCCTTTTCAATGATAAAAGTTCACATGGTTTGACTTGCTGTACCTTTTCAATGAACTAGACCAAACAATTTGCCCTCTGTCATGACTAAACATCAATCAATGACCAAAGACTGATTGAGTGCCCACCTTGGCAAAGTCAATACACTGGAAAGCACGAACAGCTACAAGAAAGTGGACACGTTTCTCTCACAGCACTCTTTGCCCAGGTGGTGAGACAGTAGATGAACATGTCTTTAAAAGGATGAATGGTTTGGTCAAACAGTTCCCTCTTTCCTCCCCTGGTGGCCCCTCTCTGTGCCTGTCTTACCCCATCCCTGCACTTGCCCTTTTCTCTCTCTATTTTTTTTTCTTAAGGCCTACAAGAAACCAGGATTTTGGGTGCTGGAGAATCTAGTAAAAGCAGAAGTATCTGGTAAAAATTGTGAAGCAAATAAAGATCTTGCACATTAAATGGTTTAACGGAGGGTGGCACAGAAGACCTGAAGGCTGCAAGGAAAACAGTGATGCAATATATTACCTCCAAATTATGGTTTCAATTTCTCACCTTCCCAGATGTGTTCTATCACACTTTGCATTCTGGAACTGCCTGTATTAGAAACTTCTGATAAAAATCTGGTCCCATCACTTCATGGCAAATAGATGGGGAAACAGTGGAAACAGTGTCAGACTTTATTTTTTTGGGCTCCAAAATCACTGCAGATGGTGACTGCAGCCATGAAATTAAAAGACGCTTATTCCTTGGAAGAAAAGTTATGACCAACCTAGATAGTATATTCAAAAGCAGAGACATTACTTTGCCGACTAAGGTCTGTCTAGTCAAGGCTATGGTTTTTCCAGTGGTCATGTATGGATGTGAGAGTTGGACTGTGAAGAAGGCTGAGCACCAAAGAATTGACGCTTTTGAACTGTGGTGTTGGAGAAGACTCTTGAGAGTCCCTTGGCCTGCAAGGAGATCCAACCAGTCCATTCTGAAGGAGATCAGCCCTGGAATTTCTTTGGAAGGTTGATGCTAAAGCTGAAACTCCAGTACTTTGGCCACCTCATGCGAAGAGTTGACTCATTGGAAAAGACTCTGATTCTGGGGGGGATTGGGGGCAGGAGGAGAAGGGGACAATAGAGGATGAGATGGCTGGATGGCATCACGGACTGGATGGATGTGAGTCTGAGTGAACTCCGGGAGTTGGTGATGGACAGGGAGGCCTGGCGTGCTGCGATTCATGGGGTCGCAAAGAGTCGGACATGACTGAGCGACTGAACTGAACTGAACTGAATAAGAATAGTATTCTGTTGTGGGGGAAGGGAAGTGGTTAGGTATCACCTAACCTCTGCTGCTGCTGCTGCTGGTAAGTCACTTCAGTCACTGTGTCCGACTCTGTGTGACCCCATAGACAGCAGCCCACTAGGCTCCTCCATCTATGGGATTTTCCAGGAAAGAGTACTGAAGTGGGTTTCTATTGCCTTCTCCATCACCTAACCTCTAAAGATAACTTAAAACAAACAAACAAACAAACAAACAACAGAAAACCAAACAAAAACAAATAGTCCCTAAATGACAAAAATGTAGTATAGCAACCATCCAAGTGATTTAGTCCCTCAGTTGTGTGATTGTGACACAGTTACAGCATGACCACTTTGTGATGCTCTTTGTGACCCGATGGACTATAGCCCACCACGCTCCTCTGTCCATGGATTTCTCCAGGTAAGAACACTGGAGTAGGTTGCCATTCCCTTCCCCAGGGGATCTTCCTGACCTGCAAATCACACTCACATCTCCTGCATTAGCAGGCACGTTCTTAACCTTCTGAGCCATCAGGGAAACCCCATTAACCATGCAAGGCATTTATACAAAAACGTGATTGATAGTTTACTGTACCAAAAGTTGGCATTTGAAAGATAATGACATGTCCTTTTTGAACCACCTGTATATGCATGTGTTCGACTGTGTCTGATTCTTTGTGATCCCATGGACTATAACACGCCAGGCTCCTCTGTCCATGGAATTTCCAGGCAAGAATACTGGCATGGGTTGTCATTTCCTCCTCTAGGGGATCTTTTTGACCCAGTGATCGAAGTCACATCTCTTGCGCCTCCTGCATTGGAAGACAGATTTTTTACCACTGTGCCGCCTGTCAAGCACACTGAATCACCTACTACGTATCAGGTGTTATGCTAGATCACTGAACTCTACTGATACCTACTAACAGCTTGTTTTTCTGTCTGTGACTCTGTTCTTCAAGTAAAAATAAATATTAACATGTGTGATAAAAATTTTCTGTCTCAGCTATAAAGAAAGAAACAAAAAGATGATTACAAGGAGGGTAAAATAATAAGCCACAGTAAGAAAAGTTTAATTATACTGTATATATGCTCTCTTAGTTCCAACAGAAAACATTTTATGTGTTAGAAATTTGCCAAGAATTTATGGAAGACAAAGGTTTTGAGTTCAATCTTATGATATATGTAGATCTTTGCTAGAGGAGACAAAAAAAGAAAAAAAGAAAAATAGGACATGATATTCCACTTATGAGCATCTCAAGAAGAAAGTGTGAGATGTAGTAAAAATATTAACAAGATAACAAGTTAGGAAACAATAACAATAATTGTATAAATGTCTAAAGCAGTAACCTTTGTTGAACCATCATTTTCACACGTTTAAAATAGGTGAATTGGATGAATTCAGCTACTCTAGTTTAAATCTTTGACATTTAACATTAAGTTAACATTATAGTATAAAGCAAATGCTATTTTTTACTTCCTCAGCATTATATGAAACAAACAAAAAAAAAAGGTAGAGGGGTTGGCAATATGCAAATTATAATTTAAATATGACAGACTAGGATCCAAATCTTGGCAGATTCATTTGTTATCTAGGAAACTTGGGCACTTAACCTTGTTGAACTTTGATTTCCTTCACAATAAATAGATATAGATAGGTTGATAGAAAGAGAGCTGATAGATATTACAGGTGGAAATATAGAGACAGTATATATAAACAATTAGCCTTCGCAATAGTGAAAATAATATGTACTGGCACTATATATAGTCACTGGTTATGTAGGAGGCACTGAACACATTTTGACTACATCCCTTTTAATCTATGAATGAAATACCTATGGTTGCAGTCATGAAATCTGTTTAAATCTCTGCTGTGCAATAGACTAAGTATCTGAAAAAGATGTTTTGAAGTTGATCATTGTTCACATCTATTTCAGTACCACTCAAATATTTTGGAGGAAAATAGAGTCAAAATGCATATGGGGCAATACTGATTGTATGCAGCAATTGAAGATACTCAATAGCTAGAGAATGCTATAGCTAATCCTGGATGTTAAGTCACTTCAGTCATGTCTGAATCTTTGCGACCCTGAGCTATGGACCATAGCTCACCAGGCTTCTTTGTCCATGGGATTCTCCAGGCAAGAATACTGGAGTGGATTGTCATGCCCTCCTCCAGAAGATCTTCCCAACCCAGGGACTGAACCTGCATCTCCTATGTCTCCTGCATTGACAAGCATGTTCTTTACCACTAGTACCACCTGGGAAGCCCATAGCTAACCCTAGTTTCACATACTTTTTAAATTTTAGCTGGGAAAATATCCTCATCACATCATTCATCCATGATGCTTTTGATAAGTTATAATTTCTTTTCAATGTGTTTTGAGATTCATGGATACTATTTAGATTGTATAATATTTTCACTTTCCTGTGCTAATTAACGTTATAATGAATAATTATTAGCAGCTTCACAATTGTCTCTAGCATCCTGTTTTTATTTTATTATTTTTATAGATTATTAAACATAAAACACACCACCAGTTTTCATGCCAAAAATATTTCATCTAACTAAGAAATGCCATATAGTGCATTTCAGGGAAAAATGCCACTTATAAACATGGTATTCTAATACATATTGAAGTTTCATGTACTAAAAATTGGAGTAGCTATCGGTAGACAATGAATAATGGATAGAAATGATTAATGACTCTGTGAGATAAGGGATAATTAGATTTGGCATGTGCACCCACCGTTTAAGCAAATTGATATGTGGAATGCATACTTGAAAGAGATACAGACAAATGACACTAAGCTTCGATGATTCAAATGGATCTCCTGGGAACAGATGATCCAAATTCTTTTCTAATATTTTCCCCAACAACTCAGCACCACCAGAAAGGTAACCGTGGATCTTATTTCTCTGCTAGCAATGGTTGCCTCAGCAACAGAGTGACAGACTCTGAAGCCCAAGCAAGTCACTTCACACCTTTCTGTCTTCGGTCATTTACCCTTTTCTCAGAGCTCTGTCATTTACTCAAACAATGTGATACACTTTCACTATCTCTGAACACAGTCCCTCTGGGGAGCAACAAAAGCTCCTGAAAAAATTATGAAGAAAGGACAATTTTCCATACCATCTCCTTCAAATCTCCCTCCATGCAGATCCCCAGCTCACACACACTATCATACACATAGGCAAGTGTACCCTTTGCAGGTAATGAAATGCTCTGGATCCTCTTTACTCTTAACAAAGCATTTATATCCCACTTCCTTTATTTGAGTTTTCTACTTAAATCAAGGAATTAATAATCTATGCCAATGCATTAATGCTACACTCCTAAGTACAGAAGTAGAAACACATTTGTATGTCATAATCAGAAGTGATTTCCTAAATCTCAGGAATTCCCCAGGTGAAATTCTATATTGACCCCCATACACAGTGAGCAAGGAGAGACCAAAGAAGAGGCAGACCACTCCAGGCTGGTTAGTGGCGACTTTTATGAGCAAGGGAATTTACATGAGGCTTGGTTTTGTGTACATCTGCTTATTTGCTCAGTCGTGTTCAACTGTTTGTGACCCACGGACTGTAGCCCACCAAGCTCTCTGTCCATTGAATTTTTTTAGCAAGCACACTGGAGCACCATTTCCTCCCCCAGGGGTTCTTCCCGACCCAGCCCAGGAATTGAACCTGCACCTACTGTGTCTCCTGAATTGCAGGTGGAGTCTTTACCCATTGAGCTACTGTCTTGGGTGACCTCAAGACAAAGAGATCACCACATCTGCTAACTACAGTTTTAAGAGTTTATGTAGAGGCTTGAATGGGGTTGTCATGTATACAGTCATGGTTTTATTAACAGATGACTCCCTCAGGGCTGGCATCTTTGAGGTAGCTCCTAGAGAAGGAGAATGTATTTTCTAAAGACAAGAGAGGAGGAAAGGCTCTTCCCATTGCCTGAGTCCAGCTCCAAGGGTCAACCAGCAGTCATGTCCTCTCAGTGACCTCCTCCAACAAGGAGAGAGGCATGTCAAAAGTAATGTTACTAATTCTAGTTGTAGTTGCTAATGTTAGATAAAATGCAAAAATTATGTGAAGGAAATGTTATTATTTATATTAGATTTTCATCAATGTTCTCAGTATAAAAATATTCACTTGTATTGAAATGTTCTTTTATTTTTACCTAGTTGGAGTGAAGTCAATGGAATTACCATTAAAAAACAGTCTCCTGAGCAGGTTGGGGAGCAAAGGTCGGGGGGTCTGTTGGCCCATGTGAATATAATCTCCTGAGAAAAAAAATCAGTGGTGGATGCTGATTGATAGATAGGTTTTATTCTTCATAAATTGGATTAGGAAATGGCAGCCTACTACAGTATTCTTACCTGAAAAATCCCATGGACAGAGGAGCCTGGTGGCTATAGTCCAAAGGATCACAAAGAGTTGGAGATGACTGACTAACTAAACACTTCATGAATATTTATAATTTTAAATGGATTCATGTAGATGTAGGAGAATGTATGAATGGGTACTGTTAGGATTTAGGGTAAAGTTTTCATTAAATCAAATGCTTGCCCTTTATACTTTTTTGCCTATGATTTCAATAGGACAATATACAACAGGAATAATAACAGCTATAGAAAACCAAAACACAATTGTAAGGACTGCATGAAAGCCTGATTTCTTAATAAGCAGCTCTGCTAGCATCTAGTTTAGAGTAGCCTATGTGGGACCTCCACATGGCTTCCCTGGTGGCTCAGACAGTAAAGTGTCTGCCTACAATGCAGGAGACCCGGGTTTGCTCCCTGGGTTTGGAAGATCCCCTGGAGAAGGAGATGGCAACCCACTGCAGTATTCTTGCCTGGAAAATCCCATGGACAGAGGAGTCTGGTAGTATACAATCTATGGGTTTGCAGAGAGTTGGAAATGACTGAGTGACTTTACCTTCTTCCTTTCCAATGCTTTGGCCACCTGATGCAAAGAGACAACTCATTAGGAAAGACCTTGATACTGGGAAAGATTGAAGGCAAGAGGAGAAGTGGAAGGCAGACTACTAGATGGTTGGATGGCATCACCAACTCAATGGACATGAGTTTTAGTAAACTCCAGGAGTTGGGGATGGACAGGGAGGCCTAGAGTGCTGCAGTACATGTGGTCACAAAGAGTGGGACATGACTGAGCAACTGAACAACAACAACAAATGTGGGACCTTATATGTTTCTCAGAAGCCTTTACCTTAAGAACTTATTACCCTCAGACTATGACATGGATAAAGGAAGTAGAGAGAAGATGAGCATCAGATGGCCAGGTCTGAAAACTGTGGCACACAGTGGCTCTTTCACCTATACAAAAGCACCTCGGAAACAGAGACGAGGTGGAACAAATGCAGAGGCAGGGAAGGTAGATGTGTGTGATTCAGTGCACACTCTGGTACTCGTGGTGAAGGACCCGCTGGCCAGTGTAGGTAGATTTCACAGACACAGGTTCGATTCCTGGGTGGGAAGATCTCTGGAGAAGGAAATGGCAACCCACTCCAGTATTCTTGCCTGGAGGATCCCATGAACTAACAGCCTGGCAGGCTATAGTTCACGGGGTCGCAAGAGTCAAACACGATTTAGCAGCTAAACCACCACGACGTTAGTGAGACTGATGTAACTACATTTGACTGCTGACTAATCAGATTTTATGTATTTTCTTGGGACGAAGGTGTGAGATAGGAGCTAAGGAGTAAAAACCAGGATGCTGATGGAAAGAAAAGAGCAGAAAATATGACCAAACATATCTTATGAAAATATTGAAAGTAATGAGAATTTGACGCTAATAGAGATGTCTATGGTCAAAAAACATTCAGGTCACTTACAGTTTATATAAAAAAAGGACATATATACATAGTGTGTTTATATATGTATTACTTATATATCAGTTCAGTTCAGTTCAGTCACTCAGTCGGGTCCGACTCCTTGTGACCCCATGAATTGCAGCACGCCAGGCCTCCCTGTCCATCACCATCTCCGGAGTTTAATCAGACTCACGTCCATTGAGTCCGTGATGCCATCCAGCCATCTCATCCTCTGGTGTCCCCTTCTCCTCCTGCCCCCAATCCTTCCCAGCATCAGAGTCTTTTCCAATGAGTCAACTCTTCGCATGAGGTGGCCAAAGTACTGGAGCTTTAGCTTTAGCATCATTTCTTCTAAAGATATCCCAGGGCTCATCTCCTTCAGAATGGACTGGTTGGATCTCCTTGCAGCCCAAGGGACTCTCAAGAGTCTTCTCCATCACCACAGTTCAAAAGCATCAATTCTTTGGTGCTCAGCCTTCTTCACAGTCCAACTCTCACATCCATACATGACCACAGGAACAACCATAGCCTTGACTAGACGGACCTTATAATACATTCAATATGTGTAATATATATCCTATAAACAACATAAAATATATAAAACAAAAGATGAAGCATATATAATATATGTCAATATATACAACATATGTAAACACATCAGTTCAGTTCAGTCTCTCAGTCGTGTCCGACTCTTTCGACCCCATGAATCGCAGCACGCCACGCCTACCTGCCATCACCAACTCCTGGAGTTCACTCAGACTCATGTCCATCCAGTCAGTGATGCCATCCAGCCATCTCATCCTCTGTCATCCGCTTCTCCTCCCGCCCCCAACCCCTCCCAGCATCAGAGTCTTTTCCAGTGAGTCAAGTCTTCACATGAGGTGGCCAAAGTACTGGAGTTTCAGCTTTAGCATCATTCTCTCCAAAGAAATCCCCGGGCTGATCTCCTTAAGAATGGACTGGTTGGATCTCCTTGCAGGCCAAGGGACTCTCAAGAGTCTTCTCCAACACCACAGTTCAAAAGCATCAATTCTTCGGCGCTCAGCCTTCTTCACAGTCCAACTCTCACATCCATACATGACCACTGGAAAAACTATAGCCTTGACTAGACGGACCTTTGATGGCAAAGTAGTGTCTCTGCTTTTCAATATGCTATCTAGGTTGGTCAAAACTTTTCTTCCAAGGAGTAAGCGTCTTTTAATTTCATGGCTGCAATCACCATCTGCAGTGATTTTGGAGCCCAGAAAAATAAAGTCTCACACTATTTCCACTGTTTCCCCATCTATTTCCCATGAGGTGATGGGACTGGATGCTATGATCTTCATTTTCTGAATGTTGAGCTTTAAGCCAACTTTTTCACTCTCCTCTTTCATTTTCATCAAGAGGCTTTTTAGGTCCTCTTCACTTTCTGCCATCAGGGTGGTGTCATCTGCATATCTGAGGTTATTGATTTTTCTCCCAGCAATCTTGATTCCAGCTTGTGCTTCTTCCAGCCCAGTGTTTCTCATGATGTACTGTGTATATACGTTAAATAAGCAAGGTGACAATATACAGCCTTGATGTACTCCTTTTCCTGTTTGGAACCAGTCTGTTGTTCATGTCCAGTTCTAACTGTTGCTTCCTGACCTGCATATAGGTTTCTCAAGAGGCATCTCTTTCAGAATTTTCCACAGTTTATGGTGATCCACATAGTCAAGGCCTTGGCATAGTCAATAAAGCAAAAATAGATGTGTTTCTGGAACTCTCTTACTTTTTCCATGATCCAGCAGATGTTGGCAATTTGATCTCTGGTTCCTCTGCCTTTTCTAAAACCAGCTTGAACATCTGGAAGTTCACGGTTCACGTATTGCTGAAGCCTGGCTTGGAGAATTTTGAGCATTATTTTACTAGTGTGTGAGATGAGTGCAATTGTGTGGTAGTTTGAGCATTCTTTGGCACTGCCTTTCTTTAGGATTGGAATGAAAACTGACTTTTTCCAGTCCTGTGGCCCCTGCTGAGTTTTCCAAATTTGCTGGCATATTGAGTGCAGCACTTTCACAGCATCATCTTTCAGGATTTGAAATAGCTCAACTGAAATTCCATCACCTCCACTAGCTTTGTTCGTAGTGATGTTTTCAAGGCCCACTTAACTTCACATTCCAGGATGTTTGGCTCTAGGTGAGTGATCACACCATCGTGATTATCTTGGTCTTGAAGAACTTCTTTGTACAGTTCTTCTGTGTACTTGCCACTTCTTCTTAATATCTTCTGCTTCTGTTAGGTCCATACCATTTCTGCCCTTTATCGAGCCTATCTTTGCATGAAATGTTCCCTTGGTATCACTAATTTTCTTGAAGAGATCTCTAGTCTTTCCCATTCTGTTCTTTTCCTCTATGTCTTTGAATTGATCTCTGAGTAAGGCTTTCTTATCTCTTCTTGCTGTTCTTTGGAACTCTGCATTCAGATGCTTTTATCTTTCCTTTTCTCCTTTGCTTTTTGCTTCTCTTATTTTCACAGCTATTTGTAAGGCCTCCTCAGACAGCCATTTTGCTTTTTTGTATTTCTTTTCCATGGAGATGGTCTTGATCCCTGTCTCCTGTACAATGTCACAAACCTCTGTCCATAGTTCATCAGGCACTCTATCTATCAGATCTAGTCCCTTAAATCTATTTCTCACTTCCACTGTATAATCATAAGGGATTTGATTTATGTCATACCTGAATGGTCTAGTGGTTTTCCCTACTTTCTTCAATTTAAGTCTGAATTTGGCAATAAGAAGTTCATGATCTGAGCCACAACAACTCCTGGTCTTGTTTTTGTTGACTGTATAGAGCTTCTCCATCTTTGG
Source organism: Ovis canadensis (assembly GCF_042477335.2). NCBI lineage: Eukaryota > Metazoa > Chordata > Mammalia > Artiodactyla > Bovidae > Ovis > Ovis canadensis. The sequence continues at coordinate 185,772,765 of NC_091246.1, read as the reverse complement.
CTGCAAAGAATATAATCAATCTGACTTTGGTGTTGACCATCTGGTGATGTCCATATGTAGAGTCTTCTCTTGTGTTGTTGGAAGAGGGTGTTTGCTATGACCAGTGCATTTTCTTGGCAAAACTCTATTAGCCTTTGCCCTGCTTCATTCCGTATTCCAAGGCTAAATTTGTCAGTTACTCCAGGTGTTTCTTGACTTCCTACTTTTGCATTCCAGTCCCCTATAATGAAAAGGACATCTTTTTTGTGTGTTAGTTCTAAAAGGTCTTGTAGGTCTTCATAGAACCGTTCAACCTGAGCTTCTTCAGCATTACTGGTTGGGACATAGACTTGGATTACTGTAATATTGAATGGTTTGCCTTGGAAATGAACAGAGATCATTCTGTTGTTTTTGAGATTGCATTCAAGTACTGCATTTCGGACTCTTTTGTTGACCATGATGGCTACTCCATTTCTTCTGAGGGATTCCTGCCCGCAGTGGTAGATATAATGGTCATCTGAGTTAAATTCACCCATTCCAGTCCATTTTAGTTAGCTGATTCCTAGAATGTCGATGTTCACTCTTGCCATCTCTTGTTTGACCACTTCCAATTTGCCTTGATTAATGGACCTGCCATTCCAGGTTCCTATGCAATATTGCTCTTTTCAGCACTGGACCTTGCTTCTATCACCAGTCACATCCACAGCTGGTTATTGTTTTTGCTTTGGCTCCATCCCTTCATTCTTTCTGGAGTTATTTCTCCACTGATCTCCAGTTCCTTTTTTGCAAACTATTATATACATTTATTACAGACACATACAATTACATATTAAATATACATACATTCATATATATATATATATAAATATAAAATTTAGTCCACAGTGATACACACACCATGCATGCATAACTTAGTCACTTAGGGAGACAGATTTAAATGTGTTTTCAGATTAAACCTATGAAAACAACCTTTACTAGTCAAATTAGGTTTGTTTTTATTCATGAAACAATGAACCATGAATTGCCAAATATGTGAACAAAATATTAAAGCAAATACCAGAGTAAAGAAACATAGAGCTAAATTGGCAGAAATAGAAATGATGTACAGAGGAAAAGAACATCTACAAAATAGATTTAGCATATTCAGAGAAAAACAAGCATTTATTTCATTTATAAAAGAGATTGTTGTCCAAAGGCAAGGAATATTACTAGACAAAGAAATTACCTAGATGTTTTTAAAGTCATCATATGGAATGAAAAGCAAAATAAATAAAGCTCAGATTCTAGCTGATGATCTGAAAGGTAAAAATTGAATAAATGTCCCAGAAGACGAAAAAAGCAAAAGGCAAAGCCAAGTATAATCAGAGGACCGATTCCTGCTATAGTAGATCCAGGATTCTAAGTCTTATTGAATAAGTGTTGCAAATGAAAAGAACTGGGATTACAAATGGAAAGAAAAAATAAAATACGTAAATAAAAATATTTTCCTTAGCTAAAGAAAAAGATAGTCTCATATCATAGACAGAAACACTGATTAGAATTGAAGAGGATCCATATCCTGAGTGATTTCAGAACTTCAAGGATGAAGAGAAATTCCTCAATCTTCCATAGAGAGAAAAAGGATACAGATACAGCTTATAGTAAGTATCTGGTTGGCAGACTGACTTATCCAAACTATGTGCTAAGAAGATGATAAAAAAGACAACCTGAGGAAAAGAATATCTACTCAGATGAATTACCAGGAAAGCATAAAGAAAAAGACAAATCCAAATTTTCAAATGTTCAAGGGTCTTGTATGAGAAATAACTCCTTGGGGACAGTTTTGGATTCCACTCTGTGCTGTCCACATTCCTCCCTGCCTCATTTTCACCCCTTTCAGTTCTGGAGCCTGAGTTCCCACAGCTGCTGTAATTACTGGTGGCTGACAGTGGGCAGCTGATTCCCTCCCCACCCACCGCCCAAACTTTCCTGTTGATGGGAACAACCGATCATACCCAACATCATGCCCCTTCCTTGCTGTAACCCACACCAATGTGGGTTGACCCAGTTGAGGCAATTCTAAAGTGGCATCTTAGCTCTAGAGCTTCTCCTGGGATAAGTTGAGGACTTTGTCATGTTTCACAGCCCAGCCTTTCCTTTTCCCCAATCCTGTTTCTTTTTTGTAACCCACCCCACTTCTCACTCCACAGCAGGTCAATCCTTAGGAGCAAGGTTCAGTCAATTTCCTAAACACAAATCTCCGCCTAAGAGTCTGCTACCTGAGGAACCAACCTGCAACAGAAACTACAGAGCAAAATATTTTTTTAAAAAAGCATTTAAGAAAGAGAATGATAAGGTGATTACAAATTACTGGTCACTGAAAATGCAAGCAAAAAAATGTAAGCTCAGAAGAAAATTAAGGAAATCTCACTAAACCTCACTTGAGATATTCTCCTTTGAGCAATAAAACATCGGTATATGAGGTCACAAGAGTCAGACACGATTTTGTGACTGAACAACAATCATAGGATTACATCTTCTCTGTGGTTTTATTTCAGTATTTGGGTTACATAGTTGCCTAATTTAAAAACTGCAAATATTGTTTTATCACACTTAAATTTTTGAAATCAACCCAAAGTAAAACTAGAACACAATAAGTTATATATCAAGTGTGAAGTTTATAAACTTTGAAACATTAAAATAATAGCATAAACAGTAAACTTTAGCACAGGAAGGAAAAGAGACATATGTAGTTAGGTAAGTCACTATATGATTAACCTTTTGAAGAGTGGAATGACATAATTCTGTCTAAAATTAATAAATCATGAAAAATCAAAATATTTATTCTAATCACTGAAGATGGTGACTGCAGCCATGATATTAAAAGAAATTTTCTCCTTGGAAGAAAAGCCTTGACAAACCTAGATAGCATTTTCAAAAACAGAGATATCACTTTGCCCACAAATGTCTGTAGTCAAAGTTATGATTTTTTCCAGTTGTCATGTACAGATATGAGAGTTGGACCATAAAGAAGGCTGAGTGCCCAAGAATTGATGCTCTCAAAACTATGGTGTGGGAGAAGACTCTTGAGAGTCCCTTGGACAGCAAGGAAATCAAACCAGTCAATCCAAAAGGAAATTAACCCTGAATATTCACTGGAAGGACTAATGCTGAAGCTGAAGCCCCAGTACTTTGGCCATCTGATGCGAAGAGCCCATCCATTGGAAAATAGCCTGATGCTGGGAAAAATTGAGGACTGAAGGAGAAGGGGATTACAGAATATGAGATAGTTGGACAGCATCATTGACGCAGTGGACATGAGTTTGAGCAAACTCTGGGAGATAATAAAGGATAGGAAAGCCTGGTCTGCTGCAGTCCATGGGTTGCAAAGAGTCAAACATGACTGAGCAACTGAATAACAACAATACAAAGGAAACTACCCAAAGAAATCAAACTCAAAAATTATGAAAAGAACTATCCAGAGTAGAAACAGATCTGAGTATATGAGGAATTTTATACTCTTAATTTGAGATTTATCCATATATAGATTTAGATTTTTTGTAGATAGTTATTTAATTTAAAATAAAACTAAAAAATTAAAGAGCACCCTTATGATCCAAAGACTGGTAAATAAATTATAGTGAAATAAATTTTAATGGCCACTTAAATCCCTCAATTTAGATAATGCTCATAACTTCTGAAAGTGCTTTCACATCTTGTTGAAGCAAAAATCATTTATTGATCACTTCTTCTGGGCAAGCTGATTGCTTTCCCTATTAACTTATTTATTTTCATCCCCGAGACAGGTAAGGGAAAATGTCTTTTTATCCTTTTGACAGTTAAGGAAACTGAAACATAGAGGGAATAAGTTTGGTGCTTTGCCTATGTTCAGAAAGCTAATCCTGGTGGTATTCGAGTTCTGTTCTCTGTTACTTCAACCCCAGATTCTTTTTTTTTTTTTTAATTTTTAGTTTTTTATTTTTTAAATTTTAAAATCTTTAATTCTTACATGCATTCCCAAACATGAACCCCCCTCCCACCTCCCTCCCCAGAACATCTTTCTGGGTCATCCCCATGCACCAGCCCCAAGCATGCTGCATCCTGCGTCAGACATAGACTGGCGATTCAATTCACATGATAGTATACATGTTAGAATGTCATTCTCCCAAATCATCCCACCCTCTCCCTCTCCCTCTGAGTCCAAAAGTCCATTATACACATCTGTGTCTCTTTCCCTGTCTTGCATACAGGGTCATCATTGCCATCTTCCTAAATTCCATATATATGTGTTAGTATACTGTATTGGTGTTTTTCTTTCTGGCTTACTTCACTCTGTATAATCGGCTCCAGTTTCATCCATCTCATCAGAACTGATTCAAATGAATTCTTTTTAACGGCTGAGTAATAGCATCTCTGTCCAACCACTGGGACATGGGTGATAACCAAAAGTTAGTTTGGAGAAGCCAATGTGAGAAATGGACAAAGGTATAAGAAAGGACAATTGGGAAATAAGTAATTAATATTTTCTATCTGACTTGTATTTCCCAGGTCTTCCCAACAATCCCTATGAAATAAACAGCATTGTTCCCAGGGAATTTATAAGGAAACTGTGGCTCAGACTAGGTAACTGACTTCTGAGAGTCTACACAGCCAGACAATGGCAGAGAATTACACAGTTATCAAATTTAGTTTTTTTTATTTTTTCCTTAAGCAGAATTTCTGAACCTCAACAGTATTGAAAGTTTGGTATAGATAAACCTTTCCTGTGGAGTTGTCCTGTGTACTATAGAATATTTAATAGCATCCCTGGTTTCTAGGAAGTAGGAAGTCAAGTGATACCTGAAGTAATAGGCAAGTTTGGCCTTGGAGTACAAAATGAAGCAGGGCAAAGGCTAACAGAGTTTTGCCAAGAGAACGCACTGGTCATAGCAAACAACACAAGAGATGACTCTACACATATATAACACCAGGTGGCCAATACCCAAATTCAGTTTTGATTTGATTTAGGTCATACTTGATTGGTCTGGTGGTTTTCCCCACTTTCTCCAATTTAAGTCTGAATTTTGCAATAAGGAGTTCATGATCTGAGCCACAGTCAGCTCCTGGTCTTGTTTTTGCCGACTGTATAGAGCTTCTCCATCTTTGACTGCAAAGAATATAATCAATCTAACTTCGGTATCATGCCAAAGAATGTTCAAACTACCAAACAATTACACTCATCTCACATGCTAGCAAACTAATGCACAAAATTCTCCAAGCGAGGCTTCAACAGTCTGTGAATGATGAACTTCCAAATGTTCAAGCTGGATTTAGAAAAGGCAGAGGAGCCAGAGATCAAATTGCCAACATCCATTGGATCATAGAAAAAGCAAGAGAATTTCAGAAAAACATGCACTTCTGCTTTATTGACTATGCTAAATCCTTTGACTGAATCACAACAAACTGGAAAACTCTTCAAGAGATGGGAATGCCAGCCCACCTGGCCTGCTTCCTGAGAAATCTGTATGCAGGTCAAGAAGCAACAGTTAGAAATGGATGTGGAACAACAGACTGGTTCCAAATCAGGAAAGTACTACATCAAAGCTGTATATTGTCACCCTGCTTATCTAACTTATATGCAGAGTACATCATGTGAAATGTTGGACTGGATGAAGCACAAACCAGAATCAAGATTGCTGGGAGAAATATCAATATACAGATATATCAGATATACAGATATCAGATACACAGATGACACCACCCTTATGGCAGGAAGCAAAGAGGAACTGAAGAGCTTCTTGATGAAAGTGAAAGAGAAGAGTGAAAAAGTTGGCTTAAAACTCAACATTCAGAAAATTAAGATCATGGCATCTGGTCTCATCACTTCATGGCAAATAGATGGGGAAACAGTGGAAACAGTGTCAGACCTTATTTTTTGGCCTCCAAAATAACTGCAGATGGTGATTGCAGCCACGAAATTAAAAGATGCTTGCTCCTTGGAAGAAAAGCTATGACAAACCTAGACAGCGTATTAAAAAGCAGAGACATTACTTTGCTGACAGAGGTCCATACACTCAAAGATATGATTCTTCCAGTAGTCATGTACAGATGTGAGAATTGGACCATAAAGAAAGCTGAGCACCAAAGAATTGATACTTTTGAACTGTGGTGTTGGAGAAGACTCTTGAGAGTCCCTTAGATTTCGAGGGGATCAAACCAGTCAATCCTAGCAGAAATCCACCTTGAATATTCACTGGAAGGACTGACTCTGAAGCTGAAGCTCCAATACTTTGGCCACCTGATGGGAAGAATTGACTCATTAGAAAAGACCCCGATACTGGGAAAGATTGAGGGCGGGAGGAGAAGGGGATGACAGAGGATGAGATGGTTGAATGGCATCATCGACTCAACGGACATGAGTTAGAGCAAACTCCAGTAATTGGTGATGGACAGGGAAGCCTGGTGTGCTGCAGTCTATGGGGGGTAAAGTGCTGGACATGACTGAGTCCAACAGAAGCCAGAACAACAACTGACTTCTACCCACTGAATGCCAGTAGCATCCATGCTTCCATTTGGACAGTCAAAAATATTTCCAGGTGTCTGCAGGGGAAGGGGATGAAGGGATAAATGCCAGCTGATAACCACTGCCCTGCAGGTATGGATTATCTTCCTAAACTATGTAACAGAACATTCCTCCAAGAACATTTATTTCTTTTCTTATTGGAGTATAATTGGTTTACAGTGACATACAGATGGCCAAGAGGCACATGAAAAGATGCTCAACATTAATTATTAAAGAAATGCAAATCATAAACTATAATCAGAATGTATTAAATGGCCATCATGAAAAAATCTGCAAATAATAAATGCTGGAGAGGGTGTGGAGAGAAGGGAACCCTTTTGCACTATTGGTGGGATTGTAAGTTGATACAGCCACTTTGGAGAACAGAATGAAGGGTTCCTAGAAAAAAAATCAAAACTAAAAATAGATTTACCATATAATCCATTAATCCCACTCCTGGACATAATCTGGAGGAAACCAAAATTTGAAATGATACATGCATCCCAATGTTTATTTCACAATAGGCAGGACATGGAAGCAACCTAAATGCCCACTGACAGATGAATGGATAAAGAAGATGTGGTACATATATACAATGGAACATTACTAAGTCATTAAGAGGAATTAAAGTAGATTCTAGTTTCTTGAGATTAGATTATTTTAAACTTTATCTTTGTACTTCACTATGAAATTTTGAATGTCAATGCTGAGTTGTATCTGAGTCCTATGATTCTGGAAAGTAGCAATGGTTAAGCAATCTTTCCATGCCTTTGTTTTGAGGAAGAGGACTGTTGCAATGAATCAACCCTCCCTATATGACTGAGCGACTGAACTGAACTGAACTGATATAACTCGGTTAAGACTATAGATGTTCTTCTTCTTTACTTCTGACAAGGTCAGAGACCGATCCTCTACATTCTCATTCTTTGCCTTGTAGGTGATCAGATTAACTGTTGAGCCCCCACTGATTAATCCAAACAAATTGCTTGTAACCAAACTCTGGTTAAGTTCCTCTGCTTCTCCCAGGCTTCTGCAATTTGATCCATCTTTAGCCCGAGCTTATATGTAACCCCTCCTTAAGTTCCCATCTTGAGAATAGTCAGATGGCAATATAAAAGTCTCTGATTCATGGTCCTTCTATCTCATCCTTGCACATTCACTTCCTCAAGCCCTGTCTTTTGTTAGCTTTGTTTAACCCTTACAAAGAGAAGAATATTGCCCACTAGCTATTGAGAAGCTGGTAGATCTCATGGTTATGTTCTTCCTATTGCATTAACCTCCTTCTTCCCGCTGCAAAAGTCCATCCCCCGCGTTCCTTAGCAATGTTTTCAAATAAAGTTTCTCTTCATCTAGATCCAGATTTGTTTTTAATTAACATCAGAATAGCATAAGCAAAATGAACAACAACAAAAAAATGAATGCCAACGTTTTGCTCTCTCTGCCATTTAGAACAGAATCAAAATGCTGCACTTAACCTAAAATATAATTTTAACTAGAAACAAAACTAGTTATGTATCTATTCTAATGTATGTGTGGAATATACATTGTAAATATATAACTGAATAAAAATGTGAAGCCATTTTATTCAATGATTTTAAGAGTTGCTAATATTCACAGCCTTCTAAGTGGGTTTGTTTAGGCCCTTGGGCCAGAGGCAGACAAAAAAAAAAAAAAAGGCTGCTCAATTACTGACATCTATGCATTTGTCAGCATAGGACAATTGACATGCCAGCTGAGTATTAAAATGGCTAGGGCATCATTTACTGGAGTGAGTGACTCTAAATAAGAAGCAAGTGTGATGAGATTCATTGCCTGAGGTATAGAACCTTTGCTTAGGACTACCTCCTAAAGATCTGGATATAAGAGAAGCCAACTTGTCTCCAAGAACAGTCTCAGTGGCTGAGAAATGGCTCACCATTAACATGTTTAGTTCAAGGGAGCAGAGGTGGAACAGATAGAAAGCCAGAACATGATTTTCCGTGGAGAGCTTACCTTTTGTAGCCATGACAGGATTTAACCTGAGTATTTTTTTTTCATCCTGAAACCATCTTAATTTTTTCCATAAGTTAACCAGGAGCAGAGCCTGTGTGGGGTTAGAGGTGAATTGGGGAGAAATGGGAAAGGAAAAATAGTTCCAGCAGTAGGTGAATTCTTGTTACAATAATTTTACAGTAATTTTTCATTTGCCTTTTCTGTGCCTTTAATACCTTCAACATTTTTAAATTCTCAAGGTAAATTTTGGACATGGCTTCAATTCTTTTTTTTTTTTTAATTTCCTGGGACTAATATTTTAGGTTAGAATTCTGTTGCTATTTTAAAACACCTTAGAGACATAAATTCATGTTTTCTTCCCCCATGTAGCTAGAGATGCCTGAATGGATAAAGAGGTGCCATGCTTGATAAGGAAGAGAAATTGCCTCAGCTCCCCAATAGTGGTGGTGCTGGTTTAGTTGCTAAGTTATGTCTGATTCTTGCAACCCCATGGACTGTAGCTTGCCAGGCTCCTCTGTCCATGGGATTTCCCAGGCAAGAATACTGGGATGGGTTGCCACTTCCTTTTCAGAAATCTTCCTGACCCAGGGATAAACCTAGGTCCCCTGCATTGCAGGCAGATTTTTTACTATATGAGCCACCAAGAAACTTCCCTGTCACAACCTAGAAAACAATTTCCTAAACTTTTCATTCCTATCCCAACTATGCACCCACCCTCTTTTCCACTGATGAGTGGTCACACAGATATTGTCATAGGAATTTTGATAGATATATCAACAGTATTCATAGTCTCAAAGCAAATAACTTTTAAAAGTTGACAGTTATGAGATAATAAGAAATGATAGGAGTCATGACTGACTAGTGTTGAAAAAATATTAAAATTGAATTGAAAATGTTGAGTACTTCTTTTTGTTATAGCAAGTTTATTTCGACAAATGATCTATACATACTGTTAAAACTGACTGTTGACAGTCCTCAGAGATGTGTTTTGTTTGATGTGTATATTGTTCAACAATTTGAATTAGATAACTACACTGAATTGAAACTTGACATTCAAAAAATGAATTTCTGACTTTTTTCCCATGCTGTACTATATAGTCCAGATTTCAGCAAGGAAACAATTGCTTGACATTTGTAGGTATTGGCTCTTTTTGAGGGGACATAGGTTCCTATGTTCATCACAGTCTACGAGATTATACCTACCTGTTCAATCCATTTTTATTACTCTCCAAGACTCTGTTGATATCTAAGTTTGAAAAACTCTAGTCTGTAAGTACTATGATCCATTGATCCTACTCCAGGTTCAGAAATCTGCAATTTCCTTCTGCATATTTTATCTGCATTAACTAAGATACACATGTATTGGGAGTGGTTAGATTATTTTTTCCAGGAATAATATTCACAAAGGGCCTATGTATCACCCTGGGAAACAACTTGGTGAAAGAGAAAACTAGCAGCATGAAAAACAATGGGTAAACCAATGTTATCGTGGATGATCAGATTCAGTTCAGTATAGTTAAGTCACTCAGTCGTGTCCAACTCTTTGAGACCCCATGAATTGCAGCACGCCAGGCCTCCCTGTCCATCACCAACTCCCGGAGTTCACCCAAACTCATGTCCATCGTGGTGATGCCATCCAGCCATCTCATCCTCTGTCGTCCTCTTCTCCTGCCCCCAATCCCTCCCAGCATCAGAGTCTTTTCCAATGAGTTAACTCTTCGCATGAGGTGGCCAAAGTATTGGAGTTTCAGCTTCAGCATCATTCCTTCCAAAGAACACCCAGGGCTGATCTCCTTTAGAATGGACTGGTTGGATCTCCTTGCAGTCCAAGGGATTCTCAAGAGTCTTCTCCAACACCACAGTTCAAAAGCATCAATTCTTCGATGCTCAGCTTTTTTCACAGTCCAACTCTCACATCCATACATGACCACTGGACAAACCATAGCCTTGACTAGATGGACCTTTGTTGGCAAAGTAATGTCTCTGCTTTTGAATATGCTATCTAGGTTGGTCATAATTTTCCTTTCAAGGAGTAAGTGTCTTTTAATTTCATGGCTGCAATCACCATCTGCAGTGATTTTGGAGCCCAGAAAAAGAAAGTCTGATACTGTTTCCCCATCTATTTGCCATGAAGTGATGGGACTGGATGCCATGATCTTCGTTTTCTGAATGTTGAGCTTTAAGCCAACTTTTTCACTCTCCACTTTCACATTCATCAAGAGACTTTTTAGTTCGTCTTCACTTTCTGCCATAAGGGTGGTGTCATTTGCATATCTGAGGTTATTGATTTTTCTCCCGGAAATCTTGATTCCAGCTTGTGCTTCTTCCAGCCCAGCGTTTCTCATGATGTACTCTGCATATAAGTTAAATAAGCAGGGTGACAATATACAGCCTTGACATACTCCTTTTCCTATTTGGAACCAGTCTATTGTTCCATGTCCAGTTCTAACTGTTGTTGACCTGCATATAGGTTTCTCAAGAGGCAGGTCAAGTGATCTGGTATTCCCATCTCTTTTAAAAAGAGAGTGCTTATTTTAAATCTTGCATATTTAGGTTTTCTTAAAATGACTGACTAGAAGTATTCTGTAAATCTTTTGAAATTATAATAAGTAAAACTGTAATGACACAAATCACAAGTTCTATAAAATTGCCTCAGGCATTATATTTTCTAGAAATTAGCATTTTAGAGTACATTTTCTGTTTATGATCAAATAGTAATGCATAAGACCATTTGACTAAAACCAAAAAAGATGCTGCACTCTATATATACGTATAAGATGTTTGTTTTGGTTTTATATATGTGTATATATATACACACATATATATATATAATGTTTGTCTGTCATCTATCTATTGATCTATTTATCTATATATCTATCCCTCTGTCTAGCTAATCTGAGTCATTGTTAAATCAGTATCTTTCTAATATTATGGGCCTTGTTTTAAACATATAGACAAAGTTTCTAGCTACCTGACATAGTTAACCATATAAAATATGATTGATATAGCACTTAGAAATAAAATGAAATCAAAGTAAATAAAATCTGTAACCAGTCCAAAATCCTTTTTATTGCTCTTTACTTATTATACATTCCATCAACCTCCTTGTTTCTCCTTTATCTTACTATTTTATTTTTAAATTTAGAATTTTAATATTTTAGAGAAATTTAGCTTTGTAAACAATTAGACTAGGCAATGGATCATCTAGTAGTTTATATGGAAAGAAATTTCTGTTCTCTTCAAGCTATAATAATCAATGAAGTAATATAAAAATTATCAAGATGAAAGACATTTACATGTTCATTACTTCAAAAAATTCTCTGTCTGGAATTATGATAATCTTTGTTAACTAGGGATTATAAAAGTTCAGGAGTTTGTTAAAAGAGAATGCATTTTTCCAATGCAGTTGATTTTAAGACATTTTTTCACCCATTTCTAATTTGTGCACACAGTTCTCTCTTGGGATGAGAGTCCTTGCATTGGATGCCAAGAAAGCCATCTTGTAAGAAATCAGTCATTGTAAGACACTTGCACAGAATAGAGAAACATTCCCTTACTACTTTACTACAGGATGCTGTCTGTGGAATTATCAGTGATTCCAAGCATTCACACAATCACTGTTCGAAGCGACATTATCAGAGACACGGCATTGACAGGAAGAATCGCACAGCAGTAAAGGAGATAAAGTAATTTGCAGAAGTACAGTAGGCTATCACAGTGATGCCAAAATAGCTTTGGGTGATTGAAATTATATATGTATGCTCATGTCTTTAGAATATTAAAAAGGAGTTTTAAAAACTGGATTATGTCAGTAATCAATCTAATCTGTGCTTTAAAGGTCTAAGCCACAATAAAAAACAAACCTTGATTATTGATTTTTTAAATCACAAAGGTTTTAACCTTTATGTTACCATCTGTTTATAATATCTCTTCTGAGAATTTTAATTTATTTGGTATCTTTGCCTGAGTATTTTTCAATATAATCACTGAAAATTTGTGAGGTTAGAAAAGACAAACAAAAGAATGAATGATTCACCAGATGACTGTCCTCAATTTCAGCACATACATTGTTAGAAAATATAAACTCTTGTGTTTTGAGGATTGAAATTAACTAATAGAGCCTAATTAATGATGTGTAACTATTCTGGTGTGTTGACTTGTGTGGATTTTTACAATCACAAAATAGCTCTCTAAGAGAAAAATTACAAGAAAGCACAATCAGTAGAGAGGTACACATAGGCCTGAGTGGATGCTAAGGACAAATGGTAAAATATAAAATTAATTCTGAGTCATTTTTGGCAAATTAGATTCTTTCCTGATGATTATGGAAATTTGGATAATGATTTTATAAAATAGACTTTTTTTAAACAAAAGATAAAATTAAATAAAATTTTTGCTTAATCAGACATTTTTGATGTTATGTAAAAATATTGGAAAGCATTGGCCTCTCACTGGGTTATTGGCAAAGAAAAAAAAAAAAAAGAAAAGAAAAGACTTCCTCTTAATCACATTGATGAGACTTAGTGTGAAGACCCAAGAAGATCATATATATTGTTTCAAAGGATGGCTACTGTATGTATGTGTGCATACATACACAGCTACAAGATCTCATACTATGATCATGTAAAACATTTGCAAGACATTTATTTAAGTTTAGAAACAGTCTTGGTTGGGAAACAGAGCAAAACAAAGTACTTATTTCAGTTTAGTCACTCAGTCATGTCCAGCTCTTTGTGACCCCAGCACGCCAGGCTTCCCTGTCCATCACCAACTCCCAGAGCTTGCTCAAACTCATGTCCATCGAGTTGGTGATGCCATCCAGCCATCTCATCCTCTGTCATCCCCGTCTCCTCCTGCCTTCAATCTTTCCCAGCATCAGTGTCTTTTCCAATGAGACAGTTCTTTGCATCAGGGGGCTGAAGTTTTGGAGCTTCAGCTTGAGCATCAGTCCTTCCAACGAATATTCAGAATGGATTTCCTTTAGGATTGACTGGTTTGACCTCCTTGAAGTCCAAGGAACTCTCAAGAGTCTTCTCTAACACCACAGTTCAAAAGCATTGGAAAAAATGGACTATTAGAAAAACCATAGCTTTGACTAGATGGACGTTTGTCAGCAAAGTAATGTCTCTACTTTTTAATATGCTGTCTAGGTTGGTCATAGCTTTTCTTCCAAGGAGCAAGTGTCTTTTAATTTCATGGCTGCAGTTACCATCTGCATGATTTTGGAGCCGAAGAAAATAAAGTCTGTCACTGTTTCCATTGTTTCCTCATCTAGTTGCCATGAAGTGATGGGACCAGATGCCATAATCTTAGTTTTTTGAATGTCAGGTACTTATTTACTCATAGTGAATTCACTTATTTCTGATAGTGAGATTTTGGTATCAGAAAATAAGGCCCTGTTTTATCTAAAGGGCTTCCCTGATGGCTCAGATGGTAAAGAATCGACCTGCAATGTGGGAGATCTGGATTTGATCCCTGGGTTGGGAAGATGCCCTAAAGAAGGGCATGGCAACCCACTCCAATATTGTTTCCTGGAGAAACCCCATGGACACCATGGACAGTGGAGCCTGGCGGGCTACAGTCCATGAGGTGGCGAATAGTCAATCATGACTGAGTGGCTAAGCACTATACACAATAACTATATATGCTGCACTGGCTTCGTGGTTGGGCAGCAAGCAAGTCACTGATATTGGAAGCAGTTTGAATGAAGACCCATGTTATGCAGTTGTAAACCATCAGGTAAAATTGTTCTCAATAGTGATTTAGGAAGTAAACAGACTGAGAAGTAGGGCTCCTGAGCCTGTAGCTCTCAATAAAATGGTTTGAAAGATAACAGTAATTATATGTATTGAGATAGTAATATACTAAAATGTTTCTCTGGGAAACAATTGCTAAAATAAATCAAAATAAATTAAAGAGTCCAAATTTGAGAGTGCCAAATGGTTATCAAAGCTTTTGTTTAGGCCAGTAACAGTAACTGCTAAGAGGAAAAAACAAAAAAATAGAATGATATAGGACAATTCATATGCAGCCCTGAAGCAAAGATCCTCTTAAGGCTGTGCCCATCTCACTCTAAACAGTCATGCCAGAAAGTCCCCAAATCACCACAATTAACTGAGATATAATGTATGAAGGCAAACAATTAGAGAAATCAATCAGGTTTAAGAAACATGTGGGGGTGGTGAGGAGTAAGAGGGAGGGGATATATGTACACTTATGGTTGATAGAAAAAAGAAAGTGAAGTCGCTCAGTCGTGTCTGACTCTTTGTGACTCGGTGGACTGTAGTCTACCAGGCTCCTCTGTCCAGGGGATTCTCCAGGCAAAAATACTGGAGTGGGTTGCCACTTCCTTCTTCAGGGGACCGTCCCGACCCAGGGATTGAATCTAGGTCTCCCACATTGTGGGCAGACGCTTTTCCCTCTGAGCCACCAGAGAAGCCATGTTGTTATACAGCAGAAACCAACACAACATTTTAAAGCAATTATCCTTCAATTTAAAAAAAAAAAAAAGAAAAAAAAAAGGAGGCATGTCTACAAAAAACTTTACATGTGGTTACAACATGACAGGGATAGAGTAGGTAATATGCCTAGTAAGTTTCTGAAAGAATTATATTGCCAAAACTTGCATAAACTTAGTCATATACTTGGCAGATGCGGGGTCCAGGGTGGACAGCATGGTGAAAGCCGAAGAGCCAAGGCTGAGGCTTGCATTATAATGTTTGTGTAGACGGTGGCGGTTGGGGGTTGGGGTGGGGTGGTGGGAGGGGGTGCTCTTGTGGCTCAGCGGTAAAGAACCTGCCTGCAATGCAAGAGCTGTCTGCATTGCAGGCAGATCCCTTAGAGATCCCCTGGAGAAAGAAATGTCAACCCACTCCAGTATTCTTGCCTGAAGAATCCCATGGACAGAGGAGACTGGTGGGCTACAGTTCATCGGGTTGCAAGAGTTGGACATGACTTAGCGACTAAACCACCACCACCACTAAACAACCACCGTCAGCTTTGAGAGGGAGTGCCGCTTTCGGTGCCTGTCCACAAAATATCTCATTTAGAGATTTCAGGCCATGTTTGAGGGATTACACGTTCATGGGATAGTTTGTTAACTAGCCAATAAGGGTCATTATCTAAAATTCTTCATTAGTGAGAGTTTGGTGATCTAAGAGTACTTAAATAAGAATCAATATTTCTAATCTCTTTCGAAGCATTCTAGCAAAGATCTTCACATTCAAATTCAATGCAAATACAGATCTGAAGTACCTATATTTTAAAAATTTGATCCTTAACTAGGATCACAGACACGATCTTTAACATGAAGTTATCACAGACACGATCTTTAACATGAAGTTAGAAAAACATTTATTTAAGTGGAAAAGATTTTTTGAAAGTCTTTTCTCCACACTATAGAGTATTACTAGTATCACCTTATAGTGTATTAAAAATTTGTTACAGTATCTTGGGTCTTAATAACGTGGCTGATTGAATATCAGCCACACAGTTACATAACTGTCCTGGTTGAATCTCTAGCAGTCTGGTTATCTCTTCATTATCAAAATGGTTATTTTCACAAGAGTGTAATGTCTAGATTAGGCAGGCTCAGCTTGAACAAAACCTTTTATTACTATTTAAGAGATAGCACCAAGGGAATGAGTTTAAACTTGAGAAATAGGTTTAGAATGGACATTCATTGATTTATTTTCTAAAACACAAGTTTCAGCGTAATATAAACTAGATATCTATCATATCTGAAATGAGCCATTGACAGAGATGAAGAATGAATTTGCTAGCAATATTTCTTAGAGAAAATGATATTATTAGATACATGTACATATATATATTTATAAATACACACATATAGAAATAAAAAACTATTTTAGTATATATAACAATATATATTATACATATAGATAAAATATGCATATAAATACTTTACATTTTATATTTTATGTAAATATTGTATAATATTTATAAATCCATAAATATATATTGCAGCCATGAAATTAAAAGATGCTTACTCTTTGGAAGGAAAGTTATGACCAACCTAGTTAGCATATTCAAAAGCAGAGACATTACTTTGCCAACAAAGGTCCATCTAGTCAAGGCTATGGTTTGTCCAGTAGTCATGTATGGATGTGAAAGTTGACTGTGAAGAAAGCTGAGCACTGAAGAATTGATGCTTTTGAACTGTGGTGTTGGAGAAGACTCTTGAGAATCCCTTGGACTGCAAGGAGTTCCAACAAGTTCATCCTAAAGGAGACCAGCCCTGGGTGTTCTTTGGAAGGACTGATGTTGAAGCTGAAGCTCCAATATTTTGACCACCTGACTTATTGGAAAGACCTGACTTATTGGAAAGACCCTGATTATGGAAAAGATTGAGGGCAGGAGGAGAAGGGGACGACAGAGGATGAGATGGTTGGACGTGAGTTTGGGTAAACTCCGGGAGTTGGTGATGGACAGAGAGACCTGGTGTGCTGCGATTCATGGGGTCACAAAGAGTCAGACACAACTGAGTGACTGAACTGATAGCAGTATACATGCAATAAGTATATATACAATGAACTTATTAACCTATTTACTTTGACTAGTGGTCTTCATTCTTTTTGATCCAAACTGTCTCTAATCTGCCTTTTGTTTTCCTTCTCTCCTTTCTACACTTCTACTTTATTCACAAATCATGAAAGACTTCATATATTCATGGACCTCTTGAGAGCATGTAAGCACACCTATTCAATGTGCACATACAAATACATACATATCAGAGCTGGGCAAAGTATAAGTACTTGTGTGATAGCCACCTCTTTTTGTAAATAAAGTTTTATTAAAATACAGTCATGCTCATATGTTTACATGTTTATGGCTGCTTTTGTTTTATAAGAGCAGAGTTGAGTGGTTATGTAATGAACTGTATGACTCACAAGCCTAAAGATATTGCTGGTTTTTTTTTTTTTTTTTCAGAAAATTTTGCTGACCCCTGGTTAGTACACATTGTTTACTTATCTTCTGCTGTGTAACTAATCATCCTGAAACTTCATAGAAAAAATAGTCATTTATTAGCTCCGAATCCCTAGAGTTGGCAATCTGGGCTCGGTCCTGTTGGTTAGCTCTTCTGTAGGTCTTCCTTCAGATCTCTAATTCTAGCAGTCAGTTCGTTGCTCCTAAGAGGATAGATGGTCCAAGGAAGCCTCACTCCCCTTGTTAGTTCTGAATGCTCACTTTTGGCTAGAACCTCTCCCATTTGGTTTCTCATCCTTAAGAAGGCTGCTGCTGCTACTGCTGCTAAGTTGCTTCAGTTGTGTCCGACTCTGTGCGACCCCATAGATGGCAGCCCACCAGGCTCCGCCATCCCTGGGATTCTCCAGGCAAGAATACTGGAGTGGGTTGCCATTTCCTAGCATCCTTTTTTTTTTTTTCTTAAGGTCCTGTCAAGGCAGTGTTCTAAAAAAGCAAAAGCAGAAGCTGGAAGGTAGCAGAGTTCTAAATTTGGAATATCATAGTCATCAAATTATAATGATCAAAATAAATTATGAGACAATCAAGTCTTAGGGAATTGTAGGACTTGACTGTATTTCTTTGGGGAAACTAGGAAATCACAGTTGAAAGGGGTATTAAATAAAAATTGGTGGAATTTATGACCATTCATTTTTCTTTGCAATGTGTTACTTTTATATATACTGTCAATTATATTGGTAGCAAATTACCTGGCAATTTTAGGAAGTGAAATATTCCAGATAAAATGGCTTACCACCACTTCAAGTATAAACCTATGAAAACTTATACAAATATGTATGGTAGAAAGTTTTCATTACTCTCTGGAATTTTATCCTATCTTCCTATATAGAATATGTTGATAATAACTAAACTTATATTGATTAATAGCTTTGTTATTCTCTACTGTTATTTATGGACTTCCCTGGTGGCTCATAGGTTAAAGCATCTGCCTGGAATGCGGGAGACCTGGGTTCGATCCCTGGGTCAGGAAGATCTCCTGGAGAAGGAAATGGCAACCCACTCCAGTACTCTTGCCTGGAGAATCCCATGGAGGGAGGAGCCTGGTAGGCTACAGTCCATGGGGTCGCAAAGAGTCGGACATGACTGAGCGATTTCACATGCAAACACACACACACACACACACACACACACACACACACACTGTTATTTATGCAGGCCTCTAATAGATCAGTCACCTTGGGGTTATTGATAAATATAGTTGTATGGAAAAGTTGCTTCTAAACCAAGTAATCAAATAGATCTTTCTAAACTCTATGTTTCCTTGGTAATATCCTCAGATTTTTATTTCTCTTTCTAATTTTCTGAAAAATTACATTTAAAATAATATTAGAAATGGGTTTAAAGGAAAAATATACAGTGTCTTTAGAAAAGTATTCAGTTTAAATGCAGTTTGATTTGATTAAGTCACAAGAGTTGGCCCAGGTCTGCAGTCAGCTATGAAACTGATGTCTTTCTAACTGTGGAAGACATTTTGAAAACCAAAACCTCCTAAGTGCTATGGTCGGAATCCATGCTCCCTCAAAATTCATATATTGAAATCCTAATGCCTAATGTGATAGTATTAGGAGACAGGGATTTGTGAGGTGACTAGATGATTGGGGTGGATTCTTTATGAGTAAGACCCCATGGATTCCTTTAGTCCTCTCACCATGTGCGTTTGTGCTTAGCTGTGTCCAGTTCTTTGCGACCTCATGGACTGTAGCCTGCCAGGCTCCTCTGTCCATGGAATTTTCCAGGCAAGAATACTGGAGTGGGTTGCCATGCCCTCCTCGAGTGGATCTTCCTGATCCAGGGACTGAACCTGCGTGTCTTTTGTTTCCTACTTTGGCAGGTGAATTCTTTACCACTGCACCACCTAGGAAGCACTCCCATCATGCGAGGACGGAGCAAAATGTTGGCAGAATACATCTCAGAAGGGGGTGCTGTCAGAGGCTGACTGTGCTGGCACCCTCATCTTGGACTTACAGCTTGCAAAACTGTGAGACATAAATTTCTGTTGTTTAAAAACTACCCAGTTTGTGGTATTTTGTTATAGCCGCCCCAATAGACTAAGACAGTAAGTATTAATGATGAGCTGGTAAGTCATTCTCTCTCTCTCTAGACACACACACACACACACACACACACACACACAATGTATTTTGTGTAATAAAAAAACCTGTGTATCAAATAATCATGAATCTTTACATATTCATTTTGGTGAAGACTTTTGGCAAAAGAAATGCAAAACCAAAATTTCTCTTTGGTCTTCATGTGTTTATTTGGTCACTATGTTCTTTAAATTTTTATTTTTAATTTGCT
The DNA here is from genome assembly GCF_042477335.2 of Ovis canadensis. Lineage (NCBI taxonomy): Eukaryota > Metazoa > Chordata > Mammalia > Artiodactyla > Bovidae > Ovis > Ovis canadensis. The sequence continues at coordinate 185,752,970 of NC_091246.1, read as the reverse complement.
GTCAATATATTAAGATTAGTATATTTCACATAAAAATCCAATATCTGGCTTATATAAAGTTAGAAGATCTGACAATAATGGTACCTCTTTCCCACTTGACAACCATCCAAAAAGCTGGAGATTGACCAAGTAACATGCTCTAGTCCACTGCATTTCACACAACTCATGTCCATTCATTCTTGCTGCCCATCCTGTTCATTTTGCATTTGAATTTGGGAGCTCTGTTTATATTAACATTTCCTGGGATCTCACTGGGCTGCATTTACTCTTATTAATGCCCTAGATATTTACCTGCTGTGGGGCTCCTCTGACTCTTCCTGCACACAGTTAAGGTCAATTTTTAAAACGCCAGCTTTTCTGCTCATGTTGATTTCATTTTCTTTCCTTTTTCTTTATTGAAGTATAGTTGGTTTATAATGTTGTGTTAGTTTCTGATGTATAGCAAAGTGATTCAGTTACACTTGCATATAAATCTGCTCATCCAAGACTCCTAATTTATCTCTGTTTCTGTGGCTTATTATGGTCTGTTTCTTTGCACCTGTCCATTGCATTTCATCATGGAGCTGAAAAAATATTTTCTATGTCCACTTAGAAAAGCAATGACTCTTTTTGTTTTTCATGTTTGTTACTTTGGTCCATGTTTTAATTTAGGCTGAGTTTCGTTTCCCTTGTACACCGGGTACAATGATTTATGATGTTAAGTTTTTCTTCAGCTGGAAGCTCAGTCTTGCCTTTAACAACATTAAGCAAAATCTGAAATTTCCCTTTTCTTGAAAAGATTGCCCATACCTTCATGTAAAGGCCTATCTACTCCCCAATCACATCTGTTTTCTCATTTTACTGACCTCCTGACCAGGAATTATATTCACTAATATGACTTCTCTGTAACAGTTTCCTGTAGAGGGTCTGTTCACTTCCCTATGCGACACTCTCTTTTTCTACCCATGATTCATCACATTTAAATTCTCATTAGTTCATAGGAAAACATGGAAATATGGCATAATATTAAAAATATTTTTAAGAATGTAAAAATCCCCTGAATATAACTAAAATTCCCTCCTCTTTCCACCCCATTATTACATCATATTATGTAAAAATTGTGTTTTAGGGATGCACACGTTTCTCTAAGAACCCTTATTTCTCAAGGGTTATTGTACATTCAAAAGTGGAGACATTACTTTGCCGACTAAGGTCTGTCTAGTCAAGGCTATGGTTTTTCCTGTGGTCATGTATGGATGTGAGAGTTGGACTGTGAAGAAGGCTGAGCACCAAAGAATTGATGCTTTTGAACTGTGGTGTTGGAGAAGACTCTTGAGAGTCCCTTGGACTGCAAGGAGATCCAACCAGTCCATTCTGAAGGAGATCAGCCCTGGGATTTCTTTGGAAGGAATGATGCTAAAGCTGAAACTCCAGTACTTTGGCCACCTCATGTGAAGAGTTGACTCATTGGAAAAGACTGATGCTGGGAGGGATTGGGGGCAGGAGGAGAAGGGGACGACAGAGGATGAGATGACTGGATGGCATCACTGACTCATTGGACGTGAGTCTGAGTGAACTCTGGGAGTTGGTGATGGACAGGGAGGCCTGGCGTGCTGCGATTCATGGGGTCGCAAAGAGTCAGACATGACTGAGTGACTGAACTGAACTGAACTGAGGAGTAGTTTAAGTCAATGTAGGATTGTGGTCGGAACACTATAGATTGAAAGTGAGTATGATCAAGTTTTTGAATCACAATTAGTATGACAGATATACTCAATATTTAGATTACTAGCTTTAGAAAAATCAAATGCTCTAGAAAAACATGACCCATAAATGATTTATAGATCATCTTAGCAGTTTCCAAACTTTCCTGGTTCATAGCACACTTAGTAATATTTTCATGATGCTTCTAGGACAAATGAAATATCTAACATTCTTTTACTATGTGCAAGTGTGCATGTGTGCCAAGTCCTTCAATGGTATCTTGACTCTTTATGACCCTATGGACTGTAGCTCACCAGGCTCCTCTATCCATTGGATCCTCCAGGCAAGAATACTGGAGTGGGTTGCAATGCCCTCCTCCAGGGGATCTTACAAACCCAGAAATTGAACTGGTGTCTGTTATGTCTCCTAAGCTGGTAGGTGAGTTCTTTACCACTAGTACCCCTTGGGAAGCCTAAAATGTCTAAAATAAATGTGAATAATTGTGTATATGCTTTCAATCTGTTGGTCACTGTGAAACTTCTCAAACCTTGAAATTAGACTGTTCACTACCATTCTCATTTCCTGTTTCACACTGATTTTCACATGGAACTATGTTTGTCACAGCAACTGCCATAAAGTTAGTTCCTGAAGGATGTGACAGGATTAAAAGAATAAGTTGAGACTGACCTATATCTAGCCAGTAGTTTGCATAGTGCCTGACAGAGGTCTCTGTGAGTTCACTGTAGGGTCCCAGGGCACTCTGACACACAGTTTGGGAACTACGGTCTAGGTGTTAAAATAGTTCATATGTGTACCTTTTTGTACCTTGTGTGATTCAGTGAGTAATTTTGCATGTTAGATATTTAGAAAATTCATGCCTTCCTGGCATTTTAAAAGTAGATCATTAGCATTCATTAGGTAAAATCTCTTCACCTGACGCATGAGGACACAGACTCAGAAAGGTTAAGAGCTTTTGCCCTTCTTCATAATTGTTCAGATTTTCTTTAAATTTTACTATGATGCTGTTCAAAGTTGCTACATGTAAGATAATTTACAGTTTGGAAAATGACTCATGGCTCCTTTAAAAAGGCAACACTAATGGACCACAGTCAAATCTTGTTTAAAGTAGAGAAATTAATTGGTTAAATTTAATTTCCATCACACATGTGTGTTTGATTGCATGTTTTATTATGTTAGAGGTGTAGAATTCCTTCTGGCAAAGCAGAGCACAGTTTCATAAATAGATAGCATTTGTGTCTAATATTTCCAATGCAGATGTTCTTATGCCAAAAGGCGGATCTCAAGGACAACAGCCTGACATGCCCCTAAACAACTAACCCTGCCTCACATAGTTCCCAAAGCCCGTTTGCTTGTGAACATCCTCCTACTGCCAGGAAGATTATTTTCCCTTTCTCTAAACACATCCTTTTTCTAAGGTGCACTTTAAACCCCATTGATTATTTTTCTCCTGATGATGTCATCCTCAGTAGAATATCCATACTTATCTAAGCCCTATTACCCACATCATGCTAACATATGTGGCAAAATAAAGACACAATTAAACCAGTCACTACAACTGTTGAATCCAAATTCACAAGAGATTGATTGCAATCTATCATTACACTACCATTTTGTATACATATCTCCATTATGAAGGACCAAATCTACAGAAATATTTAGGTCAAATTTGTGAATAAAATCTTCAAATTTATTGTACAAGGTCTCCTTCTGGATCAGCACACCAGAGCTCATGAACCAAATATGCTCTGTGCCTGTTTTGTATCGTCTATGAGTTAAGAATGTGTTTTTATATTTCTATTTTGTATTATAGTGCATACAATATTTAGGATTTCCCTGGTGGCTCAGATGGTAAAGTATCTGCCTACAATGCCAGAGACCTGGGTTCAATCCCTGGGTCAGAAAGATCCCCTGGAGAAGGAAATGGCAACCCACTCCAGTACTCTTGCCTGGAGAAATCCATGGATGGAGGAGTCTGGTGGGCTACAGTCCATGGAGGTTGCAAAGAGCTGAACATGTCTGAGACACTTCACTTTTACTTTCACATACAATATTTATATTTTAAATGTATTTATAGACATTTTAACATAAGTATATAAATACTACATAATATCCTCAATTTTGCTTTTGAATACCCTAAACTCAAAATATTTACTACCTCATCTTTTCAAAAAAATGCTTGCAAAACTCTTGTACACTTATTTGTTTGCCCATTTTAATGCTATCTTTGTCACTGTTAGCTAAGTAAAACTACTGCTAAATTAAATGCTTTTGTAATTCAACTACATTTAAATTTAGATAATAAAACGATGTTAACTTCAATAAATACTCAAGGAGCTTGTTTCAAAAGAGATGTTATGCTAAGTCCACAGAATGTAAATATTAGTAAGACAAGAAGTATACAGTTTAGTATGATCTTTTCATTTTACTCATAGAATATCACATTTATATTTCATTTATGCATTCCTTTGAAATAGGAAAAGGAGTACATCAAGGCTGTATATTGTCACCCTGCTTATTTAACTTATATGCAGAGTACATCATGAGAAATGCTGGTCTGGAGGAGGCACAAGCTGAAATCAAATTGCTGGGAGAAATATCAATAACCTCAGATATGCAGATGACACCACCCTTATGGTAGAAAGTGAAGAACTTAAGAGCCTCTTGATGAAAGTGAAAGGGGAGAGCGAAAAAGTTCGCTTAAAGCTCAACATTCAGAAAACAAAGATCACGGCATCTGGTCCCATCACTTCATGGCAAAGAGATGGGGAAACTGTGGAAACAGTGGCTGACTTTATTTTTCTGGGCTCCAAAATCACTGCAGATGGTGATTGCAGCCATGAAATTAAAAGACGCTTACTCCTTGGAAGGAAAATTATGACCACCCTAGACAGGGAGAAGGAAATGGCAACCCACTCCAGTGTTCTTGCCTGGAGAATCCTAGAGACGGGGGAGCCTGGTGGGCTGCCGTCTCTGGGGTTGCACAAAGTCGGACACGACTGAAGCTACTTAGCAGCAGACAGCATATTAAAAAGCAGAGACATTACTTTGTCAACAAAGGTCTGTCTAGTCAAGGCTATGGTTTTCCAGTGGTCATGTATGGATATGAGAGTTGGACTGTGAAGAAAGCTGAGCACCAAAGAATTAATGCTTTTGAACTGTGGTGTTGGAGAAGACTCTTGGGAGTCCCTCAGACTGCACGGAGATCCAACCAGTTCATTCTGAAGGAGATCAGCCCTGGGATTTCTTTGGAAGGAATGATGCTAAAGCTGAAACTCCAGTACTTTGGCCACCTCATGCGAAGAGTTGACTCATTGGAAAAGACTCTGATGCTGGGAGGGATTGGGGGCAGAAGGAGAAGGGGATGACAGAGGATGAGATGGTTGGATGACATCACTGACTCGATGGACGTGAGTCTGAGTGAACTCTGGGAGTTGGTGATGGACAGGGAGGCCTGGCGTGCTGTGAATCATGGGGTTGCAAAGAGTTGGACATGACTAAGTGACTGAACTGAACTGAACTGAACTGAAAGCAACTCTATTTTTCTGTGTAGTTAGTCACTCTAACAATTATTAAAAATCTTCTACCCCACCTCAAGGAGGACCTTTACTTATCTTGGTTTGCTTCGTTGAGTTCCAGCTGACTTTTACCTAGCTATGCAATTTTTTCTGGATTTGTCTTCTAGTCTTTTATCTTAATGGATAGTGAAAAAGCCCTAAAGCAAAGCAGAATCCGGTAACTTCAGCTACAGGAAAGACAGCATCAACAATTTGTACAATTGTATTTTAAGATCATAGTCTCAGCTTTTTTTCTTTGTTTTTCTTTTTTTTTTTTTTTGCTGTCCACTGTATTCCTTCATAATAGTCAATCAGATAACCAATCAACTGTTTTTTATTAGCAACAATAAAATGCCGTTACACAGCACTCTATGATTTATGCAACACTTCCATATCTATTATTGCATGTGAATCCCTCTTAAAAATTCAACAAAAGGTAAAACATGTAGTTTTATCATTACTACCATTCTTCTTGATGACAATAATAAGGTCCAGGGGCCCCAGTCACATTTCTAATATTACACAGCTAATAAATGCTAGGATTTCAGCCTTTAGTCTTCTTATAATAACTGCTACATTATTTTTTCATTTGATTATACCTTCACTTTTCACACTATTTATCGAAACCAAGTATTGAAAACAAAAATAAAATAGTTTTATACCAGATAGGGAGAGAAATACAAAGTACAATTCTGAGATCTAAGGTGATGCTTGTATTTCTAACAAGAATTGAATCACCAAAAACAGTATAACCATAGAAAACAAACTTTTGGTTACCAAAGCAGAAGGGTACGAGCAGGGAAAAATTAGGAGTCTGGGATTCACATATGCATACTGCTGCTGCTGCTAAGCCACGTCAGTCGTGTCTGACTCTGTGCGACCCCATAGAGGGCAGCACACCAGGCTCCCCCGTCCCTGGGATTCTCCAGGCAAGAACACTTGAGTGGGTTGCCATTTCCTTCTCCAATGCATGAAAGTGAAAATTGAAAGGGAAGTCGCTCAGTTGTGTCCGACTCTTCATGACCCCATGGACTACAGCCTACCAGGCTTCTCTGTCCATGGGATTTTCCAGGCAAGAGTACTACCATACACAAAAAAGATAATCAAAAAGGAACTACTATATAGAACAGAGAACTCTACTCAATAAATTGTAATAACTCATAAGGGCAAGGAAAATGAAAAATTATATATATATATATATAAAACAATCACTTTACTGTACACCTGAAACTATTAACTATCATTAATAACAGAACATTGTAAATCAACTATGCTGGTTTTGGTTTGGTTGCTAAGTCGTATCCGACTCTTTGGGACCCCATGGACTGTAGCCCGCCAGGCTCCTCTGTCCATGGGATTTCCCAGGCAAGAATACTGGAGTGGGTTGCTATTTACTTCTCCAAATCAACTATACTTCAATTAAAACAAATGTTAGACACAAACACACCTAAGTGTAATAGAAAAAAATATTACTTTCTACTAGGACAATCAGGGGAAGGACAGGATGCAAGTCAAGCTATAAATTGGCTCTTTAAGACTGGCTGGGATGTTTTATGTTAAAAAAAGCAGCAATACCATTCTGGAAATGAGCAATAAAATGAACAAATTAATGAGGTGATAATGTGTGAATCACATGATAATGGACACAAATTGTTTGGAAAGTGAGTTACTTGGTATGATTTTGGAAAGCGTTCAAGAATATAGACAAGACTGGAGTTAAACAGAGAGCTTCCCCCACCTAGCAGTGTGATGAAATAGAGCAAATTATTTAAGCTTTCAGAAGTTCAGTTTCTTTATTTTAAAAAAAAATTGTGGGTATAGCAGACACACCCTGGGCTGCTTAAGTGATTTCAATGTTATAGGAGACCCTAGCAGAGTTCCTGGCAACACATATGTCTTCAACATACTACACACCCAGTATCCATAGCAGTAATGTCCCAAGATGCTGGAGTCAGGATGACTACGTAACAGCCTTGTCTATAAAGTATTACAGCAGTGATTATTTTCAGCTTACACTTCTAATGTGTCCCTCAGTTGTTGTTGTTTAGTTGCTCAGTCATGTCCGACTCTTTGTGACCCCATGGACTGAGTTATTGGTTTTGTTTTTAAAAATAAATGGAAGAGCAGCATACGATAGAGTGGCTTTGTTTCTGAAGATTTAAGGCCTTGTTCTGGTGGTAAGAAGGGCTTCCAAGTGGTAAAGAACCCACCTGCCAATGCAGGAGACTCAAGAAAACTGGGTTTGATCTGTGGGTCTGAAAGACCCCCTGTAGTAGGAAGTGGTAACCTGCTCCAGGATTCTTGCCTGGGAAATCCCACGGACAGAGGAGCCTGGTGGGCTACATAGTCCATGGGGTCACAAAGAGTTGGTCATGATTGAGCACACATGCACGCTGGTGGTAAGAAATATTCAATATAAAGGGAAATAGGGTATTTATCTGACACTACTCATGTGCTGGCTCTTGCTTCTGCTCTTGTTTTCCTCAGAAGTGGAAAGCAAAGAATTAGGCACAGATAACCGAGGGCACAAGCATCAGCATAGGGAAGGGTGAAGGAAGTCGTAGGGAAAAACTGACTTGTGGCTATTATTATTATTATATGGAAGAAAAGTTTTTTTTTTTTTTTTTCCAGAGTGTGATGGAGAAGATGGTCAGAAAGGGACTTCAGTGATGAGAATCTGAAATACAGACTGTGAAAACAGCAGAGAGGACTAATAGGGACATGTATGACTACTGTCCAACTAACATTGGCATTCACAAAATTTCAGCTGCAAATATACAGGTTGTTTTATCTTTAATTTTTCTAATGATGATGAATAATGGCAAAGCAAAGGGGAAGGATTATTTTGGCCACACGGAGAAGAATGCAAAGAAAGCAATGGTAGAAAAATAACGCCATTTCTTCATGGTTGTGGTGATTGGTTTTGAGGTACAGATGTGTTCAGAGATAAAGAAGGAGGAAGAGAATGAGAAACTGAGAAAAGAAGAGGAAAAAAAATCAAAAGGAGGCAATCAGAGTTTGTAAACTTCGAGGATGTTATAAGAGGGTGACATAGAATTTAAGATGTAATAGATAAAGCAAGTTTGGATGATGAAAGTTTTCCAGGATGTTACTCTGGGGGTGAGTAGCCAAAATGGGAAGGCCGTGGAAAAATGTGGAAGTCTACTGTGTCTGAAGGTTCAGATCATGCCAGAACCAAGTTTGTCCCTTAGTTAAATGTGGCTAAAGTATTACTCAATATTTCACTAATTGCCTAGCAGAAAAGGAATGTGGAGTTAATATAAGCTTTACCATAAATGTGTACTCAGTTGCTTCAGTTGCATCTGACTCTTTGTGACCCCATAGACTGTAGCCTACCAGGCTCCTGTGTCCATGGGATTTTCCAGCTGAAGGGGTTGATGTACCCTCCTCCAGGACATTTTGCTGACCCAGGGATCAAACTTGCATCTCCTGCATTTCAGGTGGAGTCTTTACCCTTGAGCACTGGGTAAGTCCAGGTGGGCTTATGATACGTATTTTATATTTTATTTATATTTTTGTTATAATAAAACAATTAGATATTAAAAAACTGTAAACAACTGTATATATATAAAACAGCTATATAAAAGCAACTATAAATAACTATATAGAGAGAGCTGCTGCTGCTGCTGCTAAGTCACTTCCGTTATGTCCGACTCTGTGCGACCCCACAGACGGCAGCCCACCAGGCTATCCTGTCCCTGGGATTCTCCAGGCAAGAACACTGGAGTGGGTTGCCATTGCCTTCTCAAATATACAGAGCTAGTTATTTTTTGTTCTTTCTGTGGAAGTTGTGTAAGTAGAACCATTTTTTCTTTTTTCAAACAATTCTCAAATAATATTTTAGTAATTATGATAAATCCAGATTGAAGAACCCTTTAGGTGTTGCTCTAGAAGAATGGTTCTCAAAGTGTGCTCTCCGACTTATAGCATCAGAATCACCTGGGAATTTGTTAGAGATGAACCTTCTCAAGCCCTACCCTAGACTTAGGGAACAGAACCTCTGAAGGTGGGGTCAGCAATCTGTAGTTAACCAGACTACTATGCAATTCTGATGCATGCTTGAATTCAAGGACCACTGCGATTTGTAATTGATTGAGGGATATTTTTTGATGCCCATAAAAGCATTAAAATGTTTCTACCAATCTTTGATATTCATCTCTTCCTTCAAGCATTCCTTGTAGTTACACACAGCCATCATAACACCGTTCTTTTAATACCTAGCATATTCAACTAGGTGTTTCTGTTTGACAGATTGTTTCTCTTAACCATTATGGATGAAAACTGTTTACCATAAAATAAAATAAATGGAGGCACCACAAGAAAGTGCAGCAAAATAAAGAATGCACTCCACTTGGAACACAAAGTGCTTATTGGCTGAGAACATTTGTCCTGTGACTGGAATTAGAACAGGCTACACACCCTGCAGTGCTTGTTCTCTGGAGTTGAAAGCATAGCTTGGAAGATAGCCTGTGGGGGGAAGGGTGTAACTGTGTGTAACATGTGAACAATACATTTATTTATCTGCGATAAAGTCAGAGAGTTTACCTGTTTATAAAACATTTTATGTAAATAAAGCATTATAATGACCCAGGGCTAGGAAAGTTAATTCAATTTTTTTAGAGAAACACATTTTTTTCATGGGGTGAGTTGGGTAGATGGGGAACTTTGAGATTTCCTAACCTATGTCTTGATGATAAATATTCAGATGACCAAATATTCAGATTTTATCTATTTCTGATTTTTCAATTTGAAATCTGGCTTTTGTGAAGTATTATTTTTTAGAAAGTGTCTTTATAACTTTTTTTTTTAACTAAAATGGTACTACAAACTCATTTGTTCAGATTAGAGTAATTTATTATGATTTGAAAAAAACTAAGCTGAAATGATCACTTTTATTCTTTCTGAAAGAAACTTTTCTAAACCTACCAATATTTATAGGAAAATGTTTAACCTGTTCCAACAAATGACAGGCTTCCAGTCATCATAACAGAATGAATGAACACCCACACCCACCCACACACCCACTCACGCACACACATGGAAAACTGTATTAGAGAAGAAATCAGAGTATTCCATGTAGGACATGCATCCCCTGAGAAGCCAAGTACAAATTAGTGTTATGATTGTATAAAAACTAGTCTTTACTTTGTTGACCTCTTTGGTTAAATATAATCTACCTTTATTAGAATAAAACTATTTAAATATTAAATATTTAATCAGAATATTTTCTTATTCCAACTGTTCTCCATTGCTAATCGATTCTTATTATTGAAGATGCAAGATTCATAGAACACTATTCCTCTAGACAAGAAATTAGCAGAGACTTTTTGTCCTTTTTTTAATTTGGTGTTTTCTCCAGCTTTCTCTATGCCTTTTACTAGTGTCATTATTTTCTCAAAACATTTCCCCCTGGGCACATAGTGTCCACACATTTACTAACCTATCTTTCTCTTCTTAATGCTAGGAAACTAACCTTTACTCTTCTGTCTGGAAGGAATCTGTGTACAATATTCAAATCATAAGTTCTATTGTAGTCATTCAACCAGACTTAACACTGAATATGCATATATACAAATAGTGTATATTATGTTTACATGTATACATATTTATTTAATTTATACAAACACACATACATATATATATGTATATATATGTAGAAAAAGAGAATAAAAGGAGAGGAGAAGAGGCTAGGGGAGGGAGAGTGGGGTAAAGGATTACTTGAGTAGATGAAGCAAATATTTCAAAAGAACACACAAAACAAATCAAGTAAGATATTTTTCTAATTCCTGAGCTAACTATTGACTCAAATTCAGCCTATTATAATGAAGTAATAAATCACAGGATGGTATAGATTGAGCATTCAGGATGTTATTCATTTCAGGTGGTCTCAGCCCCATTGCAAACCTCTCTATAAGAGATAAGCCAATAACAGCATTGTCTCCATTATCACATTCTGTGCTATGTGTTCTCCCAGAGTAACGGTTGCACCCAACTGAACATTAATGTGGAGCAAAAACAGAATTCTCTGTGAACAAGTCAACTTGTAGCTTTGTAAGTAGGAAGAATAAAAATAAACTCTTTTCTTAGAAGTGCTAATCCATTTTTCTGAGGCTCTGTTTTCTAGCTGAGTTCATTTAAGCATGCTTGAAACTATGAGCCCTGTGGGATAATATCAGTCCTATGCAACTCGAGGCAATCATTATTAGAACTGAAGCAGCTCTTGGGTTCAGGATATGGACCACAAACTGGCAGAGAGCCTGAGCTCTCCAAGGAAGTACGCCAGTGTCACTCCATCGTTTCCTTAGCTGTTGGGAGAGATTTCAGCTCTTCAGCAGTTTCTCTTCCTGACCAGCTTTTCCCAAGATAAATCTGAGCTAGCACCATATGTTTCAAGAACAAAAAACAGCTTCTGAATTATTACAGCATAGTGTACTCTTGCCCAGGAAATTCAAGCTGCTAAGGCACTGTAATCATAGTACCAGGCAGAATTTGAGAGAGCAGTGAACTTGATTTCACAAACTTGTCAAACAACACTTGTCTTCAGAGAGTAGGACTCCTTGAGAATTTCTCAGAGGGAAGATAAAATGTTGCCTAGAGCCCTTAGTTATTTTGGAATCATAATTCCTAGCTGAATGACCCATTCTCAGATGTTTTGAATCCACAAGTTTTGTTGGAGTTTAGAGAGGTCATTGTTTTAAATGTCCTTTCTTTAAAAACCACTGAGTGGCTATAATTGTTAGATGTGCTAAATATTAGAAATATAAAGACATTTAAAATGTAATACTTGACTTCAGAGTTCTAATAAGATGAATGGATACATTATAAAAAATCTTCAAAACTGCATACAGTTATATTTAGAAGGATTCATATAGGGTTTGACATAATCACAAAGGAAGAGAATCTAGAATGCTTTAATAAAAGAATACCTGAAAGAAAATTTAGTTGACTATTAAAAGAGATGTAGTTATATAGGAAGCAAATAGTAGGAGAATGAAAGGACATTCTCTGTTGAGGATACAGCATCAATAGAGACACAGAGGAAAAGAAAGGAGTATTTAAGAGAATGGCAATAAGTTTTTAGATTTTTCTTTGCTTGTTTTTACACAATATGTTTAACAGAAATTAAAAAAAAAATCCAGAAGATATAGACAGGGGACAGCTAGTAAAGAATCTTTCATTGACTCCATTCATTCAAGCACTCAGTATAGTAGAAAAACAGTCACCCATTCTTTGACATTCTTCACACCAACAGGTAGAATGCCTTCCTCTTGAATCGGGGTTGGCCTTAACACTTGGCCAATAAAATATGATGAAAGTGACCTTCCAGGACTTTCCAGATTTTGTCGTACAACTTGTTTTATGGCCTGGTTTTCTCAGAATCTTCACTCTTAAAATCTAGCTGCCACATTCTGAGGAAACCCAAGCAGCCCGATGCAGAAACACAAATAGACAGAAATACAAGCTCCTCGCCTACTGCTGAGCTCCCAGACTACACAGTCAGCACTATATTGCCAATTGTGTGAATGACCCATTTTGGAAGTAGAGCCTCTAGCCTCAGTTGAGCTTCCTTGGCTACTGGTGTGTGGAGTAGAGATGAGCCCTTCCCTCTAGCTCTGCCCCTGTGAAGTAAATTATTACTGTGGCTATAGGCCATTGCATTTAAGGGTTATTTGCTATGCAGCAATAGATGCAAGTCCAAACCCTGGCTCAGGTGATCCTCTGGAGAAGGAAATCACAACCCAATACAGTATTCTTGCCTGGGAAATCCCATGGACAGAGGAGCCTGGCAGGTTACAGTCCATTGTGTTGCAAAAGAGTTAGACATGACTTAGCGAATTCAGTTCAGTCGCTCAGTCGTGTCTGACTCTTTGTGACCCTGTGAATCGCAGCATGCCAGGCCTCCCTGTCCATCATTAACTCCTGGAGTTCACTCAGACTCATGTCCATCGAGTCAGTGATGCCATCCAGCCATCTCATCCACTGTCGTCCCCTTCTCCTCCTGCCCCCAATCCTTCCCAGCATCAGAGTCTTTTCCAATGAGTCACCTCTTTGCATAAGGTGGCCAAAGTACTGGAGTTTCAGCTTTAGCATCATTCCTTCCAAAGAAATCCTAGGACTGATCTCCTTCAGAATGGATTGGTTGGATCTCCTTGCAGTCCAAGGGACTCTCAAGAGTCTTCTGCAACACCACAGTTCAAAAGCATCAATTCTTTGGTGCTCAGCCTTCTTCACAGTCCAACTCTCACATCCATACATGACCACTGGAAAACCATAGCCTTGACTAGACGGACCTTAGTCGGCAAAGTAATGTCTCTGCTTTTGAATATATTATCTAGGTTGGTCATAACTTTTCTTCCAAGGAGTAAGTGTCTTTTAATTTCATGGCTGCAGTCACCATCTGCAGTGAATCTGGAGGCCCCCAAAATAAAGTCTGACACTGTTTCCACTGTTTCCCCATCTATTTCCCATGAAGTGATGGGACAGGATGCCATGATCTTCATTTTCTGAATGTTGAGCTTTAAGCCAACTTTTTCACTTTCCTCTTTCACTTGCATCAAGAGGTTTTTTAGTTCCTCTTCACTTTCTACCATAAGGGTGGTGTCATCTGCATATCTGAGATTATTGATTTTTCTCCTGGCAATCTTGATCCCAGCTTGTGTTTCTTCCAGTCCAGCGTTTCTCATGATGTAGTCTGCATAGAAGTTAAATAAGCAGGGTGACAATATACGGCCTTAACATACACCTTTTCCTATTTGAAACCAGTCTGTTGTTCCATGTCCAGTTCTAACTGTTGCTTTCTGACCTGCATACAGATTTCTCAAGAGGCAGGTCAGGTGACCTGGTATTCCCATCTCTCTCAGAATTTTCCACAGTTTATTGTGATCCACACAGTCAAAGGCTTTGGCATAGTCAATAAAGCAGAAATAGATGTTTTTCTGGAACTCTCTTGCTTTTTCCATGATCCAGTGGATATTGGCAATTTGCTCTCTGGTTCCTCTGCCTTTTCTAAAACCAGCTTGAACATAAGGAAGTTCTCGGTTCACGTATTGCTGAAACCTGGCTTGGAGAATTTTGAGCATTTCTTTATTAGCATGTGAGATGAGTGCAATTGTGTGGTAGTTTGAGCATTCTTTGGCATTGCCTTTCTTGGGGATTGGAATGAAAACTGACCTTTTCCAGTCCTGTGGCCACTGCTGAGGTTTCCAAATTTGCTGGCATATTGAGTGCAGCACTTTCACAGCATCATCTTTCAGGATTTGAAATAGTTCAACTGGAATTCCATCACCTCCACTAGTTTTGTTCATAGTGATCCTTTCTAAGGCCCACTTGACTTCACATTCCAGGATGTCTGGCTCTAGTGGAGTGATCACACAACTGTGATTACCTGAGTCGTGAAGATCTTTTTTGTACAGTTCTTCTGTGTATTCCTGCCACCTCTTCTTAATATCTTCTATTTCTGTTAGGTCCATACCATTTCTGTCCTTTATCGAGCCCATCTTTGCATGAAATGTTCCCTTGGTATCTCCAATTTTCTTGAAGAGATCTCTAGTCTGTCCCATTCTGTTCTTTTCCTCTTTTTCTCTGCATTGATCACTGAAGAAAGCTTTCTTATCTCTCCTTGCTATTCTTTGGAACTCTGCATTCAGATGCTTATATCTTTCCTTTTCTCCTTTGTTTTTTACCTCTCTTCTTGTCACAGCTATTTGTAAGGCCTCTCCAGACAACCATTTTGCTTTGTTGCATTTCTTTTCCATGGGGATGGTCTTGATCCCTGTCTCCTGTACAATGTCACGAACCTCATTCCATAGTTTATCAGGCACTCTATCTATCAGCTCTAGGCCCTTAAATCTATTTCTCACTTCCACTGTATAATCATAAGGGACTTGATTCAGATCATACCTGAATAGTCTAGCGGTTTTCCCTACTTTCTTCAATTTAAGTCTGAATTTGGTAATAAGGAGTTCATGATCTGAGCCACAGTCACCTCCCGGTCTTTTTTTTTTTGTTGACTGTATAGAGTTTCTCCATCTTTGGCTGCAAAGAATATCAATCAATCTGACATCACCATCTGGTGATGTCCATGTGTAGAGTCTTCTCTTGTGTTGTTGGAAGAGGGTCTTTTTTAAGACCAGTGCATTTTCTTGGCAAAACTCTATGAGTCTTTGCCCTGCTTCATTCTGCATTCCAAAGCCAAATTTGCCTGTTACTCCAGGTGTTTCTTGACTTCCTACTTTTGCACTCCAATCCCCTATAATGAAAAGGACATCTTTTTTGGGTGTTAGTTCTAAAAGGTCTTGTAGGTCTTCATAGAACCATTTAACTTCAGCTTCTTCAGAGTTACTGTTTGGGGCATAGACTTGGATTACTGTGATATTGAATGGTTTGCCTTGGAAATGAACAGAGACCATTCTGTCGTTTCTGAGATTGCATCCAAGTACTGCATTTCAGACTCTTTTGTTGACCATGATGGCTACTCCATTTCTTCTGAGGGATTCCTGCCCGCAGTAGTAGATATAATGGTCATCTGAGTTAAATTCACCCATTTCAGTCCATTTTATTTCACTGATTCCTAGAATGTCGACGTTCACTCTTGCCATCTCTTGTTTGACCACTTCAATTTGCCTTGATTAATGGACCTGCCATTCCAGGTTCCTATGCAATATTGCTCTTTAGAGCATTGGACCTTGCTTCTATCACCAGTCACATCCACAGCTGGTTATTGTTTTTGCTTTGGCTCCATCCCTTCATTCGACTAAACAACAACAAAATATAATGAACTGGAACAATCATTAAGTGTTTACTGTATGAATACCCTATTCTTACAATATAAGTTATGGCATATGGATGTTAATCCTGACAAAGATTCTCTCCTTGACCAAACTCTAGCCAGCCTCCTCTGAGCCCTCTTAGTGACTAGACCTCAGATTAGGTCTATAAAAACTATAGACTCTCAGCAAAATTGCTTTTGTCCACTCTCCTCCTCCTACATTAAGCATAGAACTCAATACCTCATCCCTTGAATGACTTTAGCCTCCTAAAGTGCCTGCTGGAGTAAATTCAAGGCCCCAGACAACATGTGAAATTAGTCCCTGAAAATCTCTTTCTTAGAGCATTTGCTGAAAAGGACTTTCCGATTCTACTCTTTCTTCTGTCCCTTTGAGATATACATGTATCTGCTACAATTCAAAAGTATCTTTCTCAAGGACTTGAAAGTTTTTCCTTTAAAATGTGATGTTTCCTCAGTCTCCCAGTCTCCATGGGAGGATAAAATCCTAACTTCCATATTTACCATCTAACAGACACAGTTGGCTCAATTGGCATTTACGATGACCACTTTTTTTTTAAGTTTTCACTTCCCTAATTCTATTGAGCCTCTAATTCCACTTCTTCCTTTTCCTTTAAAATGCCCAGTTACTTCTGTACAATAAAAACTGAGTTTAGCTCTTGTAACACCATCTATTGCAGTAATATTTCACCAATCAAAATCTGTTTTTACCACTCTGGCGAGTATCCAGTTTTATCTTTGACAATCTAAGGCAAGTAGATTTCAGCCTTAAAGCTGCCTCTTATCCAACAGTAATGGCCATCTGTGTGAAGTTGGATTCTAGGCATAACATGAAAATAATGCAGAAATCACATAGTGATGACTGTCAGAGGCAGAGAGAATAATTGTTGTAACATATGTGCTTATGATTTTCCAAATCTCTTACAGTAAATGCTAAGCCTCTAAAAGTTATTTTGTATTTGTTTGTTTGTTTTTAATAACTTATTTTAGCAGATGAGCTTAAGATGGCTATAAGAGAGATGAACAAAGTTAGGAAGATTCATCAAGATGCCACTAGCATTTTAAGAGAGAGAAAAGGAGGGCTTGAACTGGGGAAATGAGATAGGAGTAGAGGACACAGATATAAAGAGGAGGACAGAGTCTAGCAGAGTTCAGTATTATGCTGAGATTTCTCAAGCAGCTTGCTGGATGCTGGGTGATGACACTATCTGAAATGAGGGAGAGCCAGCCAGTCAATCATCAGACAGAAGAAAAGAACATGATTATACAATTTGGGTTATGTTAAATCTTAGGGCCTGGGGACATATAACTCACAGTCAGCTGTGAGATTACATATCTAAATTTGTAATGAAGGAGGAGTTTTTTTTTTTTTTTTTTTTTTAATGAAGATACAGTTTACCATAACCATTCCAATGGTCATTGAAAGGAAAAACTGAAGACAGCCAACAAGGGAATTTGTGGGTGGAGAAGTAGGAAGAAGACTGAAGCCTGGTAAATGCTAACACTTGTAGAAAAAAACAAAAACAGAAAAACAAAAATAATAAAATTCATCAAAGAAATGAAGAAAGGACAGTATAGAAGTTCTAGTAGAAGCAAGAGGTTATGGTGTCACAGAAATCAAGAGAATACACATTTTAAAATAATAATCAAGATTCTTAGATGCTTTAAAATGGTCTTGTTAGACAAGAACAGAAAAAGGCTCATTGATTTGACTATTGAATACTTTTTTAATTAAGTAATATATCAGTTATAAAGCTATGTGAGTTTGCTTTTCCTACAAACAAAATCTCTTCTAGATTTAGTAGCTTAAGAGAACAACCAGATATTCAACTCATAAATCCCTGGGCTGGCAAGGTGACTGGGTTTGGTTGAATTTTTTTTAGTCTGGGGCAGATCTGACTGATCTCAGGTGAGCTTGCTCATTGGTCAGTGGTCAATTGGGAGTTCCCCTAGCTAGAGTAAATGGGGCATCTTTCCATGTGGTCTCAAATCCTCCAGGAGTCTGTCATTGACTTCCTCACGTGAAGTTCACAGGGTTCCAGAAGCAAGAGTGAATGTACTCAAAGATTATTAAAGCTCTGCTCAGAACACAGAGAACATCCTTTCTGTAGCATTGTACCTACAAGAGTAAGATGGAAAACAGCTCAAATTCAAGAGGAAGAAAAGCAGACTCCACACTTGATGGAAGAAGCTGCAGTGAACTGCCCTTTTCTCAGTCTACCATTGGCACCAGCAAAACCTTCTTGGAATTCTGGATATCTGCCAGAGCCACAGCCCTTTATGGACAAAAATGACCTCGAGTAGTTATTTTAACCTGAGCCTCTTATAATGTCAGAGCAAAAAGGAGCACAAAGTCTTCTATAGTCCTTTAAATCCATGGAGTATTAAAAAAAAATGAGATACTTTCCCTGCTTCACCAAGGCAACAGAGTAAGTGGTCTCCTTTAGCAGAAAATTAAGGTCTCATTTAACCTAATATCCTCACCTTCAAAATGTAATTTAAAAGACTTCTTGTTCCTAGTAATTGGAGGGCCAGGCTATTGGCATGTACCCTCCTGCTGAAAACTAAAAAAGCTGGATAAAATATCACAAAAGCGCATCACACAGACAACAGGACAGTAAGCAATTACCAGACCAAAATGCAGGAATAATGAAAACACAGAGATTTATGCCAGCACAGAAACTGACTTTGCCCTGAAGGTATCTAACTTCTTGGCAGTTGCCGTCTGAGAATGGGACTAAAATCAAAGGCTAGAATTCAACTAAACTGAGAAGTTGAATAGGACTCTTTCTTCTTGGTAAGCCAAGACCCTAAAGAATTTACTCTTAGGCTGAGAGTTGAAGGTGAAGGAGAAATGGCAGATTCTGGGAATACTTTTAGTCATGTACTGAATTATCTGGATCAAGTCTTAACCTGATGCAGTGACAGACTTTGTCTTTGAAAAGTTGTTTGTTAAATTAGCCCTAAAATAGTTTTTCATATAAAACGCTTATCCAACCAAAAATGATTACTAGATGCATATACATGCTAGACTCTATGAAGATATGTAGAAAAGGTAGAAAAAGAAACCAGAAGCACAGTAAAATGCAGACATAAGATGTTAAGATAATTAGACACCAACTATAAAACAGTTATGGGGCTTCTCTGGTGGCTCAACATAAGAAACTGCCTGCAATGCAGGAGACCACCTGAAATGCAGGAGACAAGGGTTCAGTTCCTGGGTCAGGATGATCCCCTGCAGATGGAAATGGCAGCTCATTCTAGTATTTTTGCCTGAAAAAATCTCACAGACAGAGGAGCCTGGCAGGCTACATTCATGAGGTTGCAAAGAGCTGGACACAACTGAGCAACTAAACCACCACCACCACCATAAACACTTATGCTGACCTTATTTAAATAAAAGAACAATTAATTTAAAGATATCCATAGAGGACTTGGTACTGTAAAGAGTGACAAAGCAGGTTTTAAAAGAAATAAAACTTCTAGAAAAAACGTATATTAGAAATTAAATTATCTGTAAGGAGACTTAAAAAAACACAAGGAAAACTGAAGACAGACTTGGTCTATATGAAGACAAGTTGAAAAGAATTATCTAGAGATCTATCCACAAAGACCAAAGGAGACATAACTATGGATGAACACAGCAAGGTCTGGATATGTCATCAGAGTTCTAGAGAAAGATAAAGAGGTAGTGTGACAGCAAATATAACTGAAGAAGTGGTGGTTGACTTTTTCTTTTTTTCTTTTATTCTGAAAGACAGTAATCTGCAGATTCAAGAATCCCACAGATCCCACACAGGATAATTAAAGAGAAACTTGCAACTAACTGCATTATGTTGAAACTTCAGAAGGAAAAAAAAAAAAGGCTAAGAGAAAAATCTTAAGAGAAGCCAGAGGCAAACAAAACAGAATGATTATCTTCAAAGGAGCAATAGTTAGACTGACAGTTGACTTCTTAACAGCAACCAAGTATGATAGAAGAATCATCTCTTTAATGTGTAAAACATTTCATGACTGTTGGCAAAAAAAGATGTTGTCAATCAAACAAGGCTAAGAACAGTCAGCATGGAAGACTTTCACAGAAAAAAATCTAAAAGTTGGACTTCAGGCAGAAGGAAAATGATTCCAGGCATGTCTGAGGTATAAGAATAAAGAGCAAAGAAGATAGAACTCTGTGGGAAACATACATGTTGGGGACTGAGTGATCTCTGAAATCAGGGATTGGCATTTTTTTTCCTACACAGGGTCCAGAGTGTAAATATTGTAGGTTTGCACACTCTGTGCTCTCTTTTGTGAGTGTCCTGGTGTTATGGTGCAAAATTAACCATAGATAATGTATAAAAGAATGAGAACGTAACTGAGTTTCAATCAAACTCTGTTTATAGATACAGAGAGTGGGCTGGATATAGGAAGTTGGCTATAGTTTGTTGATCACTAAGTTAAATAAGGGAATGACAGAGGATGAGATGGTTGAATGGCATCACCAACTCAATTGACATAAGTTGGAGAAAACTTTGGGAGACAGTGAAGGTCAGGGAAGCCTGGTGTGATGCAGTCTATGGTGTGCAAAGTCAGACACGACTGAGCTATTGAACAACAAAGTAAACTTGCAGCTCTATTCCTGAGCTCTTTGAGTTTACCTCCAAGCTGAGGAGGAAGCAAAGGACTAAGTAAATTTGCATCCTTTCCTTACTGTTGTAGTTTAACATGAGTCAAACTATAATAAGGGAATACTCCGCGTTTTGTGGGGACTCTGACTCCTCCCTCCACAGCCACAGGTAAAGCCCTGGGAGATTATTGCACAGTTTCTTTTTGTGTCCATTTAACTTTTCTAATTGTAGGAAGTATTCATCAACAGTGAGGCAACTAGGGTGAGCTATATGAAGTGCAAATCTGACAATGCCATTTCCTTGTTTAAGTTTTTGAAGGACTTCTTTGACTGTTGTTTAGTTGCAGAGTGTCCCACTCTTTCAAGATCCCATGGACTGCAGCTGGCCAGGCTCTTCTGTCCATAGGATTTCCCAGTTAAGAATGCTGGTTGCCATTTCCTTCTCCAGGGGATCTTCCCGACCTAGGGATCAAATCAGCATCTCATGTACTGACAGGCAGATTCTTTAGCACAGAATGCTCTCTGTCTGGTTATCAAGCTCCAGTTCCTCAAAATGACACAAGGGCCCTGTTGATTCAGTGTTTGATTATTCTCTTTAGCCACTTCTTGCGCTCTGTCTAAGCTTGTCTCATCACTTCAGTTAAGGACCATGGTCTCCTGACAATGATGTTCTGGCTACTTCTATGTGATCACTCAAGCTGTTTTTACTGCCCTCTTCATCCCCACTTTGTGTAGCTGGCAAATGCTAGTCTTTTCTCAACCCAGATAATGCTTCCTCCACAAAATGATGGTGCCCCGAATTCAACATACACACACCTTTGAGCTCCCATAGTGTTTTGCTAATGTGCCACGGCAGGCAGGCCACACAGTACATTCTTCCTTGTCACATGAAGCTGTGATGTCTGGAAAATCTCTTATTTCTGTGTCCAAGCATGTTGTAGAGCAGGCATTCAATTAAGTGTGTGTGTATTTTAATGAATTGGTGTATGAAGCAAAAACAATGATAATAGGAACAATAAAAAAATTCCACCCAAGCTGAACCACCTTCAGTTTATCATAGATTAAATCTAAGTTAAAATCACCCATTAATCAAGCAACCCATAAATATCTCTTGAGTATGATTATCATGAAGTTAAATTAACCAAAATATTATTGTATAGTAATTATTATTGTTACTCTGAGCATTTTACCATGACTTTATTATTTTATCTATAATATTTAAACACATCTTTTTTGAAGATTTTTTGATGTGGAGTATTTTTTAAAAGTATTGAATTTGTTACAGTGTTGTTTCTGGTTTTTTTTTTTTTTTTTTGGCTATGGGTCATGTGGATATGAGCCCCCCAGCCAGGGATCAAACCTTTACCCCCTCCATTGGAAGACAGAGTCTTACCACTGGATCACTAAGGAAGTTCCTAAACACATCTTTAATTTAGATGAATATGTGGAAATAATGGGAGTGGGTATAAAGGCAAAAGGAACTTTTTTATTCAACTCCATAATTTGGAATAATTTAAATATTCATATCAGTTTGTATATATTACACATTCACGGCTGTTTAGGTTATTAATTCTTTTAGTTAATTATTTTACTTTCAAATTTGAAACATCTAGAAGAATCCCTGGAGAAGGGTATGGCTATCCACTCCAGTATTCTTGCCTGAAGAATTCCATGGACTGAGGAGCCTGGGGTCACAAAGAGTCAGACACGACTGGACGGCTATGAACACTTTCATTTCACTTTCAATGTTACATGTTAGCATTTATAGAACTTATATGTTTTTTAGATTTTTGTATACTACTTACATAACTTTTAGTAGGTCTTGCATGGTACAACAGCAATTTGTTTATGCCTGCCAACATTTTAGTGCATTTCATTGGTTCATTGATTTAAAACACATAATGGAACTACTGGTGTGATGTTATTTTCCCTTAATTATTTAAAACATAAATGACTTTAAAATAGTTCTACAATATTAGCCCTATTCTTTTTCAATAACAAATTTCTAACCATAACATGTTTGTGAGTTAGAGCATAATTTTCTTTTATTGCTTATTTCAGTAAAGTACAACATTTTCATGTAATATGAGTTAATTTAATATTGACTAGTGTGAAATGAAATCATTTGGTGTTCATTTGAATATCACATATATTTTCTTAAATGTTTCATTACAATTTAACAATACTTAATAGCCATTAAAAATAAACTGCTACCTACATATTTGCCTTGGTTCCATTAGCATGCTATGCTTATAGCTTTGAATTTAAATGGTGAGTATGATTGTCTCAGGCCTTATTGAAGTAGGTAGATGATCATATGGGAGTTTTCTTAAGGGTACCTAAGTGAGTTAAAATAAACTGGAGTCTAATATTATTTTTGTGCCCCTTCTACATTTGAGAAGCTTAGTTTGAGGCTTACAGAGTAATATTTTGAGAGACTTAAAAACTAGATGAAAAACTACTCTCTAGGGTAAATATTTTCTAGGACATTAACCCACTGTTGGTACTGGTTAATTAGTTTCCCAGATTTGTTATCAAGGAGTAAAGTCCTGAAATAATAGAGAAGTAGGTGAGATGTAGAATAAATAAGTGGGGCAACAAAATCTTGATCATTTAGGTTATTCTTCATGGTCAGTGTGTTTGGGCAGGTCACCAAACTGTAGGACCCTCGTATGACAAAGTGAAAGAGTTAGTTGCTCAGCTGTGTCCAACTCTGCGACCCCATAGATTGTAATCCCCCAGGCTGCTCTGTCCATGAAATTCTCCAGGCAAGGATACTGGAGTGGGTAGCCATTCCTTTCTCCGGGGGATCTTCCTGACTCAGGGACTGAACCCAGATCTCCTGCATGGCTGGCAGATTTTTTGCAGTCTGAACCACCATGGAAGCCCAAGTTAGGTTAAAAAAGTGAAAGGTAATGTGGCTTTATTAAGGCCTCAACATATGAAAAATCCTTTAGAAAGATTAACTAAAGATCTTGGAAAATTGTTAATATATTCTTTTTAATTAAAAATCATAATAAACATTTTAAATAGGGAATATAGGGAGCTAAAGAAGGATTTTGTACCTTGACCTATTTCCTAGTTTACCAGTGGGGTAAGATACCATGTATGTGACTGAGGCAGGAACATAATTTTGAGTATCTTACTCTAAACAACAACAACTTGAAGTTCATGATGAATCTGGTGTGGTCTCATCAATGACTACTTTTCGTTATTAACTCAGAATTACATTTATTCTAATTGTCACTATTTAGCTAACATATGGTGAATATAATAGATGGAAGATTTTACTCTTGTTGTTTTGATTATGAATAGTTATATATTAGATTACAACAGCTAATAACTTCACAGAGTATTTGGGTCACTGTATCATAACTGTTTAAGAATTGTTCATCTGAAAAAATCAAGGAACTGGTAGTGTTTATCGAGAGGATACCCATGACAATGGTGGCGGTACCCAAATTTTTCATGGACTTAATCACAGAAGTCTGAGATAAAATTGAGCCAACACACAAAAAATAAAATACTAGGCATTAGCAAAACATGAAGAAATGAGGCCTCCCACTATTACTGGGAGTGTATATTTTTACAACCTCTTCAGAGGGCAATTTAGCAATATGACATAAAGTTAACAATGTTATAACCTGTAACAAAAAATAAAAATCTTATAATTAAAACTCTCACATATAAACACAAGAAGGTATGTACCAGAACAATAATGCTCAGTGATTCATTTTTTTATAATACTAGAATTATAAACAACCTCACATTCATCTATGGAAACATGGAAGAATACATTAGAGTATATTTATAAATGGAACATTACTGTAGGGGAGCTAAAAGTTTTCCTTGACCATCTTAGAGTTCCTAGCTGGGTCTGAAAATTAAACTGATAAAGACAGACTAGTAAGAGTAAAGCTTACATATTTACTTAATATAGTTTTCATATGTGACATAGGAACCTACGTAAGGAAACAAAGCCTCAAAGAAATGGTGAGTAGGGCATACTTGATGAAGAGTTGACAGTCATAGAGAAATATGGTAGGTCAGAAAACATGAGGCAGGTGGAGTAAACTGGGGGGAAACTTGGTAAAGCCTTAAAGTTTGTTCAGATTCTGCTCAACACCTTGTCTTTGGAGAAAAAGATGCTGCTTTTCTCCAGGTATCGGAAGGTTTCAGGGAAAGGAGGGAAGGTCAGAGTGATCTTCTTGCCTCTGCTATTTTCTCAAACTCCTTCAGCTTAAAATATTCAATATGCCAAGGTGTCATATTTTGGAGTAGTGTGTACCAACCCCAGTTGATATTTATTAGAGTTACTGCTACTAACATAGATAAAACTGAAATATTAAGAGCCAGGTGTACACTGGGAGTTCAGTTTGGTGCTCTGTGAGGACCTAGATGGGTGGGGTGGAGGGGGGAAGGGGGAAGGTCTAAGAGGCAAGGGATATACATATGCATACAGTTGATTCACTTTGTTGTACAGCAGAAACTAACATGGTATTGTAAAACAATTATACTTCAGTAAAAAAAAAAAGAGCAGGTGTATAATTTTACACGCAGTATAATACTATTCAAAAAGGTAACAAAAACTGCAAACCACATATGTAAGTTTTCGAATACCTAACTATCTAATGAGAGTTATAATATGTATCAAAATTGTTATGGTTTTAACATATACAGGGTCAGTTTCTATAGATTTAGTACATTCTCTGATTTCCTCTCTGTACAGAAACTGGTAAAGGTCCAGGAGACCTTTAGTCATTACCAACAAACAAAAACCTTTCTTTTAAGAGCACTGATCTTTGAATAGTGAAATTGAAGGAGAAAGGGAATGAAATTATACAGGTGAAGAGGACAAAAAGGAACTTCAACTTTATTTGTATTGTTTAACTTCTTTAAAAAATCAGAAACAATTATTTCCTAATTTAACCTTTAATGATCCCTAATGTTGACTCTAATACTTTTTTAATATCACTTCATTCTTACTTGAATGCCTGAAATAGTCCACAATAAAATTAAAATTCCAATAACAACAGAAACAACAAAAAATACAAAATTTTCATAAAGGAAGATGAGGATTTAGGGAAGTGAAGACATTTCTCTGTTCCCACTGTATTCAGTTCACAGTACATCCTGTGCACGGGGCGGGCTAGGAAAACCTTTTGATTTTGAGTACAAAACATGATTTACAAAAAGCAGAGCTCTTAATTGCTTCCTTCACTCTGTTAGGAACCCAAATTATCAAAGCATGCCTGACCCTGGAAGGTGAGATTGCATTTAAGAACAGGTGGGCTAAATTTTACTTGTTAGAGTTTTAAATTAGTCACTGTTTTCAAACAGTAAGAATTCAACCATTCCACCTAAGGTGGATAGAAATAGAATGTTAACTAAAAAGTAGGTTTTTTATCTACATTATGGAAGGGAGGGAGTTATCTAACACAGGAAAAATCCTTCACTGTAGCTTTCTCACTCCTTTCTCTGTAGTAAGGTAGGCAGAACTAGTGAGCTGCAAACATCTTTATAGTCACTAAGATTATTAGAGACTCAAGAGAGATTTAGAATTCCTAATTAAATTTTAGATCACAGACTCCAGCTGATGACCATGAAAATAATTTTCTTAAAGAGACTATTTGGCACAACCTCAATGGATAACAATTTCTTCAGGGACTTAAAAAGAAAACCTTTGTGTGGATCACAACAAATTGTGGAAAATCTTTAAAAAGATCAGAATACTAGACCACCTTACTGGCTCCTGAGAAACTTGTATGCAGGTCAAGAAGCAACACATAGAACTGGACATTTTGAACTGACTGGTTCAAAAATGGGAAAGGAGTAAGACAAGGCTATATATTGTCAGCCTGTTTATTTAACTTTTATGCAGATACATCATGCAGAATTCTGGGCTGAATGAATCACAGGCTTGATCAAAATTGCCAAGAGAAGTATCAAGAAATTCAGATATGCAGATGATAGCACCCTAATGTTAGAAAGCAAAGAGAAACTAAAGAGCCTCTTGATGAGGGTAAAACAGGAAAGTGAAAAGGCTAGCTTAAAAGTCAACATTCAAAAAACTAAGATCAAGACATCGGTCCCATCACTTCACGGCAAATAGAAGGGGAAAAAGTAGAAGTAGTGACAAATTTTATTTTCTTGGGCTCCAAAATCATTGCAGACAGTGACTGCAGCCATGAAATTAAAAGACACTTGCTCCTTGGAAGAAAAACTCTGACAATCTTGACAATACATTAAAAAGCAGGGACAATCCTTTGCTGACAAAGGTCCATATAGTCAAAGCTATGGTTTTTCCAGTATTCATGTATGAATGTGAGAGTTGGACCATCAAGAAGGCTGAGCACCATTGGAGAAGACTCTTGAGAGTCCCTTGAACTGCAAGAATATCAAACCAGTCACTCCTAAAGGAAACTAACCCTGAATATTCATTGGAAGGACTGATGCTAAAGCTGAAGCTCCAATACTTTGGCCACCTGCTGTGAAGAGCTACATATTGGAAAAGATCCTGCTGTTGGGAAAGATTAAAAGCAAAAGGAGAAGCAGGCAGCAGAGGATGAGATGGTTAAATAGCATCACTGACTCAATGGACAAGAATTTGAGCAAACTCCAGGAGACAGTGAAGGACAGGGAAGTCTGGCATGCTGCAGTCCATAGGGTCGCAAAGAGTCAGACATGACTTAACTGAACAACAGAAAAAAGAATCTTGGGATTCTGGACAGGATTCTAAATAGAAATAATCAATCTTTATAACACTCAATCTGAGATTTTTACTTGGTCATTCTATAAAATGGCTATATCTAAGGGCCATTTGGAAATTTTGATTGTCTTTTGAAGACTTCTAAGTCAGGGGACTTTTGAATAATGTGGGGCACCAAACCCCTGCAGTCAAAGTCTGTGTATAATTTATAGTTGGCCCTCCATGTGTGCAGTTCCTCTGTACCCAGGATTTTTCTGTATTCACGCTTTCAAATTCTTGAATTGAACCAACCTTGGGTCATGTCAGGGGACTTTTGAATAATGTGGGGCACCAAACCCCTGCAGTCAAAGTCTGTGTATAATTTATAGTTGGCCCTCCATGTGTGCAGTTCCTCTGTACCCAGGATTTTTCTGTATTCACGCTTTCAAATTCTTGAATTGAACCAACCTTGGGTCATGTAGTACTGTGTTATCTACTGTCAAAAAAATCCAAGTATAAGTGGCCTTGTGCAGTTCAAACCCATGTTGTTCAAGGTCAACTGAATATGCAACATTTCTTAAAGAGCAGCTTTGTTTACACTTGCAGACGAGTTCTAAGAAAGAGGAGGTATGAGTTAAATTCTGCTATTGTACATAAGGGGCTTCCCCCTTTCCCTCTTATGCACAATTATCAGCCTGCCAATACAGGAGACTCAGAAGACTCGAGTTGGATCCCTGAGTTGGGAAGATCGCTGGAGGAGGAAATGGCAACCCACTCCAATATTCTTGCCTGGAAAATTCCATAGACAGAGAAGCCTGGTGAGCAGACTGCCATCCATGGGACCACGAAGAGTCAGACACGACTAAGCACACATGCACACTATTGTACATGAAGCACTAGCATGACTGGCAGTCAGTGTTCTCACAGGAAGCCCTTAACACCAACGTGCACACTCTTTTCACCGGGTGCTTTATCTCAATATCATCCCCCGCACTCATCACTTCATTTGCTGCCTTACCATCTAAAACTGATGACCCATAGGTGTCTATCTGCTTCCCATATCTCTCCTTTATGGGTCTAAGACATCTTCCAACTGTTAACCTGGCATCTCATCTTGGATACTTCAAACAAATTTCAAGCACAAAGTGTTTGGAATATGATCTTTTGTCCCAAATGAGAGATAAGTTCAGTATACCCAATTTTATCAAATAGTAGCATCATTTATGTGACTGCTTAAGTCTGGTATATAGTTATCACCCATAAACTTCTCTTTCAAATCCTATTGATTTTAATTCTAAAATAGTACATAAATAGAGACTCCTCTGGTGGCTAAGACTCTGCCTTCCAATGCAGGGGATGCAGGTTGGACCTCTGGTCAGGAACCCCACATTCTGCAAAACAACTGAGCCTGCGTGCTGCACCTAGAGAAAGCTTGTGCACTGCAACAAAGACTCAGAGCAGCTAAAATTAAAAAAAAATAATAACTAAAGTAGTTTAGAGGTAAATACTCCTTGTATGTAGATCCTGTTGTTCTCTCTTCCAAATAGTTCATACAAACCATTTGTTCTCTGTTTCCATCACCCATGCTGGTCCAGGGTCTGTCCTCTCTCTCACCTGGATAACCTCCATTACCTGCCATGTCCACATTTGCTTCCTTCCCATCTGCATCTGGCATGTTTTACTTGCTCTAGTTATTTATATTATTACTTGATCAAAATATATTTTCCACTGAAAGGTGCTAAGTCACTTCAGTCATGTCCAACTCTCTGTGACTCCATGGACTATAGCCCGCCAAGCCCTTCTGTCCATGGGATTTTCCAGGCAAAAATTCTAGCGTGGGTTGCCATGCCCTTCTCCAGGGTGTCTTCCCGATCTAATGATGAACCCATGTCTGTTAGGTCTCCTGCATTCGTAGGCGGGTTCTTTACCACTAGCGTCACCTGAAAAGCCCACTAAAAGGTAAACCAGGGAATTAGGAAACTAGCTTGTTGTCTCAGGTCCACATCTCCAGAACTCTGTAATTGCATTATATTGTCATCCTGCCATATGTGCCCTAAATTCCGAGAAACAATTTCATATATATGCATATGAATTTATTTTTAGCATCAACAGCATTGTCTTTGTAGTAACCTTGTAGTTCTCATAACCAACTATTTTAAGTTAAACAGTATATATTAAGAAAAAAATATCTGCTTTGTGTGTGTTATTAAAAAAATAATTTCTCTTCCTTAAAACTTAAAAGTACCTTGTACCAGTCTTTACAGAGTTGTTGATGAGGCAATAACTAGACAGATTTGATTTTGATCGCCTTCACTTGATTTTGTCTATTTTATCCTAAAGTAGCACCAGAGAATATGAAAGGTTACAATTCAGTAGTAAAGGAAAAGGGAATTACATGCTGAATATTTCTAATGTGACAAGTTTTTACATATTATTTCATTTAATTCAAACAGCTTCCCATATCTGTACTCCCATGCTCATAGCAGCATTATTCACAGTACCCAAGATATAGAAACAATCTAAGTGTCCATCACAGATAAATGGATAAACATGTGGTACACATATATGATGGAATATTGTTGCACCATGAAAAAGAAGATACTCCTGCCAACTGCAAAAAGTTGGGTGAAACTTAACAATGATGTCATAATTTCCAAACACAAATCTGACAATTCTGTGTGGAATTAAACAAAAAACGTTGGGTGAAACTTGAGGGTATTATGTTAAGTGAAACAAGTCAGAGAGAGAATGACAAGTAATGAATAGTATCACTTATATGTAGAAATTTTTTGTAAAAAAGATACCAAACTCATAGAAACAGAGATTAGAAAATGGTTGCCAGGGGCAGGGGGTAGATGAAATAAGGAGGGGTATAAATTTTAGGTATAAGATCAGTAAGATCTTAGGATCTAATGTATAGCATTGTCACTACAGTTAATAACGTTATTATTCAGTTGCCAAGTTGGGTGCAACTCTTCGCAGTCCCATGAACTGCAGTATGCTAGGCCTCCCTGTCCCTCATCATCTCCTGGAGTTTGCCCAAGTTCATGTCCATTGAATCAGTGATGCCTTCCAGCCATCTTATTCTCTGCTGCCCTCTTCTCCTGCCATCAATGTTTCCCAGCATCAGGGTCTTTTCCAACAAGTCAACTCTTCATTATCAGGTAGCCAAAGTATTGGAGCTTCAGCTTCAGCATTAGTCCTTCCAATGAATATTCAGGGTTGATTTAGTGACCCATGAAGGGCTGATAGCATTGTATTGTATTGCATAATTCAATTTTGCTTAGAGAGTTCTCACCAAAAAATAGAAAGGTAAATAAATGAAAAAAATAAACAGCTTCTGGGCTGTTAAGTATATATTTTAATCACTTCTACTTTATTGGTTGGGAAACTGACATTAACAGAGATTTACTCATTTTCAAAGCATCTCAGCAGCTCAACAAATGGCTGGGCCAACACCCATGGAAATCCCTAATTCCAGTATTCTTGTTCCTCTTTCTATACTGTGTTCTTTCAATGCAGGGATGACTCAGGTCAACTCATTACCAGGATCATCCAGTGACAGAATTGTAAATCGAATGAGATTGATTTCACATACAAAGTTCAGAAGGAACTTTCCTCCAACATCTTATTTTATTGTTATGTTGGTAGGAGAGAAATTATATTTAAACCACAGGCAGGCTCTAATATAGTGATTTCCACCTTGGCTATGTATGAGATTGACTAGGGAGAATTTTACAAATCAGAATTTCTCAGGGTGGAATTCTGGTTTCAATATTTTTACATTCTCCAGAGGATTCCAATGTGCAGCTAACATTTGGATGCACAGCTCACATATTTTTTTTTAAGAAATGTATCACAACTTTTAAAATTCAGTGTACAGATAAACATTATGTTTTATACAGAAAATAATTATTCTTTAATGTGGGAAGCAGAATCAGGAATATCATGCTTTCTGTTTCTATCTGAAAGAAAATATATACTTTGACTTTCTATTTAGTATATAACATGTCCACTCATTATTAATAAGTCCCTGGCTCTCCCTTGAAACTAAGGTGGTTGTTGTTTAGTCGGTAAGTTGTGCCTGACTCTTTTGAGACCCCATGGACTGTAGCCCTTTTGTCTCCTCTGTTCACGGGATTTTCCGGGCAAAACTATTGGAATGGGGTGCCATTCCTCCTCCAGGGATCTTCCCAGCCCAGGGACTGAACATGCATCTCCTGCAGTGGCAGGCGGATTCTCTACCACTGAGTCACCTGGTAAGCCTCATTAGTAGGTCTTTGCATCTCCCTTGAAACTAAGGTAAGCAGGGCATTTTTAGACATTAAAACAATTTTTCCTAGAGAGTATGACTTTTTGCTGTCCTTGGATTATTTACATGGTCTCTCAGAGATATGTGTGTGTGTGTGTGTACATTTAAGTAAAATGTTAATTCAATAATAGCACCAGAATACAATTTTCTGAAAAGAGGAGTTTCATAACAGGCCCACAAAGCAGGCAGAAGAGCGGCAGGGTAACAATGCTGAATGTACTGCACACTGCTGTTTCAAGGGCACAGGTGAATTTAAAGCTGCTACTCTCACATCTACTCACCGCCAAAATCACTCAAGGCGATAGAGTAAAGAATGGCTTCTATGAATAAAATATAAGCTGAGATTGTTTCTTTTAAGAAAAAAGACATATCTATGCTAAATCGTAAAACCTGTTTCTAGGGCTGTTCCCTGTAGCAGAGTTACCTGTCTGCTTGGCTTAGGCTGATTGTCACCCTCTTCAGCGGGACTCTTGTTCAGATAACCACCCGGTGATATATGTGCTTTTCAGGAAAGGAGCTAGGAAAGAACGCATAAATGTGCATTCATTCCATTTCTAATCTGTGACTCACTTCTGTCCTTTCTGCAACTGATTGCTGAATCCTCCAGGGATTCTTTTAATGTTGTATTCCTTCGATGGTCTCTTTCAAATTCACTCTCATTATCTCAGCTTTGGGCTCAGCTTCTCTCCTGTGCACAACTAGACCGTTTCTCCTTGCTGCCCCTATTTTTTTTAGCTCTTCGCTCTCTGGCTTTTCCTCAGCATCACTGCCAATGACATTGAACGATCTGAACATGTAATCTTCTCTTCATTTGAGAAAAATCTAATGGAAATTTTTTTTTTTTGAGTTCCCAGATTCTGGGCCAGGAAAATTCCTCCATCTCAGCTTCTAAATGTTTTAAACCAAGGCGATCAAGCTTTATGATCGTGGCTTCCCTCTCCTGCCTGATCTACACCTTCACCTGCTGTTTCCCACTTAGCTTTTTATGAGGTATCACTATTCCCTCACTGCCAGGGAAGTGGAGCAGCGTGGAGAAATGGAAAAAGCAAGGAGTAAAAAGCAAAGAGGATGAGCAAAAACAGGATGAAGAATAAGGGAAAAGTTGGCAGAAGAAAGGTTACTAAAAACAAGACAGAAAAGAAAGAATTTTCTATTGCTGACTCCTTGATGAACAAGGTTAGTTAAGAGTTCTAGGATAAGTGTTTAATTGGCAAACAGACAATTGTATAAACATTGATTCATTAAGTTCTGTTTATGATGAGAAAATATTCATTTAATTGCAAAGTTAAGAAAGTAACCTTTCACCCTTTCTAAAGATTAATTTTCAAAATACTTAGAAAAGTATTGGCATCGATTTGGCAGATTTGCCTTGGACTATCTGGAAAATTTCATGCTGAAGCCAAATAATGCATTTTTATTAGGTGAAGGCTAAGTGCACTGATAAATGAATTGCAGAAAATTCTAAGTTATTTAAGGCACTTTTTTATTTAAAATAAAAAGCTGAAAAGAAGCAGCCAGTAAGTGTCAGCAACTGTGATTTTAAAACACATTTAATTAACAAATTATTATTTCTATACTTATCTTTATACTTATTGTCCCTAGAATAAGTGAACTCATATACTGTAATCAATGTTGTTATCTTTTTATAAGCATATACTCTTACCTGTTTGGTAGCCAATACTACAGTAATCAGGTTGTTAGCATGCTAACAAATGTCTGATTGATTAGAGTTAACACTATTTTACACTCATTATTAAAATCATGCTTTTTTACTGTAATCTATCATATCTAAATTAGCTGAATTATATGATTTGACATGGTAGTGAATAATCTATTGCCCTCTGGAAAAAGTGTGCTGTATAATAATTCTCTGCCATATATTTGTTCTGAACATTGATCAAAGATAAGACTAATTCTTTTTAGTTTTATCTGGTCCTTGTGCTATTTAAGGACCAGAATATGTTAAGAAGTGATGACTAGTGTGGCATAGCTGGCAAGCATATTCCTAAACACAAAGATACATGCAAGGCCACGTTTGCATGATGTATGATCACTTATCACCACATAATATATTTCTTATTATACCTTTATGAGCCTGTGGGGTTGCATCGTATTTGTTCATTTTAGAGCTTACACATATTAATAGATTATGATGATACATACCTATTTACCAGGGTATTAAGTTCAATCGTGTTTTATTTAAATTTGAACACTATACAGGCACACACAGTTGGCTTATTAACTATCACCACATTGCACACATAGGTAAGTATGATTATATTATGGTAAAAAATACAAATATATTTGTTATTCAGCATAAAATAACTATACATAGCATATATTTTCTCTCTATATATGTGTATTTCCCTATATTCATATGTATATAAATATACATTTCTCAAAATAATCATTAATTGCTCTGATTGTTATGCTCATTTGCCAAATGAGAAATTAAAAAAAATAAAAGCTTTCAAAGAGGTTCAGTTTAGTTCAATCGCTGCCGTGTCCGACTGTTTGTGACTCCATGAATCGCAGCACACCAGGCCTCCCTGTCCATCACCAACTCCCGGAGTTCACTCAAACTCATGTCCTTCGAGTTGGTGATGCCATCCAGCCATCTCATCCTCTATCATCCCCTTCTCCTCCTGCCTCCAATCCCTCCCAGCATCAGGGTCTTTTCCAATGAGTCAACTCTTCACATGAGGTGGCCAGGGTATTGGAGTTTCAGCTTTAGCATCATTCCTTCCAAAGAACACCCAGGGTTGATCTCCTTCAGAATGGACTGGTTGGATCTCCTTGCAGTCCAAGGGACTCTCAAGAGTCTTCTCCAACACCACAGTACAAAAGGGTCAATTCTTTGGTGCTCAGCTTTCTTCACAGTTCAACTCTTACATCTATACATGACCACTGGAAAAACCATAGCCTTGACTAGATGGACCTTTGTTGGCAAAGTAATGTCTCTGCTTTTCAATATGCTATCTAGGTTGGTCTTAACCTTCCTTCCAAGGAGTAAGCATCTTTTAATTTCATGGTTGCAATCACCATCTGCAATGATTTTGGAGCCCCAAAAAATAAAGTCTGACACTGTTTCGACTGTTTCCCCATCTATTTGCCATGAAGTGATGGGACCAGATGCCATGATCTTCGTTTTCTGAATGTTGAGCTTTAAGCCAACTTTTTCACTCTCCTCTTTCACTTCCATCAAGAGGCTTTTTAGTTCGTCTTCACTTTCTGCCATAAGGGTGGTGTCATCTGCATAGCTGAGGTTATTGATATTTCTCCCGGCAATCTTGATTTCCACTTGTGCTTCTTCCAGCCCAGTGTTTCTCATGATGTACTCTGCATATAAGTTAAATAAGCGGGGTGACTATATACAACCTGATGTACTCCTTTTCAAGGAGGTAATTTGCCTAAATTCACCAGGGTGTGATAAGACACAAGAATTAGAATCTGGATCTGTGTCATCAAACCTCATCAGTTTCATTTACCACCTTATTGCTGTGCTAAATTGGGTAAAGACTGAGTTCATTCATTTCCAACAAAAGCAAGGAAGTACTGATCCTTTAGTCTTTGTGATCTCATCAAAGATATTAAGAGTAAAACACTGATTTTTGTAAGGAAATGACTGAATAGTTTGGAGGATACTCATTATGACTTTCACAGATCCCTAAGATTCCTGGACCTGGTTGGAATCTTTTTTTATATTCTTTTGGCCATGATGCATGGCTTGCAGGATCTTAGTTCCCTCTGTGTGTGTGTGTGTTTGTGTGTGTGTGTGTGTGTGTTTGTGTGTGTGTGTGTGGGGGGGGGGTCACTCAGTCTTGTCCGACTCTTTGCAACCCCGTGAACTGTAGCACTAGGCTCCCCTGTCCATGAAATTCTCCAGGTAAGAATACTGGGGTGGGTTGCCATTCTCTTCCTCAGGGGACCTTCCCAACACAGGGAATGAACCCAGGTCTCCTGAATTGCAGGCAGATTCTTTACAGTCTTGGCCACCAGGGACTGAACCCTAGGACCTCAGGAGTGAGAGCTCAGAGTCCTAACCTCTGGACCACCAAGGAATTCCCTGACAGTTTCTTATTTTACTTAGATTTGGAAGTCTGATGTTTAACAAAATAACAATACCACTACTATTACTCCTCAATTTGATAACATTTTTGAGAAAGGCAACATAAGAATCCTACTGGGTTGTTATTTTGTCCTTTTAATCATCTTCAGACTCTTAGTGGCTAACACAGTGCTGAGCAGCAGGTTCCCAATAATTATCTGTTGCAATTATAGCTATTAGGAACAGGTGGCCATTTAGAATCCATTCTTAGTGCCATATGTTATTGTAACATTTTGTCATTATAATTTGCTTTAAGTTGAAGGTAACTTCTAACTTTCAAAATTTAAGAGACATTACAATTTCAGAACCACTGTGGAATGTAATGGATCCCAAGATCCCATAAGATCCCTAAAGCATGCTCTATTTCTATATTTACATGGTACAAATAATATTAGTTCCTTTCATATTTTTAATTGTATTTCTCTCATATTTTGAACATCCTTGAATTACCCTTGCTGCTGCTGCTAAGTCACTTCAGTCGTATCTGACT
The DNA here is from genome assembly GCF_042477335.2 of Ovis canadensis. Taxonomy (NCBI): domain Eukaryota; kingdom Metazoa; phylum Chordata; class Mammalia; order Artiodactyla; family Bovidae; genus Ovis; species Ovis canadensis. Next base: position 185,716,698 of record NC_091246.1, on the reverse strand, counting down.
CTGTGCGACTTCATAGATGGCAGCCCACCAGGCTCTGCCGTCCCTGGGATTCTTCAGGCAAGACCATTGGAGTGGGTTGCCATTTCCTTCTCCAATGCACGAATTACCCTTAGTAAAGAAATAATGTAGAGATATAAATGTGTACATATGTAAGTACATAAATTATGCACACATGAAGCTTTGTGTGTGACAAAAATTACAACTGGTATTCAAATCTAACTGTATAATCTGTAAGATGATTAACAGAGACGTTTATATTTATAAATTACTACATATTCACTTGTGATGTGGCTTCTAGATTAGACTAATACAGTTTTAACTTACAATGTTAAATGGTTTTAATGTTTATCTTAAGCAGTAACATGCAATTTATCAAGTCACTTAATTTAAAATGATGGTAAGTCCAAATACTTTGCTGTTTATTGATGTATCACCGAAGTATTACTTTGATTCAGGAACTGAGCAGAGTGGAGGATGGCAGTCAGTATCTGGGCAAAGGCTAAGGTTAACATAGTTTAAAATTTAAAAAGTGACAGTGAAAGTCACTCAGTCATGTCTGACTCTTTGCAACCCCATATGGACTGTATAGTCAGTCCATGGAAATCTCCTGGCAAGAATACTGGAGGGGGTAGCCTTTCCCTTCTCTAGGGGATCTTCCCAACCCAGAGATCAAACCCAGGTCTCCCACATTGCAGGCGGATTCTTTACCAGCTGAAAATTAAAAAGATTATCCACTAAATCATGCTGGCCTAGTGGCTCAGATGGTAAAGAATTTGCCTGTAATGTGGGAGACCTGGGTTTGATCCTTGGTTGGGAAGATCCCCTGGAGAAGGGAATGGCTACCCACTCCAGTATTCTTGCCAGGAGAATTCTATGGACAGAGGAGCCTGGCAGGCTACATGGGGTCACAAGAGTCAGACACAACTTAGTGACTTAACTACTGCTACTGCTACTGCTACTACTACTACCCACTCCAGTCTGCTTGCCTGGAGAATTCCATGGACAGAGGCTACAGTTCATGGGGTCTCAAAGAGTCGGACACGATAGAGCGACTAACACACCTTCATCTACTAAATACACTTGGATATACTAACCCAAGTATCCAGCTTGCTTTTTAAAAAACTATGTATATATGGAATTTAGAAAGATGGTAAGGATAACCCTGTATGTGAGACAGCAAAAGAGACACAGATGTATAACATGGACTTTTAGACTCTGAGGGAGAGGGAGAGGGTGGGATGATTAGGGAGAATGGCATTGAAACATGTATACTATCAATTTAAGAAACGAATCACCAGTCTATGTTTGATACAGGATACGGGATGCTTGGGGCTGGTGCACAAGGATGATCCAGAGAGATGATATGGGGTGGGAGGTGGGAGCGGGGTTCAGGATTGGGAACTCATGTACACCCATGGCAGATTCATGTCAATGTATGGCAAAACCAATATAGTATTGTAAAGTAAAATATAGTAAAAATAAAAATTTAAAAATAAAATAAAATATCAAAAAAATAAAATAAAAAATAAAAAACTACATTTTAATGAAAACTAAGAATAACAAAATAAAAACATATAGTTAATTAGAAAATGCACTGGAGTTTTTCTTTCTGGCTTACTTCACTCTGTATAATCGGCTCCAGTTTCATCCATCTCATCAGAACTGATTCAAATGAATTCTTTTTTACAGCTGAGTAATACTCCATTGTGTATATGTACCACAGCTTTCTTATCCATTCATCTGCTGATGGACATCTAGGTTGTTTCCATGTCCTGGCTATTATAAACAGTGCTGCAATGAACATTGGGGTACATGTGTCTCTTTCAATTCTGGTTTCCTCGGTGTGTATGCCCAGAAGTGGGATTGCTGGGTCATAAGGTAGTTCTATTTGCAATTTTTTAAGGAATCTCTACACTGTTCTCCATAGTGGCTGTACTAGTTTGCAATCCCACCAACAGTGTAGGAGGGTTCCCTTTTCTCCACACCCTCTCCAGCATTTATTGCTTGCAGATTTTTGGATCGCAGCCATTCTGAGTGGTGTGAAGTGGTACCTCATTGTGGTTTTGATTTGCATTTCTCTAATAATGAGTGATGTTGAGCATCTTTTCATGTGTTTGCTGGCCATCCGTATGTCTTCTTTGGAGAAACACAGTATACTAACACATATATATGGAATTTAGGAAGATGGCAATGACGACCCTGTATGCAAGACAGGGAAAGAGACACAGATGTGTATAATGGACTTTTGGACTCAGAGGGAGAGGGAGACGGTGGGATGATTTGGGAGAATGACATTCTAACATGTATACTATCATGTAAGAATTGAATCGCCAGTCTATGTCTGACCCAGGATGCAGCATGCTTGGGGCTGGTGCATGGGGATGACCCAGAGAGATGTTATGGGGAGGGAGGTGGGAGGGGGGGTTCATGTTTGGGAACGCATGTAAGAATTAAAGATATTAAAATTAAAAAAAAAAAGAAAATGCACTGGAGATTGAACCAGAATATACTGAGTATACAGTTCTACTCTATTATTCAAAGTTCTATATAATGAGAAAAATTCTGAGAGCAAAAGCAGAATGGAGGAGAGAAAGAGGTAGGAGATAGGGAGAGGGTACCACTGGGAAAAGAGACTATGAACACAAACACACACACATGTGAGCATGTGTGTGCACATCTTCAAATGAGCACCAAAAACTGAAGAATGCTGCTAGCAAACCAGATATTTTGAGGAACCCCTGGAATTTAGAAAGGAGATTAGAAAGAACTACGAAGATAATAAAACAAACATAAGAAAACAGAGCCCTAGACTTATGTATCAATTCTCTGCTAATATGGTAGCACTCTAGGGGACCCCCATGATCAGAGTCAATGGACGATAAGCACAAGAGAGGTCACCTAGCCATTCATCACCATAATTATTAGAGTAGATGGACCACTCCTGTCTCAACTCTTCTCAGTTTATGCAAGGCAGTTGCCATTTAAAACAGTTTACTTTAAGGTTTTAATTTCCAATTGAAATAAATAGAAAACTCAGTTGATGGGTTGAATTGAGAAGTGGATATAGCTATAAAAGAAAACAGTGAACTCAAAAACAGATTTTTTCCCCCATTAATTCAGAAAACAAACATATAATGGTTATCATGGAATAATGCAGAAATATTGCAAAAACTTTATTAATATTTAATTAAACTTTGAGAATGTCAACACAGGATAACTGGTAGAGATGGAGCACATAGGAGAGTGAAAGTATATTATGTTCCTTTTCTAAATAGATACTAAAAATTATTCTATGAATGTGTATGTTAAACAGTTATAACTATTAAATAGTTGTAACTATTAAGCATATGATATACAATGCTTTGCAGCAACATGGATGGACCTAAAGATTGTCAAACTGAGTGATAAGTCAGACAGAGAACGAGAAATATAGTATGATATTGCTTACGTGTGAATCTTAAAAAAATGGTACAAATAACTAATTCACAAAATATAAATAAATAAAATCACAGATGTAGAAAACAAACTTATGGTTACCAGGGAGGAAGAGGGGATGGGTAAATTGGGAGATTAGGATTGACATATGCACACTACTATAAATAAATTAATAAGGACCTACTATATTGCACAGAGAACTCAGTACTTTGTAATTACCTATATGGGAGAAGAATCTAAAAAAGAATGGATGTATGTATACATATAACTGATTCACTTTATTGTGTACCTGAAACTAACAATATCGTAAATCAACTATACTCTAATAAAATCTTTAAAATAAAATTAAATAAAAACTAGAAAAAAGTGAGAAAAGACAATTTGATGAATTAAAATGAGATTTAAAAAAAACAAACAGATAGATATTAGGCTGAAGACCATACTAAAAACCTCTTATGCACCATTCATTCACCTTCTCAGATTCACCTGCTCTTCTTCCAGACACAGAACAACCTCTTCAGGTGTGTCTGCATTGCATGTCAACACCCTTGCCTCATGCCTCATTCATGCCTCCTGTTCCCAGCATTTTGTCTTTCACAGATAAGTCCAGGTAGCTAAGGATTTTTGCTCAGTTCCCATCCATGTGCAGCCAGAATACAGGGCAAGGAAGAATTAACATCCCATCAGCCAGAATTTTGAGTAGTGAGCAGTGTTCTCCCGAGAGCATCCTGTTCTGATGCAGACCATTTTCTGGAAGGGTGGTTCTGAAGGTCAAGCATCAGCTCCATAAATATTCTCTATTGATTCTCCCTTCTTCTTTCCAGTTGACTTTACTGTGCTCCCTGCCTCTGGCTCTCCTTTCTGGGGACCCCAACCTAAGGAAGGCTAAGTTAGTAAGTACAATAAACACAAGTTTTATTTCCTTATTATGAACAAAATCTTCAGCATCAGGCAGCCAAGCAGTCAAGAAATAATAAATAAATAAATAAATAAATGACAAAAGAAAGAAACCAAATCAACCACAATCCTAAATCTAGCTATATTCCATATATGAGTGAGTGTAAAATATGATAACATAAAGTGTGATAATAAATAGTAGAAAATATATCAACATATACAGCAAATTTTAATAACAAAAGTCACACATTGCACCAGCACTGTGGAGCCAATTATAATAACAGAAAACAGTGATGAATGGGACAAGCTAGAAATACATCTTATTGGTTTAAGTAAAGTTATGAAACCTTCTATGCCTAAAATATATTATCAAGCTACATATACAAAACTAAGCTGATAGAAATACAAGGAGAAATGTACTGATACCTAAGTGTTAGAACCTTTAAGATACTTCATTCCAGACATTTTTGATGATGATACTAGATTCAAAATAAAGAGGAATTATAAAATTCAAACTAACAATTTTATTTAATATCGATGCACATATAGTATACATATACTGTATATGGACACACATATACTGTATATGGACACACAGAGAGAGAATGCTGCACTCTTAATACATTTTTTCTCCAAATACCCAGGAAAGAATATTTAAAATTTTCACAAATACAATCAGAACAAATTATTTAATGGAAGGTCACATTCCCTGAACAAAACATTTCGAAAGCAAAGTTAAAAAGGAACAGTCAAAAATAAACCAATAACAAATATTCTCTTGCTTGGAAATTTTATATACTTAAAAACAACTCTGTACTAGAAAGAAAATGAAAACAAATTATAAAATATTATGTGAAAGTTAATTATCAACATCTGATCTTCTTTTGGGTTCTCCAACATGCTGTATTCAGTCTCACCTAAGACCCTTGGCAGTTAATATTTCCCACCTAATCTGCATAATGTTGTTCTCAGTTCTCATCTAGGATAATCATGCTACCTGTCTCAAATGGTATTTGAGAAGATTAAATGGATTAATTTGTATAAGGCATTTACGAGGGTCCCTTGTAAATCTAAAAATCAATTATGTAAGTGCTATCTAGCTATCATCGTTACTATAATCATCATTATTGTTTTGTTTTTCTTTATGGACACTATGTGTTTTATTTAATTAGCATGAATTTTTAAGTTTCTTAAGTTTTAAATCAGTGTAAGTCTATGGTTACAAATTGAAAATGGCTTATCTCTTACATAGAAGTTAATCAATGCGTTATTTGTGTAAATTGTTGCCTAAACTGCATTATTAGCTACCACTATAATGCTCTCCCCCAGCCTCATAAAGTGGAAGCCACTTGTCCATTGCACAAAACAACTCGAAGTCATCAGCTTCAAAAGACATTTGGCTAATTTGGGCACAATTGAGAAGTAAGTGAATCATTTTCATCTACATTTATTTATGAATTTTCAGTACAAATAAAACATAAAAGCTTTTCCAGAAGTTCTTGCAAAGGTTAGATACTTCTTAAATAAGTACCTAAATAGAAGGGAAGTCTCTGTGTTTATGCTTCTGTTATTTTTATGAGGTTGGATGTTTGTTGGCCTTTAACAATATTGTTAATTGAGGTTAATTCATAGTCTTGTATCTATAATGGCTAGGGAGGAGACAAATGAAAATTTAAGAGTCTTAAAAAGGTCTCCAACATAACCAAAAAGATTCTGATTGTAAGGCATCCCAAAAAAGCATGTGTGCTCAATCATGTCCAACTCTTTGTGATATCTTGGACTGTAGACTGCCAGGTTCCTCTGTCCATGGGATTTGCCAGGAAAGAATACTGGAGTGGGTTGCCATTTCCTACTCCAGGGAATCTTCTTGACCCAGGGATCAAACCCACCTCTGTTTCGTCTTCTGAATTGGCAGGCAGATTCTTTACTGCTAGTATCATCTGGGAAGCCAAGGCATCGCAAGGAATTTCTAATTCATCTTGAGATGCAGCAGGAAGCATGGACCCTCAAATGTATGATAAAAATGTATGGTTGTGTAAATAGTAAATCTATTCTCCCACATGGGATGAACATCATCTCTATATTACCAGCAACATTTTCTAGGTTTAAAGGGTGTGAATGGCATCTCTCTGAATAAGCTTATTACTAGCATAAGATGAACATTTTTTTTAGGTAGTACAAGGATGAAGTCAGAAGGGAGAAAAAGATTTTCAGAGAGCATGTGATTGGAAAGGGAAAGCTGTTAGAATAATAGAAAGTGTTGTGTATGAGTTCCCAGATCATATGTCACCAAATGCTGAACTGCAGAGGATGGGGGTGCTGACAGAGTATTTAACAATGTCTGTCATCTATCTCTACCTATATGTCTCATTTATCTATCTTAGTATTTACTGTACATTAATAGAAATTGAATGCATGGTGTGTACCAGACAAATAGGTTGCCCTATACTATGTTTCTTGTTCTCATGTAGTGTATAACATTAGAGGAAAGAGCTGCTACATAAATAATTATATAATTAATAAATTACATTAAGGGTAAGAATTAAAAAATAAATGTACACATGATTCTTATGCTTTTAATTAGAAATAATTGATTTTGGAAACTCTGATAAAATTTGTTTATCTACTGTTGGAAAATAGATGTTATTCATCGTGTCTCTTTCTGTGACAAATAAAAGAACCCACCTGAACTTGGCTTAGACAAAAAGTGTCAGTAACTGAAAAGTTCACTAGTATAACTGACTTGTAGCATGGTGGTGTGCCCTGTACTTCCAAGTTACCAGGAAGGTCTTTCCATCTCCTGGTTCTTTTTTGTTTGTTTGTTTGTTTGCCTTGGCTTCTTTTTCCTCCTGGAGCTTCTAGCAGCCCCAAGCTTTCTTCCCAAATTATGTTGAAATATAATTTATTTTCTGGTATTTTTCATAAAACTTCTGAGGTTAGCTCTGATTGGCCCTGTATGGGTCAAATGCCCATATCTGAAACAGTGGTCATGGGACTAGAGTGCTTTGATTGTTCAGGCCAGAATTCCACATACTCTACTGAAGTCCATGCTAGACAGAGCTCTCCCAAACCACTTTTCCTGGAAATGAGGGAGCCTAGATCCATTAAGAAATTAAGGCACATTTATTAGAAAAAAGAGAATGGATATTATACAGGCAAACAACAAATATTATAACTGCAGTATTTATCAAATAGTTTGCGAGAACTTAAAAACAAAATAAGGGAATTTTTAAAAGCTTGTATGACTTAAGAACATAACAGAGCACTGCAGACTCCTTTTCTTATTTGGGTGGTGGATTATTTTTCTTTGCCTCCCTGCCTTTCCTCTTTCTCTCTCTCCTTTCTCTCTCTCCCCCAGCTTTCCCTCTCTTCCTAACTTCTTTCCTTCTTTCCTTTCCTCCTTCCCTCTTTTGCTATCATCTTTAAATGATTAAATGACAATTAATCATTTGATTTAAATGATTTTGATTTACTTTAAATGACAATCAGTGGATGATTGACAGTAGAGATATGAATGAATCCCTAGTGGCAAATGACTGGGGCTGGCCTGGGATCTGCTAGGAGATTCATATTTCGAAGGGCTTCCCACCTGATGCTAATGGTAAAGAACCTTCCTGCCAATGTAGGAGACAAAAGAGACACAGATACAATCCCTGGGTAAGGAAGATCCCCTGAAGGAGGGCATGACAACCCACTCCAGTACTCTTGCCTAGAAATCCCATGGATGGAGGAGCCTCACAGGCTAAAATCCACGGGGTCGCACAGAGTCGGACAAGATTCAAGTGATTTAGCACACATGCTGCATTTTAAAACTGGATATGACACATTAGAGACTGTTCTGATAAGAGCACACAAATCCAAAATGATCTATCTTTTAGGAAGAGATAGGTCAGAATTTGGGAGCTAGACTGGATGGGAGGGGAGTTTGAGGGAGAATGTATACATGGATATGTGTGGCTGAGTCACTTTGCTGTTCACCTGAAACTATCACAACATTGTTGATCAGCTAGACACAATATAAACTAAAAGGTTAAAAAAAAGAATTTGGGGCTAGAAAAACAAAGATGAAGACCAAGCCTGGGAGTAGTTGTGAAAGGGAGGTAATTCACTGAAGTATTTGAAAGTTTGTCTTGCTGAAAAGATTGCTGACTTCCTCTGTGCAGCTTCAGACTAAAAACATAGTACAAAGAGTTGGAAACTTAAGAGATGGCTTTCTTGTCTCTGGGAAACGAAAAGACCGCTAACAGAGCAGTAGGTGTTGAAAGTCTTTAAAGAGTATGTTTCTTTCCACTTTAAGATGCATACCCAGCCTTGATTTCAACAAGTAAGCTGTAGAAGAAAGGCTGACAATGACATTTCCCAAACTGGCAGACAAAACACTGTGATACCCCTGAGGAGCTGTTCTCAAAGAGCCAGGGTTATTTCTCGTGTTTGGTCGTGAGTAAGTCTGCCCATAGAAAGCCTGGCTGAACAAAAGAAGGAATCTCCTAAGCCCTCTAGAGCAAGTGCAGATAAGAGACCATTATCCCAATGTGATCACAGCAAGAAATTGAAGACCCAAAGCATTCTAACTCCTGTATAGTTTTCTCACTGCTTATTAGCTGCTTTGTAGATAAACCAAAGAGAAAGTAAGCTTTCCCTGAGTTCAAATGAAAATTCTTACCAAAACTCAAACCTAGATCAGACTAGGAGGTCTGTCATAGGGCTCATTTTCTCAGAGCCATTGGAACCAGTATAATCCCTTGGGAGGGGTTTTCCTGAATGACCTGAAGAGCTCTGTCCAGCTCCTAAATTCTATGACTATTATTTTTGCCCATTACCTATTGATCTATGAGGTTGTTGACTACAGAAACTCTTGGAAGTTCAAAAGTGAATAATTTAACACATTGTTGCATTTGTGCTGTTTTATTCTTTGAGATCACATGCACATTTTCAATTTATTTTTATTTTTTAAAAAAATATTTATTTGGCTGTGCTGTCTTAATTGTAGCACACAGAATCTTTGCTGTGATATGTGAGATCTGATTCCTTGGTCAGGGAATGAACCCAGGTCCCCTGCATTGGGAGTGCAGCGTCTTAGCCACCAAACCACTACTGAATCACACACATGCACATTTTTTTAAAGAAACTAAAATAAATAAACAAAGTAAAACACTGTCTCTTCTGTCTTCTTCCACAGAAAGGTTATTTCACCTAGTAAAAACAGCAGGTCTACATTGTCCTAGGAAGTCACTCACTCTTGGTTATCTTATCTCATAAATGGGTCTGGTCCATCTGCCTATTTTTGTAGTTGGAATGTTGAATGTGAAAAAGCAGTATTCTTGGGCTTCTCTTGTGGCTCTGGTGGTAAAGAATCCACGTGCAATTCAGGAGACCTGGTTTTGATCCCTGGGTTGGGAAGATCCCCTGGAGAAGAGAAAGGCTACCCACTCCAGTATTCTGGTCTGGAGAGTTCCATGGACTGTATAGTCCATTGAATTGCAAAGAGTTGGACACAACTGAGTGACTTTCGCTTTTCGTAAAACCTTAGTTCAATGTAAAAAGGCTTTGTTTTTATACCTCCTCCATTCTCAATTATAATAAATACAAGCAGAAGGGATATATTGCAATGAAAACTCTACTCTCATCTCAAACAGCAGAGGAAGTAGATTGGTACACAGAGTGGGTGGCGGGGTGTCATGGTGCACTGCTTTTAGGATAAGGTGGTGTATTTCTTTTGTCTCATGTCTAGTGCAGTCGAGGAACAGTACCTTGAGTTATAAAAATCATTCCAAAATTAGAAAATAGCAAAAAAAACCCCAAACAAAACAAAACAAAACAAATTTCCAGGTCTGATGGGAAACATTTAAAGAAGATAAAATTTTATTGCTGTTGTTGTTTTTTGGGGGGGTGGCTCTCTGAAAGTTGCATTGAGAAAATGAAGCTTGTGAATGAAGTGGTTTCTGTTATCGATCTGGTTTCATTTGTGGATGCATAATTTTAGCTATGTGGCAAGTAAAGAAAGGAAAATATATCCCTTATTCTTAGTTATAAATTGTTTTAGGTAATTTTGCTGAGCAAAGAGGTGAAGGACACTTTCAGTGAGCAAGGCTGTTGGAAAGGCAGGCCGGGCTATGAGTAGACACCCTCATTCGGTTCCCCCTGCTCCTCCTTTTCCTCCCATTCACTGCTTTCTGTCTTGGTGTCCCACTCCTTCTGCTCCAGTTCGGGCTATTTAGAGAGAAAAGATGCAGCATTGAACTCACATTGTCATGGTTCATAGTAACTGAGGAACTGAGAACCACGGGGCTCCTCAATGACTCATGTTTTTCAGACTCTGGACATAACAGTATATTGATGAAAACCCAGAGCTATTCTTTGGATACTGAGCTCCACACCATAGTGCCCTTGACACATACATTCTTTCTGTAAATTGGAGTCTATATGCCTCACCCTCCAAACCCAGGCTGTTGTGTGTGTATATATAGGAAGTGAAAGTCACTCAGTTATGTCTGACATTTTGTGACTCTAGGGACTGTAGACTGCCAGGCTCCTCTGTCCTTGTGATTCTCTAGGCAAGAATACTAGAGTGGGTAGCCATTTTCTTCTTCAGGGCATCTTCCCAACCCAGGGATCAAACCCAAGTCTCTGCACTGCAGGCAGATTCTTTACTATCTGAGCCACTAGGGAAGTCCATGAATATATATATATACACATATGGTAAATAAATATGTATGGTAAGTATATATATATATATTATATGGTAAACTTAGGGAAATTCAAGACAGTCATATACAGAATCATATTTACTTCTGAAAGAGATGCTCAGGAAGCAAGAAACAAAAATATTTGAAGAGAATGCACTTGTTATAGCAAATACCCTCTTCCAACAACACAAGAGGAGACTCTACACATGAACATCACCAGATGGTTAACATTGAAATCAGACTGATTATATTCCTTGCGGCCAAAGATGGAGAAGCTCTATACAGTCAGCTAAAACAAGACTGGGAGCTGACTGTGGCTGAGATCATGAACTCCTTATTGCCAAATTCAGATTTAAATTAAAGAAACTAGGGAAAACCATTAGACCATTCAGGTATGACCTAAATCAACTCCTTTATGATTATACAGTAGAAGTGAGAAATAGATTTAAGGGACTAGATTTGATAGATAGAGTGCCTGATGAACTATGGACAGAGATTCATGCCATTGTGCAGGAGACAGGGATCAAGACCATCCCTATGGAAAAGAAATGCAAACAAGCAAAATGGCTGTCCAGGGAGGCCTTACAAATAGCTGTGTAAAGAAGAGAAGCAAAAAGCAAAGGAGAAAAGGAAAGATATAAGCATCTGAATGCAGAGTTCCAAAGAATAGCAAGGAGAGATAAGAAAGCCTAGTCAGTGATCAATGCAAAGAAATAGAGGAAAATAACAGAATGGGAAAGACCAGAGATCTCTTCAAGAAAAGTAGAGATACCAAGGGAATATTTCATGCAAAGATGGGCTCAATAAAGGACAGAAATGGCATAGACCTAACAGAAGCAGAAGATATTAAGAAGAGGTGGCAAGAATACACAGAAGAACTGTACAAAAAAGATTTTCATGAGCCAGATAATCATGATGGTGTGATTACTCACCTAGAACCAGATATCCTGATATGTGAAGTCAAATCATCACTATGAACAAAGCTAGTGGAGATGATGGAATCCAGCTGAGCTATTTCAAATCCTGAAAGATGATTCTGTGAAAGTGCTGCACTCAATATGCCAGCAAATTTGGAAACCTCAGCAGTGGCCACAGGTCTGCAAAAGGTCAGATTTCATTCCAACCCCAAGAAAGGCAATGCCAAAGAATGCTCAAACTACCACAAATTGCACTCATCTCACATGCTAGTAAAGTAATGCTCAAAATTCTCCAAGCCAGGCTTCAGCATTACATGAACCATGAACTTCCAGATGTTCAAGCTGGTTTTAGAAAAGGCAGAGGAACAAGAGATCAAATTGCCAACATCCGCTGGATCATAGAAAAAACAAGAGAGTTCAAAAAAAACCATCTATTTCTGCTTTATTGACTATGCCAAGGCCTTGACTATGTGGATCACAATAAACTGGGGAAAATTCTGAAAGAGATGGGAATACCAGACCACCTGACCTGCCTCTTGAAAAATCTGTATGCAGGTCAGAAAGCAACAGTTAGAACTGGACATGGAACAACAGACTGGTTCCAAATAGGAAAAGGAGTAAGTCAAGGCTGTATATTGTCACCCTGCTTCTTTAACTCATATGCAGAGTACATCATGAGAAATGCTGGACTGGAAGAAACACAAGCTGGAATAAGATTGCTGGGAGAAATATCAATAACCTCAGATATGCAGATGACACCACCCTTATGGCAGAAAGTGAAGATGAACTAAAAAGCCTCTTGATGAAAGTGAAAGAGGAGAGTGAAAAAGTTGGCTTAAAGCTCAACATTCAGAAAGCTAAGATCATGGCCTCTGGTTCCATCACTTCATGGGAAATAGATGGGGAAACAGTGTCAGACTTTATCTTTTGGGGCTTCAGAATCAGTGCAGATGGTGATTGCAGCCATGAAATTAAAAGACGCTTACTCTTTGGAAGGAAAGTTATGACCAACCTAGATAGCATATTCAAAAGCAGAGACATTACTTTGCCAATAAAAGTCCATCTAGTCAAGGCTGTGGTTTTTCCAGTGGTCATGTATGGATGTGAGAGTTGGACTGTGAAGAAAGCTGAGCGCCTAAGAATTGATGCTTTTGAACTGTGATGTTGGAGAAGACTCTTTAGAGTCCCTTGAACTGCAAGGAGATCCAACCAGTCCATTCTGAAGGAGATCAGTCTTGGATGTTCACTGGAAGGACTGATGCTAAAGCTGAAACTCCAATACTTTGGCCACCTCATGAGAAGAGTGAACTCATTGGAAAAGACTCTGGTGCTGGGAGGGATTGAGGGCAGGAGGAGAAGGGGATGACAGAGGATGAGATGGCTGGATGGCATCACTGACTTGATGGACATGAGTCTGAGTGAACTCCGGGAGTTGGTGATGGACAGGGAGGCCTGGCGTGCTGTGATCACAGGGTCACAAAGAGTTGGACACTACTGAGCAACTCAACTGAACTGAACTGAACTGGACTGTATCTTTTATTTAGTAAACTGGGCAGTGGATATGGCTATTCATTTTATGCTTTATAAATTTTATACATATTAAATGCTGCATTACTTCTTAAAAGAGTGAGTCTAATATACATTTCTAGTACTATATCAACAAATCCCCACATTTTATATGACAGGAAAGGCCCAAATAAAAGCAAATATTTATGAAAGTAAAAAATTAAAATATGCAATTATGAGTAAAATTTCCCTTACAGTGGCTTGGGTGTATCAAGATACACTCAATCGTCCATTCTAAAAGTTAGTGGCAGAAAAGTTATGCCAGTTCTAAAAATAATTATAAAGAGTCACCTTCAAATTACTCTCAGACATCTGGCAGAAAATAAACATTTGGAGATAGTATGCTAATCAAAAACCCATTTTATTTTTTATATTTAGTATAAAAATTATAAATTTAGGAGATTAATAGTGTTTCAAGTTTGAAAAGTTCTTTAAAAGTTACCTGTTCAAGTGGTTCTCAGCTTGTTGTTTAGCTGGTATCAAATATTTTGTCAAAGTGAGTTCTAGCATCACTGCAAAACAAGCCATTTTTTCCTGATCATTACATTGATAAGTTATTAGTAATTCTGTCATATTTATCACTTATAATAAGTTTTAAAACAACCAAAAATATTAAGTGATAGTTTTGGAGCAAGTTTTATTTATATCACCTCCTATGTTGAATTGCATGGCTCTACAACTTATAAAAAAGAAAAAATGGAAGCAGTGACAGACTTTATTTTCTTGGGCTTCAAAATCACTGTGGATGATGACTGCAGCCACAAAATTAAAAGATGCTTGTCCCTTGGAAGAAAACTTATGACATACCTGGACAGCATATTAAAAAGCAGAGACATCACTTGCTGACAAAGGTCTATATAGTCGAGCTATTGATTTTCCAGTAGGCACATATGGATGTGAGAGTTAGACCATAAAGAAGGCTGAAAGCCCAAGAATTGATGCTTCTGAACTGTGGTGTTGGAGAAGTCCCTTGAGAGTCCCTTGAACAGCAAGGGGATCAAACCAGTCAATCCTAAAGGAAATCAATGTTGAATATTGATTGTAAGGACTGATGCTGAAGCTGAAGCTCCAATACTTGGCCACCTGATATGAAGAGCTGACTCATGGGAAAAGACCTGATGCTGGGAAAGTTTGAAGGCAGGAGGAAAAGGGGGTGACAGAGGATAAGATGGTTGGATGGCATCTCAAATGACAGGAGTTTGAGCAAACTCCGGGAGATGGTGAAGGACAGGGAAGCCTGGTGTGCTACAGTTTATGGTCACAAAGAGTCAGACATGACTTAGTGATTGAACAACAACTTATAACAAAATAGATTCAAACCAGAACAAATAGCATGGGGATTCAAGAGAACAATGGAAAGCACAGTGTACAGGGTCTTGGAATAGTCTAGACATTAGTGGTTTGTGTCATCTATTTTGTTTTAATAAAACCTATATTCACTTAAAGAAGACAAGCTGGCCAAGAAACAGCAGAAGAGGTAGACCAATAGCAAAGTTTTATTTCAAGCACCACAAAAATAAATAGTAGCATTGTTATTCAAGGAGAGTGGGCAATTCAAAAAGAATGCCAAAATAGAATAAGGTGGAAACCAAACACATGAAATATTTCAAAAGAAATTGTATGTAGAAAGTATGATGTGTGTGTGTGTGTTTTAGCTGCTCAGTCATGTCAGACTCTTCAAGACCCCATGAACTGTAACCCACAAGGCTCATCAATTCATGCAATTCTCCAGGCCAGAATACTGGAATAGGTAGACATTCCCTTCTCCAGGGGATCTTCCAGACCCAGAGATTGAATCTGTGTCTCCAGCATTACAGGCAGATTCTTTATGTCTGAGCCACCTAGGAAGCCCAGAGAATATTACAGACCAACAGCAAACTAAGAAAGTGAATTTTAACTTTGGTTGTTCAGTTAAAACTTTAGTTTAACTTAGGTTGCTATAAGAAACTACAAAAATGAACCTAATAGTGCATTTTTCCCCAGGAATTGAAGCCACTGTTCACTGTGTTGCTTTCAATGAAGCACCATGTTTGTAACTGAGGCTAGATTTGAGTTCAACAGACTTACTCTTTTAAAAATTGCAGTTAGGAAGCAAGAGTCAAGTATAACTTTCATCAGTGGCAACTAGATAATGGCTTGAAATTCTCAGTGAGTAGAAAGTGGATCACTTCTCTATCTTCTTTTACATTATTTCAGATCTTTGAAGGGCCACAAAGCATTTAGTACTGAAACCAAAGATAATAACTGATCATATTACATAAGTGTTCAGAAAATTGCAATTTTATATATGGTAATGTGCCAGAAAATTAACTCACATTTCAGTATTTCGTTCATCAATTGAATGATCTCCATGAAACTAACATGTGATAACGGCTGCTCCATCCTATTTGTAGCTATGATGAGAAATCATTTTTTTTTTAATACTTGGATCTAAAGGCAAGATTAGGCAATATATCACCATTGATAATACATTAATTTCCTTCTTCTAAGCCAGGATATTAATTGATTAAGTCATTCAACAACTATTTATTAATATGTACATCAGTTATAACTAAGTTAGCTGTGAACAGTAAAACTAAATTAAACAAAAAATTAGTTTCTGCCCTCAAGGTGCATATAGTCTAGTAGGTAAGATAACATACTCTTCTATACGCTACAAACACATGGAAGTGAAAGTGTTTGTCACTTAGTCGTGTCCAACTCTTTTCAACCCCATGGATTGTAGCTCACCAGGCTCCTCTGTCCATGGAATTCTCCAAGCAAGGATATTCTGTTCTCCAGGGGATCTTCCCAACCCAGGGATCAAACCTGGGTCTCCTGCATTGCAGGCAGATTCTTTACTGTCTGAGCCACCAGGGAAACCTCGACAAACACATATTGGAACTCTAATATAACATGCTACAAATTTCAGAGAAAAAGTCTAAAATAATGGTGTTTTCATTCAACCAAACTGAAATGTTTTCAATAGGCCATGAGATACACTCCAATTTCCATATTTGTATTCATTTTGAAAATGTCTATAAAAAATTCTTTTTAATTTTTTAAAAAATGAGATAAAATTTACCATTTTAACAATTAGGTCAGGTTCAGTAAAATCACAATGTTGTTCAGTGATCACCACTCTCTAATTCTAGAACATTTTCATCACCCGTCAAAGAAAAGCAATAATCTTTAAGCAGTCACCATCAATTCTCCCCAGTCCCCAGGCCCTGGTAACTCTTAATATAATTTGTCTTTATGACATAAATGTCTGTTTATTCTGGAAATTTCATATTAATGGAATCTTATATAGCTTTTTGTGTCTGATTTCTCTCACTTAGCATAATGTTTCAGGTTTCATGAGCATATGAGTGCTTTTTTTTAAAATAGCTAAATAATATTCCATTGCATAGATACATCACATATTATTTATCCTCTTCTCTAGTCAGTGGAATTTTGTGTTGTTACATCTTTTATCTGTTGTGAATAACATTGCTATGAACATTAATTTATACATTTTTGTGCAAATATGTATTTTCAATTCTCTTAGTTATACCTACGAGTGGAATAGCTGGGTCATATGATAACTCTGTTTTGGTTGAACTGTCAAACTTCTCCACAGTGGCTGCATCACTTTACACTACTAACAACAATGTACAAGGATCCTTGTTTCTTCACTTTTTAGTGACATTTGTTATTTCTCATTTTGTTTCTTATAGTCATTCTAGTGGATGTGAAGTATCTCACTGCAGGTTTGATTTGCATTTCCCTTTTCACTTTCATGCATTGGAGAAGGAAATGGCAACCCACTCCAGTGTTCTTGCCTGGAGAATTCCAGGGACGGGAAAGTCTCATGGGCTGCCATCTATGGGGTCACACAGAGTTGGACACGACTGAAGTGACTTAGCAGCAGCAGCAGCAGCAGCAGCAATGACTGTGGTGCTGAGCATCTTTTTATGTGTTTATTGGTCATTTGTATGTCTTCTTTGGAGAAATATCTATTCAGATCAATTGCCAATTTTTCAATTTTATCTTTTGGTGCTGAGTTGTGAGAGTTCTTTATATATTCTGGATACCAGACCCTTATCAGATATACTATTTGCAAATATTATCTCTCATCTTATGAGTTTTTTTTTACTTTCTTGATAATGTCCTTTGAAATATATATATTTTAAATTTGTTTAGTTTATTTTTTCATTTGTTGCTTATGCTCTGGTATCATAATTAAGAAACCACTGCAAAGTACACTAAAATTTACAGCTGTTTCCTTCTCAAAATCTTATAGATTTAGGTCTTACATTTATGACTTTGATCTATTTTGAGTTAATTTTTACTTGTGATAGGAGATAAGGATCTAAACCCATTCTTTATCTTGTGGGTATCGAGTTGTCTCAGCACTTTATTAAAAAAATTACTCTTTTCCCACTCAGTGGTCTTGGCATCCTGTTGAAAATCAATTAGCCATAGATATATGGATTTAATTCTGAACTTTCATTTCAGTCTCATTGATGTATATATCTGTTTTTATGCCATGCTGCCCTGGTGGCTCAGAGAGTAAAGTCTGCCTGCAATGCATGAGACCGGGGTTCGATTTCTGGGTTGGGAAGATCCCCTGGAGAAGGAAATGGCAACCCACTCCAGTATTCTTGCCTGGAGAATTCCATGGACAGAAGAGCTTGGCTGGCCACAGAGGTTTGCAAAGAGTCGGACATGACTGAGCGACTAATACTTTCACTTTCACGATATATGTTTTCACTTCCTTGGTTAAATTTATTCTTGAGTGTTTTATTCTTTGTGATGGTATTATGTATGAAACTGTTTTCTTAGGTTCATTGTAAATTGTTTATTCAAAATGTATAGAAATACAACTGAGGTTTTGTATATTAATATTATGTCCTGCATCTTTGCTGAACTCATTTATTAGCTCCAATAGGTATTTTTGGGTTATTTGAGATTTTTTTTTTCTATATGTAAGATCATGTCATCTGTGAATAGAGATAGTTTTGCTTCTTATTTTTCAAGATCGATGCTTTTTATTTGTTTCTCTTACCTGATTTCTGTGGGTAGAGTTTCCAGAAAATTTTGAAAAAAATGATAAGAAGAGCAGACACCTTTGGCTTATTCCTGATGTCAGTGTAAGAGCTTTCAATCTTTTACCATTAGTGTGAAGTTAGCTGTGGGTTTTCAACAAATGTCCTTTATCAAAATGAGCAAGTTCTATTTATTCTTATTTTGTGGACTAATTTTTCGTAAAGACAATGTTGCTATTTTCCAAATTTTATCTGGTGAGCAAGAAGTCAGATTTGGGTGATCAGGTGGGAAGTAGCTGGAGAACCCAGGAATTTATTGGGGCCTGGTAGGTGATCTTTGTAGTAAGCAAAGCTCAGTAGGAAATATTTTAGCTTCTCTTTAGTTTCTAGTATCTATAATATGTATTGCTTTGAGATTTTCTAATTTTAGAAACTGTCCTTAATAAGTGTTCATTTCTTATTCTATCTTATTTGAAAGATACAAATGAGTGCTTCTTTTAATGTCTAGCATTCTTTCATTATTTATTGCTCAGATGTCAAGGTTGCTGCCCATTTTTAACATTTTAACATGTGTGTACGCATCACATGATAATTGTTACCCTACAACATTTAAAAAACAAGAAAGGAGGAAAAATATGAAAGTTTTACTGACTTAAAAGAATGAAAGAGAAGTATTTAAAATTTGGTTGGAAATAATTCTTACTAATGAAAATACGATTATAGACAAATATTTTCTGAAGTTGAGAAACTAAGATTAGACTGAATACACAGTATTTTTTCAATCACAATATCATCATGATCGATACAGTGAAATTTTAATTAACACTCAATGTTGCTGGCAAAGAGCAGCAATGACATTATGAATGGATTTAAAAGGGTATAGTGTAAATATATTAGTAGAAATCAGATAACTGCTTAGAAGAATCACAATGGTAAAATATTTGACTTTTACAACATTGACATGAAAGTCACCTATCTATTCAGCATATTCATAATTTAATAAAGCTTTCAACATGCTCTCTGAATCAAAGATTAATTTTTCAATGAAATGATATACACGCATGTTACTAATATTAAAATTATAAATTCTCCAATGCTAGTAAATAACAAATGATTAAAAGATAATGTAGAGGGATATCTCTTCAGCTTTGTTTTCTAAACATAAACATTAAATGAGGATATGGTTCATGTTTAAAACATACCAGATGGCGTTTTGCTGATGGAGCTTATAAAACAAAAACAAAATTAAAATACAAATAGAGCCATGCATTTGAATCTGTAATAATATTTTAAAATGGCAATTCTGATTTTTTTTAAAAAAAGAATACATGAGATAGGAACAAAGTATAAAGTAAAGTAATAAAAATTTATATACAGTAAATTTATGCAAAAATTAAAAGAAGGGTAAAAATAATAGTCCTTGTTTCTATTAATATAGTGTCATTGTTTGTTTAAATTAATTATAGCTGTATATACCCTTTTCTATTTTTGACAACTGAATATTTTGGTCTTCAGTTTACAAAGTATTTGATGGATATCTCCTATACACTATATGCTTCCAAACTAAACTAAGTTTCAAACTAAGATGAATCCTGCAGTTGAAAATTACAAACTGTATCACCCACTATGATTTAGGATGATTTCACAGAAACAACCTAATTATATGTAATATACATAAGCATCCTCTGGAGAGAGATTCCTAATTTATTTCCCCACCCTAGCCTAGAACAACATTATGTGACTTATTAAAAATGCCCATGGGGTGTGAAGAGTAGAAATCTAGTTAAGCTTTAAAGTTTCTGAGAATTCAAGTGGCATGATTTGGAGTAGTTACCTTTATTTCACTAGATGAGAATTTATATACTTTGTAACCAAAGATGTGTGGTTTAAAAACATTAACACTTGTGAAAATGATGGTTTCATGGATGGAGACAATTTTAAATTTCCTACACTGTGATTGAGTTCTAGAAACTTAAGTTGTTTTTTTTTTTTAAATCTTACCAAAAATGCCTATTGCTTCTACATGAAAATAACCGGCCAATTCAAACCAATAGTTTAAATTTATTTAACATTAAGAAACACACACACACACTTGCAGTCTTTCAATGCTAAATGTCTCTTCTGAGTATACACAAACTTGAGAAAATCATTCATCCAATTAGTAAAACAGACAAAATGAAACAAAACAAATTCCTCATGAACCGACGGAATTGATAAACCAAAATTATCATCTGTACCCATTTTTCACCTGGCCAAAATATATCTTTGAACACCACAGAACTAGTGAAAAGGAAATGTTTTGATATATTAAGCATATAGATATTCTAAAAACTTTAAATGAAATCTGATGCTTTAGATGTTTCCTCTATAATTTTAAATTAAAAGGATAATTCGATAATAAAAGGATACTATTTAAATTTGTGTTTTCTTTAATTTTTTTCCCTTCATTCTAATTGAGTTGCTAGTGAATACTGATGTGACCATGGAGCATGCAGCAAGGAGAGAGAAGAGAAAATCAAGAACCTGATTAACATACCAAGTCAGTCCCAGAATAATCAAGAATTCACTGTGTTATCTTTTGTAGTCACATATAATAAGTATTAGAAATTTAAAGCTATGAACTTTGGTGTGCTTTCCATGGAAGAAGACATTTTCAATGAATAGCTACATAATTTGTTAATATCTATTTGTCTTCATACTGTGTTAAGCATTCTAACAAATAACAGTTTATCAAAACTGTGATGATAAAAATCCTTCAAGTTAGGCTTCAACAGTACATGAACTGAGAACTTCCAGATGTACAAGCTGGATTTATAAAAGGCAGAGGAACCAGGGATCAAATTACCAATATCCGTTGGATCATAGAAGAAGCAAGGGAATTCCAGGAAAATATTTACTTTTGATTCATTAACTATGCTAAAGCCTTTGATTGTGTGGATCACAACAAACCATGGAAAATTCTTAAACTTATGGGAATATCAGAACATTTCACCTGCCTCCTGAGAAACCTGTAAGCCGCAGTTAGAACCAGATATGAAATAATTGACTAGCTCAAAACTGGGAAAAGAGTATGACAAGGCTGTATATAGTAACCCTGCTTTCTTAACTTCTATACAAAGTACATCATGTGAAATGCTGGGCTGAATGAATCACAAACTGGATTCAGGTTTTTCAAGAGAAATATCAACAACCTCAGATATGTAGATGATACCACTCTAATGGTGAAAATTGAATAAGAACTAAAGAACATCTTGATGAGGGTGAAAGAAGAGAGTGAAAAAGCTGGCCTTCAAAAAATTAAGATCATGACACATGGTCCCATCACTTTATGGCAAATAGGTGGGTAAAAAGTGGAAACAGTAGCAAATTTTATATTCTTGGGCTCCAAAATCACTGCAGATGGTGACTGCAGCCACAAAATAAAAAGATGCTTGCTCCTTGGAAGAAAAGTTATGCTTTGTCAACAAAGGTCAAAGAAGTCAACAAAAGAAGCAGGTGACAGAAAATGAGATGTTTGGATGGCATCACTGACTCAATGGACATGAGTTTGTGCAAACTCTGAGAGATAGTGAAGGACAAAGAAGCCTGGTGTGCTGCAGTCCATGGGGTCACAAAGAGTCACATGACTTAGCAACTGAACAACAACAAAACTGTGAAGTCTCTCAAATTTTGTGATCTTGGAAAGTCAGTTCAATTCAGTTGCTCAGTCGTGTCCGACTCTTTGCGATCCCATGAACCACAGTACGCCAGGCCTCCCTGTCCATCACCACTGCCAGAGTCTACCCAGAACTGTGTGCATTGATTCAGTGATGCCATCCAACCATCTCATCCTCTGTCATCCCCTTCTCCTCCTTCCCTCAATCTTTCCCAACATCAGGGTCTTTTCAAATGAGTCAGCCCTCTGCATCAGGTGGCCAAAGTATTGGAGTTTCAGCTTCAACATCAGGCCTTCCAATAAACACTCAGCACTGATCTCCTTTAGAATGGACTGATTGGATCTCTTTGCAGTCCAAGCAACTCTCATGAGTCTTCACCAACACCACAGTTCAAAAGCATCAATTCTTTGATGCTCAGCTTTCTTCACAGTCCAACTCTCACATCCATGCATGACCACTGGAAAAACCATAGCCTTCACTAGATGGACCTTTGTTGACAAGGTAATGTCTCTGCTTTTTAATATGCTGTCTAGGGTGATCATAACTTTCCTTCCAAAGAGTAAGCATTTTTTAATTTCATGGCTGTAGTCACCATCTGCCATGGACTTTGGAGCCCCCTAAAATAAAGTCAACCTCTGTTTCCATCGTTTTCCCATTTATTTTCCATGAAGTGATGGGACTGGATGCCATGATCTTTGCTTCCTGAATGTTGAGCTTTAAGCCAACTTTTTCACTCTCCTCTTTCACTTTCACCAAGAGGCTTTTTAGTTCATCTTCACTTTCTGCCATAAGGGTGGTGTCATCTGCATATCTGAGGTTATTGATATTTCTCCCAAAAATCTTGATTCCAGCTTGTGCTTCTTCCATCACAGCATTTCTCATGATGTACTTTGCATATAAGTTAAATAAGCAGGGTGACAATATACAGCCTTGACGCACTCCTTTTCCTATTTGGAACAAGTCTGTTGTTCCATGTCCAGTTCTAACTGTTGCTTCCTGACCTGCATACAGGTTTTTTGGAAAGTAAGTTTATTTAAATCCAATCAACTGATTTTTCAAGTAAATGTGATCTCTACAAGATTCAAATGATTATACCTCTTTTTCTAATGTTTATATTGGCTTACCAATCATGCAACATAACCTTATGTTTTAAAGAGGAAAGAAAAAAATCAACACGATATTTTGTTTCTCTATTAGGCCATGAAGTACTCATCAGAGACTCAAAAAGTAGTTGATACTCAGAATGCCTTAAACAAAATATTTTAATTATTTTGGCTAGCAAGGCTTAAATATATTCCAGTGCATTGAGCCAGGGAAATTTGCTTTGTCTTCTCCCTCAGTGAAATAATTTTGTGTATGTCATTACTGAAATAAACTACTGGAATTATAAAATTGTTTAGCATGAAAAATATCACAAATTCCAAAGGTTTCACATGAAACATTAGATTCTAGTGAACTAGACAGAGTCCTTGATTATTAGCTTAAAATTAAAAGCGATCTACAAATACATACTATGATGTGAGAAGTGGAACAATATTGGTAGGAAAGTATTAATGGGAAAAATGTAGTAAAATAGACTCTGGCATGATTTGGAATTGAAGTATCAATTCTAAGTATTCTATTTTTACCCCCTGCTCTTTGAGCAACATCTTTCTATGCCTTACTTTTCTTATCTGTCACAAGAGTTTCAAAATAAAGAAATGTTTCAATTCCACATTCCAGGTATCAATAGTCAAGAGTAAATAGTGTTCAGAATATTACAGTAGCAACAACCCCAGGTGTGTATGAGAATTTATTCTAGGAGAGCTAAAATATTAGAATTTTACTTGTATTACATAACTTGAAACTTACAGCAATCATCTGAAGCTAGCTTTATTTTATCCATTTCACAGATCGGGAATGTTGAATCGCTTTGTGGGTAGATGACCAATCCGGAATTCAAATCTGCCCTTTCTTGATTTTAAATGTTCTTTCAGCCGGTTTGTGTCTTTCAGCTGGAACATTTAATCCATTTACATTAAAGATAGTATTGATATGTATGCTCCTATTACCATTTGCTTAATTTTGGGGTCTTGTGTTTTGGGTCTCTTTCTTAGGACTGACACATGCACTACCATGTGTAATATAGATAACTAGTCGGAACCTGCTATAAAGTACAGGAAGCTTAGCTTGGTGCTCTGCCATGACCTATTAGGGTGAGATGGGGATGGGGTGGGAGGCAGGGGATATATATATACACACACACATATAACTGATTCACTTCATTGTACAACAGAAATTAACATAACATTGTAAAGGAATTATACTGTGATAAAATAAAAATTTATGGAAAAGATTAAAAAAAAATAAAGCTAATGCCACACTAAAATAAATAAATGCTCTTTTAGCTAAATCATATGTTCTTGATTGAAAGAGAAGTAATGTGACAGCAAGAAAAACACAGCTTAATTATGAAAGCAGGAGGTGGGAGATTCATAACAGAAACTTCACTGATGGAAAACCAGCAAGCAAGGGAATGGCCTGTTGACAGAAGGCCAGCAGGCTCAGGGCATCCTCATTGTGTAACATAGGGCACAACCTATTTATATAATATGTATTTTCTTAAAACACACCATTGCTCAAAGTCATAACAGATCCTCATGCAAAAATGATGAAAGATAAGGTCAGCAAGAGATTTCCAGGTATGTGGACACCATAGATTTATAACTCTCGTTAAAATTCTTGAGGCAGCAAGGGTGTGACCTAGAAAGATATACTGTTTGGAAGAAATAGAGTGATGGAGTTCCACTGTGTTGGAAAAAGAGGGGAAGTAAGGAAACTGCAAGGAAAACAAAAAACAGCACTGTTCCTATGAAAAATGTATAAAGAGTATGGCTTAATAATGCATAAAGCAGGGATCCCTAAGTTCATATCCTGTCTTGGGTCATAAATATCAATGAACTAGAGATGGTCTCTGTTTTATCCCATCACATAAGCGACATCTCATGGTGAGGAAGAATGATGAAAAACCTTTCACTCTTGGGTGAATGCCAGGCCAAACTCAAAGTAAAAAACCAATGATTATTTGTTATAGATGGTACAAGTGCCAGATACTGGAAATCATATCAGTGGGAGCAGAAGCGGTATTCCTTGAAATTTACCTAATGGAAAGGATTGCATCAGTTAGTAATTTTATTCCATTTGCCAGGTGATCACAGAATACTAAAAATAAAGAATGACAATCTGCTATAGCTATGACCAGGGCCATTGGTAAAGTTGTCTCCTTTCACCTTGGCTTATACTGGAAATTGTGACCAAATTTATGCAATTTAAAACAAAAAATTAGTCAGTTATAAGTTAGTCCATTTTTAAATCAGGTTGAAACAGGTTGAAACACTTTAAAAGTGTGTATTTTTCTGAAAGAAGGTCTATGTGTGTGTGGTTTGAATGAACCTAATGAATAAATAGGATTCTAGCATAATCTCTATTGATATGTGTATGATCTTTGAATAGCTAGTTAGATGGCTTTGTCAGATAGTTTTACAACTAGAAATTAGTATTGTTAGTAAGGCATTGATTGAAAATTGCCCTGTAGACATTTGCTGATGGATATATACATTTGTACCTCAGTAGAGTCCTGCACCATTAATTATTGTGTCCAAAAATATGTAGCTTCTAAGATCCCAAAGTACCAAACAACCTAGGCATTATCCCCCAAAATGATGGCTTATAAAGTAATCATGCTCATGAAAGTAAACGCAAAATAGTTTTTAAAGATCCTGACCTACAAGAATAACAACTCAATTCACTAACTCATGGGGGGAAAAAGTGTGCACACATAATTTACCAGGTCAAAACTCTGCTGGGAAGGTCTTGCCCTCTGGTATATGAAATCATGTTATGTTCACCTTTTTCCTGAGGCCAGAATGCTTACAGCCTTCTCAGCAACACTGCTGTTCCTTTTATGTATTTCCCAGAAGACTAAAAAGTGCAATAACAAAACACTTAGATTCATTATTATCTAAAAGATTACAGCATTCATTACCACTCTTTAAAAATTAATTTCTCTGAAGTGAAATCTAATGATTTATCTGTTTTAAAACTATTCAATAGATTTGTATCTTCTTTAGGATAAATCTGAAATTCTTGGCATGACGTATATTTATCTTCAGTATATATCTCTTTCCTATTATGTCCATCATTTCTCATTTCTCTTCTACCTCAAAACTTACATTTCAGCAAACCTGAGGAATTTTTAGTTGCCTAAACATGGTGTGCTGTCTAATGTTTTGTGCTGTTGTATGTACTGTTCCATGAGATTTGCCTGGTGACTCAGTGGTAAAGAGTCTGTCTGCAATGCAAGAGACAAGGGTTTAATCCCTGAGTCGAAAAGATCTCTGGAGAAGGAAATGGCAATCCACTCCAGTGTTCTTGCCTGGAGAATCCCATGGACAGAGGAGCTTGGCAAGCTACAGTACATGGGGTGGAAAGAGTTGGACATGACTTAGCAACTAAACCACCACCACAAGTGTTCTTGCCTGGGAAATCACATGGACAGAGCAGCCTGACAGGCTACTGTCCATAGGGTCACTAAAGAGTCAGACATGATGGAGGAACTAAACAACATACTGTCCCATATGTCCAGAATATGTGGGCAGGCATCCCGTAGAAGAAATGGAGTAGCCATCATAGTCAGCAAAAGAGTCCAAGATGCAGTATTTGAATCCAGTCTCAAAAATGACAGAATGATCTCCATTTGTTTGCAAGGCAAACCATTCAATATCACAGGAATCTAAGTCTATGCCCCAGCCAGTAATGCTGAAGAAGCTGAAGTTGAACAGTTATATGAAGACTTACAAGGCCTTCTAGAACTAACACCCCCAAAATATGTCCTTTTCATTATAGAGATGGGAATGCAAAAGTAGGAAGCCAAGAAATATCTGCAGTAACAGGCAAATTTCGCCTTAGAGTACAGAATGAAGCAGGACAAAAGCGAATAGAGTTTTGCCAAGAGAACACACTGGTCATACAAACACCCTCTTCCAACAACACAAGAGAAGACTCTACACATGGACATCACCAGATGGTCAATACTGAAATCAGATTGATTGTATTCTTTGCAGATAAAGATGGAGAAGTTCTATACAGTCAGCAAAAATAAGACTGGGAGCTGACTGTGGCTCAGATCATGGACTCCTTATTGCCAAATTTAGACTTATATGGAAGAAAGTAGGGAAAACCACTAGAGCATTCAGGTATGACCTAAATCAAATCCCTTATGATTATACAGTGGAAGTGACAAATAGATTCAAGGGATTAGATCCGTTAGAGTGCCTTAACAACTATGGACGGAGGTTCGTGACATTGTACAGGAAGCAGGGATCAAGACCGTCCCCAAAGAAAAGAAATGCAAAAGGGCAAAATGGTTGTCAAGAGTGAAAGGCAAAAGAGAAAAGGAAAGATATACCCATTTGAATGCAGAGTTCCAAAGAATAGTAAGGAGAGATAAGAAAGACTTCCTTAGCGATCAGTGCAAAGAAATAGAGGAAAACAATAGAATGGGAAAGACTGGAGATCTCCTCAAGAAAATTAGAGATACCTAGGGAACACTTCAGGCAAAGAAGGGTACCATAAAGAACAGAAATGGCATGGACCTAACAGAAGCAGAAGATATTAAGAAGAAGATATTAAGCAGAATATATTAAGAAGAGGTGGCAAGAATACACTGAAGACTATACAAAAAAGATCTTCATGACCCAGATAATCACAATGGTATGATCACTCACCTAGAGCTAGTCATCCTGGAATGTGAAGTCAAGTGGGAAGAAGCATCACTATGCACAAAGCTAGGGGAGATGATGGAATTCCAGTTGAGCTGTAAAAGTGCTGCACTCAATATGTCAGCAAATTTGGAAAACTCAGCCGTGGCCACAGGACTGGAAAAGTCAGTTTTCATTCCAATCTCAAAGAAAGGCAATGCTAAAGAATGCTCAAACTACCGCACAATTGCACTCATCTCACACGCTAACAAAGTAATGCTCAAAATTCTCCAAGCCAGGCTTCAACAGTATGTGAACCATGAACTTCCAGATGTTCAAGCTGGATTTAGAAAAAGCAGAGGAACCGGAGATCAAATTGCCATCATCCGCTGGATAATTGAGGAACCAAGAGAGTTCCAGGAAAACATCTACTTCTGCTTTATTGACTGTGCCACAGCCTTTGACTGTGTGGATCACAACAAACTTTGGAAAATTCTTAAAGAGATGGGAATACCTCTTGAGAAATCTGTATGCAGGTCAGGCGGTAACAATTAAAATTGGACACGGAAAAACAGACTGGTTCCAAATAGGGAAAGGACTACGTCAAGACTGTATATCGTCACCCTGCTTATTTAACTTATATGCAGAGTACATCATGAGAAACGCTGTGCTGGATGAAGCACAAGCTGGAATCAAGATTGCCTGGAGAAATATCAATAACCTCAGATATGCAGATGACACCACTCTTATGGCAGAAAGCGAAGAAGAGCTAAACAGCCTCTTGAAAGTGAAAGAGGAGAATGAAAATGTTGGTTTAAAACTCAACATTCAGAAAACAAAAATCATGGCATCTGATCCCATCACTTCATGGAAAAAATAGATGGAGAAACAGTGGAAACAGTGACAGACTATTTTCTGGGGCTCCAAAATCACTGCAGATGGTGACTGCAGCCATGAAATTAAACAACGCTTGCTCCTTGGAAGAAAAGTTATGATAAACCTGGACAGCATATTAAAAAGCAGAGACATTACTTTGCCAACAAAGGTCTGTTTAGTCAAATCTATGGTTTTTCCAGTAGTTATGTATGGATGTGAGAGTTGGTCTCTAAAGAAAGCTGAGCCCGGAAGAATTGATGCTTTTGAGCTTTGGTGTTGGAGAAGACTCTTGAGAGTCCCTTGGAGTCCAAGGAGATCCAACCAGTCCATTCTGAAGGAGATCAGTCCTGGGTGTTCACTGGAAGGACTGACGCTAAAGCTGAAACTCCAATACTTTGGCCACCTGATGTGAAAAACTGACAGATTGGAAAAGACCCAGATACTAGTAAAGAGTGAAGGCGGGAAGAAAAGGGGATTACAGAGAATGAGACGGTTGGATGGCATCACTGAGTCAATGGATATGAGTTTGAGTAAACTCTGGGAGTTGTTGATGGACAGGGAGGCCTGGTGTGCTGCAGTCCATGGGGTCGCAAAGAGTTGGACATGACTAAGCAACTGAACTGAATTGAACTGATGTCCAGAAGTCTGTTCCTCTATCTTTATGTTTATACAAGGGAACCATCTCCTGGCCTTCTCTGACTCCTACAGGTAGACTCCATAAATTGTTTATTGTTTATTTTGTATTTTGAAGCTCTTTCAATTCCATATTCAGAAACTGTCAAGTTTCAAGGTCTGAATGCTCTTTTTGAGTACCACTATTAATATTGCTTATTTTAGTACATCTTTTTCTCTCCCCCTACCCCAATGAATTCTTACTTCCTTTGTGCTTCCACTGAAACTCCGGTATGCCTCAAATGTAGCACACTTGTGGTTTTTTTTTTTTTTTCACTCTTTGTCTAACTAATCACTTTCATGAACTAATTCCTAGCATCTTACTCAGTAATACAGCATAGCAGTCAAAAAGGGAGGGCCCTAAGGAAAGAGATGGAATCAAGTTTCCAGTAAAATTTATTATAGCTGGGTGACTTCAAGCAAGTTATTCTACTTTCTGTTTCTTGATTTGTAAGACATGAGAGATCACATTTCCTCCATTATAGGATTTTGACAATTAAATTTGATAACACATGTGACAGTTAAAAAGAATCAATGATACATAGTGAAATTCTATAAATATTTGTTCTTAAAATTTAGATGCTATTTAATCCCTGGCTCATAGGAAAAGTTTAATAAACATTTGCTGACTAATATAAATGAATGGATGATTGAAGACAGGTTGTACTACATTTGACATCTGTGGTTTCTCTTATTTTTGTAATGCAGACCTTCAATCTAGCCAATATATTCATTGTCCATATGCCCCTGCATCAGGCTGATAACAAGTATTCAGAGAGTAACTGATCAGCCCAAGTGGTACATCACTATTTATATCAGTGTCAATTGGAACTTAACAAACAAAGAAACCTAATCAAAGTGTAGTAAATAGATTCACCTAAGAAATGTTAAAAATAGAATAATGGGTAATAGTAAAATTCAAGTTCCAGAGGACATTTTTATTGGTCTCTCCTACATCACTCTTTGGTCACATAACATACCTACATAAAAAGACTGGCTTCAGAAATCATGTAGATCACATCAATCCTTCTCAGACTTTAAAGCAGACAAAGACTTTGATGGCAAGATGCAGACTCAGGAGATATGGGAATGGGAAATACTAAAACTGGGAAATGCTGAAAGGCAATAGTTCAGTGTGTAAATTTTAAAGAACAACATAGATGTAAAGAACAAATGTATGGATACAAACCAGGAATCGGGTGTGGAATGAATTGGGAGATTGGGATTGAGATATATATATATATATATATATGTTATATATATATTTACATATAATCTATATGCATACAATTAAATATATACATATTTTATACTATGTGTAAAATAGATGACTAATGAGAACATACTATGTAGCACAGGGAACTCTACTTGGTACTCTGTGGTGACCTAAATGTGAAGGAAATAAAAAAAGAGGTGATATATATACACATAAGGCTGATTCACTTTGTTATAGAGCAGAAACTAATACAGTAGTGTAAAGTAACTGTACTAAAATAAAAGAAAAATTTAAAAAAAAAGAACAAAATAATCAATGAGGATGTAGTTTAAAATATAGATTTTGGAAACCCATACACAGAAATATTTGGGGTGGTGTAAGATATTGAGAAATCTGTATGCAGGTCCAGAACCAACAGTTAGAACTGGACATGGAACAACAGACTGGTTCCGAACAGGAAAAGGAGTATGTCAAGGCAGTATATTGCCACCCTGCTTATTTAACTTATATGCAGAGTACATCATGAGAAATGCTAGACTGGAAGAAACACAAGCTGGAATCAAGATTGCAGGGAAGAATATCAATAACCTCAGATATGCAGATGACACCACCCTTATGGCAGAAAGTGAAGAGGAACTAAAAAGCCTCTTGATGAAAGTGAAAGAGGAGAGTGAAAAAGTTGGCTTAAAGCTCAACATTCAGAAAACGAAAATCATGGCATCCGGTCCCATCACTTCATGGGAAATAGATGGGGAAACAGTGGAAACAGTGTCAGGCTTTATTTTTTTGGGCTCCAAAATCACTGCAGATGGTGATTGCAGCCATGAAATTAAAAGATGTTTACTCCTTGGAAGAAAAGTTATGACCAACCTAGATAGCATATTCAAAAGCAGAGACATTACTTTGCCGACTAAGGTCCATCTAGTCAAGGCTATGGTTTTTCCAGTGATCATGTATGGATGTGAGAGTTGGACCCATTGCAAAAGACTCTGATGCTGGGAGGGATTGGGGGTAGGAGGAGAAGGGGACGACAGAGGAAGAGATGCCTGGATGGCATCACTGACTCGATGGACGTGTGTCTGAGTGAACTCTGGGAGTTGGTGATGGACAGGGAGGCCTGGCGTGCTGTGATTCATGGGGTCGCAAAGAGTCGGACGTGACTGAGGGACTGAACTGAAATGAACTGAACTGAACTGAAGATATATTCAGAGTTAACAAATATCCAAGACACTTCTCATGTAGATGATCTAAGGACTACACTTTAAAAATCACAGAACAAGAAACACAAACCTCTTAAGGGCAGTCTTATTTGCCACTAATTATTCTTGCTTACAATATCCCCTGGAACTTAGTGGTGATTAAATATATCTTAATTTTGTAAATCAAAGAATAAAAGTGAATAGATAAGCCAGAAATTCATCTGAAATTTGAGAATCTGGATGAAAAGCCAAAAAAAGTTACATGCATGTGTATGTAATATATGTGAGTTTGCAAAGATTTTCCATGATAAATTTTGATGATGATGAATGATGATATCCTTCCTTAATTGTGTTCTAGTTTTTCATTCAGTTCAGTTCAGTCGCTCAGTTGTGTCTGACTCTTTATAACCCCATGAATTGCAGCACTCCAGGCCTCCCTATCCATCACCAGCTGCCAGAGTTCACCCAAACTCATGTCCATCGAGTCGGTGATGCCATCCAGGCATCTCATCCTCTGTCATCCCCTTCTCCTCCTGCCGCCAATCCCTCCCAGCATCAGAGTCTTTTCCAATGGGCCAACTCTTCACATGAGGTGGCCAAAGTACTGGAGTTTCAGCTTTAGCATCATTCCTTCCAATGAGCAAGCAGGACCGATCTCCTTCAGAATGGACTGGTTGGATCTCCTTGTAGTCCAAGGGACTCTCAAGAGTCTTCTCCAACACCACATTTGAAAAGCGTCAATTCTTTGACACTCAGCTTTCTTGACAGTCCAACTCTCACATCCATACATGACCACTGGAAAAACCATACCCTTCACTAGATGGACCTTTGTTGGCAAAGTAATGTCTCTGCTTTTCAATATGCTATCTAGGTTGGTCATAACTTTCCTTCCAAAGAGCAAGTGTCTTTTAATCTCATGGCTGCAATCACCATCTGCAGTGATTTTAAGCCCCCCAAAATAAAGTCTGACACTGTTTCTACTGTTTCCCCATCTATTTCCCATGAAATGATGGGACCAGATGCTATGATCTTTGTTTTCTGAATGTTGAGCTTTAAGCCAACTTTTTCACTCTCCTCTTTCACTTTCATCAAGAGGCTTTTTAGCTCCTCTTCACTTTCTGCCATAAGGGTGGTGTCATCTGCATATCTGAGGTTATTGATATTTCTCCCAACAATCTTGACTCCAGCTTGTGTTTCTTCCAGTCCAGCGTTTCTCATGATGTACTCTGCATATAAGTTAAATAAGCAGGGTGACAATATACAGCCTTGACGTATTCCTTTTCCTATTTGGTACCAGTCTGTTGTTCCATATCCAGTAGAAGTAAAAATTTTATTCAAAAAGTAAAAACAAAATAATAATGTATAACTATTAAGAAAATTTGTAATTAACTATTTATGATAAAAATTCTCAATAAACTGGGTATAGAATGAATGTACCTCAACACAATAAAAGTTATATATGACAAAGCTACAACTAACATGATGCTAAATGGTGAAAACTGAAAGCTACCTCTTAGGATCAGGGATAAGACAAAGATATCCACTCTTATCACTCTTAATCAACAAGTTCTGGCCAAACAACTAGGTAAGGAAAAAAACTCTTCCAAATTGGAAGAGAAGTAAAATTGTTACCATTTGCAGATGACATGATTTTATTTATAGAAAACCCTAAAGACTTTACCAAAAAAATCTAATAATAAATGAATAAAGAAAGTTGTATAATGCAAAAAATTGATTTCAAAATCAGTTGTTTCTATTAACCAACAGTGAACTAGTCAAAAAAAAAAAGAAATTAAGAAAACAAGTTTATTTAAAATAGCAATAAAATGAATTTGTAATGCAATTTAACCAAAAAGCTAAAAGACCTGTACACTGAAAACAATAGCATTGTTGAAATAAATTGAATAAAAGAAATGGAAACACATTGTGTGCTCATGGATTGGAAGGATTAATATTGTCAAAATGATTACATTACTTAAAGCAATGTATACATTAAATGTAATCCCTATAAAAATCCCCAGAGATTTTAAAAATATAAAATAATTTAAAAAGTCCTATAATTTGTATGGAACCTCAGAAGACCCAAGATATCCAAAGTAATCTTAAGAAAGAAGAACACAGTTGGAAGTATCACTACCCTGATTTCAAATTATACTACAAAGATACAGTAATCAAAATAGCATGGTACTGGCAGAAATATAGACATGTAGATCAATGGAACGGAATTGAGAACCCAGAAGTAAACCCACACATATATGGATAATTAAGTTATAACAAAGGAATGAAGAACATACAATAGTGAAAAGATAGATGGAATTAAGAAAACTGAACAGCCACATGCAAAGGATTAAAACTAGACCACTATCTTATACCATACAGACAAATTAACTCAAAATGGATTAAAAACTTGAATGTAAGACATAAAACTATAAAACTTCAAGAAGAAAACATAGACAGTACGCCCTTTTACATGGGTCTTAGTAATATCTTTCTGAAGATATCTTCTCATGCAGAGAAACAAAGGCAAAAATAACCAAATAGGACTATATAAAACTAAGGAGCTTTTGAACAGCAAAGGAACCCATCAGCAGAATGAAATGACAACCTACCAAATGGTCAATATATTTGCAAGTCACATATCTGATAATGGGTTAATATTCAAAGCATGTAAAAAGCTCATACAATTCAACAACAACAAAAAAACCAAACAACTCAAATTTTAAAAGAAGACATTTTCCGACAAACAGCCAACGGGCACTAAAAATGTTTAACAACACTAAGTGTCAGGGAAATGCGAATCAAAACCCACGATAAGATACTACTTCACACCTATTAAAATAACTATTATCAAAAAGGCAAAAAATACAGTATTGTAAAGTAAAATAAAGTAAAAAAAAAGGCAAAAAATAACAAACGTGGAAAAGGATATGGAAAAAAAAAGAATCCTCATACACTTTTGGTAGGAGTGTAAACTGGTACATTTGCTGTGGGAATCATCAAATATTAAGAATAGAATTCACAGGTGATCCAACTACTTCATTTCTAGATATTTAGCTGAAGAATACTAAAATGCTAATTCAGAAAGATACATGCACCTCTTTATTTATTGCAATATTATTTACAACTGACAAAATATGAAAACAACATAAGTACCTATTGATGGATGGACATATATCATATTTATGGAATATGGGCTTCCCTGGTGGTGCAGAGGTTAAAGCATCTGCCTGCAATGTGGGAGACCTGGGTTCAACCCCTGGGTCGGGAAAATTCCCTGGAGAAGGAAATGGCAACCCACTCCAGTATTCTTGCCTGGAGAATTCCATGGACGGAGGAGCTTGGTGAGCTACAATCCACGGGTCGCAAAGAGTCGGACACGACTGAGCGACTTCACTTTCACTTTCTTTTCATGGAATATTAACACAGTTATTTGTTGCTAAGGGAAATATCTTCTTATTCTGAATCACACCAATCACAAATACTATGTTTCAGAGATATTTTAGTCTTTGTCTATGCGATGGTTCAATATACACACTTAGAGAATCATATAAATGTTTAATATCTACACAGAAATGTATAATATTAAAATCTCAGGATTTTACTTCATCCTTCTGCAAAATGCCAAATGCAATGATATACCCTGGGAATGATTTCTCAGCTTTGTGTGATCTCTGCCTTGCTGTGTGGATACTCTTGGTATTTTAATAGGAGTAAAGGCAATTTTCAGAACTAATATGATTTGAAAAGGCCTCTACCCTTTGCTAAGAAAAATAGATTTCAAGATATTTCCCTTCTATTGTTAGCTAATATTGCCTATTTATTTAATTTTTTAACCACATTATTCTCATCCTCATGCAGACTACATCAAAGTGTTATTTGTTCTATTTGACTCTTTATAATAAAATTATCTAAGATAGACTCAAACTTTGCATTTTACCGTTACAGTGAGCGTTTGCAAGAGAATAATTCAGCAATGACACATGTCACTGAGGTTGTATATTATGATTGTAATAGGTAGTGTTTTTAAAATTGAATTTTACAGCTAACTTATGTA
Organism: Ovis canadensis; assembly: GCF_042477335.2. Taxonomy (NCBI): domain Eukaryota; kingdom Metazoa; phylum Chordata; class Mammalia; order Artiodactyla; family Bovidae; genus Ovis; species Ovis canadensis. Next base: position 185,680,777 of record NC_091246.1, on the reverse strand, counting down.
GTCTACAGAAGAGAAAAGCATATTATGGCTATATTTCAGGTGCAAAACCTAACAAAAAGAAAGAAAAGGTCTTCCCTCAAGTCCGATAGCAAGGTTAGAAATACTAAACTGCCAAAAGCTGCATTGTTCACATTATAAGAAACCATTCTTAGAGTACTTTTGAGAGCTTTTGTAAAGGTTTGCAATTCCATGAAATCATTGGAGAAAAGGATAAACAACAAATTCTTACCTTTTCTATTTGTTTCTTTTATTAGCACTCTGCTACTGCTAAGTCACTTCAGTCGTGTCCGACTCTGTGCGACCCCATAGATGGCAGCCCATCAGGCTCCCCCGTCCCTGGGATTCTCCAGGCAAGAACCCTGGAGTGGGTTGCCATTTCCTTCTCCAATGCATGAAAGTGAAAAGTGAAAGTGAAATCTCTCAGTCATGTCCGACCCTCAGCGACCCCATGGACTGCAGCCTTCCAGGCTCCTCTGTCCATGAGATTTTCCATGCAAGAGTACTGGAGTGGGGTGCCATTGCCTTCTTAGCACTCTAGTCATCTATAAAACTGCATATTACTTAATATGTAATCTGCATGCAGAAGAACAGCCTCAGTTTAGAGAAAGCAATGAATGAATGATCTAGAAAGTCTCCTAGTCTAACTCCTTACACATCAACAGAGGTGAGAAAAATATTAATTAATTAGATGGAAAATGCATTCTGATTGGACACAATTACGCCAACCAAACTCTTCATGTGCTCTGAAAAGCCAGTCGAACGTCTTGTAAGAATTAGGTATTAACAAAGATAGAGCAGTCAGTTCCATGATGTCACATAGATATTGTCCAGAGTTTGTTATTTCTATTTTTCCCTTTCTCCAAATAAACATTAAATTGCAGGAGAAATCATTCTCCCTAAGTGACTTTTCAAGCAGGCCTTGGGAAGCATCGTTACCCACAAAGCTAGTGCAGATGATGGAATTCCAGCTGAGCTAGTTCAAATCCTAAAAGATCATGCTATTAAAGAGCTGCACTCAGTATGCCAGCAAATTTGGAAAACTCAGCAGTGGCACAGGACTAGAAAAGATCAGTTTTCACTCCAATCCCAAAAAAGGAAATACCAAAGAATGTTCAAACTATAGCACAATTGCACTTATTTCAATGCACTAGCAAAATAATGCTAAAAATTCTCCAAGTGAGGCTTCAACAGTAATGTGAACCAAGAACTTCCAGATATTCAAGCTGGATTTAGAAAAGGCAGAGGAACCAGAGATCTAATCACCAACATCCTTTGGCTCATACAAAAAGCTAGAGAATTCCAAAAAATAATCTACTTCCGAATTATTTGCTATGCCAAAGCCTTTGACTGTGTGAATCACAACAAAGATTGGGAAATTCTTGAAGAGATGGGAATACCAGACCATCTTACCTGACTGTTGAGAAATCTGTATCCAGGTCAAGAAGCAACAGAGAATCGGACATGAAACAACAGACTGATTCCAAATTGGGAAAGAAGTATGTCAAGGCTGTATATTGTCACCTGCTTATTTAACTTATATGCAGAGTACATCATGTGAAATGCCTGACTGGATGAAGAACAAGTTGGAATTAATACGCTGGAGAAATATCAATAACCTCAGATATGCTGATGATACCACGCTTATGGGAGGAAGCAAAGAAGATCTAAAGAGCATCTTGATGAAAATGAAAGAGAAGAGTGAAAAAGTTGGCTTAAAACAGCATTTAAAAAATGAAGATCATGGCATCTGGTCCCATCACTTCATGGAAAATAGATGTGGAGACAATGGAAACAGTGTGAGCCTTTATTTTCTTGGGCTCCAAAATCACTGCAGATGGTGAATGCAGCCATGAAGTTAAAAGACCTTGCTCCTTGGAAGAAAAGCTGTGACAAACCATAGACAGTATATTAAAAAGCAGAGACATTACTTTCCCAACAAAGGTCTGTATTGTCAAAAATATGGGTTTTCCAGTAGTCATGTATGGATGTGAGAATTGAACCATAAAGAAAACTTGAGTGCTGAAGAATTGATGCTTTTGAACTGTAGTATTGGAGAAGACTCTTGAGAGTCCCTTGAACTCCAAGGAGATCCAGCTAGTCAATCCTAAAAGAAATCAGTCTTGAATCTTCATTGGAAGGACTGATGCTGAAGCTGATGCAAAGAACTGACTCATTGGAAAAGACCTTGATGCTGGGAAAGATTGAAGACAGAAGGAGAAGGGGATGACAGAGGGTGAGATGGTGGAATGGCATCACCGACTTGATGGACATGAATTTGAGCAAGCGCTGGGAGTTGGTGATGGACAGGGAAGCCTGGCTTGCTGCAGTTTATGGGGTCCAGAGTTGGACACGACTGAGCAACTGAACTGAACTGAAGTGATTTTTCTAAGTCAATGATCTTTGGATATACTCTTCTGGAGAAAAACAAATTTTGAACTTTTGACCGTATAAGTAGTGTGGTCCACGGTGTTTATAGAGTTCTCAAACAAGAAATTTCTAAGTGGAAAAAAAAATAAAATAAAATAGCAGTTTCTTTATACCTAAGCAGTCTCCAGTTAGGGACTATATGTCAAAAATTTTTATTGATAATGGAATCCCCAAAATAGTGAGGCCATATTCTGAAAAATTATTCTAATTAAATATCAGAGAATAAATCTTATATTATATATTGACTCTTGTTTTGGAAAATTATATTCTTAACTAAACCTTGCCCAAGGAACTAAAATGTAGACTAATGTAAATATGAAATTACAAAGAATCCAGATATCCACCTCAGGATAAGTTTGAGTTACAGGAAGCAGATTTACCATCATGCCTAAAACAATTAAAAGCAAAAACCAAAACCAGACAAAAGCACAAAACGAAATCAAGCAATCTTTATGAAGTAACATTTTTTAGGCCATTGAATACTCGGCAATCAAGAATAGTGATTTGGAAAAATGTAAATTAAGTCCTAAGATTGCCTGAGCTTATCTTTGAGATAGACTACAAGACATGGCATGAAGAAGACAAATTGGGCGGGACCCAGAGGTCTCCTTGAATTGATAAAGATAGTTGTTGAAATTCAGGAAAAGCCAAGGCTGCGTGAGTCTGAATGACAAAGTATTGAAAAGGTGAGGGTTGTATAAACAGAACACTCCAGAGATCTTCAGGGGAAGTTTTCAGCTGAAGAAACTGAGTTAAGGGAAACAAAATAAAACAAAAAAATCCTCCTCATAATATAGAGGGCATTGACTGAGTACTCAGAGGATTTTGTTTCTATAATGGGGCAAACTTAGATCTAGAATAAACTGTTCTAATCTGTTAAACACAGCTTAAAAGCAAGTGTCAAAATGATTAAATGACTTCCAAATAAGATTAACTGCATCTCAGGACAAAACTTGATCACATTTACATGAATGAAAAATATCCAGCACCCTGAACAGATAAAATTCACAATTTCTGACATCTAATAAAAAATGTGAGACGTTCAAAGAAGCAGGAAAATAATGACTCATAAGGAGGAAAAAATTAGCATAAACATTCCCAGCAATGATATCATGATAAAATAGCATGCGAAGGTATTAAAACAATATTTGAGATGAAAAACACTGGATAGCATTAGAAACAGATTAACACTATAGAGAAATAGATCTGTGAATATAAAGACAAATAAATTGAGACTATCCAAAATGAAATACAGAGAGGAAAATATTAGGGAAAAGAATTAGAGAATCAGTGAACTGTGACAAAAAGTAACCACATATACATAAATTTAAATCTCTGATGGATAGAAGGGTGGATACGGAAAAAGCATTTAAAGAAATAAATGGCCAAAATTTTTCCAAATTTGATGAAAACTGTAAACTCACAAATCCAAAAGATTCAAAGTACTTCAAAAAGAAAAAGTATGAATAAAACTATATGAAGGCATGTTGTAACGAAATTGTTTAAAACCATTGATAAGTATAAAATCTTAAAAGCAATCAAACAATATGATACAGTGGAACAAAGCTAAGAATAATAGCCAACCTCTCAGCAGAAACAATGAGAGTCAGAGGGCAGCTGGGTAATACCTTTAAAACACTGACAGAAGAGAAAAAGAGTTCTAGATAAAGTGAAAGATGTTTTAATATTTTAAGGTGAAATAAAAAGAATTTTGAACAAATATCAAAGTTAAATTTAATAACCTATAGATTTATACTAGAAGGTATACTAGAGGAAGCCCTCAGGCAGAAGAAAAATGATACCAGCGGAAAAATTGGATCTGCACAAAAGAATGAAAAAACACCAAAAAAGCAAAAACTATGAAAGGAAATATAAAGTCTTTTTATTATTTAATTTTCTGTAAAATGCAGTTAACTGTTCAAACTGAATTAGCAAAAACACATTCAAAGGTTAGAAATTTCAAGACTTTCAATAGGTAACAGAACAGAGAGAAAAAATAGCAAGAATATAAAAGATGTCAATAACATTATCAATCAAAATCCCCTAATTTTCATTTGTAGAATACTGTTCAAAAGCAGAATGCACATTCTCTTCAGTTCAGTTCAGTTCAGTTCAGTTGCTCAGTTGTGCCCGACTCTTTGCGACCCCATGAATCGCAGCACGCCAGGCCTCCCTGTCCATCACCAACTCCCAGAGTTCACTCAGACTCATGCCCATCGAGTCGCTGATGCCATCCAGCCATCTCATCCTCTGTTGTCCCCTTCTTCTCCTGCCCTCAATCCCTCCCAGCATCAGGGTCTTTTCCAATGAGTCAACTCTTCGCATGAGGTGGCCAAAGTACTGGAGTTTCAGCTTTAGCATCATTCCTTCCAAAGAAATCTGAGGGCTGATCTCCTTCAGAATGGACTGGTTAGATCTCCTTGCAGTCCAAGGGACTCTCTTCAAGTCTACACAAAACATTTACCAAGATAGACCACATTCTGAACCACAAACCGAATCTCGGTAAATCTATTTTAACAACATACAATATATGTTCTCTGACCTTGATGGAATTAAATTAGAAATGAGTAACAATATTTGCAGAAAAATTCCTAAACATTTGAAACTAAATAATATATGTCTAAATAATCTATTAATCGAACAAGGAATCAGAAGGAAAATTTGAAAATATTTTGAACTGATTGGAAGTGAAAAAATAACATTCATGAATTAAGGCCCATATTGGCCTCCAGAGACACTGCCTTAATGATGCACCTTGTAATGACCATTTCTATATGTTCCTCTCCATTTAATCCTTTCTCTCTGTTGGTTTTTCAGGTGTTGCCTCTCTTGTCTGGCTACTATCCTTTAAAATAGTAGAAGGCATGTGGAACACTGAGAAGCTGGACAAATAAAAGGATTCAGGCACGTCCAGTTTGCCTAAATAAATACACTAAATGTATTAAGGGAATTTTCATTGACTAAATGATGGATTTGGGGAGCTTCTGTTGAAAAAGTGTTTCAATGCAATTTATAGAAATTATATGCATCTCATTTTTAATTCTTATCATGGTATTGGAGCCCCTTAGACTTATTTTAATAAGGCAGACATTTATATTGGTGACCATGTTCTACAAATAGCAGTATATTATCCATTTGACCTTTTAATTTGTTATTCACATTAGATACTAAAGAATGGTAATGTTTCGTGACTGACACCTGGGCATGGTCACATCTGTTTTTATTCTCAGCAATGAAAAATGCATCATTTATCTTTAAAATTATACCCGCATTTTCTAAAAATTTTCTCTGATTTGTGTAATTAACTTATTTAATGAGGCACAAAGAAGGTCTCATGCATTGTGCTTATTCACAAACAATGCACGGCTGGATAAATAGCTATTGCACATCAGTCTGCTTGACTTCCTATTATTATCTACCAGCAGGAATAAATTAAAACTTGATTCTGTTGTTACATTCATGTGTACACATTTTCACAGTGTGTCACCACATCGATTACAAGCTTGGTGCTTAGGTTTCAGAATTACCTTTACTTGGTTGAACATGGAAATTTTAAAATAGGATTTATGCAAGTCATGAAGTTATACACTTGTAGAATCAGCCATGAGTGACAAAATCAACAAGGAAAACACAAAAATAGTCAAAGACATCTTATTTTAACAAATCAAGTATAGGGTAAACTGAAGATAGATAAAGTGGAAAGTTTTGAAAGACCTATAACTCAGTATCTGAGTAAACATCATAGTACATCCTAAGTGTATATGTTACTTTCTTTAAAATAGAATTCTATTTTCTTTTCTTTAAAATCAAGTTTTATTTTATTTTTTAAATAAAATTCTATTTTCTTTAAAATACAATTTTTCTTGTTTTTAATATACAATTTTTCTCTTCTTTAAAATAAAATTTTTCTTTTCATTAAAATTAAAAAGCCAAAACTAACCTTGCTAAGTATCATACTATCAGCGTTTAGCACAGGTCCATACACATAGTAAGGACAAAGCAAATATTTGTTGAATTCATGAATAGATGAATAAGATATATTGATAATATAATACCATTATAATAATAAAACAGGTCTGGTTTTAACAAGGTCTGTAATTGCTATAAAAATTTATTCTACATTTATTCACTAATTCTTACATAGTAAGAAAGTATTGATAATATCTATGTGAATATAAAATATTTATTAAAAAATAATTTGTGCCTATTTTGAGAATTATATATGCTTTGAATTTTTTTGTGAGTTACTCATATTACATAAATGATGTAATTGTTCTAAAATTCTCCATATTCTATTAAATATTTAACTTCCAAATTAAAGCTTTCACAAAATTCACTTTGTAATGGCACTTTAAAACTTCTTCAGAATAAGTCAAAATCTAATGTTAGTTATTTAAATGCTGATAGCATTGAAAATGAAGAAAGTCAGATCTTGAATATAAATAGAAATAACATTTTTATTGATAATACAAAGAATGTTAACTTAGCTCTAAGGAAAATGTGAGAGGTAAAGTATGACAACTTAATGGATCTCAAAGTTTGATAGATTCCACTTATTGTTTTGCTCCTCCAAAGTCAAATATGCCACAAAACTAAGATCTGAAATGTGTATTAATTTTCTCAACTCTGAAACAAAGTATAGTGGACTATGCATACTTGCTATATTGACTATGCATTATTTTCTTTTTATATAATGGCAATGCTTTGAGTGGTTTTGGGATAACTCATAGGCCTGAATAAGGCCAGAAAAACTGGGGATATTTTTAGATGTGAGGGTTTTAGTTTTTAAAATGTTTCTTAGGAACATTCAACATATAGGAGGGAATTTTACTTATTTTTGCTTCAACATTAAAATTGTTTAAATACCTACCAAAGATACTATTTTATAGTGCTAGTGTGCATTTAAGAACTGTTATAGTAGAATATTTTATGATCATGGTAGCAACAAACAGAAATGAAGAACTACTCATAGAGCAAGTGATAAACACAGATCAAACCAGTTTTATGAGCAGCAGCGTGGGCTATAAGCATCTGAGGCTATTTGCTGTAATGACAAAAGGAACCAATATAAAAGATACAAACTATTCCTAACTATATGCACTAAAAAATCTCCTGAAAGAATTATTTTTCTTTTTCTTTTCTACATTACAGAATACATTTCTTTTAGAAGTCGCCCCTCCCCCCACTCAAATGCTCCTCCCTGGCCCCAGAGTTGTTAATTCTTGAAAAAAATGTTGATAATACAAATTCTCAGCTCTAGGATTTATGTCTCCTAATTTGTGTGTGGGTGCCTATTTCTTTCTTTCTAAGTCCAAGCAGTCCTAGGTGTACAACAAGCACTAAATTAAAGCCTGACAAATTTGATTTTTAAATTGTATTCCCTTATTTTCCCAGGTGGCTCAGTGGTAAACATGAGGTTCCATCCCTGGGTCAGGAAGATCCTCTGGAGGAGGAAATGCAACCATTCCAGTATTCCTGCCTGGAGAAGCCCATGGACAGAAAAGCCTGGCTGGCTGCAGTCCGTGAGGTCACAGAGTTGGATGACTGAGAACGCACTTATTTTTCTACTAATTATTTTAGGCAATTTATTTTTCAGAAAGCACATAAATAATACATATGTAGAAATAGGAGAAACCAAATTATAAATGGGGCTCAACATTAGGTTCTTGAATAGAGGAGATGGAGAAGTTACAAGAGGAAAAACAAGCGTGAAGACTACAATGTACACTAGATTCAATTTGTTTCAGCCGGAAATTTGATTCTGAGCTTGGGGCTGATCAAGGAAAAAAAGGAGCCTAATTAACTCCAAAAATACTATTGTTTAAAATAATTACAGGAAAAATACATGCAAATGTAAGTACATATGTAGCATTTCCTCAGGGAATTGGATTGAATTAATAAAAAGAGTAATAAAAATGCTATATTCTTGGGTTTATTCTATTTCCAGCAGAGAAACAGTTCAAAGCCAAGAGAACAACTCTTTCAACCACTCTTGGAAGTACTTGTGAGTACAGAGGTCGAGGATTAAAGAAAATAAGACCTATAACTCCTCACTATTTCATTTTCAAAATTATTGAAGCATAATATGTGTATATAATAAATACACCCATTTAAAGGTACAATTTGATAAGTTTTGCCAAATATATAAAGTCATGTAACTTCTAGCACAATCAAGATAAAGAACATTTATGTCACCCTCAAGATTTTTCTCATTCTGCATTTCAGTCAATATTTCCACCTACAGCAAGTTTTAACATTTTAAAGTTCATTTTTAAACTTTCTTAGATTTTTTAAATCAAAAAGTTATATACTCTTTTGAAATCGGAAAATATAACATAATTGAACTTTTAAGTTATAATTTCTAATGTTCTGTTTGTAGGTTTACCCACTGAAGTAATCCAAATTAGAAGTTTGATACAGTATATAATTTCCAGACCTATCTCTGTATTTATTTAAACACTCACCATATATATACAATTTGTATTTCTTTAAATGTGATTTTACCATTTATATTACTCTGCAATTTATCTTTCTTTTACTTTTCCATTTCCTTCACTTGCATATTATAGGCAACTCTCCAGGTTAATGCTCGTGTATTCTCTTATTTAAAAAAATAGAAGTACCTACTTCAATTTATCAGCCTTTCATTATTGACGAAAGATGTCTGATTTTGGATTTTTGTCTTTGAACAACACTGCAGCAAATGAATTTATGTAAAATGATTTATTTTTGCTTGTTTTGCCATAAAATAGTTTTTCAGTTGGGATTTCAGGGGAAAATACACATTTTATAATGATAACTGATAGTGCCAGGTTATAGCAACTAATATTTTACCCAAAACTAAAAAGTCTTAGACTTTAAGCATTGAAAATCTAATAATTTCCCTTACTGCCAAATACGTAATTTAAATGAAAACAAAACTAACCATAGAGATATGTAAGAAAATCCAACACAATTCTGACTTCTCATGATGATAATATCTTATATATTTTAAAATGTTAAGTACCAAAATCTTCAAAGAAAATTTTGGAAGGCCTGCCTACTTTTTAAAAATATTGCAATACTATTCCCACCAGAAGTAAATAATGGCTGGAATATAACTTTTTAACAGACTAGATGATATCAACCTTCAGAAAATTTGACAACCTGAAGGACAGAAATATTATCTCATATTTGTTGTTAATTTACATTTTTCTGGCTGGTAGTTTTAAGAATCATTTCATGGATTAATTGTGTATTTACATTTACTTATTTGTGAATTTATAGCTTAAAAATAAATTTCAGGAGCTACATGCATATCATATGAAAACTAATACTTAAATAAAACTTCTTAGCTGTTATCTCATATGATCCTGTCACAATTCTGTGAGTTAGATATTAATGTTATTTGGTAAATGAGAATACCTAAGCTCAGAATATTTACCAGGCATAGGTTAGGCCATGGGGCAACAGAGAGGAACAAGAATCATTATCAACATTTAAGGATCTCACAATCTTAGATCATATCATGTTTTTAGAAAATGTTTCCTCTCCTAACACTGGCTATCAAATTTGCTGATTTTACAGTAGTCTTTCTGGGTTTTCTCATTAGTGGAAATAGTGCTGAATCCTGGGAGAGAGGAGAGAAGAAGCATTTGTTACTAGACTCTTTCCTCCCCTGGTGTGTGTACGTGTGTGTTAATTGCTCAGTCTTGTCCAAGACTTTGCGACGCCGTGAACTGGAGCCCACAAGCTTCCTCTGTCCATAGAATTCTCCAGGCAAGAATACTGGAGTGGGTGAAAGTGAAAGTCACTCAGTTAGTGTCTGACTCTTCGAGACACCATGGACAATAGGGTCCATGGAAGTCTCCAGGCCAGAATACTGGAGTGTGTAGCCTTTCCCTTCTCCAGGGGATCTTCCCAACCCAGAGATCTAACCCAGGTCTCCCACATTTCAGGCAAATTCTTAAGCTGGAGGTTAAGCACAGCTAGTGGGTGTCTCACAAAATTGCAATGCAGGGAAGATAAACTTTGTCACTTTTTCTTCTCTCCTCTTTGGTGGGAACACCAGTTCAATTCAGTTCAGTCACTCAGTCGTGTCCAACTCTTTGCAACCCCATGAATCGCAGCACACCAGGCCTCCCTGTCCATTACCAACTCGCGGAGTCCGTCCAAACCCATGTCCATTGAGTTGGGGATGCCATCCAACCATCTCATCCTCTGCTGTCCCCTTCTCCTCCTGCCCTCAATCTTTCCCAGCATCGGGGTCTTTTCAAATGAGTCAGCTCTTTGCATCAGGTAGCCAAAGTATTGGAGTTTCAGCTTCAACATCAGTCCTTACAATGACTACCCAGGACTGATCTCTATTAGTATGGACTGGTTGGATCTCCTTGCAGTCCAAGGGGCTTTCAAGAGTCTTCTCCAACACCGAGGTTCAAAAGCATCCCTTCTTTGGTGCTCACCTTTCTTTATAGTCCAACTCTCACATCCATACATGCCCTCTGGAAAAACCATAGCCTTGACTGGAAGGACCTTTGTTGGCAAAGTAATAGCTCTGCTTTTGAATATGCTGTCTAGGGTGGTCATAACTCTCTTTCCAAGGAGTAAGCGTCTTTTAATTTCATGACAGCAATTACCATCTGAAGTGATTTTGGAGCCGAAAAAGATAAAGTCAGCCACTGTTTCCACTGTTTCCCCATCTATTTGCCATGAAGTGATGGGACTGGATGCCATGATTTTCGTTTTCTGAATATTGAGCTTTAACCCAACTTTTTCACTCTCCTCTTTCACTTTCATCAAGTGAAAGTGATAAAAGGCTCTTTAGTTCTTCTTCACTTTCTGCCATAAGGGTGGTGTCATCTGCATACCTGAGGTTATTGATATTTCTCCTGGCAATCTTGATTCCAGCTTGTGCTTTCTCCAGCCCAGCATTTCTCATGATGCACTCTGCATATAAGTTAAATAAGCAGGGTGACAATACACAACCTTGACATACCCTTCTCCTATTTGGAACCAGTTCCATGTCCAGTTCTAACTGTTGCTTCCTGACCTGCATACAGGTTTCTCAAGAGGCAGGTCAGGTGGTCTGGTATTCCCATCTCTCTCAGAATTTTCCACAGTTTATTGTGATCCACACAGTCAAATGCTTTGGCATAGTCAGTAAAGCAGAAGTAGATATTTCTCTTGAACTCTGTTGGTTCCTCAGTTTTCCAGCGGATGTTGGCAATTTGATCTCTGGTTTCTCTGCCTTTTCTAAACCCAGCTTGAATATCCAGAAGTTCATGGTTCACATATTGTTGAAGCCTGGCTTGGAGAGTTCTGAGCATTACTTTACTAGCATGTGATATGAGTGCAATGTGTGGTAGTTTGAGCATTCTTTGGCATTGCCTTTCTTTGAGATTGGAATAAAAACTGACCTTTTCCAGTATTGTGGCCACTGCTGAGTTTTCCAGTTTGCTGACATATTGAGTGCAGCACTTCCACAGCATCATCTTTTAGGATTTGAAATAGCTCAACAGGAATTCCATCATCTCCACTAGCTTTGTGCATAGTGATGCTTTCTAAGGCCCACTTGACTTCACATTCCAGGATGTCTGGCTCTAGGTGAGTGTGAGTGATCACACCATCATGATTATCAGGGTCATGAAGATCTGTTTTGTACAGTTCTTCTGTGTATTCTTCCCACCTCTTCTTAATATCTTCTGTTTCTCTTAGGTCCATACCATTTCTGTCCTTTATCAAGACCATCTTTGCATGAAATGTTCCCTTGGTATCTCTAATTTTCTTGAAGAGATCTCTAGTCTTTCCCATTCTATTGTTTTCCTCTTTCTTTGATCACTGAGGAAGGCTTTTGTATCTCTCCTTGCTATTCTTTGGAACTCTGCATTCAAATTGTTATATATTTCCTTTTTTCATTTTCTTTTCGCTTCTCTTATTTCCACAGGTATTTGTAAGGTCTCCTCAGACAGCCATTGTGCATTTTTTCATTTCTTTTTCTTGGGGATGGTATTGATTCCTATCTCCTGTACAATGTCAAGAAATCTGTCCATAGTTCATCAGGTACTCGAGATCTAGTCCCTTAAATCTATTTCTCACTTCCACTGTACAGTCATAAGAAATTTGATTTAGGTCATACCTGAATGGTTTAGTGGTTTTCCCTACTTTCTTCAATTTAAGTGTGAATTTGCAATAAGGAATTCATGATTTGAGCCTCAGTCAGCCCCTGGTCTTGTTTTTGCTGACTGTATAGAGCTTTTCCATATTTGGCTGCAAAGAATATAATCAATCTAATTTCGATGTTGATCATCTGGTGATGTCCATGTGTAGAGTCTTCTCTTGTGTTGTTGGAAGAGGGTGTTTGCCAAGTGTGTTCTCTTGGCAAAACTCTGTTAGCCTTTGACCTGCTTCATTTTGTACTCCAAGGCCAAATTTGCCTGTTACTCCAGATATCTCTTGACTTCCTACTTTTGCATTCCTGTTCCCTATAATGAAAAGGATATTTTTGGAGTGTTAGTTCTAGAAGGTCTTATAGGTCTTCATAGAACCATTCAACTTCAGCTTCTTCAGCATTACTGGTTGGGGCATAGACATGGAATACTGTGATATTGAATGGTTTGCCTTGGAAACAAACAGAGATCATTCTGTCGTTTTTGAGATTGCATCCAAGTACTGCATTTGGGACTCTCTTGTTGACTATGATGTCTACTCCATTTCTTCTGAGGGATTCCTGCCCACAGTAGTAGATATAGTGGTCATCTGAGTTTAATTCACCCATTCCAGTCCATCTTAGTTAGCTGATTCCTAGAATGTCGATGTTCACTCTTGCCATCCTGTTTAATCACTTCCAATTTGCCCTGATTCATGGACCTAACATTCCAGGTTCTCATGCAATATTGCTCTTTACAGCATCGAATCTTGCTTCTATCACCAGTCCCATCCACAACTGGGTGTTGTTTTTGCTTTGGCTCCATCCCTTCATTCCATTGATCTCCAGTAGCATATTGGGCACCTACCAACCTGGGCAGTTCATCTTTCAGTGTCCTGTCTTTACATACTGGAACACCAGTGTGTAATCTCAAAGAATAATTGTGCCCTTTAAGTTCTTATACTTTTAATGTCAGTCTTTCTCAATGTCTGTTTATGCAAAGTGGGATATCTGTATCTTGGTTATTTTTAGCTCACTTTTTCTTTAGACAGTGCAAAGGAACAAAGGGGATATGAAAAACAACAACAACAAAAGATTTGTCCCTGAAAGGAGTTGATAGGAGAGAGGGCCAAGTAAATACATACATCATTCTTTAAGATGGGGGAAAGCTACACAGAGGGTGCTAGAGGAGCACCAAAACTGAATTCCAAAACTACATTGGAATTCAGGTGTTAGGGGAGCTTCCTGGAGGATGTGGCTCTTGGCTAAGCTCTTGAGATTATAATCTGAGACATATCCTGGCACCTTTGGTCCCATTTCTGTGTAGAAACACATGCAAAGCAGACTGGGAACTCTGATGCCACTCACTGGGTACCACCGACCACACTCATTCCCATCCTTTGTTCTGATCCTTTTTGAAGATGGTTCATTTTAGACCAAGTTACCTAACAAATGTTTTAGGTCAACCTTACCTTGCCTGTAAACCATAACAATGGAAAGATAAGATTAAACTCTTAAATTTTTTTTCAGACACACTTAGTGATCATTCAATCAATTTGATCAATTTAGTCACTCAGTTGTGTCCAACTCTTTGCGACCCCATGAACCACAACACGTCAGGCCTCCCTGTCCATCACCAACACCCAGAGTCCACCCAAACCCATGTCCGTTGAGTCGGGGATGCCATCCAACCATCTCATCCTCTGCCGTCCCCTTCTCCTCCTTCCCTCAATCTTTCCCAGCATCAGGGTCTTTTCAAATGAGTCAGCTCTTTGCATCAGGTAGCCAAAGTATTGGAGTTTCAGCTTCAACATCAGTCCTTCCAATGAACCCTAAGGACTGATCTCCTTTAGATTGGATTGGCTGGATCTCCTTGCAGTCCAAGGGACTCTCAAGAGTCTTCCCCAACACCACAGTTCAAAAGCATCAATTCTTCAGCACTCAGCTTTCTTTATACTCCAACTCTCACATCTATACATGCCCTCTGGAAAAACCACAGCCTTGACTAGACGGACCTTTGTTGATAAATAGAAAAAAAAAGTCTGGAAAAAAAAGACTATTAATTCAAAAGGATATACACACCCCAGTGTTCATAGCAGTGTAATTTATAATTGCTGAGATATGGAAGCAACCTTTGAATGTCCACTGACAGATGAATGAATCAAGAAGATAAAGTACTTATATACAACGGAACACTGCTGCTGCTAAGTCACTTCAGTCGTGTTCGACTCTGTGCGACCCCATAGACAGCAGCCCACCAGGCTCCCCCTTCCCTGGGATTCTCCAGGCAAGAACACTGGAGTGGATTGCCATTTCCTTCTCCAAGGTATGAAAGTCAAAAGTGAAAATGAAGTCGCTGAGTCATGTCTGACACTATTCAGCCATAAAAAAAAAAAAAAAAGAAATTTCATCCTCTGCGGAAACATGGACAGACTTGCAGGGCATTATGTTAAATGAAATATTTCAGACAGAAAAAGATAAGTACTGTATGAATCACTTATATGTGGAATCTATTTTTTAGAATATTTTATTGTTTTTTAGTTAGAGGATAATTACTTCACAATATTGTGATAGCTTTTGCCATACAGCAACATGAATCATCAATAGGTATACATAGCCCCCTCCCTCTTGAACCCCCTCCCCTCTCCTCTTCCCACTCCTCTAGGTTGCAACAGAGCAATGGCTTTGGGTTCCCTGTGTCATATATTGAACTCCCACTGGCTATCTATTTCATGTATGGTAATGTGCATGTTTCAGTGCTATTCGCTTGTACCATCCCACCCTCTCCTTCCTCCACTGTGCCCAAAATGTCTGTGTCTCCTTTGCTGCCTTGCAAGTAGGATGGTCAGTACTATCTTTCTAGATTCCATATATATGTGTTAATGTATGATAATTGTCTTTCTCACTTACTTCACTGTGTATATGTGGAATCTAAAAGTAAAAGAAATTAGGGACTTCCCTGTTGGTCCAGTGGTTAAGAATCCGCCTTGCAATCCCGAGGTTGCAGGTTGGGTCCCTGATTGAGAAACGTAGATCTTGCTTGCTGTGGAGCAACTGAGCCCATGTGACGCGACTACTGAGCCCACACGTTCTAGAACCCAAGTGCCACAACTAGAGAGTGCATGTGCTGCCATGAGATCCTGCATGACTCAACTAAGCCAACACAGCCAAAATGAAAATACAACAAACTAGTGACTGTAACAAGATAGCAGACTTACGGATGTAAGTAACAAACTAGTGGTTACCGGTGGGGAGGGGAGGCATATAGGGGTGGAGTCAAGGGAGGAACAAACTATTGGATGTCAGACAGGCTCAAGGATATATCTTAGAACACTAGGAATAGAGTAAATATTTTGTAATAACTGAAAATAACCTTTAAAATTGCATAAAAATAAGAAAATTTAAAAATTGACAAAAAATCTGATTTTAGCATAGTATTTCTTTCTAAAAGGAGCCACATCATTGGGGGAGGGAACGTGGAGGATTTGGCAGCTGTGTTGAGTACTAAAGCCAAAACAAGATGTCAGAAATGGATATTTTGAGATGGAGATATGAGTCTATAAAGCAGAGGAATTGATATGAACAAAGGCCTCAGGTTATTTAGTATGTAACTTACATAGGTGAGCAAGGGAAGAGTAAATTTTGGGGGCAGCTGCTGAGTGAAGCATGAGGAAGATGGTGACTGGGACCAGTTTTCCGAGGGTGTTGCAGGAATTTGGTTTTATTCAACAGAAAAAAAGAAACACCACTTGGAATTTAATCAGGTTTGTGAGTAATGAGCTTTGACTAAAGGCATTTCATTCCAGTTGTAAAATCAGGAATGGATTGGCAAGGAATTCAATTCAGAAGAACTGAGAGAGACTCTTGGAAGTAATTTGGGAGAGAGATGAATGCTTCTAGAAGAAGCAGTGCCTGTATTGTCGAAGCCCGACTCTCTCTCCTAACAGCACATCCATTCTGTCAAGGTTGCTCTCCCCACTTATTCATTCACACACAAATTCATTCATTTTTTTTCAATAAATATTTGTTTCACTCCTTTAAAACATTTTTTACTTGATTATAGTTGCTTTATAATGTGTCAGTTTCTGCTATACAGCAAAGTGAATCAGCAATACATACACATATCCCCCCATTTTTGGATTCTTATAATGAGAACCTACATTGAGTAGAGAAAACTGTATCCAATGCTCTGTGGTGACCTAAATGGGAAGGGGATCCAAAAAAGGGGGGTATATGTGTTATATTTCAATCCTAATTTCCCAATTTGTTTCACCTCCTCCTCCCACCTTGTTATCCATATGTTCATTATGTCTGTGTCTCTGTTTCTTTGGAAATAAGTTCATTTGTATTGTTTTTCTAGATTCCACATATAAGTGATGTTAAGTGATACTTGTTTTTCTCTTCCTGACTTACTTCACTCTGTATGACAGCCTCTAGGTCCATTCATATCTCTGCAAATGATAGTTTTATTCCTTTTTATGGCTGAATATTATTCTACTGGATATGTGTACCACTTTACCCATTCCTCTGTGGATGGACATTTAGGTTGCTTCCATGTAAGTCATGCTATTTTTATAAACACTGAAGTTATAGCAGTAAGCAAAATGATCTCTGCTCTCATGCAGACTGTAGCATCCTTTCAGCACAACTGAATTTCTCACACTTTACAAAATGTATGCTTCAGTGCTTAGTTATTCCAGAACCTAAAGGAAAACATGACTTTTGGTGACATTTCAAGCCCTGGACAAAGGGTGAGATGTGTCAGATAAAAAGCTAAATAAAACAAAACACTTCACCTTCTTGAAATTATATTGTGTAGGTAACTAACTGCTTTCCTACTCACAAAATTACATGTACCGTCATAGTTTCAACTTGTTAAAAATCTATTTTCTGCAAAGCACTATGTTGAATGCTTTACATGTATTATCTCATTTAATCCTTATAAAAAATGTAATAAATTCAGAACTGAAGTAGCCAGAATAATGACTCCTAAAAAGGTGTCTGCATCCTGATCCCCAGATTAGTTACTATATTACATAACAAAAGTTCAAGCTTTTGAGAAGATGGGATGATCCTGAGTTATCCAGATGGACCCAAAGTAATCACATGAACCCTTAAAAGTGGAGAACTTTTCTCAGTTGCAGTCCAAGAGACAGATGAGACAACAGAAGAAAGGTCTGAGAAATGGTAGCTTGAACAGAATTTCTGTTGCTGGTTCTGAGACATAGGGGGCTATGTGTTAGGACCAGAGAGACATCTCCAGGAGCCTTCCAAAGTGACATAGCAAGGAAACAGAGACATCAATTCTACAACTGCATGGAAGGATTCCCACCAAGAACTGCAAGTGGATAGGAAGTGGCTTCTCGCCTAGAGCCTCTATAAAGGGAAGAATTCTTGCCATCACATGGATTTTAGCCTGTTGAGACATGCACTGGACTTCTGACCTTTGACAACATTTGCATTGCTTCGGTCACTTACTTTGTGGGAACTGTTTTATAGCAGTAATAGGAAACTAACACAAGGATGATAATGACTTTTTTAATAGATGAGGAAACTGAGGCTCAGTGATTTACACTACTGTGTTCATATGAAGCAGTAAAGACTGAGCTAGGATTTAAACCTAGTGAATTCTGGTTTCAGTGAACTCTGGTTTCTTTTTACTGAAAAAAGATTGTTCTTTGTACAGAAGAGGAAATTGAAGTCTAAGTGCTTACTCATGGTCATTGAACAATTTGGCAGAGCTGGGACCACAATTCAAGTTTACTGTAAAGCAAAGAAGTTGTTCGGTAAGAAGAGATAAAAAGATGAGAGATGTATGGATGTGTGCTAAATTGCTTCAGTTGTGTGTGACTCTTTGTGACCCTGTTAATTGTAACCTGCCAGACTTGGAAGAAAAGTTATGACCAACCTAGATAGCATATTGAAAAGCAGAGACATTACTTTGCCAACAAAGGTCCGCCTAGTCAAGGCCATGGTTTTTCCAGTGGTCATGTATGGATATGAGAGTTGGACTATGAAGAAAGCTGAGTGCCAAAGAATTGATGCTTTTGAACTGTGGTGTTGGAGAAGACTCCTGAGATTCCCTTGGACTGCAAGGAGATCCAACCAGTCCATTCTAAAGGAGATCAGCCCTGGGTGATCTTTGGAAGGAATGATGCTAAAGCTGAAACTCCAGTACTTTGGCCACCTCATGCAAAGAGTTGACTCATTGGAAAAGACTCTGATGCTGGGAGGGATTGGGGGCATGAGGAAAAGGGGACGACAGAGGATGAAATGGCTGGATGGCATCACTGACTTGATGGATGTGAGTCTGAGTGAACTCCGGAGTCGGTGATGGACAGGGAGGCCTGGCGTGCTGCGATTCATGGGGTCGCAAAGAGTCGGACATGACTGACCGACTGAACTGAACTGAACTGAACTGAACTGAGGCTCCTCTGTCCGTGGTATTCTTCAGGCAAGAATACTGGAGTAGGTTGCCGTGCCCTCCTCCAGGGGATCTTCACAAACCAGAGATTGAATCTGTGTCTCTTCTGTCTCCTGCATTGTTAGGCAGGTTCTTTACCAGGAGATATATATGTGTTGAATGGGTTTCGTTGGGGAGCTGGGGAGATGTGGAGATTGTGTGGAACTCAGCCTTGCTCTGAGTGCCTACGTTTTATTCAGCAGAAGTATCGATAAAAAGTGTTTACCACCCAATTATAAAATGAGTCCCTGTCTTATTTAGAATTGTTGGAGGACATAACTAAATATAAAATAATAAAAATACAAAAAATTTATATGAGCTATAATCTATTGAATTTCTTGTTTGTACCTCTTAATCACTTTTCACCCTGTCTCCTTAATTCTGTACCCTAGGTAGCTACACTTACAGATGTATTGTTAGGCCCTCTGGTCCACTGGTTTCTGACTGGTTTCAGCCAATGGACAGAATGGGAAGATGATAGGAGGGTAGGAGGGAAAATGGGATCAGCAGGGATCTGTAGTCTCATGTCCCCGGGGTATTACTGTACGCTGCAGTACTAATTAGCTTTCACATCTCTCTTTTTTTAAGCTTGTGACTAAAAGCATAATGCTCAGTGCAGAAAGAGATTCCATTTAACCCAGAGACTAACATGTTTTTGATGAGTTTGAAGCAATGTACCAAAAAGGGAAGAATCGGGAAATAGAGTTGGTAGTATTCAGAGAAATAAGCCATCAAAAGTACAAATTAAGTTATTTTGAAAGTCTTATGTCTTTTGGACTTCCCTGGTGGCTCAGATGGTAAAGCATCTGTTTACAATGCGGGAGACCTGGGTTCAATCCCTGGGTTGGGAAGATTCCCTGGAGAAGGAAATGGCAAACCACTCCAGTACTCTTGCCTAGAAAATCCCATGGGTGGAGGAGCCTGGTGTCCATGGGGTCGCAAAGAGTCGGATATGACTGAGCAACTTCACTTTCACTTTATGTCTTTTAATATATTCATTTTAAAATTCTTATAATATAAATATTAGGCAGAATTTAAATACAAGAAAGATATTTATTAGAAAATAACCCCAAAATACCGTGAATGTCTCCAATGGGCACAATATATACTGTATTCTAGTGTATGCCCTGGCAATTAGCCCACTTTCCATATAAAATGTTGTAGGGGTACTGTTTTGAAAAAGAACTGGAAACTGTGTCTTTTGCTGACAATTAGTTCAGGACTCTCTTGCTGACAATTAGTTCAGGACTCTCTTGCAATCTACCATTACAGATTTTGGCAAATAATGTTCTCAATGTTCTATCTAATTAGATACTGATAACAGAAGGGGAAGGCCGTTATTTAATAGAGCCTTGGGGTTAGACTAGAGAACAACTTGTTATCTTGGTCAAGGCAACCGACTACCCAGCCTTAGTTTTCTCATCTGTAAAATATTTATAAATTTTATATGCATTAAGTACTGCCTTGTAAAGTTCTTGCAAAGCTCAAAAAACAAAACAAAAACAGAACAAAACACAATATTACCTGAAAGCTAGGTATTTTTAAGATAAGACACCTATGAAAGACAATAGATTTTGGTTTGCTTTATGAACCTGCCTACTGACTTATATGAGCACTTGTATATAGATAACTCAATTTCAGCTTAATGGTATCAAATATTGGAAATTAAAAAGCTGCTTCACTCTTGTTATAAAGTTTTGTTGGTTTGGATAAGCATTACTGTTCTTTCTGGTAAACTCTCATAAATGAGTTGTTCTGAACCCATTCAAAACTTAGAATTTTCTGTGTCAGTGATTATTATTCCTATTAGAGAAAAGAAGCAAGGTTTGACATGACAAGGAACCCTGTCATTTAAAATAATTCAGCAAGGTGATACCTAATTCCAGATTCTTTTACCTTCAAGATTGAAAGCAGACAAAGATCACTCTCCCTTTTTCTTCACCTCTCCTCTTTGATGTTAGTAGAAGCCTTTCCTTCCTTTCTACCATACCCATTTCCAGAATTTATGATTTATTTAACCAAGGCTGTTTTCATATTGACTTGCTTTGTGTGTTGTTTCACCAGTTCTTGGTTCTTTGTAAAATACCTATAAATGTGGGTACTGTTATAATCATAATGTTAGAATTTTTGCAAGGGGATATTTCTCAAAATTTTTCCCATGCATGACCTTTATCCAATAGAGTTGACATCTTTTGGCAGTATCTAAATTTCTTATAAACTGTTTAACATTGACTAGGGGAAATACAAGTATCCATTTACATTGGAGTAACAAAAACTATTGTTCCATCCATTTCTTTTCCTAACATAAACTAGTATTGTATACTATACCCATTGATTCTCTTAGGAAATTTTTGTGAACTAAAACGTATCACTACAAATAAAATTATTATTAAGGCAGTATATACTTCTAGAAAACTTCAATTTTTCTGACCAATTGATAACCTGAATATTTAAACCTGTAGATTCAAATCATAGATTTGAGGTGCCATTATTGCCTAGAATATAAAGCCAGCCAAAAAATATAATATCTGTCCTCTTCTAAATTAAACTAAAATTTTCTTCAGCCTGTATTTCATATAGTTTCTATTTTCTGGTGACTGAAGTCAGAAAACAAGAAAAAGTGTAAAAAAGGGGGGGCATGTCTGAGTTAATGTCTGCATGTATTTTGTCTCTCAATCATCTTTTAAATGAATATACTCCCCACCCTCTTGAGCAACTTATAATGTCATTATTATATCTATGCATTGCATTCTACAGCAAAGAAAGTAGAATATGATTTACAGGTAGGAAGATCAAAGAATATTTCAGAAGTGAGGGGATATCATTTAACTGAAGAGTGACAGATGATTACACCTTGCCTCAAGTCACCTGTGATATTAAAAATAAATTAAATCCCTAGAAGAAAAGCAAAGCCATTCAGTTTCCACACCCATCTGTAAGCTTGATGTTTATTACCTTAGCACTAGCAGCTTAGAGAAATATCTTTACATAGATTGATTCTTTCAAAGCTTGAAAGGGAAGTCCTTTGTGTGGAGGGTCAGAGCAATCTTTCCAAAGAGTTTAAATCCTAGAATTCCTAAATTTTCTGCATTCATATTTTAAGGGTATGGTCTTTATTATTTATATGAAAGTGAGAGATTTACCTATTTGGTTAAACCTTCTAGAATTGTAAATTTACTAGTAATTTTTTATTCTAACTATGAAAAACTATCTTATCTAGTTCATGAAACAGGAGAGACAATTTATGCATGCAGTTTACATTGAAAATGGACAAAGTCTAATATGTTCACTAGATGAAAGATGAAAAAGGAACACGTTTCCAAAATTTGTTTCCCCATCCTGCCCTAACCACAATCATTTTTAGAGAAATTCAGAACATTATATGAAGACCACTCAGGAAAAATATGTACTCTCTTTGACAAGCTTAAGACTGACTATAGTGGTAGGTGGATTAGTCATCTGCATAAGTTTTATAAATTTACTTATTAGAAATAAGATATGCCAGCACTTCCTTTGAGAAAAGGAAAATGATAGCTTTTATCAAATTCAATACAATTGAGACATATTAGGTCAGCTACTACTCTGCATATGAAAGAAACAGAATTAATCAAAGCATGGTGCTCTCACTCCCTAGTATTTAGAGCAGAGTCTAAGCAATCATATTGGTTATGTTTGCCACAATAATGTTGTATAAGGAGCATATCTGCTGTCCTGCTGGATATCAGTTGGTGCAAAATGACCATGGCTGAGATAACTGGGACAACCCCAGTCTGCTCCATGTGTCCTTCATCCTCCAACACACTAGCCTGGGCAGATTCTCATGGCAATAGTAAGCCTCAGTGTGCAAGTGCATTTCAAGCATCCGCTTGCATTATATTTGTTAACATTACATTGGCCAGAGTAGATTGTCTGGTAGAGCTCAAAATCTGTTGAGCAGATACTACAAAGTAAGATTGCAAAAGGAAACAGAGAGGCATAATGCATTTCAACCTAGCAGTTTTTCAATCTAACACAAAACCTGTACTCAGAAATAAATGTACTGTGGTAAGTAGAGTATCAGAATTAATAAGGTAGACAAATATACGTAATTCAACTTGTATAACCACCATGTCACTAGAAGAGTCTTCCGGGAGCAGGTAATTACAGAGGATCAGAGATTTAAAGACAAATGGTCGTTTGTCAGGCCTCCAAGGAAGATAATGGCATTTCAGATATTCAGAATATGTGGAAACCGGAAAGAGCATAATGTGTAAATGGAACTATAGGAATAGCATATGATAGTTTACTAAGTATAGACATGGGTGGCGAGGATAGCATAAGTGCTAAAGAGTGACAGTTGAGGATCTCAGACAGGAATTTGGGAGCGAGACTCTGAAGAATGCACCTGCAAAATGTCCATTTGCATGATGGGTAATTCTCTTTAGAGTAGGTTTATGATAGAGTAGAGAGGGAGGGATGGAGGAGTGAGATACCCAGAGGGCATTAGTTGCATGAAAGGGGAGGGATGGATGTAAAAAAGCAACCATGAAATTGTTTAATATAAATTCTGCTTCATAGTATTTATTAGGTTTAGTTCTGATCATGGTCATTTTAAATTAAAAATACATACAAAGAATTTTTCCCTAGGTAATTTTCTCCTGTAATTGAGATTACTGTGCTGATCTAAAGAATAATTACATGTACCATGCACCTTCTACCCAGAGTTTTAATGCACTTTTTCAAGTGCATTTCAAACATCCTTTTATGTTGCACACATATATGCTAACCACTAGATTATGCAAAAGTGGAACAAAACATAAATTAACAACAAAAATAAAAAAACTTTAGAATTGGATTTTCTAGCTTGGCTTAATGAAATTAAAATCACTATCCTAAAATAAAAGCTAAATTAGTCCCACTAAGAGTAAACTTAACAGAGAGACAAAGGAATAAAGGTATGGATCAGGAACATGGAGTAATACCTAAGAGGAGAGGCATGAAGGATAAGGCTCATCAAGGAGGAAATGGTGAGACTGATGGTTTCATTGTCATGGAAACATTTGGAGAGTCAATTTGGACTTCTCTATGTTTCACAACCGGTTCTTAAAATCCACTCACGTGTATAAACCCACATGCATACATATGCACACACACAACACGTGCACGCAGACAGTCATACAACCTTCAAGTAGATTAAAGAGAGATAACATGAATTATTTGCAAATTTGCATAGGATTGGCAAATTTGTTCTGTGCAAATAATAAGCATAGGATAAAGTTTAGTTTTGTTTCCTTGGTGGCTCAGACAGTAAAGAATTCATCTGCAATGCAGGACACCTGGGTTCAATCCCTGTGTTGGGAAGATCCCCTGGAGAAGGAAAGGGCAACCTACTCCAGTGTTGTTGCCTGGAGAAGCCCCCTGGTGTGCTCCCTGATGGGCTCCTCCATGGTGTCACAAAGAGTCAAACATGACTGAGTGAATAACACTTTCACTTTCAAAAATAAATGGATACATGTTAAAGGATTAATCACATTATGTAAATACACAATAAGAAACCATCCAATATCTACACTGAGTTTATAGCCTAAATCTAAGAGGACAGTACCATTTTCAGTTTACTGATTTTATTTAAACTTGATTTTTTTAAGGGTTAAAAAAATTTGTGTACATGTTATCACAGAAACCTCAAGGGTAGTTTATTGATTTATTCAGTCATCCATACAGCAATTTTTTTAAAAAAAAGTATGAAGCAAATACTTGTAACAAATACCATGGATGCATTGCAGAGTCAGTCACAGCCCTGCTTCTAGGATCTCACTCTGGAGTAGAGAACTGGCATACTAAATGGTAGACTGCAATTTGACAAATAGAATATTAGGAGAGGATTCCAGGAACTGCAGGAAAACAGTGAAGAGCAATTATTTCTTCAGTTGTTCTTGGTGTTGCTTTCTGAGATTTCACTGTGTTATCACAGAGTGACAACTGACCTAAGAAGTAAAGTACAAACAAGGGACAGAAAAACATTCCAATAAGGGAGAAAAAGATACTCGAAGAGAGAAATAGCTTGGGCACAAATACTTGCATATTAAAGTGTGTGATATATCTGGAGAACTGTTAACAGCTGAATGTGCTTGGAATACTGACCAGAAGGAAAATAAACACAGGAAAGGGAAAGGAGTCAGATACCCCTTTTACTTTGTGGAATTGTCAAGACCTGAGTTTATGCAATAAATAAAGTATTCATGCGTGGATGCTGCGGACTATCCACAAGTAGTTCACAGGCTAAGGCTCTGTAGTTATTGATGGTATCACATTCTTCTGATGCCCTCAATTTTAAAATTATTTTTAGTACTTTTGTTTTTAAATTGTATCCCCCACAAAATTGGGCTTTCCTGGTAACTCAGTGGTAAAAAATCCACCTGCCAATGCAGGAGATGCCACAGGGGCCAGTTCAATCCCTGGTCCAGGACAATCCCCTGGAGGAGGAAATGGCAATCCACTCTAGTATTCTAGATTGGAAAATCCATGGACACAGGAGCCTGGAAGACTATAGTCCATGGGGTTGCAAAGAGTTGGACATGACTGAGCACACACACATGTGTGCACACACACATACCCCATGAAATCAGTTCAGTCCTGACAGTGAAAAGGGTAGTCTCTCAGTCGTGTTTGACTCTTTGCCACTCCATAGACTATAGCCTGCCAGGCTCCTCTGTCCATGGAGTTCTCCAGGCAAGAATACTGGAGTGGGCTGCCATTTTCTTCTCTAGGGGATCTTCTGGACCCAGGGACTAAACCTGTGTTTCCTGAATTGCAGGCACATACCTTACTGTCTGAGCCACCAGAGAACACATCCTATAAATGTCTCTTGGATCTGCTATTTAGGCCAGAATCTGAAACCTGCTATTTATTTTAGATGCTTCTCAGTTACCTGGGTGCAGAAATCTTACTCATTTGTGGGGCCTGGAGGGCAGTCTTAAATATATTCTTTGGTTGCAAGCAACAAAGATACCTTCTGTTTAACATAAACTCAAAGGACTGATTGGAAGTAATAAATGAGAGTAAGTGTTAAGACCAGCCTGGTGCAAGACAGGATCTAGGTTGGGTCCAGAAGCCACTGCAGAAGGAGTTTGTAGATGTTCTCTGTAGGAGGCTGACATTAATGTATCTCAGGTTCAACAAGTTTCCACTGGGGAGCTCTAACAGGAAGTCAGGGGTGGCTATCTTTGTGAACCAGGCAGATGCCTAAACTTCTATTGACTATAAACAAGAAAAGCCAAATTAAATTGTAAGCAGATGTGCAGAAGAATGTATATTCACTCTGGACACTCACAGTGCCCCTAGGAAGACCTTAAAAAGTCCCTTCTCTTGGACACTGTATTTCCTCAACCACAATTTGATATTTACCTCAGCTTTTGCAGCAGTCCTATGAAGCCTGACTCAGTTTTCTGACCATTGGTTTTGGTTGGGTATAACTGTTATAGCTGGCCTGGTTTTCACTCTACACAGCTGCTGGTGGTCTATTCCTGGATACCTCTGAAGTTCACTCCTTGTTTCTGCTCTGGCTAGGTCCCTACCCATCTTGGACTTGCCTGAAGATGAGCTGATTCAGATATTGTCTTTGGTGTTTTTAATAATTATTACTAAGCCTCCATATAATTTCTCCCATCAGCTACCTTTTTCTCTATTCTTCTCAGGCTTATCACTGAAAAGCTTTCAAAATGATTTCTGTCCACCAGTTAGTACATCCTCTTTATTTTCCTAGTCCCATAACATTTATTTAAGTTCATCAAGTCTGCAGTGCTTCAGCCATACTAAATTTTCTCTCTTTTTCCCTTAATACTTGCTAATAATTCTATCTACCCCCTGAGGTTTGTAGCCATGGGGTCAAACAAAGCTAATACAGTGTTAGCACTAAGAGGTCCATTGAGTAAGGTGGTAGAAATTTCTAGTCATCACCCATATCTGATTCTCAATTTCTGTGGCTATTCAGGAAATTATTCTTCCTTGTTCTTTTTTACGTTTTACTAAGTGAAAAACTGTAAATGATTTTGGCTCATGGCTTTTCAAGGAAAGTAACTTTTGTCATTTGTAAGCTAATGACTTAAATAATTGCTGTGAGTACCTAGAACTCTCCACTCCTTTCTTGATGATTGTAGAGTTTCGACTATTGAACCATAGCTGAGAACACACCACCCTGGACAATTGGCCAAGTCTACAGAAGACTTGAGACAGAAGTAACATTTTCTAGCTTTATGACATTCATATTTGGGGGTTGATTTTTTTTTTTGCAGCACAACCACGTCTACATTTACTGATAAAAATATCAAGTATTCTGAAAAGCATGTAAATAATCTAAATATTTCTAAATATAAATTTGTATAACCAAGATTTGGTCTTAACTGATATGTACTTATTAGAGACATCGTGAAAGTTTATCCTTTAGGGACTCCCCTGGTCATCTAGTAGCTAAGACTCCACACTTGCCCTGGGTTTGATCCCTGGTTAGGGAACTAGATCCCACATGCTGCAACTAAGACCCAGCACACCAGACAAATATTTTTTAAAAGTTTATCCTCTAACAAATGTATTTTTCGATGTACAGAACAGTCAGTATCTAGTACATGAAGTGCCTTTAGTTGTTTTTTGTTTATAAATGTTAACTGCTAATAAAAGCCTACTGAAACTGTTTTGAGAACAACTAAAAGTTTGAGTCCCCACAGAGCAAGAAAAACAGCAGTGGAGTATCAGCAGAAGTAGTATAAGGAAAAGCAAAACTTAATGCATTATTGAAGGCCGGTCTGAGGTCAAATAATATGAGGAAGAATTTGAAACTCTCTTCAGGAAAAAAAAAAAAGATGTTAGCTTCAAAGTGGTGTCTGGACTATGACCAGAGAGATTCTCAAATTGAAAGTAGTCAAAACTCTCTCATAGAAAAATGCCAAGAGGAAAAAGTAAAAAGAATATTGCTTTAAATACTTGAATGGGGAAGGGATTACTGGGTAACTGTTGGGCATAAAAATATTGTATTTAGAATAATAAGGAAATCAGAGCAAATTCAAGCCCCAAATTTCAGCTGTCAATAAATGTAACAAATAGAAAAAAGGAAATTGGAGAATCACGAACAAATTTAATGTCAGGAAGGCAGTGAAATGATAGAGGGTGGAAACAGATGTTAGGTAGACAGATAAATATAAAGATAGTCATGTATATTCAAGTGATTTTTTTTTACATATCAATTTGAATTTTAATAGAATATCAGCACAGAAGATTTAGTTTCTCCTCGTTTCCAGTTTCTTTATATGATTGTGTTGAAAACTGCATTGCTGATATATCCAAATTATGATTATATGTCCATGTATGTGTTAGTTTTCATGAAAGAAGCTGTTTCTTTTCATAAGACTTCAGTCTATTTCAATTGAGCAACAAAAGAAAACTAGCTTTGGTACAAGGAGTATTAATAATTAATGCAGGTTTGTTTAACTAGTCACCTTGATAGCAGCTAATTCAGAGAAAGAAATAAAGAATACCATTTACAAGAAAACAAATACCAGAGAAGCACATTACTAGTGATGATGAGAATGATGAAGTGAAAAGGGACAAGGAGGAAGAGAAGGAAGAAGGTGGTGAGAGATAGGAGGAGGAAGAAGGGAAACAAGTATCAGAAGATATATGGCAAGTTCAGGAAGTTGCACCTTCCACTCTACAACTTGACCTGTCATTATTAGTACTAGGAATGAATAAACAGGTAAACTTGCTCTTCTATTTGTGAAGGCAACCAAAAACTCCAAAAGCGCAAAATGTTTATAGGGAAACCATGAGGACTTTTAACAGAATTTAAATATAAAGCCTATAGGATCAGCATGTGAGAAAGGATTACTTGCACGAAGAGCTCTGCTTCATTTTGAACACTGTACCAGTGGGAAACACTACCTTAGGTTGTAATGGTGGCTATAAATGCAATAATGAATCACCTATAAACTAACCTCCCTAGCTCAGTTTCTCAAATAGATTTTCTATACCTCTGCTAGAATGACCTCATGAGGATCTGATCTACTTACTAATCTGCTCAAAATTCTTTGATGGTGTTATTGGTTGTTTTAACAGAAGATACTAATTCCTTTACAATGTTGCTATGATAATCTTTCCAGACACATTCACTGTCACTTTCTCGGACTTAAGGAAATCAAAGACTTAATAGATTCAATTCTTAGCTCCCACATTCTCCTTCTCTCTGTTGGAGCATACTATATTTCTTCTGACTGTGGACCTCCAATCCATCCACCCAGGTCCAAGTCATATATGATCTCTTTCATAAAATTTTCCTCGGTGGAGGGTTTATTTACAAGGAATAAATAAAGTGTGATCATTTTGCACAGATCCATACCAATAATGTTTCATAAACTAAGAAAATGTGATTAGCTCAAAATTCAATAATGTTTTTGAAAAAGGAGACAAATAAATACAAAACATCCTTCAATCCTCCCAGTCACAACAATCTTTCCCTCTAACACAAAACGCCTTGCCGTCTATCATCACAGTTTGGTTTGTAATGTAATTTAGTTTATGTTTGTTTTTACCACTGTATAATAATCTTTCTAGGGAAAACACTATTTGGCTTATTGGCTTACTATTTTATTTCTACTATATCTTTTATGTAGCAGGTGGTTAATAAATATCTTTGGATTTGAATTGACTAATTCACTGTCAACTCAGGCTAAAGTTTGCTTGCCATTGAGAATGAAAATGTCTGAAAATGTCACAGAGTTTTTAGCTGTATCTCAATTATTATAAATTCTAAGTATTTACTCAGTTCAAACAAAAGGTGAGAAATATTTTGGTAGATAGAATGTACAATTATAAACCATACAATTAATTTAATCATTAGGAAGTCAATGTGACCTTTTCATAAGAAGTTTCATAAGAATGATGAAGAAAAAAAGATTAAAGCTGATAGGTGAGCAAGTGTACTAATTATAATATTGATGGCATGTTATTGATAAGATAAAAGAAAGAGAGTTATATTATGGGGTGAGAAGCAAAGGAAAGATTTTTTTTTTTAATTAACAAGCAAGGTTTTGAGTATGAATGCATGCCTAGAAGAAATAAGCGCCTATGAGGAAAAAAATGACAGTTTGTAATATAAGGTCCTAAAGTATCTGGAATTAAGGTGCTAGAAGAAGAGACAGTCTTGACCTTTGACATCTCCTTTCACTTTCATATATACACTCAGTTTATTTACTCATCTTGGTAAAGGGACAAAGATACTAATATTATACACAAAAGGGCCATTTGATACCACAGATGCATGCCTCCTTAGCTACAGAACTGGATAAAAGACAGGGTTATGAACATCTGCAACTATATAAAAAAAACAAACTGCTCTGCTCTGTAGCTGTTCAGTTTATAAAATTTGGTTAGTAATATTTGGGGGACCACTTCAGACATTCAATTATGGGAGGTGGCTGTGAAAATAATTAAGACTCAGCCTCTGTAATCAAGAGACATAGCCTTGGAAACTACTATATACAGAAGAGATAAACAACAAGGTCCTACTGTGCAGCACAGCGAACTATAGTCAATATCCTGTGATAAATAGTAATGGAAATTAATGTGAAAAAGAATGTATATACATATACATCAGTTTAGTTCAGTCACTCAGTTATGTCCAACTCTTATGAACCCATGGACTGCAGCCTGCCAGGCTTTCCTGTCCAATACCAACTCCTGGAGCCTGTTCAAACTCATGTCTATCAAGTCAATGATGCCATCTAACCATCTCATCCTGTCTTCCCTTCTCCTCTGCTTTCAGTCTTTCTCAGCATCAGGGTCTTTTCCAGTGAGTCAGTTCTTCACATCAGGTGGCCAAAGTATTATGGAGTTTCAGCCTTAGCATCAGTCCTTCCAACGAATGTTCAGGACTTATTTCCTTTAGGATTGACTGGTTTGATCTCTCAGTCCAAGGGACTCTCAAGAGTCTTCTCTAACACCACAGCTCAAAAGCATCAATTCTTCAGTGCTCATATTCAGTTATACACATACATATTCAGTTATTTGCTGTACAGCAGAAATTAGCACAACATTGTAAATCAACTATATTTTAATAAAATAAATGAAAAAAATGAAACATATTCTTGGACTAGTAGTATGAGATACAACCCAATAAGGTCCAAGATATTTGTGGATCTTTCTACATAAGTAGAGAGATCTTTTTTTTTTTAAGTTATACATGTATAACTGAATATGTATATGTATAACTGAATCACTTTGCTGAACAGCAGAATTTAATACAAAGTTATGTCAACTATACTACAATAAGATAAGTGAAAAGAAAAGTAGTTTTGGACTAATAGTGTGAGATCCAATAAGACTCAAGATATTTCTGGATCTTTATTCTTGAGTAAGAATAGTGGCAATTCCTACTAATCTCAGCATAAGAAAGTGCTTACTAACTCTAATTTCCAAAGTAAGGGCTACTTCAAAGTATAGCCTTTCAAAACTTATGTACTTTAAAAAGGATAGCATTCCTAGGAAAGGAATAAATTATATACCAAAAAAAAATAATAATAATAGAAAATGGAAAGAAGAAGGAGAAGAAAAGAGAGAATAGAGAAAAGAGAAATGAGGAAATAAAGTTATACAAAGTTACAGTTTAGA
The DNA here is from genome assembly GCF_042477335.2 of Ovis canadensis. Lineage (NCBI taxonomy): Eukaryota > Metazoa > Chordata > Mammalia > Artiodactyla > Bovidae > Ovis > Ovis canadensis. Next base: position 185,649,128 of record NC_091246.1, on the reverse strand, counting down.
AAACCTTTTCCATTAGTAGAGAGGTTATATCAAGTGTAAGGCTCCAGAAAAATTATTTAAAACAAGTGATGAAACTTGGGTTCAGGAGAAGGTTGGGAAGTGAAAGGTATGATGAGTATAGAAAGGAGTGTCTCTGACATGGAGTGAAAAATATTAGATGTGGAGTGGAGAAAAACATTCTGGTAGATAACCTTTCTAGCAGGTTTACTGAAGTATAATTTGCATATGACAAAATTTACCCAAAGAAGTGTACACTTCAATGAGTTTTTGACATGTAATTTTTTTCAAAAAACCCTTAATGGCAGTTAGAAAATCTATCCTACAGCAACACATTTGTAAAAGTAATCTTTACACTTGCAGATATTCTTAAAAGCCCAGAGTCTCATTACCTCTTACTACTTAATTATGCTATTTATTTGTATTATTTACATTTCTGCTATTAAATAAGTGGCAATTTCATTATTTTTACAAATTAGTATTTATTAAATAACTTGCTCTCTAGATCTGATTGGTTGTGTCAGTTAAAATCACACTCATGCTCTGGGAGTAATTTGCAAAGATTCTTACACTCATACACAATTATATACAGAAAGGGTTTATGAGATGGAATCTCAGGGAGGGGGGTGAAAATGATATTGTTGAGAATTCTGGAAAGAACAAGAATGCAATGACCTCCTTCTTACAAGCTTACTAAGCCTTAATTAAGTTTTGCGGTAATTACCATAAACTCAAGGCCCAAACCAATTGAAAAGAACACCTACACTTCCAAATAATAGCGATTTTGATGGCAATTTATTACAGATTTTGATGCCTTTAAGGATTCCTGGAATGGGTTTACTGGACTTTAAATGAAAGGAAAATAAAGAGTTTACTATTCAATCATTTTAACTTTCAAAAAGACAGGAAGACAAAACCAACAATGGCTTGTTGACCAATACTATCTAGGCTCAGTCATCTGTATGGCACTGGGTAAATTACCTAGCCTCTCTGGGCCTAAGTTTCTTCAACTCTAAATAACTTTCGATCAAAATTATTTCAAATGCTTCTGCAGGTTTATCATCTGAAACAGTGATACGTGAATTACATGCCATCATTTTAATTACAAAGGCTACTTAGCTATGTAATTTGACAGCCCCATCACAGAGTATATCTTTAGTTAATATGACACTGGGGATCAAAACATCCTATTTAAAACTTTCAACTCCTGAACACTCAGGAGTGTAGGTATTAATCTTTTTACTTTACCTTTCAACTAATTTTATAAATCTATTTTCCTATTTTAATTATTTCCATGTTATGATTAAATTTGAAGACTATTAAATACAATGCATTTTCATGAAAGGATAAAATATATATTAATACATATGTTGTTTGATTTATATATGTACACATATATATGTGTATATTATTTAAATATATATACACATAGATGTGTGTGTGTATATATATATATATATATATATATATATATACACACACATTGCTACCCCATGGATTGTAGCCTGCCAGGCTTCTCTGTCCACGGGGATTCTGCAGCCATGATTACTGGAGTGGGTTGTCATGCCCTTGTCCAGGGAACTTCCCAACCCAGGGCTTAAAACCCAGGACTCACACATTGCAGGCAGATTCTTTACCATATGAGCCACCAGGGAAGCACAAGGATACTGGAGTGGGTAGTCTATCCCTTCTCCAGGGAAACTTCCCAACCCAGGAATTGAACCAGGGTCTCCTGCATTGCAGGTAGATTCTTTACCAGCTGAGGTACCTGGGAAACTCATATATATATAGGTTATATATATATATAGCAATCATTCTTTTACTATGTTCTTTTCATTTACTACATTTGAGGGGGCTAGTTTCAATGTGATTTCCTCCAGCCTGTGTTTCTATTCTAACAAATCTATAAAGAACATGTTCATCATCCATTGTCTCATTCCTGGGCTCTCTCCCTTGACCTGATTCACCATCAATTTCATTTATTCAGTTGAAACTTATCACATGCCTACTATATTCCAGGCTTGTTATTCAGCACAGTCTAAAGGAGGCAGAATGACCCCCCTTCTCTGGTAAGGTTTACAGTCTAATGGAACAGACAACATGTATATAATTAAATAAGTAAGCAAGATAATTTAGACTGTTTACAATTACTAATGAAGAAAATAAACAGAGTGGTGTGATATGTAATTTAAGGTCCATTTTTCTTAAACAGCTGTACAACTAAGTCTTCTCTGAGAAGGTGATATTGAATGGAGATCCAAGTGGCACCCAGCCAGGCATTCAAAGAGCTTAGGAAGAATATTTCAGATAGAAAGGGGAAAATGTGCCAAGCCCTGAGACGAGAGAGCGTAGGGTCTGATAGGAGAACAGTATAACTGGAAATAACTAAGGGTGAGGTGAGGAAAGGATGAAAGAAAAAATGATATGGGATTAAAGAAAGACAAAATTATTTAGTCACTGAGCTTTGAAAAGAAATTTAGCTTTTACTCTAAGTGTTATGTAAAAACACTCTTTTTTTTTTTTCACTAAAATAGGATGTAAGCAGGAGAGTGATAGGGTCTCATTTCTAATTTAAAATCCTCCAGAGCGTGTCATGGGGCAGGGTTTGGAGGAGGGCTACAATGGAAACTTGGAAATTTAGATAATTGGCAGAGGTCTAGGTAAGAGAAGATGGCACCACTGCTAACTAGGAGGCTAGAGGAAGGGAAATTGAGAAAAGTGGTTTCATTCTAACTTGATTTTCATGGTGAAACTCAGGGCTCTCTAAATGGTCCTGATGGTAGAGTAGGGAAATGAAGGAAAGAAGAAACTAAGATGATGCTAGATTTCTGACAAGAACCATGGTGCCTGATGGTTTTTTGTTTTGATTTTTCCCTCTTTCACCCTTTTATTTTCTGTCTGGGCTTCTCTGGTGGCTCAGCAGTAAAGAATCCACCTGCAATGCAGGGACATAGAAAACAAGGGTTCACTCCCTGCATTGGGAAGATCCTCTGGAGGAGGAAATGGTAACCCACTCCAATAATCTTGCCAAGGAAATTCCATGGACAGAGGAGCCTGATGGGCTAAGGTGCATAGGGTCACAAAGAGTTGGACACAAGTAAAATGACTGAGCACTTTCATTCATTGAAAAAATATTAGCAGAAAAATACATTCATTGGACGACACTAAAGCTTTTAAAAATGGATTTGGTATTACTGATCATTAGGATGTCTTTTTTTTTACAATTAACACATATTTTTATCTATGAACTTTTGGGTTTTTTACTAGCAATTTTCCTAACTTCATTCTTAACATGCCTGTGGGATTGACGTGATCTATGGACTTGCAACTATGACAATTTCTTTTCCTTTTTTTTTTTTTTCTCTTTTTGCTCAAATGTGCTACAAACTGTACTTGCTTTAGGTAATATTCTTCCTCATTCAATCTGACTATTTGAACCCAAAGGCAGCTACCCAAATGTGCACCAGGCTTACCCCATGCTACAACCCAGGGTTTGTATTTAAATGAAATACACATATTCTAGCAAAAAGATGAGAAAAATGAGGCTCAGATTTATTGGTGTGGACTATTAAATTATGAAATAAGGAGAGATACCAGAACTTCCATGGACTGGCAAATGGGTTTATGGTAGAAAATTAAAGTTATGAAATCTTATGTCTGTGTCAGCAACTTTATATGTTGCTTGCTTCCAAGTACCTATTTCTGTTACCCAAAGCTCACTGCTTTAGAGAGGTCGTGTAGCTTAATGGCTAAGTCAGAGTATGGCTTGTTGACCTATACTATCTGGGCTCAAATACTAGGTTTATTCCTTATTATCTGTATGGCATTGGGTAAATTACCTCAGTTCTCTGGGCCTCAGTTTCTTTAACTCTAATATGGGTATAATAATAGGATCAAACTCCTAGATTATGTCGAGGATTAAAAGATTTAATACAAATGAAACAATTTTAAAAGTACATGACTGACCTGAACTCAATATAAGAGTTATCTGTTTTTAGCATTTTTTGCTTTTTCTTCACTTTTTTAGTTATTCAATCTACTGGGCAGTCCCCTACCCAATAGTAAAATTCTTTGACAGCACTCCACTTTATAAAGCTGATGAAAGCCTTTAACCATGTGCAAAGGTTAAAATGACCATAGGGGAATGCAATTTATATAATAATGACTTGATGGAACCAATTATATTATATTAGCATAAAAACTTTTAAATAGAAAATTGTATTCACCAGTAAAATTGTCCTATGTTTCAGTGAGGATGTGCATATGCCAACTGCTTATTATAAGTTAAGATTCAAAAAATATTCACCAGTTAGTATTATTTTGTGATTTGAATTCAATATCCATTAATAATTCAGAAGCAAGAAGAGCTTTTGTAAAATGATATTTAATTATAAAATAGTCTTAAATATAAAGCTTCTAGGGAGTACGTCAAACTTTTCAAAAACTGTAACTAATTAAATCTTTCTAGGGAGAAACTGGATCATCTAACCACTCTGATTCCTGGAAAGGACATTTCTGCAACAGTGAAGAACACTGGCATTCTCTTCATTTCCAACTTTGCATTCACTTAAGACAAACACAAAATTAATAATCAAATTCATAATGCACAATTAGCTCTGAACATATTAATGAACACCATTAATATTGTTTCAAAGAAAATGGGGTTTGATATCAAACCTAAAATCACTAGAGGATAGTTAATATATAGAAATCATATCTTAGCAGGATAATAATGCTTGAGTAATATAAATGCTCATTCAGATTTAAAAGTGTAATTTGAAAAATTCTATTTGAAGCAAAGAAATAATTTTGATCTTCTTTAATATTTTGTTATTTTCCTAAAGCTTCATTAATTTTAAAAAAAGGGCTTATACTTATAATTAATCATTGTTTTACTTCAACCATTGTTACTGCTTCAACAATAAAATGTGCAAGATTAGTACCAGAGGAAAGTAATAAAGGCTTTTTATCACAATTTATTGGTTCTGGGCCAATGAAATTTTTATAGATAATTATGAATTTATATTAAGGAAGAAAAGTTGAAGATTATCTAAAATACATTGTTGTAACTGATCAAAATAAGCAATAGAAAATGTTAATAGTCTACACTGGCATTAATTAAAATTTATTTTATTTACAATGCTTAAAGAAACAATAATAAATTACATTAACACATTACCATCCCCTGCAAAGAAAAACATGCTTCATATTACTGAAAGTTTTTTAAATATGACAACTAAAATCAATTTGACTGCCGATGTTATTCAGTTACAACAACAAAAAAAGTGACATTACATGTTTAGATAAAAATTGCATTTATTTAATTTTTCTTGAAATAAGGGACAATAAGAATAATATATTTCTCTACACTATGGGCTTCCCTGGTGGCTCAGACAGTAGAGAACCTGCTTGCAGTGCTGGAGACCCAGATGCGATCCCTGGGTCAGGAAGATCCCCTGGAGAAGGAAACGGTAACCCATTCCAGTCTTCTCGCCAGGAGAATCCCATGGATTAAGGACCCTGGTGGGCTACAGTCCATAGGGTCTCACAGAGTTGGAGTGACTAGCACTTTCACTTCACTATTATGAATAAAAATGGTATTGGCATTAAAATTAAAAATTGCAAATATAAAAGAAGCTCATTGTTAAAAAATAAATCTAGAAGTCAATGAATAAACAGAAAATGATAAATAAGTCTCTCACTTAGCTACCTGTCCCAATTTCCAGAGGTTATCTGGGAGGCGCAGAATATATGACCCCAAAGTATTCTACTTTGGCATGTGAGTTGTTTTGAGATGAAGGCAATCAAGGCCTAATAGACTGAAGAAGAGGTTGATTATCAACTTCTCTCTTAACTGCCTAAAATAATTTACACAGAGGGCCTGTAGCAGGAGAGAGCTATTACCAGAGAGAACTTTTTACATTTGGAAGACTTATTTGCAGCACATGTCAAACATTTGTTTACCAAACATATAACATTCTTCCCCGTGAATTGCCTTTCTCCCCTTCACCTTAGCTCAGGATGGCATATATGTCTCAAGGGCTTGACTGTCTGTGAGCTTCATACCTTTAGGATTCTAGTACACATGAAATTAATTTTTTTTCTCTTGTTAGTCACTTTTATGTCAATTTGATTATTAGGCCAACCAAAGAACAGAAAGGGAAGAAGGAAAGTTTCCTCTCCGATATTATCACAGTTGACAATTTGAAGTGAAGAATTTTAGAGCTTACACTTATAAAAATAAATAAGTTTATATGTATATATCTATGTGTATGTATATATATGTATATATAATACATCTTTTCTGTTAAAAAAAGAATTATAACTAGATCTGTTGTGTTTCAACTTGTTTTTCTCAGTAAAAGATGAATTTTCACAGAAATTTTCTTATTTTTAATGGCTGCAAGTAATCCATTCTATTGATTTTACATAATGTATATTACCAAAGAATGATGATGATGTTGATTCTCGTATTTTACTATTACATACAGTGTTTCAGGGGCCATTTGCATGAAATATTTGTGTCAGTGAAGGTTTTTATAAAACTGAGTCTTAGAAGTAGAATTAATCATTTAATGAATTTGAGCATTTAAACTTTTGAGAAATATAGACAGTTTACTCTCTGAAATGATTGGGGCAATTTATTCTCTTATCAGGAATACATGATACTGCCTGTCAAGCTCATACTTTCTGAAACACTAAATATTATTTATCTTTACATTTTGCCAAACTTAGTTAAAAACTGCCATGTCACCACTGTTAAAACTTGGATTTATTTATTGAATTTGAGCCATAATTTCTGTTTTAGAAATTTTCCTATTCATACTCATTTTTTTAATATCATCCTTTTGTACTTTTCAAATTCTAGGGGCTCCTTATGAAATGTGGCTTTTTCTTTTTTGTATTTTACATAGGTTACAAATAATTTTTGCAAATTCATCACTTGTCCCTGATATTTATTTATGGAATCTTGGTAGCTATGGAATCATGTCTCTTAATCATATTTTCAATGTCAGTATAATTTAACTGTGCCAATATAATTTATCAGTGATATTCAATATGTACTGTGAATCATTTATAGATATTACTAGAAAGCATAAAATTTATAAACATATTATTAAAAGATAACTAAGATCAAATTTATAATATTATTACATTACTCATATAATGTTATTCTTCCCATTTTTTTTCCATATGCTTTCCTAGACACCGAGGGAAAAGCAATAAAACAGACATACAGACACACATTGATCTCACTGCCCTCAGACGGGTGGTCTGATTGAAGTATCAAGGCAATGATGACCCCGTATGCAAGACAGCAAAAAAGACACAGATGTGTATAACGGACTTTTGGACTCAGAGGGAGAGGGAGAGGGTGGGATGATTTGGGAGAATGACATTAAAACATGTATACTATCATGCAAGAATGGAATCGCCAGTCTATGTCCGATGCAGGATACAGCATGATTGGGGCTGGTGCACGGGGATGACCCAGAGAGATGTTATGCGGAGGGTGGTGGGAGGGGGTTTCATGCTTGGGAATGCATGTACACCCGTGGTGGATTCATGTCAATGTATGGCAAAACCAGTACAATATTGTAAAGTAAAATAAAGTAAAAATAAAAATTTAATAAAAGAAAAAAAAAGAAAGATGATAGAAGGGAAGAAAATAAAGTTACTTAAAAAACAAACAAAAAACTCTAAGGGAGATGACATAATCTCATTATAGTTCATTAATGGAGATTTAACACATACAAACAAAAACTCATTAGGTGGTATAAAGTAATTACAAAAGACTACAGAAGCTGACAAAATTTTTTAGAGGAGAAACCATTGGTGCTAGAGGGCAACAAATTAATGTTTGATTGTACCCACCTATATCATAAAAGAAATGTATATAAATACAAAGCTGATATATTTAAAATTGTACTTTATAAGTTTTAAGGGATCCTTTGCCACTATTACCTAATATATTTATGAATGTAGCTAACAAACTTTTATCATTTATCATTTATTCCTTTTAGTAGTGCATACATCAAAAATTTAGAATGAGTCTTAAATCTCACCTGATGACTCCTTTCAGGGCTAAAAGTATATTTTTGGTAATACTGCTCCTGCTACTGCTGCTAAGTCACTTCAATCGTGTCCGACTCTGTGAGACCCCATAGATGGCAACCCACCAGGCTCCTCCGCCCATGGGATTCTCCACGCAAGAACACTGGAGTGGGCTGCCATTTCCTTCTCCAATGCATGAAAGTGAAAAGTGAAAGTGAAGTTGCTCAGTCGTCTCCAACTCTTTGCAATCCCATGGAGTGCAGCCTTCCAGGCTCTCCATCCATGGGACTTTCCAGGCAAGAGTACTGGAGTGGGTTGCCATTGCCTTCCCCATTTTAGGTAATAAAAAAATTTCAAATTATGAAGTTAAATATCAATAATAATTATACATTATTAAGTAATGCATAAATAAATTCAAAGGATTAGATCTGATAGAGAGAGTCCCTGAAGAACTATGGATGGAGATTCATGACATTGTACCGGAGGCAATGATCAAGACCATCCCCAAGAAAAAGAAATGCAAAAAGGCAAAATAGTTGTCTGAGGAGGCCTTACAAATAGCTGAGAAAAGAAATAAAAGGCAAAGGAGGAAAGGAAAGATACACCCATTTTGTGCAGACTTCCAAAGAATAGCAAGGATCACTGTAAAGAAATAGAGGAAAATAATAGAATGGCAAAGATGAGAGATCTCTTTAAGAAAATGAGAGATACCAAGAGGACATTTCATACAAAGATGGGCACAATAAAGGACAGAAATGGTATGGACCTAAAGAAGCAGAAGATATTAAGAAGTGGCAAGAATACACATAAGAAATATTCAAAAAAAGATCTTCATGACCCAGATAACCATGATGGTGTGATCTCTTACATAGATCCAGACATCCTGGAATGCAAAGTCAAGTGGGCCTTAGGAAGCATCACTACACACAAAACTAGTGGAGGTAATGGAATTCCATTTGAGCTATTTCAAATCCTAAAAGATGATGCTGTGAAAGCGTTGCACTCAATATGCCAGCAAATTTGGAAAAACCAGCAGTGGCCACAGGACTGGAAAAGGTCAGTTTTCATTCTGATCCCAGAGAAAGGCAATGCCAAAGAATGTTCAAACTACTGCATAATTGTAGTCATCTCACATGCCAGCAAAGTAATGTTTAAAATTCTCCAAATCAGGCTTCAACAGTACATAAACATTGAGCTTCCAGATGCTCAAGTTGAGTTTAGAAAAGGCAGAAAAAAACACAGATAAAATTGCAAACATTCGTTGGATAATTGAAAAAGCAAGAGAGTTCCAGAAAAAACAGCTAGTTCTGATTTAATACCTATGCCAAGGTCTTTGACTGTGTGGATCACAACAAACTGTGGAAAATTCTTAGAGGTGGAATATCAGACTACCTGACCTGCTTAATGAGAAATCTGTATGCAGGTCAAGAAGCTAGCGTTAGAACCAGACATGGAACAACAGACTGTTCCAAATTGGGAAAGGACAAGATCAAGGCTGTATATTGTCACCCTGCTTATTTAACGTATATGCAGAGTATATCATGCAAAATGCCAGGCTGGATGAAGCACAAACTGGAAACAAGATTGCCTGGAGAAAAACCAGTAACCTCAGATATGCAGATAATACCACCCTTATGGCAGAAAGCAAAGAAAAACTAAAGAGCTTCTTGATGAAAGTGAAAGAAGAGAGAGGAAAAAAATTGGCTTAAAACTCACCATTCAGAAAACTAAGATCATGGTATCTGGTCTCATTACTTCATGGCAAGTAGATGGGGAAACAGTAGAAACAGTGACAGACATTTTTTTTGGGTGGGGCGGGGTGGTGCTCCAAAATCACTGCAGATGGTGACTGCAGCCATGAAATTAAAAGATGCTTACTCCTTGGAAGAAAAGCTATGATTAAACTAGGAAGCATATTAAAAAGCAGAGACATTACTCTGCCAACAAATGTCCATCTAGTCAAAGCTATGGCTTTTCCAGTAGTCATGTATGGATGTGAGAGTTGGACTATAAAGAAAGCTGAGTGCTGAAGAATTGATGATTTTGAACCGTGGTGTTGGAGAAGACTCTTGAGAGTCCCTTGGATTGAGAGGAGATCCAACCAGTCCATCCTAAAGGAAATCAGTCCTGAACATTCACTGGAAGGACTGATACTGAAGCTGAAATGCCAATCCTTTGGCCACATGATATGAAGAACTGATGCATTAGAAAAGACTCTGATGCTGGGAAATATTGAAGGCAGGAGGAGAAGGGGATGACAGAGAAAGAGATGGCAGATGGCATCATTGACTCAATCAACATGAGTTTGAGCAAGCTCTGGGAGTTGGTGATGGATAGGGAAGCCTGGCATGCTGCAGCCCATGGGGTCGCAAAGAATTGGACATGACTGAGTGACTGAACTGAACTGAACTGATTATTAAGTATGAGATTATTAAGTATGCTAAGTAATCACTACTAAATATCAAGTACCTTCACTCAACTAGCGATAGAAATGTAAGATAATGGAGTACAAATCCATCAGTAAAATAATGAGAGCCTACTAAACAATAAACTCAGATATAATAATAACAAACATAGGAAATATAATAATAATGCAGGTGCTGTGTGTGTCTTAGTCATTCAGTCATGTGTGACTCTTTGTGATCCCATGGACTGCAGCCCGCCTGGCTCCTCTGTCCAGGGAATTCTCCAGGCAAGAATACTGGAGTGGGTTGCCATTTCCTCCTCCAGGGTATCTTCTCAACCCAGGAATTGAACCCAGGTATCCTGCTTTGCAGGAAGATTACTTACCCTCTGAGCCATCAGGGAACTCAGGTGTTGAGAAACATTAAAACTGGCAGAAAGAACTGATGGAATCTGTTACATAATTAAAAATAAAAATTCCTAAATGAAGATTCAGAATAACTGCTGTCATCATCTTGATACTTTTTCCCCATGTGCATTTTAACAGTTTAATAAAGTCAGATAGAGGAATTTCTCACCTTAAATATTAGAGCTGAAGTGAATATCTGCAAAACATGACTGAAAAATGGTTCCAAACTGCAGCTAATTTTTGAAAAATGATAATTAGTTGGACCAATAAAAATACCTAAGATTATTTCAGTGGAATAAAATACTGTTAATTTTATTTATCTAGGAAATACAGGGATATGTATTTCTCCATGTACGAATGTGACAAAATGTCCTGAATTGTGTGAAATAAACCATACTGAATTACACGGTCCAGCAACATGGAAATGTCAACAGTTTATAAGGGTAGATGTGAGGGAAGGAAGTCTCTACATTGTTGATAATGATGGGAATGTACAAAATGAAAAATTCACCATTTGCAAAAGAATTGCCTTTTATTATTGATAAAATGATGTAACAAACCATGGAGGAATCATTTCGGTTCTGTTCAGTTCAGTCTGACTCTTTGCGACTCCATGAATTGCAGCATGCCAGGCCTCCCTGTCCATCACCAACTCCCAGAGTTCACTCAAACTCACGCCCATCAAGTTAGTGATGCCATCCAGCCATCTCATCCTCTGTCGTCCACTTTTCCTCCTGCCCCCAATCCCTCCCAGCATCAGGGTCTTTTCCAATGAGTCAACTCTTCTCGTGAAGTGGCCAAAGTACTGGAGTTTCAGCTTTAGCATCATTCCTTCCAAAGAAATCCCAGGGCTGATCTCCTTTAGAATGGACTGGTTGGATGTCCTTGCAGTCCAAGGGAGTCTCAAGAGTCTTCTCCAACACCACAGTTCAAAAACATCAATTCTTTGGCTCATTTGTATATATATAAATCCTTATTTTTTTCAATTATTAACAAGTAAAGTGGGAAATTCCTTTATTTAATTATATTAAATTGTTAACAATATACATGGGGAAAAAGAATCAAGATGATGAGAGCAGTTATTCTGGATGTCTCATTTAGGAATTTTTAACTACATGATAGATTCCATCAGTTCTTTATGCCAGGTTTTAAATTTTTATTTTCAATTCTTTTTTTCCCAGTTCTTTATTTTAAAGTCTTCTAAGACTCAAACCAGGATACAGAAGACTGAGACTATGTTATCATAGGTCACCAGGTAAAAATTGAAAGGGCTGGGGAACAGTCAAGGTGATTATTTTCTATGAGTAAAGAACAAAGAGTAGTGTTTTGTCTTTTCCTAGATGCTATGTTCAGAATTTCTTGAGAATCTCTATGCAATACTAACAGGTACTTTCCCTACGACAGTTTTATGAATGGTGTGTCCTCAATCTGTAAAGAAAGCTTTGTCATCTAAGGCAGTGCTTTCCTAAGTATGGTACCCTGAATTGGCAGCATCAGCATCACTGGCCATATCCCAGATCTCCTGGACAATAATCATGGATTTTGGAGCCCAGGAATTCATGCAGATTTGTAACGCATTCTAAAATGTGAGAACCCTCAGCTGAACCCTCCAATATGGTAGACACTAGCCACATAAGACATTTAGATTTGGATTTAAATTAATTAAAATAAAATAGAATAACTCGGCTCTTCAGTTATTTTAGTCACATTTCAAGTACGTAAATGGCACATTTTGTTAGTGGCTACAATGTTAGAGAGTAAAGATATAGAACTGATTATTGAGATTTTTATTGGAGAACATTGCCTATCAAGGCAATGATTCAAACAACTGCTGAATTTATCATGCTACATTCAATTATTCCAAAAATTCTAAGATCTTCACTTTTTTACTTTCTTCTCACTACTTCATTTTTTATTAGTTTTTAAAAATTTATTTTCTGTTGAAGGATAATTGCTTTACAGAATTTTGCTGTTTTCTGTCAAACCTCAACATGAATCAGCCATAGGAATACATATGTCCCCTCCCTTTTAACCCTCCCTCCTGTTTCCCTTGCCATCCCACCCCTCTAGGTTGATTACAAAGCCCCTGTTTGAGTTTCCTGAGCAATAAAGCAAATTCTCATTGGATATCTATTTCACATATGGTAATGTAAGTTTCCATGTTGCTTTTTCCTTACATCTCACCCTCTTCTCCCCTCTCCCCACATCCATAAGTCTATTCTCTATGTCTGTTTCTCCATTGTTATCCTGTAAATATATTGTTCAGTACCATTTTCTGGATTCCATATATATGCATTAGAATAAAATGTTTATCTTTCTCTTTCTGACTTACTTCACTCTATATAATAGGTTCTAGGTTCATCCACCTCATTAGAACTGATTCAAATTCATTCCTTTTTATGGCTGAGTAATATTCCATTGTGTATATGTACCACACCTTCTTAATCCACTCATCTGTTCATGGAGATCTAGATTGCTTCCATGTTCTAGCTACTGTAAACAGTGCTGCAATGAACAACGGGATACATGCAACTTTTTCAATTTTGGTTTCCTCAGGGTATATGCCTAGGAGTCAGATTGCTGGGTCATAGGTGGTTTCATTCCAAATTTTTAAAGGACTCTCCATACCATCATCCATAGTGGCTGTATCAATTTACATTCCCACCAACAGTGCAAGAGTGTTCCCTTTTCTCCACAACCTCTCCAGCATTTATTGTTTGTAGACCTTTTGATGATGGCCATCCTGACCAGTGTGAAGTGATATTTCATTGTAGTTCTGATTTGCATTTCTCTAATAATGAGTGATGTTGAGCATCTTTTCATGTGTTTGCTAGCCATCTGTATGTCTTCTTAGGAGAAATGTCTGTTTAGGTCTTTACCCCACTTTTTTTATTGGCTTGCTTGTTTATCTGGTATTGAGTTGTATGAGCTGCTTGTATACTATGGAAAGTAATCCTGTCAGTTGTTTCATTTTCTATTATTTTCTCCCATTCTGAGGGTTGTCTTTTCACCTTGCTTATGTTTCCTTTGCTGTGCAAAAGCTCTTAATTTTAATCAGGTTCCACTTGTTTACTTTTCTTTTTATCTCCATTACTCAAGGAGGTGGGTCATAGAAGATCTTGCTTTGATTTATGTCACCGAGTGTTCTGCCTATGTTTTCCTCTAAGAGTTTTATAATTTCTGGTCTTACATTTAAGTCTCTAATCCATAGTGTTCTAATTTAGTTCATTTACATGTAGCTGTCCAGTGTTCCCAGGACCATTTATTGAAGAGGTTGTCTTTCAGTTCAGTTCCGTCAATCAGTTCAGTTCAGTTAATTCAGTTGCTCAGTCGTTTCCGACTCGTTGCGACCCCATGAATCGCAGCACACCAGGCCTCCCTGTCCTTCACCAACTCCCGGAGTTCACTCAGACTCACGTCCATCAAGTCAGTGATGCCATCCAGCCATCTCATCCTGTCATCCCCTTTTCCTCCTGCCCCCAATCCCTCCCAGTATCAGAGTCTTTTCCAATGAGTCAACTCTTCACATGAGGTGGCCAAAGTACTGGAGTTTCAGCTTCAGCATCATTCCTTCCAAGGAACATCCAGGGCTGATCTCTTTTAGAATGGACTGGTTGGATCTCCTTGCAGTCCAAGGGACTCTCAGGAGTCTTCTCCAACACCACAGTTCAAAAGCATCAACTCTTTGGTGCTCAGCTTTCTTCACAGTCCAACTCTCACATCCATACATGACCATTGGAAAAACCATAGCCTTGACTAGATGGACCTTTGTTGGCAAAGTAATGTCTCTGCTTTTGAATATGCTATTCAGGTTGGTCATAACTTTTCTTCCAAGGAGTAAGCGTCTTTTAATTTCATGGGTGCAATCACCATCTGCAGTGATTTTGGAGCCCCCCAAAATAAATTCTGATACTGTTTCCACTGTTTCCCCATCTATTTTCCATGAAGTGATGGGACCGGATGCCATGATATTCGTTTTCTGAATGTTGAGCTTTGAGCCAACTTTTTCACTCTCCTCTTTCACTTTCATCAAGAGGCTTTTTCGTTCCTCTTCACTTTCTGCCATAAGGGTGGTGTCATCTGCAGATCTGAGGTTATTGATATTTCTCCTGGCAATCTTGATTCCAGCTTGTGCTTCCTCCAGCCCAGCGTTTCTCATGATGTACTCTGCATATAAGTTAAATAAGCAAGGTGACAATATACAGCCTTGACGTACTGCTTTTCCTATTTGGAACCAGTCTGTTGTTCCATGTCCAGTTCTAACTGTTGCTTCCTGACTCAGTCATGTCCAACTCATTGCAACCCCATGGACTGCAGCATGCCAGGCCTCCCTGTCCATCACCAACTCCCAGAGTATACCCAAACCCATGTCCACTGAGTCAGTGATGCCATCCAACCATCTCATCCTCTGTTGTCCCCTTCTCTTCCTGCCTTCAATCTTTCCCAACATCAGGGTCTTTTCAAATGAGTCAGCTCTTCACAACAGGTGGCCAAAATATTGGAGTTTCAGCTTCAACATCAGTCCTTCCAATGAACACCCAGGACTGATCTCCTTTAGGATGGACTGGTTGGATCTCCTTGCAGTCCAAGTGACTCCAACACCACAGTTCAAAAGCATCAATTCTTTGGTGCTCAGCTTTCTTTATAGTCCAATTCTCACATCCGTACATGACTACTGGAAAAACCATAACCTTGACTAGGCAGGCCTTTTTTGATAAAGTAATGTCTCTGCTTTTTAATATGTTGTCTAGGTTGGTCATAATTTTCCTTCCAAGGAGTAAGTGTCTTTTAATTTCATGGCTACAGTCACCATCTGCAGTGATTTTGGAGCCCCCAAGAATAAAGTCTGCCACTGATTCCACCATTTCCCCATCTAGTTGCCATGAAGTGATGGGACTGGATACCATAATCTTAGTTTTCTGAACATTGAGCTTTAAGGCAACTTTTTCCACTCTCGTCTTTCACTTTTATCAAGAGGCTCTTTAGGTCTTCTTCAGGTTGTCTTTGCCTATTGTATTTTCTTGCCTCCTTTGTCAAAAATAATGTACCCATAGGTGCATCGGTTTATTTCCTGGCTTTCTATCTTGTTCCATTGGTCTGTATTTCTGTTTTTGTGCCAGTACCATACTGTCTTGATGACTGTAGCTTTGCAGTATAATCTGAAGTCAGGAAGGTTGATTCCTCCAGCTCCATTCTTCTTTCTCAAGACTGGCTACTTGGGGTCTTTTGTGTTTCCATATGAATTGTAAAATTTTTTGTTCTAGTTCTGTGAAAAATGCCATTGGTAATTTGATAAGAATCACATTGAATCTATAAACTGAATTTGGCAGTATAGTCATTTTCACAATATTGATTCTTCCTACCCAGGAACATGGAATATCTCTCCATCTATTTATGTTGCCTTTGATTTCTTTCATTAGTGTCTTATAATTTTCTGTGTACAGTTCTTTTGTCTCCTTAGGTAATTTTATTCCTAGATATTTAATTCTTTTTGTTGCAATGTGAATGGGATTGATTCTTTAATTTCTCTTTCTAACTTTTCATTATTAATATATAGAAATGCAAGTGATTTCTGTGTATTGATTTTGTATCCTGAAACTTTGCTAAATTCACTGATTAGCTCTAGTAATTTTCTGATACTATCTTTAGGGTTTTCTATGTATAATATCATGTCATCTGCAAACAATGAGAGCTTTACTTCTTCTTTTCCAATCTGGATTCCTTTTATTTATTTTTCTTCTCGGATTGCTGTAGCTAGGATTTCCAGAACTATGCTGGTTAATAGTGGCAAAAGTGAACACCTTTGTCTTGTTCCTGACCTTAGGGGGAATGCTTTCAGTTTTTCACCATTGAGAATAATGTTTGCTGTAGCTTATCATATATGGCCTTTACTATGTTGAGGTAGGTTCCTTCCATGCCCATTTTTTGAAGAGTTTTAATCATAAATGGGTGCTGAATTTTGTCAAAGGGATTTTCTGCATCTATTGAGATGATCATATGGGTTTTATCTTTCGATTTGTTAATATGGAGTATCACATTGATTGATATGCATATACTGAAGAATCCTTGCATCCCTGGAATAAACCCAACTAGATTATTGTGTATGAGCTTTTTGATGTGTTGCTGAATTCTGTTTGCTAAAATTTTGTTGGGAATTTTTGCATCTATGTTCATCAGTGATATTGGCCTGTAGTTTTCTTTTTTTGTGTTGTCTTTGTTTGGTTTTGGTATCAGGGTAATGGTGGCCCTGTAGAATGAGTTTGGAAGTGTTCCTTCCTCTGCAATTTTTTGAAAGCGTTTTAGAAGGATAGGCATTAGCTCTTCTCTAAATGTTTGGTAGAATTCTCCTGTGAAGCCATCTGGTCCTGGACTTTTGTTTTTTTTTGGGAGATTTTGATCACAGCTTCAATTTTTTGTGCTTGTAATTGGGTTGTTCATAATTTCTATTTCTTCCTGGTTCAGTCTTGGAAGATTGAACTTTTCTAAGAATCTGTCCATTTCTTCCAGGTTGTTTATTTTATTGCCATATAGTTGTTCATAATAGTCTGTTATAATCCTTTGCATTTCTGCATTGTCTGTTGTAACCTCTCCTTTTTCATTTCTAATTTTGTTGATTTGATTCTTCTCTCTTTTTTCTTGAAGAGTTTGTCTAAAAGTTTGTCAATTTTTATCTTCTCATAGAACCAGCTTTTAGTTTTATTAATCTTTACTATTGTTTCTTTCATTTTAAAAATGTATTTCTGCTTCAATCTTTATGATTTGTTTCCTTCTACTAATTTTGGGCTTTTTTGGTTCTTCTTTTTCCAGTTGTTTTAACTGTATAGTTAGGTTGTCTATCCAATATCTTTTCTTGATTCTTGAGGTAGGACTGTATTGCTATAACCTTCCCCCTTAGAACTGCTTTTGCTGCATCGCATAGGTTTTGAGTTGTCGTGTTTTCATCATCATTTGTTTCTATAATTTTTTTTGACTTCTCTTTTGATTTCTTTAGTAACCTATTGGCTATTTAGAAATGTGTTGTTTAATCTCCATGTTTTTGTGTTTCTTGCAGTTTTTTTTTTTTGTAGTAATTGATATCTAGTCTCATAGCATTGTGGTTGGAGAAGATGCTTGATATGATTTCAATCTTCTTAAATTTACTGAGATTTTATTTGTGCCCCAGATGTGGTCTATTCTGAAGAATGTTCCATGTGCACTTGAAAAGAAGGTGTATTCTTCTGCATTTGGATGGAATGTCCTAAAAATATCAATGAGATCCATCTTATCTAATGCATCATTTAAGACTTGTGTTTCCTTATTAATTTTCTGTTTTGATGATCTGTCCATTGGTGTGTGGTGGGGGGAGCATTAATGTTTCCTAGTATTATAGTGTTACTGTCAATTTCTCTTTTTAAGTCTGTTAGTGTTTGTCTTATGTACTGAGGTGCTCCTATGTTGGGTGCATAGATATTTACAATTGTTATGTCTTCCTGTTGGATTTATCCCTTGACCATTGTATAGTGTCCTTCCTTATCTCTTGTAATCTTTATTTTAAGGTCTATTTTGTTTGATATGAGGATTGCTACTCAAGCTTTCTTTTGCTTCGCATTTTCATGGAATATATTTTCCATCCTCTCACTTTCAGTCTATATGTGTCTTTAGATCTGAAGTAGGTTTCTTGTAGACAACGTACATATGGGTCTTGTTTTTGTATCCATTCAGCCAGTCTGTGTCTTTTGCTTGGAGCATTAATCCATTTACATTTGAAGTAATTATTGATACATATGTTCCTTTTGCCATTTTCTTTATTGTTTGGGATTGATTTTGTAGATCTTTTTGCTTTTCTTGTATTTCTTGACTATATAAGTCCATTTAACATTTGTTATAAAGCTGATTTGGTGGTACTGAATTCTCTTAACTTTTGCTTGTCTGAAAAGCTTTTTATTTTTCCATTAATTTTGAATGAGATTCTTGCTGGTTACAGTAATCTTGGTTGTAGATTTTTTCCCTTTCAGTACTTTAAATATATCCTGCTATTCCCTTCTGGCCTGCAGAATTTCTGCTGAAAGATCAGCTGTTAAGTGTACGGGATTTCCCTTTTATGTTACTTGTTGCTTCTCCCTTGCTGCTTTTAATAGTCTTTGTGTTTAGTCTTTGTTAGTTTGATTAGTATGTGTCTTGGCATGTTTCTCCTTGGGTTTACCCTGTTTGGGACTCTTTGTGTCTCTTGGACCTTATTGACTATTTCCTTTTCCACGTTGGGGAAATTTTCAACTACAATCTCTTCAAAAATGTTCTCATAACCTTTCTTTTTATTTTCTTATTCTGAAGTGAAGTGAAGTGAAGTGAAGTTGCTCAGTCGTGTCTGACTATTTTGCGACCTGGTGGACTGTAGCCTACTAGGCTCCTCTGTCCATGGGACTTTCCAGGCAATAGTACTGGAGTGTATTGCCATTTCCTTCTCCAGGGGAACTTCCCGACCCAGGGATCAAACCTGGGTCTCCCACATAGTAGACAGACGCTTTACCGTCTGAGCCACCAAGGAAGTCTTTCTTATTCTGGGACACCTATAATTCAAATGTTGGTACATTTGATATTGTCTCAGGGGTCGCTAAGACTATCTTCAATTCTTTTTATTTTATTCTGCTCTTCAGAAGTTATTTCCACCATTTTATCTTGCAGCTCACTGATTCATTCTTCTGCTTCAGATATTCTGCTATTGATTCCTTCTAGAGTATTTTTAATTTCATTAATTGTGTTGTTTTTCTCTATATGTTTATTCTTTGTTAATTGATTCTTGCATTTCTCCATTTGTTTTCAAGGTTTTTGACCATCTTTACTATCATTATTCTGAATTCTTTTTCAGGTAGCTTGCCTATTTCCTCTTCATTTATTTGGACTTCTGTGTTTCTAGTTTGTTCCTTCATTTGTGTAGTATTTCTCTGCCTTTTAATTATTATTATTTTTTCTAACTTACTGTGTTTGAGTTCTCCTTTTCCCAGGCTTCAAGGAAAGTTGAATTATTTCCTTGAAAAAAGGTTGAATTCTTTATTCCTTTTGGTTTCTGCCCTCCTAAGGTTGGCCTAGTGGCTTGTGTAAGCTTCTTATAGGGTGGGATTTGTGCTGAGTTTTTGGTTTTTGTTTGTTTGTTTGCTTTTCCGTTGGTGGTCAAGGCTGAATGATGTAGTAATCCTGTCTGCTGATGATTGGGTTTGTACTTTGGTTTTGTTTGTTGTGTATATAAGGAGTCCTGCACAGGGTGCTACTAGTTGTTGGGTGATGCTAGGTCTTGTATTCAAGTGGTCTCATTTGTATGAGTTCTCACTATTTGATACTCCCTAGGGTAGTTCTCTGGTGGTCTAGGGTCTTGGAGTCAGTGCTGCCACTCCAAGGACTCAGGGCTTGATCTCTGGTCAGGAACAAAGATTCCATAGGTGGTTTGCTATGGTATTGCTGCTGCTGCTGCTAAGTCACTTCAGTCATATCCGACTCTCATATGGGGTCATATGTGACCCCATAGACGGCAGCCCACCAGGCTCTCCCTAGGATTCTCCAGGCGAGAACATTGGAGTGGGTTGTCATTTCCTTCTCCATTGCATGAAAGTGAAAAGTGAAAGTGAAGTCACTCAGTCACGTCTGACTCATAGCGACCCCATGGACTGCAGCCTACCAGGCTCCTCCATCCTTGGGATTTTCTAGGCAAGAGTACCGGAGTGGCTTGCCATTGCCTTCTCTGTGTTATGGTATTAAGTGAGATTAAAACAAATATCCAAAAATGAGAAACAAAAGATGAACCACAGACAAATGGCAGCTTACAAAATCAGGCAAATAACAATTAAAATAATAGAATATACACATATACATCTATACCCATGAGCAAAGTGAAAATAGTCCAACAAAAATAAAGTACAGTAGATTGACCCAGAGAACAAAGTATATCAAAAATTATATTTACCACTTAAGAACAAGACTAACTAAAGCACAAACTGGAAAACAAAACTAAAGCAAGGTGCCAAGTTGAGAATAAAACAATGAAAACAAAACTAGCATATATATTGAGAGGAAAGGAAAGAAAGAAAAGAAAGAAAGAAAAGAAAGAGAGAGTAAATATGCAAAGTTAAACAGAGGTAGATGAAGAAGATTTATATACATGAAAGATTAACTGCAAGGGGGAAAAAACAGTAGGAAAGGCCAAAAAAGGAGTAAATGAATCCGCCACAGGTATACACGTGTTCCCCATCCTGAACCTCCCTCCCATTTGCCTCCCTGTACCATCTCTCTGGGTCATCCCAGTGCACCAGCCCCAAGCATCCTGTATCATGCATTGAACCTGGACTGGCAATTTGTTTCATATATGATATTATGACAAAGCCAATACAGTACTGTAAAGTAATTAACCTCCAATTAAAATAAATAAATTTTAAAAAAGGAATAAATGTAGAAAAAATATAATGGGTTAAAAAAAATTAAAATTATAAAAAAGAGAAAAGAAAATAAATGGAAGAAGAAAGAAAAAAGAAAAAGGAAAATGCAGAATTGCAAAAGCCCCAACATAGAGGCAGAGGTTTATAACAATAAAAATTGTGACTGAATATACACATATACCTATACACCCATAAGCACAATCAAAACAGCCCAACAAAAATAAAGTACAATAAATTGACTCAGTTAACAAAGGAAATGAAAAATTATATCTGCCAGGGCAAAACTAACTAAAGCAAAAACTGGAAAACAAAACTAAAGCAAGCTGCCAATTGGAGAATAAAGCAGTGAAAATAAAACTAACAATTGTGTTGAGAAGAAAGAAGAGAAAGGAAAGAGAAAAGAATAAATATGTAAAGTTAAATAGAGGTAGATAAAGAACATATATATGTATGTTAAAGATTAGCTGCAACGGGAAAAGAACAGGAGGAAAA
Organism: Ovis canadensis; assembly: GCF_042477335.2. Lineage (NCBI taxonomy): Eukaryota > Metazoa > Chordata > Mammalia > Artiodactyla > Bovidae > Ovis > Ovis canadensis. Next base: position 185,627,369 of record NC_091246.1, on the reverse strand, counting down.
GCAAACAAAAGAATAAATGTACAAAAAATTATACATTTAAAAAGAAAAAAGTAAAATTAAAAAAGATGGGGGGCGAGGGTGGTGGGGGTAGGGGAGGGGAAGAAAACTCCACAGAACTGCAAAAGCCCAACACAGAGGCGGAGGTTTCTAACAACAATAAAAAAAAAGTGACTGAGAGGGGGAAAAAGGATTAAAAGCTTAACTGGATTTCATAGTGCCAATAAAATCAACAACTACAACAAAGAGGAAAAACAGAAAAAAATCCAAAAGAATCTACAGAACAAGTCAAAACATAAGAATAATAAATGTTTTTCTTGAGTCACTGCTGTTAGAGTCATTTCTCTTGCTGCGAGTCAGTCCACCTTACCTCCTTAGGATGTCCTCCAACACTGTGCTAATCTTTGGATCAGCTGTGGGGGCAGCTCAGATTCTTATCTTGTCCTACTCCTGTGTGTTCTTGCCTCCAGTGTCCACGGCTATCAGAACTAGTGCATTTCTTTTGTGGGAGCACTCAATGACCTTTTATATATTCCATAAAAACAGTCTGCCTAGTTGATCATGTAAATTTAATCTGCAGCTTGTACAGCTGGTGGAAAGATTTTGAGTCTTCTTCCTTAGCTACACTGCCCCTGGGTTTCAATTATGGTTTTATTTCCACCTCTACATGGGGGTTGTCCCCTGGGATTTGCTCCTGAGGCTTCCCTGGAGGACATGGGTTTGACCCTGTGAGGGCCAGGTGCAGAGGTGATGCAGTTGCTTGGGTCACAGCAGCACCAGTTACTCAAGGGAGTTGGTGTCTAAAGCAGCAGGAAATATAGTGTTCTAGAAGGGTATGGAAACCAGTATTGGCCAATATGTTCCACTATTCTTGCCTGGAGAGCCCCACTCCCTGACAGAGTAGCCTGGCAGGCTACAGTCCACAGGATCACAAAGAGTTGGACATGACCACATGGACAGACCCAAGAGTTTTTTTTTGACTGTGGCAGCTCTGCCCCAGTGAGAGTTGAGTGTGAAGGTGGCACAGCTGCTTGGCTTGCTGGGACCCTGGTGGTGCCAAGTGTGCAGAGACACAGACTGCCTCCACTGCAGGAGTTATGGCCCTATCAGAGTCTTCTTTCAAGGCTCCTGTGGATGGCAATCAGAAGACCTCTTTGACCAGTCTTTCTCTGTAGCTCCACCCATTCAGGGACTTAAAGGGCTCCCTTGACTTGGGTCCTTATCTGTGGTTTGGTGTGTCAGGCACATAGAGGGCACCCCCTGGCTGGAGTCCTACTCTGTAGATCCCCATGTCAGGCACTTAAAGGGGCACCCCAGGTGGGTCCTACTCTGTAGTTCAGTGTGTCAGGCATTTGATGAGCCAGCCTCTCTAATGTTCAGCTGCCAATGCTGGCTGTGTGGGGAGAGAGAAGCTATGGTGATGGCTCCACCTCCTACACGTGACTCAGCAGTATTGCCTTGCTTCCATGGCTGCCTGGCTTTCCTCTACCGGCATTTCCCACCACAGTCTTCTCTCTCACATCCTCTCAATCTGTCTCTCTGGGATGGCTCCACAATCCCTAAACTTCAGCTCCCAGTCAGTGAGCCTTACAGGGGACCAGCGTTCCTGTCTGAGGTATGTATGGCTGCGGCAAGGACTGTCTGATTGTCATTCCATTTAGGCTGCCACAGATCAGCTGTTTCACTCTCAGCTTAAATGTTTCTCCTCTGACTCAGATAATTGCCCCAGTGTGGGGACTGGTCCCCTGCTTCAGTTCTTCCACTTGCTATGGGAAGGTTCAGTCCTACTAACACTCCTGTCTTTCCCCCTAGTTCCTTCATCCTACAGAGTTTTGCATGGTTCTATATATTCTTTCCACTGGTCAGTTCAGTTCAGTTCAGTCGCTCAGTCGTGTCCAACTCTTTGCGACCCCATGAATCGCAGCATGCCAGGCCTCCCTGTCCATCACCAACTCCTGGAGTTCACTCAGACTCACGTCCATTGAGTCAATGATGCCATCCAACCATCTCATCCTCTGTCATCCCCTTCTTCTCCTGGCCCCAATCCCTCCCAGCATCAGAGTCTTTTCCATTGAGTCAACTCTTTGCATGAGGTGGCCAAAGCACTGAAGTTTCAGCTTTAGCACCATTCCTTCCAAAGAAATCCTAGGGCTGATCTCCTTCAGAATGGACTGGTTGGATCTCCTTGCAGTCCAAGGGTGGAAAAGGTCAGTTTTCATTCCAATCCCAATGAAAGGCAATGCCAAAGAATGCTCAACTACTGCACAATCGCACTCGTCTCACATGCTAGTAAAGTAATGCTCAAAATTCTCCAAGCCAGGCTTCAGCGATACGTGAACCGAGAACTTTCTGATATTCAAGCTGGTTTTAGAAAAGGCAGAGGAATCAGAGGTCAAATTGCCAACATCCGCTGGATCATGGAAAAAGCAAGAGAGTTCCAGAAAAACATCCATTTCTGCTTTATTGACTATGCCAAAGCCTTTGACTGTGTGGATCACAATAAACTGTGGAAAATTCCACTGGTCAGGTACTCCTTTCTGCTCTCAGCTGGTATCCTGCATGCAATTCTGTGTCTGAGTGATTATTGCTGATGTATCCATCAAGAAAGATGTAATCCATGTCCACCTACTCCTCCACCATCTTGTTCTCTCTCTCTCATTACTTTACTTTTTGTTATGATCAGTACTGCTTTAGGGATCAGAGAATTTTGGGTCAAGGTGTAGAAAGGAAGCAACACTGCAAAATCTCTCTCTCAGATTTGCTAAAAGGACAGTCAGTTCAATCCCTCAGTCATGTCCATCTCTTTGCGACCCCATGGACTGCAGCACTCCAGGCTTCCCTGTCCATCACCAATTCCCGGAGTTTACTCAAACTCATGTCCATCAAGTCAGTGATGCCACCCAACTATCTAATCCTCTGTCATCCCCTTCTCCTCCCACCTTCAATCCTTCCCAGCATCAGGGTCTTTTCAAATGAGTCAGCTCTTCAGATCAAGTGGCCAAAATATTGGAGTTTCAGCTTTAGCATCTGTCCTTCCAATGAATATTCAGGGTTGATTTTCTTTAGGATTTACTGGTTTCATCTCCTTGCAGTCCGAAGGACTCTCAAGAGTCTTCACAAATATCACAGTTCAAAAGCATCAATTCTTCAGCACTCAGCTTTCTTTATAGTCCAACTCTCACATCCATACATGACTACTGGAAAAGCCATAGCTTTGACTAGATGGACCTTTGTTGGCAAAGTAATGTCTCTGTTTTTTAATAGGCTGTCTAGGTTGGTCATAGCTTTTCTTCCAAGGAGCAAGTGTCTCGTAATTGCATGGCTGCAGTCTCCAACTGCAGTGGTTTTGGAGTCCCCCAAAATAAAGTCTGTCACTGGTTCCATTGTTTCCCTATCTATTTGCCATGAAGTAATGGGACCAGAGGCCATGATCTTAGTTTTATGAGTGTTGAGTTTTAAGCCAACTTTTTCACTCTTCTCTTTCACTTTCCTCAAGAAGCTGTTTAGTTTTTCTTCGCTTTCTGCCATAAGGGTAGTGTCATCTGCATGTCTGAGGTTATTGATATTTCTTCTGACAATCTTGATTACAGCTTGGGCTTTATCCAGCCTGGCATTTCTCATGATCTACTCTGCATATTAGTTAAATAACAGGGTAACAATATACAGTCATGTTATGTGTATAAAGAATCATGGGAGCCCCACTCCTAAAGATGGTTAGTCAGTGTGCCTAAGAGAAGGTCCAAGAATTTGCATGTCTATTAAGCTTCCAAGTGATGCTTATGCTCTTGGTCTATGAGCCCTGCTGATCTAGGGCTCTGTGGGATCCTCAGGATTTGAACTTCAGGAAATCCCTTGATTACTACTAGATTAGAGGCAAGGAAAATGCCCAGGAATAATAATGATAACTTTCAATAACACAGTGGCAATAAAAAGCTGAAGATGTTTTAGCAGATGGAATAACTAAGACTAGTGGATCATAGGTCCAATTAGGAGCTTTGAAAACAAGCATCCTATCTCACAGCAGTGTACAACATTTTCAGCTTTTCATTATCCTTTATTTTCACCCCTCACTCCTTTCAATTCTCATTTTTTAAAATCTTGCTTAAATGATTATCATGTAGCCATAACCACACCTTTGCATATACTCTCACTGCCTTGTCCCAACCCCAAATTTCATTGTACTTTATCTTTTACTTTGCAAATGTTGCTTTATTAATCCCCATACTATATTACAGCATAAATATGTTGAATGATTGAAAATTAATGCTAAATCAAATATATGAGCTATAATGTTCAAAGTGTATTTCCTAATTAACACCAAGGACTACATGCATGAATAATTACATGTAAATTAGGTACTTTGAATTTTATATCTGATTTGCAATATTGTTTTAGCTTCGGATGCAAATCAAAGTGATTCAGTTACATATATATTATATATGTATGTATACATATATTTATGTGCTTAGTCACTCAGTCATGTCTGACTCTTCGTGACCCCATGGACTGTAGCCCACCAGGCTCCTCTGTCCATGGGGATTCTCCAGGCAAGAATACTGGACTGGGTTGCCGTTTCCTTCTCCAACATATATGTATGCATTAGGTTATTTTCCATTATAGGTTATTACAAATTATTGAATATATCATTGTACTTATTTTGATATTAAAAAAACCGTTGGTTAAACCCAGTCCCCTGACCATGTTTTCTGCATTTCAGAAAAGCACAAAGCAGTGATGCTTATGATGAGGGTACTTTAACTTTACCAGTACTAACTTCCACTGGGTCCCCAGTGCAGTCTGGCAGGCATACTGTTCTGGCCCATTTTCTCTCTCACACTCCATTTTCTCTGTTCCATTGAGCATGGAACTCAGCAAAAAGCCATCTATGAACCAGGAAGCAGGTCTTCACCAGGCACAGAATCTGTCAGCACCCTGATCCTGGACTTCTTAGCCTCCAGAATTAAGAGAAATAGAGCTCTTGCTATTTGTACGCTACCCAGTCTGCCATATTTTGTTATAGCAGTCCGAACAGACTAAGACAAAGAGCTATCTGCAGATTTTACCTCTGAAAACTTCTGGCCTGGTCCAGCTATGCTGAGTCTCTATTTTACAACTTACACATCTCTAGGGCTCTTCAGGGTCCTTGGGGTTTGAACTTCAGGAAACCCCTTGTGAGCCGACTGCCTGAGTGAAGTGACCTCCTTACTGCTTATTTGAAAGCCTCAGGTCAGTCCTGTAGACATTTAAGCTCAGCTCAACTCCTGCTGAGCCAGCCACGGTGAGAGATGGAGGGTTTTTGTTGCATCAGGAGCTTTAATAATAGAGTATTTACATTGGCACAGAGCATCAGCCTGGTTATGGAGACAAGGGAATCTATAATGTGGTGTTTTAGTGCCCCATACAAATTTTACATCTCTGCTTGCATGTGTCTCATAAATTTTTTTTTTTCCTCTCTTCTTGTATATTCAGGCTAATGATTGGATCTGGGGGTTTTGAATTTTTTCCTTAGGCATTTTTCTCACAACAAATTATCTTTCTTCTTTTTTCTTCAAAAGAAATTATATATCTGAATTGTTTCAAAGGCTTCTAGGCTATTTTAAAACTATTTACTAAAATTATTTGGATATTATTAATACTTTGAAAAATTCTCATTTGATGTTTTAACTAAGAAAAAACTCATTTTTTAACTGAGATATTTTAGAAGTCACAGGAATATTTTAACTCCAACTTATACACTGTTTGGAAAAAAACATTATTCTACTATTAAAAAGTTAACCAAGCAATAAATTATGTCAGTTGCTTTTTAATAGGGAATGAATAAATAAAATCAGTGTTTCTGCTTGTCAGAATCAGACACTATTTTAATGTGCTTAACACACAGCATCTACTTTAGTCTTCACAACTATGCATTATTAACCAGATTTTACAGATTATGGCAATAAGCACAGAGTGTTTATATGACTCTAGGCAAATTCTACATTTAGTGGCAGGGCTGTGATGGAGCCTAATTTTTCTGTTCTTGATCCTACAAGCCCAAATACCATACATGTGTGGCTAGCCCTGGCGTGCTGCTATTCATGGGGTCGCAAAGAGTCGGACACGACTGAGAGACTGAACTGAACTGAAATGAACTGAGGCTGAACTATGTTTTCCAGAATTCTTTCTTATATATTTTCAGTTAGACGGGGTCACCTGAGAGATGTTGGTGGAGACTGGGGAGCAGGAGTGAAGGAGCAGCCACCCTGCAGGTCATGTATGGTGTTGCTGACCTCAGTGGCTCACTGCCTTGGCGGGAGGCAGCAACTGGATCTGAAACTGTCAGCGACCTGGTTCTTGGACTTTTTAATCAACATATATTGATAGGAGACCAGCCTAGAAATTCAGACGAGGCTTTATTGGGATTGGTGCTACAGCAGGAGGGAGTGAAAACAACAGGTTCCTTTGCTCATTCTCTGAAGGGGAGTGGCAAGCTGGTTCCTTATAGGGGTTAGGGCTGGGGCTGGTCTGGGCTTCCGAGGTGGCACAGTGGAAAAGAACATGCCTGCCAATGCAGGAGGGACGGGTTCAATTCCTGGATGGGGAAGATCCCTTGGAGAAGGAAATAGCAAATGACTCCAGTATTCTTACCTGGGAAATCCCATGGACAGAGGAGCCTGGCAGGCTACAGCCCATGGGTTTGCAAAGAGTCAGGCAGGACTTAGCTACCAAACCGCAAAAAACAAAGGAGCTGGCCCAGGCACAGACCAGAGGGATGGGTTAGGTGGTCTGCCCACCTGCTTAGTGGTGCTGTTTGCAGGGATCATTCACAGTATTTCTCTTTTGCTCCCAGCTCCTCAGAAATGGTAGTTGGGTTTTTGGTCTTTTTGCATATTTGTTAATAATTTTCCCCAATTGCCCACATATGCACTTATTTTTAGTCCCTTATAGTTTCCTAGCATTCTCTTGCTTGCCAGATGCAAACACTGCAGCTAAGATTCAGAGGTCCCAGATTGTGTCACAACTTCCCCACTTTCTCCTGAAGCTTTCTTTAATTTTCTGGACTCCCAGAAAAAAGTGTGAGCTTAGGTTGTCATAAAGGACTCCAGCTTCTGCAGGTGTGTGTATATACACATCATATGAAGTTTTCAAATATAGATTCCATATGTATTTCTCTCTTTTTTAACAATACTGTATTGGTTTTGCCATACATTGACATGAATCCACCACGGGTGTACATGCGTGGAGGGGGGTTCATGTTTGGGAACGCATGTACACCCATATGTATTTCATATACACCCTTTATATATCCATATATATGTATGGATATATTGTGTATATATTAGGTAAAGATCAAAATTCTTCATGGTTCTGCTTCTCTGATTGAACACTCAGTGATCCAACTGCATTATAAACAGTTTATACACTGTTTATATTATAAATATAAAATATTTTATAAAATACAAAATATAACATAAATTATTTTATATTATAAACCTGATTCTACTGAAATAATAAATGCCATATAAAATGTTATTCATGTTCTAAAGTTAAATTATTCTTTAATGAGACTACTGCTTTGAACCAGAGTTATTTTCTTTAGTTCTTTCAGAAGAATGAATGAATGGATGAATTTATGAAAATGACATAAATATTTTGTTAATATATGAGATGCTACTACTTTGTTACTTTTACACCATCCTGGGCAAACAAATCCTTTCTGTTTGGATACATCATTTAAATAATTGTCACTCATTTTATTATAACTCCAGTGTCAAGAGTCAGGAGTCAAAGTAAATCTTGAGGAGCCTTTCCTTCTTCTGCTCATTGTCTAACCTTGCATGCTCCTGGGCCCTTATCCTTATCCTTAGGGGCACTATGTAATGAAATGCCCACCGTTTCACCTCTGCAGTGGCAAAAATAAGTTGAGTTTGTCTTTCTTTTAGTGTATGCACCATGAGTTACCTGTGAGTTACCTGAGTGTTCTTGAACAATCTTGTACACTAACCCATTACATATACTTACAGCAGAATCTTTAGACCACAAAGAAATCTAATCTGAAACAAATCTAGTCTTAACCAGCACAATAATCTTGGCCATTTTTCCTTAATTTGAAAAGACAAATGTGCTTTCCCAAAATATGCTTATGCTTTAAAAATATATATGTTCTCTATTCAGGACTCAAAACATTATCCTGCTAATGAGCAAAAATGGCTGTAATCTGTGAAGCCACATGCAAAGTTATATTTGTTCTGCCAACCTGAAACAGTTAAATGTAAGCTGAAGACAGCAAATGAAAACATACATACCTCCAGGCTACCTGACACTTACCATGTAGAAATGCATAGCTTGATATTTGTCTTATTAGATAAAATAATACATACTGAAAAAATTTAATGTTTTCTATCAAGCAAGTTAAAAATGATGCAAGCATATTTCTCCATTGATTCTTTGCATAATTGGTCTTGATCCACACTGAGATTTATTATCTCTACTTTCAAAGTACACGAGTAACCTGATTTGTTCTCACCACTTGCACTTTTATCATCCCAGTTGAAGGCACCATTTTATCTTCACCTGAATTACTGCAGTAGCCTCCTTGTTTCTCCTTCCATCTGCATTCCACAAAGCAGTTGGAGAATCCCTTCTAGAATCAAGTCACATTGAATCACTCCTCTGTTCAAAGTGCTTCATCAGTGTCTGTTTACATCACTTGAAGGCAAGGCCAAATGTTGGATCATGATTCACCTGTTTGTCTTGAGTCCCTTGCTAGAAAATAGGAGGGCAGGGATCTTTGTTTTTGTTGTTGTTGCTGTTTCACCCTCAGAACCTCACTCAGTGTTTGAGACAGGATAGGTGCTTAATAGGACTTCCCAGGTGGCACTAGTGGTTAAGATAATAACTATGCAAGGACCCAGTGAATGAACTTTGACGTTAAAGTGAAGTAAGACTGACATCAGGAATAATGAATTATGTATTTCTAAAGATAATAGCTCAACCAGTATCCATATATTCAGTGAAGCACCTAAAAGACATCTGTCTCTAGTTGCTTTCCCCAGTGTAAATACAGTCATGCTGTATTATGGAACCTGTACCTCTTTCGTGGCATGTAAATCTAAATATTTCTATTAGAGAAGGATCTCACTTAAAAATAGCCCTTCTTTGATATAAAACTTTCTCTTTTACAAGCGAAAAAGTGATCTCACTAACAGTTACTAGAGCACGCTTTTTGAATTGCATTCCTTTTGCCAGATGCTGAAAATTGCATCATTTCCTGTTTGTCTGGAGACTGATGGCATGATTTCACCTTTGTTTAAAATGGCAATGTCCTCATGGCTGTGGTAAAATGTTGGCCTCTATATAAAATAATCACACTTAAAATGAACCTAAAATCTGGATCTCCATATTAACAGATGTCAAGTAACAATTTCAGGAAAACTATACTATCCTCATGTGTAGATATATGCAAAGATAATCCATAGATTTTATTCAAAAAAATACCGTGCTTAAGAATGTTTTTAAATGCTAGGTTTGTTACACAGAAATGTGTCTTGTGACATTTTAATTCTTTCTATTATACAAATTTGTAACAGGATTGCTCAAAGGAACTTAACAAGACTCAAAGTAATTATTCTCATCCATCTCACGGAAGATATATAAATCTTACATTAAAGATTTTGCAAGTTATGGAAATATATTGTCTCTATAAAACACATTCAGCATCAGAAGGATTCAGCTGAGGCTTTGAAATAATAATTTTGAGAAACCCAACTGATTTAAATTAGCGCTCAACAATACTGCCCAGGAAATCATGCTATAGGTCTTTCACTCCATGTTTATGTCTCTTCCATAAGTAGATTATGCTAATAGGTGCCAAGAGATTCATCTCTCCAGCAGGCTGAGATTGGCTGTGGTTACTTTAAATTCTCTTTCTCTCAAAGGGCAGACATCATAACCCAAAGCATTTTCATTATGATTCGCTTAACAAGACAATGTGTGGCAGGTAAACTGCCTATCAATAATATTTAGTGAGTATTCATTCTGGACAAGCTTTGTAATGTGGTTTTGGAGAAGAAAGGCAAGTAAAAGAAGTCATGATCTCTCTTTATAGACACTTGAGTGAAAATTAGCATTCCCCTTCTCCTTTTTATAGTGACACATGAGGTATAGAGTAATTCCCCACGTAGTCAGGTCTCACTAACTATAACTTATTCTTGAACATATACTGGGTCCTAAATCCTTACCTCCACATTTCCTGAAAAAATTATGAACTGTATATGTAAAGCACATGAACAGACCAATAAATAAACATGAAAATTAACAAAAAAATCTACCTTGAGAAGAGAATATTTGACCTCTTTCTAGCATTATTGCTTCTGGCTCTCTCTTTTTTTTAATTGATAAAATTATGATAATAAGAGTATTGCTATTATACATACATGTGGGTATGAAATGAGATAAAGTACAAAGATCATAACACAAAATTAGCACTCAAAAATTATTAAATACTAAATATTACTACTTTAATAATAAAGTAATGTTAAAGTATTATTGAGTAGTATTATTATGTGTGTGCTCAGTCACTCAGTTGTGTCTGACTCTTTATGACCCCATGGATTATAGACTACCAGTCTCCTCTCTCCATGGAAATTTCCAGGCAAGAATACAGGAGCAGGTTCCCATTTCCTACTGCTGAGGATCTTCCTGACCCAGGGGCTGAACCAGTTTCTCTTGTGTCTCCTGCATTGCCAGATGCATTCTTTACCACTATGCCACCTGGAAACCCCTTATTATTATTATACTCTATTATTAAAGTAGTAGGAATAGCATTAGCAGCAGCAGCAGCCCCTCTAAAAATAGGAGGCTTAGTAGTCAATTCATGAACTAGAATTGAGTATCTTTTATATGTCAGACAGTAGGTCCTGGAAAAATGAAAATAAACCATATATTCCATACCCTTGATTATTTCTTAGGTTTTAGCAAAACACAAACATACTACAAAATACAAAGATACAAATAGAATGTGGTAAGTATTCTGATTACATTCGATAAGGTGTTATAAGAGTACATAGAAGGCCATTGTTTGGCAATGGCCTTTTTCTGGCATTTTTATACTGTCTGCTTAAATCTAGACAAAACTTTAAATAGAATTTATTCTTGTCATTTTTGATAAGATATCAACCATTGCTACCCAGTGAACTTATCTGAGCTGTATGGCCAGTACATTGATCAGCTATCACATACAGAATCTTTCTCAAAGTCACCAGGACTTCAACATGCATTCATGTGACAGAAGATTACAACTCACATTGGTTACACAACCAATATTCCATTACAATGAATGTCCAGTGAGTTGATATCATACAGTATTTTTGTAAGATGGGATTTCACTGGTGCAGAAACTCTAGGTATATAACCCAGCACCTCTGTTCAGAGTGTTATTTAAACTGCAACTGGTTTTTCATTTAAATGGTCTTGAGGCTAGATAATGTGATTCCACCTGTATAAGCTACAGTAAAAATGCAGGATAATATTTTAGGTTTCTCATAGTTCTGCTCTTTATTTGGAATAAATCCATGATAAAACCATTTGCATTTTCTTAAATGAGCAAAATTAACAACTGTAAAAAATATTAACTTTGTAAAGAAAATTCGAATATCTTAGTTTTTGATCAGTTACACCCACAGATAACTTGTCATATCTCATCTAACAAAAGAGTATGTGGACAAAATGCACTCTGCACAGCCAAAGACACTGGAGGTATACTAAATGCATACCCCTCTATCATCCATTGCAAACATTTCTTTGGAAATAGGCCTTGTTAATGAGAGCCATAGTAACAACATCTTTGTTTTCAATTTCCTTCTATTTTAGAATGAAAATTCATAAGCAATAATTACCTTGCCCTTTGGAAGGCACTAAAATATCAGCTGGCAGTTTGATAGGAGGTGGAGTTTTGTACATCTTCAAATAGTAGTATTAGCAATTGATGATGAACATTTCTTAGCAGGAGAGGCCTGCTTATTATTATTATTACTAATTAGAAATGGGATATGCGTGTTATACAAAATTATGACCATGGTTTAAATTGGCTGCAGAACCCTCAATGATGGTCTTGCAGCACGACAATAAAAAGATAAATCATCTGATTTCAAAATAAGCAAAAGAACTAAATAGTTATTTCTTTAAGGAAAATGAACAAATGGCCAATAGCACAAGACAATTATTTGATATCATTATTTATTAGGGGGCCTTCCCTGATGGCTCAAATGGTAAAGAATCCTCCTGCAATGCAGGAGACCCAGGTTTGATCCCTGGGTCAGTAAGATCCCTTGGAGAACGGAATGGTTACCCACTCCAGCATTCTTGCCTGGAGAATTTCATGGACAGAGGAGCCTGGAGGGCTACAAAGATGGGGTTGCAAAGAGTCAGACATGTAAGCAACTAACACAGTAATTAGGGAAATTCATGTCAAAGCCATGAGGGCACACCACCACATAATCCTTAGAATTGTTATACTACTATTACTACTAAAAAGAAATAGAAGAGTATGTGTTGATATAAGACGTGGAGAAAATGAAATCCTTATATATAGTCAGTGGGGATGTCTATAATGTAGCTGCCAGTCTGTAAAACAGTTAACAATTCCTCAAATGCTAAATGCAAAGTACCCATAAGACTCAGCAATTCTTAGGTATATAACCAAGAGAAATGAAATCATACATAAAAATAAAACTTACACATAAATTTTATAGTATCATTATTTATAACATAAAAATTGGAAACAACCTGAAATATCCATCAACTGGTAAGTGGAAAAATAAACTGTGGTCAGTTCAGTTCAGTCAGTTATCATATCCAACTCCTTGTGACCCTATGGACTGCAGCACACTAGGCTTCCCTCTCTATTACCAACTCCCAGAGTCTACTCAAATTCATATCCATCACGTCAGTGATACCATCCAATCATCTCATCCTTTGTCATCCCCTTCCCCTCCCACCTTCATTCTTTCCCAGCATCAGGGTCTTTTCAAATGAGTCAGCTCTTCGCGTCACGTGGCCAAAGTATTGGAGCTTCAGCTTGAGCATCAGTCCTTCCAGTGAATGTTCAGGATTGATTTCCTTTAGGATGGACTGGTTGGCTCTCCTTGCAGTTCAAGGGACTCTCAAGAGTCTTCTCCAATACCACAGTTCAGTTCAGTTCAGTTCAGTTGCTCAGTCATGTCCGACTCTTTCAGACCCCATGAATCGCAGCACGCCAGGCCTCCCTGTCCATCATCAACTCCCGGAGTTCACTCAAACTCATAGCCATCGAGTCGGTGATGCCATCCAACCATCTCATCCTCTGTCATCCCCTTCTCCTCCTGCCCTCAATCTTTCTCAGCATCGGGGTCTTTTCAAATGAGTCAGCTCTTTGCATCAGGTGGCCAAAGTATTGGAGTTTCGGCTTCAACATCAGTCTTTCCAATGAACACCCAGGACTGATCTCCTTTAGAATGGACTGGTTGGATCTCCTTGCAGTCCAAGGGACTCTCAAGAGTCTTCTCCAATACCACAGTTCAAAAGCATCAATTCTTCTGTGCTCAGCTTCCTTTATAGTACAACTCTCACATCCATACATGACCACTGGAAAAACTGTAGCTTTAACTAGATGGACCTTTGTTAACAAAGTAATGTCTCTGTTTTTTAATACGCTGTCTAGGTTGATCATAACTTTCCTTCCAAGGAATAAGCGTCTTTTAATTTCATGGCTGCAATCACCATCTGCAGTGATTTTGGAGCCTAAAAAATAAATTCAGCCACTGTTTCCACTGTTTCCCCATCTATTTGCCATGAAGTGATGGGACTGGATGCCATGATCTTAGTTTTCTGAATGTTGAGCTTTAAGCCAACTTTTTCACTCTCCTTATTCACTTTCAAGAGGCTCTTTAGTTCTTCTTCACTTTCTGCCATAAGGAGGGTATCATCTGCATATCTGAGGTTATTGATATTTCTCCAGGCAATCTTGATTCCAGCTTGTGCTTCCTCCAGCCCAGCGTTTCTCATGATGTACTCTGCATATAAGTTAAATAAGCAGGGTGACAATATACAGCCTTGACATACTCCTTTTCCTATTTGGAACCTGTCTGTTGTTCCATGTCCAGTTCTAACTGTTGCTTCCTGACCTGCATACAGGTTTCTCAAGAGGCAGGTCACATAGTCTGGTATTCCCATCTCCTTCAGAATTTTCCACAGTTTATTGTATATATTTGTGTATATATATTAGTATTATATAAAATATATAGTATATAAGTATATATATATGTATATTTATAGATAGTATATTAGTTTGGCTAACTAATAAGTTTATCTCTAATCATAATAAATGACTTATGTAAGTTAATATTTAAGGAATACAGTTTTAAATTATTGCTAAGAATCCACCAGTAACACGGGAGACCTCGGTTCAGTCTCTCCATTTGATCTCAGGTTGGGAAGATCTCCTGAAGGAGGGCATGGCAACCCACTCCAGTATTCTTGCCTGGAGAATCCCCATGGACAGAGGAGCCCGCTGGGCTACAGTCCATTGGGTGGCAAAAAGTCAAACGATTGGACGACTAAGTACTGGCAAGTGTTAATTTACTTACAAAGTGTATTGAGATTTTAAATGTCTGTAAATGTAATGAGGGGAAAGAGAAAATAATATTCTCTTATGAGAGAGAGAATGCTATACTTTCTACTCTTAACTGGAAAACTGCAAAGGAGACAAGTATATGGAAAAGTCTAGATATAAGCCAAATGAGTTAAGAGCTCCAACAAATGTAAAGGAAAGAAACGAAATTAAATGAGTGATATTAAATCAGATAGGAAAGATCAAAGAAGAGTTAATCAAAGAAGAAGATATTTGAGCTGGAATAGTATAAGAAAATAAAATTTTTATTTTATTATTTAAAAAATTATGTTCTCTCATTATTAAAAAGCTTCATTTTCACTCTAGTTTTGGGGTATTTTACAATATTTAGATTTACTTCTAATAATCTCGAGCATTTACTTATATAAACACCCTGGGAAATAAATGCCAAATTTGGCTGATTACAATCACTTTTTAAGCATATATAATTAAAAGTCAACAAAGTATAGTTTATTTACTAAGCACACAGGAAACTCAAATCTGCAGGGGTTGCCTTTTCATCGCTGTACCATGCTCACATTCCTTATACACTTTCTGTGCAGGAACCAAACATAGTAAACATAACAATAGTATAAAGTAAATTATGAAAATAAAAAGTTAGCCCAAATATATTTGGAGGGTTAGCTTACTTGAGCTAAATCTTGTAAAATAAACAATTGCCCCTTCCTGTAAGTGTTGAATTTTAAATCTTACCTTGATTTATGGTGTTGGAAAATTACAAAGGCATGCTTTTTAATATATATGATCAGTAAGGCTGAATAGCTCACTAATGCACTGTATTCCCTAATGAACCAACCAATTTGATAACTTTGCCAATGCCAGCTTTCAAACAAAGCAGCCCCTCATTGACATTCCAGTGCAATAGCTAATAACAATTAGATTTCCTTCTAGCATTGTATCTTGTCATTGTCATCCCAACAAGAGATGCTCTCCTTATAATCTATAGAATTGACATAAATGTAAATGTTAGTCCAACCCACCAAATAAGCAGTCTATGGACTTTCATTACCAGATATAAGCTCACATCTGTCTCATTGTCATATATTGTTTTTCCATGTCATTTGTTTTCTAGTCTTTGAAAAGACCAACAGTTTTTTTGAAACACTATCACAAAATAGGGCTGTCATTTGGCAAATTTTTTCAGGATCTGGAAAAAAATACCTTTCTTTTGTTAATATTGCTTCTTTAGAAACTAAATAAATAAATGGGATGCTTTATGCACATTGCATGAATAGAAAACTCAGAGGTTTTCTAAATAGCATATATGTTAGAATCTAAAAATTATTCAAAGAACTGTATTCAAAACATCACTTCTCTGCTCACATAAAACAGTTCTCGTGGCAATTTGAGATTAATAACAAAAGGCTTCTAAGGACTTTGAAGGAAATAATATCACTGAACTACATTGTTTCATGGAGACAAGACAGAGTTGAATTTCTGATACATTAGGTTAGCTATAGACAGCTAAGAATGGTTATTTTAAATTTAAGTGGTTATCAAAGTGACTGAATTGCATATGGATATATAAACATAGTGTTCAATGAGTTTTTCAGGATTTTTAAAATATTGCATTAACTTTCTTAATGACCCAGATAACTACAATGGTGTGATCACTCATCTAGAGTCAGACATCATGCAGTGTGAAGTCAAGTGGGCCTTAGGAAACATCACTATGAACAAAGCTAGCGGAGGTGATGGAATTTCAGCTGAGCTATTTAAACCCTAAAAGTGATGTCTTAAAGTGCTGCACTCAATATGGCAGCAAACTTGGAAAACTCAGCAGTGGGCACAGGATTGGAAAAGGTCAGTTTTCATTACAATCTGAAAGAAAGACAATGACAAAGAATATTCAAACTACCACAAAACTGTGCTCATTTCGCATGCTAGCAAGGTAGTACTCAAAATCCTTCAAGTCGGGCTTCAACAGTACATGAATCGAAAACTTCCAGATATACAAGGGGTTTAGAAAAGGCAGAGAAACCAGAGATCATTGCCAACAGCTGCTGGATCATAGAAAGAGCAAGGGAATTCCAGAAAAACATCTATGTTTGCTTCATTGACTACATTAAAGCTTTTGATAGTGTGGCTCACAACAAACTGTAGAAAATTCTTAAAGAGATAGGAATACCAGACCACCTTAACTGCCTCCTGAGAAACCTGTATGCAGGTCAAGAAACAACAATTAGAACTGGATATGGAACAATGGACTGGTTCAAAGTTGGGAAAATAATGTCAAGGCTATATATTGTCACCCTGCTTATTTAACTTAAATGCAGTTATATCAGGCAACATGCCAGGCTGGATGAAGCTTAAGCTGGAATCAAGATTGCAGGGAGAAATATCAATAACTTCAGATATACAGATGACACCACCCTATTGGCAGAAAGTGAACTAAAGAATCCCTTGATGAAGGTGAAAGAAGAGAGTGAAAAAGTTAGTTTAAGGCTCAACATTCCAAAAATGAAGATCATGGCTTCTGGTCCCATCACTTCATGGCAAACAGAGGAGGAAACGATGGAAACAGTGACAGACTTAATTTTCTTGGGCTCCCAAATCACTGCATATGGTGACTATAGCCATGAAATTAAAAGACACTTGCTCCTTGGCAGAAAAGCTATGACAAACCTTGAATATTCATTGGAAGAACTGATGCTCATGCTGAAGCGCCAATACTTTGGCCATCTGATGTGAAGAGTAGACTCATTGGAAAAGACTCTGATGCTGGGGAAGATTGAAGGTAGGAGAAGGGGGACAACAGAGGATGAGATGGTTGGATGGCATCACTGATTCAATGGACATGAGTTTGAGCAAACTTTGGGAGTTAGTGAAGGACAGGTAAGCTACAGTCCATGAGGTCACAAAAAGTCAGACACAACTGAGCAACTGAACAACAACACAGTTAACCTTCAGATTTCTGAAAAGACGATGAACCAATATACATTGCTGGCTCACTATCCTGAAGTCTTCTAGAAAGGAAGAAGACACAAAAAGGGAATTTTATGAACCATGGACAATATCATTGGGCTCCCCAGGAGGCACCAATGGTAAGAGCCCACCTGCCAGTGCAGGAGACATGAGACACAGGTTCTATCCCTAAGTCAAGAAGATCCCCTGGAGGAGAGTATGCCAACGTACTCCAATATTCTTGGCTGGAGATTCTCATCGACAGAGGAGCCTGGCAGGCTACAATCCATAGGGTGGCAGAGAGTTGGACACAATTGAAGCAACTTAGTACGCACGCACAGACACTAACACTAAAACTGTTTAAAGCCCTTTGGGGAGATTAAAGATAGCTGAGTATCAACACGGCAGAAATTACCCAGTGGTCTAGAGTTGTGGATGGGGAAGAATTCTCACATTATTTCCTCCCTATCCCCAGCTCACCACTGTATTTAGTGAACCAATGTCTCTATCATTAGGATTGAAAAAGAGAAAGCAAAACAGAAATAAAAATAGTAGGACTAGCCCAAATCAAACCTGAGAATTTCGGGCAAGACATTAAGATACAAACATACAGGCCCCCACAACTTGGGCCTTTGTGACTCAAAACCTCTGAGGGTTGTGTCAATAACTTATGTTTTAACAAAACTACCATGTACGTCTGATAAATACTCCAGTTTGAGAAAATCTAGAGCCTACCTGGGGTGGGAAGTGATTAACAACAGCGATAGGTATGCCAGTCATGCCTCTGGCAAAACTTTCTCTTTCTAGAGAAAGAAAAACAGTACTTGATAGTGTAATTAAAAAAAAAAAATCCAGAGGGAAAAGACTGTCTATAATGGGTAGAGGGGGGAAAATGTAAATAGTTCAACTCACATTTTGCTATGTCAAGTTCTCTGTCTTGAAGTGTTTCAACTCTCTTCCTAAAGTCACCAGAAGCATTATAAATATCCTCATAGAGAGAAGCAATACTAGAAGTGTATTAGAAATATAAAACAATTTTAAAGAAAAAACAAAAAGAAGCATTACATATGAAAACAAATACTAAAAGCATAAGTAACCAGATGCACTCAACTAAAGAACAAACTAGCGAGCTGAACAATGATGTCCAAGGACTCTTCCAGAAGTCAGGGATAAAGAAATAAAAATAACGAGAGAAAAGGTAAAGTAAGGGATATGAAGGATATGAACGCTGCTGCTAAGTCGCTTCAGTCGTGTCCGACTCTGTGTGACCCCATAGACGGCAGCCCACCAGGCTCCCCAGTCCCTGGGATTCTCCAGGGAAGAACACTGGAGTGGGTTGCCATTTCCTTCGCCAATGCATGAAAGTGAAAAGTGAAAGTGAAGTCGCTCAGTTGTGTCCGACCCTCAGCGACCCCATGGGCTGCAGCCTTCCAGGCTCCTCCGTTCATGGGATTTTCCAGGCAAGAGTACTGGAGTGGGGTGCCATTGCCTTCTCCTTTTCTTTCATGAGATCTTATTAAATAAATATTAACATTTCTATTCATATCCTTAGAGAAGGCAATGGCACCCCACTCCAGTACTCTTGCCTGGAAAATCCCATGGATGGAGGAGCCTGGTGGGCTGCAGTCCATGGGGTTGCTGAGGGTCGGACAGGACTGAGCGATTTCATTTTCACTTTTCACTTTTCACTTTCATGCATTGGAGAAGGAAATGGCAACCCACTCCAGTATTCTTGCCTGGAGAATCCCAGGGACGGAGGAGCCTGGTGGGCTGCCGTCTATGGGGTCACACAGAGCCGGACACGACTGAAGCGACTTAGCAGCAGCAGCAGCATGAAAGAAAAACTAAAAAGAATAATATTTGAAGAAATAATGACTGATTTAAAAAAAATTAGGATTAAGACATCAGTCTAAAGGGGTTCATAATATATGTTAAAAAAAAAGACAAAATAATACAAAATGGAGTCACTTTAGCTAAGATTCACATCACCAAACCAAGAGTTAATTATAGTTTTGACCTCTCATAGAAATGGAATCTTAAGTCAATCAGGTGTCACTAGTGAGGTAATCTGGCTGACAGACCCCTGCCATCCTCTAAAGGAAAGTGACCTTGCCACAACAAATCTGCTTTTTGCTATTATAACTTCTTTGCCTTGCTCTCCTCTGTGTTTAAAATAATTGATCTTGTACAACTCCTCAGCTCTCCTTTCTATCTGCTGGATAGAATGCTGCCCATGAATCACTGAATAAAGCCAATAAGATCTTTATAATTTATTCAGCTGAATTTTGCTTTTCTAATAATACTCAACCAAAAAGATAAGAGGTTGGAGGGGAAAATACTTGGAAACATACAAAATTAAACTTAAAAATATCCAAAGCCAAAAGAAAATTCTAAAAACTTCCTGAGAAATAAAGATTACAGCTACAAAGAAGTACATGTCAGGAAAAAGAAGAGGCTTTGAACAAAAGTGTATGTCTATCAGAATTATTATTTTTTGGGAGGCGGGTTCATGTTTGGGAATGCATGTAAGAATTAAATATTTTAAAATTAAAAAAATTAAAATAAAAAATAATAAATAAATAAAGAATAAGAAAGTTTTCTCAGTAACAAAAGCTCAGAAACTTCATCTCATTAAAATCCTCTTTGAAAGATTTTTAAAGAAAAACAACAGTGAAAAGCAAAGAAACATGGAGATATGAAAAAATTCGATAATTTATGAAATTTTAATGTTAATCAAAGCAATGATGAAAAGATGACACCCAATAAGACTTGTTTGGGGATAAAAATGGCAGGCAGAAGAAGAATAAATGGTGAAAAATGCAAAAACTTGTTTTCATTTGGAGGAAAAAAAAATGATGAAAGATAGACAGTAGACAGATAGACAGATATTTTCATCTATCTGTAGATAAAGATATACACATGAGATAAATGATATGTTTACAAACAGATTAGGAAAAATAAACAAATGTGTGTGGGAGCCTGTAAAAGCTGAGAAAAAAAAGCAGGATAATGAAAACAAAATATGTAAATTGAAACAGGAAAATTTGTTTTAATCAACAAAAGATAAAAAAATAAAAATGAGACAATAGCATGGCATATAAAATATAATACTTGAAATAAAGGTACATAAATATGAATATGCATAATTCATATTCATAGTGTACAGTTCACATAAATATAAATAAATTCACTATATATGAATATTCAATTATAATAGAACTGAAATTCAAACTCATAAATATAGAAACTGGCTCTCAGAAAATTTTATAAAAGATCCACTGAAATAATATCACCAAGAGATACATCAATTGGAGAAAAAATTTATATCAGGTCATTATTATGGCAGATAATTTTAAGTTATCAACTTTTTATGAAGGAAAACAAAAGCTAAAAATTCAATCTCTGAAAAGATAAAATTCACAAACATTTACCTAATCAAAGAAAAATGAGAAAAGACCCAAATCAAAATTATAAATGTAAAAAGAGACATTACACAGAAACACTTTACACAGGACACCATAGAAATTCAAAGGGGTATAAGATTACATGAACAACCATATGCCATCAAACTAGACAACCTAGAAGAAATGGAAAACTTCTTAGAAACATTCAACTCACCAAGACTGAATCAGGAAGAAATAGAAAAGCTGTATAGGTGAATCACTAGTAAGGAGATTGAATCAATAATTAGAAGTCTCCCATGAAGAAAAGCCTAGGGGCAGATGGCTTCACTGGTGAATTTTACCAAACAGTTAAAGAAGAATTAACACCCATCCTTTTCAAACTATGCAAAATATCAAAAAAAAAGAGTACTCCCGAACTCATTTTATGATAGCAGCATTATCCTCATATCAAAACAAGAACAAAAAGCTGCTAGAAAATAAATCTATAGCCAAATATCTCTGATGAGTATAGATGCAAAAAATCTCAATAAAATACTTGTAAACCAAATTTTATAGCATGTAAATAAAGATATTACACCATAATCAATAGGAATTCACCCCTGAAATGCAAGAATGGTTCAACATACAGAAATCAATCAATGTGATATATCACATTAACAGAATAGAAGAGTCATATGATCATCTCAAAAGATGCAGGAAAAAACAATTAACAAAACCCAATATACATTTATGATTAAAAAAACAATAAATCAGGCATATAAAGAACATATCTCAACATAATAAAGTCCATATATGACAAGCCCATAGTTTACATCATACTCAATAGTGAAAGTTTGAAAGCTTTTCCTCTACAATCAGCAATAAGACAAGGATGCCCACTTTCACCACTCATATTCAACATAGCATTAGAAATTCTAGCTAGAGCAATCTCAAGAAAATAAAACAATAGATATCAGAACTGGAAAGAAAGAAAAAAATTGTCTCTATTTGAAGATAACATGATTTTATACAGAAACCGTAAAGATTCTATTAAAAAATTGTTAGATCTAATCAATGAATTCAGTATTTGCAGGATACGAAATTAATACATAAACATTGTAGCTTTTCTATACATGAATATTTTTTCTGAAAAAGAAATAAACTGATCTCATTTATAAAAACATCAAAAACAATAAAATTTTCAGAACAAATTTAAATAAGGAGGCAATTTATAAAAATAAATAAATAAATAAATAAATAAGGAGGCAAAAGGTTTTTTTGAAAACTACAATTCATTGACAAACAAAATCAAAGACATAAATAAATAGAAAGATCTCTAATGTTCATGGATTGGAAGAATTAATATCATTAAAATGTCAGCACTATAAAAAGATATCCATAGGTTCCGTGCAAGCCTTACCAAGACTCCAATGGCATTTTTTTTTTTTTACAGCAGTGTGAGAAACTTTTACAATTTATATAGAACCAAAGTTTCTGAATAGTCAAAGAAATCATGAGAAAAAAAAAAGAATACAAGAAGCATCATGCTTCCTGATTTCAAGCTATACTATAAAAACAGTTCGGTGCTATACAAAGCAGTTTGGTACTGGCATTTAAAAGCAAGAATAAAACTGACCAATGGAATGGAATTGACAGCACAGAAATAATCCAAAGCATATATGGTCAACTGATATTAGTATTCTACAAGGAAGTCAAGAATATTCAATAGGAAAAAGTTAGTCTTTTCTATAAATGGTGCTGGGATATTTGAATATTTATATATAAAAGAATGAAACTAGACCCATTACTCACATCACTCACAAAAATTACCTCCAAATCAATTAAAGACTTAAATGTTAGACCTTAAATCATGAAACTTCTATAAGAAAATATAAGAATAAACCTCTTTAATATGGGTCTTGGTAATGACATTTTAGATGTGACACCTTAAAGTATAACAACACAGTAAAAAAACAAACAGTAGGACTACAACAAAGTAAGACATTTCTGTGCAAAACAAAAGAATCAACAAAGTGAAAATAATTATGAAATGGGGGAAAATTAGCATTTATCTGATAAGGGGTTAATGTCCAAAATATATGAAATCTCATGCAACTCAAACAACAACAACAACAAAATAACACAATTGAAAAATGGGCAAAGGACCTGTATAGACATTTCTCCAAAGAAAATATACAAAAGGTCAATGGGAACATAACAAAGATGCTCAACATTGTTTGTCATTAGGGAAGTCTAAATTAAACCACAATGATGTATCATCTCATGCCTGTTGAGATGGCTGTCATCAGGAGATATATAGACAGGAGATATATATGGAAAAAAGGAAATTCCTATGCATTGTAGGTAGGAATGTAAATAGGTATAGCTACAATGGAAAGCAATAAAGAGAAAAAACAATTAAGAGACAATTAAGAAATAGATGGGGAAACAGTGGAAACAGTGTCAGACTTTATTTTGGGGGGCTCCAAAATCACTGCAGATGGTGACTGCAGCCATGAAATTAAAAGACACTTACTCCTTGGAAGAAAAGTTATGACCAACCTAGATAGCATATTCAAAAGCAGAGACATTATTTTGCCAACAAAGGTCTGTCTAGTAAAGGCTATGGTTTTTCCAATGGTCTTGTATGGATGTGAGAGTTGGACCGTGAAGAAAGCTGAGCACTGAAGAATTGATGCTTGTGAACTGTGGTGTTGGAGAAGATTCTTGAGAGTCCCTTGGACTGCAAGGAAATCCAACCAGTCCATCCTAAAGGAGATCAGCCCTGGGTGTTCTTTGAAAGGAATGATGCCAAAGCTGAAACTCCAGTACTTTGACCACTTCATGTGAAGAGCTGACTCATTGGAAAAGACTCTGATGCTGGGAGGGATTGGGGGCAGGAGGAAAAGGGGACAACAGAGGGTGAGATGGCTGGATGGCATCACTGACTTGATGGACGTGGTTTGAATGAACTCCGGGAGACCAGGAGATGGTGATGGACAGAGAGGCCTAGCCTGTTGCGATTCATGGGGTCGCAGAGTCGGACACGACTGAGCGACTGAACTGAACTGAACTGAAAGAACAACTAAGAGAATAAATCCTGAGTTTTCATCATAAGAATTTTTTCCTTATTTCTTTTAAAATTTCTTTTCTTTTTATTGTGTCTGTATGAGATGAATGTCAGCTGAAGCTACTATGGTAATCATTTCACAATATATGTAAATCAAACCATAATACTCTATGTTTTAAATTTTTACAATGATATATGACAATTATTTCTCAATAATTTTATTTAGTTATTTTAGTCTTATTTCTCAATAAGCTGGAAAAAATAAACAAAAAAGGAAGAGTAATAATGAAAATATATTCAGATCACTATGTAGAGCAACTTGTGAAGCAAAAGTAGAATTATTTTTAAAGTTCACTTGAATATTTTAACACTCTCAAAAAGTGATTAAACAGATAAAAACCACATTACACAATATTTGAATATTTAGATGAAATGTACTGGCACAAGAAATAAAGAACCTGAATATTATTAGATTTGTTTAAGAAATCTGATTCACATTTAAACATCTTCTCTGTAAGAAAATTATATATTCATAAGGCTTTATTGGAGAATTATTCTAAGCATCTAAGGAAGAAGTAATACCAATTCTACATAATCCCACAAACAAAAGGAAGAGGAAGGTACATTTTCAAACGCAGTTGATAGGGCCAGAGAAAGTCTAAAACAAATTCCTGAAAAAATGAAATTCCTTAAAAAAATGAAAAAAATTATCCTCTATATCTTGCTAATGTAGATATAAATGAAATAAAGTGAATCACCCAAACAAATATTAGCAAATTAAGTCTATAAGTATATGAAAAGTTTAATAAAACATTGGTTTATTCCAGGAATTTAAAGTTGGTTTAACACTCAAATATCAATCAAGTCAATTCATTCTATTAATGGTATGGAGACAACTATACAAATGGGGTAAATTCTTGAATTCACCTGAGTAAATTAATAGACCCTTGATTTGAAAACTGGATAAGGATATTACAAAAAAAAAAAAAGAAATCTAAGAAAATATTTAGTAGTTATTAAGTTTCCTAGAGCATCAACATTTATTGCATAATGTTGAAGCCTAAACAAGATGGTATGTGTAAAGTGCCTGGTAAAAAACTGACTGCTTCTACAGCGGTAGTTAGTATATATGAAATTTTTCCAGTAGAAAGAGGAGTATCTACTGGTGCTGACTTAAAGCTCAAGAAAGCTTCAGGTAATGAGATAAATGATTCCTGGTAACAAGTATTGTGTCAGTTGGGTAAAAAATTAAAAGACTTAGTGGGGAAAGGAATGCTTAAAGTGTAGGTTAAAAGTAGTGTATAATAATTGATTAAAAACTGAGATATAAATGTTTAACAAGCAATTTCATGGAGCAAATGCAATGATATCTTATTAAATGTTTATGAAAAGGAATACTATTATTCTCCTTTAAACTTAGACAAGTTGTCCAAAGCAGGTAAAATTTGAAGTGGAATTAGAATTCATATACACTATCACATACATGGAGAAGGCAATGGCACCCCACTCCAGTACTCTTGCCTGGAAAATCCCATGGACATATCATGATGCTGCTGCTGCTAAGTCGCTTCAGTCATGTCCGACTCTGTGAGACCCCATAGACGGCAGCCTACCAGACTCCCCCGTCCCTGGGATTCTCCAGGCAAGAACACTGGAGTGGGTTGCCATTTCCTTCTCCAATGCATGAAAGTGAAAAGTGAAAGTGAAGTCGCTCAGTCGTGTTCGACTCTCAGCGACCTCATGGACTGCAGCCCACCAGGCTCCTCCGTCCATGGGATTTTCCAGGCAAGAATACTAGAGTGGGTTGCCATTGCCTTCTCTGACATATCATGATACTGGTGTGAAAATGAATCACATATTAATAGTATAGTGTTGAGAAAAGTAATTATAAATTACATTGCCAATAACACCAAAAAAAACCCTTTTTCCTAAATTTATAAGCCCAGGGGAAGCAAGTGTCATTCTGTTTCCAAGAATGTTTTTACTGTACAAATACATAATATTCTGTTCAAAAATGTATTACACAGAAACTGAAATTAATACAAATTATTTTATCCTAAGATGCTTGTTATAGAACTATATCATGATAATACGTAAATAAATAAGCTATAGCACACTAACACAATGGAATATTGTGTAGTTATATCTTACGTTGAAAGCAATATATTAAAAGCATGAGAAAATATTCATGATATAATGTTTTATGTTACAGCAGTGAGAAAATTTTCTACATATTATAGTCTCAGTAATTTTTTGAAAATGATGAAAAGAAATATAGGAACATCTTAGAAATGATTTTCTCTGGAGTGATGACTGAGTTTTAAAATATTTTCCAGATTGTCTATATTTTCAATAAATTCATGATTTAAATTGCATTCAGGAAAAAAAAAAGTTTAGCGAAGAAAGAAAATAATCACTTCAATTTAATTCAATTATCTTCCTAAGTTTTAGAAAACATGACTTACTTGATGTTTCAAAATCAATGCCCATAAAGCCTCGTTCTTTAGCATATATAATTTATAATACATAGACCAGGATATCATATGCTCAAATACTTTATAATAAGAGAGATTATAAGAAGAATAGATGCTGAAGCTGCATGAGCTTCATAATTAATCTATTAATTTAGAAATGTTTGTGAAAAATAATGCTGGGATTGGGGCATAAAAGAGAAAGTTGACCATAGCAGCAGAGCCTAAGGTGACTGTAGAGGTGTACCAATTAACAAAGCAACAATTTTTAAATATAATTAATTAGTTTAATTAAAATATTTGTCACATTTCTCCATGTTCCAATTCTCCAAATTCCTTCCCCATATGAAACTGGCCAACTGAATTGGCCAGTTTATTTAACAATGGTGTAGCAATATCATAAACTTCGATCTGATAAAATGTCTAGAAATAAGCTCACCTAAACTACATTTCTCTATCTTGACTCCATTTTGTTCCCAAAGCCTTTTTGTATGTCTTAAATCCTGTCATGTCTCACACTTCTCAAGTCCCCTCATAGAAGTCATCATAGGAGTGACAGAATGAATGCATATAATTATATTAGTAATTATAATTAATGGCAGCCTAATAATTAATGACAGCTAAGGAAGTGCTCTTTCAATATTGAGTCTTATTATTGGTATAGATGGAAAGCAAATGACGGCCTTTTTTCAATTGTTGTTCTGTGCTTAGTTGGTTAGTCATGTCTGACTCTCTGTGACCCCATGGTGCAGCCCACTAGGATCCACTGTCCATGGGATTCACCAGGCAAGAATACTAGAGTGGATTGCCATTTCCTCCTCCAGGGGTTGTCACTTGCTAAGAGTGTGATTTCATAATATTGGTTTAATCTAAAAAATGTAGCATGTGCTGCAAGACAACACAGCAATCTTAGGACCACTGAACCATGGTCTCCCTATAATACAAAGGTCAAGAATTATCTAGAGAATCCAAATAGTGTAGACATTTTAAATAATATAATTTTTATGCTTATGACTAGTGTATCCCCTGCACTGTAATATCTAGAAAACAATCCGTTTCCTAACTTGCAGTAACCAATGAATAACTAATTTCCTGGGAACATCTGGTTCACTTATGGAATAAAAAGCAATAGCCCACAGAAAGGGAACTGCAGGTAACTGTTTGATTAGATTTTAGAACTGAGTGATATCTAATTGTGACAGAAGGAAACAGGAACTATGAGTCATTAAAGAAAATTTGAACCTTTCAGCTAATACCCTGAGAGTGGACAGTTCACAACAGAACTGTTGGTAAGACATTTGCCGCCCATAGAGATTTGAGTTGTTTCTTGGTATTCTTTGATACCACACACACCACAGGCATCATTCCATGCTTTAAAGCAAAGCAGTTGCAAATTTGCTTAAGAAAAAGGAACACATTCTTTGACTCTCATTTAGCACCTTCGCAATTAAATCTTTTACAAGTGGTCAATAAAACAAGTTCCAAGAAAAAAATATTTAGTAATGTGATTTAGCGTTGAGAATGTGTGGCCTTGCCTGGGCATTGCAGCTAGATTGTTGAGTTGACAATAGTCCCATTGTAAAATACAAGAAATGGTAACATGAAGAAGAATGTAAGAGCTTAGAGAACATAATTAGTGACTTAGGAGATATATTTAAGGAAAAATTACAGCTTTTAATCATGTTAAGAGGCCAGAACCTAGAAGGCACAGGCAGAATAAAATGTGCGTGGCACAGAAGTAAACACAAGTCATAGTAATGTACAATACTGTTAACATAATGGCTTTGCTGTCTTGGCAGTTCAGTTTATCATTTAATGCTATACTATCAAGGCCTGACATTTTAATTTCTTTTCTACCTAATTGATATTCCTTGAACACAAGGTAAAGACAAAGTTTCATACCTTGATCTGGGGTGTGCTATGCTGCTTATTGGCTGAACCAATGCAAACATGTAAGAATCTTATTAAAATCTCTTTTTTTTTTTAGAGTGGTCCCTGGTGGAAATTGTGATATTTAGATGCAAACTGACTGCCACAACACTAACTTCTCTCACAAAAATTTTCATTTTGCATCAGTCTGTAGTAGCCTACAGCTGTCAAATCTTGTATCTCTCTGATCCCTAAAGCAGATGTACTCTGTTTGCTCTTATAATAAAACATGTATCTAGCTTCTGATTACTGTATCAACTGGAACATTGCAAGATAGTCAGACTATCCAAAGAGTTGTGTGCCAAAGAGCAGTTTAAGCTTTTTGGTGGAAGAGAACAATTTCTGAGAATTTCACGGTGTAGTATTTGCAGGCTTGATCCTTAGAGGACAGTATTAGATTGTGCATCCTTTTGCTTATTCACGCTACTAGACGGAAAGCATTTCAGAAATAACTGTTTATATTTATGTTATGAATGTTTGTCCAAATGCCAGGGATTAAAATAAGCTTAGGTAAATTGTCAGAACACATAAGTGAGGTGAGTAATTAAATGCCAGGAGACTACTGGCGAGTCTTTTACTGTGGATGTCAATGAGAATATTTGAGTATATATATTACATGATTCACCATAGACTCACATGCTTTGATTTGAAACAATGCATTCCAGAAAAACTTTGCTATGAATTACACACTATATATATAAAAGAAAATACTGATTTATATTTTAAATTGGTTTTAAATTCATATTTTCATAAGACTTATCTGGCATTATGGCCTGAAAGTTTGTGCTTCCCCCTACATTCCCGCATGGAGTCCGGAACCTCCAGTGTGGCTGTGTTTGGAGGTGGGGCCTCCAAGGAAACAATGAGAAATGAGATCATTATTTGGAGAAATGATATTATAGAGTTAGTTCCTTGTAAGAAAAGATACCGGAGAGCTTCCTCACTGTCTCTCCATGCACACCGACTGTGGAAATACCATGTGAAGCCCAGCTGGAAGGTGGATTTTCATAACCAGGAAGAGAATTCTCACCAGAAACTAACCATTTTGGCAGCCTGATCTTGGACTTCCAGCCTCCAGAAACTGACAAAACAAATTGCTATTATTTTAAGCTGTCCAGTCTGTGATATTTTGCTGTGGCAACCAGAGACCACTAATGTACCTGTTTGTTGTTCAGTTACCAAATCGTGTCTGACTCTTTGTGACCCCACGGACTGCAACATGTCAGGCTTCCCTGTACTTCACTGTCTCCTGGAGTTTACTCAGATTCACATCCATTGAGTCAGCTGCTCTTTCCTCCTTTTGCCTTCAATCTTTCCCAGCTTCAGAGTCTTTTCCAGTGATTCAGCTCTTCTCATCAGGTGGCCAAAGTATCGGAGTTTCAGCTTCAGCATCAGTCCTTCCAATGAATATTCAGTGTTGATTTCCTTTAGGATTGACTGGTTTGTTCTCCTTGCTATCCAAGGGATTTTCAAGAGTCTTCTCCAACACTCTGTCCATGGGTTTTTACAGTTGAGAATACTGGAGTGGGTTGCCGTTCTCTTCTCCAGGGGATCTTCTCAAGCCAGGGATTGAACTCATGTCTCTTGTGTCTCTTGCAATGGTAGGTGGATTCTTTATCACTAGCACCACCTGGGAGGCCTGCTGTATATCTAGTGAGAGCTGTAAAAAATTACTAAGTAGAAACTTTAAAGAGAATTGGAGCACCAGAAGGGGGAGCACTCACACCCCATGCCCACAGCGTAGTCCAACAGGAAGAAGAAAAATTCCTCTTCTTTACTGATAACTCAGCCAATGAAAAGTCATTCAGTTCAGTACAGTTTGGTTGCTCAGTCGTGTCTGACTCCGTGACCCCATGGATTGTAGCACTCCAGGCCTCCCTGTCCATCACCAACTCCCAGAGTTTACTCAGACTCATGTCCATTGAGTCAGTGATGCCATCCAACCATCTCATCCTCTGTCGTCCCCTTCTCCTCCTGCCTTCAGTCTTTCCCAGAATCAGGACTCTTGTTTACTCAAGCCCTCCCAGATTTCTTTTCCATTACCATGTGGAGACTAGCACCTGATTCACTATAGTTTCAGACTCTTAATAACAAACATCTGTTGAAGCTGAATAAACTTTATTTTTTCCTGAGGAAATAACTAGCAATCTATTTGTTTTAGGTTAATAGTTCTGTAGATATAAAGTATTTTGTAAAGTTAACTGTTACATCTTAAGTAGAGAAGGTGAAAAATGGATGAAATCACAGAATTTATCCTCAGATAACTAAACACAAGCTCCAAGGTGTTTATATAATGTGAGTAGGAGAATTAAAAGGAAAATCTGAATTAGGTTAGATATTGTTGGATATGAGTTGAATTTTTTTGTGGATTTTATCTATATTGAATTCACCTTTTATTTTCTTTTAAATTGGAGTATAATTTCTTTACAGTGTTGTGCTAGTTTCTGCTGTACAATGAAGTGAATCAGCTATATGTATACATGTATCCTCTCCCTCTTGGGTCTCCCTCTCACCTCCCTCCTAACAACCACCTGCCCGCCCCCTACATCTAGGTCATCACAGAGCACCAAGCTGAGCTATAGCAGGCTCCGGCTAGCTATCTGCTTTACACATGGGAGTGTATACATCTCAGTTCTGACCTTCGCATTGTCTCTCTCACCTCCAGGTCCACATGTTCGTTCCCTATGTCGGCCTCTCTATTCCTGTCCTAGAAATAGGTTCATCTACACAATTTTTCTAGATTCCATACATATGTATTTATTTTCTTTGCAAGTAGCATCTGAAGTTTACCATGAATTGCTTAAATTTATTATAAAAGAGAAATAGGGCAGAGAGTTTGTGCTTAACGGTACTCACATGCATTATGAAATTGAAATCATTTAAACAGTGTGAAATGCATGTCAGAATAGACTGACAGAGCAATTACGTAAAGTATAAAATGGAAGGAAAACGCAAGTGTAGAAACATTCAGTGTATGATAAATGTAGTACACATATTAATATAACTAAAATTATTCTTATATTGGTAGTTAGGGAAATGGATATTTTTATAAATGAACAAGAAGGTTTCACGTTAGTTTATTCCAACATATTCTACAGGATTTAAAAGATCCACATACATGTACCCACATCTAATTATGAATACACACAGACATGCATGGAAAAATCATAATCTATATGTGAAGCCACAAGAGAATTTAAAAACAAATTAATGA
The DNA here is from genome assembly GCF_042477335.2 of Ovis canadensis. Lineage (NCBI taxonomy): Eukaryota > Metazoa > Chordata > Mammalia > Artiodactyla > Bovidae > Ovis > Ovis canadensis. Next base: position 185,595,754 of record NC_091246.1, on the reverse strand, counting down.
TAACTATTTGAATGTGGAGTGGGAATAATAAGTATGATGTCAAAGTCAAGAATCTCAAAAAAATGATTGATAGCTTTGACTAAATAACATCTTTTACCTTAAATCATAAAAAAATGTAGAAGCATAAGAGGGAAAAACATTATGAGAGTTAAAAAAAGGAAGATAAGCTGAATATTTACCATTATGAAGATCTCATAGAAATTATCTAGTTAAAATACCACAAAAAAAATGTGGGGCAAAGTATAAATAGGAGTTTCTCAAAAGGAATGACTAGGCTAAAAAACTTTCAAAGTCATTATTTCTGAACCATGCAAATTATAACAACTATGTACAGATGTTAAATATATTTATAAATCATTATATTAATTAAAGCAGTGGACACAGATAATTTGTGGTAAGTTGCTATTATATTTCTGAAGAGAAATTCAAAATCCTATGATCACCCTTTAACTCAGAAAACATTTCCAGTTACTGGGGGAAAAATTTACATGTTTTATCATGTTATAGAAGAAGAGGTTATGTATACTATATAGAAAAGTTAAGCTCTTTCAATACTGGAAGATTATCAGTGGTGTGTGCAAAGGTTTATGTATAAAATATTTGTGGTGGCATAATTTATATTATACTTTGCTGACAAAAGCCCATCTAGTCAAAGCTGTGGTTTTTCCAGTAGTCCTGTATGTGAGAGTTGGACTATAAAGAAAGCTGAGTGCCGAAGATTTGATGCTTATGACTGTGGTGTTAGTGAAGATTCTTGAGAGTCCCTTGGACAGCAAGGAGATCAAATCAGTCCATCCTAAAGGAAATCAGTCCTGAATATTCATTGGAAGGACTGATGCTGAAGCTGAAACTCCAATACTTTGGCCACCTGATGCAAAGAACTGATTCATTGGAAAAGACCCTGATGTTGGGAAAGATTGAAAGCAGGAGGCGAAGGGGAGGACAGAGGATGAGATGGTTGGATGGTATCACCGACTCGATGGATATGAGTTTGAGCAAGCTCCGGGAGTTGGTGATGAACAGGGAAGCCTGGTGTGCTGCAGTCCATGGGGTCACAGTTGGACCTGACTGAGCGACTGAACTGAACTGAAGTGAATTTATATTAAGAACACATATGGAAACAAAAGATTTCAGTTTAATAATTTCTTACATCCATTAGTGGATGTGAGTGAATGCTCAGTTGCTCAGCTATGTCTGATTGACATTCCTTAAAATTTCATTTTAGAAAAATATATAAGAATATGCAAATATATATACATTATATTAGTAGAAAAAGATATATTAAAATAGTATGCAAATATAAAAAGTAATTTTGTTGCTAATATCCAATAGAGCAAGATTTTCTATCTGTCTATCTGAGAGGAAATTGGGTAGGACAAATGTTGTCCTGTTGTGTGACTTTACTTTTCTATACTTTTAAGTATTTTTTAATTTTTCAAAAATCATTATTTATTACTTATATTATCAGGATTGAGTTGCATGCAAATCACCTCAACAAATTTTGAGTCCTCTTCCCACATTCCCTATGGAGGAAACATACATGATCAGATTTTATGCCAATCTCCCTGTTTTCACTGATTGTGGTTCTCAGCCCTGACTGTCCATTGAAAATACTCATGGAGTTTTTAGAAAAGAGTTGTGCCAGGAGAACTTCACCCTCATAGATTCTGAAATATTGGTGTTTTTAAATAAACTCCCTAGATGCTTCTAATATCTAGCCCAGAGGATCTCAGATTTGCTACTTCATGAGATTCACTGTTTAAAATACAGATACCAGCACATATTATATGGAAATTAGAGTTTGGACTTGAAAACACACACATACATAACTTAGACAATTATTTCTGATCAACAAAGTATTTGCAAATGACTAAATTTGCCTATTTCTTCAGTCGGGGACCAAAGTCCAATTATAGTGCTTGTGAGGAATTTCTCAACTTTAAGTGACACTAATCATGAGAAACGCTGGACTGGAAGAAGCACAAGCTGGAATCAAGATTGCCAGGAGAAATATCAATAACCTCAGATATGCAGATGACAGCACCCTTATGGCAGAAAGTGAAGAGGAACGAAAAAGCCTCTTGATGAAAGTGAAAGAGGAGAGTGAAAAAGTTGGCTTAAAGCTCAACATTCAGAAAACGAAGATCATGGCATACGGTCCCATCACTTCATGGGAAATAGATGGGGAAACAGTGTCAGACTTTATTTTTTTGTCCTCCGAAATCACTGCAGATGATGATTGCAGCCATGAAATTAAAAGATGCTTACACCTTGGAAGAAAAGTTATGACCAACCTAGACAGCATATTCAAAAGCAGAGACATTACTTTGCCAACTAAAGTCTCTCAAGTCAAGGCTATAGTTTTTCCTGTGGTCATGTATGGATGTGAGAGTTGAACTGTGAAGAAGGCTGAGCACCGAAGAATTGATGCTTTTGAACTGTGGTGTTGGAGAAGACTCTTGAGAGTCCCTTGGACTGCAAGGAGATCCAACCAGTCCATTCTGAAGGAGATCAGCCATGGGATTTCTTTGGAAGGAATGATGCTGAAGCTGAAACTCCAGTACTTTGGCCACCTCATGCGAAGAGTTGATTCATTGGAAAAGACTCTGATGCTGGGAGGGATTGGGGGCAGGAGGAGAAGGGGATGACAGAGGATGAGATGGCTGGATGGCATCACTGACTCGATGGATGTGAGTCTGAGTTAACTCCGCGAGTTGGTGATGGACAAGGAGGCCTGGCGTGCTGCGATTCACAGGGTCACAAAGAGTCGGACACTACTGAGCGACTGAACTGAACTGAACTAATGTGGAAAGACAATTCTATGAAAAAATAGTGAATCTTGCAACCCACTCCAGAATTCTTGCCTGGAAAATTCCATAAACAGAGGAGCCTGGCAAGCTACAGTCCACAGGTTACCGAAGAGTCAGACACCACTGAAGCAGCTTAGCAAGAATGCATGCCTGGCTCTTTTCTATTGTGTCATCCTCACCTTTTGATAACTTTTGTTGCTGTTGTTTGATTGCCTTCACATTTCTATACATTCCATTCCAGCAAGGTTAGTCAGTTCTTCATAATATTTGCTTGTATTTTGTGTCTTTTTGGCAGGGAATGTTAAGCCCTATTAGACTTTTCTTGTACCTGCTCAGTTATTCTGAATTCTGTGTTCAGCTCATTACACAATTTAGATTCTCAATACTCTCCTGCAAACACTGACTTGGACTGTTGTACTCTTCATTTCCCATCGACGGAGCTCTTGGAGACATGTAGCTGCTCAAGTGTTGTCCAGGGTGGGTAAGAATGGTTTGTGTGTCATACTGTGATTTTGTGATTTATAATAAGAAGTATATATTCAGTCTTTGCTCCCTTTCTGGAACATAGCTTCTAAAAGCCCTTGGAATTTCCAAAGTGCCTGGAAAATCCCATGGACGGAGGAGCCTGGTGGGCTGCAGTCCATGGGATCGCAAAGAGTCGGACACGACTGAGTGACTTCACTTTCACTTTTCACTCTCATGCAATGGAGAAGGAAACGGTAACCCACTCCAGTGTTCTTGCCTGGAGAATCCCAGGGACAGAAGGGCCTGGTAGGCTGCTATCTCTGGGGTCGCACAGAGTTGGACAGGACTGAAGTGACTTAGCAGCAGCAGCAGCAGTGAAGGATCAAGTCATCTTTTGCTATATTAATGAGGTGACTTTTGGAAAGCCTTGGGTCACCTAAGAGTGGGGGCTTGTTGCTAGTGGAGCTAGTCCCATGGTTAAAAGGTTGGAACTTTTAGTCCCATCCTTGACCTCCTGGGAGGGAAGACAAGCTGGAAATTGAGTTCATCACTAATGACCAAAGATTCAAATTGAGAAAGTAGCATTGACTTTCTACTCTCACTGATTCTCAGGTTTTCAGATTTAACAAATAAAATGACAAAGTGCTCTTATGAATTTCAGACAAACAACAGATAGATTTTAGTGTAACTATGCCCCATGCAATGTTGGGGACACACTTATATTGAAAATAATTACTTGTTATTTATTTGAAATTCAAATTGAACTGGGTGTCTGGTATTTTATTGAATATCCCTAACTGGGATATTCAATGTCCTACTTTCTTTTTTCACATGAGACCCTGGCATGCAGCTAGGTTAAGTTACTACCCAAGTCACAGATTTAACAAAAACTGGAGCAGATTTCTAAACTCAGTCTATCTGATTATAGCCCCTATTTCTTCTACTTCATTCAAACTCCCTTTCCTGCTGTCCAGCTTCCCAGTCCTGAGGGGGACACCCTCAGTTTTCAGGGCTGCTAATCCAGTATCCCATGGCATATTGCATTCATTTATTCACACTTTAGCCTGGGATGCTACTTAGAAATTACTCTTCCTGATGCTGAAGTTGAAAATCATTCCATGACTTGGTGCCACTTTAAGCACCCACCAGACTTTGCTTCTAGACCACTTTATCTTTCAGTCCTGACCTTAGTGATCAAGGGTTCACCTGTCTCCTCCAGGGCACAATTCCATATAAAATTATCTGCCAGGGAGTCCATGTAGGAAACATACAGTTTACCTTTATCTCCCAAGGAGGAGAGTATCTGTCACGTCTTCCAATTGTTCTTTTGTAGTCAGACAGGGTAGCAGACTGTTAACATTTCCCTGATGCATGTTTCTAACCCAAAATCCGAAGTCAGGTCAGGTAAATGAGCTCAACCTGGAGGAGACCTCTTGCTCCAGGGAAGGGTTTTCCTAGAATGTTCCGGCTTCTGATAAATGTCAGTAATCTTCCCAGTGGTGTGATTTTAAGGATTCTAGTTTAGACCCTCTCACCCTAAATATCCCCCCTTCCTAACAGGTGATGTTATAATTATTAATTCATTCTTTAATTTTAAGAGGTTGCAATAAAAATTTTTTTTTGAAGTGTAGATTATCAGACCAAGTATCAGAGGATATGCTCCTATCAATAATACCAGGTAAAAGAGTTTCCTCAGGCCCTCTCTTCTTGGTAGGAGAGTTCTTGGGCTGCATAGCTGCATAAAGGCACTTGGCAGGAAAGTGAGAAAGGAAGGGTCAAACTCAAGCATCATATCTGAGAAGTTATTCCTGAGCTTTCTGTCTCCAGAGGCTGAGTTGGATATCTCTCCAATCTGTGTAACTCTGTTTACTACCTAATGACCATGTAGCAATTGTCTAGATAATTGTCAGTCTCCCCACCAAGCTGTGTACTTGTGAGAGTATAAACTTGTTAAGCTCTGTCCTTGGGACATCAACTGTGTGCTTAGTCTGTGTTAGACATTCAGGACAGTTTTTCAGCTGTCTGCCTGAGTATTTATGCAACACAGACTTCTTTGATTTTTACAGTGGGGCTTTAGATTACCTGTGGATGCTTTCAGTGACACCTTTGAGGACAGCCTTCTCTCTTGAGAGAGCTTTAGTACTTGTGGCAGGAGCTAAAATCTACCTACCCACCATCCCACATACACACAGACAAACCCCCCCCCCCACCACCACACACACACACCTGAGGAGTTTGTAGCCTCTCATTTCTCAAGTGGACCAGAGATGTCATCCACAGTTGCCTTTGCAAGCTTGTCTTTAAGAGTTAGTTTGAACCCTTGAGTGTTGGACGTTATTGAAAGAGTTTTTCTCCAAGCTATTCTGCATCTTTTTGGTCCACTTAGGTAATCAAACCCCATACAAGAACTGCAAGATGAGCAATTCCCACGCAGCTGCTGAGAAGAAAACAGATCTGACCTTTAAATCTAAACACATGCAGAAAAAAGCATCTTGATAAACAGAGCCTGATTGAAGAGTGAAACTTCCTTTCCTTCTGAAGAAGTGAATTAACTCTTTGTTCTCCTCTGCCTGTTATAGCTTGAAAGTCAAGGTGTGATCATGAAGCATCAACATCAGGTGTAGCTTGTTAAAAATGAAGGCCTTCAAGCCCCTACCTGCTAAATCAGAACCTGGGAATTTAACAAGTGACCCTATACACTTTGAAGTCTGAGAAGCGTGACTTTTCAGAACCAAATGCTACCAAAACAAACTTAGGTCCACTTGCTTGCAAGCAGTAAGGCTAATCTACTGATGATACCAGGCTATGGTGAAGGAAAGTGCAGCAGTAATTGTAGGATACTGTAGAAGAGGCCTGGGATAGCCAGTACTCAAAAACCTAAATTCCCCCATGGGTTTCAACAAAGCATTTTTAAAGACCAGGGGAGGGGGAGGGGGATGGTCACAAGATAGGAGATCAATTCTGCACAATTTCCTGACTGGCTGATGAGAAAGTAACAGGGCAGTGTCACAGTGATCAACATCATCTATCCTCAGGTGCCAGTAGGACTGGGGGCTCTGTGCTCATGGTCATTAAGTAGTTTCTTTCATTTGGTAGGGGTTTTAGCATCCGTAAAACAGTAAGGAAGTGTGCATTAGATACTATTATTTAGGTACTTCGGAGAGGAACTAAAGCAAGGATGTGAGGGAGGGGTCTGTTCTGGGAAGGCGCCATAGGGTCTGCTCAGTTACAAAATGATTACAATTAATTTCACTTCTGCTGCCTTATTTTGTTGTTGTTGTCTTGTGTTTGGTTTTCCTGAGGTGTTGCAATGCATTTGGTCAATTGAACATCCCACTCCATGGATAGAAAATAAGAGAGAATGCCACCCCTCAAAGTAGCTGGTGTCTCCTTCATCAGACTAACCTGGCTTCTTTTTCTCAAATATTATGCTCTCTAATGTTCCTGGGTTTTACCTTAAATATTCTTTACTTGGTGAGACTCTTAGTTTTTATCTTCTAAGTTGCTTCTTCTCTCTTCTGCTCTTACTCTTTCTTTCTTTTCTTTCAACAAAAATCCTTTTGCAAAGTTTTTCTCAATTGAACAATGGGAAGGGGAATTCTGGATAGCCCAGCTCTGTCAAAGACTTGGACTTGTTTTAGAGCAAACCCATCACAGTTCCAGCTAAAGGTCCGGGGAAGTCTACAGGATTCACATTATAAGTGAAGAGAGCCACACAGAGCAAATGAATTAGGATAGCAGTGATTTTTATTGATTTTCAACAAGGCTAATCAAAAATCAAATGATGTTCTTAGATATGACACCAAAAGCATGAGTGATGATAGGAAAATAGATAACCTGTGCTGTGAATATGTGCTCAGTCGCTTCAGTTGTGTCCAACTCTAGGAGACCCTATGGACTGTAGCCCACCAGGCTCTTCTGTCCATGGGATCCTCCAGGTAAGAATACTGGAGTGGGTTGCCATGCCCTCCTCCAGGGGATCTTCCTGACCTAAATATCAAAACTGTATCTCTTATTTCTCCTGCATTGGCAGGTGTGTCCTTTACCACTAGCCCCGCCTGGGAAGCCCAATTTGGACTGTATCCAAATTAAAAAAAAATTATGCTACAAACTAAACCACTAAGAAAGTAAAAACACTCCAAAGAATGAAAGAATATGTTTACAAATCATACAACTGATCAGTGACTTGTAACCAGTGACTGTCATACCTGAATATAAAGTCATATAATAAAAATTGTAAAAATTAATAACGGATTTGACTAGGCACTTATTTCTCCGAAGAAGGTAACAGTAGGGACAATAAGAACAGGAAAGGATACTCAGCATCACTAATTATTCAGTTCAGTTCAATCGCTCAGTCATGTCCAACTCTTGATGACCCCATGAATTGCAGCACGCCAGGCCTGCCTGTCCATCACCGTCTCTCAGAGTTCACTCAAACTCTCATCCATCAAGTCGGTGATGCCATCCAGTCATCTCATCCTCTGTTGTCCCCTTTCCCTCTTGCTCCCAATCCCTCGCAGCATCAGAGTCTTTTCCAATGAGTCAACTCTTCACATGAGGTGGCCAAAGTACTGGAGTTTCAGCTTTAGCATCATTCCTTCCAAAGAACACCCAGGACTGATCTCCTTTAGAATGGACTGGTTGGATCTCCTTGCAGTCCAAGGGACTCTCAAGAGTCTTCTCCAACACTGCAGTTCAAAAGCATCGATTCTTCAGTGCTCAGCTTTCTTGACAGTCCAACTCTCACATCCATACATGACCACTGGAAAAACCATAGCCTTCACTAGACAGACCTTTGTTGGCAAAGTAATGTCTCTGCCTTTCAATATGCTATCTAGGTTGGTCATAACTTTTCTTCCAAGGAGTAAGCATGTTTTAATTTCATGGCTGCAATCACCATCTGCAGTGATTTTGGAGCCCAAAAAAATAATTAGGGAAATACAAATCAAAGCCACAAATCCACTAGGATTGTCATAGTCAAAGAGGAAGATAACAAGTTTTGGTGAGGGTATGGAAAAAGTGGGACCCTCATACATTGCTAGCAGGATTGCAAAATAGTACAGCCATTTTGGAAAACAGCTAGCAGTCTGTTCAGGTGTTAAGCACAGAGTTACCATATGACCAAATGATTCTGACCCCATATATATGCCTAAGAGAAATAAAAACATATAGCTATATTAAATTTGTACATAAATGCTCATATAAGCTTATTCATAAAGGCCAAAAATGTAGAAGCAATTCAAATCCCCATCAGTGGAGGGATAGATAAACAGAACGCAGTATGCTTGTTCAATAAGATATTACACAGCAACATTTAAAAAATGAAATAAATTTTTTAAAAAATGAATCTTGAAAGTTTATGCTGAATGTAGGAAGCCTATCACAAAAGATGACGTAGTGTATGATTCCATTTATATAAAATGTCCAAAATAGGTAAAGGTATAGAAATACATTAGTGTTTATGTAGGGTGAGAGAAGTGACTGATACTGGGTGTGGGGTTTCTTGTTAGGGTGCTGAAATATTATAAAATTGTTTGTACTAATCTCACAAGTCCATGAATACATTAAAAGCCACTGAATTTTACACTGAAAATTAAAAAGGCTAACTTATTCTATGTAAGTCATATCTCAATAAAGCTTTTATTAAAACATCACATAGTAAATCAAATAACATGTAGCATACACACAGTTCAGCTATTACATCTAACACTTTGAAAAATGGATAACAGCATTATCATAAATTTCAAAATTTCTTGGAGTTCTGTCCAGCTAAAACTATGACAACATTGTTACTTGGCTATACTCCAACATAAAATAAAAAGGTAAATAAAATAAAATAAAACAAAAAACCTATCTTCTACTATTAAATAAAGATATTATAAGGTAAAAGAAAACTCCTGGACTGTGTGGATCAGATTAAATAAGAAAAAGGCCACTGCATCATACATACCTGTGCTTTGGTTCATTTATCCATTCATTCATGCTGCTGCTAAGTCGCTTCAGTCGTGTCCGACTCTGTGCGACCCCATAGACGGCAGCCCACCAGGCTCCCCCATCCCCGGGATTCTGCAGGCAAGAACACTGGAGTGGGTTGCCATTTCCTTCTCCAATGCATGAAAGTGAAAGGTGAAAGTGAATGTGTACAAAATGTGGAGCACTGTAGGATACAGTGTGATAAAGATACATGATCCCTAAACTTCAGAGGCAAAGTCAAACTAATAGAAAATCATTCAACCACACCTCATAAAGAAAATGATAGAGAATAAAGCAAAGGTAGTCAATTCACTTTACTCATATGATCCCTAAAAAATTTTGTTAAACTATGAAGTCCCTACACATTTTTAAGTTACATTTATATATTTTCAACTAAATTTAAATTAATATATCATTAATAGCAGCTGGAAAGTATTATAAAATAAAATCATATGGATAATTTTTTCACAATGTGATAAAATATATTTCAACTCTGTTTTGAATTAAACACATAATCTGAAACATATTATGTAGAAGTTTTGCGTGTGTTTAGTCACTCGGTCATGTCTGACTCTTTGGAACCCCATGGACTGTAACCCAGCAGGCTTCTCTGTCCATGGAATTTCCCACACAAGAATACTGGAGCGGGTTGCCATTCCCTTCTCCAGAGGACTACATTGCAGGCAGATTCTGTACCGTCTGAGCCACCAGGGAAGCCCTTTGAAGAAGTTTTACTTGTGTTTCAAACTATGTACTTTGAAAAATGTGATAGTCCTTCAAAGCATTCCAACTACATTTCAAAGAATCTGCTTCACTAACTTCAGCCTCAGCTTTATGATTTACTTGCATCCCGAAATGGGCCAAAATATTTCTCTAATAGCAAGCTTCATCCCTCCCTCTAGGAAATATTCAAGATGGGAAAAGACAGGAAACCTGATGAATTTATGTTGCCCAGATTAAATATTAAAATATACTTTCCTTGGCCAGGATTTCAATTTCACTTTTGTTTCATACCCTGGTGGGTTTTACAACCCAGGGATGATTTTACAACATCACAGGCATGTTTACTATATGGGTGAAAAGTTTTATTTGCCTGTTTATTGTTTATTTGTTTTTCTATTTTTGATAATTGGGAGAAAAATATTTTAAATGCTCATTTATTTTCAAGCTGATAAATTCTAACAAAAATCAGATCTAAAAGTTGAGGATGTGGACATGAAGTTCCTTAAAACTATTGGTTCAGACACACTAAAGAAAGGTCTTCCTGTGTCATCATGGGTTTCTGTTCCTGAATGAATACACAGACCACAATGTAAAGATCACTGCTCTATAGTAGACAGGAGGGCTTCTGTGCCATGTGCTTTGAGATGTGAGGAAATAAAATGGAGTGAGGGAAAAAAATACAAATATGTAGTAGTAGTTTGTAGTTCTTGTGACCATGTGAGATAGCATACACGAAGATGGGAGAAGGCACAGCCAAAGTAGAAAACCATCAGATATGCTAGCAGCTTAGTACTTAGTTTGTGTGTGTGTGTGTGTGTGTGTGTTTTAATACATTGGGCATAGTTGCTTTACAATATTGTCTTAGTTTCTGCTATACGACAAAGGGAATCAGCTATATGCATACACAGATCCCCTCCCTCGTGAGCCTCCCTTCCACCCCCACCTCCACCCCACCCCTCTAGGTCACCACAGAGCACTGAGCTGAGCTCCCTGTACTACACAGTAGCTCCTCGCTAGCTGTCTATATTACACAGGATAGTGTATATATGGCAGGGCTTCTCTCTCAACTTGTCTCACCTTCCCCTCCCCTCCCCTCCTTGTGTCCACACCTCTGTTCTCTATTCCTGCATTTCTGTTTCTGCGCTGCACACAGGTTTATCAGTACCATTTTTCTAGATTCCACATATATGCCTTAATAATTGATATTTGTTTTTTTCTTTCTGATTTACTTCACTCTGTATGACAGTCTCTGGGTCCACCCATGTCTCTACAAATAGCCAATTTTGTTCCTTTTGATACCTGAGTTATATTCCATTGTGCCTCTTGGTACTTGTAAGGACAATGTGTCAGAGGTGAGTGAGAGGAGGAGAATTACAAACTTACTTTAGAACCTCTGCTCTAATTATTAATACCAGCTCACTATTGAATCTTGTTGGCATCCCTCACTGAGATCTGAAATTTGGTAAGCAACCATATGCTCCACTCAAAGCAGGCTGTGCTCAAGATGCTGGGGTGGATTGTTGCTAAGACAGATGTTATGGATCCTCTCCAATACTTCTGTAAGCAAGCCTTTCTGTCACTGAGAGAGATGGAGTCAATTAATCCAATCCTTTGAATCTGGGCTGTTCTATGACTGTTTCAAACAATCAAACATTGTGAAATGAATACAGTGAAACTTCTGTGATTAGATCAAAAAAACATAGTCGTCTCCCGCATGTTCTTTTGAACAATGTACTCTGAGAAAAGCTAGCTGCCATGAAGTCCCTATCCTGATATTTCCAAGCTGTTGGGAAGCCCATCATAAAGATATGAAAAGACTATGTGGAGAGATGCCTAAGCAGCACCATCTCTTTTAGCCTTCTAACATTCTGGTCACCAATCCCAATGTGGGAGGGGTTTTCCCTTGTGCATTCAAGCCATTCTCTGACACTAGTTGGGTGTCTTATGATTCAACTCAATTTTGACACTATCTGGAGGTAGAATCACTCATCTGACAAAGGTTCATATAGTCAAAGCTATGGTTTTTCCAGTGGTAAGGTACAGGTGTGGGAGTTGGATCATAAAGAATCCTAAGCACCAAAGAATTGAGGCTTTCAAATTGTGGTGCTGGAGAAGACTCTTGAGAGTCCCTTGGACTCCAAGGAGGTCAAACCAGTCAATCCTAAAGAAAATCAACCCTGAATATTCATTGGAAGGACTGATGCTGAAGCTAAAGCTCCAATACTTTGGCCCCCTGATGTGAAGAACCAGCTCATTGGAAAAGACCCTGAGGGTAAGACAGATTGAAGGCAAAAGGAGAAGGGGGCAACAGAGGATGAGATGGTTGATGGCATCACCGACTCACTAGACTTGAATTTGAGAAAACTCTGGGAGATAGTGAAGGACAGGGAAGCCTGGCCTGCTGCAGTCCATGGGGTTGCAGAGTTGAACACGACTTAGCAAATGGACAACAACAACCTACAAGACTACCTTTCTCTCAACTTCAGATGCCAAATGCAAGCTCAGATCCTCACCTATGCTTCTGACTGACTGACTGGCTACAGATGGGAACTTCCAACAATTACCTCTGCATTAATTTGTTAGGGTTAGGGTTAGGGTTAGGGTTAACTCAGAGAAACATTTTACTTCCCCACTACTGGTTTATTATTATGAAAGAGTATAACTCAGGAAATGCCATGTGAAATAGATGTATCAGGCAAAGTATGGGGGAAGGGCAAGGACTTCCATACTATCTGAGCACAGCACTCTGCCCTGATCTTCACGTGCTCACCAACCTGGAAGCTATCCAAATCTAGTAGTTTTGGGTTCTTACGGAGGAGGTTTCATACACACGCCTGGTGTGCTGCAGTTCATGGGCTCACAAAGAGCTGGACACGACTGAGTGACTGAACAACATACATATGTGTGTTTAATTAAATCAGTGGTCATTGTTGACCGATTCAGCCTCCAGTCCTTCTTCCCTCCCCAGAGGTGGGGGTTGGGTAAGATGAGGTGGGAACTAGGACTGACAATGTCAACCCTCTAATCTTGTGATTTGTTCTTCAGGCAACCAGCCCCCATCCTTAGGTGCTTTCCTAAAATCTCATCATTAACATAACAAAAGATACCTTGATTGTACTCCTCAGAGGATTCTAAGAGTTTTAGGAGCTCTTTGTCAAAAACAGGGACAAAGAGTAAATATATATTTATTTTTTCTTTACCTCACAATATCACACCATCCCAGCTCACTGAAAATGTGATTTAAGATGTCATCAGGTGATTCCAGCCCAAAAAAGATCTGACTGCAACTACACAAGGAATCAAATACAAACCACCACACTATGCCAGTCAACCAGCAGAAGTCTAGTAATAGTTATCTAAAAACAGAGAATTTTAGTTGGTTTGATTTAAAGCAGTAGTTAATGATAGCTGATGATTTTTGCAAGATGTGGCTGTATTAAATCTTGTTAAAAAGAAAGTCGAATGGGTTGGATCTCACCTTATAGAAAGATTATAAATATAGTTGTAACTGGAATTATCAACCTGCATTCAGTAATGAGAAATCCATAAAATTAATTAGAATGATAGAATTACAGAACTATAGAAGACATCAATTTTTATAATCTAGCAGCTTCAAAGGCAAAACACTAGTCTGTGGGTTAATCTATGGAATTCTGCTTATTCTTTCAGATCTCTCTGGTCACATGAAGCTGCTAAAGTCATCACTAAACTGTTTCATGAAAAATAACCTGCTTGTGAATAACTGAGGACTTCTGTTGGATTAGAGAATGTCTGTGAGATTTCAAATTTTCTCAAAACTACGACATACTGTTATTTTTTCCTAGCCATATATGTGCATGTCCAACTATGTAATTTGACAACTACTTTTTATGCCTTCTAGGTATCTCACACTTAAACTGGCCCAAATAGAATTATTACTTAGTCTACAACCTAGCCCTGTTTACTGGTCCTCATCTCAATAAATAAATGCTGCTTATCATTCTGTTACTTTAATAAAACTTGGGGTCATCCTTGACTCCTCCCTTTCCTTCTCCAACCCTCATTTAATCATCAGAAATGCTGGTTTTCCTTTAAGATACATTTCCAGTCCATCTATTTTTCTTGATCTCCATGAACCTAGGGCTAAGTTTTTAAATATCTATACCTATTAATATTATCCTGAATGAAAACATGAGGTTTCCTGGAACACAGGCAGATTGGTTGTTACTTATCACACACGTTCATAGAAATAACTGCACTGCATTTTGTTTCTCCCAATTCTTATAGAGCTGGTTGTCTACAGGATATTTCCAGTATGTGAAAATCCTGAATGTTTGAATCTGGATATAAGAGTGAGAACTGTCTTGACCTCTGTCATGTGAGTTAGAGATAAACATTTTGCTTCCTTTATAAACAAATTCAACATGGAAAAGATCCTTGGTTCTTATTCCTTGGAATGTAAATATATCCTCCAAACCAAAGACAAACTTACCCAACTTTATAACAATGGGTTATCTCCATGGTCCCAGGGCTTTATCCGCCCCTCCCCTTACAAAGTAAATCATACCTCCTAGGAGGTAAATCTTTCTGGAAGAATATTTTATGTTCCTGCATGTTGGGACTTTCTGATCAAGTTTTATTAAAACTTGGGAACTCACATTGAGGTGTGGGGGAAGAAAGTTTTAGAAGTTAAATTAATTTAAATTAAGTTAAATTAATTTAAGTCCCAACATGCAGGAACACAAAATATTCTTCCTACAGCCCATACCTATTTGAAGTTATCACCATCCCTTACTAAGGCTTCTCCCATAGCCTCCTAAGTCATCTCCCTGCTTGCATGTTGTCTTCTCCCATCCAATCTCCAAAGAGAGTAGCAAGCTTGATTTATATGAACATTAATCTCACTGTCACTCACTGCTTGAAACACTTCAGAGGCTGCCCATTGTATTAAGAGTAAGTACAACCTACTTCTAACAGCCCACAGAGTCCAGTGTGATCTAACTTTCTTCTAGTTCTTGACCACTAGGCTTATTCCCCAGTGCCATTGGCATTGACAGCCCTTCTGCTGGGATTGCCCATGCAGACTCTAGCAGGGCTGGCTTCTCCTCTTCATTTTGACGTCAGGATAATGGTATTGCCCTAGAGAGGACATTCCAGAACATTCTATCCAAAATTGCTGCTACCATTCTCCTATAATTTGCATCAAATACCCAGTTTATAAACTTCATGATGATGGTTCAGTTGTTCTGTGTGTTATTTGCTTACTATTTATTTTCCCACTATGATCCAGGAGGAGAGAGATCTTTTTTGACTTATTTAGTGTTTGATTCTTAGTGTTCAGCATCATACCTGGCAGAGAGTGTGTATTTCATAAATTTCTACTGAATAATAGAATAGACGGATGAATGAATTCACTGGGGTCATCCACAGAAAATCATTCAAAAACAGACTGCATGTCCTCTTGGAGGTTATTACTTGTCACCTTGATGCAGGGAGGACATCCAAGACAATTTTTTAAAAGATAAATTCAAGTGAAATAGAGAACATGCAAATATCAGGAAATTTAACTCGAAGGTGAGAATTTTCTATAAATGGAGGTGAAAGGTAAGTCTATGATTTCAAACATTTATTTGACATACGTGTGCTTAGACATGTACTAGTCACTTGAAAGAACAGAGAACATATTAAAGATCTTCTTTGATTTATAAGAGCTTAATATCTACTGAATGAGATACATATCCAAAAATGCAAAGTGCTTCTCTACAGTTTGCATAGTAGCCACATTTGAATGTTACAGAACAGCAACAAAAAAGCTATACACTTCTTAAAGCCTATGAAGGAGAGAAGTTAGAAGAAATGATTTTTCTAGATTACCTTAGTAAACAAAACAATGTTGAATAAACTTACTAACATTTAAGTCCTGTATAATATTAGTTTTTTTTTTCACTTTGAACCATTATATTTTAAAGGATAAATATTTAAAGTCTGTTTGTAGAGATTTCTTAGGCACAAACTTTTTTAGAATTTCCAAATCAAAGGGTCATCTATCATTCTTTATCTATCTACTATGTATATATGTATGTATCTATTATTTATCATCTATGTGTCTATTTCCTATAGTTCTTTAATCTATGTATCTATTCTCTATCTACTATCTTTCACCTATTTATCATTTATTTCTTTTCTTTTGTGTCCCATTATACCACACAGCACAACTTTAGACACAAAATAAGTGACTTATGACAACAAACAGATCAGTTAAAAAAAAAAAAAGAATGTAATAGAAATATTGAGTTGGAAATGAGAAATAGTGCTTTAACTTTGGATATGCCCCTGAAAGACTGTGTCACCTTGAAGAAGTGGCTTCATCATTCACATTTAGCAGATGTAAAATGAGAAGGCTAAACCACATGATTTGTGAGGTTTCTTCCAGATTTAAAATTCTCCAAATAGGTAAGAGCACGCTCAAAAGCAAGGGATTTGGTGAATACTTTCAACTTTTAAAGAAATTATCAGTTTTCAAGGAAAGAAAATATGGCTCTTTGAAGACTTAGTAATTGACAAAATGATAAAAAATGCAGAGATGCAAAGCAGATGTTCTCTGCTAAGAATAACAATAAAATATTAATTCCAGAATAAAGGGCAGTTTACTTAGAGGCTTTTAGTAAATCTAAAGAGTTGCTGTAAGCAAAACAGAGCCTTGTACCATCTCAAATAGGCAACAAATAAAAATATATTTAAACTACCTCTGCCAAGAAAAATAACATGACTCAAGCCCATTGTAAATGCTGAAATTTCAATAGACATACAAAAGGCTTCAGGAATACCAGGCAAAATAAATTGTTTCAGTTTTCATAGAAACAAATCATAGTTAATATGTCTTACTTTCTCTAAAGTCAGTGGTCAGTACTTAGGTTATGTCTATATAGCTATACTTAGTTGCTAAGTCATGTCTGACTCTTTGCAGTCTTATGGACTGTAGCCTGCCAGGCTCCTCTGTCCCTGGGATTTTCCAGGCAAAAATCCTGGAGTGAATTGCCATTTCTTCCTCCAAAGGATCTTCCTGACCCAGGGATGGAACCTGCATCTTTTACTTCTCCTTCACTGGCAGGTGGATTCTTTACCACCTGCATCACAGGATGCTCAAGATCCGTGCTAGCTCTCTGTTCCTGATGTCTGAGAATGCTTGAGGATTTTCCTGACTTTGCTTCCAGCTCAAGAATTATTTAAGATTTTTCTAGAATTTTAGATAATCTGTATCAGTAGGTGTTTTTCAGATAGACAACATTCCTCCAGAAATGTGATAGGTATTATTACTTCTCCACATATTAGTGATTAGGGAATTGAGGGCCAAAGAGAGAAATCAAATTTTCTAAGTTCTCTTGGTGACTGAAACCAGATTTTCACACAGGTCTGTTTTCCTACAATATATTTCACTAAGAAAAAACTTTACACTAAGAAATTTTTAAAATTTGAAAGGTAAGTTTGACAATGTAGGTGGATTGGACCTATTCCTAGAAATGTAACTGGACATAAAAGAGTAGCCAGGAGAAATATCAACAACCTCAGATATGCAGATGACACCACCCTTATGGCAGAAAGTGAAGAGGAACTAAAAACCCTCTTGATGAAAGTGAAAGAGGAGGGCAAAAAAGTTGGCTTAAAGCTCAACATTCAGAAAACGAAGATCATGGCATCCAGTCCCATCACTTCATGGGAAATAGATGGGGAAACAGTGGAAACAGTGTCAGACTTTATTTTGGGGGGCTCCTAAATCACTGCAGATGGTGACTGCAGCCATGAAATTAAAAGACGCTTACGCCTTGGAAGAAAAGTTATGACCAACCTAGATAGCATATTCAAAAGCAGAGACATTACTTTGCCAACTAAGGTCCATCTAGTCAAGGCTATGGTTTTTCCTGTGGTCATGTATGGATGTGAGAGTTGGACTGTGAAGAAGGCTGAGCACTGAAGAATTAATGCTTTTGAACTGTGGTGTTGGAGAAGACTCTTGAGAGTCCCTTGGACTACAAGGAGATCCAACCAGTCCATTCTGAAGGAGATCAGCCCTGGGTGTTCTTTGGCAGGAATGATGCTAAAGCTGAAGCTCCAGTACTTTGGCCACCTCATGTGAAGAGCTGATTCATTGGAAAAGACTCTGATGCTGGGAGGGATTGGGGGCAGGAGGAGAAGGGGATGACAGAGAATGCGATGGCTGGATGGCATCATGAACTCGATGGACGTGAATCTGAGTGAACTCCAGGAGATGGTGATGGACAGGGAGGCCTGGCATGCTACTATTCATGGGGTCACAAAGAGTCGGACATGACTGAGTGACTGAACTGAACTGAACTGAGCAAACTATTGAAGACAACTAAATACATTAATTAAAAAAGCTTTTTTTCAAGAGAACGTCAGGCCAAAATAACAGCACTAGAGAATTCTTTCAAAATTAAAAAAAGGTATAATACTGCAATCACAAATATCATCCAAGAAACTGTAAAAAGAAAAGAAAAGACTTGATGGTAACATAAATTTAATACTAAACTATGACAAGAATTATTTAACCAAATTCAGTTACAAATGTGGATACAAAATTCTGAGCAAAATATCACTATTTGACTAATTTCAACAAGTGGGATTTACCCCAGGGAATCAGGCAAAAGTCAATTAATGTAATGACATATTAATAAATTAAAGGACTGAAACCATATGCTTGTGTCAACAGGTAGAAGAAAGTAATCTGATAAAACTCAATGCCTTTCTCTAACAAACATAATCAATCACCTATAAATAGAAGTGAACTTAAAGCCATCTGAGGTTGCTTTAAAAAAAAATCCTAGCTAATATACTATACTTAAATTGTGAAGGAGTGACTGCTTTTTCAATATCAAGAACAAGACAAAGATGTCCATTTTTCACTACTGTTTTCCAAAATTGTATTGGAGGATCTAATGAGAATAATATGGCAAAAAGCAAAATAAGAGGCAATGAAGTAGGAAAGGAAGGAGCATATTCTGTACTGCAGATGCCATAATCTTATAAATACAAAATTCTACTAAATCCACTAAAACCTATTGGAGCTATTAATAAGAAACAAATTTAATGATGTTGGAGGACACAAGATCAATATTTAAAACAGTATTATACCTATAGGCTAAGATAAATAATGCAAGATGAAAATAAATATTTTTAAAACAGTTTCAAAAAAAATAGTTAGGAATGAACCAAAATAAACCAAAATAAAGATGTGTATACTTCTACCGAAGAAGTTAAGATGTGATTCCACCTGCAAAGTATCTGCATAGACATTTCTCCATCAAAGGTATACAATATCTCAATATATGCTCAAAATCATTAGTCATTAGAAAATCTTGTATCAAGATCATGGCAACATACACTTTCACAATTTCCAGGATACTTAAAGTACAAAAGACAGAGAATAGCAGTGTTGATGATAGTGCAGAAAAATTTGCACACTGGAAGGAAGGCAAACTGGTCCAGCTTCTTTGGAAGGTGGCTTGGCAGTTTTTCAAAATCATAGAGCTCTTATGAAGTGAAGTGAAGTGAAGTTGCTCAGTTGTGTCTAGCTGTTTGCAGCCCCATAAGCTGTAGCCTACCAGGCTCCTCCATCCAAGAGATTTTCCAGGCAAGAGTACTGGAGTGAGTTGCCATTTCCTTCTCCAGGAGAGCTCTTATAGGACCCCCAAAATATGCTCTTTTGATATGTACCCAAGAAAAATGAAAACCTGTATCTTTATAAATAACTTGTACACAAATATTCAAAGTAATAAAAATCAAACTAGCCAGAATGAAATCAACCCAGACACCTGCCATGGATAAAAGCATAAGTGAATTTGGTCTATCCATGAAGTTGAATATTATTCAGCAATAAATGAAAGAAATGAAGTAGTGATATTTGCTACAAAATGGATAAGCATTGAAAACATTATGCTAAGTGAAATGCTAATCATAAAAAATACAATATTATATGATTTTATTTAAAAGAAATGTCCAGAGTAGGCAAATCTGTAGTTATAGAATTTAGATAAATAGTTCCTTAGGGTGGAAAAGGAAATGACTTCTAATGGTAATGGATATCTTGGGGAATCTTAAAATTGTTCTAAAATTAGATTATTTTGATGGTTTCTAATTCCATGAATCTATTATCAAACATCAAATTTTACATGTTAAATGTGTGAATTAAAGAGTAGGTGAATTATATATCAATAAAGCTGTTTAAAAATATAAAATGCCTTTATACATGTTTTTGCAAAAAGAAACATGCTTAATGAAAATGTTAAGTCTTATATTTAAAGAAAATCTATCATTACTTACTTTTTTTTCAAAATTTAATGAAAGAAAAATGAAACCAGTTGCTATTATAAGATGACCAAATTATCTGGGTATAAAATATAGGACAACTTCAGATAAATTATATGATTAATAAGAGAGTTGGGCAAGGTTGCTGAACATAAAGTCAACAAAATATTCCAGTTCCCTATTCTAGTAATAAGAAATAAGATTTCACTGTTCTCAATTATTTAGTCATGTTTGACTCTTTGCAACCCCATGGACTATAGTCCACCAGGAGCCTCTGTCCATGGCATTCTCTAGGCAAGAATACTGGAGTGGGATACCATTCCCTTCTCCAGGGGATCTTTCCTACCCAGGGATTGAACCTGTGTCTCTTGTGCCTCCTGCGTTGGCAGGTAGATTCTTTACCACTGTACCACATGAAAAGCCCCAAGATTTCACTACATTTGTCATATATAACAAGATAAAGATTTCATATATCTGGGAATAGGAACCTCTGACTCTGTTGGGTGATCTGATCTCCAAGACTCCAGGAAAATGTCATCTGGTCTGTTAAAAATGAGGGGATAGCCCTGATGACATCTGATCACCTCTGAGGTCACTTCCCCTCGTCTTAAAGAATGCACGCATCATATCAAATAGCTATATCAGCTAGTCCTGTCAACTCAAAGGAGTTTAACTTTGCCCTCATGTCCTCCGATCTCCATCCCCTTCAATTGAAATGGCTGTATTTCAGCTCACATAATTCAATACATTCTTTATTGAATGATAGTATAGCCATGCCTGCTATGCAGGAGACCTGGGTTCTGCCCTGGGTTGAGAAGTTCCCCTGGAGAAGGAAATGGCACCTCACTCTGGCAGGGTAGATTCTTGCTAGAAAATCCCATGGATAGAGGAGCCTGGAAGACTACAGTCTATGGGGTCACAAAGAGTTTGACACAACTGAGCAAATAATCACCCAGACATACCTTTAATGTTGTCTTCAGAACAAGCTTCCTCATTTTTTGCAATATAGATAGGCTGAGCATTTTTCAAATCTTCAAGTTCTGATTCCGTTCTGCTTTACAATTTCTTTTCCAAATAATCTCTCCTAGCATTTTACTATAAGCAGCCAAGAAAAGCAAACTGCTCCTTCAATACTCTGTTTAGAAATCTCCTCAGCTAAAAAGCCATTTTCAATGC
Source organism: Ovis canadensis (assembly GCF_042477335.2). NCBI lineage: Eukaryota > Metazoa > Chordata > Mammalia > Artiodactyla > Bovidae > Ovis > Ovis canadensis. Next base: position 185,574,302 of record NC_091246.1, on the reverse strand, counting down.
TTTTAAGTTCTACCTTCCACAAGACACTAGAACTCAAACAATTTATCCAAGTTCTTTGCCACTTTATAACAAACAGTACCTCTCTTCCAGTCTCCAGTAATGTGTTCCTCATTTCCATTTGAGATCCCATCAGAATAGATTTTAAAATCCATATTTCTAGCATGTACCTCAAAACTCCTCCAGCTGCCACCCATCACTCAGTTCCAAAGCCACTTCCACAAGGTTAGATGTTTGTCACAGCAGCATCCAAATTCTGGCACCACAATCTGTTAGTCAGCTTGTAAGTAAAGTGTTAGTCATTCAGTCACATCTAACTCTTTGCAACGCCATGGACTGTAGCCCACTGGGCTCCTCTGTCCATGGAATTCTCCAGTATTGGATTGGGTAGCCACTCTCTTTTCCAAAGGATCTTCTTGACCTTCTTGATTGAACCTATGTCTCCTTCATTGCAGGCAGATTCTTTACCTTCTGAACCACCAAGGAAGCCCTTACTCAGCTCAGACATGCATATATATATATCACAGATTGGTTGCTTTAAACAAGAGAAATTTGTTCTTCACAGTTCTGGAAGCTGGAAAGTCAAAGATCAAGTTGCCAACAAGGTATATTTCATTCCGAAGCCTCTTGTCTTGGCTTGCATAAGGCTTCTCACAGTGTTTTCTTCTCACATGGCCATTCTGCAGTACATGTAGGTGAAGACAAATTACTTTCTCCTTCTTAAAAGGTCATGGTCCCATTGAACTAGGGCCCACTCTTATGATCTAATTTAATCTTAATAATCACCTAAAGACTATATTCAAATATGGTCACAGTGAAGCTTAGGGCTTCAACATGAGAATTTTGAGGAGACACAATTCAGTATATAACACATGTTCATTGATTAGATGGCTTAATATGAAGATCACAATTCTCCACAAATTCATGTAGAGATTTATGCAGACTGATTTAAAACAGAAGCATGCTTTTTCCCCTGGAAATGGAGTGTAATTTAGCAAAGCTGATTTTGAAGTTCACAGGAAAATGAAGGGCCAATAATAGCAAAGACTCTTTTAAAAAGAACATAGGAGTTTCTCAACTTCATATCAAGATTTATTTTAAAGCAATGGTGATCAAGCAAATGTGGTATTGGTACAAAGACTGAAAAGAGACTACTGAACAATTATAGAGTCTAGAAGCACATCATTTCATTGTAGACACACTTGATTTATGACAAAGGTGGCATTGTAGAGCAGTGGCAAGAAGACAGTCCTTTTCAATTAATGGTTTAGGAACAATTGGCTATCCATCTGCAAAAATTAAATTTGACAACTACATCCCATCATATAATTAATCAACTTTAAGAATAATATAGGCCTAAATTTAAAAGGCATTTTCCTACAAAATTTCCAGATTACATAGGAGAACAACTTTTCTGCTTTCATGTCTGAAAAAGACATCTTCAACAGATCTCAAAAGCAACAGCCATAAAAAAAAAAAGGTTGATAAATTATATAGTAAAATAAAGGACTTCTGGGAGTTCCCTGGTGGCCTAGTGGTTAGGGTTTGGTGCTTTCACTGCTATGGCTTGGGCTCAATCCCTGGTCAAGGATTAAGATCCTGTAAGCCACGTGGTAGAGACAAAAAAAAAAAAAGAGAATTTGTTGATCAAATGAAACATGGAAGAATGAAAAGATAATTACACAGAATGAGAAATAAATGTTTTCAACATATAAATGATCAAAAGATGACATCCAGAATAGATACAGCACTGGTACAAATATATGAAGAGAAAGATCAGCCACCTAATTGAAAAAAAGCAAAAACTTGAATAGATCCTTCACAAATGAGAAATTCCAAATTGTTAATACATATGTGAAAACCTGATCAATTTCATTAATAATCAGTCAAGTGATAATGAAAAGCACAGTAAGATGACACAACATACTCTCTGGACTACCAAATTAAAAAGACTGATAACACCATGTGTTGGCTAGGAAGGGGAGCCATCGGAGTTCTCATAATCTGTTGGTAGGGATATAAATTACAGACTTCTGAGCTAGAAATCCTACTTCTAGGAATATGCCTAATAAAAGGCATACGCATGGCCACAAGGAGCTATCTACAAAATATTAATGGCAACAGAACTGCAAGAGCTAAAAATCGAAACAACCCAAAATGTGCATCCATACATGACTACTGGAAAGACCATAGCCTTGACTATGTAGACCTTTGTTGGCAAAGTGATGTCTTTGCTTTTTTTAACACACTGTGTAGGTTTGTCATAGCTTTCCTCATTGGAAAAAACCCTCATGCTGGGAAACATTGAAGGCAGAAAGAGAAGAGGGTAACAGACGATGAGACAGGTGGATGGCATCACCGATTCAATGGACATGAACTTGGGCAAACTCAAGATGGTGAGGGACATGGAAGCCTGGCATGCTGCAGCCCGTGGGATTGTGAAGAGTTGGACGTGACTTAAGTGACTGAACAAGAACAACAACAACAAATGTCCATCAAGAGTAAAACAGATATAAAAATTGTGACTTCTCCAGCAATAAAAATGCCTGAAGTATGTCCATATTTATAAACATGGATTAATTTCATAAATATATTCTTGAGTCAAAGAAAAAAATCAAAAAAACTTAATAGTGAAGATACCATGATATAAGCTTCAAAAATCTATAAAAATTAAACTATGGTGTTTAAGGATGCTTAATTTGGTGGTCAAAGTATACTGAAAGTGAAGAGTTCATTACCGTGAAAGTTAAGAGATTGATTTCATCTAGGGGAGAGGGAAGATTTGCATTGAGGAGGGGCACGTCACTCTGAGGCGCCATTGTATTTCTTGTTCTATGTAGTAGTTTCACAATAGCTTGTTTAATAGCAAACTATTAAGCTTTACATCAATGTTTAATGCATTTTTTTTCTGGTTGTATATTTTATTTCTCAATAAAAAGTTTAAAATGGAGAATAAATTAAACTTGCTTTTAACCACCATCTAGCTGACTCTAGAAAATAGACGACAACTAGCTGCAAAATGTATGCATGCATAACAAGTATAATCATATGTAGAATTTCTATATTGATTAAACTACTATGCATAGCCTTCCTTGGGTACCTATTTGTTTATGATGGTTTTTAAAAGAAAATCTATCCCTGAAAGAAAAAGAATATTCATCTAAACAGTTAATACACATTTTTCCTGTGTCACACCTCTCTTGATTTAATAAATTAGATGAGATTCCTGACTACCAAAACTACATTAAGATTCTAGTCTGCACCCAGGGAATTGACTTAGAAGAGACTTAGAGAATTAATGACTTGCAGTTGTTGTGAATATTAAATACAGGCTACTCTATTAGAGATGAGATTGGACAAATTGGTGCAGAGACATCAGGAAGAAAATACTGTCTTTTCTTCAAAATGTTAATGCCATGTATATGAAGAAAGCAATTTGAGAGTTGTATACATATGAAATCAACACATAAGATTGAAAAGAAAAGCTTCCACCAACTTAATAGACGTATTATTATAAGAAATGTGATTTAACCAATTGTTCTATGTAGTATAGATACATCTGCTGCTGCTGCTGCCAAGTCGCTTCAGTTGTGTCCGACTGTGCGACCGCATAGACAGCAGCCCACTAGGCTCCTCTGTCCCTGGGATTCTCCAGGCAAGAATACTGGAGTGGGTTGCTGTTTCCTTCTCCAATAGATACCTCAGTGCTGTGTAAATATTGACTAAGTTGCTGTTAAATCTAGATTTAACTATCATTTATAGGGTCCCTACTTTTCCAAGCTCTATAATTCCATGCTAAATTATAACTGTTATAATGGGAGTTTTGCCACAACTAAAAGAAAGATTAAAGAGTTTAAATAAATTGCCCAGTTACACAGCTAATAAATATTAGAAGTATAGTTTGGACTCAAGTGTTCTAACTCCTGTTTCAATAATTTTTTCTCACTGTGTCAGTTTCAGTAGGCAAACTCTTTTGGGAAACAACTTCAACCTCTCAGTGGCTTAAAACAATAAATGTTCCTGTTTTATAATACAATCCATTATTTTCAATGCCAGGTTGAGGAATGGCAGCTATATACTCCATTACATTACGGGATCCTGACTTCCTTTAGTTTTCCAAAGTCAGTAAAATCTTCAGCTCAATCATTTGGCATCTGTCTGGTTTAAGAAGAATGAAAAAGCACAGAGAATTTTGTTAGGACGTTTGACATTTTACATTTAGAAATAGCATACAAATCACTTGTTCATATTCCATTGGCTGGAAGTCAGTCACACGGCTTCACCCAACTGCAGTAGAGTTGAGAAAAAACGTTCTGTGTTCCCATGGAGAAGAGGGAGGGAGTTGATGAGTTCCTATTTATTACCATAGTGACTTCATTACCATAAATGGCCAGTCACATTTGCAAAAGTCTCCATTGATTGTGAATTTTGCATATGTTTAATACTTTAGCACTCATACTTCATTATTTTACTTTCAAACAATTTGCTAAATATTCATAGCCTTCATTTTCAGGTCTTTTAGTAATAATGAGAGTAGACAATACTTATGTAGCTTGTACTGCATATTAAATACTTCCTCCATCCTTTACAATTAAATAGTTTTAACTTCTCAACAACTATATATAAAGTAAGAACTGTTATTGTCTCTTTTTGTAGATTAAGAAACAGTTACAGAGTTTAAGTAGCTTGCCTAGTTGTCTTATTTCTAATAAGTGCAGTAAGAAACAACTGAATTTTTTCTTTTACTTAATTGGCATCATGCTATTTCTTTTCTATATTTATTCTCTCTTTGTGATAAACTATGTACTTTCCCATCTTTTACATATTATTACTTAATCATTTATTGTCTTTTTATATCTTTCTATGCGGTTCTAACTCAGGCTTTTAAAAAATAATTTGATATGTAAAAATATTTCATTAGTAAGTTTATTCTAATATTTGGTGGTAGATTTTAGACTTGTTTTGTTTCTTATTAAGTAAACTTTAATAAACATATAAAGCCAGCTACTAAAAAAAAATCTGTTAAATAACAGTCAGAAAAATTATATGTGCTGGGGCTTCCCTGACAGTCAGGTGATTAAGAATTCACCTTCCAATGCAGGGGATGCAGGTTCAACCCCTGGTCAGGGAGCTAAGATCCCACATGCATTGTGGCAAAAAATCAAAACACAAGACAAGCAATAATATAAAAAATTCAATACACTTTAAAAATGATCCACATCAAAAAATTAAAAAATAAAAATAAAAATTACACGTGTTGAGTGTAACTATAAAGCAACTACTGCAGTTACTATCCTGTTGCTCTAGTATGGGGTATGTCATAAATATGCGCTGTGCTGTGCTAAGTCACTTCAGTGGTGCATGACTCTTTGTAACCCTGTGGACTATAGCCCAACAGGCTCCTCTGTCCATGGGATTTCCCAGGCAAGAATACTGGAGTGGGTTGCCATGCCCTCCTCCAGGGGATCTTCCTGACCCAGGGATCTAACCCACGTCTCTTATATCTCTTACATCAGCAGTCAGGTTCTTTAACACTAGCACCACTTGGGAAGCCCTTGTCATAAACATACTTTTGACAAAAAATAGAATATGTAATCTTTTTCAGTGGATACTGGTCAATAAAGTAGATTTAAAGTTAGCCAATTCCAAAGTTATTATTAGCAGAGTGATCTTTTGCATGGAGGGAATAGGCCAATATTTGATAGCCTCTGGATTTTTCAAGGCTGAATTTATATCCTTACCCTTCTTTAAACTCTATTGTTGTTGTTTTCTTTAGAGTGACTGAAGGATTAAACAACACTGTTTCTGGAGAGCTAGATGTAAAATATTCTCAGCATATTAAAAAGTGTACACAGCATTTGTAATCTGGCAGGTATGGGTTGAAATCTCCACATTACACTGTGCAAAGTACTCTGACTTTTTCCTTTTTTCTCCTGAAAAATGGAAATATTCATGAAAAAGTCCTCTAAGAATAACAAAACCATATGCCGGAAAAAAAAAAAAAAGGCAAGTAACAGCACTTATTACCTAAAACTCAGTTATTATTAAGTAAGATGTACCAGCTAGACAGTCTTCTCTCATGGGATTTTGTTTAAAATATGTGGAATGATCGAAAAGTAGAGAGGTGTATTGAGAATAGCAGAGAGAGGTGAGGAAAATGGGAGATACTTGTGGAGGAATGTAATGAGATAGTGTAGATTCTTATGTGGCAGGGAGCCAAATGAGTAGGTGGTCAGAGCCACCCTGAGTTGACCCTGGTGTGCTTGTACAGAACAGGAGCAAATGGATGGTTGGTTCAGTCGCTTAGTCGTGTCCGACTCTTGTGACCCCATGGACTGTAGCCCGCCAGGCTTCTCTGTCCGTGGGATTTCCCAGGCAAGGAAACTGGAGTGGGGCAGGAGCAAAGGGCAGTACTAAAGATAGCTCCATTTTTGTTCCACAGTTTTAACTGCAGTGTTGGCTTTATATTATATGAACATAATATGAGAATATTTTTTATCATTAATATGTTAATTTAAGTTTTTAGAAGTTACTAATTTACTTGTAAACTTAGAGCGGGTTTTCTACTCGACTTCTTATTCTGGAAACCACGATTCTCCATTTTGGTCTCAACCATCCTCTTCCACCTTGATGTGTCTGTTACTCTGAGTTTACCATTCTGTAGCCAAGATGAGATTTACTGTTGCTCCTGCTGTTTCTCTTTCCCATGGATGTGACTGTGTTGCTTTTTCCTCATCCTAGGATAACTTCTCTCTGCCCCCATACACCTCCAAATGTTGAAAAGCTGCCTGATTTTCAAGACCAAGTCTAAATGCCACATTCCTGACACCTTTCCTAACTACCTTGGTTGGAATGAGATTTGTTTCCTTTAAACCTCTGTAACATTTGATAGGTATCTCTGTTAAGGTTCATATTGTTCTCAAGTTTATTATTTTAGATACATATAATGCATGGTATGACGATGAGTATGTGTTTTGCAAACTGCATTACGTAAAGCATTAGTGTACTGTTTTTTTTTAAGTTATGATCGTTTAAATTTTGAAAATTGTCAGTTTTCCTAGTCAGCATTGCTTGGAGTCCTGGGACATTCAAGGGGGCATTTAGAATATAAAGTGTTTGAAAGCTTAACTAAAAAATTCATCATTTTCAATCATGAGGGTGCTTTATCACATCTGCATTTCATGGAATACACTTAAACTATTTATGACCAATGGACATTGGTTTTACCGTTGCTACAGCTCAGTGGAAGACCTTTAGTTTGCTCTCTAAACCCCATCTCGCCTAGTTGTGGAAACTTTTTCCTTCCTGTCACTGCCATTTCTCTTGGTTTAAAGGACTCCATTCTCTGTTCTGGTGTTTGGAAAGAAGGCTTTTCTACATGGGAAAGGTAAAATGAAAGGGTTGAGGGCCTAAACCATCCGAGGGGCTATCTGCTGTGGTTGGTTGGCAATCTTCATCAAATGGCAGGGAAGAGGACAACTAATATGATTCACTGTCACCAGAAAGGCACAGAGTTTATTTGCATGAAGACATGAGGTTTTCTCCTTGGTTCTCTGTACTGTGCTCCTAGAGCCAGAGCGCAAAAGGCTGTCCTTATTGACTCCATACTGGTATGTATGATCCGTGGTAACATTCTGTCCCTCAGCCTCCAGATCCTTTGTCTAGTTTTGTTTAGACGTTGGAACACACACTTTTTTCCTTTTTTTGGTCTAATAACTTCATGGATCATATCATTTAATTCGACAATTGAGCATTTCACTCTATCTTTTGTTCTCTGAGAACTTCTCTCTGAGGTAATTGGTATGTTAAGCCTAGTTGGCTACATTCAAGGACTTGGTTGCAGGGTAAGGGAAGATTGGCAGGGTAGCAGGGTCAGATGCTTAAACACAAATATTAACTAAATATACTGATATTCACAGGGGTTCCCAGATGTCTCAGTAGTATAGAATCTGCCTGTCAAGAAGGAAATGTGGGTTGGATCCCTGGGTTGGAAAGATCCCCTGGAGAAGGAAATGGCAACCCACTCCAATATTCTTGCCTGGGAAATCCCATGGAAAGAGGGGCCTGATGGACTATATAGTCCATGAGGTTGCAAAAGAGTCAGACATGACTCAGCAACTAAACAACAACAACGGATATACATGAGCTATTTTCCTTACGCTATCTGATCAACTTGAGGTTTATCATGGTGGGTGGTCCATGGTACTTAGCAAAGCAAGTTTGTGATTAATGAATATTTGTTAAATGAACATGAAATTTTTAAGACACTAATTGTAGGGAAAGTCTCCCAGCCACCTCTGACCATTTCAGTGGACTTAGTTTCCAGCCCAGTGAAATGGTAGGTTCTAGTTTTAAAGGAGGGTATGGATTATGCTTCATGTAGAGCTGATGCTAGCTCCAGAAAAAAAGGCACATGTTATTTTTATAGCCTGAAAGACATTCTCAGCAGGAGGTACATCCTGCCAAGAAGGACTGGAGTATAAATCATCATTTAACATATCATATCATATTGAAAGATAAGTACAGATTTCCTCTTGTCTAAATTGTCATTTTGACTCAATGTCCTTCAATCACTCACAGCTAAAAAGAGATTAACAGCCTATTTAATCATCCACCAGGAAAAAAAATGCATTTAAAGGAGTCACAAAATGACTCTTAAGCAAGGTCACATGGTTTTCTTGCCGTGGTTTGAAATTGTTTGCTAATGACTGATTATGCTCCTTTTGGATAAAAGCACTGCTGGTGGCAATGGCTTTGATGTGAGCACAATTCAGACTAATGTTCCATCCTTACTTCATTCCCCATAGCCACATACTTGAAGACAACCCTTCTGCATGGTTGTCTACTTGTGGCATTTCTCAATGCAGTTAAGCTTAATTTTTAATAATAAGCCTTGCCTTTTATTTGGTGTTTAACATTTTTAAGGTACTTTAACACCTGTATGCCACATCAAACTTGTAATAGCCTTGAGAAGTAAAGAGAAACAGAATTAGGTTTCTAATTGCATATTAAGCACATGTGGCAAACAGCATTTGTCACCTAATTTATGACAAAGCTTATTCTGAGACCCTATAGTGCCTTTTTTTTTTCCCTTGAGCTTCTCCTTTAACACACCCTTGGAATATCTCCTGCTCATGACACAGCTCTCTCCACGCTCAGCTGTGTCACTATCACAATGTTGTTTGGACACTTGGCATCAAACCACTCTTGACAGATATTCTTTACACAGAACTAGTTGGAATGAGTAGTTCTTTAGGCCTTGGAATTTGTCGAGGACTTATTTTTCCCTCTGTCTCTTTTAAAAATATTAATTTTGATTTTACACAATAGCATCTTTCATCGGGGTGCGATTTTCTAAAACTCCTGACGTAACAAGTACCAGCTATAACTGTCTGTGTTCTCTTGAGCAGGATAAAAACATTTGTCCATACTGTTCCCTGCCACAGTGTGCTACACACAGAATATACTCATTAAATAGGAGAAATTAAGATATTGCTATTTCTAAGTTGATATGCATTGTCAGAGCTTACTTGGCTCCAAATTTGATTGAACTTGCCATTGAATTTGGAACATAGTAGGAATCCAATAAATGTTTCAGGAATGAATGGTGTTGATAAACATCCAAATGCTGGCTATAACACTGGTTGCTCTAGCTACTATAATTGTGGTTTATTTTTCTTTTTTTTTGAGAAATTGGTTTGGAGATATTGAGGGCTATTCTGCATATGAACCAAACTCAAATTTTTGTCCTTTGTGGGCATTCCATTTTAAACTCTCTCTTCCCAAGACTCCTCCTCTCTACTTTCATGTTGGAGGTGGGGGGGGGGGGGTGGTGAGGAAGAGTACATCATACTTTATTTCCTATCTCCATTTTCCCCTCAGTATTGCTTTTTGTGCCTTTTATGACCAAATTGCCTTTTCTCACCTATATCTTATGTCTTGTAAAACATGCTTTCTCTTTGCCTTGTAAGCACATAAAATCACATGGAAAATGTGTCCATTCCTCCAATCTGTTTGACGGCTAATGCATAAATTGACCTGAGAGCAATTCTAGCTTGTTGACAAACTCTGATCAACAACAACTGAACAAAAAAGTGAAATGATTAGGGTGGACTCTAATCCAATATTGTTGGTGTTCTTATAAAAAGAGAAGATTGGGACATATACACAAAGGGAGATTATGCAAAGTTATCAGAGAAGGCTGGAAGCTGATCAGCTCTGATCAACAAACTAGATCAACAATATACAAATGTCTTTCTTCACACGTATGATAATAAATAATATTAGAGCATGTTTGCCTCTCCACTAGACTGTGAAATCGAGTGACGAAGACATGGTATGTTCACGTGTATATCTGGACCTGGTGACAAAGGGACTGTGGCAACATCAGACCAATAAGCTCTGGTAAAATTGTGCCCTTAGTCTTCTCAGGATGGGCATGGAGAACTTGACCTTTGCAAATAAATGCTGACTTTAAGAACATTGAAACAGACACAATAAAACATATAGAGTGTGTATTTCTCTTTTGCCAAATGCCTTTCAATTAAAATATTAGTCATTCTTACTTCAGAAAGCAAAACATGAATAAAAAGTGGAACAGTTTTGACAATCATCTCTCAAATTTCCACATGTCTGAAAGCAATGTTATGATGACTTCACTGATCAGTTTTAACATGAACATTTTGGATTTATATAGAGACAAGTTGAGAAAACAATTTTTTTTTGACAATAATTTTCTTTGGGCTTTCCATAAAAACTCAATTGCTATGCAGGAAGATAAAAAGAACATCCCTATAAAACTGCCCTACAAATTTAACTGCTTGTAATGTTAAATGTATATTAAACTTTCTTCTTTTTTTTGTATATTGAAGTCTGAAATTTACATTATGAATAAATTTGATACTGTTGTGGTCCTAAGTTCAAGTCACAATTTTATTATTAGCAACAAATAAGTAAAAATGTGTGAAAAAAGTTAAAATTTACTTAGAGTCATGCAAATACAGATCTGAAGATCACTCTTCAGATTGAATAGATTAGGGAATTATATAATAAAGGGAATTTTTATAAATCCAGCACTAGGAATAGTATGATCAAGAATGTATTAATTTACTAGAGCAGTTATAAACCACAGCCTGGGGTATTAAACAACAAAAATTAATTTTATCACAATCCTGAAAGCTGGAAGTCTGAGATCAAGGGGTCAGCAGGATTGATTTCTTCTGAGGCCTCTCTCCTTGACTTGTAGATGAACTTCCTTCTCTGATAGCATCACATAATCTCCCTTTGTGTATGTTTTGTGTCCCAATCTTCTGTTCTTATAAGAGCAACAATACATTGGATTAGAGTCCACTCTAATCACTTCATGATTTTCATTTGCCAAGTCATGTCTAACTGTTTGTGACCCCATGGACTGCAGCACACCAAACTCCTCTGTCCTACACTACTGTCCAGAGTTTGCTCAAACTCATGTCCATTGAGTTGGTAGTACTTTCTACCATCTCATCTGCTGCCCTCTTCTCCTTTTGTCTTCAGTCTTTTCCAGCATCAGGGTCTTTTCCAATGAGTCAGCCCTTCACGTCAGGTGGCCAAAGTATTGGAGCTTCCAATGAATATTCAGGGTTGATTTCCTTTAGGATTGACTGTTCTGACCTCCTTGCAGTCCAAGGGACTTCATATTACCTCTTTAAAGGCCTTATCTTCAAATATGTCACATTGTAAGGTATTGATACTAAGGCTTAAACATAAGAATTTTAGGGGGACACAATTCAGCCCCTAACAAGGATATGAGATAATTCCAGAAGCAGAGTTTCCCACAGTTGGGCTGATTGTACATCCTACCATGTAAATGAAAAGATTCTGGGTAAAGTTATCTCTAATGGAATTTCTCATGATTACACCTCTATTATAAGAAGGAATTGAGAAGACAGACATGGAGATCCTGTGTGAGTTTTACTGCAAAGAAGAAAGATCTTTTCAGTTTCTCAGTACATCATTACAGAAGGAAATGCTTTAATATAAAAGAGTAACAATTTATATAAGCAGGGAAATAATAACTCTTTAAGTTCCATCTAGAGGACCTCAATCCAATCTTAAATCACTCTCAAAGTGAATTTCATGTTCTAGCTACAAATTAATTTCAACTTTAAATTCTTTTTGTTAACTAGAACTTCCTTGATCATCTTTTGTTTTCTGTTAAATATAGTTACCAAACTTAGTTTTCAAAGTACCATTTTCTTTGATTTTAATCATTATACAGATCGGTGAACAGTTTGAGGCTGTTACTTTGTGTCAACATCTCCATCGAGTGTATCTTCTTTTATCTACTACAATCTAACAGCTTAGTTAGTGTTTTTTAATGATGTATTCAAAGATATAAGGATCAATTAATTAACACACTTGATGGGTTCTACTTTGTTCTGGGAAACTATGCTCAAAAGAAGAATTAGAGGATGCCATTCTGTGCTGAACACTGGTATCAAGTCTTACCAAATACAGAGATAACTATTATGATACTCATATTTTTAGATGAGAGGCCTAGACACATGGTATAAGTGACACATACAAAATCAGGTCACTACTATGTCACATGAGCTATTACTCAAACTCAAGTTTTCCCTGACACTAACAGCTATGCTTTCCTTTTTTATTTTTTATAAATTAATTTATTTATTTTAGTTGGAGGCTAATTACTTTACAATTGGAGGCTAATTACTTGTGATGGGTTTTGCCATACATTCACATGAATCAGCCATGAGTGTACATGTGTCCCCCATCTTGAACCCCCCTCACAACTCCCCATATCCCATCCCTCAGGGTCATCCCAATGCATCGGCCCTGAGTGCCCTGTCTCATGCATCGAACCTGGACTGGCAATCTATTGCACACATGGTAATATACATATTTCAACCCTATTCTCTCAAATCATTCCACCCTCACCTTCTCCTACAGAGTCCAAAAGTCTGTTCTTTACATCTGTGTCTCTTTTGCTATCTTCCATATAGGGTCATCATTACCATCTTTTTAAATTCCATATGTATGTGTTAATATATTATATCAGTGTTTTTCTTTCTGACTTACTTCACTCTGTATAATAAGCTCCAGTTTCATCCACCTCATTAGAATTGATTCAAATGCATTCTTTTTAATAACTGAGTAATATTCCATTGTGTATATGTAACACAGCTTTCTTATCCATTCATCTGCTGATGGACATCTAGGTTGCTTCTATGTCTTGGCTATTATAAATAGTGCTGCAATGAACACTGGGGTACACGTGTCTCTTTCAATTCTGGTTTCCTCTGTGTGTATGCCCAGCAGTGGGATTGCTGGGTCATATGCAATATTTTCCTCCAAATAGTAATATAGGAAAAACAATAACATTTGTAATAGTCCCTTGATTTGGATGCTGTGATCCTTAGAAGATTCTCTGAAATACATATAATTATTACCATTTTAAAGATGAAAAATTTCCCCTTTAGAGGAAGTGCCATCTAGGATGGCACAAATGTTGAAAGACAAGATATAAAATGAACTCCAAGACTTGTAGGGTCTTTTCAGTATAAGACATGAATCTTGCTCTTAAGGAGTTTTAAATGAGTCAATAATTGGATAGTTTTAAAACTGGAAAACTAGAAAAAAAAATGCATTCAAATGGTGCCCTGAAAATAAAGTGAACATATTTTAAAAGGATATAATACTAGAAAAACATACTTTTAATTAAGTTTATAGCTCTTTCTCTTGAGTTTATTTGAGTAGTCTAAATTTTAGTCACTAGGGATCCATGGAGGACATTTTATACGTGTAGATAAAATGTATACATACAGAATTTTGATGACTTGTGTAAATAACGTAATGTGTAAAAATTTAAGTTAACCACAGATACTAATGCAGATGTAATAGTAAGCCTGTATCTTCAATAGACACATATTTTTTACAGTCATTGTCAGACAAAATTACCTTGACTCATAGATTATAATTTTTAGAATATAAGCTACTATGCAGATAGATTGCATGAGAAAGTTAATCTACTTGTAGGCATGATTACAATGACAGCCTGAGTTTCAAGTTTTTGTAGGATAAAGTATCAAGAATTTAGAAAAATGTTTTACTTCTGGTATTATATTTGAAAAATAAAAAGGATGTCTAGGATGAATAGCTTTTTTTACTCATGAAATATGAAAAGGAGTTAAAATTGAAGAGAGGTTAAAGAAGAAGAACAAAATTGGTGGACTGACATGGTCTGACTTCAAGACTCACTAAAAGGTTACAGTAATCAAGAAGTGTGACAGTGTGGTATTGGAGAAAGAATAGACAAATAGATCAATGGAACAGAAGCAAGAGCTCAGAAATAGACCTACATAAATACAAGCAACTGATATTTGACAAAGAAGCAAAGGTAATACAATGGAACAAAGACAGTCTCTTCAACAAATGGTACTGAAACAACTGGGCATCCACTATAAAAAGATAAAAATGTCTAGACACAGACCTACACCCTTCTTGAAAATTAAATCAAAAGGGATCAGAATTTAAATATGAAACACAAATTACAAAACTCCTAGAAGATGACAGAAAGGAAAACCTAGATGACCTTGGGAATGGCGATGCCTTTTTTGATGCAACACAAAAGATCCATGAAAGAAAGAAAGATACATGATCCATGAAAGAAATAATTGATAAAATGCACTTTATTAAAATTAAAATGTCTGTTCTGTGAAAGACAATATAAGAATAAGAGAAGCCACATACTGGAAAAAAATATTTGCAAAAGATACATCTGATAGACAACTGCTATCCAACATATACAAAGACCTTTAAAACTCCACAATAATAAAACAATCTGATTCAAAAATGGGGCAAACACCTTAAGAGACAAATATCTCACTGAAGAAAATATACAGATGGCAAATAAACACATGAAAAGATGTTGCTCATCATATATCATCAGGAAATGTAAGTCAAAACAACAGTGAGATACCACCACATACCTACTAGAATGTCCAAAATTTGATTTAGAATATTGACATCAAATGCTTGTGCGGATGTGGACATTTCTCACTGCTGGTTAGACTGCAAAATGGTACAACCACTTTGGAAGACAGATTGGAATTTCTTTACAAAACTAAACATAGTCTTACCATTTATTTCCCTTTCTATTTGTTCAAAGAAGTTGAAAACTTAGGCCCTCCAAAAAAACCTGCACATGGATGTTCATAGTAGCTTTACTCATAATTGCCAAAACAGAAGCAACTAAGGTGTCCCTCAACAGGTGAATAGATAAACAGTGGTGCATCCAAACAATGGAATAGTATTCAACCCTGAAAAGAAATGGGCTACTGTCTGGTAGAAGGGAATAGCTACCCACTCCAATATTCTTGCTTGAAGAATTATGAACAGAGGGGTCTTGTGAGCTACAGTCCATGGGGTCAAAAAGAGTCAGACACGACTGAGTGGCTAGCACTTTCACTTTTTACTTTCTGAAAAGAAATAAGCTATCAAACCATACAAAGCCATGGAGAAAACTTAAATGCATATTACTAAATGAAAGAAACTTATCTGAAAAGACTACATACTGTATAAAGTTAATTACATGACCTTTTGGAAAAGGCAAAACTATGGAGACAATATAAAAGATTACTGGTTGCCAGGAATGAGAGGGGAAGGGATTAATAAGGAGAGCACGGAGGATTTTTGTTGTTGTTCAGTCACTCAGCCATGTCTGACTCTTTGCGCCCCTATAAGCTTCAGCACACCAGGCTTCCCTGTCCTTCGCCATCTCCTAAAGCTTGCTCAATCTCATGTCCATTGAGCCAATAATGCTGTCCAACCATCTCATCCTCTGTCATTCCCTTCTCCTCCTGCCTTCAATCTTTCTCAGCATCAGGGTCTGTTCCAATGAGTCAGCTCTTCGAATCAGTTGGCCAAAGTATTGGAGCTTCAGCTTCAGCATCAGTCCTTTCAATGAATATTCTGGATTGATTTCCTTTAAGATTGACTGGTCTAATCTCCTTGCTGTCCAAGTCTCAAGAGTCTTCTCCAGCACCACAATTAGAAAGCATCTATTCTTTCTTTGATTCTCAACCGTCTTTATGGTCCAGCTCTCACGTACATGCATGACTATTGGATTTTTAGGGCTATGAAAATGCTCTGTATGCTATTATAATGGTGGATAAAGGTTATTATATATTTGTCCAAATCCACTGAATGTAGAACATCAACAGTGAACCCTAAGGTAAACTATGAACTTTGGGCGATTATGATGTAATATAGATTTATTCTTGGTAAAAAAAAAAAAAAAAGTAACTTTCTGATGAGTGATGGACAGGTGCTATATCGGAAATCTCTCTACCTCCTTCCCAATTTTGTTGTAAATGTGAAGCTTCTCTTCTCTTTATCTTATTTAATTTTATTTATTTATTTATTTTTGCCACACTGTACAGCGTGTGGGATCTCATGTTCCCAATCAGGGACTGAACCCAGACCATGGCAGGGAAAGCCCAAAATCCTAACCACTAAGCCATCGGGGAACTCCTGAACTTCTCTTTCAAAGAGTAAAAAAAAAAACCCAAAAAACTGAAGGCAGGTGTCTGTATTTCAAAAGAGCCTCAGAAACATATTTATTCAGGTATTACAAATAATGCTCCTGAATATTTTCTTATAGACTTTAAAAAATAAATGCCCACATTCTTTTTTAAAAATTTAATTAAATTAATTAACAAATTTATTTATTTATAGCTGTGTTGGGTCTTCGTTGCTCCAGTTGCAGCAAGTGGGGCTGCTCTCTAGTCATATGCAGCCTTCTCACCACAGTGATTTTTCTTATTGCAGAGCATAGCCTCTAGGGCTTAAAGACTTTAATAGTTGTAGCACATGGGCTCAGTAGTTTTGACTCGAAGCTCTAGGCCACAGGTTCAATATTTGTGGTGCATGGGCCTAATTGTTTTCTGGCACGTGAGATCTTCCCAGATCGGGGATTGAACCCATGACTCCTTCAATGGCAGGCAGATTTTTCACCAGTGAGCCACCAGGGAAGCCTTAAATGGCCACATTCTTATGCAAATATCATTAGATTCTCTCAGTGCTATTTTTTGTCCACAAGCAAAAGTCATTTCATTAGACTTATATACTTAAAGAAATGTAAGTTTATAATGCCCAGAACATTATTATGAATAACACTAAATATAATAGCTCTAATTTATTGAGTACTAGGAATATGTTAAGAACTATTTATATTATTTCAATTCTTATTTCAGTGATTTGAGGTTAAAATTACCATCCCTGTTCTTCACATGAGGAATCTGATGCTTAAAAATGTTAAATAATTTGCTTGTGTGACACAGATAGCAAGTGGAAGAGCTTAGACTACAGCTAAGGAGTCAGCTTCATATTCCACATGTTAAACCATAACCCTCTATGGTCTTCATCTAGAACATACTTTTGAATGTGTTTTTACACCTCCTCAATTTTTTATAAAAGATTTAAGTGTCTCAAGACTGTCTAGAGCATCAGCGATGAATAATAGCAATTTATGAGCAATGGAAAGAATAAAATGAAGGCAAACTCAAATAAGTTAAAAGGTCATTTTACACTGAGTATGCTCAATAAATCCTTACATTTTAATCAAAGTAAAGATTTTCGAATAGAAAATCACTTCTTCTCATGCCTAATAAATGTTAAAAATAGGAGTGAAGGGACCACCACTCATCTTGTTGACCCCAGCATCTATACTAGTCTAGCAGCAGCACTGGGTTGCCAACCTTCTGTAGCTCTGTTTCTTCTCTAAACAATGGTCTTCCAGTTTAAAAGAAGAGTGAGCAGCAGTAGAGATTCTCTTCTACAAAATCTGTCCCAGATGGAAAGAAATTTTAAAACATTGACAGCGATCTCATGATCTAGTCAAGGAGACCACCATGTATACAAAACTAATTGACTCATGGAGGGCCCCTTTTTAACACTCTCTTCTCATCTAGTGCGGGGCTTTCCTGGTGGCTCACTGGTAAAGAATCCATCTATTATGTAGGAGATGTAGGTTCAATCTCTGGGTGGGGAAGATCCCATGGCGAAGAAAATGGCAATCCATTCCAGTATTCTTGCCTGGGAAATCCCATGGACAGAGAAGTCTGGCAGGCTACAGACTGGGGTTGCAAAAGAATCAGACATGACTTAGCAACCAAACAACAGCAATGACAATCACCTAGTGCAGTGTCCTAAAAGGGATGCAATCTTATCCATCTGATTTATAAGATATCTCTAATATGCTAACAGGAAAAAGAGCCAAGTCAATTTGATAACTCATTTGTATTTTACAAGATAAATAGAAAAATCTGCAACTAGGCTAATATTGCCGAAGGCTGCAAAAAGAAAGAGCCCCAATCAATCTAATTCCTCCTATTACCAAATGTTATCCATGCAGAGGCTTGTAGAATACTTGGAACTGTTTTACTTTTTGAGTTTTACTCTCTAGATTATTTTTGGAATCCAACTGCCATGTAAAGAATCCTAATCTACTAGATGTTTGAAACATGGAGTTCCAGTGGCTCCCATTATTCCAACCAAATGCTAAACATGTGAATAAGGACATCTGAGACCTTGTCTCCAGCCAGATGAGATCAGGCTGGCTTTTGGAAAATCTTCAGACATCATTTGATGTTCCATTGACCCACCCATGCTCAGTCATTTCCAACCCTTTGCGACACTTTCGACTGCACCCTATCGGGCTCCTCTGTCCATAGGATTTCCCAGGCAAGAATACTGGAGTGGGTTATCATTTCCTTTTCCAGGGTATATTCCCAAGCCAGCTGCTTTATAATCCCAAGCCATTGTTGATATATATCTACTTTACATTTTCCAGCAAAATACTGATCTTAGGAATGCTCTGTCATTGATCAAGTAAATAAGGGAGGATTTGACTTTTGTATTGAAAGAAGTTTAGTAAAATAAGCCAGGCCATGCCCAGAGGAATTGAAACGAGGGTGTTTAAACAAATAGCGATCTGTTTATTCATATTTATTCCTAGTTAGAATGAAACTCTAGTCACTCATGGAAACAGTTATGCCCTTTCATAATATTAACTCTACTGTATTGGAAATTATGGATGCTATTAGGGGAAATTGCATTTAATTAATCAGCCAATACTTTTGAGCACCTACTACCCTCCGTTTACTACGTGGGATATGGTGAGTGTAGCCTATAAGAAATACAAATACACGTTTTTGTATATTTACTTGTTTCCATATCCCTTGACCCTTGGGAAGCAAAATTAGTCTCTTCTAACTGGGCTTCTAACCTGGTGGCTCAGAGGTTAAAGCATCTGCCTGTAATGCAGAAGACCTGGGTTCAATCCCTGGATCAGGAAGATCCCCTGGAGAAGGAAATGGCAACCCACTCCAGTATTCTGGCCTGGGAAATCCCATGGAAGGAGGAGCCTGATGGCCTACAGTCCACGGGGTCACAAAGAGTCGGACACGACTTCACTTTCACTTTCAATCCTAGAGAATGTGTAGCTGCTCTTCATCTAGTCTTCAAGCAGGGAATGAACCCAGGATGTTGGGAAAAGTATACTTGATCAGAAGCCAGTAAACTTGGTCTTAAATTCAAAACTTTCTGTAAGTAATTGTATGATTCTGAATTTGCCATCTCATTTTTTCTACGCCTGCATTTTTTTTTTTTTTTTAACTTACAGTTTGGGAAGTGAGAACTTTCCTTCCTTGTCTCAAAGAGTATGTGAAAATAAAATTTAGCACTTTAGAACTAAGCTGCACATTTAAAAGTTTATTAACTGGAACAATAGCTATTTCATCTTTTTATGCTTAAAGGGAAGACTTAGATTGGCTTATTCCTTTCTTTTAGCTTCATCCATCAGGAAAGCAAGCTCTAGCAACTGTGTGAGTTTGACACTCGAATAAGTTTTATATATTCTCCTTTCTTCTACTTAGCTTTTTACTATAATTCATATTTTCCTAATCTTGATTTTCAGGTATGTTCCTTTTAATATTATTTTACTTATTTCATCTCTTTATATGATTTATTTAATTTCATTTTATTATACATATTATTTCTAAATGACTCTAAATTTTGAATGGAAAAAAATGGTAAATACACTTTTAAAGCAAACATGTATAAATACACATACTTGTTACAGAGATAAGACTGGACCATATAGCTGATATAGTTTTTGGACACCGTGACCTATCACGGAGGTCAGTCTTTGGATTTATATATACCACCTTAATTTTTTGTTCTCCGTTTATGTGCTATTGACTATTAACATACTATGAAGGTGCTCTGGTATCTCTGAGTTTTTCTGAAGAAGGGATATTCCCTGAATGACCCGTGATATACTGGGTTGGCCAAAAAGATCACTGGGGCTTTTCTGAAATATCTTATGGAAAAATTAATATCCAGTGACTAAAGGACTGATTTTGTAATCATCTCTATAAATTGATTTAGCCATGACTCAGGGATTGAACCCAGGCTTCTGCATTTCATGTGGATTCTTTACTGTCTGAGCCACCAGGGAAGCAATAGCATCTCATCAGTGGCATTGTAGCCACTCCTTCTCCTCCTCTATAGTGAGGTTTCCGATTTAATTTTAAAGTAAAAATAAATTACTTTCTAGGATATGTGTCTATAATTGCAGAAACACAAACTCTCCACAAAATATACAGTTCATGCATGCTAATGTGCTAAGTCACTTCAGTTGTGACAGACTCTTTGTGACCCTATGCACTGTAGCCTGCCAGGCTCCTCTGTCTGTGGAATTCTCCAGGCAAGAACACTGGAGTAGGTTGCCATGTCCTCCACCAGGGGATCTTCCTCACCCAGGGATTGAACCCAAGTCTCTTACATCTCCTGCATTGGCAGATTGGTTCTTTACCACTAGCACCACCTAGGAAACCTATACAGGTCATACCGGCTCCATCTCCAATACAAAAGATGATCAAATGTATAAGTAAAACTAAGGTTAATGAAGTAAATAAATCCTGTGTCAGAATTGCAGTCACCCCAACATCACAAAGATAAGCAAGGAATGAACTTCAGAAGGCTACTAGTGCACACGTCTCTTCAGTCTGATTCTTTGCTTAAATCTTAAGAAACCAGAGTTGCTGATTGTCTCATTTTTGTACCCTTTTTCAATATTAATGCCTGTAATTCTACAACATTAACATCGTCCTTGGTTTTGAAACTGATTTGTCCCTCTCATTCATCTTTTACAAGTAAACCCTTTGAGGTACTTTACTCATTTATTTTTTGAATAAGTTTGAAAAACTTAGTCCATGTGGTATTACTTTCTTGTTATCTTATATAATTGTATTCAGCAAAAATCCAGTCTTTGGAAAGTTATTTAAATACTATTGCTCGTTAATTACTGACCATAGCACTTAAAATCCAAACAACAAACTGCACTGTAGGATGTTTTCCCCCTTTTATTGAGGAACTTATTTATTTTTAAGAGACCATTTTCATTAATATCATCTGGCGTGTGTGTGTGTGTGTGTGTGTGTGTGTGTATTTCCTGCAGTTGAAATTAACTCTGCCCTCCTAGATAATGCTCACAAAATTATATATGACAGTGCTGATGCAGCTCCTTGGCATGTAGCAACCTGCTTCATTAATGAACATTTTTTAAGCTTCTTTGAAGTCTTGAATATGAAAGTAGAATAAAAATGTGATTACTGTCACTATAGTATTGCCAAATTTGTTAATGAGGCAATATTCTTTATTTTGTCTAGGGTCAAACTTGGTTGTTGTTTTGCAAACAACACAAAGCAATGATTAACAACTAAGTTAAGCTCCTCAATTTTATGTTATGGATGTCTTTTATGCAGATTTATTCAACTTTTTCCCCTTAGTGTTTGGAAGGAATAAATTTCACAGCTCCAACTACTTCAGTCATTCAGTATAGATCCTAAGAGTAGGTAAAATGGAGATGGAAAAAAGCTCCTTGGGGAATAAGTATAATCCCTTATATTGCATGTTATATAACACTTTATGCAATGGCATTTGTTATCTAAACTGGGGTTGCTAAAATCCTGAAATCCTATTATATGCAATCATCTTCATCTTTATTAGTGCCAAATTTTCTAAGTTACTGAGAATGGCCTCTTCTGACTATTTCAAGATATTCCACGACTTCCCTGGCAGTCCAGGGGTTAAGACTTTGCTTTTCAATGCAGGGAGCACGGGTTCAATCCCTGTTTGGGGAGCTAAGATATCACATGTCATGGCCAAAAAACCAAAAGATAAAACACAAGCAGTATTGTAATATACTCAATGAATGGTTTATAAATTGTCCACATTAAAAAAAAAAAGAAGAAGAAGAAAGAAAAAGAAAAAGCATGTAGAGAAGGAGAGAGAAATCCCTATGTCCTAAAGCCAGCAGAGAAACACATAGGGTAGCAAACCTCCTGCCAAAGACAGAACATGGTCATTTTACTCCACTAACCGTTTTAAGAAAAACTATTTGAAAGGCCTCTTGAGTCACTTACCCTTTTGAATCAATTCCAAACTCCAATTTCTGTTTTTGTTTCTTTTTTCCTGTCAGATATTTCAGTCATTACAAAGGCACCCTCCCACCCATGCACTCCTATGGAAGCTGTGAGTTACAACACATGAAATGAGGTCTGATTTCTTTTTCCCCACTAACACTGCAGCTTTCCCATTTTTACTTTGAAATCATCTGAGAATTATGCAAACTGGCTTTGCATAATTTGAGAGAAAAGGTAAACTGCAAATATAAAGATGCCATTTTCACTTTTCCCACTCTTAATATTGCCTTAGAGACTGCTGGCTAAATACTTTTAAGAGTTAGATAAGTTGGTCAGATAGGTTTGTAATGGAATGCTAAAGAGAAAGGAGGAAATCATGAGATGATGATAATAAGAACGGTAGTAAGAGCAGACAGTTTATTGAACAGAAAACTAGTGAAATAACAAAAGCATTAATCATCTCTAGATAGTAAAGTCCTTGAGGGCAGGAACTCTATCTTATAAAACATTTAGCTCCCTGCCTTGCCTGTACGGTGGTTAATGGTGAGAAAATTTATCTTGACTTCAGTTTGATGGTCAGAGAAGAAGTAGGGAAAGAGACAAATATAGAAACAATTGGTAAAACAATTTACCTATAAACTCATCTACTATTCCAGTCATCTTTCAAACCCAAAGGATATAAGTAATTCAGTGCTCAATCCCTGGGTTGGGAAGATCCCCTGGAGAAGGGAACAGCTACCCACTTCAGTATCCTAGCCTTGAAAATTCCGGGGACTTCATAGTCCAATTCAGTTGCATTCAGTCGCTCAGTCATGTCCAACCCTTTGCCACCCCATGGACTGAAACACACCAGGCTTCCCTGCCCATCACCAACTCCCAGAGTTTATTCAAACCCATGTCAATTGAGTCAGTGATGCCATCCAACCATCCCATCCTCTGTTGTTCCCTTCTCGTTCTGCCTCCAATCTTTCCCAGTATCAGGGGCTTTTCAAATGAGTCAATTCTCCCATTAGGTGGCCAAAGTATTGGAGTTTCCTCTTCACCATTATTCCTTTCAATAAACATTCAGGATTGGTTTCCTTTAGGATGGACTGGTTGGATCTCCTGGCAGTCCAAGTTACTCTCAAGAGTCTTTTCCAACATCACAGTTCAAAAGCATCAATTCTTCCGCGCTCAGCTTTCTTCACAGTCCAATTCTCACATCTATACATGACTACTGGAAAAACTATAGCTTTGACTAGACAGACTGTTGTTGGTAAAGTAATGTCTCTGCTTTTTAATATGCTCTCTAGGTTGGTCATAACTTTTCTTCCAAGGAGCAAGCATCTTTTAATCTCATGGCTGCAGTCACCATCTACAGTGATTTTGGAGCCCCAAAAAATAAAGTCTGCCACTGGTTCCACTGTTTCTCCACCTATTTGCCATGAAGTGATGGGATCAGATGCCACGGTCTTAGTTTTTTGAATGTTGAGCTTTAAACCAACTTTTTCATTCTCCTCTTTCATTTTCACCAAGAAGTTCTATAATTCTTCATTTTTTGCCGTAAGGGTGATGTCATCTGCATATCTCGGAGAGGGCAATGGCAAGCCACTCCAGTATTCTTGCCTAGAAAAATCCCATGGACAGAGGAGCTTGGTAGGCTGCAGTCCACAGGGCTGCTACGAGTCAGACATGACTGAGCGACTTCACTTTCACTTTTCACTTTCACCCATTGGAGAAGGAGATGGTAACCCACTCCAGTGTTCTTGCCTGGAGAATCCCAGGGATGGGGGAGCCTAGTGGGCTGCCATCTATGAGGTTGCACAGAGTCGGACATGATTGAAGTGACTTAGGAGCAGGAGCAGATTTGCATGTCTGAGGTTATTGATATTTCTCCTGGAAATCTTGGTTCTAGCTTGTGCTTCATCCAATCCAGTGTTTCTCATGATGTACTCTGCATAGAAGTTAAATAAGCAGGGTGACAATATACAGCCTTGACATACTCCTTTTCCTATTTGGAACCAGTCTGTTGTTCCATGTCCAGTTCTAACTGTTGCTTCCTGACCTACATACAGATTTCTCAAGAGGCAGGTTGGGTGGTCTGGTATCCCCATCTCTTTCAGAATTTTCCGCAGTTTATTATGACCCACACAGTCAAAGGCTTTGGCATAGTCAATAAAGCAGAAATAGATGTTTTTCTCGAACTGTCTTGCTTTTTTGATGATCCAGCGGATGTTGACAATTTGATCTCTGGTTCCTCTGCCTTTTCTAAATCCAGCTTGAACATCTGGAAGTTCACGGTTCATGTACTGAAGAAGCCTAGCTTGGAGAATTTTGAGCATTATTTTACTAGTGTGTGAGATAAGAGCAATTTTGTGGTAGCTTGAGCATTCTTTGACATTGCACTTCTTTGGGATTGGGATGAAAACTGACCTTTTCCAGTCCTGTGGCCACGGCTGAGTTTTCTAAATTTTCTGGCATATTGAGTGCAGCACTTTCAAAGCATCATCTTTTAGGATTTGAAATAGCTCAACAGGAATTTCATCACCTCCACTAGCTTTGTGGATAGTGATGCTTCCTAAGGCCCACTTGACTTTGCATTCTAGCATGTATGGCTCTAGGTGAGTGATCATACCATCATGATTATCTTGGTCGTGAAGATCTTTTTTGTACAGTTCTGTGTATTCTTGCCACCTAGTCTTAATATCTTCTGCTTCTGTTAGGTCCATACCATTTCCGTCCTTTATCATGCCCATCTTTGTATGAAATGTTCTCTTAGTATCTCTAATTTTCTTGAAGAGATCTCTAGTCTTTCCCATTCTATTGTTTTTCTCTATTTCTTTGCATTGATCACTGAAGAAGGCTTTCTTATCTCTCCTTGCTATTCTTTGGAACTTTGCATTCAAATGGGTATATCATTTCTTTTCTCTTTTGCTTTTTGCTTCTCTTCTTTTCACAGCTATTTATAAGGCCTCCTCAGACAATCATTTTGCTTTTTTGCATTTCTTTTTCATGGGGATGGTCTTGATCCCTGTCTCCTATACAATGTCACAAACCTCTGTCCATAGTTCTTCAGGCACTCTGTCTATCATATCTAATCACTTGAATCTATTTGTCACATCCACTGTATAATTGTAAGGGATTTGATTTAGGTCATACCTGAATGGTCTAGTGGTTTTCCCTACTTTCTTCAATTTAAGTGAATATGGCAATAAGCAGTTCATGATCTAAGCCACAGTCAACTCCCAGTCTTGTTTTTGCTGACTGTATAGAGCTTCTCCATCTTTGGCTGCAAAGAATACAATCAATCTGATTTTGGTATTGACCATCTGGTGATGTCCATGAGTAGAGTCTTCTCTTGTGTTGTCTCATACAGTCTTCTCTGTATAGTCCATGGGGTCACAAAGAGTCAGACACAACTAACTGAATGACTTTCACAATCTAGTCAAAAACATTATTTGCCAAATTGCCATTTATTCCTAGGAAATGGAATGATGCAACCTCCCGGTAATTCCATTCCTTCCAAGTAGAAATGCCGGGCTATATGATACAAATGAAAGACTAATTGGCCAAGTATACTTTGTCTTTATGGGAATGGATATACAAGGGATCATTTGGATTCTATCTACAAACAGATGAGTTTACTTGTCTTAAGTGGATTCTCTAATCAATCATGTTGAGTGATATTTTTCCCACTTGGCAAATTGTCTGCCTAAGTCATTTGAAAATCATCTCAAAGCTGTTTCCTGTTCTGAAGTCTATTGATTAATTTATGAAAACATCTACTTTTTTTCCTTGTCCTTAAAATTTCTTAGCAATGTTATCTTCATTTTATTTTGTCATCTGGGCACAAGCATGAAGTGGGTGGGATATACAGACAACCAACCATCTTCTCTTTCCAGATCATTCACTATTAAATATGGATAAGTAGACATTGATGTTGTAATGCTTCTCTCTTTAAATTTTCACCTTGGGTCAAAGATACACGTGAGCAAATAGAGATAGGGAGACAGTTGAGACAATAATACTTGCAAATACATACCAAAAAAGGAGGAAAAAAAAAAAACCCTAGGGGTGAATGGTGAGGGGGCGGTCCTAAGATGGCAGAGGAATAGGATAGGACAGGGAGACCACTTTCTCCCCCATAAATTCATCAAAAGAACATTTAAACGTTGAGTAAATTCCAGAAAACAATTTCTGAATGCCAGCAGTGGACATCTGCTGCTGCTGCTGTTGCTGCTAAGTCGCTTCAGTCATGTCTGACTCTGTGCGACCCCATAGACGGCAGCCTACCAGGCTCCCCCGTCCCTGGGATTCTCCAGGCAAGAACACTGGAGTCGGTTGCCATTTCCTTCTCCAATGCATGAAAGTGAAAAGTGAAATGGAAGTCGCTCAGTTGTGTACAACTCTTAGTGACCCAATGGACTGCAGCCTACCAGGCTCCTCAATCCATGGGATTTTCCAGGCAAGAGTACTGGAGTGGGGTGCCATTGCCTTCTCCAGCAGAGGACATCAGGCACCCAGAAAAGCAGCCCATTGTCTTTGAAAGGAGGTAGGAAAAAATATAAAAGACAAAAAGAGAGACAAAAGAGGTAAGGATGGAGCTCTGTCCAGGGAAGGGAGTCTTAAAAAGAGAGAAGTTTCCAAACACCAGGAAACACTCTCACTGCTGAGTTTGTGGTGAGCCTTGGAACCACAGAAGGCAACATAATCGGGAGGAAAAATAAATAAATAATTAAAACCCACAGACTATGTGCCCAATGGTAACTCCCCCAGCAGAGAAGCAGTGCAGACGCCTGCACCCGTTGCTAGCAAGTGGGGGCTGGGCAGGGAGGCGCAGGCTGCATTGCTTAGAGTAAGGACCGGACATGAATTCTCTGGGGGCAATCTGAGGCAACTAACTTGGGCTAGCAAACCAGACTGTGGGATAGCTACCACGGGAAAAGCCCTAACCTAAGACACCACCAGGCCTGCTCACAGAACAAAGCACAGAACAGAGCTAGCCAGCTGCAGACCATCCCCCTCTGATGACAGGCAGCCAGAGCCAGAAGGGGGCAATCGCAGCCCCAGAGAGGGATTATCTACCAAACTGCAAGTAGGCTTCTTTGCTAACCAAGACTTCTTCGGGTTTTGGACAGCCAACATCCGCCTGAGAAGGTGCGCTGGTTGTACACCCAGAAAACTGAGCAGTAGGAACGGGGGAGGCGATAAGTCATAGCGACCGCGCCTGCCAAACACATCATCACCTGAGCTGCTTGGACCTGGGAAGGGCACAAAACGCAGAGCCAACTGAGTCTGCGCCTCTGAGGACTGTCCAAGTGCCTGAACCTGAGCAGCTTAGACCTGGGAGATTCATGCAGCCCAGGGCCGGCCTTGGACAGTTCCTAGCGGAGCAACCTAGAGCCTGAGCAATGTGGGAAGGGAGGGCACATGCACTGTAAGCAGGGGCGGGCCCAATGTGGCTGAGACACTGCGAACACACGAACACACAGCAGTGTTATTTGTTTGCAGCGTCCCTCCATCCCCACAATGCGACTGCACAAGTGAGCCTAAAAAACTGTCCACCACCGTCCCCTTGTGTAAGGGCAGAAATCAGACACTGAAGGGACCAGCAAACAGAAGAAGCTAAAACGGAGGGAACTACCTTGAAAGTGACAGGTGCAATAGATTAAAACCCTGTCGTTAGTACTGACTACATAGGAAGGGGCCTATAGATCTTGAGAAATATAAGCCAGACCAAGGAACTATCCAAAAATGAACTGACCCCACAATACCCACAACAACATCAGAGAAAGTCCTAAATATATTTTTACTATTTTCACTATCATTTTTAAAAAATGTTTAAGTCCTCTATTACTCTTTTAATTCTCATTTTTGTACCCTACTATTACCTTGCAAAAAAAAAAGAGACCCTATTTTTTAAAGCAAACTTTATATATATATATATATAAAAATAATTTTTGTGACTTTTTTCCCTTTTCTTTTCTTTAATATTGTATTTTTGAAAATCCAACATTTACTCTAGATTTTTAGAGAAGAGCTAACACCTATCCTACTCAAACTCTTCCAGAAAATTGCAGAGGAAGATAAACTTCCAAACTCATTCTATGAGGCCACCATCACCCTAATACCAAAACCTGACAAAGATGCCACAAAAAAAGAAAACTACAGGCCAATATCACTGATGAACATAGATGCAAAAATCCTTAACAAAATTCTAGCAATCAGAATCCAACAACACTTTAAAAAGATCACACACCATGACCAAGTGGGCTTTATCCCAGGGATGCAAGGATTCTTCAATATCCACAAATCAATCAATGTAATACACCACATAGACAAATTGAAAAATAAAAGCCATATGATCATCTCAATAGATGCAGAGAAAGCCTTTGACAAAATCCAATGGCCATTTATGATAAAAGCTCTCCAGAAAGCAGGAATAGAAGGAACATACCTCAACATAATAAAAGCTATATATGACAAACCCACAGCAAACATTATCCTCAATGGTGAAAAATTGAAAGCATTTCCTCTAAAGTCAGGAACAAGACAAGGGTGCCCACTTTCACCACTACTATTCAACATAGATTTGGAAGTTTTGGTCACAGCAATCAGAGCAGAAAAAGAAATAAAAGGAATCCAAACTGGAAAAGAAGAAGTAAAACTCTCACTTTTTGCAGATGATATAAGCCTCTACATAGAAAACCCTAAAGACTCCACCAGAAAATTACTGGAGCTAATCAATGAATATAGTAAAGTTGGAGGATATAAAATCAACACACAGAAATCCCTTGCATTCCTATACACTAATAATTAAAAAGTAGAAAAAGAAATTAAGGAAACAATTCCATTCACCATTGCAGTGAAAAGAGTAAAATACTTAGGAATATAGCTACCTAAAGAAACTAAAGGCCTATATATAGAAAACTATAAAACACTAGTGAAAGAGATCAAAGAGGACGCTAACAGATGGAGAAATATACCATGTTCATGGATTGGAAGAATCAATATAGTGAAAATGAGTATGCTACCCAAAGCAATCTATAGATTCAATGCAATCCCTATCAAGCCACTAACGGTATTTTTCACAGAGCTAGAACAAATAATTTCACAATTTGTATGGTAATACAAAAAACCTCGATAGTCAAAGCAATCTTGAGAAAGAAGAATGGAACTAGAGGAATCAACCTGCCTGACTTCAGGCTCTACTACAAAGCCACAGTGATCAAGACAGTATGGTACTGGCTCAAAGACAGAAATATAGATCAATGGAACAAAAGAGAAAGCCCAGAGATAAATCCACACACCTATGGTCACCTTATAATTGACAATGGAGGCAAGAATATACAATGGAGAAAAGACAATCTCTTTAACAAGTGGTGCTGGGATAACTGGTCAACCACCTGTAAAAGAATGAAACTAGAACACTTTCTAATACCATACACAAAATAAACTCAAAATGGATTAAAGATCTAAATGTAAGATCAGAAACTATAAAACTCCTAGAGGAGAACATAGGCAAAACACTCTCTGACATACATCACAGCAGGATCTTCTATGACCCACCTCCCAGAATATTGGAAATAAAAGCAAAAATAAACAAATGGGATCTAATTAAACTTAAAAGCTTCTTCACAACAAAGGAAACTATAAGCAAGGTGAAAAGACAGGCTTCGGAATGGGAGAAGATAATAGCAAATGAAGCAACTGACAAACAACTAATCTCAAAAAAATACAAGCAGCTCCTGTAGTTCAATTCCAGAAAAATAAATGACCCAATCAAAAATGGGCCAAAGAATTAAACAAACTTTTCTCCAAAGAAGACATACAGCTGGCTAACAAATACATGAAAGATGCTCAACATCACTCATTATCAGAGAAATGCAAATCAAAACCACAATGAGGTACCATTTCACGCCAGTCAGAATGGCTGCGATCCAAAAGTCTACAAGCAATAAATGCTGGAGAGGGTGTAGAGAAAAGGGAACCCTCTTACACTGTTGGTGGGAATGCAAACTAGTACAGCCACTATGGAGAACAGTGTGGAGATTCCTTTGCTGCTGCTGCTGCTGCTGCTAAGTTGCTTCAGTCGTGTCCAACTCTGTGTGACCACATAGCCGGCAGCCCACCAGGCTCCCCCATCCCTGGGATTCTCCAGGCATGAACACTGGAGTGGGTTGCCATTTCCTTCTCCAAAGCATGAAAGTGAAAAGTGAAAGTGAAGTTGCTCAGTCGTGTCCAACTCTTAGCGACCCCATGGACTGCAGCCTCCCATTCCTCCATCCATGGGATTTTCCAGGCCAGAGTACTGGAGTGGGGTGCCATTGCCTTCTCCGGTGCAGATTCCTTTAAAAACTGGAAATAGAACTGCCTTATGACCCAGCAATCCCACTGCTGGGCATACACACCAAGGAAACCAGAATTGAAAGAGACACATATACCCCAATGTTCATCACAGCACTGTTTATAATAGCCAGAACATGGAAGCAACCTAGATGTCCATCAGCAGATGAATGGATAAGAAAGCTGAGGTACATATACACAATGGAGTATTACTCAGTCATTAAAAAGAATGCATTTGAATCAGTTCTAATGAGGTGGATGAAACTGTGGCCTATTATACAGAGTGAAGTAAGTCAGAAAGAAAAACACTAATACACTATACTAAAGCATATATATGGAATTTAGAAAGATGGTAACAATAACCCTGAATGAGAGACAGCAAAAGAGACACAGATGTATAGAACAGTCTTCTGGACTCGGTAGAAGAGGGAGAGGGTGGGATGATTTGGGAGAATGGCATTGAAACATGTATTATATCACATAAGAAACAAATTGCCAGTCCAGTTTTGAGGCAGGATACAGGATGCTTGGGGCTGGTGCACTGGGATGATACAGAGGGATGGTACAGGGAGGGAGTTGGGAGGGGGGTTCAGGATGGGGAACACGTGTACACTCATGGCGACCAAACCAAAACAATATTGTAAAGTAATTAGCCTCCAGTTAAAATAATAAATTTATATTTAAAAAAGAACAACCTAGGCATTAAAAGATATGAAAAGAATTAATCTGATTTTTTAAAACTTGTTAGCAGGTGCTGTATAGATACTTTACCACATAAATACATGGTAAGTAACATACAAAGAACAGAGATGACAATAGAAAAAGTTTGGGGCTTAAGGCAATTTTAGATTATTAGATAAGGTTAATCATCTAGGAAGAATCATAATTATAACAGTAATTTCATTAATAATGATTATGATAATTTTCTGGGTCAGACAGTTAATTTTACATACCTTAAATTGATCAATTTAATTTAAATGTTATAAAACTTCCATTAGTCAGTAAATCTGTATCCTGATTTTACAGGTATGGAATGTAAGGCTCACAAAGATTAAATATTTCGCCTGAGGGCACATAGCTGAAGGAGCCAGAATTCAAACTCAGTATGACTGCAAAGCTTCAGAAAAGCTATTAGGTAGAGAAGGCATGACTTTCTTGATTCATTCTTCTGTTCTATAAGCCCAGAGTAGAAATGAAATGGCTGGAGCTCCAGTTGCCATCTGGGACCCTGAAGTAATTTTGGGAATGGGTATAGGGATAATGGAACCATAAGGCAGAAGGAATCCAGCTCCCTAATCCTGTGCCTAACTATAGAACAAATAAGCCCTGGACATTTCTCTCATGTTTAAGTTACTATAATTTTCAGTTTTCTCTTACTTGTAGCCAAACTTAAGTACTACAATTATAATCATAAATATTCCATCATATTACTGATCATGGTCAGATCACTTAACTTGTTTGA
The DNA here is from genome assembly GCF_042477335.2 of Ovis canadensis. Classification (NCBI taxonomy): domain Eukaryota; kingdom Metazoa; phylum Chordata; class Mammalia; order Artiodactyla; family Bovidae; genus Ovis; species Ovis canadensis. The sequence continues at coordinate 185,542,031 of NC_091246.1, read as the reverse complement.
TTTTCTTTTAAGCTGTCTGATCTGTGGGCTTCCCCAGTGGTTCAGTGGTAAAGAATTTGCCTCCCAGTGCAGTAGACGTAGGTTCTGTACCTTGTTAAACTGAAACTGAGGCCTTGGGCTTTGGGTCTTGATGCTAAGAAAAACTGCAACCTGGGTTTAATATCTGATATGAACATCAAAAGAGTGTCCAATGCAAAGAATCAAAATACAGACTTTTCATTTATATGAGCTAAAGTAGTGAATTAAAGATTTAAACCAAAGATGTTTGAGAAATGAAGGGTATTAATAAATTTATATTTATTATGAAGTTTAGGGAAAGCAGAAAGAAACCTTGACCTGGAAGAATTTCATGAGCCTGACTTCAGATGGCTGGATTGCTTTGTATTCATGGCAATACCGTGGTCATAGGGAAATGAGTTTTTAAAAAGAGGGTAAAGCAAAACATACATAAGAAAATGAAGGTGCATATTCTACCTATGTAAAATGTTATAATATATGAATCAAAGGAAGAAGAAAATGTGAAAGCAAGTTTTACAGATAAATCCATCATGTATAAATATCTGGTTTCTTTTCTAGAATTACTTAAGCAAAATCACAATGTACTCATAAGGTTAAAGTTGTCTTATAATATATTATTCTGAAAATTGTCTATATTTAAACAAGGACATTTTTGATCCTCCTTCTCCTTTAGTTCACTGTTATTTTGTAAATATTCAGTGGTCATTCATATATTTGATTGCTGATTTTACATGTGACTTAGTCGTTTCTTCATCTAATATTTCTAGAGGCACACTTCACTCTTTTTTCCATTATTCTCAATGGCAAAGACATGTATTCAATAGCATAAAAGAATAGATCCTGTCTAGGATGGAGGTCTAGCCAGTAATCTTTTTCACACTGACAGTGCCATGTTCCCCACAGGCTCTCAAATCACTGACACTATTAAAATACATTCAAACATTTTCAGTTTTATACAGCCTCAAATTCTTGCACATACCATGATCTTTATAAACTATTATATTATCAGGTCAGCTTTTTTTTCTTTCTCCTTAAGACATCTCATATAAGCACACAAAAAGAAAGTACAAGTGGGCTTCCCAAATCTATCCTTGTCTAGTGGAGTTTTCTACTGTCTCTCTTCATCCAAGAACCTTGAATTCTGAACCCACAAAAAATGACTGAAGAAAAAAAATGATATAGAAAAGATAAATTTTGCCTCTAATCTCATAAGTAATTTGAGAAAATAGATAGAAAGCATCGACAGGTGGGTAGGTTAGAGAATATAGAAACAATTTAACAATCAGGATGGAAAACAATATGGAAGTTCTTTAAAAAATTAAAAACAAAAATAGAACTATCATTAGGTACAGCAGTTCCACTCCTGGACACATAACTAGACAAACCCAAAATCTGAAAAGATACATGTTTCCAAGTGTTTACTGCAATGCTATTTACAATAGCCAAGATCTGGAAACAACCTATGTGGATATCAACAGATGAATGAATAAAGATGCAGTACATATATGCAATGAAATATTACTCAGCCATAAAAATAACAAAATAATGTGATCTGCAGCCACATGGATTCAATTTGGACGCAACTAGAGTTTACCGTTCTAGGTGAAGTAAGTCAGAGAAAGACAAATATCATATGATGTCACTCATATATAGAATCTAATTTTAAAAATTATCTGAATGAAAACAGAAATAGAATCACAGATTTTGGAAACAAATTTATGATTATCAAAGGAGAAACATGAGGTAGGGGAGAGATAATTAGGAGCTTGACAGTAACATATACGCACTACTATATATAACATAGATAATTAAGAAGGATCTACTGTACAGAGAACTCTACTCAATATTCTGTAATAACTTATATGGGAAAGAACCTGAAAAAGAATGGATATATGCATAATTGAATCACTTTGGTGTATACTTGAAACTAACACAGCATTGTAAATCAACTATAGCCTAAGAAAATTTGAATGAATAAATTAAAAAAAAATTAACTGTCCAAAAACCTCACAAGAAAACAAACAAACATTAAAATTGAGGCAAATTGAACATCTCTTTCCCCGTGTAAATGTGGAGGCTGGATCTCACTTCTTGTGCTTTTTTGCCTATGGGACTGTGAACTTAGTATAATGAAAATACTTCACATTTCAAGAGAAGGCAGAAATACAGATTACTCCATAATATGTTAATATTTTAAAGGGTGCAGCATAGCTTGCTGTCTAAGAAGAGCATGGACTCTAATGCCAGGCTGCCTGGGTTTGAATCCTAGCTCCACTATTGCCTTGAATTCCGTGCCTCAGTTTTTTCATTATTAAAAAGAGGATAATAATACAATTACAAAAAAGTGTAACTTTACCTCATAAGTCTATTATGAGTAGTAAATGTGTTAATATTTGTAAAACATTTTAAAAAATGACTGACATATGAAGCACAATAAGATGATATCTACATAAAAATAAGTCAATTAAAATTTAAAACAGAATAGGGACATCATTGTATAAGCCAAACAAAGTATAATTATGAACTTCATTCAGGTTGCACAACACAAGTTTTGAACCCCTGATTTAAGAGAATATGACAGCTAATCTGTCACCGGTGGAGGGGGCGGGGGGTGTTTATTCTGTGTTGTTTCAGATGTGTTAGAAATGGAATCAGTGAGTAGAAGCCAGAGTTTTAGTGTGAGTCAGGATCAGAAGCTACTTTCTGCCAATTAGATGTGTCTAAGAGTAGAATGAACTGCCTGAAAAAACTAGTGAGTTCACTCTCACTGAATGTGTTTCAAGTAGAAACTGTTAAGATGGATTATCTTTTGAATACAAAAGAAAGAATTTCTGCAGTGGGTCAGGCTTTGGAAAAATGAACCCTAAACTGCTGTCCAGCTCTGAAGTCATGAATCTAATATGACAAATATACAAGCAACTTGGCAAATAGAAAGCACAGCCAATGGGGGCATTGCTGGCCCCATCAATAACCCACAAACAGTAGTCAGTTACCTCGACGACCAAGGAGGCAGAAGGGAGGGAATCTGCAACAGATAATCATAGGTATTTGTGAGGACTCAACAAAAGTCTTTTATAGGGTTTTCATATCAGCAGGATGTTGATAACAAAACAGAACCAGAGGTACAATCAAGTAAGGAGGTGAGAGAGTGTGATGACCAGAAGGGCAAACTGCCAAATAATGCCAACCACTTCCTGTCCTTCTTGGCCCTAACTAACATCATAGCTATGGCCCTGCAGCACCTTGAAGAGGCTGCCTGGCTTTTGACAATTATAAATCTTTTCCCTCAGCGGAAAAGCAGAAATTGATGGTGGGTGAGTGGAAGGTATATTGGGGTGATGGAGAATTGACAGAGTGCCACCAAGATAAATGGTCAACCACAGTTTTGCCAAGGGCAAGCACTACATCTTGTCTTCATTAGGGTTGAAGGAATCCATTTGTATATAAACCCCTCTTCCCCTCCACACACAGAAACTGGGAAAAACTGTACTGGAGATAAACTTTTATTTGTCTAATTTTCAGAGTTTACTTTAGCAAGACCAGTCCTTTCCAAAATAGTCTTTCTTAAGGTTGTGGCCATTAAAAAGGAGGTGTTTTTAAAGTTGATTAATTTGCTTTAACTCTGATGTAGTATAATTAATGTTTAAGTTTGGGGTACATGTTCTTTGACAAAGTTCTCAAAGTTTCAATTTTTAAAGAAGATTATGTATCAGCTCTAGTGAATTTTATAAAACAAATATATTACTGGAGAATATTTCTTTTTATTTACCATCTTCTTGATACTTTTGTAAATTTTTTTACTCTAAAACAATCCTTATAAGCATATAAAATTCTATAAAATTTTTGAACTTGTAAAATTGTAAAGATTTAGTTAGTGGAGGTGATGGAATTACAGTTGAGTTACTTCAAATCCTAAAAGATAATGCTGTGAAAGTGCTGCCCTCAATAGGGAAGCAAATATGGAAAGCTCAGCAGTGGCCACAGGACTGGAAAAGGTCAGTTTTCATTCCAATCCCAAAGAAAGGCAATGTCAAAGAATGCTCAAACTATTACATAGTTGCACTCATCTCACACACTAGTAAAGTAATGCTCAAAATTATCCAGGCCAGGCTTCAGCAATACATGAACTGTGAACTTCCAGATTGTCAAGCTAGTTTTAGAAAAGGCATAGGAACAAGAGATCAAATTGCCAACATCCACTGGATCATTGAGAAAGCAAAAGAGTTCCAGAAAAATATCTACTTTTGCTTTTTTGACTATGCCAAAGCCTTTGACTCTGTGGATCACAATAAACGATGGAAAATTCTGAAAGAGATGGGAATACCAGACCACCTGACCCGCCTCTTGAGAAACCTGTATGCAGGTCAAGAAGCGACAGTTATAACTCAACATGGAACAACAGGTTGGTTCCAAATAGGAAAAGGAGTATGTTAAGGCTGTATATTGTCACCCTGCTTATTTAACTTATATGCAGAGTACATTATAAGAAACGCTGGGCTGGAAGAAGCACAGGCTGGAATCAAGATTGCCAGGAAAAATATCAATAACCTCAGATATGCAGATGACACCACCCTTATGGCAGAAAGTGAAGAAGAACTAAAGAACCTCTTGATGAATGTGAAAGTGGAGAGTGAAAAAGTTGGCTTAAAGCTCAACATTCAGAAAACGAAGATCATGGCATCTGGTCCCATCACTACATGACAAATAGATGGGGAAACAGTGAAAACAGTGGCTGAATTTATTTTGGGGGGCTCCAAAGTCACTGCAGATGGTGATTGCAGCCATGAAATTAAAAGATATTTACTTCTTGGAAGGAAAGTTATGACCAACCTAGACAGCATATTTAAAAGCAGAGACATTACTTTGCCAACAAAGGTCCATCTAGTCAAGGCTATGGTTTTTCCAGTAGTCATGTATGGATGTGAGAGTTGGACTATAAAGAAAGCTGAGCACCGAAGAATTGATGCTTTTGAACTGTGGTATTGGAGAAGACTCTGGAGAGTCCTTTGGACTGCAAGGAGATCCAAACAGTCCATCCTACGGGAAATCAGTCCTGGGTGTTCATTGGAAGGACTGATGTTAAAGCTGAAATTCCAGTATTTTGGCCACCTGATGCAAAGAGCTGACTCATTTGAAAAGACTCTGATGTTGGGAAAGATTGAAAGCAGGAGGAGAAAGGGACGACAGAAGATGAGACGGTTATATGGCATCACTGACTCAATGGACATGAGTTTGAGTAAATTCTGGGAGTTGGTGATGGACAGGGAGGCCTGGCATGCTGTGGTTCATGGGGTCACAAAGAGCCGGACACTACTGAGTGACTGAACTGAACTGAGCCCATGTTTAAAGATGAAAAGGTGAAAGCTGGAGAGTGAGCTGGTACAAATGATAATGGTTATTAGATGGCAAAACCTAGAATTTGAGCCCCAGTTTCCTGTCTCTCTGCCACATATTCTTTCTTTGCCACACCAATAACAAAAATGTCTCTAATGACACAAATGTTAGCTGATTTTCCTGTGTTGTATTCAGTGGTGTATTGAATTTAGTGTTGGGGAGAGAGTAGAGTAGCTTCCTTGCTCCTGAGCTGTGCAGATTTCTCCAGGGACTCAGACGGTAAAGGATCCACCCACAAAGCAGGAGACCTGGGTTTGACCTCTGGGTTGGGAAGATCCCCTGGAGAAGGTCATGGCAGCCCACTCCAGTATTCTTGCCTGGCAAATCGCATAGATAGAGGAGCCTGGTGGGCTTCTGTCCATGGGGTCACAAAGAGTCAGACACATACGTACATATGTACTACAAAAGTGAAATAAGGCAGCCTTCAGACTGATTAATAAAACCTACAAGGAAAGACTGTCATGGCCTGTTGAATAGAAAAGGATTCTGGGACATGTTTGTGTTTCAATTTGAAAGCAGTGAGCCTCATTCATGTAGTGGAAGAAGAGAGAAAAGAGATACTATGACCTTTGCATATTTCATATTTTCAACACCTAGTAATTACAGGCCTTGTACTCACTCCACAGACATCCAGCAACAGTTTCTTGAGCTCTTGTTCTGTGTCCCCATTGAAGGAGTATGAAGAAAAATACAACAAATAGATGTGCTCAGTAGCTCAGTTGTGTCCAGCTCTTTGCAATCCCATGGACTGTAGCCTGATGGGCTCCTCTGCCCAAATAATTTTTCAGGCAAGAATACTGCAATTGGTTGCCATTTCTTTCACATAAACAATGAAGCAAATAAATAAACATAAATAATAAAGCAAAAAAAAGTAATAGAAGAGTTGTGCAGAAAACAGAAATGCAGTGTTATTATAGAATGTGACTGGATGGCTACATTATTTTGATGGTCAAGAAAGCTCACATTAGGATTTCCTTGGTGGCCCAGTGGTTGAGACTCTGTGCTTCCAATATAGGGGTTGTGGGTTCAGTCCCTGGTTGGGGAACTAAGATCCCACATGCTGTGGGACACATTAAAAAAAAAAGCCACTCTAGGGAAGTCATTTTTAAATTCAGAAACACAAGAAGGAGTCAGCAACACAGAGAACAGCAGAGAGCATTCTGGCATAGGCTCAGGCTGGTACAAAAATCCTGGTGTATGGACAAGTTTGGCATGTTGAGAAACCTAAAGAAGGCTGAGGGCAGCAGGAAAAATGGAATTAGAGGTACATGAAGAAGGAAAGGTACCTGGGGAAAGTTCGTCAAAGAACTTTCTGAGACAGAATAAGGAGATTGGATTTTTACTAAATATGTAGGGATGGTTGCATTTGCAAGTATGTGTCTATGCTGCATGTGAGAGGAGGTGTGTGGGGGAGTAGCAGGCACTGGAGTGCTTTAAGTAGAAGAATGACAAGGTCTTTTTAAAGATCATTCTGGCATGTAGAGGATGAAATGTGGGATGAAAATCTTGGGAGCCAGGAAGACTGGTTAGGGAGTCCAACTATTGACTAAGCAAGAGACAAGATTTGATCTAGAGCAGTGGTTTTCCATGGGAGAGAGAGGTATCTTTCCTTAGGAGACATTTGCAATATCTAATTATTATTTATCTTATAGAAGGGTATAGTTGATTAACAACGTTGTGTTCGTTTCAGGTGTGTAGCAAAGTGATTCAGTTATACTTACACATGTATCTATTCTTTTCTCAAGTTCCTTTCCCATTTAGGTTATTACAGACTTTTCCCTGGGCTATTTAGTAGGCCTTGTTTGTTATCTATTTTAAATATTTATTGTTGCTTAGTCACTAAGTTTTGTCCAACTCTTTTGTGACCCCATGAACTGTAGCTCATTAGGCTCCTCTGTCCATGGGATTACCTGTGCAAGAATACTGGAATGGATTGCCATTTCCTTTTCCAGGGGATCTTTCGGACCCAAGGATTGAGCCCTCATCTCCTGCCTTGGAAGGTGAATTCTTTACCATTGAGCCACCAGGGAAGCCCATTTTAAATATAGAAGTGTATACATGTCAATCCTAAACTTCCAATCTATCCCTCCTCCTCACCCTTCCCACTGGTAAACATATATTGTTGTTGTTGTTGTTGTTTTAATGGGAAGGGGGAAGTTGTTATTAGCATCTAGTGGGTAGAGACCAACGATGCAGGATCAACCATCCTGCAAGGCATACAGCAACACCCATAGAAAGAACTATCCAGTGTTAACAGGGTTAACTTCATTAGCTTATGACCTGTGCAATCTCAGAGGATCCCACCCACCCATACTGAGAAGGAAGCCACATTAGATTTATTGCCCTGGTGTCAATGTCTTGAAATTCTTAATAATTTTATCTTTGAACTTATGAATTGTGAGTGAAGTCTGTTGACACAATAAAGTATGCACTTAAGTAGAGAAAGTTTGCTCAGTGATGTCCCACATTCACTACTGGCCCATCCATACATAGGGTTTGCTGTATCTGATGAGCACAGATACATGATGGATCCATGATCCGTGAAGTTCCAGTGAGACTCAAAGTAAGTAGAAAATAACCCATGTTATATACACAATTGAAAAAGCAGGGCCTGAAAGCCTCAGGGATCGCACTTTCCATTTCCAGTGACCACACTTTCCAGTTGTTTTAAATGCAGAAGGGAGGCAATTTCTTTCTATGCAACTAAGGATCCTTATAAATCTGTCCCTTCTTACTTCTGTTACTCCCCTGTATTAGCCAACTGTGTATTTGAAAATAATGATGTTGAAGGGTAGTGAAATAAAAAATACAATCATTGATTCCTTTTTTTTCTCTTCTTTCTTAATCAGAATTAATTTAGAATGTGCACATTCAAGTAGTAAGAGGAAGTAAAATATAAATAGTTGTTAGTTATGGGCATTTCTACTATCCTGGTAAGAATAAAATACATATACATGCACAAGTTATAAAATACTAATTGCATAATTTTGGTAATTCTACAGATGAGTTAAATGCTTTTTTTTTTTGTCTTTAAAAATGGCTTTGTGCAATATGAAGACAAATGGCAAGATTTATACTAATAATTTAATATTTTAATTTTCATTACTAAAAAGACATCAGATAGAAAATAAACACCAGGGCAAAAAAAAAAAAAGAAACTTCAGGGAAAAAGCTTTATACTTTAACATTTATAGAGTCATATTTTTCACACATTTTGGACAAGGGACGCCACAGTTTCATTTTATACAGGGCCCTGCAAATTATGTTGCAGACCCCGACTTCCAGTGTTAATAATTGATTTAGAGGATGTAAGGGAAGATGAAGAAAAGTGAAGAAATCCAAGATTTGTTCTGGAGGCAAAGTTAACTAGACTTTCCAATGGATTAATAACAGCATTGGACAAAGTTGAGGGTCCAAGGATACCTAGTTGGGGGCTTGCATAACTGGCAAGGTAGAACAAAAACCCTATGATGACATGTATCATCTAATTTAACCCTTACAACCATGATGGGCAATGCATATCATTTTTCACATTTTATAAAAGAAGGATGAAACATTGTTAAAAATCTCAAGGCTAATAAAAGGCAGAACCACAGTTAAAATCCAAACCCCTTGGAGTTCAAAGAGAGTTTGCCCCACTGCTACACTGACTCCCATAATAAAAGGAATGCTGCAGGCTGAATGAGGCTCACCTAGAAACCACAGAGCAGCTTGTGCATGGAAACCTGTTGAACAAAGCAAAGAGTTTTCTGACTTGTCTACTCTGATCTGTGGATTTTCCTGCTTTGCTGGTGATGTCAGTAATGAAAATCCCTTTCACTATATCTTGTCAATTCATCTGTCTCCCAATATCACATAATACCTTGGAAGATAGTTATAGAAATTGAGAAAGATGAGTATATAAAACAGAAAGTGTTTGCTGTGCCTTTTCATTATACTATATTCTGTATTTTATATCACTCATATTTTTCTTTATAAATTCCTTGTCAAATATGTGAACAGTCACTTACTTTGTCTGTACTTTGCAAGAATACTGAATATACTGTCAAAAGCCTAAAAAAATGACCAAGACACTCCACTGTATAAAAATTTTAAATATATGAGTATATTGGAACTTCTGAAACCTCATTCTAAAATGTCATATTCCACTAGACATATAGTGATGCTGAAACTTATAGCTTTAAAGGTATCCTTGTCTATTTTTTATTATATATATATATTTGAAAATAATTGATATTCTAATTAAAGTATCCCTTTAAATTATACATGACTACTAACAATAATAAAACACAGAAATGTGTTTATGCCAAGGATTTAATAATTCAATTGTGCAATTATGAATGTTTCATTATTTAACTTATGCTAATTTCTTAACTGTCTTCGCCTGCTTATTTAGATAACCAGAGCTTGAATTTTTCTTGGAATATTTGAATTAAGTTCTAGTAAGCTGCACTACCTTACTCCTTTTCATTTTCTCAAAATTTGTTATTTCTCATCTAGCAGACTTCCGAGAATTTGGGCTACATTTATTAGTTTCTCAACAGAGCTTTCACAGTCTCAGGAGGCAAAGTAAGATTTATTCCAAGTCAAAGCCAAAACAAAGATATTAGTTTTAGTTCTGCAATAAGCTAAAGTCAGAAAAAAAAATCTAGTAACTTCCATTATGGCTTTCACTATACTATGTAATGATTTATGCATTTATGTATCTACTCTCCAAAGAGGCTGTGATTTTTTTGTAAAAAGGTTCTACTTTTGTAAGTAGAATCTGTGTCTTACCCATCTCTGTCTCCTTTCTTTAGAATGAGTGCCCCACCCAATGAAGAGTCACAATAAATGTCTAATACATCAATGAGTATTGAAGGAAAACGTCGTATCACTGGCACAAATAACTCCCAAAACTTTTTAAAAACTTTTTTATTTTATATTGGAATATAGCTGGTTAACACTGTTGTGATAATTTCAGGTAGACAACAGAGGAACTCAGACATATACATACATGTATCCATTTCCTGCCAAATTCCCCTTCCATCCAGACTGCCACATAACATTGGCCAGAGTTCCCTGTGCTATACAGTAAGACCTTATTGGTTATCAATTTTAAATATAGCAGTGTGTACATGTCAATCTCAGACTCCCTAACTATCCCTTCCTCTCATCCTCTTCCCTTCAAAACTTTGACAATTACTTTTTCTGACTAAAAGTCATTGAGAATTAGTATTTATTAAAGCAAACTACAAAATCCCCATTTATATAAAACAATCACCCTAACAATACTCTCGTGGAAGGCTTAACACACTGACTACAGGCTAATTATGTCTCAATGCTTTTGTTCTTGTGGATCTTGTTTTATAAAGATGTGATATTGGGGGCTGTTTAATCTGGCATATCTGAATAGCAAAGAAACCACCTGCCTTCTCACTAGTAGTACAAAGGAGCGGTTAGTGATAGATGTTCCAGAGTCAGAGTGTCCACGTTAAAAGCCTGTTCCTCCATTTCCAAGCTGTGTGGCACTGGACTAGCTGATCGTACTAAGCTTCATTTCCTCACCTGTGAAATATTGGTAGTGATAGAATATGTATCAGAGAGGTGCTGTGATTTCCAAAATTTAAAAATTAGTGCTGAGTATAGTTCTAGGTGTATAGTAAGAACTTAGTAAATGTTAGTTCTTAACAGTTTACTTATGATGGGTTTGGAGAAGGAAATGGTAACCCACTCCAGTATCCTTGCCTGCAGAATCTCATGGACAGAGGAGCCTAACAGGCTGCAGTCCGTGGGGTCACAGAGATGACTTAGCAACTGAAACAACAACAACAATGATGGGTTCACTTCTTTATCTTTCAATGTTCAAAGTAAACTCTGCTTCCTTAATTAAATCTTCCTTAGGACGCTCCTATCAACTTTAATCTCTCTTATTCCTGATGTATATAGCACACTTTGATTGGAAAAAAATGGGGGCTGTTTAGAGTTTTCACAACATCTTGAGTTTCTTTGTCATTGTTTCATCAATATTCTTTCCCTGTTATAAGGAATGATAATATCTTTTTTATTTTTTTTCCCTGAAGGGCCTAATGTTTGCAAATTCTCCAGAGAAGGTGAAGAGCTTGGTATGCTGAGGTAATTATTTGACATGATCCAAATATGGAAAGCTAGACAATAAACACCAACTTCCTTCTAAGGCACATCAATGATCACAACTAGGGAAGCCATATATTTATCATCTTCCATAAGGCAATACATGAAAGACAAATAAAAGCAGATGGGTGTGGAAGAGTGGAAGGAAGGAAGGGAAGAGAAAGAAAAAGAAAAAAGAATAGAAAAGGAGAGTGGATTTAATTCCATTAGTTTTCTTTATGATCCTATGGGAATGTTGCCTCTGTTCTCTGAAGGTTCACATTTGATCAACAAGTTCCACAACAAATCTTATTAAGCTACTAAACTGTGCTAAAGGTCTCATTCCCTTCTCCCTGTTCCCAGCTATACGTCCAGGAAAATATGCTCACGGATGTCCTGTGGTAAGACAAAATGTATTTAAAACAGGCATTTCATCTGCACAAAAAATGAACTTTGCATTAGTTCCATAAATTTATAAACCTGTTTCATTATTCTTAAAAACTCTCTTTACTTGACCCTTGAAGTCCATTTTTAGCAAAAATGAAAACCATCCTCTGTTATGATAATTATCACTTTTTTTGGCGATTTTATAACATTCACCCCCTACAAAGACATCTTCACCTTTTAAAGTCTCATAAACTTTTTTAATACTTACTCTAGTCAAGAGTTTAGAGGTGGGATGGGGTGGGAGGTGAGAGGGAGGTTAAAGAGGGAGGGACATATATATACCTATGGCTGATTCATGGTGATATACGGCAGAAACCAACACAATATATTAATGTAAAGAAAAATAAATTTTAAAATATTTTCCTTCTATTTTCCTACTTTCTATAGCTTCTATTGCACAAATAATAGAATTTTGTCCCCAAATGAAATGTTCTGTTACTATATGGAGTAAAATTTTTAAACTACAAATTTTTCCAATATTCTTATCTGTATATAATCACTTTTATGTGTTCTGTCCTAAAATAAGAGAATTAAATGATGCTTTTTTTCTGATTCAATTTTATATTCAGTATTTTTCATGCATTATATAATTTACTTCTCACAAAGAAACTAAAAAGATAAAATATTATGATAACCATTCTACTGAAAAGTAAATTAAAGCTTTGAGAGGTTTGCTCATGATCAGTGGAGAAGGCAATGGCATCCCACTTCAGTACTCTTGTGTGGAAAATCCCATGGACAGAGGAGCCTGGTAGGCTGTAGTCTATGGGGTCGCTAAGAGTTGGACACGACTGAGCAACTTCACTTTCACTTTTCACTTTCATGCATTGGAGAAGGAAATGGCAACCCACTCCAGTGTTCTTGCCTGGAGAATCCCAGGGATGGTGGAGCCTGATGGGCTGCCATCTATGGGGTCACACAGAGTCAGACATGACTGAAGTGACTTAGCAGCAGCAGCAGCTCATGATCAGAAATTTAATAGGACCTAATGATATATTGAAGCAAAGTTAGAAACTATGCTACATTTACACTTCAAAGAACAAAAATCATGTGTCCAGGGCGACAGTGTTCTTGGTTGAGAAATGTGTCCAAGATTAGAGGAAGAACCAAGAAACTTTACATTTGAGTTAACATCCATTTTAGTTTTACAAAGATCAAGAATGAATTACACGCTGGCTGTTTTATGTAACTATGACTTTCTACCTGTCTTTTTCTCTGTGGTTGAAAACCTCTGAACAGCCATGTGCCTTCTTCTGATGACTGGGGAGAAGATATATAAGAACATATGACCTTTCTGCAGCTAGAAAAATCCCAGGACTAACTCACTCTCTAAAAGCAATAGGTGAAGAAGGATGAGAGTCAGGACAGTCAATCTTTTTAACCTGTAGAAGAAAGTTCTGGAAGTGGAAGGAGAGACTGGCTTGTGTGGTGACCTGGGGACCACCTGGGCTCTGCAAGTGCCCCTCAAAGTGAGCTAGCAGAAGGTTCTAGGGTTTCTATCCTTCCCCACCTTCTCCTTCCCCAGTTTCCACTACCCCTCTTCCTCATATATTAGTCAGTGTTAGAGACTGATTTGTATCCTCTAAAAATTCATTTATGGAAGTACTGTGAAGAAAGCTGAGTGATGAAGAATTGATGCTTTTGAACTATGGTGTTGGAGAAGATTCTAGAGAGTCCCCTGGACTGCAAGGAGATCCAACCAGTCCATTCTGAAGGGATCAGCCCTGGGTGTTCTTTGGAGGAAATGATGCTAAAGCTGAAGCTCCAGAACTTTGGCCACCTCATGCGAAGAGTTGACTCATTGGAAAAGACTCTGATGCTGGGAGGGATTGGGGGCAGGAGGAGAAGGGGACGGCAGAGGATGAGATGGCTGGATGGCATCACCGACTCAATGGACATGAGTCTGAGTGAACTCCGGGAGTTGGTGATGGACAGGGAGGCATGGCGTGCTGTGGTTCCTGGGGTCACAAAGAGCTGAACACGACTGAGCGACTGAACTGAACTGAACCCCAAGTACTTCAGAGTATGACTGTATTGAGAGATAAGTTGCTTAAAGAGCCAATTAAGTTAAAATGAGTCTTCCCTCATAGCTCAGTTGGTAAAGAATCCACCTGCAATACAGGAGACCCCAGTTGGATTCCTGGGTTGGGAAGATCCACTGGCAAAGGGATAGGCAACTCACTCCGGTATTCTTGGGCTTCCCTTGTGGCTCAGCCAGTAAAGAATCCACCTGCAATAACGGAAACCTGGGTTTGATCCCTGGGTTTGGAAGACCCCCTGGAGAAGGGAAAGGCTACCTGCTCCAGTATTCTGACCTTGGAGGGTCGCAAGGATTTGGACATGAGTGTGCGACTTTCACTTTCATTTTCTTTCATGTTAAAATGAGATCATTAGAATGGGCCCTAATTCAACATGGCTGGTGTCTTTACAAGAAAGAGAAGTTTGGACACAGACAGGTATAGAGAGAAGACCATATGAAGACATCAGCAGAAATCTACACATCAAGGAGAGAGGCCTCAGAAGAACCTAAATTTGCAGACACCTTAATCTTGGACTTATATCATCTAGAATTGTGAGACGATAAATTTCTGATTTTGAAGCTTCAAAATTTGTGACAATTTCTTATGGCAGCCCTAGCAAATGAACACAATTGGTGACCCTCTCTGGGCTTGAAACATCTCCAGGGGTAAGACAGTGGCTTTTATCTATCATTCACCAGACAGCTAATACAGGCTCTGGAAGGTGATCAGTACATTTTTGTTGAATGAATGAATAGCATGCATATTGCTGCATCTTCCCCCACTGCTACCAACTAGTGAACCCACAGAAATATTAACAGCTAATTATCAGCCCTAGAATGTGATGATTTTCCATTTGTTTGCTTGTTCTTTCTCACTTCTCCTTCTTTCTTTTTTACTCTTTAGACAGAAAAGTAGGTCCTTATACTGGCAAAGATATGTTAGAGATTCCATCTCAGAGACTGAGTTCATACTTGACTGCTTCTCTGCCTATACGGTCTTATATGAAAAGCCAACTTGGAAAAGTTCCAAGGAAACTGCAGAAATATGATGAGTAAATCTGCTTTGAATAGAAGAGAAAATGAGCCTTTAGAGTAGAAGGTATAATAGGAGACCAATTTATAGTAAAAACTGGTATCTACATATTGTCTTGGCTAACTAAGATCAACTGTATGATAAGAAGCTCCCTTATGGAGTGTTCATTATGGTCCAGATATTCTTTGTGGTGTTTTATAGCTAATTCATTAAATGCTCACACCGTTAGAAAATTAAAATCATTATTCCTATATATATATATATATATATTTTAAGTTGCTTGGTTAGGTCCAACTCTTTGCAATCCCATGGACCATACAGCATAGACTTCTCCAGGCCAAAATACTGGAGTGGGTAGACTTTCCCTTCTCCAGGTGATCTTCCCAACCCAGGGATAGAACCCAGGTCTCCCACACTGCCAGTGGATTCTTTACCAGCTGAGCACAAAAGGAAGCCCCCATTATTCTTATTTTATGCTTACAAGGATGGTACCCAAAATGACCATGTCTAGATAGCTGGTGGGGAAAGAAGACGGGATGAAACCCAGGCGTCTGGTCTCCAGTGCCTGTACTCTGAACTGGTTCATCTCTAAGGTACACATGTTTGTTACAGCTAATACTGCATATCAGTTAAGAAAATATGCTTGGATTTTAAATTAAATATAGATTTTACATATAGCTTCTCATAGTCCAATAAATGCCTACATTCATTCCCTATTGCATATACTTATTCTATAAATGAAGCATAGTGTTCATTTTAAGGCATCGATTGACAATCCTTCTCAAATAAAATAAAACCAACACCTAAATCTAGTAAATATAACCCGAACTTTCATTTACCTAGTGTTCTCTATGGTGCAGACACTGATAGAATTTCTTCACAAACTAACTTCTTTAACCCTCCTAGCCCTCCTAGTCAGTGAGGTAAACAATATTATTTCTGCAGTTTTGTAAGTGAGGAAATAGAGACTCTTAGACATATTGTTAACCAAATTCACACAGCTAAAATGTTTCAGGGCCAGCTCTCACTGATTCTAAAACTCACGATTATAAACACTGCTCAAGATTCATTTAACAACCCCTTTCAGCTTACATCTATTTTAAAGTTTATTTTGAATCCTAAATCAAATGCCTTGGAACTTCCTGTAAGATCCAGGAAATTTTTGGTTTGGGGGTTTTTCTAGGGTAGTCACCTCCCAGATCTACTGTGGATTCTAGAAATCAGCTAAATTTAATAAGAAGCTAGATGCTCTGTCATTTTCTGCCCATAGCATGCATGAGTCTTTGCCTTATTCCTGGTCTCTTGAAGCTGATCACATGACTCGTATATGATAAACTGACCATTTCCAGTACTTCATCATGGACTAAATTGAAGGTGAAGGTGGTTCAGTGCAGAAAATAAGATTGCCCTGGAAGGATTAAACTACAAATCAGTACCTTGGACGAAGTCAGAATCACCTTAAGGTATAATGGTCCTTCTTACAAAAATCTCTTAAAATATTAGGTCTCAAGGTTAGAGTTGGACTGTAGAGAAAGCTGAGTGCTGAAGATGGAAGCTTTTGAACTGTGGTGTTGGAGAAGACTCTTGAGAGTCCCTTGGACTGAAAGGAGATCCAACCAGTCCATCAGTCCATCAGTCCTGAGTGTTCATTGGAAGGACTGATGTTGAAGATGAAACTCCAATACTTTGGCCACCTGATGCAAAGAACTGACTCGTTTGAAAAGACCCTGATGCTGGGAAAGACTGAAGGTGGGAGAAGAAGGGGATGACAGAGGATGAGATGATTGGACGGCATCACTGACTCAGTTGACATGAGTTTGGGTAAACTCTGGAAGTTGGTGATGAACAGGGAGGCCTGGCATGCTGCAGTCCATGGGGTCTCAAAGAGTCAGACACAACTGAGCAACTGAACTGAGTTGAACTGAACTGAAGGTTAGCCATATTTATCTATGACCACATCCAAAGATCTTTTTTTTTTAAAGAAAAAAAAATCAAGTGTCTATCAGAAAAATGAATTAGTTAATTCATGAACATGAGAATAGTAAGGAGACAGAGTCAAATCCTGGCACCATTCAAGCAGTGCCTGGAAGAAGGGACCCTAGTCAAACTCAGTCTGTACAGCCTGATTAGCACATAGTTCTTTAGGTAAATATATCAGCCTATTACACCTTGAGGCTCTTGAATATTTTTCATAACAAACTAATTCTGTTTGCTACTAAGCAACTTTTGACCATAATGTGGCTTTAACGAGAGCATATTGACTAAGAGATCAATTTACTCTGACAGTAATCCATGCAATTGCTGCTTCATACCTGGCTGTTCTTATTTTGAATATCATTTTATTCAATGTGTTAATTTGAATCACTGTTTAGGTCTAATCAAGTCTAGGATACTCCCAAGAAGACTGAGTTTCTGAGCTTGGGGAGCTGAAGGTCAGATGTGAAGCCTGAGATAACCAGATGCAAAAGCCTTTACTGGTGACCCCCTGACCTCATTTTCCTTTGGATGCCTTGAGCAGCATCCTGCTGTGCTCTTGAACTTCTTCAGAAGAGAAAAGAGCAATCTGTCAGGAGAGCCTTCCTTCATTCCTTGACATGGTGTAGGCATAAAAATGGTTTCAGTTACAGCAAGCTGTATAATGAGACATACCACCATAAATAAATACTCTCAAAGTTTGTGCAAGATCATATTAAGACAGATGCCAAATCTCATAATTGCAACACGCTGCATATTACTGAAACTTTTCATAAAATCTAATGAGATTCTAACTTATAAGGAAAGAGGCATAAGGAAACTTGTAGCAACATAATTGGATGACATTTTCTGCCCGGAGGGCAAAAGAAGCTAAAAAGCATAACTGGTATTTGTGTTCTTTAAAGAAGGGATTCAGAAAGATGTTTAAAATCCAATAAGTCCAGTTTTGATTACATTATCTTTTGGAAACTAGAAATAGGTTTTGGAACAAAGGGTTCCAGAAAGAGTAATTAAACAGTTCCCACCATGCAAATTGTATTGAATGAGATCATTCAAAAGATGAGGATCTTCTGTGATGGACATGAGAAGCAGGAAGGAGCTAAAGAGACCATCTATCCCAGATTTCTAATTATATGCTGAGCTACCCCAAGAATCTGCTTGTTTTGGAGACGGCACCAAGATCTGGAGAAACAAGTCATCTTGATTTCAGTCAGAAGTAAAAAAAGACCTTGAAGAAAGGAAAGAAATTGAAGGGCTCCTGCATTTCATTTTCTACGTCTTTTCCCCTTATACAGAACAAAAGATGCCTTGTGGAAATGAATGAGTTACATGTCAGGTCAAGGAGAAAACCAGTGACAACCTCCCCTAACCCAGTGAAATTAACAAACCAATAGAGTATAAAGTTGGCATATGTACGATTAAGTTTGAGCTATGTTGTTATTGTTGTTGTTGTTCAGTTGCTCAGTCATGTTTGACTCTTTGTGACCCCATGGACTGCAGCAAAGAAGGCTCATATGTCTTCCACCATCTCCCAGAGTTTTCTCAAATTCATGCCCATTAACTCAGTGATACTATCTAACCATCTCATCCTCTGCCTCCCTTCTCTTTTTGCCTTCAATCTTCCCCAGCATCAGGGTCTTCTTTTCCAATGAGTTGGCTCTTTGCATCAGGTGGCCAAAGTACAAGAGCTTCAGCTTAATTCATTCAGCTTGACTGAGTCTATATGCACTTATGCAAGGTTCCTCTTTATAACCACAGAGGTCAAGGGAAAGTCCTAGACTTGTAGCAGTGCAGATTTTCTCCTTTCTTTAGGTCAGAGGCTACTAAATGCTGGGTGATCAATATACTGAAGAAGCCACTTCCATTTCTGGCATATCTGACAAAAGTACAGGCTTTCAATTTTGCTTTTCATTGTGTGACCTTGGGTAAGTTACTTAACGTTTCTAAATCTCAGCTGCCTTGACTATTAAATGGGGATAAAATGATTTCCTTCCCAGGGTCACTGTGAGAATTAAATTAGACTGAGTTTCTAAGGCTTTCAACACATTATCATTAATATTTCATAAAACTCATATTTACTAATCACAATCTATTTAATCTTTCAACAGGCAACCTAAATACTGTAAATCACATAGTGCCTTTCTTATATTACATTTTCTACATAAAATTACTTTGCATTGAGTATATAGAACATAGGGGATTTTTCATGTGTACACTAACTTATTAGAAAAGAATATTAAAAAGTAAGTACCAAGCCCAGCTCAAGATCTCAATAAATCATTTTCTTTTTCCTTTATCATGAGCTACCCCAAAGGTGAGTGAAAATCAAGGATGGAATTAATGATTATTCTTCCTTTGCCATGATTTATAAGGGTGACTATATAGTGAATAAACAAATGTAAACTTATGAAATAAGAGGTTTTATTTATTAGAACTGGGCAGATGTCAAGATTGGCTTTACACCAGTGAAGTTTGCCTAATGGCTCAGAAGAGACTTCAGAATAATGAAGCAGAAATAAGTATATCAGAAAGTTAATCTCCCTTCCTGTTTCCTCCCCATCATGCCTAAGACAGCACCCAGCCAAATGGAGTTGCTATTTGGAATAGAATGTGTTCCACCATCTTCTTTCTCACTTGAATATTAATATGAAATGATTAATGAACTTGTTGCTCAACATGTTAAATTAAATAACAGTGAAGAGATTAAGAATGCCTTTCCCATTATTGAGTCCTGCATTTTAAGTTCTAATGTGTAAAGCAGACCATCAGTTTTCAGTCAGTCTTTGTAACAGATTTTTTAATGAATTTATCTCACCTTTTCTGCAAGAGAGTCACACAGCAAATATTTATTCCTTCATTCTACTTAAAGAATTGAAACCTTGTTCCACAGTAAATAATGCAGATCTCTGACCCTGAGATTTTTACATTACTGTCATTTTCAGACCAATTAGTATGGATAACTAAGATATTCAGGGCTTAATGCTCACCCTGCTTCTGAGACTCCTGCAGCAAAAATGCACTCTCCCGGGGTGTATATGGTCCTCGATATGAAAATATAATTTAATAACCACAGCATAACTTTAATAGCATCTGTCACTGTTTCCATAGTATCAGATATTCAGTAACTTTTGCTTACAATTAGAATAGGTAGAAAAAGTTTCTATCCCCACTCCACAAGTCTAGGGTGAATTATTGTCCTTTGTATATTTTTCCAGATTTTATTATTTCTAGGAATGACCTTTCACTCTAGAAAGAAATGTTTCTTTTTTATAGGAAAAAAAAAAATACTCTGCACATCTGATGATCAGCTGCCTCCCAAGAAAAAACTTCCGGAAATGTTCTCTAAAAATTAGGGCAAGAGTTTACATATAGGAAAACAAATTTAGAGACCTGCCTTTTAATTTTCAATTGATATGCATAAGGAATTTACTTTAAAAAATGAAATGTATTAGGTGTGTTAGGGGCTTTCTAGGTGGCACAGTGGTAAAGAATCTGCCTGCAATGCAGAAGACATGGGTTCGATCCCTGGGTTCGCAAGATCCCTTCAAGGAGTGTATCCTTGCCTGGGAAATCCCAGGGACAAAGGAACCTTTGGGCTACAGTCCATGGGGTTGCAAAGAGTCAGACACGACTTAGCGACTAAACCACCATCAGGTGGGTCAGATGCTTCCCAATATACCAGAGCAAAAAAAATGCATAGATAAGATTAATAAATAAGCTATTCAAATGTGTATCTGTGAGAGAGAGAGAAAGAGAATATGCAACACTGATAATCTCATTTTGAGACACGGAAAAGTGCTTCTCCAAGGTAATGGATTTTAAATTAAGTACTAAGTATTTGCCACTTAATCAGGAATTTTCAATGCATTTTAGTCATTCATTTACAGTATGTTTTACATGAGGTACACATCTGCATAAAATGGTATATTGCTATAACTTTTACTTTGGCAAAATGAATATGCAGTATAAGAAGAATTGATGCTTTTGAACTGTGGTGTTGGAGAAAACCCTTGAGAGTCCATTGGACTGCAAGGAGATCCAACCAGCCCATCCTAAAGGAGATCAGTCCTGGCTATTCACTGGAAGGACTGATGTTGAAGCTGAAACTCCAATACTTTGGCCACCTGATGCAAAGAGCTGACTCATTGAAAAAGACCCTGATGCTGGGAAAGATTGAGGGTAGGAGGAGAAGGGTATGACAGAGGAGGAGAGGGTTGGATGTTATCACCAACTCAATGGACATGGGTTTATGTGGACTATGAGGGTTGGTGATGGACAGAGAGGCCTGGCATGCTGCAATTCATGGAGTCACAAAGAGTCGGACATGACTGAGTAAGTAAACTGAACTGAACTGAATTGTAAATGTCCTCTCAGGCCACTTGTCTTTGCCTGTGTGAGTGTTAAGACACTTTGGTTGTGTCCTGCTCTTTGTGACCCTATGGACTGTAGCCTGCAAGCCAGGTTTCCATAGGATTCTCCAGGCAAGAATACTGGAGTGGGTTGCCATGCCCCCCTCCAGGACATTTGTCTAGATGGTGCCTAAGCTAAACACCAGTGAGGGTTTAATCATCTAGTAGAAGGGTCTCTGTGTAGTTGGACAGCATAAACTATCTCTCCAAATTTAACTTGAGTGAATCTCCTTGAATTTGTTCCAAGAGTTCCTGCTAGTGTTAACATCTTTATCCCAATCTTTGGATTTTTACATTTGAAGGGCTAAAAATAGAGTAAGATATGTCCACATGGGCCCTAGGCTTGATTTCACTCAATTTACTCTATGAATCCTGTTGGATAAACTAATATCCAATGATCTTATGAGTTCTCTGGTTGCCTGCAGTAGTTCACTTCTATACCCTAATGATTCAAGCGAGTAATTTCTTAGAAAAGACCTACAGAAGAGCGCAAGTCCGTTGTAATGAATTTCCGCTCTGACCACATCTTTCTCTTTTAGCAACAAGCTGGATCAGCGGCTTTAAGGCTCATAGCCAATACTGCATGGGTAGGCACATCCTCCACAAACTGGAGGTCCAAATCCTGGATAGTGCTCCTCCCAGCAAGTTGTTTCCCAGGCCACATGTCTCCTGTACATACACCTTAGGTTGGCTGCCTGCTCCTTGACTCTTCCCAAGCTCCCTATCAGTAAGTAAAGCAGCGCAAGGATGAGTTTCCTCTTCAGAAGCGCAATCCATAAAATATCTGGGTGTCTGGCCATGAGGAATTCAAGCACACATCCCAAGGGACTTTAAGAACTTGTGAGGCTGTGTGCACTGTCTTGATAATCTTCACTGTTTCTTCTACTAACCCACATTTTATGCCTGGACTGTGAGTTGCTAACGGTGTCCCTACCCTTAGTTTTGATGACTGAAGCATGTGGTTCTTGGTCAGCATTCTATTCACCCTGCTAGAGCAGTGCCTGGAAAATAAGCATCCAGCAACTGTTTAACCATTGTTGTGTTCATTGCAGATGTCACATTGATAAAGTTAACCTATACTATGCAAGAGTGAGACACATCAATTTTACTGGCTTCCATAGGAAAATGAAAGAGTTTATATGATATAGAATACTGCAAGCAACTGAAAGGAAATCTTTATTGGACTTTCTGTTCTTTCTTTATATTTTTCTTTTTGCATTAGCTCTTCCTTTCTGTTTAGTCTATTTTTCTAAAACAGGATTTTCAGTATCCTTTACTGTCTTAGCATTTTATCTCTGTCCCCAAATTGTCCCCTGAATGCACACACACACACACACACACACACACACACACATTCTTCAGTTAACTAAACTGCCATTCTCTAGATGAGAAATAAGCTACGCAAGGCAAATGTGACCGAGAAATCCATCCCCTGTCCTCAAACAGTTTATTAGATTTTATCAGTTTATCAGTTCATCCACACTTTCCCCTTACTCATGCAAAGGGCAGGCACAAGGATAATGGTATGGGAGGGAGGATTGTACTGCTAAAAAATAATATTTTCTCCTTTTAATTAGAAACCAATAAATGGAAATGCCATTGTTGTGTCCTCAACCATGGCCATTGACTTTCAGTGTCTAAAGTAATTGAATTTCAATTCAATTTTGTCCTGTCTCAAATCATATAGCAATGTAGGCCACCCTGTCTGTATTCATCAGGATTAATTTGGGAAAGCAGATCCACCTATGAAATTATGCATTTTAATACTTAGATCTTATACCATCGTAGGAGGAGATGGGGAAGTAAAAGTCCAAATAAGGATGCAGAATCAATAACCAGCCTTGACAGTGTCTAACAAGTCATTCGGAGCTTGCAGTATTCTTGGGATTTTGAAAGGTACTGTTGGAGAAATTTATGAGGAGTTTAGTTGCTTTGTGAGTTTTTCAGCCACGCATCTAGTGTTGGAACTGAGATCCATGACTATTCAGCCAGCATGGTAAAGGAGAAAAATAGCTGGGAGTGGATAAGGGAAGAGCAAAGATAAACCAGAAACAGCCAGCTCCTCCTTGCCTGTCACTACCACTAACTAAAGGCGATCTTCAGAACTTGATGGCTGTTATACATCACCTCCCCAGTTTCATGCAGATTTATTTTCAATTGACTATAACACTTGAGATAAAGGAAATCATTGCTATTGTTTAGTCACTAAGTCATGTCTGACTCTTTTGCAACCCCATGGACTTTGTAGCACACCAGGCTCCTCTGTCCATGGAATTTTTCAAACAAGAATACTGGAGTCGGTTGCCATTTCTTCCTCCAGGGGATCTTCCCAACCCAGGGATCAAACCCATCAAACCTGTGTCTCGTGTAACACAGGTGGATTCTTTACCACTGAGCCACCAGGATAGTCCAAAGGAACCCGCACAGGAAAGGAAACTTCAGAAATGTAGTTCTCAGCATAACCAAGACAGCAGAACCCAGCACCCTCATGAGGAGTCAGATTTTAGCTAACCCATCCCTTGTCATTTTTCAAGGAAGATGGATAAACTGAGAGTTGGTCCCTGGATTGGGAAGATTACCTGTAGAAGGAAATGGCAACCCACTCCAGTATTCTTGCCTGGAGAATCCCATGCACAGAAGAGCCTGGAGGGCTACAATCCATAGGATCACAAAGAGTCAGACATGATTGAAGTGATTTAACACAGTCCTGAAGGTAAGGAACACCTGTTTCAAGGGAACACATCACACACTGAAAACTTTTAGTTAACTTGGAAAACTGAGATTTTGAGATGGTTTTTAGATGTCTTTACCGGTGTGTGTATGTGTGCATACATACTCATAGGATCACTGGTAAATCTACCTACCACAAATCCAACCACAGTCTCTTTGGCACATATGAGGTGTTTAATTCTTATTTGCTGAATGAGGGAACACAACAAATCTATAAAATAAAAACCAGGGTTTTTTTTTTTTTGTCCTAAAATAAACATTCTCAACTTATATTACTACCAAATGGTTGAGCTTAAAGCAGCCAGTGCAATGAGAGATTTATTACAAAGAGTAAATAAACTTCATGCATCATCACTTGATGTTTGCTGAATATCACTGATTCTTCTACATTGTTCCTGTTCAATCATCTTCGCCTATATTTCTCCCTTTCTGCTTTCCAACTGAATGCGTGCTTTATAGCTTTCACATTTATTTCTGATATATTTTTTTTCACCTGTCTTTACCTCTCCCTTTTGCCTTTTTTTTTTTTTTGGTTTCACTTTTCTGTCTGCAACTCATGTAGCTTCTTTTTCTTTTTATAATTGTCCCTCAAATCAGAGAACCATATTAACTGGAATGTTTGATTTCACAGGGGACTAAATCACAGTCCATCTGCCAAAAATGTTGCCAGCATCTGGTTCCCGAGTGTAAGATTTAGGTTTTTCCACTCTGCTAGCATATACATTGCCAATATGGTATCACACTGTTCTAACATCCAGGGGAAAATAGCAAAATGCAATTCCATCATCTCATGGTGGAGAAAGAGATACTTTTTATCTTACATGAGCAGGGAGTTATTTGCCCTTTTTTATTTTTTTTCTTTTCACTCAGTTGTATGTGATAACTTTCCAAATGAAGTTGTACCTGCAGAGTTTTCAAAGTCTATTTTGTTTCACATTTATTCTTTTTGGACTTTGCAATCTGTATATCCAGTGCTACTGTCTACAATGATACTATATGGAGATAAGAAATTTTGAAATGAGTAGTGAAATTCCGATTTGCAGGTATTTTTCATAGACTCAAAGGTCATTGGGCTTGGAAGGAAATATTAATCAAACCTTTGGTTTTTATCATACATTCATGTAAAACTATTTATACTGATTGATTTTAAAAATCATCAGCCAGTTGTTTTGCTTTTGAGGGAAAATACAGTCTGTATTCTTTCAGGATACCACACTCATCTTTACTTTTTTTGTTTGTTTGTTTTTGTTTTGAAGTCCTATCTTTACATATCAAAGAGCAAACTTTGTATACCTTCAAAACAAACTACAGCAACCTGGTTCAAACATCATATTGAATAGATGACAAAAAGAAGGACCACAGAAAGGTGGTCATTAAGAAACTTGCCCAGAGTTACTTAGCTATTTTTGTAGAATAGTCTACATTAGAAAAATTAAGAGCCGTGAAAAGCACACCCTGCTTATTGAGGGGTATCAAACTTGCCAAAGAATGGGGTAAATAAGCCAGCAGCTCTACTAGCTGGACAAGCCAGTCTACCAGCTTTTTCATTCAACCTTATCGGACACATGTTTCCATGGTTACTGCATTAAAACTGTTGCTGGATTTAGTTCAAGAGTCATCTTGTTTAAACTTATTCACTGAGTGTCTCTGACACGTAAGTAAAAAATAAATTAGCACTCATTATAATAACCTTGTATTTATTTATTTATTTGTATTTATTTGTTGGGAAACTGAATTGAATTTTTAAAGTTGGTTGTTTTGTTTAGAAAACATTACTGGTATTTTTCAATTAGTTGGGAATCATATTCTTAATTTTAGTGAGAAAAGAACTTCCAAGTGTTTGGCATAGTCTTCATGGTATGGACTATGGACTATGGACTATGGACTATTGAGTATTATGAAATACCAAAGTTGGATACCCCCATCACATGATACTGTGGAAATTGCATCTTTGAGTGTGGTAACATCTGCTCTTGAAGGCTCTGTGTAACATGTGAATGTGGGGATCTGGTCAATAAAAGTGTGCTGACAAGGGAAGAATGGAGCCTGCTTCTGGCTCCAGCAGGGCTGTGATTCCCTGCAATGCAGGATCTAAGGTAGTAATGTAGTTCAAGTCAGGGATACTCTTTGGACTTGAAGCTTTTGCTTTTGCAATAAAATATTTACACTCAAATTGTGCACTGGTAAGACAGTATGTTGTACAGTTTGAAAGCAATGGGCTTTTGATTCATAGGGGTTTAACTCCTATCTCCTCATGTAGAAAATTTTAAATACAATGAATTAATAAGAAAAACTAAGAAAAAAAGCTCTGTTTATACAAACATAAGACATCTCAGGAAGAATTTACAAGTCAAATATTTGTTGCCTCCAGGGAGGAGAAGCTAGTGGCTCAGAGAAAGGACCTAGAAGAATACTTTTCATCCGATACTATTTAATGCACTTTGAATTTTGAATCATGAGGCTGCATTACCATAAATGAAGTAAAAACAATAGTGAGAAATAGAAAAGTAGGCTAAAGTAAAAAGAAAATAATAATATTCAATCATTTTTTCACTAAATAATAAAGCCTGTCTTCCTCATTTTATTATACAGCCAAAGTTAAAATTTGAAATCTTTATTCTGTTGTGTTTTTATGAAGATAAAAGTAAGATAGCATACATATAGCTGGGAACACAAGGTTTGGCATATGGCAGGTACCCAGTAAGGTGGTGTAACTAGCAGTGGTATTATAGTTAATACTATAATAGTTAATACTATGATTTTATGTCAGAGCAGGAAAGCTGACCAAGGTAGGGACAATCATGGGGTCATTCAGCCACATTAGAGAAGCTGTGACTTGATCAACTCATGCAGCTAATTCCTGTGAAGGATGGGATGAGAAGTGAGGCTTCTTAACAATCAATTCAAAAGTTCTTTCCAATGAATCAGTCTGTTATGTAATGTGGTTTCCACAGACCCTTGCTTGTCAGAGTGGTCCAAGGACACCTGTAAAGGCATCACATAGAGTCTTTGTAGATATGCGGAAACCCCAGCCTAGGCAAACTGACTCAGAAGCTGCATTTAACAAGATCCCCAGATGATTCATTGTATCAATATCTAAAATGTTTTAGAAGCCCTGGTATAGACTACCCCTGAAATTTTGGTAACTGATAACAAAATATTTGCCAGGAATTCAGTTCAAAATCAATAAGGTTATGTCAAAACAACTGAAAGAGAAGTGAAAAATGCCCCAAATCACTTGTGAGGCCCAGAGTCTAGTTAAGTAGATAGAGGGATAAAGAGAGAGACAACAGACAAAGAGAACCACAGGGACACACACACACACACACACACACACACACATATGTGAGCTCTGCAAAAAAAGTACTGTATAAGTTTTAGAATATAGTTCTATTTCAAATCAAATATATCATTGCTATTTTAAAATCAAATAACTAGCTTGATTATTTCTTCTCTTGCATAATCTGTTGAAACAAATTGGTTATTGGGATATAAATTTGAACCTACTTTCAATTAAGTAAAATATATAATAACATTTGTAAAAAAAATAACATGGTGTGGTCACATACATTTAATAACTTACTGATTCACTAAATAATTCACTGATCA
Source organism: Ovis canadensis (assembly GCF_042477335.2). Classification (NCBI taxonomy): domain Eukaryota; kingdom Metazoa; phylum Chordata; class Mammalia; order Artiodactyla; family Bovidae; genus Ovis; species Ovis canadensis. The sequence goes on along the minus strand of NC_091246.1, from coordinate 185,514,286 downwards.
ATCAGTTATTACAAACTGTACAAATATAAATTGCATCTTCAGATACTATTCCTGTTGAAATTTTGAACAAAGGGTGGGCTTCTTAGACTCTATGTGGGGACAAGAGAAAAGAATCTGGAGTCACACAAACTCACTATAAATCCAAACTCTGCCTTTTAAAAGCTATCCAGTTTTCTAAATTCCCTTGGGTGGGTTTCCAAAATTCCCCACTTGTGTAAAATGGGGATATTAAATAGCAGCTTGGAGGGGTTGTTTTGATTAAAAAAAAATAGCACCCACAGAGTCCATTATAACTATCCTATGAGTGGAAGGTACAATAATAATTCTAGTATTATTTTACATCTTATTAAAATCTTAGCTGGAACTCAGTTGTAACACTAATAAAATAATCTGATCAGTTTTAGAATTTCAACAGGCAGTTTCAACAGCAAGTTTCAATTACTGGCCTAAGTGAAGCACAAAGGATACTGCCATTTTTGCAAGCTTTTTTAAAGGAAATACTCAACCCTAATACAACTGATATATATTTAATTAGTAATCTATTGGACAGATCATGTAGTCAACTTCATTTGACAGATTATGGTGAATTAACTCATGGAAACACAAAACACTCCAAATGATTATTTTTAAAAATAATAAAAGAGGAAAATGAGGATACAAAAAGTCCTTAAAATGTATCATTATATCCTAGAATTTCAGGGATAGGACTTGAAAAATTTCAGGGATAGGCTGGATTTAAAAACTAGATAATAATATTTGTTGTTTTTGTTAATCGTCCTAAAGGAGATCAGTCTTGGGTGTTTTTTGGAAGGACTGATGCTGAAGCTGAACTCCAATACTTTGGCCACCTGATGTGAAGAGCTGACTCATTTGAAAAGACCCTGATAACCCTGTATGTGAGACAGCAAAAGAGACACAGATGTATAGAACGGACTTTTGGACTCTGAGGGAGAGGGAGAGGGTGGGATGATTTGGGAGAATGGCACTGAAACATGTATACTATCATGTAAGAAACGAATCACCAGTCTATGTTCGATACAGGATACAGGATGCTTGGGGCTGGTGCACGGGGATGATCCAGAGAGATGATATGGGGTGGGAGGTGGGAGGGGGGTTCAGGAATGGGGACTCATGTACACCCGTGGCGGATTCATGTCAATGTATGGCAAAACCAATACAGTACTGTAAAGTAAATTAAAAATAAAAAAGAAAAAAAAGAAAAGACCCTGATGCTGGGGAAAATTGAGGGCAGGAGGAGAAGGGGACAACAGATGATGAGATGGTTGGATGGCATCACCAACACAATGGACATGGGTTTGGTTAGACTCCAGTAGTTGGTGATGGACAGGGAGGCCTGGCATGCTGCGGTTCATGGGGTTGCAAAGAGTCAGAAACGACTGAGCGACTGAGCTGAACTGAAGTCATGTCTAGCTCTTTTGCGATCCCATGGACCATAGCTCTCTAGGCTCCTCGGTCCATAGACTTTTCCAGGCAAGAATACTGGAGAGGGTTTCCATTTCCTTCTCCAGGAGATCTTCCTGAACCAGGGATGTTCAAATCCCCATCTCATGCTTAGCAGATGGATTCTTTACTCCTGACAGAGGAAGCCCCAAATAATAATATTAACTTAACTCTTATATTTTCAGTTGTCTAATTATGTAAATGCAAAATGTGTGTGTCAGTCATTCAGTCATGTCCAAGTCTTTGTGATCCCATGGATGGTAGCCTGCCTGGCTCCTCTATCCATGGAATTCTCCAGGCAAGAATAGGGGAATGGGTTGCCATTTCCTCCTCCAGAGGATCTTCCCAATCCAGGGATTGATCCTGGGTCTCCTGCCTTGCAGGCAGATTCTTTATCCTCTGAGCCACTAGGGAAGCCAGGTTTTCTAATTATCAGAGTTTTCTAATTATGTAAATGCAAAGTACATTTACATAGACTGCCTCATTAAGTTGTCATAGAGCTATGAGTTTTACATATACATCCCAAGTTTTTATATGAGAAAACTGAGGTTCAAAAAACCCAGTAATTTTCTGAAGGTCTTGTGGACAAGAGGTGGGTATTGCTCACCACCCCATTCCTGCCTTGCAAATGCTCGGGAAGGAGTTACCAAGCCAAGTTACCAAATTACCCAGTGAATGATGATTTAACTAATGGCATGTCTAAGTTTCTTTATGGACTTACCTCAGCTGAGCATCTTATGATTTTTTTGCCAGCTAACTTCTTACCTGTGAGTCTTCATAATGTGAGCACTACCACTAATTTTTATCCAAAATTCCCTACTGGAAAAGCCCAAGGAAGAATTCCAGGGCCTGGGATGGTTGTATGGAGGCAAAGAAATTAACTCCAGAGCTTGGAAAGTGTGTTAGTCACTGAGTCATGTCCAACTCTTTGTGACCCCATGGACTGTAGCCCAAAATGGTCCTCTGTCCAGTGGGAATCTCTAGGCCAAAAATACTGGAGTGGGTTGCCATTCCCTTCTGCAGGGGATCTTCCTGACCCAGAGATCGAATCCAGGTCTCCCACATTGCAGGCAGACCCTTTACCATCTGAGCAACTAGGGAAGCCCTGAGCCAACATCCAAAAAAGAAGGACAAGAAATGGAAAGACAAAAAGGAAAAGAAACAGAAGAAAAACAACCCAGCTGGCAAGCTGCCTAAGCATTCATCCACAGGGACTGGGCCACGGGATACAGGAAAGCTACATGCAAAGCATTTCCAGGGGATAGAGGTTTCTGCTGATTAGTAAGGTCAAGTGTGCAATAGGCCAACCAGCAAGTAAGGAAATGGACTCAAAACTTTCTTATTGGGGTGGAAAGGTAGTATCCTTCCCCCCAACACACAATAAACAAACAAAAATAACCAGGAGCATTTTTCTCTTCTAGGCTAAGGATAAGGATGTGATATTTTTATATAATGTATAAGTGGATCTTGTATCAATCTAGAAGCCCTATTGGATGAATTAGGAATTACCTTTACTGAACATCAGCCACTATAGAAAGAAAAATTGTAGGCTTTAGATTCAGATGAACCTAGGTTAAAATTCTGGTTCTGTGAATTTCTAGCTACAGAAAATTTAAGATGGTTATAGGACCCTCAGTACCTTTACTTACAAAAGGGAATAATATGTATCTAGCAAAATACTTGTAAGAATTAACTGCTGTTATATTTATTATAATAGATAGGCATAAGGCACTCAAAAATAGTAGTCATTACTACTGTTATTACTATCATTGTCCACTGAGTTTTATAGTTTGAAGTACAGAAAAATGTATAGATGACAAGTGAATAGCCAGGTGCGTTATCACACACTGAACACATTCATATAACCACCACTTGGATAAAAATAGAATCAACTCTCCTGCATCCTCCCTGCCAATACAGATGTCATAACAATTCTTATTTTTAATACCAGGGACTAATTTTGCATGTATTTGAAATTTCTACAATGTAGAAATTTGTGCAACTATGTCTTTTTAAAAAACTTTAGCTTCTTCACAAATTATTACACTTCTGAGGTCTAAGTAGTGTATAGCAGTGGTTCATTCATTTTCATTACTAAATAGTATCTTATTTTAATGAGTATTTATGCTTTTGATAAATATTTAAAGTATTTCCAGGTTTTAGCCATTTCCAAACAATGCTTCTCTGAAAATCTTCCTACTTGTCTGATGACATTATTTACACATCCTAATCTACACAAATTTAGGGATGAAATTAGCTGATCAAGATTATGCATGTATTTGATTCTAGGAAATGTTGCAAGACAACTTTTAAAGGAATTTCTTCCCATTAATCCTTTTACCAGCATATTATGAGAGTTCCTGTTTCTCTGAATCCTCAGTTTTTGCCTGTTTGTGCTCAGTTGTTCAGGCATGTCTGACTTTTTGCAATACCATGGACAAGAGTTCGCCAGGCTCCTCTGCCCATGGGAGTTTCCAGACAAGAATGCTGGAGTGTGTTGCCACTTCTTATTCCAGGGGATCTTCCCTGACCCAGGAATCGAATCCATGTCTTTTATGTCTTCTGCGTTGCAGATGGATGCTTTTTGTGCTGAGCCATTGGAGAATCCTCAATAGCACTTGTTATTTTCAACTGTTTTAAGAAGTTAACCATGTCTAGTAAGTATGCAGTGATATCTTATGGTTTTATTAATTTATTTCGCTAATAACTAATAAAGTTGAGCTCCTTTTAATACATTTGCCATTTCAATATTTTCTTATATAAAGTGCCTGTTGAAGTATTCAAACCTCTTCCTAGTTTTCTTCTTTCCTTTTTTTTTTTTTGCCTTTTTCTTGCTGTTTCAGTAGAAGATTTTATATATTTAGGATACAAATAATTGAAAATTAAAATAAAATATTAATAGCTTGTTATGTGACATTTCTTCTAGCTGCAGGAATGCCTGAAAATGTGACCCTTGTCAAAAACAATTTGCAACACTAGTATTCAAGACATTGTCTGGAGTATATTTATTTCAGATCAAAGATAGCAGGTATCCCATCCAGGATTCTGTACTAAAATAAGCTACTAAAAAAATAAAGTTGTCAAAAAAAATAGAATTCATAACTTTCATAGACTTATGGGACTTAACAAATTTTCTCTTATAAATTATTTATATGGTCTAGAATGCTGATTTGCTGGTACAGGAACCCCTATTTGTCTCTACTCAACTTTGCATGGCACATGCACACTAGATAACAGGACCACCTTGGTCTCCATGTGAAAGAAATACAAAAACATTATGATGTTTATATAATTATAACATTGTTATCAGTAAGGGAAGGTGTGTTCATATATAGGCTATCAATAGTTAAACTCCCCCCCCAGTTTTGTTGAGATATAATTGACAATATCATGTGGAAACTTCATCTGTAAATCAGAATGGTTTGACTCTCCTTCATCATGAAATGATGACCACAATAAGTCTAGTGAACATCCATCATCTCATATAGTTAGTTACAATGAAAAGAAAAAATATTTCCTTGTGAATAGAGCTTGTAGGATTTACTTCTTTAATAACTTTCGTACGTATCATTATAAATATAGCAGTGTTCATATATATATAGCAATTTAACTGTAGCTATCATGTTACACATTATAGCCTTAATATTTATTTTTCTTATAAATGGAAGTTTGTACTTTTGGGCCATCTTCAACTCCTTTCCCCCTCCCCCTGAACTTTGGTAACCACAATTTTATCCCTTTTTTCTGTGACTTTGCCTTTATTATTATTATTATTTTTTGATTCCACATTTAAGTGTAATCAGTACATATCCATAGGGGACTGGTTCCCTGATCCTAAGTCTTGTCTGACTCTGTAATACCATGGACTGAAGCCTACCAGACTCCTCTTTCTACAGGATTCTCCAGGCAAGAATACCAGAGTGGGCTGCCATTTCCTTCTCCTGTCGGGAGCCGCGTTAGGCATTATTGACAAAATAGAGGCATGGACCCGGGATGAAGGAGTTAGGCCTTGTGATTCTAATTTGTTTTTTCCTCTCCTCAGCTGAGTTGACTGGAAAGAATATTAAGGTGCTTATTGTTCTTGAGAGGAGCATGAGAAGGCACAAAGCCTTCTGCAGCTGTACTCAGAAAATAATTCATAAAGTTAATCATTGACATTTGTCCAAGGACTTTTACAAAAGAATGTTCCAGGATGAGCACATAGGCTGCAGCTTGAGGCCATGGGAGGGATTGCTGTCTGAAGCCTATTTGTGAGGAAAATGTTTATGGCAAAGGAGTTTACTGAATTTAGGGCTTAGAAATAATTAAAATAGTTAGAAGTTAAAGATTTAAGGAATGTTTTAATGTTAGCATATTTTACTATAACTTATAGAGGTTAGGAATTTTAGAGATACTAATAGCTAGAAGCCTTTTTAAGAGATAGTGCGCTCAGGATGTTAGGGGCAAACAGGATTTAAAAAGATAAGAAATAAACTGAGGAATGTAGCATGAGTTACAAAGTAATCACAAGTTAACTCTAGGACACATAAGAGGAAGTAGATAATAGATGGTAAAGCTGATTCAGAATTGCTGAAGCAAGAACTCTGTTTGAAGGGCAACAGTGATTTATGGAGACAACAAATCTGGGTCAGTGGGAACTAAAAATGTCAAACCTCTGACCTAATGCTTTTGTAAAAGTATAAAAGAGAATCTTAAGCTTGAAATAGACAGTCCAAGAAAACTGAGAGGCTGCCTCATTTTCTCGCCAACACCATCCATCTCTTCAGGTTGAATCCCTGGCTGCTGGAGCTGGACTCTGGCATTCTCCAGGGGATTTTCCTAATCTAGGGATCAAACCCACATCTCTTGCATCTCCTGCATTGGCATAAAGATTCCTTACCAACTGCACCATCTGGGAAGCCCTCCCTAACCCTCATGGATACCAAAATCCAAGTATACTTTAGTCCCTTACAGTTGTTCCTCTGAATGGGAAATCTGTCATTGCAAGGTGCTGACTATATTTGTTTTTCTCTGACTTATTTCACTTAGCGTAATATTCTCAAGGTCCATTCATGTTGTAAAGGATGGAATTTCCTTGGATTTTTTGTGGCTGAATAATATTCCACTGTATGTGTTTTATTTATATATAAAACAACTTCTTTATCCATTCATCCAGCAATGGTATTTAGGTTGTTTCCATGTCTTTGCTATTATAAATGATGTTTATGAACATGAAGGTGCAGATATATTTTTGAGTTTATTTTTCATTCCCTTGGATACATTGCCAGAAATGGAATTGCTGGATCATATGGTAGTTATATTTTTAAATTTTTGAGGATTCTTTATATGAGTTTCAATAGTATCAATTTATAATCCCACCAAGAGTACACAGGGCTCCTTTCCCTCCACATCTTCACCATCATTTGTTACCCCTTATCTTTTTGATAATGGCATTTAAAAACTCTAACATCTGAGGTTTTAATAAATAAAACTTAACAATTCAAACTATCACTGCTTGCGTGTGTGCTAAGTTGCTTCAGTAGTGTTAGGCTCTTTATGACCCCATGGACTGTAGCCCACCAGGCTCCTCTGTCCATGGGATTCTCCATGCAGAAATACTGGAATGGGTTGCCATGCCATTCTCCAAAACTGTCACTAGGGGGCTGTATAGAAACAGTTGTAAAATAGAAATTTAAATTGAATAACAATGTGTAAGTTAATTTCCCTTTAAGAAGTGTGTGTCCTCTTTATTGTTTGTTTCTGTGTTTTAAACATAAAGTTTGGGGGAGGTTCTAAGATTTCAACTTCAGTAACAACTATTATGAGCTTCCCTGGTTGCTCAGATGGTAAAGCATCTGCCTACAATGCGGGAGACCCGGGTTCGATCCCTGGGTTGGGAAGATCCCCTGGAGAAGGAAATGACAACCCACTCCAGTATTCTTGCCTGGAGAATCCCACGGACGGAGGAGTCTGGTAGGCTACAGTCCATGGGGTCGCAAAGAGTTGGATGGACATGACTGAGCGAGCTTCACAGCTTCACACAACATCTATTATACCAAAAAGATCTCTTAAATGTGTGCCTGTCTTATGTCAAATGGTGTTCTCAAAAAGGTTCTACAGTGAGATCGGTGTTACTCCAATTTTTTATAATATTCTTGTGTAACTTTCTCTCTCCTTTCTTTCTTTCCTTCTTCTATTCCCAGTTTTCCCTTTTCCTCTCTTCCTCCTTCCTTTTTCTTTTCCTCCCTGCAGTTTTCTCTTCTTGATCCAGTGTCAAATTGGATCTACCTGAAATAGAAAAGGAATTTGCTGTATTGCAACATCAATAGATACCATTCATATTTTCTCTTTGTGAAAAGTTAAAGAAGTAGAAGCAGACCACTGATTTCATACAAATGATCTTTTTACACAATAATATCTTTTGCAAAATAATAATTTTGCAAATTATTTGTGGATTAGATAAGGTTTATAAAAAGGCATACATGTATAAACTCTCCCATTGTGAAATAATCAAATACTCAATCCCAAACTTCTGCTCCCCAAATTAAATAAGGCAAAATATGAGTTTTTCAAGGATGAATTGAAGAACATAAAAGAAATGAAGATACCATATGTCTGATACCTCTGTGCATAAACCAATACCTAATTCTACTTTTTGATGACTCAAGAGCAATACTCAAGAGCCCTATCCTTGAAGTCTTTACTATTTCCACAATAAAGGAGAGGAGAAGCTTTTCTTTGTTGAGAGCTTCTCAAAACCTTGTTTCTTTGCCACTCAAGGTCATATCTGCCTTCTGACTATGACACATGTTCTTGTTCCTCTGAGATTGTAAAGGCTTCTCGAAGCTTTTGAGAATCAACAGGACTCTCTGCCAGAGGTGCTTTATGTTTTCCATTAGTACCCGTTCAATCAGTGCACAGTGGGTGGAAGATCTCTTTACCCATTTTTCTATGCAAAATATTTAATGGCAGTTGAGTTAAGTGAAGATATAAACTCGGAACATTTATTTCATATTGGATTATAATTAGTAGAAGTCAATGCTGCTGCTACTGCTAAGCCACTTCAGTCGTGTCTGACTCTGTGCGACCCCATAGACGGCGAGAGATAATAATTAAAAAGCTAACATTGTTGACAACTTACTGTGTGTCAAAATTGTTTTAAATGCTGTATAAAAATCTCTCTTCTAGGAATCACAACAGCTCCAGGATGTGGTAACATTAGAGAGGAATCTAGGTTTTAATCCTGATTGAACAATCTCCCTGGGTGAGGAATACAAGCCACACTTTGGGCCTTAGTTTCCAATAGATATTTGTCATCTGCTGCTGCTAAGATGCTTCAGTCATTTCCTACTCTGTGCAACCCATTTGATTATCTATTGCTGCATAATTAATGATCTCAAAATAAATCATTAATTCATGATAAATAATTATCTCAAAATGTAGTAGCTGAAAATAAAACAATGTTTATTTATCTTATAGAGTTCCTGGGGTCAGGAATCCAAGAGTGGCTTAAATGGGTGGTCCTGGCTCAGGGTCTCTGAGAAGGTCTCAGGTAAGATATTAGCAAAGGCTATAAATGGCAACTCACTCCAGTATTCTTGCCTGGAAAATCCCATGGATGGTGGAACCTGGTAAGCTACAGTCCATGGGGTCGCAAAGAGTTGGACACGACTGAGCAACTTCACTTTCACTATAGACATCTGATGTCTTGCCCTGGGCTACAGAATCTATGTTTCAGCTCATTTAGGTGGTGGTCAGAAGACTGCTTCACTTCCCAGCACGATCTAGGGAGGTCTCTACTCCTCCCAAGAAGACCTCTCCAGAGAGCCCTTCACAGTAAGGCAGCTGGCTTTATCCACAGCGAGTGATTCTGAAGGGAGGTAATGAGACAGAATCTTCACTGCTTTAGTATAACTGAGACTCTGAAATTGCACGTTATCATTTCTCACTGGCTTTTTCTATTCAAAGAAGCAAGTCACTAAGGGCAACCTACACTTAAATGGAGGGAAATTAGGCCCTACTCTTGAGTGGTAGAAGATCAGAGCATTTGGTATATGGACATAGTTTTAACCTATTTTACCACCTTTCACAACACAGACAGAGAATGAACATGTGAACATAGTGAGGCAGAGGAGGCATTATTTGGGAGATTGGGACTGACATATGTACTCCCATGTGTAAAACACACTCTCCGTGTGTAAAATAGAGAGCTAGTGGGAGTCTGCAGCAGAGTGCAGGGAGCTCAGCTTGGTGCTCTATGATGACATAGAGGGGTTGGATGGAGAGGTGAGAGGGAGATCCAAGAGGGAGGGTATATATGTACACATATAGCTGATTCACCTAGTCTTAAAGCCAGCCTTGCTTTTAAAATCAATACTAGTAGTCATAGCAGTAGCAGTATTTCATTGGCAGTTTGATGAATTTTCACATATGTTTACATCTAGGTAACTACCATCTGCATCAAATTAGAGAACATTTCCAATACCCCAGAAGGCATCTCATGCCCCTTAACAGACACCACTAAACTAGTAAAATAACCACTATTCTGACCTTTATCACCATAGGTTAGTTTTGCCTATTTATAAACTTCATTTACATAGAATCATACTATGAAGGCTTATTTATCTGATGTTTTTAGTTAGGTATACCTTACTTTTAAGTGTGTGTGTGTGCGCGAGTGCAGTCACTCAGTCGTGTCCGACTCTTTGCGACCCTGTGAACTGTAGCTCTCTGTTCATGGAATTTTCCAGGCAAGAATACATGAGTGGGTTGCCATTTCCTACCTCAGGGGATCTTCCTGACCCAGAGATTGAAACTGCATCTCTTGTGTCTCCTGCACTGGTAAGCAGATTCTCTACCACTGGGCCACCTGGGAAGTGTAGTGGATAGTTATCTTGAGTCCAGACAGAAGTTCACCTAATCAAAATGTAACTGATACAAGTGTGTGGAATCCTTAGATCACACAGACACATACACACACACACACAGTATGGATGTGCATATATATATATATATATATCTCAACATGTATATATATACATATAATTTTCTAAGTGATTGAATATTACTTTATAGAAGTAGCAAGAAGAGTAGCATACTGGGGAGCTAAAGTAAACATCTGGATTTTTTTTTCAGACAGAGTGCCTTGGTTATATCGATCCATTACACAAATATTTATTGTGTTCTATTAATGCATCAGGTACTGAAAGATATGATTGAAATAGAAACATCAGCAGACAAAATTTGAAATCAAAAGCAGTGCCAGCTTACTGATTCAGGGATGATTATAACCACAACGTTACAGGAACTCTCTTGCAAAGAAGCAGACCAAGAACAGGAGAGCTAGCTTCAAGAAGGGCCAGAGAAGAGATGTTGGACGATGCTCTGGAGACTCTAAATGAGTAACTAGGAGTTCACCATAGAGATGGGTTTTACTAAAAGAAAGGATGCAATAGCAATAAAGTTTTTCAGGAAAAAAACAGGCATAGCATGTTTGAGAGACAGCAGGCATGGGATGATGATTCGGGAAAATGAAGCTGCAAGGGTTAGTGGTGTTCAGGTCATAAATTCCTGTGCACACCACAGTTAGGAGCTTGTATTTCACCTTGTTGGTCATTTAGAGCCATTGAAAGGTTTTAAGAGAGGAGGTGACAAGATCAGATTTGCATGAAAATAACTCCAGTAGCAATTTAGATATTCAGATAGAAAAAGGAGAAAATGGGAGCAATAGGGCCAATAAAGAGGTAAATGATGATGAAAATGAGCCATAATGATGACCTGGATGCTGGCTGGCCCCAGTAGTGGGCAAAGAAAGGAGCAAAGGCAGGACTTCCCTGGCAGTCCAGTGGCTAAGTCTTCGCCTTCCAATGCAGGGTGTGCAGGTTCAATCCCTGATTGGGGAGAAAAGATCCCACATGTCCAAAAAACATCAAAAACCAGAAGCAATATGGTAACAAATTCAACAAACACGTTAAACATGGTCCACATCAAAAAAAAAAAAAAAAAAAAAAAAGAGCAAAGGTGCTGCAGAGCTGTCCCTGAAGCTTATACAGTTGCTTCCTTGAGAGAGGGTGCATGCACAACTCTCATGTCTCGCAATTCTTTCCAGCCACCCTGGAACCATAAGAGTACCCAGATGGCATTGCAGAGGTCCCCAAGTCTCCTGACATGGTATGTGCAATTGTGTTAGTCACAGGCATGTGCACTGTAGGGACATGGATGCACTGTTCCTCTGCTGAGGTTTATCACCTACATAGGTTTAAAACCGTTGCATCAAAGACCGTTTCTCCTACCACTGGCGCGTGGGTATGGGGACGCTGTGGGCCCGGCTGCCTCGCGATCCAAAACCGCCAATACCACCCAGATTCACCGAAAACAAACACACGCTGGGAAAGAGCAACGAAGGGCTCCGAAAGCCCCGACAGTCGAGCAAAACGAAGGGGATCTTCCTGCAGAAAAGTGCCCGCAGGCTCGCTTCTTTTGTCGAGCATGGACCTATGAGCTTTCCATGTACCCAGAGGGAGTGCAGCAGAGACCTCACCACCTCTCCTTCCAGACAGGTGTTTTGTCATCCTAAGCGTTTGTCCAATTTTTTCCTCCTCCACCTTCCTGTGGCCACGCGGCAGCCCTGTACTCCACCGCGTCTCAGCCTGCCTTTCCTTATCATTCCCTGCATTCTGCTCTCAAGCTCTTTCGCCTTGACCCACACTAATCGCCCTCCTGGCACATCCGAGGCCAGAGGCAGCGCCGGGAGGAGCAATCCCACGTCCAAGGAGCCGGGGATGCACAGGTGCAGGAGGGCCTACAGGAGCTATTCCACGTTCAAGGTCAGGAGAGGCAGCAGTGAGGAGATACCCCTCTTCCAAGGTAAGGAGCAGCGGCTATGCTTTGCTGGAGCAACCGTGAAGAGATACCGACGTCCAAGGTAAGAGAAACCCAAGTAAGATGGTAAGTGTGGCAAGAGGGCATCAGAGGGCAGACACACTGAAACCATAATCACAGAAAACTAGTCAATCCAATCACACTAGGACCACAGCCTTGTATAATTCAATGAAATCAAGCCATGCTCATGGGGCTACCCAAGACAGGCAGGTCATGGTGGAGAGGTCTGACAAATTGTGGTGCACTGGAGAAGGGAATGGCAAAGCACTTCAGTATTCTTGCCTTGAGAACCCCATGAACAGTATGAAAAGGCAAAATGATAGGATACTGAAAGAGGAACTCCCCAGGTCAGTAGGTGCCCAATATGCTACTAGAGATCAGTGGAGAGGTAACTCCAGAAAGAATGAAGGGATGGAGCCAAAGCAAAAACAATACCCAGCTGTGGATGTGACTGGTGATAGAAGCAAGGTCTGATGCTGTGAGCAATATTGCATAGGAACCTGGAATGGCAGGTCCATGAATCAAGGCAAATTGGAAGTGGTCAAACAAGAGATGGCAAGAGTGAACATCGACATTCTAGGAATCAGCGAACTAAAATGGATTGGAATGGGTGAATTTAACTCAGATGACCATTATATCTACTACAGGGGACAGATATCCCTTAGAATAAATGGAGTAGCTGTCATGGTTAACAAAAGAGTCCGAAATGCAGTACTTGGATGCAATCTCAAAAACGACAGAATGATCTCTGTTCGTCTCCAAGGCAAACCATTCAATATCACAGTGATCCAAGTCTATGCCCCAACCAGTAACGCTTAAGAAGCTGAAGTTGAATGGTTCTATGAAGACCTACAAGACCTTTTAGAACTAACACCGAAAAAAGATATCCTTTTCATTATAGGGGACTGGAATGCAAAAATAGGAAGTCAAGAAACACCTGGAGTAACAGGCAAATTTGGCCTTGGAATACAGAATGAAGCAGGGCAAAGACTAATAGAATTTTGCCAAGAAAATGCACTGGTCATAGCAAACACCCTCTTCCAACAACAGAAGAGAAGACTCTACACATGGACATCACCAGATGGTCAACACCAAAATCAGATAGATTATATTCTTTGCAGCCAAAGATGGAGAAGCTCTATATAGTCAACAAAAACAAGACCGGGAGCTGACTGTGGCTCAGATCATGAACTCCTTATTGCCAAATTCAGACTTAAATTGAAGAAAGTAGGGAAAACCACTTGACCACTCAGGTATGACCTAAATCAAATCCCTTATGATTATACAGTGGAAGTGAGAAATAGATGTAAGGGCCTAGATCTGATAGATAGAGTGCCTGATGAACTATGGAATGAGGTTCATGACATTGTACAGGAGACAGGGATCAAGACCATCCCCATGGAAAAGAAATGCAAAAAAAACAAAATGGCTATCTGGGGAGGCCTTACAAATAGCTGTGAAAAGAAGAGAAGTGAAAAGCAAAGGAGAAAAGGAAGGATATAAACATCTGAATGCAGAGTTCCAAAGAATAGCAAGAAGAGATAAGAAAGCCTTCCTCAGTGATCAATGCAAAGAAATAGAGGAAAACAACAGAATGGGAAAGACTAGAGATCTCTTCAAGAAAATTAGAGATAGCAAGGGAACATTTCATGCAAAGATGGGCTGGATAAAGGACAGAAATGGTATGGACCTAAGAGAAGCAGAAGATATTAAGAAGAGGTGGCAAGAATACAAAGGAGAACTGTACAAAAGATCTTCAAGACCAAGATAATCACGATGGTGTGATCACTCACCTAGAGCCAGACATTCTGGAATGTGAAGTCAAGTGGGCCTTCGAAAGCATCACTACGAACAAAGCTAGTGGAGGTGATGGAATTCCTATTGAGCCATTTCAAATCCTGAAAGATGATGCTGTGAAAGTGCTTCACTCGATATGCCAACAAATTTGGAAAACTCAGCAGTGGCCACAGGACTGGAAAAGGTCAATTTTTATTCCCATCCCAAAGAAAGGCAATGCCAAAGAGTGCTCAAACTACCACACAATTGCACTCATCTCACACGCTAGTAAAGTCATGCTCAAAATTCTCCATGCCAGGCTTCAGCAATGTGTGAACTGTGAACTTCCAGATGTTCAAGCTGGTTATTGAAAAGGCAGAGGAACCAGAGATCAAACTGCCAACATCCGCTGGATCATGGAAAAAGCAAGAGAGTTCCAGAAAAAATATATATTATTGCTTTATTGACTATGCCAAAGCCTTTGACTCTGTGGATCACAATAAACTGTGGAAAATTCTGAGAGAGATGGGAATACCAGACCACCTGACCTGCCTCTTGAGAAACCTGTATGCAGGTCAGGAAGCGACAGTTAGACCTGGACATGGAACAACAGACTGGTTCCAAATAGGAAAAGGAGTACATCAAGGCAGTATATTGTCACCCTGCTTATTTAACTTATATGCAGAGTACATTATGAGAAACTCTAGGCTGGAAGAAGCACAAGCTGGAATCAAGATTGCTGGGAGAAATATCAATAACCTCAGATATGCAGATGACACCACCCTTATGACAGAAAGTGAAGAGGAGCTAAAAAGCCTCTTGATGAAAATAAAAGAGAAGAGTGAAAAAGTTGGCTTCAAGCTCAACATTCAGAAAGCGAAGATCATGGCATCCGGTCCCATCACTTCATGGGAAATAGATGGGGAAACAGTGGAAACAGTGTCAGACTTTATTTTTTGGAGGCTCCAAAATCACTGCAGATGGTGACTGCAGCAATGAATTAAAAGATGCTTACTCCTTGGAATAAATTTATGACCAACCTAGATAGCATATTCAAAAGCAGAGACATTACTTTGCCAACAAAGGTCCATCTAGTGAAGGCTACGGTTTTTCCAGTGGTCATGTATGGATGTGAGAGTTGGACTGTAAAGAAAGCTGAGCACCAAAGACTTGATGCTTTTGAACTGTGGTGTTGGAGAAGACTCTTGAGAGTCCCTTGGACTGCAAGGAGATCCAACCGGTCCATTCTGAAGGAGATCAGCCCTGGGATTTCTTTGGAAGTAATGATTCTAAAGCTGAAACTCCAGTACTTTGGCCACCTCATGGCAAGAGTTGACTCACTGGAAAAAACTCTGATGCTGGGAGGGATTGGGAGCAGGAGGAGAAGGGGATGACAGAGGATGAGATGGCTGGATGGCATCACTGACTGGATGGATGTGAGTCTGAGTGAACTCTGGGTGTTGGTGACGGACAGGGAGGCCTGGCATGTGGTTCATGGAGTTGCAAAGAGTTGGACACAACTGAGCGACTGAGCTGAAATGAACTGAACTGAATGTAAGTTTGGGCTTCCCAGGTAGCACTAGTGGTAAATAACCTGCCTGCCAATGCAGTAGACGTAAGAGATAGGGGTTTGATCCTTGGGCAGAAAGATCCCCTGTAGGAGGGCATGGCAACTTACTCCAGTATTCTTGCCTGGAAAATCCCATGGCCAGAGGAGCCTGGCAGGCTACAGTTCATCGGTTTGCAAAGAATCGGACATGACTGATGCGACTTAGCATGCACACATGCAATGTATGTTTTGAGCCTAAATATCGAATTATGTAAATTATTGTGTAACTGAGACCTATCTTTGTTTACCAAACAACATAGATATTTTAAAATACTTAAATTGTTTGTTATGCGATGGCAATAAACTGATAATGTGAAGAATAGGAATACTTTTACCTCTTTTTACTTAAACTCCTAAAATTTAGCACATTGTTTTACTGGCACATATTTGGTGTTCAACATCTTGTTGAGTTCATGAAATTAGTAACCCAATGTAAAAATAGCTCCTGTCGACAGAGTGTGTTAAAAATCACAGTGTTGCACTGAGGGTTAAGTTAAACTATAGGCTGAACACACTTCCATAGTACTTCATGCTGCAGAATAAGTATTCAGTACATGGTAGCTGTTAATCGTATTAGCCTTGTCTTCAATAACACAAATTCCCATCTAACAGTATCTATAAGAAAATCATTAAACCTTGAATAAGGATCAGGGTAATAATTTTCCAAACATTGATTTTAAAAATGCTACAAATGATAGGAGCTAAAATTGCTGTCAGAAAGAAATGTTCAAAAGAAAAAATTTTGATTACTTTTAATTAGCTTTTGATCTTCCCTTCACCTGCCTTTTACCCTCTTTATAATAAAAAAATAATGAGGGAAAAATGAGTCAAGGTTCTAAATCAAAATGAAACAGTTACATAAAATTCTGTCTAGAGAATTCACTCACATCACATAAAAATTTCTGATTCAAAGTGTTATAAATGGTATAAGTTCCTTTCTAACAAAGCATTCTAAACAAAACAGTCTCTGGAAGGTTTCCAAAGAAATTTTTTAAAAAATGGAAAAAATACACTAACATAACATTTCTGCTCACAGTGCAGGGAAAACAATCCTTAAGACTAAATGCAATAAGCAAGAATATGAAGGATCTGGCATGTGAGTCTCTGAATATTGTTATGTTAGGGAAAGGAGGCCCTTAAGATTATATATTTTTTCCTTCTGAACGTAATATTGTTTGAGAGAAATAGAATTCCAATTTTCAAGTCTGAAAGCAGAAATTGAGGAAAAACATTGTGAGCATCTTCCACAAATTTTTTCTCCATCTCTGTCTTCTAGCTCTAGTCTCCGATATCTGAATTGAGACTTTTACCAACATAAGATTAATGAATTATTACTGGGAATAATAAAATGCCTTTTCATTAAGACATGTTGATCATGATTAAAAAAAATTATTTGTATTAAGCAATGCAACTTAAAAAAAAAGAATCAGCAGTTATTTTTAATTCCTAATATTCATTATTCATATTAAGGAATTCTATTCCATTAAAAGAAAGAATGTTCTTTTAAATGCCTTTTTATGCATCTTTTATTTTTAGGTGAATATGGATATAATTTTTTTCAAGATTGTTAGAATAAGGTAACTGGCTCCCTAAAAATAAAAAGTGCCTGGGATCAGGGCCAAGAATAGTAAGAGAAAAACTCTATGTTACCCAGACTATTTGGGGCACATTGTGACTACATAGATTGTTGTTCCTGAACTACCTTTTGGCTACTGGTAGTAGGAAAAATATTTGTGTTTTGATATCCACTTTTCTGTGGAACATAGATCTCTAACTAGAATTGAAAGAGACACATGTACCACAATGTTTATCGCAGCACTGTTTATAATAGCCAGGACATGGAAACAACCTAGATGTCCATCAGCAGATGAATGGATAAGAAAGCTGTGGTACATATATACAATGGAGTATTACTCAGACGTTAAAAAGAATACATTTGAATCAGTTCTAATGAGATGGATGAAACTGGAGCCGATTATACAGAGTGAAGTAAGCCAGAAAGAAAAACACCAATACAGTATACTGACACATATATATGGAATTTAGAAAGATGGTAATGATAACCCTGTATGCGAGACAGCAAAAGAGACACAGATGTGTAGAGCGGACTTTTGGACTCTGGGAGAGGGAGAGGGTGGGATGATTTGGGAGAATGGCATTGAAACATGTATACTATCATGTAAGAAAAGAATCGCCAGTCTATGTTTGATGCAGGATACAGGATGCTTGGGGTTGGTGCACGGCGATGATCCAGAGAGATGATATGGGGTGGGAGGTGGGAGGGGGATTCATGTTTGGGAACTCAAGTACACCCGTGGTGGATTCATGTCAATGTATGGCAAAACCAATATAATATTGTAAAGTAAAATAAAGTAAAAATAAAAATTAAAAAAAAGAAAAAAAAGAAGCAAGTTTAAGTAAAAGTGTTCATAAATCCTCTTGCCCCACCCCACATGCATAAGACCTGACAGAAGACAGCAAAGCAAACACAGAGATCCAGAGTGATAATTTCAAAGAGAATGAGGTCCTGGGGAGTCAATCAATAAAAGCTTGGTAGTCTGTGTAAATGTATATGTGAGGAATCAGACCAAAGACAGACCAACCAATTCAAGGCCAACTGGACAACTTAATATTGGCACCAAGAGACTTTCACTGGGTCCAGAGTCCTATAGCTACTATCTTTGAAGTCAACCTGTAAAATATCTTTGAGGTCATTAATTTGGAGTCACTTTTAGTCTAAAACCTTCCTGATCTTTAAATTCCTTTTCTCTGAAACACAAATCTTCTCAATTCTCTCAAATCAATAAACAAAACACAGGCAGACTAGACTTATGTAGTCATTGTTGCATGGTATTTATCACCGTGAACTTTTTCTTCAAGTTCCCACCAAGGTGGTCATCTGTGAAGATCCTGGTGATATCTATGTGACCCCATGTACTTGAATCTCAAAAATTTGGAATGTCAAATAACAATGTTCCTTAATGTCCTTGGGGCAACGTTTTTCCATCTGTCTTATCTTCTGACTCTCCCTTATTGTTACTTATTTACTCAAGGGGACTGTAATTTTTACTGGAACTCATTTTTGGTTGGAGTTGGTTTATTTGCACTTTGAGTACTATGTGTCTTGGATTGTGAAAGTGTCTCTACAGAACAGTTTACACTTCCTTTGCTAGAACCTCAAAGGCTTCATGAATTTTGGATCCTATTGATATTGTATTCTTGGCTTTAACTAGTATAGAGTAAATATGACCTCATTTCCACACACAGTCTCTGACAATGATTTTCAGTTTCTTGTGGGAAAATTTTCCCTGTTGAATCACAAATTGAAAGCCATTCAGTCATGTCTGACTCTTTGCAACCCCATGGACTATACAGTCCATGGAATTCTTCAGGCCAGAATACTGGAGTGGGGAGCCTTTTCCTTCTCAAGGGGATCTTACCAACCCAGGGATCGAACCCCGGTCTCCTGCACTGCAGGCAGATTCTTTATCAGCTGAGCCAACAGGGAAGCCCAAGAATATTGAAGTAGGTAAAGGCTATCCACTCCAGTATCCTGGCCTGGAGAACCATGGACTTTACAGTCCATGGAGTCACAAAGAGTTGGACACAACTGAGTGACTTTCACTTTTATGGGAAATTTTATTGTCCATGAACAATGGATAGATGGTAGGCTTACTTGTCATCTTTTATTTTTTGGTCAAGTAGGTTCTGGTCTATGGACTTGGGCTATCCTTTGAAAATCCCAAATTGGTGCTGCCCCCCAACATTCCTGCATGCAAGATCAGGTATCTTAATTCTCAGTGGTTTAATGTTCTAGACATATAAGACTATTTCCTAGGTCTGACACTTTCTGGTAGCATAAGTCAACTAGTTTGAGACTGACTTTATCACACCTATCAATTTCCCTCTCATTGTCTTTAAACTCTTTCAGATGCAGCTACTGTTGCTGTTAGTGGTATGGAGCAGGATCCTGTGGGGTTCCTGGGGACAGAAACATTTCTGTTCCTTGTTTTCTGTAGGGAACAGACTCCAGCCTCCCTAACTTCCAAATGGTTCTAAGCAATGGAGAAACAGCCAAAAACCATCTGAGGCTCCATTAAAGGAACCAGGGAAGCTCATCAAGAAGATTACCTGAGACCAGATTAGATGAGTCCAATGAGTATAGGCCCTGCATGGCACCCTAATCTTATCAGAAACTCCACCCTTGAACTGTTACTTTTAAACTCCTCATCAAATCCTCCTGGGTTAGGACATATAGTTTTCCAGGGCAGGAGCCCACTGTGCCTCACTTTGTCTGCAAAACAATAAAGCTATTCTTTTCTACCTCATCAAAAATTATCTCTGAGGTTCCATTCAGCACTGATGCACAGAAGTCGAGCTTTCAGCATCACAGGTGGTGGTGTTATTATTATAGTATTATTTTTAGGTACTAATGTTAGTAGATATAGGCAATGTTGGTTTACCCTGTTACCTGAATCATGGTTCAGCATTCTTTCCACAACTATGGCATTGGCCTACCATCTATTTTATGCATTTTATTTATTAAAACCAACACCTTTACAAAAAGGAGTGATTATTCTGGCAAAGCCCATTAGGAGACAACTTTTATGCAGATGAACTTTTACCAAGACTATTAAAAATCACACAATGTAAGTAAAAGAGGTAATTGCTTATTTCACTTATGCAAAAGGGTGTCTCTGGTTGCACTCACATAATATTTATTTTCTATAGATCAGTTGCTTCTTTACTTGTTCATTTACTAGGGAAGTCCTTCTGGAAATATTTATCCATCGCCTCAATGCTGTTAGGCACTGTCCTAGGTATTGGACTCACAGAGATAACTAAGAGTGTGTTCCTTTTCTTAAATAATTTTCAAACTAAATGGCTGTGGATTCAGAGATCAAAGCATTGAAACACAAGGAGAAAGGAGACGGACGTAGCTTAAGAAAGTCAGACATCATTTCTGCACTGGTACTTAACATAAATGGACAAGAATGGACTGGGCTTACCAGTATAGGTAACAGAGTGGTTAGAAATTAATATGCATGGAGCAGAGTTTGAGATAGTGTCCAGCAAGATGCAAAGTCCTGAAAGTAACAAAGGACTATACCATAAGAAGGTCTAGAAAGTAAGCAAAGGTAGCAGTGCTAATGAAAAAAATTAGGCAAGGGATTGTACAATCAGACTTTGTTTTCCAGAAAGAATTAAGTTGATGATGGAGGGAAGCCTGGCAGGCTGCAGTCCATGGGGTCACAAAGAGTCTGACATGACTGAGTGACTGAACTGAACTGAACTGATGACAATCAGACCCAAATGTCTGACCATATGAACACAAGTTGTTATAAGTCCGTTTTTTCATCTTGACCGCCCCAAGCAGCACAGTTTGAAGACAATTTAGCCAGAAGTCATGAGGGTGTTCAGCAAAGATTTTTTTTTTTCTCTTTCATGTGTTTATGGACAGCTCTAAAACTGCAGTCTATGGATGGAGAATGTGGGGCTTGATTAAAGCAGGCAGCGCTCATGAGGTCTCAACCATGGTTAGGTTTGAGCTAGTTGCAGAGATGGAGTCAGAAGACAAAAACTTAGGCCATGTTGAATCTTGAGCTTAAAACAGAAAAATCAGAATCCAAGTGTGGAGCTTATATTTAGCAAACAGTAAAACTGCACTTTATCAGTTTGGTTCTAAATTGCACAAAAGAAGAGATAGGGAGACAGTTAAGTTTCTTGCATATTGTTCTGTAGTGGACTTTTGGATATGTTTTTACATTTGAAAGATGATTTTTTTTTTTGTTTCTTAAAGATGCTGGGACTTCCCTGGTGGTCAAGTGGTTGACGATCTGCCTTCCAATGGCAGGCGCACAGGTTCAATGCCTGGTGGGAACTAAGATCCCACATGCCTAGAGGGCAAAGCCAAAAAATAAAAATGAATAAAGTTACAATAAGAATAATAAAATATGTTTTTAAAGATTCATATTTCTGATACTTTCTAATCAAGTAGATCCTCCCAGCCTTCTCCTACGGTATTTGTTGAGTAATTAATCAGCATATTTAAATTCATAAAAACAACTTGAATGTCAAGGCTTGATATTTTGATTTTTTAATATACTCTATCATAGGAATGAGACAGGTTCTTTGCCCTAATTCAAGGTAAGTATATTAAGAATTTTTTGCAAAATAATGATTGATTTTATTAATACACCACTAGAGGTACAGGATGCCAATAATATCTTATACTGAAATTAATAATAAAACATTGAGCTGTGATGGCCCCTAGCTTGGTTATGTTAGTGCCGTCTTTTTCTTAAATTTATTCTCAGTGAGATCCAATATATAAAAATGTATTTCTATGGGAAAAAAAAAATATCTGCAGTGAGTCAGAAGGAAGATGTGATGATAAAAAACAACAACAACAACAAACAAACAGTTATCTCCCCAGGCTCCTCATGGTCTATTCTTCAAAGTCTCAGCCAGGAAAATAAACAGGTTCAGATGGAGTCTGCTTCTTCTGACACCTTAAACTATTAGACATTAGCCCTGCCATGAGAGAGAGTGAGAAACAAGAAAGGAAACATGCTTCTTGAAAAAGTGTCCATTTAGAAGTGATTGGCAATATTCTGATGGCTAGATTTTTCACAGCTCTTGACAACCCAATGATATTTCTTCACACCTTTTGCAGATGTCAACCTGCCAAGCTGCTGCAATTCATTCTGTGGTTCATATACCATCCAGCTGAGTGAGGCAACACTCTGAGGGAACCCAATGACACAAAAGTTGCTGAAAAACAACTAAATTGCTATTAAAACTTGCTTAGACCTCAGGTCTGTTCTTGGTGGCTCTCTTTGCCTCACAGTGATGTTTTCTATGCATTGGGTTGGATTAGTGATTCCAATAAGACCGTATTCTGGGAACTACAAAAATTTCAAGGAATCCTCAGCTCTGCCTGATTGTTTTTCTTTTAAATGAATAAACTTTATTTTTAAAGCAGTTTAATTTCACAGCAAAATTGAGTGGAATATACAGAAAATGGAAGATCTTGTATATTTCCTGTCCCCATGTATGCACATTCTTAAGTTGTCAGGCAGTGTTTATTCATCATTTAGTATCTGCTATCCTTGTTTTCCTAGTCAGAAAATTGGTAGGTTTTCTGATTAGGAAGACTCTGTGTTGTCTTCTCAGCATCCCACCCATGGGAGGAACCTAATATGCTTTGGTTGACTATTCCAGATGCCTAGAAGGCCCTTAAGATGATGTCATATGTGGAGATGCTTTATCCCATGGAGTTTGATACGGTGGGAATGGCATTGATTTTGGAATCAGACATCCCTCTCTTTTAATTTACTAACTACTCAATTTACTCTTCAGAGTTTCTTTTTGATTTTTGTAAAATGAGTTAAATATTACTGCATCGTGAGGAGTGTTACAAGAGAATAGGTTTGCTGAGAAAGCAGATGATATACATCTAGAACAGACTTTGGTGAGTAACTTAGGTAATGCTCTCTTCCTCCTTTACTCCCTCCAACCCCTGGCTCTACTCAATATTAATTTTATACCACTTGGTTCCTGGAATTTATGTACTTTATCTTGTGTAAGTATTCAACTTGAATGTATAAATATATAAATTGATAGCATATATCACTGAAGCTTGGAGGAAAAAGAAAGGAAGGTTGATAAAGGAGGATCATAGGAAAAGTAGAAATAGAATCATTTGTTTCAGAAAATGAGAAATGTTCTTGGGGAATGCCAAAGGCAGCTCTTGGGAGAACTGTATACACCTCAGTAGCTTCACTACATTTAATCTTGAAATGTACATGAATAGTGGGACCTTTGACATGATTATGTAAATATATGCAAAACTACCCTATACTGTAGTCTCCAGAAGGTAATCTCTCAGCCTTACCAAGGACCTATTAATACCCCCTTCCTAGACTCAGATGTCAAAAATATCTCTAGTTTTCAAGTTATTAGTTTAGTGGGAAAAGTGGGGGTGGGGGCATCTGGCTTCTCATATTGGTTCTTGTGTAACCTATTATCTGCTCTTGGGCAAAACATTCAGCCCGTGATGAAGCTTCTTCTTTAGGGGCATAGTAGCCATGCTGCCTCCTTCACAGAGTTGTACTAAGAATCAAGTATAAAACACATAAACACTGCACAAAGATTATTATGTGCAGTTTATCAGGGGCAGTGGGAAACAGTCAACTTCAAGTTACAGGAATGTGGCCACTCTAACAAGTAAAGGCATGACAAAATAGATAAGAAATAGAGGAAAAGGGGGAACAGAGGGGGATCAAAGTGATACCTGCTGTAAGAAGTACAAAGGAATGATTTTAAAGAACGTACAATGTAAACCAATCGCAATTAGATCAAAGTAGCTGAACAGCATTGTTTACACCAAAGACATATTTTATCCTGGTTTTTGATGAAAAGGAGATTGGGTAGTTTCATTGCAAAATTAGGTTTGCTTTTAAGAACAATAAATTTATGAAATAGGCTACAAAAATGTCTTGGGAAGCCAGACACTGTAATGGTGGCTGATTAAATACACTCAGTGACTTACCATTTGAGACAATCTCCCTCTGTAGGGAAAGGAATAATGTTTCAGGAAAGACATTGAGGAGGCAGAAAGGATTGACTGGAGCAGAATGACAAATGAGAAAGGAGGTTATATTACTTTGGAGAGCTAGAAAACTGAGATTACAATACTTGAAGAAAAAGCATTGAAGAGCGGAGATATGATTGAAGCTTTTAAGATGTTAAAAAGGATAGTAAAGGTCAATATAGATAAGCTTTCCCAATGATAATCGCAAACACTGAAATTTAAGGACACATTCTAAAAATAAGCAGTGGCTAGAAAATGACTTTGTGTTTGTTCAGGAAACCCCTGCATCCTCTGTCCATTCCTAAATTATCTTTATTTTGTTGAACAATCATGGAACAGGAAGGCATGAAGTCAAAAACCTTATTTATCATTGTGAAAAAAAGGACAAGGATTCAAACCAGAATTAAAATAGCAATTTATAAAATCTTCCTGAGGCTGCAAATTTATTCTACAGAAGATTAGTGATACTAACATGAGGAATATGTGATGTTGTTGTTCAGTTGCCTAGTTGTGTCCAACTTTTGCAATCCCCTGGATGGCAGCACACCAGGCCTCCCTGTGCCTCACCATCTCCCAAAGTTTGCCCAAGTTCATGCCCATTGCATCGGTGATGCCAAGTGTCAAGTGGGTATTCCTTCGTGGCTCATATAGTAAAGGCTCCGCCTGCAATGCAAGACACCTGGGTTCAAACCCTGGGTTGGGAAGATCCCCTGGAGAAGGAAATGGCAACCCACGCCAGTGTTCTTGCCTGGAGAATTCCATGGACAGAGCCTGGTGGGCTATAGTACACATAGTTGCACATGTGGGTATTACCAACCTGGGATTACTTTAACATTCATCTATCATCTTGAGCAGTTCAGAACATAAAAGGAGCTGGTGGAAATTAAAAGCCTAAACGTGGTGAGGGCATATGCATGGTGACATCAAGCAGGAATCTGTGGGGCTCTCCCTGGTTCAAATCTTTTCTGTGTCCTCCATTTCTTGCTTGTAGGAAATAGGCTTCATTCAGCCTCCACAACCTTACCTGAGTTCCAAAGGGCAGATTCAAACAGTTGCTAATTAGGGAAAGGAGGAGATGTGGAAGCAAGGGAGGAGCAGTCAAAAAATGATAGTGCAACTGTGTGGCCCGGTCCTGGTTCCTCTTCAAGGACTGCATATAATGATATCTTTGAGTTCTTCTCTGGGAACTGAGGCCACCACCCAGGTGGAGGATGGCAACTTCAGGCTGAGCACAAGATTCCTGGAGCACATTCCTGAGACCTCAGTAGGAAGAAAGCACATACCCTGCAGCCCTCTCCGGAAGCCTATAAAAACTTTCCCTCCAAAACCATCAGAGAGCTCAGGGTTTTTGAGCATGAGTCACCCATCTCCTTACTTGGCCCTGTAATAACCCATTCTCTGCTCCAAACTCTAACGTTTTGTCTTCTCTGTGCATCAGGAGCATGGACTTGGGTTCAGTACCAATGGCATGAGCCTCAAACAACTTCTGCCCAAAGTTTTGTTTTCATCCCCATCCAGAAATCCTTATTCTCCTTACAGTGGGCAGATTTTGCCAACTGTACCCTATTACAGAGTACCTCTAATTTTTACTAGTGTCTCTCCTTTCTCTTGCTCTAGGTCTGGTCAGCAGTCATTCTGTGTCTCAGGTTTGTAATTGTTTCTTTACTTTTGTCTTTAAGGATTGTCTTTACTTTCTAATAGTTTAGAATTGCATTGAAAGAACATTTGTAATATTTTATTCAGCATTTCTAGTTATTTTTTAAAGCAGCCTTCCATGTTGCTTTATTTTCTTGGGCTTCAAAATCACTGCAGATGGTGACTGAAGCCATGAAATTAAAAGATGCTTACTCCTTGGAAGAAAAGCTATGGCAAACTTAGACAGTATATTAAAAAGCAGAGACATTACTTTATCAACAAAGGTCCATATAGTCAAAGCTATGGTTTTTCCAGTAGTCATATATGGATGTGAGAATAGGACTATAAAGAAATCTGAGAGCCAAAGAATCGATGCTTTGAACTGTGGTGTTAGAGAAGACTCTTGAGAGTCCTTTGGGCAGGAGATCCAACTAGTCCCTCCTAAAGGAAATCAGTCCTGAATATTCACTGGAAGGGCTGATGCTGAAGCTGAAGCTCCAATACTTTGGCCACCTGTTGCAAGAAACTGACTCATTTGAAAAGACCCTGAGCTGGGAAAGATTGAAAGTAGGAGAAGAAGGGGATACAGAGGATGAGATGGTTGGATGACAACACCGACTTGATGAACAATGAGTTGGAGCAAGATCCAAGAGTTGGTGATGGACAGGGAAGCCTGGTGTGCTGCAGTTCATGGGGTCACAAAGAGTCGGATACGACTGAGTGACTGAACTGAACTGAACATATTGCTTGGAAACATAAGTTTCTGAGTTTCTATGAATCTTGTAGTAAATAAGATAAATAATAAAATAAAATTGATACTTTTACCCAGTGATGGGATTGCTGAGCAGTGACAGAAAGTTCCATAAATTCCATTGACTTAAATGTGCATCCTTAAGACATGAAAAAAATTTTTTTTTTTTCCTGCGCAGTCACTTCAGAGACTTCCTTGGGGAAGGAAAGACCTTTATCTGCCATATCCTGATCTGTGTACATTGGTTTCATGAGTGATTCCTCTCCATCCTAAGTAACCTCTTTCTTCTCTTATAGGCTCATTCACTCATTTCCTGGCCATCTAATTCATTATTAATTCAGAAGCCCCAAAGTATATGGACATGAAGAGTTTCCTGCCAGCTTTACTTCTATGGGCTCACTACAAACATCCAGGACATCACTGGCAGAGTGTCATTCAGTTCAGTTCAGTCGCTCAGTTGTGTCCGACTCTTTGCGACCTTATGAATCGCAGCACTCCAGGCCTCCCTGTTCATCACCATCTCCCGGAGTTCACTCAGACTAATGTCCACCGAGTCCGTGATGCCATCCAGCCATCTCATCCTCGCTCGTCCCTTTCTCCTACTGCCACCAATCCCTCCCAGGATCAGAGTCTTTTCCAATGAGTCAACTCTTCACATGAGGTGGCCAAAGTACTGGAGTTTCAGCTTCAGCATCATTCCCTCCAAAGAAATCCCAGGGCTGATCCCCTTCAGAATGGACTGGTTGGATCTCCTTGCAGTCCAAGAGACTCTCAAGAGTCTTCTCCAACACCACAGTTCAAAAGCATCAAGTCTTTGGTGCTCAGCCTTCTTCACAGTCCAACTCTCACATCCATACATGACCACTGGAAAAACCATAGCCTTGACTAGACGGACCTTAGTCGGCAAAGTAATGTCTCTGCTTTTGAATATGCTATCTAGGTTGGTCATAACTTTTCTTCCAAGGAGTAAGCGTCTTTTAATTTCATGGCTGCAGTCACCATCTGCGGTGACTTTGAAGCCCTCAAAAATGAAGTCTGACACCGTTTCCACTGTTTCCCCATCTATTTCCCATGAAGTGATGGGACCAGATGCCATGATCTTAGTTTTCTGAATGTTGAGCTTGAAGCCAACTTTTTCACTCTTCTCTTTTATTTTCATCAAGAGGCTTTTTAGCTCCTCCAGCGGATGTTGGCAATTTGATCTCTGGTTCCTCTGCCTTTTCTAAAACCAGCTTGAACATCAGGGAGTTCACGGTTCACACATTGCTGAAGCCTGGCATGGAGAATTTTGAGCATTACTTTACTAGCATGTGAGATGAGTGCAATTGTGCAGTAGTTTGAGCATTCTTTGGCGTTGCCTTTCTTTGAGATTGGAATGAAAACTGACCTTTTCCAGTCCTGTGGCCACTGCTGAGTTTTCCAAATTTGTTGGCATATCGAGTGAAGCACTTTCACAGCATCATCTTTCAGGATTTGAAATGGCTCAATAGGAATTCCATCACCTCCACTAGCTTTGTTCGTAGTGATGCTTTCTAAGGCCCACTTGACTTCACATTCCAGGATGTCTGGTTCTAGATGAATGATTACATCATCATGATTATCTGCATCATGAAGATCTTTTTTGTACAGATCTTCCCTGTATTCTTGCCACCTCTTCTTAATATCTTCTGCTTCTGTTAGGTCTATACCATATCTGTCCTTTATCATGCCCATCTTTGCATGAAATGTTCCCTTGGTATCTCTAACTTTCTTGAACAGATCTCCAGTCTTTCCCATTCTGTCATTTTCCTCTATTTCTTTGCATTGATCGCTGAAGAAGGCTTTCTTATCTCTTCTTGCTATTCTTTGGAACTCTGCATTCAGATGCTTATCTCTTTCCTTTTCTCCTTGGCTTTTCTCTTCTCTCCTTTTCACAGCTATTTGTAAGGCCTCCCCAGACAGCCATTTTGCTTTTTTGCATTTCTTTTCCATGGGGATGGTCTTGATCCCTGTCTCCTGTACAGTGTCACAAACCTCATTCCATAGTTCATCAGGCACTGTCTCTATCAGAGCTAGGCCCTTAAATCTATTTCTCATTTCCACTGTATAATCATAAGGAATTTGATTTAGGTCATACCTGAATGGTCTAGCGGTTTTCCCTACTTTCTTCAATTTAAGTCTGAATTTGGCAATAAGGAGCACATGATCTGAGCCACAGTCAGTTCCTGGTCTTGTTTTTGTTGACTGTATAGAGCTCCTCCATCTTTGGCTGCAAAGAATATAATCTATCTGATTTTGGTGTTGACCATCTGGTGATGTCCATGTGTAGAGTCTTGTCTTGTGTTGTTGGAAGAGGGTGTTTGCTATGACCAGTGCGTTTTCTTGGCAAAAACTCTATTAGCCTTTGCCCTGCTTCATTCCGCATTCCAAGGCCAAATTTGCCTGTTACTCCAGGTGTTTCTTGACTTCCTACTTTTGCATTCCAGTCCCCTATAATGAAAAGGACATCTTTTGGGGGTGTTAGTTCTAAAAGGCCTTGTAGGTGTTTTAAAACCGTTTGACTTCAGCTTCTTCAGCATCACTGGTTGGGGCATAGACTTGGATTACTGTGGTATTGAATGGTTTGCCTTGGAGACGAACAGAGATCATTCTGTTGTTTTTGAGATTGCATCCAAGTACTGCATTTCGGACTCTTTTGTTGACCATGATGGCTAATCCATTTCTTCTGAAGGATTCCTGCCCACAGTAGTAGATATATGGTCATCTGAGTTAAATTCACCCATTCCATTCCATTTTAGTTTGCTGATTCCTAGAATGTCGATGTTCACCCTTGCCATCTCTTGTTTGACCACTTCCAATTTGCTTTGATTCATGGACCTGACATTTCAGGTTCCTATGCAGTATTGCTCTTTACAGCATCGGATCTTGCTTCTATCACCAGTCACATGCACAACTGGGTATAGTTTTTGTTTTGACTCATTAGAATGTCATTAGCTCCACTGAATCCAGTCTCCTCATTGGTGCTTTCTGAAAAGGAAGACTAAAGAATCCTTACCTTTAGATAAGATATAATTGTTGCCAAAATAATGCAATTTCTCATATATACTTCCCTCCACTCAGAAAAATATGTAAAACGCAATTTCCAGTATCTTCTATCCACTCTATTGTATTTAAAATGGCATTATGTCCTGGTCTGCCCAGGAAAACTCAAGCTTTCATATGTGGTTCTAGAATAATCATTACAGTGCCTTCTGCTACTCTCAAAGGTAAATTGGTATAGAAAATAGATTAAATAATCATTCTAGTTCTAGTTCAGTTCCTATGTGAAGCTTATGGAAATCAGTTAGCTGTCTTTTCCCTCATCACTGAGTCAGTCTTGGAATGATGTCATACTCCTTTTACCTCAGTGTGCCTCACCTTGTGCTGGGATTCTTCTCTAATTTTCTCCACTTATCCAAGATTCCTTTATCCTCTGACAGAACCTGCACTGACACACCGCAGCAAATTCCTAGATTTTCGTGTACCTCCTATTCATGACTTTCCATGTTTACAATCTGTGCTGGTTCAATAGGATTGAATTTTCACTTTGATTCTTGGTTCCTTGGTAGAGCTGTTAACTGGTCTAACATTCTAATTTTTCTTCAATCCTGGAAATTGACTCTGAACCCAAACTAGTACTTATCTTCCCAGGAGAGATGCCAATCATAGCTTGGCTGTATTTCAATCCATTCCTCATCCCTAACTTTCACACTGAACCTCCATTTGAAATAAATTAGTATCAATTTCTGAATCCAGTCTCCTGAAGGCAATCATTAACTAGATCATGCTCAAATTGATTGTGTCCTATGGATGTCTGCCTCAGGTCACAAGGTAACTCTAAACCTCTGAAGTGAACCCCACTATACTGCCTAGATTACCTGGTCTTACTTGGTATCTATTATTATTGCTATTATTTTGGCTACCAACTTTACATGGTCAATAATTCAACTTGCCAAAGTTAAGTTTGCTTGAATTTCAATTATTTTTAACCTGATAATATATCTACAAACCAATATGAGGGGGAAAAATGTCAAGTTTAATTTAGTTACACAATTATTTTGATCATTTTCCCTTCTTGATAGGTAGCTAGTTAATAGTTATTGTTTCATGATAAACAGTTACTTAAATACCATGTGGTTTAAAAAAACAGTATATATTCAAAACTTATTATTGAATCTCTACTTTGTGGTCCTGGATTAGGCTCAGTGTGAGATACAGAAATAAACATGACATATACCCTATCCCTAGCAGCTTCCGCTTCGATAGAATAACTTGTTTAGTTTAATATATTTTGCATATGTAAGGCTGATTTCATGTGCCCTTGGCGCAGATGCAAATATGGCTCAGAAAAGTCCATCTGCCCAGAATTCCAGTCATAATTAAGTGAGTCACATGCAAGACTTATGAAAAATCACACTAAAACCACAAACTTGTCAAAGAAGTTGTTTAATAGTGTGACAATAAAATTCCTTTCCCTTATGTTGATTAGTGAGAGAAAAAACAACCACAGAGCATAAATACTCTGTGACTTCTGGCATCAAACACAGTTAGAGGATGAAAAACAACAGGCAACCTCTAACTAAACAGGATGACAACTCTTTTTGAATAAATGTATTAAGCAGAAGACTTTGAATATTGGAATTTTAAAGGAGATTTTCTTTTCACTTGTTTCCTTATTTTAAATAAGATGAAAAGGGAGTATGTTTGGGGGATTTGAATGTCTTTTAAAATTTGAAATCTATTTAGTTAGCTGCAGAGAAATGTAGTGAAATGAGTATGGGTCAGAGTCAGAAAACCTTGGATTTTATTCCTAGAACTGTGAATTCAGTTCTACAACCTGTCCTAGTAACTAGCCAAACATAACTCCTCTGGTCCTCTGTATGCATGCCTCTTCTTTGAGGAATAGATTTCCTTAATCTTCTCTTTTTATAGATTGTATTCCTCCCTCCTTTCAAAAATTGTTCTTACTAATCTCTTCTGTTGGGAAAACCAAATCAATCCAAACGAAAACAAACAGCTACCATCCATCCAGTTAAGCCCTAATTGCTCTTAGAGGGCCAGCTCACAAGATAAGTATGTCTTATGAATATTTTTGAAAGATTTCCTGAAAACTGCTACTGAGTACTGACTTACTTACATTGCTTTACTGTTTAATAGAGTTAATGTGAATTTCTGTAAGGAGAGAGAGATTACTCTGAATTTAGCTTTACATAAACATGGAGTGAACCACACTTCCTGAAATGCTGTGCAGACCAGCATATCTCTCTTGTCATGCATAAAATTGCCCCAATTTTTTTTTTCTATTATGGGTCTTGAATATGCAATGTTATTGAAGAGTTTATTAAAAATAATTTTTAAAATCCTGTATCTTCTCTGAGTCTTCTTAGATTGATCAGAATTTTACACTTTTCATGTTTCTGAAATATTTACTCAAAGTAAGGACTTTGAGTCTTTAAAATTTCTCCCCTTTGGCTTCACTGTTCTGAAATTGATTTTCTCTCAATTTAGGTACTTACAAAGAGAAGAGAATAAAGGTGAGTGGAAAGAAAAGGATGAAAGAATAAAGTAGCTTTAAAAGAAAGTTAATATGTATGACAGTTGATAAGTATCAAAGTTTCCTTAAAAAAACATAAAGGGTAAATCTTTGGTTGCTTAACATAAAACGCTAAATTGGCAGAGTTCATTTTATTCATAGTACTATTCTCACTCTGAATGAACAATAATTATTTTTCAAATAACCATAATATTTCTGTCCTAACAACTTTTGTTGATGAGTGCTAATAAAATTTGATACACGGAGTAACTCATGGAAATACTACATATGTGTGTGTTTACCTGAAATCACTTAAGTTGACATTACTTTCTGTGGGATCTATTATAGAATTCTGTGGGGAGGAAAGTTAAAACTAAGATCACAAGGAAGCTATTTTCCAACTTAAATTCATCTCTCCCACATCATATTTTAATACAATGTATTTAATTTTCATTCATCTAGATATCCCCCATGTGGCAACACAAACTATACAATTTTGCCATCCCGGATATAATTGCTAAGATAAGGTAAGTGACAATTTAAATTTCAGTGAGATGAAGTATTTCTGTTAATAAGGATGATTTTTAATAGTATACTTATCAAAACTATTATCAGAGTTGAGATCATGTTAAATCATTAAAATATATACCATAATATTAGAAAAAAACAGAGTATAGTTTTATATATTAAAATGTGGTTAATTACATGAACTATAATTAACAATAACAAAAATATCCTCAAAGTATTTGATAAAATGTAAAATTATAACTATATAAAGGAACCTAAGGAAAGTCTAAGGATGTACCAGATAGGGAAGAGTTAACCCAAGCCCAGGGAGATCTATA
This sequence comes from Ovis canadensis, assembly GCF_042477335.2. Taxonomy (NCBI): domain Eukaryota; kingdom Metazoa; phylum Chordata; class Mammalia; order Artiodactyla; family Bovidae; genus Ovis; species Ovis canadensis. The sequence continues at coordinate 185,481,202 of NC_091246.1, read as the reverse complement.
ATATGGAGAGGGGTGGAGCAAAATGTGTGAATGAACTATACAAGGTTCCAGGAACCAGAAGAAATCTGCTGGGATCAGACACAAGAATGCTGAATGGTCATCCCTGAAATACACCTTTAGGATTTACAGGACTGACAAAAGGCATGGTCTTGGAAAGGCATTGTGAGAACCTTTCAGTAATTTTAAATATCAGCCTTGTCTTAAGAAATAGGTGAAGTTCAATGTCATTATAGAATTTTGTTGTGAATGCTGTTATTGCTCAGCAGGTTTCCAAATATCTCTTTGCTTTCCTTGAAGTCAGGATGCATGTGACTGAGTGCATGCCAAAGAATTTGGTGGGAGAGCTATGGCCACTTAGAGGTCTGGCCTTAAAAGTACCCATATGGTCTTTCTGCTGTCTCATTTCCAGTGTGGAGAGCTTAAGCATACATGTTTCAGGTGGTAAAGCCACAAGGTAGAGAAGAAGCTCCATTGACTCATTCACATTGGACTTACATAAGTAAAATTTATCCTTTAACTTGTTATGCCAGTGAGATTTTAGCATTTGTTACCACAGCACTGTTTATTCTAAACTGACCTTAAAACATAAATTGACCAAAATTCTCATAGCCAGGGTTCAATAGTACGTGAACTGTGAACTTGCAGATGTTCAAGCTGGATTTAGAAAAGGCAAAGCAACCAGAGATCAAATTGCCAACATCTGCAGGATCATAGAAAAAGCAACAGAATTCCGGAAAAAAAAAATCTACTTCTGCTTTATTGATTACGCCAAAGCCTTTGACTTTGGGGATCGCAACAGACTGTGGAAAATTCTTCAAGAGATGGGAATACCAGACCACCTTACCTACCTCCTGAGAAATCTGTATGTAAGTCAAGAAGCAACAGTTAGAACCAAACATGGAACAACAGACTGGTTCCAAACTGGGAAAGGAGTATGTCAAGGCTGTATATTGTCACCCTGCTTATTTAACTTATGTGCAGAGTACATCATGCGAAATTCCAGGTTAGATGAAACACAAGCTGGAATCAAGATTGCCAGGAGAAATAACAATAACCTCAGATACTCAGATGACATCACCCTATGGCAGAAAGTGAAGAGAAACTGAGGAGCCTCTTGATGAAATTGAAGGGGAGTGAAAAAGCTGGTTTAAAATTCAACATTCAGAACACTAAGATCATGGCATCCGGTCCCATCACTTTATGGTAAATAGATGAGGAAACAATGGAAACAGTGAGAGACTTTATTTTTTGTGGCTCCAAAATCACTGCAGACAGTGAGTGCAGCAGTGAAATTAAAAGACGCTTGCTCCTTGGAAGAAAAGCTGACCAATCTAGACAGCATATTAAGATGCAGAGACATTACTTTGCCACCAAAATCCATGTAGTCAAAGCTATGTTTTTCCAGTAGTCACGTATGGATGTGACAGCTGGACCATAAAAAAAGCTGAGCACAGAAGAATTGATGCTTTTGAACTGTGGTGTTGAAGAAGACTCTTGAGAGTCCCTTGGACTGCAAGGAGATCAAACCAGCCAATCTTGAAGGAAATCAGTCCTGAATATTCATTGGAAGGCCTGCTGCTGAAGGTGAGATTCCAATACTTCGGCCACCTGATGCAAAGAGCCGATTCATTGGAAAAGACTCTGATGCTGGGAAAGATTGAAGGTAGGAAGAGAAGGGTTCGACAGAGGATGAGACGGTTGGATGGCATCACTGACTCGATGAACATGAGTTTGAGTAAACTCCAGGAGTTGGTGATGGACAGGGAAGCCTGGCATGCTTCCTGTGGTCTCAAAGAATCAGATATGACTGAGCAACTGAACTGAACTGATCTTGAGTGGGCTGCTCTTGTACCCAAAACCTACACTGAGTGGGGCACTTGTTTTAGGGGCTGTTCAGTGGGGGATGAGGAAATTGACATCAGAGATTAGGAAAATAAGCATTATTTATGGTTTTTTTTTTTTTAAAAGGTTTCCCAGGTGTGTTAGTGATAAAGAATCCACATGCCAGTGCAGGAGACATGGGTTGGATCTCTGGGTTGGGAAGTTTCCCTGGAGAAGGGAATGGCAACCCACTCCAGTATTCTTGCCTGGACAATCCCATGGACAGAGGAGCCTGGTGGGTTACAGTCCATGAGGTCTCAAAGAGCTGGACACAACTAAGCACATGGCACACATGTAATGGTAAAATTATCTCCTTCAATAACATGTGTGGTGGATCATGTGAGAAATACTATTAATTGCTATGAGGTTTAATGGTTTATTGTTGCCATAGAGTAGATTACTCTCATTTGACTAATTCTCATTAATCTCATTTTACATAGCTACTTAGCTGCTCCTGTATTTTTTCCACTTGTTTTTTGAGATCTCTACTTCCTTTGATAGAAAACTGAGACTTTTATGCCACAAGTCGAGTCAAAATATTTAACATTCCAGATTGAAATGTCCAGATTCTTGATATGTGCTTATGGGTTCACCAATATTTTTTGACTGCTTATCTCCAGGTCTCTGCTAACTGTTATGGGGCATAAGAGAAGAACCTTGCCCTCAAGAAGGATGACTGGAGAACTATAATATAACTATGAATTAACTATACAGAATGTACCATGTGTCACAAATAGAGCCTGAAGTGCTATGGAAGGCAGAGGAGAAAGGGATCATTTCAAAGCAAGGAATCAGGAATTATTAGAGCAAGAATAATTTGGGTGGATTTCCATGGAATTACAGAGGCTTGAAAGAGAGTTAGGGGTGGGCTGGAAGGAGAGTGTTCCAGGAAAGAGCCAAGATATCACCCAAAGCCACAGGTGACTGATAACAGATCTGTTTCATTTTAACCATGAAAAGGGGATAAAAGTTGAAAGAGAATAAAACTACTTGTCACTCAACAATAGGATCCTCTCAGTTATCTAGATTTAAAATAAAGGGGTTTCTGGTTATAGGCTTTCACCAGACAATTGAGTACTAATTATTTGTATTCTCTATTACTTATTTTTATTTTCTACTGAAGCATAGTTGATTTACAATGTTGTATTAATTACTGCTATACAGAAGAGTGATTCAGTTATGCATATAACACAGGGAACTATATTCAATTTTCTGTGATAAATCATAATGGAAAAGAATATATATACATATATGTATATATATAGAAAGTATTCTCTATATTATTCTCTTTCTCTCTGATAGGATTATAAACTGATGAGATGGGGCCACAGATTTTCTCCTAGCTATATATTTTTTAAATTTTATTCAAGTTTAGTTGATTTTTATGAGCTTCCCAGGTAGCTTAATGGTAAAGAATCTGCCTGCAGTACAGGAGACATGGGTTTGATCTCTGGCTCTGAAAGATCCCCTGGAGAAAGCAATGGCAATTCACCCCAGTATTCTTGCCTGGGAAGTCCCATGGACAGAGCAGCCTGGTGGGCTATGGAATCGCAAAAGAGTCAGACAGGACTTAGCCAACAAACAACAACATAGTTGATTTGCAGTGTTGTAATAATTTCTGCTATACAGCAACATGATTCAGTTGATATATATTTTGATATATTTTTGATATATTTTTCCATATGGTTTATCACAGGATGCTGAATATAGTTCCATCTGCTATACAGTAGGGCCTTGTTTTTCTCCTAGAGCTTAACAGCCTACTGGGAACTTGACAGTGTGTGTGACAGTATAAGTAATTCAGTCATGTCCAACTCTTTGTGACCCCATGGACTGTAGTCTGCCAGGGTCCTCTGTCCTTGGAATATTCCAGGTAAAAATACTGGAGTGGGTGGCCAGTCACTTCTCCAGGAGATCTTCCTGGCCCAGTAATCGAACCCAAGCCTCCTGCACTGCAGGTGGATTCTTTACCCCTGAGCCACCAGAGAAGCCTGGGGACTTGACAGGTATTTGCATTTGCCAGATTGACAAGGATTTTCACAAATCGCTTTGGAGTTTACTTTTAATCTTGGTGAGTAAATCCGTTCTTACTCTCTGTTCACTGAAGCTTAGTGACCAGGAAACAAGATCTTAACCTCAAATGAGAACTTGCATGAATCACCCTAGGACTGATTGGATTAGATGGATTTATGGAGAAAATGATCAGCCTGTCACTAGAAAAGCCAGAATGCTCTGGGAAGAACTAACAAGTGAGTAATAAAACAAGCACATATTTACCTTTTCATTAATATGATTCAATTAAAAATGAATGTGAAAAAAATCAGTGAACATATGTACACATATACAAATATTTCTGTATCTACACATCTATATGTATGTGCATGTACATATGTATTTATATACATACACCTCCTAGCAACCCTTCTTCAAATTAATCATTGTGTTTTGACAAATTGGTTTGGGGTCACCTATATAAAGGGGAAAATCAGTACCACATAATACACATATTTCGTGCTTGTGCACTTCCATAAGACAAAAGCAGATTTGTGATTCTATCAATCCCTGTCCATCTGTTGCTCTATCTATAGATGCTATTTATTGGGTACTTATGATGATGAGATGGCTGTATGGCATTACGGACTGGATGGGCGTGAGTCTGAGTGAACTCCGGGAGATGGAGATAGACAGGGAGGCCTGGCATGCTGCGATTCATGGGGTCGCAAAGAGTCGGACACGACTGAGTGACTAAATTGAACTGAACTGAACTGAAGTGTCAGGTTTTGAGCTAAATGTGCTATATGAAGCAGTGTATTTCATGTAATCCTCACAGCACTGTAATGAGATAAGAAATAGTGGTCACATGTGCTGGTATCAAAACAGGGGCTTAGACAGCTCAGCTGACAGCATTGGGATACAAACCTAGAGCTGCCGGACTTTGAAGAGCATACTATAAGCCACTCAAGTTCAATGCCTCAAATTACCATGTCACAGTATACTTCATGTTATTACGCACTTTCCACCTGTATCCATGGAAGAGAAAGAACTATGCTCATTGCTTTCAAACTGTTCTTATTTGGGGGGTGGAGGCGGGTTCATTGCTAAATAAAAATGTTTTGGTGTTCAAGAGAAAGAATGTAGTGAGATAAAACTTGGAATATATCTAGATCACTTAACTGAAAAAAGTCAAAATTTTCAGGCAAGTAGGTACTTCCTCAGCTTTAAGTAGTTAAAAATTTAAAAAAAACTTATTTTGAGTGTATAAACACAACCATTGCATTGTAGATTATCTCTTCTGCAAAGGATATCTACTGTTTCTTTCACTAGAGTAGTAAGTCATATATCTATTATTACAAGATTTATGGAAAATTATGCTAAGTGAATATGCCATAGAAAAATCAAGCTGGAGAAATAGAATGCCAAGATTTTCATAAATGTCTAAGAAATAGTCTTCCTGTGTCTACAGCTTTGAATATGTTAATTTTACTTATTTTAACCAAGATGAAAATAAAAATATATTTCCCAAGATTATAAATCATTGTGTGTATGTGTGTGTGAGTGCACACACACACACACACACACACACACATATATATATACGCATACACACAGTATATATTTACTAAGTTTAACTTTATGGCAATCATAGTTATTCAAAGCAAAAGATTTAGATCACTTGAAATGTCTTAGAAAATTGAAATATGCTTAGGTAGTCTTAATTCATGTCACCTTTTTTTGGCAAGAAGTATATAGACATAGCATTTCAGAACTCTCCAGGTCACTCTCTGTTTACCCACTCATCGATCCACTCATCCATTGGATTATAATATTAACTTCAATATTTGCTTGCGTTCATAGGTATCTTTGTCATTAAGAAAAATAATATTAGCTCTTTTACTTTAAGTTATATATGAGAGTACTTTGCAATTTTGACAAAAGATTTTGTATCTAAAATAGTATCTCTAAGTTAAGGGTAAATGTATTTTAGGATAATGTATCTAAAGCCACATTACTCTTGGGCAGACTCACAAACTAAAGGAAAAAAATGTTAGCTATTGTTGGATTAGGTTTTTATTATAAAAGACTAGCTTTAACTCTAAGCAGTAAGTGAGAAAACACCTAGAAATACCTTTTCTAGTGTATTTTTTAGATACTTCAGCAATGATAGGTGATGCAGTTCATTCTTAAGATTTTACTCTTATCATGTTCTGAAAAAAGTTATACTCTGTTTAAGAACATACTTTCATGTGACAATTTTAATTATGAAACAAAAATCGATTTCAGAGTGGTCTCCCATGATCTGTTTTGAGTGTTTCATAACCTAAGACCAACTCAGGTCTGAAAAGTGAGAAAAAATGGGGAAAAAGTCATTGAAAACAAATTTAAGCAAAGGATGCCACTCATTTAAATGAATCCAAATGAGGTCCTGAAATAATTAAAGTCTTAAAAAATAATATTTTAAGTATACCATGTGTTTAGAAAAGGTGAGAGAAGGGAGACTAGGTCAGACAGCATCAACAAGAGAGTCTCTTACTTTTTACCTTGGTCCCAGGTGGAGCTAGTGGTCAAGAACCCACCTGCTAGTGTAGGAGACATAAAAGACTGGGGTTCAGTCCTTGAGTTGGGAAGATCCCCTGGAGGAGAGCATGGCAACCCACTCCTCTATTCTTGCCTGAAGAGTTCCATGGACAAAGGAGCTTGGTGGGCTACATAGGGTCCGTAGGGTCGCAAAGAGTCAGACATGACTGAAGCAACTCAGCACACGTGCACACATGCACGCAAAATAACATGTATATTTAGGGTTTTTTATTTTAAGAGAAAGGGAAAAGCAAACTTTATCTGGACACAAACAGTCTTTTTAAAAGTCTTCTTGCTGACAAAGCATTTGAAGTATCAGTGTGATATTTTAGAGAAATTTTACTTCTTTACAACTTAATTTCCAGTTCTATTAGATAGAATTTTGATTTCTTCCTTTGATGAGCTTAAAGGTTTTGCAAATTATGTGAAGACTATCTAACTATTTACATCTTATGTCTTTTTTTACATCATGATTTTTGGGCAAACCAAGCTTTTCCAACTAATCTTTCATTGCTAAAACACTTCAGGCAGACTGTTCTGTCTAGAAATACTCGGTGCCTGTAATTAAAACTTAGATTACTCCTCTCTGCCACAAAAAATAAACATAGCTTCTGTTAATTGGGTCATAATTATTTGCTTTCCTGTATTTCTGAGTTGGTCCTAGGTTATGAAGCACACAAAGCTAATTTTCAATTTGGTGGCTTTGTTCATAAATGTGAAATACTGAACTGATGGATATTTGACCAGTTTCTCATTCCAAAAATATATTACAAACAACTCCTATGGTGAAGTATGGAACACAAATAAATGAACCTGTTCTAAAGAGAACTATTTAAAGGTACACTCCATTGAGAACTATTAGTATAAAAATTTGAGAAAGTAGAAACAAAGTAGTGTTACAATGATAACATTCATACTTTAAATTTTCCTTATTCTTTTACTATCATATAAAATATACTTTCATTGATATATCTATTTTTTAATAAAATGTTTCTGAAGTCCTGGTAAAATATAGCAAAAAAGTCATTGCACAGATGTCTAAATTTTCTACTGCAAGTTGGAAAATAAAACATTTCATTAAAAGCTCTGCAAATCTCCTAACACAAAAAAGTGGTTTAAGTAATCTTTGCTATCGATTTATTCAATGATAAATTGACTATAAATTTAAAATTGATTAACACTTTTGGTTAATGCAGTCTAAAAGATTTAATGCTCAAATCAGCTTCCTATTTAATTTCACAAGTTTTTTAAATTTGTTTTTATGTTAACACAGTAATAATGACTCTCTATTAGACCCAATAAAGAAGTCTTTGAATAAAATTTTCTCTGTATGTGTCAAAGACATAGGAAAATATCCATTAGGATGAAGAAATTGACAAAGGATGAAATTGGTCTTAAAAAATAAGAAGAGGTGGACTTCCCTGGTGATGCAGTGGCTAAGAGCCTGCTCTCCCGATGCAACGGGCCACATTTCAATCCCTGGTCAGGTAACTAGATTCCACAGGCTATAACTAAGAGTTCTCATGCTACAACTAAAGATTTTGCATGCCACATCTAAAGATCCCACATGCTGCAACTAAGATCTGGTATAGCCAAATAAATAAATAAACATTAAAAACTAAGAGGTGTTTATATCTGCCTAAATTTTAAAACAATCCCATTCAGCAGTTAACAAAAATATACTAATGTGTTAGACATTATGTGTGCTGGGTGTAACAAGAAGGGAGGAGACACATTAATGTAAATAATTCAGTGTAGTAAGTGGCACATAAAAACTTTTTTTTAAAAAGCTAAGAGGCTATAATATTTTCCAATGAGTGACTAAATAGTATACGACATTTTATTTGAATCCTAGAGGTGAGTAGGAATTTTTCAGATGAAAGAAGGAAACAAGATGAATATTCTAGGTAGAAAGCATGACAAAACAGCGTAGAGGTTAGAAATTACAAGGAATATTTGTGAAATGCAAAGCAGGTTGACTGAATCTCAGTGTAAATGGGATAAATGAATGGAAAAGACTGTAAGTAAGGTGATGAATAGCCACATTATGAGGGTTATAAATACTGTATTAGAGAGTTTGGCATTATCTTCTGGGCAATAAAGGATGACTAACGGCTTATAACATGGGACATTATGTAGTCATATCAGCATTTATAAAGAAAATTCTGATAGGGTTTTGAAAATTAAGTGGGAGGTTAGGAGACTTGGCTGGGCCAAGAGATCACAAAAGAAGCCTTTTCAGGTGATATCCCAGGAGAGAATGGCAGTCAAAGGCAGTGAGAGGTGACAATTATTAGGCCAAAAACAGGGGAAGAAGAACATAAGTCTACATCTGTTTGGTAAATAAGTTCATCTGTATTTTTGTTTTTTTAAAGATTCCACACATAAGTAGTATCACATGGTATTTGTCTTTTTCTGTCTGGCTTACTTCACTGAGTATGATAATCTCTAGGTCCAAAAACATAGAAAACAAATTTATGGTTGTCAAAGGGAAGAATAGGGGTGTAGATTAGGAGTTTAGGATTAACATGAACACACTACTATATATAAAATACATAAGCAACAAGGACTTGCTGTATAGTGCAGGGAACTATACTGAACTATATTTGATATTTTATAACTTATGAGGGAAAAGATCTGAAAAGTATATACATATATATGTGTGTATATAATATGTGGTCTATACACATATTATAGAAAATGAAGCAGGGAAAAGGCTAAGAGAGCACTGCCAAGAGAAAGCACTGGTCATAGCAAACACCCTCTTCCAACAACACAAGAGAAGATTCTACACATGGACATCACCAAGTGGTCAATATTGAAATCAGATTGATTATATCCTTTGTAGCCAAAGATGGAGAAGTTCTATAACAGTAAGCAAAAACAAGACCAGGAGTTGATTGTGGTTCAGATCATGAACTCCTTATTGCCAAATTCAGACTTAAATTGAAGAAAGTAGGGAAAACCACTAGACCATTCAAAGTGAAAGTGAAAGTTGTTCAATTATGTCCAACTCTTTCGACCCCATGGATTATATAGTCCATGGAATTCTCCAGGCCAGAATATTGGAGTGGGTAACCTTTCCCTTCTCCAGGGGATCTTCCCAACCCAAGGATTGAACCCAGGTCTCCCACATTGCAGCAGGATTCTTTACCAGCTGAGTCACAATGAAAGCCCACTAGACCATTCAGGTATGAACTAAATCAAATCCCTTATGATTATACAGTGGAAGTGACAAATAGATTCAAGGGATTAAATCTGATAGACAGAGTGCCTGAAGAACTATGAACAGAGGTTTGTGACATGGTCAGGAGGCAGGGATCAATACCATCCCCAAGAAAAAGAAATGCAAAAAGGCAAAACGGTTGTCTGAGGAGTTCTTACAAATAGCTGAGAAAAGAAAAAAGCTAAAGGCAAAGGAGAAAAAGAAAGGTATACCCATTTGAATGCAGAGTTCCAAAGAATAGCAAGGAGAAATAGAAAGCCTTCCTCAGTGATCAATACAAAAAAATAGAGGAAAACAATAGAATGGGAAAGACTAGAGATCTCTTCAAGAAAATTAGAGATACCAAGGAAATATTTCATACAAAGATGGGCACAATAAAGGACAGAAACGGTATGGGCCTAATAGAAGCAGAAGATATTAAGAAGAGGTGGCAAGAATACACAGAAGAATTATACAAAAAAGATCTTCATGACCCAGATAACCATGATGGTGTGATCACTCACCTAGAGCCAGACATCCTGGAATGCAGTCAAGTGTGCCCTAGGAAGCATCACTACAAACAAAGCTAGTGGAAGTGATGGAATTCCAGTTGAGTTATTTCAAATCCTAAAAGATGAGGCTGTGAAAGTGCTGTACTCAATATGCCAGCAAATTTGGAAAATTCAGCAGTGGCCACAGAACTGGAAAAGGTCAATATTCATTCTACTCCCAAAGAAGGGCAATGGCAAAGAATGCTCAAGCTACTGTGCAACTGCACTCATCTCACATGCTAGCAAAGTAATGCTCAAAATACTCCAAGCCAGGCTTCTTCAGTATGTGAACTGGGAACTGCCAGATGTTCAAGCTGGATTTAGAAAAGACAGAGGAACCAGAGATCAAATTGCCAACATCCATTAGATCATAGAGGAGCAAGAGAGATCCAGAAAAACACCTACTTCTGCTTTATTGCCTATGCCAAAGCCTTTGACTGTGGGGATCACACAGACTGTGGAAAATTCTAAAAGAGATGGGAATACCAGACCACTTGACCTGCCTCCTGAGATCTGTATGCAGGTCAAGAAGCAACAGTTAGAACCAGACATGGAACAACAGACTGGTTCCAAATAGGAGAAGGAGTACGTCAAGGCTGTATATTGTCACCCTGTTTATTTAACTTATATACAGTGTTGGGAGCCAGCGTAAGGAACTCCGCCCATGGCAAAGGTCATGAGGAAGGAAGCTTGGCATACGCAAAGGCGTGATCAAGCCTCAGGAAACCCCCTGTTCCCGAGCATCTACCCCCAAAACCAGAGTACTTTACGGGGAGCTCTCCCCCATAACCATTTCTCTCGGAGAAGGAGTTAACTTGCAGCTCCAGTTAATAAAAATTCCTGGGCGTGACAAGAGTGTTTCAACTTACAAACTCTGGAGGTTCTCTGGCCTGCCTGATCAGGCTCGTCCGGCTGCATGTGATTGTTTACAGCCTCCCAACTGTGAGAGGCACGGGATGTTTTAAAACTTTCTAAATACAGACTCTTTTGAGAAGTTAGAAGATCATTAGTATAGTATTAGTAGGTTGATTAGGAATTATATTGGTGAAGGGTTTTTTCATTTGTCCTGCCAATAATTACTGCTAATTCCCTGCCCTGGATGTGACAAGGATGTCTCAGGTCAAACCTCTCTGCTGACAGACTAGCTTGTGTGACAGCCTCTCAGCCATAAACAGCACAGAGAGTTTGGTGTATTAGCATAGGGCTTTTTTCATTGATGAGTCAATGATTGCCATCAGGCCTCCTTATCCTTAGGCACCTGGGAATATATTAATCAATGTATTTGGAATATAGAAAAGGAAATATAGTAGTTTTTGATGTTAGCAATACTAGACTTTTAAGTTAATGAATCTTCTCTTTTGTTATAAATCACTGTACTTTGTTATAAATCACTATAAATCACTATGCTATGTAAAAATGTAACTTTATCACTATCTTAAGACAAAATAGATCTTAAGGGGAACATTGGTGAAGGGTTTACATTTGTTGAGCCAATATTTGCTGCTAAATCTCCATATTCCTGCCCTTATAATGAATATAACTAGCATATAGGAGAAATAAGTATTAACCTTTAAGATTATCATGTTAAACCTTAGGTTAAGTAAATTCCTTTCTTGATTGTAACTCACTACACCCTCACCCTATAGGAATGCAACTTTATTTGGAGGGTGGCGCCTGATATAAGAAAAAATCACCCCTGGAAAAATAAGTTTTCTGGTTAACTGACCGACATCAGAAAGGGCCATAAAATGTCAGCAGACCTCATGGCTAAAAGATGATGAAACTCATAAGACCTTTGTATAATTTTGTATGAAGCACCTGATCGTGACAAGGGTCAGGTCTGCTGACCCCCACATGACTCTGTATTCATCCATATGTATAACAAAAAGGTATATAAACAAACCTGAAAAATAAAGAAATCGGATCAGTTTCTGGAAAGACTGATTCCCCCATGTCATCTCTTTCTCGCTCCCTGTTTTCCTAGCTGAATTCAACCTCTTTTTCTACTACACTATCTGTTTCTAATCTCCCTCTATATCTGTAATTAAATAAGTTTTTCCAGGATGCTGACTCCATTCCCACCTTTGAATTACCCTGGATCCACCGGGGCTGGACCCCGGCAATACAGTGTACATCATGTGAAATGCTGGGCTGGAGGAAGCACAAGCTGGAATCAAGATTGCTGGGAGAAACATCAATAACCTCAGATATACAGATGACAACACCCATATGGCAAAAAGTGAAGAAAAACTAAAGAGCCTCTTGATGAAAGCGAAAGAGGAGAGTGAACAAGTTGGCTTAAAATTCAACTTTCAGAAAACTAAAATCATGATATCCAGTACCATCACTTCAAGGCAAATAGATGGGAAACAATGGGAACAGTGACAGACTTTATTTTGGGGGGCTCCAAAATCATTGCAGATGATGAATGCAGCCACGAAATTAAAAGGCACTTGCTCCTTGGAAGGAAAGATATGATCAACCTAAATAGCATGTTAAGGTGCAGAGACATTACTTTGCCGACAAAGGTCCGTCTAGCCAAAGCTGTGGTTTTTCCGGTAGTCATGTATGGCTGTGAGAATTGGACTATAAAGAAAGTTGAGCACCAAAGAATTGATGCCTTTGAACTGTGGTGTTGGAGAAGACTCTTGAGAGTCCCTTGGACTGCAAGGAGATCAAATCAGTCCATCCTAAAGGAAATCAGTCCTGAATATTCATTGGAAGGACTGATGCTGAGCTGAAACTCCAATACTTTGGCCACCTGATGTGAAGAACTGACTCATTGGAAAAGACCCTGACGCTAGGAAAGATTGAAGGCAGGAGGTGAAGGGCACAACAGAGGATGAGATGGTTGGATGGCATCACCGACTCAATGGACATGCGTTTGAGCAAGCTCCGGGAGTTGGTGATGGACAGGGAAGCCTGGTGTGCTGCAGTCCATGGGGTCGCAAAGAGTCAGACATGACTGAATGACTGATTTATTGATCATTTATACACACACGTGAGTGTGTGTGTGTGTTAATTTTTCAGTCTTGTTCGATTCTTTGCTACCCCATGGACTGTAGCCCACAAGGCTCCTCTGTCCATGGAATTCTCCAGGCAAGACTACTGGAGTGTGTAGCCATTCCCTTATCCAGGGGATCTTCCCGAGCCAGGGATGGAACTCAGGTCTCTCACATTGCAGGCAGATTCTTTACATCTGAGCCACATTATATATATATATATATATATATATATATATATATATATATATATATATATACACACACACATACATATATACATACACACATAATATGTATATAGATTCCATATATATATTATGATGATATACCATATGTTATATATAAATATATCATGCGATATATACATATATAGTATGCCTGAAACTATCAACATTGAAAATCTGCTACAATTAAAATAAAAGATGATAAAGAGTAGATTCAAGATAGACTGCAGTAATAGCTTGAACTCAACCTGACTCCTTGGAAATAGAATTAAGGAAAGGAAGAAGGGATTATATGGTTTCTGAGATGGATGGATGTTTTTATTGAGGAAACACATAGTTGTTATTCTAATATTTTTAATGAGTTTTAGAAAATGTGAAGGAATAATTCAGCTATTTTAAAATATTAAAAACTGTGAATCCAATGAAATATTTTTTTCTATTTAAGAAGACATCTATCTTGATATCCCATATGCCAATGTATAAATTGCTATATTCATTAGTAATGAGTCTATTTCTATTGGAGACTGTAGATATATTCATTTTTAGGTTCTGATTCCCCCTAAGTACAAGTCTCTTAAGTCTAGTTTTTGCTTTCTCTTAAACGTGCTTTTTTCATTCTATTGCACAAAACTCTGTATGCCCTGGCTTATCTGCTCATTTTCTTTCTCTCTTAAAAAAAGAGAAAAAAAACTCTTCTTTCTCCCTCTCTGCTCATCCTCTCTGCCCCAACCTACACAAGCGCATTCCACCCCATGTGACGCTATCCTGCTGGACCTGAGACATTTCAATGGCTAACATCCCCAAGAAGACATCAATAGTTTTGTCAGTCTTAAGCCATCTTTCATTTTTTTCATTGAACCTCTTGAACTCTCTAGTGTGTTTCATGTTTTTAGCTCACCAGTCAGTAAATATTGCTTTGTATTTGTGCTGTTTTATGCATTTATTTATTCTATAAATATTCGTTAAGTGCCTTGCCCATGGAAGGCAATTTTATTTGTGTTTTAAGTTACTTCCATTTAAACTGCAAGATTTTTGAGAGAAAAAACTCACTACAACTTTGTATTCCCACCACAAACAAGTTGGTAGACTGACTCCCTGTTTGTGTGCATGTATAAATATGTATTCCGTGTAGGTATATATGAATATACAGGGTACTAAAAATAAGACAATAGATCCAAAATAAAGTCATTCATCCTAAACTCCAGCCACCAAAGAGAGACTAATTTGATTATTTGCTGCTACTGCTAAGTCGCTTCAGTCGTATCTGATTGTGCGACCCCAGAGACCGCAGCCCACCAGGCTTCCCGGTCCCTGGGATTCTCCAGGCAAGAACACTGGAGTGGGTTGCCATTTCCTTCTCCAGTGCATGATAGTGGAAAGTGAAAGTGAAGTCGCTCAGTCTTGTCTGACTCCCAGTGACCCCATGGACTGCAGCCTGCCAGGCTCCTCTGTCCATGGGATTTTCCAGGCAAGAGTGCTGGAGTGGGTTGCCATTGTCTTCTCCAAGCAGCCTCTCCCATTTCTCAGGCATTCCCAGAAAAAGAATCTTAAGCTAATCATTCAGGTTTCTCCTATCAGCTCTAGTTAGGTAATCTGACTGGTTGACCCCTGTCATCCCCTAAAGGAAAGTAACCTTGCAATAATCAACCCATTTTTTGCCTAGTATAATTTCCTTCTTCCTGTTCCCTTCTGCCTACAGAAATCTTTCATTTCGTGTAGCTTCTTGAAGTTCCTTTCTATCCAATAAATTTGATGCTACCTGATTAAAATAAATTTGCTCTGATAAACTCTCCAGGCTACTCTGACCAAGGAATTACCCAGGCAAGAATATTGGCACGGATAGCCATTCCCTTCTGCAAGGGATCATCCCAATCCAAGGATCAAGCCCGGCTCTTCTGCTTTGAAGGCAGATTCTTTATCATCTGAGCCATCAGGGAAGCCCTTATAATTTTTAATGTCTCAAAATACTTTTTAACTATCTATCTAAAATTGTACCACTGTATATACTGTATATGATTATAAAACTAGGGCAGAAAGTGAAGAATAACTAAACAACCCCTTGATGAAAGAGGAGAGTGGAAGACGTGGCTTAAAACTCAACATGCAGAAAACTAAGATCATGGCATCAGGTCCCATCACTTCATGGCAAATAGATGGGAAACAATGGGAACAGTGGGAGACTTTATTTTGGGGGGCTCCAAAATCACTGCAGATGGTGACTGCAGCCATGAAATTAAAAGACACTTGCTCCTTGGAAGGAAAGATATGATCAACCTAGATAGCATATTAAAAAAAAAAAAAAAAAAACAGAGACATTATTTTGCCAACAAAGTTCTGTCTAGTCAAAGCTATGGTTTCCCCAATAGTCATGTATGGCTGTGAGAACTGGACTATACAGAAAGCTGAGCACCAAAGAATTGATGCTTTTGAACTGTGGTGTTGCAGACGACTCTTGAGAGTCCCTCGGACTGCAAGGAGATCCAACTAATCCATCCTAAAGGAAATCAGTCCTGCATATTCATTGGAAGGACTGATGCTGAAGCTGAAACTCCAATACTTTGGCCATTTGATGTAAATAACTGACTCATCTGAAAAGACCCGGATGCAGGGAAAGATTGAAGGCGGGAGGAGAAGTTATGGCAGAGGATGGGATGGTTGGATGGCATCACCAACTCAATGGACATGAGTTTGGGTGAACTCTGGGAGTTGGTGATGGACAGGGAGGACTGATGTGCCTCAGTTCATGGGGTCACAAAGAGTTGACATGACTGAGTGACTGAACTGAACTGATAACACTATATGTTTCTGTAAGTAACAAGGACAGAAAGAAATGTTATTAAAATTTAATTATCATTAATCTTATGTGGAATTATATCATTAGTTGTTAAATTTACAGTCTTTTTCTCTTAATTCAAACATTTCTACACAACTAGCCTTTTGAGAATATCTGACTATTCTCAAAGGATGAAATTTACACTATTTTCCATGTTTTCTCTCCTTTGTCTTTGAAAGAATTATACACAGAATTATGCCACTTGTTTTTTTCTCAGAAACAGCACATAGACATTGAAATGTCAAAGTAAATGGAAAAAGTAAATTTCATTTTGACTGTGACAAAAAAAAAGATGAATAAGTAAATAAAGGTGGCTTTTTTCTACATAGTGAAAAAAACAAAGCCATTGTATGCATGAGTAAATATCTGCTTTTTATTACTGTAAAATAAGGAAATGGTGACTTGCAAGGGAAAATTTATTTTTCATAACTGAAAGCACTATTGCTAGAAAAGGGATGTAAAGTTGTGCATTGACCTTTGAAAAGCAGAAAGGTTCAGAAGAAAATCAAAATGTTGTCAGTCATCAGCTATGCTTGTTCTATGCACCCCTGACTCCCCTCTTCAAATAGCTTTGTATCTTTTATACAAAACAAAACTGTTGATATGCTAAAGACCTTAGTGGACTTATACACATACAAATTAAATTAACAATTAACCTTTGAGTAGACCGAAAAAAGGTGATTTGAGAGTATTACTTACAATCTAGGTATGGTGGGCATGAAAAGTGTATGAAAATGTCAGTCACTCAGTTGTGCCCCACTCTTTGCAACCCCAAGGACTGTAGCCTGCCAGACTCCTCTGTCCAAGGAATTCTCCAGGCAAAAATACTGGAGTGTGTAGCCATTCACTTGGCCAGGGGATCTTGCTGAGCCAAAACTGAAGCTGGATCTCCTGCACTACAGGCAGATTCTTTACCATCTAAGCCACCGAGGAATCTTAGGGCTTCCCAGGTGGCTCTAGTGATAAAGAATCTGCCTGCCAATGCAGGAGATACAGGAGACTCAGGTTCAATCCCTGGGTTGGGAAGATTTGAATAGGAAATGGCATCACACTCTTGTATTCTTGCCTGGAAATTTCCAAAGGGGGAGGGTCCTGGCTACAGTCCATGGGGCTACTGAGAGTCAGACACTGCTGAGCACACACATACACACACACAATGGATATAGACAATTATTAACCAGCTGATGGCCTTCATTTAGCCTTAATTAGATACGGAGCTGCAATTGTAGCTGTCTTCATCACCATGATCACCAAGCTAGTGCCCTGTTTCTTCAGTACATCCATAGACTAGTCGGTATCTATAGCAACCTTTCTCTGTGTGGGGCATCAATAATTGGAATATTACTGATCATGTGCACAAAACTTCTCCTATAACCTGATTGGCATTGATTATGGTTACAGTGGTCAAATTCCATAACAGTTAGGATATGCCCCTCTCTAGATGATCACATGCTGGTAATCTTTCTGTTCTCTGCCATTTTTCCATAGTTCCAACTTTGATGACTGAACATTTATATTTATTTACTTTATAAATGTGCTTAAATCAGTTCAGTGAAGATCAAATTTCCACATTTATGAAACCAAACAGGACCCTGTGGGGCTCCTAAGGCTAGGGATAGAATAGGATAGTTACATAGATAGCTGTAAAAGTCTCAGTAGGGGATTAGAGGAAAACCTAGAGAATCTAGGGAGACCACTCTTTAAGTTAATGGTTACTCAAGAAATCATTGCCTGCTATGAGATCATCATGGAATTAAAACAGAAAGGAAAGGGACAGGGCACAACATTTGAAAGAATGACATAGACCAAGAATACAACATAAACCAATTAGAGTCAAATGGGTCCAAGATGTCAGATAAGTCAACTTCAACTAGACCTTCATCCTCAATCAGCAAGCTAAATGACACACCCAGAGCACCATGACCATTCCAAGGCACTGTCAAAAGACCAAGGAGTGCATGATGACCCAATTCCAGGAAATCTCCACCCTTCCCAAAAATAGTTGAAATAATCCTCCCACTCATTATCAAACGAAATTACCCAGCCCATAAAAACTAACCATGCCACATTTTGCAGCTGCACTGCCCTCTGTGGAGTGCGCTTCTCTTTGAATCTGAATAAACCCATTCCTTACCTGTCACTTTGTCTCTAACTGAATTGTTTCTGTGATGAGACATCAAGAACCTGAGCTTCATTTGGTCCCGAAAGTAGTTACCAGGGTTTTGGCTGGGTTTGAGTCCCAGCAAATAGTTGGATGGCATCACTGACTCGATCAACATGAGTTTGAGCAAGCTCCAGAAGTTGGTAATGGACAGGGGAGCCTGGAGTGCTGCAATCCATGGGGTTGCAAAGAGTCAGACATGACTGAGCGACTGAACTGAACGGAACTGAATATGGGTTCAAGTCCCAATCTGAAGTTAATGGTTTCAGCTGGGTAGAGAAGCCTTTCTATGTCCTCTGTTTTTTTATAGAACAGAGTTCAGCCTCTATGAACCTCTCTGAATTTCAAAAGGCAGGTTAGAATAGTTGCTAATCCAGGAAGAGAAGGGAAGCAGAGTGAAGGGAGGGGCAGCCAAGAAACAATAGTGCAGCCTTGGGGTAGGGTCCTGCTTCTGCCTCAGGGGACACACAAAACAATATCCTTAAGCTGTTTATAGAATTTTGTGCTAAATTGCTTCAGTCTGACTCTTTGCAACCCCATGAACTATAGCCTGTCTCTGTCCATGGAATTCTCTAGCCAAGAATACTGGAGTGAGTTGCCATTCCTTTCTCCAGGAGATCTTCCCAACCCAGGGATCAAACCTCCATCTCTTACATCTGCAGGTGGATTCTTTACCATATGAGCTGCCAAGGAAGCCTTATAGAATTAAAACCCAGCAAATGGAAGATGTCAGCATTCTTCATACCAGAGGAGACCATCTGAGGGCAGATTAAAGGAGTAAGTTCATCAAGAGGATAACCTGAGGCCCTATTAAAGAAGTCCCTGCATACACCCTAATCTTATCAGCAAACCCATGCTTGAACCATTACCATAAAACACCTCACCAAAGTCCCCTGGATTGGGACAGTCAGTCTTGAAGGCAGGAGCCCACTGTGTCTTTCTTTACCTGGCAAAGCAATAAAGTTGTTCTTTTCTACTTCACCTGGAACTCAGATTCAATACAGCACTTGTGTTCAAAGGCTGAACTTTTGGTATCATTTAGAGCTGAACATGAATTTGAGCAAGCTCCAGGAGTTGGTGATGGGCAGGGAAGCCTGGCATGCTGCAGTCCATGGGGTCGCAAAGAGTTGGACACGACTGAGATTGAACTGAACTGAGAGTCCAGTCAATTCAATTTAACTTGCTCATTATGTGCATCAACCATGTTAAAATACATTTCTGGAAAGGACACCAGTTACCTAGCCTGTCCCTTCCAGGAACCATAATGCTAACTAGTTAGAGCTTATGTGAGTTAGATATATATCCTATAAAACATTTTCCATATCATATTTATATAAAAGCACTTATTCCTTCAGGAAAAAATACCTGCTAGGCTATTAAATATGTGCCCTTCTACATATTTACCTCTATTGTAACAATTCACATGCCTATTAAAAGCTCTGAAACATCATTTATCACTGCTGTGACTAAATAAATTGTTTTTATTACATATTAGCCAAATCTAATTCACTTGTTTTATGAGCTTGGTTCATTGAATTTATTTTTCTGAGATGGATGTAACCACACTTGATCACATGTGTTGCCGCTTGGAGAAACTCAGTCTCTTGGCTGCAATTTCCCAAGGTTCAGACTTCAAATACTAAGTTCTTGTTAAAACCACTGTAGCCTTTGCAACCTCTCTCCTTAATTACTGCATAACTTTCACTAACTTCTATATGCTGCAATAATGCTAGCCAACAGATATTTATCTGTTAAATGTGTGGTTTTTCTATTTCCAAGACAGAATTTTGATCTGCTTCTTTCCAAATGTACTGAATTTGTTTGAATTACTGTGGCAGCTGGAAGGTGTTCAAACCACCCCCCCCCTTTTTTTTTTGAGATGAAAGAGTAACTTTTAATTTGAAGCCAAAACAGCTTTATACATAAAAGACACACCATGATAATTCCGTTGCTATACTGTAAGTCATCTTTTCTCACCAGCAGAAGTGATAGCAGTTTTACTATTGTTACCTTTCTTATACCTTCCACTGTTTAGCCTATCCAGAGTCACGTGCAAGCTATTTATACTTGTCACTACATACTTCAAGGTCACTGAACTGAATAGCCATTGCTTCAGTTCACCACTCCTTTAAAAAAGGCAAATTATATACAGTCCATGGAATTCTCCAGGCCAGAATACTGGAGTGGGTAGCTTTTCCCTTCTCCACGGGATCTTCTCAACCCGGGGATCGAACCCAGGTCTCCCACACTGCAGGCAGATTCTTTACCAGTTGAGACACCAGGGAAGCCTATTAAACTACATATATATAATCATCTCAAATACCAGATGTACGTTTGGAAGGGTGAGAACATAAAATTCACAGAATGCTTCAATGAATGCTTATTTTAGGCCACAAATAACTAAGCATACCTTTCATTTAGGCATAAGCTGAGAGGAAAACAATGCTATAGAGATGAAAAGAGATAAGATAACTTATCTCTATGTTCAGTAAATATTCCATATCCCAAGAAAACCCCAGGACAACTATATACAAAACTAAAATTAGTATATTTGGCTGTGTGGTCATTCTGGGTCTCAGTCGGCGAAAGACTCAGTCAGTAAGAACATGAAAGTAAAGGAAAAAGAACTTGCAGGCACACAATTCATATCAAAGGCAAATCCAACTAAATGGATCCCTCTCAACATTTCCATTATTCCCCCCTGGCTCCCAGTACTTCCCTCTCCCATGGCATTTTCTACCTGAAAGGAAGTCCCTGATATTAAATGTTAAACTAATTATATTCCTGGATAAAAGACTTTGGAGTGAGAGACACATAGTCAGTCACTTCTGGGAACCTGCTGGGAAGACAGATTTTTATGGCAACAGATGAGGTTACCAAAGTTCCCAGCAGAAAATGTGCTCCTGTGAAGTTTCTGAGAACTGCATTCCTCTTCATCTGTCTATCTCTGATTTTATGATAACTTTTATATCTTCTATTGCATGAGTCAACTGCATAGAGAAGATTCTCAATTAATACTTGTTGAGCGAATCAAACTAAAACCCACTCCTAAATCTATTTGCCAGAGGATACACCAAGATTTCACTTTGCTTATAATTGGAGTATGCCTCTTCATATACAACAGAATCTCTATGAGAGAAGACAAAAAGCTATCTTATAAGGCTATTTTCTCCTGATCTTCTGAAATGTTATTAAATAAAGCATTTTTACATATTTCTTTGGCATTTAAGTTTATGAATGTTAAAAGTCAAGATTCCTTACACACTGATTCACTTTATAACCTATTGATGTGTTTCCAGAATCTTCCTCGCAATGAATAATTTCCTAATAATCTTTTCTTTGACTAGTATTCTAAGTTCCTTTATATTAATTATTAAATTAAAATAAAAATAAATTTTTAAAACTAACATAAAACTATAGTTTATCAAATGTCTAGAAAGACCAAAGCTTACTGAATGCACTGACTCTGAAAGCTGTCTGAAAATGTCACAGAGTCAGCTCCTGACTAAACTGCACTTAAGGGAATCATGTATTTATTTCTGTGCCTTCCATAGAACTGAATCAAGGCTGAAACCAATAAAGAAGCCTCATTACCATTGTCATTTGGAAATCTCATCTTCAGTTTGATGGACTATCAATATTATGTGTCTTTCTCTCAATCTTTCAAAGGCACATAGCCCCTGATTCTATCTATGAATTCATCATCGGTTATATGCTATTATCTCAGTAATTGAAGAAGAGTGTAGGATTAAAATTTCTACACCAAAATGAAGAAAGACAGTATTTCTTTCATTTCTCATTCTTAACACCTAGGTCATAAACATGGATTGATTTGAGTTTATCCCATTATCCCTAGCACCATTTTACCCCCTCAGCTTTCCACAGGCTGTAGCTAAAACTCCATGGAGAGTTTTGATGTGTGGAAGCTGAGAAAAGAAATCAATTAAAAACTGCAGGCAGCTACTCTGTTTTGAAAGAAATGGAGGAAGAATTTTACCTTTGAAAATATTATCCCTTTGCTTTGGAAAGCCATTTTGTGATCCTACATGGTTTTCCCCACCCCACCTCCCAGTTAATTTGCCCTCATTCCTTACCATTCTCTGAGTCACCAGAGTCTGACCTTTGCAGCTTGAGTCTTTGTGATAGGTGGTATCTGGTTGAACTCAGTTAATGGGAGTCCTTATCAAGAGAACAGAGGACAAAATTGAGAGATTTCCTCCTTCTTCACTTCAGGTCATAGCATTTCATTTTTAGAAGTAGTTGAGTCCTTCAGAAATATTTCTCTTACTAGCTAACCCCTCATTCACTTGCTTACCTTTTACTGCTCCAGTAACACTATTTTATGGCCTTCTCCACTAAGATCTGGGCAGAAGGGTTATGTTCTAGTGTAATAATGCCCACAAATTGCTCTTCTCTGGGTACCTCATCATCCCCTGTGTTTTCCCTTAACCCTGAGTTGATACACTCCCAGCCGTCACCTCCTTGGGATCAGAGATTTGAGCTTTGTTATCAGTCTATCTCTAGGGACAGAAGAATATCTGATATCACTTCCCAGGTGGCACTAGCAGTATGGGTTCAATCCCTGGGTGGGGAAGATCCCTTGGAGGAGGAAATGGCAACCCATTCCAGTACTCTAGCCTGGAGAATCCTATGGATTCTACTATAATAGTAGAATCATTTCACTACTGAAACACTAATAGCATACTTGTTGTTTAGTCACTAAGTTGTATCTGACTCTTTTACAACCCCATGGACTGTAACCTGCCAGGCTCCTCTGTCCATGGGATTTCCCAGGCAAGAATACCAGAATGAATTCTAATCTCCTTCTCCAGGGGATCTTCCCAACACAAGGATCAAAACTTTGTCTTCTGCATTGGCAGACAGATTACCACTGAGCCATCAAAGAAAGGTATCAAAGCTCAAAGTTCCATCTAGAATATAAAAATATTTTAGGATAGTCACTTGTGTTTAGTTTCCCAGGTGGCGCAGTGGTAAAGAATCTGCCTGCCAATGCAGGAGACACAAAAGACCCGGGTTCGATCCCTGGGTCAGGAAGATCCCATGGAGCAGGAAATGGCAACCCACTCCAGTATTCTTGCCTGGAAAATTCCATGGACAGAGGAGCCTGGCAGGCTGCAGTCTGTAGGGTCCCAAAGAGTCAGACACGACTGAACATGCACACACATTTGTGCTTACTTACTGCATGCTAAATATATTCAAAATTTTCAAAACTTAATGACCTGTGACCTCCCTGGTGTTCCGGTGTTAAGAATCTGAATTGTAAAGGAGGGGAACATGGATTTGATCCCTGGTGGAGAAACTGAGACACCACATGCTGTGGAAAAACTAAGCCTGCGTGCTGCAACTGCTGAAACATGCATGCTGTGGAGCCTAGGCGCCACAACTAGAGAATCTGTGCGCCACAATGCAAGATCCCAAATGACACGATGAGGACCCCAGGTGCCAAGACTAAGGCCTGGCACAATCAAATAAATAACAGCAAATTAAATAAATAAACTTTGGTTCATCTGGTAATAATACTATCTCATAAGTGACTCTGTGAGGATTCCATTAGAAAAGTTATAGAAAATACCCATCAGTGTCTCTGGCACATTGAACTAAATCTTCCTACTCTTATGTCAGGATGAATGTATTTTTAAAATCTGGCTAGCCTTCCTCTTTCCCACAGTGTAATAGAGATTTTTTTTTTTTTTTTAAATCTCAGAATGGTCACTCAATCAAAATTACCAAATGTTGAAAAGGTCAAAGCAGTATAGCATACCTTTATAATCATAGATTTTTGAATGCATTAACATTCCAATCTCTCATTCTTAAAGAAAAGATTATAATAAGGGTCTTAAATGGCCACACATTAATCCTCTCCCATGACAATAGTTGTTCCTTTTCTGGAAAATGTACAAATGTAACCTCTGCTGACACTGAATTTCAATTTTGATGCCACACAGTGCTTCTGATTTTGATAACAAATGGATACCCAAGAGAAAAACAATAGCAAATACATGAGATGCTCACAAAAGGAAAAGGCTTTCAAATATGCGGCGGGTTAATTTCATCCAAACTGCCAGGTCTAGAAAATTATGTAATTGACATCCCTACTTAAGAATATTTTGAATTTTTGCAAGGCTGGGCTGAGATTTTTACACAGGCTTTAAACAAGCAATCAAGCATCTGCTTCCCAAATTAAAGAACCAAAAAGACTAACTGGTGTGAGTTCATGATTACAATGTCAAATATTTCTTTGTAACTGTTGGACCATTTTCAACTCAATCAATTTTATTTTTATTTTTCATGATATTTCCAGGGATAACATAGACTCATAATCACAGTCTGTTAGCATTATAAAGGGCTTTAGGGACCTCTTAGCCCAACCTTCTCATTTTATAGATGAGAAAACTGAGGACCACAGAGGGTAAGTGGCTTGTCTAAGGTCACAGAGTTAGTGGATAAGCCACAATAACACTGAAGTCAGCTGGAATTACAAATAGACAGCTACTGAAATTATTTCATACTCCATTTTCATCTAAATTTCTCTTTAAGAAAGCACATAATGCATTGATGATGAGGGATTTACAAAACAAGTTGCTTGGATCACCTGAAGACAACTATAAAAATCAGGAAGGATAAACACCTTTATATTCTCCTAAGGAAAAGTTCAGCATTTCATTCCTGTCACTCCGACAGCCTTTTGGACCAAGACTTTGCAAGTAGGTTAGGCAACATGTCACTCAAATCAATTCCAGAAGCATCTAGTCTTTTAGAGAAATCAGATTTATAACTTGATAAGAGCTCAAAATGTAGTCTTTTAAAGAAATTTGGTACAAAATATCCAAAACATACTTTCAAGTATTAAGGAAAGACATTGACATAATAATGGTGGTTGGTAAGGCTGGGTGCAAAGACATGGTAGAAAAGACTCAGGAATAGCATGGTGTTTATGCTAGAGACAAGCACGCAGTCTGTAAAAGAGATAGATCAGCATCTAATCTGTATTCACTCTAGTAGATATGAAAGCAAAATGAATTTGTGTTAAGAGAGCCCAGCCTAAGAGGCTTATTTTGAAGATCTGTAATATGACTTGTAATAGGACCTGGTTTTACAATTCTTGTTTTGGCAGAATAAAAAGAGATTTCATGTTACTTGACAGTGGTCCAAAAATACAAACAACAAAAAATGGAAATAATGCTTACATGTAATTAACCTTCATTAACAGGGCTATGTTAGAAATCCTTCTCTTCTCTGTTTTGGCAATAAGGAGAACTGCGTTGTCTTGGTGATGGGGGCTTTTACTCTATGGTTTCTTCTTTGCAGGCAAAAGATTAGATTTAGTTCTGGAGGTTTCTTCCTCTGGCATCAGAGTAGAAAGATATTTTTTTAATCCCTCAAGACTCAGGTTGCCTTCACACAGATTGGCTTGAGTTGGATAAACCCTGCCAGTAATCCTAGAACTGTTTTGACCTACTTCCTCAAGTATTAAAAATGCATACCCCAACAGCTTATTTTATCCTTATTTTCTTCTGCATTCACATATTGAAGAGCAAATAAAATCAGAGACTAAATGTGGAGTTCCAAGAGGCAACCTCTTGTCACCTGGCTTACCTACTATGTTAGTTATTTTCCATTTGTTCTCCCAATGCAAGATCCACTCTCAGTCCTATTTGGTGTTCAGGAAACCTGGTTCTCTTGACTGCATATGGTGATTCTCTTACCCTCTGGCTTTCTGGTGAATTTGGCAAAGTGAAAATAGAGAAATCTCACTGATGTTCTTGCAAGAGCCATATGGCTTTATGGCAAGAGCTCTTGTTGGCTGGTTTCTCCCCTCAGGTCCCTGCTTTCATTGAAGTGAAGTGAAGTTGCTCAGGCATGTCCGACTCTTTGCAACCCCATGGACTGTAGCCTACCAGGCTCCTTAGTCCATGGAATTTTCTAGGCAAGAATACTGAAGTGGGTTGCCATTTCCTTCTCCAGGGGATCTTCCCAACCCAGAGACTGAACCCAGGTCTTCCGCATTGTAGGCAGACACTTTACTGTCTGAGCCAGCAGGAAAGTCTGCTTTCATTGGACTCTGGCAAAATAATTTTATTCTGTACTTTCTTCTGGTCAAAGGGTTGGAATGACTTCCAACTGTTGCTAATCCCTGAATGCCTCATATTTCCAAGATGGCTTCCTCACCTTTGTCTTCACCTCTGTACGTAATACTGTTATAGTTTCCTTGAAGTCTTTTTAGTTAAACCTTCTGTATCAGCCCTTTGTTTCTTTCCAGGACACTAACTGATAGGCAACTCTCACCATATATCTATTCTGTTTCCCATTACCATAATTATTCTTGAAGGCAGAGAAGGCAAAGACTGCCAGGGTCCTCAATATTCACTGCAAAGCCATGCAATTGACATTCAATTGAGAAAGCTGTTTGGTACAGTAGGCAGATAGTACACTGTCTTGTCTTATTAAATGCTAAGTCGCTTCTGTCACGTCCAACTCTGTGCGACCCCACAGATGGCAGCCCACCAGGGTCCTCCATCCACAGGATTCTCCAGGGAAGAATTCTGGAGTGGGTTGCCATTTCCTTCTCCAAGGAAAAGCTGCCTTCAAAAGCCATCATCAAAACCATTTCAGCACACATAACCTGCTAATGAGCTAGAATGACTCATTTCTTTGATTTGGACTATGATTTCCAAAGTTCAATGCATTTATTTTATAGCCAGAGGGAATAAAATCTGGTATTCAGTTTATATTGTGCCCAGATACAATAAGAACAAAATTATTTTGTTTCACATAGGTGAAACTTGTGGCTTTTTAGAAGTCTTATCTGTGAAAAGGATTATGTGGAGGGATTCATAAACTGTAGGAATCCCTGATCTTCTTGGGTCTCTGAAGATCTTTGACCTCTCAAAGGATCTTGGTTTCCTATCACTAAAATTTAGGATTTACCATCTAGAATTACATTCCTTCAGGTCAATTACTTATTCACATGTGTTAAAAAACAAACAAACAAACATTTCTCGGGCACTTCCCACTACTTGTTCTAGTCTTTGTGCTAGGAACTAGAACTATGGGGGTATGGGAAAAGAATGTGTACAATAAATCAAGAAACAAATGAATAACTCAGATAGTTTAATATATAAATGCATGCAGAGAAGGAAATAAAACAGGGCAATGTAGTCAAGAGATGGATCAGAGAGACTTTCCATAGGGTGGCCAAGAAAGGTTTCAGATCCCACTCAATCTGAAACCCAGATGACAAGAAAAAGCCAGACGGGACTAAGCACAGGCGGCTGCGGTGAGCCACAGGTGGCTATGGTGAGCAGAGCTACCGCACGTCTGAGGTCAGGGGCAGCAGCTTAGAGTGCCAGGCTGCAACGGCGCAGGAATGGCCAAGAGGAGCTACCCTGCATCCTAGGTCAGTGGCGGCTGGGAGGAGCTACCCCGCTGCCGAGGTCAGGGGTGGCCAGAAGCCACCTCACCCCCGAGGCCAGGGGCCGTGACCCTGAGGAGCCACCCCAAGCCCAAGGCCAGGGCCGGCAGCAGGGAGGAGCCACCCACGCCCAAGGCCAGGGCCGGCGGCAGGGAGGAGCAACCAGAGGAGTGATGGCTGGCACAGGAGGGCCTAGAGGAGCTATCCCACTTTGAAGGTCAGGAACGGCAGTGGTAAGGAGATACCCCTCATCCAAGGTAAGGAGCAGCAGCTGTGCTTTGCTGGAACAGCCTGAAGAGATACCGACGTCCAAGGTAAGAGAAACCCAAGTAAGATGGTAGGCATCAGAGGGCAGACACACTGAAACCATAATCACAGAAAACTAGTCAATCTAATCTCACTAGGACCACAGCCTCTAACTCAATGAAACCAAGCCATGCCTGTGGGGCAACCCAAGACAGGCGGGTTATGGTGGAGAGGTCTGACAGAATGTGGTCCACTGGAGAAGGGAATGGCAAGCCACTTCAGGATTCTTGCCTTGAGAACCCCATGAAAGTATGAAAAGGCAAAATGACAGGATACCAAAAGAGGAACTCCCCAGGTCACTAGGTGACCAATACGCTACTGGAGATCAGTGGAGAAATAACTCCAGAAAGAATGAAGGGATGGAGCCAAAGCAAAAACGATACCCAACTGTGGATGTGACTGGTGATAGAAGCAACATCCGATGCTGTGAGCAATATTGCATAGGAACCTGGAATGTCAGGTCCATGAATCAAGGCAAATTGGAAGTGGTCAAACAAGAGATGGCAAGGGTGAACGTCGACATTCTAGGAATCAGCGAACTAAAATGGACTGGAATGGGTGAATTTAACTTAGATGACCATTATATCTACTACTGTGGGCAGGAATCCCTCAGAAGAAATGGAGTAGCCATCATGGTCAACAAAAGAGTCCTAAATGCAGTACTTAGATGCAATCTCAAAAACAACAGAATGATCTCTGTTCGTCTCCAAGGCAAACCATTCAATATCACAGTGATCCAAGTCTATGCCCCAACCAGTAATGCTGAAGAAGCTGAAGTTGAACGGTTTTATGAACACCTACAAGACCCTTTAGAACTAACACCCAAAAAAGATGTCCTTTTCATTATAGGGGACTGGAATGCAAAAGTAGGAAGTTAAGAAACACCTAGAGTAACAGGCAAATTTGGCCTTAGAGTACAAAATGAAGCAGGGCAAAGGCTAATAGAGTTTTGCCAAGAAAATGTACTGGTCATAGCAAACACCCTCTTCCAACAACACAAGAGAAGACTCTACACATGGACATCACCAGATGGTCAACACCGAAATCAGACTGATTATATTCTTTGCAGCCAAAGATGGAGACGCTCTATACAGTCAACAAAAACAAGACCAGGAGCTGACTGTGGCTCAGATCATGAACTCTTTATTGTCAAATTCAGACTTAAATTGAAGAAAGTAGGGAAAACAACTAGACCATTCAGGTATGACCTAAATCAAACCCCTTATCATTACACAGTGGAAGCGAGAAATAGATTTAAGGGGCTAGATCTGATAGATAGAGTGCCTGATGAACTATGGAATGAGGTTTGTGACATGGTACAGGAGACAGGGATCAAGACCATCCCCATGGAAAAGAAATGCAAAAAAAGCAAAATGGCTGTCTGGGGAGGCCTTACAAAGAGCTGTGAAGAGAAGAGAGGCGAAAAGCAAAGGAGAAAAGGAAAGATATGAGCATCTGAATGCAGAGTTCCAAAGAATAGCAAGAAGAGATAAGAAAACCTACTTCAGAAATCAATGCAAAGAAATAGAGGAAAACAACAGAATGGGAAAGACTGGAGATCTCTTCAAGAAAAGTAGAGATACCAAGGGAACATTGCATGCAAAGATGGGCTCGATAAAGGACAGATATGGTATGGACCTAACAGAAGCAGAAGATATTAAGAAGCGGTGGCAACAATACATGGAAGAACTGTACAAAAAAGATCTTCATGACCCAGATAATCATGATGACGTGATCACTCACCTAGAGCCACACATCTTGGAATGTGAAGTCAAGTGGGCCTTAGAAAGCATCACTATGAACAAAGCTAGTGGAGGTGATGGAATTCCAATTGAGCTGTTTCAAATCCTGAAAGATGATGCTGTGAAAGTGCTGCACTCAATATACCAGCAAATTTGGAAAACTCAGCAGTGGCCACAGGACTGGAAAAGGTCAATTTTCATTCCTATCCCAAAGAAAGGCAATGCCAAAGAATGCTTAAACTACCACACAATTGCACTCATCTCACATGCTAGTAAAGTAATGCTCAAAATTCTCCAAGCCAGGCTTCAGCAATGTGTGAACTGTGAACTCCCTGATGTTCAAGCTGGTTTTTGAAAAGGCAGAGGAACCAGAGATCAAACTGCCAACATCTGCTGGATCAGGGAAAAAGCAAGAGAGTTCCAGAAAAACATCTATTTCTGCTTTATTGACTATGCCAAAGCCTTTGACTGTGTGAATCACAATAAACTGTGGAAAATTCTGAAAGAGATGGGAATACCAGACCACCTGACCTGCCTCTTGAGAAACCTGTATGCAGGTCAGGAAGCAACAGTTAGACCTGGACATGGAACAACAGACTGGTTCCAAATAGGAAAAGGTGTACGTCAAGGCTGTATATTGTCACCCTGCTTATTTAACTTCTAGGCAGAGTACATCATGAGAAACGCTGGACTGGAAGAAACACAAGCTGGAATCAAGATTTTTGGGAGAAATATCAATAACCTCAGATATGCAGATGACCCCACCCTATGGCAGAAAGTGAAGAGGAGCTAAAAAGCCTCTTGATGAAAGCAAAAGAGGAGAGCGAAAAAGTTGGCTTAAAGCTCCATATTCAGAAAACGAAGCTCCTGACATCTGGTCCCATCACTTCATAGGAAATAGATAGGGAAACAGTAGAAACAGTGTCAGACTATTTTTTTGGGCTCCAAAATCACTGCAGATGGTGACTGTAGCCATGAAATTAAAAGACTCTACTCCTTGGAAGAAAAGTTATGACCAACCTAGATAGCACATTCAAAAGCAGAGATATTACATTGCCGACTAAGGTCGGTCTAGTCAGGGCTATGGTTTTTCCTGTGATCATGTATGGATGTGAGAGTTGGACTGTGAAGAAGGCTGAGCGCCGAAGAATTGATGCTTTTGAACTCTGGTGTTGAAGAAGACTCTTGAGAGTCCCTTGGACTGCAAGGAGATCCAACCAGTCCATTCTGAAGGAGATCAGCCCTGGGATTTCTTTGGAGGGAATGATTCTAAAGCTGAAGCTCCAGTACTTTGGCCACCTCATGCGAAGAGTTGACTAATTGGAAAAGACGCTGATGCTGGGAGGGATTGGGGGCAGGAGGAGAAGGGGACGAGCGAGGATGAGATGGCTGGATGGCATCATGGACTCGATGGATGTGAGTCTGAGTGAACTCCAGGAGATGGTGATGGACAGGGAGGCCTGGCGTGCTGCAATTCATGGGGTCGCAAAGAGTCGGACCCGACTGAGTGACTGAACTGAACCTAACTGGAAAGGTCTAGGGCAGGGTTCAGCAGACTGTAGTGACCTGTGCACCCAATGCAGCTCATCTTCTGCAAATAAGTAGCTCTATTGGAATAGAGGAGTAGAATCAGGCTGTTTGATTTGTGTTCTGTCTATGGCTGCTTCCTTATTACAGTGGAAGAACTGGGTAGTGGCTACAGAGACCACATGCATCCCAAAGGTGAAAATACTTACCATCTGACCTTCTACAGTCAAAGTCTGTTGAATTTGGTCCTGGGGAAGAACATTCCAAAGATAAAGAAGGGCTAATTCAAGGCTTTAAGACAGGGACCTACTTGGAGGTCCATGTGACTGCATGTGAGATAAAAAGTGAAGGGAGAGAATGTCTCGAGTGTGTAGAGTCAAGATTATAATAAGCAGATTTTTTTCATTCTACCTGGGGAATGAAGATTTTTTAAAATTTTGTATCTGAGAGTGAACTGAACTGTGTTTACTTTTGTAGTAAATACCTTCTAGGAGATATGGTTTCAAATACAGATTTTTATCTTATTTCCTACTAATAAATATCTACATAGATATAATAATTCATCTCATTTTAGAGGAGAAAAAAGTAAAACTAAGAGAATTTAGGTGAGTGTTCAGAGATCAAAGAGCAAGTGACTGAGCTGAGACCTGCCTAAATCCAACAGGATGGTGACTGCATGAGAAATGAGAGATATTTGATTTTTAAGCCTCTATAGCTCGATGGTGCTCATATACAATAATGATATAATTGGGGGAGTAGAAAGACAGTCCATCCCCTTGAATGCATCTTCTGTATGTTAAGTGATGCCTGAAATTCCACTATTTGAAGGTCAACCATTCTGCAGCTCTGCCTAAGTTACAGAATAACTGTTCCCATTCAATTTGTTCATTTAGGTACTAACAATTCTGAAGAGCAATTAAAGAAGTGCACTACATTCATATAAAAAGAAGCCATGAATAATTGCAGCTTTTCTGTCCTGAACACAGATGTCTTTGGAAAAGTTTCAGTTTGATGACAACCGCAGACTTCCTGGCCGGTGTGTGACAGATACCCTTGAGAACAGGGACCAGCTCCTACCTTTCCTTGTATCCCCAGGCCTTGGCTCAGGTCCTTGGCAAGCTTGAGATGCTGAGAATGTCTTAGATGCAAATCATTTCAGATTGAACACCAAAATAGAATTTTGCTTGACTCTGAACTTGTATGCAAAATGCGCGTAAAACTGTGTGGTCTAATTGAAAATGCCCAAATCAGGCTGTTTCTCTTCTCTTGATTCTCTGACCCTACCACCTGCCAGCACCATCCCCACATGGGGAAATGGGATCTGGCAGATCATATTAATTGAGCACTAAAGTGAGAGGGAGCAGAAGAGCAGGAGGATCCTTCTCTTCAGATTTGCCAC
Source organism: Ovis canadensis (assembly GCF_042477335.2). Taxonomy (NCBI): domain Eukaryota; kingdom Metazoa; phylum Chordata; class Mammalia; order Artiodactyla; family Bovidae; genus Ovis; species Ovis canadensis. The sequence continues at coordinate 185,448,360 of NC_091246.1, read as the reverse complement.
CTTCTTCTGCCACAGCTTTCCTCTCTCCCTCATCGATGATCCTCCTGAAACTCCCACAGGTCTCTCTGGATGTTCTGTGCCAAAGCTTGAGCCTACAAACCCTATGCTGACTACTCTGAGGCTCTGCCTCTTCTTCAGCTGGAAATCAGTAGCATGAACTGGAGGAAGGAAGGAAGGAGGGAGGAAGTAAAGCAAAGGAAGAAGGAAGGAAGAAATGGAGGGAGGGAAGGAATGGGGAGGGATGGTGAGAGGGAGTGAAAGGTTGTTGCTGAATCACGCAAAGACGCTGGGATCCTTGGCCTCCGGAGGAGAAGAATTCAATTCAGGGCCAGAGACGAGGCTTGATCGCTCAGAGCTTTTGTGTAATAAAGTTTTATTGAAGTATAAAGGAGATAGAGAAAACTTCTGACATAGATGTCAATAGCGGGTAGAAAGAGTACCCCCTTGCTAGTGTTAGCAATGGAGTTATATATTCTCCAATGAATCCAAAGAATGTCTGGAGGTTTTAAAGTTCTCACCAGACCTACTCCCATAATTTACATTTTAAGATAACATGATCAGCCAGGTTTAATCCAGAGACTGTCCTCAGGCAGGATACATAATCCTAAAGCATGTAGAGGAAAAAAGAAACTTTGTCCTTTTTTCCTCCTTGAGAATTCCAGACCCCTCTCTCCTTGGGGACCCCTAGACTTCTTATCAACCTGCCTAGGAAATGACTCTCTCGGGAGGAATGGGAAAGGGGAGAGGAAGGGATTAAGAAAGTGAGGAAGAAATGAAGGAAAGAATGAAAGGTGAGAACTATGACAGCATCCTCACCTGGACCACTGTGGACAAACAAGGGAAGTATAAGAAAAGAGGATGGCGCTGGACAGGGCATGTCCCTCCTGTGACCACAAGGCCAAACCTCTATCAAGGAAGTCAGGATTATATGTAATATGGTATGTGGTGATATTCAGATCCTTTGAGGTTGTGGGTGGTGACTCTCTAGAGTTTCCCTATCCAACAGTGTGGCCACTCGCTACAGGTGACTGCTGAACACATGAAAGGCAGTGCAACATGCTAAAATGATCATATTTTGGATATATTGGTTTAAATAAAATGCATCATTAAGATGAACTCCACTTGCTTAGTTTTATTATTTTTTAAACATACTTATTAGAAAAAATTTAATAACATATTACATATGTGGCATTGTACAGTGCTGTTCTAACCAGAAGAAAGATAAAAAACTCTAACCCAGTTTCCCAATTTGAATATAGAAAAGACTACACACATCATTAATTCTCTTTTCCAAATAAAATAATATGTTAAACCCCCCAAATCTGCTGAAAGCTCACATCACTGAAAAGAAACACCATCCAAATCATGACTTGTCCTCAATCAGTGTCAGATGGTTCTGTTTTGCTCCCTGCAAAACTCTCTAAGATCTTTAAAAGCAAGGACCATGCCTTGTAATTTTTCTTTATTCATGAAGTAAAGTGAAAGTCTCTCAGTTGTGTCTGAATTTTTGTGACCCCATGGACAATATAGTCCATGGAATTCTCTAGTCCAGAATACTGGAGTGGGTGGCCTTTCCCTTCTCCAGGGGATATTCCCAATCCAGGGATCACACCCATGTATCCCATATTGCAGACAGATTCTTTACCAGCTGAGCCACAAAGGAAGCTTATTCACCATAGTGTCTACCAAAATAATGATGCACAAAAGCACTCAACAATTATCAATCATATGATTCACTAAAATAAGAAAATGAGTAGAGTTTTAGAATAGACAGTTACTGAGTTAATGATCAGCTTGGTCTGTGCATGTGTACGTGTGTGTGTGTGTGTTTATGGATATAAGTCTCATGATATTTCAGTTCAGTTCAGTCGCTCAGTTGTGTCCAGCTCTTTGTGACCCCATGAACTGCAGCATGCCAGGCCTCCTTGTCCATCACCAACTCCTGGAGTCCACCCAAACCCATGTCCATTGTGTCCATGATGCCATCCAACCATCTCATCCTCATCCCTTCTCCTTCTGCCTTCAATCTTTCCCAGCATCAGGGTCTTTTCAAATGAATCAGCTCTCCGCATCAGGTGGCCAAAATATTAGAGTTTCAGCTTCAACATCAGTCCCTCCAATAGACACCCAAGACTGATCTCCTTTAGGATGGACTGGTTGGATCTCCTTGCAGTCCAAAGGACTCTCAAGAGTCTTCAAAAACAGTTTAAAAGCATCAATTCTTTGGTGCTCAGCTTTCTTTAGAGTCCAACTCTCACATCCATACATGACCACTGGAAAAATGATAGCCTTGACTAGATGGACCTTTGTTGGCAAAGTAATGTCTCTGCATTTTAATATGCTGTCTAGGTTGGTCATAATTTTCCTTCCAAGGAGTAAGTGTCTTTTTTCATTTCATGGCTGCAGTCACCATCTGCAGTGATTTTGGAGCCCAGAAAAATAAAGTCAGCCACTGTTTCTACTGTTTCCCCATCTATTTCCCATGAAGTGATGGGACCAGATGCCATGATCTTCGTTTTCTGAATGCTGAGCTTTAAGGCAACTTTTTCACTCTCCTCTTTCACTGTCATCAAGAGGCTCTTTAGTTCTTCTTCACAATATTTAGTAGGATGCTATTAAGCATGATTCCTGCCTCCCCAGATATTTTGCTAGGGAAATGTGTTGTGCTGTGCTCAGTTACTCAGCTATGTTTGATTCTTTGTAATCCCACGGACTGTAGCCAGCCAGGCTTCTCTCTCCATGGTATTCTCCAGGCAAGTTACTGAAGTGGGTTGCCATTTCCTTCTCCATGGGATCTCCCAAACCCAGGGATTGTGCCAGCATCTTCTGCATGGCAGAGGGGTTCTTTACCACTGTGAATATTTAATAGTAATACACAGGAAGTGTCATGACAGTCATATTCCTGTTGAGGATGACATGTTCAGTTTTCACCCTAGCCAAAAGTGGTTTCCTCACCCTCCCCACCTTCGAGCTTTTAGCAGAAATTACTGTGACTCCTACAATCATAATGTCTCTTCCAAAGATATTGGTGACAAAAATGCTTGAATTAGAGACCTGGAGTATTACAGTATCACTCATCCATGGCTTCTGCAAAGACTTAAAACTAGAATAAATCATAAGGGTTTTGAAGATAAAAATAAATAGAACAGATCATATGCTAGATCAGAACCAACCAGTAATACTATATCTATTTTCTCAGGCATGGTATTTTTCAGGAGGTACCCAAGACTCATAGCAAAACACAAAGCATGTAGATATACTAAGTATATACTAGCTATAGATCCAAGAACTATGCAACTAATTGTCTATAATTTAGAAATTTTAATTCCCATTTTACAGGTTAGGCAAATGAAACTTCGAGACACCAGCTCATTAGTGTTCACATATTTAGTCTGCTTTTGGCTAGGACCTACAATCAAATATGTCTATGACTAGTTTGCATAATTTCTTCCTTTGCATAGGTGCATCTTTTTTTTTTTTTGGGTCTTGATCCTTCATAGTAAGTTTTATATCATTCTCCTTGCAGAGTGTTTCTTCACTCATTATCAAGGCACCTTTCTGTTTGTTCTAAGAAGTCCACAGGTAAACATTTTTTCAGGGATTATTGGGGTCTGTATCTAAACTGTTTGAATTATGATTATAACACATGCGGTAGGAAGAACTCAGAAGAGCAGCTTTCTGTATGAACCTAAGTTTTCGTGAGGCCCACCGGTGCATAAGTAATAGACTGTATACTGCGCATATAGAACTTTACCCCAGTGCTCTGATGATCCTAAAGAAACCAGGAAACACATGAGGCACTGTGTCCTGGGGCATCAACAAAGTATGCACTGTATTGCTTTGTTTTGTAAACTGAAAATCTGGCCTGTGCTGTGCTGTGCTTAGTTGCTGAGTCCTGTCCTACTCTTCTGCAGTGCCATGGACTGCAGCCCGCCACGCTCTTCTGTCCATGATTCTCCGGGCAAGAATACTAGAGTGGGTTGCTATGCCTTCCTCCAGGGGATCTTCCCAACCCAGGGATCAAACCCAGGTCTCCGCATTGCAGGTGGATTCTTTTACCATCTGAACCACCAGGGAAGCCCAAGAATACTGGAGTGAGTAGCCTATCTCTTCTCCAGGGGATCTTCCTGACCCAGGAATTGAAACGGGGTCTCCTGCATTGCAGAAGGATTCTTTACCAGATGAGCCACCAGGGAAGCCCCAAACTTGGCCTATGTAACTTCCAAAACACAATTGAAGTTGCGAAGGTAAGAGCTGTGAAATTTTCATTTCTTTTTTGTGGCAGTCACCTGGTTTTACATCTTAGAATGTTTACAACAGTAAAAAAAAAAAAAAAAAAATCTAAAAATAAATGAAAAATCCCTAAATTTTGTCTAAGTGCAGGTGAGAGTGGAGGAGATTGTAGGAATGGGAAACAAAGACATTGATGCTGCATTTATTTATGACTTTTAATTCTTGAGAAAAAGAATTGTGTCTAGAAAAACTGAAGCTTTTAAAATAACAAGTCAAAGTCTTGAAGCTTTCTAACTTCAATTTTTCTTGGTGCTGACCCTTGGATTCTATAAACAACAGTCAAATAGAATATTTAGATTTGTACATTTTTCTATTCAGTTCAGTTCAGTTGCTCAGTCGTGTCCAACTCTTTGTGACCCCATGGACTGCAGCACACCAGGCCTCCCTGTCTATCACCATCTCCTGGAGTTTACCCAAATTCATGTCCATTGAGTTGGTGATGCCATCCAACCATCTCATCCTCTGTCATCCCCTTCTCCTCCTGCCTTAAATCCTTCCCAGCATCAGGGTCTTTTCAAATGAGTCAGCTCTTTGCATCAGGTGGCCAAAGTGTTGGACTTTCAGCTTCAATGTCAGTCATTCCAATGAACACTCAGACTGATCTCCCTTAGGATGGACTGGTTGGATTTCCTTGCAGTCCAAGAGACTCTCAAGAGTCTTTTCTGACACCACAGTTCAAAAGCATCAGTTCTTCAGTGCTCAGCTTTCTTTATAGCCCAACTCTCACATCCATACACGACTATGGAAAAACCATAGCCTTGACTAGACAGACCTTTGTTGGCAAAATACTCTCTTTGCTTTTGAATATGCTATATAGGTTGGTCATAACTTTCCTTCCAAGGAGTAAGTCTCTTTTAATTTCATGGCTGCAGCCACCATCTGCAGTGATTTTGGAGCCCAAAAAAATAAAGTCAGCCACTGTTTCCACTGTTTCCCCATCTATTTCCCATGAAGTGATGGGACCAGATGCCATGATATTAGTTTTCTGAATGTTGAGTTTTAAGCCAGCTTTTTCACTCTCCTCTTTCTTTTCCATCAAGACATTCTTTAGTTCTTCTTCACTTTCTGCCATAAGGGTGTGTCATCTGCATACCTGAGGTTACTGATATTTCTCCCAGCAATCTTGATTCCAGCTTGTGCTTCCTCCAGCCCAGTGTTGCTCATGCTGTAGTGTGCATATAAGTTAAATAAGCAGGGTGACAATATACAGCCTTAATGAACTCCTTTTTCCTATTGGGAACAAGTCTGTTGTTCCTCTATTTCTTTGCACTGATCACTGAGGAAGGCTTTCTTGTCTTTCTTTGCTATTCTTTGGAACTCTGCATTCAAATGGATATATCTTTCCTTTCCTCCTTTGCTTTTAGCTTCTCTTCTTTTCACAGCTATTTGTAAGGCCTCCTCAGACAGACATTTTGCTTTTTGCATTTCTTTTTCTTGGGGATGATCTTGATCCTTGTCTCCTGTACAGTGTCCTCAAGCTCTGTCCATACTTCACCAGGCACTCTATCAGATCTAGTCCCTTATATCTATCTCTCGCTTCCACTGTGTAGTCATAAGGGATTTGATTTAGGTCGTACCTGAATGGTCTAGCGGTTTTCCCTACTTTCTTCAATTTAAGTCTGAATTTGGCAACAAGGAGCTCATGATCTGAGCCACAGTCAGCTCCCAGTCTTGTTTTTGCTGACTGTACAGGGCTTCTCCATCTTTGGCTGCAAAGAATATAATCAATCTGATTTTGGTGTCGACTATCTGGTGATGTCCATGTGTAGAGTCTTCTCTTGTGTTGTTGGAAGAGGGTGTTTGCTATGACCAGTGTGTTCTCTGGGAAAAACTCTATTAGCTTTCTCCCTGCTTCATTTTGTACTGCAAGGCCAAATTTGCCTGTTACTCCAGGTGTTTCTTGACTTCCTACTTTTGCATTCCAGTCCCCTATAATGAAAAGGACATCTTTTTGGGGTGTTAGTTCTAAAAGGTCTTGTAGGTCTTCATAGACCCGTTCAACTTCAGCTTCTTCAGCATTACTGGTTGGGGCATAAACTTGGATTACCATGATATTGAATGGTTTGCCTTGGAGACGAACAGAGATCATTCTGTCGTTTTTGAGATCGCATCCAAGTACTGTATTTCAGACTCTTGTGTTGACTATGATGTCTACTCCATTTCTTCTAGGGGATTCTTGCCCACAGTAGTAGATATAATGGTCATCTGAGTTAAATTCACCCATTCCAGTCCATTTTAGTTAGCTGATTCCTAAAATTTCAGCGTTCACTCTGGCCATTTCCTGTTTGACCACTTCCAGTTTGCCTTGATTCATGGACCTAACACTGCACATTACTATGCAATATTGCTCTTTAGAACACTGGACTTTGCTTCTATCACCAGTCACATCTGCAACTGAGTGTTGGTTTTGCTTTGGCTCCATCTCTTCATTCTTTCTGGAGTTATTTCTCCACATCTCCAGTAGCATACTAGGCACCTACCAGCTTGGGGAGTTCATTTTTCAGTGTTCTATCTTTTTGCCTTTTCATACTGTTCATGGGGTTCTGAAGGCAAGAATACTGAAGTGGTTTGCCATTCCCTTCTCCAGTTGACCAGATTTTGTCTGTGTTTAGTCACTCAGTTGTGTCCGACTGACTCTTTGCGACCCTATGGACTGTAGCCTGCCAGGCTCCTCCATCCATGGGATTTTCTGAAGAAGTATAGTGGAATGGGTTGCCATTTCCTTCTCCAAGGGATCTTCCAGACCCAGGGATCAAACCGGCATCTCTTGTGTCTCTGGCACTGCAGGCGGATTCTTTACCTCTGAGCCACTGGCTTCCCTATATTTTTCTATAAAACATTTAAAAATTCAATGTAGGTCTTAGCTCTAGGCCAAAGAAGCATCCTTTGATTCTGGTCCTCCACAGAGGCTTTGATTTGCTTTTAAACAGGTCTGATTTCCATTTGGAAACCAACGAAGAGGTATTCAGGGCAAAGCTGGGAGGTACCCAGAACAGTTCCCACAGGGTTTGAAAAGTCAGAGCAGAGAAGCTAGATCTCAGAATGTTCTCTTCTATTGAGAACTTTTATTCTTGAAAGCCTAACGTTACAAAAATGGGAATTTTTGATCATTCATATGAGTTTAGAAAAAAATTGGATCTCTTTCACAAGTTGAAGAAAGAACACATGGCTCAGACCTCATCCAATACTTAAATTATAAGTGTTAATGAAATCTTTTTCTCATAAGAGAGCACAGGAAGTGAACAGGAGATAAGTGGAAAGCTGAGGTTGATGGAGTAGGAGTAGTGGAGTGAATGGTGATGGTGTAAAATAGAAATTTAAAGTTTTTGCCATGGTGGAGGTGATGATGGTGGAGGTGATGATGGTGTAGTTGATGACAGTGGAAGTGATGGTGATGGAGGTGATGGTGGAGAAGGTGATTATAATGGAGGTGATGATGCTGAAGGTGATACAGTGGAAGTGATGGTGATGGAGGTGAGGGTGATGGTGATGGAAATGAAGGTGATGGTGTTGGAGGTGATGATGGTGAAGGTGATGATGGTGTAGTTGATGACAGTGGAAGTGATGGTGGAGAAGGTGGTGATGGAGGTGATGGTAGTGAAGTTGATTATTATGGAGGTGATGATGCTTGAGGTGATGATGCTTAAGGTGATGACAGTGAAAGTGATGGTGGTGGAGGTGAAGGTGATGATGATGGAAATGAAGGTGATGGTGTTGGAGGTGATGATGGTGGTGGTCGTGATGATGATGATATGGTGGCAGCAATGGAGGTGGTAGAAGTGATGTAATGATGGAGGTGGTGGTGGCTGTAGTGTTGGTGGAAAGAAAATGTATGCAGAAATGGGGCAATTGGTGTTCTAAAGAAGCAACTCATTAGCTCCCTAGTTATTCATTCCCTGAAATATCTCCTCCTTTGCCACATTAATTTAGGTTTTGAAATATTTTACTTCATTGACTAAGTTGTATCATTTATAGACTTTATGTTTTCCCCACTGTGATCAATTGAAGTCTGAATATAAGATGCTGTTTTGTTGTTGTTGTTGAGGAGGAGAGACAGAGATGCTCCCCCAGCTTCTTTTATGTCATAAAACTCTACAATATGATGCAAAACACTGACAGTTTTCCTCACTGATGGTTCTGCCTTAGAAGAAATTCCCAGAAAATAATTTTTCCAAAGGAGAAACCCAGGGTTTTGAAAGACATAACAAGCAGGGACAATCGTTTTGCCTGGGAAATGTTATTTATTCTATTTTTAACACAATGCCCTTTCTCTTGTGCTTCTGTGTTAGCAGAAAAGTCTTCTGGGGAAAACCTCTGGGCTCATTTCATTGACAATAAAGATAAGATCAATTATTTGAATAAAATGTTGTGACAAACTTGAAGAATGCTAGCAGGAGAGGCTCAGAGTGAAACCCAAGGTGAGGACCCTTCTCTATGTCACATCATTATCCATGTTTTTTTGCATGCAGAGTTCCAAAGTGAGTATCAGCAGGAAATAAAGAAAATGACACCAATGCAACATAAAACTAACATCTATTTGCACACACGCCAAGGGAATCCTGGATAAAGGAGAGCTAGAAATATAGATATTGCTAGAAAATATGACTTTTGACTTATTCCTTAAAGGTTGAAAAGGCTTGGATTACACCAGACTTAAGGAACTGGCCTTGAAACACCTTATACAACAGTCTAAATTAGTGTAATGCAAAGGTTAGCTCAAGGTCCATTTTATAAAATGCTGATTCTTGGGCACTATCCTCACAATTTCTAATTCAAAATTAACCAAGGGTGGCACTTAGGAATCTCTGTTTCACTTTCAGACTCCTTCAGGAAGTTCTTGGACAGCCCACCAGAATTCAGAAAGAGCTGATATAGTGTTTTGTCCACAGTGATAAATCTGTCAGCAGTAACTGTGACTGTAGCTTGAAATCACTCTTCATATTTATATAAACAAAAAGTAAAGACCAAGAAGAAGTAAAAGAGGTGGCAAAAGATTTAAATCTGCATAACATGAGAAATAAGGGCAATTATTTACTAAAATACAAAAAGGGGATGGACCCCCATTTGAGGGGATGTTCCCAAGGTCAAGAAGTCTGAACTATTGAGATCTCATCCAGTTAGAAATGTCTACTCATCACAATTGCACTCATCTCACACGCTAATAAAGTAATGCTCAAAATTCTCTAAGTCAGGCTTCAGCAGTACGTGAACTGTGAAATTTCAGATGTTTAAGCTGGTTTTAGAAAAGGCAGAGGAACCAGAGATCAAATTGCCAACATTTGCTGGATCGTTGAAAAAGCAAGAGAGTTCCAGAAAAACATCTATTTCTGATTTATTGACTATGCCAAAGCCTTTGACTGTGTGGCTCACAATAAACTATGGAAAATTCTGAAAGAGATGGGAATACCAGACCACCTGACGTGCCTCTTGAGAAACCTGTATGCAGGTCAGGAAGCAACAGTTAGAACTGGACATGGAACAACAGACTGGTTCTAAATAGGAAAAGGAGTACATCAAGGCTGTATATTGTCACCCTGCTTATTTAACTTATATGCAGAGTACGTCATGAGAAATGCTGGGCTAGAAGAAACACAAGCTGGAATCAAAATTGCTGGGAGAAATATCAATAACCTCAGATATGCAGATAACACCACCCTTATGGCAGAAAGTGAAGAGGAACTAAAAAGCCTCTTGATGAAAGTGAAAGTGGAGAGTGAAAAAGTTGGCTTAAAGCTCCACATTCATAAAACTAAAATCATGGCCTCTGGTCCCATCACTTCATGGCAAATAGATGGGGAAATAGTCAAAACAGCGTCAGACTTTATTTTTTGGGCTCCAAAATCACTGCAGATGGTGACTACAGCCATGAAATTAAAAGACACTTACTCCTTGGAAGGAAAGTTATGACCAACCTAGAGAGCATATTGAAAAGCAGAGACATTACTTTTCCAATAAAGGTCTGTCTAGTCAAGGCTATGGTTTTTCCAATGGTCATGTATGACTGTGAGAGTTGGACTGTGAAGAAAGCTGAGTGCCGAAGAATTGATGCTTTTGAACTGTGGTGTTGGAGAAGACTCTTGAGAGTCCCTTGGACTGCAAGGAGATCCAACCAGTCCATCCTAAAGGAGATCAGTCCTGGGTGTTCATTGGAAGGACTGATGCTGAAGCTGAAACTCCAGGACTTTGGCCACCTCATGTGCAGAATTGACTCACTGGAAAAACCCTGATGCTGGCAGGGATTGGGGGCAGGAGGAGAAGGGAACGATAGAGGATGGGATGGCTGGATGGCATCACTGACTCGATGGACGTGAGTTTGAGTGAACTCTGGGAGTTGGTGATGGACAGGGAGGCCTGGCATGCTGTGATCCATGGGGTTGCAAAGAGTCAGACATGACTGAGCGACTGAACTGAACTGAACTCATCACTTAGAAACACGAGAGCTGTACCCAAAGATATAGTAGCTGGGGTTAAAACTGAATGATTTGAATATCATTTGGAATCTTGAAGAAGGAAAAAAGAGCAAGAATTCAGATACTTCAGGAAAAAAGAACAGGAAGCAGTGACTGTCGAGTGTGGCACCCAGACCAGCAACACATGCATCAGCCCAGAACTTTTGCAACAGGTCCCATTTCCCTCCAACCTACTGAGTGAAATCTGGGACCAGTGATATGTGTATTAACAAGCCCAATGCAGCTAAATCTTAGGAGTCTCCTCCCTGAAAGGACAATCAGCTGAGATGTGACTGCCTTCAACTAAGATGACTGTTTTAATCTTTCTCCTGAAAAGTTTAATTTCTTCATCCATGGCTCCCCAACTATCTCCATATCATATATTTTAAATTCACACAATTAATTAACCCACTCATGAGATGGTCATAAAGAAAGGGACAATTTGCACAGAAATCATTTTTTAAAATTCTCCACTCTGTGCAAAACAAAGATCTGCTAGCTGCATTGAAAAGACAGTTTTTCTAGCATCTGCTACTTTTTTCACAGTTTCAAAAATATTGGAGTCAAATTTTAGCATCTCAATAGCCTACAACAGAGGCCTGAGTCTATTACCTATTAAAGGGTAGAGGGAGAGACAATGGAAAGAAATTGAAGAAATTAAAGGAGAAAAAATAAATAATGAAGCCAGTCAAGTGGGTTTTATCCTTCAAACTGCCTTTTTACACTCAGGAATGGACATTTTGCTAACTGGTCTCTCAGACCCAGGGCTGTTTGTTGTTTTAGTCACTAAATCAGGGTCTGTCTCTTCTGCATCCCCATGGGCTGCAGCCCACCAGGCTCCTCTGTCCATGGGATTTCCCAGGCAAGAATACTGGAGTGGGTTGCCATTTCCTACTCCAGGGGATCTTCCTGACCCAGGAATTGAACCCACATCGTCCTGTATCTCCTGCATTGGCAGGCAGATTCTTTACCACTGAGCAACCAGGGAAGCCCACACTCAGTGTAGCCAATTCAAACTTTTAAAAACCAATCCAGACTATGAGATTTCCTTCAATTTCAACATTCATTTTACCCCAATTTTTTAAAAATAATATTACTCAAATTTACTCAAGTGCTGTACTAAACATAAATAAATATATAAGAAGAATATTCCCGTTTTCAAATGCCTTGGCAAATTTGTTCAAATATTTAAATAACTGTAGAAAATAATGCATTCATTAAAAAACAGTCTTCTACACACTTCAAGTCACTAGTGGTAAGATTCTAGTGATAAGAGATTCTAGTGGATTCTAGTGGTAAGAGATTTTAAAAATAAGTAAATACACATAAAGATGATTTTATATGATGATATGCGATTTCATGAAAACAGAATCATTAGAGGGAGAGATATTAGGAATGGGGAATGGGAAGCAGTTTGGCTTGGTGGTCAGAAAAGTATTCTCTGAGGAACAGATATCTAAACTGGGTATTATTAGTTTTTCAGGCACGGGAACCAGCAGGTGCAATGGTCCTATGTAGGAAAACAGTTTGTCTTGTTGTTGGATTAGGAAGAAGGCCAATGGGGGTGGAGCTTTATGGTAAGGTCCTGTACTAGGTGATGATCTCACAGAAATGTACAGAGAACAAATCATGGCCTTTTGGGCCATGGCAAAGCATTTACTTTTTGTGTTGAGTGCTGTTGGGATCTCTGTAAGGTATTGAGCAAAAAGTATTACATTTTAAAGAGACCACTCTATGTTGACAAGAGTTCCTACTTGTATACTTGGGACCAATGCAAACTGCTATGTGTGTGTGGCCTGTAGCCTGCCAGGCTCCTCTGTCCATGGAATTCTCCAGGCAAGAATACTGCAGTGGGTTGCCGTTTCCTTCTCCAGGGGATCTTCTTGACCAAGAGATTGATGGAAGTCTCCTGCATTGCAGGCAGCTTCTTTACCACCAAGAAACACATTGACAGTATCTAGTAAAGTTGAGTATTGTGCACCCCAAGACCCAGAAATTCTATTCCTATATGTATGTCTTCCAGAAATGAATGCTGATGTGTACCAGAATATATACTCAATAATGTTAATAGGAGCATTGTTCATAACAGTCTTAAATGGAAACAATCTCAGTATCTGTTAAGAATAGGATATGTAACTAAAGCATTCATACAATGGAATACTACTGTACTAAAACATGGCAAGAAATTACTTGACATTTCTCATCAAGAGGTAGGGTCCATGTATCCTTTCTTTGAATCTAGTTGAGCTTGTAGCAATTCTGACCAACAGAATTGAATGAAAGTGCCATATGTCTTGAGAGTCTAGGTCATAAAATGGCATGCATTTCTGCCTAGAGCTGCTGGAACATTCACTATCAGAGTCCTGAGTTGCCACGTAGAAAAAGCTGTCTACCCTGATACCACCATGCTGTTAGGAAGGACTCATAGGCAATCTGACCTATATGATATTAGATGAGGCAAACAAGTAAAGAAGCCTCCAGTTGATTTCAGTCCCTAGACATTAGAGTCTTTTAAGCTGAGACCTCAACATTATATACCAGAGAGAAGTCTCCAAGCTATGCCTTGTATAAATTCCTGACCCACAGAATCTATGAGCATGATGAAATAGCTGTTTGTTTTATACCGCTCGGAAGTACCAGTGGGAGTGATTTGTTAGCAGAAGAGAACATTGGCAAAACCACAACCACATGCAAGTAACATGTATAAATAAATTATTTTAAAAGCTGGATATAAAAATAATACAAATTATATGATTCTATTTATATAAAATTCAAAAAGAAGTTAGAAAATGTATATCCCATTTGAGGAGGCATATACAGCAAAGCAAGGAAGTAATTGCCTAAATTCAAAATAAATATTATATTTAAGGGTGAGAAAAGCGGTTATGATCAGGGATAAGCTCTGATGCTGGATCTAGATAATGTGTATTTATGTATTTGGCTGGGCCACGTCTTCAATGTGGCATGCAGGATCCTTTTGTTTTGGGGGGGTGGGGTTGTTGCGCTGTACACAGGACCATAGTTCCCTGAATAGGGGTTGAACCTGTGCCCCCTGCATTTGGGTGCAGAGTCTTAACTACTGGACCACCAGGGAAGTCCTAGCAGGCTGTTTTTTAGTTGCAGCATGTGGAATTTAGTTCCTGATAAGGAATAGAACCCAGGCTCCCTGCATTAGGAGCATGGAGGGAGTCAGCCACTGGACCACTAGGGAAGTCCCAGTAAGGTTCTATTTATTAATCACATTGATAACTATGTAAGTATTTCCCTTACAATAATTGGTTAAATGCTGTGTTTCTGCACTTTTCTGTATATGCATTATGGGCATACATGTGTGTTAAGTTGCTTAAGTTGTGTCTGACTCTGTGCAACCTTATGGACTGTAGACAGCCAGGCTTCTCTGTCCATGAGGATTCTCCAGGCAAGAATACTGAAGTAGGTTTCCATATCCTCCTCTAGGAGATCTTCCTGACCCAGAGATCAAACCCGAGTCCCCTACTTTTTCCATTAGCGCCACCTGGGAAGCCCATGTGCATTTTGTTACATAATAAAAAAGGGTTTAAAAATTTTGTCTTCTAGGTGAAAAATGACTCCAGTAAGCAAGTGTGGAGACAGAAAATAAATGACAAGGCTGCTTCTGTACTCCATGAGAAGGATGCTGGAGACTTGGACTAGCTGTGCAGATGATGAGAGGAGGTTGGTTTTGATATACTTTGGAATAAAATATCCTGCTGGATTAGAAGAGGCAAGGAGAGTACAAAAGAGAAGAGAGTCAAACAGATGATATATTTTTGACTTGAGCATTTGGATTATGATTAAGTGAGATTATTATTCACCTTAATATTACTGAGTTGCATTTCATTTTATCATAGTGTGCCTAGTATTTTTGATATGTGCTTTTGGGATTAGTAAATCCATAAATTTAAAAGTCTGCAAATCACTTACTAAGTTTATCAAGCAAATAAGACCTTTATGATAATTCATTAAGATTTAAGAACAAATTATTCTACTCAAATGTCTATCCATCATTTCTAGTTATTATAAAAAGAAGGGAATATAATTAAAAAAATTATATAGCCTTTAGGGTATAACTACTTATTCTGGCTTTTGAGAAGGAATTAAGATGATTTAGAAAGAAAAGGATAGTTATGCCTAAACTCAAAAATTATAAACTACACTTTACCATTAAATCATATAACCTTTATGTGATTTATCTTCATGCTATCAAATGGGCTTACTTTAATCTTAAAGACTTTTGTGAGTAAAATCAGCTTTTAGAGTAGCTTGTAATGTGAACATCTTTCAGAAACTGGGCTGTGCTCTACTCAGGTCTCTCAGCGGAGTCCAAATAAGATTAGTCAGTGAACCTAGAGCACAGGGACACTCTGAAGATGTCTTTTTGCATTAATTGATTTCCTGAGATGGATGGGCGATTGTGTTTATTCTTGCAAAAGCAGTAATCTGCTGTAGAGGTGCCCGGGCAGAGGTTTGGAGAAGCAGGTGGCAATAGAGGCAAATAACACAGGCAACAGGCTTTCGATAGTCCTCATTTGAGCCCATTTACAAATTGGTAATGCTGTTCATCAAATAGTGACAGTTCTCCTTCAGTCAGGCACTTGGCAGGATTTTATGTCCCGGACCACACCCCTCTCCCAAAAAGGATCACATGACACTTGCGGTAAGTTGTAAATGACAGTGACATATGTCACTCTCTGGTGAAGCATTTCTTTATTCACTAAAAAGGAGGCTGCAGAATTTGAAGGGGAGGATGATCATCCTGTTTTAGTTTCTGAGTGCCGCCTTTAAGCAAAGTTCCCTTCCTGACCTGTGATAGACGTCTCATAGGTGAAACAAGGGAACATAACGATTTTAAGTCACTGAGATTTGGAAGTAGCCTAACTGAGCCAGGGCTCAGATGGTAAAGAATCCACCTGCAATGTGGGAGACCTGGGTTCAATTTCTGGGTTGGGAAGCTCCCCTGGAGGAGGGGTATGGCAACCCACTCCTGTATTCTTGCCTGGAGAATCCCCATGGACAGAGGAGCCTGGCAAGCTGCAGTCCATGTGGTCGCAAAGAGTCAGACACGACTGAGAGACTAAGCACAGCACAGCATAACTTAGACAGGTAGTGCAGTGATAAAGAATCTGACTCCCAGTGAAAGAGACACAGGAGATGTGGGTTTGATCCCTGGATCAGGAAAATCCCCTGGAAAAGGAAATGACAACCCACTCCAGTATTCTTGCCTGGAAAAATCCCATGGACAATGGAGTCTGGCAGGCTACAGACATGGGATTGCAGAGTTGGATAAAATTGAGCATCAGGACTGGGATTGGATAACTTGGCCACGTTTTTTATTTCTTTGCTTGCTTGTTTGTTTGGCTGTACTGGGTCTTTGCTGAGGTGCACGGGCTCTTTGTTGCTGTGTGACGTCTTTCCCTACTTGTATGCAGGGGCTACTCTCTAGTTGTGATGGTTGGGCTTCTCGTTGCGGTGGCTTCTCTTATCTCAGAGCATGAGCTCTAGGCCACAGGTGTTTCAGTAGTTTCAGTTGCCCCAAGGCATGTGGGATCTTAGTTCTCAGTCCAGGGATTGAACCCATGTCCCCTGCATTAGCAGGCAGATTCTTAACCACTGGACCAATCAAGGAAGTCCCTAACTTATCCAGTTTTGACAGATATATGAGAGAAGGGCTAGAGTGGGGACTGTAGGAGTTTGTTCCTGTTAGATTTTGTATGTGCCTGATGGAAGCATCTGCTACAGGAGACACGTGTTGAGAAGAGTTCAGGTAAGGGGAGGAGTTACCCAAGACTCAATTGCATTACCAACATGGAACAACAGACTGGTTCCAAATAGGAAAAGGAGTACATCAAGGCTGTATATTGTCACCCTGCTTCTTTAACTTCCATGCAGAGTACATCATGAGAAACGCTGGACTGGAAGAAACACAAGCCGGAATCAAGATTGCCAGGAGAAATATCAATAACCTCAGATATGCAGATGACACCACCCTTATGGCAGAAAATGAAGAGAAACTAAAAAGCCTCTTGATGAAAGTGAAAGAGAAGAGTGAAAAAGTTGGCTTAAAACTCAACATTCAAAAAACGAAGATCATGGCATCCGGTCCCATCACTTCATGGGAAATAGATGGGGAAACAGTGGAAACAGTGTCAGACTTTAATTTTTTGGGCTCCAAAATCACTGCAGATGGTGACTGCAGCCATGAAATTAAAAGATGCTTGCTCCTTGGAAGAAAAGTTATGAGCAACCTAGATAGTATATTCAAAAGCAGAGACATTACTTTGCTGACTAAGGTCCGTCTAGTCAAGGCTATGGTTTTTCCAGTGGTCATGTATGGATGTGAGAGTTGGACTGTGAAGAAGGCTGAGCACCAAAGAACTGAGTCTGAGTGAACTCCGGGAGTTGGTGATGGACAGGGAGGCTTGGCAGGCTGTGATTCATGGGGTCGCAAAGAGTCGGAGACAACTGAGCGACTGAACTGAACTGAACTGAACTGAATTGAACTGAACTGAAAGTACCTATTATAATACTGCCTTGATCCCCTGGACACCAGAATGATACTAAAGGATACTACTATGCCCAGAAGAGAAAGTAGCAGAATGCGTAGCACTTCAGAAACAATGACCTTGAGTTTTCTGGAAATACAGAGGAAGATAGGGAGATGGGGAATCAATTGACTGGAGATATTCTTTGCTTTTTTTAAAACTTGCAATTACTTCATTTTAAAAACTTTTAATTTGTATTGGAGCTACAGTCTATAGGGTTGCAAAGAGCTGGACACAACTAGTCAGACACAACTGAAGCGAATTAACACACACAAACAAAATTGATTAACAATGTTTTGTTAGTTGCAAGTGTGATTCAGTTATACGTATACATGTATCTATTCTGTTTCTAATTCTTTGCTTGCTTAGATTATTGCAGAGTACTGAGCAGTGTTTCCTTTGCTATACAGTAAGTCCTTATTGATTATCTATTTAAAATATAGCAATGTGAATATATTCAAAAGCAGAGACATTACTTTGCCGACTAAGGTCCGTCTAGTCAAGGCTATTGTTTTTCCAGTGGTCATGTATGGATGTGAGAGTTGGACTGTGAAGAAAGCTGAGCGCCAAAGAATTGATGCTTTTGAACTGTGGTGTTGGAGAAGATTCTTGAGAGTCCCTTGGACTGCAAGGAGATCCAACCAGTCCATTCTGAAGGAGATCAGCCCTGGGATTTCTTTGGAAGGAATGATGCTAAAGTTGAAACTCCAGTACTTTGGCCACCTCATGCAAAGAGTTGACTTATTGGAAAAGACTTTGATGCTGAGAGGGATTGGGGGCAGGAGGAGAAGGGAACGACAGAGGATGAGATGGCTGGATGGCATCACTGACTCAATGGACATGAATCTGAGTGAACTCCGGGAGTTGGTGATGGACAGGGAGGCCTGGCATGCTGCGATTCATGGAGTCGCAAAGAGTCGGACACGACTGAGTGACTGAACTGAACTGAACTGAACTGAACTGAATATGTCAACCCAAACTCCCAATTTATCCCTCTTCCTCACCCTTCCTCCCTGATAACCATGAGTTAATTTTCTGTATGTCAATCTGTTTCTGTTTTGTAAATATGGTCATTTGTATCTTTTTTCTTTAAATTCTTCATGAAAGTAATATCATATAATATTTGTCTTTCTCTGACTTATTTTCTTGGTGACTCCTGGTAAATCTGGGGAAAATATTAAAATCACTCAAATATTAAGAGTTGTCATACATTTCATTGTTCACTAAAAAGGAGGCAACAGAATTTGAGATGGAGGATAATTGTCCTATCTTAGAATCTGAGTGCCTTCTATAAGCAGAGCATTTATATTAATGTGAGCACATTTGAGCCCAATGATGGTTGATGCTTAGAATAATTGGATTATGGTTTTATAACTT
The DNA here is from genome assembly GCF_042477335.2 of Ovis canadensis. Lineage (NCBI taxonomy): Eukaryota > Metazoa > Chordata > Mammalia > Artiodactyla > Bovidae > Ovis > Ovis canadensis. The sequence continues at coordinate 185,429,681 of NC_091246.1, read as the reverse complement.
GCCTTTGATAGAATTATGGACTCATTTGAAAGGAAAGAACTAAGATTCAATACCCATCATTTCCTTGGTGAAAACACAACTGTTTAATGTGCAAGGGACAATACACAGAAAATAAAAATGAGACAACCAGCAAATTCCCCAATCTCAAAGTCTTTTAATTTCCTTTCAGAGCCCATTGATTTGAAATCCAGGGGCAGTCACTTTTTATTATTGACCCGACACTCAATAGCCCTGAAACTCAGCCTTGGATATTCCATTTTGGACATTAGATTTCTAAATGTCCTGTGGATGATTCCGGATTATGAAGAGAGAGGGTAATAGTTTGGGTACAATGCTACTAATGAGGTGATATTTATCCATTTCATTTTAATACAAGAGGCTAATTATCTACTGAGTAGATAACATCCCTGATATACCAGAACGCAAGGTTATACTTAGTTGTGCCAGACGATGGGGCAGAAAAAGTTGTTTGGCAATGTAATCAAACAGCATTTAAATATTTTAAAAGTTTAAATACCTTCAGCTCTTATTATCTATATTTATACTTGCCCTCTCCTTTTAAATTATGCACAACTGTGAAAACACCCTTACTAGACCTCATGCCTGCTTATATTCTCAGTTTATGTATTTAAGATATTGGTTACTTGATAATTTATAGTCTTTCACTTCTTGTTGAACTTACATAAAATATTTGTCTTTGCCAGGCTGACACCTTAAAAGAGAAGTGACTAATCCTGGCCTGATTATTGAGCTTATTTATTCTCTTATTTCTAACACCACATTATACCTAGAATTAGGGAAAAACTGAGTGAACTCCAGACATGAACAAGCAACTTCACTTTGAATATTTCAGTTTTTGGTCCTTAAGCAACAAGTAACATCACGTACATGGAACCAAGCATCTGGACAAGAAAAACAAAGATAGACCTAAGATCTATACACTCAATTCATATGATGCTGAATAATTTGTTGGATTTGGCAATGCTTCTTTGGCACAGAAGTGCAAATTAACCAATCCTTTGCTATCAGTTTCCTTTGTTCTATGAAAGAGAAAGTTTATGAAATGAGAAGAAATAATATTTAAATGCCTAATGTAGTCCAGGTGCTACTTTGTGTGCTTAGCTGTGTCCCAGTCTTTCCAACTCCATGGACTGTAGGCTGCCAGGATCCTCTGTCCATGGGATTTTCCAGGCAAGAACACTGGAATGGGTTGCCATTTCCTTCTCCAGGGGATCTTCCCAACTCAGGTATTGAATTCGAGTTTCCTGCATTGGCAGGCAGATTCTTTACCATTAATTCCACCCAAGTGCTACATTTAGTTCTTTATATGGATTCCCTTGTTTAATACTCACAATGAACCCCAATGATGCAGACACTATCTCTCCCACTTCAAACACTGACAAACTGAAAATAGATGTTGAGTGCAAACTCACAGTAATAGTGGTACAGAGTTAGACTCCAAGCTGCCAGTAGGATAATTTTAAGGTTTGTGTTTCTCCTTCAGTTCAGTTCAGTTCAGTCGTTCAGTTGTGTCTGACTCTTTGCAACCCCATGAATCACAGCACGCCAGGCCTCCCGGTCCATCACCATCTCCCGGAGTTCACTCAGACTCGCATCCATTGAGTCCGTGATGCCATCCAGCCATCTCATCCTGGGTCGTCCCCTTCTCCTCCTGCCCCCAATACCTCCTAACAATACCCCTGAAGGAAGGAGAGTGTTGAGATTCCAACCTGATGCCCTGCAGTGCCCACTCTTTTAGGGTCAACTGTGCACCCTAGTGTCACTTAGTATTTGCTTGTTTTCTTTATCTTCTATATCCTTCCCTGATGGCTTAGATGGTGAAGTCTCTGCCTGCAATGCAGGAGATCCAGGTTCAATCCCTAGGTGGGGAAGATCCCCTGGAGAAGGAAATGGATGGCAATCCACTCCAGTATTCTTGCCTAGGAAATTCCGTGGACAAAGGAGCCTGGCAGGCTACAGGGCTTACCTGGTAGCTCAGATGGTAAAGAATCTGCCTGCAATGCAGGAGACCCCAGTTTGATTCCTGAGTGGGGAAGATCCACTGGAGAAGGGGAAGGCTACTCACTTCATTATTCTTGGGCTTCCCTGGTGGCTCAGCTTTTAAAGAATCCACCTGCAATGCGGGAAACCTGGGTTCAATCCCTGGGTTGGGAAGACCCCCTGGAGAAGGGAACGGCTACCTACTCTAGTATTCTGGCCTGGAGAATTCCATGGATTGTACAGTCCATGGGGTTGCAAAGATTCGGACGCAACTGAGTGACTTTCACTTCCACTTTATCTCTGTATCCATCCTAATGCTTTTTCAGATAAAAAATACAATTAAAAACTCTCCATTTTCTTCCCGGTGCCCTAAGCAAGTACCAAAATTCCCCTGAGGTATTTTTTTCTAATAGCTGCATTTTCACTGGTAGTCACTAGGAAAACAGAGGTCAGTAAAATGGTGTCCAAAAGTAGTAGCTTCTGGATCACATAAGGTCTGGCTCAAATTCTAATGCTTTCTTTAGCCTGGGCTTAAATTTTCTTATTTTTTCAAGCTTCAGTTACTGCATGTATAAAACTGGAATGGTAACACATACCCTCAGTATCATAAGGATAAAATGTGATCATACAGGCAAAATTCCTCTTCTCTCTAGAAGGACACAAACTATTAGTTCCTTTTTCTCATTGCTGACATGACAGAAAGTGCATGCAGGGGCTAAGACATTGAACATGCTTTCATATGTCTGTTGCAATGTGTTGTATATAAGATACTTTTACTTCCATATCCTTGTTTTCTACTTTCCATCCTAATTTTAATATTCCTTGGGTGTGATGTGTGTTTTCAGAATGTTAATTGAGTAAGTGTACAAAATTAGTGTTCTGGTGAAATAAAGCACATTCTTTTAGATTTATAAAATGTAATTTACATATTTTTATGTTATTAATAATTAAATGTTTCTTTTCTGCATATCATTCTTAGATGATTAACCTTTACTAGTATGATGTCTTTTATTATTAATGACTATCTTTTAAGCCCAGTTTAATATCTATATAACAGATATTTCCCTTGAAATCAATCACAAGTTCAAAGTTTTGTTTTTGGCCCATTGTTTCAGTAATTTCAGTTTCTTTATAACACATAAGTTACTTGTATATTTTTTTAATTGAAGTATAGTGTTTAATAATAGAAGAAAACAACAAAAAGGGGAAAGACTAGAGAACTCTTCAGGAAAATTGGAAACATCAAGGGAGGATTCTGTCCAAAGATGGACACAATAAAGGATAAAAAGAGTAGAGACCTAGTAGATGCTAAAGAGATCAATAACAGGTGGAAAGAATACATGGAAGAACTGTATAAAAAAGATCTTAATGAATCAAATTACTACAATGGTGTGGTTAGTCCCCCAGAGCCAGACATTCTGGAGTGCGAAATTAAGTGGGCCTAAGAAACACTGCTGTTAATAAAACTAGTGGATGTGATGAGATTCCAACAGAAGTATTCAAATCCCTAAAGGAGGATGCCATCAAGGTTTTTCTTTCATTGTGTCAACAAATCTGGAAGACCCAGCATTAACCACAGGACTGGAAAAGATCAATCCTCATCCCAATTTCCAAGAAGGGTAGTACTAAAGAATATGCTAACCACTGGACAATTGCACTCATCTCCCATGCTAGGAAGATCATGTTTAAAATCTTGCATTCTAGGCTTTAGCATTATGTGAATCAAGAACTTCCAAATGTCCAAGCTAGATTTAGAAAAGGAAGAGGAACTAGAGATTAAATTGCCAACATTCACTGGATTACAGACAAAGCAAGAGAATTTCAGAAAAACATCTATCTCTGTTTCATTGACTACAGTAAAGCCTTTGGCTGTGTAGATCATAACAAACTGTGGAAAGCTCTTAGAGAGATGGGACTACTAGACCATCTTACCTGTCTCCTGAGAAACCTGTATGCAGATCAAGAAGCAACAGTTGGAATCCTGTATGGAACAACTGATTGGTTCAATATCAAGAAAAGAGTATGTCAGGGCTGTATGCTGTCACTCTGTTTGCTTAACCTGTACCCTGAGCGCATCATGAGAAATGCTGGGCTGGATGAGTTACTCTAAGAGGAATCAAGATAGGTGGGAGAAACATCAACAACTCAGGAAATATTCTAAGGATGATACTATTCTAATGGCAGAAAGTGAAGAGGAACTAAAGAGTCTCTTGATGAGGGTGAAGGAAGACAATGAAAGAGCTGGCTTAAGACTAAATATTTTTTAAAAAACTAATGTCTGGCTTAAGACTAACTATTAAAAAAAAAATAATATCATGGCATCAGGCTCTACAAGTGCATGGCAAATAAAAGGGGAAAAGGTGGAAGTAGTGACAGACTTCCTCTTCTTGGGCTCCAAAATACCTGAGGATGGTGACTGCAGCCATGAAACGAGAAGACGATTACTTCTTGGCAGGAAAGCAAGGACAAACATAAACAGTGTGTTGAAAAGCAGAGATATCACTTTGCTGGGATAGTCAAGGTTATGGTCTCCGCAGTGGTCATGTATGGCTGTGAAAGCTGGACCATAGAGAAGGCAGAACGCCAAAGAATTGATGCCTTCAAACAGTGGTGCTGGAGAAGACTCCTGAAAGTCCTTTGGACAGACAGGAGACCAAACAACTCAATCTTAAGGGAGATCAACCCTGAATATTCACTGGAAGGACTGATGCTGAAGCTGAAGCTCCAGTATTTTGATCATCTGATGATAACAGATGACTCATTGAAAAAAGTCCCTGATGCTGGGAAAGATCAAGGTCAGAAGGAGAAGAGGGTGTCAGAGGATCAGATGACTGGACAGCATCACGAATGCAATGAACATAAACTTGGGCCAATTCTGGGAGATGGTGAGAGAGAGGGAGGCCTGGCATGCTGCAGTCCACGAGGTCGCAAAAACTTGGACACGACTACGCAACTGAACAACAGCAATAGCTGTATAATATTATATAAATTACAAGTGTAAAATATCCTGATTTTTAGAGGTTATAGTCCATTTATAGCTATTATAAAATATTTACTATATTCCCTGTGTTGTACAATATACCTTTATAGCTTATTTCATAATTCACTTAATAGTTTAGAGCCATGTGCCATGTGGTATGCAGTCGCATCGTCTGCATATTCTGCCGACAAGAAGTAAACAAATAAAATACCTACACCTCATTTTCTTCTAAACATAGTGAAAGGAAGTGTATCAAATTGAGCTGAGCAAAATAACATGTTCGTACCTTCCTCATTTTCAAGGTTTTGCTTTGCCTCTTGAAAATGCAAGACTATCATCTACCCCATTCAAGTTATATTAAATGCAGAATGATTCAACTAGTGCCAGCTGCCAATTTAAATTTCAAATGGAAACCAGCTCCTTTGCTGACTCTTCCCCCATTCCCTCTCTTCCACCCACTTTTTTTCTGACTTCTTTTTTCAATTTATTTTAAAGCTTCTTGATAAGTATTTCTCGTGGGAGAGTCTGCTCTAACTGAGTAGTAACTTTCAGTCAAAAATTACTTCCACATTTTTCCTAACATGTTGCTGCTAAGTCGCTTCAGTCATGTCCGACTCTGTGCGACCCCACAGGCGGCAGCCCACCAGGCTCCCCCGTCCCTGGGATTCTCCAGGCAAGGACACTGGCATAGTAGCAATATTTTATAGTTGTCTACTACTACTTACTGGAGAAGGCAATGGTAACCCACTCCAGTACTCTTGCCTGGCAAATCCCATGGACAGAGGAGCCTGGTGGGCTGCAGTCCATGGGGTCCCACAGAGTCGGACACGACTGAAGCGACTTAGCAGCAGCAGCAACCACTACTTACAGACTAAGTTCAGAAAACCAGATTACATTAAAAAATGAGTATTCCATTCTCTAATTGAATTGCTCAGAAAAGGGGAAATCCCTTTTCTCTTATTTCCCCCAGTCTAAGATTAAGAATTTTAAAATAACTGAGGCTTGGAAAAAAACATTTATGATCCAGGCAGGTGGGCTTGGCATGAGTTACTAGGAACTGTGTCTTTATTGCCTCTGTGTGGGTCTTATCTAAATACTGTGCTCTACTGTTACCTGAGGTGATCAGAAGAGACTGTCAGTTGCTGAGTAACTGAGGTATGATACAGTGAATTAGGTGATTTCACTGTAAATTCTGTTTTCTATCGGGATTTGAAAGGCAGCATGCACAGCTGTGTTCTAAAACCCTGAGAACCTGAGCAGAGCTTGTGAGACAGGCTGGGACCTGGGACCTCAGATCTTTTACACCTGGACAACTCCTTGAACAGCAAAGAAACTGTAAGGGGCTAAAAATAACTACAGGCATGTGCAGTTGGGCAAATTATGGTCAATGAAAGAAAAAAAGATTAAAAAAACCCTAAACTGCAGCTTCTGAAGAATCTGGCACAGAAACAGGGTGCCAGGAACAAATGCAAAGGACATGAGTGCATGCCCCCTGCACACAGCCCACAAGGGGGTGGGCAGACTATCTAAGCAATCCCTCTAAACCCGACAGGCTATTCTACATCCCTAGTCTAACCCCACATAAGGAACCAGCTTGCCCTTATTCTGCAGTGAGCAAGGGAAACTGTTAACTTGCTTTTTGCTTCCCTCTGCAGTGGCAGAAACCCCAATCAAGCCTTGCCTGATTTTCTTGTTTGGCCACATATCAATTTCTATTGATTGGGGAAGGCCAAAAGCCCTGGTCAGTAACAGATGGACTTACGAATAGCCGCAATGCAGAGTACATCATGAGAAACCCTGGGCTGGAGGAAGCACAACCTGGAATCAAGATAGCCAGGAGAAATATCAATAACCTCAGATATGCAGAAGACACTGCCCTTATGGCAGAAAGTGAAGAGGAACTAAAGAGCCTCTTGATGAAAGTAAAAGAGGAGAGTGAAAAAGTTGGCTTAAAGCTCAACATTCAGAAAACTAAGATCATGGCATCTGGTCCTATCACTTCATGGGAAACAGATGGGGAAACAGTGGAAACCGTGGCTGACTTTATTTTTCTGGGCTCCAAAATCACTGCAGATGGTGACTGCAGCCATGAAATTAAAAGATGCTTACTCCTTGGAATGAAAGTTGTGACCAACCTAGATAGCATATTGAAAAGCAGAGACATTACTTTGCCAACAAAGGTCCGTCTAGTCAAGGCTATGGTTTTTCCAGTGGTCATGTATGGATGTGAGTTGGACTGTGAAGAAAGCTGAGTGCCGAAGAATTGATACTTTTGAACTGTGGTGTTGGAGAAGACTCTTGAGAGTCCCTTGGACTGCAAAGAAATCCAACCAGTCCATCCTAAAGAAGATCAGGCCTGGGTGTTTATTGAAAGGACTGACATTGAAGCTGAAACTCCAATACTTTGGCCACCTGATGTGGAGAGCTGACTCATTGGCAAAGACCCTGATGCTGGGAAAGATTGAGGGCAGGAGGAGAAGGGGATGACAGAGGATGAGATGGTTGGATGGCATCACCAACTCAGTGGGCATGAGTTTGGATGGACTCCGGGAGTTGGTGATGGACAGGGAGGCCTGGTGTGCTGTGGTTCATGGGGTTGCAAAGAGTCAGACACGACTGAGTGACTGAACTGAATGAAACTTAGAAGAGAGAGATTGTCCAATCTTTAAGTGAACTCTGAACTTGAACTCTCCATTTCCCTCTTCCATTTATCCTTCAATATGCACTTAAAAAACAATTCAAATGTAACATATAGACAGAAAAGCAAATATATCCTTATTTTGTCCTATTAGATGAATTTTCACAAAACAAGCACATATATCCATGTTACTACCTCTCAGAGCAATAAACGGGAAGTTTTCAGAACTTTGGTGGTCTCTTCATGCCCACTTCTGGTCCCTTTCACCCTCCTCAAGGCTAATAGCCTTCCTACCTTGTAGCCTTCCAACATGTAGCATTGCTTGTTCTTGACTTGGACATAAATGCAATCACAAAGTGTGTCTGAGAGTCTTCATTCTCAATATGAATGAAAAGGAGAATTCAATAACTGACTTTTGTTCTGCCACTTCTTTTCCTCCTTGTCTTCCTCCTCCTCCATCTCCTACTTAAAATTTTAATTTTGAAACAAATTTAGATTTACAGAAAAATTACAAAAATTATACAGATTTCCTATATAACACCTACCAAGATCTCATAATGCTAATATTTTTTATACATTTGTCAAAACTAAGAAAGTAACATCAGTACATTATTTTAACTAAACTTCAGATTCAACTCATATTTCACTTTTTTTACTCTAATGATTCTTCTTCCTGTTCTAGGATCCCATTCAGAATACCACCTTTGGTTCAGTCATCCCATCTATTGAGATGCCATTGGTCGATGACAATTTCTTTGTCTTACCTTGCTTTACAAGACTTTGGCACATTGAAGAATACTGGTCAGATATTTTGTAGACAGTTTGTCCATTTGGGTGTGTCTGGTGTTTTTCTTGTGATTAGACTTTAGGTTATGGGTTTGTGCATGTGTGCTAAATCACTTCAGTTGTGTCTAGCTCTTTGCGACCCTATGGACTGTAGCCCACCAGGCTCTTCTCTCTAGGGGATTCTCTAGGCAAGAATCCTGGAGTGGGTTGCCATGCTCTCCTCCAGGGGATCTTCCTGACACAGGGATCAAATCATTCTTCTCATGTCTCCTGCATTGACAGATGGGTTCTCCACTACTAGTGCTACCTGGGAAACCCCCATGGGTTTGTGGAAGAAGCATATCATAAAGGTGATCTGCTTCTTTCTCCCCATCATATCAGACACTACATGATACCAATATGACATATACTAGTGATGTTGACCTTGATCACTTTGACTACAGTAGTAGCTGCTTGGTTTGCCCACTATAAAAACACTACTGCTCCTTTTTTTATATATATTCTTTGTATGTGAATCACTAATCTAGCCCCACTCAAGGAAAAGTGAGGTGTGGGAATCACATTCCACTTCCCGGAGGAGATAGTACCTATGTTGTTGTTTGGAATCCTCTTGTAAGGGTGATTTATCACTTTCTCCACATCTATATACTTATGAACTTTTGTTTGTATCAATATGAACTCAGGTCTATTTACTTTAGACTTGGATTGTAATCTAGTGTGATATTACTAATTTCATTGCTCAAATGATTCCAGCTTTTGTCTTGGGAACCCAGTTTAGGTTGGTTCCTATTCTTTACATATTTATGTATGTGTTTCTTGACTGCTCTTTTATTTTCTGGCAAGAGTATTCATTTAAATTTTAAAAGACTTAAACATATTTAATTTAATTTAAATTAAATATTACAATATTACCTGGGAATGATGACACCAATTTTAAAAACAGAATTGAGGCTCAGAATAGTTTTTTTAGTAGCTTTTCCAAGATTACTAGGAAGTAAATAATAGAACTAATATTTAAACTCAGAAACTCTGATGCCCGGGGCCCTCTTGGCAATATACCACCAACCAGCCTCACAAGGTAATTCATCCTAAGGAGAGGCCACGACCCATGTAAGGGGAATGTAACCACTAGACATCAGCTAGTGGGCTCAGAAATGGCTCTCTCACCTTGGAACCCCTGGGAAAAGAATGTGGGCTACTGTGTCCCTGGGGGTACATTAATCATGAAAGTTAAAATTGATTAAAGAACTGGAGTTCAGCTCCGGGGTCTGTTGTTAGTTTGGTATTCTCAGTGGCATGTTAGGGTCACAGCAAACTAATATTAACTGGCTTTTTGCTTCTCATTCTGTTTTATGATTTTATGTATTTGGACTATTTAGCTTAAAACTAAACTTTCTTAAAACTCAGTGCTCAAAAAACTAAGCTCATGGCATCTGATCCCATCACTTCATGGCAAATAGATGGGAGGAAAAGTGGAAACAGTGACAGATCTTATTTTCTTGGGCTTCAAAATCACTGCAGATGGTGACTGCAGCCATGAAATTAAGAAATGCTTACTCCTTGAAAGAAAAGCTATGACAAACCTAGACAGTATATTAAAAAGTAGACCTTTGCCAACAAAGGCCCGTATAGTCAAAGTTATGATTTTTTCAGCAGCCATATTCATGTGAACATGTGAGAGTTGGACCACAAAGGCTGAGTGCTGAAGAACTGATACTTCCGAACTGTGGTATTGGAGAAGACTCTTGAGAGTCAGTTGGATTGCAAGGAGATCAAGTCAGCCAATCCTAAAGGAAATCAACCCTGAATATTCATTGGAAGGACTGATGCTGAAGCTGAAGCTCCAATATTTCGGCTGCCTCATGTGAAGAACAGACTCATTGGAAAAGCCCCTGATGCTGAGAAAGATTGAGAGCAAGAGGAGAAGAGGGTGACAGAGGAGCAGAGGGATGGATGACATCACTCTCTCAATGGACTTGAGTTTGAGCACTCTGGGAGACAGTGAAGGACAGGGAAGATTGGCATGCTGTCATCCATGGGGTCGGAAAGAGTTGGACACAACTAAGTGACTGAACAAGAACAAAGAATTATATATATCTCTTCAAATAGGCTCCTATGATCAAACCAACTAAACCTTTTGCTTATTTATGCCACCACTATAGCTTCTAGCCAAGATAAGGGTTATTAACTTTCAGAAAGTAACTTCCCAGAAGCTCTGGTCCATCATTTACACATTGAAAAAGATATTGCCTTTTGTTGGCCAAAGAATTCCACCTCAAGTCAGCTTGGCCCAATTGCTGGATTATAAGTAGTCATAAGGAAATCTATCACTTGTATACGGGAAACAGGCATTTATGTTTATAACAGTCAAAAGTGCTAAATCTGAAGGGTAAACTTCTCATATTGGGGTAAGTGTGTAGAATGTCTGCACTGGGCATGTGATGAATGGTACACTTGCATTGTGGGCAGGCATAGGTCTTCCCGAAATGTGCCTCAGTGGTGTAATGACTCTTTTGGTTTGAATAAAGTTACTTAATAAACAGCTAGTGCAAGAAGGATGCTTTGATTCTCCTCTCTGTCCTTCTGAAAGCAGGAAATAAATCTCTCGTACTGAAAGTACACTCCCTGCAATGGATGCAGCAGTACAACTTGATCACCAGAGACAGGAAGTTCTGGGCCAAGAACCCTGTATAAACAATCCTTGGTATTTCTTTAATTTACTACCCAAATCCCAAACTCCATCTAGATCCCTCACTAACTAAGCATCCAAAGCCTAAGTTTCTTTGTCTTGTCAGTTCCAAACTTACTGTTTCTTTGTTTAAAAAGTGTAAAAAGTGATATGCTTTGGCCATTTCTTAGGTTCCATTTTTATAAGAACTCCATGCATAGGAATTAATATTTGTTTCTTTTTCTCTTGTTATTAGTCCAGCCACAAGAACTCAAGAGAAGTAAAGGGGGAAATTTTCCCCTCCACAACACTTGCAAATTTAGAACAGTGTGTGTGTTAGTCACTCAGTCGTGGCCGACTCTTTGCGACCCCATGGACTGCAATCCACGAGGTTGCTCTGTCCGTGAGATTTTCCAGGCAAGGTGAATTCTGCTTAAATTAACACAAGGACAAGGGACTTCTATCGCATTTAGACTACAATTCATTATCGTACTCTCAGTGGTTCACTCAGAAATCTAGAGAGCGCTTTCCTTGGCTGTTGGTTAAGACTCCGTGCTTCTACTGTAGGTGTTGTAGGTTTAATCCCTGGTTGGGAAACTAGGATTTCACATGCCATGGAATGTGGCCAAAAAAAAAAAAAAAAATCTGGGTAAAAGGTTTATAACCCCAAGGGGAAAAAAAACTATATGTTAATGATCATAAATTCAATTTTATTAAATCCATAAACACCGAAAGAACTTTTGAGAAATAAATTAAAAAGACATTTTCAAAGCAGGACCAGGCAAGTAAAAGATACATTGAGTGGTATACACCATCCTCTGATAATATCATAGGAATAAAAATATTAATGAATGGTCTACATGACTCCAGATTATTAATAGTGATCTATGCCTCAAGCAATGTACTTAAGACTTGCACTATCATTTTTTGACATGTAATTAATCCATTTCATCATTCTGAAGCCAAATAATGTTTAATGATGCCAATAAAAAGGTAATTAAAAACTGTAATTTGGACTTGGAACTGAGAATGTGTTTATAAATGTAGTCCAGGAGAGTGTGGATTGCTTTATATGTCCTATTATGAAATATTTTCCTCCCATTTTTCACCCAATGACATGGAATTACTGGGAAAAGGGAGGTGGTACCTGAGATCATAATCATTTGTTTGAGTATTGAGTAATCTTTTGTCTAGTTAAAGTGAAAGTGAAAGTCGCTCAGTTGTGTCTGACTCTTTGCTACCCCATGGACAGTAGGCTCCTCTGTCCATGGGATCCTCCAGGCAAGAATACTGGAGTGGGTTGCCATGCCTTCCTCTAGGGAATCTTCTCAACCCAGAGATCAAACCCATGTCTCCTGCATTGGCAGGTATGTTCTTTACCATTAGCGCCACCTGAGAACCCTATGGAGTCACACAGGACACACTTAATTCTTCCAGCAATGACTTATGATGTCAAGTGTTAAAAATGTTGTCTCCCAGGGAATCTTTTTAGAGACTCAGGTTCCGGAGTTTTTATTGGGGGCTGGTGAATAGGCACTGTCTACATAGCATCCTGACAAATGCTAGACACCCAGAAAGAAAGCAGATGCTCAACATAAACCATATTGTTTGCATAAAAAATCTAAGCGCAGTGATCTGTTCTTACCAGGGAATAGCCATCTTAAAATCTACATTTCAAGGTGCTGAACAAAGGTTACCCTTGTAAGCAGACACAGGCCTGCTAGGTTAACTATTTTTCTATACAATGATGTTAACTGTTTCCCTTGGGGAACATCTGATTTTGTATATAGGTGACAACTCTAAAGAGAAACTTGGTAGATTCCTAGTTCATTGGACCGTGTATAACTTTTCAAGGTGGGCGCATTTCAGAGTGGCGCCTCACTGATGAGTCATCTCACCATCTCTGTCATTACCCACTCTCTGTGCTGGTTGCTAATGTGAATCAAGTCCAAATAGTTCTGCATGAACTGTACTCTCATAGGTAGCATCTTAAAGATTTGATTGGTTATTTAAATTTCATAACCATAGCTCTTCTTTCATAGTATATAATGAAAACAAAGTGTAAACTGAGATTAGATCTCAAGTACCAATAAATGCAAGGTGGCCAAAAATGCAGAGAAATAGCTTTTATCAATTTAAACTTGTCCATTTATTTCACTGACATTTAAATCTCATTAAAAAGTCAACAGAAGCAGGATGAATGGGAGCCCTGACTGGGTATCATCAAATGTTAGTTGAAAGTGAAACTATTAATTCAATGATACAGTATTTAGGTAGCAAGAGTTTAGTATTTTATCAGAGGAATTGTTTTCTAGTTATAATACTGAATTGTAATACTAAATAAACCCTTTTGTATGTTACAGTAAATATGCCTGACATCTAGGTACATTTGAATGTTGTAGCAAGTTTCTAGTGTTTTTCTCCACTTGACTAACAGTCCTTCTTATTCCCCACTGACCATATTCACTGGTCATTAACCTAAGCTGTGATGTCATTGACTTCTCTTCAATAAAGACAGGTAGTAGGCATGTTCAAGAAGGTTGAGGGCCTGGGGTATTTTTGCATAAGATATTGAAATAGATACTGTGGTTTTCAACCCCTTCCCTCAGTGTAATATTACCGACTCTTAGTGACCCCATGGGCTGCAGCCTACCAGGTTCCTCCATCCAGGGGATTTTCCAGGCAAGAGTACTGGAGTGGGGTGCCATTGCCTTCTCCGATCAAACAAACTCTCACTTGGAAGTCCAAGTAAAAAGTAAAAAAACAGAGGAGCTGAAGAACAAAAAATAGGGAGGCCCAAGGCTGTACTTCTTTCCTCTCTTCATTTTCTTCTCCCAGCATAAGTGACAATGTCAGCCTTCTAGAAAATAATTAGAGCACTACTGACTTTATTTGGGGTCTAGCATTCATTTGTTTGTTAATATACAAAGATGGTATTTTGATCATTTTCACAGAGTTAGTTCAGTGGACAAACCGGATTATAATTGTCCTGACTCCAAAACCAAAGAATGCTCAAACTACCACACAACTGTACTCATCTCACATGCTAGTAAAGTAATGCTCAAAATTCTCCAAGCCAGGCTTCAACAATACATGAATCGTGAACTTCCAGATCTTCAAGGTGGTTTTAGAAAAGAGGAACCAGATTAAATTGCCAACATCTATTGGATCAACAAAACAGCAAGAGAGTTCCAGAAAAACATCTACTTCTACTTTATTGACTATGCCAAAGCCTTTGTGTGGATCACCACAAACTGGAAAATTCTGAAAGAGATGGGAATACCAGACCACCTGACCTGCCTCTTGAGAAACCTGTATGCAGGTCAGGAAGCAACAGTTAGAACTGGACATGGAACAACAGACTGGTTCCAAATATGGAAAGGAGTAGGTCAAGGCTGTATATCGTCACCCTGCTTATTTAACTTATATGCAGAATATATCATGAGAAATGCTGGGCTGGAGGAAACACAAGCCGGAACCAAGATTGCTGGGAGAAACATCAGTATTCTCAGATATGCAGATGACACCACCCTTATGGCAGAAAGTAAAGAAGAACTAAAGAGTCTCTTGATGAAAGTGAAAGAGGAGAGTGAAAATGTTGGCTTAAAGATCCACATTGATAAAACTAAGATCATGGCATCTGGTCCCATCACTTCATGGCAAATAGATGGAGAAACAGTGGAAACAGTGGCTGACTTTTTTTTTTTTTTGGCTCCAAAATCAGTGCAGATGATGACTGCAGCCATGAAATTAAAAGATGCTTGCTCCTTGAAAGAAAAGATATGATAAACCTAGAAAGCATATTAAAAAGCAGAGACATTACTTGGCCAACAAAAGTTCATCTAATCAAGGCTATGGTTTTTCCAGTAGCCATGTATGGATGTTAGGGTTGGGCTTGAAAGCTGAGCACCAAAGAATTGATGCTTTTGAACTGTGGTGTTATAGAAGACTCTTGAGAGTCCCTTGGACTTCAAGGAGATCTAACCAGTCCATCCTAAAGGAAATCCATCCTTAATAGTCATTGGAAGGCCTGATGTTGAAGTTGAAACTCCAATACTTTGGCTACCTGAAGAACTGACTCATTTGTAATGACCCTGATGCTGGGAAAGATTGAAAGCAGGAGGATAAGGGGATGACAGAAGATGAGATGGTTGGATGGCATCACTGACTCAATGGACATCAGTTTGGGTAAACTCCAGGAGTTGGTGATGGACAGGGAGGCCTAGCGTGCTACAGTCCATGGGGTCACAAAGAGTCAGATACAACTGAGCGACTGAACTGAACTGAACTGACTCCAAAACAAAATACAACAATATTGGGCTTCATTGTTTCTTTTTTTTGTTTTGTTTAGTTTCAGCTGCTCCAAGCTACATATAGGATCTTAGTTCCCTGACTAGGGATTGAACCCATGATCCGTGCAGTGGAAGTATATAGTTCCAACCAGTGGATTGCCAGGGAAGTCCTTGGACTTCACTGTTTCTGAGGTGGTTCGGAGAACTCCAGTTTCTCCATTCAGAGATGGTGTAAAGGATTCCTAGAGAGGTTACGTTACACACATAATACTCCTTTGCACAGAAACAGACTCATAGACTTAGATAAAGAACTTACAGTAACCAGCGGAGAAGAATAGGGGAAAGGATAGTTAGGGAGTTTGGGATGGACATGTATACACTGCTATATTAAAAAAAAAAAAAATGAAAAAAGACTCCTTTGCTTGCTCTCTTGTGTGAGCTCACTCTTGAGTTTAGATTACTTTACTTCCAGGACATGAATTTGCTACTGTACCAAAGCAGCTTTCATTCCTCTTCATGTTAATTTTTGTTCTTAAATATAATGTTTTCTCCCCTGCTTCTCTCACCTTATATTCTATACTCATGCTTATGTCTTTTGTCTGTAAATTTCAATCACCAGCGTCATGTGAGAATCAGCAAGTCTCTCTCGCAATATAAATTAATACTCATAAAATGATGTAAGGAGAAAATGGACCTCCTGTTATCTATACCTTTGTCTGATATATGCTATAGTAAATTACCTAATTAAACAAACATAACATGAAAATTAGATGTTCGTTTCTATACATTTTTGAAGAAGTAACCATTTTCCTTTCTGTGCTATTTATTATCTCTTCAATTTGCAAAAGCTGAGTAATCAGGAATTCCGCACCATGGCTTTAATTGCAAGCATATACACTAAGTGCTGATGCGGGATATTCTGTTACCACTGAGCTTTTTAAAAGTGACAACTTTTTCTTTTCTTCTCATTCTTTTCTTTTCAGTAGCTGAGGTGGCCTATATAATCATACCATGCCCTTGTCAACACAGGATTGTTTTCCAATATGTAAAGTTGCTTTTAATAGTCCAATTACTTGACAGACAGAAAAGATGATAACAATAATAAGCATAATAATAAGTAGAGTTGGTGGCTGGCATACCATGTGCTACGCTTGAAATGGACATGAGTTTGAGCAAGCTCCAGGAGCTGATGGACAGGGAAGCCTGTCATGCTGCAGTCCATAGGGTTGCAAAGAGTTGGACACAAATTAGTGACCAAACAACAAAAATCGGGAAGATTGAAACTGGATGGATTCTTTTTCCTGGGTCTCCCTCACTTTCCCTCTCTCACCTCCTCCCAAGCTCCACAAATTTTATCTCCCAAATCTTCTCACACTTTGAGATACCTATGGATGCACTGAGGATCTTGTTAGAATGCAGATTTTGAATCCACAGACCTGGGACACGTCCAGAGATTCTGAGTTTAGTCACAAGCTTCTAGGTGACGCCATGCTGCTGACCAAGCAATCTGACTTTGAGAAACAAGGTTCTCGGCAAGTCTAAAATTGACCTCCCCTCCATCCATGGTGATTGTCTTGACTACGTGAGAGGAACTAAGGACTTTCATCTGTGGATGATTTCTTGACACTAAACCCCAGCATACAAATGTTTTCTCATTTTGCTCAGTAAAAAATGGACATACTCCTCCTTGTCCTTCCTCCATTTAAACTTTGTAAAGCTCTAGTCAGGCAAAAATTATTTATCTGTTATTCTAGTAAGAGTGGAGACTTCTAGGTCTTTCCTTTTGGGTAGAGAATCATGAATGTTTATGGGTTTCTCAGATAAACTATTCTCGAATATCTATACTTGATGGCTCTTAACCCAGATAGATATTCTAATGTTATCTAATATCTGCCTAATGATAGATATTCTAATAGATATTCTAACCTAGTAAAAATTCTGTTTTCAGAAAATCTCTGAGGGGCTTTTAGACAAGCGCTTGGTGAAATCTGTGTTATCAGCTGGTCGATTTTCAGTGACCCTTGAATTGCACCCAGCTAATTTTCTAAACATATAATGGTGAATTCCCACTGACCTCCACAGTTTATCTTCCTATCCCATGGTGCTTACTTAGTCCACTTTCTTATCTTTAGGGAGGACCCTGCCTGTAAATACTTTGTTAATGGAACAAAATACATGGATCCATGGGAGTCTGTAGAGAGATGCCAGTAAAAAAAGATTAAAGAGCCAAGGGGGTGAAAAAAAAGTTATGAAAAATGCTCAACTCTTTTAATAAGCTAAGAAAATGCAAATGAAAATATTTTTGTCTTTACCAATAAGGTTTCTGAAAGAAGAATTATATTCAGTATTGCTGATGATATGAACAACATTATATATACTTGCTATTTAAACAAATATAAGAGGATTTGGCTTGCCTTGGAAACGAACAGAGATCATTTGGTCATTTTTGAAACTGCACCCAAGAACTGCATTTCAGACCCTCTTGTTAACTATGAGGGTTACTCCATTTCTTCTAAGGGATTCTTGCCCACAGTAGTAGATATAATGATCATCTGAATTAAATTCACCCATTACAGTCCATTTTAGTTCACTGATTCCTAAAATGTCAGTGTTCACTCTTGCCATTTCCTGTTTGACTAGTTCTAATTTACCTTGATTCATGAAACTAACATTCCAGGTTCCTATGCAATACTGTTCTTTACAGCATCAGACTTCACTTCCATCACCAGTCACATCCTCAACTAGGTGTTCTTTTCACTTTTGCTCTGTTTCCTCATTCTTTCTGGAGTTATTTCTCCACTCGTCTCTAATAGCATCATGGCAAATAGATGGGGAAACAATGGAAACGGTGACAGGCTTTATTTGGGGGGGCTCCAAAATCACTGCAGATGGTGACTACAGCCATGAAATTAAAAGACACTTGCTCCTTGGAAGAAAAGCTATGACCAACCTAGAGAGCATATTAAAAAGCAGAGACATTACATTGCCAACAAAGGTATGTCTAGTCAAAGCTATGGTTTTTCGAATAGTCATGTATGGATGTGAGAGTTGGACTATAAAGAAAGGTGAGCACCAAAGAAGGGATGCTTTTGAACTGTGGTGTTGGAGAAGACTCTTGAGAGTCCTTTGGACTGCACGGAGATCCAACCAGTCAATCCTAAAGGAAATCAGTCCTGAACATTCATTAGAATGACTGATGCTGAGGCTGAAACTCGGTAATACTTTGGCCACCTGATGGGAAGAACTGACTCCTTGGAAAACACCCTGATGCTGGGAAAGATTGAAGGCAGGAAGAGAGGGGATGACAGAGGATGAGATGGTTGGATGGCATCACTGACTCTATGGACATGAGTTTGAACAAGCTCCAGGAGTTGGTGATGGACAGGAAAGCCTAGCGTGCTACAGTCCATGGAGTCGTAAAGAGTCGGACATGACTGAGTGACTGAATTGAACTGAACTGAAGAGAATTTGGAAATCTATATTAAATGCATTAGAAATGTTCATGGCCATTTCCATGCCCACCAATTTAACCACTGAGAATTTATCCTAAAGAAATTTTTAGGCAAATGTGCAAATAAAATGTATGTACATTGCTGTTGTTTAGTCAAGTTGTGTCTGACTCTTTTGTGATCCCATGGACTGTAGCCTGCCAAGCTCCTCTGTCCATGGGATTTCCTAGGCAAGAATACTGGAAGGGATTGCCATTTTCTCTCCGGGGGATCTTCCTGACCCAGGGATGGAATCTGTGTCTCTTGCACTGGCAGGTGGATAAGCAATAATATAGTACATATAAATAATGGAATACTAGCATGCCATTGAGGAGAAGGCAATGGCACCCCACTCCAGTACTCTTGCCTGGACAATCCCGTGGATGGAGGAGCCTGGTAGGCCGCCGTCTATGGGGTCGCAAAGAGTCAGACACGACTGAGCGGATTCACTTTCACTTTTCACTTTCATGCATTGGAGAAGGAAATGGCAACCCACTCCAGTGTTCTTGCCTGGAGAATCCCAGGGATGGTGGAGCCTGGTGGGCTGCCATCTATGGGGTTGCACAGAGTCGGACACAACTGAAATGATTTAGCAGCAGCATCAGCACACCATTGAAACATATGATATATATGTAGAAAACATATATGGGAGACTTCCAACTAAATGTCAATAGTACTTATATCTGAGTGTTGAGTTCATTTTTACTTTCTTCTGCTCTGTATTTTGTAATTTTTCTCCCAATGAACTTGGGCAAATGTGTAATTTCAAAATAAATAAATAAAGCGGCCAGTGTTGAGATAACAAATTAGCAATTTTTTTCTTTGCATTAACAATTTGAAGCTCAGTCCCAGTAACCCACAGTTGAGGGTACTTCAGACTATTTTCTGCAGATGGTGACATGATAATATGTGTTATTAGAAAAAGTAATTTCCAGTTATTGTATTGGAATTCAGTAATTACTTTTTCAATAAAGAAAGTGAAAAGTATTAAAAGCCAAAATGTGAAATAAATTAGCTTTATATCCTACACTCAATTAAACTATCATAGGAAGAAGGTAATGAATTAAGATAATTTGAGGATAGGAATAAGGCTTAACAAAGCAGAGACTTAACAGTCTCTTAAAATCCATTAAGATCCTCCAAAAGGAGATCACAGCAAAGCAGGTAGCCTACAAGATAGTTCAGAAAAAATGCAGTCTGCATACTAAATAAGGAGAGAATTTGCAACCTCAGAAGTCTCAGAGGCTCATGCACAAAGGAGCTCAAGCAGACCAGTGGTGACGTGGTGACAGTGGCCCAAAAAGTGAAGCTGAGTTTGCCGTTGGCTTCGCTACTCTAGAGAGCACAAAGGCAGTCCTATTACCCAGACATGTGTTTTCTCAAGGAATTCATATCATATTTTAGCAGCCAGTGATATGTGAGCATTTAATTTATTACACAAGCGAAAGTGTTATTTGCTCAGTTATGTCCTGCTCTGTCTTTGACAGCATGGACTCTAGCCCTCACCAGTCTCCTCTGTCCATGGAATTCTCCAGGCAAGAATACTGAAGTGGGTATCCACTCCTTTCTTCAGGGGATCTTCCTAACTCAGGGATCAAACCCAGGTTTCCTGCATTGCAGGCAGATTCTTTACTGTCTGAGCCACCAGGGAAGGGTCAGTTTATTACAAAGGGAGTGCTCTAAAGTAGTAAACTCTTGTCACTCCCATGCTAAAAACTCATCCCTGGCATCTCATTGCATTAGAAGAAAATAAAATAAAATAAGATTCCTTACTGGGATCTACAGGGCTCTAGAGGCTCCGGGTTTGCCTCTGTATTCTTCACTCTCCATCAATCACAGAGCTTTCTTCTGTGTCTAGAACAGGTCAAACTCATTCCTGCCCCTATGCCTTTGTGCTTGCAGTTCACTCTGTCAGGAACATTCTCCCTCTTGTTCTTTCCAGGGCTCATATGTCACCTCCTTAGAATTTCCCAACCATTAACAAACAAAATAACTCCTACTCTCCCTCAGTCATTTTCTATCATGTCACTTTTTTTTTTAACCTCTAGTTAATTTCACAGTGGTTGTGGTGATTTAGTCACTCAGTCGTGTCCGACTCTTTGTGACTCCATGGACTATAGCCTACTAGGCTCCTCTGTCCATGGAATTTTCCAAGCAAGAATGCTGGAGTGGACTGCCATTTTTCTAGGGGAAATTCCCAACCTAGGGATCGGACCAGGCACTCCTGAATTGCAGGCAGTCTCCTGCATTGCAGGTGGATTCTTTACTGACTGGGCCACCAGAAAAGCCCGTTTCCCAGTACATATCCTCTTCTGACATTGCTTTTCATCTGTAAGCAACATGAGAGAATAGGATGTATCCTCAATTCCTAGAAGTATGCCTGGCACAAAGATGCTTCAATGTACTGCTGAAAAAATGTCCCAGCCACCACACAGCAGTCTGGAATGTTTCTTTTCTATGTTTGGAGGCATTGAGAGGAGAAGCTGTGAAAAGATGGACAGCACATACATCTCAACTTTCTGCAGAGTTCCAGCCAGAATTGACCCACGGGGCTTTTTTGACCAAAACACCACCCTTCTGTTTGGTTCTTCTAATATTTTATGGTTTCATTTCACTTTGATATGAACTAAATTGCCAGTAACCAGAGGGCTGCTCAACACTGGTTTGCATCAATTTTCATACAATCAAACATCTAGAGGATTTCCCTGCCTGGGAATTACTGTATTTTTTAACATGCATTTTCAATGATTTTTTAAAATAAAATTTACTTTTTTTTTTTCATTTTCTAAATATGATGATACACTTCAAGATCACTTTAATTCCTTTCAAAATACACTCTGGCCCAGTTTCAACCTGCCTCACCATTTGGGCAGGTTGCTCCTCCTTTTTTCACCTTGAGAATCACTGAAGCAGAGAAATGTTTCTCCAACCACTTTCCTCTTACTGTTGAGAGTGCACAGACTATCAGGAGTCCTTGAAAGTGTGCTTCCTTTAGAAGAGACCTGAAGCACCAAACACAAGTTTGAGAATCATCAAGGAAAAAAATTAAATGAAGAAGGACTTATATTTAAAATGCTAATGTCTCTAGGAAGACAAAAGTTCCATCATCCATTCATATTATAGAGTGATTGAGCTTAGCTTATGTTCCCCCTAAAACGCAGGTGGGACTAGCAACTCTGTGAGAATAGAAGCTTTCCTAGAGAGAGGGACAGTGATTTCATACCAGGAATCTACCACTTTTGCTCTCCAAATAAGAGCACCTTATTTTATGCTAATAGGATATTAGCATAAAAAGAAGGAAGGAGCTAGGTAAAAGAAATGTGGACCTTTGTGCACTGAGACAAACTATCATTTTAAATCTTGGCCTAGAGTTCAAGAAAAGAAAATGAAATTACTTTCTTCCACCTTATTATTGTTGCCAGAATCTGGAATTTAGACCTAAATTCCCTGTAGTGGTTTATTTAATTTCTTTATAGTTTAAAACAACTTTATAGGTTAACATAGAAAAACTAGACCCCAAATCTAATGGCATTATAAAGCAAAATGCATTCTGAAGTTCATATCCAGCCTAGGAAGTCTTTAACTCTGTAGACACTAATCTCCCAAGGGCAGGACTCCATTTAACTCATTGTTGAACTTTCTGAGCTTTAGAAATCACTTCTAGAGTAAATTCTCAGGGGACACTTCTGAGTACAAGTGTTGGGAATTGGGGACACAAATACTCCTAAGCTGGGACCTGTGTTTCACATTTTCCAATTTAAGGAGCTGTTCATGTGTGCTAAATTGCCTCAGTCGTGTCCGACTTTTTGTCACCCTATGGACGGTAACCCACCAGGTTTCTCTGTCCATGGGATTGTTTAGGCAAGGATACTGGAGTGGGTTGCCATTCCCTCCTCCAGGGAATCTTCCCAACCCAGGGACAGAAGCTGTGTCTCTTAAGTCTTCTGCATTGGTAGGTGGGTTCTTTACCACTAACTTCATCCCGGAAGCCCAAGGAGATGTTCATGTCTGTGTAATTCTTGTGGCTCCAAGATAGGATATAACTTTCCCATTCCTCAGTGACTGTCCTGAGTTACACTAAACAGGCCTTTCCATGGTGGAAAATGAAGGGTTCTATAGGGTATCAGCCTCTCAATAAGGAACAGTAGGACTTAGGACAGAGGTGCCCACGACAGCTTATGTGATAAGGACGCCTACAATAATGAGCCAGTCTTTCCTTGCCTCGGATCAGGCAGCAACTTGGTAAAAGAAACTTCAGGGCAAAGGAGAGAAAAAAAAAAATGACCCTATTTTCTTCGCACTGCCAATCGAGCCTCATGTTCTCTGTTTTTATGAATGCTTTAAAACCCATGGGGCACTCTTGGTAACTCAGTGGCAAAGAATCTGCCTGCCAATGCTGGAGACATGAGTTTGATCCCTGAACTGGGAATATCCCCTGGAGAAGGAAATGGTAACCCTTTCCAGTATTCTTGCCTGGGAAATCCCATGGACAGAGGAACCTGTTGGGCTACCGTCCATGGGGTCTCAAAAGAGTCAGACACGACTTAGTGATTAAACAACATAAAAGCCACTCAAAAACATGACAACATGGGGAGAAGTGAGGTGTGGGTATAAAGTTCACTTGTGTACTTTATTCAGTCATTCAGTGACCAGGCAGGAGATGAACCCCACTTTACCTTGAGCAGGGGTCCCCAGCCTCTAGGATCTAATGCCTAATGAGATGAGGCAGAGCTGATTGATAATAATATAAAGTGAACAGAAAATGTAATGTGCTGCTAACATCCAGAAAGCAGCCCCCTCCCCATATGTGGAAAAATTGTCTTCCATGAAACTGGTCCCTGGTGCCAAAAATGTTGGGGACCACTGACCTAGAGGATCACCAGCTACAAGGTGATCAGATGCAAGGAAAAACAAATGAAGTCAAAACGCAACATCCAGGGTGGAAAAAACTTGAAAAAATTTAGTAAGTATCCCCTCCCTTCAAAAAATTACAGGCTTTTCCAGCTTTTTATGCACATTGTAAAGGCAGAAAAGAATAATGTGAATATCTTCCTTTTACAGCTCAGTCTAATTTGGCATGCCATTATAATTTCTGGCTCAGTTAGCAAATGACTGAAAACACTGCTTTCTGCAATTTTCCCTACAATATGACAGTTCTATAAGTTGTTCTACTGATGTACTTGAAACCAGTCCAAGATGGGAGTTATTCTTAATTTTTTTTATGACCAAGGAGGTTTTATTACCAGGGAGTTCCTTTGTGGAATTACCTGATTGGCCACTTACACACTGTGATTATGGATTTGGGGAAAGAAAGATCTGACAAGTTTGAGGATTGAAGATGCTTAGAATTCTACCATTAGATATTAGCTCCTTTGGATCAAAGTTGCACCCTCTAGAATAATATTGTTCCATCTGACTATGCTTGAGCAGGTTATAACAAGTAAACACAGCTGAAATCCTCACATGAAAAGAGCCAGGAGTCTCTCGAAGTGACTGGAAGGGAGGGAGATGGGAGGGCAGCTTTAAGAAGAGGTGGCAGAAGAAAATTTTTTAAAACTGGTTTACATTTCTGAAGATAGTTAAGACAGGTAATGGTGTTCAAGGGTAACCTTGAGTGTATTACTGATACTTAAGCTCTTTAATCCCTGATGATTCTTTTCTGTAAAGTGAGTTAGAAGATAGAAGAGGGTGTCGGCAAGGATAGGAAAGCAAGCTTAACTAGTACTACATTACCAGGTTGGCTGTCACTATGGGAACTTTCTGATCCCAGTGGGTCTTCTGAGAACCGTGGTCTAATATATCTCAGAACTTCCGCAGCAGCTCCAGACCACCACTGATCACGGGTGTTCCCACAAGCATCATCTCCCTTCCTCTGAGGCAATACAAGAACAAGGGCAAGGTTCTGTCAGTCAGCACTTGAAAGTAACTGATAGAAGTCTTCCCACAACTGGCCACTACAGCAGTGACTAGAGGAACAAGGGGCTTGAGGAGTATTTTAAGTTAAGAAGAAATACCAAATATATATATTTAATGCTTACATGTCTAGCTGTTTAATAACTGTTTCCTCTCTCCATAAAATTGTTTCATAACAGCAGGCAAATTATTTTGACTGACTCATTATACCTGTTCTCAATCAATATTTGCTGAATTAATGAAAGAACAAAAATCATTGCCTTTGTATTTTAATGATGAATTTTTGGTGGGTGGATTTTAGTTCTGAAATGTTTGTTTTGGTTGTCATTTTGGTGCGCTTTATAATTGTTTTATAAATGAATTCTCTTAAACACCTTCCCTTTTTAAATTAACTCTGTTTTTACATTTTTTTTCCTTAGATGCAATTTTATACTTTCAATAACTGAAGTAAGGGTCTTTTCAAATCTTGTTTACTTTCAGATGCTTTAATATAGCTTTGATGTTATACCATTAAATTTCTTTGAATCCTTACTAAACTAGCTTTTAATTCTAATGATTTTGTTCATGGATCCTTTTTGTTTCCAATCTGTACTTTAATTTTCCTTGTAATGGAAATAGTTTATCTTTTTGGATTAACAGTGTTGTCTCATTCAATCATTATAAAGACACTGACTGGTAGAAATGATAGGGGAGAACTGCCTTGCTTCCTCAGACTAGAAAGCTGAGGGGTAGTTTCAAACTGAGGTTCACTGATTCCCACTCTGTGTTCTTCCCGCTCCACTGTGTGGAGTGCATTGTGTGAAATCACTGAAACAGGTTTATTTGAAATGACTGAAATTATTCTCATTTACTTTACAGATGCCGTTAACATAAAATGCTACTATAGTCACTACCCACTTAATTAAACTTACTTTTGCATAATCTGTTTACCATGGTGCTGAAGACTCTAACTCTGGAAATGTGACAATAAAATGAAAAGAGATGTTAATCTGGTCTTGATAGCAACTACACTCAACTGACCATTTGATTTCCATATTTCTTCAGAAGTCAGTATAATTTTTATTTTTCTCCCCCACTCAAATGGATGCCTTCAGATTCTATCAACCCAATATTTTAATTCTATGGACTATTTACTCTGATCAACTTTTTTTTTGCAAGAATCAAATGAAAATATAAACCAAAGGTAAGTGTATATAACTATATACACACAGATATACATTTTGACTTTCATCTCTCCTCATCTACAAAACAAAAAGAGAATACTAGTAATGCTCATAATTAGTATTAAAACTCCATGGAAAGTGTAGAACACACACACACATATGCACGCATGCATGCTAAGTCGCTTCAGACATATCTGACTCTGCGACCTTATGGACTGTAGCTTGCCAGGCTCCTCTGTCCATAGGATTTTTTCAGGCAAGCATACTGGAGTGGGTTGCCATTTCCCTCTCCAACACATACATATACACACTGTACTGCAAGCTCAGCTTCATGAGTTGACTTTGAAAAACTGAATGATTTGGGGTCACTTTATTTTCTTTCCTCAGTTACACCAGGGTAATGCCTATTTTGGACTACTTTTAGTGGAATATTCTAAAAATAACATACAATGATGCATCTGTGAAAGGGATTTAAAAATAAAAAGTATCATAGGAAATTAAAGTGAAAGTGAAAATGGCTCAATCATGTCTGATTCTTTGCACCCCATGGACTATACAGTCCATGGAATTCTTCAGGCCAGAATACTGGAGTGGGTAGCCTTTCCCTTCTCCATGGGATCTTCCCAACCCAGGGATCTAACCCAGGTCTCCCACATTGCAGGCAATTTCTTTACCAGCTGAGCCAAAAGGGAAGCCCAAGAATACTGGGGTAGGTGGCCTATCCCTTCTCCCGGGAATCTTCCCAACCCGTGAATTGATCCGGGGTCTCCCGCATTGCAGGTGTATTCTTCACAAACTGAGTTATCAGGGAAGCCCGAGGAAATTAAATGTGCCTTGTAAAAACAATATACAATATATAGAACACATATATATTCTTATTAAGAAAGTGGCATGGGATTATGGAAGAGACAGGTAAGGAGAGTAAATGTGGATGGCTCTCCCTGGACACGCATCTTGGATTAGCTGGCTCTGTCAATCTGAGATAAGTCAATGGATGATCAATCAGATGTCAGAGGCTGAGCCCTTGAGATCTAACCCTTTATAAACAAGATTAATTTCTCTATCAGAGTTCTCTCATTATTATATATTTACTGACCTATGCCTACTTCCCTGTTTCTAGATATGTTGACTATCACAGTGATGGGGTTCTCTCTACCCAGGTGCTTTTCCTAGCATGCCAAGCTCCTCTGGGTCCAACATATCTCTTGATGGAAAAACAATATGAGCTTCTGTATCATCTGCTCTGAAATTGCTATCAATGAATCTTTTCATATGCCCTCACTATGTGTCACAAAGAATGAGTTGTATCTATGTCCCTTTGCACAAAAATAATGAAGAAATGCAGAAATAAATATTAAATCATGAATCCTACAATCTATGGATAATCACTTACTGACACTTTTAACAGCATTTTGAATTCAGGTGGAAATGTTCAAGTACTTGGAAATTCACAGCTAAAAACAACCTGCCTCTGCTGAGCTTTTCTGATGGTCTATGTGGCAAATAGATAAACAGTGAGGTGACAAGGAGATTTAGAAAAAACAGAATGTTTTGCCTCTAAACTCTGTGTAGCGAGGTTTCGCTGGTTAAATGGAAGCCTTTTGGCATTACGATGCCCTCTCTGTAAAATGTTATTTCTTATTTATTCATGTTTTTTTTTCATTTTAGTCAGCTATATTTTAACTACTAATATATAGCACATTGTGAGAATCTAAGAACTGAAATATTCTTGACTTAGAAAGTCTAATATCCGTTCTAAACATATGCAAAATTTTCATTCACAATAACATCAAAATAAAAGTTTACTAAAATAATTTAATTAGATAGTCTACTAATTTAAACTATCTTATGTCAGTAACTTAACCAAGAAGTTCTGCAAACATCTGAGACATCCTATGTAAATACAATTTAACAAAAATTTCAATAATGACGTTTGAAAGCATCTTTCTTTTTTTTTTTTTTTTAATTTTTAGTTTTTTATTTTTTAAATTTTAAAATCTTTAATTCTTACATGCATTCCCAAACATGAACCCCCCTCCCACCTCCCTCCCCAGAACATCTTTCTGGGTCATCCCCATGCACCAGCCCCAAGCATGCTGCATCCTGCGTCAGACATAGACTGGCGATTCAATTCACATGATAGTATACATGTTAGAATGTCATTCTCCCAAATCATCCCACCCTCTCCCTCTCCCTCTGAGTCCAAAAGTCCATTATACACATCTGTGTCTCTTTCCCTGTCTTGCATACAGGGTCATCATTGCCATCTTCCTAAATTCCATATATATGTGTTAGTATACTGTATTGGTGTTTTTCTTTCTGGCTTACTTCACTCTGTATAATCGGCTCCAGTTTCATCCATCTCATCAGAACTGATTCAAATGAATTCTTTTTAATCTTTCTTGAAGAATGTAGAATCTAAATAAATATATTTATAATGTAATGGTGTGTTCAGGTAACAGTAGTTGAATATTGAAAATTTAATGGTAAGTATAACTGGCTAAATTTTGTTTTAATATATAAACATAATATCTTTTAGTATATTTTAAATCCAAATTCTCTCCTGTACCCTAATGCTGGGGTCCCCAACCTCCAGGGTCCCTGATGAACTGATGATGTGAGGATCTGAGGTGGAGCTGATGCAAAATAATAGAAATAAAGGGGACAATAAATGTAGTGCACTTGAATCATCCCCAAACCACCCCCTGCTCTATGGAACCTGGTGCCAAAAAGGTTGGGGACCACTGCCCTAAGGCATTAAAAAATGGTTCAAACTTCTGAAATTAGATTGGTACTTGGGTTACTGCTAATTTTGACTGACTAGCTTTTTTTTTTTTATTAATTTTCCAAAGAACATAGAGTTCACACATAAAAAATTTCTGAGGGGGGAAAAATAAAGTATAATTCATCACTTAGCTGTTTTCTCAAAGCAAAGCCATAGTAATCATTAATGGAGTTAAATGACAAAAACACTCTACATTATCACAATAGTATCATCAGATTTGTATGAGTCGTATATGCATTATATATGTGAGTTAGGCAAGGATGATCTTTCTTCCCCTTCTTTTTCTATCCTTCCTTCTTTCCTCTTTCTCACATTATCTTCGTGAAAAAACAGTTTGGGAATTCTTGATAACTATGATATGAATGGCTCCTGATGAGATAACAGTACTGGAAGACTCTCAAAGTTCTATCAGATGATTAAGTGCAACTCTGGGCATCCTTAGTGTCAGAATATAATAAAGGAGGAGTTGTCACAGGTCATTGCATATCAGGAACAGGCCATGGAATCAAATGAAAGGAAAGGTCAAGTTAGGTTTATGATGGGATATATAGAGAGAACTGATATCAGATTGAACAGTGTCAAACTTAGCAATAAGTTTATAAGGATTCAGTTATGAATTTAAATTTTATAAAATATGAAAACAATAGATTCTTTAAAAAAAAAAAAGAGCCATCTGGTACCTTAGACATGGTATAACTAATTAGAAGCTGTTTAAAACCTTGGACAGCTTCCAGGGAAAGGCTCTTACTTTAACTCAAAGTCATGGATCATGGACCATCATATGTCCATGTTTGTATCTTTGTAAGAGTCTGGTTGTTGACTTTTCTTGTGAGTACTTAGCTTTATCTTATTCCTGGATTTACATGAAAAATATTTAGGTGTCACTTGCACATTCAGGAGAGAAGGCCAAGTCTTGCCTAGAAATTCCACAGAGGTTTATACTAATTAGAAGACCATTATCCTGGTTACAACAGGAAATCTGGATTCTGCAATACTGTGTGTCCCAAGCCCTAAAGTATCAATTCCACTGGACTGAAGACAGAGGCCAGGCATACGCATGGATTCCAAGACAGCTGCTGTCTGCCACTGAATTAAGCAAGGTGCTGCTAATTTTTACAGTAACATTTCTAAGAAAGGGGAGAATAGATTATACATTATTTTTATAAATACCTTGAGTGTGATGTTATTAAATTGTGCATTGTCTTTTATTCAATTAAAGTCATAATTGGTTTTGATATGCTAGAACAAAGGCAGAAAATGGCAAGACTCATATTTCATTTTATCCTTCACCTGCAGGTGAGCTGGCTGTTCCACTCTCCTTTGGGATTAAATGCTGGCATGTGATCTTGTTTAGAGAAATGGAATTTTCATGCAAGTGTCATATACCTCCTCCAGACTTGGGCTAACGTGTTCTCCCATGCCATCTTTCAAGATTTCTCTTTTCACCTCCCAATTTGATTAACGCAGGTTCAGAGGAACATTCCAAGACTCTAAAGCTTAACAAAGTCATAAACAAAATAAGCCTGGAACCCTGAATAACTGTGTGGAGCAGAAACAACCTCCCTCTCTATTCAACATAAATTCACTATAACATGAATAGGAAATAAATCTTTACTGCATTAAGACACCAAAACTTGGGGTTGTTATAGATTTATCCACTGCAACTAAGGTTGTGTAACTGGATAATTGTGAAAATGATTTATCTGATTCAATTATATCAATGTAGAGTTTTCATTCATCATTAGTGACATTTATATTTTAATAAGCTGAACTTTTAAAATATATAATACACTTTAATATTTTGCATTTAGAAAATCCACTGTGAAAATCCACTGCTGAACCCAAGAATAAGACAGTCCACAGTTGCAAACATAGTCCTTAAATATTAAATATTATGATGATATGAATAATATCTTATTGAATTTATCATCTTTATAAGTAATGTATTTACTTAAATAATCTTACTCTCAAACATACTCAGAATAGACACTATTATTCCTGAAAGAAACCCAGAAAATATGAATAATAAAAGAAACAATTCAAATTCAGATCTTTAGATTATTAACCCTAAAGTCCAATGTTTACCATTACTCTGTATTTTTTTAGGCAGGGGATTTTCCTGGTAGTTCAGTGGCCAAAACTCTGTGCTCCCAGTGAAGAAGCCTGGGTTCAATACCTGGTCAGGGAACTAGATTCCACACATCTCAACTAAGACCCAATGCAGCCAAATAAAAAAATAAAAAAAAATTAGGCAGAAACTGTTAACAATATGTGGGTGTGCCTGAGTCTACTTAAAGGGCAGGGAGCTCTTTGTGTGTATGTCACTTGACAGACGTTACTATAAAACATGTTGAAACTGAAGATAAAGCATTTTTGTTTAATGATGTCCACCTTGGGGTCACACAGAGTCAGACACAACTGAAGTGACTTAGCAGCAGCAGCACCATATAACCTGGACTTCCTTGCTGGCTCAGCAGTAAAGAATCTGCCTGCCAATGCAGAAAATGCAGGTTCAATTCCTGTATTGGGACGATCCCCTTGAGAAGGAAATGGCAACCCACTCTGGTGTTCTTGCCTGGAAAACCCCAGAGGAGCCTGACGGGTTACATATAGTTCATGGAGCTGCAAGAGTTGAACATGACTCAGCAAGTAAACAACAATAACAGCCATATAGCCAGGATATTATACTGCATTTAAGAGATGTAAAGTCGTCATTTAAATATTTACTGCTTTTGGCCTCTTATTTATTACTGACAGTAGATTTGAAATTAGGACTTAAACCTTCCTGTTTAGTCACCAAGTTGTGTCCAGCTATTTGCACCTCCATGGACTACAGCATGCCAGGCTTCCCTGTCCTTCACCATCTCCCAGAGTTTCCTGAAACTCATGTTCATTGAGTCGATGATGTCATCCAACCATCTCATGCTCAGTGACCCCATTCTCCTTAAATGCTGTCAGTATTTCCCAGCATCAGGATATTTTCCAATGAGTCAGCTCTTCAAATTGGTGGTCAAAGTATTGGAGCTTGAGTTTCAGCATCAGTCCTTCCAACGAATATTCAGGGTTGATTTCCTTGAGGATTGACTGGTTTGATCTCTTTGCTGTTGAAAAGGATTCTCAAGAGTCTTCTCCAGCACCACAATTTGAAAGCATCAATTTTTTGGTGCTCAGGGCATCAGGTC
Organism: Ovis canadensis; assembly: GCF_042477335.2. Lineage (NCBI taxonomy): Eukaryota > Metazoa > Chordata > Mammalia > Artiodactyla > Bovidae > Ovis > Ovis canadensis. The sequence goes on along the minus strand of NC_091246.1, from coordinate 185,397,785 downwards.
AAAAGAGTTTCTCTGGAGCATTAGGGTTAAATTTTGTTTGCCCTCTTAGGTTTTCAATTTAGAGCCTTTTGCCCCTTTTGCTGTTTCTTTTCTCTTTTGGAATGGAAGTGTGTATGCTATGCGTCTCCCACTATTGTACTTTATAATATATAAATTATATTTTAGAACCGCATAACTCGTGGTTTTAGAAATTCACAGTTAGAGATGAATTAGCCTTGGGATGAATTATGCATTGACTTTCATCCATATCTGATTTAAATGAGGTTTACATGAGACTTTTAATATGATTTTTAAATTAATTAAGTTTCGACTGTGTTGGTGTTCACTGCTGTGCAGACTCTTCTCTAGTTGCAATGAGAGGGGGCTACTCTCCAGTTGTGGTGCGCAGGTTTCTCATTGTGGTGGTTTCTCTTGTTGCAGAGCATGGGCTCTAGGGTGCACAGGCTTCAGTACTTGTGATGTGTGGACTCTAGAGTTGTGGTTCCTGGGCTCCAAAGCACAGGCTCAACAGTTGTGGTGCATGGGCTCAGTTATTCCACGGCACGTGGGATCTTTCTGGACCAGATATCGAACCCAGTGTCTCCTGCACTGGAAGGTGGATTCTTTACCACTGAGCCAGCAAGGAAGTCCTTGGATGAAACTCTGAGTTTAGACTTTATTTTATTTTATCTTTTATCTGTGCAGAAGGACATATGGGATGTTAGTTCCTCAACCAAGGAGGGATCAAGCCTGAAAGCCCTGCATTGGAAGTTTGGACGCTTAACAACTGGACTGCCAGGGAAGTCCCAAGATTACACTTTAAAGTTGATGCTAGAATAGGAAGTGACTTTGGGTCTATTAAGTTGGAATGATATATTTTGCATGTGAGAAGAATATGGATTTTTAGAAACCAGGACTACAATGGTCAGTTCAGTTCAGTCGCTCAGTCGTGTCAGACTCTTTGTGAGCCCATGGACTGCAGCACGCCAGGCTTCCCTGTCCATCACCAACTCCCGGAGCTTACACAAACTCATGTCCATCAAGTCAGTGAAGCTATAAAACCATCTCATCCTTGTCGTCCCCTTCTCCTCCTGCCTTCAGTCTTTCCCAGCATCAGGGTCTTTTCCAATGAGTCAGTACTTTGCATCAGGTGGCCAAAGAATTGGAGCTTCAGCATCAGTCCTTCCAATGAATATTCAGGGTTGTTTTCTTCAGGATTGACTAATCTAATCTCCTTGCAGTCCCAGACACTCTCAAGAGTCTTCTGCAGCACAACAGTTCAAAATCATCAATTCTACGGCACTTATCCTTCTTTATAGTCCAACTCTCACATCCATACATGACTACTGGAAAAAGCATAGCCTTGACTAGATGGACCTTTGTTGGCAAAGTAATGTCTCTGCTTTTTAATATGCTGTCTAGGTTGGTCATAGCTTTTCTTCCAAGGACCAAGTGCCTTTTAATATCATGACTGAAGTCACCATCTGTGCAGTGATTTTGGAGCCCAAGAAAAAAATATCTATCACTGTTTCCACTGTTGCCCCATCTATTTGTCATGAAGTGATGGGACCAGATGCCATGATCTTCATTTTCTGAATGTTGAGTTTTGAGCCAACTTTTTCACACTTCTCATTCACTTTCATCAAGAGGCTTTTTAGTTCCTCTTTGCTTTCTGCAATTAGAGTGGCGTCATCTGCGTATCTGAGGTTATTGATATTTCTCCAAACCATCTTGATTCCAGTTTGTGCTTCATCCAGCCTGGCATTTCACATGATGTACCCTGCATGTAAGTTAAATAAACAGGGTGACAATATATAGCTTTGACCTACTCCTTTCCCAATTCACAACCAGTCTGTTGTTCCATGTCTGTTGCTTCATGACCTGCATACATATTTCTCAGGAGACAGGTAAGGCTGTCTTACCTGTCTTAAGATATTCTTATCTCTTGAAGAATTTTCCACAGTCTGTTGTGATCCCCACAGTCAAAGGCTTTGGTATAGTCAATAAAGCAGAAGTAGATGGTTTTCTGGAACTCTCTTGCTTTTTCCATGATCCAGCGGATGTTAGCAATTTGATCTCTGGTTCCCCTGCCGTTTCCAGCTTGAACATCTGGAAGTTCTCAGTTCACATACTGTTGAAGCCTGGCTTGGAGAATTTTGAGCATTACTTTGCTAGCATGTGAGATGAGTGCAGTTGTGCAGTAGTTTGAACATTCTTTGGATTGGCTTTCTTTGCGATTGGGATGAAACTGTCCTTTCCAGTCCTGTGGCCACTGCTGAATTTTCCAAATTTGCTGGCATTTTGAGTGCAGCACTTTCACAGCATCATCTTTTAGGATTTGAAATAGCTCAGCTGGAATTCCATCACCTCCACTAGCTTTGTTTGTAGTGATGCTTCCTAAGGCCCACTTGACTTTGCATTCCAGAATATCTGGCTCTAGGTGAGTGATCACATTATCATGGTTATCTGGGCCATGAAGATCTTTTTTTTTTTAATAATCTTCCGTGTATTCTTGCCACCTCTTAATATCTTCTGCTTCTGCTAGGTCCATACTATTTCTGTCCTTAAGTGTGCCCATCTTTGCATGAAATATTCCCTTGGTATCTCTAATTTTCTTGAAGAGATCTCTAGTCTTTCCCATTCTATTGTTTTCCTCTATTTCTTTGCACGGATCACTGCAGAAGACTTTCTTATCTCTCCTTGCTATTCTGTGGAACACTGCACTCAAGTGCATTTATCTTTCCTTTTCTTCTTTGCCTTTTGTTTCTCTTTTCTCAGCTATTTGTAAGGCCTCCTCAGACAACCATTTTGCCTTTTTGAAATTCTTTTTCTTGGGAATGGTCTTGATCACTGCCTCCTGTATAATGTCACAAACCTCCATCCGTAGTCCTTCAGGCACTCTATCAGATCTAATCCCTTGAATCTATTTGTCACTTCCACTGTATAATCATAAGGGATTTGATTTAGGTCATACCTAAATGGTCTAGTGGTTTCCCCTCCTTTCGTCAATTTAAGTCTGAATTTTTCAATAAGGAGTTTATGATCTGAGCCACAGTCAGCTCTCGGTCTTGTTTTTGCTGACTGTACAGAGCTTCTCTATCTTTGACTGCAAAGAATATGATCAATCTGATTTCGGTATTGACCATCTGCTGATGTCCACATGTAGAGTCATCTCTTGTGTTTTTGGAAGAAGGTGTTTGCTATGACCAGTGAGTTTTCTTGGCAAAACTCTGTTAGCCTTTGCCCTGCTTCATTTTGTACTCAAAAGCCAAACTTGCCTGTTACTCCAGGTATCTCTTGACTTCCTCCTTTTGCATTCTAGTCCCCTATGATGAAAAGGACATCTTTTTCGGTTGTTAGTTTTAGAAGGTCTTTGTAGGTCTTCACTGAACCTTTCAACTTCAGCTTCTTCATTGTTGCTGGTTGGGGCATAGATTTGGATTATTGTGATATTGAATGGTTTGCCTTGGAAATGAACAGAGATCATTCTGTCCTTTTTGAGATTGCACCCTAGTACTGCATTTTGGCTCCATCCCTTCATTCTTTCTGTAGTTATTTCTCCTCTGATCTCTAGTATGCACTGGTCATAGCAAACACCCTCTTCCAACAACACAAGAGAAGACTCTACACATGGACATCACCAGATGGTCAACACCAAAATCAGATTGATTATATTCTATGCAGCCAAAGATGGAGAAGCTCTATACAGTCAACAAAAACAAGACCAGGATCTGACTGTGGCTCAGATCATGAACTCCTTATTGCCAAATTCAGACTTAAAATGAAGAAAGTAGGGAAAACCGCTAGACCATTCAGGTATGACCTAAATCAAATCCCTTATGATTATACAGTGGAAGTGAGAAATAGATTTAAGGGCCTAAATCTGATAGATAGAGTACCTGATGAACTATGGAATGAAGTTCGTGACATTGTGCAGGAGACAGGGATCTGCCGGGGTCCAGCCCTGGTGGATCCAGGGTAATTTGAAGGTGGGGACGGAGTCAGCATCCTGGAAAAAACTTATTTAACTATAGATATAGAGGGAGATTAGAAACAGATAGTGTAGTAGGAGAATTAGTGGAGAAAAGAGGCTGAATAACTGGTTTACATGGAATCCCAGTCACCACCTATGTAGGCCACAGGCGTCTTTCCATTCTCCCAAAGGAGAGGAGGCACGGAGGCCTCCCCGGTCAGATCTCAGAAGCCCAGGCAGAATTAGCAGGCTTGGTGAGTACCCACATTTCAGATGGGAATTCAGCCAGGAAAATGGGGAGTGAGAAAGAAACGACACGGGGGAATCAGTCTTTCCAGAAACTGATCCGATTTCTTTATTTTTCAGGTTTGTTTATATACCTTTTTGTTATACATAGGGATGAATACAGAGTCACGTGGGGGTCAGCAGACCTGACCCTTGTCACAATCAGGTGCTTCATATAAAATTATATAAAGGTCTTATGAGTTTCATCATCTTTTGGCCATGAGGTCTGCTGACATTTTATGGCTCTTTCTGATACCGGTCAGTTAACCAGAAAACTTATTTTTCCAGGGGTGATTTTTTCTTAAATCAATCAGACGCCATCCTCCAAATAAAGTTGCATTCCTATAGGCTGAGGGTGTAGTGAGTTACAATCAAGAAAGGAATTTACTTAACCTAAGGTTTAACATGATTAATCTTAAAGGTTAATACTTATTTTTCTTATATGCTAGTTATACTTATTATAAGGGCAGGAATATAAAGTTTTAGCAGCAAATATTGGCTCAACAAATGTAAACCCTTCACCAATGTTCCCCTTAAGATCTATTTTGTCTTAAGATAGTGATAAAGTTACATAGGATAGTGATTTATAGTAATTTATAACAAAGTACAGTGATCTATAACAAAAGAGAAGATTCATTAACTCAAAAGTCTAGTATTTCTAACATCAAAAACTACTATATTTCCTTTTCTATATTCCAAATACATTGATTAATATATTCCCAGGTGCCTAAGGATATGGAGGCCTGATGGCAATCATTGACTCATCAATGAGAAAAGCCCTATGCTAAGACTCCAAACTCTCTGTGCTGCTTATGGCTGAGAGGCTGTCACACAAGCTAGTCTGTCAGCAGAGAGGTTTGACCTGAGACATCCTTGTCACACCCAGGGCAGGGAATTAGCAGTAATTATTGGCAAGATAAATGAAAAAACCCTTCACCAATATAATTCCTAATCATCCTACTAATACTATACTAATGATCTTCTAACTTCTCAAAAGAGTCTGTTTTTAGAAAGTTTTAAAACATCCCTGCCTCTCACAGTTGGGAGGCTGTAAACAATCACATGCGGCCGGACGAACCTGATCAGGCAGGCCAGAGAACCTCCAGAGTTCGTAAGTTGAAACACTATTATCACACCCAGGAATTTTTATGAATTGGAGCTGCAAGTTAACTCCTTCTCTGAGAGAAATGGTTATGGGGGAGAGCTCCCAGTAAAGTACTCTGGTTTTGGGGTAGATGCTCATGAACAGGGGGTTTCCTGAGGCTTGATCATGCCTTTGCATATGCCAAGCTTCCTCCTCATGACCTTTGCCATGGGCGGAGTTCCTCATGCTGGCTCCCAACAGGGATCAAGACCATCCCCATGGAAAAGAAATGCAAAAAAGCAAAATGGCTGTCTGGGGAGGCCTTACAAATAGCTGTGAAGAGAAGAGAGGTGAAAAGTAAAGGAGAAAAAGATATAAGCATATAAATGCAGAGTTCCAAAGAATAGCAAGAAGAGATAAGAAAGGCTTCTTCAGCGATCAATGCAAAGAAATAGAGGAAAACAACAGAATGGGAAAGACTAGAGATCTCTTCAAGAAAATTAGAGATACCAAGGGAACATTTCATGCAAAGATGGGCTCAATAGGACAGAAATGGTATGGATCTAACAGAAGCAGAAGATATTAAGAAGAGGTGACAAGAATACACGGAAGAACTGTACAAAAAAGACCTTCACAACCCAGATAGTCATGATGATGTGATCACTAATCTAGAGCCAGACATCTTGGAATGTGAAGTCAAGTGGGCCTTAGAAAGCATCACTATGAACAAAGCTAGTGGAGGTGATGGAATTCCAATTGAGCTGTTTCAAATCCTGAAAGATCATGCTGTGAAAGTGCTGCACTCAAAATGCCAGCAATGGAAAACTCAGCAGTGGCCACAGGACTGGAAAAGGTCAGTTTTCATTCCAATCCCAAAGAAAGGCAATGCCAAAGAATGCTCAAACTGCCACACAATTGCACTCATCTCACATGCTGGTAAAGTAATGCTCAAAATTCTCCAAGCCAGGCTTCAGCAATACGTGAACCGTGAACTCCCTGATGTTCAAGCTGGTTTTAGAAAAGGCAGAGGAACCAGAGATCAAACTTCCAACATCTGTTGGATCATGGAAAAAGGAAGAGAGTTCCAGAAAACATCTATTTCTGTTTTATTGACTAGGCCAAAGCCTTTGACTGTGTGGATCACAATAAACTGTGGAAAATTCTGAAAGAGATGGGAATACCAGACCACCTGACCTGCCTCTTGAGAAACTTGTATGCAGGTCAGGAAGCAACAGTTAGAACTGGACATGGAACAACAGACTGGTTCCATATAGGAAAAGGAGTAGGTCAAGGCTGTATATTGTCACCCTGCTTATTTAACTTACATGCAGAGTACATCATGAGAAACACTGGGCTGGAAGAAGCACAAGCTGGAATCAAGATTGCTGGGAGAAATATTAGTAACCTCAGATATGCAGATGACCCCACCCTTATGGCAGAAAGTGAAAAGGAACTAAAAAGCCTCTTGATGAAAGTGAAAGAGGAGAGTGAAAAAGTTGGCCTAAAGCTCAACATGCAGAAAACGAAGATCATGGCATCCGGTCCCATCACTTCATGGGAAATAGATGGGAAAATAGTGGAAACAGCGTCAGACTTTATTTTTTTGGGCTCCAAAATCACTGCAGATGGTGACTGCAGCCATGAAATTAAAAGATGCTTACTCCTTGGAAAAAAAGTTATGACCAACCTATACAGCATATTCAAAAGCGGAGACTTTACTTTGCTGACTAAAGTCCATCTAGTCAAGGCTATGGTTTTTCCTGTGGTCATGTATGGATGTGAGAGTTGGACTGTGAAGAAGGCTGAGCACCGAAGAATTGATGCTTTTGAACTGTGATGTTGGAGAAGACTCTTGAGAGTCCCTTGGACTGCAAGGAGATCCAACCAGTCCATTCTGAAGGAGATCAGCCCCGGGATTTCTTTGGAAGGAATGATGCTAAAGCTGAAACTCCAGTACTGGGCCACCTCATGAAAAGAGTTGACTCACTGGGAAAAAACTCTGATGCTGGGAGGGGTTGGGGGCAGGAGAAGGGGATGAGCGAGGATGAGATGGCTGGATGGCATCACTGACTCGATGGACATGAGTCTGAGTGAACTCCGGGAGATGGTGATGAACAGGGAGGCCCGGCGATTCATGGGGTCGCAAAGAGTCAGACACGACTGAGCAACTGAACTGAACTGAACTGACTGACTGCATTTCAGATTCTTTTGTTGACTGTTTGGGCTACTCCATTTCTTCTAAGGGCTTCTTACCCACAGTAGTAGACATAATGGTCATCTGATTTAAATTAGCCCATTCCAGTCCATTTTATTTCATTGATTCCTAAAATGTTGATGTTTACTCTTGCCATGTCCTGTTTGACCACTTCCAATTTACCTTGATTCATGGACCTAACATTCCTGGTTCCTGTGCAATATTGTTCTTTATAGCATCAGACTTTACTTCCATCACCAGTTACATCCACAGCTGGGCATTATTTTTGCTTTGGCTTCATCTCTTCATTCTTTCTGGAGTTATTTCTCTACTGTTTTCCAGTAGCACATTGGGCACCTACCGACCTGGGGAGTTCATCTTTCAGTGTCATATCTTTTTGCCTTTTCATACTGTTCATGGGGGTCTCAAGGCAAGAATACTGAAGTGGTTTGCCATTCCCTTCTCCAGTGGACCACGTTTTGTCAGAGCTTTCCCCTGTGAGCATCCATTTTGGGTGACTCTACACAGCATGTCCCACAGTTTCATTGAGTTAGTCAAGGCTGTGTTCCACGTGATCATTCTGATTAGCTTTCTCTGATTTGCTAGTGGTTGTGGTACATGGGCTCAATAGTTGCAGCTCCTGGGCTCTAGAGCGCAGACTCAGTAGTTGTGGCACAACTACTTAGTTACTCCACGGCATGCAGGATCTTCCTGGACCAGGAATTGAACCCATGTCCCTTGCATTGCCAGGAGGATTCTTTACCACTGAGCCTCCAAGAAAGGTAGAATGCTGCAGACTGAATATTTGTCTCTTCACCACCTCCTCTTCCTAAATTCTGGTGTAGAAACCTGTGCTAGTATTTGGAGGTTGGGCTTTGGGGAGATGTTTAGGAAGTGAGGGTGGAGCTTGGAGAAGAATCAGCTAGCACCCTTATAAAGAAACCCCAGGAAGCTCTCTCACTCTATCTTCCATGTGAACACACAGTGAGAAGACAGTCGTCTATACACCAGGAAGAAGCGGGCTCTCGCTAGGCACACAATCTACCAGCACCTTGATCATTACTTCCCAGGCATCAGAGCTATGAAATAAATGCTGTAAGCCACCTGGTCTATGTTATTTTAATTATAGCAGCCTGAATAGCCAAGACAAAAGTCTCATTAGAGATGTCTGTTTCTAATAGCCATGATTTGTATGATGCAAACCCATAAGAAGTCCTAGTGAGAGCTGGGACAGGGTGCGTGCAGCCATTTCTAGCACAGTGCTGACTATGGCATAGAATTACAGGGCTTAAACATGACTTGTTGATTTTTAACATTAAGAAGTATTTCAAAAAGTAGATGAGAATATGGTCATCAGAAACAATACAATTTACCCAATTCCCAGACAGTGTGTTCCTTTTGCTTCTGAAACAAAGAACATCTTAACATATTTTATGACCTGTATTAATTGTTTTTGATCCAATAATACAGTACAGTTATATACTACAATTTATAAAACATTGTGTATATATATATGTAATATTTTGCTTCACAAAATTTTGATGGTAGAAGATATTACACCTAGCTTTTTAAAAGTTATGTGAAATCTGATCTTTAAAGATTCTTTTTGGCTACCTCAATGTCTTCTATAATTATCATTCTGTCTCCTCTCTGATGACTTACATTTCTTTTTCAGAACTCACTGTGCTCAGAGAGGTTTCTCTACACATATGCCTCTCAACTACTCATCAGTCTTACATTTTTGCACTAACTTTGCTTAATATAAATCACTGAAACTTGAATGTATCACTTGCTCTAATATAAAGTATTTTATTTACCCAACAAACATTATTGAACATTTTCCTTTTTATCATCACAGGTAAGACCCATGAAATAGTTATTGATTGCTAGTATACTGAAGCTCTAGTAAAAAAATAAAAAAAGGTTGTGTTTGCAGTGTTTGCCAGTTTCTGAGATATAAATACTCCCACCATAGATGATTTCAAGCTGAAAAAGATTTTAAAAATAGCTCACAGAATTCTTGTATATATAACAATCAGTTCTCCCAAGTTTATATATGCCAACTCTGTCACACCACTGGCAGTGCTAATTCAGATCCAGTGCCAGTTCCCAAGGAATTAAGGAAGACAGCATTCAATTTAAGAAAGTTACATAAGATTGGGTAATGATTGCTGTAAGGAAAGCGTGTACTAGGAACAGAGCCATCACAAGGGAAAGAGTGATCAATTATTGGAGGGATGAAAGTCAAGAAAATTTTCTTTGACAAGATGCCTGAAGTTCTCCCACTTTAAGTTGAGAATGGGTTTTGTTTCCTTCCTCCACGTAAGCAGCAAAGATCATTCAAGCAGGAGTGGTGTGCTCAAAATGTGACCTGCATGGTGTGATTGTTTACCCAGGGTGCAACAGGAAGAGTTTCCAAATAAGGAGAAGTAAGCCAGGCATCAGATCACAGAGGACTTTCCAAGCTCTCTCAAACTATCTAGACATTCACTCCATTAGATGAACTCTGTGACAACTAAGATATATCTACAGCTAATTTTTGCTCTGAAACTTTAACTCTTTATCTATATTTACAACCATATCTAAAGTCAGTGTGTTTGCCTTCATATACTCATCTCATCTGTCAACCCCTCTGGGAAAACATTCCTCATCCCTTCTCCTCTAATGCCCATTCTTTCCTGTATCATGCATCCAATACCAGGGAATATTATTTCCTTTGGGTCATTTCCATATGTCTTTGTGCATTTATTACCAACAATGTGCATTTATTTGCATAGCTACCTCTGTTTTTTATCCAAAGTGGTAATTCCTTGAGATCTAGGGTGCCTTTTTTTATTTTTGTTGCCAGAGCCTAGAACAGTGCTAGATAGATTGGAGGTCCCCAATATTTATGAATTGTATTGAACTGATGGTATGCTTCAATTTAAGTCTGAATTTGGCAATAAGGAGTTCATGATCTGAGCCACAGTCAGCTTCCAGTCTTGTTTTTGCTGACTATATAGAGCTTCTCCATCTTTGGCTGCAAAGAATATAATCAATCTGATTTTGGTGTTGACCATCTGGTGATGTCCATGTGTAGAGTCTTCTCTTGTGTTGTTGGAAGAGGGTATTTGCTATGACCAGTGCGTTTTCTTGGCAAAACTCTATTAGTCTTTGCCCTGCTTCATTCTGTATTCCAAGGCGAAATTTGCCTGTTACTCCAGGTGTTTCTTGACTTCCTACTTTTGCATTCCAGTCCCCTATAATGAAAAGGATATTTTTTTTGGTGTTAGTTCTAAAAGATCTTATAGGTCTTCATAGAACCGTTCAACTTCAGCTTCTTCAGCATTACTGGTTGGGGCATAGACTTGGATAACTGTGATATTGAATGGTTTGCCCTGGAAACAGAGATCATTCTGTCGTTTTTGAGACTGCATCCAAGTACTGCATTTCGGACTCTTTTGTTGACCATGATGGCTACTCCATTGCTTCTAAGGGGTTCCTGTCCACTGTAGTAGACTGTGGCTCAGATCATGAACTCCTTATTGCCAAATTAAGACTTAAATTGAAGAAAGTAAGGAAAATCACTAGACCATTCAGGTATGACCTAAATCAAATCCCTTATGATTATACAGTGGAAGTGAGAAATGGATTTAAGGGACTAGATCTGATAGATAGAGTGCCTTATGAACTATGGATGAAGGTTCGTGACACTGTACAGGAGACAGGGATCAAGACCATCCCCATGGAAAAGAAATGCAAAAAAGCAAAGTGGCTGTGTGGGGAAGCCTTACAAATAGCTATGAAAAGAAGAGAAGTGAAAAGTAAAGGAGAAAAGGAAAGATATAAGCATCTGAATGCAGAGTTCCAAAGAATAGCAAGGAGAGATACGAAAGCCTTCCTCAGTGATCAATGCAAAGAAATAGAGGAAAACAACAGATTGGGAAAGACTAGAGATCTCTTCAAGAAAATTAGAGATACCAAGGGAACATTGCATGCAAAGATGGGCATGATAAAGGACAGAAATTGTATGGACCTAACAGAACCAGAAGATATTAACAAGAGGTGGCAAGAATACACAGAACTGTACAAAAAAGATCTTCATGACCCAGATAATCACGATGGTGTGATCACTCACCTAGAGCCAAACATCCTGGAATGTGAAGTCAAGTGGGCCTTAGAAAGCATCACTATGAACAAAGCTAGTGGAGGTGATGGAATTCCAGTTGAGCTGTGGCAAATCCTGAAAGATGATGCTGTGAAAGTGCTGCACTCAATATACCAGCAAATTTGGAAAACTCAGCAGTGGCCACAGGACTGGAAAAGGTCAGTTTTCATTCCAATCCCAAAGAAAGGCAGTGCCAAAGAATGCTTAAACTACCACACAGTTGCACTCATCTCACATGCTAGTAAAGTAATGCTCAAAATTCTCCAAGCCAGGCTTCAGCAATATGTGAACCATGAACTTCCAGATGTTCAAGCTGGTTTTAGACAAGGCAGAGGAACCAGAGATCAAATTGCCAACATCTGTTGAATCACAGAAAAGGCAAGAGAGTTCCAGAAAAACATCTATTTCTGCTTTATTGACTATGCCAAAGCCTTTGACTGTGTGGATCACAAGAAACCATGGAAAATTCTGAAAGAGATGGGAATACCAGGCCACTTGACCTGCCTCTTGAGAAACCTGTATGCAGGTCAGGAAGCAACGGTTAGAATGGGACATGGAACAACAGACTGGTTCCAAATAGGAAGAGGAGTATAGGAAAAGGCTATATATTGTCACCCTGCTTATTTAACTTATATACAGAGTACATCATGAGAAATGGTGGGCTGGAGGAAACTCAAGTTGGAATCAAGATTGCCAGAAGAAACATCAATAACCTCAGATATGCAGATGACACCACCCTTATGGCAGAAAGTGAAGAGGAACTAATAGACCTCTTGATGAAAATGAAAGAGGAGAGTGAAAAAGTTGGCTTAAAGCTCCACATTCATAAAACTAAGATCATGGCATCTGGTCCCATCACTCCATGGGAAATAGATGGGGAAACAGTGTCAGACTTTATTTTTCTCTGCTCCAAAATCACTACAGATGGTGATTGCAGCCATGATGCTTACTCCTTGGAAAGAAAGTTATGACCAACCTAGATAGCATATTCAAAAGCAGAGACATTACTTTGCCAACAAAGGTCCATCTAGTCAAGACTATGTTTTTTCCAGTGGTCATGTATGGATGTGAAAGTTGGACTATAAAGAAAGCTGAGCACTGAAGAATTGATGCTTTTGAACTGTGGTGTTGGAGAAGACTCTTGAAAGTCCCTTGGACTTCAGGGAGATCCAACCAGTCCATTCTAAAGGAGATCGTTCCTGAGTGTTCTTTGGAAGGACTGATGCTAAAGCTGAAACTCCAGTACTTTGGCCACCTCATGCAAAGAGTTGACTCATTGGAAAAGACTCTGATGCTGAGAGGGATTGGGGGCAGGAGGAGAAGGGGATGACAGAGGATGATATGGCTGGATGGCATCACCAACGCGATGGACATGAATTTGGGTGAACTCTGGGAGTTGGTGATGGACAGGGAGGCCTGGTGTGCTGCAATTCATGGGGTCGCAAAGAGTCAGACATGACTGAGTGACTGGAGTGAACTGAACTGAACTGAACTGAAGTTGTTTCAGTCATGTCCAACTCTGTAACCACATGGACTGCAGCCCACCAGACTTCTCCATCCTTGGGATTCTCCCGGCAAGAATACTGGAGTGGGTGGCCATTCCCTTCCCCCGAGGATCTTCCTGACCCAGGGCTCAAGCCCCTCTCTCTTGTCTCCTGTGTTGGCAGGCGGGTTCTTTACCACTAGTGCCACTATAGAAAGGGGAAGGAAGCAGAGCTGCTGGTAGCGGTCCCACTGGAGCATCGTGCATTTGGTTGGCTCCAGAAGGAAAGGCAGGTAGTGAATAGGTGGAGAGGGGAAGGACATTTTTAGGGATCGAGAAGAACATGGGCAGAGGCTTAGCAGAAAGGGTCAAGGACCAGTGAGATGGGCGGCCAGACTTGGATGGGTGAACATTTGTTCTGTTCACAGCCCATTCCAGTCCTGAATCAGTCACCAGACTTAACAGGCCCCCGTCTCAAGTGTTTTTTTATATACATTGTCCATTCAGGTTGCCAGTATCTAGAGTACAAGTAGCAGTAATTTCTCAGCCTTTCATATATAATGGCTTGGTTGATTTGAATGTCAGGGCGACTCTCAAAGTCTGGAGAGGAAACAGTCCATTCTCGGCTTGAGCATAGTTATTTTCTTTCTTTAAATCATTGATTCTCAACCTTGGCTACACAGAAAAATCACCCAGAAGCATTCCAAATAATAGAAATCCCTTGGCTTTACCCCAAATCAATGAAATTCAAATCTCAGAAGATGGAGCCTGGAATCTGTATTTTTTTTTTAAAGCTCCCTAGATGATTCAAATTTGCAGCCTGTATTAGAAAAGTCTGCTTGAGGCCTCTCATTGATTTTTCTCAGGACTGATTTTGAAACAATTAACAGCAATTAACCAGACTGTCCGCATCCTATAAATAAGAACAATATCTTTACGGGATAATAAAATAAAGTAACAAATGAAAGAATGTTTTTTGAATATAAACTGGGATTCTGATTTGAGTGCAAAATAAATGGTTTAACAAACTAAGTGACTTTATATTTAAATGAATGGCTAAATTTCATGTTAGCAAATTATACAAGTTATTTTGCAATAAAAGGGATTAGGTATACAGAAAAAAAAAACTTAGAAACATCGATTTGACTATTTGAGTATGGATTGGTTCATTTAATGCAGATTGAGCTTTTTGTAAACGTTAAGTAGCTCACTAATTGCATATTTTTGTTGCTAAAGCATTCAGTTCAGTCCAGTTCAGTTCAGTCGCTCAGTCGTGTCCGACTCTTTGCGATCCCATGAATCGCAGCACGCCAGGCCTTTCTGTCCATCAGCAACTCCCAGAGTTCACCCAAACTCATGTCCATCGAGTTGGTGATGCCATCCAGCCATCTCATCCTCTGTTGTCCCGTTCTCTTCCTGCAGGCATTACATTGTTTAAATAAATATACTGGAGAAAGCTTATTTGAGTTAGCAGGACTGGAAAATGAATCTGTATTAGTGTCCAGGCTCTTTTCTTCCATTCATTCACTTCTTTACTCATTCATTCATTCCACAAATACTGATTGAATCCCCTCCTGTGGGGTACCTATCATTGGGCTAGGAAATGATTTTAATATTTGTGATTTGGCTTCCGACCTCTTGATACTTATAATCTAATGGAAAAAAAGATTGTCAATAAGAAAACAAATGGTAGTTTCCAGTAAATGCAATGAAGTAAACAAATAATATTTAGTGGCTGGAGAAAACTGTATGTGTTGGAGGAGGGGACTCCCCAGGGTGATAGAATTTCAATGTCCTCTTTACTCTTGTGAGCCAAGATGGCAAGGCCAGGTGGAGACAACTGTCAGACAAGGGGAGCTGTGAAGCAGAGGGTGATGAGCCAGGAATAACTTAGGATGCCCAAAGGTCTGAAGAAATACATGTCCCAAACATGCATCAGTAATATTTCTTATATTCTCCACCTGTATTATTTAAGTGTTTTGTGTGCCTTTCCCCACCTTGTAGCACTGGTTGACATTTATATTCTTGAGTATTTTCCATGTGGCAGGAGTTAAGATAGGTTGTGAAGATGCAAGGAGGAAAGAAAACAATTAGTAGTTAAAAAAATTATGATATAGGAGAGGCATTACATATTCAAAATGAAGGTATGTTGGTTCAGAAAAAGGCCAACAAAGGTGTCTAGAAGTACTTGGGGATCTGGAGAATTAGAAAGGCATCTGTCATCTATGAATAGGGCCTTGGAGACTCTGGGAAATCTCAGTCATGATCCAAGGTTGTCTGGTTAGCAACAGTTTATGTTGAAGGGGAGAAGCATTTAATTTGAAAAAAAAAATTAAGAAAATTGGAGAACCAACTCAGTTCAGCTCTCCATATGTGTCACCCAATGTGAGAGCTCCTAAAATAGTTTACAATCAAGAGAGATTTCATAGTGGTGCTCAGCTCTGCTGCATGTTAGAGTAACTTGAGGGGATTCATCAAAGCCCTGGGGCTAAGATCCAGGAACACAGTCTTATAAATGTAAATTTCTATGGGGTGGGCTCAGGGAAGACCCTGGATATTTAAAAAAGATTATGGTGACTTCCCCAACAGCCCAGTGGTTGAGACTTTGACTTCAAATGCAGGGCGTGCAGGTTCGATCCCTGGTCAGGGAGCTATCTCATATGCCTTGTGGCCAAATAAACCAAAACATAAAACAGTATCAATATTGTAACACACTCTATAGAGACTTTAAGATACTAACAAAGGAAAAAAAAAATTAAGAATCACCATCCCTGACCTCACAAGGCTTCAGTCTTCCTAAAGTGTCAACCCACTGTGTCAATAATAGCAAGAACACAATGTCTCCAGCAAACAAACTTTTCCTTAACAACTTCTATCTTTAATCCTCAGATGTTCAGAAATTTCTAAGCATATTCTCTTGAAATCATTTTTCTTGCATGAAACACCATTTTTTTTTCCCGACTGGAAAAAAAAAATTCTACTCATCCTTTAAGAATCAATTCAAATATTATTTTTTAAGTGAAAATTTACTCTTACTCCTAGGAAAAATTAATTATTCCTTGGCAAACAGTACGAAGAAACTTCTATTGAAGTACCTCTCACACTGGCCATCATGTGCTGATTTTACATTTCAGATTATAACTTCTCAAGAGCTTAGTCGTATTAAAATGTCTAGCACCTGGCCTGGTGTCCACAGTATATTAAGTCTTGACTACACAGAGGAAGGAAAAATGAAGGGGAAAAGGGAGGAGAGGAGAAGGACATGAGTAAATGAGAATGTGTAAACTAGTTTGCACAGTTTGAAAAAGTTGGCTTAAAACTCAACATTCAAAGAACAAAGATCATGGCATCTTATACCATCACTTCATGGCAAATAGATGGGGAAACAATGGAAACAGTGGGAGACTTTATTTTCTTGGGCTCCAAAATCACTGCAGATGGTGACTGCAGCCATGAAATCAAAAGATGCTTGCTCCTTGGAAGAAAAGCTCTGACAAACCTAGACAGCATATTAAAAAGGAGAGACATTACTTTGCCAACAAAGTTCTGTCTAGTCAAAGCTATGGTTTTTCCAGTAGTCATGTATGGCTATGAGAGTTGGACTATAAAGAAAGCTGAGCACCGAAGAATTGATGCTTTTGAACTGTGGTGTTGGAAAAGACTCTTGAGAGTCCCTTGGACTGCAAGGACATCAAACCAATCAATACTGAAGGAAGTCAGTCCTGAATATTCATTGGAAGGACTGATGTGGAACCTAAAACTCCATAATACTTCGGCCACCTGATGCAAAGAACAGACTCATAAGACCCTGGTGCTGGGAAAGATTAAAGGCAGGAGGAGAAGGAGATGACAGAGGATGAGATGGTTGGATGGTGTCACCGACTCTAAGGACATGAGTTTGAGCAAGCTCCAGGAGTTGGGAGTTTGTGATGGACAGGGAAGCCTGGTGTGCTGTGGTCCATGGGGTGGCAAAGAGTCACACACGACTGAACGACTGAACTGAAACTTGTTTGCACACCACGGTGTCTTTGGCAGCCAGAGGTGTTCAAGTACCAGTAACTTCAGAGAAAGGGAAAAAAAGAGACTTTACTATTTATTTATAATATTATGAGTGCTTTCAACATTTTAATTTATAACTTGGTGTCTTTGGATTTCAAATGCTTTCTTCAAATAAACTCTTACTAGATGACCTAAGATATAGGATAGAATTGTGTGGCTTTCAAAGTGTGGTCCCCAGATCCACAGCATCTAGGAACTTGATCAATATGCAAATTCTCCCCCCAAAAACCCCAAATCTATTATATCAGCAGACCTTGAACTGACACCCAGCACAAGCTTCATAGATACAAGTGGAATTATTTTGACTGAAACATGAATGGCCAGTATATGACAATCCATGACAACCTCAAATCCCTAGCCAAGCCAAATACCCTCAGTACCGTTCTGTGGAGACCCTCTGTCTGGGGTCCCCAGGTTCTCATAAAATAAAATCTAACAAATTTGCCTCAAAGGTTTAGGTGGCCATCTGTGTTAAACACAATTCTTAGGGTTCTTTGGTTCCAGAATTCTCATGGTTCTCTGTATGTGTACTTCAAAAGAATTCATTTCTATTGATTAGTTTTAGATCCAGAGTTTTGCCAGTTCACAGATCAATGTATACAATAATTCCCAGAACTTTTGTCTTAAAAAGAAAACAAAAAACAAACAAAAAAAAAAACAGGTAAAGCAGTTACCAGTTGGATATGTGCAGCAAGTTCAACCCTGAACGCTTTTATTTTTTAGGGGCTTAATAAAATATGTATCTATTGATCATAACGAAACCCAATGTAGATATTTGTGGATAGGTAGTTTTTTGATCACTCTCTTCCAGTTAGTGGCACAGGGATCCATATTCTTCTCATCTTGTCATGTATTGATCTTCTGCACATGTCTTCATGATTTCACATCCTAGAAGGGAGTATATTCAATTCTCAATTTGTTTCAGGATGCAACTGAAATGTCTTCTTCCTGATGAATCCAGGAGCCATAGGGCCTGTTGGTCTCTCGCCTGTTGGTGGGTCAGGTGTGTGCAAAGGTCTTGTCTGGGTTCCTCTCTGATCCCTGGGGGCTCCTCTGGAGCAGCACAGGCTAGAGAAACCTCTTCCATGGTGGTTTTACTTACATACCCGCAGCCTCTGTACTTCTTGTCTCTCACCGAACATTGAGTTTCATTATCCATAGACTCTCAATATGATTTGGGTTTCTCAAGGTGCAGTGGGTTGAAGAATCTCACTTCTTAATGGAAGCTGCTTTTTAAGAGCCAGTATTCCCAGAGAGAAGGAGCAACAACTGGCAGTCCTCTATACAAGCAGGTCCAGAAGCAACTCTGAACACTTGCTACCAATTTCTTCATGGTATTGTAACCTTCAAGACTGGCCATTCACACTTCTGCAGGTGCTAGACACAGTCTATCCTGAGCAGATCCTCCAGCTACCATTCCGATAAATCATATATGAGACAGCTGAAGTCCTTATTCTGAGAAGCAATCTAATCCGAGCGTTTCTTTCCTCCCCTACTTGAGAATTCATAGCTGTGTTAATTTAGCTTCCCTCTTCATTACATAGCTTCTGAGTAAGTTATATAGTAATGATGAATGATAAATCAGATGGCCAGACCTGTATTACTCATGACGTTTTAATAGTATTAATCTAGGATAGCTTTTAATTGTCCATTCTACAGTCTTTAATGCTAACAAGATATAGATGTTTCCATTATTCTAATTGTATTTCAAATAAATGTATGAGCTCACATTTTCCCTCCAACCCTGTAAAAAAAAAATAAGGCTAAATTAGAGATGTCTCTATGCATGAGAAATAGATTATTTTATATCAAAACCTTGATTAATCACAGTGGAAAATAGCAGGAACCTCAATTAACTGCATGCTGTCTGCACTTAGCTTGTCAGAAAATGATATTAAGGATAGAAAAAAAAATGTCATTGTGAAAAATTTTTAAAAATTCAAAAAACATTTAAAGTAACCTATGGCTTCCATATTCATAGTCTAGTTAAGTGAAAATTGATATTTAGATAACCTTGTGGTCCAGCAAGATCTTGAGTTATAAAACAAAAAGTAAGTTATTTTCAAAGGCTCCATTTGCAGGACAAGAAATGGACGAATGCATTTTCAAAGGATTTTCACCAGCACTATTGAGACAAATCGGGTTAATTTTGAAGTTATCAAAAAGACTACTTTCCAAGCGCTGTATTTAATCTACTTTTATTACAATAACTGCACATATTGATCATATTTAAGGGAAAGAGGAAGCTGCCCAGAAGAGTGAAATTTACATATAATTGATGCTTTCCATATTAAGTACCTAAACATCTGTATATTAAACATTTTGGTTGTGATCAAACTGTTTGTCGTCTGATTAAACAGGACAATGCCAGTCTTCAGATATTCCTAATGGCATTGATATCATTCATAAGAGCACAGTTAAATTGTAGAAATTAGGCTATAAAACATTCTCATCCTCAGACAGTAAAACTCAGTATTTCTTTGTTTCTACACCAAATAGTGCTGGAATGCTGCTGCTGCTAAGTTGCTTCAGTCATGTCCGACTCTGTGTGACCCCATAGACGGCAGCCCACCAGGCTACCCTATCCCTGGGATTCTCCAAGCAAGAACACTTGAGTGGGTTGCCATTTCCTTCTCCAGTGCATGAAAGTGAAAAGTGAAAGTGAAGTCAATCAATCGTGTCTGACTCTTAGCAACCCCATGGACTGCAGCCTACCAGGCTCCTCAGTCCATGGGATTTCCAGGCAAGAGTACTGGAGTGGGTTGCCATTGCCTTCTCCATTGCTAGAATAGTTGTCTTTAAATATTCAGGAAAAAAAAAACCCTCGCACATAGAAAGCTGTTTAATCTTTGCTTCCTGCTATCTCAGAGTCCACTATGGTCTGCAGTAAGCCTTTCTATAGAGTTATTTGAGAAAGTGGCTCTGCTTGTCCTGCTTCATAGTGAGAAGGTTGTGGGGACAAGGCAAGTAATTTGGGCCAGAAAAGCAGAGCACAGATTTATATGTGTTTAGGTAGGAGTGTCAGAGGCCAGAGAAATGAGTTGAGATCAAGAGCACAAAATGAGATCTCAAAAGGATGGAAAATTAGACAGCACCTGGGGAATTGCCAAGAACTGGAGGGTCAGGACAAAGTGAAAAGTCAAAGTGCCAGGCAAAATAGTTAGCAAGTAGGAGATTTATGGAAATGGAAACAGATGGAAAAGTTTGAACAGGAGAAACAATATTTGAAACCAGATATAAAGAAAAGGACACCAACAGAGAAGCACTTGTTATAATGTTAGCTTCTGCATTCATTATTTTTAAATCCTGCATCCACCCACTTCTCACCACCACCACCTCTAACCTGAGCTATGGATCATTATTTTTAAATCCTGCATCCACCCACTTCTCACCACCACCACCTCTAACCTGAGCTATGGATCTCTTCCTTAAAGTCTCCCACTACCTAAGTCTCTCTAACTGGTGTCCCTGTGCAGGAGATGCTGTTGTTGGCCCACTCAGATTCTCTCTATCAGGCATTTGTGCCCACCCCCAACAGCTGTGAGCATCTGCCAAGCACCCTTTCCCTAAGAATGGTCCTCAGCATATAGGGAAATGCCTGGACAAGGGCACCTCCCATCTGAATGTACCCTATAACCAATATCTACTTGACACATACAAGAGGCCAGCTCCCTTGCCTTGAGGTGAGATAAAGCTGTAATGCTATGCACACTCTAGTGGGTCAAGTCTTCCTTGAGTTTCTAATCGGGCAGTATTCCAGTTTCCTCAATTCCTTATAGGTTTTTTTTTTTTTTTTCTGGGCTCTCTCCCATTTACTCAAGTCACTCTTTCTCATTCTCTGCTTCTGGGAAACCTGAAGTATTGATGAGAAACACCGACAGCACAAGTAAATACGTAAAGCTGTTTAACTTGAAATAATTCCATGGTTTGCAAAATTTTATTTTTAATTTCACTTTGGAGAGGAGAAATTTCATATTTCTTCTCATTTCCTATCATTAAAATGAACACAATTTGTATTAAAAAGGAAAAATGGACACAGCCCAATTTCTGACTTCATATAGGTGGAATATTACCTTGCTTCTTACTGTGTGTATTTGGAAAACATGTGAGGAACTCTCTGAAAATAAACAAGTACATAAAACTGACAAAAAGAAGATATTTGGAGAACAATTTTTTAAGAGGTAAAGCAGGGGAAGTAGCAATTCTTGTTGGCTACTTTGACTTAATTGGGTATTCACATACATAAATAGTCATAGTATTTCCTCTTTTCTGTTATTGGTTTCCCTGTGCTGCAGCTGAAAACATTGAGGCTCATATGACATTAGAACCTTGCTGAAGATCACTTAACTAGTATGTTTAGCTAGATCATTTAACTAGTAAGTTGTCTTTTGACCAAGGTATCTGATTCCAGGCCTCTTTTTCTGATCCTCCACCAATGTAAGAATTGATGCTTTTGAACTGTGGTGTTGGAGAAGACTCTTGAGAGTCCGTTGGACTGCAAGGAGATCCAACGAGTTCATCCTAAAGATCAGGCCTGGGTGTTCATCAGAAGGACTGATGTTGAAGCTGAAACTCCAATACATCAGCCACCTGATGCGAAGAGCTGACTCATTTGAAAAGACCCTGATGCTGGGAAAGATTGGGGGCAGGAGGAGAAGGGGATGACAGAGGATGAGATGGTTGGATGGCATCACTGACTCAATGGACATGGGTTTGTGTAGACTCCAGGAGTTGGTGATAGACAGGGAGGCCTGGCGTGCTGCAATTCATGGGGTCACAAAGAGTCGGATACGACTGAGTGACTGAACTGAACTGAACCAATGTAATTCCCTGTAGAAGGAAATAGCAATCCACTCCAGTGTTCTTACCTGAAAAATTCCATGGACAGAGGAGTCTGGTGAACTACAGTCCATGGGGTCTCAAAGAGTCAGACACAACAATTGAGTGACTGAGCATGCATACCTGTATAGATTGCTGTGATAGCCACTGATGTATATCGAAGGGAAGTTTAAGGAGGAGTAATTGGGCAGAAAAAAAAAAAACAAAAAACAAAGAAGGTGGGGAATTTTAGTGATTTAAGTGGCTTTGAAAAATATTACACATTACAACCCTGTTGGGAGACAATTCTCCCTGAATTGCTCATGTTTTTATACAATCCTCTGAGCCAAAGCATTTTAAGAATTTAAGAATGTAAATTGAAGAATGTTTATATAAGGAGACATCCCAGGATAGTAAAGCAGAAGTGCTTCCCTCCACTCTCTGGAGAGATTTGCTTGTATTCCTGAGTAATAAAGATAATTCCTCTCTCAGTAGGGGAGATAGATGAGTTTGTCAACTGCCTTCTTAGAACACGGGATTTCCTGAGCTCAATTGTCCACAAGTGTGACACAGATTCATGGGCCCTCCATATACCTGTTATCCATGGAACTTAAGAGCCTAGGGGAGCTGAGGAAAGCACGGACATCATGTGCCTGCTGTGATGGGAATACTAAACTGTCTCATCCATTTGCGCTTGTTGTTTCCTTACTCACCAAGTCTGAGGAAGTCTACAGGCCTACCCAGCAGCTTCTCACCAGACTGCTGCTTTGGAACTGTGTGACCACTTGGCAATCCCCCACAGAAACTCATAACAGCCCCCCCCCAAAAAAAAGGGTAGGGGGGCTTCCCACATACCTCAATGGTAAAGAATCTGCCTGCCACTGCGGGAGATGCAGGTTTCATCCCTGGGTCAGGAAGATACCCTGGAGAGGGAAATGGCAACCCACTCCAAGATTCTTGCCTGGGAAATCCCTTGGATGGAGAAGCCTGGTGGGCTACAGTCTATGGGTAGCAAAGAGTCAGACAGGACTGAGTGTCTGAGCACACAAGAAGTCTAACAAAGAGATGCATTCATTTTCTATTTCATCTATTGGGATGAGTTTTCCTCTCTCACCTGTTGGCAACCTTGCAGCAACAGAACAGCAGTTAGTAGAGCTGGTTTCAGGCTCAGAAATAACACTGTGCTACCTGCTACTTTCTCTGTCTCCCTCGAAGGCTGATTCTCCTCTTTCCAAGTGCAGACAGAAGCATTCATGTGGCAGATGCTATGCCTTCTCTGAGTCACTGCTTTCATTTGCTTTTCCCATATCAGCCACCTTCCCAGATTTAATTACATGGCTTGGCACATTCTTGAAGTAAGGATAAATTCATAACTGAGAGTTTTCTCCTCTTGAACAGTAGCTCGAGAGGAAACCCTAAACATTAGAGCAAGAATCCACCTGCACGTCTCTGCTTCTACATCTTTTCTTCTGCGTACTCTAATTGCTATGCAGTCCCAGCTAACCTCCAAAAGAAAATCTGACTTTCTTCTGCTCTTGTTGCATTCCTCAGTATAATGGGGTAAACAACTAAGAAGCTGAAATAATGTGATGTGAGCTCTTCTCAAAGCCCGTCTGAGAATTCTGCAAGAGGAACTATCGAGTAATAAAAAAGAACTCAGCTGGAAATGTACATTGGAAAAATAAATTGGAAGATGGCTTTAAATGCTTTTGAGCAGTCCCAAGGAATATAAAAGGAAGCAGAATAAAAATGATAAACAAAACTTTCAGGGCTGACTCAATAAGTAGCTCTTAAAATAGCTGTGAGTTTCCCTCCGAACACCCTGCAGGCTGCCAATAACCAGACAGACAAATCGAACAATTAGATGCTATGAGGCAGCATCCAAATAGATCCACAACACAACATTCTGAGTGGAGCCTAAACTATTGTCTGAATAAAAATGTTACCAGGTGCAAGAGATTATTTCTCACCTGGATAGAATAGTAGAAGAACTCTGCAAAATATTTTCCTTTATTGAGCATCTCTGATGTGTCTGATGGTCTGATATATACTAGAGATCCTGAGATGTGAGACATAAACTTTTCCAAAATCCAGAGGAGGAAACATATGAGTAGAGTAGTTTAGAAAATACTGTTTAGTAAGGGTTATTAAATCAATATAAGAGTGTGCTATTGGGAGATCAGGGGAAAAGGCAATTCACTCAGATATGGGCTGAGTTCTGATGTGAGCCTTTCTGGATTAATAGAAATTTTCCAAAGTAAAAAATTTCAGAGCATAGAGGTTCTAGGAAGATGAAGTGGTAAGTTCAAGGGCACCAGGCTATGAAAGGGCTGTTGCTTTTGGAGTTACTGCAAGCTGATCAGTCTGAAGTATTGAAAACATACGAGGACAGGTTGAGAAATGGATCTGGAGATCAGGAAGAGGCAAAACCATGAAAGGTCTTTTGTGTGATGCTAAGGGACTTGGATTTCATCCTGAGTGTGAAGAAGAAACCACTGACATGATTTACAGTCAGGCTGTACGGTCTCTCTTGTTCTTTTTCTCCTCCCTCCCCTACTCCGCCCACTTTCTTTTGGCCTTCAAGGGGCTCTAACTCTGGTTAGTTGAAAGGCCAATTCAGAATTTATAGGTCAAAGTATGCACTTCCGATAAAATAAGTTCTAAAGTTAGATGAACTCTTTTCTGGATGTACTGTGTCTGTTGTCGTTTGTTGTTTCATTGCTAAATCGTGTCCAGCTCTTTGCGGCCCCATGGACTGTAGCCTTCCAGGCTACTCTGTCCATGGGATTTTTCAGGTAAGAATGCTGGAGTGAGTTGCTATTTCCTCCTCTGGGGGATCTTCCTGACCCAAGAATTGAACCTGTGTCTCTGCATTGGCCAGTGGATTCTATTACCACTGGGCCACCAGGGAAGCCTATCGTTTCTATATCCTGATCTAATTCATGTTTTTCTCCATATTTAAATTATGTTTCTAGAAGTAAAGATCATAATTTTATATTTTACAGAGATGTTAAAAAACTAATGAAAGAAGACATTATGATCAATTACATATGCTAACATGTTTCAATCAGGAGAAATTTGGTAGTGTTAATAAATAATCTTGAAAACCAAAGGATTGTTTTTAATTGGCACATTTATATGCCACAAATCCCAGTGACAATGGGTTTGGGAAAGAGAAGGCTGATACCTAAGAATCTGGCATGTGTAAACTTCAGCCTTAGGCAAAGTAGTGAATTTCAGCCCAGCTGGAGTATGCGGCACTGGTAACGCCTTCCTTCATTCTCTGTCTCCTGTAGCTTATTTTTCCAGGTGTCTCTGCATTGTCGCTTCTCTGATAAGACCTTGGATCGTGCAATTTGAGTCCAGTGTACTTTATGTCATCTCCATAGACCTGACTCTTTGCAGAAAGACATGAATATATATTTTTTAAATCTGGAACACTCCGCAGAGCACATCAGACACTAAAAACTGTTTGTGAGGATCAAAGACCTGCATCTTTATGCAGCTCCTTTTGGTAAATACTAAAATAGTCACTTGGATGTCTCAAACTGTATTACTAAATGGTATTGCAGTCAACATCAAAAACTGGAAGGACAGTTTGCATTTAATCTGAAAAACTGCCTATTTTGATATTATTTATACTGCTGTGCTTGACATATCTGTGTTTTTCATTTTCTTGTAATCTCCAGCCTCTTAAATTGCTCCTTTTTTTTTTTTTATCATGGTTCTATTACATTCAGATTTCTTTCTAGTTGAGTTACTCCAAGGGAAAAAGAAGACACAGTGTTGATCTGAATTTTACTAGCATTGAGATTCAACCATACAATTAAAAAATGTAAAGTTTGTTCCTAGTGAGGAAAAAACTTTTTCAGACCTTTTATAGAACTGAATCTATAACACTGCTTAAACTTGTCACTCAAATGATGTGTACAGATCAGTAGATCACAACTACTTGCATTTCTGTTTATGATGTGAAGGTTTATTTAATTAATGCTATTTGTCCCCAGAAAGGCCAATCGTGTGTTAACATTACTAAAATAAATATAAAGAAGATTATATTTACTTTGCCTTAAAATCTATTGTTGCCACATATTCTGAATAACATTTTGGTATATTAAGAAAGGAAACAACAATTAAATAAATCATCAATTAGATCGAGTTGGAAAGTATTCCAATCTGAAAATTATCATTGCAATTCTTTTACTTAAATTTTCAATTTATGTGTATAATTCTAGAGAAGAACAGACTTCATTATACTGAATAAATAAGCAAGAATATTGAAAGAAAAAATAAGCTATCTTCTGTGACCTTGAGGGGTTTAGGCTTTAGTATGTAACAAATACTCTGTCTAGATTGCAGAGATATAATTCTAGCTCTTGAATGAACATAGTTTCAAATGATTGGTCTATATTGGGTCAATATTTCAATCAGGAATCACCAACTCTATACATAAAAAAAAGTTAGTGGCCTATAACATGGCACATTTTCAATTTTTTCTTTTGATTTTTATTGTTTCACAGGTAAGTTAACCTCTGACTACCATCAGCTTCTAAAAAATGATACTTTACAGTTTTGATCTATTTTTATCATATAATAATTTTATTGTTGTTATGGTAAAATAATGTAGATATGTGTGTTGGGGAGTATGTATAGAATTTTGATGTTAAATAATTATGGCTTCACTCAGTTTTTCGAAGGAAAATTTTCTAAACTGTTTAAATGTGATCCTGATACATCCCAAGAAGTTATGAATTGAGTCATTTATATACATTTTTATTAACTTATTCACTCCTTTGTTCATTTTTTAAGAACATGTTATGTGAATAACAAAGCACTACTAAGGGAGAATGGTAACAGATATGAGAGATAGAGTCAAGGCCATATGCTTCTGAAACATCCTCTATCAGAGCTAATAAAAAGCTTAATTTGACAAACATATGCTTTACTAAATTTCTAAAATTTCAAGAGAAAAAGGGAATTCTCCAGTGGCCTAAACATGCCCATACCAACAATAATCAGTTAAAACTTAAAAATAATAATAGTGTTAAGAAGTTTAGAAACTCTAGTTTACTTTGTGGTATTTATAAGTGTTGAGTTTAGTAAACTAGCATGGGAGTCTCACTTATAATGCTGGAGGTGAAACTGAGGCAGCTGCCTTTATTTCAAACCCTCAAAGAGGGCTAATGTGATCACAGGTCAGGGCCCTGTAGTGGCCCGCAGGAGCAATCCCAGTCCCTCCTGGAAGAAATCTCTATTTTGGCTCTCAGGAATCATACAGATTAGATTTAACCAAATCTGAGTTCACAGCATAAAGCAAAGTAATAAACACTGAAGATATAAACCACCACAACTGAAAGACTTACAGTAATAAACAACATATATAGATTTCCATGGATTAAACTTGTATATGTGACCATTATTTTCCATTATGATTTATCATAGGATATTGAGTATAGTTCTCTGTGCTACACAGTAGGACCTTGTTATTTATCCATTCTATATATGAAAACTTACATACAGACCAGGGGGTTGCAAAGAGTGAGATACAACTGAGCGACTGAACACACATACACTCTAATGCCAACGTCCCGCTGCATATTTCTCCCAACCCTCTTCCAACTTGGCCACCATGAGTCTTTTCTCCACATCCATGATCCTATTTCTGTGTCATAGATAGATTTGTGTCATATTTTAGGTTTCATGTATAAGTGATATCATATGGTATTTGTCTATTTCTGATTTACTTCATTTAGTATGATATTCTCAAGTTGCATCCATGTTGCTGCAAATGGCATCATTTTGTTCTTTTATATGGCTGAGTCCATTGCTGTGGGGTTGCACAGAGTTGGACACCACTGAAGCGACTTAGCAGTAGCAGCAGCAGCATGTGTATATATCATCTTTATCCATTCATCTATTGATGTATATTTAAGGTTGCCTCAATGTCTTTGCTATTGTGAATAGTGTTGCTATGAACATTGGGCTGCATGTATATTTTTGAAGTACAGTTTTATCTGGATATATGTCTAAGAGTAGGATTTCTGGATTGTATGGAAATTTTATTTTTAGTTTTCTAAGGAACCACCATACTTTTTCCCACATTAGCTGCACCAACTTACATTATCCCCACCAAAAATATGGCAGGTTTCCCTAAAACGCCTCATCTTTTAAACAGGGAAACTAACATTGCTCATCCCTCTATAAAATTGTTTTAAGGCTCAAGTTGTAAAGGAGGTATTCTGCAAGAGAAAGCATGGTAGGCACATGTTGCTAAGCTTTATTTTGATGCTTTTGCTCTCAGAGAAAATTAGTATTACTTGTAGGATCCCATGAACAGAACATAGGTCAAATTTTATGTTACTAATAATTTTCAGTAGCTCAAATGTGTTCCCATTACTAGAGTATGATTCATTTGAATAGTAACCAATAGAAATGTAAATACCTATGTAAAAGAATGCATATTTTCTCATATGAAAATATATGCATCAGCATGCATGCATACACACATAGTGGGTTAAGGAAACATAAACTCTTGATCTTCCAACTCTACATGCAATTAAGAGATTGGAAAAGAGAAACTGATTGAGATTAAAATGTCAAGAGTTCTTCTGATGAACCAATTGGAAAATAAGGCTTTAGATCTTCAGCCTAAGAAGTTAGCTCACTAGAGCCCAGCAGGTTACAATCCATGGGGTGGCAGAGTCTGACATGAATGGGCACATGCACAGACGGACACAGACCTTTGAATTAGACCAAAACAACCATCTGATCTCAATGGTGGGTGATGCTAGAAAATTGCAGTTCTCTCTAAGAGGAGCAAAGCCTTTCACCACGCTTAGAGAACAGTGGCCTGTCTGTTAGCATCTTACTTCTAAAAGGCAGAGTGCAAAAATATCTAAACACCCAAGCCAAGTTTCTTCCCCTAAAGTCAGCAAGTCCTATGGAAAGCAATTTTCCTTCCCTGGGGAGGAGTGAGTGAGAGGGAAGGGAGAAAAAGAGCCAGAGTGACTCTGGTGCAGTGGTTTTAGCTGAGGGGGTCTCACACTTCTAGGAGGTTCTCTTATAATAGAGAAAAGGGTGGTGATATAGATTATGGAAGGAAAAAATCTCAACAATATTATTGTATGACAATGTTAATTTATTTTTAGGGATGACCTTACATTTTGAATTAGAATAAGACTGTACATAAACGCTAGTAGTAATGATTCACGGACAGATAAGAGATATGAGGCACATTGTTTACACAATGTTGATGAGTACGGATTGATTCCAATTTGTGCAGAAGAAAATCAGCCGTATATTTGAAACCAACAACAACAAAAAAGGTTTCCTCTTGATTTAGTAATTTCATGTAAAGGAATGTAATTTACATCTAACAAGTAAACATTAAAGAAAGACATAATACTTGCCTGAGTGCATGCTCAGTCCCTAAGTCATGCCTGACTCTTTGCGACCCTGGACTGTATTCTGCCAGACTCCTCTGTCCGTTGAATTTTCCAGGCAAAAATACTGGAGTGGGTTCCTGTTCCCATCTCCAGAGGATCTTCCTGACCCAGGGATTGAACCTGAGTCTCCTGACTGTCCTACATTAGCAGATGGATAGCATTTGCAAGTTTATGTAGTTGAGAGGAGAGAGTCTGTACATTAGACAAGATAGGAAAATATTTTCATTAACATTTAATTTGGGCCTTAAATAGCAATGCCATCTTTTGCTCTGAATTTCTTTTGCAACCTGAGTCATGCTTATAGAAGTTTTTCTGTTTGTTGGTTTGTTTGTCTTCCCACTTGTAGGTCATTTTTCTACATGTTATAATTGGGTTTCAAAGAACTATTCACATATCAAAAAATTCTGAAAGAAAAATTCTGTCTCCGCTTTGTCTCCTTGATGGGATTTAGCAAGAAAAAGTTATAAAATCAAATGAAAAAAAAAATCACTGCGAAGGGGAAACTCTTTTAGTGTCAGGTATACTAGAGAACTTTGGATATCAACGTTAAGTTTCATTTATGTAGTCTTCTAATCACTTACGGAAGATGTTGTAATTGTGGCTTGTGTCATTTCAGAGCTAATTCATCTGGAATATGTTGAGAAAAAAAAAATCTATGAGCATCAATAACTGACAAAATCAAACTTGAACTTTTGTCAGAGAATTGGCTCCTCATGCCTTAGATGTTAACCAAGGGGAAGTTGACAACTTGTTACAACCAGAACTTGTTGCAATGAAGATTTTGGCTGTGGGGCACGTTAGTCCAACTGCAGGAGTGTGCAGAGTGCTGATTCAAGCCATGTTCAGATATGCATCAGTCCCTCCCCAGAAGCAAATCCTTGCTCACCTGGACTGAACCACCTGAATACACTTCATTGTCTTATCTGTCTTGTTCATTGTCTTCTTCCTCATTCAGCACCGAGGGTCACCAGAGTGTTCATCCTCATGAGAATAAATGACTTAAGAAACACAAGGTCAATATGTGGCTGCTATTTCAAAGGATGCAATAGAATTCGTGAAGATGCTATCTTGAATTAAAAAAAAAAAAGGTATTTCTGAAAGGATCTCCATATGTATTTAATAACAGCATCCACATGTCAGTAAAGGAGAGGAGACAGCTTCCTAGCACAGGGGGAATCCCACTTGTTTAATGCCTGCCACTTGACCTTCTCAGTTGAAATAGAAAGTAGAGCATGTGATTTTTAATCCCTCGAATATTTCTAAGAATTGCATAATTCCATAGACAAGCATAATTTTAATTTTATTTAAGGCTAATAAAATATTAAACATGTCTAATTAAAAAAATATGTAAGTCCCATGGTCTAAGCATATAGTACATAAGAAATACTTGCGATATTTCCAAGGAAGCAGATTACTTTTTATAATAGCCTCATCCTCACGCCACTATAGAAGGGTTAATGATCATGTTCAAGTAAAATTAACGCTTGAAGAGAACTCTTCCTCCTGAGGTCTGAATAGTTAATCTTACTTGATGACTATCATTGACCTTCTGTAGTGGCCTGGGGATGAAAGTACTGTAGGAAGTAATCTGCTTCCTTGGAAATTTCTCCTGGTAGAGTTTTTTTTTTCTCCCCAATTCTCACATTACATCAAGATTTTTCTAATTTTCTTTGCTGGGAGGTAAAATTATCTTTTAGAGCAGAGGACCATAAAAACATATAGTATTAATATGTTACCCCAAAATATTTGTCTCTTTTTCTCATTTATTATGTTTTCTTTAATATTTTTAAGTATTTTAATATTTTACTTAGGCTTTTATCAGACAGATGAATTCATATATCCTGGCTGGTAAACAATTATGTCATTCTCATTGACATAATTAGAGGTTTCCCTGCAAATATTCCACCCTGTAGATTAATTTTACTATCTATGTGTGTGTTTCTTGAGTTTTCCGCCTTATTTTAAGTGAAATCAAACCTTATTGTTCTGGTTCAATCTCACTTTAAGAGTCAGGGTAGACCAAAGCTTTAGGAACATCTCAAGGTGGCTAATCATACATTGCTTTCCTCATTAATTTTTTTGATTAAAAAAATGTATAACAGAAACCAACATGATATCACAATATTGTACAGCAATTACCCTTCAGTTAAAGTTTTTTATTTTCTTTTTTTGGTTGTGCTACACAGCTTGTGGGGATTTTAGTTCCTTGACTAGGAATCAAACCCTGGTCTCTGCAGTGAAGCACTGAGTCCTAACTACTGGACCGCCAGGGAATTTCCTCCTCACCAATTCTTAAGCATCTTTTAGGCTAGATTCTAAGATGCTAGAACAAGGTGGATCCACTCGTCTTTTTATGTATGTTCGCATATACCAGCATCAACTGAATGTGAGCAAATACCTAAATGATGGAACCTGATTGTTGTATCAGAACTTTGGGCTTCCCTGGTAACTCAGTGGTAAAGAATCCACCTGTTAGTGCAGGAGATATGTTCAATCCCTAGGTCAGGAAGATCCCCTTGGAGAAGAAAATGGCAACCCACCCCAGTTATTCTTGCCTGGGAAATCCCATGGACAGAGGAGCCTGGTAGGTTATAATCCATGGCATAACAAAAGAGTTGGACATGACTTAGCAACTAAACAACAGTGACAATCAGAACTTTAGGTAAGAGATCAATACCTGGGTAAGTTGCTTAAACTCTCTAAGCCTCCATGTTCTTAGCTATAAAATGAGATTAATGACACCTATCTCATAGAATTCTAGCAATACTTATATTAGAACATATGGTGAAAGAAGCCAGACAGAAGACTGTATACTGTATAATTTCTTCAAGAATGTGACATTCCTGACAAGGCAAAACCTTAGGCACAGATCAGGTGGATGGTTGCCAGTGACTGACAGTATAGATGGGAGGTTCGTAGAAAGGAGACAAGCAAAAGTTGGCAGTGATAAATTTGTTGTCTGTCTCAGTTGTCATGGTGGTTGCAGAACTGTACACGTTTGTCAAAACTCATCATGGTCTTTTACTTTATGTAAATTATAGCTCAATAAGCCTGATTTTTTTTTCCTAAATGAACATATGTAATGGATTTTGCACTTAATGCAGGATCAATAAACATTAGTTCTTTCCGCACCCTCTCCCCAAAGGAGCTAAGCATAACAGGTCTTAAATTAATGTCCTTTATCTTGCAAAGTATAATTGGAAACCAAAGCAAGCATTTGCATTCTTAGCACATTTCTAAGGCCTTTGCATTTCCATAAAAAAGCAATAGAGACTTGCGATCTGATTTTAGGGATTTGAACTTACCAAGGTCCCTTGAAAATCACTACAAAAGCCTAGCTATAAGATGTACTGAAATCCATATACAAATAACTCATAGAGTGATTCATACAGATACAATCCCCATTTTTTATTGCTTGTTCTTTAAATAGTTATCTGCCAGTGCACCAAAAGAAAAAAACAAACAAAAAAAAAACAAAAAAAAATGAAAATTGAACATCAGTAATTCAGTGACTAAAAAGTATCAAATATTTATATTTATTCATTAAACACACCCACTGTGGGTCATATTCTGTGCCAGGAATGAGAGTTCCAAGGATGATTAAACAGAATTTCTGTCCTCAAGAAGTTCATACTTTATAATGATCAAGAGACAAGTGTGATGAAATTGACACTCTTACCTGTGCCCTGAATAGTTTCTAGGCAAGCAAATGTTCTTCAAGAATTGCATTCTATAGCCAATCTTTGCATAATAGTAAATGGAGCCTTGAGGCTTTGCTTTTATTACCATGTTTGTTAAAGAGCAACATATTTGGACTTCTGATAGGGAAAAATGAGAGAAAGCAATTTCAAGGCATGCTTCCTTATTAGAGAAATAAATTGAATAAAGAGATAGGAGGTTTGGGGAAATTGTGTTATACTCAAATAATTTTAAGAAAAATAAGTTTGTACCCTAATACCAGCTTACATTTTTTATAAGAAAATTTAAAATATGTTTATAAAATACTGAACATAGTTTTAAAATTTAGAGAATAATATGAAGCAAAATATGACTATGTTTATCATGATTACAAATAATGGTATATGCTCTCAAAGTTCATTGAGATGTTCCTCAATGGGCTGTAAATGAATTAGCAATAGTAATAACCAAGTAATATCAGTAACAGACTTCTCAGGTGGCTCAGTGGTAAAGAAGCCATCTGGCAATGCAGGAGACACAGATTCATTCCCTGAGCTGGGAAGATCCCTTGGAGAAAGAAATGAAAACCCACTCCAGTATTCTTGGCTGGGAAACCCCATGGACAGAGGAGCTTGGTGGGCTACAGTCCATAGGATCACAGAGAGTCAGATGCAACTGAACGACTATGCACGCATGCATACACACAAATAACATCAGTAATAGTAGAGAATTTTTAAAATATAGCAGAAGCCCTACAGATCATAGCTTATTTTCCTGAAGCATGAAATGCAACTACTTCTTTGATGTAATGCTAACTTATCTCTTAAATCTATCTTCTATTAATTATGGTCCAGATCCTGTTTCAAACTCTTCATATTATATAATTTAATTCTGTCTGCATTCCTTTATAATAGTTACTGCTATTATTTCCACTTCAGGGATGAGGAATCTGAAGCTTAGATAGGTCAAGTGACTTAACTAAAGTAACACAACCAGTAAGTAAGAGAGGTGGAATTTGAATTCAGTCAGTCTGGGTCCTGATCCTCACCCTTGATTGTGTAAGATACAATAATAAGCTAATAGCATGAATAGAGACATGACTAGTGGGCAGACACTATATATGCAGCATCATGCTTAGTCTTCAGAGTAACTTTATAATCTATGTATTATTATAGTCCCACTTTTATACATGCAGCACCTAAAATCCACAACATGTCCAAAGAAGATTAGTAGTAAGTGGCATATACCAGGAGTATATGCCTCTAGGAGCTAAGCCTAGAAGCTATTGCTCAAGAAACCTTCCTTCTTCATACCAGTCTCCCTATAATGTTACTTGAGCTGAGCTTACACTTGGTGAGTTTCAGGTAGAATGAAAGTTCTAGCAGGCAGAAAAGGCTTGATAAGTCTTCATTCTCTAAATATTATTAATATGAACTCTTAGAACTCATTCCCTCTAAGTATTGGGTTGACCAAAGAGTTAGTTCATGGTTTCTGTAAGCTATTAGCCAAACCAATATATAGCATGTTTAATTAGAAAGATGAAGACAGAAGATATTCATATTTCCAACAATTAGAATCCCAGCATGTTTTGTTTAACATTTTGAATTACAATCAATAAGCAAACCATCAGTTCAGTTCAGTCTCTCAGTCGTGTCCGAGTCTTTGCTACCCCATGAATCGCAGCACGCCAGGCCTCCCTGTCCATCACCAACTCCCGGAGTTCACTCAGACTCACGTCCATCGAGTCAGTGATGCCATCCAGCCATCTCGTCCTCGGTCGTCTCCTTCCCCTCCTGCCCCCAATCCCTCCCAGCATCACAGTCTTTTTCAATGAGTCAACTCTCTAAACTGGAATTCCATCAACTCCACTAGCTTTGTTCATAGCGATGCTTTCTAAGGCCCACTTGACTTCATATAGCACATATAATTGTGTGAGCAGGTAAACATTTTTTAAAAATCTTGAACTGAGAAACTAATGTGCTATGTTATAATTTTCAGTTCTTACTTCCTGTAGTCTAAAAAGATAATAATATCTTTTTAGCCCATCTATATATTGCTTTATACTGTATTTAACATTTTTATATTTATGCCCTTTTCTTCAAGATTACAAGTTCTTCAAGGCCAACCAAGTACAATATGAAATACTGGTTGATCAAAACGTTCATTTCAGGTTTTCTGTAATATCCTATGGAAAAAGCCAAATAATTTTTTGTTGCCAACCCAATGTTTCATTGTATTATGTCACAAGGCTAAGGGATGAAAAAGGAAGGAAGAGAAGGAAAATTGCTCTGAGAGAGTCCTTATTCGATGTAAAGTAATATCTTATTTAATTTTTATGATCATCTTTGGAGATTTGATTTATTTTTTCCCCATGAAGCTGTAAAACTGAGGCTCAGAGAGGTTACCTAAGTAGCCTAAAGTAGGAAAGAATTTGACTCAATTTAGTCATTTAATTGGAGAAGGCAATGGCACCCCACTCCAGTGTTCTTGCCTGGAGAATCTCAGGGATGGGGGAGCCTGGTGGGCTGCCATCTATGGGCTCGCAGAGTCAGACACGACTGAAGCGACTTAGCAGCAGCAGCAGCAGCAGCAGCAGCAGCAGCAGCAGCAGCAGTCATTTAATTAGTCATTCACAGTGAGGGGAATGTTAGCCTAGGGTTTGAGGTAAGAGTGGGTTGGCAAACTTAAGCCTTACTGTCTTTTTAAGGAGGATTACTAATTAATGGGGCTTCCATCGTGGCTCAATGGTAAAGAATCTGCCTGCCAATGCAAGAAACATGTGTTCAATCCCTGGGTAGGGAAGATCCCCTGGAGAAGAAAATGTCAACCCAGTTCAGGGTTCTTGCCTGGGAAAGCCCATGGACAGAGAAGCCTTGCAGGCTGCAGTCCATGGGGTCACAAAGAGTTGGACACAATTTAATGACTACACAACAGGAACAACATCTAATTAGCTCATCATCCCTGGTTCTTTTCAATGTCCTCATATCCTGATTTCCTTGGGAGTGAAGACTGATTTACCTGATTGACCGGCTTGACAGAAGAAACTTAGCTGACTTACCCCTCACTCTCTCTCCTTTCATCTTCTTCAGAAGCTAGTTGTCTGTAGGGAACATGCATTCTACTCTGCTTCTCCATAGGATCAGTTCTCTAGAGGCACGTCCCCATCAGGGGATGTTCCTGGAGTTTAACACAGCCTGTGAATGAGTGCACACATCTGTCTAATTCTGGGGATTAGAAAACCTTAAGAAAACTATAGCTGACTGACACCTATATCATATCCTTCAATAACAGTTTCACCAGTAAAAGTAATATTCTAATTTTCTTTCCTGTCTTTTCTTCTGAGATAGATGAGATTGGGCACATTTAGGGTGGTATGGGCATAGACTCGGAGAAGGCAATGGCACCCCACTCCACTACTCTTGCCTGGAAAATCCCAAGGACAGAGAAGCCTGGTAGGCTGCAGTCTATGGGGTCGCTAAGAGTTGGACACGACTGAGTGACTTCACTTTCACTTTTCACTTTCATGCATTGGAGAAGGAAATGGCAACCCACTCCAGTGTTCTTGCCTGGAGAATCCCAGGGATGGTGAAGCCTGGTGGGCTGCCACCTATGGGGTCACACAGAGTCGAACATGACTGAAGCGACTTGGTGCCGGCAGCGGCGAGGCATAGACTCTGTCTTTTCTTAATTGGTAGGAAATGTAAACAAGTAAAATAAGGAGGCCCTTTAATTATATGCCTTAAAACAGTGGTTGTCCAGGTGTGGTTGGGGATCAGCAGCTTTTGTAACACTGGGGAACTTTGTAAAGCTGCAAGCTCTCAGTCCCCACCTCAGACCAACAGTCTATGCTTTAACATCCCTATGGAGCAGGGGTCCCCAAACTTCTCCAGCCATGGACCCATACCTCCTGTCAGACCAGCAGTGGCATTCGATTAGAAATAAAGTGAACAACAAATGTAATGCACCTGAATCATTCCCAAACCATCTCCCACCTGCACCCTAGTCTGTGGAAAACTGTCTTCCAAGAAACTGGTCCCTGGTGTCAAAAAAGTTGGGAACCAGTGCTCTAGAGGATTGTGAGGCCTGAAAGAGGATGAAAAGCCCTGCTATGGACAAGCTCTGGAGTCCTGTCTCTCTAGGCTCTGTTTATGGTAAGTAAGAAATCTATGCATCTGGTGCATGCACCTGGAGGCAGGTACAAGTGGGCATAAGGATGACTGTAGTGTGGGAACTGGTGGTAAAGACTGAGAGCTGATTGGAGCCAGGGACATGCCATCCATCAGTTTTTTCATCCGCGTTCTAATCAGAGTGGATGCATGATTTTATATTGCTTTGTTTGGTTTTTGTTTTCTTCCCTCTTTCTGTATCTAAAAGGCTGGGAGGCTTTCCTTTTTCTTTCTACACTGCAGAAGAGATAAAGAAGAGGTGGCAAGAATACACAGAAGAACTGTACCTGAAAAGTGTTAATGACCCAGATAACCACAGTGGTGTGGTCACTCACCTAGAGCCAGACATCCTAGAGTGTGAAGTCAAATGGGCCTTAGAGCATTACTGTGAACAAGCTAGTGGAGGTGGTGGAATTACAGCTGAGCCATTTCAAATCCTAAAAGATGATGCTGTTAAAGTGCTGCACTCAATCCATCAGTAAATTTGGAAAACTAAGTAATGACCACAAGACTGGAAAAGGTCAGTTTTCATTTCAATCCCAAAGAAGGGCAATGCCAATGAATGTTCAAACTATAGTACAGTTTTGTTCATCTCACATGACAGATAGCTGAATAGTAAGAAGATTCTTATTT
Organism: Ovis canadensis; assembly: GCF_042477335.2. Classification (NCBI taxonomy): domain Eukaryota; kingdom Metazoa; phylum Chordata; class Mammalia; order Artiodactyla; family Bovidae; genus Ovis; species Ovis canadensis. The sequence goes on along the minus strand of NC_091246.1, from coordinate 185,359,841 downwards.
GTCCATTCACATCTCTGAAACTGCTAACGGAAGAGGGGGGACCAGCACACCTACTGGGAAAGGTGGTGGCCACCCAGCCTTCAGTCACAGCTGAATTCAGCTGTGAGCAGCACAGGCTAAGATACTGGTTTCCACCTGTGCATCCCAAATATTAGCATCCTTTGTGAATGTCTTAAAAGGTAAATTCCTGGCCCTACCCCAGACTACTGAATCACAAATTCTGGAAGTAGGATACAGCAACCTGAGTTTTAACAAACCTGCCAGGTTCAAATGTTCAAACATTTGAATGCATGCTCATGTTTGAGAACCACTGCTAGGGCCTCACTCCTCCTGGCATGGCCTGGCACAATGGTACAGGCATCATCTGAAAGCTTGTTAGAAATTCAAATCTCAAGCCCCATGCCAGACCTCCTGACCTACCAATCCTCTGCATTTTAAGCGAACCTCTAGATGACTGGAAAGTGCATGAAGGTTTTAGAAGCAATGGTATAAAATCCAGGATGCAAATGCCAAATCATGGAACAAGAGAAGTGATCGGGATTTTAATGTGGTTTTTGGCCTAAGTGCAAATATTGAAGCTACAAACTGAGGAGAAAGGCTGGCATAAGGCTGGGATCATGGGGCACCTGTTTCTATCTGGTTGTTCTCTCTACCTCCTGCTGGCTCATTACTCAACCCTGCTGTGTTAGGCCCTTGCTTGGGCCTAGAACACCACCAGGGAATTACTGTGTCTTAATCCACTGCATGAACCTCCACTAGCCACTTTTCAGGATTTGAATTAAATTTTCAACCCAGCTTCTTTTGGAATTCTTTTCACAACAGGGCAGACCTCCCTAGATGTCCACAGAAGGTCATTTCTCAGCCCAAACAGGTAGCAGCCTAGGATCAATAAGGACCAAATCAACGTTGAGCATTTAAGCATGTGGCTGGAGTGTGAATAAGTAGTCAGAGAAATGGGGAAAAGGTCAGATAGCAAGTACTAGCTTTGTAACGAGCAAAAGTGCTTGTTCATATGTGGCATTTCACAGAACCTGCAGGCTGCATTTGATTAGTTATTAAAATTATGGTCCACCAGTAGGGAGAATCATGATAATTGGTATAGGTCATAGATAATCAGAAGTGTCTCTCCCAGTGGGAGGAAACCTATTAAAATCCCTTATTTAAATCTCTTGGCCATTCCCACATTCTGCTCACATGCATAATGACTTGTCCTATTCTTGGTCTCCAAGGGAGAGAGCAAACATCCTCCATTGTTCTTTGTTTGGTGCTAATTAACATTTCCAGGAGGATTGACTTAGATGCAGCTCTGTGGACCCCAAAGCAATCACTCCATTCAACTTCCAGATCAGAGCTTTATCTCATTAAATAATTAGCTTTTTACAGAATGTCAAGATTATTTCAACTGGTGTTTCCAAAACTTGTCATCACACACAAATAATCCTCAGCCTTATGGCATTAGCACTGAGGGGAGATAGTGCTTTTGTGGGAAAGAAATCCCTTATTCACAGCAAAATTTGTGCTCTGGAATAATACACCTTCTATTCCTGAAAAGCAGCAGGCCATCATAGACTAATTTGATGGAACTGGTAAACTGGCCTTGGCCCTAACAGCTCTGAAACCTGATGGCTCATTGGAATCACCTGGGAAGGTATTAAAACTATTAATGCCTGGCTCTCCCTCTAAAATACTTATTCATCTGGTCTGAGGTGGAGCCCAATCTTTTTCTTTTTTAGAAAGTTTCCAAAATTCTGCTGTCATTGCATAGATTATTTTTCTCTTGTTCATTGAGCCCTCCCAGCACTTTGCCTTCATCACATCTGTATCTTGGACTATTTGATTTTTTATCTACTCCCATTCAGTCAATTTAGTTGCTCAGTCTTGTCCGACTCTTTGTGATCCCACGGACTGCAGCATACCAGGCATTCCTGTCCTTCACCACGCCTGGAGCTACTCAAACTGATGTCCATTGTGTCGGTGACGCCATCCAATCATCTCCTCTGTTATCCCTTTCTCCTGCTGCTTTCAATCTTTCCCAGCATCAAGGTCTCTTCTAATAAATCAGTTCTTTTCAGCAGTGGCCAAAGTATTGGAACTTCAGCTTCAGCATGAGTCCTTCCAATGAATACTCAGGATTGATTTCCTTTAGGATTGACTGGTTTCATCTCCTTGTAGTCCAAGGGACTCTCAAGAGTCTTCATCAATACCACAGTTCAAAAGCATCAGTTCTTCAGTGCTCAGTATTCTTTATGATCCAACTCTCACATCCATACTTGACTACCAGAAAAGCTATAGCTTTGACTATACAGACCTTTGTCAGCAAAGTGATGTCATTGCTTTTTAATGTGCTGTCTAGGTTTGTCACAGCGTTTCTTCCAAGGATCAAGCATCTTTTAATTTCATGGCTGCAGTAACCATCTGCAGTGATTCTGGAGTCCAAGAAAATAAAAGTCTGTCACTGTTTCCATTGTTTCCCCACCTATTTGCCATGAAGTGAGGGAACTGGATGTTGATTACTTCTGCTTCACTGACTACACTAAAGCCTTTGACTGTGCGGATCACAACAAACTGTGGGAAATTCTTGAAGAGATGGGAATACCAGACCACCTTACCTGCCTCCTGAGACCTGTATGCAGGTCAAGAAGCAACAGTTAGAACCAGACATGGAACAACAGACTTGTTCAACATTGGGAAAAGAGTACATCAAAGCTGTACATTGTCATTCTATTTATTTAACTTACATGCAGAGTACATCATGGGAAATGCTGGTCTGGGTGAAGCACAAGCTGGAACCAAGATTGTTGGGAGAAATATCAATAACCTCAGATATGAAGATGACACCACAATTTTGGCAGAAAGCAAAGAACTGAGGAGCCTCTTGATGAAGGTGAAAGAAGAGAGGGAAAAAAGCTAGTTTAAAACTCAACATTCAAAAATCTAAGATCATGGCATCTGGTCCCATCACTTCATGGCATATAAATGGGGAAACAATGGAAACAGTGAAAGAGTTTATTTTCTTGGGCTCCAAAATCACTGCAGATGGTGACTACAGCCATGAAATTTAAAAAAAAAAAAAATCTTGCTGTTTGGAAGAACATCTCTGACAAACCTAGATGGCATATTAACAAGCAGAGACATTACTTTGCCAACAAAGGTCTGTATAGTCAAAATTATGTTTTTTCCAGTAGTCATGTATGGATGCAAGTTGGACCATAAAGAAGCTGAGTGCCGAAAAGTTAATGCTTTTGAACCGAGGCTCTGGAGAACACTCGAGAGTCCCTTGGATTGCAAGGACATTAAACCTAAAGGAAATCCGTCCTAAATATTTGTTGGAAGGACTGATGCTGAACCTGAAACTCCAATACTTTGGCCACCCGATGAAAAGAGCCAACTCTTTGAAAAAGAATTGAAGGCAGGAGGAGAAGAGGACTGCAGAGGATGAGATGGCTGGATGGCATCACCAGCTCGATGGACATGGGTTGAGTAAGCTCCGGGAGTGGTGAAGGACAGGGAAACCTGGCTTGATGAAGTCCATGGGGTTACAGAGTCAGAAAAGTCTGACTGGCTCTACTCACCCAATTTCTTTAAAACACTTTATGCCAAAATGGAAAAAAAATGCATTTTTGATACAAAATAAAAACATAAAGAAAAAAAACAATAATTTTACCATGAAGTATAATTATTGAGAACAATTTTATGTGTTTCTCTCTACATATGTTTTCTTTGCTAAAATGTGTCATACTAAATATACTTCTTTGTTCCTTATTTTCTTTCCCTAGAACAACAATATGGAGAGCATTGATGCCAAATAAGGATTATTTTACCAAAAGTATGTTGTTTGTCTGAAGATGTGTCATCATTGTTATTTACCATAGTTTAGTATATTAATTTCTTATTCTTTGGTGTTTAGGTATCTTTACTATGTTTGCTATTAAAAACAGAGCTGAGATCAGTGTCCTTGTTTATCCATCAGCATAAATCTTGTAGTTCTTTCTAAATTCCATATATATGCATTAGTATACTGTATTGGTGTTTTTCTTTCTGGTTTACTTCACTCTGTATAATAGACTCCAGTTTCATCCGCCTCATTAAAACTGATTCAAATGTATTCTTTTTAATGGCTGAGTAGTACTCCATTATGTATATGAACCACAGCTTTCTTATCCATTCATCTGCTGATGGACATCCAGGTTGCTTCCATGTCCTGGCTATTATAAACAGTGCTGCGATGAACATTAGGGTACATGTGTCTCTTTCAATTCTGGTTTCCTCAGTGTGTATGCCCAACAGTGGGACTGCTGGGTCATAAGGCAGTTCTATTTCCAGTTTTTAATGGAATCTCCACACTGTTCTCCATAGTGGCTGTACTAGTTTGCATTCCCACCAACAGTATAAGAGGGTTCCCTTTTTTCCACACCCTCTCCAGCATTTATTGCTTGTAGACTTTTGGATCGCAGCCATTCTGACTGGCATGAAATGGTACCTCACTGTGGTTTTGACTTGCATTTCTTTGATAATGAGTGATGTTGAGCATCTTTTCATGTGTTTGTTAGCCATCTGTATGTCTTCTTTGGAGAAATGTCTATTTAGTTCTTTGGCCCATTTTTTAATTGGGTCATTTATTTTTCTGGAATTGAGCTGCAGGAGTTGCTTGTATATTTTTGAGATTAGTTGTTTGTCAGTTGCTTCATTTGCTATTATTTTCTCCCATTCAGAAGGCTGTCTTTTCACCTTGCTTATAGTTTCCTTTGTTGTGCAGAAGCTATTAAGTTTAATTAGGTCCCATTTGTTTATTTTTGCTTTTATTTCCAGTATTCTGGGAGGTGGGTCATAGAGGATCCTGCTGTGATTTATGTCAGAGAGTGTTTTGCCTATGTTCTCATCTAGGAGTTTTATATGATACTGGATGCTTGGGGCTGGTGCACTGAGTTGACCCAGAGGGATGGTATGGGGAGGGAGGAGGGAGGGGGCTTCAGGATGGGGAACACGTATATACCTGCGATGGATTCATGTTGATGTATGGCAAAATCAATACAATATTGTAAAGTAATTAACCTCCAATTAAAATAAATAAATTTATATTAAAAAAGAATCGTGTAGTTCTTTACCACCACTAATGGGTTGGTGGTCTTGAGGCACAGAAGACACTAGTAAAAACGAGCCAATCCATTCTTTCTGGAAGCTGAGTCCTCAAAGAAAACATCAAGATCTTCTGCTCAGATTGGGAAATTCTCATTGTCCAAACTGGAGAATTTTAAATGCCCACGATATTCATTTTTCACAGGATACCGTAGATGAAAAGTGTTTTCCAAGCACTTTTGGTTCCTTTCTAGCTCTACTTCCCAAACTATCTCAGTGAAGGGCCAACTTTTCGATTGTTCCATTTTGTTTTACTTCCAATTTTTCATGGATATATACTTTTTTAAAATAGCATAAAAAAGAATTTCTAGAAAAATGAAATAAAAATGGCATATAAAATGCAAGGCCCATTTTTTTTATTACTAGATTCAAGAATCATAAAATTTCTTTGACAAACTGACATAAATATTTTAAAAGCTTACTCTCAATCTCTCTACTCAATTTCATCGCAGGGCAGTAACTAACAGTTTACAGCTCAGCACTGATGGACCGTAATTTGAGTGGCACTGGTTTAGAGCAAATTCTCCAGGAGATGCATTAGCTAAAGGAGATAGTCCAGGGTTTGAGTGGGGAAAAAGGCTTCCTAGAAAAGCTGTAATAGGAAAGCAAAGTCAAAGTAAGTATTTTCGGTAACAGTGGAAAAACCAAACGCAACTGTATTAGTCAGGACCCGAAGTAAAAACGTGTGAGGCTGGAAAGTGTGCAATTGACGGTTGCAGTGATCCAGAGAAAAGAGAACCAACTTGCACAAGGATGCGTGCAAACTCATAAAGCATGCTACATTTTCCCCAAAAATGTTCTATTTCTTGACCTAGCAATGGTTTTATAGGCTTTTGCCTTAGAATCATTTTTTAAAATGCACTCATATACTTTTTGTAGCTCTGTCCATTTACCCTACACATTAAAAATGCTACACATAACCTGTATGCTAATACTTGCTATGAGGCTGCAAATGACAAGTGCTTCTATATCCACACAACTGAATGCAGCTGAGTGATGGAAAATGTACATTGTAGGTGACTTTGGTGCATTCACATTTTAAAAGTACAGTATTTTTGTCTAAAATTCCTTTCAACAGCCCTTAAATAAAGGATCTCATACTTATCACCCTTACAAAGGATAAAGGACTGATAAAAACAAAGACAGGCCAAAGAAGCATTCTTACTAGTAAAGGACATAGTTTATTATTCTTAAAGGAAAGTTGTCAAGTAAGATGCATCTTAAAGGAATAATACCGGGTGTGTGTGACTAACATCCAAATGCCAGGAAAAAGGGATGGTAAAAAATGTTCTTACCACCCTCCCACCATTGTTCTTATATTTATATCTCAGTTGTTTAATGAAAGAAATTGGGATCACTCCTTCACTTAACCTTTACGTTATGATGACATAGCAAAGCATGCAGAACTATTTAATATTTATTTTTTATACTTAAAAAAGCAATTATTATCTTTTAAAAAAATATTGATTCTTGCACACCTTGCAACATGTGGGATCTTAGTTCCCCAACCGGGATAGAACCTATACCCCCTGCAGTGGAAGTACAGAGTCTTACCAACTGAACTGCCAGGGAAGTCCCTGTGTTTAGCACAGTTGACCTACAACATCGGAAGTTCCAGGTGCACAGCAGAGTGGTTTGATATTTCTAAACATCACAGAATGATCAGCATAAGTCTAGTTATCCTATGTCACCATGCAATAACGATTTTATAATATTATTGACTATATTTCCCATGCTGTATGTTTCATCTCAGTGACTCTTTCATTTCATACTTATTTGTTTCTTAATATTCCTCACTATTTCACTCGTTCCTGAGCCCCTCCCCTCTGGCAATTACTTGTCTGTTCACTGTATCTATGAGTTTGTTTCTATTATATTTGTTCATTTGTTTTGATTTTTAGATTCCACATATAAATGACAGCATATGGAATTTGCCTTTTTTGTGTGATTTATTTTACTTAGCATAATACCCTCTAGGTTCATCCATCTTGTCTATCATTAATCTTTTCCATGGCTAAGCAATATCCCATTTTGTGTGTGTTACATCTTCTTTATCCATCAAATATCCCATTGTGTGTGTGTGTGTTGCATCTTCTTTATCCATTCAAATATCAGTGGGCACTTATGTTGCTTCCATATCTTGGTTATTGTGAATAATGCTGCTATGAACATAGGAATTCATGTATCTTTTCAAATTAATGTTTCTATTTCCTTCAGAAAAATACCCTGAAGAGGAATGCCTGGATCATATGGTATTAGAACTAACTATATGTTATTTATAATGAATTCTCACTTAGAATATATACACCTGTTATCTGTTTCATATATAGTAGTGTGTATATGTCAGTCTCATAAAGTAGATAACTAATAAGGACCTACTGTACAACACGGGGAACCCTACTCAATACATTGTAATGAATTATATGGGAAAAGAATGTTAAAAATAGTTGATACATGTATATGTACAACTGATTCACTTTGCTGTACAGCAGAAAGTAATACAATCTTGTAAATAAACTATACTTCAACAAATTTTAAAAAAAAACAGGTTAAAAAAATATATATATACACATGCACAGGAGATGTGGGTTCAATCCCTGGACTGGGAACATCCCCTGGAGGAGGAAATGGAAACCCACTCCACTATTCTTGCCTGGAAAATCCCATGGACAGAGGAGACTGGTGGGCTACAGTCCATGGCAACACAAGGAATCAGAGAGGACTGAGCACATGGTACATATATAAAAACATATCAGCTCAGTTTAGTTGCTCAGTCGTGTCCACTCTTTGCAACCTCATGGACTGCAGCAACTGTCCATCACCAACTCCCAGAGCTTGCACAAATTCATGTCTATTGAGTTGGTGATACCATCCAAATATATCATCCTCTGTTGTCCTCTTCTCCTCCTGCCTTTAATCTTTCCTAGCATCAGGGTCTTTACCAAGAAGTCAGTTCTTCACATCAGGTGGCCAAAGTATTGGAGTTTCAGCTTCAGCCTCAATCATTTCAATGAAGATTCTGGACTTATTCCCTTTAGGATTGACTGGTTTGATGTCCTTATGGTCCAAGGGGCTCTCAAGAGTCTTCTCCAACACTACAGTTCAAAAGCATCAATTCTTTGGTGCTCAGCCCTCTTTATGGTCCAACTCTCACATCCATACTTGACTACTGAAAAGAACATAGTTCTGACTAGAAGGACATTTGTCAGCAAAGTAATGTTTCTGCTTTTTAATATGCTGTCATAGCTTTTCTTCCAAGGAGCAAGCATCTTTTAATTTCATGGCTGCAGTCACTATCTGTAGTGATTTTGGAACCCAAGAAAATAAAGTCTGCCACTCTTTCCACTGTTTACCCATCTATTTGCCATGAAGTGAAGGGACTGGATGCCATGATATTTGTTTTTTGAATATTGAGTTTTAAGCCAGCTTTTTCACTCTCCTCTTCCACTTTCATCAAGAGGCTCTTTAGTTCTTCTTCACTTTCTGTCATAAGGGTGGTGTCATCTGCATATCTGAGGTTATTAATATTTCTCCCAGCAATCTTGATTCTAGCTTGTGCTTCATCCAGCCTGTCATTTTGCATGATGTACTAGGCATATAAGTTAAATAAACAGGGTGATAATATACAGCCTTGACATACTCCTTTCCAATTTGGAACGAGTGTCTTTTTTCATGTTTGGCTTTAACAGTTGCTCCTTGACTTGCATGTAGATTTCTCAGGAGGCAAGTCAGGTGGTCTGGTACTCCCATCTCTTGAAGAATTTTCCACAATCTGTTGTGATCCACACAGTCAACGGCGTTGGCATAGTCAATAAAGCAGAGATAGTTCCAGAAATGTTTTTCTGGAACTCTCTTGCTTTCTCAATTATCCAACGGATGTTGGCAATTTGATCTCTGGTTCTTCTACCTTTTCTAAATACAGCTTGAACATCTGGAAGTTCACAGGTCACATACTGTTGAAGCCTGGCTTGGAGAATTTTGAGCATTAATTTGCTTGCGTGTGAGTTGAGTGCAATTGTGCCATAGTTATAACATTCTTTGACATCACCTTTCTTTGAGATTAGAATGAAAACTGACCTTTTCCAGTCCTGTGGCTACTGCTGAGGTTTCCAAATTTGCTGGCATATTGAGTGCAGCACATTCACAGCATCATCTTTTAGGATTTGAAATAGCTCAGCTGGAATTCTATCACCTCTACTAGCTTTATTCGTAGTGATTCTTCATAAGGCCCACTTGACTTTGCCTTCTAGGATGTCAGGCTCTAGGTGAGTGGTCACACCATCATGATTATCTGGGTCATAAAGATCTTTTTTGTATAATTCTTCTGTGTATTCTTGCCACCTCTTCTTAATATCTTCTGCTTTTGTTAGGCCCAGACTGTTTCCATTCTTTATTGTGCCCATTTTTGCATGAAATGTTCCCTTGGTATCTCTAATTTTCTTGAAGAGATCTCTAGTCTTTTGCATTCTGTTGTTTCCTCTATTTCTTTGCATTTATTTCTCCTTGCTATTGTTTGGAATTCTGCATTCAAATGGGTATATCTTTCCTTTTCTCCCTTGCCTTTAGCTTCTCTTCTTTCCTTAAATGTTGGTAAGGCCTCCTCAGACAACCATTTTTCCTTTTTGCATTTCTTTTTCTTGAGGATGGTCTTGATCACTGCTTCCTGTACAATGTTGTGAACCTCCATCCATAGTTCTTCAAGCACTCTATCAGTTTTAATCCCTTGAATCTATTTCTCACTTCCACTGTAAAATCATAAGGGATCTGATTTAGGTCATACCTGAATGGTCTAGTAGTTTTCCTCCTTTCTTCAATTTAAGTCTGAATTTTGCAGTAAGGACATGGCAAGAGTGATCATCAACATTTTAGGAATCAGTGAACTAAAATGGACTGGAATGGGTGAATTTAATTCAGATGATCATTACATCTACTACTGAGAGCAAGAATCCTTTAGAAGAAATGCAGTAGACCTCATAGTCAACGAAAGAGTCCACAATGCAGTACTTGCGTGCAGTCTCAAAAAATGACAGAATGATGTCTGTTTGTTTCCAAGATAATCCATTCAGTATCACAGTAATCCAAACCTATACCCCAACCAGTAATGCTGAAGAAGTTGAAGTTGAATGGTTCTATGAAGACCTACCAAGACCTTCTAAAACTAACACCCAAAAGAGATGTCCTTTTTATCATATGGTACTAGAATGCAAAAGTAGGAAGTCAAGAGATACCTGGAGTAACAGGCAAATTTGGCCTTAGAGTACAAAATGAAGCAGGGCAAAGGATAACAGAGTTTTGCCAAGGGAATACACTGGTCATAGCAAACACCATCTTTCAACAACACAAGAGAAGACTCTACACATGGACATCACCAGATGGTCAATACTGAAATCAGATTGATTATATTCTTTGCAGCCAAAGACAGAGAAGCTCTATACAGTCAGCAAAAACAAGATGGGGAACTGACTGTGGCTCAGATCATGAATTCGTTATTGCAAAATAAGCACATACATATTGTTATTAGCCTAAGAAGTCTCTCTTATGTTTCAACTTGAGTTTCAGGAACAATTTATTTATTGTTTATTGGTGAGTTCAGCTTTTCTTTACTGACTTTTACCCATTTTTCTGCTTAAATGATGAGGGGCATGAAGCAGCTAGAGAAATATAAGGGTCCTTTTCTTGGGAATCTCATACACATTCCCATTTTTGTTTTGTCATTGGAAAATTCCTCAAGTAGTTTGCTTTGATTCCTTATTTAAATTTCTAAACAGAAATGTCTCTCCTGGCTCCTTCAGGATTTGCTCTTCAAATACAGGGGAGGTTGGAAGAAGCTCTGGCCAGTGTTTCTAGCATCACTCTCATGACCACCCTCTGCAGCTTTCTGGAAGCATTTGTCATCTTCTCAGCAACCAGCCCGGGCTCCAGACAAAACAAGCTGGGCTCCACAGGCTTCTCTTTCCTGAGGAGAGATGGTTCATGGCAAAATTCTATATTAATGGGAAGGTCACTCATCTATTTGGGGCTTTAGTTCTCTCATTTCTTTGACTAACTTTTAAATTCCCTTTTAAAATTGTTAAGCATGTATGTGTATGTTGCTGTTTTTGCTTAGTCACTCAGTCATGTCCGATTCTTTCGTGACCCCATGGGCTACAGCCTGCCAGACCCCTCTGTCCATAGGGATTCTCCAGGCAAGAATTCTGGGGTGAGTGGCCATGCTCTCCTCCAGGAGATCTTCCTGACACAGGGATCAAACTCATATCTCCAGCGTCTCCTGCATTACAAGTGGATTCTTTACTGCTGAGCCACCAGAGAGGTATCTATCTATCTATATATATGTGTGTATATACATATATATACATATGTGTGTGTGTGTGTACACGTGTATGTTTATACAGAGAGAGAGAGAGATCAAGGAGCAGAGGAAGAAAGGAAAAAAAGAAAGACTGATAATGGGGTCAGAGCAAATGAATGAGTGAATTCAATATCCCTGGCTCAGCAGAAAGAGAACCCAGTGGATAAAGCCAAAGAGGACTCTGCTCTTGGAACCCCTGGGACGTCTATTGAGCTATGTTGTCACCATGGTTATTTTTATTGACATTTCACAAAACATTTGGGTAAGGATCAGAACAAGAGAAAATAGAATGAGAGAGAGGAAAAGAAAAAAGAAGTGGAGACTGGGGAGGAGACACAGTGGTCCAGCTCTCTCTGGTCACTTTCTTGCTGGTGGAGAAAAAGGGAGAGAAATAAAGACAAGCAGAGATAAAGGGAGGGTGAGGGAGATAGAACAGAAGTAGGAGAAGACCTGACAGCAGCACATTTCGGGGGTGGGGTGGGGGCTCCCTTCACTTCTGCTAGTCACCAGTGAGAAATCCAAAGTGTTTCTTAGCCAAGAATTGCAATCACTGGCTTTGACAGACCAATGGGTAATATAAATAAGTGGGGCTGGCTCAGCAAGAGACAAGACGGAATGGCAGGAACTGTGTGAACAGAAAAGCATTTTTCGCAGTGAAGAGCTGAGATGGCCACCAACCGGCTCCGGGGGCTGCCTGAATAGCTATGTCAGCAAGCCCAGTGTTGCCACATCTTCTGAGAGTTCAAGAAAAACCCCATCTCAGGATTCTGATTTTAAATGCCCTGATTTCCAAAACATGATTTAGTTTCTGTGGACACTTGGTTTTGCTGCTAACTACGAAAAAGGGAAAGCAGGAAAGAAAAGTAGAAGTTAATCCTCACATTCATTCTCCTACCATAGAGTCAATGTTGTCTTCTATTGCTTTCATTTGTTTTTCATATGTAGACTTATGGGGATTTTAAATTTCCTAAAGGGCAGCCTGTTGCTGAAGTTGAAGTTCTACTTCTTTGGCCACCTGATGAGAAGACCCGACTCACTGGAAAAGACCCTGATGCTGAGAAAGATTGAAGGCAAAAGGAGAAAGCGGGTGGCAGAGGAAGAGATGGTTAGATAGCATCACTGACTCAATGGACATGAAGTTTAGCAAACTCTGGGAGATAGTGAAGGACAGGGGAGCCTGGCGTGCTGCAGTCCATGGGGTCACAAAGAGTCAGACATGACTTAACGACTGAACAACAACAACAACAAAAGGGCAGTCACCATGCCATGCATTTAAAAAAATATTCTATATGTATTCACCTACACGGGAGTTGGTGATGGACAGGGAGGCCTGGCGTGCTGCGATTCATGGGGTCGCAAAGAGTCGGATACGACTGAGCGACTGAACTGAACTGAACTGAACTGAGACAGACTAGAGTTCAGGTTCGATTAAAACATTCTGTGATTCAATTAAAATCATATTTTCATGTGTTCTTTTCCTTTTCCTCTCCCTAGCAGAACAAAACCAAATCCATTATTGCATATTTTTATGTGGCAGTCTTTGGTCCAGAAAGTAGAAAACGCTGGTAGGAAGCAGATGTGTCCTTCCTCCGCATTTTTCTTTTAAAAGTGCAAATTCCTAAGCCTCTAATTCAAGCCTTTGAAATTTTAGAAACACCCCAGGAAGTAATAGCTAGGTGAACTAACTCCATTTCTGAAATTTATCTCAATATTAGATAATCTCAAAGAGGGCTCAGCAAATGTTTTCTGTAAAGGTCCAGAGAGTGACTATTTCAGATTTTGGAGCCGAGCTACGCAACTCTGCCTTTGTAGTACAAAAACAGAGACAAAATGATGAGAGTGACTCTTCCAAAATAACTCTACAGAAACAGGCATCAGACAGGATTTGGCAAATAGACCAGTTTGCTGATCCCTTTCCTACATGAAAAATCTTTTCTTAGCCTGCATTCTCTGCACAACTGCTTCTATCCTAAATTTATTTTTCAGTGTAGATAGTTCTCTTGAACATTTTCTCCCACTTCTGCACAGAATGTCCCTTTCCTAATCACTGCCATCTTAGCCCTTTCCACTACTGATACTTGCAAATCATGACTTCTTCCATCAGCTAATTTTAACTACACCTCAGTCTTCACCGATTTTGTCTCTTTTGATTGTTGAAAACTGATGCTCTGTTTTCAACCATGGGTCTCTCTTTCTTTAGCCTCCCATGTCTCCAATATAGTCTACCGACGTTTTTGCAGGTGATCTTGTCACTCTGTCCAAACATTTTCTATGACTCTCTGTTTCCTATGGAAATAATCTTCAGACTTGGAAGCAAGGCATGACTGTCATTAGACTTGTCTAACTATGTGTACATCCAATAATTGATCTCTGTGTATCCTATGACCAGTCAACCCATAATCTTCACACTGTTCTGTGAATGAATTGTTAGTCCGTTTATGGATCCTAAATTCTGGTTAAATGTCAGTTTGCTTCATGATCATTTCAAATGCTATAATCTTCAGGAAGCATCCTAGGTTCCCCTTGGACAGAGGCAGACTTTCCTCCACCTGTAGTCTAAAACTTTGTGTCTTGCATAGATTACTTATTACCTTCAGTCTAAACAACCTGAGGACAAGATCAAAATTCTGTCACCACCACTGCCAAGGCCTAGAACAGTAATCCTATTATAGGAGACATGACTATCAAAAGCTAATATTTATCAAGCACATACTATGTAGTACAAACTATGTTTAACACATAAGTATTAAATAATTCAACCCTTACAGCTACTTTTTATAAATGCACAAACAAAATAGATGGCATAGTATTTATTTTATAGATAAGGAAGTGGACACAGAGGGGTCACATGACTAGTTGATCTTAGGGCTGACACCCAAATCTTCGGAGCCTGAGCTCTTAGTTTCTACACTGGACCATCTCTCAATACACTTTTACAGGATTTACAGTTTGTGGAATTTGAAATAGATTTTGCTTTTTATTTATAGAGGTTGTAATAATTGTATTTATGCTTTTAGGACATCTCCTTGCTCAAAATTATGATGTTTTGCTATTGGATGCATTTGTTCAGGAAAAAAGAGACAGGAATAGAATTATTGATGAAATCTACAACATACTCCGCAGTGTTCTACTGGATTATCACTGAAATAGTTTTTTCCCAAGATTTAAAAATCCCCTCTTGCCTTCCTTTAGCCCTATTCTTAACTTTACAAATTAACTTTTCCCATTTTCATCCAATTTGTAGGTTTAGATATTAAAAATACTGTTAAATATTAAAACACATTCCATTTTGTTGTGGTCCTCTCCTGTTCTTCTAAAGACCCACAACATGTAGTTGCTCTTTTTCTGAAGAAGGATAGGGAATCACTAGTAAGTATCCTAGAAACCATCTATAAACATTGGTTGGGTTTGGCCATGTTTCTAAAATCAAATATGCTGAGGTTTTAGGCAATATTAACTCATCCATTTTTGATGCATCATACTTTGGCATAGACACTGCAAGAGCAAGTTTGAAAAAGAAAAATCAGCTTGAAGAAGTTGCATGCTTATCTTGATTTGTGTGTCATTGAATGGACTAAGTCGGGTTCCAGATATTATTTCAAGAGCCAAAAGAAACTTACCCCTTGGGGGTGGCTAGATCTCTTTTTCTTTGCTTTCCCTTTCTCCTTGGCTGCTTATATGTCAGACCCTTCTTTAATATTTCAGTAGGTACAGAGAGGGGTACAGAATTAATAATGGATGAGAAAGGAATGCTAACAAGGAGTGTATCAGTTTCCTAAGGCTGCTGTAACAAAGGAGTATAGACTAAGTGATTAAAACAGCAGAAATTTATTCTCTCATGATTCTGGAGGAGAGATGTCCAAAATCAAGGTGTCTGCATGGCCAGGCTCTTCTCAGGCCGCTAGGAGTGGGTCATTCCTTGTCTCTTTCTCTTTCTGGTGGTCCTTGGCTTGGGGCAGCATAATTCCCATCTCCACCTCTGTCTTCACATGGCCATATTCTCCCCATGTGTCTCTCTCTTACCCTGATGTTCTCCTCTTTCCATAAGGAAACAAGTCATGTTTGATTCAGGTACATCCTAATTAAGGTGAACTTGATTGTGCCTGCAAAGACTCTATTTTCCAATAAGGTCTCATTCACAGGTATTGGGAATTGTGATTTCAACAAACTCTTTATATATATTGGCAGGGGGAGGGTACAATCAAACATTAAAAAAAAAAAAAAGAAAAGAAACGTTTAGACATCTCTACTCACTTTTTCCTGATCTCATAGGCCAACATGAGGAACAGGCTGGACTGTCCTTCAGAAATTTTAAGCAAGACACCTTAGTCAAGATCTTTCCCCTTGACACTGTTTCTTACAGCCTTTAATGCCAATCCTGCTCTTTACCTCCATTTTTCTCCTGGCCTTTGCTACTGCCCAGAAGTCACCTTGGACTGGACTACAAAAATAATTATGGAAAAGGACTCAGATTATCATTATTTCTTCTGATAACCACAGATACTCCTCTCTTCTACTATAATCAGGTAAAAAAGGCCACAGATGCCTGAAAGTAGCTTCTGTTAGACAGGCAAGTGCAGGCTTTATGATCTAAGAAAATTGGATTCCTATCCAAATCCTCTATTTATAAGCTCAATAATTCTTGCCTATTTGAACTTCAAGTTCTTCATAACATAAAAATAAAGATGAGATCACCTTACAGAATTATTGTAATTATAAAAATGTCCCACTATATAAAACACTTGGTGTCCAGATATCCCTTGGCGAATTAATCTTTTAATTTGGAACTCCGAGCAATTTTTTTTTTAATTTTGAAACTCTGAACTTTTTAAAATTTGAATTGTGGAAGATGACCAGATTCCATAGTGTCACGAAGTCATTTGCAGAACTAGCTCATGAAGGAAATGAACCTTATGTTTAAATAGCTGACCTAGCATCAAATTTTTGGATAAAAAGCTTTTGTTCCTTTGATACAGATTCTAATTCAGTTCAGTTCAGTTCAGTCACTCAGTCATGTCCGACTCTTTGTGACCCCATGAACCCCAGGCATGCCAGGGGTCCCTGTCCATTACCAACTCACAGAGTCCACCCTAACTCATGTCCATCAAGTCAGTGATGCCATCCAACCATCTCATCCTCTGTCATCCCCTTCTCCTCCTGCCCCCAATCTTTCCAGCATCAGGGTCTTTTCAAATGAGCCACCTCTTTGCATCAGGTGGCCAAAGTATTGGAGTTTCAGCTTCAACATCAGTCCTTCAAATGAACACCCAGGTCTGATCTCCTTTAGAATAGACTGGTTGGATCTCCTTGCAGTCCAAGGGACTCTCAAGAGTCTTCTCCAACACCACAGTTCAAAAGCATCAATTCTTCAGCACTCAGCTTTCTTCACAGTCCAACTCTAACATTCATACATGACTACCGGAAAAACCATAGCCTTGACTAGACGGACCTTTGTTGTCTCTGCTTTTGAATATGCTAGGTTGGTCATAACTTTCCTTTCAAGGAGTAAGCGTCTTTTAATTTCATGGCTGCAGTCACCATCTGCAGTGATTTTGGAGCCCCCCAAAATAAAGTCTGACACTGTTTCCACTGTTTCCCCATCTATCTTCCATGAAGTGATGGGAACAGATGACATGATCTTCATTTTCTGAATGTGGAGCTTTAAGCCAATTTTTTCACTCTCCTCTTTCACTTTCATCAAGAGGCTTTTTAGTTCCTCTTCACTTTCTGCCATAAGGGTGGTGTCATCTGCATATCTGAGGTTCTTGATATTTCTCCCAAAAATCTTGATTCCAGCTTGTGCTTCCTCCAGCCCAGTGTTTCTCATGATGTACTCTGCATATAAGTTAAATAAGCAGATGACAATATACAGCCTTGATATACTCCTTTACTATTTGGAACCAGTCTGTTGTTCCATGTCCAGGTCTAACTGTTGCTTCCTGACCTGCATATAGGTTTCTCAAGAGTCAGGTCAGGTGGCCTGGTATTCCCATCTCTTTCAGAATTTTCCACAGTTTATTGTGATCCACACAGTCAAAGGCTTTGGCATAGTCAATAAAGCAGAAATAGATGTTTTCCTGGAATTCTCTTCCTTTTTCCATGATCAAACAGATGTTGGCAATTTGATCTCTGGTTCCTCTGCTTTTTCTAAAACCACCTTGAACATCTGGAAGTTCACAGTTGATGTATTGCTAAAGCCTGGAGAATTTTGAGCATTACCTTACTAGCATGCGAGATGAGAGCAACTGTGCAGTAGTTTGAGCATTCTCTGGTGTTGCCTTTCTTGACCTTTTCCAGTCCTTGTGGCCACTGCTGAGTTTTCCAAATTTGTTAGCATATTGAGTGTAGCATTTTCACAGCATCATCTGTCAGCATTTGAAATAGCTCAACTGGAATTCCATCACCTCCACTAGCTTTGTTCATAGTGATGCTTCCTAAGGCCCACTTGACTTCACATTCCAGGATGTCTGGCTCTAGGTGAGTGATCACATCATCATGAGTATCTGGTTAATGTATGACAAACCCATTGACATAGTCTATCCCTGCTTCTAACATGATGCCTTCAAAAATATGCTGCAATTTCCTTAAATCTATCATTTAACTTATTTGGTTGTAAACAATGGAAGTGCATCCGAGTTTATGGGTGAAAAATAAATTTACTGGAAGGAAGAAGGTAGCCCACAGAATCAGAGGATCTGTTGAACAATGTGATCATAGAAAGGATAGGAACATGATATGGCTTAATACCTGGGCATCAAGAAGAGATGTACATCCAAACCTTCACAGTGATTAAACAACCTGGTGCCATTTTGGCTCAAGACAGATATATTATTTTGAGATGAGATAGTCTGAGTTAGCTCCTCCCATGCCTTATCCAAAGAATGCAGGATCTTAGTTTGACAGTCTCAATAAGACTGCAGGCACTGGAGAAGATCCCTAAAAGACAACCTAAGTTTCTTCACCGTGTTGGCATTGTTTAGTCACTAAGTTATATCTGACTCTTTTGCAACCCCATGGATGTAGCCCACTAGGCTCCTCTGTCCCTGGGGTTTTCCAGGCAAGAATACTGGAGTAGCTTGCCATTTCCTTCTTCAGGGGATCTTCCTGACCCAAGGATTGACTTCACATCTTCTACATTTGTAGGTGGATTCTTTGCTGCTGAGCCATCAGTGAAGCCTAGGTATTTTCACTAGAGGAAGGTAAATGAATACCTGGCAGGTAAAACGGGTAGATATATACTATGCTGTCATTTTAAGAACAGAGATTTGCCTTGACTTTCAGTTGCTATTTGTACAATTAATCATTTGTGTCACTCTTATTCTTAAAAGGATTTATGAACTGGTGGAAAAGGGAAAGAAAGGGTTGTTAGGAAAGAGACTCTTACACCCAAATTTGTCAAAGAATTTCTCCTATGAAAATACCTTTATTTTGATGAATGTTCATTTTCTTAACATACACATAACTTTTATAGCATGACAACCATTTATCAGATGTCAACAAAGGATTAAGTTACTTTGATATTTTAATCATGCTGACACATTGAGATCCTGAAAACCTCAAATTAGGAAACAGGGAAACTAAACAGGGGATAAGTTGGAGAGGAGACTGTATTTGTAAGGATAAAATAAATGTAGGAGATCTGCCTTGCGTTGGGATAGCTGAGGGCTTCAAGGGTGAGTTCTTGGGTTTCTGAGCATCTTACACATGTGGAGGAAAGACTAGACTTGAAGAGAAGAGAAAAAGGACTAGTGGAGAGATTCAGGAAAATTAACACAAGCATTAATGAGTCCATGCCTCCCCATCAGACATTGTGAAAGTGTGGTTCATGGGCATAGCAGCCATAAAAGGGGTAAATGGGCAGCTACCCATCCTTTTCCTTATCCATCTTAGTCCATCTCAAATGATCTACCTGACATTTCTACCTTCTTCATTTTATGGATAAGGAAACTGAGGTTGAGAAAAAATGAACTTGGGACTTCCCTGGTGGTCTGGTGGCTAAGACTCCTTGTTCCCGATGCAGGGGACAAGGATTCCATCCCTGGTCAGGGAACTGCAACTCACACACAGTGGCTATGAGTTTGAATGCAGACACTAAGAATCCCACCTGCTGTAACTAAAGCAAGGCTCAGCCAAATAAATTTAAAAAAAAAAAAAAAAAGAACTCACTCCTAATTCTGCACAGCTAGGTAGTAATTGAACAGGGATTCTAGCGCAGGTCATTTGCTCAAGTTCCCCTTTTAACCCTGTGCTATATAACCATACTCTCCCCAGTCTTCTATCTTTTCCACTGGGGGTGGAATACTTTGTCCTTTATTGAAGCGTCCCTGTTGTCTCAGTGGTAGAGAATCCACCTGTCAAAGCAGGAGACTTGGGTTTGATCTCTGGGTCGGGGAGATCCCCTGGAGAAGGGAATGGTCACCCACTCCAGTATTCTTGCCTGGAGAATTCCATGGACAGAGGAGCCTGGCAGACTACAGTCTATGGGGTCACAAAGGGTCAGGCATGACTTAGGGACTAAACAACAACCCTTATTTAAACATTTAAGCAATCAGCTGAGAAGCTATGTGTTTTAGGGCTGTACCATAGCAACGAGAGTGAAAGCAGTGGGTAAGAGGCTTCCCAGCCTTCTTACAACCATCCAGGCAGGCAGCTTCTCATACATGAGAAAAAGCATTTAGTTACGATTGCTGTTTTCATTTTTATTATGTGCCAAGTACTGTGTTGAGTGTTTTTACATATTTTATGTCATTCTATTCTCACAAAAGCTTTTCCCGCTGAATAAAGCAATCTGTGTCATATAGCTAAGGACACAGGCTTAAGTGTCTTGCCCAAGGTCATAAAGCTAGTCCTTGATAGAGGTGAAAGCAGAACCCATGTCACCTGATTCCTTGTCTCAAGCCTTTAGCACTGCCCCATGCTGTCCTTTAGGGCTTCAGTAATTGCCAGTAACCATGTGAGTTTCTTGGATGCCAGCCTGCTGAAATAAGAACACTGATCTCAGATTTCCTGAGATGGGAATAAGGATGACTCCTATTGATTCTATCTCTCCACTGTTTCTCCTTGAAGTCTTACAGATTTCCTTTTCCATCAAGTTTCCTTTACAAATAGGGATCGAGAAAGGCTGGAGGGATGTTTATCTGTCAGGCGGATTTCTCTTGACTGCAGAAATGTTAGCATTTTCACAGACCACTGCATCCTTCCTTAAAAATGTGTACTAAACTGAAAGATGTCTTCTGGGACCAGACTGATGGAGGAGATGCCTATACATATTCTCAAGTTGAGATCACAGCTCAAGTCTTTCCATTTAGGTTAGGTGAGGACAAGGTCTTATGTATTCTCCCTGCTCTGTGGAGACTTGTCTGAGTAAATGCCAATGAGTTGAGTTAGATAAGCAGGAAACAACTAACATCTAGCATATTTTAAACACCTGTCCTAGTCCCCTTGGGCAGAAAATAATACTCTTTTGCTTCATTTTTTTCAGTCTGAAACAATTCCTAAAGACCATAACTATTTCTTTTCTACTATTTCCAATTTAACTCACATTTCTTGCTCTTGTTAATCAATGAAGATGGAAACAATTAGGAAAGGTACATTCATACACATTTCCATATTCTCTGTAATACTTGACATAGTATCTATACATTTAGTGAGAGCTCAGCAAACACTTCATGATTGAAAGATTGACTTAATAGATAGTCATCCAGCCTAAAATTATAAGTGAGAGTGAAAGTCACTCAGTTGTGTCCGACTCTTTGTGACCCAGTGGACTTCAGCCCACCAGGCAATCTGTCCATGGAATTCTCCAGGCAAGAATACTGAAATGGGTAGCCATTCCCTTCTCCAAGGGATCTTCCCAATCCAAGGATTGAACTTGGGTCTCCTGTATTGCAGGTGGATTCTTTACCATCTGAGCCACCAAAGGACGTCCTTCATCTACTTGGATATTGTTAAATATAATCCTGAACATTCTGGAAGAGTCTCTCAAAGCCAGACTGCTTCTAAACTATGACATGAATCTAGCTGAACAGAAATATATGTATAAACTACATTAAAATGTTTAGGCTTTATTTTCTCAGTTTGCACCATGTCTTAACATCATGTTAGCCAAAAGCAAGAGAAAACTTGAATGCTCTTTGCAAATCAGTTAAGTCCCCACTTCTGCCCAGGTGAAATGAAGGGGAAAGTAAGCTTGACTCAAATTATCATCTTGGCTGTTTTTGGAAAATTCATTATCAATATAATTAGCTACAAATTTCTCTGGTGTTAAAGGCTTTGTCCTTCAGGAGATCAGACATTAAAATTCATTTTATTTTTCTAAATATTAATAGTGTCCAATTAATTGGCATCATTAAAACATGTTCAACTGAGTATTCAACTTTTGCCTGGATGTTTTGCCCCATAAAATGCTCATTAATTCATTCACTCATTCATGTGTTCATTCATTCATGCATCAGGTATTTATTGAGGAGCAAAAAAAAAAGACCATGCTAGGCAATGGAGACACAGGAAAATATAATTTGCACTTAAAATATTCAAAATTTAGTCAGACATGTAGATAGACTTATTGCATTATGTAATTTGGAGCAGGCATAAGCATGCTTCAGGTAGGAAGAGGAGACCAGTGGAGTGATGTATGTGATGCTACTTAGAGAGGAGATAGTTGAAAATTCAAAATCTTAGAGGAAGCAGAAGACAGAGGAGTTGAGGGAATAGTTGAAAAAAACTTGAGAAGGACAAAGAGGTTACTTCCCACACTTGTAGTGGAGAAAGAAATATATAGGTAGAACTAGAAAGGTTTGGGGAGGTAGTTATAAATGTGGGGTAAACATTGACAAAACTTCCTTTTAAAGTCCCGCATGCATGCATGCTCAGTCACTTCAGTTTAACTCTTTGCAACTCCATGAACTGCAGCTCACCAGGCTCCTCCGTCCATAGGATTATACAAGCAAGAATAATGGAGTGGTTTGCCATATCCTCCTCCAGGGAATCTTGCCGACCCAGGGATCAAACCCACATTTCCTGCAGTTCCTGCATTGGCAGGTGGATTCTTTACCATTGAGCCACCTGGGAGTCCTAAGAGGCCCTAATAAACTCTCTAGTTAAAGATTTCTTACCTATCTTATGAATAAATAATTAACAAACTGTAGCTTTTGAGCAGGATTTGTGTACTTCTTTCTCAAATATTCAGATATTTTTATTTGGCAACTCACATATCTGTAGAGTTCATCTTGGAAAGTGTCATGAAAGATTATGAAACAGCCAGGATATTTTTCTTTTTGATGATGCTGCTGCTTATTTATAAGTAAAATCTTCTGTAGCCCTCATGAAAAGCTGATTTGATTGAACATTAATAATAATAATAAAACCCCTCATAAGCAGAGGGATGCAACCCACATCGATGATAGTCAGTATGTTTATTATCTCCTAGAATAGAGAAAGAAGAAAGTGAAATTTGAAAGAATTTCACATTTTTTGGCATCTTGAAACTTCTGGATCCTTGCTTATTCTAAGGATTCCAAAATAGGGCTAGCCCAGAAAAAAATTCACCCCTGCCTTTTGCAAGCACTAAAAACTCTCTGGACTCCAAGCTTGGAAATGTGATCAAACTGAATGTCATTATTATAATAGTTATATATATATATATATATATATATATATATATGCACATATATATATCATTTTTTTTTCCTAGATTCTTTCTTTTCATGGTGTTTTTAGATGGTGGTGGTGGGTTAGTCGCTAAGTCATGTCCAAATCTTGTGATCTGGGTACTGTAGCCCACCAGGCTCCTCTGTCCATGGGATTTCACAGGAAAGAATATGGAGTAGGTTACCATTTCCTTCTCTAGAGGATCTTTCCAACCCAAGGATCAAACCTGTGTCTCCTGATTACAGGTGGTCTCTTATATTGTAGGCAGATTCTTCACCACTGAACCATCAGGGGTTCCTTGCTTTGGGGATAACAATAAAAATAAATACGATGATGGAATTTATGGACTGAATTGTGTCTTTTCAAAATCTGTATGTTGAAACCTTAACCTCTAGTACCTCACAATGTGACTCTACTTGGAGATAGGGCCATTAAAGGGGTAACTAAGTTAAAATGGGGCTTCCCTGGTGTCTCAGATGGTAAAGCATCTGCCTGCAATGTGGAGACTCAGGTTCAATCACTGGATTGGGAAGATCCTCTGGAGAAGGAAATGGCAATTCACTCTAGTACTCTTGCCAGGAAAATCCCATGGATCTAGGGGCCTGGTAGGCTACAGTTCCTTGTGATCGCAAGGAATCAGACATGACTGAGCGACTTCACTTTCACTTAAGTTAAATGCTTGGGGCTGGTGCACTGGGATGACCAAGAGAGATGATATGGGAAGGGTGGTGGGAGGGGGGATCAGCATTGGGAACTCATGTACACCTGTGGCGGATTCATGTCAATGTATGGTAAAATCAATACAGTATTGTAAAGTAAAAAAAATAAATAAATAAAATGAGACTCTTAGTTCAGTTCAGTTCAGTCACTCAGTCATGTCGGACTCTTTGTGACCCCATGAATTGCAGCACGCCAGGCCTCCATGTCTATCACCAACTCCCGGACTTCACCCAAACTCAAGTCCATCGATTCTGTGATGTCATCCAGCCATCTCATCCTCTGTAATCCCCTTCTCCTCCTGCCCCAAATCCCTCCCACCATCAGACTCTTTTTCAATGAGTCAACTCTTCATATGGGGTGGCCAAAGTATTGGAGTTTCAGCTTTAGCATTAGTCCTTCCAAAGAAATCCCAGGGCTGATCTCCTTCAGAATGGACTGGTTGGATCTCCTTGTAGTCCAAGGGACTCTCAAGAGTCTTCTCCAACACCACAGTTCAAAAGCGTCAATTCTTCTGTGCTCAGCCTTCTCCGCAGTCCAACTCTCACATCCATACATGACTATTGGAAAAACCATAGCCTTGACTAGACAGACCTTAGTCGGCAAAGTAATGTCTCTGCTTTTGAATATGCTATCTAGGTTGTCATAACTTTCCTTCCAAGGAGTAAGCATCTTTTAATTTCATGGCTGCAGTCACCATCTGCAGTGATTTTGGAGCCCAAAAAAATAAAGTCTGACACTGTTTCCACTGTTTCCCCATCTATTTGCCATGAAGTGATGGGACCAGATGCCATGATCTTCGTTTTCTGAATGTTGAGCTTTAAGCCAACCTTTTCACTCTCCTCTTTCACTGTCATCAAGAGGCTTTTTAGCTCCTCTTCACTTTCTGCCATAAGGGTGGTGTCATCTGCATATCTGAGGTTATTGATATTTCTCCCAGCAATCTTGATTCCAGGTTGTGCTTCCTCCAGCCCAGCGTTTCTCATGATGTACTCTGCATAGAAGTTAGATAAGCAGGTGACAATATACAGTCTTGACGTACTCCTTTTCCTATTTGGAAGCAGTCTGTTGTTCCACGTCCAGTTCTAACTGTTGCTTCCTGACCTGCATACAGGTTTCTCAAGAGGCAGGTCATGTACTCTGGTAGTCCCATCTCTTTCAGAATTTTCCACAGTTTATTGTGATCCACACAGTCAAAGGCTTTGGCATAGTCAATAAAGCAGAAATAGATGTTTTTCTGGAACTCTCTTGCTTTTTCCAGGATCCGCAGATGTTGGCAATTTGATCTCTGGTTCCTCTGCCTTATCTAAAACCAGCTTGGACATCAGGAAGTTCACAGTTTACGTATTGCTGAAGCCTAGCTTGGAGAATTTTGAGCATTACTTTACTAGCATGTGAGATGAGTGCAATTGTGTGGTAGTCTGAGCATTCTTTGGCATTGTCTTTCTTTGGGATTGGAATGAAAACTGACCTTTTCCAGTCCTGTGGCCACTGCTGAGTTTTCTAAATTTGCTGGCATATTGAGTGCAGCACTTTCACAGCATCATCTTTCAGGATTTGAAATAGCTCAACTGGAATTCCATCACCTCCACTAGCCTTGTTCATAGTGATGCTTTCTAAGGCCCACTTGACTTCACATTCCAGGATGTCTGGCTCTAGGTGAGTGATCACACCATCATGATTATCTTGGTCGCGAAGATCTTTTTGTACAGTTCTGTGTATTCTTGCCACCTCTTGTTAATATCTTCTGGTTCTGTTAGGTCCATACCATTTCTGTCCTTTATCAAGCCCATCTTTGCATGAAATGTTCCCTTGGTATTCTAATTTTCTTGAAGAGATCCCTAGTCGTTCCCATTCTGTTGTTTTCCTTTATTTCTTTGCATTGATCCATGAGGAAGGTTTTCTTATCTCTTCTTGCTATTCTTTGGAACTCTGCATTTAGATGCCTATATCTTTCCTTTTCTCCTTTGCTTTTCACTTCTCTTCTTTTCACAGCTATCTGTAAGGCCTCCTCAGACAGCCATTTTGCTTTTTTGCATTTCTTTTCCATGGGGATGGTGTTGATCCCTGTCTCCTGTACAGTGTCACGAACCTTCATCCATAGTTCATCAGGCACTCTATCTATCAGATTTAGTCCCTTAAGTCTGTTTCTCATTTCCACTGTATAATCATAAGGGATTTGATTTAGGTCATACCTGAACAGTCTAGTGGTTTTCCCTACTTTCTTCAATTTATGTCTGAATTTGGCAATAAGGAGCTCATGATCTGAGCCACAGTCAGCTCCCAGTCTTGTTTTTTCTGACTGTACAGAGCTTCTCCATCTTTGGCTGCAAAGAATATAATCAATCTGATTTCGGTGTTGACCATCTGGTGATGTCCATGTGTAGAGTCTTCTCTTGTGTTGTTGGAAGAGGGTGTTTGCTATGACCAGTGTGTTCTCTTGGCAAAACTGTATTAGCCTTTGCCCTGCTTCGTTCCTTATTCCAAGGCCAAATTTGCCTGTTACTCCAGGTGTTTCTTGACTTCCTACTTTTGTATTTCAGTCCCATATAATGAAAAGGACATCTTTTGGGGGTGTTAGTTCTAAAAGGTCTTGTAAGTCTTTTAGAACCGTTCAATTTCAGCTTCTTCAGTGATACTAGTTGGGTCATAGACTTGGATTACTGTGATATTGAAAGACTGTTAGGGTGGGTCTTAATCCAATCTGACTGGTGTCCTTATGAGAAGATGCAGAGGTACTAAGAATGGGAGTTCACAAAGAAGAGATCATGTGAGAACAAAAGGAGAAGACAGCCATCTGCAGGCCAAGGATTGTGGCCACAGAAAAAACCATACCAGCTGACATTGATCTTGGACTTCCATCCTCCACAAATCGAGAACATGTATTCCTGTTGTTTAAGTCACACAGACATTTTGTTATAACATTATGACAGCTCTAGCAAAGCAATGCATGTGCCATGCCACAAAGATTAGTATTTCCATCTGTTCCGCATAATAGCAAAAAGTAGAAGGTTAAAATTTTTGAAGACCTTCTTCAGTTCAGTACAGTTCAGTCACTCAGTAGTGTCTGACTCTTTGTGACCCCATGAATCGCAGCACACCAGGCCTCCCTGTCCATCACCAACCCCTGGAGTTCACTCAGACTCACGTCCATCAAGTCAGTGATGCCATCCAGCCATCTCATCCTCTGTCATCCCCTTCTCCTCCTGCCCCCAATCCCTCCCAGCAACAGAGTCCTTTCCAATGAGTCAACTCTTCACATGGGTGGCCAAAGTACTGGAGTTTCAGCTTTAGCATCATTCCTTCCAAAGAACACCCAGGGCTGATCTCCTTCAGAATGGACTGGTTGGATCTCCTTGCAGTCCAAGGGACTCTCAAGAGTCTTCTCCAACACCACAGTTCAAAAACATCAATTCTTAAGCCTTCTTCACAGTCCAATTCTCACATCCATACATGACCACAGGACAAACCATAGCCTTGACTAGATGGACCTTAGTCGGCAAAGTAATGTCTCTGCTTTTGAATATGCTATCTAGGTTGTCATAACTTTCCTTCCAAGGAGTAAGCATCTTTTAATTTCATGGCTGCAATCACCAACTGCAGTGATTTTGGAGCCCCCAAAAATAAAGTCTGATACTGTTTCCACTGTTTCCCCATCTATTTGCCATGAAGTGATGGGACCAGATGCCATGATCTTCGTTTTCTGAATGTTGAGCTTTAAAGCCAACTTTTTCACTCTCCTCTCACTTTCATCAAGAGGCCTTTTAGTTCTTCTTCACTTTCTGCCATAAGAGTGGTGTCATCTGCATATCTAAGGTTATTGATATTTCTCCTGGCAATCTTGATTCTAGCTTGTGTTTCTTCCAGTCCAGCATTTCTCATAATGTACTCTGCATAAAAGTTAAATAAGCAGGGTGATAATATACAGCCTCTACATACTCCTTTTCCTATTTGGAACCAGTCTGTTGTTCCCTGTCCAGTTCTAACTGTTGCTTCCTGACCTGCATACAGATTTCTCAAGAGGCAGGTCAGGTGGTCTGGTAGTCCCATCTCTTTCAGAATTTCCACAGTTTATTGTGATTCACACAGTCAAAGGCTTTGGCATAATCAATAAAGCAGAAATAGATGTTTTTCTGGAACTCTCTTGCTTTTTCCAGGATCCAGCAGATGTTGGCAATTTGATCTCTGGTACCTCTGCCTTGTCTAAAACCAGCTTGAACATCAGGGAGTTCATAGTTCACGTATTGCTGAAGTCTGGCTTGGAGAATTTTGAGCATTACTTTACTAGCGTGTGAGATGAGTAAAATTGTGCGGTAGTTTGAGCATTCTTTGGCATTGCCTTTCTTTGGGATTGGAATGAAAACTGACCTTTTCCAGTCCTGTGGCCAATGCTGAATTTTCCAAATCTGCTGGCATATTGAGTGCAGCACTTTCACAGCATCATCTTTCAGGGTTTAAAATAGCTCAACTGGAATTCCATCACCTCCACTAGCTTTGTTTGTGTGATGCTTAGGCATTTTCCTATGATAATTCTTCCTGCATCTGAGAAGAGGTTGGCTAAATCAACTGATATTCCTAAAGTATGGTACCACAAGGCGTTGTCCATTTTATCCATGTATTTAATAATTTACAAAACTTCTCCCTGTGAAAGGAATTGGAAGCCCCCAGATCTTTCTCTGGAATAATGATGTTTGCTACTCTATAGCAGTTCTGTTGGGAAAAGAATAAAAGCTAGCCCTTCTGGCCTTAAAAGAGAAAATAAAAGTTATTATCAGATGTCATTACTGTCAATTACCTAAAATATATAGAGGAGAAGCTCAAACAGCCTCTTGCAGTTTCTGGGAAAAAGAAGTGACCACATCATATCTGCAAGATTCTGCTGCGGATGCACTTGTTTTTTCCCTATCTATCCCTCCTGAGGCTAGAATCCTTATCAGCTCAGATATTCAAAACAAAAGAACAAAACATCTCTAGCAAAAGGCTGAAAAACCATGGCTAGAAATGGGTGTTTTTATTTGATATGCTTACTAGTAGGAAATAAAGACATCTTGTTTTTTGCTGACTTCCATCTCTTATTATGTTCTGAATGTTTCAATAAAGAACTGGTTAATTAATTTGGATCTGACCAAAAAAAAGGACATTATCCCTAGTCTTAGCCAAAGATCCAAGAAACAAGTTGGAATTGTAAACAACCACTGAGAATGAGGCAAGATGGAACAGCTCAGTGTTTGAAGAAGAATGGAGAAGGCTTGAAATGGTTGTTTTGATGCAGAAGAGGTGTGGTCAGAAAACAATGAAAAGATTGTCCAACTGAAGAAGGTCCAACTGAAGTTGCGAGCAAAACTTTTAGTGACCCTGAGTCAACCTTAATACTTCTTAATACTGTCTCCCTTACCGTACCCCACCTCCTATCTTCTACCTTCAAGCAGTCACCAAGACTTGCCCTTCCTAGTATTTTCATGGCTCTCTAAGGTATGGCCTTATCTGCTTTCCAGCTACCATTTCCTCCTCTAGGGCGGAGGCAGTGGTCCAGCAGGTAAGAGTCCGAACTGAGTTCATATTCTGATGGCAATACTTACCACCTATGCAATCTTGGGCAAGTTACTTCAACTTCTTAAAAATAATTAGGGCAATACTGATCTAACTACCTTAAAGAATTATTATGAAGATTAAATAGAATTGCTGTAAAATTCTTGGCAGATATAAGCTTATTATTAGCTATTATTTAGGACTATAGTGAAAAATAACCAGCACAAGAAAAATTAAGACACTTTTCTTTCAAGCTTTGCCTCTTTTTTATCCATAGTATATCCTGTAACCAGGATGAGCTTTCTGAATACAGATTATATTGAGACACTCTTCTACTTAAAACCATTAATTGACTCATCATAAATGTAAATAATGAATTTTGATAGTGTAAACAAAATCCTTCTTGATCTGGCTCCAGCTTAAACCTCAAATATGATCTTTCCCCGTTTCACTCTCCCTAGCCTATTTTGTGCAGGAGCCATAGTAATTCACCTGATTCATTGAATGTTTTGTGCTCCTTCTTCCTTTTGAAGTTGAACATCTGCCACTGACTTTGCTTCAAACCCTCTCCTTCTCTCTTCGATTCCCGTAGCCTAGGACTCAATGTAGAGACTGCTTCCATTAAGGAGGCTTCCCTGACCTCAGTATTAAGATCAGCTGTCCACTGGGACTTCCTTGGTGGTCCAGTAGGTCCCTGGTGAGGGAACTAAGATCCCAAAGCCTGCACGCCACAACTAGAGAGCCCATGCACTGCAACGAAGGATCCTGCATAACACAATGAAGATCCTGATGCAGCCAAATTAATTAATTAATTTTTAAAAAGTTCAGTTGTCCCTGTTAGGTACCATGGCCCACTCTCTGTCTCCTCACTGCATGCCCCACACATTGTGGTCATCAGTTACACGTGCTGCTTTCTCAGTTGGAATGTAAATTTCAGCAGCTCTAGGACCAAGTACTCTGGCATCTCAAGATTCTGTCACTGAAGATCATTTAACCATGGCAGCTATTCTTAGGAAAAGTAGAACTATAATGCTGTTTGTTGTTGTTTAGTCACTATGTCCAACCCTTTTGAAACCCCAAGGACTGTAGCCCTCCAGGCTCCTCTGTCCATGGGATTTCCCAGGCAAGGATACTGGAGTGGGTTGCCATTTCCTTCTGCAGGGGATCTTCCTCACCGAGGGATCGAACCATCATTTCCTGCATTGGCAGGCAGATTCTTAACCACTGAACCACCAAGGAATCCCATAGTTATGTTAATAAGTGACAAAACAGACAAAGGACAAGATGACAGATACTTCATTATTTCACTCATATGTGGAATCTATACGATAGATTATACATATACATAGATAGAAAATAAAACAAAAACAAAGTCACAGATACAGAGGTCAGACTAGTGGTTACTGGAGGAGAAGGAAGTTGGGGGATGGGTGAAAAGGATGAAGGAGGTCATCTGTATGATAATGGGTTGTAACTTGTAGAAGTATAATGGTGATCAGCTATAGTGTACATAGATATCAAACTGTAATAAGTACTCCTGAAAATTATATAAGAAAATACATAAATAAATGAAGATATTCTTGAAAACTTGACTGTCCTAACTAAATTCTAAGAAATTATATTAAGATATCTCCAAACAGAAAGTGTTGACTGAGGGGAGAAATTTAGCATAAGAACATGGAAAACACCAATCAGAGAAACAGAACAATTTCTGCTCAGACATCATAATGTTACAATTCAAAAACCCAAACAGCAGATTTGTCTGACAATCTATCTTCATGGTGGAGATGAGGGCATTTAAATAATAAAATTCCCAGCTGATTTTTTATGATCTGATATTGTGTTCACCAAGCACACTTCTAATTTTAACTTAACTCTCCACTGGGACTCACCAAGAATACTATGTATGTACATATGGGTCACCTAGCAGAGTCTCTGACTGGCTTTTTACTTCTGCTGCACATAACAAACTGGGGAAAAAAAAAAAGGCACAGTAGATAATACGGATGTGAGTCTCTGGTGGATTTGGTTACAAAGAGACCGTCTCTGAGGGACTGATCAGGTCTGGACACCATGGACTTCATGGATTTGCCAAGTTAAGGTGGAACTTTGGAAATTTGTGGCCACACCAGAAGACTATCCCTCACTGAAGCCCCCTGAGGTGGCCAGCCACAGCTTGGGGTGTTTTGTCTGTGGCCTTCTCTGTGGTTGCGTTATTATATCTAATGGCATAATGTTCCCATTATCCACCATCCATTGTAAAACCACACAATTAGTTAATAAAACAGTAATGAATTTCTCTGAACTATATTTTAGTCAATGCCTATTAAAAAGGCAGAAATTACTTCTCAGAGTCTTTATGCTTTTTAAGTGTAACTGACTTTTTTACCACCAGCTTTGTTTTCGTTTTTTTTTTTTTTTTTTTTGAATGGTCAGCTTTCATTACATTTTTGTTGTTCATTTGTTCTCTCTGAGAATAACAAAACACTATTTTCAAGTTTTTATTTCTCATTGTATTGAGGAATAAGTTGAAAGCATTTTTGATAGAGAAAATTACTTCAAACATAGTTTTCTGAAGATTTCAGTGCTACTGGCAAGTAGGCAGAAATTCAAATGATGTAAGGGAAAAACCTCATTTCTTTCTAAATTTCTCACTGATTGTTTGAGTCCATTTTTATGGGATTACTTTCTTTCAGGTTACCCTTTTTTACCTGATCTTACTATTCAAACTTGTGAAAAGTGAAAGTGTTAGTCACTCAGTCATGTCTGATTCTTTACGATCCCATGGACTGTAGCCCAAGAGGCTCCTCTGTCCATGGGATTCTTCAGGCAAGAATACTGGAGTGGGTTGCCATTCCCTTCTCCAAGGGATCTTCCTGACCCAGGGCTCAAACCGGCATTTCCTGCGTTGCAAGTGGATTCTTTACCGTCTGAGTCACCATTCAAGCTTATGTACGGCTTAAAGCTACATAAGACCACATAATTTGTAAATCTTACAACAAGGTGTTGTTTGAAGACTTGCTCCACATTTCGAATTATGACTAATAACAGTAGTCTGAACACCAATACCTTCATTTCACAAAGTTGAATGTGCCCGAGAATCACCTAGAAGGCTTAGAAAACCCAGATTTCTGGACCCTACACCTAGAACTTCTAGTCAGTAGATCTGAAACAGGGATGGAAGAATAACATTTCTTACAAATCACCAGGTGATCTTGATGCTGCAGGTCTGGGTCCATACTTTGCACATTTATTTTTTATTTCTGATGGAAAGAAATTTAATCAAAAGCCAAAAACCATCCAGAGCCTCCTTCTTTGTTTTCTCAAGCTTCTGATTTCACTGTATCCTTGGAGGTGAATACTGGGTCACTGTTTCAAATCCCCAAAGATTCTTGGAGTTTTCAGGGGTGCATTTTTCCAATCATCATTTCATTTTTAGCAACAAACTACTAGCTGCTGCTTATAAACTATAAAATGGCTTATTCACACTATCAGTTTCCTTGGAGCTGTCATCTGAGTCTATTCAGTAAGCAGTGCTGCCACCTTCTGATTTTCAGTTGAAAACATACATTAAAAAGTTTTGCACTTTGAAAGAATTCTATACTCAGCAAGTGTTTATTTCAGCAGTATTTTCTTCATGAATTCTTTTCCTCCCTTGGGTTCTTATTTCAAATGCCTCTTTTGTTTCCTGTTAGCACATTTCTATGCAAAACCTTTGTGCTGTAATTACAGCCCCTTCATATTTTTTAAACTATATCCCACTGAAACTCCCCTCCCTTGATGGGTCTGGAATCACATGCCAAAGGAAAATACTGAAGATTACAAAATTTCTTGTAAATGGGTTTGTTTCCAAAAACTATTTCAAAAAAGAACTCCAAATCCAGCATACAAAGTCCTTTTGTAAAACTTATTTTTTTAAAATCCTTTTGTTTTAGCTATTCATAGCCACCTAACAGAGACTGTGGCCCCAAATGCCTCCTCCCATGTCTGATATTTTATAGAACCCAACTGTGCTGAATAAAAACTGAGAATGTATTTTCCTTCAGATAGAGTAATAACCTATTAGAGTTACTGGAAGTAAAGAAAACCTAATCTAATCCAATGCCACTATTTTAACCACATATAGAAAGGTCAAATGCTAACCCAAGGTAATGCATATTTAGAGATAGAGCACCTTAAAACACAGCCCACTTCTTTAGATAGGCCTAGAAGACAAGATTGAAAAGGCCATCTCTGGACCATTTTTGATGAAAGATAATGGGACACGGTGACTGACCAAGCCTGGGTTATATGCCTATACCTGTGACCAAGTGTTATGATGTCCTAACCAGGTGGGAGAAAAGCCATGTCTTAGAAATAGCTGAGGGCCAGGACAAAGTATCTCTCCTGGGCTTCCTCATCAGCTCAGCAGATAAAGAATCTACCTGCAATGCAGGAGACATAGGAGATGAGGGTTTGATCCCTGGGTTGGAAAGATCTCCTGCAGGAGGAAATGGCAACCCACTCCAGGATTCGTGCCTGAAAAATTCCATGGACAGAGGAACCTGGTGGGCTACAGTCCATGGGGTTGCAAAGAGTCAGACACGACAAACCATGCATACATATGCCTGGGTTCACTAACTGAAAAAAGGCATCAGTGGGGCTCAGACTAGGTTTTGATTCAAAAGCCCTGGAGCTTTCAAAACTCTTCCACTGTCCAGGATTAGGACTATAGGTACAGTATAAACACATGTCCTTGAAGGGAAAGTTCTGAGGTCTTGCTTCTTCTCCTCATGAATCTTCCAGTGGGATCAAGGGACCCTGATCTTCCTTCCCACCTGCCTTCTAACTCACCACTCCTCTATGTTAGTTTCCTGTTAGCCACTAAGTCTATCAAGAAACCACTGAGGGCTAAGCCTGCTCCCCATTGTGGGTCAGACTTCTAAGAAGAGAGTGGAGAAGAGGGAAATGAGGAGATTGAAGATCAAGACTGACTCCTACTTATATAACTGACACTTCTCTATTAGCACAAACTAGTTCTTTGGTGATGGGCAAATTAAACTCCGTGTCTCAGTTTCACCATTGGAAACTGGATGTTAGACTTTGCTCTTAGCATTGGCTTGCTGATTAAATAAGGTTTTAATCTTTTGAAATTAGGGGTTTTGTTTTGTTTGGATATATGCCCAGGAGTGAAATTGTTAAATCATATGATAGTTATATTTTTGGTTTATTGAAGAACCCCCATACCATATTCCATAGTGGCTGTATCAATTTACTTTTCCAGCAAGAGTATACAAATATTATCTTTTCTCTATATCTTTGCCAGCATTTATTATTTGTTGGCTTTTGATGATAACCATTTTGATAGGTGTAAGGTGTCTCATTGTGGCTTTGATTTGCATTTCTATGATGAATGGATGAAGAAAGAGTATATATACACATGTACACCTACATACATATACAATGGAATAGTACTCAGCTGTAAAAAATGTGAAATTCTGCCATTTGTAACAACATGAACGGACCTAGAAGTTATCATACTTATGAAAATAAGTCAAACAGAGCAAAACAAATTCTACATGTTATCACTTATATGTGGAATCTAAAAAATAAACTGAATCAATATAGTACAAACTCAGATATAGAAACCAGACTAGTCGTTACCAGTGGTAAGAATGAAGAGAGTTGGTGAAAAATAAAAGTAGTTATACAAACTATTATATCTAAAATAAATAAGCTATAGGAATATACTGTACAGCAAAGGGAATATAGCCAGTATTTTATTATAACCTTAGATGAATTATAATATATAAAATATTGAATCATTATGTTGTATACTGGAAACTAATATAATATTGTGAATCATCTGTACTTCAGTCAAACAAAGTACACCTAAAAATTTGAAATATGAAAAAAAAGAAAGAAAGAAAACATATATGAGTGTTTTACTTGAAGTGCTGGCCACAGTGATAGACAGATAATAGATGATAATTAGCAATTCTTACTGAAATTATTTTTTTATTAGCATTATCACTTCAAAAAATCAGGTGCTCAGAGTCTGACATTCTATCTGCAGTATCATCTTACAGCTACGTCTGCCCTCTACTTGTAGGAGGAATTTAGGAGGACTCTAGGAGGACTCTAGGAGGACTCTACTACAGAAGCCCTGAAAAATTTGGACTAAAAAAGTTGATAGAATTTGTGCAACCATCGGGAAATAATGTCCTGGTTTTCCTAACAGTGAACATTTGATTGAAATTCTCCATTAGGAAAAATACTTTAAAAAATGACCCGTGTCCATTTGCAAAGCCAACTATGGCCAGTGGTTTGGGCACCATGTTGGCATAGGAACATGCTTGCCACTTAACTTATCCCAGAGCTCCTTTTAATTTTATCTTTTAAAAACAACCTGCTGGATCATACATGACATCTAATCCAGCCTTATTAAATAGAAACTAAATGAGTATTCGAGAAATTTAATTGAAAGTGATATTCAGAATGTTAATAAGCCCCTGGCCAGGAGGGAGATTGATGTTCCGAGCTATAAACACAGCCCAGAGGAAGAGTCCCTGAAGACCTCGTCACTAGAGGTAGGCTAAGCTTCTATTTGCTGACACTACTGGCCTTGAAGGCTGGTTTCTACCAGCAATCCTAGCCATCCACCTGTTTCCCAGATTCCAGTGTAATCAGTCTTCCCTAGAGAGGATCCTGCATACCAGCTCTGTAGCAAAGCAAGCACCTGGCCAAAAGCTCACTGTTGCTATTAGGAATGAAAAACAGTTTCTCTCAGTGAGCACATAAAAAGGATGATGCTGGGAAAATTGGGGTTCATGCACTTGAATCCCTTCCTCTTCCTCTTGGCTTTCTAGCCAAGAACATCACATGTGTCCTCTGCAATAAGAAAAAATGTCTTTCTGAAAACACACATAAAATTAGACTACACATTATTCAAATGATATTTTTATATGCTAAAAAGAGGGTTTTCATTTCCAGAGCTTATGACATTAGAGGATACTAACCATACTTTGTTCTTTGAACACATTTTTACATGAACTATTTCCAGGAATACGAGCATACTCTTGAATTTTTCTTTTCATAATTCGCAACACAGGTGATCTGCTTGCATCTAAAGTGTGCGTGCATGCTCAGTCACTTCAGTCGTGTCTGACTCTTTGCAACCCTGTGGACTGTAGCCTACAAGGCTCTTCTGTCCGTGGGATTCTCCAGGCAAGAATACTGGAGAGGGTTGCCATGCTATCCTCTAGGGGATCTTACCAACCCAGGGATCGAACCCTTATCTCCTCATTACAGGGGAATTCTTTACCACTGAGCCATCAGGGAAGACCCAAAGTGTGTCCAGTTGTGGCTAAAATATGACTATTTAAAAAAATTTTATTGACGTTTACTTGATTTACAATTGTGTTAGTTTCTGCTGTGTTGCGCAGTAGAGTGACTCAGTTATATATATATATATATATATATATATATATATATATATATATATATATATATATTATTTTTCATATTCTTTTCCATTCTGGTTTATCACAAGATATTTAATAAGCTTCCTGTGTGATTCAATAGGACCTTGCTCTTTATCAATCTTATACATAATAGCTTGCATCTGCTAATCCCAAACTCCCAGTCCATCCCTACCCCACCCCCAACCATGGCAACCACAAGTCTGTTATCTAGACCTGTGAGTCTATTTCTGTTTCATAGATATGTTCATTTGTGTTATATTTTAGATTCCACAGATAACTGATATTATAGGGTATTTGTCTTTCTCTTTCTGACTTTCTTTACTTAATATGATAATCTCTAGGTCCATCCATGTTGCTGCAAATTACATTATTTCATTCTTTTTAATGGCTGAGTAATATTCCATTATACATATACATATGCTGCTAAGTCGTTTCAGTCGTGTCTGACTCTGTGCGACCCTATAGACAGGAGCCCACCAGGCTTCACCTTCCCTGGGATTCTCCAGGCAAGACCACTGGAGTGGGTTGCCATTTCCTTCTCCAATGCATGAAAGTGAAAAGTGAAGTCGCTCAGTCACTCAGTCGTGTCCGACTCTTGGCGACCCCATGGACTGCAGCCCACCAGGCTCCTCCGTCCATGGGATTTTCCAGGCAAGAATACTGGAGTGGGGTGCCATTGCCTTCTCATATATATATATATATATATGTATATGTATATACACACACACACATATATACCACGTCTTCTTTCTCCATTCATCTGTCAACAGACTTTTAAGTTGTTTCCATGTCTTGGCTATCGAAAACAGTACAAAGCATTGTCATTCAGAGGCATAATGATTTCCATTGTTGTTTCTGAAACAAAAATGTCTCACTATACTCATTTTCCATTTGTCTATAATTGAAATTAAAAATAGTTCAGAGCCAAAAATAAAGCAAAATAAAATTTTCCTGTAGTTGAGGAAACAAATATTTTCATATAGACAAAATTAGAGATAATAATGAAATACAACTGCTGATTGGAAGGCAGTGCCACCAGGTCAAACTTAAGATGTTTATTTACCACTGACTTTTAGAAACCTACATTTGGCCTGCAAAGGAGGGGTTGAAAATATAATTTAAAATAGATGAAAGTGTGAATCTTATAAAAAGTTGAAGAACTGAGTATTAAAAAAAGCACAAACCACTCTCTCATGCTTATTGCCCTGGGGGCCTGAATATTGATTTAAGAAATGTTTGGCTCTTCTGAACCACTTGGCTGGTTAGCTTAACTTTTCCCTAATGAACTGTATTCTATAGAATTTCTCTGAAACCACGTTTATTTAATTATACATTGGATGTCCTAAAAGATAAAAAGACTATCTTCTTATTTGTCATGTTGGTTTACACATAGTAGTTATGAGCACATACTCTGGAGAATGACTGACTTCAGATAAAATCTCTTCTCCAGCCTTTACTAGCCAAACAAACAAACCTTGAAAGTAGTTTGTTCTTCTTTAAAAGACAGATCATATATACCCCAGAATATATTAAAAGATAAGTTAAGTGCAGTATACTGCACTGATAGCTGAGCATATGGTAATGCTCAGGTAATGTCAGCCATCTTTACTATCTTCATCATCATCCTATCACCCTATCATCAAAAGCTTTAGAAGTTATGGAGATGAGGTCAGACTCTCTTCTACTGAAGATGTAGAACTATTGAAAGAGCAGTGGCATCACTAGATGTGGTCTTTGAATCTTGGAAACTGTGTGGAAGGATCTAAAGGGGTGGGAGGGTGGAGGGTGGTGATATGGGAGACACGGAGATCACACAGGAGACCATTTTACTAGTTTGAGCAGGAGAGAGCCTGATGTAAAACAGAAGCTGTGAGGATGGAAAAGAGTGGGAAATGGATACAAGAACAATTCAAAATGAAAATTGCAAGGACTTAGGACAAGTCTGAATGTGGACAAATGAGGGTGATTGGGGAGTTAGAGATAGCTTGGCTTTCCAACTTACATGACTTGGTAGAAAGTACAGCCATGTATCAACACATGTAGAGAGTATATCCTGTATTTCTCATGCTCTATGGCCACGATCCCCTAACACTGTCTAGATTCATTACTTTTGTTGACCTATCCTTCTATATGAATATTCAAAGGGAGAATTGTCTATGGGCTAAAATCTATTGATTCTGGTATGCAAATAACTATCATTATTGCTGTGAGAAGTGTAGTCATTAGCAATTCATTTATTTGGACATGACATATTAAGTCATTAACTAATGCCTACTGTAAATGTGCTTGTAGTTCTCTTCCTGAGGCTTTGTAAAATTCTATTTGGAAAAGATGGAGAAATGAACAAATGAAAAAGCAGTCAAAAGAAAGGTGTGGTGAGATCAAAGGGGGAGGAGTGGTGAGATCAGGTCCCACTTCTCAACTAGGATCAATAAGACACAGTCATTGCCCCACAAGCCTTCAACCATGACCACCATTAAATAGGAAAGTAGATTATGTGCTTCAGTCCTCTGGGCCACCTTACTCTGAGCTGATGACTCTTTATTTTTTTCACTTTATATTTTGGAACCAGCAGGGTTGAATGGAACCAAAGATTCACTGAATTGATTGACAGAAGCCTTGTCTAGCCTTGGTCCAAAAACAAAGAAGTCAATGCAGCTTGTCTTTGGGGCTGGAAAGTGAAGGGGTTAGTCTGTCAGTCATGCCAACTCTGCGACTCCATGGACTGTAGCTCACCAGGCTCCTCTGTCTATGGAATTCTCCAGGCAAGAATTCTCCAGGAGTGGGTAGCCATTCCCTTCTCCAGGGAATATTCCTGACTCAATGATTGAACTTGGGTGTCTTGCATCATAGGCAAATTATTTACTATCTGAGCCACCAGGGAAGCCCCATCTCTTCAAATACAATCATTCCCTTCCTTAAACCTATTTCTTAACTTCTTACCTCCAGGCCTCCAGTGAGGCTCGATAATACCCCCAAAGGTGCCAGCTGATAAGATTAAACATGTGCCAGGAACTTGAATTTTAAAAAGTTCTCTTGCAAATGAAAAAACTTGAATGGTTCAAAGGAATTCTAAGCTTTGAAGTAAGAATGTTGTCTTGTGGATCTTGCGGATTTGATGGTCAGAAACCCTGCCCACGTGGTGTGGGAAGCTGCCTAACATTAAAATTAGCATAAAGAACTAGGGGATATCTTTGCCAGGAAGACTTGCTGATTTTCCACTTGTGTCCCACAAACATTGATACAAAACATGCCCACCCCTGATTTAATCACCCATTGTCTGAGTTTGACTAACAAACATTTCTTATCTCCAGTGTGGCATATATCATACTGGCCTGAAATTGGTTGTTTAATTTTCTTCCTCATCTGATGTGCATTCACTCTCTGTGTACCTTCTAGCCAACATGACACAGTTCCCGGAAAAAAGAAGGCCTTCATGGTAGGCATTGTCTACTTACTCGATTGTTTTAAAACCTGGATTTTCCTTTTTGTTAGGATACTAACCAGTTAAATAATCAAAAAGTTTCCAGCCTCCACAAGGCCTGTGTTTAAAATGGGGTGATATTCTTTCCATCACTCAGATCCTGAGTTCTCCTCTCCTTAAAATGCAATTGAGAAGCATCTGTAAATATCATCTTGCCAATGTAAGAATTTTTCATTATTACTCTTGTTAAAAATGCTGCAGTGCTAATCCAGAGCAATATATCCTTCAGGCTGCTCCTCTCCATGTTCAGAGTCTTTAGGATATCCTCCTTCTCCAATTCTATCTAGGCCTTTCTCTTGGTGAAGTACCATCTATAGTATTACCTTAGCTTCCTTGTGTAAGAGAAATGAGAGAAACAG
The DNA here is from genome assembly GCF_042477335.2 of Ovis canadensis. Classification (NCBI taxonomy): domain Eukaryota; kingdom Metazoa; phylum Chordata; class Mammalia; order Artiodactyla; family Bovidae; genus Ovis; species Ovis canadensis. Next base: position 185,319,155 of record NC_091246.1, on the reverse strand, counting down.
TGTTTGTAGTTATTGATACCTCAGGCTTCCCAGATAGCTCTGTGGGTAAAGAATCTGCTTACCAATGTAGGAGATGCAGGAGGGATCCTCTGGAGGTGGGCATAGCAACCCACTCCAGTATTCCTGCCTGGAGAATCCCATGGACAGAGAAGCCTGACAGGCTACAGTCCATGGGGCTACAGAGTCAGACATGATTGAAGCAACTGAGCACACATGTGCACATGGAACCATGCATTATTCTTTGCACTTTGCATAAGCTGTCTTATTTTACTTTCTCAGCTATACTGTGAAGTATTTTCTATTAACTCATTTTTCCAAGGAGAGAGCTGAGGTTTAGAGAAATTAAGTAACTTGCCAAAAGGCACCTAGGTAAGTAGTGACAGATTCCAAAATGGAGCTTTAACTTGTTCTGGATTCAGATCATTGGATATTCTCTCCATCCCACTCTTGTTTTCTAAACTGAGAGTTACTGGATTTCCAAGGTGATACTTTGTTCTTTAGTCTGTCTCTGGGATTATCAGGTGCTATTGAGTGGGAAGGAATTAGTAAGTCTTTCCCTATCAAGACCAAATTTGTTCATTGTAATATAAGCATGCTTCTGTAAGTCCAGGCAATGCCTGTCTTAGGCACCTCTGGGCAAGGTTTACCAGTAGAACCAGAGTCTTAGCCAAGGACAGCAGAGGCAAGATGCACACTGGGTGAGAGAGAAAAACAGGTTAAGAAGAGCCATATTGAAACTAGCAGATTTGTTCAGTCAGTTACAGTTCTCTGCATTCTCACAACTGTGCTTTCAAATACTGGCAAAACAAGAGGAGACCAAGTCCATTCAAATATCTCCAACTGAAAAGGATACAAACTTGCACATACCCAAATTAAAAATTAAAATTGACATCATTCCAAATGCCTAATCAGAAACAGCAAGATCTGGTTTAGAAGCTGTCAGCTTTGACATCAACATCTTTTGTTTATAAGAATGTATTAGGAAGCCCCTTGTTCTTTTTCAGAGCATCTTCTCAGTGAATACAGAAGATAAATAGGGCAGGCATCAGAGAAAAGTTATGGAATGAACATATGCCCACTGGAGGCAATGTAGTCTAACTTTTAGTGTATGCATGAAGAAATCAGAGTACAAGGAAAAACAGGTACAGCTTCACTCAGGACACTGCAAACTATAAAAGCTGAATAGGATGGTTTGTGCTGTGTAACATATAACCCCAACAGTGGGTTTAGCCTTTAAAAGTATTCCTTGCTTACACAATTCTGCTGCAATTTGGGCAGCTTGCCAGGGTATTTCTTTTTCATGGCATGATTTTCTTCTAACACATGACTTTATAGACTTCTGCAGTTTTCCATCTTGTGGCTTCACCATCCCCACATGTGCCTTTTGGAATTTCGGTGACAGATAAAGAAAGCTGCTTGTTTGTCAGGACTAGCTATGACCCTTGCTCAGAAAAGATGTGTAAATAGGTTGAAACTAATAATATGGTATTAAGCAAGGGTCTCTAAAATGAAATATTTACTATATCCAAAAAGTAGAGGAGAATCAGATGTAGCTAGACAACAGTCATCTCTATCAAATAAGTGGTGCAAAATTCACATTTTCTGATGGTTTCTGTCTATTAGCACATGGACTCTGGGCACAATTTGTAATGGATACTGGAAACTGGAGAAGACTAATCAGAAATTTTGGAGAACTCTAATGTTACCTCAATCCTAAACTATTTTTTAAAAATTAATTTTAGGGAAATAACAACTTCTTTGATTTAATCTCATTTCTTTGAAACAGAATAAACTACCTTAAAGAATTACTGAGTTTGTAGGGGATGTCATATTTGTATCTCCTTTTCAATCCTTACAACAGGCTATTGGAATTGGTATTACCCCAGACTGAGATAGGAATGCTTTTGATTGCAAATTTCAGGAAATTAATAAATTACTTCAAATTAAAACAAACAACTAAAAGGAGAAAACAAATTGAAGAGATTCAGAGTTCACACAGGAAACTTAGATAGGAAATTTCATCAGGAAAACAAACTTCAAACAAAGTAGAATTGGGCCTTATTCAGAATTCATAGCTGCTCAAGGGCTGCCCTGTATCCCATGAGCAACTTTCTGCTTCTCTAAAGTAGCCTCTGCATTTTTCCAATCTCTCTCCATATGCCTGTTCTTCATGCCCTACAACTGACCAAATTTCTCTGCTTTTAGTTTCTGAATGCTTTACCATTTCTGCTTATATGTAGCTCAGAATCATTTACCAATCCTCTCTGCATTTCAGCAACCCTCAGTTATGGCCATTCCTCTTGCTACTAACCGATCTTGTCTCTTACCACCCTCATTGAAAATTTCAAAATACCGTATAGCTAGTATCATTCTTATGAACTAGGTCATGCAAGCCCTATGTCATAGGCTCACCTATGGGTCTGCTTCCTGATTGGATGAGGTCTTCACGTATATATACACCTATTTACCTGTGCCCTGGTTAAAGACACTGGAGAAGCAGTGAATATGGACAGTATGAGTCAGCAGGAGCAAGGACAGGAGAGTCTAACGCAGCAAAGGAGCAAGCAGGCATAGTAACGAATATGCCTAATCTTGTGCAAGGCCATTACTATGGTCTGAATGTTCATGCCTCCTGCCAAAAGCCATGTGCTGAACTGCTACTCTTCAAAAGTGATGGTAAGAATAAGTAGGGCCTTTAGGAAGTTCCTAGGTCATAAGGGAGGAGCCCTCTTGAATGAGATTAGTGGTCTAAAAAAGATTCTACAGAATTCCCTAGCCCCTTCCACCATATGAAGATGCAATAAGTCTGTGACCAGGAAGAGAGTCCTCACCTGATCATGCCGGCACCTTGATTTCAGATTTTCCACCTCCCAAACTGTGAGGCTGTTACTTATAAGCCACTCAGACTGTGGTATTTTCTTATAGCAGCCCAAACTTACTAAGCATCATGATGCTAGTAAATGTTAATGTAAGATTTAAATGCAAAATTGCCTGACATTGCAGTATCAAGCTGAATGAGGAAACATGTATAGAAGCAATAGCTAGGCTGGAATTTTGTTATCTCTTTCATCATTACCTTTCCTTCTGTAATACTCAACCCAAACCAGTAATAAGCCTAAACAGACACTTCACAAAAGTAAAGTGTTTGGCTAAAGCTGAATAAAGTAGGTCTGTATAGTCAAAGCTATGGCTTTTCCAGTAGTCATGTACAGATGTGAGAGTTGGACCATAAGGAAGGTTGAGTGCCAAAGCATGGATGCTTTTGAATTGTGGTCATGAAAAAGACTCTAAGAGTCGCTTGGACATCAAGGAGATCAAATCAGTCATTCCTAAAGGAAATAAACCCTGATTATTCATTGGAAGGACTGATGCTGAAGCTGAAGCTCCAATACTTTGGCCACGTGATGTGAAGAGCCAATTCATTGGAAAAGATCCTGATGCTGGGAAAGATTGAGGGCACAAGAAGGGGACAACAGAGGATGAAGTGGTTGGTTGGCATCACTGACTCAATGGACATGAGTTTGGGCAAACTTTGGGAGATGGTGAAGGACAGGGAGGCCTTACATGCTGTAGTCCATGGGGTCGCAAAGAGTCCGACATGCCTTAGTGACTGAACGACCACTACACCTTATTTAGAGGGCATTCTTGAATGAATGAACCAAATGCTGGAGTAGTTAGAATGACTGGATGAAAATAATAAATCAGCAGTTCTCAGACTGGAATTCTGAATTTGGTCTCTAGGGAACACATTAGCCAGGTTGAGTCTACTCACATGGGAACATGACCTAATTTCAGTGCAAGATTTCATTTTATACTCTTTATTTCAAAATTTGTGAATGTGTGTCACTACCAACACTGATGCCTAACCTTCTCACAAAATCCTAGGTGACATTACACAGAACACTTAAGCTCTTTACACTTCAGTTTCCACAACAGTAAAATAAGAGGAGTTATAGTAAATTACCTCCCAGGATCCTCAGAGCTATAAAATTCTATGACTGGCTCACCTTACACATTCAGTATGCAAATGGCTACATTTACTGATTACAACCTGAGGCAAGATCATTTTCCTCAATATTCATTTTAAATAGCATCCAAGAATCCTGGAAGAGATTTTAACCGAACGGCAGCCCCATCCAGTAAAAGTTTCTGTGATGATGAAACTGTCTTATCTTGTCTAATACAGCAGCTTCTAGCCACGCAGGCTAATTGCACACTTCAAATGCAGCTAGTGCAGCAGAGGAACTGAAATTTTACTTTCATTTAATTTAAATGTACAGTTCCACCTGACTAGTGGCTACCATGTTGAACACTGAAGGAATGCAGATGTACATAATGTAAACAACAAAAGGAAAATCAAGATGTAGTGATACTATTTTGATGCAAGCTTAAAATCCCATGGATAGAAGTGCCTGGAGGGCCACAGTCCATGGGGCTGCAAAGAGTGGAACATGACTGAGTGAGTACCATTTCCACTTTCACTTTAATATGTGAAAACCACTGACTTTCATTTTCCTGTGGAATTTCAATTTCCTGTGGGCTCCTTTTTAATTTTATTATTTGTTTTAAAAATTTTATTGGAGTATAATTGATCCACAGTATTTTGTACTTTCTGCTGTACAACATAGTGAATCAGTTATTTGTATACATATAACCACTCTTTTTTAAGATTCGTTTCCTACTGATGCTGAAGCTGAGCTTCAACACTTTGGCCACCTGATGCGAAGAGCCAACTCATTGGAAAAGACCCTGATGCTGGGAAAGATTGAGGGCGAGAGGAGAAGGGAGCGACAGAGGATGAGATGGTTGGATGGCATCACTGACTCAATGGACATGAGTTTGAGTAACTTCCGGAAATAGTAAAGGATAAGGAAGACTGGCATGCTGCAGTTCATGGGGTTGGAAAGAATCAGACATGACTCAGTGACTGAACAGTGTAAGTCTTTATATAATATTGCTTGTACTGTATATATCCAACTCTTTTTGCAATCCTATGAGCTGTAGCCCGCAAGGCTCCTCTGTCCATGGAATTCTCCTGGCAAGAATACTGGACTGGGTAACCATATCCTTCTCCAGGGGATCTTCCCAACCCAGGGATTAAACCTGTGTCTCCTTCATTACAGGCAGATTCTTCACCTTTCGAGCCACCAAGGAAGAAAAGAGAACAGTACACTGTAAGTCATTACAAAGTACCAAATAGTTTCCTGTGCTATACATAAGTCTTTATTATTTATCTATCTTATATATAGTAGTATGTGTATGTCAGTCCTAACCTTTCAATTTATCCCTCTCTCCTCCCTTTCCCCTCTGGTACATACAGGTGTGTTTCCTACATCTGTGACTCTATTCCTGTGTTCTAAATAAGTTCATTGTACCATTTTTTAGATTCTGCATATAAGTGGTATCATATGATATTTGTCTTTCTCTGTCTGATGTGCTTCACTCAGTATGACAATCTCTAAATCCATCCATATTGCTATAAAGATTTAGCTCTGAATTTTTAGTTCCATTTTTGTCATAAATCACTATTTTCTTTAATTCTAAATTTCCAGTTAATGTAAGATTTACCAGGAATTTTATAATATCTTTGTGAGAGAGAAGGTTGTGGTAGGGGAAAAAAAAAACACAGTTTTTTAGCTAACTTATTATGACACTCATTACATAGGCTACCCTTTTATTTTCAGTAAAGCGTCATAGGGGAAATCTTTAATTCCCCAAACTCAAGATCTTAACTTGTTCAGCCCTTTAGAACTGATGGTGTAAATTAACAATAATAGACTTTCATCTTCATTTTCTATTTGCTTAACCTTTCGCTCACTTATTTTCTTTGATTAAATTATATCTTTCTAAAAGTTTAAATAGCTTTTCCAGAATAGCAGCAAGATGCTTTTGGCAAATAGATGGTTTATGCCTAAGTGATAGTCTTTTACGACATATGGATCAATCCTAAAATGGTCGGTGAGGATTCTCAGACTTTTTCTGAAGGGTCAAGCAATTTCTACTGCCTTTAACTTCTCTGCTCAGCATGAGGCATGCTGCCTACTTCATATGCAATAACTTTTCATTGCAACGTATTCTCTTAATGATTTTTTTAAAAAGAGATCTTAGTGGAAAGTTAAGAATATAAACATAAGTTAAGATATAGTTGTCTGTGGTTCTACAAGGAAAATTAACTGTATTGATTGGATGGGCCCTCCAGGCATGGCTCATTAACACAGGCCTAGGCCAGCAATGCTTCTGTTGCAACCTCTTTTCTGTTTCTCAGCTGACAGGTGATGGTTATTATGTTTTTGTGTTTTTAAATGTGCCTTATATTTGAATAAACATGGTAGCTGTTATTTTCTGCAAGTCTGTTCAATACAGTATATTGGATCTCCTATAAAATGGGATTAATAATGCTACTTTTCACCCTTCCCTAACTATCGGATCCACTCTTCTAAAATACTATAATTTTCAGGTGCCTTATACATGATACACTTTATGATTACCTTTCAAATACAGAAGATTAACCCAGTTTGGAATATAATCAAGATTACAATTTAATTTTTATTCAGTAAGATATTTGCTTAATCAGAATGCTCAAGAGGAAGAATATCCCAGTTAGCTAAAATGGCTGTGTAACTGAGGTGTGGCCCATAGTCCAACTTGTATACATTGTATATTTTTCCAAGTCCTGTTTTCTGTGTAGAGTTTGGTGTACAGATAAAGTTCAGTTGGATGAGGGAAGACAATTTAGGACGTCGGGATTGTTGTCTTGCATTTAGGTGTGGAAGGTTAAGAGGTGATAACCCGTTGTGTCACCAGGATTCATTCTGGTTCCATATCTTCATGCTGACTGTATTTATTGCTTACATCAAAGAAAATGCCTTCATTATCACACATAACCAAAACACTGGTTCTCAAACACACTTTGTTGTACACTTATAAGGAGCTTTTTTAAAAATTTATTTTATTGAAGTATTGTTGATTTACAATGTTATTTAGTTTCTGGCATAAAGTAGTCAGTGATTCAGTTATAAATACACACACACACACACACACACACACACACACACTAGTTGGCATTTGTGAATCCCAAATCCATCCCTCCCTTACCCCCTTACCCCTTTGCCTTGGCAATCATAAATCTGTTCTATCTGTACATCTGTTTCTGTTTCATAGATAAGTTCCTTTGTGTCATATTTTAGAGTCAACATATGTGAGATCATATGGTATTTGTCTTTCTGTTTATGACTTACTTCACTTAGTATGATAACTGCAAATGACATTATTCCACTATTTTTATGACTGAATAGTATTCCAGTATATATATATATATATATATATATATATATATATATATATACATAAAAGTGAAGTTGCTCAGTTGTGTCCGACTCATTGCAAACCCATGAACTGTAGCCTACCAGGCTCCTCAGTCCATGAAATTTTCCAGGCAACAATACTGGAGTGGGTTGCCATATCAGTATTCCATTATATATATATATATATATACACATATAATATATGTATATGGCATCTTCTTTGTCCATTTATCTGCCAATGGATATTTTGGTTGTTTTCATGTCTTGGCTATTTATTGTAAATAGCACTGCTATGAACATAGGAGTACATGTATCATTTCAAATTATAGTTTTGTCCAGATATATGCCCAGGAATGGGACTGCTATATTATATGGCAACTCTTTTTTTTTTTTTTGAGGACCTTCCATACTGTTTTCCATAGTGGCTATACCAATTTACATTCCCACCAGCAGTGTAGGTTTCTTTTTTCCCCACTCCCTTTCCAGCGTTTATTATTTGTAGACTTTTTAATGTTGTTCATTCTGACCAGTGATACCTCATTGTACTTTTGACTTGCATTTCTCTAATAATTAATGATATTGAGCATCTTTTCACGTGCCTGTTGGCCATCTGTATGTCTTCTTTGTAGAAAAATTTAAGTCTTCTGCCCATTTTTTTTGATTGCATAGTTTTTGTTGTTGTTGTTATTATTGAGTTGTATAAGGTGTTTGTATATTTAGGAAATTAAGCTTTTGTCAGTTGTAGCATCAAGCAATAGTTTTAACTTCAGCTTCTTTCCTTAAACATTTTGGAGATTAACTGAGTGATAAAACCAAAATTTTAATTTGAATCTTAAGTGATTTTATTTTATTTTTAAAGACAATCATTTTCATTAGGAATTTTTGCTAATATCAGCACACTCTTTTTAATGTGTACTGAATTCAGTATGAGAATTGGACATCTCCACTAATTATTTGGTAATCTGGTAGTATCTTGAATTACGTTTTAGACATTCATATGTGTGCATCTGTATGTATGATTGTATATGTTCACTATTTTTATATCAGAATAGAGCAATTTACTAAATTCATAAAATTTTGTTTAATGCATTCTGATTTATAAAAGCTTAACTCTGAAATCAGCTTTAATTTTTAACATGCATTTTTTATACTAAAAGATTGAGTATAAACAAGTGGTTTCTGGGTTCTAACATTTGTCAGATTATTAATAGTTAGTTTTAAAATATTTTGCTGGCAGAGTAGAATATTTGTCTTTCATGAAACATTCTAATATATTTCAAAGAAATATGGTGAAAATCTCTTAAATATATCAATATTGAAGTATTTTTGTACTCTCAACCAAGGAAGATGATCTTTTCCTGTTTGAACCTCTTCAATTAATTTTTGTCCCACAGACAACATGGCCATTAAGAGACTATATATCATTCAAAAGAAAGTTGGGAAAGGTTATTTATACCAATACAAATTGAATTACTGAGAATTTTCCACTAGAGAACATTTTCTTCTCAGTTGTCATCATTATTTTGGTGCTTAATTGCTGTCTTAATTTCAAGTGGGATCATTGTCTCTTGTGATCCCTTTCATAGAGCCATTTACTGCTCACAGATAACAAAGATTTATAGTCCTATAAATATATGTGTATGTATGTATGTATGTGTGTATATATATACATATATATATATATTTTTTTTTTCCCCATTGTCATATCTCTACTTGGTTCTCAGGAACTAGACGAGCAGAGGCTAGATATAATACTAGAGGCTACTATAATATTAATTCTCATAATTTTTAATTGAAAAGGATTTTGACATATGACCTCTAGCTTTCCAGGAAGACTGTTACCTTTATGGAATAAGAACAATATTTTTATCTTCTTTATTCTTAGTTGCTGTATCTTTGTCTCTTTGTTATTTTTTCCTGATTATTACTGATGGCACATGGATTATGGAAAAGCTTGCTATTTCAAACCTTTAGAAATCATTTTGCTGTATTATTTTACTTTTATAACAAGAAATAGAGGCTTACTCAGGCTGCATCAAATAATGGAGGTAATACCATTTCAAATAAGGGAGATTTACCATAATCTAGATCTCAAAGAAACACAGATAACACCTTAAAATTATCCTCAGAAAAAGAACCAAACCCCAAATAGGCCTGAACTATATAAATACTAGAATATAGTTCAAGAACTTTCCAGAGGCTAAGCAAGGCCTCTGCATGAAGAAAGCTCATCAGTTCCTCCTTAAGGGCATTTTTTTGGGCTTTTAGTTGTTTTAGCTCAATCATCAAGATGACTGAATTACTCTCTGGTCTTCTCTTCTTGCCCATTTTGGGTGTCATGAAGTCCAAGGCCCACCTCTAATATCATTAGTTCTGGTTGGGTTATCATGGTTACATTATCCAGAACATGATTATCTGTTTCTTAGGTCTAAGTATTAACTTAATGAAGCATAAAATTGTGAAACATTGCTTTGAATTTAGCTTCTGTGTTTTAGGAAATGAACTATCCTCTCCCTCTTCCCCCCCAAAATACTGGCTACTATTCTATTCTTGAAATACCAATATATTTTGGATGTTTATCAAATCCATAGATTTTAAAAGATTTTAGGAAATCTCTAGGAATGGTCTGTATCATTACCTTCCCCCAAGATGCACACACACATATGCGTATAAAACCTACAAACCTACAAGTTTTTCCTTCAGCATCTACCTTTAACATTTTCAGCTTCTTCTTGGAAATGATAGGTACTAAGCAAATATTCATTAATTGTATGACTCTATCTTGGATTAAACACTTTTAGAAGGTGGGTGGCATGCAGTCCTAGATATTTTTGTATTTTTCAATTCAGTACCAAGCGTAACCTGAAAATTGATAAAATTCTTAAGGATCAAGGTGGCAAAACTCTATAGATTTTTCTGTTTAAATAGGGCATTAGCAAAATTGGCATTGATTTAATTGTTGTCTTTCTAGAAGGTGATTTGTCTAAACAGATCAGTAATCTTAAAACATTTTTATCCTTTAAGCCAATCATTCTAAGTATTTATTGTAAAAAGTAGCAATCAGAAGGTCAAAGACCACAACAAAATTTAATTAAAAATATTATTGAAAGCATTCAAAGCATCTGGTTAAATGTTAATACTATAGATACAAATATACTATGCAGATACTAAAATAATTTTTAAATAGTTATACATAAAACTCAATAACATTAAACTTAAAATTTTGAATTAAGATATAAGAAAGTAATAAACCATTTAGAAGTTTGTGTGTCTGTATAAAAAGAAAAAGTTTAAAACTATATTAATACATATTAATAATGGATATTTCCAGTGGGTAGGATTTTGGCTATATATATTCTTCAATAGTTCTTTGTAATTCTTCTTAAAAGAATTTCATAGTTCTTCATAGTTCTCTGAATTTTTCAAAATTATTAAAGTAAATATGTAATATTTATATGATGATAAATCATAGAAAAATATGATTTGACTTACTAACACCCTATTTTTGAAGAAAACATGTTAGGTATTCCAAATGATACCTTTTCAGTTCATGTGTCCTTGAGACCACTACACATAAGAGAAAGACCACACAATTTGGAGTCAAGCTTTCCTAGGAAGGACTCGTTGTTTACCTTACATGTGACTTGGAAATATCCCCTTAGCTATCTGCATACCTGTGCCTTCTCATTTGAAAATTGGGGATACAAACATTAGCTTTATGGAATTTCTACAAGTAATAAAAAGAGCTAATAATTATTTGAAACCAACATCTATGACTGGTATATAGGAGTCATTTAGTACATTTTAGATGATGTTGATAATTATAATTTGGTTTTGCTATTTTTCATGTTTCAATGGAAAATTGCATATTTCCCAAGAAAACATTTTGAGAACTTTAAAAGCAGCAGTCTTGCATACATGAAGTGAATTTTTCCCAATGAAGTAGTGAAAACAGAGAATACTAATTCAATTATAACTTCATGCTAGCTTGATTTTCTAACCCTCAAGTACTTTCACTTAAAAATATAAAGACCAAACACCTCTCTCAGATTTGTTCACTTGTCCCATCAGAAAGGTCCCAAAAGATAAAAATAAAATAAAAATAAAACAACCAAAATGTGGGCAGTTTCAGAGAACAAGCAAACTGGTTGGTTCTTCTATTAATAAATCCCGCAGATCACTCACTATATGCTAGGCACTCACCATTCTAAGCACTTTGCAAACATGCCTTCTTTTAGCCCTTATAACAATCTATGACAGTTTCTCTTATCATCTCCACTTTAAAGATGAAGAATCTGACACAGGTATTCTTAACTTTCTGAAGTTCATATAGCTTGATACAGCACAATGTGATGCAACCTTAGGCAATTTAAACCCTGAACCCATCTTCAGCTCTCCTGATTATTAACACTATTATATATTCTCCCTGTGCCTTGATCTGAAGATCCCCCTAAAGCTTCTAGCACTTCCCTGATGGCTCAGACAGAAAAGAATCCTCCTGCAATGCAGGAGACCTGGGTTCGATCCCTGGATTGGAAAGATCCCTTGGAGAAAAGAACAGCTACTTACTCCAGTATTCTGGCCTGGAGAATCCCCATGGACAGAGTAGCCTGCTAGGCTACAGTCAATGGGGTCTCAAAGAGTCGGACATGACTGAGTGACTTTCACTAAAGCCTCTAAAGCAGGAGACAGGTGTCTCCCACCCTCCAACCCCCCTACCTTCCACCTGTCACCACCCAGGGTAAAGTGATTGGAGAGTCATTCCCTGTGGACCAAACTCCAAGAAGAGAATAGCAAGACAATTAAGAGAGGAGACTGGGCCCTGCCCAGACCACGTATTTCTCATTCTCCAAGTCAGGAAACCTTCCTCACCACACATGCACAGAAAGATTCCTTGAAGGTTCAAGGGAAGTGGTGCCAAGGGAAGTGATGCCAAGGGATGTTCTACGCAGATGCCTTTTCGGTAGAATCCACCTTGGCTAAGAGATGTGTTCACACACATGGGAGGATCCTGAGATATACCAGATATGGCCTGTGAACCAGGCAAATTAAAAGGATTGGCTAAAGGAAACCTGGAAGAAATGCCCTGTAAAAGTAATTCAAACTGCCACAAGGGTATAACTCAGCGACTCTCCCACTCAGTATGCCCATTTATTTCTCCACATGTACTGTACTCTTATCCCTTTTAAATAATACTTTACTTGTTTCACTACTTCCTGTCTTTGTGGAAATTCTTTTCTTTTCTGCAAAGCCAAAGGACCACGGTCCTTGTCAATGACCACTGGTCTAGTGGTTAGGATTCAGTGCTCTCATCACCCTGACCCAGGCTCAATCTCTGGCTGGGAAACCAAGCCCCACTTCAAGCCACTGCAGGAAAGGCCATTTCAGGCCGAGGCCACCAGAGATCACTCCCACTGGATTCATATGAAAATACTTGCCAGTGTGCTGAGCTAAGGATATGTATAATACCAGAGAAGAGGCTCAAAAGGAAGGGAATATATGTATATACTTGGGCTTTCCTGGTAGCTCAGTGGTAAAGAATCTACCTGCCAGTACAGGAGATGTGGGATTCGATCCCTGAGTTGGAAAGATCCTCTGGAGAAGGAAATGGCAACCCACTCCAGTATTCTTGCCTGGGTAATCCCATGGACAAAGGAGCCTGACATGCTATAGTCTATGGAATCACAAAGAGTTGGACATGATTTAGGGACTAAAACAACAAAAACACGTATATACTTATGCCTGATTTGCATTGTTGTATAGCAGAAACCAACACAACTCTGTGAAGCAATTATCCTTCAATGAAAAATAAATAAATATAAGCTCTTGGGGGAAGGAATCTTCTCTACCATATTTATCATCTATTTCCAGCACATAGTACAGTGTCTGGAAGAGAGGGCACTCAAATACTGATGAGTAAATCAGTGAATGAATTGGTGAATGTCCAAAATTGCTTTTCCTTGGTTTTAATTATTCTTTATCATGCTTTCCTTGGAAGTATGTAAGGTTCAACAAACTGAACTTAAAACACAAGTAACAGTGTCCGATCCTTTGGTTTTTGTTTGTTTCTTTGTTTGCCCAGGAGGTCTTAAGCCTTCTTTGTTTGAAAAAAATAGTAAAATCTTTATCCCTGGTGTTAGTCCTCTATCTTAGCTGGAAGCCATTTCTTTCTCTTCTGCGACAGTCCTTTTCTGCATCTCTGCTAGCTGTCATTTTACTCCCTTGTCTTATCTAGGTGTGCAGATATAATTTTTCTCCTTCAACCTGATAAATTATTTAACTACATTGACTATTTCTTATCTATGCTTTTATTATGCATATACAGAGACTGAACCCCTTGGAACTCTAGCTGTTGACCTTCAACAACCCCTGAGGGAGTTCAGGATGGAGTGAGGCATTCTGTGCTCCAGGGAATCTGGTCTGACAGGTCTTTAGATAGTTGGATGTTTTTCAGTTCAGTTCAGTTCAGTCCCTCAGTCGTGTCCGACTCTGCGACCCCATAGACTGCAGCACGCCAGGCCTCCCTGTCCATCGCCGCTTCCGGGGTTTACTCAAACTCGTGTCCATTGAGTCGGTGATGCCATCCAACCGTCTCATCCTCTGTCATCTCCTTCTCCTCCTGCCTTCAATCTTACCCAGCATTAGGGTCTTTTCAAGTGAGTTATTTCTTTCCATCAGGTGGCCAAAGTATCAGAGTTTCAGCTTCAGCATTAGTCCTTCCAAAGAATATTCAGCACTGATTTCCTTTAGGAAGGACTAGTTGGATCTCCTTGCTGTCCAAGGGACTCTCAAGAGTCTTCTCCAACACCACAGTTCAAAAGAATCAATTCTTTGGTGCTCAGCTTTCTTTATGGTCCAACTCTTACATCCATACATGACTACTGGAAAAACCATAGCTTTTATTTTTTTATTTTTTTATTTTTTTAATTTTAGTTTTTTATTTTTTTAATTTTAAAATCTTTAATTCTTACATGCATTCCCAAACATGAACCCCCCTCCCACCTCCCTCCCCATAACAACTTTCTGGGTCATCCCCATGCACCAGCCCCAAGCATGCTGCATCCTGCGTCAGACATAGACTGGCGATTCAATTCACATGATAGTATACATGTTAGAATGTGATTCTCCCAAATCATCCCACTCTCTCCCTCTCCCTCTGAGTCCAAAAGTCCGTTATACACATCTGTGTCTCTTTCCCTGTCTTGCATACAGGGTCGTCATTGCCATCTTCCTAAATTCCATATATATGTGTTAGTATACTGTATTGGTCTTTTTCTTTCTGGCTTACTTCTCTCTGTATAATCGGCTCCAGTTTCATCCATCTCATCAGAACTGATTCAAATGAATTCTTTTTAACGGCTTTGTTGACAAAGTAATGTCTCTGCTTTTTAATATGCTGTATAGGTGGGTCATAACTTTTCTCCCAAGGAGCAAACATCTTTTAATTTCATGGCTTCAGTCACCATCTGCAGTGATATTGGAGCCCCCCACCACAAATGAAGTCTGTCAGTGTTTCCAGTTTCCCCATCTATTTCCCATGAAATAGGACCAGATAGGACCAGATGCCATCATCTTAGTTTTCTGAATGTTGAGCTTTAAGCCAACTTTTTCACTCTCCTCTTTCACTTTCATCAAGAGGCTGTTCAGTTCTTTGCTTTCTGCCATAAGGATGGTGTCATCTGCATATCTGAGGTTATTGATATTTCTCCTGGCAATCTTGATTCCAGCTTGTGCTTCTTCCAGCCCAACATTTCTCATGATGTACTCTGCATATAAGTTAAATAAGCAGGGTAACCATATACAGCCTTGATGTACCCCTTTTCCTATTTGGAACCAGTCTGTTGTTCCATGTCCAGTTCTAACGTTGCATACAGATTTCTCAAGAGGCCTGTCAGGTGGTCTGGTATTCCCGTCTTTTTCAGAATTTTCTGCATTTTGTTGTGGTCCACACAGTCAAAGGTTTTGGCATAGTCCATAAAGCAGAAATAGATGTTTTTCTGGAACTCTCCTGCTTTTTCCATGATCCAGAGGGTGTTGGCAATTTGATCTCTGGTTCCTCTGCCTTTTCTAAACCTAGTTTGAACATCTGGAAATTCATGGTTCATGTACTGTTGAAGCCTGGCTTGGAGAATTTTGAGCATTACTTTACTAGAGTGTGAGATGAGTGCAACTGTGTGGTAGTTTGATCATTCTTTGACATTGCCTTTCTTTGGGATTGGAATGAAAACTGACCTTTTCCAGTCCTGGGGCCACTGCTGAGTTTTCCAAATTTGCTGGCATGTTGAGTGCAGCACTTTCACAGCATCATCTTTTAGGATTTTAAATACCTCAACTGGAATTTCATCACCTCCATTAACTTTGTTCCTAGTGATGCTTCCTATGGCCCACTTGACTTCGCATTCCAGGATGTCTGATTCTAAGTGAGTGATCATATGATCCTCATTATCTGGGTTGTGAAGATCTTTTTTGTATAATTCTTCTGTGTATTCTTGCCACCTCTTCTTAATATCTTTTCTTCTGTTAGGTCCATACCATTTCTGTCCTTTATTGTGCCCATCCTTGCCTGAAATGTTCCCTTGATATCTCTAATTTTTTGAAGAGATCTCTAGTCTTTCCCATTCCTATTGTTTGCTTCTATTTCTTTGCATTGTTCACTGAGGAAGGCTTTCTTATCTCTCCTTGCTATTCTTTGGAACTCTGCATTCAAATGGGTACATCTTTCCTTTTCTCCTTTGGATATTTTTAAGAACAGATTTAATGATCTCAATCCTTACATCTCCTCATATCTAGAGAAGAACTAAATCCCTTCATGATGACATCAGAGCTTCATGACTAACAAAAAACCCTTTGTAAAATGAGTGCTTAATGGTATTGAACTCCTCCTTCACCAAAACCTTATATATTGACCTTCCTCCACTGCCACTTTGGAGAAGTCTCTCAGAGCTATCTGAGATGCTGCCTCCCAGGTTGCAGTTCTCATTTTGCTCCAAATAAAACTTAACTCGAAACTCTCAAGTTGTACACCTTTTTTAAGTTGACATTGTGTTGCAAAATCTTCTACATATCCTGGTTCCTCCGTTACCTCTTAGAGATATCTGAGAGGCTGCATGCTGGGCTTAAAAGTCCTCAGTTTTGTCGTTTTGTCTGCCAATTAAAACAAGTCTCAACTTTAAGGTCTCGTTTTTTTCTTTTTTTCTCAGTTAACACAGGTCACACTGTCTCTGTTGTAAGTACTTAACTCTGTCTTTGCAACATGAAATCAGCTACAGACAACTGG
The DNA here is from genome assembly GCF_042477335.2 of Ovis canadensis. Lineage (NCBI taxonomy): Eukaryota > Metazoa > Chordata > Mammalia > Artiodactyla > Bovidae > Ovis > Ovis canadensis. Next base: position 185,302,574 of record NC_091246.1, on the reverse strand, counting down.
CAAATGAATGAACACAGCTATGTGCTAATAAAACTTTATTTATAAAACAGTCAGTGGGCTAGATTTTGTCTACAGCCCAAAGTGTTTTTTGAACTCCTATTCTTAATATAACCCAGCCAATTCACTCTTTGAATTTCGAGTACATATCAAAGGGTAGTTTTGTCAGGGAGAAAGAATGGATTTATCGATAAAACCATTACTAGCAAAGCTCAGAAGAATGAAGCCTTCAGGAAATAGGTCAGATGTTTCATTTGCATATGCAAAGCTGATACTGTGGTTTATTTTATATATCTTTCTTTGCCTGCATGAAATCTTTTCCTAATCTCATCTTCTTCTCAATTTCCCCTTCAAGCTCTCATCCTTCCAAACCTTTAAAGAATAATAAATAAAAATTTCCTATTAAAGATAATGGGCTTTCAGGGATCTCTCTGTAAAAAGGAAATGAGGGGAAAAAATCTTATTAGGACCTATCTCTATCATACAGATTTATCTGCAACTCTCCAATTATAAATTTGGATTTTGTTTTATCAATCAATTCTATCTTTTTTCTTATAATTTCCCTCTAGGACATCAAAGAATGAAATTAACTTCTGGCAATTTCCTAAGGCAAAGGGGAAAAATGTATAGAAAATAACTTGGCTAAAAATAAAAGCATAGGCAGAGATGAAACACCATGCAACTAAGTGGTAAAGTACAATAATTCAATAATGATCACCTATTTACTTCTAATTTAAAGGATGTACTAGTGTCCAGCCAGGGAAATAGAAAAGTACATGTACTTTTCCAGGTCACACTGAAAAGTACATGTACTTTTCCAGGTCATCTCCATTTTGGATTATCTATCAATCACCAGTACTATTAGAGCTCCAGTACCTAATCCCATCTTTTAAAATAATTTATTTAATTAGAATGTACTTGCTTCACAATGTTGTGTTAGTTTTTGCTGTACAATGAAGTGGAATCAGCCATATGTATACATATATCCCCTCTCTTAGACTTTCCACCCACCTCACCCCCATCCTACCTTTCTAGGTCATCACAAAGCACAGAGCTGAGTTTCCCATGCTTTATAGCAGATCCCCTCTAGCTATCTGTCGTACACATCATAGTATAAATATGTCAAACCCAAGTTCCCAATTCATCCCACCTTTCCCTTCCCCTTCTGTGTACACATGTCAGTTTCTAGGTCTATGTCTCTATTCCTGTCTTAGAAAATAGGTTCATCTGTATCATTTTTCTACATTCCACATATATGTGTTATTCTCACCTTTATTTCATATTTATGGACATGAATTATTTTCTTAAATATGTCATTCTGAGTGTCTGTGCTGTATTAGTCATCAGTTGTGTCCAACTCTTTGTGAACCTTTGAACTGTAGCCCACAAGGATCCTCTGTCCATGGGATCCTACAGACAAGAATACTGGAGTGTGTTGCCATTTCCTTCTCCAGGGAATTTTCCCAACCCAGGAATCAAACCTGTGTCACCTGTGTCTTCTACATTGTAGGTGGATTCTTTACCTGCTGAGCTATCAGGGAAGCCCATTCTGAGTATCATCTTATCCCTAATCCTCATTACACCGTAAAAGGACCAAGCTCTGCCCTCACATTCTCCAGCACTAGTTAGGGAGTTAACTGAAAATCTGGAAAAAATTGTAGTGGAGCCCCAGCCTGGGACAGCAGTAGGCAAATGGCCCAAATCCCTCTTTGGAGATCACCCACCTCCAAGTTCTCTCCCTGTGGCTGGTCCCCAGATACTATGTAACTACTCTGATTCACAGCCCAGACAGTGTGATCAAGCAAAATTTCCCTCTTGGTATTGTAAATAATGAAGATTGAGAATTGAAAATGCTCCCATTAACCTAGCATCTAAGCAAGCAGCTCTTCTAATTTAAACATTCTTATTTCTTGGAATCAGACAAATATGCTTTATTAACAATATTGTCTAGAGGACTTTAGGTTCAGGTAAATTTATTGTGCCTATAAAGCCAATCACCATTTCCATTTCCCATGGATATCAAGCTAAACTTTCTATGAACTTTAACAATGAATGAAAATTGATTAAAATCACATATGCTGAATTACTTTCTCCCAAGCATAGCTAACAATTTTCTGAATAAACTTGACCTTTTCTCTCCCATTCATTTTAACATAAAGGTGAATGAAAATCACATTCAAACAAGTATATCAATCCACTTGGGCAATCCTAGAAACAAACTTATGTCTGTGAAAATGAAAGGTAATTTACTCTTTTTATTAAGATGTATTGTAAAGTCACAGTTGTGATCTAATGCATGTTTAGCAGCTCTGTACATCTATTTATGATTTTCTGTTTTTTTTTTAATGATTCATTTGCTTCAGAATGAGGATAATAGCTCTTAAAAAGAAAGAGATTTAGATATGTTTTTTGTTTGTTTGATTTAGAAATGATTCTTTAATGTAAATCCCCCCATATTAATAAAACCATCTACCTCTAACACAGTTTTCTGCATAGTGTTTTTTCAAAGTGATTTTGCAGGTAATCTCACCACCAATACAATGACATTTTTTTGTGTGTGAAACTTCAGCTTCCAGAAGAAGCTCATCTCTCAACCAGTGCACATCCTTATCCCCTTTTCTCACCCTAGTCACCCCACTGCAGAGTGATTTAGATACAGTCAAAGGCAACACAGGCTCCAAATTGCTCAAGGTGTAAAGACAGTAGAAACTGTGTTAAGAAGAGCACAGATATAAGGGACTCTATCTTTTTCTTTTCTGCTGTGCTGTACAGCATACTGGATCTTAGCCCCCAACCAAGAATCAAACCCAAGCCCCTTGCATTGGAAGCATAGAGTCTTAACAACGGCACCACCAGGGAAATCCCAAGATTGCATCTTCTCAGTTTAGTATCTCTAAGGGTCTCCTTTAGATGGGCTTATTTTTTATCCATTCATGCAACTGTTGGTCTGGGGCTGTCATCCCAGAGATACACCCTACTCTTAGGGAGAGAGAATTCAGGATGGGTCAAGGAAATATGAGATGAATCAGGCTATTCCAGTCTGCTAAATACCAGAAGGGGTCCTCACATGTGAGCAAGTAATGTCACCAGACTTAAATATGACAGGAGAATATAAAGGCACAGTTCCAATTAACAAGGAAAAAGACATTTTTCTTGAAATTGTCACATCACCCAGAGGAACAGAAGCCAAGTATGTTAGGAAATAGGGTAAGATGTGACCATTCAAGATCAAGCCAAATATCTTACACTATATAATAATGCCTATTTTACTATCTTATAATTTGAAGAGCACAGAAACCAAATGGCTTCTCTAGTATCACATAATTAATCTGCTCAGAAAAAAAATGAGGCTCGATGATTCTTTTAGGGTACTTTCTAGGGGGCCTCATAGCAACCCTGGAGCTGTGATGAGACCCTCGAGAATCCAGGCTTCTTCCTCTCCCCAATGACAATCTCTGGTGCTTGTGCCTTATTTGCAGAGTCTCTCTCAGGTGGTCACACAGTAGACCACCAGTGGACCAGGAAGATGCTGGGAGCAAAGAGCATCCACTGGGATTCTCCTCTGACACCAAGAGTGGCTCATTTCATCCCATGGGTACACCTTTCTGTATCATCATAACCTACCAGTAACTTTTTCTGACTTCAAAATTTGTTTCCTCCATGATGGTTTTATTGGCCATACTCTCATGGTTGGAATGATGATAACTTTGCACCATAAATCTTTACTGAATACCTACTAAGCACTACAAATTGGATAAAGTTCAGGGAACAAAAATACAGTACATGGTTCTTACCTGTCTCAAATAACTTACAGTCCATTGGGACTGATTCTCAAAGAAACTGGCCATCACATTACATCCCAGTAAGGCTACTTACAGACTTTCAGAGGAATGACTTCCTCAACAGAGTTTGAATACCTCTTCCCCAAGTGCCCATGTTTATAATTATTCATCCAAGAGAATATTAATCCCTTCTATCCAGAGGTGTCTTTCTAGGCTTATACTGAATTGTCACTGACAGTTTTCACTGGCATTTAACTTTTCACATTACTTTTGTAGATGTCCTCAAATTGCCATTTCAACTCTAAGATTTTATAAAAGTCTATTTTGCCATCTTGACAGAGCTATAAATCCATGTAAGAGAGGGACATCTTTTTATCACAGCCTCAGCTTTCTAGGCATAGTATCAAACAGTTCCTTGGATGTATCTAGTACTCTATTTTTCAGGGTTTTGATTGAAAAGTACCTGCATGCACTCAGGAGTCAAGTACATTAGTGTTCAAGAGTAGCTCTATCTTTTTCAGATTTTGCTCTTTTGGAATATTTTGTTATCTTCTTTAAACCTGTGTTTCCCCACATTTAAAATGAGAATAATGATTCCTAAAATGAAGAATTGTTGTAAGATTTTTTTAAACATTTAATAATAAATGAGCTGTCACACTAAGAGCCTTAAAGCATGATCTTTAACTAATCTTAAGTGAAATAAAGTGAAAGTGTTAGCTGCTCAGTCGTGTCTGACTCTGAGACCCCATGGACTGTAGCCCATCAGGCTTCTCTGTCCATGAAATTCTCTAGGCAAGAATTCTGGGTTACCATTTCCTTCTCCAAGGGATATTTCTGATCCAGGGGTCAAACCATCTGAGACATCAGCAAAGGGTTTAATTATAGCTAGAGAGATCTGAATTCACATCCTGTCTCCTTTACTTACAGGTAATGTGCATATATTCTCTGCCGACCTAAACATTTTTACAAATAAAATGGAAAGAATCATAATATCCACCTCCTGAGATTTTGAAAACATCAAATGAAATAATGCCTGTAGAGCACTTAGCACAGTGCCCACTATACAGAATGCACTCAATAAATGTCAACTTTAAGACTGATGTTCATTATGTAGATTTAGGGATATAGTGTGTAAATTCACAAGATCTTAAATAATTAAATAGGATTCCGTCATTTATCCAAAGCTCCATATTTACCTTTGTTGTTGTTTAGTCGCTGAGTCCTATTCGACTCTTTTGCGACCCCGTGGACTGTAGTCCACCATGCTCCCCTGTCCGTGGGATTTCCCAGGCAAGAATACTGGAATGGGTTGCCATTTCCTTCTCCAGGGGATCTTCCAACCCAGGAATCAAACCTGAGTCTCCTGCATTGGCAGGCAGATTCTTTGTCACTGAGCCACCAGGGAAGCTCCTATTTTTACCCTAATGTCTCACAGTTTGTTGGTTGTTCAGTCATGTCTGACTCTTTGCAACCCCACAGACTATAGCCCACCAGGCTCTCCTGTGCATGGGATTTTCCAGGCAAGAATACTGGAGTGGGTAGCCATTTCCTTCTCCAGGGAATATTCCTGACCCAGGGATCAAACCCCAGTCTGCTGCACTGCAGGCGGATTCTGTCCCATTTTAGTCACCTGTACCTAACTCTTAGTTGAAGAATGAGAAAATGCTTTCTGATGTTAACAATAGTAATAGTGAGGCATCACAAAACTCCTGCATATCTTCTGTTATGACTTTGATGACAACTAAGCCTGCGATGGTTGTTTGTTCACTGAACAAGAGTTTTGTAAGGCAGGAGAGCTAATCTACAGATGAATAAGAGAGACACAAATCTTGAGCTTAAATTGCTTATGATCCCATTTGGGAGTAGGATGTGCACATAAGGAATACCCCTGGAGCGGAATATGTACTTACTGACATGAGGCATTTAGGGTGCAAGTGCAATGGATCAACTCTGTTCACAGATGCAGAGCAATAAGGAAAACCTCCACTGGAAAGGTTGTGCTTAACACTTAATGTCATGCTTAAAAGCACGGTGAGAAGAGACAGATGAGGAAATAGCAACGTGGTCAAAGGACCTGATGCATGGGATGGCCCTGGATGACAAAGGGAAAGGATGAAGTTGTTCTTGTGTTGGTGGTGTGGATAACTTAAAGAAACATTCTAAGTGAGAACCGGCTTTTCTAGAAACTTTACTTAAATTTCAGCTATTCTTCGCATTTTGAGATCACAAGTTTCTTTCAGTTTCCAGTGAAAGTTTTGCAGCTTCTCTTTGGAAAAAGATACACACACACATTTTTATAGAATATTCTGAATACTGGGAAAGATGGAAATAGAACCCTCTGAGGGGCGGGGAAATACTTTCAGTTTATGAGACAAGCACAAGGAGTCTCCACAGGATAAAATAGTAATGGAGGTGGTGACTGGTTCTCCAATATCAACAGCTTTGTTTGTTTGTTTTCTTTTGGAGACTTGCTCAGTTTTCATTTCAACGGCCACACCTCCACCTATAACATAAATATGTTTTGAGAGAAATTGACTTAGTTTCTAGGGTCTAGGGGTATGGCATGTGGTTCCAGCTTAAACTAATCATCCAAAGTCTACCCTTTGACCACAGTTATTGATTTAGGGGAGGGTACAAAACACATATTTAACCAAGCAATTTACTGAAAAGGCTGGCTGAAGGCATCTGGGAAGCAAACATCCTTGATTTTTCTGGGAGGATTTTCAGAAGCAAGTTGCAGAACTTCTCTCTCTTTATCTATATGGTTCAGGGCAGGGAAGCTGCAGGAGTTACTACTAGCCATATTCTGTGAGCATCATGGGGAACCAGGCTTCAGAATTCAGTCTATGCCATAGAAGGTGGAATGAAGAAGTGGAAAGAAACATGGTTCTTACTGACACTTCTGAGTCACAGAATCAATATAGCTCTGAAGTTCATGTACCACCACTGTTTTTACGGTGGCAACTAAGTCCCTTATTCCTTGGAGAAGGAAATGGCAACCCACTCCAGTATTCTTGCCTAGAGAATCCCATGGACGGAGAGGCTTGGTGGGCTACAGTCCACGGGTCGCAAAGAGTCGGACACGACTTCATTTTCACTTTCACTTTCAAGTCCCTTATATGGTTAAATAGATCTGAATTCACTACCAAGTATAAAATAGATAGCTACTGGGAAGCTGCTCAACAGCACAGGGAGCTTGGCTCGGTGCTCTGTGATTACCTAGAGGAGTGGGATCAGGGGTAGGAGGTGGGAGGCTCCAGAAGGAGGGGATTTATGTGTACATATAGCTGATTCACGTTGTCAGAAACAGCTAACACAACAATATAAAGCATTATACTGCAATTTAAAAATATGAATTCAATGTTTATTGGCTGTATCCAATAGTACCCTAAATAATGTGTAGCAAAAATGATACACAGCCTCTTTCTGTCCATATAGAGTCGAGTGCATCATTTTCCTTCCTCTTGCTTCCTTCTGTCTCTCCCTGGTGTTAACTCTGCACCTCCCACACCGTGTAGTCTCAGTTCTTGTGTACTTAATTCCATCCTCCTTGATGGAGCTGATAAAGTACCAGGAAGCTTCCAGGCCCTGTCTTTCCTCAGCTGTTGTATTCACTTGTCTTAATAAGTAAACCTCCCCCTGCTAATATTAATTTCCTTTTAAAACATGACTATCAATTTGCAACTAGTAGACAAAAACGTTCTGTAGATCTAATGCACAATGTAGTGATTATAATCAACAATACTGTATAATAAAGTTCAAAGTACTAAGAGACTAGATCTTAATTGTTTCCAACACACACAAAAAGACATGATAATGGTGTGATGTGATAAAGGTGTCATTTAGCACTAGTAATTATATTGAAATATGTAAATGTATCAAAATAACACTTTATATATCTCAAGCTTATGTAATGTTATATGTCGATTATTAAAAAAAAAAAGCTCAAACTCTAAAGATTATAATGTTAACAGCCTCTGCCTCTTTGTTCTGCCTCTCAAGGACTGCTAAGATTTTCTTCTTCGTACTTAGATATGTGCCATCACATTCAGAAAAAGGTAGAAGATTCTCTAATAGGAATGTAGAGATGGGGAGGTAAAAACTTCTGTCTACCATCATAGTGTTTCCAGTGTGTTCAGAGACTTTCCCAAAGACCATGGAACTTGTAAGGACCCATAAGTTCAGGATAAGAATTCTTGCTTTATATGTTAGGGAGCTATTGAAGGGTTTTAGGGATAGGCCATGCCAGTCGTGTTCAACTCTTATGTGACCCCATGGACGTTAGCCCACCAGGATCCTCTGTCCATAGAATTCTCCAGGCAAGAATACTGGAGTGGGTAGCTATTCACTTCTCCAGAGGATCTTCCCAATCTAGGAATCAAACCCAGGTCTTCTGAATTTCAGGAGGATTCTTAACTGTCCGAGCCACTATGGAAGCTCTCATAACATGGTCATATTTGTGTTTTTTGAAGTTCACTATGAAGCAATGTTCTTAATAAGTGGCTAAGTGAAAGGTTTCTAAAGCCACATTTTATTTTTATGCCTGTAATTAATTTATCATCATTTGTTCTTGTGACAGCTTTCTCTCTCTCTTCCTTCCTCCCTTCCGCTTTTCTCTCTCCAGATAGATAGATATCCATACAATGGGCCATTCCTTCATAGAACACCAATGTGGATATAGTAGGTTCTTCTGAGTTTCACTATGTCTGTAAGACAATTCTCCTAGGATGTTTTAGATTTATCACTATTTAATTGTTTTGAAGTTTTATATCACCCTACTTAGAGCAGCCTACATATTCACAGAATCATAGAACTATAGGTTTAAAGGGATCATAAGGTTCAGCTCATCTAGTTATTTACAAAACCCTATTTGTCTATAAAATGCATAATATCTGACATATAAGACCTAGGATTATTGAATACACCATGAGAACATTTTAAAATGGGAACTGACTATTTCTGACCAATGGAAATTACATTTTAAGGTAGTATGACATATAGATCATAAACATGATAAGACAGAAATTAGATAATTTAGCATATGAGGGACAATTATCATTCTGGAAAATGTCCCTAACTTATGAAAACAGTATTTAGAATATGCAACATTCAGAAAACGAAGATCATGTCATCCGGTCCCATTACTTCATGGGAAATAAATGGGGAAACAGTGGAAACCGTGTCAGACTTTATTTAGGGGGGCTCCAAAATCACTGCAGATGGTGACTGAAGCCATGAAATTAAAAGACGCTTACTCCTTGGAAGAAAAGTTATGAGCAGCCTAGATAGCATATTCAAAAGCAGAGACTTTACTTTGCCAATAAAGTTCCGTTTAGTCAAGGCTATGGTTTTTCCAGTAGTCATGTATGGATATGAGAGTTGGACTGTGAAGAAGGCTGAGTGCTGAAGAATTGATGCTTTTAAACTGTGGTGTTGGAGAAGACTCTTGAGAGTCCCTTGGACTGCAAGGAGATCCAACCAGTCCATTCTAAAGGAGATCAGCCCTGGGATTTCTTTGGAAGGAATGATGCTAAAGCTGAAACTCCAATACTTTGGCCACCTCATGTGAAGAGTTGACTCATTGAAAAAGAGTCTGATGCTGGGAGGGATTGGGGGCAGGAGGAGAAGGGGATTACAGAGGATGAGATGGCTGGATGGCATCACTGACTCGATGGACATGAATCTGAGTGAACTCCGGGAGTTGGCGATGGACAGGGAGGCCTGGCGTGCTGCGATTCATGGGGCCACAAAGAGTCGGACACGACTGAGTGACTGAACTGAACTGACTGAACTGATGGTCCTTTTGCCTTCATTCCTTTCAACACACTAAGCTCATATTTGCAGTCATGTTGAAAACATATGAAGAGCTAGGCAGACAGTTGCACTTGGTCTCTGGAAGCAGAAACTAACACAATATAAAACAATTATCCTTCAATTAAGAATAAACAAATTAAATAAAAAATAAATAAAAACAGAGGTCACTCTTAATGACTGTGTTCTCAACTCTCCAAACTTTCACTCCCCTTTCTAAGATTCTTGACTAAATCTTCTTTCCTTGATTTAGATTTAATTGAATCTTCTTTTACAGGAGCAACTATTTACTTTCTGACTTTATGTGTTGTGAGTATAGAAAAAAGCACCTAATCCCTTAATCTCTCTATATCAATTATTTATTGATACATAATAAACTGCTCCAAAATTTAGCAGCTAGAGATGGCAAACGTTTGTTGTACAGAATTTCTGAGGCCAGGCATCCAGAAGAGTTTTAGCTGAGTAGTTATAGCTCAGCATCTCTCATGCGGTTGCAGTCAAGATGTTGGATGGAGTTGCACTCATCTGCAGGCTGGACTGTGGCTGGAGGACCCATTTCTAAGATGGTATACTCAAAGAGCTCTTGGCACAAGGCCTCAGTTCATTTCCATATGGGCTTCTTTTTATGATATGGTAGGTGGTTTCACAAAGGGCAATGAAAGGGGGAGTAGTTATGATATCTTTTAAACCTAATACTGGAAGTAACATACCATCACTTCTGTCACATTCTTTCGACCACACAGAAAAACTTGAGTACAATGTGGAGTGGGAATATACGAGAATGTGGTCACCACAACTGAGGGTCATTAAGGACTTTCACACACCCTCAGTGGGTTAAGTGCTCCTTCATACAGGCTTAATCAAATTCCCTTTACCCTTGATGGGCTGAGAATGGATAGTTCTAAAAAGTGATTTTCCTGCAACAATATCAAAATACACATGAAAAATGGGTACATGTTTTCTAAACACAATGTTGGATTTGAGTAAAAAGTTGTTCTCTTCACAGAAGCAATATTTTGAACTTTTAATTACATTTTACCAGTGAGTAAAAGTAGAGCTGTAATTAAGAAGTCTTCTGAATTGTACTATAAATGAAACACTTTAAAATACAAGATGATTTCTTCTTGAGTTCTGAAATTTTTTCTTTCTTTATTTTGATACTTTCCATATTTGTTTATAATATATCTGTGGAAAATTAAGTAAATATACATTAATAAAATAATCAATAGATAAAGAAACTTTGTTTGAATGACATACTAACATGAAGGCTATAAGAAAATCTGCTAGTATTCAGAATTCTTGACTATAAATTATATGACAAAGGAACATAAAAATACAAAGGCTTAAAGCTAGGAGATGAAAGACTGATATTTATATAATAAATACTATGCTACTGCTAAGTCACTTCAGTCATGTCCAACTCTGTGCGACCCCATGGACTGCAGCCCACCAGGCTCCTCTGTCCATGGTATTTTCCAGGTAAGAGTACCAGTCTCCCCTTATATGTGTGTGTGCTCAGTTGCTCAGTCATGTCTAACTCTTTGTGACCCCATGGCCTGTAAGCCACCAGGCTCCTCTGTCTATGGAATTTTCCAGACAAGAATACTGGAGCAGGTTGCTATTTCCTACTTCAGGGAATCTTCTGGACCCAGGAATCAAACTCAAGTCTCTTTGAGTCTCTTGTATTGGCAAGTGGATTCTTTACCACTGAGCCATGGAGGAAGTCCTCTCCTCTTATATACAGGGCATATATTCCAAAACCCTCAGTGGATGCCTGAAACCAAGGATAGTATCAAACCCTATGTATACTATCTATTTTCATATATACATGCATACCTATGATAAAGTTTAATTTATAAATTAGGCACAGTAAGAAATTAACAACAATAACTGATAATAAAATGAAATATTTTAACAGTATACGGCAATAAAAGTTGTATAAATGTGGTCCCTCTCTCACACACAAAATAACTTGAGCTGTATTCATCTGTCTTCATCTTGTGATTATTCGAGATGATAAAATGCCTGTGTGATGAGATGACATGAGGTGAATGACAGAAGTACTTGACATAGCCTTAGGCTACGATTGAACTTCTGATAACAGTCAGAAGAAGGATCATCTACTTCAGGTGATCTCAGACCATCCAGGAATGAGGATGTCAATGGTCAAATGTCAAAGGCAGATTATGTCAGTGGTTAGGGATTCCAAGCAGGACAGAGAAGAGTGAATCGGTGAAATTTCTCATCACACTATTCAGAATGGTACAAAATTTAAATTTATGAATTATTTCTGGAATTTTCTATTTAATATTTTCAAATTGTGGTTGACCTCACATAACTGAAACTACAGAATGCAAACAGGGGCTAAGGGGGGACTACAATTTATGTGTATCTGTATATAGGTATATATATGTATATGTGTGTATATATGTGTGCGTATATATATATATATGTATATATATATATATGGAGGAAGGGAGAGAGAGAGAAAGCTGTCACAACTCATATATGTATGGATTGCCTATCTGGAGCAAAAAAAGAAAGTAAAAGAACCCCTAAAGTACCAAAGTGTCTATAAGAAAAAGGTGGCCCCTCACACTGGTTAGAATGGCCATCATCAAAAAATCTACAACAATAAATACTGGAGAAGATGTAAAGGAAAGGGAACCCTCCTATACTGTTGGTAGGAATGCAAATTGGTACAGCCACTATGGAGAAGAGTATGGAGGTTCCTTAAAAAAACTAAAGATTTAGCTACCATATGATCCAGCAACCCCATTCCTGGGCATATCTGGAGAAGATCATAACTCAATAGGATATATGCATTTCAGTGTTCAATGCAGCAATGAATACAATACAGGACAATAGCCAAGGCATGGAAGCATAGATGTCCATCACTGGAGGAATAGGCAGAGAAGATGTGGTACGTATATGCAGTGGAATATTATTCAGCCATGAAAGAATGAAATAATGGCATTTGCAGTGACCCTGTGAGTCTATTAGTATAAGCATGTATTTTTTTCATAGAAGAAATTAACACTTATAAATTAATGAAACACTGGAAGAACCACAATCTAAACCCTGGCTTGGTACATTCCAAAGCCCCTTATGACACCACACTGCTTTTTCACACCAGATGACTTTTGCCTCTCTTCTGATGATGTTTTTATTCACCCCTTTAACCTGGCTTGTGGCTCCCTCATACAAACACACACACACACAACTTAGGTAAGTTACACATTTTTTTTTTTCAGTACCTGTTATTTGATTCTTTGCCAACCAGCCACACAACAAACTGTTTGACTGAAGGTTTCCTATTATATCTAGTTTTCTAAATGATAAAAGAGATATAGTAATAAAATAACATTCCCAGAGGACATTTTCACACATTACTTGCTGTTTCTCTTTTAAAATTTCCATCGTTAAAAGTGCCAAACAGCCATAGGCTCAAGATATAATAGCTTCAGCTGCAAATAAAAGAACTTTCTTTATGGATGAAAGGTGTGAAAAGGACTATTTTATCAGTCTCTCAGCTACCCTCCCACAGAACAGTGTAGTTAGTGTATGAGGACAGCAGTTAAAAAACCAGCCTTTAAAATGGTATAAGATCTTCCACACCTAAATTTCAGATCATTTTGGAGGCCAGTATTAATTTATTTTTCCTTTTGTCCTAGCTTTTCATATGGGCAAATTTGGGCACAGAGGGGATAATGAGCTTGGCAGAGAGTCAGAAGCAAGACATTGATGGAAACTGGGCACATATTATAGGATGCAGATTTCATTGCTTCTCATATCCATTTCCCATCATGGAAGCACAGTCATCCTGTTACACTTGTATTTGATGGTTCACTGAACAGCCACAATAACAAATTTTAAATGCCTATCAAATATCATAAAATATCACAATATTTTTCATGGTTTGTAAAAAGAAAATGAATATTGATAAAGTTCATGTATATTTTCTACTAGTTCAATACCCTAAATACCATACTATAAGACTTTCAATAAATATGTAGTCAACAGGTGTTAATATGGTCACATTAAATAAGGGAGTGCTACATGTTTTCAAGGGAAAGTAGTCATATTAAAAACAGTTCTTTTACAATGCTCTAAACTATGTCTTTGGGTGCATCACAATTCAGCTGATAATAAAACCTGCCTTTCAATAGAATACTCTACATTTTTACAAGACTCCAATTCTCCTGTGCAATTATGGAATTTGAAATGTAATTCTCCCTGGAACCATCAAAGAATTAAATCAGAGAAATGCTATTGAGACTATGGCAAGAGAGAGAAAAAAAAATTTCAAAGATCCATTTTATTTTGCTATTTCTTGGTGTCACATTATATTGTAAGCCACCGTGTTGTTATGAAGAAAGACAACTAGAAAAACCACTCTAGACAACTTAATATTTCCAAAATGTTGACTCAGGAATATTATTTTTCTTGATAATTATATTTATTCACTATGGCCTTGTATCTATGAAATACATAAAGAATTTCTAGAGAAATGAATCATCAGTCAAGGTACAATTGTTTACCAAATGTTCATTATGAACCCATCACCATTACTCATACAAAGGGTGTATAAACTAGTCCAAAGAACTGAAATGTGTTCATCCAAACTTGACTTCTGTCTTTATTTCACAATCAATTAATCACTAATTCCCATAGTTTGCATCTCCTTTAATGATCTCTCAAATCTCCTCATCCTATTGGATCCCCAATACCAGTACTAAAAATTATTCCAGTAAGTTCCTAACTATTCTACTTGTCTTCAACTTTGTCAACTTTAATACATTGCGATAAATATTTGGAAAATAAAACTATGATTATACCACCTCTGCTGTTGAAACCCAGAATATTTACATTGAAATCCTGAGTCCCAGTACATCTGTACAATTATGCAGGGTTCTCATGAGTGAGTTCAGTCTTCTTCCTTTCTCACTTTGATTTTTGTTCTTCCCTCAAATGCGTCTTTGAAGTTAAACATCATGTAGTTTCCTGAGACCACTTTCTCTTCCTCCTTCAAGTTCCTTTTAATGTTTCTTCATCCTAGAATATACTCCCCTCATCTTTTGTCTGACCTGCTCTACTAGCCTATTAAGAATTCAGGAATCACATCTTCTATTATGTTTTTCCTCTTCCTCTCCTCCGCTATGACTTAGATCCTTTTGCTATGTATACTCTTAGCTTAGGCAATTATATTTGATACTGTATTTATGTAGTTTTGCTGACTTCCATGAGACACCTGTTAGATCTTTGAATAGAAAGATTATGTTTCACTAATCTTTTAGTTGTTTAACCTGCACAAAACCTGGCATATGGTTATCAATTCAACAAAGAAATGTTTGTGGAATAAATAAATGAATAAACTCAAAGTGGAGAGAAGATGTATTCATTTCATCCGAATTTGCAAACTTCCCATGTTATTCTTTACTGCAAATTATACCCAATGTGATAGTTGGTATTTAACTCCATAGTGTTTATATTTCTAAAATTTTTAACTAAATATTTTGTTTCAAACATTAATCACATATTTAAATGATCAAACTATGATTCATCAACTGTAAGATTAGCTATTGTTGTTGTTGTTTAGTCGCTAAGTCATGTTTGATTCTTTTGTGAACCCATGAAGTATAGCCCATCAGGCTCATCCATACATGGAATTTTCCAGGCAAGAATACTAGAGCGGGTTACCATTTCCTTCTCCAGGGAGTCTTCCTGACCCAGGGATTGAACCCACATGTCCTGCATTAGCAGGTGGATTCTTTACCACTGAGCTACCAGGGAAGCCCAAAATTAACTATAAGACACCAAAAATGGTAAGACATTTCTCATCTACAGAGATATTAAAATATAGGGAGAAAATATGTGGCTTATAATCAATGAAATAAAATTCCTTGAAGTCATACCATGTGTTTGGCCCCGTGATGTGTTTTATATTCATAATTCTCTTAATGCTCAAGTCTTCCTAAGAGGAGGGTGCTTTTATTATTCTCATTTTAAAAATTAACAAGCTAAGTTCAAACAAAGTTAGGGAATTTTCCCAAAGTTGCACAGATTGTCAGTGGCAATGCTAGGATTTAGGTTTCTAACTACAAAATGCTTGTTTCATTGCTTGAAATGCTTCTAATACTCCTTTATTGAACTCAGCACTGAGAGGAAGACCAAAAAATAGTTAATAACTTAATATAATAATAATAATATTGCCTTTATTTTAGAACATAATTTTCTTGACTTTATCATACCCAGACACACATATAGGAATACAAACACACTCAGAATTTCTAAACAATGTGGTAAATGTTATAATTTTAACATTTAACATTTCTTTAAATGTTATCTATGAAATACTACAATAAGAAGCAGACTCACAGATATAGAGAACAAACTAGGTGTTACCAGTGGCACTATAGGAGTGGGGAAGTGGGAGGCACAAACTACTGAGTTTAACATAAGCTTCAAGGATGTGTTGTACAACACAGGAAATACGGTCAATATTTTGTAATAACTGTTAATGAAAAGTAACCTTTAAAAATCATATACAACTTTTAAAAACTAAATGAATAAGCAAACTGATGCTGAAGGAAAAAACATTGTCTATAAGCATTGGAAGTAGTTTTGCATGTAAGTTATAAAAGATCTCCTGAAAAATATGAAGATAACTCAGGAATTGAAATAACCAAACTAAAAAAAAATTTAGAAAAGGAAATAAACAAACAAAATATCCCCAAAACAAAGATGGACTGAGGAATAAGTATTACCCTGGAAGGTTAATGACATCTTGGGAGGAGGCATCCTCATTTATGGGAAAGTTAGGTAAATTTATAGGAGGACAGATATCTTCTACACAAATGCCATCCCATTACAAATATGTAATATAAATATTTTACATATTAAGATGCTAATAGAAAATAAACCCAGAGAAAGTGATGGCACCCCACTCCAGTACTCTTGCCTGGAAAATCCCATGGTGGAGGAGCCTGGCAGGCTGCAGTCCATGAGGTCGCGAAGAGTCTGACATGACTGAGCGACTTCACTTTCACTTTTCACTCTCATGCATTGGAGAAGGAAATGGCAACCCACTCCAGTGTTCTTGCCTGGAGAATCCCAGGGACGGGGGAGCCTGGTGGGCTGCCATCTATGGGGTCGCACAGAGTCGGACACGACTGAAATGACGCAGCAGCAGCAGCAGCAGAAGCAGAAGCAGCAGCAGAAAACAAACCCATCCAAATATTGACTTATAAACAATGCAAAAATGCAAGAAAGTTTTTAAATTTCAACATGTTGCAGGAGGGTTGAAACAATATAGTGTTGAAATCAATGCCATCGGTTATGAAACTAAGTTAACTCTTCCTGATTGTTACTATGGGATTCCAATATGATACAGGATGTCCAATATTAAAAAAAAAAAAAAAAATCTGAGCTATTTTTGCACTTCCTAACTGCTCACTATTCCCCATTCCTTTAAAAATTCAGGCCTGCACATGGCACATGTAAATAATCACCCAGTTTTTCACACCTACTTACTTTTGTCCGTGTCTTAGTGTCAATTCTCTGGAACACTAAGGTAGATGACGGTAAATTTTGCTTAATTCACTTCTCTTTTATCCTGGTCCCAGGTGATCAATATCACTGACTATTCCTGGCTGGCCAGGACATCCTCTTTCTTCAACACTTCCCCAAAGCCTGTACTCTACCCCATCACCACCAACAACTGATTTACCCAGAGTCCTTACTCTTACAGTACTACTCTTTGCTAAAGATAATTAGATCATCTATATCAAACATAGGCACTCCAGGCTGATAATATTATGAGATATCCCTTTCAGTCACTGTTTCTATTTTAACCAAAGGTAAGGCTGGTCCAGGTCAAAATTATGAGGGAAAAAAAAACTTCAACTTAAGAAACATCCAAAATCCTAGACATGATCCTTTATTCCTTTCTGTTCCCATCAGACACCCTGTAGCTTTCTTAGCCTCCCTCAAATTTTTTCAAAATTGTATTTAAAATATATACATAGTTTAGCAAATCAACTAGAATAAAGCAAGAGTTGAATTGATGGCTTCAGGTTTTTCAGCAAAGAAATTCTGAATTTAACTTATCAGAATATGTCTCTTTTTTCTTTTTAAATCATTTTTTATTGGAATCGAGTTGCTTTACAATGTTGCATCAGTTTCTTCTGTGCAGCAGAGTGAATCAACTGTATACATATATCAGGGCTTCCCTGGTGGCTCAGTGGTGAAAAATCCACCTACCAATGCAGGAGACATGGATTCAGTCCCTGGGCTGGGAGGATCCCCTGGAGAAGGAAATGGCAACCCACTTCAGTATTCTTGCCTGGGAAACACCATGAAAAGAGGAGCCTGGTGGGCTACAGGCCATGTGGTTGCAAAAAGTGGATTCGATTTAGCAACTAAACAACAATACATATATCCCCTCTTTTTTGCATTTATTGGGATTGGCATATATATAGGGGCTGGTGGCTCAGACAGTAATGAATCTGCCTGCAATGCAAACGACCTGGGGTTTGATCCCTAGGTTGGGAAGATCCCCTGGAAAAGTGAATGGCTACCCACTCCAGTATTCTTGCCTGAAGAATTCCATAGACAGAGGAGCCTTAGCCTGGTGGGCTAGAGTCCATGGGGTTGCAAGGAGTCAGACATGACTGGGCCTAATATTTTCACACTTTCATAAAACAGATAACTAATGAGGACCTAACATATAGCACAGGGAACTATACTCAGTGCTCTGCAGTGACATAAGTGGGAAGGAAATCCCGAATATGTTTTTGATGATTCAAAGACCATCTAGGTTTCTGATGTAGCTAAAGAAGAACACATGTCCTCCTAGGATCCTCTTTCTTTACTTCTGTTTATAATGGTATAGCATCCTTTGTTAAACTCAGCCTAGGCATGACTGCCTCTTGGAAGCCTTATGTGATTTATCCTGTTTGACCCTTAACACCCTGTGCCCGGTTCTGTCACGTGTCCTGTCTTTCCATATGCACTTGTCAGTTCACCTGGACTGTGAATTATTCAGACAAAGAGACTAGAGCTTGTTCACTTTCTGTGCCCAGAATATGAGCAGCTCATCATAAGTCCAACATTTTCCCCCAACTTTACTCACCAATCCAGTCATTTAGCCTCGTGATTCTCAAGTAGAAGGGGAAAGCAGTATTTCCTAGGATCAAGCGCTGGAACCCCCAGGAGGCTTTTTCAACCAAGCACAGCCTTGATGATTTTGTTTTATTTCCTGCAAAAGGTTATAGCTTTCTCTGCCTCTCTTAGATGAATCACTACTGCGTGAGTCATCGCACGGGGCAGCAAAAGGGAATCTAATTTCTAATCCTCAGGTGCATTGAGGTAGAAAAAGTAGAGGAGAAACATCACTCTGATTCTGCGAAACTGGGCGCAGATCTTTTAATGCAGTGGGCCTCTGTGACTTTCTGCATACTGGGTCCCACCCACCGTCTTCTCACTTGACTAGCGCCTATTAGCCTTTTACATTCTAGATCAAATACCACCTCTTCTACAAAGCCTTCCAAGATCTTCCTTTCTCATTTATATAGGCACCTCAGGATTCTCTTAGTGGTCTGTGAATACAGCCAGCATTTTTGTTTTATTACATTTTCCCAGTCCATTCTCAATCACACCCACTAAATTGTAATCACCCCGAGTTTGAGTATCATGTTTCTAATATTTCTTTAACAAAGTCTTCTTATAATAT
This sequence comes from Ovis canadensis, assembly GCF_042477335.2. Lineage (NCBI taxonomy): Eukaryota > Metazoa > Chordata > Mammalia > Artiodactyla > Bovidae > Ovis > Ovis canadensis. The sequence continues at coordinate 185,283,251 of NC_091246.1, read as the reverse complement.
CAGAAAAATAATATGTATACAACAAATGATTCCTGACAGATGGATAAACATGGAATGAGAGAATTACTATTGAACCTTAAACTGGGTTCTGTTGAAAATAAAATAGAATTACATAATGTGGTTTTTCTTCTGAATTTCTTTGAGGTGATATGACTCATCCATAGGAACAGAGGGTTGCATAAAATACTGTATGATAAAGTACTAAATTTATCATCTTCGGGTGTTCAAGGAGAGAAAAGAACTCTTTAGGCAGATTTAGAAAAAAAAGTTTTATTGTTAAAAAATACTTTAACTGGAATTTGGAGTTGTGACAGATTAGAATAAATAGACAAGAGAAGAAAGGACATTCTGTGAAGATGAGAGACTGCATATTCCCAGGTGCGGTTGTAGAACAGCTTAGTATGGGTGCTGCAGAGGCCACTCCGAAGTGGCAGATGTTTGGGACATGACAACAACCAGAAAAATGCAGTGGTTGGAGGTGAAATGGGGTGATAATGAGGAAGTTATAATATTTTGTCATATGCTTTGTCTGAAAGAGACTATAGTTCCTTCAGCTGAAATGGCCAGTTCTCAGGGATTCCTACTGGGTTCAGGCCAATCATTAATTCTGCCTTACTACCCAAATCTAGTTCCCTGATCGTTCAGGGAAAGAATCTGCATCCAATGCAGGAGATACGGGTTCAATCCCTGGGTTGGGAAGATCCCATGGAGAAGGGAATTGCTACTCACTCTAGTGTTCTTGTCTGGAGAATTCTATGGATAGAGAAGCCTGGCAGGCTACAGTCTCATGGAGTTGCAAAGAGTCAGACACCACTGAGCAACAAACACTATCACTTTCATCAAAATCTAGGATTTTGAATGAGTAAGAAATTGCATGTCTTCATAGAAGAAACGATGGATTTAATTTTGCACATTTGATTTTATTGTTGTTCAGTCACTCAGTTGTGTCTGACTCTTTGCAACCTCGTGGAATGCAGCAGACCAGACTTCCCTGTCCTTCACCATCTCCTGAAGCTTGCTCAAATTCATGTTCATTGAATCAGTAATATCATCCAACCATCTCATCCTCTGTCACCCCCTTCTCCTCCTGCTTTCAGTCTTTCCCATCATCAGGGTTTTTTTTTCCCCATGAGTTGGCTCTTCACATCAGACAGCCAAAGTATTGGAGCTTCAGCTTCAGTGTCAGTTCTTCCAATAAGTATTCAGGGTTGATTTCCTTTAAGATTGACTGGTTTGACCTCCTTGCAGTCCAAGGGACTCTCAAGAGTCTTTTCCAGCACCACAGTTCGAAAGCACTGATTCTTCAGCACTTAGCCTTCCTCATGGTCCAACCCTCACACCTGTGCATGACTACTGGAAAAACCATAGCTTTCCAATGGGAAATCGTAGCAAGCAGATAAGTAGTCCAGAGTTCCAAAGAATTGTCTCATGGTTGAGAGACAGAAATTGGGAGCCATTAGTACCAGCCTAGGAGAAGGCAATGACACCCTACTCCAGTACTCTTGCCTGGCAAATCCCATGGACAGAGGAGCCTGGAGGGCTGCAGTCCATGGGGTCGCTAAGAGTCGGACATGTCTGAGTGACTTCCCTTTTACTTTTCACTTTCATGCATTGGAGAAGGAAATGGCAACCCACTCCAGTGTTCTTGCCTGGAGAATCCCAGGGACGGGGGAGCCTGGTGGGCTGCCGTCTATGGGGTCACACAGAGTCGGACACAACTGACGTGACTTAGCAGCAGCAGCAGTACCAGCCTAAAGAGTGAAACTTCTATTGGTGAAAAATAAATCTTAGTTCTATGTTTTATTTTTAAAGCCAAAAGTTAACCGTTAATTATTAGCAGGGGACAGGAGGAACCTAAGAGAGCAGCAACCAGGCAGCAATTTTGGGTAAGTAAAGTTATGGCAGCACAGGAAATGGCTTAGCATTCAACTCTTGATTTTATCTTGTAAGATACGAGACTGGGGAAATCAGCAGGCAGATAGGCAGAGTCAAGAGATAATAAGGGGAATGTGAAGAAGGAAGTTAGTGGATAATAATACTTCAGAACTAAACAGAGGAGAGATCCAAAAAAGAGTTTGAGAAAGGGTAATCAGAGATTTAGAAGGAGGAAAATGAAGATAACTGAAAAAAGGGAATACTGATTTGGCAGACCAGGCAGAAAATTTATGTAAAAACAAAAATAAAATATGCTCTTTCAATTCAACCAGTGAAAAATTCTTATTGACCTAGGCAGGTACATACTTTTTAGTTAGAAGATGTTCACTGAACAATTAAGAATTCGATGACAGTTAACCATGGTCATTTAATGGGTTTCTGTGGACTTCTTTAAGTAGAATCTGCTCAGCTTTACAAACACGATATTCAATATGATGAAAACAGAAATTAGTAAAAGAACACACCTATGCACATGAATTAAATATGCCAGCACAGGTGTCTCGTAATAAAAGAGAGAGTAGGTTCTCTTTGCTTTCCTGTACTAAAACCGAGTATGGTTTTTTCATCCACCGACCTTTCCTTTGTGGAATAGGTAACTGAGTGCCAGAAGCAAACTAGATTTCTCTGGCAAAATGTGATGAATGGGAGAACAGAAACATGGGACCCAACTGTTGAGTAACACCAAAGACTTGCTGGATGTTTGATGTCTCTTAGTACAGTCGAGTTTCTAACCCAATCAGAGACTTTTAACAAAGTAGTGAAGAAGACACCCTGGTGTGTCTGCATTGTGAACCCAGTCCAAGAGAGAAAGAAGACACTTTCATGTGCTAACCTCATCCTGTCTTCCCCCTTTTGTCTTTGCCTTTGCCGCTGCCTTTTCTACTTCCCTCTGAACTGCAGGATCCACTTCTTTCTAACCTTTGAATGTCACAGAAACATGTTCCACTGGGAGCCACAGTGAAGTAGACGCAGAGTGAAATCAGATCCTTTAACTTCCCTTCCTGGTAAAGTGGTCAGAGGGTGAAAGAGAAAGTTCTCACTCTAAGTAACTGACAGGAGGGGCCATTTGACTTCCAACTCCTATGGGGCTTGACTTGGAGTCACCTGAAAAATAAAATCCACTAAAGTCAATCTAGGTTGGAAATAGCTAAGAAAAATCTTCCCTACCTGGACTGTTATGGATGGCTCACAGGATTCTGAGACAAGGATGGATTCTCCCTGCCAGGAAAGGTCTGGGGCAGCTGAACCCTCGAATCTATCATCACAGGCTATACATAGCTTTGTTCTTTCTATGTACTATACCGATAAATTTTGTATTTGTGCCATGTATATTATATATTTTTGCCATGATATAGAATCAGGCACTGGCCACCTCTTACTTAGATGGTGGCTTTGAAGAGGGTCTTTGAAAAGTGAGAAGATATGTGAGCTCTAGGAGAGAAATTTTGAAAGATAGGCTGTCACTACTACAAGGGGTTGATTTTCTGGATTTTCTGGATTTTCTGCAGGCCAGGGGCAGGGGCAGGAAGTGCAGGACAGAAGAAGAGTTTCATTGTCATCAGAGAGCAGAAAGAAGTCAGTAAACCAGACACTGTTAGAATTTATCTCATACTCACTGTCCCTAATACATTTTTGTGATGCTGAAGGGAAAAAAATGAAAAAGGGACACACTGAGTTTTGAAGTTGAAGAGTTCTGGACTGGGGCAGACCTGGGTAAGGATTTTATTTCAATCATTACTTGTTAAATGGCTCTATGAAAATAGGAATCACTTCTGTTTTTTGCCCACTCCTATATTCCTGGTGTTTAGCACAGTACCTGGTCCATGATAGGGACTAAATAAGTATTTGTTGAATAGATGAAACAAAAGAAGTAAAGGAGAAAATAAGATAGGGAGACTATACTACAGGCTTCCCTCATAGCACGGTTGGTAAAGAATCCATCTGCAATGTAGGAGACCCCAGTTGGATTCCTGGGTTGGGAAGATCCACTGGAGAAGGGAGAAGCTACCCACTCCAGTATTCCTGGGCTTCCCTTATAGCTCAGCTGGTAAAGGATCCTCCTGCAATGACAGAGACCTGGGTTCGATATCTGGGTTGGGAAGATCCCCTGGAGAAAGGAAAGGCTACCCACTGTAGTACTCTGGTCTGGAGAATACCATGGACTGTATAGTCCATGGGGTCCCCCTGAGTCACATTTTAATATTTCAAAATCTCAGTTTCCTCATCTAACAAATGGGAAAAAAATTGTACCTCAATAAAGAGCATTTGAGATTTGAGGATAAAGAGTATATATAATTGTGCTTATCAGCATTTTCAGTCCATAAGACACACTCAATAAGTTAGCTACCAAAAAGTGTTAGTTATTATAGTGATTTAACAAAATCTTAGATAAAGGGGTCTTTTAGCTTACCAAATGGAAAACTTGATTAAAAGATTGAGGTTAGTTTACATAGTCTGGACAGTGAAGATAGTTTTACTACAAGCTTGAATAGATAGAAGTAGGGCACAGCATATCCAGGTTCTCCAGGTGGCACCAGTGGTACAGAACCCACCTGCAAATGCAGGAAACATAAGAAATGAAGGTTTGATTCTTGGGTCGGGAATATCCCCTGAAGGAGGGCACAGCAACCCATTCTAGTATTCTTGTTTGGAGAATCCTGTAGACAGAGGAGCCTGGCAGGTTACAGTCCATAGAGTCAAAAATAATCAGACATGACAGACGCAACTGAGCACAGTACTTTTTGCACTTCAGGAATTTCTACAAGATCTATCTAATTATTAATATCTATCTATCTGTCTATATACCCATCCATCCATTTAACTATCCCTTGGGAAGATGGTATCATAAGGCAGGTTAGAGTGACCCAAATTAAATACCTACATAAGTTTTTATCTTAAAAAAGTAAGACAAAAAGGATACCTAATTTTAAGGGCTTATCTAATACTATTTGAAAACCTAACAATAATGTAATAAGCTGACAACTGTCATTTAGAATTGGCTGTTTGTTAAACATCTGGGACTAAGCTAAAGCAAAGCACAAGAAAATAATGGTTTACAATTAAACAGTTGATAGTGACTATGGCATACTGGAAGTATTATTGAATTTAAAAGACAAAAATGATCAAGATTAAGATAAACTAAAAGATAATGGAACCATAGAACCTCGGCACTGGGGTCTCTCAAAACCATGTGTCCAAGCTCCAGCTGGTACCTGAATTCTTAAAATGTGAATCCTGGTTTGAAGACGAAGAATGATTTGGATTTGGCTTGATGGAAGAACACTTCTGAAGGGATCTCACTCTTTAGAGAGAGAGAAGGAAAGACAGTAAGAATGAGATTAAAAGAGAGAAAAAGAAAGCAGAGAGAGAGAGAGAGAGAGAGAGAGGGAGAGAGAGAGAAAACAGTCTAAGAGTCCTGTTGATTGTTCTAGGAAATAATGTCAATTTAACCATTCTGGAAATGAGTACAATAAGGTCTAGGACTTGAGCCTTAGTTTTCAGTGTGTTCACTGAAGAAATGGGACTGGACAATTGATAATGCTTTAATCCATCTCTTCTAAGCTTGTCATCACTCAAAAACCAGATCAACCATTTGCTAAATTTCCCAGGCTGTCCACAGTTGGAAATAAAGTCATCTTCCCTAAGCACTGTAGTGCTATTTATCTCTCCTTATCATTACAAGAGAATGCCACAGCTCTGTCACACAGCATAGATTATAACAGGAACATAAAATACAGCAAATTAATTTTCTCACATAATAACATTGTTAGATGACAAAGAAATAAAAACAAGCTGTCCTCTTCCCAAAACAATTTTAAAACTCTAACATCAAGTCACACTCACTCTACTCTAATCTACTATAGACTTCATAAAATGCATTCTTTCAAAGTATTTATTTTTTGTTAATGCACAGATATTCCCTAATGTTGCATAACTGAGTCAGTCCACACAAAGCCTCCATTTATTATTGGCGTAGAGGGGAGTGCTAAATATTGTAAAGGACCTTTTAAAAATCAGAATGTAACTAGAGCAATAAACATCTCTGAACTGGGTATTATTGGGTGAACTATTGGAAAATAATTGTTGTTTTATTCCTCATATAAATTTGGACTCCATCTGATCTCCATGAAATAGATGATAAGCAATATTTTAAGAGTAGGGCATCAGAGGAAAAGATGTTACCATATCCATAAGCAAAAACAACTAGAATTTGAAAACCATCACAGAGTGACCAAATTCCTACTAATGTCAGAGTCTTAGTGAAGTGAAGTCTCTTAGTTTTGTCCGACTCTTTGTGACCCCATGGACTGTAACTTATCAGGCTCCTCTGACCATGGGATTCTCCAGGCAAGAATGCTGAAGTGGGCTGCCATTTCCTTCTCCAGGAGATTTTCCTGACCCAGGGATTGAACCCAGGTCTCCTGCATTGCAGGCAGATGCTTTACCATCTGAGCTACCAGGGAAGCCCCAGAGTCTTAGTGGGAAGAATCAAAATAAATTAGAACTGTAGGTAAGGTAGGTGGTATCCATACTTTAAACTAGCAATGGACTGTACTAGGCAGCATAATGATTTTTTTTTAAGCTGTATCAGAGAAATTCAAAGAAAGCAATATGGCTGGCAGATTTGATAAAGACTTCTGAGAAGAAATATTTAAGAAATATTTAAACTGGGAGTTATAAATTGAGTAGGATCAAAATAATTCAGGTAGGATTGAAATAATTTGGGCAGGGTTGGGATGGGCATTTGGGAGAGAAATAGCTTGATTTATAACAAATATTATGATCTAAGTATAGAACAATATGGAATGTAACTTATGGAACAATGTAACAATATGGAAAGAGACTGAGTCCTAGAATCAGAAAACATGGACTAGCTTCTTATATGAAAAGACTCTACCATGTATTGCTGTTGCTGCTGTTAAATTGCTTTAGTCATGTCTGACTCTTTGAGGCACTACGGACTGAAGCCCGCCAGGCTCCTCTGTCCATAGGATTCTCCAGGCAAGAATACTAGAATGGGTTGCCACGCCCTCTGCCAGGGGATCTTCCTGACCTAGGCATCAAACTTGCATTTCTTTTGTCTCCTGCATTGGCAGGCAGGCTGTTTATCAGTAGCACCACCTGGGAAACCCCTGCTGCTGCTGCTAAGTCACTTCAGTCGTGTCTGACTCTGTGCGACCCCATAGATGGCAGCCCACCAGGCTTCCCTGTCCCTGGGATTCTCCAGGCAAGAACACCAGAGTGGGTTGCCATTTCCTTCTCCAATGCAAGAAAGTGAAAAGTGAAAGTGAAGTCTCTCAGTCGTGTCTGACTCTTAGCGACCCCATGGACTGCAGCCCACCAGGCTCCTCCGTCCATGGGAGTTTCCAGGCAAGAGTACTACTATGTATTAATAGTAGTCAAAATTCATCTCCTTTCCTAGTAAGTTCTTCTAATGCCAGGACCATGTCTTAGTCATATTTGACTTTCTCTAAGGCCAAAGACAATGTGTGGACAATAATTTTAGTTTAACAAAAATGTGTGTGTGTGCTCAGTCACTCAGTAGTGTTCAACTCTTTGCTACCCAACGGACTATAGCCTGCCAGGCTCCTCTGTCCATGGAATTTTCCAGGCAAGAATACTGGAACAGGTTGCTATTTCCTACTCCAGGGGATCTTCCCAACCCAGGGATCAAACCTTTGTCTCTTGTGTCTCCCACGCTACAGGTGGGTTCTTTATCACTGCACCACCTGGGAAGCCCTTAATGAAAATGTAGGTGGATTGAATGGTTCACAAATGTAAATTTGAATAACCTATGTAAATAATCTTGAAGAGGAGGGACTTAAGAGATTAAAAAAAAGTCAACTTGCTTTTTTTTTCCCTGGACTATATTCATTGGTATGTTATACTTTTTGTACTATATACTTACAGATAATTATTTCATTGCATTCATGTAACCTCTAAACGGGTTTACCTGGTGGCTCAGACAGTAAAGAATCTGTCTGCAAGGCAGGAGCCCTGGGTTTGATCCCTGGGTCAGGCAGATCCCACAGAGAAAGGAATGGCTACCGCCTCCCAGTTTTCTTGCTTGGAGAATTCCATGGACAGAAGAGCCTGTCAGGCTGTAGTTTATGGGGTGGCAAGGAGTTGGACATGACTGAGCGACCAGCACACACACACATAACCCCTAAATAGCAGATTTGCACTAACATTTTAACACACATTTTTATTCATTTTTATAACACACATTTATTTATTGAATAAAAATTAAAAACCACTTTTTATACAGCTTGATGAGCTGTATAATAAATTTTTCAAAAAGAAAGGCAAAACATAATTTTTAAAAAGCAAGAATTCAGAGAATAAATTTATATATCTAAGACAAAATGAACAATGTAAAACAAGAGTAATGAGAGAACTCATTATTTCAGTCTACTCTTGCAGTTCTTATAATACAGAACCCAGGTTTATAAACTTGAATACAGTGTTTTGATAATAAACATTTAAGATATCAAAAAAAGCAAAAAAAAAAAAAACCCGACTCTATAGGATGGAGTGATTACAAAATCATAAGAATCACAAATAATATTGCACAAATTTCCCAGAGGGGAAATCAGCAGCAGAAACATGAAATGCGTTTTTACTAAAACCAGCATGTTAGCACTCTCCCTTGTTTTAAATGCAGATGCTATTCATAATATTTTCTTTTTTGCCTGGACAGTGATGTTACATTATTTAGAAGATGTCCTCAGATACAGAAACCTCAAGAGATAAATCTGTGAAAATATAAAGCATGTTTATGCCAACAGATGTATTCTACATAAGACTCTGCAAATTGATTTCCACCAATTATACCCCATTTTAGATATCCTAAGAGAGTTGCTCATTTTAAAATAAAGTACCTCTCAAGAATCGTGTTGTGAAGCATAGAATTTTTTCCTATATCCAGCCCTTACTCCATGAAAGACACTACAATAGACAGAGATTTGACTTCTCAGTTCTTAAAAATTTTAAGAAAGCACAATATTAGATTTTGAAGCATTCTTGTAATCAGTTGGAGAATCATAAAATGTCATAATTCTTCTTAAAACTGTATTCTAGCAGACATATCTCCAAATAAGTAATTTATAATACATTATCTAAATTCCTCCTGTTTTTAATCATCATTGGAAGTGGGATTGACAGCTTATTCTTCTTCACTCCCACACTCTCAGAAATGAAACAGACACACACACACACAAACACACACCCTCACCAACCTATTGGTAAACAGTGTCTTCATTTTTGCAATATATCTAATAATCTATAATTACTGCCTCTATTACTTAATATATTGCAGGGGTAATGTGCCAAATTTGGAGTTTAGGCTATGCTCATTTGTTTAGGTGGTATCTGGTTTGCTCTTATGGAGAAGGAAATGGCAACCCACTCCAGTGTTCTTGCCTGGAGAAATCCCAGGGATGGCAGAGCCTAGTGGGCTGCCGTCTATGGGGTCTCACAGAGTCGGACACGACTGAAGCGACTTAGCAGCAGCAGCAGCAGTCTGCTCTTATACTATTATAATGGCAGAGTTGAGTAATTGAGTCCATGACCATATGACTCACAAAGTCCAAAATAACTTTCTATCTATCTGTGGTCCTTTATACACAAAGTTCACTTACCCCTGATTTATAATCTAAGTGTTAAAATGTACCAGAAATTCCTGATCACTTATATCTGTCAAAATTGAGTATTTCTTAATCAAAAAGGTGCAAAAGGTTTCTGTAGTAGGAACATTTAGGATTTTATATTTAATCTAACTTTGGCAATGAGTTGCAGTAAATATCCCTTAATACCAAACCACCAATGGGCTTCCCAGGTTGCTCAGTGTTTAAAAAACCTGCCTGCCAATGCAGGAGACATAAAAGACAGTGGTTCTCTCCCTGGATCAGGAAGATCCCCTGAAAGAGGGCATGGTAACTCACTCCAGTATTCTTGCCTGGAATATCCTATGGACAGAGGTTCTTGGCAGGAAATAGTCCACAGGGTCACAAAGAGTCGAACATGACTGAAGCAACTTAGCATGCATGCACATCAATGGCATATAGTGTTTGGCCATAGAAGAATAAATTATGTGTATTACTATTTCAGTGTGTCAGGTATGGGTAGGTTGTTTTCAGTGTATACATTTTTTAATCTTCGTAAGCCCTTAATGAACTACTATTATCTCCAGTTTACAGATAGGTAAACAGGTCCAAAGGGTTTGTAAAAATTACCTAATGACATACAGCTAGTATGGGCTTCCCTGATGGCTCAGTTCATAAAGAATCTGCCTGTAATGCAGGAGACCCCGGGTGGATTCCTGGGTTGGGAAGATCCACTGGAGAAGGGATAGGCTACGCACTCCAGGATTTTTGGGCTTCCCTTATGGCTCAGTTGGTAAAGAATCTGCCTGCAATACAGGAGCCCTGGGTTCAATCTCTGGGTTGGGAAGATCCCTGGAGAAGGGAAAGGCTATCCACTCCAGTATTCTATCCACTCCAGAATTCCATGGAATGTATAGTCCATGGGGTCGCAAAAAGTAGAACACAACTGAGCAACTTTCACTTTCACTTCCATACATCTAGTATACGGGGTAGCTGTGGTTTCATTCCAGATCCTTGCTCTTCAAAAAACAGATGCTTCCTAGTATAGAATAAGCCTTATTTTTATTTTTTTAAAGCTCTCTAGAAAGCTAACTAGACAAAATATGCAGGCAACTCACATCCTGGATTGTTCTCTGGCCCAAGAGTCCTCTAATGTTTAGTCCTAAGTAAACACTATAATATAAACTAAAGAGACCTAAAGAATACCAGTTAGCACCATTGCAATAACAGTAGGGTCTTTTAGAAAACAATTATTCTACTAGCATACTAGGTAGAGAAAGAATAATTCCATAGACCCTTTATGGTTCTCCCAGGAAGTGTTCTCTGCAGTATAAGCCAATGTGTGTTTTCCCATTGTAACAAGTGATCTCAGCTCCATCTCCCTGTATTTCAATCAGGCCTCCAAGCAAATAAAATTTAGAAATCTCATTTGAGGTGTTCACAAATAAAACGTTTTGAAACAACTGCCCTGCATTAGAGTTTCATGAACCACTGGGGTGTAATCAGACCTTGTTTGAAAACCACATTCCACCTCTGTGTACAATATTAGTATGGCCACTGCTATTCAGAAAATCTGTACTCTAAAGCAAATGCAGGTCTCAAATTGAGGACACAAATGGATTGCTAGTTGGCAACAACCTGCTGAGAAAAAACTCCTTGTAAAGAGATATATCCAAGAGAAAAATTCAAGGAATTACCTTAAAATGACTTTTATTCTGCAGAGTTAATTTCTTTAGAAATCATAGCATCATGATGAGATATTTGAGAACAAAAGTAGAGAATAAAAGAAAAATTTCCTTTTACTATTTACTATTGAGCTAAGTACCTAGCTCAAATTAGAGAGTTTGTTAATAATATTCAATCAATGTTCTGCATGAGTATTTGATACTTTTTAACTCCATCAATATTTACTGAGCTTATTGAATGCTCATCATTTTGTTATGCCAATGTTTCAAATACTTAAAAAAAGATACTGCCCTTGAGGGTTTATATCAAGTAGAGAACTTTTGTAAATAATAATTTCAATATGCAAGCAGAAATGAAACAAAAGTGAGGAGGAGGAAAAGGGAAGAGAAAGTACCATCCACCAACATACATACTGGAGGCCAGATCTTTGTAAACTAATCCATCTTTAGTTGGTGAAGGAAGGTGAGCAAGAAATAGGAAAGTTGCAAACTTTTCCTATGGTTGGAACATAACTCCTTTGGAAATACATTGCAAATGTGCTGAAATATCTGCTCTTTTATTTAAATCTTCATGGCTACTAGTTGGAACTGAAAATGAATTGTACAATTGGAAGTGTGATTAAACCATTTGTTTAATTTCTACTCTCAGGCATCAGAGTTTAAAAAGTAAAATGAAGACTGACTGCAGCTAAATCCTAGTCAATATAACCTTATTCATTTATCATGTTACGGTTTATTACAAATGTTAAATACAAGAAATAAAACACTCCATATATTTCATTTTAGGAAGATTTCACTTTATAAATCACATACAAAAATACTGGTGGTTGGGTGTGCCTTTTGCAAAAATGTTATTTTATCTTCCTCGCATAAATAACCAGCCTCATGAATCTCAATTAGGCTAGAGTTATTGCAGTGATCATCAGATTAAACATGCTTTCATTTGTTCTGAAATAAAAACAGATCTATCTTAGCACAATATATTACAAATTCATCTAATGCATTCTGAATTGTTATCTGCAGTTTATATAGAAACAAATACCACATTCCTTTAACTATATTGATTCACTAAGAAGACAAACATTGCTTTCATCATTTAGCAGCTGTTATCAGAAGACAAGGTTTTAACCCTTGATTTTCAGTTTCTGGATCTGTAAAATGTAGATGAGAATTGTGTGGCTTGTGAGGACTGAATGGGATAATCTATGCATGAAGTAAGTTGCACAGTCTAAGAGATCAATTTGTATTAGCTTTTTTTTTTTTCCATTAGATCTATACCGTAAAATCCGTTCTAGCGTCCAAATAACTAATCATCTAATTTTTCTATTTTTTCATCCAAAACTAAAGGTGATAATACAATGTCATATTCCTGATAAAAATTCCAAATCCAGTAAGAATAAAAAGACTTGAGTACAGGAGGGAGGTACTACCCAAATGTGCAATAATAATTGTATGTACTATGTATTTATGTGTGTTATGGGGCTTCCCTGGTAGCTCAGCTGGTAAAGAATCCACCTGCAATGCAGGAGACCTGGGTTCGATCCCTGGATTGGGAAGATCCCATGGAAAGGGAATGACTACCCACTCCAATATCACACTTTTGTAGACTCTTGAGAGTCCCTTGGACAACAAGGAGGTCCAACCAGTCCATCCTAAAGGAGATCAGACCTGGGTGTTCATTGGAAGGACTGATGCTAAAGCTGAAACTCCAATACTCTGCCACCTCATGCGAAGAGTTGACTCATTGGAAAAGACCCTGATGTTGGGAGGGATTGGGGGCAGGAGAAGAAGGGGACAACAGAGGATGAGATGGTTGGATGGCATCCCCGACTCGATGGACATGAGTTTGAGTAGACTCTGGGAGTTGGTGATAGACAGGGAGGCCTGGCATGCTGTGGTTCATAGGGTCACAAAGAGTTGGACATGACTGAGCAATTGAACTGAACTGAACTGAGCTGATGTGTGATATTATCAATAGTCTTGCATGGAAAGCCATCTTCAAGGTGCAATATATTGCTTATGATGAAGCTCAAATATTTATCTTTGATCATTACAAAAAAATAAAAAACAAAAATTCAGGAGGTAGGGAGCAGATGAGCCAGAGAAGGACATTGTTCAGCAATAAGATTCTAGACTCTGGATCAAAGGAAGGTGGTCTTCATTCACACTCTGTAGCCTTGGGCAAAGTAATTTTTCTCTCTGAGCTTCAGTTAAGTAGATATAATAAATAAGGTCAGGTATTTGATATTTCATATTCAAAGTGCTCTGTCCATGGAAAATAATTAATGAATAGTATAAAATATATTTTTCAATTGCATTTAATTATAGGCAGATTTATAAAGGGTCAGTTTCAAGAGAATAATCCATCCTGTGGTCCTCTGAGGAATATATATATATATTAGCTTGAAGCCTACTGACTCAAATTTTAGTCCAAAGTTTAGCAGCATTTGCCAAAATTGGAAGCTTGTTATAAATGCTGAATCTTAGGCCTCATTGAATCAGAATCGTAATAAGAATTTTAGTGAGAAGCTCAGACTACTGGATGCCCAACCAAGCTGTAGAAGCGCCAATATATAAAAATCACATACCAATACACCAATATTTCATTGGTTGAAATGAAATGCTTTATAACTAATAATGCTTACAATTAAACAGGTAAAGTAGTATGTTAAGTAGTCTTAGTTGTTATATACAGAAGTAGTTATTGTGTTATGAAGAGTTGAAAATAAGTGTTTGAAGATATTAACTGAAAATTGAGTATTGTCATCTCCAAGATGAGATGAATCTACCTCTTTACACACCACTATCTGACTATGTGGATCAGCATTATCTAAAGATGTTTTCGAATACCACTTGTATCACAATTATATAAGCACTATTTTAAAATGTAGATTCCCAAGCACCAAATACCCAAACATAGTTATTCAGAATTCTTAGGAATTGAGAGTATAGATGATGGGAAATACATATTCATATTCCCCATTTAAAAAGTACGTTTAAAATTCTGATGACTGGGTTCTATCACCAGAAATTCTAATTTGGTTTATCTGAGTATGGTTTGAGCATGGTCAGTTTTAAATGCTCCTCATGTGATATTAATGTGAAGGCAATTGAGAATCATTGTGTTCAACAGAGCTCAGCCTGATAGTGAGTGTAAAGAATTTCCTGATTGTGAAATGTAAACTCCAACACTAGATTGGATGGACAGATTGAACATAAGGGCCAGAACACACATGTGGACTTTTATAGTCAAACATTCATTAGCCTCAATCCTAAGGTCATGATATTGGTTAGTATTTGTAGGACAAAAATACAGCTAACTAAACTGAAAATTTATCAAATCAATTTCTATTCAAACACTTCCCCTTCGTCTCACTGACATGTATCTCTTTCCATTCTGTTGTGTGTGTGTGATGTTTAAAATACAAGTGCAACTGGGTTGAATCAGGGAACTTCTCCTTTCTGAAATGATCCAGGATTTTATAAAAGTGATGTTGAAGAACCACATGCAAAGCCATTGACAAAAAACTTTCTGACAGAGCCAGACCAGGTAGCAAGAATAGAGCAGGAACCTGACATGGGGGAATTATGAAAAGACAATTCAAAGGAAAATAATTTGAATTTCAAAACACGAGGAGAGGCCTTTGGCAAAACTGTTGATGTACTGAAAGATTTCTGTAAAAAGTCACCCTTGTTATAAACATGCTACAAATGCCATCCATCAAGGGAAGGGTTACACAACTTGGAACTTAGAAGAGTAGGCTGAAAAACTGAATTTTGTGTCAGTTTCCAATAAGCATACATAGTTACAACTGTAACCTAAAGTTTATAGACTATCGATTCAGTTCAGTTACTCAGTCGTGTCCTACTCTTTGCGACCCCATGAATCGCAGCACGCCAGGCCTCCCTGTCTATCACCAACTCCCGGAGTTCACTCAAACTCACGTCCATTGAGTCGGTGATGCCATCCAGCCATCTCATCCTCTGTCGTCCCCTTTTCCTCCTGCCCCCAATCCCTCCCAGCATCAGAGTCTTTTCCAATGAGTCAACTCTTCACATGAATTGGCCAAAGTATTGGAGTTTCAGCTTTAGCATCAGTCCTTCCAAAGAAATCCCAGGGCTGATCTCCTTTAGAATGGACTGGTTGGATCTCCTTGCAGTTCAAGGGACCCTCAAGAGTCTTCTCCAGCACCACAGTTCAAAAGCATCAATTCTTTGGCGCTCAGCTTTCTTCACAGTTCAACTCTCACATCCATACATGACTACTGGAAAAACCATAGCCTTGACTAGATGGACCTTAGTTGGCAAAGTAATGTCTCTGCTTTTCAATATGCTATCTAGGTTGGTCATAACTTTCCTTCCACAGAGTAAGCATCTTTTAATTTCATGGCTGCAGTCACCATCTGCAGTGATTTTGGAGCCTCCAAAAATAAAATCTGACACGGTTTTCACTGTTTCCCCATTTATTTCCCATGAAGTGATGGGACTGGATGCCATGATCTTCGTTTTCTCAATGTTGAGCTTTAAGCCAACTTTTTCACTCTCCTCTTTCACTTTCATTAAGAGGCTTTTTAGTTCCTCTTAACTTTCTGGCACTATAAAGTTAAAGAAATAAATTCATAATTTTTAGTTCCATTTTTTTTTCCTGGAAGGAATTTCAATTAGCACACTATACAATATATAGTCTGAAGTTTGATGCTGCATTTTAAAACTGGATCAACTACCTTATAAAAATAAAAATGCTTCTCTATTTTTCTGTTCCCTGCAGAAGAGAGATCCCAAAGGTGCATCTAGCCCAGAATCATGGTCAATGTAAAGTCACTTAAAAACTTGTAACCTATCAAGATGGGATATTCATTGCCACCACCCATAAGACTCATGTATTTAAGAAAATAAAGTTGAAAACCTACAGTTCATAGGTGTATCTGTTATATTCCCTTGTTTATTTAAAAAGAAGTTGTTTAGTAATAACCTTAAAATAAATTTTGTTTTGCTCTGAGAATTTAACTTCTAGTAAAATAAAATAGTCTAAAACACATTTCTTCATTTATGGAGGCATTGTGAATTGTAATAAATATTGGAAATTAATGAAAATACATGGTATTAGGTATGCTTAAGTAAAATAAACATGTTCAGTTGATGAAAAATTATGAACCCATAAAAATAATGTTATTAATAGTTTTCAAATATCAGAGAGTTTGTGTTTTAATTATAGGTGAAATAAATAGGATATGCATTATTTATTTAGTATAATTTTAATTACAGTATAGGAACAATATATAACAAAAATGCAACAATGTATACAAAAATTTTTAGTACGATAGAATGGTAAAACTCACTTTTCTTCTATTTGAAAATGTTTTCTGTGTTTCTCAAATTTTCTAATATATTCCATTAAAACTTCAATTATTAGAAAACTAAAAGACTTTCAAGTATAAGTTCAAATGAAAACAAGACACCTTCTGTTCTCAGTTTAGTAAATCTAATTCATCAAGGTCCCTTGTTTCTTGACATGTTATAATGGAAAATAACTAAGATTCAAGAAGTTCAAAGTCAGCCATCCATAGGTCCTAGTACTGATACACAACAAAGTTACTAATGAACTTGCTTGTAATGTGGATTTTAAATATACTATCTATATTGATTATAGCTAAAAGAGTATATTTCAAAGAATGGAAAAATGTTGTATGTATGTAAGGCAGAGTTTTTATGATACTAGGAAATGATAACAAAAATAGAAATCAAATCTTCCCTGTTTGAAGAGTTGCAACTGAAAGGCATCAGGATTTTTCTAGTACAGTCAGTTATCATTAGCTGTCAATCTGAATCAATATGTGACTTAGAAACTATATGTCCATCCCAAACACTGTATCAAGTTATGGAAGGGACAAGGGTTTAAATCAACAACATACCATAGAGTGGAGTGTTGTGCAAGTTAGATTTGGGGTAAAGAGGGTATGTTGACACACAAGAACTTACAAGGTGTAGTATGTCAAACAAATTATATGGCATGCCAAGGAAGAGAAAGTTTAACATCGATCTTCTTACCCTTTGTACCCATCTGATACAATACTTAAATTACAGCACTAAGCCCATAGCAGATGGCTGATAATTCACTGAATAGTAGGTAGTACAATAGGAAGATGTTGATGGAGCTGGAAGGATGTTGCTGGAGCTAGAACACCAGGAAAGGCTGATCCCATCTTCCTTGACATCACTGTTAGGAATACCCAAGTGTCACGATTAAATTTAATCAAAAAAGAAACTGCACATGGAGGAGAGTATTTACTGTGAGAGTGCGGAGACATTTCACAGAGCATTTAACAAGTCCCAATAAATTTTTGTGGGAAGCTGCTATAAATTCAACAAAGTAACATATGCAGTTCTGAGAATCAAATAATCTCACGCAAATCCCCATGATAATTTCTGTGTTAGAAGAAAAGGAGTGCAGAAAGTATAGCAAGAAAGGTCAACTGGGAAAGATATGCATTCCCACTAGCTTACAAATTGAGTCTTCTAGAAAGCAATCAGCACAGCATCCTTCCCATTTCCTTGCCTCATTTTTCATTTGTTATCTCCTGAAGTGAGGATTGAGTATGTGATTTCAAATTTTACAAATGTAACATAATCAGAAAGTGTTGACATAAATATGCAATCACTGAGTATCAGTGCAAGCAAGTCATTCATGCAAAAAAAAAAGCATTATCTAATTTATCTATCAAACACTTCTTTGTTGGGAAAATGGGAGGGAGAGATAGGGAGGAATAGAGAAAGAATAAGAGAGAAAAGATGTATTCTAGAAAGTAAATATATCATTTCAATTAACCTTGTTTTTTCCCGAGTGCTTTTTTTAACGTCTTATTTGAATGTGAACAACAATCTCAACAAATATGAATTACAAAAAGGATCTAATTTTCTATAGATTATATTGAAACAATAAGGTATCTTTGGAAAATAAAAATAAGCTTGAATATTCACTAACCATGCACAAAAATACACAAAATTAGAGTGACTTCAGAGAAGTATCAAACAAGATATATCCCCTATGAATGTCAATAATTTGGCATCCATCCACATATAAAAGTGTCTTCCTGGGAGCTTTGGGATCCAGGTAGGCAATTGTGAAAACCTAGGGTTTCCCTGGTGGCTGGCTCAGATAGTAAAGAATCATGCCTGCAATGCAGGACACCAGGGTTCGAGCCCTGGGTCAGGTAGTTCCCCTGGATAAGGCAATGGCTACCCACTCCAGTATTCTTGACCGAAGAATTCCAAGGACAGAGGAGCCAGGTAGGCTGCATTCATGGTCACAAAGAGTCAGACATGACTAAATGACTCACTTTCAATTCACTTTCATAGTAAAGTTCAAGACCAAGAATTTTGAGGAGGAATGCTTGTACCTTGATGGCTGGCTTGCTGACCATGTCTGAATATACATGTGATACACACACAGTGATATACATACTCAGAAATTGTTCCGTACCCCTGAGAACTTGGTTATGGCCCCATTTGTCTTGGACCTGACACAAGCACCATATGTGAAGGCACCTGGGAGGAGTCATACTCGCCCATGAGTGTGTTGGGTAGCAGGCATACAGAACTTGGTCCCAGCCATAGACCCTAAAGTGGATCCAGCTTCCGTCTCTCTTGGCTACTGCCCAGTAGCCCGAGAAGGTAAGCCTGACAAACACAGTCATATTGTAGATTCTGAAAGGGCTCCAGCCTGTCCCAGCTTCAGTCTGTGAACACTTCTGCTGGCATAGGGACCTGGCAAGAGACAGTCCCACCTGTGACCCTGAAGCTCCTGAAAGCACTCCATCCTCAATGCTAACCCCCTCACAGTCAAAGTCTGCCTGTAGACCTGCCAATCCAGGAACCTACTGTTTGCAACCCCAGAGATCTAGAAGGGCCCTATGTTCAGTTCAAACCCCTCTCAGACACAATCTGTGAGCAGTCCTGTTAGCAAAGGGACTCAGAGGGAAACACTCACGCCTATACTTCAAAGGATCCAAAAAGGTCCATATATTCAGTTCAGTCCCTCCACAGACAGTCATGGAGAAATCCAGCCCACCCAGGAACCCCTGTGCCTCCAATGTCCAGTGTGCAGACCTCAATCTTGACTGCGGATACTGAAAAATTCCTGGGGCTATGTTATAGTCCATTGCAGCCATGTTCCAGGGCCATGCTGCTTAATCAAAGACCCATCCAGGGACTGGGCAGGAATCTCCCCAGGGATCTTCTAGGAGCTACCCCCATTCCCACAACTGATAGTAGGTCCACTGACTGAATACCCAACTCTGGACTCTGAAATAGGAACTTGCCCAAGTGCCACCCTACTGAACAAGCTAATGGAGGAAGTCCCATCCATCCACCTGAACTCTTGGTAACAAACATACCAACTGTGGACCCCACTGCAGCCCCAGTGACAGCCTTCAACCTAGCATGACTAAAAATTGCATCAGCCTAGGGAACCAGTGGGAGAAGATATTTACCTGCTGAAACAAGTCTTTAAAGACAGGAAAAGATATTTTCTCATCCAAATACACAGACTACACGAATCATAAAGAATCAAGGAAACAGGACCCTACCACAGGAAACTAATAAAGCTCCAGTAAATGATCCCAAATAAATAGAGAACTATGATTTGCCTAACAAAGAATTCAAAACAATCATCTTAAAGAAACTCAGTGAAATTCAAGAGAACACAAACAACTAAACAAAGTCTGGAAAACAATGCATGAACAAACTGAACAATTTAATAAAGAAGCATAAATCATAAGAAAAAAGCTAAAAACAAATCCTGTATCTGAAGAGCGCAACAAGAGACATGAAAAATTCAGTATAGAGCTTCAACAACAGATCTAATAACCTCAGATATGCAGATGACATCACCCTTATGGCAGAAAGTGAAGAGGAACTAAAGAGCCTCATGATGAAAGTGAAAGAGGAGAGTGAAAAAGTTGGCTTAAAGCTCAACATTCAGAAAATGAAGATCATGGCATCCAGTCCTATCACTTCATGGCAAATAGATGGAGAAACAGTGGCTGACTTTATTTTTCTGGGCTCAAAATCACTGCAGATGGTGACTGCAGCCATGAAATTAAAAGACGCTTACTCCTTGGAAAGAAAGTTAAAACCAACCTACACAGCATATTAAAAACCAGAGACATTACTTTGCCAACAAAGGTCCGTCTAGTCAAGGCTATGGTTTTTCCAGTGGTCATGTATGGATGTGAGAGTTGGACTATAAAGAAAGCTGAGTGCTGAAGAATTGATGCTTTTGAACTGTGGTGTTGGAGAAGACTCTTGAGAGTCCCTTGGACTGCAAGGAGATCCAACCAGTCCATCCTAAAGGAGATCAGTCCTGGGTGTTCATTGGAAGGACTGATGTTGAAACTAAAATTCAAATACTTTGGCCACCTGATGCGAAGAGCTAATTCATTGGAAAAGCCCCTGATGCTGGGAAAGATTGAAGGCAGGAGGAGAAGGGTATGACAGTGGATGAGATAGTTGGATAGCATCACCAACTCAATGGACATGGGTTTGGGCAGACCCCCAAAGAGTCTGGGAGTTAGTAATGGACAGGGAGGCCTGGTGTACAGTTCATGGGGTCACAAAGAGTCAGACATGACTGAGCGACTGAACTGAACTGAGTCATGCATGGGGGGAAAATTCCACAAAAATTTGAAGACAGATCATTTGAAAATCATTTTGCTCACAAGAAACAGAATGGAAAAAATACAAATAGAGAAAGCTTACATGAATTACAGGACATCACACAAATGAACATTTACATCATGGGAGTCTCAGAAAGAGAAGACAGAATGGGGTAGGAATTTAAATAAATAATTTAATTTAATTTAATTTAAAGAAATAATTGCTAAAAAATCTTCCCATATCTTGGATAAGAGAAAGAGATTCTGGTGTGGAAAGTTTAAAGAACCCCAAGTAAGATCAACAAAAAAGATTGCTGTAAAATATACTATCATCAAAATGGCAAAAGGCAAACACAAGACAGTGACAAAGAGAGAATTTTGAAAGCAGCAAGAGAAAGGAATAACTCATTAGATAAAAAGGACCCACAATTAGACTACCAACATATTTCTCACAGGCCAGGAGGAAACAGGATGATATAGTCAAAGTGCTTAAAGAATAATTTAAAAAAACCTGCCAACAAAGAATATTATATAGAGTAAAAAATTTACATCATAAATGAAGAAGAGATAAAAACATTCTAACAGACAAAAGCTAAGGGAGTTCATCATCACTAGACCGACTTAATAAGAAATGACACAGGAGGTTCTTCTAGTCGAAATGGAAGGACACTAAGTAACAACATGAAAATATATACAAGTATAAATCAATGAAAAAATATATAGTCAAATTATGAAAACCCTAGTATTGTAATCATGATGTATAAAACACCTTTCTCTCTAGTACAAGTGTTAAAAAATGTCAAAAATAGCTATAGCTAAAATAATTTGTTCATGAATGAATAATATAAAAAGATGTAAAGCATATAACAGAAACAGAATAAAATGTGCAATGAGAAGTAAATGTAAAATTTTTGTATGTGATTGAAGATGTTATCAAGTTAAAACAGACTGCTGTTTTTATAAGATGTTTCATGTAAGTCTCATGGTAACCACAAAGAAAAAACCTAGAGTAAATAAATCAATAATTAAAGGAAGGAATTAAAGCATAAACACCATAAAAAATCACAAAAGAAGAAAATAAGAAAGAAAAAATAAAGGAATTAAGAAAAGTCCTTATAAGAAAATGAACCAAATAGCAATAAGCTCTTACATATTGATAATCACTTTAAAATAAATGGATTAAACTTTCCAATTAAAAGACATATAAACAGAAGGAATAAAAAACAACAGCCAATGATATGCTTCTTATTAAAAAAAAATCAAAAAGTCATTTTAGTTTTAAGGACAAACATAGGCTGAAAGAGAAGGGATGGGAAAATAATATCCCATGCAAATGATAACCAAAAGAAGGCAGAAGTGGTTAACCATCTTTCAGAAAAAAATAGACTTTCAGTCCAATTCAGTCACAAGGAAAAAAAAAAAAAAGACTTTACTGTGATAAAAGGATCAAAAAATTAAAAGAATATAAAAATTATAAATATAAATGTTCCCAACATAGGAGCATCTGAATTTTTAGAGGAAGCATTAATAAAACTTTAAGAAAAAAAAAGGGCTTCCCTAGTGGCTCAGATGGTAAAAAATCTGTCCACAATGCATGATGCCTGGGATCAGTCTGTGGGTCAGGAAGACCTCCTGCAGAAAGGAACAGCAACCCACTCCAATATTCTTTCCTGGAGAATTCCATGGACAGAGGAACCTGGCAGGCTACAGTCCATGGGGTCACAGAGAGTCAGACATGACTGAGCGATTAACAAAAGGAAAAAAAATAGACAACAATACCCCATTGGGAATTGATACCCCATAGGGGATTTCAATACCCTATTCTCCACATCAGATAAATTATTTAAACAGAAAATGAGAAAGGATACAATGGACTTGAATAATGCTACAGATCAAATGAACCTAACAAATAGTTATAAAACTTTCCATGTAACAGTACCAGAATACACATTCTTCTCAAGTGAATACAGAACATTTTCCAGGATAGGTCCTATGTTAGACCACAAAGCAAGTCTTAATATATTTAAGAAGAACTAAAACCACATCAGGTATCATTATTGCTAACAGTGGTATGAAACTAGAAATTAGTAATAGGAGGCAAGTGGGAATATGGAACTTAGACAACATAATTGTTGTTGAAAGTACATGTAAATTAAACAAGTACATGTAAATTAAACAACATAGTTTTTAACAACCAGTGGGCCAAAGAAGAATCAAAAGTGAAATGAAGTATCAAGACAAATAAAAATAGAAAGAAATATATCACAACTTATGGAATGCATGAAAGCAGTTGTAAAGGATAAATTTATAGCAGTAAATACTAACATTTAGAGAAAAGTAAAATCTGAAATAAATAAGATAATTTTATGCCACAATATATAGGAAAAAAGAATAATCTAAGCCCAAATATAGTAAAAGTTAGAAAATACTAAATTTTAATAATAGAGGTGAAATAAATGAAATAGAGACTGGAAAGAAAACAGAAAAAAAATCAACAAAACAAGAAAAAAATCAACAAAACAACAACAAAAAAAAATTAAATAAAGAAAATTCACAGACTTTTAGCCAGAATAACCAAGAGAGAGGACTCAAATAAATAAAATCAGAAATGAGACAGGTGACATTACAACTGACACTAAAAAAATGCAAAGAATTATGAGGTTACTATGAAAAATTATATGCTTATAAACTGTACAATCCAAAAGATTCAGATAACTTCCTAGAAACATACAAGTGACCAAGACAGAATTGTAAAGAAATAAAAAATCTAAACAGATCAATAACAACAAAGGAGGTTAAAACAATTATTAAAAACTTCATCTAAAAGAAAAGCCAGGGGCCAGATGATTTCTCTGGTGAATTCTACCAAACTTTTAAAGAAGAATTAATGTTAACCCTTTTCAAACTCTTCCAAAATATTGAAGAGGACAGAATACTCCAAAACTCATTTTAAAAAACCAACATTACCCTGGTTCCAAAGTTAGATGAGCATCTCTAAGAAAAGAAAACTACAGGCCAATACTTCTGATAAATATATATACTCAATTCTCAACAAATACTAGTAGACTGAATTAAATAGCACATTAGAAAGATCATACAACCATGATCAAGTAGGATTTAGCTGTGACATTAAGGATGGTTGACATACACCGATTAATAAATGTGATATACTATACTTCCTCAAAAAAAATTTAAACAGCAATTACTGTATTATCCAGCAATCCCATTATTCTAGGCATGTCTGAAGGATATGAAATCATTATCTTGAAGAGAGGTAAACACTCCAATTATCATTGTAGTGTTTACCACAACAGAGAAGATATGGAAACTACCTATATGTCTATCAGTGTCTATAATGATAAATAACATATATATATATATATATATATATAAAATAAAATAGTCATTAAAAAGAAGGAAATCAACCCATTTGAGACAGATGAATGCACCTTGACAGCATCACGCTAAGTGAAATAAGTGAGACTAAGACAAACATCATATGATCTTCTGTGTGGAATCTAACAAAACAGTGAATTTAAAGAAACGGAGGGTACAACAGTGATTGCTAGGGAAAATGAAATATTGGTCAGAGGGTATGAATTTCCAGTTTTAAGATGAATAAGTTCTAAGGACTAAGTGATGACTATTAACAATATTGTATTATATACTTGAAAGTTATTAAGAGAGTAAATCTTAAATAAATCTCACTACAAAAAAAATAGTTATGTGAAATGATGGTTATGTTAACTGTCCTTATTGTAGTAATCATTTTATGACATATATGTATGTCAAATCATCACATTGTACACCGTCAGTTCAGTTCAGTCAATCAGTCGCCTCCAACTCTTTGCGACCCCATGAATTGCAGCACACCAGGCCTCCCTGTCCATCACCAACTCCCAGACTCTTTGGAAGTCTGCTCAAACCCATGTCCATTGAGTTGGTGATGCCATCCAGCCATCTCATCCACTGTCATACCCTTCTCCTCCTGTCTTCAATCTTTCCCAGCATCAGACGCTTTTCCAATGAATCAGCTCTTCACATCAGGTGGCCAAAGTATTTGAATTTTAGTTTCAACATCAGTCCTTCCAATGAACACCCAGGACTGATCTCCTTTAGGATGGACTGGCTGGATCTCCTTGCAGTCCAAGGGACTCTCAAGAGTCTTGTCCAACGCCACAGTTCAAAAGCATCAATTCTTCAGCACTCAGCTTTCTTCACAGTCCAACTTTCACATTCAAACATGACCACTGGAAAAACCATAGCCTTGACTAGATGGACCTTAGTTGGCAAAGTAATGTCTCTGCTATTGTACACCTTAAACTTATACAATTATATAATTCAATTATATCTTTATAAAGCTGGTACAGAAATACACAAAAAGAACTGAAAAGAAAAAATTGACATTCAAATTTCTGAAATACATATTCTTCCTCAAATCCTATAAATAGATGTTAAAGAAAATCATAGAAAAATGAATGTATGCCTTTAAGAGTAGACAGTTTTACAATTCAGAAGACAATATCCATATTAGAAAATATAAGGTAAATGTGACTGACACAGGAATATGGTTAATATTAAGTGAGAAACAGTTGGATCACAGAAAACACTAGAGAATTTCAGAAAAACAACTATTTCTGCCTCACTGACGACACTAAAGCCTTTGACTGTGTAGATCATAACCAACTGTGGAAAATTCTTAAAGAGATGGGAATTCCAGATCACCTTATCTGCATACTGAGAAACCTGTATGCGGGTCAAGAAGCAACAGTTAGAACCTGACATGGACAACAGACTAGTTCCAGTTTGGGAAAGGAGTACATCAAGGCTGTATATTGTCACCCTGCTTATTTAACTTATATGTAGAGTACATCATGTGAAATGCCAGGCTGGATGAAGCACACACTGGAATCAAGATCATGCGGAGAAACATCAATAACCTCAGATATGCAGATGACGCCACCCTTATGGCAGAAAGCAAAGAGGAACTAAAGAGCCTCTTGATAAAGGTGAAAGAGGAGAGTGAAAAAGCTGGCTTAAAACTCAACATTTGTTCCTGGGTAGGAAGAATCAATATTGTGAAAAAGACTGTACTACCAAACGCAATCTATAGATTCTATGAGGGCTCTATCAAATTACCAATGGATTTTTCACAGAACAAGAACAAAAAATTTCACGATTCATATGGAAACACAAAAGACCCTGAATAGCCAATGCAGTCTTGCGAAAGAAGAATGGAACTGGAGGAATCAACCTTTCTGACTTCAGATTATAATATAAAGCTGCAGTCATCAAGACAGTATGGTACTGGCACAAAAACAAAAATATAGATCAATGGAACAAGACAGAAAGCCCAGAAATAAACCCATGAATCTAGGGTACCTTATTTTTGACAAAGAAGGCAAGAATATACAATGGGGCAAAGACAGCCTTCTGAATAAATGGTGCTGGGAAAACTGAACAGCTACATGTAAAAGAATGAAGTTGAACATGTCCTAACTCTATACACAAAGATAAACTAAAAATGGATTAAAGACCTAAATGTAAGACCAGAAACTATAAAACTCTTAGAGGAAAACATAGGCAGAACACTAGATGACATAAATCCAAACAAGATTCTCTATGACCCACCTTCTACAGTAATGAAAATAAAAACAAAAGTAAACAAGTGGGACATGATTAAACTTAAAAGCTTTTGCACAGCAAAGGAAACTATAAGCAAGGTGAAAAGACAACCTAAGAATGGGAGAAAATAATAGCAAATGAAACAACTGACAAAGGATTAATTTCCAAAATATACAAGGAGCTCATACAACTCAACCCCAGAAAACAAACAATCCAATCAAAAAGTGGGGAAAAGACCTAAACAGAAATTTCTCCAAAGAAGACATACAGATGGCTAACAAACACATGAAAAGATGTTCAACATTGCTCATTGTTAGAGAAATGTAGATCAGAACTAAAATGGGATATCACCTTACACTAGTCAGAGTGGACATTGTCGAAAAGTCTACAAGCAATAAATGCTGGAAAGGGTGTGGAGAAAAGGGAATGCTCTTACATTGTCGGTGGGAATATAAATTGATACAGCCACTATGGAAGATGGTATGGAGATTCCTTAAAAAAAACTAGGAATAAAACCACATATAATGCAGCAATCCCACTCTTAGGCATATACCCTGAGGAAACCAAAATTATAAAAAGACACATGTATTTCATTGTTCATTGCAGCACTATTTACAATAGCTGGAACTTGGAAGCAACCTAGATGTTCATCAACAGTTGAATGGATAAACAAAGCATGGTACATATATGCAATGGAATATTACTCAGCCATAAAAAGGAACACATTTGAGTCAGTTCTGATGAGATGGATGAATCTAGAACCTATTATACAGAATGAAGTGAGTCAGAAAGATAAAGATAAATATCATATTCTAACACATATATACAGAATCTAGAAAAATGGTACTGAAGAATTTATTTACAGGGTAGCAGTGGAGAAACAGACATACAGAATAGACTTATGGACTTGGGGAGAGGGGAGGAGAGGGTGAGATGATGTATGGAAAGAGTAACTTGGAAACTTACATTACTATGTAAAATAGATAGCTAATGGGAATTTGCTGTATGGCTCAGGAAACTCAGACAAGGGCTCTGTATCAATCTAGAGGGGTGGGATGGGTGAGAGATGGGAGGGAGGTTCAAAAGGGAGGAGATATATGTATACCTATGGCTGAATCATTTTGAGATTTGATAGAAAACAACAAAATTTTGTAAAGCAATTATCCTTTAATAAAAAGATAAATTAAACACATATACTCACAAACCCCACATTCAAAAAACTAAGATCATGGCATACAGTCCCACTGCTTCATGGCAAATAGATGGGGAAACAATGGAAGCAGTGACTTTCTTTTCATGCGATCCAGAACCACTGTGGGTGGTGACTGCAGCTATGAAATTAAAAGATACTTGCTCCTTAGAAGAAAAGCTATGACAAACCTGCTGCTGCTGCTAAGTCGCTTCAGTCGTGTCCAACTCTGTGCGACCCCAGAGACGGCAGCCTACCCGGCTCCCCCGTCCCTGGGATTCTCCAGGCAAGAACACTGGAGTGGGTTGCCAGTTCCTTCTCCAATGCATGAAAGTGGAAAGTGAAAGTGAAGTCGCTCAGTCGTGTCCGACTCTTAACGACCCCATGGACTGTGGCCCACCAGGCTCCTCCTTCCATGGGATTTTCCAGGCAAGAGTGCTGGAGTGGGGTGCCATTGCAGCATATTAAAAAGCAGAGGCATTATTTTGCCTACAAAGGTCTGTATAATCAAAGCTATGTGTTTTCCTCAGTTAGAGATATGAGAGTTGACAATAAAAATGGCTAAATGCCGACGAATTGATGCCTTCAAACTATGGTGCTGGAGAAGACTCTTGAGAGCCTGTTGGACTACCAGGAGATCAAACCAGTCAATCCTAAAGAAAATCAATCCTGAATATTCATTGGAAAGATTGATACTGAAGCTGAAACTCCAAATCTTTGGCCACATGATGCAAAGGACTGGCTCACTGGAAAAGACCCCGATGCTGAGAAAGATTGAAGGCAGAAGGAGAAGGGGATGACAGATAATGAGATCACTGACTCAATGGACATAATTTTCAACAAACTCCAGGAGATGGTGAGGGACAGGAAAGCCTGGCATGTTCAGTCTATGGGGTCACAGATTCGGACCCCACGACTGAGCAACTGAACAACCACAAAATGACAAGATTATTATCTGAAATAATTAATAATTCTTATCAATAATTTAAAAAGACAAGACAGTTCAATTTTAAAAGGCAAAGGTTATAAAAGGTCTTCTGATAGAATATGAAATGTAAATCACCAATAAAATATCAAAATGTTTTACCTTTACAGTAACCCAAACATGCAAATCTTTATAGAAGACATATTTTTATTAAAAAATTACTTATCAGAATGGCAGTTTTACAAATCTATGAAAACCAATTTCAAGCAATTAAGAATGTGCAGAAATAGCTCTCATATGATGATGGTGAAAGTTTAAATTAATATGGGGAATATGGAGGACAATTTGGTAGTGTCTGTTAACTTTAAATTCTGTACACCCTGTGTCACTGAAATTACACTTCGGCATATCTACCCAAGACAACCATATGACATATGCCCTGGAGCTAAACATAACATTCATTGGGTCAGAAAAATGAATAGTAAAAAAATTGAAAATAAAGAAAGAATATGAATGCTCATTTGTGGAGGAATAATTAAATAAACTATTTTACATTACACTGTTGAATACTATGTAACTGTTAAAAAGATTAGATGTACACTTATACCAATATATAACTCTCTAAGCTCGCTCTCTCTCTCTCTCTCTCTCTCTCTCTCTCTCTCGCTCTCTCTCTCTCGCTCTCTCTCTCTCTCTCTCTCTCTGTTTTTTGGGTGCAGTGGAGAGGGGAAGCAATCTGCTGAACAACACTTGCATAAGAATTTAAGTAAAAAGGGAGAACAAAATGCAACATAAATCATACGAAGTGATTTAAGTGAACATGTAAATAAAGGAATCACACTATTTTATAACAATACCTCTTGAAAGGGTGGATTAAAGGCTGCTGCTGCTGCTGCTAAGTCGCTTCAGTCGTGTCCGACTCTGTGCGACCCCATAGATGGGGGCCCACTGTCTCTGGGATTCTCCAGGCAAGAACACTGGAGTGGGTTGCCATTTCCTTCTCCAATGCATGAAAGTGAAAAGTGAAAGTGAAGTCGCTCAGTCGTGCCTGACTCTTAGTGACCCCATGGACTGCAGCCTACCAGGCCCCTCCGTCCATGGGATTTTCCAGGAAAGAGTACTGGAGTAGGGTGCCATTGCCTTCTCCAGATTAAAGGCTAGAGGCAACTAAATGGGATTCTGGACTTGATTGTTATGTTTGCCTTTTTCGTTTTTAGCCCCAAAGAGAATGCCTCTAGTTAATCTTGGTTGATTAATTTCAAATAGGAGTATTAATTCCATGAAAGAAAGTGGCATCATTGAGTTAATGAATAGAAGGAAGAAAAATGTTAGGTAGAGAAATACGGAGAAAGAATGGATGGAAGAAAAAATGCATGCATGTAGTAAGTGGAGGACAGGAGAAAGATTTGGACTTTATTCGATAGATGCAGACACATCAGAGAATTTTCATATAAGGAGAACTATATGATGAACATAGTCCTGTGGGGCAGCTGCTTTGTGCAAGCTAGAGAAACATGGGGAGTGAATGAAAATAGACAGCAGTATAGTTCTGATAAAGTAGGGATAAGCAATGATAGAGATCTAAGCAAATTCAAATGTTTCAGAGTAGCCAGCTGAGAAGGAGCAGCTGAGAAAGGGGATACCCAATAGCAAAGAGTTCTGAAGGAGACTGGAGAAAATGAAATTCAGAAAAGAGTAAAGGTATTATTCTGATATAGAACAGAGAGCACCTTTTCCATCATAGCAGGAGGGAAAGATGAAAAGGAGTAGATACAGATGCAGTGTGTTTATTATAGCGCAATAGTATGAGCACAGTGCAACCACATGGATTTCCCCAGCAGTGCTCTGCAGGTTAGGTACAGGCAGGAGATAACAGAATTCTGGATTAATCTTGGGTATTTGCCAAAGGGTGAAAACAGTCATGTCTCAGGTGATCCTATATGGGGGACAAAAAGTGAAATGAAGAATAAGAAAGTCTGAACTACCGACAGGAGTGAAGGAAAAAAGGACAAATGATGGGGAGAAAAAAGTGGCTCTTGGAACTAGTTTTTCTTTCTCATTTTCTTTCTGTAGCAAGTATTTAAAGAGAGTCTTCAACATTCTGAGCATTCTTCTAAGGCTGAGTATATTATGACAGATGAGGCAGAAAATATTCTTGTTTTCATGGACCTTATGGTCTAGTGGGAGGCATAGTGAAAGCATGTAAACTAAATATGCAAACAAGGAAAAAATATGTTTTTTATACAATTAAAGTTATGTAGGAAACAAAACGACTTGTTGGACAGAGGGTGGTTGGTGAGTACTTCAACAGAAGAAGGCATTTGAGCTAGAATCTAAGTAATGCAAAAGAGGCAAACACAGAGAGATCTGAGAAAAAAGACTAGGCAGGAGGAATAAAAAGAATAAAATCCCTAGGCTGGACTAAGCTTGACATGTTAAAAAAAAAAGAAGACGATAAAAAGACCCTTGTAGTTATCACTGAAGTGTAGTTATTAAGACGGAGATAGGAAATAGGAACTAAGAGGTGTGCAGGGAATAGATTATACAAGAGTTTAGGAACAGGAAGCCCATGGCAGGTTGCATTTCTGAAGCAACAGAAACCCAATAAAGGGTAACAAAAAGATTATGATATCATCCGACTTAGTCTCTAAGAGAAGGCGAGGACCAAAAATGGAGCTAGTTAACTAATAAGAGACTATTGGAGTAGTCTGGGTGAGATACAGTTGTAACCAGAATGTCGGTAGGACAGACAGTGAGAAAGGGTTGAATGCAGTATAAGTTTTGGAAACAGGACCAATCAGTTCTGTTCAGTCACTCAGTCATTTCTGACTTTTTGCGACTCCATGAATGACAGCATGCCAGGCTTCCCTATCTATCACCAACTCCCGCAGCTTACTTAAACTCATGCCCATTGAGTCAGTGATGCCATCCAACCATCTCAACCTCTGATGTCCCCCTCCCTTTCCACCTTCAATCTTTCCCAGCATCGGGATTTTTTTTTTCAAATGAGTCAGTTCTTCTCATCAAATGGCCAAAGTATTGGAGTTTCAGCTTCAGCATCAGTCCTTCCAATGAATATTCAGGACTGATTTACTTTAGGATGGACTGGTTGGATCTCCTCGCAGTCCAAGGGACTCTCAAGAGTCTTCTCTAGCACCATAGTTCAAAAGCATCAATTCTTCTGTGATCAGTGTTCTTTATAGTCCAACTCTCACAGCCATGCATGACTACTGGAAAAACCATAGCTTTGACTAGATGGACCTCTGTGGGTAATGTCTCTGCTTTTTAGTATGTAGTGTAGTTGGTCATAGCTTTTCTTCTAAGGTGCAAGTGTTTAATTTCATGGCTGCAGTCACCATCTGCAGTGATTTTGGAGCCCAAGAAAATAAAGTCTGTCATTGTTTCCATTGTTTTCCCATCTATTTGCCATGCAGTGATGGGACAGAATGCTATGATCTTCGTTTTTTGAACGTGGAGTTTTAAGCCAGCGTTTTCACTCTCCTCTTTCACTTTCATCAAGAGGCTCTTTAGTTCCTCTTCACTTTCTGCCATAAAGGAGGTGTCATCTGTGTATCTGAAGTTACTAATATTTCTCCTGGCAATCTTGATTCCAGCTTGTGCTTCATCTAGCCCAGCATTTCACATGATGCACTCTGCATAGAAGTTAAATAAGCGGGGTGACAATATTCAGCCTTGAGATACTCCTTTCCCAATTTGGAACCAGCCTGTTGTCCTATGTCTGGTTCTAACTGTTGCTTCTTGACCTATATACAAATTTCTCAGGAGGCAAGTAAGGTGGTCTGGTATTCCCAACTCTTGGAAGAATTCTCCACAGTTTGTTATGATCTACACAGTCAAAGGCTTTGGTGTAACCAATAAAGCAGAAGAAGATGTTTTTCAGGAACTCTCTTGCTTTTTTATGACCCAATGGATGTTGACAATTTGATCTCTGGTTCCCCTGCCTTTTCTAAAACCAGCTTGCACATCTGGAAGTTCTCAGTTCACATACTGTTGAAGCCTGGCTTGGAGAGTTTTGAGCATTATTATGCTAGTATGTGAGATGACTGCAATTGTGCGGTAGTTTGGACATTCTTTGCCACTGCCTTTCTTTGGGATTGGAATGAAAACTGACGTTTTCCAGTCCTATGGCCGCTTCAGAGTTTTCCAAATTTGCTGGCATATTGAATGCAGCACTTTAACAGCATCAACTTTTAGGATCTGAAATAGATCAGCTGGAATTCCATCACCTCCACTAGCTTTGTTCATAGTCATGCTTCCTAAGGTCCACTTGACTTTGCCTCCAGGATGTCTGGCTCTGGGTGAATGATCACATGATCATGGTTATCTGGGTCATGAAGATCTTTTTTGTACAGTTCTGCTGTGTATTCTTGCCACTTCTTAATATTTTCTGCTTCTGTTAGGTCCATACAATTTCTGTCCTTCATTGTACCCCTCTTTGCATGAAATATTTCCTTGGTATCTCTGATGTTCTTGAAGAGATCTCTAGTCTTTCCCAATTTATTGTTTGCCTCTATTTCTTTGTATTGATCACTGAGGAAGGCTTTCTTATCTCTCCTTGCTATTCTTTGGAACTCTGCATTCAAATGGGTGTATATTTCCTTTTCTCCTTTGCCTTTCACTTCTCTTCTTTTCTCAGCTATTTGTAAGGCCTCTTCAGACAACCATTTTGCCTTTTTGCACTTCTTTTTCTTAGGGATCATCTTGATCACTGCCTCCTGTACAATGTCACAAACTTCCATCCATAGTTATTCAGGCACTCTGCCTATCAGATCTAATCCCTTGAATCTATTTGTCACTTTCACTGTATGACTGTAAGGGATTTGATTTAGGTCATACCTGAATAGTCTAGTGCTTTACCCCACTTTCTTCAATTTAAGTCTGAATTTGGCAATAAGGAATTCATGATCTGAGCCACAGTCAGCTCCCGGTCTTGTTTTCGCTGACTGTATAATGCTTCTCCGACTTTGGCTGCAAGGAATATAATTAATCTGATTTTGGTATTGACCATCTGGTGATGTCTATGTGTAGAGCTGTCTCTTATGTTTTTGGAGGAGGGTGTTTGCTATGAATAGTGCGTTCTCTTGGCAAAACGCTATTAGCCTTTGCCCTGTTTCATTCTGTACTCCAAGGCCAAACTTGCCTGTTACTACAGGTATCTCTTGATTTCCTCCTTTTGCATTCCAGTTCTCTATGATGAAAAGTACATCTTTTTTGCCTCTTAGTTATAGAATGTCTTATAGGTCTTCATAGAACCATTCAACTTCAGCTTCTTCAGCCTTACTGTTTGGGGCATAGACTTGGATTATTGTGATACTGAATGGTTTACCTTGGAAATGAACAGAGATCATTCTATCATTTTTGAGATTATACCCAAGTACTGCATTTCAGAATTTTTTGTTGACTATGAGGGCTACTCCATTTGTTCTAAGGGATTCTTGCCCAGAGTAGGAGATATAATGGTCATCTGAATTAAATTCACCCATTCCAGTCCATTTTAGTTCACTAATTCCTAAAATGTTGATGTTCACTCTTGCCATCTCCTATTTGACCACTTCTAATTTATCTTCATCTAGGGACCTAACATTCCAGGTTCCTATGCAATATTGCCGTTTACTGCATTGGACTTTACTTCCATCACCAGTCACATCTACAATCAGGTGTTGTTTTCACTTTGGCTCCATCTCTTCATTCTTTCTGGAATTATTTCTCCACTCTTCTCCAGTAGCATATTGGGTACCTACCGGCCTGGGGAGTTCATCTTTCAGTGTTATATCTTTTTGCCTTTCTTTAGGAGATCAAATTGGATGGTGGCTTTTGTGATGAGATAACACACAGAATGGGATTAAGGCTTGCCATAAAAAGAAGGAAACAATCTACAAGGTAGAATATTCAGTGAATTATGTGGAGAAGTGGCTGCATGGTAAATGACAGTGAAGAAAGGAGGTTAGAGATGGTTAGCAGATGATAAGAACCTCAGATTAACAGAATTTGTTTACATAAATTTGGAGTATTCATGAGTCGTGTGTAGGAATGGGGAGTATATTTTATTTCATTCATTACAGAGGTAAATAGGGTTGGGAAATGAGAAGTGTGAGAAAGCACAGAGAAAGTGAGTCATTCAGAAGGATCATGGCATGGTCAGTGAAGTGGCTGAGAATATGGTGACATCAGTTTATGTTATATACCCTGTGTGCCACAGCACATAGTATGATGCAGTAACAAAATGTAGAATGAGAATAGTGAGATGTGAATTTGGCGGAGACGTTTAGAGCATGTGGGAATGTGACTACACAAATGGGCGGATGGCCCTAGAGATTTATGTTTTGCAGACTGA
Source organism: Ovis canadensis (assembly GCF_042477335.2). NCBI lineage: Eukaryota > Metazoa > Chordata > Mammalia > Artiodactyla > Bovidae > Ovis > Ovis canadensis. The sequence goes on along the minus strand of NC_091246.1, from coordinate 185,248,280 downwards.
CAATGGATATTAAGAATGGTGAGTTTATTTGGCTATGCTTTTTCTAAAAATCTGAAGTCAGCTCTTAACCAAATGACAGAGTTTTTGCCAGAATAAGGGAAGTTGTGAGTTATGCAAGAGCTTGGTTTTCCTGTCCCTACCCAAAAAATAGGGGCTTTATTAGAACCCCTGGAGGCTAGCTTGGGAACAGAGGAACAATGATTGGGTAAGAGGTTGTCCTTGTGATGAATTCTGAGTCCCAATGGGAAGGAACTTTGTAATATGAACAGGAAAATAGAACATAAGGACAGTGAGTAAGAAGCTCTTGAAGGATATAGTACATTTGTTATTAGAAAGAGTAAATCTAAGCATGAAAGACCAATTGCATTCTAGGAAAGAGACTAGTTAATAGTTAATAAAGGAATACAGAAAAAAATATCTATAAACAAAAGTGAAAGCGTTAGTCACTCAGTCATGTTCAACTCTTTGAGACCCCATGGACTATAGCCTGCCAGGCTCCTCTGCCCATGGGATTTTCCAGGCAAGAACACCAGAGTGGGTTGCCATTCCCTTCTCCAGGGGATCTTCCTGACCCAGGGGTTGAACTTGCATCTCTTGCATCTCCTACATTGCACGCAGATTCTTTATAGCCTGAGCCACCAGGGAGGGTCAAGAGGTGGCTGAGAAAAAATGGACTCAGAACCAGATATTCAGAGAGCAGGCTCTGCTATCTCATCAAGGTCCTAATACTCTAATGTTATTAACTGTTCTGTATACAGAAGACACCTTATAAAAATCCCAATGGCCAATACTTTGAGTAACCTTTCCCAATTCCAATCCAGAGAAAGATGGAAGATATTTGGTTCAGCTACTGATTGCTGCCATGTCCCTTAATCTGCTCAACTGGAGAGAATGAGTTAAGGTAGCACTCATGGTCGATACAAGGTAAAAAGAGAAGAAATTTGAGACTATTATATTGAAATCACTGATATCCCTACTTCTATGTAAATGATCTGGGGCAGGACCCAGGTTTCAGTAATTTTTAAATGTTCATGGTTTTTAAAATTCTAATGTGCAGCCAGGGTTGGAAACCATTGCTATATTTACAGAGAAATATTTACTAATCTTTCTTACAAAATCATAATAATAGCATTAACAGAAGAAGGTAGGATTCAGGAAGAAAATTATAAATATCTTCCCCTTCCTTATGAATATGTTCAAAAATTCTAAACAATATTAGCAAGTTAATTTCAGCAATATATTAAAATAACAGTAGAATATAACCATTAGAGGCACATCAGTAATTTAATTAGAAATTTGGTTATTATCCCCTAAAAGTTATGGGGAAAATGCATGTGGAAAGTTGTAATAAATGCTTACTAATTTTTTTAAATGTAAGAAATGAGGAGCTGATGAATTGTGTATCTTGATAAAACACATATAACATACTCTACCAGTCCATACATATTCTGTTTACTGGTGAAATCTAAAAGTCTTGCCATGAAAGTTAGGTTTAAGTTACAGTTATCTGCTTTTCCTGGTGTTATTCTGGAATTATTTGATGTCATTAAATAAAGATATAAAGTATTTAATGCATAATATGTTGAAAACAATAGAAAAAATAAAAAACCTAGGAGAGGCCACTTAAAAAGTTATTAGAAATTAGAAATACTAAGGAATTTCAAAATAGTGGCAAAATTAAAAATCAACATAAAAATGTTTTTATACTAATCAAATAATAACAGACTAGAAAAAGCAGCTTAAAAAATATCCCACTCACAATAGCAATAGCAAAAATAAATCTAGAAAATCACTTTATGTAAACTATGCAAAATACATATAAATAAATTTGCAGAACTCTGCCAAAGCAAGAAGGTATAAATAAATGGTATGGTTCTTGGATATCAAAATTCAATTTTATATCACATCAGTTCTCCCTAATCAATAAATTTAGTGAATGCTCAATGAAAATTCCAATGTGTTTGCAAACATTTGTCCATCTCTCTTTCTGTGTTAAGTTTGTAATGTGTCAAAATACTTTAAAGTGTAACTAGAAGAAGAAAATTTCAATAGTCAGGAGAATTGCACGGGGAAAAATAGTGAAACGTACAGGAAAACAGTCACAATCACAATAGAAAGATGTAAGTGCAAGACTAGAATATATCACTGGGAAATACATTCTCAAAGTTTAAATATACCCGAGACATAAGGACAATCAGACTATAAGAAAGCAAGTACTTCAATTTGACAAGGAGAGACTATATTGTTCACAAAGTTTGGGTGTTAACTTTCAGCCATTAGGTAATAAATAAACCATTGTTCACTGACCTCAATAAAATAAATTCCAGAAAGAACAAAGATTTAAATATAAAGACATACATAAAATATTAGAAAGTGAAAGGACATATATATATGTGTGTGTGTTATAAATCTTTAAAAATATTGACAGATTTCACTACATAAAATTTTCAGACGCTGGCATAATAAAAAACAATACAGAGAAAGGAAAGAACAAAAAAGATGAACATTTTTCGGGTCACATTGACAGAAAAATATATTTTAAAAGATAACAGGCTCCTTACAACCTGACAGAAAGATGAGCCCAAAAATATATAGAGAAAATATTGACAAAAAGTTTAAAAGGCAATAAATGCACCTAAAGATAATTAACCTCCTTAATATTCAATTACTATAAATTACAAAGCTTTCTTTCACAAGTCAAACTTGCAAATACTCCAGAAATGATTTATGAAGCTTTTTGTAAATATACGGATAAAAGACACTGTTTTGGAGAAAGTATAAATAAACATAACACCTTTAAGAGCAATTTGCTATATCTGACTAACTAAAATAAAATGTCTCATTGGCCTGGCATTTTCAATCCTAAATTTTCATCATATATAAAGACTTACCCATATATGAAAACAATATTTGTGCTTGAATATGTAATTGATGGGTGTGTATAAATATATATACCATATATAAAATATATGTAAATTCAAACATTTATATATATCTGTATGCACACATACACAAAATATTCATAGCTGCATTGTTCATGAAAGTCAAAAATGAGAGATTGATTAGTTTACTTTGACTCATCCGTAGAATTATCATATATAAAAATAAGAGATTAAATAGCTCTCTTTGAAATCAATGGAAAGGAATCCATGGGATGAATGCTAGTTTGAAATGCATTCTTCAGAAAAGGCTGTCCAGTATGATCTGATTTATATACATGTGTTCTTTATACACAGCTATTTTAAAGTTCAGTTTGGTTAGAATCTTTTAATGAAAGGAATGTATTATTATTTTTTAATTAGTTAGCTACCTACAAAATAATTTTCTTCTTCTGTGGTCCTCAAAATGTAGTCTGAATGAATTAGCACTTTCAAAGGATTATAAAATACTAATATCCATTACACACTTAAATTTTAATAAATATATTACACAGTTTAGAAGGCATCTCTAGGGATTTCAATGCCTTAAGTCAAATTTCAGGAACATTAATTTTTGTTGTCTAAGTCATCAGCTAAAGTGGTGAACAGTAATTGAGCAGGACAATGCTTTTATTGGACAAAATTCTAATATCTTGTATATTCTTTTTTCTTTATAACTTCCTTTGTTTCTCATTTCTGCTTTATCTCTTAAAATATTTATCATACACCTACTATAAAAGTGCATGTGAAATATCTGAGATCTGTTTTTGACCTGTTTAAAAAAAAATCAATCCCCTATGATTTCATCTCATATATTTTAGGCAAGTGAGATATTTAATCTCCATTATATTCTTATATGGTGAGCATTGCTAGCCCCATTTTTGATACACACCAAACACACACATACCATTAAGCAAGTTAATTAAACTCAAAGAATTTATTTCTTTCTGTCTTTATTAAAATCCTGAGTTTATTTCATATATATATTGTTGTCTCCCCACCATTCCATTTGTCTGACTAAAATAGCAGTGTGGACTACTGTTTCATACTTACTTAAAAGCAAGCAAAGGGTAGAGTCCCATCTCTAAAAACTAAACAAGCACTTTGGACAACACAGTCTTGCCAACCAAACCTCAAAAACATTTATCAGACATTTATCAGACACCTTAGGGAAAGTTCTCACTCTGTATTATAAAAAGGGCAGCCATATATCAACTTTACAGAAATAAATAAGGTGGAACATTTCTACTACTTAAAATACTTCCTTTTAGAGACTTCCTCTACCGCTAGAAATTTTGAATAGTCTCGTGGTCAGTCATCCGGAATCAGTTCTTCACATAATTGATAAACTTGGGTTCCACATTAAGGAGAGAGCCACATTCTATATCTGCTTGCATTTTTTATAATGCCTTCTGTAGAACTAGGCTCTTTTGGTGTCTTGGGAGTTTTTTTTCTGTTTTTGGATGGATTTTCAACCTTTTGATTTTAGCGTTAATGGTTTCGAATAAACAATGATAACTCTAAATTTTGGGGAAAATGGAATGTTTTAAATATCTGTTGTCTTATTTTCTCATTTTTTTAGATGACTATAATACTGTTGCCAATTGACAGTTATTTTAATCTCTCTCAAAATCATAATATATAGGTAATTAACATTTACGCTAGAGAATAGCTAGGAAAAAATTAAAAATCAAATTTATTTCAAAGCCTTTTATTCTTCTCATTTTCAGTGAACAAAAATTCCTTAATGTTAGCTCATCTTGTATATTTTCCCTAATGTGACTTTTACTACCTCTATAATGAATCAGAATACAAATAAATGGTAGTAACTACCTGTGTTTCATGTGATAATTACTATAATCACACCATCATCATTCTCTGTATTGATGTCTTTTTCCTACAACACATCAAGAAAATTATTTACTTCTAAGGTGATGCATGACTTGCAACAACAATTCAGACAGGTATTATGATGATAGGTAATAAGGTAAATACAATTTTCCTTTGAAACAGAAATAAGACATGCTTTCTATGTTGGTGTGTGTGTATTTTATGCTTAAAGACACTCTCTAAATTTTGCAGACATTAAATGGGGTGTCTGATTAGAAGAAGCTTAATGTAGTCAAAAGGGGAAGATTTAAGCTTATTTTTCTCCCAAAGTACACGATGTTCTTTTCAATTTTTTAAAATTACCTTTTTATGGGGAAAAGTCAGCTTCACTGACCAAAATTATTGATGGTTTAAAGGTGGCCTAAATGGCAAATTACTAAATAATTTTAAATATATTATTTTAAACACTTGAATTGTTCTCTCATGCAGGGAGTAAATAGAAAAGAAGAAAGTATTTCATAACATCTTTCATGTTGAAATTGCTATTTGTTATTGGAGTGTTATCGACACAGCACTGAATCTGATGATCTGAAAGAGACAAAGTTTCTGCAAATAAATGTAACTCCTTTATTGACATAAATCAATAGTCTCCACCCAAAGACCCCTTTAGAAACGACATATTTATATCAATTTTCCAGAAACACATATACAGAGAGAGATGACAATTGGTCCTACATGTGTGTACTAACAGCTTTTCAAAAGTACACAAATGCTTTTCACCTATACATTTAAAAAAAATCATTACTATAATCAAAATAACTTTTGATACTGTTCTTGGCTCAAGCTATGGTTACTAGAAGTTCAACTGTCACACCGGGGCCTATGAAATTTTTGATATCATATGTTAATCTGAATTAAAATGGCAATTGTTATAAATAATTGGCAGAACAGTTATGACCAGAAAGTGGTGCCACCTCAACTATTTTTAACAATGATTTTTTCCAACATGTCTTATGATAATTGTGTGTATTAGTCACTCAGTCGTGTCTGACCTGTGTGACCCCATGGACTGTAGCCCACCAGGCTCCTCTGTACATGGGGATTCTCCAGGCAAGAATACTAGAGTAGGTTGTCATTCCCTTCTCCAGATCTTGCCACCCCAAGGATGGAACTCGGGTATCCCACATGCAGGCAGATTCTTTACCATCTGAGCAACCGGGATTTTAATTAACACTAAATGGATGTTTGGGGCTTCCCAGGTGGCACTAGTGGTAAAGAACCCATCTGCCAATGCAGAAGACATAAGAGATGTGGGTTTGATCCCTGGGTTGGGAAGATCCCCTGTTGGAGGCCATGGCAACCAACTCCAGTATTCCTGCCTGGAGAATCCCATGGCCAGAGGAGCTTGGTGGGCTACAGTCCATAGGATCACAAAGAGTCAGGCATGACTGAGCATGCTTGCACACACAGTGTTTTATTAGCCTTCTCCTATTCAGGAAAGGGATGGAAATTCATTTCAGATTAAGCATAAGGACAGAACTGTTACTTAAACTGCAACTCGTGAATATATATTTTGTTGATATTTACATTCTTATTAATAATTCCTAATTTTTATGAAAAGATATTGTCAGGTAATTCAAGTGCTTTACCTTTCTTTTCTCTAGGAACTCTATAAAGTAGGCATGATTTTTATCCACTATTAGAGATAAAGTAAGACATAGAGATATTTAGTGATATGTCCGAGGTCACAAATCTGGAAGCTTATGATTAAGCTCAGATTTCCTTTCTTTGCATTGCTCCTTAGAAATAACACTGTAAAGTGAGTGGTGAACTCTAACTAAGGAGGGGTTCCCTGACCAAAGATAAACTTGTCAATATGAGAATTATACAAGATGGCAAGTATAAACCATTAAGAAGGAGAAATGTATGTCTAGCTTCATAGGACCAGCAGACTGAACCCTCTCTTAATCTCTTTGAAGGGCTCTTAAGCTTGCATGTCTTTTGAGAATAAGTTGTGCCTCTGAGTGGAGGTATTTCTATAATATACTGTACATTTTTTCAGATTATTTCATGTGGGATGGGAAGGATTTTTGAAGGTTTTTTTTTTTTTCCCTTCATCTCCCAGTTTCATCTTAACTGGAGAATTAGCAAAATTTCCATGTGAGGCAAAGGAAAGTCATGATCGGCATTCTATAAGCTATATTTCTTTTTTTAAATTTGTTTTACTGAAGCGTAGTTGATTTGAAATATAGTGTTAATTTTTCCGTATATATCAAAGTGATTCAGTTATACATATATACATTCTTTTTCATATTCATTCCCATTATAGTTTATCACAGGATACTGAGTAAACTCCTGTGTGATACAGCAGGCTCTTGCTGTCCACCCATTTTACATATAATAGTTTGCATCTGCTCATCCCAAATTCCCAATCCATCTTTCCCTACTTCTCCTCCCCTTTGTCAATGACAAGTCTGTTCTCTGTGTCTATGACTCTGTTTCCATTTTGTAGATAAGTCAACCCGTGTCCTATTTTAGATTTCACATATCATGATATCATATGGTATTTATCTTTCTCTTTCTGATTTCAGTATAATTATATTTCTAAATTCCCACTGGACCATCTCCTAAGCAAAAAAATATTTTTTCCCTTCCTCCAACTTTAAGAGGTCACTGAGTTAAGGACACAAGAGATAATCGTGTATACTCATTGAATATTTTCTAAACTCACATTATATGATAAGAATTGTTGTCAAAGTTCCAGTGTGTAAGACATCCTCTGGCAAAGCCATTAGGATGTTTCCGATTTGTACTCACCCTACTTGTACAAGGCCTCCTGATTAAACTCAGATTGCATTCTTATTAGCACTCACACAATACAGCTCTTTGTAAAAGTGTGCATTTCTGTTTGCGCTCTTCTTTTCTAAAGTCTTATCTCCTCTCCAGCAGCATTTACTCAATATCCCCTGAGCTCTCTGTGAGCAATAATAGTACACAGAATGGGATTTACCAAGCATGAATATTCTGTAAAGGATCACAAAGATTACATAATTCACTGACTCTATTGTCTTTGAAAGCAAATTTCAACATAAACACTGAGTTCCCTTCTTCCTTTACAAAGCTAAGTGATAATATTAACCCTATATTATGAGGGGAATATATTTTCAGCAGGAAATTGTTATTCATAGAGGCTCAAACATACCTGACTCACTTGCATTTCCTTCTTTCCTAAGTTCTTAAGGCACATTGGAAGAAGAAGCTTGCCCTTCAGGTTATATAAATGAGAAAGATGTCAACAACATAAAGAGAAAAATAACTCACAGATGACTTTTTAATTAAAACATAAGGCAATGACCATAGCGTGGACAAAGACATAGTTGGCTGTGAGGATCAGATCTTATTCACATTTGTATTTAAGTGTATAACTGCCTGGAACATAACACTTGTTTAATAAATAAACATTTGCTGAAAGAATGATGTATAGGCAGTTGAACTATGACCATTGAACCAAATCCAATCATGCCTTATTTGCATGACCACATGCACAGCCATGCCAAAGCATTTATTAATGCCTATGGTTACTTTATGACCAACCTAGATGGCATATTGAAAAGCAGAGATATTACTTTGCCAACAAAAGTCTATCTAGTCAAGGCTATGGTTTTTCCAGTGGTCATGTATGGATGTGAGAGTTGGACCGTGAAGAAAGCTAAGCACCGAAGAATTGATGCTTTTGAACTGTCGTGTTGGAGAAGACTCTTGAGAGTCCCTTGGACTGCAAGGAGATCCAACCAGTCCATCCTAAAGGAGATCAGTCCTGGGTGTTCATTGGAAGGACTGATGCTAAAGCTGAAACTCCAGTACTTTGGCCACCTCATGTGAAGAGTTGACTCATTGGAAAAGACTCTGATGCTGGGAGAGATTGGGGGCAGGAGGAGAAGGGGACAACAGAGGATGAGATGGCTGGATGGCATCACTGACTTGATGGACATGAGTCTGGGTGAACTCCAGGAGTTGGTGATGGACAGGGAGGCCTGGCGTGCTGTGATTCATGGGGTCGCAAAGAGTCGGACACGACTGAGTGACTGAACTGAACTGATGGTTACTTTCATGCTACAAAGAGAGAGTATGGGACTTCTTGAATACAAAGCTGAAATACATTATCTAGCCCTTTATGAAAAATGTTTGGTAACTCCTACATAGAAGAATGCTTGAAAATAGAAAAAAACATACTTTTTTATGAACATAATTTTGTGTACTTCTAGTTAAAGTGTATACAAAACTGTTTTATTTTTTGCTTCCTCTGGTAAATGCCTTTTTCTTTGATGAACTTCAGTCTTCTTTATTACTTTAATAACTGCAAGAGTACTCTGTTGTGTAGATATATTATGTGACTGCCCCCTTTCAACCTCAGTTTTCACATTCGTGAAGGAGAAGGGAATGGCAATCCACTCCAATACTCTTGATTGGAGAATTCCATGGACAGAGGAGCCTGGAGGGCTACAGTCCAAGGGGTCACAAAGAGTCAGACATGACTAAGTGACTAATACTTCCACTTTTATAACATAATAAAAACAAGAAGCTTCCAATTCTAACTCTGGTTCTGTCTCCCTTCCACAGTCTTTCAGCATACATGCAACATTAGTGGTTGAAAATATGCTTGTTTATTTAATTCTAACATATCTGAGGACAGTTGAGAGACCAGTTTCTAAATTCTCTTCTAGATAAAAATAGAAGACGCTGTGTTTTTGCTGATCACACATCTTACGGCTTCTACTGGTGGGTCTAGGTCTCTATGTTTTCACATTCAAAAGAACTGAGCAGCTGATCGGCTCTGCTAACAGGAGATAATGTTCTTCATTTAGGTATTCTTTCTGTGTGTGTTAATCTCTCAGTCATGTGTGAATCTTTGCGACCCCACAAACTGTAGCCCGCCAGGCTTCTGTGTCCATGAAATTCTCCAGGCAAGAATACTGGAGTGGATTGCCATTCCCTTCTCCATAAGATCTTCGTAACCCAAGGATCGAACCCTGGTCTCCTACATCACAGGCAGGTTATTTACATTGAGCTACAGGGAAGTCCTTGTATTCTTTCTGCTAGAAGTCAAATAATACCAACTTTAGAAATCAAATATAATAGAAAATCACAATATGTTTGGATTTTTTTCACTTTTTCATTTTTAATCTGCTCACTGAAAAGTTTTTATAAATAGAACACTAATTTTATATTCATATATTCATTTGCTCACTTGTATTGATAAAAAATACTAAATGCCTAATATGTGTCTAGCATTAGGTTATGCATTAGGAATAAAATACAAAGGAGATAGCTATTAGACTTTAATGATGATGCTCAGTGATGAATAGAAGTCTAAATCCTGAAGATAAAACACACCTGATACAAACAACTGACTCAGTGGAAAAGACCCTGATGCTGGGAAAGATGGAGGGCAGGAGGAGAAGGGGCAACAGAGGATGAGATGCTTGGATGGCATCACCCATTCAATGGACATGAACTTGGGCAAATTTTGGGAGATGCTGAGGGACATGTTAGGCTGGCATGCTGCAGTCTATAGGGTTGCAAAGAGTCAGACATGACTTGGTAACTGAACAACAGCAGCAAATGTTCTGATCTGATAACTGTATGTTAAGATCTCTCATTATGCTCAAACTTAGTGATATATAGAATCTTCCATGTCCAGAACTGTGAGTTGACATTATTTTACTTAGGATACTAAAGAAAAAGTAATTCCCCGAACTCTGTACCCCATTTATACATTTGTTTATATTTTGTATTTATATATTTACTTATACATTTATGTATATATAACATAATACATTTAAAAATGTATTACTATATGAATGTGTGTGTGTGCTCAGTCATGTCTGACTCTTTACAAACCCATGGACTGTAGCCTGCACAGTAGAATGACCGCAATGAGTGAGGGTGGCTGGGCCACATGGCTCCTGTAATGCATTTGTCTCTCTGATCCTTCTCCACTAAAAGAAGCTCATTCTCTTGGAATCACCTGTGATCACAGGGCTTGGGTTTCTAGGAATTGCAGCTCAAAATAAGAATATCAGTGTCCTTATTATCTAGACAACTTCCAAATTAATTCCCCTAATCAGGTGATAGGAAAGATTTTTCATAAGGTTTGTCTTACACAATTTTAGCCCCGGCATTCCAAAAGCTGCCCTTCCCTTTTTGACACATGTAAAGAAGGCAAAGATCACCTCCACTTTTACTCAGATACAAAGAAGTAGTGACAAACACAGCAGGTCCACATCTATGAAGAGTCATACCGTCTTTTGCAGCAGCGATAGGCAGTTTGGAAAGCAAAAAATGATAAAGAAGAAAATAGTGCATGAAAACAACAAGTCCATTTTTCTTTCAGCTGAGGTTATGTATCAGTGAAGAGAAGGAAGGGCAGGGAGGTCACGAGGCTGCACATGACAAGCTATTGGGTAGGTGGTTCAAGGAAGACACCCCACTGTCATATCGCAAGCGAGAGAACAACAGCCTTGTTGGTGGTGGTTTTTCTGCTTGCTGGGGTCCATTCACAAGGCTAGGTTTGAAGGGGCGAAACGGCACAGATGAACCTAGGGTGGGAAGAGAGACACAAACAGAGAAAACGGATGTGTGGACACGGGATGGAGTAGAGGGAGGGATGAATTGGTAGATTTGGACAGACATACATACACTACCATGCACAAAACAGAGAACTATTGGGAACCTGCTACATAGCGCGAGGGGCTCAGCCCAGTGCTCTGTGATGACCTACAGGGCAGGATGGCGGGGGGCAGGTGGTGGAGGAGGATCAAGAGTGAAGGGATATATGTACACACACAACTGATTCACTTCATTACACAGCAAAAACTCACACAGCGTTGTGCAACTAAAGCAACTATACCCCAATAAAAACATCAGAAAATACAACTGAAAAGAAAAATGTGATAACATTTCAATGTACTTTTCCGCTAGGTTGACCACTAGGTTAGGATACAAAGTACTTATGAGTTTACAGGAGACCTGTGCTATTTCAGGGGACTCCAGACCCCCTTCTGCAGCACGCATACCATCCGTTGTTCAATCTATGCTACCGTTCTTCTCCTTCGCCGACTGTGACCAGTTACGGGTACTACCAATGAGATGACCATGTCCTACTGTATTCTACTCTTGAGTCTCTCAAAGTGGCGATGACCCTCCTTTTAGCTTTATATTTATCCACACGCTTCTTCACTAAGAGGGAAAAAATGGAGTTCAAAGTTCAACCTCTGTATACTGCCTGAGTTCCACAGAGCAGGCTCTAGAAGGGCTAGCTGTGAGTGCAAAATACAGGTAATCAAAATTCAAGTTATCATGCTCTGGATTGGTCAGACAAAATAAGAATCTCAGACTTGGCACCCAAGTCTAAAATTATTCCAACTACAAGATCCAGTTGTAGAATTTTATACAATAGCTCCTTAGGATGTTTGTGTTTGTGGTTGATGCATACTTTTACTCCTTCCCCAAAATTTCCCTTCTAGTTACCCATTTTTTAACTCTCATTAATAAAAACAGCTATGATTTATCAAATGCCTATTACATTAAGGGTGCTAGTCTAAGTGCCTTGCTTGTATTAGCTCATTCCTCAGAGGAAGGTCCTCTTATCATTCGCATTCAACTTTTATGTCATTTAGTCTACAGAGAGATTAAATGAATTGTTCGAGGTCACACAGTTAGTAAGTGGCAAAGCTGGGTAACTCCAGGTAGTGCGGCTCTAGAGAACCAAAGCTCTAAACTATGAAGTTCCTTTGTTAACCACTGGACTCTATACAGCAGGACTCTTCATTACAGTGTCATTGTTACATTTAGTGGGAGATGTTCTCATACTGAATATACCTGGCAAAAATCATTACTGTGTATATTTATTTTAAAGTACTAGGCAAACACTGTTGAGTGTCAGAGTCTACAGTAGATTGTAAATGTCTTGCACCTCTCTCTTATTATTGTTACAATGTAGATAGATTTGCACTATATCTGAGGCAGTAGAATAAAATATACACAGAAAGAAAAGGAGCCCTCAGTTACTTAGCTAATGAATGTGGGTGAGGCAGTGAAACTTCCAGGGACATGGCTGCCTTTCTGCCTTATTATACAATGTATGTGATAACACCCCCAAAACTTTTATATTACAAAATTCAGGTTATTTTCCATTAATGTTTCCATAACATTAATGCATGTTCCAACTTGTGGAGTAATTGCCATGTATACTATGTATATGCATTATAATATCTCAAGCAAAATCAAATTTTGCTATGGGAACCTTATGCTCCATTTCCTTTGATTCTGCTGTGGATAGACTACTCAGTATAGCATGTGATCTGAAAAGAAATAAAAATAGAACAGCTCAAAGTTTTTTACAGACTCCCCAGTAGTTAATCATGTTCTGATGCAAATCTACTAGACAATTTTCAAATGCCAAGTCAAGCATGGCTGGGCATCAAAGATTATAAACCTTTGAGGGAGAATCCATATTATCATGGAAGACTAGGAACCATTTGCATTATTTTAGCATTCTAGAATACTTATCTGACTTAAAGAGAAAGACTTTTTTGTTCCTAGAAAGGAAAGATGAATGGGCATATATCACTTCAGGCAGGATTCTCCAGAAACTATAATCTGCAGCTACAGCATTTATTCAAAACTCTGCATTTTATTTTAAAGGTCGTGGCTGTATAATTCTGAATTTAGCAAGCAGAAACATTTTCAAAAAAATGTAGCCTAATTTTATTGTTCATCTTTAAATATTCATTTCATATTTGATGGGCTAGAAATTTGCAATTCAAATTACTTCCTTTTCCTTTATTCTTAGTAAAGTCATCTAAGAGAAAGAGGTGAGTTCATTTATAACAAAATAGCAATAAACTAAACTTCATAATTCCACAAGAACTAATTAAAATTATTTAAAAGGCAGTTTACAGGTGAGTAAACTGCTAATTCCAATTGCATCACTCAGATTCTTTATAAGTATTTCAGGAAAATTATTCATTTACCAAATCATTGAATCATAGTATTGAAAAGGACATTAAATTCACCTCCTACAAAACCCTACTATTACTGATGAGGTATAGAGAGTTTCCTCAGCAAGTACAAGGTCACTTTTTAAAAAGTTAAGAAGTAAATAATCAAATTTAGGCCTATGTCTCTAAGTTCCCTGCACGTTCTAGGAAACACTTGGCTAAGCCATACTAGATACTGAGTAAATTTCCCTAGCATCTCAGGTCCAAGATCTCAGCCAGTATCTTGTCTCAAGCCGAAGGTCAGGGGTAGCACATGATACTGGGTCTCCCATGTGGTCACTGATTTTTAGTAAAACAGAGTATTCCCATGGGTATCCCTTTCCAGAAGATCTGAGAAAGCCTGATTTTTATAGAAAACAGTATCATACGTTCCTCAAGCTGACATAAGCAGGTTGTTAATACCAAGCACATTGGATATAAAATCTCTTAACATCAATATCCATTTATTGGAGTTAGTGGTCAGGCAAGAAACTGAATTTGGGTCACCATTTCCTTCTCCACTTCTTTGTGCCTCTATTTACTAAGCCTGCTGTAAAAAGGTGCTAAAAACTGAGAGAATAAAAGAACATAACTCTTCTTACAGATCTGGAGAGAAAAAGTTGGAAACCAAGGTGTCGGTGGGGCAATGTTTTTTCTGAAGGCTGCGACAGATAATCTGTTTCATGCTTCTTTCCTGGCTTCTGGTGGTTGCTGGCAATACTTGGTGTTTCTTGGCTTAGAGCTGCATTGTTCCAATATCTCCCTTGGTTTTCATATGGCCTTTTCCCCTCTGGATGTGTGTCTCCCATCTTTATAAGGATACCAGTTAAGGGCCCACCTTAATCCAGTATAACCTTATTCTTAGTTAAGTGCATCCAAAAAATCCCTATAACCAAGTAAGGTCACATTCAGAGGTACTAGAAGAAGACTATAGCATATCATTTTGGGTGATATAATTCAACACACAATGGCTCCCAAATTGATTATATTTAATAAAGACAGTACTGCTTCAGGACACAATAGATACACTCCTGGATGATTGGTTTTTGAACTATTTCTAAATATTTGGCCAACTCAGAAAACAGTTTTAAAATAGCTAGGTCTGATACCATACCCCATTACCTGGTTTGGTATAGGGATTGTTTTAGAAGTCAGAAGTGAGGCATCATCCCTAACATGTCAGGACATGTACAGCCACTGCAGAGATCAAGCAACAGTCCCTGGTGAGAGGATTCTTCCATCAGCCTTTTTACAATTCATTGGAACATTCACTTTTGAATTTTAAGTTTTTATTTACTAGGGAATTTAAACTATCCATAGTCCCTTCTGAGTGACTTCACTTTCACTTTTCACTTTCATGCATTGGAAAAGGAAATGGCAACCCACTCCAGTGTTCTTGCCTGGAGAATCCCAGGGACGGGAGAGCCTGGGGGGCTGCCGTTTATGGGGTCACATAGAGTCGGACACGACTGAAGTGTCTTAGCAGTAGCATAGTCCCTTCTCATATTTATTTATCTGACAGAAACTCTGAGATCCTCATGCTATATGTATTGTGTAGGCTGAGCCATTCCAAGATGCCTGACACCAAACAGGCTTTGCTGACCTCCTAGAAATTAAAATATTTTCACTCAATAGCAGGTACCAACACAAGGTATACACGGCATAAATTATAAGATACATTTGCAGTGAAAAAGTGTTAGTCGCTCAGTCGTGTCCAGCTCTTCATGAACCCGTGGACTGTACTCCCTCCAGGCTCTGCTGTCTATGGAATTCTCCAGGCAAGAATACTGGAGTGGGTTGCCATTCCCTTCTCGCGGGGATCTTCCTGACCCAGGGATCAAACCTGGATCTCCTGCATTGTCAAGTGGGGTTTTTACCACTGAGCGACCAGGGAAGCCCCAAGTACTAGTCACTTAGTAATGTCTGACTCTATGTGATCCCATGGACTCTATAGCCCACTAGGCTCTTCTGTCCATGAAATTCTCCAGGCAAGAATATGGGAGTGGGTATCCATTCCCTTCTCTATGAGATCTTCTCCACCCAGGAATCAAACCCTGGTCTACTGCATTACAGGCAAATTCTTTGCTATCTGAGCCATCAGGGAAGCAGAGGAGGCAATGGCAACCCACTCCAGTACTCTCCTGGGGAATACCATGGATGGAGGAGCCTGGTAGGCTACAGTCCATGGGGTGGCGAAGAGCTGGGCACGACTGAGCAACTTCACTTTCACTTTTCATTTTCATGCACTGGAGAGGGAAACAGCAACTCACTCCAGTATTCTTGCCTGGAGAATCCCAGGGATGGGAGCCTGGTGGGCTGCCATCTATGGAGTTGCACAGAATCGGACATGACTGACGTGACTTAGCAGCAGCAACATCAGGGAAGCCCACATTTGGAGAGTGATGCTCAATTTTTCCTTTTATATATGTTACACAAGTCTGCTCCTCTTATTTTTTATTTTTATTTATTTTTACTTTTTGTAAGTTCTCTGCTTGCCAAGAGAAATATCAATAACTTCAGATATGCAGATGACAATACTCTTATGGCAGAAAGTGAAGAAGAACTAAAGAGCCTCTTGATGAAAGTGAAAGAGGAGACTGAGAAAGTTGGCTTAAAAGTTCGCTTACTCCTTGGAAGGAAAGTTATGACCCACCTGCTGCTACTGCTGCTGCTGCTAAGTCACTGCAGTCATGTCCGACTCTGCGCGACCCTATAGACGGCAACCTACCAGGCTCTGTGGTCCATGGGATTCTCCAGGCAAGAACACTGGAGAGATGACCCACCTAGACAGCATATTAAAAAGCAGAGACATTACTTTGTCAACAAAGGTCCATCTAGTCAAAGCTATGGTTTTTCCAGTGGTCATGTATGGATGTGAGAGTTGGACTATAAAGAAAGCTGAGTGCTGAAGCATTGATGCTTTTGAACTGCGGTGTTGGAGAAGACTCTTGAGAGTCCCTTGGACTGCAAGGAGATCCAACCAGTCCATCCTAAAGGAGATCAGTTCTGGTTGTTCATTGGTAGGACTGATGTTGAAGCTGAAACTCCAATACTTTGGCCACCTGATGTAGAGAGCTGACTCATTTAAAAAAACCTTGATGCTGGGAAAGATTGAGGGCAGGAGGAGAAGGGTATGATAGAGGATGAGATGGTTGGATGGTATCACCAACTCAATGGACATGGGTTTGGGTGGACTCCAGGAGTTGGTGATGGACAGGGAGGCCTGGCATGCTGTGATTCATGGAGTCGCAAAGAGTTGGACACGACTGAGCGACTGAACTGAAGTATAGTCATATATGTATATATGCATATGAATGATTGAAACTTTATTACAGGAAGAAATGGAATCTTGATTTATCTTACAGAAGTTAGTTTGATGTCTTGCACATAACAAAGTTTAAAGAATGTTTAGAGATAAATACACACATGAGTTGTAAAGCCAACAGTGATCATACATGAATAAATTATACTTGAATTTATAAAACACCAACAAGTTTAAACAATGCTCCAGTTGCTAACGTATCTGATCCAGGCATTGCTTAACGAGTTAGTCTCAAGAAAGTGAAGTCACTCAGTCATGTCTGATTCTTTGTGACCCCATGAACTGCAGCCCACCAGATTCCTCCATCCATGAGATTTTCCAGGCAAGAGTACTGGAGTGGGTTGCCATTTCCTTCTCCAGGGGATCTTCCCGACCCTGGGGTCGAACCTGGGTCACCCGCATTGTAGGCAGATGCTTTTACCATCTGAGCCACCAGGGAAGTTAACGAGTTAGTCCATGTATCACACAAAGAAACTAACAAATTTAGTTACATGTTATCAGCAAAAATAAATATGTTGAATAATAATTACACCTTGCCTTTATACAATGGGCTATTTTTAAACTAGCAGCAGCAGCAGCAGGTATAAAGAACAAAATTATTTCTACTTTATGATTTTAAATTATAGAGAAAAAAACATTGAAAATAATTAGTATATAGTTTTGACAAGCTAGATTTGTTTAAACAAGTATTATAATTCAAATAATACTAATGACTAATATTTTAATTTTAAGTTATCAAGCTAAATTATGACTATTTTGAAAAGGGTGCACTGAAAAGTTGTCATTTAAAACATAATAAAGGGGGACATGCCTATTTCTGTTCAATCCAGATTGAGTTTAAAGCTAACAAAATCCATTCATTTTTTTAATGTCTGCTAATGACCACGAGGCATTAAAAGAAAGAACAGAGAACTAGAATTGGTTGTATTATAAATTTTCAAGTAAACTATTGTATCTTTTGAATCTTAAATGGTGTAAGTCTGGGCCTATGACAAATTAACAGGAGATTGAACCTACACGTGAACCTTCTAGGTTTGGAGCCTACTAACACCAAGTTTAAGTGCTCTTCAGATGCCCTATGAGCTCAGGTTTGTGATCTTCCCATGAGCAGAGTCCTTTTTCCAATGCTCCACCCCTAAGATTTGGAGATAAAAATGATGCTTACATATTTGATTTTTTTTTTTTTTAGTTTTTGTTCTCTGAAGTTGGTTTGACCACTACTTTCTCATCTACTCATTCCTCACCATTCTTTTATGTACCTGACCCCACCACCACACACATACACACACAAGCACACTCTACAGTCTTCAACAGAAATTTTGCCTTACTTACTATATATCCCTCTCATCAAGCAAAACACTACATAACAGGTGTTTAATTATGTTTGGGGGTCTCTTCCTCCTTTTGAAAATAAGACAGCTGGTATTGGTTATAAGAGTATACTTCCATGTAAACCATGCATATCTGCAATAATGTATGCAAACTTTATTTTCTCTTTTTCTCCTCTTTTTTTTTGTTTTCTGAAAATCATCCTTTGCTCTAAAAATACATGACCCCCTTTTCTTTACATTCCATCCATCATGTTTCAAAAAATGTTTGAACAAATTCATCACCCATCTGCATTTTAACAACAGATGCATCCTAAAAGTCAGGAAGAAAATGGAGAACAAGTCTTTAGAGTTGTCAGTGATTTGACCAACGTTTCTGAAATTGAAAATTTTAGCTAGTTCAGTAGAGAATGTTTGCTAAAAATTACCCATTTTTCAGAGGAATTTTGAAGACACGCAAATAACACTGATTACAAAACATCTAATTATCCCTTCAAAGGAAACACACCTTCTACATCAAGTAGTTTTGTGAAGCATAGACAAATGTATGAGATTGTCTTTACATTTTATAATCTGTAATGCAGATTTTCACCAGAATTCATGTTTCTGACCACCAAATTTTAACAAGCAGACAGAATTAAGTCCCACTCTCAGCAGAGTCAGAAATAATGGAATTGCTCATTAAAAATAATGAGATGCTGTTGTAATGAATACTGATCTATAGCTTCTGTCTCTGAAACATATTTTCAATGGAAAAAAATAATTAGGTTCTATGAAGTGTCTCACCTTGGGATGTAAAAAGTAATCACAAAACCACACTTAATTATATAAGCAAATGATTATATGAACTCAGTCATATCTGACTCTTTGCGGCCCCATGAACTGTAGCCCACCAGGCTCCTCTGTCCATGGAATTCTTCAGGCAAGAATTCTTCAGTGAATTGTCATTTCCTTTTCCAGGGGATCTTCCGGAGGCAGGGATAGAACCTGGGTATTCTAGGCAGATTGTTTACCTACCTTCCCAGAGACCAGGGAAGCCCTAATTATGTAAACGGAATACTTTAAGAACAATGTTACCAAAAAGTGTCCATTCCATACCAGGTATCAGGTTGATGAGAAAAAGAAGTTACATTTGACAATGAAATAGACTTGGAGGAGAAAGACAAAAAAGAAACAAGAGGATACTATCACTGTTTTGCTACCATGAGCTATCATAACTTTTTCTAGAAGAATTGACCTTGACAGAGAAAGGAGTCCGGTCAGTGAATAGTTAATCTCATTTTTCAACCCATCAGACATTTGCACTCTTCAAACTTCTGAATGCACTTTTCTTGCCTTCACTGCCTCTTTCATGCTGTGAAAAGGGAACATAATTTTTACTGAAGACACATAGAAGTTTAGCAAGGAATCAAAAGTTATAATTAGGTGAGTCGTTTATACTCAGGTAGCTTATCTGCAATCTAGTTACGCTGCCTGCCTGGAACCCAAGTAGGAACAGAAACACCTAGACTCTCATGTAAAGCACAGTTTAAGAGAGAGGCAGGTCTTTGTCTAAACTGCAGTGGGATAGTCAGGGAAGGAAAACATAGGCCAGACAGGAATCAATTTTTCATTAATTGCCAAATAATATTGGAAATATAAAAACTAATGATTCAATAGTGATACTGAACACCAGTAAGAAGAGGTGCTATTTGACATTAATAACATAGACTAGACTATTGGAAATAGACCTGGAGGGCTATGGATTTCCCTGGGAGATTCAGTATCTTTCTAGCTGCCTATTTTGTGTGAGAAAAAGTAACAGCATTCACCATCAAAAGGGCCTGGTGTATGGGGACTCCCACCAAGAATGTTCTTTTAAATCTCAGTATTTTAGTTAGTCCATAGAAGTCTGTTTAAACCTGAAGATTTAGGCTGAAACCACGCAAACACACAACTCCTCACAATCTACCCACAGAGAATTCCCTTAGCTTTCTTCAGGTCTCACTGATATGTATTTGGATTCAAGATCAGGATAAACAGAAAAGCTCTGCCTTGTTGAAGATTGCTGATAGCCTGTTGTCAGCAGAGACGAATTGAAGGGCACAACAAAGGCACTGAAGCAAAGTTCAAACAAAATGACCTTTGAGGACCCTGGGCACTTGTTTTCCTTTTTCTCCTCCTTCCTTTCCTGAGCCTGGGTTATTAGGTAATGCAGTTGTTTTCTAGGGCTACCCTAACAAATTGGCTCAGCTGGTAAAGAATCTGCCTGCGATGCAGGAGACCTGGGTTCTATCCCTGGGTTGGGAAGATCCCCTGGAGAAAGGAAAGGCTACCCACTCCAGTATTCTGGCCTGGAGAATTCCATGGACTATCCACGGGGTTGCAAAGAGTCAGACATGACTGAGCGACATTCATGCATTCATAACAAATCACCACAAATTGGAGGGCTTAAGAAACTCAGAAACTTAGTTTGTCAAAGTTCTGAAGAGCAGAAATCCAAAAATCAAGGTGTCCACAGGGCCAGAATGTTCCACTCACTCTAGCGGACAGTCTCTGTAAAATACCTGGTGGCTTCAGGCATTTCTGAACTTGGGACTACATGCCTCCAGTGCCTGCCTCCACCGACTACATCCCTCCAGTGTCTGCCTCCACCTTCGCCTGGTCACCTCTGTGTCTTCTCCTCTTCTGTGTCATAGAGACACTTAGCATTGGATTCAGGACCTATCCAGGGAATCTAGGATAATCTTATCTTGTGTGTGAGTGTGTGCACATCCTCAGTCGTGTTTGACTCTTTGTGGCTCCATGGACTGTAGCCCACTACGCTCCTCTGTGCATGGAGTCTTCCAGGCAAGAATACTGTTGGGGGTTGCCATTTCCTTCTACACGGGATCTTCCCAACGAAGGGCATTGAATGCATACATTTTGAGTCTCCTGCATTGTCAGGCAGTTTCTTTACCAACTGAGCCATGGGGGAAGCCCATTCTTAAATAACACTGTATCTTCAAGTATCCTTGTTTTTTTTCCAAATAAGGCCATATTCACAGGTTCCAAGATATGCAAATATATTCTTGGGTGGTCACCACCACAGGGACAATGAACTTAGGCTGAGACTGAAGACTATATAACCTCGCCACCACCCCCCAACTCTGAACACGACCTCTTAGAAATTCTAAAGAATTAAATTTCTTTCAAACGTTCCATTCTCCATCTAGAGAAATGAATCAGGGAAGAGCTTACTTGGAAAAAATATACTTGATTTTATAGAGAATGAAGCCCAACAAAGCACTATAAACTAGACATCCACTATGACATACCTTCAGATATGAGTTTTGCAAGTAAAAATCAACCAAAGAAAGCTGAAATATGTGCAGGGCATATGTGTATTATTAAGTGAACCTGGTGCAACTACTGCTTAGATAATCTTTGCCTACAATCTTGTTCTCTAAACATACTCTATAGGATGAATTTAATGCCAGCTCCTCGGAATAAAGTGAAATCTTGTTGTTTTGCAATGAAGATTACCTTCTCAATTAAGGCAAATTAGAAGACAGAGAAAGCCCACAGGCTTTAATAAAATCTCTCTGGGCCTCTGTCAAGATGAACCACTAGAAGCTGCATTTGCCTTTTTACTCACATGTCTGCTTTCTCAATCAGGTAGAAATTGCATACTTAGTTTGGGCCAATCTTGTCAAGATTGGATGCTTTCTCTAAAAAACTCACGTAAAGCCTTAAACTTATAGCTTTTAAGTAATTTCCTGAGCAGAGAAATCCTGCAGCACTTCCTCTTCCTTCCCATGTTTGAAGTCCTAAAGCTTTATTGACTGTGAGTTATCCAGCCTTGTTTCACTTTCCTGATCTCATCCATCCACCTACTTTTCTCATTACTTTCTTTCCCTGAACAGATTTCTTCATGGACATCTTCATGAAACTCATTGCTAATCAGAGTGTGGTTCATGGATTATAATCACTTGGGAGCTTGTTAGATTAGAAGCATCTCAACACACCCTGGATTTACCATCTGCATCTTAACTTCAGGCACATCAAAGTATGAGACACAGCCCCCAAGTTCCATTTACTAATTTGGTTATGACATATGTTTTAACCTGGCCTCCCAACAAGCATGCTCTCTCTCATTCAAGACTTCAATTCTCACTTGCTATTTGCACAGAATTAAAATCACATAGCATCCAGCCCCATCACTTCATGGCAAATAGATGTGGAAACAATGGAAACAGTGACAGACTTTATTTACTTGGGCTTCGAAATCGCTTCAGATAGTGGCTGCAGCCATGAAATTAAAAGACGTTTGCTCCTTGGCCGAGGGGCGGGGGGACAAACTATGACAAACCTAGACAGCATATTAAAAAGCAGACACATTACTTTGCCAACAAAGGCCCATCTACTCAAAGCTATGGTTTTTCCAGTGGTCATGTATGGATGTGAGAGTTGGACCATAAGGAAGGCTGAGCACCAAAGAATTGCTGCTTTTGAACTGTGGTGTTGGAAAAGACTCTTGAGAGTCCCTTGGACTGCAACGAGATCAAACCAGTCAATCATAAAGGAAATCAGTCCTGAATATTCATTGGAGGGACTGATAGTGAAGTTGAAGCTCCAATACTTTGGCCACCTGATGCAAAGAGCTGACTCGGTGGAAAAGACCCTGATGCTTGGAAAGATAGAAGGAGGAGGAGAAGGGACAACAGAAGACAAGATGGTTGGATGGCACCACCGACTCAGTGGACACGAGTTTAAGTAAGCTCTGGGAGATAGTGAAGGACAGGAAAGCCTGACATGCTGCAGTCCATGGAGTTACAAAGAGATATGACTGAGCAACTGAACAACAACAACAAAATCCCTTGAGTTGTTACATTTTTGTTTTGCTTTTGCATCAGAAAAGTCCCACCCTCAGTTCCCTGGTGGCTCAGATGGTAAAGAATCTGCCTGCAATTTGGGAGACCCAGGTTTGATCCTTGGGTTGGGAAGATCCCCTGGAGAAGAGCATGACTACTCACTCCAGTATTCTTGTCTGGAGAATTCCATGAACAGAGGAGCCTGAAGGGCTATAGTCCATGGGGTCACAAAAAGTTGGATACGATTGAGCAACTAACACACACAGAGATTTTATTTCGTCTAGGGTGGAGCCCAGGCAAAGTCTTTTTTTTTTTTTTTTAACTTTCCCCAGAGATTCTAATTTGTTACCACATTTGAGAACACTGTCATAGGAGGATGGTTTCAAAGTGGGGTTACAGAGTAGGTAGCATTGTATCATCCAAAATGTTAAAATGAAAATCCTCTGGTTTTATCTCAGGTTTTCTGAACCTGAAACTCTAGAGAAGAGCCTAACAAGCTTATTTTAAAAGCCCTCCAGATGATTTTGATGAGGGCTAAAGTTTGAGAAACTGCCCATCACCACTCACTCCAAGTTCTACGGAAAGTACACAAATGAATAAAGTCTGGTCCTTACCCTGGAGTAACAAAATGTCCTTGGAAGAAACACTTTGAATATGCATACACACCCCAATAGCACACATGCTTTCAGATCCCTGTAATTCTAGTCAGAATGTGACTAAGGATAAGCAAAATATGTGAGAGAGTGAATAAAAAAGAAAAAGTACTTCTGAGAGAATGTCTGTAGAAAGAGGCCAAATATGCAGCTGATATAAGTATAAATAATAAGAGGGAGAGGGAGTTTAGGTAGCTAGAGTGGTTTATTAAGAGGTAGACTAAAAAAATAAATGGGTGGTAGTCATACTCTGGAAGATCTTGAACATCACTCTAAGCCATCCATGTATTACTAAAAATACCAAGAAAATATTTTGTGTATGCATTGCAGTTAGCTAGATAAAGGGAAAGAAGAGGACAGAGAAATTCCCAGGTGTTGGAAAGAGTGTGTACGAAGGCCCTGAGATAGGAAAAGCCATAGGATCTTCAACATAACCTGCACAGAGCAGTCATTTAGGATTCAGGGTCTGAGTGCCCATCTGTAAGGATGATGTGAGGCTGATTGTACAGGAGACAGATTAATAGGACTTGTGACCTTGAAATTCCAATTTAATTCTCTTTGGTTATACTTAATAAGATTCTTCCAACTTTATAGCCATCTTTCTAAATCCTTTCTTTTAATGTAAACTAATGGAATGCTCTGAGTAAGTAAAAAATTGAAAGAATAGAAATTTGATTTTAAAACACAACTTTGAAGGTCACTACAGTAAATGCATGGTTGAAAAACAAATTTAATTATGAGTATGTGGCATTTCTTGTTTGTAACCATAGCTTCCTTTTTGGAGGAAAGTATGCCATTTAGTATCACACCCTGAGCAGATTCCCAGTGCCCTAAACCATTTAAGGACATAAAATGTAGTGGGGACTTGATATCTTTTGATGTTTTGTATTCATTACTACCCTTTGATTAACATGATGTTAATCTCTCCCTACCCTACAGTTCTGACACCACACTTTATCTACCAAAATTCTCTCCTTGGATCTCAGGATATGTGCCCGCACATAACACTCCAAGGTTAGAACACAGAACTCAGGTCTGGCCAATGCAACAGCTATATTTCCCTGATCACGGAGATGGCCTGGTTCTGCAGGGCACAAGGCACTAGATTGTGGAACTCTAGGGGCTTATTCCAAAAGTTTTCCTAAAAACAACATATAAAACATAGCCAAGAACAGTTTTTAAAATAATACAACTGAGGCAGAACTTGATGTCCTAACTATCATAATACCCTGTAAATCTTTAGTAATTTTGTGACATAATCAATAGTTAAGAAATAGTCAAATAGATCAATGGAATGACATAGAGAATTCAGAATCAGACTGAATTTATATTTGTAAGGATATCATTTAAAAACCAGTAAAGAAAGATATTCAACATTGTTGATCATCAGGGAAGTGCAAATCAAAATCACAGTGAGGCATCACCTTACACCTATCAGAATGGCTATCATCAGAAAGAGCACAAATATCAAACACTGGCAAAGATACAATAAAAAGGAGAGAGGGTAACCTTGTCCTTTGCTGGTGGAAATGCAAAGGGCAGCCACTGGGAAAACAGTATGAAAGTTTCTAACAAAAAAAAAAAAAAGAACTACCAAATAACCCAGCCAATTCTACTCCTGGGTGTATATCTGCAAAAAATACACCAATTCAAAAAGATATATGCTCCTCAATTTATTAGCATTATTTACAATAGCCAAGATATGGAAGCAACCCGTGTCCATCAACAGATGAATGAATAAAAAGATGTAGCACACACAGACACACAAACACACACATACACACATAAAATGGAATTAACTATTCATCCATAAAAACAAATACTAGTCCCTTGGACTGTAAGGAGATCCAACCAGTCCATTCTGAAGGAGATCAGCCCTGGGATTTCTTTGGAGGGAATGATGCTAAAGCTGAAACTTCAGTACTTTGGCCACCACATGCGAAGAGTTGACTCATTGGAAAAGACTGTGATGCTGGGGGGGATTGGGGGCAGGAGGAGAAGGGGATGATAGAGGATGAGATGGCTGGATGGCGTAACTGACTCAACAGATGTGAATCTGAGTGAACTCCGGGAGTTGGTGATGGACAGGGAGACCTGGCTTGCTGCAATTCATGGGGTTGCAAAGAGTTGGACACGACTGAGTGACTGAACTGAACTGAACTTTGTCATTTGCAGCAACATGGATGAACTTGGAGAGGATTAAGTGAAGTGAAACAAGTCAGACAGAGAAAGACAAATATTGCATCATACCACTCATATGTGAAATCTAAAACAAATGCAACAAACTAGTGAACATAACCAAAAATAGGCTCACGGATATAGAGCACAAACTAGTGGTTGCCAGTGGAGGGGGCATTATAGGGGTGGGAGAGTGAGGGGCATAAACTATCAGGTGTAAGATAGGCTGCAAGCATGTATTGTATGACACAGGGAGAACAGCCAATATTTTGTAATAACTTTAAATGCTGTACAAACTCATGAAGATGTGTAAACATAAAAAATAAAAATTAGAAAAAAATCAGTAAGGAAAATAAAACTAGCTTAAGAACAGATTTCATAAGTAATATTAGAAAAAGTGGCTATTTGGAAATACAAAATAAAAGTTAGAATCCTACTGAGTCCCAGTCCAAAACTGAATTCTGAATAGTTTAAGGTGCGAAATGGAAAATCCCATAAAATAATTCCTTTCAAATTGTTGCTATATATTACACAATATGTAATAATTGTAGGGTGTCAAAGGATGAGATGGCTGGATGGCGTCACTGATGCCACACAAGATTGTGGAACTTGAGGGTTTTATTCCAAAAGTTTTCTTCAACAGAACATGTAAAACATAGCCAAGAAGTGGTTTTAAAATAATACAACTGAGGCAGAACTTGATCACCTAACTATCATTAAGACCCTGTTGTATTCCAGTCTTAAAACTAGTCAGAAGGATTTTAATCTCTTGGCCGTGGAGGAGTCAGGGAAAGGATTATAGAGAACTCAGCATATTTATCCTCTATAAATAGCCATAGTAGTTACCTATTTGGATGGACAGTGGCTTTGCCATGATTATAAATAGCTCTGGGCTTCCCTCATAGCTCAGTTGGTAAAGAATCCACCTACTATGCAGGAGACCCCAGTTTAATTCCTGGGTCGGAAAGATTCACTGGAGAAGGGAAAGGCTACCCACTCCAGTATTCTTGGGCTTCCCTGTGGCTCAGCTGGTAAAAGAATCCACGTGCAATGCAAGAGACCTGGGTTCGATCCCTAGGTTGGGAAGATCCGCTGGAGAAGGGAAAGGCTACCCACTCCAGTATTCTGGCCTGGGGAATTTCATGGACTGTATAGTCCATGGGGTCGCAAAGAGTTGGACACAACTGAGCGACTTTCACTCACTCACTCACTCACTCCATGTTATATGCATGTACTGTTTTTTCACCAATTTTCCATGTTATTCAGCACTGGGCAGCCTGAAACCACAATCTTGACATAAAAGTTTTAGGCTTCAAGTATCTAGACCATTTCTTCTTCCTAGTCCTGAGGATCATGCAATCCTTCCACCACGAGCTTAAACATAACTTCTGAATCTTTCTGTCATCAGATTCAGGCTGTCACTTTCAAATAGTTAGAACGGACATATAAGTTGAAATAGGCCTACAGGAATTTTCTATTTCAATGTGAACATAGAGAGTGAGCCACACTTAGAGAAGTAACCCAGTGGGAAAGATACCAGAAAGACAGGCTGAACTCCTGAGACAGGGGAAGAAATCTGGGGTGAAAATTGTGCAGCAATTATTAGTATTATGTATTTACAAGTTTCCAGAAAGTAGAAACCAAGTGTCACTAACTGTGGAGAGTTTGAGATTTACCAATCTGAGATTTACAAATTAACTTGCTAGTTTCACAGATGCTCAAAGATCAGAGATCCCTAGATCAGGAACAAAGGACTCTGCTACTGGTGGCACAGGAAGCAGCATGAGTTTCATGTTTTCACCAGTTGCTTTTTCTTTTTAATATAAATTTATTTATTTTAATTGGAGGCTAATTACTTTACAATATTGTATTGGTTTTGTGGTACATCAACATGAATCCACCACAGGTGTACACATGTTCCCCACCCTGAGGCTTTTGACCCTCAGTTCCACAGGAAGGGTGAGTGGGGGTCATGCAGAGCTGGGCTGGGGGATGCTGCATGTATAGTAGGCTTGTTCTAGAGCCGAGGAGCCCTGGATTAGAAAACACTCAATCTTTGATGGATGTTGCAAGCAACCCCATCCAACATTTTCCCTAAGGAAGGCATTATCATTATAATAATGTCCTCAGGCCTGAAGGAAGATCGTACCTCTGTCTTCCAAGAACATGGGCTACATAAACATTCTTAGAAATAGTCAAAAGAGGTACAAAATCCCATGGCAAATTACTGCCAGCTCAAGAAAAATGGGGATAGCAGAAAGGAACCCACAATATAGCTGGGATAAGTCTAGGATACAAAAATAATCCGGAGAAGGCAATGGCACCCTACTCCAGTACTCTTGCCTGGAAAATCCCATGGGCGGAGGAGCCTGGAAGGCTGAAGTCCATGGGGTCGCTGAGGGTCGGACACGACTGAGTGACTTCACTTCACTTCACTTCACAAAAATAATTAATCACAGTAAATAAAGTTAGCAGCCCACGTTACAATCATAGCTTTCCAAGACAGGTGACTAAGGAATTGGGTCCCCAGTTAGAGAAACATTGTGTGAATTTAGAATTTAACAAGAATTTTCAATGCCAATATTAATCTAATGTCCATACCCTACAACCAGACTCATGAGTCTCTGAGGATAAGACCAAAGTTAAGGCATTACAGAAGCTGCCACATTTTTATCTGCTGCACAGAAATTCAGTGGATTTGCTTCCCGAATATACTTCCGCTTTCCTTTTCATTATAGGTTTCATTATAGGTATATAACCCACTAAGAATATAGCCAAAGGATATCATTACTATCTGATGCCTTACAACTCCAATTAAATTAGTCGCTTTAAGAATATTGAAGCCGTTAGGGAAATACCTTGACACTAAGTGGCTCTGCATTTTCAGCAGTCTTGGTTAGTTTGGTTTCACACAGAGAACAGCTGGAGAGGTAAGCATACAAAGATGTGCTGATTGCAAGTTAAGGAGCCTGAAGAAAATCTAAATTAAACATATTTGATTTTTGCTCATGCCAAGGGATCACCAGTGGGAAATGGACCCCCTGAGACAGAGAAAGTGATAGCAAGAGGAGAGTATAAAGATAGACACCTCCCATAAGTCTCCCATGAACTTTCTTCTTATTCACAGCGACGCTTGCTGATTTGGAAATGTGTTCATCTTGCTTCCTTTGGAATGCTATTAAATACACTGTGAGGCAATGATCACAGCTAACTGAAGGATGATGTCATGCCAATACAAGTGAGCTGCACTTGGAATCCAGGATGTGAGTCACAGCTAACCATGTGTGAGGACTTGAGCAAGGGCCTCTTCTGCTTTGAATCTCAGCTTCTTCTTTCATAAAATGAGGAGGCATCCACTAGGTTTTTACTGCTTACAATATCTTTCTGGGAATTGGTACAATTCCAAGGACAAGCTTTAAGGATAACTTGATGGAGGGTAAGGTAATAGGTTGAAAGAAAGACCAAGAAACCAGAACTTACTTTTCTCTTCAACCAGCCAGAATGGCATCATTTTATATATTTATCTGTAAGATTCAATTTTAGGTAAGGGTCCTTTGCCAAAATGAATTTAATAAACCAAAATGAATTTAATAAACCTCAGAATAAAAATCTCTATAGTCCCTTCTACCACTAATAGTCTATTATATTTTCATAAATTTCTTCTAGTGAAAAACCAATAATCACACATACACAAACATACATACATACACACACACACAAGTGGGGGCTATAAGTCTTCAAAGAGTCAGAATTTAATTTCATATAATGAAGAAAATTCCCTTGGGGTCCTAAATAGACTTATTCAAAGACTCAGAACTAAAAGGGAGTCTATCCAAAGCACACTGGGAAATGACATGTACTTAGTTGCTCAATTGTGTCTGACTCTTTGGGATCCCCCATGGATTGCACCCCATCAGGCTCCTCTGTTCATGGGAATTTTCCAGGCAAGAATACTGGGGTGGGTTGTCATTCTCTTCTCCAGTGGATCTTCCCAACCCAGAGATGGAACCCAGGTCTCCCGCATAGCAGGCAGATTCTTTACCGTCTGGGCCACCAGGGGAAATAACATATGTAATGCTTAACTAGAAATGAATAGTGTTTAGTGCCATATCTTGTTCATTTGGGGCTTCCTGCATGGCTCAGTTGTAAAGCCTTAATGCACGAGACACAGGTTTGATCCCTGGGTCACAAAGATCCCCTAAAGTAGGAAATCGCAACCCACTCCAGTACTCTTGCTGGGAAATCCCTTAGACAGAGATGCCTAGTGGGCTACAGCTCTCGGTGTTGCAAAGATCTGGACACGACTAAGCTACTGAGCACTTTTCCCTTATCTCTTTTAGGAGGGAACTGAGAGACAGATAATATAGAGATAGAGTCGTGTCTAGGGAAGAATCCTTCAGATTGAGTTGTTTTGGGGGACCTCTTCTGAATTACAAATGTAGGGAGATGGTTAACAAGACAGAGAAGAGAAAGCAGCTACAAAAATGCCCCAAGACTCAATCCTGTACTCTCTGCCTTCAGTCACTTCACTACTAAGGTAAACAGGTGAAATGTTCTTTCCTCATTCATATACTCCTGCCCTATTGACCTGTTTTTCTGTTCTAGATCCTCATTTTAAGTACGTTTCTTCTATCAATTAGTCTCATCCTTTCATTCAATTAATCTTGTCCATATGAAAAAGGAAGGGAGGATGGGAAACACATCTGGCTTGACTGGAGGGTCCTGAGCCACAAAAGGCCACCTGGACACTCCACTGCCCACGCACGGCTCTGAGGGGATGGAGAACCAGAGTTGTTCACCTTCCTTTAATTCCTTCTTCAGCTTTTTCTGAGAAGGCCGGGCTTTTGAATTAAGAAGATGCTTTGTGGGACTTCTCTGGTGATCCAGTGGCTAAGCCCCATGCTCCTAATGCAGGGGTCTGGGTTTCATCCCTGGCCAGGAAAGCAGATCCCACATGTTACAACTAAGGATTCACATGCCACAACCAAAGATCCCATGTGCCACAATGAGGATTGAAGATCCTGTGTGATGCTACTAAGATTCAGTTCAGTTCAGTCACTGAGTGGTGTCCGACTCTTTGTGACCCCCTGAGTTGCAGCACGCCAGACCTCCCTGTCCATCACCAACTTCCGGAGTTCACTCAAACTCACGTCCATCGAGTCAGTGATACCATCAGGCCATCTTATCCTCTGTCGCCCCCTTTTCCTCCTGCCCCCAATCCCTCCCAGCATCAGAGTCTTTTCCAATGAGTCAACTCTTCACATGAGGTGCCAAAGTATTGGAGTTTCAGCTTTAGCATCATTCCTTCCAAAGAACACCCAGGACTGATCTCCTTTAAAATGGACTGGTTGGATCTCCTTGGAGTCCAAGGGACTCTCAAGAGTCTTCTCCAACACAACAGTTCAAAAGCATCAATTCTTCGATGCTCAGCTTTCTTCACAGTCCAACTCTCACATCCATACATGACTACTGGAAAAACCATAGCCTTGACTAGATGGACCTTTGTTGGGAAAGTAATGTCTCTGCTTTTCAATATGCTGTCTAGGTTGGTCATAACTTTCCTTCCAAGGAGTAAGTGTCTTTTAATTTCATGGTTGCAATCACCATCTGCAGTGATTTTGGAGCTCCCCCAAATAAAGTCTGACTCTGTTTCCACTGTTTCCCCATCTATTTCCCATGAAGTGATGGGACCAAATGCGATGATCTTCGTTTTCTGAATGTTGAGGTTTAAGCCAACTTATTCACTCTCCTCTTTCACTTTCATCAAGAGGCTTTTTAGTTCCTTTTCACTTTCTGCCATAAGGGTGGTGTCATCTGCATATCTTAGGTTATTGATATTTCTCCCGGCAATCTTGATTCTAGCTTGTGTTTCTTCCAGCTCAGAGTTTCTCATGATGTACTCTGCATATAAGTTAAATAAGCAGAGTAACAATATACAGCCTTGACGTACTCCTTTTCCTATTTGGAACCAGTCTGTTGTTCCATGTCCAGTTCTAACTGTTGCTTCCTGACCTGCATACAGGTTTCTCAAGAGGCGGGTCAGGTGGTCTGGTATTCCCATCTCTTTCAGAATTTTCCACAGTTTATTATGATCCACACAGTCAAAGGCTTTGGCATAGTCAATAAAGCAGAAGTAGATGTTTTTCTGAAACTCTCTTGCTTTTTCCATGATCCAGCAGATGTTGGCAATTTGATCTCTGGTTCCTCTGCCTTTTCTAAAACCAGCTTGAACATCTGGAAGTTCACGGATCACTCATTGCTGAAGCCTGGCTTGGAGAATTTTGAGCATTACTTTACTAGCGTGTGAGATGAGTGCAATTGTGCAGTAGTTGGGGCATTCTTTGCCTTTGCCTTTCTTTGGGATTGGAATGAAAACTGACCTTTTCCAGTTCTGTGGCCATTGCTGCCTTTTCCAAATTTGCTGGCATATACAGTGCAGCACTTTCACAGCATCATCTTTCAGGATTTGAAATAGCTCAACTGGAATTCCATCACCTCCACCAGCTTTGTTCATAGTGATGCTTTCTAAGGCCCACTTAACTTCACTTTCCAAGATGTCTGGCTCTAGGTGAGTGATCACACTCTCGTGATTATCTTGGTAGTGAAGATCTTTTTTGTACAGTTCTTCTGTGTATTCTTGCCAGCTCTTCTTAATATCTTCTGCTTCTGTTAGGTCCATACCATTTCTGTCCTTTATCGAGCCCATCTTTGCATGAAATATTCCCTTGGTATCTCTAATTTTCTTGAAGAGATCTCTAGTCTTTCCCATTCTGTTGTTTGCCTCTATTTCTTTGCACTGATCGCTGAGGAAAGCTTTCTTATCTCTCCTTGCTATTCTTTGGAACTCTGCATTCAGATGCTTATATCATTCCTTTTCTCCTCTGCTTTTCACTTCTCTTCTTTTCACAGCTATTTGTCGTCATGAAGTCACTCAGTTGTGTCTGACTTTTCATGACCCCAGGGACTATAGCCCACCAGGCTCCTCCATCCATGGAATTTTCTAGGCAAGAGTACTGTTAAGCATAGCCAAATAAATAAATTAATATTAAAAATAGAAGATATTTCGATTTGTTCCACAGATGCCTTAACAGCTGGGGATAGGGTTTTGGAAAGGTAAGAATTTCTGTGTTAGGAGCTCTGCTAGTGAACATTAGTGTGAAGATCAGTTCTAAGTCTTCCACCCAGGATCTTCCAGGAGCACCTACAGAGTAGAGTCTACTGCTCCTCAGGCCATGGACTGGTGAGGACATGAAACTCAGACACAATAACTGGTGAGAATACATGCAAAATGTAGAAGACAACCTGAAAATAAAACTGAAAACCTCCTAAGGGGATTCTGGAGAAAAGTTGCAGTCAGAATTATGCTGCTCACCCAATCAGCGAGTTGTGATGTGCTTTCAGTTCTCATGCTATAACCAGTGTAAAAACCACTGATGGAGGAAAGGTTCAAGAAAGAAGGCTGTGCCATTCAGTAGGTTCTCATGAACTATCTATTTTATACGTAGTAGTGTGAGTGAGTCAGAAAGAGAAAGACTGGCTCTTCTGTGCTACCATAGGGTACCAAGCTTGTTGCTATTCTAAGAGTCCTTACTTCCTAGTTACCATCCTGGAGGGGCCTTTGACCTCCTTGATGATAGAGCAAGAATGTACTCCATGATGCCAGCTGACACAGTCCTCGATTGCCAAAATTTGTCATCCACTCTCCCATAAAGCAGTGTCACCTGAACAAATGGGGTGATGTAGACGCACACTTAGTTTATTCACCCTGGTAATATCTCTGACAGTGTAAGATAGGGCAGGCTGCTACTGTTCCTAAGGCTCTCTCAAACATGTAGGATGCTGATAAGCTTTTTAATTTATGACCCAAGGTGTAGCCTATGTGCACTTATACTTTATCTTCTGCTTAAGTCTTGTAAAGCTCCATCATAAGCCTTCCTCCAGGTGAAGTTCACCAAACAATGCATCATTCCTTCTCTGACAACTATTTCTTTCATTTGCTGAGTAGTAAGCAGATCCTCTGTTCTTGGTTGAATTGCCTCTGGATTCTGGCTTTTATTTTCTCCTTTTTGACAGAGCCATATGCTTTACTCTTCTTTTTAGCATCTTGCTTATATCTTACTAACCAAAGCCACTTCTTCTAAACTCATTTGGTATATTCTTTTTCTTCTTAAATTGGAGTATAATTACTTTACAATACTGTATTAATTTCTGTTGTACAACAGTGTGAATCAGCTATAAGTATATATGTATTCATTTAGTATATTATATATCAACTTACATTTATGCAGAATTTTTCCTAGCATACATATGTATGTATATAACTGGTGATTTACCAAGTGTTGTATGTGTCTTTCCAGATATCTTATTTTCCTAAAAAATGAGCTCCTTTTCTCCTAATTGTTATAACTCATAACTTGGAAACTCAAGTCCCTTGGAGTAGAACCAGTGATTAATTTGTTGTCAATCAAATCTAAGCCAGTGAATCAGTTCCTCGATCTTATCAAAATGTCTGGGTACAGGGCACTGAAATCAATAGCCCCTAAAAACTGTGTAACTTTAATGTGAAGCCAGGTTTATGCTTTCAGCCTCTGAAAAGACATGTAGATGTGACTGAGAGAACACTTGGCTCAAAAAATTGCCTGCCTTCTTCATTTATTCAGTCAATATTTATCAGCAACAATTATTTGATAAGTAACTTCAATTAGATGTTCTGCCTAATGTGCAGTCACAGTGGTAGCTCTGAAGGTCATGGGGATGCTACTCATTTTATCATTTCAGATCTTCCTGACTGAGTAGATAGAAAACAGGGCAGTATTTTATTTGCTCTTTTTCTGATCCTGCAACTATAGGCATGCGTGCTTAAGCTCAGCTGCTTTATCATGTCCAACTCTTTGCAACCCTATGGACTATAGCCCACCAGGTTCCTCTGTCCATGGTATTTTCCAGGCAAGAATACTGGAGTGGCTTGCCGTTTCCTATTCCAGAGTATCTTCCTAACCCAGGGATTCAAGCTGTGTCTCCTTTATCTCCCCCACTGGCAGGCACATTCTTTACCACTGTGCCACATTGTGAACATACAAAGCTCCCTTTCAGCCTATTATTTTCTGTTAGTGAAATCCAGTCATTACCAATGCAAATTAAGGCCCTAACATATGCTGGGCAAAAAAAAAAAAAATTATTTGGTAAAGTAGTAAAAATAAGAGACAGACCCTATCTTACCAAATTGTGAGATTCAAAAAATATCATTAAGTGTGATAAATGATGTGAAGGAGTTTAGGATACTCCACCCATCTCATTGGTGGACTAAACTGGTTTTGCATATGCCAGAGTACCTTCCTCTTTCCATCTAAGTGAATTATTCCAGTGTAATCTGAGTTAAAAAACCTTCTTAAAAATTCAAAGCCTTGGTTTTTAACCAAGATTACAGTTATTGTTCCTGCTGCACAGATGTTAGGAGCTACTGATTTCAGAGCCCTGTACCAAGAGACTTTGATATCATCAAAGAAACACTGATTTGCTGACCTAGATCAATTGGCAAAAAATTAACCACTGGTTGTACTTCAAGGGACTTGAGATTCGAAGTTATGATGTGTAACAATTAGGAGAAGAGGTGTTGTCTATAGAGAAATAGAATATTTGGAGGATACAACTGTTGGCAAATTGATAGCTTATATACATACATATGTATACTAGGAAAAATTCTGCATAAATGTAAGTCGATATAGAATATACTAAATGAATACATATATACTTATAGCTGATTCACACTGTTGTACAACAGAAGTTATTACAGTATTGTAAAGTAATTATACTCCAATTTAAGAAGAAAAAGAAGAATATACCAAATGAGTTTAGAAGAAGTGGCTTTGGTTAGTAAGATATAAGCAAGATGCTAAAAAGAAGAGTAAAGCATATGGCTCTGTCAAAAAGGAGAAAATAAAAGCCAGAATCCAGAGGCAATTCAACCAAGAACAGAGGATCTGCTTACTACTCAGCAAATGAAAGAAATAGTTGTCAGAGAAGGAATGATGCATTGTTTGGTGAACTTCACCTGGAGGAAGGCTTATGATGGAGCTTTACAAGACTTAAGCAGAAGATAAAGTATAAGTGCACATAGGCTACACCTTGGGTCATAAATTAAAAAGCTTATCAGCATCCTACATGTTTGAGAGAGCCTTAGGAACAGTAGCAGCCTGCCCTATCTTACACTGTCAGAGATATTACCAGGGTGAATAAACTAAGTGTGCGTCTACATCACCCCATTTGTTCAGGTGACACTGCTTTATGGGAGAGTGGATGACAAATTTTGGCAATCGAGGACTGTGTCAGCTGGCATCATGGAGTACATTCTTGCTCCTGACTATCATCAAGGAAGTCAAAGGCCCTTCCAGGATGGTAACTAGGAAGTAAGGACTCTTAGAATAGCAACAAGATTGGTACCTTATGGTAGTGCCGTGAAGAAAGAGTGGGTCTTTCTCTTTCTTACTTACACTACTATATATACAATAGATAACTAATGAGAGCCTACTGTGTAGCATGGGGAGTTGTAGGGGGTGGGGGGAAGAAAGTGCAATCTGTTTGTAGGACATATATTAAGTTAATCTTAATATAGCAGCTGCAGAGAAATACTGTTTGATTCCACTTATATGTTGTACTTAGATTAGTCAAATTTATAGAGTCAGAAAGTACCCTGGTAGATATCAGGGGCCAGGGTTGGATGGGAACAGGGAATGGGGACTTCATGTTTAGTGGACAGAGTTTCAATTTAGGAAGGTGAAAAATTTAGGAGATGACTGATAGTTTTCACACCATGTGAAAGTACTTAGCACCACTCAAAGGTACAGTTAAATATGGTTAAAATAGTATGGTTTTATACATTTTACCACACACAAAAACATTACAAAAGAGAAAGAATGGATCTCTCACTCCATGAGTGTTCTAGAACCAACTCAATGTTTTGAAATAAGAATGGAGTTAGATGAAGTTTTGGGTTTCCTATTATATCATGTCTTCACAGACTCCTCATTGCTTTTGCAGGAAGAAGTACTGGTGACTCAGATGGTAAAAAATCCTCCTGCAATGCAGGAGACCCAGGTTCTATTCCTGGGTCAGGAAGATACCCTGGAGAACGGAATGGCTACCCACTACAGTATTCTTGCCTGGAGAATTCCATGGACAGAGACAGGCTATATAGTCCTTAGGGTTATAAAGAGTTGGGCACGATGAGTGACTAACACTTTAGACTAGAAGTCTTGTGGTTCCTACTCTATCTTGTCTTCACAGACTCATTGCTTTTGCAGGAAGAAGTATAAAATCCCTTGTAAGGCCCCCAGTGACCAATGGGCCTCCTGACTGCACTGAAAGCAAGATAAATCAAGAGGGATATGAAAACATGATTAACTCATTGTGATTATATCCACAGGTGATCCAAGCAAAATACTTACTTGGACTCCAGAGATTTAGGGTCTGTTTCCAGCTTCACGCTCACAAATGTTGGTATTTACAACAAAGCAGTGATGGTTTCAATCTGTGTTAAGTATTAATAGTTGATTGATTGGGAAACATACTGGAAGAGAGGAAGTGCCTTTTTCCTAGGCTAGGTGGATTTCTGAAGGTAAGGCTTTTTACTTCCTCACTGTGTGGCCCCAGTGTGTTCCTGCTGCTCTCATGACAACCATTTATTTGACTCTGGTTTCCATAGTGTCTGACACGCCTACAGCCAAAGAGCGCATGCAGTATCTTACTCACCTGCCTGCACAGTGCATGCTGGGAGTGGTGTTGGTACCTGGTAGTGCTTAATGATGTAAAAAAGACATGCTTGCAAATATAATCCTACTTAGCTATTGGCTTAATTTGGTTTTGTTTAATTCAACTCATGGAAAGTGTTGCAGTCTCAATAAAAGCATTTGGGCTTTGAAGTCAATTCATCTGGATCTCAATTTCAGTTCCTTCAAAATCTTTAGTCAAGGAATTAGGAAAATCACTCAACTTTTTTGATCCTGAGTTTCTTTTCTTATAAAATGGGGATGATACCACCTAAATTGGCTTCCTATCACAACTGCTTCATGATAAAAGTGGTCTGGAAGGTTAAGGAGTTCAATAAACTAAGAAATCTCTGAGAGCATTTTTATAATTTCTGTTTACAGATATAATTATTTGATAGACACCCAAGTATTGCCTTCATTCAGTGAGATAGTTAGACTCTCAACTACGAAAATGTTTTGGTTCTGGCTGCAGTGCCATGTCTGATGTCACAGCAAGCAAAGGCTTAATATTAGCCTGAACCAAAAGAGTAACTACATTTAGTGATAATTAAGATAAAAATACTTTTTAAAAAATGCATTGTTTTTTTTTTAAGTGAAAAAAGGATCTGTTTAGTTACTCTTAAACTAAAAAATGATATCTACTTTATTTCCCCACCTGGTGATTGACAAGGTCGGTTTTGTACTTTTGAGCCACTACAAATTAATGATGACCTAGAAGTGGTACCAAAAAAGACAAAATGTAATTTTATACATTTTAATATTTATTTTTTATCCATTCCTTTTTTAATCATTTGCTTCATTGAGCATTTACATAGTTAATTTCACTAAATTACTCTAAGTTTTAAATTGTTAGCTTTTATTGGGACTTTATAAATTTCCTTATTGGCAAATACTAGTCGGTTTAAAATAGACTTTAGCTGTGGCCAGAAATCCTTATCAAACAGTTAAATGTCATTGACTTCATGTTAAA
Organism: Ovis canadensis; assembly: GCF_042477335.2. NCBI lineage: Eukaryota > Metazoa > Chordata > Mammalia > Artiodactyla > Bovidae > Ovis > Ovis canadensis. The sequence goes on along the minus strand of NC_091246.1, from coordinate 185,209,443 downwards.
AAGCAAGACCTTGAGACCATTTAAAAATTTAGGATAATATTTTTTAAATAACTTTAAGTGGCGCCCACTTTGGAAGCCTCTACCAGATCATTTCATCTGCTATTAAGCTAACTGTGGATCCTTTGGAGGTGACCCCTGTGCAAAGGACCATTCGTGATTTTTCTCCTGGGAAATCCCATAAGAGAAAGCTTTTCATTGTCTCACACGGCTGGGAAGGTCACTATTGGTCATGAATATGGAAAGCAGGGCCAAGAACAATGTCACTTATCAGGGAATAAAAGAAAGTTCTACATTGAAAAGCAATTGAGAAATGAGGAAATATAGTAGTTGAAAAATAGCATGATATATAAATAAGAATGAAAATAAAATTTGGATTCAGACAGAATTACTAGGAACTAAATCTTGGAAAATGACCTACCTTCTCTGAGCCACCATTTTGTTATTAAATAGAATAACAGCAACTATCTTCTAAGATTGTTGTGAGAATTAAATAAGCTGACTTATGTGAAACATAATGGGTGTTTATGACCTGTTTAATCTCTTCTGGCTTTTGCTTCTTCAAGACGGACAGAATATTAAAGTCAGAGAATGAAAGAAACCTGGGTAGAGGTATGGAAAGTGCCACACAGACCCTGCCAGTTGAGGATTCTGCAAAGCTTGGCTCTTCTGGGGTATTATAATATTGAAACAGAGGATTACCTCCTTCTCCATCATTCTAAGATCAAGTTGAATTGATACTTTGTCTTCCACCTTCCTCTCTCCTGTGACACACTCAGAAGGAAGATTAAAGTGATGAAAAGAGCTAGGGAGCCAAGGGATTCGCAAAGATAAGCTCTTTTTCTTATTCTCTGTGTGGCTGACTGGTGGAAACACCTTCAAGGTTGCAGTTACCATATATGTCCATGATGCAGTGGAGAAAGAGGTCACACTGAAGGTGAAGGGAGAGCTGGGACAGAGATAAAAGGTACCAGAGAATGGCAATCACAAATGAGTGGTCATTAGGGGTTTAGACGAAGCTAGGTTGCTGAATTAGGACATGGGGGAACATGTCCTCTTTAGTTCTCTTCAAATGCACTATAGCCATACACTGGAGCTGATGCAGGTTATTTCTGAATCATAGAAAGTAGTTAACTAGAGGTTAAAAAGTCAGATCAATGGGAAATCACTTGCCTGTTATTTTTCTAAAATCCACATATGGTCACTATGTTTTTCTGACAGAAATGAAGCAAAATCCGTGTCCTATGCTATACAATTCAATATTACATGGTGTTTCTCCTTCTTTCTGCCATTTTTTTCTCATTATTTACATAATCCCTTTAGAAACAGTGGAGAACAAGATTGTCCAAAATCTTTGGAAGACTGAATCATAATACCCTCAGCAATGTTTTTATACCAATGTTAACCGATTTCAGTACAAATCCATTTAGAATCTCATTTTTCCTCAAGGAGAAATATTTTGAATTTATAATTATTTTGCAACGAGGAAAAATAAGGATACAGCAATAAATTGAAAACAGGAAAAAAAAAAAAAAAAAACAACTAGTATCTTTAGAAAATCCCAAAACAGAATAAAGGCCTTAGACCTGAAATATTCTTTGCTAGTTAACCAATTACTTAGTTGTTTTATGAAATAAATCTGAAATGCAGTTTCCGTGGACTGTTAAACACTGATCTTTCCCTTGACAACCTGCTCTGATGCTTAACCAACTCCTGTACTGATTGGAGGACAGTAATGAGATAATAGATCAGATGGTCTTCTCCATGACTTTAATGTTATAAGAAGTTTGCCTGAGTAAAAATTTCTTTTCACCCAGTAATCATCGCCTATGTGACAAAACCTATGAAAGTCATGATTATCAATATTGCGTGTTTGATTGCTTTTTATTTCAAGGCTAAATATTTTAAATAAAAGCTTCTTGCTAGTTTAAGGGTCTTGACCTACAAAAAATATTTAATTTCACTCCTGGGGAAACACCTTTTCTAAACTAGTCAAACAAAAACAACATTCTTTAAACAATGAATAATAAAAACCAGGACTTAAGCAAAGTAGAATATATATATTAATTTGCTAATGGTTCTTTACCCATATTCATCTCCTGTCATTATTTCCAAGTATGAGGCAAAAGCAAAAGTTTTACCACTGATGATCTGAACTTCTCAAATTCTTTTATTCACCTGCCCTTCCTCATGTTCCAAATTTTTGAAGTGAGGTCATCTTTTTGGATGGTTGTTGACCCAAATCTTATATCAAAAGTCAACAGAGGCAGTATATTGTATATATTTGGAGCTATGAATAAAAAAATTTTTTGGTCTTCCGCTGAAGCTCACATTAATCCCACAGTTCTCAAGGAACATGGAAAGTAATTTGTATTTCTAATTTATGTCTAGGAAATATATAATTCTGGGCTTCCCAAGTGCCTCAGTGGTAAAGACTCTGTCTGCCATTTCAGGAGATGCAGGAGATGTGGGTTCAATACCTGGGTTGGGAAGATCGTCTGGAGGAGGAACCGGTAAGCCACTCCAGTATTCTTGCCTGGAAAATTCCGTTGGCAAAGAAGCCTGGGAGGATACAATCCATAGGTCTCAAAGAGTCAGAAGCGCAAGTATTTTGAAAATGAGAATGGAAGACTGAGATTCAGGTTTTAATGGCTGCAGAACACTTTGTTTCTACCTTAATTGAATGAGTCGGTCCTCAACAAGACAGTAGGATTACTTGATTTGTTGTCATTACAACCCCCAACTGTACTATTCTGGCCTGGGTATCTGGGATACTGGAAATGGAAATAATTGTCAATAGCAATGTCCTTTTAAAGATAGCTCTTTGAAACAGAGTTGATGACACCTGTGTTAAGTTTTAAAGAATATAGCCTGGGGTCCACCACTTCCAGAGAGCTGAGACTAGTACACTCAATCACTCAATTCAGCTTCATTTGAATATCTGCTCATAAGAGCATTCACTTGTTCTAAATTAAAAAAAAAAAACAGATTGTCATCTATTGCGGTTTACCCACCCACTCCGATAATCTGGAAAAGTATTTTATTTAGACGTTCTCTGTTGTATTTATTCATTTGGTGGCAGTTGAAGTGTGGAGGTTTGAGTGGAGAGGAGGAAAAGGTCCTGAAACAAGAAAGGACTGATGTTCCTAGATGCCCAGAGAACTCATGGTGGGGATGTCATCACATCTGTGGCCAACTTTCACTGTAAATGTTATCTCTACCCTGATTCTAAGGGGATCCAGATATACTATAGTGTTCTTAAAACACTGTCCACAGATCCCTGGGACGTCTGATATCCTTTCTGATGGTTCTCAAGCTCAAAACTGGTTCCATAGTAATTCTAAGACATTATTTAGCTTTTTATTTTGTTGAAATTTCTATTAATGATGTAAAAGAAATTCTGGGTAACGAAAAAAACTACTGGTGTCTTAGTTTGAGTCAAGATATGGCACCAGACTGTACTGATAATTGTGTTTTTCAAGGCCACTCATTTGCAGGGGAAATTTTCTTGTTGTATTTAAGAATAACTGTGTATTTGAAACTATAATAATCGTTAATTTTATTGACAACCTTTGATTACACATCTGTTTATTGTCCTCTGTGAAGTTTATAGAAAACAAGTCTACTACATACTGAAGCATACGTGGTTATTTCAAAGAAAAGAAGTTGTGCGATTTTTTGAGTTGCAAGACTAACTGGCTTCTTTTATCTCATTTAACACGGTTCTTACTTGAAAGAATTATCGAAAACATAATTGTTAGACTAGGATACTTAGTAGAGCTAGTGAATCTGTTACTTCAAAGAAAGCAACTGACAGCTTTTAAGTAAACACTCAAATTCTGGAAAAAATGTATCTGCCACCCAGACACTGACAGCATCCCAGTACTTAAAGACTTTCCTGATGAGAACAGTGTGATATTTAACAAATGCAATTTTCTTCCATTTTATAATTAAGATCTGTCAGCCTCTGGAAGATCCGCATAGCTCAGTAAATCAGTATTTTTTAAATGAACAAATGTGTGATCATTTACAAGATCATGCATGCATAAAGACTATGTTTAGAATGTAACTGAGTGTGAAAAGTTCCTTGAAATGATTTCAGCTACCACCCTCCAACTGTTGTTTTTTGTTGTGGTTATTTGTTTGTTTTCCCACTGCTGGGCATACACACTGAGGAAACCAGAATTGAAAGAGACACGTGTACCCCATTGTTCATCACAGCACTGTTTATAATAGCCAGACATGGAAGCAACCTAGATGTCCATCAGCGGATGAATGGATAAGAAAACTATGGTACATATATACAATGGAGTATTGCTGCTGCTAAGTCACTTCATTCGTGTCTGACTCTGTGCGACCCCATAGCCGGCAGCCCACCAGGCTCCCCCATCCCTGGGATTCTCCAGGCAAGAACACTGGAGTGGGTTGCCATTTCTTTCGCCAATGCAGGAAAGTGAAAAGTGAAAGTGAAGTCGCTCAGTCGTGTCCGACTCTTGGCAACCCCATGGACTGCAGCCTACCAGGCTCCTCTGCCCATGGGATTTTCCAGGCAAGAGTACTGGAGTGGGGTGCCATTGCCTTCTCCAACAATGGAGTATTACTCAGCCATTAAAAAGAATACATTTGAATCAGTTCTAATGAGGTGGATGAAACTGGAGCCTATTATACAGAGTGAAGTAAGCCAGAAAGAAAAACACCAATACAGTATATGAATGCATATATATGGAATTTAGAAAGATGGTAACGATAACCCTGTATGCGAGATAGCAAAAGACACAGATATATAGAACAGTCTTTTGGACTCTGTGGGAGAGGACGAGGGTGGGATGATTTGGGAGAATGGCATTGAAACATGTATAATATCATATAAGAAATGAATCGCCAGTCCAGGTTCAATGCAGGATACAGGATGCTTGGGGCTGGTGCACTGGGATGACCCAGAGGGATGGTACGGGGAGGGAGGTGAGAGGGGGGTTCAGGATGGGGAACATGTGTACACCCGTGGTGGATTCATGTTGATGTATGGCAAAACCAATACAATATTGTAAAGTAATTAGCCTTCAATTAAAATAAATAAATTTAAATAAAAAAATTAAATTGCTTATGACATTAAAAAATAAATAAAACAACACTTGTAGAGTTGGGATATTGCATCAAAGAAAAATATCCACAAATTATCAGTAAAGGTTACTAAAATACCCCTTACTTTCCAACTACATATCTAAGTAATGCTGTATGTTCTTCGTATATTTCAACCAAGACAAACAATCACAACATGTTTAATGAAGAGAAAGAATGTAGAAACTGAATCTCTTCTATGAAGCTAGACTTTAGAGAGGTTTGGAAAAAGTAAACTAATGCCCCCCTTTTTAAGAATTTTTTGAGAAATATGTTTTATAGACATATATGGTCTTACTGTTATTGTAAATGAATTAATGAATGGTTTTTTGTTTTCCAATTTCAATTCTTCATTTCCAATGATAAACGTAACAGGCATAAACCTACATCAGTGAAAGCCATTTGAAGTCCTGGATATGTTTTAAGAATGCAAAGGGTCTTTAAATCAAAAAGCTTGAAATTTTCTGCTTTAACATAAGTCAGTGTGCTCATCTACCATTATAAAGTTCAACAATACAACAAATTCTCTAAGGCAGGGGACAAGGCATTTACTAATGTCAGAAAAAAAAATATTGAATGACCTTTGTCTTTAGAAAAGCAGTCAGTAACAGTTTTCCTCACATAGCTTCATATAAATTATGTTAGTAAACCTAGTAAGCTGAGTATGTCTCATTCAGTAAAACAATGATTTCCATCAAGATAAAGCAGTCATGATTTTTATTCATGTAATATTTCTGATAACAATATCCAATTAGCACATTCATTTTATGTCCACTGCATTAATTTTATGTTAAAAGAAATCCAATAGTGCTCAATTACATTTGCTTCCAAATTAAATTAGCATTACATGAATTTAATGGGTATCTTAATTAGACCATGCCAGTAAGAGGATTTTATACAAATTAAATTCCACCTCTGCATGTTTCAAACTTCTTTGTGTTAAACATAGGATGAAAATTCTTTAAAACATAAGCAGCATAAAAATATTTCATATTGCAAGCAGAGAAGGAAAACAAAGAGGAAATTTTAAAAAATGTAAATAAGACTTACTTCAGCCAGAAATTACTTACTGTTTCTATGTATCTTATAGTGGTAGTAGAACTTTCCTTTCCACTAAAATATTAAAATCTTTATATTGTAAAAGGGAGTAATGTCAGCACAATCCTCTGAGATTCTTTTAACTACCAATTTTTGAGGCTTGTTTACGTGTTTTTTTTTTGAGCCAAATAATCCAACTGCACTAATCGTTAGGAAATTTTAATTTTATTAAATAGAATTGACATGTAATCAGAGTATAATATACTTCATGAACTCTACAGCAAAATTGTCCAGTGTTCTTCTGTATGGCTTACTGTGGTTTCACTATTTACAACATTCAGTGAATACTACCTGTCTGGCAATTTGCTAATTATTTTGTATAAATTATCTCTAAACTTTGTTACATTTCTGAAAAGTAGGCATTATTGTTCCTGATTCATAACTGGGAAAAATGAAGCCCAGAGACATTAAGGAATTTGCTTTAAGTCACATAGATAGTAATAGAACCTGAAGATTTCAAATGCTTTTTCCAGAACGTTACCTCACTAGGGCCTCTGCTAACTAGCTGAGTGCTCTGTCTCTGTGGGCAGAATACCTCAGTTTGATTCATGGCTCCATGACTCTATGCCTAATGTATTTAGACAAATAAATCATCTGCCACAGTAACCAATCCATGGTGGGTTAATAGGGATGAACAAATAAGAAAGTAAAGAAAATGGGTAAAGGCAGTGGAGTGAGAAGGACAGATTAGGGTGTGCTTTTTCAGAACATAGTTTTTATTGCTTTAACATTGAATCATATAAAGGTTTAGGATATTTGAAAAATCATATAAAAAGTAGCAGATGCTAAAATTCAACACAAGTATTAATAAAAAAGAATTTAGTTGATAATGAAGCCACGTAGATTGAAGAATTGCTTCAAGTAGCTGTTGAACACAGTATTACTTCTGTATTTTCTTAGCGGGGTATTTTTTTAAGTTTATTTGCAAAGCACATGTAACAAGCAGAAGTTGTATTTAAATTTCATTCAATAAATTTAATAATAATACGCACACATACACACAATTTGTTGTTGCTGCTTAGTTGCTAAGTAGTGTCCAACTCTTTTGCAACCCCCTGGGATGAAGCTCACAAGGCTCTCCTGTCCATAGGATTTCCCAGGCAAGAATGCTGGAGTGGGTAGCCATTCCCTTCTCCAGGAGATATTCCTGACCCAGGGATCAAACCTGCGTCTCTGGCATTGTCAGGTAGATTCTTTACCACTGAACCACCAGGGAAGCACCCCCCTCCCTCCGCCCCCGCCTCAACACACACACATATACACAATTAGGATAAAGTAAATCATAACCCATTAATATAAAATAAAAACCCACAAAAAATGAGTTAATATTTTCAGTGTAAAAAAAGAAATGAAATAAAAAGTTAAAAAATAAAATTTATACAGTTGAATTTGTAGTGGAAATAAAAGTATTTAGCTTCCTTTTCAATATAACTTTTGTCTCTGTCTCTGAAAGGAGCCAGAAGCAATGATATCTGAATGGCAACAAGCACACACAGCACTTATATTTTGCTTTCTAATGACCATCTCCCACAGAAAAGAACCAGAGCTAGCTAGAGAAATGACTGATTCAGGTCTGAAGCTTGGGAAATATTAAGATACCCTGGTGGATTTCCAGGATGGCTCAGTGGTAAAGAATCTGCCAAGACACAAGTTCAATCCCTGGATCGGGAAGATGGTCTGGAGAAGGAAATGGAAGCCACCCTAGTATTCTTGCCTGGGAAATTCCATGAACAGAGGGGCCTGGTGGACTATAGACCGTGGGGTCACAAAGTGTCAGACACGACTGAGCACAGCACACAACACAACACAAGGCACCCTGGCACAGGAGGTGATCAAGTATCAACAAGAATTATGTCAGAAACGGACAGATGAGTCATTGCAGCTTCAAAGAGCATCCCCTGTCAAGTTTGCAATAAATGTAACAGCAAAAAGAAGAAGAAGAAGAAAAAAGAACACTACAGTAATAAATTGGAACTGATGAATATAAATTAAAATCGCCAAGTCTGCGGCTGCTGCCTCTAAGTCGCTTCAGTCGTGTCCGACTCTGTGCGACCCCATAAACGGCAGCCCACCAGGCTCCCCCGTCCCTAGATTCTCCAGGCAAGAACACTGAAGTGGGTTGCCATTTCTTTCTCCAGTGCATGAAAGTGAAAAGTGAAAGTGAAGTCGCTCAGTCGTGTCCGACCCCATGGATTGTAGCCTACCAGGCTCCTAAATTGCTAAGTCTAGTGATGCTTAAACAAAAGAAAAAGAGAGAACATTTTAAAAATCTTTTTTAACAGAAAAAATCAAACCTAGCTATTAAGCCTAGAGGGAAAAATGTTTTTATAAAATTATAATTCTGTAAATCATAACACTCTCATTGATTACAAAATATATCACTCATGAATGCTAAAACCATAAACTGAGAAGTGGTTAGGGCATAGGGGATTCATGGATTTCTTACTAATTACAAAAGGAAAGTGGAACATCACAGTGGAACAGTCACTATATTAGCCAAGTGATTAAATTCAGAATCTCTAACAGTAGGCCAGTCTTTCATGGCATAATAAGGAATACTCAGTGCCAGCAGGAACTATTCTGAGAGAGAGAAATGGAAAACTCAGTTCAGTTTACCTCCTGTGCGGAGAAAAAAAACAACATTTTCCTTCTTTTTCCTTTTTGAGTGCCTCCTCCACTAATCACACATACTTCACTTTCAATACTTCTGATAAAATACTGAAGCGTTTCCCACACACCAGCAAGAAATTAACTGATGCTAGATGGATGTCCTACAAGCTAACTCAGTTCTAACAGTCCAACTCAATGGACATTGAGTTGGAGTAATCTCCGGGGGTTGGCGATGGACAGGGAGGCCTGGAGTGCTGCAGTCCATGGAGTCGCCAAGAGTCGGACATGACTGAGCGATTGAACTGAACTGAACACCGTCTACCTGGAGGTACCACAGGTTAAAGTCTCAGTCCCACCAGACTGCTCCCACCCTCCTTCAGATGCCAGTTATAAGCAGTAGGTCTATGAACTTCAATCCTATTTGGCCACAATCAAAGTTTCCCATGAGCTTCCCTTGTAGCTCAGCTGGTAAAGAATCCACCTGCAATGTGGGAGACCTGGGTTCCATCTCTGGGTTGGAAAGATCCCCTGGAGAAGGGAAAGGCTACCCACTCCAGTATTCTGGCTTGGAGAATTCCATGGAGGATTCTGTATTTTCCATGGGGTCACAAAAAGTTTCCCATGGCCTCCTCCTCAGGTCTGATTAATTTTTTAGAGCAGCTCACAGAACTCAGGGAAACACTTAACTTATATTTACCAGCTTATTAAAGTTTGTTAAAGGGTGCATAAAGAATACAAATAATTAGATGAAAAATCCCCTGGGGAAAGAAATGGCAATCCACTCCAGTGTTCTTGCCTAGGAAATCTCATGGACAGAGGAGCCTGGCCGGCCGCAGTCCATGGGGCCACAGAGCAACTACACAAATACAAATAATTAGATGAAGAGATACATAAGGCTTGGACCAGGAGGATCCTGAATGCAGAAACTTCTGTTTCCATGGAGCTTGGCCGTGTCACCCTCCATACAGATGTTTTTACCCACCTGGAATCTCTAGGAAACCCTACTACTGGGATTGTATAGGGCTCCCTCACATAGGCACAATCAATTATTAATTCCATTTTCAGCCCCTCTCCCCTCTGTGAAAAATGCAGAGAGGGGCTTCTCCATGTCAAGCTTCTCATCATGGCTTGATGTTTCTGGTGACCAGTCCCCATCCTGGAGCCCACCCGGAGTCATCTCATTAGAACAAGAGATATTCCTAGTGATCTTATTATTCAGAAAATTAAAGGGTTCTAGGAGCTCTGTGCCAGAAACTCTGTGTGTGTGTGTGTGTGTGTGTGTGTGTGTATTATACTTTTATCTTATAGAAAGACAGAGGGAGAAGGAAAGAAAGAGAGAGAAAGAAGAAATGCTTAACCTGAAGCTAATCTTCCAACTTCATAGAAAATAAAGAGAACAGAGGAAAACATTGAAATGCAGGAAGATGAAACAATCAACCACATCTAGATTGGAAGACAATCTATGAAATAATATCCTAGATTCTTAAAAAATGCAGTGATAAAAAGTAATGAAAGAAATATTTTACTAAAAGAAACTAAAGAGATATAATCACCAATGTATAAAGCCAGATTGCATACAGTTTTAAAAAGACATAACTGCTGCAAAACATTCTTGCAACGTTTGGGAAACTCTTTCTGCACCAAAGTAGATATTAGATAGTATGGAATTATTTATAATTAATTTCTTAATCCTGATAGTAGTAATATGGTCCTAGAAGCAGTTGTTTTTAATCTTAGGAAATGAGCATAAGATGTTTTTGGAAAGGAAGTGTCATGATGTCTTCAGTTTATTTAAATTAAAAAGTGAAATAGAGGAAACACATAGAGAAAAAATACGGCAAATGTTGCTAGTCTTTTTAAAATTCATTGTAAATTTTTGTTGAGGTATAGTTTATCAACAATATTATGTAAGTTTCAAGTGTACAGCATAGTGAGTCACATTTCTTAAAGGACGTACTGCATTTATAGTTATTATAAAGCATTGGCTATATTTCTTGCATTATGCAACATATTCTTGTGGCTTATTTATTTTATACACAGTCCTTTGTATGTCTCAATACTCTACCCCTATTTTTTCCTTCCCAACTTCCCTCTCCCCTCAGTTAACCGTTAATTTATTCTCTTTGAGTCTGTTTCATCTTTGCTATGTCCACTAGTTTGTTTTATTTTTTTTTTTATATTCCAAATATAAGTGATACCATACAGTATCTGTCATTTTGGTTCACCTTATTTCTCTTAGCATAATGTCCTCCAAGTCTGTCCATGTTGTTGCTAATGACAAATTTTTGTTCTTTTCATGGCTGGGTAGTTTTCCATTTCACATACACACACACAAATACATAAATATCATATATCATATAACTTCTTTTTTAACATATATATCCATTCATATATATGTATCACATCTTTTTAGATTCTGTCATGGAACACTTGCTTGCATTACTTGGCAATCATAAATAATACTACTATCAACATTAGGAAAAATGCACTTTTTTTTTCAAATTATGTTTTTGTTTTTTTCAGATATACCCAGGAGTAGAATAGAGGGGTCAGTGTTAGTCTTCTTTCTGACACTGTATGAACACTCAGGCTGGCCCTGTGAGTTTTTGGTAAATGTCCAATAATAAAAAGTCTTTCAGTTACTTTAGTCTCAAAGATACACTTAATTCAGTTAACAGCTGGAGTAATCAAAACTTTCTATGCATTAATGTTAAGGTGAAAACATCCCCCCTCCTCTTGCTCAGACTAGCCTCAGACATGAAAAAGGAGAGTGTAAGGAAATAGTTATTTCTCATTTTCCCATTCAACTCCTCCCTCATTCACAGTTTATCTAGGATAGAGGTTGGGAGCAGACAGGAGATAAGGATGAAGCAGTGGAGAAAAGATTGCCTTTCAATGAGTGGTAACATCTTTGAACATGTCAAGTTTTTAAAGTTAACTCAGTGAGCACACGTGGGTTTGTCAAAAATCCTACATCTTATTTGCAATTTTGTCCTTGATGGAAAATGCATCTCTCTGGAAAACACATCTGGATTCTCACCCATCCCTCAGTCCTTGTCATTCAGCACATCTCCCTCTTTATATTAAGATTTGCTTGTGCCTTCTATAAGCTAATTCCTGGATCCCTCTCTCTCTCCCTGCCCCTACCCTATTTTCTTTGTTTATTTCCCTTAACCTGCCCACATTTAGTCTCTGGAAGACATAAACAATGTCCTGATACACTCTGGATATTCAAGCAGTTTTAGTTGCAGCAAATCTGTATTCTGCATGAAAGCAACTAGCCAACTACTATCTATGGCTTTTCTATTAATCTCTTTCAGGCATCAACTTGATACCAGTGCACCAGTGTCTCAGCCCTAGAGAACACGAGTGAAGCTTTCAAAATAAACTCGTGGAAACTTTTTTCTTAAGATTTGAAATTAGGGGAAAGCTCCCCCATCTCTCCTCCATGGTAGGGAAGGATAAAGATTTGGTAGAGGAAGCGCACAATAGGCTGACAAACCTTCTCTAAAAACCCTGTTTTTAAGGATTGTTTTCTGATCTGTATGCTTCACAAACTTGGATTTGACAAAGAAAGTGTTAATGATGAATTGTGCCAGTGTATTCACAACATCTTCAGTTGGAGCTCCATAAGAGGCGTGCCACTTCAATTACTTTGATCAAAAGTGAAAATAGCACTTGAAGAAAAGAAGGAGGCAAAGAAAGAGATTTAAACACTGAAACTTTAAACACAGAAACATAAAATGGATGGAACAACTGATGATGAAGGAAAAAAAGAAGCTAAAATGATGAATCCATATTTGTTTCTAATCACTCATTTTAAAACCATTGTTCTTTACTTTACCAGTCTTGCACTGTACAGTGCTCAACTGTTATATCAGACTTGTTTATTTACCAAGCTAGAAATATATAGAACAGTCTTTTGGACTCTGTGGGAAAGGGAGAGGATGGGATGATTTGGGAGAATGGCATTGAAACATGTATAATATCATATATGAAATGAATCGCCAGTCCAGGTTCAATGAATGATACTGGATGCTTGGGGCTGGTGCACTGGGACGACCTGGAGGAGTGGTACGGGGAGGGAGGTGGGAGGGAGGTTCAGGATGGGGAACACATGTATACCTGTGGCAGATTCATGTTGATGTATGGCAGAACCAATACAGTATTGTAAAGTAATTAACCTCCAATTAAAATAAATAAATTTATATTAAAAAAGAAATATAGCATGTAGTTTCACTTTTTTAAATGCAACAGTTATACTTCAACTTTTTTGAACAATTAGTACTTGAATAAAATGGGCTTCATTTATTTTAAAAATTTTTCAAAAATAAATAAAAACCCTGTTTCAATCTACAGTAAATTCTCGTAACCTCTCAAATCTCTTTAATAGATCAGAGGTGGCTCTTGGTCATCTTATCTATCTGGGTGCTCCTGTTCTTAATTGTGGCATGTGGGGTTTAGTCTCCTGATCAGGGGTTGAGCCTGGGCACCCTGCCCTGGGAGCACGGAGTCTTGGCCCCTGGACCACCAGGGAAGTCCCCCTTGTTCACCTTTTTGGGATTCCTGTTTTGGTGACCTGGCCTCACATGTCTCTCTTTGGCTTAAAGCAAAGCTGAGACAGGAAGATTCTTAATAATCTCTTTGTCATAATGATATATTTTCCTTTCACTCAATTGTCAATGACCAAATGAAAATGGAATGAGAAGAGGAGACAGGAAAATGGACATCATGTTTTCATTTAATAAGCTGAACTTTCCAACTCAGACGCGGCATGCCATGTGATTCTGGGATTATTTTAGTGTTGTTAATATTGGCCTGAACTGGACAGAATGAAAAACTCCTGCCTCAGTCAGTAGTTCCAGTGGTCTTTCTGAGACTTTCAAAGAGCTTGAGATAAACCTTTAAGAAGTCATCAGCACATTTTGAAATAGTATACTTTCCTAGTGCTATGCTGTGCTTGAAAATGAAGTCGCTCAGTCGTTTCCGACTCTTTGAGACTCCATGGATTACAGCCTACCAGACTCCTATGTCCAATGGATTTTCCAGGTAATAGTACCAGAGTGGATTGCCATTTCCTTCTCCAGGGGATCTTCCCGACCCAGGGATTGAACCCGTGTCTCCCGCATTGTAGACAGGCGCTTTTCCGTCTGAGCCACCAGGCAAGTCCTGGTGGAGTGCTGTGCTTAGTCAAGTCTACCTCTTTGCGACCCATGGACTACAGTCTGCTAGGCTCCTCTGTCCAGAGGGATTCTCAAGGCAAGGATGCTGGAGGGGGTTGCCATGCCTGCCTCCAGGGGATCTTCCCAGCCCAGAGATTGAACTGGGGTCTCCTGCATTGCAGGCAGATTCTTTACCAGGTAAGCTACCAGGGAAGCCCCCTACTTTCCTAGCATGTTTGCCTAAATTAGAGCAACTTTGAATTAATAAAAATTTAATTGCCAACACACTTTAAAATTTGAGAACCCAATTATAAAATACAGAGAATCAAAGAAGAAATATAGCATCAACCTGGAAAGAATTATCCCCAAAGTGTTCATTTATAATCTTCCAACTTTCATAAGTTATTTATGTATGTACCTATGTATGTAACACATATATGCACATATAATCATTTATAGCATTTTAACAATGCTATATATCAAACATTTATTTTTATAGATAAATATATACCTACACCATTATTTTTCAAGGTCAAAGTCTTTTGAAAGGATATTTTAAAACATTCATTGATGACCACTGGTGTTATTTTTAGATTCTGAATATAAAAAACAATATTACTATGAATGTCCTTGTATAAACATTTTTGAATATTGACTGATTGTTTTCTCACTCTAATTCTTAGAAATTAGTGAGAGTTGGACTCTCATAAAGGAAATTGAGCACTGAAGAACTGATGCTTTTGAACTGTGGTATTAGAAAAGACCTTGAGAGTCCCTTGGACTGCAAGGAGATCAAACCAGTCCATCCTAAAGGAAGTCAGTCCTGAATACTCATTGAGAGGACTGATGCTAAAGTTGAAGCTCCATTATGTTGGCCACCTCATGCAAAGAACTGACTCACTAGAAAAGACCCTGATGCTGGGAAAGATTGAAGGCAGGAGGTGAAGGGAACGACAGAGGATGAGATGGTTGGATGGCACCACTCAATGGACATGAGCTTGAACAAGCTCTGGGAGTTGGTGATGGACAGCGAAGCCTGACGTGCTGCTGTCCACAGGGTTGCAAAGAGTCAGACATGACTAAGCGACTGAACTGAACTGAGTTCTTAGAAACGTAGGCTCAGTGGGTTTGCACACTTTTAAGAATTTAAGTACATGTCATGTCCTTGAATTTTCCATCACGGTGGCTGTAATAATTGATACCGTTCCTACAAAAGCCTCACAGTCTCACTACCACTGAGTATCTTCATTCTTTTACTTTAGCCAATATAATCAGATCCAGCACACAATGGTATGCTGTTATTATTTCCAAATAAATTATATTTATTTTATTATTAACAGGATTGAACTTCTTTTCAAATGTTATTATCCATTATCATTTCTTTA
The DNA here is from genome assembly GCF_042477335.2 of Ovis canadensis. NCBI lineage: Eukaryota > Metazoa > Chordata > Mammalia > Artiodactyla > Bovidae > Ovis > Ovis canadensis. The sequence continues at coordinate 185,194,073 of NC_091246.1, read as the reverse complement.
TAAATTTTCCATTCATGACTCAAGCCCATTTTTTGTCTGGTTTATAAGAGTCCTTTGTATCCTGAAAACTTTAACCAACCTTTCATTAGACCCTTTGTTAAGAGTATATAATAGGCATGATTTCAAATATGTTATCACTTGGATTTTGAATGATCTAAACATTTTTCTATAATCCATCAGGCCCAGTTAACCATTGACAGGGTATTACATAATTCAGCAACAGCACAGAGGCAGGCTGATGATTGATTTTATAGGAAAGAGAAACAGAACTTGTTAGGGAGAAAACATAAGCATTAAGTAACCTTTTACTATAAAGTTTTATCTTATAAATGAGGATATGTGAATTCAGGGAAGTGAGGTTTTATGGTCTCAGATGGCATAGTTTTTTTGTTGCCAGTGCCAGAGCTTATGACTCTGTGTCATCTCTTCCCACCAGCCAGTTGTTCTCAAATTTGGCTGCAAATCCAAAACACCTGAGGAATTATTTAAAATAATTCATGGGAGGAGATAGAACATGACCTACCATACATTTGTATGCCATTATCAAAGAATTGTAATTCACTATCCTAAATAAACTCTTATTTTTTTTAAAATTAGCTTTCCTTCTTAGGGGTTTTGGAAAAAGTGAAAAGTTATATTTGCCACAAACAGAAGGAAATAAGAAGATCCAAGGGAAGGGATAGTTAGGGATTTGGAGATTGACATGGACACACTGCTATATTTAAAATGGATAACCAAGACGCACCTACTGTATTGCTCAAAGAACTCTGCTCAATGTTATGTAGCAACTTGGATGGAATGGGAGTTTGGGGGAGAATGGATACTTGTATATGAATGGCTGAGTCACTCTGCTGTGCACCTGAAACCATTGCAACATTGTTTAATTAGCTATACTGAAATACAAAATAAAAAGTTAAAATTAAAAAAAAATTAAAAAGAAGACCAGAGGTCTCCACTCTTCATTTCACCAACTTTCCCATGGATTCCAAAACATGGAGTTAAGAGATGGCTCCACAGAAAGATTAGATGGTTACCTGAGCTTCCAGAGTTAGTGGAAGAGTTATTCATCTCTCAATATATTATAACGTCATTGCTACGCTTTGTGTCTAAGATTTTGCCTGAAGCTCAGATGGTTTAAGAGGAGGTGCACAGATGATCTCAAGGAAGGAGAATTTTAGTTGAAGAGTTGGGCTGTCAGTAAGAAGACACACATTGTTAAAGGCCAGGTCAATGATTAAGGCTGTCAAAAGACCTCACATGAGAATTTCTAGTTAATTATTTTAGTTGAATTGCCCTTTCTTTCTCTATGTATTAATGAAATTAGTAAAATTTTAAATGAAATCATATTCTGATCAAATGATGGCACGATTAGATGCTTCATGCTTCGTGTGACTAGGATCCTACCCACTTAAATCTCAGTAGGAACTCTCTTTGGGGAAAAACTGACTCCTGTATCATATGAATATCTAGTTCAAAATATAGACCTTTTTCCAATTTATAAAGAAATTAATCTGACAGGAATTAAGCCTGAGAAGCATAAAATATCTAAAATCCACAGTCTTGGATTTTAGAAAAAAAATCAGCTTTTGCATATCTGAAATCATAGTTGTTTATTTAATCTATGATAGTTAAAGGCCCAATGTAAAAAAAAACTGATGTGACCTGTCACAGACTTGCATTATAACTCCCTAGAACTTCAAAAGTGCCTCTCTGACTTTAAATAATAGACATAACCAACAAGCTTTATACTCTGCCTTGAGTGAGTGAAGTTGCTCAGTCATGTCCAACTCTTTGCAACCCTGTGGACTGTAGCCTACCAGACTCCTCTGTTCATGGGATTTTCTAGGCAAGGGTACTGGAGTGGGTTGCCATTTCCTTCTCCAGGAGATCTTCCTGACCCAGAGATCGAACCCAGGTCTCCCACATTGTAGGCAGACGCTTTACCATCTGAGCCACTAAGGAAGTCCTCTATATTCTGCCTTAATTCATTTTTTTAATATAAATTTATTTATTTTAATTGGAGGTTAATTACTTTACAATATTGTATTGGTTTTGCCATACATCAACATGAATCCACCACAGGTATACACGTGTTCCCCATTCTGAACACCCCTCCCTCCTCCCTCCCTGTACCATCCCTCTGGGTGGTCTCAGTGCACCAGTCCTAAGCATCTAGTATCATGCATTGATTCTGGATTTTGATGATTTGTTTCATATATGTTATTACACATGTCTTCAAAATTCCTTTCACTAGTGACGAGCAAAATCCAAGCTCCAATCCACCATGGCAACATTTCCAGGGGTGCGAAAAGCACCAAATTCCAGATAACCCTCAAACTACCCAGAACTAACTCTCTGAACCCATCGTGCCCCGTCTTCTGACAGGCATTCATCATCACAGCTCTGTGTGTGTTTCACCAATGTCATTTCCAAGATATTCTTAGTTCTGATCCCCAGCAGTCCTAAGTTTGCACAAATGCTGGAATCTGACTTAAATCACATACTGGATACCACTTAGGGGGATCCAAGGGCTTGATCACTCAAGGATCCTACAACGCTGCAAGGCTTCTACCCAGTGTTCTTTGAGGGTATCTGGCTTCTACCCAATCAGCCATATTATCCCATGCTTTCTTCTGCCTGCCCCCTTACTTCCATCTCCCAAACACCCCTAGCTTATTCTCCTTTATTCACTTTCTTGTTTGTTATAAAGTTATTACATAAGACCACAGAGGTCCCCTGGGGTTCAGTGGTGTGGCTGATATCATAGAAGCACATGTGGCGGGTTATACTGACTATAATGGAAGTCTAGGTATTCAGCAATATTAGTTAAATCGTACTTCTCTGGCATGAGAAGCAGCACAAAATATGATCTGCCAGAGGATAGAGTTATGGAATCACATTTTTTGCAGAGCAGGGAAACACACAGAAAACCTATCTTGAGTACAGACTGACATGGTCACAGAGGGCAACTTCAGGTCAGTGTTTCAGATACTACTGAATTCTATCTGCTGTCTTGGCAGCTAGTTAAAAATAAGTAGTTAATGGTTTGTTCTCCTTTACATTCTAATTGGTGAATATTTCATCTAATTGGTGAACAAGACCTGCTAAAATATTAAGCACCCAGATGATCAAAAATATTACTTGTTGCTGAAAGATGAAGACAATGCTTAGGTTATTTTTCCAAAGCATCAGATGTTTACTGCAAGATTATTAGAACAGCAAAACAATTGGAGCCTGCCTAAGTGTTCTACAATGGTGCAGCAGCTAATTAAATTAAGGTCCATCCACTTGATGGAATAGTGTGAAGCCACTGCAATGATAATACAGAGAATATGCTACAACCTGGAAAATATTTATGATAGAAGGTCAAATAAAAGGGCCAAATGGCAAGTAATAGGCGATCTCTCAATGTCAAGTCTGTAAAACAGATACATAAAATATCCACAAAGGTAGAAGGAGATTGTGACTGACATTTCTTATTTAATTTCCAAACCTTTCAAAATATTACTTGAATCTTAGTGTCTTTTTTTTTTTTAAGCAACAGAAATCTCAGCTCTTTCGTAAATGTTTTCCTGTTGCTAGTCTTTGCCAGCCAACTCCTTTGATTCCCAGATGAGACTTGGTTCTAGATAGATGACCCCTATGTCTTTTCTAAAACTATTAATAGAAATTTCAAAGAAGTATGCATCTAGCAACACCACCCCCAACAGTTCCTCTGGCAAAGAGGCTGTTCAAACAACATATCTTAGTTTCAGTAGCCCGTTTTTTTGAATACAGTTTGCTTGTAGATTTGACTTTTGAAGCCATATTCATAGTCTACCTAATTATAAAATATAATTTAAATTTAAAAATAAATCTAAACATTTTTAAAATAAAAGGAAACTGATAAACCTGATGGCTTATCCAACTGGTGGCATGACTACAGAAAGAAGAACTACTCCAAACAACTATAAAATAGTTTTTTCACTGTACATCTGTAATGAGATATGTCCTAAGGGCAAAATGAACTTTGAAAACAATCAATTATAAACTGTTTTTGGTTAATCATACTGGTGGTGGTCGTTTTCTAGCGTGCATTTTATGTATAGTATGTGTTGAAGCAAATGAGTAACTAGAATGATGGTGAGAACCAGAATTTTTGACATGGGAGTAAGAAAATGAAAGATTGGTGAGCGTAAATCAAAATTCTATAGCTCTGAGCTTGGAGTCATCAGTATAGACTCATACGTATTTTTAAAAATCTCTTGTTCTGTCAGTGAAGTAATCTAGAAACAATGGCCAACACTAAAAGCCTTAAGCATTCTTAATTCCTAAATCTTAGTCACTAGAGAAATTTTACTAAAGGAACAAGGGCTGCTTGGAGAACTGGCAAGTTCCAGGTCTGAAGCAGGAAAGACATAGGATGAGCTTGGAGCAGCATATAGTAGCAGAAAGAAAGCCCTAAAAAGTGTTGCAGATGCCAACCAGAATTTACTTTAACCGTCCAGAGTTGGGAAAACCTGAGCCTCAGCGCTGTTAGCAAGTGCAGTGATATGAAACACATCAAATGTTTCTCAACCTATTAGTTTATAATGATATTTTAGAAAATCCAGCCATTATCTTTGAAGACTATTAAGGTATCAACTCATGACTTTGAAATATGATAAATAAAAAGTATCCAGCATTTATTTACCTTATCATCCTCAGGGTATCTAAATAGTTGATAAGGAGAGGTTTCTTTTAATAAAATCATCTCAGCTTAAATAAAGAAGAAATAATAGAAATAAACTACTACCACTTTACAAGTTGTAAGTGAAAGTGAAAAAGTGAAAGTATTAGTTGCTCAATCGTGTGCAACTCTTTGTGACACCCCCATGGACTGCAGCCTGACAGGCTCCTCTGTCCATGGGTTTCTCCTTGCAAGAATACTGGAGTGAGTAGCCAATTTCTTCTCCAGGATATATTCCCAACCCAGGGATTGAACCCAGGTCTCCTGTACTGGGCAGATTCTTTATTGTCTGGGTCTCAAGGGAAGTTGCAAATAATAGTTACTAAAAGCTGATGTCACAAAATGGGAGGCAAAACAACATAACATAACTCATGATAATATACTGCTTATGAAGCAATCTATCTAAAAGGCATGTCTAAATCTGGTGCAGCATCTAGATCTAAGGAAATCAAACCAGTCAATCCTAAAGGAAATCTACTGTGATTATTCATGGGAAGGACTGCTGCTGAAGCTGAAGAGCTCCAATACTTTGACCACCTGATGCAAAGAGCTGACTTATTGGAAAAGACCCTGATGCTGGCAAAGATTGAAGGCAAGAGGAGAAGGGGATGACAGAGGATGAGATGGTTGGATGGCATCACTGACTCAATGGACATGAGTGTAAGCAAACTCGAGGAGACAGTGAAAGATAGGGAAACCTGGTGTGCTGCAGTCCATGGGGTTGCATCAAGTCGGACATGACTTAGCAGCTAAACAACAGCTAGATCTAAACAATAATTGATAGAAAATACTGGAGTCAGAAGATCCCGTTAGAGACACCTCAAAGATGCAATAAGCAAGATCTATAAAGTGGAAAACTGTAGTACACATATACCCATGTATCTTCAACAATACAACAGCAAAATAACAACTGCATAGAAATAGAAAGAGATGATCAGATCAAAAGCATGTGAGAAAAAATGTTAAAATACAACATATGCCCTATTTGAATCCTGATGAAAACAAGCTGAACATAACTGTGAGCATAAATTGGACACCTGAAAATATTACAGAATTACTACCAATTATCTTTTACAGATAATGAAGGTATTGAGATATGGTTCCCTCTCCACACCGCCCCCCCTGCAGCCCCCCGCAAGGAGTTCTTTTTCTGCATGTTTAATTATTTACAAATGAAATTCCATTTCTTTGAAATTTGCTTCAAACTAATCCAGGGAGCAAGGGAAGTTAGCGGGAGTATGGATGAAATAAAATGGGCATGAGTTAACAATTAAGATAAATGACGGAAGTTCATTATACTATTTTTATGCTACTCTATTTTCGTTATGCTCAAAATTTCTTCTTGTTAAAGAGTTCAACAAAGTCTCATATTTTTAAATTAGGCTAACAACTTTTAAAATGGGCATCAAAGTATTTGTAAATATATTGTATAAATTTATAATGTATAATGTATAAACACCACATAATACTTAATATACATAGGAGTCTACGTCTTTTTAAAGTAATTCTCTGAGATAAAAATTATTAGTTACATTTTCAAAATGAGAAGTCATTTAATGGCATCAGTTCAGTTCAGTCGTTCAGTCGCGTCTGACTCTTTGCGACCCCATAGACTGCAGCATGCCAGGCTTCACTGTCCATCGCCAACTCCTGGAGCTTGCTCAAACTCATGTCCATCAAGTCGGTGATGCCACCCAATCATCTCATCCTCTGTCATCCCCTTCTCCTCTTGCCTTCAATCTTTCCCAGCACCAGGGTCTTTTCTAATGAGTCAGTTCTTCATATCAAGTGGCCAAAGTATTAGAGTTTCATCCAGCATCAGCCCTTCAGCAGACAATTATGACTGCATATCATGCTACTCTTATAGCTAATATTTACCTGATAATTCAGGTGCAATTCTGAAACTAAGCCTTATGATACTACTAGTCTGTAAAAAATAACTTCAATCAGCCCCCTTTCTCCAGTGAATGAAATTTAAGCACCCTTCAGACCTAATGTGGTCTACTCATCATTCCTAAAACTTACCAAGCTCTTCTAAGGCTCAAGAATTTTGACCCATCAGTATTTCCCTAGAAATCCTCCCTACACTTTTCCATTTAGTGAACTTCCATTAATGATCTACCTAAAAGTAGCCCTTCTTGGTGAAGACTTCCCTAGTCCCATGATAGAGATACTCATTCCCTTTTCAGTGCGCCCATAACAAATAGACATAGTCATAGAATATACATTCACAGAATATAACTGCTATTATTTACAAAATATTTATCAGTCACTGTTCCAAGTGTTTTATCTATATTAAATTAATTTGCTTTTCCCAACAATCCTGTGAAGTAAATATTACTACCATCCCCATTTGGCAGATGAGGAAACTAAGGCTTTTCCTTGATGGATTGAATCAGTTTTGTATTTAAAATACCAAATAGTGTAAGGCACATAGAAATTGTTTGGTAAATATTTGTTGACTTGGATTGGTTTGGAGATTTTAATAATTTATTTGAAGCAAAGCCATTTTTCAACAGTAATTTTTAGATAAAGCAGGAAAAAAATTTGATGGAATAAACTCTTCTAATTTAGAACATGTGTTGGAATAGATTGAAACTGTGGTTGACTTTTCTCAGAAGAAAACGAAAGTAATTATCTGTGCAATGGAGTTCTTTATTCAAACTATTTGCTTGGCTATTTTTGCTGTTGTGAGGCGTTTTACAAAAGATTTATTTTTTTTTTTTAATTGCCACTAATTTTGGGTGAAATAAGGCCATGAAAGATTTTGCCCAGCCTGGTATCTCAAAATCTCAATTGAAAATCAGTTTTATAAAACACCTCAAATTGCAAGGACTGGGAGTGTATCTCTGTCAACCTCAGAATACAGTTGAACAAAGTGTTTTCTAAATCATCTGTTTTATTTTTAGAACACATTTGTCTTTTAAAATGAACAGTTGTGCTCCTGGCAATAGTATCATTTGGAAAATGTTTTAATATACATAAAACATTGCATGTCTCTTTAAGTATATTTCTCAAGAGATTTTCTATTTGTGATAGTGTGACTACAGTTTTATCTTCCTTTTTTTTAATCACAGATGGTATTATTTCTAGAGTGTATCTTAACATTCAGTACATTTGTACTGTGTTGTCTTAAATGTCAGTACGCTATCAGCCCAAGTCAGTCAAACTATTTTCTGTGAGAGGCAGAAGCTCATGAAAAGGGTCTTGATGTATGTCTCCTATGTAACACCTTCAACTGTTTTCAGCCTTATGCTGATTCTGAATGCCTTTATTTAAAACATGCCATTTTCCCCATTCTAAACTTGTTTCATCCTGCCACCTCAAAATTGTCAACCACTGTTGTAATACCTTCCATTTATGTCTGGGTTCATTTGATTTTATATAACAAAACTTCAAACTCAATTGGTTGAAACAAAAATAAAAAACTAATCCACGCTTGCCCAGGCAAGCAAATTCTGATGCCCAAATCTTTTTTGTTGCTTTCTTTTCTAATGGTGTACTTCTCAAATACCCTCTCACTTTTAGTAGCAAGATGGCAACTGAAAACCGTGACCTATCTTCAGAGCGTCAGTCCCTAAGAGAAAGTGTCCCTTTGTATCCCAATACATGTACCTAATATCACCAGAATGGACTCCCTGGTGGCTCAGATGGTAAAGCATCTACCTGCAATGCAGAAGACCCGGGTTTGATCCCCTGGTTGGGAAGATCCCCTGGAGAAGGAAATGGCAACCCACTCCGATACTCTTGCTAGAAAATTCCATGGATGGAGGAGCCTGGTGGGCTACAGCCCATGGGGTTGCAAAGAGTCAGACATGACCAAGCAACTTCACTTACTTAATATCACCAGAACCAGTTAATGTGGCCAGGGAAACTGATTTTTCTTTTTTTTTAAACGTTTCATTTTGTATTGGAGTTGTTGTTTAGTCATTACGTCATGTCTGATGCTTTGCAACCCCATGGACTAAATGTAGCCCGCCAGGCTCCTCTGTCCATGGGATTTCCTGGGCAAGAATACTAGACTGGGTTTCCATGTCCTTCTCCAGTATTGGAGTATAGCCAATTAAGAAACAATGTTGTGACAGTTTCAGGTGAACAGTAAAGAGGTTCTCCCCCAAATTCTCTTCCCATGCAGGCTGCCATGTAACATTGAGCCATATTCCAAGTGCTATTCAGTAGGTCCTTGCTGGTTATCCACTTCAAATAGAGCTGTGTGTACATATCCATCCCAAACTCCCTAACTATCTCTTTCCCCCAGTGTTCCCCACTGGAAACCGTAAGTTCATTCTCTAAGTCTGTGAGTCTGGGAAACTGATTTTTTTGATTGTCCAAACTTGGGTCATGTGCTCAACCCTATTATTGATGAAAAGAGACCAGCACTACCTGAAGGACACACATTGAGAGTATGAGGTTGTCTCTCCCAAAGAAATATAGAAGAACTATCACCAGAAAGGTAATGTATTGGGAGTAACATTCAGACAACTATACGGTAGTGAGAAAAGCAATATCGATTCAGATTACTTGGGAACAATGTCTAATTCAAAACCTTAGTATGGTTTTAGCCAGTCAAGTTATTTTGAACTTCAGTTTCCTTCTCTGTAAAATGTGAAAATAATGCCTATTTTATGAAGCTCAAATGAGTAAGAATAAGTAAATTACTTGCCACATACCATGTTGCTTGCCAAATACTGGATACCCAACAAAAGCTAGCTTTCTTCAAGACCAAGAATACATTCATCTTGGAAAGCATCTTCCACTGTTCCCATCTTTTCATCTGTACCCTCTGAAATCTTGGTTAAATTAGAATCTATTATACAATTTAGCACTTAATTGCATACGAGCAAGACCACCTCTGTATGTTAGATATGCAAATGCCTTGTCTTATCAACTAATTTTCAAGCTCTTTATGGGCTTAGATCATTTCTTGGTACCCTGCCCCAGCAGTCAGCTTGGGACTAATTACTCACTCAGCACAGAGTAAGAGATGCCCTGCATCTTTGGACCTGACTATGGGGTCAAATCACATTTTGAGTACATTGGGTGATACTTATGGAAACTTGCACAAACAGAAGAGGTAATAAATATTGAAATGATAAACTGGGGAAAGCAGTGCCTATAAAATGAAAGATTTATGCATTTACTTATTTACTTAAAGAGTAGAGGAAAGTTTAAGAGATCTAGGGAGAGATGTTCAGTGTCATTCTGCTGAAGCTATAAGGATGGTTCAAATGCCTTTTGAAAACCCCTTCTCATCCCAGTGGATTTTGTCATATGCAGTAGGATTACTTGCATCAGGAAAAATATTAGAATTGTAAATACTTAAGTTAATGGCTTACTAGTAGGCAAAATAAACACTAGGAGGTAAGATTTTGGAAACAGATCTAGATTTGAGCCCCATGTCTAGCATTTAGAATCTGTGTGAACTCAGGCAAAGTACTACAGAAGGACCTGTATGGAAATATGAGACTTGACTAGATAGTGCAGGTAAGAGACTTCTTCCCACATAGTTGAGAAAACAATAAAGAACAGCCAAGATAAGATTTACTACTACGTTCTTTGGAAATGTAGAAAAGCATAAAGGGGGGTTAGGTCTGATTTAGAGAAGTTAACGCCTAATTATTACAACTGTTGCCTTACCTTTGGGAACACTACATACTATAAGCATTTGTCTGATATCCAACTGGATGAATCCTGTGCTGATTCTTATTTCATTTTAAATCATACTTCCATTGGCTTCATTCTCATTGGAGAACACATCAGATGACACTTGTGACCAGGTTCATCTCTCTTTTCTTAGAACCCCACAGGGTTTCTTCTCTGTTTCCACAGTTTGGCTTGACTTTATGTGGGACCTCAATAATGACTTAAAATTGAAAATAAAATTCAGTCACTGATACTCTCTTGGTAGAGATATTATATTTTCATTTTACCAATTCCACCAAATTTGGGGAACATTGTGTAGTTATTGTCAAGTCCAAAGCTTCTAAAATATACATTGATATATTTTATCAGAATATCAGAAGAATGAAGAGGTCATGTAGAAGCCACCAAGGTACCAAGTCATTGTTTAGCTGTGATGAAGAGTCTATTATAAGAATAGATACAAGAGGTTTTTGCCGTAGATGAGAGTGGCAGGGACAAAATCTAAAATTTTCAAGTTGCTTATTAATTGGCCTAGTGCTTTCCTTTGAAACCTCCTCAATATGCTCATTAAAACACAGACATAGAACTAAAGTGATACTGTAGAAAAAAATGGGTTTTGCTCTATCATTTAGAAAGGGATTTTTCAGGTGATTTTGGTGGTGGCTGGCATATTTTTTAAAATACTCTATAATAGTTTATTTTTACCTCTAATTAAATACTAGATTCCACTGTTTAAACTCATAATATGACGCCATGATGATCAGTTAAATTAATGTTCTTAAGAGGAAAATAAGATTTTAAATAAGATCATAATTAACAGCCCATAGCATTATCCTAAGAGCAACCTCAAATCTAATCTTCCTACATGCTAATTCAGAGGTTTCGTTTTAGACAAACTAGTCACTCACTGTATTCACTGAAAATTACATACTAAAGTCCATTGTGTTCCTTTATTTTCCTTGCCTTGAGTTTCTTCCTTATTTCTTACTCTAGCTGATTCTCAAATTGTCCTTCAAGATGAGGGCCTCCTTCCTTCCTGACTCCCATAAATATAGGAGGAAAGTCCTGCTCTTTGGCACACAACCAATTATTTTGCCTTTCTGGGAATAAATGCTGCTGTTCTTCCACTGGGTTGAAAAATCTTTGAAGGCAGAGGTTATATTTTCTATCTTTACTTTCAAGATTTTTCATATAAATAGCTGTTGATGACTTATCCATTCATATAACATACTTTCTTAAGTATCAGCTGAGAACTAAAGAAGAAAAATTATCAAAACATAATTTCTGCCACAGAAATGTCACAGTCTAAAAGAAAAATAAGTGCATTGACATCTAAACTTAATATGATATTGCAGGAACAGAAACAGACTCACAGTCATAGAAAACAAACTTTTGGTTATCAAAGGAGAAAGGGGAGGGAAATAAATCTAGGAGTTTTGGATTAATAGATGTATACTATTATATGTAAAATAGAAAAGCAACAAGAATTTACTATAACATTGGATGTGTCTGTGTGTATATATATACATATATATATAAAATATACAATTATATATAAAATATTATAGAAGGAGTCCTAACTTGAACTTAGAAAATAGGACATTTTAAAATAATTGGTAAATAGCTCTATGACTGTTTGTATTTCTATGGTGTCAGTTATAACTTCTCTTTCATTTTGGTTTTATTTATTTGGGCTCTCTCTATGTCTCTCTTTTCTTTTTCTTTTTTTCTTTTTTTTTTATGAGTGCGGTTAAAGATTCGTTAATTTTATTTATATTTCAAAGAACCAGCTCTTAGTTTCTTGATATTTTTAATCGCAATTTTAGTCTCTACTTTATTTATTTTCACTCTGATCTGTATTTCTTTTCCCTTCTACTAATTTGGGGTTTTATTTGTTCTTTTTTCTGCTTCCTTGTCAGGTTAATTGTTTGAGATTTTTCTTATTTTCTGAGATATACTTGCATGGTTATAAACTTTCCTCGTAAAAAAATTTTTGTGTGTCTCATAGATTTTCATATAGTTGTGCTTCCGTTTTCATTTGTCTCAAGGTATTCTCTATTATTATTTTCTATATGACCCATTGGGTATGTACAGTAGCATGGTATTTAGACTCCCTGTGTTTGTGTTTTTTGAAGTTTTTGTCTTGTAGTTGATTTCTAGTTTCAAACTGCTGTGAATAGAAAAATAAATGCTTGATATGATTTCAGTCTTCTTAAATTTACTAGGATTTGTTATTTGGTATAGCATGTGATGTATTCTGGAGAATGTTCCATGTGCACTTGAATGTGAATTCTGTTATTTTGGATGAAATGTTATATACATATATAATGTTTTACATTTATATGTGTGCGTATATATAGACGTATACATCTATATATACATATATACACGGCTTCCCAGGTGGTGCTAGTGATAAAAAATCTGCCTGCCAGTGCAGGAAATGCAAGAGACATAGATTTGATCCCTGGGTCTGGAAGGTCCCCTGGAGTAGGAAATGACAGCACACTCTAGTATTCTTGCCTGGAAAATTCCATGGACAGAGGAGCCTGTCAGGCTGCAGTATGGGGCCACAGAGAGTCAGACACGACTGAGTGACCAAACACAGAACACACACACACACGTATAATATGTATATAAAATTCAATTTATCTAATGTGTTATTTACAGCCAGGCTTCCCTTATTGATTTTCTGTCTGGTTGACCAGTTCATTAATGTAAATGGGGTGTTAAAGTATCCTACTATTTTTATATTTCTGTCAATTTCTCCCTTATGTTTTTAAAGATTTGTTTTATGTATTAGGTGCGCCTATATTAGCTTCATATATATTTATAGTTAGATCTTTTCTACTTCAAGATGTTCCTTTAACATTTCTTATAAAGCCAGTTTAGTGATACTGAACTCTGTTAGCTTTTGCTAGTCTTTAATATTACTTACCTCTTTTTCAAGTTTGAATGATAATCCTGCTGGGTAGAGTATTCTTGCTATAAGATTTATTTTTGCCTTTCATCATTTTAAACATATCACACCACTGCTTACTTGTCTAAAATGTTTCTGCTTAAAAGTCAGCTGAAAGCCTTATGGGAATCTCCTTGCATGTGACTAGTTGCTTTTCCTCTGCTGCCTGTAAGATTCTCTTTTTATCAATAATTTTTGCCATTTCAATTGTAATGTGTCTTAGTGTGGACCTCTTTGAGCCAATCTCATTTGGAACTCTGTGATTCCTGGGCCTGGATGTCTGTTTCCTTTCTCAGGTATCAAAAGTTTCCAGTTACTATTCCTTCAAATAATTTATTGGCCCTTTTCATTCTCTCTTCTTGTAACTTTGTAAAGTAAATGTTAGTATATCTGATGTTATCCCAGAGGGTTTTTAAACTATCCTGTTTTTTTTTTTAATCTTTTTTCTATTTAGTTTGAGTGATTTCCATTATTCTGTCTTCCAGTTCACTCATCTCTGTATCATCTAACCTACTGTAAATGTCTTATTTTTTAAAATTTTGGTTATTGTATTCTCTAACTCTATTTGGGTTTTATTTTTTATTTTCAAATTTTGTTGAAATTGTCACTGTGTTTGTCCAATTCTTTTCCCAAGTTCATTTAACATCTTTATGATCATTACTTTGAACTTTTTATCAGATAGATTGCTTATCTCCACTTCACTTACTTCTTTTTCAGAGACTGTCTTATACTTTCACCTAGAACATATTCTTCTGTCACCTCATCTGGCCTGATTCTCTGTTTTATTTCTATGTGTTAGGTAGGTGAGTTATGTTTCCTAATCTTGGTGAAGAACTCTTATGTAGGAAATGCCGTGTACTATCCAGCAGCATACACCTCTCTTGTGACAAGAGCCATGTGATTTAGGGTTCCCCAGTGTGGGCTGTATATGCCTTTGTGCTGTGACTGAGCTAACTACTGTGGACATGCTGGAAAGCATCACTGGCCCCTGTACCATTTGGCTGCAAGGCTGTGCCTGATTCAGTGGTTGCAGGCCCTCTGGAGGGTGGACTAGACTCCTCATGTGATTGGCAATGTGACCCAGTGGGGCATGGGGCTGGTGTTGGTCTGCTGGTAGATGGGACTGGGTCCCCACATGGCTGCCTACATGATCCCCCACCCTAAGATTCTTTAGTCTGAGCCCCATGCAGAGCGACTGCAATTAGAAACTGAAGAAAGTGTATTTGCATGGGGTTTAAAAGAATCATATATTGACAAGTATACTGGAGCATTGTCTTAACTGGCAGCCATAGACCTGATGTTGTGTTTGCATTTTTATTTAGCTATTTGAAAATCACATTGTTTCCTGATTATTTAAAATACATTTGAGCTTGTATTAAACATTACTATGCTTACTGTTAACTATACTTGCATGTTTTCAACTGTTTCTAAACTGCAACAAGAGATTTTAATTTCTTCTAGTTTTCTTCAAATTTGTTCTCATTATCCACATGTGGATAAACATATATTCTGAAATCTTTCACATCATTTATCATAATCCATACTGTTCACAGTTCCCATAAGACTTTTATCTCATTCTTATCTACAACATTTAAACCATTCAGCCAGTTATATTAATAACCAATAAATGCCTGCCAACATTCCACAACACTCTTTTCCCTCCATTTTTCAGATCCATTGCTTCCTTGTTATATCCTTTCTAATCAGTATCAGTGATTCCTGATATTGCCCAAGTCTGAGCTTCCAAGCTTGAATCTATACTTTAAAAATGATGGAGAGACTGTGACTTTTATGCAGACAGTTAAAAAAATAATCCCACTGTCTTTATCTCATGTATACAGAGTGCTACTTTTGGCTTGAATTATCAGGGAATTTATTCAATAATGCACTTTATTTTATATTAATTATATTTCTCTGGAGCTAAATATACCTAATGCAATAGAAACAGTGTAAAATTTAGTGTTTCATCTGAAGCTTCAGTCTATATAACTTATTTTTGTTTGTTTTTTGTTATGCTTTAATCCCATCAGAACTATTGTTAGCTAAAACAATAATATTGCAAACATACCAAAAGTCAAAATCCTCCCTTTCCATTATTTTTTTTAATCCTTTTTAAAAAGACTATCTGGAACAGTGGGGGAAACACACTTGTTAAGATTCAAGGAAACCTGAGGTCAGGTTCTATCTGACTAAGCTTTATATTATATATCTGATGACCTTTCAGAAATTGTTTTCTATTCAACTTTAGTTTTCTCATCTATAGAAAACAAAAGGAAAATGGTTTATTGATCTGGAAGGATTTTAATGAGAAAATTATGAATAATATGCCTAGAAAATCTCATGTGTTCTCTGGGACATGGCTGACTCAAAATGAAGGATTGCACCATCATTTTCATTACTAATATTTTGAAAGAATATAACCACCACTTTTCATCTTTTTCAAGAAAAATCTCCCTTTTTTGAGCTCTGTGATGCTATAAGTACTAAGAGAGAAACCTGCGTACTTGACATTGATGGTTGAATATTTATAGTATCATTGTTTTTAAATTACAATGTATTTCCTTTAAAAAATGATACTTGAAGCATATACAATACCTGTCAATCAATTCCAGTATCTTGAGAATTATATGGCAAGTATAGGATAATTTAGAGGATTTTTAAAAGTGGAACTACTAATCATTTGATATTAATGTGATGGAGACTTTTATTACAGAAATATTGGTGTCATATTTCTCCTTTCAAAACATACATGACCCATGATAGAAACCTTGGGAAAGAAACTGAGCAGCCCCATTTGATGTTTAAATACATCATCCGTTCCCACACTCTCTGTATCATCTGACACTTACAGCAACATCAAAGAGCTGCAGTTTTCTAACTAGCTCTAACAATCTGGTTAACTGGCTTCATTGGCAGTTCACTGTTTACACTGATTTAATCAACTAAATCCTAGGGCAGGAAGCTATCCAACCGTAGACTATGCTTCCACTGATAAGGACAAAGGAGGGCAATACACAGTTGCTAATGTAATAGGCAATAATGAAAAGAAAGTTCTTTATATCATCTTTAATGAAATGGCTAAACATGTATTTATGCAAATAGCCACAAAGTGCTTTGACTAAATGAAAACAAGTGTGAAATGTGGTACTGATCTTCATGTAGTTTACTGAACTGTTTTGGATATAGGCAGCAAGCAGATAAAATAAATTAGAGAACACTAAAAACACTAAATTTAGAACCAGATTGCATAGAAAATGATATCCTAAATGCTTTTACACTGGATCTTAAGTGCATTGTCATTTTAGATGTGAGGGAGGTTCAAAAGGGAGGGGATATATGTATATCTATGGCTGATTCATGTTGAGGTTTGACAGAAAACAACAAAATTCTGTAAAGCAACTATCCTTCAATAGAAAAAAATTGCACACAAAATAGTACTAACCATTAAAAAAATCTTAAATATATGGAAATTTTAAAAGAATGGATCATCTTTAGATAAAGAATAGACATCTTTATCTTTTTCCCTCAAATTTAATAGGCATTTAAATTTTGTAAATGTAAATTGTAACACCTATTTTGAAGTAATTTCAAGTCAATTAATCACATATAAGGTATAAACCTTTAAATAATTCAGTATATATCTTGGAAAGTTGAGACTTTTTCTAACTACAATACTATTATTAAACTAAACAATATTAATACTAACTTCTGAGTAAGCTGTAGTAGCCAGGCTATATTTAAATTTTCTAAATTGTCTTTGTGTATTTTTCATAACTCAATTTTTCAAACCAGGATGCACACTAGAACCATACACTGCATTTGTTTTTTTCTGTTGCTTTCCCACTTTTTCTTTTTGACACATTGGTTTGTTGGACAGACTAGTCATTTGTTCTGTAGAAAGTAATGTGCTGAATTTTTCCTTTGCTGTTGTTCAGCTTCTACCTCTGTACTGTATATTTGCTGATAAAGGAGAGTCGCATATAGTGATTTACTCAGTTCAGCTCAGTTCGGTCGCTCAGTCGTGTCCGACTCTTTGCGACCCCATGAATTGCAGCACGCCAGGCCTCCCTGTCCATCACCAACTCCCGGAGTTCACTCAGACTCACATCCATTGAGTCAGAGATGCCATCCAGCCATCTCATCCTCTATCGTTCCCTTCTCCTCCTGCCCCCAATCCCTCCCAGCATCACAGTCTTTTCCAGTGAGTCAACTCTTCTCATGAGGTGGCCAAAGTACTGGAGTTTCAGCTTTAGCAGCATCCCTTCCAAAGAAATCCCAGGGCCGATCTTCCTTCAGAATGGACTGGGTGAATCTCCTTGCAGTCCAAGGGACTCTCAAGAGTCTTCTCCAACACCACAGTTCAAAAGCACCAATTCTTTGGTGCTCAGCCTTCTTCACAGTCCAACTCTCACATCCATACATGACCACAGGAAAAACCATAGCCTTGACTAGATGGACCTTAGTCGGGGAAGTAATGTCTTTGTTTTTGAATATACTATCTAGGTTGGTCATAACTTTTCTTCCAAGGAGTAAGCATCTTTTAATTTCATGGCTGCAATCACCATCTTCAGTGATTTTGGAGCCCCCCAAAATAAAGTCTGACACTGTTTCCACTGTTTTCCCATCTATTTCCCATGAAGTGACGGGACTGGATGCCATGATCTTCATTTTCTAGATTCAAGTTAATCACTTTGGCAAAACACTTAGGCTATGCTGAGGAGTTTATGTGTCACCTGATATGATGCATTATGGTGTCTAGTTATCCCATAATTTGTGGCAAATTGCCTTAAAGTAGTAGAAACTTAATCTCTTCACTGAAGTTGTTTGTTCTCTTGTCCTCAGCAAGAAATCTGTGGACTCATAATCTGATACCATGCAAACACTGTTTCCAATCTGTCTTTCATTTAATAGCCTTATCATTCATTGATGACTACTTCTTCAATCAATAATTTAATTCAAGCTTACAAAAATGTGTTTTATTAGCCAGCTCTTTGCTTAAACATGATAATGCTTTGTAACAAATGAACCCCAAGTTTCCAAGGCTTACATCAACATTTATTTTCTGTTCATAGGTGTATGTGAAGTTAGGCTGGTCTAGACTGGAATCAGCTGGTGGGACTGAAATCCAGGCTTTGGTGGAGTTAAGTCTGGTCCACGTTGCTTTGTTGTTGGCATAGACTAAAGAGAAACAGCTACTTGGGAACAAAGTCTTTTCCTAGCAAAGAGTAAAAAATCCAAACAACCTGGCAGTAACTTTCCCATGACCCTTCAAGCCTCAGTCTAGAACTGGCACATGACTATTCTGTCCATATTCCACTGGGCAAAGCAAGTCACCTCACCAAAACCAGCCAGTGGAAAAGGCATGCACACTCTGCTGACTTCAATGGGAGACACTACAAAGTCACGTGGAAGAGGCAATTAGTGTGTAGTTCTTCCACAGTAGAATGTAATAAGTTGCAAACAATAATCCCATCTATCAAAGTAAACATTATTATTTATTCACTGTCTTTCTTCAATGTATTAGTAGACATCATTGTTACTTTTTTGCCACAAAGTTATGTCTTTTTTCAGTCACAAAGTCATGTCTGACTCTTGTGAACCCACGGACAGCAGCCTACCAGGTTTCTCTACCCATGTGATTTCCCAGGCAAGAATACTAGAGTGGGTTGCCGTTTCCTTCTCTAGGGGATCTTCCCAATCTGAGGATCGAACCCACGCCTCCTGCATTGGCAGCTGGATTCTTTACCACTGATTCATCAGGGAAATCCCATTTGTAGACATACAATTACCCTTCTAGTATAACTCATTTGGATTTAAGATGAGATTCCAGACAATCTTTCAAACAAATTTGAATCCAGATCTCTCTTTCACCTCCTGTCACCTAATGAGCAGCAATGGAATGTCCAACTTATTTTTGTATCCCTGATGCTCAGCACAATCTTTAGAACGTGGAAAAAGTGAAAGTCTCTCAGTCATGTCTGACTCTTTGTGACCGCATGGGCTAATACAGTCCATGAAATTCTCCAGGCCAGAGTATTGGAGTGGGTAGCCTTTCCCTTCTCCAGGGGATCTTCCCAACCCAGGGATCATACCCAGGTTTCCCATATTGTAGGCGAATTCTTTACCAGCTAAGCCAAAAGGGAAGCCCAAGAATACTGGAGTGGGTAGCCTATCCCTTCTCCAGCAGATCTTCCCTACCCAGGAATTGAACCAGGGTCTCCTGAATTGCAGGTGGATTCTTTATCAACTGAGCTATCAGGGAAGCCCTTTAGAACATGGAAGATGCCCAATAAATGTGGGATGGGTTACATTTCAGAGTAATCCTTTGAATTTTGTAAATAATTTCCATCCAAAGACATGAATAGCATACTTTCCTTTTCCTCAGCTTACAAGTACAGTTATCTTTGTACCTCGATGGAAAGAATAAGACATTGAGAGGTTTTAGAAGAATGATAAACCCAAGGCTAAACAGTAAATCAAAGATAGAATAGAGAATGAAACCCAGTACTTCTGATTCCTTTGCTGTGCATCAGACAGCATGCCTCCATGGCTCTCATTCTGTACCATATGGTTGTTTCCACATATAAGGCAGTTGCCACTGAACATTTTGACTATTACTGATAAACTGAGCTCTATGCTAATCAGTAGATCTTTTATATCTCAGAAGGATATATATATATATATATATATATATATATATATATATGAGAGAGAGAGAGTGCTAGAAATAAGTCAAACTACTCACTCTGTTTTAAATTCAAGGGGAAAGAGACAAAGAACATAAGATCTTGGGGAAGCTAAGGGAAACTGTTGTTATTGTTGTTGTTTGGTCACTAAGTCATGTCCAGCTCTTTTTCAACCCCATAGACTGTAGCCTGCCAGGCTCATCTGTCCATGGGATTTCACAAGCAAGAATACTGGAGTAGATTGTCATCTCCTTCTCCAGGAGGTCTTCCAAACCCAGGGGTTGAATCTGTGTTTCCTGCATTGGCAGGCAGATTCTTCACTGCTCAGCCACCTGAGACCACAAGGGAAACTAAAGTCACAGTTAATGTTAGAGAAAACCACACTGTTTTATAAGGACAAACTTAAATTGCATTCATATTAATTTTCAGTAATTACAAAGTTCATTGACTAAGAACACTAACATATGAACATGCAAATTATATGATTGAAAGCAAGTTCATTGTTCATTTGGAAATAAAACTGGCATGTAAAAATAATAATAATAATAAAAAGATCAGTGATAGGGGATAAGATTTGCACATCTAACCGATTATATTAAATCCTAACCATTCATTGACAGACACAATTATAATCCATAGATTTCAGTAATAAATTGCATTCCCATGGCTATTGAACCTGATCCATAAATATGTACATATTCATTAGTCTGCCCTAAATTGAAGTATTTTGAGGGTTTTTTCACTATCCCCTTTGTTTCAGAATATCAAGTCTGTCACTGCAGGCTTATTAGACAGAGACAGGATTGATTAGACTTGACTAGCCGTGTTGATAATTTATCCACAATTAATAGAAAGGTTTTTGCCATCGTTATGGCATTTCATAGACTACTTATACACTCTAGTGGGAAAAATTGGTCAAAGCACTTTTTATGGAAAGAAAAATCAAACATATAGCAAGTAGACATATAGCACTTAAGGATTACAAACATATTGGAACTCCCCAGTATCCTGAAATTGTGTAAGCAAACTG
The DNA here is from genome assembly GCF_042477335.2 of Ovis canadensis. NCBI lineage: Eukaryota > Metazoa > Chordata > Mammalia > Artiodactyla > Bovidae > Ovis > Ovis canadensis. Next base: position 185,173,050 of record NC_091246.1, on the reverse strand, counting down.
ATATAATAAAATCTGACATTAAAAAGCCACTTAAACCCTACTAATTAGATGGATAATAAAAATTAAGCAAGTATTGAACTGTGAGGCAATCAGGAAGATAATCAAAGGTTAATTAGATGCATGATACAGGATCTCCTGCCCTGGGATTTATTCTTCAGAGGCTTCAGACAGATTCAAAAGGAAGTTTGACATATAAAAATTCACCATGATTTGCTTATATGAAAAAGTTATTTTTTTTTTAAAGACCAGCTTTAGGAATTGCAGTAGGGTAGGGTTCAATAGGAGGATAGAGGGGAACAGAAAAATTAATAACAACAATGAAATTACTTTGGAAAGGTTATCAATGCTTAATATAAATTTAAATTTATTTCCAAGTGGTGCAGTTGTAAAGAATCCATCTACCAATGCAGGACATGCAGGAGGCTCAGTTTCAATTCCTGGGCCAGAAAGAGCCCCTGGAATAGGAGGAAAGATTCCCTTGAGTAGGAAACAGCAACCCACTCTAGTATTCTTGCTTGGAAAATCCCATGAACAGCGGAGCCTGGTAGGCTACAGTCCATGGGATCACAAAAAGTCTGGCAGGACTGAGCATGCAGGTAGATGCATAAAGTGAAAGTGAAGTTGCTCAGTTGCGTCCCACTCTGCGACCCCATAGACTGTAGCCTACCAGGCTCCTCCATCCATGGGATTTTCTAGGCAAGAGTACTAGAGTGGGTTGCCATTTCCTTCTCCAGAGGATCTTCCCGACGCAGGGATCAAACCTAGGTCTCCCACATTGTAGGCAGATGCTTTACCATCTGAGCCACCAGGGAAGCCTGATGCATAAATAGAACTTCAAATGACCCAGAAAGTTCCAATGATGAGAGTAAGTGAGGCATACTATAAGGTATGAATAAACCCTGCATGAGGTAATGAGACAAAGCCTGAGGTTTGGCTTCTAATCCCACCCTGTGCTTCTCAAAGTCTATGTGCTAGCATTTCATGGAATGTTTTTGGTCCATAGTTTCTCCTCCTTTCAAAAGTTGAAATCTGATCTAGGCTCTTGGATCTTTCACATCACTATAGGCCCATAACCAAGTCATTTTCATCTCCAATATTTTCACTGTCATACAAAAATGCTAACGTGTGTAGGATGGATTGGATGCTTAAAAATGAACTGTAAAAGCCTCTAAAAGTTTATTCCACCATAAATTCAACTGAACATTGTTTTCTGGGAACGGAACATGTGCCAGAAACTGTGCCCAGTGCCTGGATTTGGAGATAAATGCCATGATTCCCAGCCTCTCTTTCATTATTAGTAGTAATTGTAGTGATTAGTTACTTTGGTGTGAATATCAAATATTAATAACTACAACATCTGATGTATATTCAAGATTCAATAGAACCCTTTTATGTGATTCTTAGGTAAAAATAGAGAGCTGAGAATATTTTTAATAATCAGATGTCATTTATTTGATCAGCACAATTCTATGAATTAGCAGATATTGTTTCCATATAAACAAATGAGTATTATATGGCTTAGAGGTTCACTGAAGGCCATATAGTTCATAAGAGACTGAGCTGAGAATTGAACTTGGGGTTTATTTTACCAACTACCCTTTGTGGGCATGTACTATAAGGCTATTTGGTTGGTTGGTTGGTCATTTAATATTATGGATCAGGTCCCACAGATTCACTCATACTCCCTCAGTAGATAGTATAGACACATCAGGTTTGGAATAGACTGCCATTTAAGGGAACTCCTATCATCTGACCATGTATAGCTGGAAAACATAGCTAAAGGCATAAAGGAAAAGGGAAAGAATGAATATGAATGAAATTTTGGCAAAAGTAATGAGGAAAAAAGACACAAGTATTCAAATTCAGAAAGTTGGAGATAGAGCTTCTCTGTCACTTACAGTAATATGGTTTCAGGCTACGGAATCATCAGAGTTTAGGGCTGGGAAACCCTCCAGAGGAGTTAAGCTGGAGATGAATTCTCAAACATGAGGAAGGCCTGGACAAAAAGGGAGGTGAAAATGTGAAGAGTGGGTTCTGGGAAAGGTACAAACCCACATCAGAGCTGGAGAAGCGGAACAAGCACTGGGAGACGTTGTACAGGATTCTTCAGATGTGACCTTACCATTAACTGGAGCCAATTATACAGAGTGAAGTAAGCCAGAAAGAAAAACACCAATATAGTATACTAACACATATATATGGAATTTAGGAAAATGGCAATGACGACCCTGTATGCAAGACAGGAAAAAAGACACAGATGTGTATAACGGACTTTTGGACTCAGAGGGAGAGGGAGAGGGTGGGATGATTTGGGAGAACGGCATTCTAACATGTATACTATCATGTAAGAATTGAATCGCCAGTCTATATCTGACGCAGGGTGCAGCATGCTTGGGGCTGGTGCATGGGGATGACCCAGAGAGATGTTGTGGGGAGGGAGGTGGGAGGGGGGTTCATGTTTGGGAACGCATGTAAGAATTAAAGATTTTGAAATTAAAAAAAAAAAAAAGAAGGGCATGTGTATGCAGCTGCAAGGCTGGAGAAGCAGTGTAAGCAAGAGCGTGAGAGATAAAGAGTAACTACCATGGGTGGTATGCACTAGAGAAAGGAGAGAGAGAAACTGGGAAAATAAGCCAGGCAGTTAGCATGAGCCCCAGTTTACAGATGAGAAAACTCTCCAAGCTAGTGTTGGAGCTGGGATTCAATCTGTTTTCCTGTTCCCAGAGTCTGTGCACCGTCCTCACACTGTGCTATCATTAATAGTCATCTACACATAGGATGAACCTGATCAATTATCTTGAGTGATAAGTTGATTTATAAGGATTCAGCAAAGGATAGGGAATAATTTCAATATCCAACAATAGGAAATGAGGAGAGACAAATGAGGGCATGACCATAACATGAAACATTAGAAAACAATTAGTCATTTTTAGTGTATTCAATGGCATGAATAAATGTTACTTTCATAATATAAACCAAAAAATCAAAATATAAAGCTGCTATAATATAACCTTAAATATTTTGCTTGTGTATGTGAGAATGAATAAGAGATTGGATGGAAATCGATGCAGGATACAGGATGCTTGGGGCTGGTGCACTGGGATGACCCAGAAAGATGGTATGGAGAGAGAGGTGGGAGGGGGGGGTTCAGGATTGGGAACACGTGTACACCCGTGGTGGATTCATGATGATGTATGGCAAAGCCAATACAGTATTGTAAAGTAAAACAAAATAAAATAAAATCTGAAGAAATAAAATAAAATAAAAATATTAATAAGAGCTATGGAGTCATCAATTGTAAGTCTTTATGAATTCCTATACTTTCTATATTTTCTGAATTTATTACTCACGGAATGAGAAAAATAAACTTTACAAAGGAACAATAAGGGGGGAAATGACAGTGACTGACCTGCAGATAATATTCTAAACCAATTCCATTCCCAGTGTGCCATCACCATTCTCAGCTTTTTTTAACAATATGAAAAAAATGTAAATCCTGGATGAGTAGATAATTAAAAGTTGCACATCCCTGTCACAGCAAGGACTCTCCAACTCCCATTCCTACTTGGTGCCTGAATCTTGTAGTGCCTACAGGTTTTCTTTCAACAGATTTAATAGAGAATGAGAGGCCATCCCTCCTTGCAAAATACAGTGTAGGTAGGTAGAGGGTGCTAGGCCAGCCTTCATAATTATACCTGAGGCTGCAGGAGGAGTGGAATTGTGTGGTTGGGAAATTGTATCTGATTATGATGGCTTAGTGCCCAATGTCAGAAAATAGCTGCCCTGCTGGAAAAAAAACAGCCTGCGTGTGTGGAAGGGTGGTGGGAGTTGCAGGCAGCTAGGGATCAGCAGTGGAGGAAGAGGTACAGCCCGGACACAGAGGGAGCTGAAGGTGAAACAGCAGGGAATCTTTTAGAAACCGTGTGGACTGTCTGCTGCCAAGAACACAGAGATCCAGCTGAGATAAGCTGTTTGCTCGTTAGCATGTTGGTTGGTCAGTTGGTGCAAGGTGCATGAGAGAAACATCTTCATCAGGCTTCCCCAACGGCCAGGCTCTAGGACTGTGTCTGGCTTTGTCTTGAGTCGACTGGACACAGTCCCTGCTCCCTAGCACATTTTTTCCTAAGTGAAAGTGATAATCACTCAGTTGTGTCTGACTCTTTGCTACCCCATGGACTGGAGCCTGCCAAAATCTATCCATGGGATCCTCCAGGCAAGAATACTGGGGTGGTTGCCATTTCCTACTCCAGGGAGTCTTCCCAACTTAGGGATTGAACCCTCTTGCACTGGAAGGCAGATTCTTTACCACTGTGGCACCTAGGAAGCTACTCCAAATATAAAGCACCCTTGATATGATTTGTACAAAGAAGAGCAGGACTATCTTCTCTCCAAAACTTTGTTCTGAATATTGAATATTTATTTCATGCAGTTTAAGAACATTTCACTCCTTTCATCTACCCTAGAGGGGTGGGATGAGAAGGAGGCTCAAGAGGAAGAGACTATATGTATATGGCTGATTCACACTGCTGTATGACAGAAACCAACACAACATGGTAAAGCAATTATCCCCCAATGGGGAATAAAAAGAAATAACTACCCTTTTGAGTGTCACCCTTGACTTCCCATCAGATCCCCTGTGAAATGTGGTCACATTACTGATAAACTGGTCCTCTAGCTATGGAAGGACTAATGCAGCAGCTTTGAGGTGGAGCCTGGGGAACTTATAATTTTAGTAAGTTTCTTAGATCATTGGCTTCCCTGGTGGCTCAGACAGTAAAGCGTCTGCCTGCAATGCAGGAGACCCGGGTTCGATCCCTGGGTTGGGAAGATCCCTGGAGAAGGAAATGGCAACCCACTCCAGCACTCTTGCCTGGAAAATCCCACGGATGGAGGAGCCTGATAGACTACAGTCCATGGGGTCACAAAGAGTCAGACAAAACTGAGCGACTTCACTCACTTAGATTATTGTGATGACCATCCAGGGTTTACCACTCCTCCTCTACATTATTACTATAGAAGATGAGTACCAATGAAAATCCAAATGTGCAGTTGTTATGTACACAATAGGGACAATGTAAGATAAAGAAAGAGTACTCTTTTCCCTATGTGAGCCTCAGTTTTGTCATCTGTAAAATGGAGACATGATTACCTACTAATTCAGTGTTGTTCAGTTGAGATATTTAGCAGAGTCTCTTGCACAAAGCAGGTTACTTAACATATACAAGCACTACCTTCTCTTTCTTCTGGAATATGGTCAGGTGCATTTAAGAATGCCAGATCTCTAATGCATCAGAGACATTTGGGATTAAAGGGTGCCTTGTCTTGGTTGAATGTTTTCAGGTTCAAAACATGCCTCTTACCCCCCATTGTCGGTGAGTGTTTCCCATTCATGGGTTTCCTAAAATTATTCTTGACACCCTGAAACTTAGCCTATGTCACTTCATCAGTTAATTTGTGAACATTTTCTACAGGGGTCTTTCTATCAGTAATTGGGAGTTTGAAGAAAGTAGTTGAGAATCTGTGTTTTAAATTTTCCTCTCTATTACTTACTAGATTTTAACTTTGGACCTTTTACCTGGTTTTCTTTCTGAACATATAAAATGGAGAAAATTGAGAAACTAGGCATACTTTTGTATCATTTCAAGTCCTTTCAGCCTCACTCTCTGGGCCCAACCATCTCTGAGGGGGTTTAGGCCAACTTTACACAGACACAGGCTATGAGACCCCTTCCCACCCACACAGTGGGCCTCTTACCTGCCATACTGAGGCTTTCCTACCAGCAGTCATGACTATGAGATACCAGAGACTAGAATAACTATTATTGGAAACACATAAGCAATGGATGAACCCATTCTCCTTTCCCTCCCACAAAGAAAGTTCTGAGACACAAGTTATATGCCTTCCTGGGGGAACTATACTGTTGATCAAGCATTCTGTAATACTTGGTCATGAGCACATTGATAAAGCATTCTTATCTTGATGCTTCCTCCTTCTTTGCTTCATTTTCTTGCATCTTCTCTCATGTCCCCAGAGTTGTCTTCTCAATTAAAGTAATGGTCCATAAAATCTCTGCAATTCTACATTCTGGGTAACTTTATGTTAAGACACATAATATTTATGTCTTAGAATTGATGTGGAGATAAAATTAGATAGTTCACAAAAATAAGTTAGAAATAGAATTCAATACATGATAAATTATCATGATCACATATCCTGATTTGTATTTTTCAAGCTGCAAGATGTACTTGAGTGCCATCCCCACTAACTGTTTTAACCCCTCTCCTACATCTGTCTTTTCTGGCCACCATTTATGGTTGTTGGTGGAGGGGTGGTCCTTTTTTATTTGAATTCAGATAACAAGCCTGTGCTTAGAATATTAGCGACAAATATGACTACTTGAGCAAAGATTTAAATAGCACTAATTATCTCAACTAGGGCTTTCCTGATGGCTCAGATGGTAGAGAATCTGCCTGCATTATGGAAGACCTGGGTTTGATCCCTGGGTCAGAAAGATCCCCTGGAGAAGGGAATGTCTACCCACTCCAGTATTCTTGCCTGGAAAATTCTATGGAAGGAAGAGCTTGATGGACTATAGTCCATGGGGTCCCAAAGAATTGGATACAACTGAGCAATAAGCAAGAGAGTTCCAGAAAAACATCTATTTCTGCTTTATGGGCTATGCCAAAGCCTGTGACTGTGTGGATCACAAGAAACTGTGGAAAATTCTGAAAGAGATGGGAATACCAGACCACCTGACCTGCCTCTTGAGAAGCCTGTATGCGGGTCAGGAAGCAACAGTTAGAACTGGACATGGAACAACAGACTGGTTCCAAATAGGAAAAGGAGTACATCAAGGCTGTATACTGTCACCCTGCTTATTTAATTTATATGCAGAACCCATCATGAGAAATGCTGGGCTGGAAGAAACACAAGCTGGAATCAAGATTGCCAGGAGAATTATCAATAACCTCAGATATGCTGATGACACCACCCTTATGGCAGAAAGTGAAGAGGAACTAAAAAGCCTCTTGATGAAAGTGAAAGAGGAGAGTGAAAAAGTTGGCTTAAGCTCAAGATTCAGAAAATGAAGATCATGGCATCTGGTCCCATCACTTCATGGGAAATAGATGGGGAAACAGTGGAAACAGTGTCAGACTTTATCTTTTTGGGCTCCAAAATCACTGCAGATGGTGACTGCAGCCATGAAATTAAAAGACGCTTACTCCTCGGAAGGAAAGTTATGACCAACCTAGATAGCATATTCAAAAGCAGAGACATTAATTTGCCAACAAAGGTCCGTCTAGTCAAGGCTATGGTTTTTCCAGTGGTCATGTATGGATGTGAGAGTTGTACTGTGAAGAAAGCTGAGTGCTGAAGAATTGATGCTTTTGAACTGTGGTGTTGGAGAACACTCTTGAGAGTCCCTTGGACTGTAAGGAGATTCACCCAGTCCATTCTGAAGGAGATCAGTCCTGAGTATTCTGTGGAAGGACTGATGCTAAAGCTGAAACTCCAGTACTTTGGCCACCTTATGCGAAGAGTTGACTCATTGGAAAAGACTCTGATGCTGGGAGGGATTGGGGGCAGGAGGAGAAGGGAATGACAGAGGATGAGATGTTGGATGGCATCACCGACTCAATGGACGAAAGTTTGCGTGAACTCTGGGAGTTGGTGATGGACAGGGAGGCCTGATGTGCGGCAATTCATGGGGTCACAAAGAGTCGGACACGACTGAGCGACTGAAGTGAACTGAACTGAGCAATCAGCATTTTCACTTTCTTTTCACTTTCAGTTATCTAAACTACCTGTTAATTCTTTGTTAGTTTCTTACTGTTCCTTGAGTATTTGCTCAAAAGATTGTAGCTCACTATGGATAAGGGTTATCACCTCACTTGGATCCTTCATAAGCCAGCTCCCTTGGAGCCAGTAAATACTTTTATTGTGAGAGTTTCAAAGTAACAACCTGGGTTTTAGAGCAAATGATGTTATTTGCATTGAAGGCTGAGAGCCTCATGAAATGGATGGTGGATGGAAACCTAGGAGAATCTAATCAGCTCACAAGCTTGTAGGTCCATAAACTATCACAGAGTAAGGTCTTCCTTTAACCCCTCAATTAGTGAACTGGATGGACAGAATTCTTCCTTGAAAAAAAAGATCGTGACAGGTTCAAGAACAATAGTTTATAGGTTGAGTTGGCACCCAGACTGTTCAAATCACATGGGAGGAGTTCAGAAGTCTCTATTAAGAAACAAAATTAAACGAAAGCACATTACAGCCCCTTCTCAGTGAGAAGAGAACACAAGGCAAAGAAGGAAAGATATTCCCCCACTCAAGGCTGATGTGTTTGGGAGTGGTCTATGTTGCTTAGTAGTAAGTGCCTTGCTCATGTGAACTGCCAGTGCCTTGCAGAGTTCTTGGCTTGTTAGCTGCTCTATAGGATTTTGTTGACTAACAGGGTAACACGATGAAGAGAGGCTCAGAGAGGCAGTAAATTCAGCAAGGGAATTAATGACGACAACAACAAGAAATATTCAAGGGGGCATTGCATGAATAAGCTGGAATTTCATATCATCGAGGGCAAACTTTAAGGTTCACAGATAGTTTAATAGAAACAGGCAGCCAAAGTCCCTCTTGTCACACAATAACATACAAAATGTGGCTTCTCCTTTCAGTTACCAATTGTTTCTTCCCTCATCTGTATTCATTCATAAAAACAGAAAGAGCAGTTTATTCTTTGGTCCACACTTTGTCTTTCCCTTTTGCTATCTTCTGCTTTGAGCAAGGATAGCTGGGGGAGTCCTTGGACCTGTCATTCCAAGGGTTATTTTTTCTCCTTTTAAGAGCTGCTGAGAACTCTGATCTTTATCTGACCCATTTTAGGGCATTTATACTGACTCGGTGAAAAAGTTCGTTTGAGTTTTCTATAAGTGAAGTCTCTCAGTAGTATCCAGCTCTTTGCAACCCTATGAACTGTAGCCCACCAGGCTCCCCCGTTCATGGGATTTTCCAGGCAAGAATACTAGGGTGGGATGTTATGAAAAAATCTAAATGAAACTTTTGGCCAATTCAATATTTCAGGAAAGGCAAAGTTTTAGAAGGTTTTAAATTAAAAGACCTTATTATCAAAACTGCCTTCATTATTCTGATGTTATTCTGTTATTATTCTTCATTATTCTGTTAGGACTCATGCATGCTCAGTCACTAAGTCCTGTCTGATTCTTTATGACACCATGGACTGTAGCTTGCCAGGCTCCTGTAATTCCAGGCAAGAATACTATAGCTTATTGTCATTTCCTTCTCCAGGGGATCTTCCTGATCAAGGGATTGAACCCACATCTCCTGAATAGCTGGAAGACTCTTTACCACAGAACCACCTGGGAAGTCCCTTTGTTAAGGCAACTCCATAGATATTATGGTTCTTTGCATTTTAGGACTACTTCCTTGGATGTTGCAGGCTGGGAAACACAAAAGCCCTTGACCATTCTCAGGATTTGTAGACTATGGAACTGTCTTTCCAACAAATGACTTGGATTGAGTTCCTTAGCCAGACTAAGTCTTAATTATCTGAGAATACTTTGTGTCGTTTCCAGCCATGACACTGAGATGAGAGAGTCCAGGTTTGATTGAACATTAAGAATTCCTCTGGAAAGGGACCGAATTTATAATGTGTGGCATGCCTCCTGAAAGGTATTTCACATAGGAGAAATAAGTGAAAGAGGCTATGCTTCCCTCTGTGTTGCTAATATGGGAGTTTTGTTGCTCATTATATGTAAGAAATTTTTTATTTGTTTGTTTCCTGGGAGACAGCTGGCATTACATCTATGTTCTTCTCTCCCAGATCACCATTTCCTATACCCTAGACTGGTTCAAATGTACGAGTTGATGGGTGAGATCTTTCTTCACAAAAAATTAAAAAATCAGAAACTTAACAAACGAGTCCCAAAATATTGTTAAATCCTGGTCTGGTAGATGAGATGGCCTTGGGCAGGCAAATCTTTCAGGGAGGATGCAGGTGCTAAAATCCTAGTAGCATGAGAGTATCAGGCAACTGAGGAAAGAACCTATATGTAGCAAAGATGGTAAAAAAAAAAAAGAGAGAGAGAGAGAGAGATGTCAGGAGGAAAGACCTTTGCTAACTCCACAATGTTGCCAAGGGCCAGTCAGAATCCTAACCATCAAGCTCATAAAACTGCAAACATAAAATAGAAACAAAGACAGCTGGCCCTTCAAGTGTATCTTGTTTCATTATTTAAAGGTTTATTAAGTGCATAGATCATGGAACCAGTGTCTCAGATTTCCAATGAGACCTGAATCAATATATTAAGTTACAGCATTAAAGGACTGCAAGCTTTATTGAATACTAAATATCTTTTATAGTAAAATGTCTCTATATAACTAACTCTCCTGACCAAATGGTTATTTCAATATTTTTAAGAAAGTGAATGAAACCTGAATGAAGTTAAACCTTATTCAAGGTAAACAGTGGCTTTGAAATGACAAGCCACCCCCTGACTAGACAACTTACATCCAAATGAGAGGAAAATCTCTATTGTAATAAGCGTGCTTAGATATGAAGAGTAGAGATTCAAGCCCAGTTCTTAGCAAAATAATTAGACCTCTGTGTTTGTTTTAGAATCTGTTCCTTACTGGCTGCTTCATTCTTGAATATATTCATCTTATTTATGCCATGAGTTCTTCTGCCTTTTTCCTCACTCATGCATTTTTACTTGATGACTACAGTTTCGTTACAGTTTCTTGAGTCTTGATCATTTGTACAGGTTTGTCCTGTGGTCATGTATGGATGTGAGAGTTGGACTGTGAAGAAGGCTGAGCACCGAAGAATTGATGCGTTTGAACTGTGGTGTTGGAGAAGACTCTTGAGGGTCCCTTGGACTGCAAGGAGATCCAACCAGTCCATTCTGAAGGAGATCGGCCCTGGGATTTCTTTGGAAGGAATCATGCTAAAGCTGAAACTCCAGTACTTTGGCCACCTCATGTGAAGAGTTGACTCATTGGAAAAGACTCTGATGCTGGGAGGGATTGGGGGCAGGAGGAGAAGGGGACGACAGAGGATGAGATGGCTGGATGGCATCACTGACTCATTGGACACGAGTCTGAGTGAACTCTGGGAGTTGGTGATAGACAGGGAGGCCTGGCGTGCTGCCATTCATGGGGTCTCAAAGACTCAGATACGACTGAGCGACTGAACTGAACCGAACTGTACTTATCTCTAGACATTGCTGGCTTAGAGTAGTTGGCCATCCTGACCAATCTAGCTCAGGCCTCTGAAACCCAACTATGGCTCTTGATTAGATCTCTACTGCTATCACTACAGCTTCAGGGGGTCATAAAAGGAAGAATTATCTGTCATTGGACTGTGACTGCCTATCTCTTATGACTTTCCATGAGCTTACTTTTATGGTATTAAGTTGATTCTACAAGATGTCTGTTCAAGATAGAAAATCTGTGTTCTGGCCTAAGTCTTTCCAACAAATGTTCCTAATATGGTTACTTAACTACACTGAGCTTAACTACTCTAAGCTAATACAGAGAATCATTGGTTACTGTTTCCCTTCTCTGCACTAAAGCCAGAGTGAACACTTCCTAGGTCAACATTAATTACAGTTACAGAGGTAGGTCCCAGGGGTGGAGAAAGGAGTGGACCAATATTTATAAATGCCCTCCTATGTTCTAGGTACTATGTTTGGGGTTTCACATACACAGACACCATATTGAAAGGCAGAGACATTACTTTGTCAACAAAGGTCTGCCTAGTCAAGGCTGTGGTTTTTCCAGTGGTCATGTATGGATGTGAGAGTTGGACTATAAAGAAAGCTGCACGCCGAAGAATTGATGCTTTTGAACTGTGGTGTTGGAGAAGACTCTTGAGAGTCCCTTGGACTGCAAGGAGATCCAACCAGTCCATCCTAAAGGAGATCAATCTTGAGTGTTCTTTGGAAGGACTGATGTTGAAGCTGAAACTCCAATACTTTGGCCACCTGATGCGAAGAGCTGACTCATTGGAAAAGATCCTGATTCTGGGAAAGATTGAGGGCAGGAGGAGAAGGGGATGGCAGTGGATGAGATGGCTGGATGGCATCACCGACTCAATGGACATGAGTTTGGGTAAACTCCAGGAGTTTGTGATGGGCAGGGAGGCCTGGAGTGCTGCAGTTCATGGGGTCACAAAGAGTTGGACACGACTGAGCGACTGAACTGAACTGATACACAGTGAACGATTATGACAGGGAGGCAGTTGCAATCCTTTGGTATGTTTTAAGAATACAGGATGCAGAGAGGTTAGGTAATTTTCCCCAGATCAGACTGTATGTTAAATCACAACTTGAGACTGATTCCTGTATGAGTCTAGCTGATTCCAAATCATATGTTCTTTCTCTTATATTACATTGCACTCATTTTCAAATTTTTTGAACTTCTTTAATCTGAAAATTGCAGCTAAGTATCTGTGTTTATTCAAATAAAGTAAGATATGTATGCTAAGTATGTAGTACAGGATCTAGTGTGTAGTAAACTTGAAACAAATAAGAATCAGTTCTTGTTACTATGATAACACTTTCAACAGAAATTTGTCTGTCTCAGGACTCTGTGACTGCTCTGCCCAGGGTGCCAAGAACTGAGGATGGCAAGATAGACAACAAGGACTATCTAGGACATACAATTCTGACCTTTTTTTAAAAATACATATAATATAGCACACTAACGGTTGTGTATCTTATTAAATATTCATCAGATTAGTGCTGAAATTTTTATTTGAATCCACTCCAAACTCATGTATAAAAATCTGAATTTTTCATGTTGTTTCTGAATTATCTTATAAATCTGCCCAAATTTATGAGTAAACAACAATAAAAACTATCAAAAGTATTGTCTTGGAGTGGCCAAGTTTGTGTTCCTGAGCACACTGATGTGTGAAAAAACTTTATAAATTATTCTCCCATCACCCTATAGCTAAGAGATTGAAAAATATATGTTTCCAGATGCATATGAGAACCCATATTTGACTTCTTTTGTTAACAGTTCAAGACACATTCCAGGTACTGATTTTGTTCAGATCACTGCTGGGTACACGGTGTGGGATAACACAAAGTTTGGGTCACAAACATCTATTGAGAACCTGCTTTATACAGATAATACCACATGTCCCTGGCACACAATAAGACTTAAAGAATGTGAGCTGGGTTAATGATGGTGGTGGTGATTAAAGAAGGAATAGCAAATATTCTAGCTTTGAAAAGAGCTTAGATAGTTTCTGAGGTCAATCCGTTAATATTTTACCATTTAATAACCGCTGGTGGTGGTTCAGTGGCTAAGTAGTGTCCAATCCTTGCAACCTCATGGACTGTAGCCTGCCAGGCTCCTCTGTCCATGAGATTTTCCAGGCAAGAATACTGGAGGGAGTTGCAATTTCCTTCTCCAAGGGATCTTCCTGACCCAGGGAACAAACACTGGTCTCCTTCATTGCAGGCAGATTCTTTACCAATTAAGCCTACACACAAACATATATACACATATCACACAGACACCTCCCCAACACACACACACATGAAGTCATATTAAGGGTACTGAGCCTATATCACTGAAATTTTTGGAGGAAATTCAACTTTCATAGCACTACTTATATTAACTACCACCAAACATACAGTGTGTATTCTCCTATTGAAATATACTTAATATTTTATATGATTACTTTTATGCTCCACATTAATAAACTTAGCCCAAACAACAGAAGAAAACATCTTTAAAAATAAATATAGCCCATTCTATTTCCATGAAGCATGTTTTATCGCTATTGATTTTCTAGTCATTTACTTTTAAAGCCAGGTTGAAAATGATTTTTAAGTGCTCAATCTCATTTATTAAAACCTTGAAAGTTGATTGTCTTAATTTTCCTCCAATCAACAAAATAACCCTTAATTTTAAGGTCTGGATTGGTAGCACTCCCAATGATGAAGTAATGATTCCATTTATTTACATTAGAATCAACACAAGTTTATAACTTAAAGCCCTCATCAATTTTCCAAATAAAACTGCAGCTGTAGTGTGTAACAGATGAAATGAGGTCTGTATTTCTCAGATGTAACAGAGCCAAGAGCTTAACCCAGTCTTCGTGAAGTTTAAAAGCAATAAAGCCAAAGTTATTTCAGCCCTGCAGGATACTTATTTAAAGAGATGGATGTTATTGGCTGTCTTTCAATGTACTGCTTATGCTATCATTAAGACTTGAATATGGAATCTACACTATTATCACTATTATATGTGTGGACTACCATAATCTGGTAAGACCCACCCTTTTCCCTAATCTCTATGAAACAAGATAAAAAAATTATAAAGCTGCATCTACAGTACTATGATATTTATAGAATCCTATTCCATTCTCATTCCTTGCAAAAAAAAAAGCATTAGATTTTGAGATTATGGACTATCGAGTGTAAGAACCAGGTACATCTGTCGGAAGCTTTGGTCTAAGAGTCAAGAATTTAAGGTGGCTTATTAGAGCACTCAGTGGCACCTACAAAACTGTCAAATTAACAGCATAAAGGAATATACTAACTAATGTTCAAACTCTATGAAGGAACAAACCATGTCTCCACTGGGGTAGCCATATCAGTTAGGAAGTGAATGCTGAATGACTTAATGAGCAAATGATACACAGAAATGGCCAAGTCCTTCCAAGATAATTAGCTGTTTTTTTAAAAAAATCCATCCATTAAGAAAATCTGAGTTATTTGCTATAGCACAAAGTCTAATTTTGAAAGGTAAGTTGGAACTGGGAGAGAGCAGAGAAAAACATTTCATCTTCTTTGCTTGAGTAGCTATCTTGGGTAGAAATGCTTAAGTGTCCTGCTTCTTCCTCCCTTCTAAACAAACAAGTTCAACAAGTTCTGTCAAAGTAGAATTTATTCAATGTGGTACTACTCTTTTAATTTCAGCAGTCTCAGTTTAATAAGATAAAGCAGAGTTTAAATACTAGTAATCAGGTCTCTTTGATTTTCATGATCATTATCAGGTGTAATCATATTTCTCTATCTCCCTGCATAATAGCTGAGGTTTCTATTCTATACTAATTTGTGCTAGATGTATTATCATTAGTATATTAAACAATATAGTGGAATAAATTAATGATACTGAGGCATATCTAATTGCTTAGGACTGTGCCAAGTAAAACCAAGACAATATTTACATTATGATTCCTATGACAATAAAATTCTTTGGTTTCTCTCAAAAGAAAAAGAAAAAATAACTAATAGAGATAGGTCTAGACAAATCACAGATATTTTGAATTAGCAGGGAAGGACCTTAAAGCAGCTATGATAAATATGTTCAAGGATTCTGAAAATGATAAAAATAATGAATGAGCAGATAGTGGTTCAGAAAATTAATGGAGTTCATATAAATTAATCCAGTGGGAGTGGGAATTCTAGAACTGAAAATATGAAATCTGAAATGTAAAACTATCTTATGAGCTCAGCAGAAAATTGGTAAACTGAATAAGGAATCTCAAGAGAGGAAAATATAAATTATAAAATTAAAGAACAGAGAGGAAAGGAAAAAAGTTAAAAAATGAACAGAGCCTAAGTGAGTTGATGGACATTATACAGTCTAACAGATATATAATTGGAGTTTCAGAAGGAATAGAAAAAGATTGGAAGAAAAACAAATATTTGAAAAATGGTGGGTTAGATTTTTTTTTTCCAATTTTGCTTTAAATAAGCAATCCCTGGAGGATGCTGAATAAAATCCCTTCAGGATAAATATAAAGAAAATGACATCTAGATACATCATAGTCAGTTTCCTGAAAATCAAAGAAAGAGAGAAAAATCTTAGAGTAAATTCAATGGAGAAAAAAGACTTTTCATATATTATAATGAGAAGCACATGGTATCCATATAGGAAAAAAATGAACCTTTACACCTAAATGTAACTATACACAATGATTGAATCTTTGATGAATAACAAACATAAGCATAACATTTTAACTATAAAGCTTCTTTTAAAAATAGGAAAATTTCTACTTGCCTTGGGTATGTAAAGATTTGTTATGAAGCAAGCCTTTATAAGACTGTTCATGAAAGCTTTACTCATAATAGCCCAAAGCTGGAAACAAACAAACAAAAAATACTGTCATGAATAGATAGACTTAAAAACAACAAACGAATGAAACCTGTGGTATAGTCAATGTATTTAAATCTAACTATTAAAAAAAAGTACCAGTGTATAAACCTGCATAAATAAATTCCAAAAACTTCATGCTAAAAGAAGCCAGAGACAAAAAGATGTATGTACTGTCTGACTCCAGAAATTTTAGAATGGGAAAAAATAATCTGTGTTTCTAGAAATCAAAGAGTAGTTGCCTTTGAGTGACAGAAAGACTGCAAAGGAAGATGAGGGAACTTTCTTAAGTAGCAGAAGTAGCCTATATCTTTAAGGGTTTTGAATTACATAAAAGTAAGCATCTGTCAAAACTTGCATAACTGAAAAATATATGTGCATATCACTGTGTGTACAGTTTATCTCAAATTTTACAAAGGAAAACATTACAAATCAAATTCATCTCCTTTAAGCCACATTGTCTTCTGACTTCCCCAACCATTTTAATGGCAGGTTTACTCTCAGTCAAAACAAAACTATTTCTCTGAAATTTTTTGGAGTAGTTTCAAAAGAATAGGTATTAACTCTTCTC
Source organism: Ovis canadensis (assembly GCF_042477335.2). NCBI lineage: Eukaryota > Metazoa > Chordata > Mammalia > Artiodactyla > Bovidae > Ovis > Ovis canadensis. Next base: position 185,156,348 of record NC_091246.1, on the reverse strand, counting down.
TAAATGTTTGGTAGAATTTGCCTGTGAAGCCACCTTGTCCTAACGTTTGTTTGTTGGGAGTTTTTCAAATCACGGGTTCAATTTCAGGACTTGTAATTGGTCTATTAATATTTTCTATTTCTTCTTGGTTCATTCTCTGGAGACTGCACCTTTCTAAGAATTTGTCCATTTCTTCTAGGTTGTCCCTTTTCTTGGCATATAGTTGCTTAGAGCAGTCTCTTATGGTCCTTTGTATGTCTGTGGTGTCTATTGCAACTTCCCCCTTTTCACTTCTAATTTTATTGATTTGGACCCTCTCCCTTTATATTTTTCTTGATGAGTCTGGCTAAAGACGTATGGATGGCCAAAAAGTACATGAGAATATGCTCAACACTGATAATATTAGAGAAAATCAAATCAAAACAATGAAGTATCATGTCACAGAGTCAGAATGGCCATTATGAAAATGTTTACAAATAACAAATGCTGCAGAGGGTGTGGAGAAAAAGGAACCCTTTGAAACTATTGGTAGGAATATAAATTTGTATAGCCACTGTGTAAAAGATTATGGAAGTTTCTTTAAAAACTTAAAAGCACAGCTACTTTACAACCCTGCAATCCCACTCCTGGGCATATATCTGGGGAAAACTGTAATTCTAAAAGATACATGAATCCCAACATTCACTGAAGCTCTGTTTACAATAGCTAAGACATGGAAGCAACCTAAATGTCCATTGACAGATGAGTGGGTAAAGATGTGGTATATTTATACAATAGAATATTACTCAGCCATAAAAAGAATGAAATAATGCCACTTGTAGCGACACGAATGGACCTAGAGATTATCATACTAAGTGAAGTAAATCAGACAAAGAAACATATATCAATTATATACAGAATCTAAAGAAATGTTACAAATGAACCTCTATAAAACAGAAATAGACACACATAGACAACAAATTTATGGTTACCAAAGGGGAAAGTGGGTAGGGATAAACTAGGAGATTGAGATTAACATATACATGCTACTACATTTGAAATGGATAACCAATAAGGATCTACAGTATAGCACAGAGGACTGTGCTCACAATTATGTAATAATCTATAAGGGAAAATAATCTTTAAAAAGATATGTATGTATGTACATATAACTGAATTACTTTGTTGTACACCTGAAACTAACACAATGTTGTAAATCAACTATGCTTCAATAGTAATAAAAGCTCTATTTTAAAAATTAATTAATTTATTTTAGTTGGAGGCTAATTACTTTACAATATTGTAGTGGTTTTTGCCATACATTGACATGAATCAGCCATGGGTGCACATGTGTTCCCCATCCTGAATCTCCTTCCCGCCTCCCATCCCATCCCATCCCTCAGAGTCATCCCAGTGCACCAACCCTGAGCACCCTTTCTCATGCATCGAACCTGGACTGGTGATCTATTTCATATATGATAATATACATGTTTCAATGCTATTCTTTCAAATCATCCCACCCTCACCTTCTCCCACAGAGTCCAAAACTCTGTTCTTTACATCTGCGTCTCTTTTGCTGTCTTGCATATAGGGTCATCATTACCATCTTTCTAAATTCCATATATATGCATTAGTATACTGTATTGGTGTTTTTCTTTCTGACTTACTTCACTCTGTATAATAGGCTTCAGTTTCATCCACCTCATTGGAACTGATTCAAACACATTATTTTTAATAGCTGAGTAATATTCCGTTGTGTATAGGTACCACAGCTTTCTTATCCATTCGTCTGCCAATGGGCATCTAGGTTGTCTCTATGTCTTGGCTATTGTAAACAGTGCTGCTAGGAACGTTGGGGAACACGTGTCTCTTTCAATTCTGGTTTCCTTGGTGTGTATGCCCAGCAGTGGGATTGCTAGGTTGTATGGCAGTTCTATTTTCAGTTTTTTATGGACTCTCCACACTGTTCTCCACAGTGGCTGTACTAGTTTGCATTCCCACCAACAGCGTAAGAGGGTTCCCTTTTCTCCTCACCCTCTCCAGCATTTATTGCTTGTAGACTTTTGGATCACAGCCATTCTGACTGGTATGAGACGGTACCTCATTGTGGTCTTGATTTGCATTTCTCTGATAATGAGTGATGTTGAGCATCCTTTCATGTGTTTGTTAGCCATCTGTATGTCTTCTTTGGAGAAATCTCTGTTTAGCTCTTTGACCCATTTTTTGTTTTGTTTTGTTTTGTTTTTGTTTTTGTTTTTAATTTTTATTTATTATTTATTTATTTTTTTTAATTTTAAAATCTTTAATTCTTACATGCGTTCCCAAACATGACCCCCCCTCCCACCTCCCTCCCCACAACATCTCTCTGGGTCATCCCCGTGCACCAGCCCCAAGCATGCTGCACCCTACGTCAGACATGGACTGGCGATTCAATCCTTTCATGATAGTATACATTTTTTGATTGGGTCGTTTAGTTTTCTGGAATTGAGCTGCAGGCTGCTGATGCTAAGTGGCTTCAGTCGCGTCCAGCTCTGTGCGACCCCATAGACGGCAGCCCACCAGGCTCCCCCGTCCCTGGGATTCTCCAGGCAACAACACTGGAGTGGGTTGCCATTTCCTTCTCTAATGCATGAAAGTGAAAAGTGAAAGTAAAGTCGCTCAGTCGTGTCCGACTCTTAGCAACCCCATGGACTGCAGCCTGCCAGGCTCCTCCGCCCATGGGATTTTCCAGGCAAGAGCACTGGAGTGGGGTGCCATTGCCTTCTCTGAGCTGCAGGAGCTGCTTGTATATTTTTGAGATTATTTGTCAGTTGCTACATTTGCTATTATTTTCTCCCATTCTGAAGGCTGTCTTTTCACCTTACTTATAGTTTCCTTTGTTTTGCAAAAGCTTTTAAGTTTAATTAGGTTCCATTTGTTTATTTTTGCCTTTATTTCCATTATTCTGGGAGGTGGGTCATAGAGGATCCTGCTGTGACTTATGTCAGAGAGTGTTTTGCCTCCATTACTCTGGGAAGTGGTTCATAGAGGATCCTGCTGTGATTTATGTCAGAGAGTGTTTTGCCTGTTTTCCTCTAGGAGTTTTATGGTTTTTTACGTTTAGATTTTTTTCCAATATTTCCAATATTTCACTATTTTTCACTTTTTTCCATATTTCACTATTTTCTAAATTAAAATGAACTACACTTTTCACCATTTTTGAGGACTTGGTCCAAGCACAGGTAACGCACTTACCATTCAATAATTCACTTATAATCTCATTCATTTTGTATATAAACCCTTTGGTCTTTATTTCCTTAACTAATGTGAGGAAGCTAAGATTCAGGGCAATCAAGTTGCAAACAGCTTGTAGAAAATCAGCATTGAATTCATGCCTGCCTCCAGATTTTTACCAACATTACTTATTATAAAATCCCCCTAATGTCTGTCCCATTTTGAAGCAGTACTCTTAACCGAACTTAACCTGGATTTTTGCCCTCAAAGTGGCAATCAAATAAGCAAATAACTGGCTATAACTTTCAATGACCCCCATGTTACCAAAACTGTAGTTATGCTCTAGCCCATATCTTATTTGACCTAGAGCCTTCATTTAGCACTACTGACTTTTTTTTCCCTACCTTTAGGGTGTGCTTTTAGCAAACTCCCTTTACTCTTTTCCCCATACAAAAGATCTTTGATTTCCCTTCTTCTCTAGCCACTCCTTCCCAAGTTCATTTGAGTAGTCATCCAAGCCTATTCAATAACTTAACATCCTCAAAGACCAGTTACAGATACTGTGCTCCTGCTATTTTAGCCTCCCTCTCCTTAGCTAATCTTAGTCATACATTGATTGGCAAAACAAAAGGGCTTCTGCTTCTCTCCATCCTCTTTCCCACCCTAAATAAAGATGATTTCTTTTTTGTTTTAATATAAATTTATTATTTTAATTGGAGGCTAATTACTTTACAATATTGTATTGGTTTTGCCATACATCAACATGAATCTGCCACAGGTATACACATGTTCCCCATCCTGAACCCCCCTCCCACCTCCCTCCCCATACCATCCCTCTGGGTCATCACAGTACACCAGCCCCAAGCATCCAGTATCATGCATCAAACCTGGACTGGCGATTCATTTCATATATGATATTATACATGTTTCAATCCCATTCTCTCAAACCATCCCACCCTCTCCCTCTCTAACGAGGTGGATGAAACTGGAGCCTATTATACAGAATGAAGTAAGCCAGAAAGAAAAACACCAATACAGTATACTAACACATATTTATGGAATTTAGAAAGATGGTAACAATAACCCTGTATGCGAGACAGCAAAAGAGACACAGATGTATAGAACAGACTTTTGGACTCTGCGGAAGATGATTTCTTTAAAGCAGAGTTTGATCATTTTACTTCTTTTCGCAAACATCTTCGCCCCTCTCCCTCCCACTGCTATCCACATGATTCCTCCTCTTGATATCAAAACAAGATCTTCACTCTATACAGTCACTAGGTCCATCCACAGAGTGAAGTAAGTCAGAAGGAAAAAAATATATATATCATACATTAATGCATATATGTGGAATCTAGAAAATAGTACAGATGAACCTATTTTCAGGGCAGCAATAAAAATGCAGATGTAAAGAAGGGACTTGTGGACGTGGGGCAGGGAGGAGGGTAGGGTGAATTGGGAGAATTAGATTGACATATATGCATTACTATGTGTACCATAGATATTAATAGATAGTGGAAACCTGTTGTATAGCTCAGCTTGGTGCTCTGTAGTGACCTAAAGGGGTGAGAAGGAAGTCCAAGAGGAAGCGAATGCGTGTATACATATAGTAAATTCACTTCATTGTACAGCAGAGACTAACGTAACATTTTAAAGCAACTATACCCCAGTAATTGGAGAAGGCAATAGCCCACCCACTCCAGTCCTCTTGCCTGGAAAATCCCATGGACAGAGGAGCCTGGTGGGCTGCAGTCCATGGGGTTGCAAAGAGTTGGTCACGACTGAGCGACTTCACTTTCACTTTTCACTTTCATGCACTGAAGAAGGAAATGGCAACCCACTCCAGTGTTCTTGCCTGGGATTGGCGGAGCCTGGTGGGCTGCCATCTATGGGGTCACACAGAGTCGGACACGACTGAAGTGACTTAGCAGCAGCATACCCCAGTAATAATAAATCTTCGAAAATGTAGAAAGCACTCTCTTCGCCCTGTATTACACTGCTCCCTTTTTCTATCATCTGTGGTTCAGTCACACAGGTTTCGGTGCCTCTCTGTTATTCTTTTTACATTGTGCCATGACTTGTGCTGTTTCTTATTTTTGATCATTACACTTTTACTTACATTTGCAAGAGCAGAGTGACATGACATATCTTCCTTGAAACTCTCCCATATTCCCGTATCAGAAGTATCACTTTCCTCTGCAAACTCTCAGATTATTATATAGTATTGGTTGTACAAAAAGATATTGAAGTGTCAAAATTCACAGTGGGAATTGAGATGGAAAAAAGAGTCATTGCCTGAGTTCTAGAGTTTTCTCTAACTATTGGGTAATAACTGGGAATAAGGATGAGTGACGAAGACATTGAAGGTAACAGTGGATTAACTTGAGAGCCATGAACTTCAAAAGGAGATAAATATATGGTTTCCTTAAGAATATAAATGTTTTCTTCTGGCTTGGAAATACCAGTAGTACAGAAGAATGGAAACTAGTCAAAAGGGCATCAGAGGAAATGGTATTTCTGGGGAGGAGCAAAATTTCCATAATTTAAGTAATAGATATATTGAAGAAAAACTCCAGTCAGGCAGAATATCTTCATCATATTTTTTTTTAAATTCAGACAGCACATTTCATTCCTAATATCTAAACAGATATCAACTAAAATAAAAAGTCTCTACTGAAAGTCTTGTCAGTAAAACAAAGTAAAACAAAAACTACTAAAATATCTTCTTAGGAAACAATTAGCTTCCCTATAATTTCTCTGGGTATGACTTGTTCTAATCTTTCCCTGGTTTAAAATTCCTCATATGAGTCTTTATAACCACAGGAGTGAATCTAAACTTGCATGCTTAAAGGATGAGGCTTTTCCTTTTTAGTTACCTAATCATGTTCTAACTTCATCCCCATCAAAGGAATCCCCTATGTATTCTTCATAGTCCAACAGTAGCATTACTCTTCTTTTTATTCCACGCAATTTCCTCATTAGGTGCCACTGCAAATGCTTTTCCCTTTTTCTCTGGAAAATCAGTGCCCACATTTTTTTTTTTTTTTTTTGCCAGTTCAACACAGAGAACATTCTGGGTACCATATGTGGTTGATCTGTGCCTGAACTGAGCCACTTGTCCTAAATGGCAGTCAATTGTTTATTACATGCACTGTCCTCTATTACATTTGTTTGTTCACTTTTCTGACTTGCTTGCTAGAATATGAACTTGTGTACTGCAGCCCTGATTTTCCTGTAATCCCAATGACGAAGACAATGGCTACATACAGTAAATGTTCAAAAAGAATTTCATCGAGGGGTCTTCCCTGACAGTCCAGTGGTTAAGACTTAACCTTCCAATGCAGGAGGTGCAGGTTCAGTCTCTACCTGTACCAAGGTTGTAATTATTTGAGCAAACTCTGAGAGATGGTGAAGGACAGGAAAGCCTGGAGCGCTGCAATCCATAAGTTTGCAAACAGTCAGACTCAAGTGAGTGACTGAACAACAACAATGTTGTAATAACTTGAATAAAGACTTTAAAAATGGTCCACATAAAAAGTATTAAGACAAAAATTAATTGAGCAACTTCTCTGGTGGCTCAGGGGTGAAGAGTTCCCCTGCCAATGCAGGACATGGGATCTGTGATCTGGGAACATCCCCCATGCTGCAAGGCAAACTAAGCCCTGTGCCCCTACCGAGCCTGTGCTCTAGAGCCCTAGAACCACAGCTACTGAAGCCCACATGCCCTAGAGGCAGCGCTCTGCAGCCAGAGGAGCCCCTGCAATGAGAAGCCTGTGCTCTGCAGCAAAGAGGAGTCCCCGGCTCACCGCAGCTACAGAAAGCCCTCGAAGCAACAAAGACCCAGCACAGCCAAAACTAACTACATGAACAAACAAATATTTTCAGAAAAGTATCTCGTGGAAGTAAAATGACCCACAGGTTCAAGGGAGCCTGGCAATAGCATAGAAAAGGGGCTAAAAGCCCAAATTAATAGCTTTGTATGTTTGTATTAAACCACGACTGACTGATTTTGTGACTCTGGGAAGTTATTCAGCTTCCCTTAGCCTCAATTTTATCATTTGAGGAAGAAAAGGCAAATGGAGATAATAATACTCTGTGGAATAACAGTTAAGACATGAGATGATTTGTATAAAATGCATAGCATGTTTTCTATCATATAGTGAACACTCAAACTATAGGTGTTATTATTTGCACTACTACAAAATTAACACCCCAAAATAGGAATCCATGAAGATTCATGATGCACTCATGGAAAAAGATCTATGTGTTTTTCTTATCACCGAGCTCTCAATGCTCACATATTTATGTTTATTTGAGGTTGTTACAGTAAATTTAGTGGCTACCCAAGCTCTAAAAACTTAAAGGATGCCTAGTTATTTCTTTTTCTTTCAAAGACTCTGGAAATTTTCATTTCCTTTAGACAACTCAAACTTAAAGGCCGCCATAATGTTACCATGAATACACACAAGTATGAGAGATCTAGCTATGGAATGGCTTGTAGGAGAGAGAATAGACAAACATGAAATAGATATAAAAACATACGCAATTCATGTAAATGGCCCAATAAAAAGTGGAAATTTCTCCACAATTTTCAAGAAATAGTTCAGTGAAGAAGAGCAGCACATTTTCAAGCTGGGTTCGATTCATAAGTGATTTTTATATGTATGCCTCAAAAACAGAGGAGAAACTGAATGACTTGGGAGCTATTTCTGAAGGATTGGTAGTAGAATGCCTTAGTTTTGTAAATCAGCATAAGAATACCAAGGAGTTTCATCCTCAAATGACACTTCTGAATTTATTTCCTGCTAATAGCAACACTTGGTAAACTGTTGTGGACCTATGCACTGATTAAATCTCCTCCTCTTATCACACTAGTTGAGAGTACAGATAATGATCAAGGGTCATGTGGAGGACATGCAGGTCATCCATCGCACTAGGTGTCTGAGGTGTATACTTGATTCTTCTTGGGTCATAGAAAATCTGTTTATTTAGGCTACAATGTCTCTGCTCTACCCAGAAGTGCTTTCACTGAGATTCATTTGGAATTCATGCCTCAGCATCTAGGAACTATCTCAACTGTGACTATTTGAAAGGTCACTAGATGAATGCCTTATTTCTCTTCACCCTTTACCTCAGACCATCTGAGTTGGCTTTGTACCTTTTGTGATAACAAAAATATTACTAAAAATCAAAGCCATCTGTCATTAAAATAATCAAGATTAATCAGAACAGAATATAGTTAAGGTAAAAATGCCCTTCCTGAGGTAACAGTTGTTTGAGTGCCCTCATGGGCTTCCCAAGCCTCTCTTTTTTAAATTTTTTAAATTTAATTTTTATTTATTCATTGTTAGTTTCTATTTTTGGTGGTAAGGCATGTAGGATGTTAGTTCCCTGACCAGGGATCAAACCCATGTCCACTGCAGTGGAAGCACGGAATCTTAACCACTGGACTGCCAGGGAAGTCCTAAATCTCTCTCTTTCTTTTTAAAATAATTTACCATTTTCCTTCCTTTCAGTGACAGCTTTTTGATAAGTTTGGTTGGATGGTTTGTTTCAACTGTAAACCTGATTCCTACAATGTTGCTTGGCTCCTGAACCATATTCTTCAAGAAATCTTGCAACTGGGGAGAATAGTTTTATTAAGACTAAGAACTGGATTCTGTTATTTTCAACTCAAGCCTGATTTTCTTGTTTTCATTACATCAAGTAGACACTGAAATAATCTAGAAATGCTGACCTGCCCCAAATAAATTTAGGTGACCAAGCAGTTTCCCCAAATACCAATGATGCATATTCCCTTATGTAAAGGGAAAACAAGAGGGAACAGATGTTTGAGCACAGGCAAGGACCCAGCACTCTCAAGTCATAATCTGGAAAGTATCCCAGAGACAGCACTGCTTGCATTCCCCTCCCTGTCAGCAGAAGTCACAGGTCCTTCACTTCTAGTTTCAGTGTCTATAAAGAAAGCAAGGGCCTGGCGCTCTGAAAAGAAAACTCATCCTATTACAAAAGGTGAGTATAGTTTTCCCTTATGTGCGCATGCTCAGTCGCTCAGTTGTGTCTGACTCTTTAAGATCCCATGGACTGTAGCCTGCCAGGCTCCTCTGTCCATGGAATTCTCCAGGCAAGAATACTGGAGTGGGTGGCCATTTTCTTCTCCAGGGGATCTTCCTGACCCAGGGATCGAACTCGTGTCTCTTGTGTATCCTGAATTGTCAGGTGGATTCTTTACCATGAAGCCACCTGGGAAGCCTACCTACATCACAAATAATTAAATTTTCTATCATTCTCTGATTAGGTTTCTCAACACTGTCCACCTGCATGACTGTTATCATTGAGGGGGGTATGTTTAAAGTCTCTAGGATCACTTTCCCTAATAACATCAACAAAGGTAGCCTGAGTTTAATTCTCTTTCTAATCCGTAGGCAAAGTGATGTTTTAGTTAACAACTTCTTTGGTCATAGTTCTCTAAAGTCATCATAGATTTTAAAAGTTTGTTACTAGTTTGGTTTGGATGAGGAGACAAAAAAAAAAAAAAACAAAAAACCACTATTTGTTCAGGATTAGATTGGGGGCATGCAGAGGGAATAATCAAACTTGAAAGAGACACTAAAAGGAAAAGATGGGCTGCTGACCAAAGACAAGTACAAAGGGTCTCAACCTAGAGGGGTTTGAGTAGGTGTTCTCAAGTTTATGATGGGACAAAGGCCATGCACATTCAGGAGAATGTGTACTTTGAATTTTGTGGTTTTTTTTTTTTTTTTTCTGGGCTAGTGGCTAGTAATATGCACTATGACATTCTCTGCAGCTCCCATTAAGCCATGTGACCTCAAAGTAAACAACAGATACACTTACAGCCATTCTGTACCCAGACAACCATTCTTTTTTTCAATTTTAGTAATAGCATTCAGTAAATCACATGTAGTATTCAATACTTTATTATAAAATAACCTTTGTGTTAGATGATTTTGTTCAACTGTAGGCTAATAGAAGTTTTCTGAGCATGTTGAAGGTGGCTGAGTAGTAAAGAATCCACCTGCAATGCCAGAGCTTCGATTCCTGGGTGGGAAAAATCCCTTGCAGGAGGAAATGGTAACCCACTCCAGGATTCATGCCTGGGAACTCCCATGAACAGAGGAACCTAGTGGGCTGGAGCCCATTGACTCACAAAAGAGTCAGACATGACTAAGCACATGTGCACGCATGATGCAAGGTAGGTTAGGTGAAGCCATGATACTCAGTAGGTCAGGCATGCTAAATGCTTTTCAATTGATGATATTTTCAATGTACAGTGGCTTTAGCAGGACATATCCTACTGCAAATCAAGGAAGATCTGAACAAGAATCAACATCAGCATTGAGGGGCCAGCCATGATGGGGGCAACTTGCCTCCCTGTCTTATGACTTTGCCTCTGATCCTGTATATTCTCCACATCACCACTGTAAGCATTGTTCTAAAAGGCAAGTCTGAAACATCATCGTTAAAAACTGCCAATCACAAGCAAGAGAATATTCTGACTGGGTTTTATAAGCTCCCTCTCAATCTGAAGTCTGTAGACCTCACCTGATTCCAATTATGAGAGACTTGAGCAGGTCCCAACATTGATGCTTCATGCCACTGACCATTCTACTTCCTTGGCATGGAATACCTCCTCATTGCATGCCAAAATCATTTATCCCTCAAAACTTATTTCCTGACATCTCCCAATAGAGATGACTATTTTGTATGTGTTCCCCTCTGTCTTTAGTACCTGACATATATCTAGCTGTGTGCTAGAACTGGCCCATGTAGGCTCATAGAAGCTGATCCTTAAACTTAAAGGAACTTTCAAAGCCACTTATTAAACACACTGTTATTAAAAAGCAAATTCTATAAAATTACATTTAAATTAGCTATTTTAAAAACTCTATTGAGAAATACTCAAAGCTCATCACTTCCTAGATATTTTACTGCATTTTACAATCACATATTCTTTGAAGGTCTCTATTTCTATTTTATATGTATGCTGGATATACTATAAATGACACGCCACTGTGAATCTCTTTCCATCACTCTGACCAGTGACATCCTGTTGGTAGGTTGAGATCATCCATGATGGGAATATTGATAAACCATGGAAACTGACAAATACTACATATCAGGGTTTTCATATTGTTACACTGATTGTCTAGCCTTGAGAAAATGTTTGACAAAATGTTAATAATACAAATTAAATTTAAAACTCACTATGTTTCTAGATGTTGCATTATGAATAACACAAAAAAATTGAAAACAGTCTTTCAGAAATTGAAAATTGTTATCCACTGACCAAAAAAAAAAAAAGCTTCTCTGTCATTGATGACTAAGGGAAGTGCTGACATGCATCTTTGTGGTTTCCCTTTCATCTTACTTGTTAATATAAACTGAAACAACAGATGTTGTTTATTTTTTTCTGAAACTCCGTCAATTGCAACCATTAGTTAGTTGTAGCTACAAAAGGTCAGCCTAAAACCAATGTAGGCATTCCCTGCATTTAAAATAAAGAACATTGTATATTTCATTATTATTTGTAAATTATTTGCTATGCTTTTTTTTCTATGCTTTCTGCACATCAGTAGTATTTATAATATGCTTGTATACATGCTTGCATTATACTTGTTTCCTCCCAGAAGGCTAGTTGTTAAACATTTACTAGTATACCACTTCATGTGCCTATCTCTTCCAAGAGCCTGGAAGTTTCCGTTTTTCATTCGTCTTTTAAGAGTTAGGATTCTATCTGAAGCATCATCAAGTCTTCAGCACCTATTGGACACCCAGTAGGTACTTGATAAATGCTTGTTGACTTGCATGAAAGGAGGATAGTATTCCTGGCTACTCAGATTTGTAGGACCTCTCCAGCCTCACAGAGACTGGCATGTTTCTCAGCTGGGCCAAGGTGACTGGGGAGCAATAGACTAATTATCCTGTCTAAATAGAAAGGAACAGAGGAAGAGAAGAGGTGCCTGGCCAAAGGGCCAGTGTTACAGAATATGTTCCTATAATTCTTTTACTAGTCTCACATCCTAAAAATGTTATCATCAGAAGACACACTGAATATAATGTATTGGCCTGCTCAATTAAAATTATTTTTAGAGTCTGTAATGCATGTTAAATTGCTTCAGTTATGTCTGATTCTTTGCAATAGACTGTAATCTGCCAGGCTCCTCTGTCCATGGGAATCTCTAGGCAAGAATACTGGAGTGGGTCGCCAGCCCTCCTTCAGGGGATCTTCCCAACCCTGGAATGGAACCTGGGTCTTTTATGTCTCCTGCCTTTGCAGGCGGATTCTTTACCACTAGCACCACCTGGGAAGTCCAAAGTTTGTAATAAGTGCAGCTCTATCATACTCAAACGCATTCTCTACCTATTCCCCAACACCCATAGATTTACATACTACATATACTTAATATTAACATTTATTAAAGGGAAAGAATTAAAAACATATACATGCCCAAATATAATCAGTAAAGTTACTTGAAATTGTAAAATAATCCCTTTAATTGCTGAATTCACATTGGAACTTTGTCCTCACTTGGCTTAGAACAGAAAATAGAAAGCACCCTTGGTATTTTAGTAGAAAGAGAGTTAACAAAGAACTTCAGGCCTTTATAGTATGGTTGAGGCACAAAGCAGGAATATTCTATAGCCTGGGACTACAGGAATGATCCAGAACTTTGTAGAACTGACCTATTCAAAGGGCTTTCGTCTGCTACAAGCCATCACTTGGATGCAGACTTAAGGATGCTTGGATCAAGAAGCTGCCACCACTCTGAAAACCCACAAATGTTTACAGAATGCATACTAGAAAGGGCTACTATAAAATTTTACATCCCCAGTTTCCATAAGCAGCCAAAAGAAGGGAACGACCTCTGCCTTATTTCCAAACAGGATAGATGTATATCTAATTTGCAGACTCTAATTCACATCCAGTCATAGCTTCAAGAGAGAATAGGAAAGGTGAGTTTTAGATTTCTTACTTCTATGGAATAGGAAGATACAATAGAAAAGAAATGGGATGGATGCTGAGTGTCAAACAGTAAACAATAAAAATCCTTAACTGGTCAGGTTCTGCTCTCAGATGGCTATGGAACTATATTCTTTAAATTGTATCAGAACTCAACTGACTACTATACCAGTTCTTCCAAGGTGAAGTTTGGCTAACACAAAATAACTAATAGCCTCTCTACCTAGAAAAAAGTCTTAAAATATGATTGTGATAATTGAAAATGTGGCATGTGTTTTGTACTCTGCTTTTATTCTCACTTAAAATTATTTATATACCAATAAAAAAATTTCATAACCGTTTGCAAAGGATTCTTAATATGCCATTTGTGACTGTCCTATATTATACTTAACCATTTGTCTTTTGTTAGTCATATAGCTAAGCTATGATTTTCCACAAATGCTAGCGATTTTGTACGCAACACCTCTGTATATAAATATCTGTCATCCTCTCCAGTTAGGATAGATTATCAACCTTCTCTTAAAAAATGGGTATTATTAATTGACTCACCAAATCTAGACCTCTTTATTTGTTCTGTAAATGAGATAAAAGTAGAACCACATCATTTTAGAAGGAACAGGGGAGAAAGTCAGCAGTATATTTGTGCTAAATGGGGCCTTGTTCAGAGGCATTACATAAAAGCATAGATTGCAGTAAATAATGATACATTCTGATGTGTTTTAGGCCCATAATCTTGATGTAATATTTCAAGATGTTTCTTATTTAAAATGATACTTTATCATTAGAAACTAGTACTGGCAAATATTATTGCTTATTTTCCTAAAGAAGGTCACATCTGTTTCTAACATTTTTAGTTTAAATCAATTCATTAAGTATGTGATTCCCCATCATACCAAATTCTGAGACTATCAAAACTGTGCAAAATAATGTCCCTAAACTCCAAGAGCTTACAATGTTTTACAGGAGGGAGAAAGTTGCTTTATTACTCTATTTTAAAACTGAATTTTGTTCTAAGATTTTCTTTAAATCTGAGAGAGAATGGAGTTGGGTGATAGCACAAATGATTCTCTTTAGAATCTCTAGACTGTAAATTCCTCAAGGACTGGAGATTTATTTCTCATTTAAATTTGTATCACCATTACTTAGTCTGCAACTTGATAAATATAGATTGGATAACTGAATTAAAAAATGGATATTAAATGAATGAATCCACTTGGACTGTATTCTCTATGATGGAAAATTAGTTCAAACAATGGCCAAAGACCTATGTGGCTTAGTAACCAGGCAAATTATACTGAATTTAGAGAACATTTATCAAGAACTTAATTGAAGTCTGTTATAAACTGTTTACATGCTGTACTTTATTTACTATTTATAACTACTTAACATGGTCAGTACAGTTATGTTTCCCAACTTATACATAAGAAAACTAAGGCTTAGAATTGATTTGCCTAAATCATGCAGTAAGAAATGAAGTGGGGATTTCAAATCCCACCATATTCTTAACCATTATACTAGGTTGCCTCCTATAGCTTATAAAACAAATATCAAGAGTAGATAAGGGTGAAAATAGTACAGCAAGTCAAGAAAACATTGTTCAAATGCTGTGACCTCCTGCATGTTTTTTCGTGACAACAAGAGTCACATCATTGTCAAATTTCTATGTGTCCTTTCAGTAGGGAGTCTCCTATTGCCTCTTGAGGTCCTACCAACTTTGAATTCTCCCAAAGGTTGAATGCATACTCTGTCCCAAAGTGTTCAGAACTTAAAGGAACACAAAGATAAGAGTAAATCCAGTTCTGTTGGTAAACACTGCCTTTGTCTCTAACTGGTATGCCACATTGCTGTTGAAATGGTACAATTTTCTATCTGTCCATCAATGTCCACTCTACAGTGAGGCTTTGTTGATCTAGATACTTGCCAGCTTGACAGGGTTGCCTCTTGCTTGAATGAGAGCTTATATCTCAGTGGGAGGCAGAATTCTAAATGATTCCCCATATATATGGTCCCTGATGCACTTATCCTACTTATAAGAAGGTTTGTGGCTCAGAGGTTAAAGCATCTGTCTGCAATGCAGGAGACCTGGGTTTGATCCCTGGGTTGGGAAGATGCCCTAGAGAAGGAAATGGCAACCCACTCCAGTATTCTTGCCTGGAGAATCCCACGGATGGAGTAGACTACACAGTCCACGAGGTCACAAAGAGTTGGACAGACTGAGCCTATTCCTAGCTATTCAATTAACACTAGTCAAGGTGTTGCTGTAAAGGGATTTTGCAGAGGTAATTAAGGTCCCCAGACAATTGACTTTAAGACTGAAAGATTATCTGGGTGGAGCTGGAATTAACATTTGAGTAAATTTGAGTCTACTGATCAGAGATATTACCAAGAGATGAGAAGAATGAGAGATTTAATAGGAGTGAGATAGGTGGAAAGACAGGGTATAGAATTCTGGAACCCTCTAGAAGCTGAGAACAGCCTGTGCTCTCAGGCTGGGAATGGCAGGGAACTAGGGACAGTCCTATAGCCCCAAGAACCTGGATTCTGTCAGGCACTGTGCTGGCGACGGAATGAAACACCAACACTGCAGAGTGGTTTGAATCTTTATATTTTAACACTTGCTTCTTACAGCTGCTTTATTTTACATCCCTTGCACAGCAACCTACAGGGCAAGTTGCCAAGCACTATGATTCAGAGAATATACAGTGCGCAGGTGCAGGGCGAGATAACCTTTTCCTTAACTTATTTACTGCAGCTAAGACTTTGTTTGGGGGAACTTCCTTATCAACTTAAAATCCGTTTTGTCCCAGGGTCTGTTCCTTTTGAGGAATCAGAGAAACATCTTTGTGGGCAAGAAATGTTCTTTTCCCACGGGAACAAACAGAGGATTCTTAGCTGAACATCTCGTTTGCAAGAATGTTCAGCCCTAGTTGAGAGTCTCGTTTGCAAGCACTTCTCAACCTTCTTTATACCTTGTTCCCTACACACTGAATGGATTTTGGTGTGGCCTCTTCTCCAGAGCCTGCAGAGAAGCCAGCATCCTGGTTTTAACCATGGTATACCCTGAACAGAGAAGCCAGCTATTCAATGCCAAACTATGAGCTCTTAAGCACACATTGTTTCAAGCAGCTGTGTAGTATTTGTTACACAGAGGTAGAATTATGGTCCATGGGGTTACAAAGAACTAGACCCAACTTAGCAACTAAACAACAACAACAATAGAAAACCAATATGAGTTCTATTGTTCACACTCTAAGGCCGAGGATTTTCTCCTCAGTTCAAATGTTTGGTCTGAGGTGCTTCTAGCATGATTTACATTGAATTACAGAATCTCCCATATCCTATAAAACTTCAAGTCTTTGCTCTGGGGCCAGGGTTCTTTCATTGTTTTTGCTGAGTTCCCATTTTTCATTCACAAAGGAAAACTGTTCTCCAATTCAACAGATAAAGTCTTGCTGTCACGCCACAACAAGCTCCAATGCAGTCTCCTTACTCAAGTCACTGGCTACTTATTGTAGATATTTAAAATTGACCTTTCAATTTCAAAGGTCATTTTTTCTACTGAAAAACAAACAAACAAACAAACAAACAAAAAACTATTGATACTTCCGTGGTGGTCCAATGGTGAAGATTCTACACTTCTATTGGAGGGGGTCTGGGTTTGATCCCTACTTGGGGAACTAATTCCCACAATCCAAGTGGCCAAAGATTAAAAAAATAAATTAAAATAAACTAAAAAAATGTAAATAAATATCATGTGACTTGATATTGTCAACTCTTGGGAAAGTATAATTCTACCCCTCAGTAATGCCTACATTTAAGTTTGGTTTGAAAAGATATACCATTATCTGTGAATTCTTTTGGCTAACCAGGAAAGAAAAAATAAATACACATACACATACCTATAGATTTCCTTTTCAGGTTTTGTGTCAAAATAAACTTAAAGTAACAGGCAAAAGAAGCAAACGTACACTCAGAATACTAACTGGGAGTGCAAAGATGATAACTTGATGCTTTTCAATGTAAATAAATATAGAATGTTCATTGGACTCCTTCATAGTTGCCTTCTCTGTTTTTGTTTGGTATTTGCCCTTATTCTCTCTTTATCAGACAAATATCTTAAAGCCTCAAACCACCAACACTTTTATATATCTTTTATATATCTGTGCACTTCAGGATAATATTTGCTTTCAAAACATTTTTATAGTGAGATAAAAGAAAAGCCTGGAAGGAGAAGGTGAATTATATTAAACA
The DNA here is from genome assembly GCF_042477335.2 of Ovis canadensis. NCBI lineage: Eukaryota > Metazoa > Chordata > Mammalia > Artiodactyla > Bovidae > Ovis > Ovis canadensis. The sequence goes on along the minus strand of NC_091246.1, from coordinate 185,138,944 downwards.
GTGATTCATAAGAGCTGAACGTCAATGAGAAGGGAGCCAAATATTATCTGGAGGTTATTCCACATCTCATCATCTTTTGAAATATGCTATCCTATATAAGAGAAAATAGACTTTATTCAGCTTTGCAGATCCATTGTTTTGGATTTATTTAAAATAGCAGATAATTTCCTCCTCCAAAGCAAGGCCTCAAAGAGTTATGGTATAATAAACCCACCTTTAATATTGGCAACTTCTCCCTCACAGAAGTCCAATTTAAGAAGTCAAGGGTTCGTTTAACTATCCCCAGATTTCTCTGCAAGAGGTTGACTTTAAACTTTAGTAAAAGGCAGACTCATCTACATTTCAGGTTAGGCATACCTAAAGTTCATTTTAAAATCTTGCTATACACATATTTTATTCTACGTGTAATAAATAGACTAAAACCCAGCAGGTAAATCTGATCCTTTGTTGAATTTTGTTTGTATCCAATGTTTTAACAAAAAGTTCTATTGAAAAGGATAATAATAAAACTGAGTGGAAATTGTTAAGTTTTATCTTCTTAGTTAAGCTTTTGGAAGACTAATATTAAAGATCACAAGGTTGTAACCCAGGCATCACTATTCATCTGGTAGAAGTTTAATAACAAAAATATAAAGCATGAAATACATCAAGAAATAAACATCTTTTGGTAGCTAATCTATACAATACTATTTCAAATCATGATTACAAGCACATACATTTAAATAAGTAATTGTAAACAATACATGAAACTAAAATTGAAATGTTAAAGTAGGGTAATATAAGGAAAGAAGAGGCTGAAGAAATTGACTTAATCTACACTAAACAGAGAGGACCCTATGAGATTAATCTTCTAGTAGATCTCAAAACTGCCTACACAAAAGAACCACCCTCAGAAGAACTAATTAACTTGACCAAGAGGAATGGTTCTCCAAGTGTGGTAACCATCACCTGGGAATTTGTTGAAAATGCAGATTCTCAGATTCACCCCAACTGCTAAATAAGAAATTCTGGAAGTGGAACCCAGCAAGCAATCTGGGTGGTACAGGTCTTCCGGGGCTTCTGTTTGAGACTCGTTGATCTACAGTAAAGAGATAAATCATATCTTTATTGTTTGAAAGTGCTAATACACAGCCAAGATTAAAAACTCTGAGCTTAACACTAAAAATTAGGTAGATATCAAAACTCAACAAGAAGAAAATGAAAACCTTATTAAAAACTGGCAAAAGATCTATCTATACAGACATCTCATCAAAGAAAATATACAGATGGTAAATAAACATATGAAAAGATGATCCACATGGTATGTCATGAGGGAATTGCAAATTGAAACAGTGAGAGATCCTACACATCTATTAGAATGGTTACAATCTAGAACACACATGATATCAATATCAACAAGAACACTCATTCATTGCTTGTAAGAATACAGAACAGTACAGCCATTCTGGAAAACAGCTTGGCATTTTCTTATTGAAGTAAACAATCTCTTACCACATGATTCTACAGTTGTGTTCATTGGTACTTATCAAATGAATAAAAAAAAGTCCACATAAACTCTGCCATTGGATGTTTAGAGCAACTTTATTCAGAACTGCCAAAAGTTTGAAGCAAGCAAGATATCCTTTAATAGGTAAATGAATAAGTAAACTGTAATATATCCTTATAATGAGTTATCAAGAAATGATAATACCAAGCCATGAAAAGATGTGGAAGAGGCTTAAATGCATATTACTAAGTAAGAGAAGCTAATATGAAAAAGATGCACACTGTGTGATTTCAATTATATGACATTCTGCTGCTGTTGCTGCTGCTACTGCTGCTGCTGCTAAGTCGCTTCAGTCGTGTCCGACTCTGTGCAGTCCCATAGACGACAGCCCACCAGGCTCCCCCATCCCTGAGATTCTCCAGGCAAGAATGTTGGAGTGGATTGCTATTTCCTTCTCCAATGCATGACAGTGAAAAGTGAAAGTGAAGTCATTCAGTCGTGTCCGACTCTTCGCAACCCCATGGACTGCAGCCCACCAGGCTCCTCCGTCCATGGGATTGTCCAGGCAAGAGTACTGGAGTGGGGTGCCATCGCCTTCTCCATTGACATTCTAGGAAAGGCAAAATTATGAAGATGGTAAAAGATTAGTAGTGATAGTGGTTAGAAGGCAGGGAGGGATGAATAAGTAGAACACAGAGGACTTTCAAGGAAGTGAATTCATTCTTTTTTACTTTAATTTTTTTAACTGTGGTTAAAACACACATATAGAAGGTTCATATGTGCATGCTAAGTTGCTTCGGTCATGTCCAACTTTTTGCGATCCTATCAATTGTAGCCTACAAGAATGTCTGTGGGATTCTCCAGGCAAGAACACTGGAGTGGGTTGCCATGCTCTCCTCCAGGGGATCTTCCCAACCCAGGGATCAAACCTGTGTCTCTTATGTCTCCTGTATTGGCAGGTGGGTTCTTTATCACCATCACCACCTGAGAAGTCCCACGTATAACAGGACATGGTACTAAATTGGTGAATTCGTATCATCATACATCTGTCAAATGTACAGAATATATAAAATCCAAATTGAACCCTAATATAAACTGTGAACATAGGGTGATTATTATACATGAATGTTCATCAATTGAAAAAAAAAATGTACCACTCAGGCACTAGATGTTGACATTGGGGGAGACTGTACTTGTGTAGGAGTGGGGGTTGGGGATATCCCCCCTATCCTTCCATATCCGGAAGCTCTCTATAATTAATATTTAATCTTAGTGGAAATCTGAAACCGATCTAAAAGTCTATTAAAATATGGCATATGACATTAACAGATACATTTCATAAAAGATAAATCACGTATAAAAGTATTTACAATATGACAAAATTTTTATTTGACTCATCAGCTGGTAAGGCTGCTAGGAACAAATGTTACAGTAAGCTCAAAGGAGAATCCAAAGACCAAATATGCATGGTCATTAGGAATGCTAAAATGAACTTGCTTCATGGAGGCAAAACAGGATTTTTTCCAACAATGTATAAGGACAGTTGATTAAAGCTCCAGTGGATAGAATTTAATCTGCATTTATATATAGAGGAATCATTTGTATTACTTTCTGCTTTTTACAGGTTAAATTTTAACTCTACAAAGTTATATAATAGCTGCAAGACAATGAAATACACAGACCCTCCAGAATCAGATAATTCAGATGGAGTGCTCCAAACAATACATAGTTCTCTATGGATGGACCTTTATAATCTTTTGGGTCATATTAGAGTTGTGTACAACTTTTCTTTACAGTTAAAAACAGATGGAAAAAAAGGGCAAGGCAAAGCTTGGCCCCTTAGTAACATAGACAGTTGAGATGACCAGGAGGCAATAAGCCTTGAAAAAGCAGAGGGTTGGAATTAGAACAACAGGTTCAACAGTGTGTTTGTCCTTTGTCAAAGGGTGTCAGGTGTCATGTTGATAATTTTGTTATTCCTATTATGGTAATGTGAAGTCATCCTTGATTTCTGGGAAAAGATGTGTATGATTAATGCTGTGCTTTAGGGATACTAGTCTAAAGCAATCTCTAAATGGATTAAATGCCAGAAATGACTGGGGAAGACTAGGATGGAGCTGGTAGATCATTCAGGATTAAGGTAAAATTTAAAGCTTTCTTATTCAGAGATTTCCTAAGAATTTCTTTGGAGACAGACACTTTTGCAAATTCATCTTATTCTACAAAACTCACAAAACCAGTGTGTACTCTTTCTCTCTCTCATGGCCTTGCTCTACAGTAATATGTTGAAAATAGAGACCCATTTTTCTTTCTAGACAGGGTGGATAGTTATCTGGAGTGAAAAGTTTCATTTTCTAGCATTTTTCATTGAAACCACCCCCTGATAATTATACTGAATAGAAAGTAACCATTAATCACATTGCTAATATATCAATTCATCACTGTCTACCTTGTGTGAAGCAGAAGAACTAAAATTAATCAGTCAAACCAAACTCCATCACAACCAAATGCCTGGGGAGGGTGGGGGCCAGAAGAGAATCCTTTTAAGTGGAGAAAATACACTGGCTTCCACTGGCAGCAGGATTGAGGCCTCAGTGGTAACACTGCTTTCTGTCATCACAGAAGGTGATTTTAATCTCCTCCCTTTGCCCCATTTGAGCAACTTTAAGTTTATAAGAAATTCAAAAGCTCTTAAATGTTATCTTATCCGCAAGGGAAGGAAGTAGGTAAGTTCTGACACTGCCCTTTCATTGCACAAAATCTTTGCTAATGAAAACCTTTTACGAAATAAATTCACATTTCAAATTGCAACTGCTGCCTCTGTCCTTGTCACCCTGTTTCTCAACTGATAAGTTCACTCTGTCAGGTGACCCACTTAGAGACTCCTAGCTCTAAAGCTCTAGGAAAGAAGGTGTCTTTGTGGTGGTGATTAAATGTACAGGCTGGCTCTAAAGGTTCCTGGTAACGAATAAGGTGCACGGGGAACTATTCATTTGTTGCTTATCATCACCTGCTTCCTTGACTTGTGATGGTGCCATGAAAAGAAACCTGAAAACTGCTTACAAACTCCTTGAAAATAACAGCCAGGTCTTATATTTTTTTAAAGTCACTTCCAGTATAGCAGCTCCTGCATAACTGCTTGATAAGTAATTGGATGTTGGTTGGTTATAAACCGTAGATTCTCTAGAAAGTTTAGGAGGAAAAAAAAAAAGGAAAAAGGATTCTCTTAGGGGCTAAAAATGTCAAGGCATTTATTTCTAAACTCCTAATCTAGATTATAAATCTTTATTATATTATACATAGAGTGAGGGAATTTGGCATTTTGAGAGAAATGCTTTAAGACTCTCAGTGATTGCCATGATAGTACATTACCACTACCCCTCTCCATAAAATTCAGGAAATTAAAAGCTGATAAAAGGCAAGGCTCTAGCAAAATGAAAACAATCAAGCCACGGAGTTGTGGGTACTGAGCAGCCAAATTCTCTCCCTCACCAGGAAGAGGCACCCACTAAGCCCAGCTGTGCACATGCCATACCGTGTGTGTGTGCTAAGGCGCCTTAGTCATGTCTAACTCTGTGCAAGCCTATGAATTGCAGACTGCCAGACCCCTCTGTCCATGGGGTTCTCCAGGCAAGAATACTTGAGTGGGTTTCCATGTCCTCCTCCTTTAAGGGATCTTCCCAACCCAGCGATCAAACCCATGTCTTTCACCTCTACCTGCATTGGCAGGCAGGTTCTTTACCACTAGCACCACCATCTCGGAAGTCCACATGCCACATTTATGCTTCCTCAAAACTGCAAAGTACATGATGGAAACCTGTGGGCTTGGTCATTGATCGAGGCAAAAACTTTAAATTCAATACATTTTCAACTTACCAAGTATCTTCATCTTTGCTATAGCTCCCAGGACACTAAGAAAAATGATAGGCATCTGAATATCATTTAAAAAAAAATCTCCAAACAATAAATGCCAGAGAGTTTGTAGAGAAAGGGGAACTCTCCTACACTGTTGGTCAGACTATAAACTGGTACAACAACTATGGAGAACAGTATGGAGTTTCCTTAAAAAAAAATAGTTCCTCCCTTGTGGCCCAGTGATTAAGAATCTGCCTGAAAATGAAGGGGACACAGGTTCCATCGTTTCACTGAGTTAGACATCATTACACTCATCTCACATGCTAGTAAAGTAATGCTCAAAATTCTCCAAGCCAGGCTTCAGCAATATGTGAACCGTGAACTTCCCGATGTCCAAGGTGGTTTTAGGAAAGGCAGAGGAACCTAAAATCAAATTGCCAATATCCTCTGGATCATCAAAAAGCAAGAGAGTTCAGAAAAACATCTGTTTCTGTTTTATTGACTATCCCAAAGCCTTTGACTGTGTGGATCACAATCAACTGTGGAAAATTCTGAAAGAGATTGGAATATAAGACCACTTGACCTGCCTCTTGAGAAATCTGTATGCAGGTCAGGAAGCAACAGTTAGAACTGGACATGGAAAAACAGACTGGTTCCAAATAGGTAAAGGAGTACATCAAGGCTGTATGTTGTCACCCTGCTTATTTAACTTATATGCAGAGTACATTGTGAGAAATGCTGGGCTGAAGGAAGCACAAGCTAGAATCAAGATTGTTGGGAGACATATCAATAACCTAAGATATGCAGATGACACCACCCATATGGCAGAAAGTGAAGAGGAACTAAAGAACCTCTTGATGAAAGTGAAAGAGGAAAGTGAAAAAGTTGGCTTAAAGCTCAGCATTCAGAAAATGAAGATCATGACATCTGGTCCTATCACTTCATGGCAAATAGATGGAGAAACAATGGAAACAGTGACAGACTTTATTTTGGGGGGCTCCAAAATCAGTGCAGAAAGTGACTGTAGCCATGAATTTAAAAGACGCTTACTCCTTGGAAAGAAAGTTATGTCCAACCTAGTTAACATATTAAAAACCAGATTCATTACTTTGCCAACAAAGGTCCATCTAGTCAAGACTATGGTTTTCCCAGTAGTCATGTATGGATGTGAGAGTTGGACAGTAAAGAAAACTGAGCACCAAAGAATTGATGCTTTTGAGCTGTAGTGTTGGAGAAGACTCTTGAGGGTCCCTTGGACTGCAAGGAGATTCAACCAGTCCATCCTAAAGGAAATCAGTCTTGAGTATTCATTGAAAGGACTGATGCTAAAGCTGAAACTCCAATACTTTGGCCACCTCATGTGAAGAGTTGACTCATTTGAAAAGAGTCTGATGCTGACAAAGATTGAAGGCAGGAGGAGAAGGGGACATCAGAGGATGAGATGGTTGGATGGCATCACTGACTCAATGGACATGAGTTTGGGTAAGCTCTGGGAGTTGGTGATGGACAGGGAGGCCTGGGTGTTGCAGTCCTTGTGGTCACAAAGAGTCGGACACAACTGAGTGACTGACCTGAACTGAACACATTCCATCCCTGCTCCAGGAAGATTCCACATGCCAAGAGACAACTAAGCCCATGTGCCACAACTACTGAGCTAGTGCTCCAGAGCCCACAAGACGCAACTACTGAAGCCTGCTTTCCCAGAGCCTATTCTCCAAAACAAGAGAAACCACCCCAATGAGGAGCCTGTGTACTGCAACTAGAGTGTAGTCCCCACTTGCTACAATTAGAGAAAACACATATACATACAGCAGCGAAGACCTAGCATAACCAAAATAAAAATAAAACATAAAATAAATGAATATATAAACAAACAAAGAAAACTAAAAAGAGAACTACCATATGACTCAGCAATCCTACTCCTGTGTATATATCCAGAGAAAACTATAATTTAAAAAGATACATGCACCCCTATGTTCACTGAAGCACTGTTTATAAAAGCCAGGACATGGAAACAACCTAAATATCCATCAGCAGAGGAATGGATAAAGAAAATGGGGTACATATATACAATAGAATATTACTCACCCATAGGAAAAAAACAAAATAAGGCCATTTGCAGCAACAAGGATAGACCTAGAGATTGTCATACTGAGTGAAGTTGTCAGATACAGAAAGACAAATATCATATATTGCTTACATGTGGAATCTAAAAAGTGGGCTACAGAAGAACTTATTTACAAAACAGAAATAGAGTCACAGATGTAGTCATAGAAGACAAACTTATGGTTACCAGGGGATAAGGGGGGAGGGATAATTTGGGAGATTGAAATTGACATGTATGCATTACTATATATAAAATCCCTGAAGACTAATGATCTACAAGTTAATTCATCCAACCAAAATGTATTGAGCTTCCATCATTTTTTCTTTTTCTTACATTTATTAATAAATGTTAATGTCTTTAAAATTTTGTTTTCTTAATTGTTTTTGCTGGAATATAGTTGATTTACAATGTTGTAGTAGTTGCAGATGTACAGCAAAGTTATTTTTCCATATAGACCATTACAGAGTCCTGAGTAGAGTTGCCCGTGCTATACAGGAGGTTCTTATTAGCTGTCTATATGTAAAATATGTATATATAAATATATATAAAATAAAATAAAATAGACAGCTAATAGCCAATCTATATATAATATATGATATATAAATATATATAATAAAATAAAATAGCTAATAGACAGCCAATCTATATATAATATATGTATATATAAATATATATAAAATAAAATAAAATAGACAGCTAATAGACAGCCAATCTATATATAATATATGTATATATAAATATATATAAAATAAAATAGACAGCTAATAGACAGCCAATCTATATATAATATATGTATATATAAACATATATATAATTAAAATAAAATAGACAGCTAATAGACAGCTAATAAGAACCTCCTGTATAGCACGGGCAACTCTACTCGGGACTCTGTAATGGCCTATATGGAAAAATAACTTTGCTGTACATCTGCAACTACTACAACATTGTAAATCAACTATATTCCAGCCAAAAAATTTAGAAAACAAAATTTTATAGACATTAACATTTATTAATAAATGTAAGAAAAAGAAAAAATGATGGAAGCTCAATACATTTTGGTTGGATGAATTAACTTGTAGATCATTAGTCTTCAGGGCAGAATGTCTGCATCTGAGAATAACAAAGAAGGGGAATTAGTGGTCAAAGAAAGCAGAGATGATGATACCTATGCCAGAAACAGTTTTCATTTTCACGCATAAATCAAAGGAATGCTTTAATATTTTGAGTTCTGAGTTAGACACAGACTGAAAACACATGTAATTTTATTTTATGCAAAAGAAAAGAAAGATAATGAAACAGAAGGATATCATATAAGTCTCAGCCTGGGTGCCAGTTACAATTGGAGAGGACAATTCAACTTTCATGCTAGCAGCCACAGAAAGAAGGAGCCAGTGGTCACAGGGGATACCAGCCAAATCTTACTGGATTGTCCATAACACTGTCTGTTTCTAATTAATGACTATGCAAACTGGTTTGCAGTCAGTGAGCTGACCGTGCTGGCAATTTAAGTTCCTTTTGTTAGTGAGATCTTCAGCTGCAGTTGTCGACCTGACAACCCAGTGTTAAGATGATTATGCCTTTAAATGAAAGTTGGGAAATATATTTCAGAAAAAAAGAAGTGGAAGGGCTCAGTTTCCTGAGAGGAAATAGACATATATGCTACTAATCCAGGATTTAATGAAGTGAAAAGAAATGGACCATATAAATGAGAAATGTTCAATATAACAATAAAAAGAAGCTACCTATACAAATAAAGACTTGTGATGACAATAAAATTCATGCTTTAATTTGAACAGCACACAGCTTGCAAAATGCCAGCACATATGGTGTCACACTAGATCCTCAGTGAAAGTGAAAGTTGCTCAGTCGTGTCCGACTCTTTGCAATCCCATGGATTATACAGTCTATGGAATTTTGCTGGTCAGAATACTGGAGTGGGTAGCTGTTCCCTTCTTCAGGGGATCTTCTCAACCCAAGGATCGAATCCAGGTCTCCCTCATTGTGGGAAGATTCTTTACCAACTGAGCCACCAGGGAGGCCCTAGATCCTCAGAGGTTATTTTAAAATGTATTTGCACATTATACATATATTGACTTTTAGGCACCAAAGCCAACTATTGGACATTTGGACAGAATCAGACGCTCATAGTTCTTATGAGCAATTCTCTAAATGCCCATTGTTTTCCTTTTACTTATATCTTCTTTCCTAGATATTTCACCTTATGAACCAATTATTCTTATAACCCACTGACAAATTTATAAGTTGCTGGTATGAGTCACACTGTATCACCCATAAATGTATATGTTGAAATCCTGAGCCCCAGAACTTCAGAATGTCACCCTATTTGAAATGATGGTCATTGCCTATGTAAGTAGTTATGGTGACATGATTAAGTGGACCTTAACCCCACATGATCCCCATCCTTATAGCAAGAAGAAATGTGGACACAGAGATAGGCACACAGAGAGAACACCACGTGAAGACAAAGGCAGCGATCAGGGCTATGCTTCTGAAAGTCAAGGAATGCCAAAGATTGCCAGCAAATGACTAGAAACTGGGGAGAGCCATGAATTAGATTCTCCCACTCAGCCCTTAGAAAGAATCAACACTGCTGATACCTCTATCTAGCTTTTCTAGCCTACAGAACTGAGAATAATGCATCTTTGTTGTTTAAGCCACCCTAATCACGGTACATTTTTACAGCAGCCCCAGCAAATTAATACAATACCATCATGCTTATTACTCTAAGAATAGAGACATGTCTAAGAGTGTAGGGTTAAGTGTCTTTAGGACAACATACCAAAGAAAATCCTTCATCATCCAATAGCAATAGCTCAGATGTTCTAAACTCTTTCAACCGGCAGTGAGCAAGAGTAACCTGGGGAAAGCAGAGGTGTCCAGTTAGTTCCTTGGTTGTGTGACATAGATGACATCCACTCACTCTCTTTTCAATTCATATTCTGGGCTGAGCTTTCCTCCCAGTATTATCTGCAGGAAAGCTTGTTGGCCAAGAAAGTTGGTAGAAAGGAGGATGGTTTCTAACTTTACCTACTACCAGGTATTGCTTTTATACAAGCTATTTAACTTTCCCATTTATAAAGTGAGGATGAGGAAGCTTATCTTACTAGGTTATTGTGACTGTAAATGAGTTAATGCCCATCACTTTTTCCAAGACATTTTCTTCTGCCTCAGTGTTGAAAGCTATTGAAGAAACCAGGGGAAAAATATAAACACCACTTTTTCTAGCTCCAGAAACTAAAAATACTTAGCTCTTTCTTTGTCTTTTTCTTCTTAGTAAAACACCATAAATTTGCTTCTGTAATATCCATTTGCTTGCTATTCTCTTAATTTTTATATCTCTTTACCATGTCATCCCCATCAACTTTGTCCCCCTGACTTTCTCTTATCTGAGGCAAGCAACTACTTACATTGTTTTCCCTTTACTCATTCTTTAGGAAAAGCACTTTTCCCCTCTCTGCTGGTAGCTGAAAATTTTCTATTAGGATGGCTTAGAGGCAGTAATTTTGTTGGAAAGCTGTGCCCAAGGACAGATCTTGAGTCCACATTTGCAGAGCAGGTACTGTGTTTTTGTCTAGTGTTTTACTTGGGGTGGTTTGAGAAGAGTAGATGCGCCAACTGACTTATGCGTGATCTAATATTCTGGCTTTCCACCCCACATTTCTTCTCCACTCTCTCCACCCTGCTCTGTGCTCTGAGAGGGAAAACTCTACAGAGTGTTTACCCAAGCTCTCTTGTCCTCCTGCCAGGATATCCTAGGGTTGGACCAGAGAGAAATGGGGGTACTGAGGCATGCCATCTCCAGGTCCCTCCATGCAAGGCTATGATTTTGACAGCAGCTGCATTCCTACTAAGACTGTAGCTTCTTTCCAGCAGGTCTTCTTCTAATGCTATAGCTCAGTAATACCATTCCCTCCCCTCCCTCTTCAAGAACAGGAATAGTAACATAAACAACTATAACAGCCCCTCGTCAATACATTTATCCCTTAAAAAATTGGAGTACTTGCACTATCGCCCGCTGGGAGTTTTATTATTCTTTAACACCTCCCACATCTTTGTAAATAATCCATTCATTAAAATTCTCTTCACTTACACCCACTGAGGTGCCATTTCCTTACTGTCAGGACTTTGGTCACCCTGGCACTGCCATCTCCCTAGCACTTTCATCTCTCTTCCTAAAAACATCACACAAGTGTGACCAGCACATCATTCGTAAGGAACTTCTACTTTATTCCGGTTCATCTATAGCCTGAAGAAGTTTAGCGATGCTTTTAATCACAACCATAAGGTATATGTTACTAGGTTAACGTGCATTCTTTATATTCTTGGACTTTTCCTTTTTACTGTCTTCATCTTTAAACATCTTCATCTGTGAAGGCAGTCTGGGCCAGCAGAAAGAGTAGGGACCGTTGTGCCCCAACTGGTCAGGCTTGGAATTCAACATTTAGCTATTACGATATTAGGAGTCTGTGAGTACTGCACTTTTGAACAAAACATGAATCTTCCATCAATATTAATGAGTGTAACACCCCCAAGTTAATAGTAAAGAAGAAATAGTGAAAGTGAAGGAAATAGCACATACTAGTGAATTAACAGTTATCATCACCTTCCATATAGATAGATAAATAGATCCATTTTGTCTGATGTTTGTGAGACACTGCTATCCTCAGCCCAAAAACACCCTGAGATTTTCATTTCCTTCCCCATTTAGGTATTCAGCATTCAGTTCAGGGTCTGCTTGGTATAAAACGCCATACTTCTGCAATCAGTTTTTCTGCTCCACCATCTCATGGCATTAGTCATGATTTCCTTTTCACTACTACATAATCAAAAGTAATCATCACAATTCAATGTCTCCTTCCCTTGGAGAAGTGGAGATTTCCCAGCAAAAGATCATCTCTTTCCAACACTTTGTTTGAACAGCACTGGTCTTATAGGCAACTCCTGGAACAAACACTGAAATTACGTACTTAAAAAAAAATATTTCTTGGGCTGCATCAGGTCCTAGATGTGGCATATAGGCTCAGTAGCTATGGCACAGCATGTGGGATCGTAGCTTCCCTAAGCAAGGGTCAAACCTGTAACCCCTGCATCGGAAAGCAGATTCTTAACCACTGGACCACAGGGAAGCCCCTGGAATTCCTTTTTTAGTGACTATCAGTGACTGCTCATCCTCTTTCTCATCACTGTTGGCCCAATCACCCAGTCAGTCAAGAACTATTCTTTGGAAAAAAATTATTCTTTGCTTTCCTTCCACACATGAGTTGGTTTTCTCCCCCAGATAGTGGTCTAGGAAGAAAATAATTTTTCCAGAAGTTCTCAAAACTTTCTTAGAATTCTGGAACTAGGTCAGCAAACCCCAACACAACTTCCCATTTCAAGGTATTGTTCATGCTCCTGGTTTCCTTGCTGAGAAGCCTGCTTTGGGCTTATTTTCTCCTTCTCTCTTTGATAGCTTTTGACCTTGCCCTTGCTCCTTTGTCCTGCACTTTTCCTATTCCCCAAACTGACCTATAAAGAACTCTTCCATTAGCCACAATTTTTCTTTTGGGATCATCTTTCTAGATCATCTTTTTATTATATAAGCCTGTTAGTGCATTCTTTTATTTTCTTCCTCCACACTCTAAAATGCTTACAAGTCATGATTGTATATGAGGTTGGCATCATTGTTCATTGATTAATTTTTTCTCGGATCTCCTTAATTCCTAATATATAAATTCACTTATCCACTTCTTGAATTTTCATCATTTTCACTTTTCTCTTTTCAGCTCCTTTTTATAGTCTCCAGGAAAGCAGAAAGAAGCAGCACAGGCTTTTTATCTAGCAGAACACGATATTAATCTCAGCTTGACCACAGAAGTTCAGTTTCTTCATCAGTAAGAGGAGAGAACATTATCCGCTACAGTTTTCAGGATGATCACACTTTAAAAGCACGTGTACACCCGTGGCAGATTCATGTTGATGTATGGCAAAACCAATACAATATTGTAAAGTAATTAGCCTCCAATTAAAATAAATAAATTTAAATTAAAAAAAATAAACGCCTGTCACAATACCTGGCACATTGTGTCCTGTCAACAAATGTCTGTTTTCATACTTCTTCATTAAACTCAAATATCAGGAGATATTTATCTTTCACTGTGGTTTTACCCTTTTCCCTGAGAACTCATGCTTAGATCTAATTTAGCACATGTCACCAGTTGGAAAGATTGAATGCAGTGGAGATATCTTGCCCTTCTGATGATTTTTCTTATATTTCTAAACCTTTCATGTTCTAGTAGGAATTTATTTATCTTCTTCAGGCCATGAAAAACTCTTTGAAATTTTGAAGAATTAATTTTGGTTATTATTGTAGCTCTCTGGGTCAGGAAGATCCCCTGGAGAAGGGAATGACAACCCATTTCAGTATTCTTCCCTGGAGAATTCCATGGACAGAAGAACCTAGTGGGGTTCACAGGGTTGTAAAAGTCAGACATGACTGAGCAACTAACACACACTATGACAGAATAATAGATATTATTTTGACTCTTATATCACCATCTATTTTCATTCCAAAAGACAAAGTACCTAATGTCTACTGGTCCACATCATTTTTTTGTCAAATTTATTCCAGACTGTTATCATATTTATCTAAATAAACTTCTTAAATTCTATATGAGCTGATGAATTCAGGGTGTTTATCCAAAGAGTAACAATTTGGTTATTTCCAATTCCATTAGTTTAATAAAATTATTTACAAAGCATAGTGCTTCTTTTTGTAATGTGAGAGGTTCCCTACTCTTCAATAGAGTGGATCACCTTCCTCTCATGCGTGTGCCTGTGTGTATGTCTGTGTGTGATATGCACAGGAGACAGCTGATGGTAATGGTCATCCATTTAAATGTCATGATATGATATATATATATAGTATTTATATTATATATATCATATATATAATGCTATAATATAATGTAAATAATCTAAGGCTTATTATGATTCATCATCCAATTAAGATGTCCTTTATTTTTAAAATCTACAGGATGAGTGTTAAATGGAAATTCCATTTCTGGATGGTTTTCTTTTTCTATAGACCCAGCTCTTTGGCAGCTATCCATGTCCCTAATGTACTGACCATAGTTACCTGCAAAAAAAATTACACTTGATCTCTTCTCTCTCAGAACATCATACTAAAGCAACATTTTAATAAATGTCTGAGATGAAAGACTGAGGCATGTGACTATCTGGGGGATATATATTCTAGGTAGAGGCAAGAAAAAGTACAAGTGCCCTGAGTGGAGAGTATGCCCAGTGAGTTTAAGAAACAGCCAGAGTGTCAGTTTTTCTGAAGGGTACAAAGTGCAAGGGAGAGAAGTATGAGATGAGAATAATATTACAGGGGTATTGGGATTTAGAGAAGGAGGAAGATGCTGCAGATTCTTGTAGGTCACTATAAGGATTTTGGTTTATGCAGTGTGAGATGAAAGCCACTGGGGCGTAATGAGCAGAGAAATTTCATGAACCACGATCTGACCTTGTTTTAACAGTACTATTATGGCTGCTGGGTGAATTGTTCATAAAGACAAAGTGCGGAAGCAGGGAGAATTGTTAGAAAGACCTTGCAATGATGTGTGTGAGAGATAAGGCTGGCTGCAACCTAGGTGGGAGGGGTGGGAGTGATGAAAAGTATTCAGGCCACAAGACCATGTTGAGGGCAGAGCCAATGGGATTTGCAGACAGGTTGTCTGTGAGATGTAAGGGACAGATAACTCCAGCTGTTTGAGGAGTTGCCATAAACTGAGTGAAGATGTAAGAATACATTTGAGGCGCATAACTTAGATGTTTGAGTGGAGGAGAGAAGGCGGCAGAATGTCGGAGACTGGGGAAAGATACAAGATGGTGGTTGGTACTGGAGTCATTTGCTTCTAGATGGTAATGAAAGCCATGATAACTAGATTTGCGAGGAAAGGAGAAACCAACAACTGAAACTGAGGCTGAGTGATCTATGAAGGAAAAGACCAAAAGGAAGGGGTGTCCTGGAAGCAAAATGGGGGAAATAAAGTGTTTTAAGAAGGAAGTGATTGATCCACTGAACCTAATGTTGCTGACAAATTAAATGTGGCAAGGGTTAAGAATCATCATTAAAGTTCACTGTGGGGTTTATTGGTATCCTTGATGAGATACTTTTGAAGAGAGCAGCAGAGGGGAAACCCTGATGAATTTGGTACTACCAGACAGTGAGAGGTGTGGTGGAAGGAAAGAGAGAAAATAAAAGAAATTTTCTTCAAATAGATGTTCTATGAGGAAAGCTGATAAAGGATGAAGATTGGATTTTTTTAAGGTGGAAAAAACTACAGAATAGTGATGTTAATAATGCAAGAGAAGGGAGAAACTGATAGTGCAGAGAAGAAATAGGACAATTACTGGAGTGAGCAATCTGAGCAGCAAAAAGTGAACAGACTCAGTGCTCAGGTAGCAGGCTGGCCTCAGAGAGCAGCTCATTCCACCCTGACTCTGTAAGGGTGAGCATGAAGAGGACATGGATGCATGTAGGTATAATGGTGCAAGGCTGCAGGAGTTCTCTTGCTATTGTCTGCACTGTCCCAGCAAAATAGGAAGCTGGGCCACAAGCTGTGCAAGACAGTAAGGGAAGAGGTGTTGGAGAGTGAGTCGGTTTAAAACGTCACCTGGGAGAGGGAGAATGAATGGCCAACAAAAATGTTGTATGATTGCTTGTTAGTGTTGTAGGCCAAGTTAAGGACAGGAGTTTAATCATCATGAATTTAAGGTGCAACCAGTAATGGTGGGCTTTATTCTCTGCTCACATTTGGCTGCACAGTCTCAGGCATAAAGCAAAGGGATGGATGTTTGCACAGAGGTGTCTTAGCTCGGATGTATGATGATGTAAAAAGGGCTCAGGAGTTGAGGTGTCAGGAATGGAGTGATTAGATAGGAGGGCTCTGGAGGCCAGGAGCAAACATGAAATATAGGGTTTTAGGGTCAGTAGGGTTTAATAAACTGTTTGAATCAGGGCACCTCAGACTAGCCTAGTTTTTCTGAAGTAAACAGACGTGTGTTTCCTTCTGTTTTGTTCTCTGTGAGGACTGTTTCCTGCATATGTCTTGCTCACCATCCTTCTTTTTCTCCCGGTGTACTTTAGCACGTGGGCTTCCCCAGAGGCTCAGCGGTAAAGAATCTGCCTGCAGTGCAGGAGACCCAGGTTTGATCCCTGGGTCAGGAATTTCCCCTGGAGGAGGGTCTGGCAGCCCACGGCAGTATTCTTGCCTGGAGAATCCCATGGACACAGGAGCCTGGTGGGCGACAGTCCATAGGGTTGCAAAGAGTCAGACACGACTGAAGCGACTGAGGATGCACACACATATTTTAGCACACATGGAATATTTTTGTTTTTCTTTTAAAATGTCTCCTTATTCCTTCTGAAATATTTCACTACATTTTTGTTCTCTTTTAATACTATCCTATAGAATTTTCCATGCTAATGAAAATGTTCTATATTTGTACTATTCAATAAAATAGCCAGTGGCCACCTGTGGCTGTTTATCACTTGAAATGTGAATAGTGTGACTAAGGAAATAAACGTTCAGCATTATTTAATTAGCATTAATGTAAATTTAAACAGCCGCTTGTGGCTATTTGCCAATCTATTGGACAGGTCAGTGAGACTAAGAGCCATCTTTATATTATTTGATGATACAAATGTGATTGGCATTAAAATTGTCTTTCTGGTTTCCCAGAAATGTCCTTCATTTCTGCCTTCTCAATTTGATTCTAGAGCATCTACCTCTCTAGATTTAGGGAGCACCAACCGTACGCTGGGACTAGTGAGGGTTATTGGTGATTTAAGAATGCTTGTACTCAAGCAAGGAAGAGATGGGTAAAGAAATCAATGACAATAATGAAGGTTCCTCAAAAAACTAAAAATACAGTTACCACATGATCCTGCAATCCCACTCTTAGGCACATATTCAGATAAAACTATAATTTGAAAAGATACATGAGCCCAATACTCATTGCAGCACTGTTCACAATAGTCAAGACATAGAAGCAATCTAAAGATCCATTGACAGATGAACGGATAAAGAAGATGTACATATACACAAAGGAATACTACTCAGGCATAAAAAAGAATGATTAATACCATTTGCAACAATATGGATGGACCTAGAGATTATAATACTAAGTGAAGTAAGTCAGACAGAGAAAGGCAAATGCCATATGATATCACTTATATATGAAGTCTAAAATATAACACAAATGAACGTATCTACAAAATAGAAATAGACTCATGGACATACAGAACACACTGGTGCTTACCAAGGGAAAGGAGGATGAGGAAAGGAAGGACTGGGAGTTTGGGATAAGTAGATGCAAACTATATTTTATATATAAGATGGATAAACAACAGGTCCTACTGTATAGCACAGGGAATTATATTCAGTATGCTGTGATAAACCATAATGGAAAAGAACAGAAAAGGGATATTTATTCATGGAAAGGAATATATATATATATGTATATATATATCTGAGTCACTTTGTTGAATAGTAGAAATAAACACAACATTATAAATCAACTATATTTCAATAGAATAAACTTTAAAAAATCAGTGACAATATATAATTACAGTACAATGTTCCACAAGCTATGGTCAGTGAAAATGTGAAGAGTGGTAGGTGCCCCAAGGGGACAGGACAAAGGGAATGTATTTTTCAACATCCTACTAATTGAGGTGTGAATCCTGGCTTTTAGCTTTCTTTAGGGAGTAATCCATCTCACGGTGCAACCCAGTTAGACTTTCTTCTCAGAGTCACCTTCTTTGACAAAAGAAACAGAGAATTTGTTTTTCTATCTTGATCTGCTTTAGTTCATATATGCCATTCTTTTTTCTGCCCCCTCCATGGATAGGTCCATGAAGAGATACGTAGATAGATAATCAACATATAAATGATGGATAATTGATAATTGATAGATCGATAGATGATTGCTTGATAGATATGAATGTGTGTGATGATCACTCCTGTTCTAATTCTCTTGTTCTTGTTTCATTTTGCAGCTTTTTTTTTTCATTTTCATTCAGGGTTCTTTCTATGTTTCTATTCCTTTGTTTGGCCACCCACTTTCTTGTCTCCTTTACACAGCTTTAAAATGGCCACATCTTTAAGGGGAGCAGTAATACCCATTGCAATGCAAAGTGTATTTCCCGGGGTACAATAATAACTTGATGGGCCTCATTGTGGGCTGAGGTCTGGAGAGACATGAGGCAATTTGCATTCCAGCAAATATCAGTCTGTCAGGTCCTTGCTATTGTCTTAAAAATAGCTCCCACATATCAGGACATATTTTAGAGCTAAGTTAAAAGCATATTTGCTTGTTCAGAGCATCTCTTATGAGGCTGAAAATGCTGAGCTCGTGGAAAGCAAAGTTGGAAGTATTTATTTGTAACTTGCAGTTACTCAAGAATTCCCTCTGGGAATGACTTTGCAGCAATTTAAGCTCAAATGTAGAGCAAATAGAAAAGTACATGCTTTTGCCCCACTCTCATAAGATTTGTCTTGTACCACCTCCTCACATGGATAACAAGTAGAAAAGAACATGATTTAGAAACCAAGATCTGCACACTTATCTTCAGTAACTGTAGGAGACTTTCTCAGTCAGTGTTACATACAAGCCACAGTTCTAAACCAAGCTTCTGCCCCTAAGTTACTCTAATCTCACTCATCCTTCTCTCCTTGGGGGTACTTTTTATGCCAGGATTAGTAATGTATTACATGAGAAAAAACCAGTTGAATGTCACATTTTAAAAAGCAACTTAGTTGTGCTTGTTAGTTCAGACTTTTAAGAAACATGTAGTACCTTCTACTGCTCTGATGTTTACAGCAAAAACACATAAATTCTATTTATACATCAAGTGACAATAAACATCACAGCTTTGCTTTGGCTTCTGCAAACGCAAGAAAAAGGTGGAATGGAGAGAGAGACATAGACTTGGTGACACAGAGATGGACACTTAAGAATGAGCAGAATACAAAGGTAGGTGAGAGACCAGGTGAAGAGAGAGGGACAGACACCCCCACAGCCCTCTTTACCTCATTTTAAAGGGATTAGATTTAAAATGGGAGGGAGGTTCAAGAGGGAGGGGTTATACACATATGTATACCGGAGAAGGCGATGGCACCCCACTCCAGTACTCTTGCCTGGAAAATCCCATGAACAGAGGAGCCTGGTAGGCTGCAGTCCATGGGGTCGTGAAGAGTCGGACATGACTGAGCGACTTCCCTTTCACTTTTCACTTTCATGCATTGGAGAAGGAAATGGCAACCCACTCCGGTGTTCTTGCCTGGAGAATCCCAGGGACGGGGGAGCCTGGTGGGCTGCCGTCTATGGGGTCACACAGAGTCGGACACGACTGAAGTGACTTAGTAGTATTATTAGTAGTATACCTATGGCTGATTCATGCTGAGGTTTGACAGAAACAACAAAATTCTGTAAAGCAGTTATCCTTCTATTAAAAATAAATAAATAAATAATTAAACATAAGCAAGTCCTCCTAAGCAATACTGAATGGTGTAAGATGCTATTCAATTGCATGAGGATATTTTATCCTTACTGTGATTGTTTAGGAGTCATATAGGTCAGATCTGAGCATGAAGGTGCTGGACTCAGGTTTGAAATGGTCGGGGATGGGTGAGGAGCATGGCAGGATGGAGATGCAAAGAGTGAATTGGCACTGCAGATTGTTGTGTTCATGCAATAGCGATATTGGACAATCTCTATATGTACTGAAGAGTGTATTCTCCACTCAGCTCCTAAGACTTCAGAAGAAACCTACAGGGACAACCCTTTCACCTCAATGAAGCCCTATGACCTAGAGACTATAAATGCAGGCTCTGAATACAAGGCTTGGTTGGAATCTGAATTATGCCACTTACCAGCTATGCAATTCTGGACACATTTTTAAACCTCCATGGGTATGTTAGTTCTCTATTGCCCAAGTCCCTGTCATAGTGACCATGAAAACTCCACCCCCCCTTGACCTCTGTGAGCAACTTCCTTCATCGGTTAAGTAAAGAAAATATTTATTTCTCTGCTATGATGGAAATCAATTTAATGTGGTATATAAAGTGACCTCAGATAATCTAGAGATGGAGCTCAGTGTATGGTGCCTGCTCTTAGAATTTAAGCAGAGAATTTACATTTTTAACGGGGAAGATAAGACTCAGAAAGTGCTACCACCTCACACCAGAGGATCACGTCAAAACTGTGGTCACCTCACTTAACGGCTTCCCATGTGGCGCAGTGGTAAAGAATCCACCTGTCAGTGCAGGAGATGCAAGAGACCTGGGTTACTCCAGGGTCGGGAAGATCTCCTGGAGTAGGAAATGGCAACCCACTCCAGTGTTCTTGTGTGGAGAGTTCCATGGACAGAGAAGCCTAATGGGCTACCGTCCAACGGGGTCACAGTTGGATATGATTGCGCTATTGAGCATGCAATATACCTCATGCAATCCCCATGGCAGCACTGTACCTGTTTTATACATTTGGAAAAACTGAAGCACAGAGCAGTAAATCACTTCAAGTCGTATGACAACTTGATGGCAAACCTCAGGTCTTGGCATTTCAAACCATTTCTCCTTTGATCCTGCAGTGGATCTCCTGAGAGCTGTATCCTAACAGCAAACTGACAGACAGAGGCTTCAAGAACACAGCAAACACAGAGACGTAGAGAAGGGGCATATGCACACAGTGGGGGAAGGGGAAGGTGGAACGAATCGAGAGAGCAAGATTGACGGGTATGTACTACCATGTGGAAAAGAGATGGCTGGTGGGAACCTGCTGTATAACATGGGGGGAGCTTTGTGGTGATGTAAATGGGTGGGATGGGGGGAGTTGGAAGAGGGAGGGGATGCATGTATACAAATAGCTGATTCACTTCATTGTACAGCAGAAACTAACACCACATTGTAAAGAACCTATACTCCAAAAACACACACACAAAAAAAACACCCTCACACACACAGCAAAGAGATTTATACATAGAAGAGAGGGCAGAAGAAAAGTATTGCGTGGAACGGGCAAAGAGAAAAGTGAGTAATTCCCAAGACATACTGCATTCCTTCACTCTGTCCCTCTGATTTTCATGCTGGCTAATATCCAGATTAACTTGTTTCGTTTCCAGTCTTCTCAAGTGTGCCATTTCAAAGCAAACCAAAAATAGGAAAAAATGAATGAAGTCAGGGCTCCACAACCAGGAAAAACCAAACTGTCTCCTGAGAAAGTAATGAAGCAAGACTTGGGGTTGTTCTTCTTCTTAATCATTTAATGGCCAAATTGCTAAGGTGGGGAAGCAATAGCAGAGATTAACAGGATACTGTTTGTATTGCTCATTCCTCTAACAATTATTTTCCAATAATAAATATAGTGGTAGGTATTTCACTTAAATTTTTGGAAATGTGGAGAAATTCAAGGTATATGCATGCCTTGGTCCGTTTTTCTAGAAGTATAAATTCATCCTTCAGAGTTGAGTGACTGTTAATTTATATTTAATACTTAATTGAAACTTTTTTGTATTCTTAACATGCAAACATTTTAATTTGAAAGAGAAACAGTAATGTTAATTGTGATATAACGCATTCATTTTTAGGAAGCCCTGCAAATGTTATTGCATATTTCTGAGAATTCAACTCAAAACAAAATTTAATATGATTAAGGATCCATGGAGCATTTGAAAGACATAAAAATATAGCAGGGAAATAAAGAATTCCAAACATACCAAATGCTCCTTCATAACAATTTTTTCCTTAATATTAAATCAGCTCAATTTGGAAAGGTTACATATATTTAACCATATGATGGCATATAATACATCAAGATAAATGGAAAATATATAATTCCTTTTTACAGAGTATGGTTTCAGTGCTTAATTCATCAACCACCATTTTGACAGAGAGGTTCAATATGCATCTAAGCTCCAATCCACAATGCATGCACTATAGCTATTTATTACAATGTTGTGTCATTTGTCACTTTTATGGAATTCAGTGTATTTTGCAGGCTGTAAAATGGGCTAGAGTGATTCAAAAATGATCTATGCCATCATTATTTCTCATTTCTAGTGCTTCAATTGCATCTACTCTCCCCAACAGTCTTGATTTATTAGGTGAGTAAATAATAATATGCTTCAATAATGTATATCTATTGAGACTTCATTAGCTGCCCAGGAGATGCTATCCTGATTTTAAATAATTGAAATACACATGTGATGGAGTCCAATGGACTTGAGATGACTGGGGTATAAATATTTGCTAAAGCAGAGTGACGGAAGGAAGAGGCTTTCAGGCTAGATTGGAATTGAAGGGACACATTCAAGTGACAGTAAGTGTTCTTTATATAAAGATTTAGAGGCTTCTTCTCTCAAAACAGAAAAGCACCTTAGCATGGAGGTAAAGAAATTTGTTTATTTTCTCTGAATCCTAAACAGACTGTCCTCTATCATTCAGCTGACTCAATTTTAAAAATGGACCTATAACTCTAGTCAAATTCGTTCATAACTTAATTCCCAAAGCAACCCAGTGCTGAGCCTCAGAGTCCAATAAAGTAAGGACCAAACAGTGGAGTATATTGCTCTCTTCAAGGATAACAATTTATCTTCTGCTAGTTGAGATCATTCACTTGCTAGGTTAAACGAGTTTTGCTCCCTTAATTAGAAAGTTTTTTAGCTCTGTCTATAACTCACAATATGATGAAATAAGTTTGTCTGTAGTCAAAAAGTCTCCGTTCAGTGTTTCAGAAATTTCTAGAACAGTTTCTGTCAGAAGCCATTTGTAAAAGGTGCAGCTTAGCTAGTTAAGAAAGATAAACCTAATACAATTTCTAAACTACCCCAGCTGGCATATTTTGGCTGAAAATGCGTTTTGGGGAGGAGAATATTTATTTCTTCTCTAAAATAGACTTAGAAGTTCCCTCCCTCTAATCAGAGAATAAAGTTGCCTCACAAGTGGTGAATAGATGCTAAAGAAGAATGTTTATTTCTGCTTTAAAAGAAAACTGGAAAATGCTTCTTCCTAATTGGAAGGGGAGGCATAGTCTCAAATGTGAGAAAGAGTTGCTAAAGGAAGCATATCTACAGCAAAAAAAAAAAGGTGTGTGTGTGTTCTTCTTTAAAAAGGAAATAAACATGCCCCCCTCCTCTTGTTCCAATGCCATACGATGGCAAGAGATGTCCTGCAGCCCCAGGAATCAGGCATCTATTTAGAGAGGTCAGTAACATGATTGGGGACAGAGTCTTAGGTGGCAGCAGGGAGGCAGATTCTAAGTATCTGGTGAAGAATATTCCAGACCAGAAGAGTTAAACAGAGCTGATTGAGGCAGGAGGGAAACCCCAAGGCAGGAGAAAAAAGGTGCTGGGGATCTCCTCCTTTAATTAATGGAAGGGTGGGGGGATACAAGGCTGTGTGACCACAGACATTATTCATAATGAAAAGAGTGTCGGAGGAGGGCAGTTCATGAATGGTAACATTACCTAAAGTGAAAGGCTCCTCACCAAAGAGTCAGTGAGGATAACTAGAAAAACAGGATGATTCAAACAGATGTTTTCCAACACTCAACACAATTATGGGAGGTATCAGAGAGCCTGTGTTAACATATGGTCACATGTACATATATATACACATACACACACATATATATTATACATAATATACATATATATGTACATAATCTATGCATATATAATATATACACATATATATACATATATATATATTTCTCCCCTTTCTAGAAGTCTTAGAGGATTACTGCATTCTATAATTACCTGCTTCTGTAACCTAGTAAAATATAACGCAATCAGTCATGCTTCGTGACCTGAGGACTGGCTCGAGAGAAATGGGAGAGGGAAACAGAACACACGGGTGTGAAAGTGAGCGTCACTGCGGGATCCTTGCCCTGACTCATCGCTGGGCCCTACTCTCTTCTCCTGGAACAGTGTAAGCCTATGTAGACACAGGGTGTGTCCTTCTTTTTTATTTTTATATTCTCTGTGCTATATATATATATATATATATATATATATTATTATCTATTTTATTTTAGTCATATGGCATGTGGGATCTTAGTTCTCTGACCAGGGATCAAACCCATGTCACCAGCATTGGAAGTGTGAAATCTTAACCAGTGGACCACCAGGAAAGTCCTACAGCAGGTATCTTTCTCCTAGCAAATGTCTTCCTACCTGATACTATACTAAATCTACTCCTTCCCTCAAATCTTTAGTTCTGATTGATCTGACATCCTAGGTCCTATCATGGAGATCCTGGGCATGTGCTGTCCTGGGAACCCTGAATAGCATGCACCATACCCTAATTCTGGGGTTTCCAGGTGACTTAGGCGTAAAGAATTCCCTTGCCAATGCAGGAGATGTGGGTTCAATTCCTGCGTCAGAAAGAGGAAATATTTCCCCCAAAGAAGGAAATAACAACACACTCCAGTATTCTTGCCTAGGAAATCCCATGGACAGAGGAACCAGATGTGCTAGAGTCTAGCTCTCACAAGGAGACGGACACAACTTAACAACTGAGCAAGAGCATGACTCTAATTCTGCCTCAGGCAAGTCACTTAGCCTCAGGAACCCATCTCCTCTTGTGATTTTGTTGGTTGCCTCTAAATGTATTATGCTTATTTCTGTATTTTCAAGTCCAAATTTTTTTTCAACTTCCCATGTATCCAAATGCTACTGCACATTGCTACCTGAATATTCTCAAAATGCATGTCTAAATATTTCATACCTGTGTGTTTGAGCTCCTATATGCCAGGAATTATTATTAAATAATATATATGTTATATTTATGTTTATTTAGGTTTATAACATAACATATATGTTATATATGTTAAGTGAAAGTGAAGTCGCTCAGTCGTGTCCAATTCTTTTCAACTACATGGACTATAGCCTACTAGGCTAAAAAACATATATTTAACATATATGTTAAATGATTTACATATAATATTTATAATCCTCACAGCATAGCAGCCCTCTGAGGTAGGTAGCAGTTTATTTGAGAAGAATCAACTGAATGTCTACAAAGCACCAATAATCCTGCTAGGTACTGGAGCATCACAATGAAAAGATTAACGTCTTGCTCTCACGGACCTTAAATTCTGATAGAATTAATCTTATTTTATTGGTGAGGAACTGAAACTCAGAGGGTCTCATGGGCAACCAGTGGTCCCAGACTTAGTGAGTGACAGATTTATGATTTACTCTCATGCATTTCACACTGTACCATACCAACCAATGTGTACTAGGCTCCTCTAGGTCAAGTATTGGCACTATTTCTGTAAAGGGGTAGACAGGAAACACTTTAGACTTTATGGGCTACAGTGTCTCTGTCATAGCTGTTCAACTCTGCCTTTGGAGCAGAAATACAGTCACAGACACTATGTAAATAAACATGCAAGGCTGTGTTTTCATGTAGCTTTATTTATGACTGGAGGGCCATAGCTCGTTGACATGTGTTCTAGGTGATTCCTGTCATCCCTGAGATTATGCTTTTTCTATTAACAATACTGTATCCTCTAGTGATGCATGTGAAAGCTTTGGATTCGTCTACACATGCTCCTCTTCTTTCACTGTCCACTTTTTCCTTCCAACTCACTCACATGAAATATCCTGTGGTTCATCAATAACAGCTCTTTCATAATGTCAATTGCAATATTAATTAGATGACTTCTAAGGTTAACTGCATATAATTCTAAATCACTGGGACCAAAGTTTAGACTAAAAAGAAAACCGGTGATGGTATAATAAAATAAGGTTAGCATTAAAAGAGACCTTGGAGAAAATCACCCTATGGCATTTGAGCATGGTATATAAAGTAAGCACAGACTTGGAGAAGCCAGGGTTATATATCAGAGAAAGACATAATATAAGCATAACCTTCTCCTTCTTGCTTTCCTTTCTCTCTTCCTCTATGTTTTTCCCCCTTGGTAATCCATGACAATACCTGTGAGGCTCTAGAAACAAGTGTGTTCTTCATCAAACTGGGAAAAACATAAATTCTCACCCTCTAGGCTCTATCCTCTCTTATTACCAACCCTAATCACTATTGGTCTTCCACAAAACTCTGATCTAGCTCCTCATAATCCATGAAGGTCAGTAAAGCTATCCCACAATCCAGAATCCTCTTTCTTGAGATACCACGTGTAGTTATGGAATCTACCTAGTAGGGGACAGAGATGAAGTGAGCTAGAGTGAGTGGGCTTGATGTGAAAATAAGAATATTTGTTTTCTATTGCTGTTGTGTAAATGATCATAAATTTAGTGACTTAACACAAATATATTCTCCATGGTTCTGGAGGTCAGAAGTTCAAAATGCATTTCACTGTGCTAAAATCAAGTGTTGATAAGACTGCATTCTTCCTGGAGGCTCTAAGAGAGAATGCATTTCCTTGCCTTTCCAACGTTTTTGGCTCCCACATTACTTCTCTTGTGGTTCCCAATCAGCAATTACATGAGTCTGACCTCTGCTTCTACCATCACATCTCTTCTCTCTCTGACCTTCCTGCCTCCCTCACTCCCCTTGTGATTACTCGGGTTCTAAATGTGCATCCAGGAGAATCTCCATTTCTTGAGATCCTTACCCCTTAATCACATATGCAAAATTCCCTGTGCTATGCAAGTAAATATACACAGGTTCCAGAGACTAGGACATGGACATCTTTGGGGTAAAGGACATTATTCTGTCTTCCATTCTAAGCTGTGTGCACGGGAACATGCTTATTTCTGGACATCAGATGTACTTCTGACTATATTTAAATACCAAATGCAGATTAGTGTTGAATCGCTCATTGATGCCACAAATAGTTCTTAAGTATCCATTTTATGTTAGACACTGTAATGCAGACAGGAGGGAGGAGAAGGATACATGGTTGCTTTCCCCAGTCATCTCACAGCATGGGAAGACAGTGTGTTGAGAAAGTCAGGAAAAATATTTGAAAAGTATCCTTAAACATCTAACATTCTCCAACACATTCACGTTTTCCATTTTGTTTAATGAACATGTATTGAGCACCAACTCTGTGTCCAGAACTGTGGTGGGCATTCAGCATACAGCAGGAATGATGGAAATTCCTGCCTCAGAAGAGTTTCTAATCTGATGGAGAGATACACAAATGAACAAAAAAGTAAACAAGTTGAGATAGATGTTATAAAGTAAATCAAAGTGGCAGGGGGTCGGACTGCTTTAAATTGTCCGGATGCAATCAGAGGATGACTTTGAATTGATGGCCTTTTAAAAGATAAGAAAGCACCAGCTACACATAGGGCTTGGGGCAGAGGATTTGAGGAGAGGAAAAAGAAAGTACAAAGGTCCTGAGGCCAAATAAAAGCTTAATGTGTTTGAGGCCAGAAAGAGAGGCCATTTATCTGGAAGAAAGCAGGTGTAGGAGATAGTTATATGTTTTAAAAATCACTTTTGGTTGACTTAAAGTGAATCAACTGCTCAGTCAGAGGATGTCCAAAGCCCTCTCAGCCAGTCACAGTCACGCTGAGGGTGTGTGCTTCACATTCTCTGTCTTCTGTCCGTGTATGGATTGTCCACTTGGAAGGTCAATAATCACTGCGTGGAGATGTTTACCATTTTGAGTTTCTCCTGAAGAGCAAGTAGTTACCCAGCATTTTATTTCTAGCCATGCTCGTGAATTTTTGTTTTTTAAGGTTTGCGAATTTTCAGATTCACCAACTGGAGTGTGGAAGAGATTACTAAGAGAGATGCTGTTGCCCTAGTAATGAGATTAGATGCTGAGGGATGGGTAGAGGGAAAAGAATGGGCATTTGGGACAGACGGACCTCGCCGGGATGGGGGGTGTGGCTGCCCCGCCAGGGTCCTGTGGGTGGGACGGCTGCACCGCGACTACTGGTGCCCTGGGCCCCTCCGCCTTCTGCTAGAGATGCTCTTCCTCTCATTTCATGCAGGCTCCTGGGAAAGCTGGTGCTGCTGCTGCTGCCTGATTCCAGGCAACAGACCTTGGGACCGGGCCGGCGCTGGCGGCTGGAGATGGTGGACACGAAATCCGTGCACGAAACCCGGTTTGAGGCTGCTGTGAAGGTGATACAGAGTTTGCCGAAAAATGGTTCATTCCAGCCAACAAATGAAATGATGCTCAAGTTCTATAGCTTCTATAAGCAGGCAACTGAAGGACCTTGTAAACTGTCAAAGCCTGGCTTCTGGGATCCTGTTGGAAGATATAAATGGGATGCGTGGAGTTCTTTGGGTGATATGACCAAAGAGGAAGCCATGATTGCTTATGCTGAAGAAATGAAAAAGATTCTCGAAACTATGCCGATGACTGAAAAAGTTGAAGAATTGCTACATGTCATTGGTCCATTTTATGAAATTGTAGAAGACAAAAAAAGTGGCAGAAGTTCTGATTTAACCTCAGATCTTGGTAATGTTCTAGCTTCTACTCCAAATGCCAAAACTGTTAATGGTAAAGCTGAAAGCAGTGATAGTGGAGCTGAATCTGAGGAAGAAGAGGCCCAAGAAGACACAAAAAGACCAGAACCACATGATAGCGATAAGAAAATGATGAAGAAATCTGCAGACCATAACAATTTGGAAATCATTGTCACTAACGGCTATGATAAAGACAGCTTTGTGCAGGGCGTACAGAACAGCATTCATGCCAGTCCTTCCCTGAATGCCCAATGCACTGAGGAAGTAAAATCTGTAGATGAAAACTTGGAGCAAACTGGAAAAACTGTTGTCTGTGTTCACCAAGATGTAAACAATGATTATGTTGAAGATATTTCAAGAATTCAGCATTTGACAAGTGATTCAGACAGTGAAGTTTACTGTGATTCTATGGAGCAATTTGGGTAAGAAGTCTTTAGACGGCTTTATATCAAACAATGGACTATTTTCCTATTACTTGGGTGGTAATCCCAGTCAACCGTTGGAAAGTTCTGGTTTTCCTGAAGATGTTCAAGTACTTCCTGGGAATGGCAGCCCTGGGAACATGCAGGTAGCAGCAGTTGAAGGCAAAGGTGAAGTAAAGCGTGGGGGAGAGGACGGCGGGAGTAACAGTGGCGCCCGCACCGCGAGAAACGGGCTGGAGAAAGTGAGGAATTCTCTAACATTAGGAGAGGGAGAGGGCACAGGATGCAGCATTTGAGCGAAGGAAGCAAGGGTCGGCAAGTGGGAAGTGGAGGTGATGGGGAACGCTGGGGTTCGGACAGAGGCTCAAGGGGCAGCCTGAACGAGCAGATCGCGCTTGTGCTCATGCGCCTGCAGGAGGACATGCAGAACGTCTTCCAGAGACTGCACAAACTGGAGATGCTGGCGGCATCACAGGCAAAATCATCAGCATTACAGACCAGTAATCAACCCACTTCATGGAGACCATCTTGGTGGCCCTTCGAGATGTCTCCTGGTGCATTAACCTTCGCTATCATATGGCCTTTTATTGCCCAGTGGTTGGTGCATTTATATTACCAAAGAAGGAGAAGAAAACTGAACTAAAGAAAATGAAATTTTGTTGAAGTCTACTGGCCCTGGATAACCTCGGGATGATACTGATTGTGGAGCTCACACGAAAATCCTAGTTTGTGATGATTACATTTTTGTTGTCTAGTAGTTTGGTTTGTGTACATATATACATATATATATTTTGCACTACACAAATGATAAACATTTTAAGGACTAATATTGCTGATACTTGAATAATCAATCTCAACTAGGTGATAAGTAGCATAGATTTCCCCTACCCTTGACTTCGAAGGACATTAAATTATTAATTACTGTTGGTAACATGTTTACCTGATTATCTCCCATAGAGAATGATAAGCTGCTTTTCCCAGGTATAGTTGTGATGATGAGAACAGAATTATAACTGGGTATTTTTAACTTTCTAAATTAAATATGAGAAAGTATGCAAACCAGGAGTGAATTTCAACTGATAAATCAACCGTCTTTTTAAGTCACTGAACCAGCATGCAATTTACTGGAGAAAGACCGGAAGAATCTTCTCCACACCCACTCTGTGGGCTGCTCAAGATCCCGCTTGGGCATGCACAGCTCTGACTTCAGCTTCAGGCATCATGACAAAGCAGAGCCCTGTGTACTAGGCTTCGTTTTTACAAATGATTCACAGAATAGACCTTACCGACTAATGGAAATGATGAAAAGTGGACTTAAAGTAGGTTTGTCAGTGTGTTCTGAGTCTGCAGATCATTAATAAGATTTGTATTCAGTTATATACGTGGATTCCTTTGTAATCATTTTCCTTTAACTGAGAATATCTTGTTTCTGCTTCATAGGGTGCTTTGAAATATAAAATGAAAACTTATACTGTTTTTACAAAGGTCAAAAGGAAACACATGAAAAATCACTTTTCTGCAACTGGTATAAACCACACAGACTGGACTCTTAACCTCTTAGTGCCTCAGTTTTTCTTCTGGGTATAATATTGGAGACGTACCTATTTCTCAAGGGGTGTTGGAGGGATTTGAAAGCTAGCAGGCCATATGCTTCCATTTGAATAAGACACATCCAACTAATGTAAATTTAAGTCTTTCCCCCACCCCCCACCTATAGACTAAGAAGAAGACTGTAATTTAGCTTCTTGAAGACTTTCTTTGGAATTATCCTTCTTGTATACCTTTTGAAACTCCCTGCTCATGTAGATGTACCTTACTTATACTTCAAAGATTTCTCTGATTCAAAGGCTTAGTATCAAATGATTTTTAAATATTCTTGGTATGTGTGATGTTGGCTTTAGCATCATGTGTTTAGAGTGTTTTTGATAAGAGAGAAAGTAATCTGTCCCTAGTATAGAGGGTGGTTCTTTGTTTACCTGAAGAAAGAATATGATTTGCTTTTCTGAAGACTGTTTTTTCCCTTGATTTTTCTTACATGTAACTTGGTGTTTGTTTTTTTTTGAATCCCATCTTGATTAAAATGTGTCTGTCTAAATGGATCTACCAATTATTTGCTTTTAAAAAGCTGTCCTCTATTTATTTAGAGGAAAAAAATGAAGCCAGTAACTGAATTATATGTAACAATAAAATTTAAACCTGTGGATCTGGAATTATTCTAAAAAATTAGCCCTCTATCTGGTATCAGAAAATAGTGGCTTTTCTCTTAGTATATAAGGAAATAAGAGGCAGAGTAAGAATGTAAGCAGTTGTGATTCATGACAAGCAGTTGGAGGTAACTAGCTCCTAGGGATAACCATTTGTATCCTATTCCAAAGTCTTATTTTATAGTTTGAAAAGCACTTTGCACACTGTTCTTGTATATACAAGTAAAGATGTAATTACAGGACGTAGTGTTACTGCTTTAACAAGAATCTCATTTAACATTTAAGATTGACAGCTATGGTATTTTTTTAATGATAATACTTTTCTGTTTCTCTACTGTAAAACTAAGTTAAAAATAAAAGGTTAATGAGGAAAAAAAAAAAAAGGATGGACATTTGGAAAAAAGAATTCAAGACTAGAATCAAGATCAACAGCGCAGACCTGGTAAAGAGTTCCTTCAGAAAAACTGTCTCAAGGATAAGGTTCCAGTGAAGAGACTGTCATGATTATGGGCCGCATGAGTCCCAAATGCTTCCCTGACAGCTCAGTTGGTAAAGAATTCGCCTGCAATGCAGGAGACCCAGGTTCGATTCCTGGGTCCAGAAGATCCACTGGAGAAGGGATAGGCTACCCACTCCAGTATTTGGGCTTCCCTGGTGGCTCAGATGGTAAAGCATCTGCCTGCAATGAGGGAGACCAGGGTTCGATTCCTGGGTTGGGAAGATTCCCTGCAGAAGGAAATGGCAATCCGCTCCAGCACTCTTGCCTGGAAAATCCCAAGGACAGAGGAGCCTGATAGACTACAGTCCATGAAGTTGCAAAGAGTCGGACAAGACTGAGCGAATTCACTTCCACTTTCACTTTCACTTTCTGTGGCTCAGCTGGTAAAGAATCTGCCTGCAATGTGGAAAACCTGGGTTGGGAAGATCCCCTGGAGAACGGAAAGCCTACTCACTCCAATATTCTGGCCTGGAGAATTCCATGAACTTTATAGTCCATGGGGTCACAGAGTCAGACATGACTGAGCAACTTTTACTGAGTCCCAAATAGATCAAATACTTGGCAACTATCCACACTCCTGCCTTTCATTTTTTTTCAGACGATCTAGAACTGACCCTCTGGAAACAAAGCACAGTTGGTGTACATACACATTATATTGTTTTTTCTCTATGTAACTGATAAACTTCTATTCTTGGGATGCTGACAATTTTTTCTCAATCCCTCAACTCATT
Source organism: Ovis canadensis (assembly GCF_042477335.2). Lineage (NCBI taxonomy): Eukaryota > Metazoa > Chordata > Mammalia > Artiodactyla > Bovidae > Ovis > Ovis canadensis. The sequence continues at coordinate 185,106,179 of NC_091246.1, read as the reverse complement.
CTGAGGCAGATAAATAGAAAGAAAGAAAGAAAGAAAGATAATGTTAATAACTGAATATATAAGCTAGACCCTGATTGCTGACTTGTTTGCTAGGGAGAGAAATGAGACTCTAGTGGGTAGATTCATTTTGGACCTGAAGCTTCCTGAAGCCATTTACATAGAGCAATGTCTGTGTTCCCTTCTACTCTGAGTTTACCTCTTCCATCTTCCAAATCACAGTGAGGACACTTTCAGTTCAGCTCAGTTGCTCAGTTGTGTCCGACTCTTTGCGACCCCATGAACCTCAGCATGCCAGGCTTCCCTGACCTTCATCATGTCCTGGAGCTTTCTCAAACTCAGGTCCATTGAGTTGGTGATGCCACCCAACCATATCATTCTCTACCATCCCCTTCTCCTTATTCCTTAAATCTTTCCCAGCATCAGGGTCTTTTCTAATGAGTCAGCTCTTCGCAACAGGTGGCCAAAATAATGGAGCTTCAGCTTCAGTACCCGTCCTTCCAATAAATATTCAGGGTTGGTTTCCTTTAGGATGGACTGGTTTGATCTCCTTGCTGTCCAAGAGATTCTCAAGAGTCTTCTCCAACACATCAGTTCAGTTCAGTCGCTCAGTCGTGTTTGACTCTTTGCGACCCCATGAATCGCAGCACACCAGGCCTCCCTGTCCATCACTATCACATACCACACATCAAAAGCATCAATTCTTTGGTGCTCAGCTTTCATTGTAGTCCAACTCTCACATCCATACATGACTATGGAAAAACTACAGCTTTGACTATATGGACCTTTGTTGGCAAAGTAATGGACACTTTATGAAATGCTTTATTTCTATTATACTCGGGCCTACCTTCTTCAACTCTATAAGGCTTCCAAGAAGGGGCTTCCAGGAAAGCCAGGTCTTACCCTAGGAACACCATCTTGCTCACGCCCTGTGACCATAAGATGAGCCAGGAAAATTTCAGCCCATTGGCATTCTGATGGAAACCTTCCCCTGTCTCCTACTTGCTAGAGAAATTTCATTGCAGACTAATCTAGAGACGTGCTCTAGAGAGAAAAAAGCCTCAGAACACACCCCCACTTTTCTCACTACTACGTATATCTTGCAGGGTCTGTTTTCATTCTAGACCTTGAGTAGAGATCAAATAAATAACTCTTATCAGTAACTATCAGTAAATTTTTCAAAGAAAAAGAAATCCGTTTATACCATTTGTTGACAATAATTTTCATTTTCCCTGTCCCCATTCACATACACAGACACACTCTCTCTCTCTCTCTTTAATTCCACCAATAATCATACATCCTTGCTCCAGAAAAATGTCTAGTTCCCTGTCATTTGATTTAAATTCTCAGCATTATTTCACATGGATCTAGAATGTTACTCTGCTATAAATATTGTCATTCTTCTGGGCCCAAAGCCACTCTTCTCTCCCCAGCTTGCTGGGACTCATCTAGGAGAACTCCAGATCCAAAAATTCCCCAGAACTCAAACCTCTTCCTTTCCTATTTACATGCTTTTTTTCCCTGATTGCATGCTTATTATCTTGACATTGATGCCTCCCAAAAGCTCCTCTGCTTGAAATTCTAGTCTCTATTAACTTCACATCCTCAATAGTACACTGCAAAAATAAAATTAAAAGGTCGATAAATGAGACCAATTTTTTTTTAATCTCTCCCCACTAGCCCATCCAGGGATGCTTCCCTCTTTGGACTTCTCAGGTGTTGCTAGTGGTAAAGAACCCAACTGCCAATGCACTGGACATACGGGATGAAAGTTCAATCCCTGGGTCTGGAAGAATCCCTGGGGGAGGGCATGGCAATCCACTCCTAGAGAAGTATTCTTGCCTAGAGAATCCCACAGACAGACAAGTCTGATGGGCTACAGTCCACGGGGTCACAAAGAGTCCAACATGACTGAGCACACACACTAACTTTTTGCTTACTCAATAAATCATATCTTTCAGAGTACTCATTGATATCTGAAATTACCTATTGATCTATTTGCTTTAATTTGCCTATATGTTTGTTTGCCAAAGGACTTGACATATGGTAACTAGAAGTACTTTTCCCAGCAACAGGGACTCAATGATGAATAAGACCAGGGAAACTCCCTGCCTTCAAGGGGCTTGAATTCTGGTCAGGGAAATGGCAAAAAAACACAACTTTTTGGCCAACTCAATAGATAGTGGGTATCTTTGTTGATTTTAATCTCTGAAGGGTAGTATATTTGAGTTCATTCATTCAACGCAGATTATTAAGTATTTCCTATGCTCAGACTGTGGTACTGGAGAAGACTCTTGAGTATGCCTTGGACAACAAGGAGATCAAGCCAGTCAACCCTAAAGGAAATCAACCCTGAACATTCATTGGAAGGATGGATGCTGAAGTTGAAGCTCCAATACTTTGGCCACCTGATGCAAACAGCAAACTTACTGGAAAAGATCCCGATGCTAGGAAAGTTTGAGGGCAAGAGGAGAAGGGGGAGACAGAGGATGAGATGGTTGGATGGCATCACTGACTCAATAGACATGAGTTTGAGTAAATTCAGGGAGATAATGAAGGACAGGGAAGCCTGGTGGGCTACAGTCCATGGGGGTCACAAAGAGCTGGACACGACTGAACAACTGAACAACTTCTCAATGCATACTTTGCATCTGACCAATCTTGATGACTGATACAACCAAGTAAAGCTGACATGTGCAGCGGGAGATGCTTCAGATAATCCAGGGCTGGAGTTCACTGCATGTAGAAACACACTGCTCCTACAGTCTGAGTGTGTACTCTACAGAGTATACACTGCATATACTATATTCCAGGTGAGGTAGGAATTGGCTGAGTCTCTATTCTGCACCCAGGACCAATCTCAGGAGGTATTTATAATGACTGAATTTGTCATTGTCACTTCTTTCCTTTCTTCACAGTCTCTCAGCCCTGAGACCCAGGTCCAACCTGTCTGTTGGCCAGCTGGCTATGGACAGTGACTGTGGACACCGGCTGTGCTCCTCACCCCACATCTCCTCTCTTTGTTAATACTTACCTCACCGAGTCATTTTTTTCCTACCTGTACTGCTTTCATCTGAGAGTGACAGAAAAGTGGTAAATCATAAAAGCAAATTTATGTGAATTTTCCAGTGTATCCAAGGGAGCAGAGGACATCTAGCCCATGAGGCAGATTTATAACCTTTGAAGAGCCAAGTTAATGGCAGGGTGTGGGGCAGGGGACAGGGAAAAGGAAGATATTAAAAACTCGAGGTGGACAAAAAACAAGGTAATTTGAGGATATGTCATTATGCTACTTATTTGATGGTATATTCCATGTAAGAGACTATGACCACATGTACTCACCAGGTCACAGGTGAAGGATTTTGATCCCTCATGCCAACTTCTGGCCCCTTTTTTCTCTCACATGGACTATTTGTTTAAGATGGATATTGTCCTGATATTTATGGAGCTACATAGAACATTTCATACCATTGACCACACACACGGGGAGCTAAGATCTAGAAAAGGCACAAACCTGTTCAAGATGATGCAGCCTTTGAGCGGACCAGACACTGGAAGCCAGATTCCCTTGCAGCTCAGAACTCAGCTCTCATCATGCTCTACATATGAGCCAGTTCTGACCCCTTTTATTGAGACCTCAATGGATATTGTTGACATTTTAAGGAGAAAGTTCCCTGGGCTTCCTGATCTCAGGATGGTTACTGAGGGTTGGAGTGGGTCAGAGAAGAAAGCATGGGCTGGACATAAAAGAAACAGGGATGTGGACAGACTTGGACCCAATTCAAGATTCATTAAATTAATCAAATATCCTTCTGCAATTATGGACTCACAAGCAACCCTCCAATAAGAAGGTTTTGTGACCATCCAACACAAGATGGTCTAACATTTTCCTATTTTGTTTTCTTCCTAGTACATTGAAAATCATCTAATTTCTCTGTTTTCTAATTATTATCAGTCTTGTTAATTAAAAGGCCAGCTCCATGAGGAAGGGATCTTGTGTCTTCTGTTGACCTTGCATTCCAAATCCTGGTGTAGTGATAGGCAATAATAAATATATGTGCCATGAATCTTGATTAAGTCAAAGGTATGGCATAAACTTTGATACCATGGAATCTTCAAATATGTGCTTTCTGAATTAAAAATATATTATTTGATCTTCTCTTACGTCTACTGTTTGAATCTAAGAAATCAAGTGTCTGTAATTTGGAGGAAGGACTCCCTAAATTTCAGAGAGTTGGCAGCCTAAATGCTGGTCAGCTGTTTGCAATTCTTTTTTTGCTCCATCACAGTGTCACTTTATCTAACTCCTCTCTCATAAAATGACAAAAAAAAAAAAGCCTACTGAAAACCACTCACCTCTCTTGAATTCCCCTGATATAGACCCAGAGGGGAAAAATACAAATATTGTTCTCCCAGGGAAAAGCAATGCCCAATTTAGTTACTGCTGGATGGATGGCATGATTCACAGACATGGGAGATCTATCATCTTCAAGTTTTCTATCTAGCCAAGACCAGACTGTGGTAATAAGTCTAAAGAGCAGCATTTCAACTCCAGCTGTGGATCCAATTTCCACTTATATGATTTAACCTGGAAATTACCAGTGACAATCGCAGAGGGAAAATGAACAGCTGATTTGGAAGGTACAGTGGGAGAAGCCGGCTCAGCCTTGTAAGAAGAAAAGACAAATGGTATACATGGCAAACTGGGATAAAGAATGTCTTTGAGGAAATGAAATGTGATATACAGTCATTCCAACTGTGAAGCCACCAAACAGCCTATTAAGGAATGAGTGGCTTGATGGGATTATAGGGAAGATAAGTGAAATTAAAGAACATCGCATGCATCTAGGAGCTTTGATTGAGAGGTAGTGAGAGGTCTAAGTAGCAGGAGGAAATGAAAACTGGATGATGCTTTGAATGAAAAAATAAAAGGAAAAGAAAGGGAGTACATGGGGGCAAAGTCTATTTAATTGGGGTGCAGATATAGGGGGAAATTAGTCTCCAACTCTAAAATATATAAAGGCTGAGAATTATAAAAAGTGTAATGAAAACTCAAAAAGTTTCAGCATCTTTAGTTATAGGTGTCCCATGTGTTCAACGAACATTGTTAAAATCCTAAGAGCCAGGTGGACATCTATAGATTAAAGATACCATCTCTTCCTTGCAAGAGATTAAGATTGGGGCACAGAAAAGGTAGCTGAAAAATACAGGAACAAATGTGTAATAGGATTTGGTATTTCCAGGAAAATTACCCTCGTTTCATTTCAAGAACAAGAACCCCTCCATTAATTGACCTTCCATATACTCTGCCACTCAGTATTCACACACCCTGTGAGCTAGGCATTGCTGTCCCTCATTGCACTGGCAACAAAACCGAGGACCTGAGATATTTACACATATCACAGAGACAAAGATCAAAGAAGCTCGGGTTTGAACCCAGCATTTGCTACCAAACTCCTTCCACATCATATCATCTCCGCTGATATTTAACCAAAACAATGCCTGGTAAATCTACAAAATACACAGGGTCCTCCTTTCTTATGACTTATGTCCCACTGAAGTGACCCCATTTTACCTTCTCTGAGAACAAGTAGCTTTCAAATCTTTCCTGGTAGGATTAGAAATGTGTTGACAAGCTGGGTATCTGGGGGAAAAAACGTGTTTGTTTGTTTGTTTTTCAAAAGTATTTGAATGTTAACATGTGCTTCCCTGCAGCCTTAAGGCTGAAAATGATTAATAATTTTAAAAAACCTCCAAAAAAATGATGAAGTCAAGGAAGAAACAACAAGGGAAAGAGGGAGGTGTCTGAGGTCAGAAAAGTAGTCTCTAGAAACTCGCCACAGACATCCACAAATAGCACAGGGATAAGGCACAGGATCTGCCATACGGAACCAAGTCTAGGAGGCAGAATGGCAAGCCCCTGTTTGTTTCAGCACAGTAGCATCTAAAAACTCCCCAGCAGCAATCAGCTGTTCTGGGTCTATTATCTGCAACAATTTTCTCCAATCAGGAGGCTGCTGATAGAGCTGGAGCTCAGAGGGAACTTCTCACAGCCCAGAGCCTGGCCACAACACTAGGAGGCAGCAAAGTACCTGGTAAGGGAACTCTCTTCAATTAACTGTAGTTCCCAGAACAATTTATGATTTGGCGAACACGTGTCCTGCTGCTGAACTTGGAAAAACAGTAAAGAACCAAAAATCATAACCTTGACCACTTAAGGTGTATGGTCTCATGAAATATATAAGCAAAATAAACCCAGTGATTTTTTAAAGGGAAGCAGAGAGTGTTCCTGAGATGGTGACACTGAGAGTATGGTTTAGGAAACAAAGACCAAATCAAGCTACTTAGTTGAGGAAAACTTCATGGAATAAGTAGACTTTGAGACAATTGAAATGAGAAAAGCGATGGCCTTTGCTGAACAGCAAGCATCTCCATGGCAAAATGAGCCTAGGAAAGATGGAGGTCGAGGAGATGGCATTGCAAAGATATCAGACCAACTCAGAGAGGTGTATCTATTACCTAACAGCCTGGGACTAGAAGTTTACAAGTGCCACTTAGCCTGACTCTCGTGATAACTGCATTAAAGGCAGTGCTTTGTTTATCCCTATTATAAACAGAATCTCAGAAATAAGTGATTCCTCTAACAAGCAGGAGTCCCAGCCAAATATTAAAAGATCATTCACAATATTCTCTATTCAAGTGTCTCCAGGGGTCAGATGCAAGTGAGACAAAGAAAGACATTTTCTCTGAACTCAAGGAACATCAGCTTGGAGGTGGGGAACACAGACAAATTCATCAGGGATTTTAATCTATGTCATCAAGGTTACAAATTAAAACAATAATAAGATACTACTACACCTATTATAGGGCTTCTCTAGTGGTTCAGACAGTAAACAATCTGCCTGCAATGTGGGAAACCCAGATTTGATCCCTGGGTTGGGAAGATCCTCTGGAGAAGGGCTTGGCTACCACTGCAGTATTCTTGCCTGGAGAATCCTATGGACAGAGGAGCCTGCTGGCCTACAGTCCATGGGGCTGCAGAGTCAGACATGACTGAGTGACTAACACTTTCACTTTTCACACCTATTAAATGACCAAAATCCAGAACACAGACAAAAGCAAATGTCAGCCAGGATGTAGAGCAATAGGAACTTTCCATACATTTCTGGCACAAATACAACATGGTACAGCCACTTTGGAGGTCAGTTTGGCAATTTCTTGCAAAATATACTCTCTTCATACAATCTAGCATAATGCATACTTACCCAAAGCAGTTGAATACATGGCCACAGAAAAACCTACATGTAAATATTTACAGCAGCTTTTTCATAATTGCTAAAAATTAGAAGCAACCAAGATGTCCTTCAGTAGTTAATGTATGAATAATCTATGATACAACCAGACAATGAAATATTATTCAGTACTAAAAAGAAATGAGCTATCAAGCCATGAAAAGATGAGGAGGATGCTTAAATGTTTATTACTATGTGAAAGAAGCCAATGTGGAATGACTACACACTATATGATTCCACCCATGTGAAACTCTGGAAAAGGCAAAACTAGAGACACTAAAAAACAAACACACACACACACAAAAACAGTATTTTCCAGGGATTAGTGGAGCATGCATGCATGCATACTAAGTCACTTCAGTTGTGTCCGACTCTTTGCAACACTGTGAGCTGTAGCCTCCCAGGCTCCTCTGTCCTTGGGATTCTCTAGACAAGAATACTGTAATGGATTGCTGTGCCTTCCTCCAGGGGATATTCCTGACCCAGGGATCGAACCTGTGTCTCTCATGTCTCCTGAATTGTCAGGCAGGTTCTTTACCACTAGCACCACCAGGAAATCCTGGTTAGTGGGCAGAGCAGGATAAACAGGCAGAGCACAGAGGACTTTAAGGGCAGTAAAACCTTTTGTAGGATACTTTTGGATTGGCCAAAAATTTCTTTTGGGTTTTTCCATAGGATGTTATGGAAAAACTTGAATGAACTTTCTAGCCAACTCAATATAATGATGGGTACATGTCATTACATTATATATTTATCCACACCCATAAAATGTATAAAACCAAGAGTGAACTCTAAAGTAAACGATTAACTTCAGATAATAAGAATATCAATGTGAGTTTCCCAGGTGGTGCTGGTGGTAAAGAACCCTCCTGCCAATGCAGGAGATATAACAGACACAGATTCGATCCCTGGGTAGGAAAGATCCCCTGGAGGAGGGCGTGGCAACCCACTCCAGTATTCTTGCCTGGAGAATCCCATGGAGAGAGCAGCCTGGCGGGCTCCAGTCCGTAGGGTCGCAAAGAGTCAGATACAATTGAAGTGACTTAGCAGGCAATGTAGGTGGGGATGCTGATAAGGGAGGAGACTCTGCATGTATGGAGGCGGAGGCATATGGAAATCAGTACCTCTGCTTAATTCTGTTGTGGATCTAAAACTATCCTAAAAATAAAGTTTATTAAAAATAAGAAATAAATGGAAGATATACAAATAAGGAAAGAGTAGGGCTGCTTCAGGATGAGGAAATCACCTGCATATAACCCTAGAGGTGAGAAGGACCTGGCTGATCCAGCAGCAGGTCCTATAGGCTAAGGGCAGAGACTGAAATCAGGTGTCTCATCTAAGTCTTGTTAGCTGTAAGACCTTGGAAAAGTCATGTAACCTCTCTGGCCTCAGTTTTCTCATCTGAAAAATAAGGACAATAATAACACATGTCTCCTGGGGTGGTTATGAGCATTAAATGAGCCAACATTTGTAAGAAACTTAGGATGGTACCTGGCAAATACATAATGAGGTTGGACTGGAGTCTTAAAAACAAGTCTGATCATGGGTTTCCTTGTGTGTTATGCTAAAGAACCTGGAATTTGTCTTCAGAATGGGGCAGGGATGTTGAAGGGGTTTAATCTCTAGACAGTAAAATCTCTGAACAAGCATTTTAGAAAGCTGGAAGTGGAAAGTTGGAGTAATTTAAGTGGGCAATGGGGAAGGCCAGAAACTAAGACAACGACAACTGAGAAGGACAGAATGCAGTAAGTCTGAAAGATATGGAGCGTGGAATATGCAGAAGAGGTGACTGAATGAATAAAGGCAGAGACTTTCTCCAGCTTTTAGGTTTGGTGATGTGATCATTTCTAAAAGAAGTAAAATGTTTCCGTGTGATCCTTGGCCTTCCCTTCCACCCCTCGCCACTCCCTGACTGCTTTCCTACTGGTACGATGAGAACTGTCCAGGATATTATCTCTAATTGGCCCTTTCAGCTCTAAGAGCCCTTGTGTAGCATGAGTGATTTCAAGCACAGGAGTGAATCCAGTTTTCTCTCGGACCAATATCATGGTAGCCGGCCTTGCCCTCTCACTTCCTGGTAATACAGACTCATTTTCAATGGTTTGCTTAGAAACGAGGCTTTAAAGTAGACGTCTCTTCCCAAGCTGACACGTGAAGTACCTAGAGATGGGGCAAAAGCGTTGCTCACAGCTTCATCCCACGCTGTGGAGCCCCTCCTTGTCGTGAAGAGTCAGTGAGTGAATCTGGGCCAACAAGAATGATTTGTTCCCCACTGCCGAATCCATCCACCCTTTTTATGCATGTGTACATTGCTAAGTGAATGTTACGGGGAAGCCAAAGAAATGATCCAAATGAGAACTTAATGCATTCCCAATCCTTCTCCTTCCACTGCTAACACGAGATATTAGTCAGTGAGAAAATTAAATGTTACTTGGTTTGATTTATGTTTCTATATTTTAATGTTCTTCTGCTTAATAGCTATTCCCCTGCCCCCTTTTAAAGCCACACATCAAAGCATTTTGGACACATCTGTCTTTAACTAAAACTAAACAAGACACTACACGCTGCAACTTCCCTCTCTTAGAGTCACCTCTCATGCACATGCCGCAGGAGAAATGAGTTCAGTATTTCTGCATTCCATTATGAACTCATGGCACCACAGAATGGTCAGGCATGGAGAGAAGCAATGTCATTTCTTCCTATATCTTGGGAGTCACTGCGCTCACAAGTCCCAGAATTCAAAGACATCACAGCCATCCATTTTATGCTTTCAGCAGCACTTGAAACACAGCTCCAGAAGGGAAGTAGGTAATGAGAAACAACCCACTACTTCAGAGATTCAACAAACTAGAATCTCCAGTCTTGTTTCATGAAAGGAAGTATGTGTATGAAAGCAGTTTCTTGGGACTTCCCTGATCATCCAGCGGTTATGACTCCAAGGTCTCACTGCAGAGGGCCTGGGTTTGATCCCTGGTTGGGGAACAAAGATCCCATAAGTCATGTGGTATGGCCACAAAGTAAATAAAGTTAAGAAAAAAGAAAGAAAGCAATTTCTTGACCCTCACACTAAGCCTACTATTAGTCTTCTCATCTCAAAGAATAGCAACGGGAGGGTTAGAAGTAAGTGGCCTGTTCAGTTTTCTGACAGAAATATGTCAGGGCCAGGATTAGAACCCCCAAGCCCCACCATCTTGATCTCTGTATTACTGAATAGCAGGTATGTCAGTTGAATGTTGGCTTGTATCTTATAAAACATCACCACTTCTGAGCATGGTGGTGTGACAGAATCAAGAATGTGGCAAGACTTTCCTCAGGCTACAGACCCCATTACGTGAGTTCTTACTTGTCCTGGCTTCTCCAGACAGATAAAACATGCAAAAGTGGGTAATAAAGTCCTCTACATGGATTCAACGGTACTTCACAATTACCGTATTTCATACATTTTATCTCATGTAATCCTCAGAGCAATTTACTGGAGTCCAGCTAGGTGTTCTCATTTGCCCCCATCTCACCTCCCCTGCCACCCAGCTTTGGCCCTGGGAGACCAGTTTCTAGACCACATCACAGTGCTCCCTGCAGTGTGGATTCCGGTCTGTGTCTGCAAGAGGAAGACACCAACAGGAGATAAGGGGATAGGAGGAGAGATGGGGTCAGTGAAGGTGGTCACCAGCTCCCTCGCCCGGCTGATTGAGCATGACTATCTGTGCCTCTCCTAAAGAGGTGACATCTTCTGTCCGGAGGCCCACATCTACCCCCTTCAATGGGAAGCAAACAACCCCTAAAGGTTAATATCTTTGTTATCTATGTATGTATCAAACTCACATGCATATATCTGTATATTTATATGTAGTAGTTGTAGTGAAATTCACTTGGTCGTGTCCGACTCTTTGTGACCCCATGAACTCCTGCCAGGGTCCTCTGTCCATGGAATTCCCCAGGCAAGAATACTGGAGTGGATAGCCATTCCCTTCTCCAGGGGATCTTCCTGACCCAGGGATTGAACCTGGGTCTCCCGCATTGCAGGCAGATTCTTTATTGTCTGAACGACCAGGGAAGCCCCCATATTTATATGTGTATGTCTACATAAGAGTGTGTGTGTATGTATACATGTACTCATAAACGTGTGCACATGTGCATATGTGCATGCTCAGTCATGTCTGACTCTTTGGGACCCCATGGACTGTAGCCCATCAGGCTTCTATTTCCATGGGATTTTCTAGGCGAGAATACAGGAATGGGTTGACATTTTCTACTCCAGGGGATCTTCCTGACCCAAGGATCAAACCTGTGTCTCTTGGGTCTCCTGCACTGGCAGGAGGATTCCTTACTACTGCACCACCTGGAAAGCCCCAAGTGTACAGATGTGTACTCATAAATACCCACCCTCACACACTACTAGTGCCTTTCTTATTGAATCATGATCTTGACTGATACACAGAGGGTCAATTGGCTAAGGAACTTTCCTAAAGTCACAGTCAGAGTCAGCTACAAAGTTTGCAAAGTCCAATGAAAAAAGAAAATGCAGATCCCTTTATCAAAAAGTAGAGGGGGAAAGCTATTTCCTTTCTTCTGTGGTCTCTTTCTTGACCTGTCTCAGTGTTTACTTTTACTATTTAATATCACAATCTCTGGGTGTAGGTGCAACCCCTCAAGGAACCTGAGGCTCAGCCGCAGAGCTGGCATACCAGGCATATCCTTTCAACTTCAGTTCTCCCCACACCTGCCTCAGGGCCATTGAGGTAGCAGTCACTGAACAGGAGCAGAGAAGTAGCAAACTAGTACCCTGGGGTGGTGGGAAGTGGCAGGAGGCTAGAAGGCCAGCAAGTCACAGAGTTTACTTACAAAACACAAATCCAAAGATAAAATGATGAAGAATTCCAAGATGGCAACTACAGGGCAAAAATCCCAAGAGGAGGGTGCCCTTGGGATGAAGCTCTGCACTCCTGTAGACCCAAGATCCTGGCTCCACATACAGATAGTGTCTGATGGACTCAGAACTTGAAGCACATCTGAATCTTAAACCCAAACCCATGCTTATCCCTTGGAATCACACTGCCTTTGAAAAGCCAACAGAGGATGTCTCATATGTAATGTGACTGTAAGGATAAGAATGAGCAAGCACCCCAAAAGATCCCGCTCTTAATTTCTTGATCCTAGAACCCACCTACATCTCCATTTTGTTAGCCAAGGAATGACAATATTCATTTTTCCTTTATAATTAAGAAACTGAAATTGATCCAGGCAACATTTCTAATGACATTTTTACTTCTCGTCTTAGCATCAGATGAACACTGAGCCTCCATTAAGTGTACAAGCCAAGCAGAGGCAGCAAATGTTAGGAGATACAGAGTCACCAACCACTTTAAAATTGAATCATGCACTTGACCGTTCTTGCTGGAGGTGGAAGCACTGGTGAAGGGAAAATTCAAAATCAACAGACTGGAAAAACATGTCAGTGCTTTAGGCACAGTGCAGAGAGATTGACTGAGAGGGTCTTTGGCTGACTGGGTAATGGTAATTCCTTCTCTCGTGAATAGAAACAGAACTCCTCCCCAGGAAAGAAAGAAAGACCACCAATGTGAATTTGCAAGCCATGGATACTTCTCAAGGTAGAATTTCATTTGGAGTTTTTCATACATAACACAAGCTCAGGTGTCCAGGTAATAGCACAGGAACAAAACGTTTATCAAGACTCTTGCATGTGTAAGATTTGCTCATGGGTTGAAGTACAAAGAAATCCAAGATGGGACTGAGTTTTCTTGCAGGTGAGGCCAGAACTATTTCATAGAAATAAACAGCAGCTGTGCTTCACATGTTTTGAATGATAAATGAATGCTAGGAGAGGCTGAAGAAGAGAAAATGTACTTTACGGAAAAAGTTGAAACTTTTTTTTCTGCAACAAGAATGAAGAGTCACATAAATGCATCTCCTTGCCAAGAGATCACACAGAAAGAAAACCTTTTAAAAATATATCTAAATTTCCTGCACTTAATCAGTTAATAAGGATAAGATAAATCTTGGTGGCTCAGATGGTAAAAAATCTTCCTGTAATGTGGAGATCCTGGTTTGATCCCTGGGTTGGGAAGATCCCCTGGAGAAGGGAATGGCTACCCACTCCAGTATTCTTGCCTGGAGAATTCAATGGACAGAGAAGCCTGGCAGGCTATATAGTCCATGGGATTGCCAAGGGTTGGATAGGACTGAGTGACCAACACTTCCACTTTACTTTTCAAGACAGTTTAGGACATTTGCTGTTGATCTCAATGAACCCAGCTTTTACTCAATGATTTCCATCACAGATGTGGGGGTATACCAGTCAGGTGGAACTCAGGGCTCTCTCTGTTGGTAAATACCTGTAATGATTGAATTGCCTTAAAACCTGAGGCTGAATATTTCCTTACCTGGTTCCAGAATGGAAGTCTATTGTAGACTAATTCAAATGGGCATTCCAGGAGCCAGGGAGCCATGAAATCAGACATCCAGCTGAGTGAACATAGACAGTGCTATGCACTGAAAATAAAATGTGAGCCACATGTGTAATTTAAATGTTTATAGTAGCCAGATTTTAAAAAGTTAAAATAAGTGGTTGGAATTAATTTTATAATACAGTTCAACTTATATCTGAACTACTATCATTTTAACATGTAATAAAATTGTTGAATTATTGATATTTTTCATTATTTTTATTAAGTCTTCAAAATCCAGTGTATATTTTATATTTCACAGCACATCTGAGTTCAGACAGGTCACATTTCAAGGGCTCAATAGCCACACTTGGTTAGGAGCTGTCAAACTGAACAATATAGGTTAAACTCTTTCTTAAGCATTAAAGTCTATTCCATCAATCAGCAAGAACTTAGGTAGTCTCTCCTCTGCTTCATCGATAGATTCCAAGGTAGCTCTTTGTGTCTGGAAGCTTATGAAGAAGAAAGAGTTATTTTTTTCTCATCTGATCAGTGACCTGGCCAGCGCAATGCATATACTTTTTAATGTGATGAATAAGTGAATGAATGAACAAATGAATGACCAAGTGTGACTATGAATTACTTACCAGCAAGACTGAGAGGGACTAAAAAGCAGGACAGTAGAGACGAAACATGCAGTATCACAAGTTTAAACTGTCTGGTGTTCAAGACAATTCACATTCTATTTCTTATCCCCGGTGTTAACCCTATACATTTCCTAATGAATCCTATAATAAAAGCTAATAAAAACTAATCTCATAAAGGAGTTACTCTGTACAAATAAAATAAAAGAGGATTATACCAATCACCAAATTACACACACACACACACACACACACACACACATTGTAGTCCCTACTTAGAGATTCTCAATACACACCAGCACTATGAGGAAGAAAGCTGAAAGAATTTCTTTTCGGCAAGCCTTTGCGGAGACTTTAATACACTGATATTTAATTGTTCTCATCCTCTACCATGTCTGTCCACATAAATGGTGGGCTTGTTGAGGCCAAAGATCACATTCTTTGTTCTTTTATAACCATCACATGACCTTTTTTTCTGGCCTGAACTCTTTCTCCTACAATCCATTCACCAAATACAGTTAGTGTGGCCTTTTACAACATAATCTGGTCACACTGGTTGTTGTTGCTTAGTCTCTAAGTCATGTCCAGCTCTTTTGTAATGTTATGGACTGTAGCCTGCCAGGCTCCTCTGTCCATGGGATTCTCCAGGCGAGAATACTGGGGTGAGATGCTATTTCTTTCTCCGCCAGTCACACTACTATGTTACTAAAAACCTTCTGAAAATCCTTCTTATGCTTGAATGAACAGAAGCTCCTTCCTCTAATTCTCTCACTATGTGATTCTGCATGATCTGGTCACTATCGATCACCTAAAGCTTGATGTCCTGCCCCAGGAGTCTGCAAACTATGGCTCTGTATCTGATCCACTGTGTTTTGTGAATAAGGTTTTGTCTAAACATAACCACACCCAGCTTTAAGTTCTGTGTCTTCTTTGGCTTCAGTGACAGAGTTGAGTAGTTGCCAGAAACACAAGTGTGACCCATAGACCCTCACCTATTCACTGTCTGGTCCTTTACAGAAAGTTTGCCAAGTCCTGGCAGACCCATTCACCTCTGTCCACTGCCTTCTTTCTACTCTGACTTTCTTTCTGAACTTGAAGCACATCACTCCTTTCACTACAGGTTTTATTTATTTATTTTTTTTGCATCCATTCTTTCCTCTGCCTGGAAGATTGACCACATATTGCGTGGCTGGTTCCTTTTATTTTTCAGGTCTCAGCTCAGCTCCCTCCCCTCACTGTCCAATCTAACACAGGTCTTCTCATCCCCAGTTACTCTCCCTCCCATTCCGGTGTGGTTTGTTGGTGATTCTTCCTGGTACCAATTACTCCCTGAAATTTCCTTACAGATATGTTTACACTTGCATTATCTGTCTCCCTTAACAGACTATACACCCCTAAAGGGGCACTGCCCACAGCTTTCACTATTGTAACATCAGAATCTAGAACTCTGCATAGCCCATAGTAGCTACTCAACACATACTTCTGGAATAAAAGTTATGGAATAAGTCAGTCTATACCTGGCCTGTCATATGGCCCCAAGAAAAGAATTCAATGGACTCAATCTGACTGGGTACCATGATTTTTTTTAAAGACCATTTAGGACAAACTTCTCATTTTATGGATGAAGAAAATGAGGAGTGAAGATAGGATGTATTTGGGTTGAATTCAGGTTGACGCTTATCTCAGGCTCAGGTTGCCTCACTGTCTGATCTGACACTACCATGAATGACTGTCTACATGGAGCTTGATTTAGAGAAGACTTTCCCAAGGATTCCATTGACTAATAACCTTTGGAAGATCACAAAGCTAAGTGAAATCATTCCTATACTGAGAATTTCTCAGATCCTTCAGTAAACTATTTTTTTATCAGAGAAGTTACAAAAATGGGATGTTTTATACTAGTTTGAATACTTCTCATCAGAAAAATACTATATTTTTCTGTGATTAGTCTATACTCTATCCAATCTTGTTTAGAAAATGCCACAAAAAGAAACTATTAGCAGTGTTACCTTCCTCAAATCTCTCTTATGCTCCTATAGCATTCAACCACCCCTAGTATTTTTAGTTTTATGCTTTATCAACTATTATGCTATATTGAAATTGTCTATTTTGGATCCTATACCGGTTTATAAGCTTATTGGAAGCAAGAAATGTACTTGATTCATCTCTGACTTCCCAATGATTAATACTGCCAAAAATATTAATTTTTTTAAAATAAGTGTATCTTGATTCTTTGCACCACAAGACTTTTGCCCTGGCCTAGAAAATTCTTTCCCCAAATGGGTTTCTGGCTCACTTTTTTACTTCTTCAAATCTTGACTCATCTGCCATTTCTCAATAGACTCTACACTGACCACCTTATCTAACACTGTAAACCTCTCCACTTGAACTTTCTGATCTCTGTCACTCTGTTTTACAGTTTTTCCAAAGCACTTATTGCTTTCAAACATACTACATATAGCAATGTGTACAGTATACCTATTCTCTACCCCCTCCCCTCGCAAGACAATACACTCAGGAAAGGTGGTGTGTGTGTGTGTGTGTGTGTGTGTGTGTGTGTGTGTGTGTGTGTTTACTTGCTTGATTCACTAAAATATCTCTAGCACCTAGAATGGTTGATACAAGGTGGTTAAAATAAATTTTTTTTGATTGGGAAAATGAATTTATGAATGAATGAGTGAGGCCAAAAGGAGGAAGCCATATGTCAAGCTGCATGTGAGATGGGCCAGGAGACTATCAGACCCTGCTGTAATCAAAGCAGATGCCAGGTCGTCTCTTCTCAATCCAGAAAGAAACTAGAGTTCAGGCAAGCCGTATTCAAGAGCAGCACTGAACAAATAAAAATTAGCAACCCTTATGGGACAAGAGTTTGCCTTGCTCAATGGCTTGGCAGCAGAGTGAGCAGGGGGAGTGTTTGAAGAGATCTGAGACCTAATCTTTTGTAGACTCTCTGCTGCTCCTACAGCCCGCAGGAGCCATGAGCAATATTTCCAAAGAACAGGAAAAAAAAAAAGAAAAAAAATCTAGTATTGTTCAACCGCTAGGAGGCAGAGTGAAGCGCCAGTGTGAGAAGAAAAAAATCACAGTCCTCTCAACTAACTTCTATGAAGAAATAAGTCTACTTTGAAAGAAATGGAGTAAGTTACCTTTTACCTCAGGCTGTCTTCTACGTATTTGTTCACTTTGGCTCAGGGGCTCGGGGAGATTGAGGATGCTATCAATATGGGGTTTGACTGGGCTTGAGAATAATAGAAATAAGCTACCTTGCAAAAGGCTTTAGATGAGATTTGTAGTTAATACTGAAACAAAATGGCACCAAGCTTAGAGATGGCAACAACAACAACAAAAAACCCGCAAGAGGAGCTATGTGATTTAAGTTAATTCTTTTCATAAAAAAATAATAGTAAGAAAATAAGAACTTTGTTTTCCTAACAAATGGATTTAAACAATTAGTACTGTTATTAACTCATGGTCTCCTTAGGTCCCATCAGGAAATGGAAAAGTCTCTAGCAGAATTAGGTTAGTCTTTGTGGAGAAAACACATTTGAAGTTTTTTATTCTATTAACTTGGAAAAGAAAACCCACTATTCTCCTGAGAAAAACCAAGGCTTATTTGAATAAAGCTGGGACTTTGTTTATTCAAGAGTTTGGGCATATTTAGTGGAACCAAAAAGACTCCTAAGAAATTAAAAAAAAAAAAAAAACATCCTAAGAAATGAGAAGCCAGTTCCACTCTTCAAAAAATCCTCACTATCAGGATGCCTGCTTTTGGAACCATGGTGCAATTATAAGACAGAAGAAATAAAGTGACTTTCCATTTTTGAGAACTTGTGTTAAGGTTTTTTTTTACATGGGTCTCCCCATTTTTATCCTACAAGAACAAGACAGTGTTCTTTACTACTTAACAGATGAGAAAGCCGTTGCTTACTGACCGAGGTAGATAGCCAGGGGTCATACCACTAGCAATAAGTGGAGTCCACTGCAACTGAAGTCAGTTTGGTGCCAAAGCTCTTTTTCCTCTATGTGGAGAGATAAGAGGGCTAAAAATTGCATTCCTCAGCAATACAGAGGATGCTAGGGTGGCTGAAATCCAAAGGGTTCCATGTATTAGTAAGGTAAGACTTACATAAATCCAGGTCTAAATCTCTGAGTGCCTTAGCCAGAGCTAACTTTGTGGAAAGGCAAAGCAAACCTTCCCCAGTCGTGGCTTGTGGAAAACTTGCAACCTTCCCTACCAAATAAACAGTGTAGGTGGAAATAGATAAACATAGCTGGATACACATACACATACACACACACACACACACAGAGAGGCAGAAACTGGTTTTAAAAATCCCCCATTGGCAATCTGTTCCTTTCTTCTTTTTACACTTATATTATGTTTTCCTCACGACAAAAATCATAGAGGAATAGTTCAATAATTAAAATAAAAACCATAGTCTCATCATGCAAAGGCAAATATTCACTTCCAGTCTTTCTGTGATATTTTATTTTTTTTCCAGCTTTATTGAGATATAATTCACAAACCACAAAATTTCCCCCTTTTATACAATTCAGTGTTATTTATTATATGCAGAATTGTGCAACCATCACCATTAACATTTCTGGAAATTTTCATCACCCCTGAAGAAACCCCGTACCCATTAGCAAGCCCGCATTCTTCAATTCCAAGCCCCTGCCAGCCCCTGTGAAACTACTAATTTATTTTCTATTTCTGTGAGTTTGTCGATTCTGGACATTTCCTGCAGATGGAATCATTTGGCCTGTGGTCTTTTGTGATGGCTACTTTCACTTAGTATGTTCATCCATGTCGGAGCATGCATAAGTGCTACACTCCTTTCATGGCTGAATGTTACCTCTCTGTATGGATGGACCACATTTCCTTCTATCTATTCACTAGCAGATGGACATTTGGGTTATCTTCATCTTTTGTTTATTATGAATAATGTTGCTATGAATATTTGTGTCCAACTTCTTTTATGGACATGTTTTCAATTCTCATTTGCAAATATTGGGAAGAGGAACTGCTGGATCATGGTAACTCTATTTTTTACCTTTTGAGGACAGTCAGACTGTTTCCCAAAGCAGCTGGACCATTTTACATTCCTACCAGCCAGATATGATGGTTCCAATTCTCTACATCCTCGCTGACATTTCTTATTGTCCATCCTTTTGATTACAGCCATCCTAGTGGGTTCTGGCAGCATGTTTATAACAAAGAGCAGCAGTTAATATACTCTGGGCAAGAGTATTCTCCGACCAACCGTAGGACTCACAGGACCCAATCAAAGGAACAAGGATAATACTGATCGTATTCCCTGTCTACTGCCTGGACTGCCTGCCTGACAGATAAGGACACTGGTTCTCAAAATGTGGTTCCCAAACTGGCAGCACTGGCTGTTTCACCAGGGAACCAGTGAGAAATGCAAAAACTCCACCCAGACACTGAGTCTGAGACTGCCAGTTGGGGTGGCGCCCAGGAGGCCTGTGCACAGCGTTTCTGCCCTCAATGCCAGCTTTAACCCCCTTATTGGTAATGATGAATATACATCGAATCCTTCCTCCCCTGCAAACAAGGATGACAGGGACCAAGAGCTTTCTGAAGGATTCAACTAAGCGACTCAAGTGGAACGGTTCTGCACCTTCCAGTAATGAGTGAGTGACAGACACTGTTGGTGTAAAATGTTCACAATAATTAATGTTGAATACAGAATAAATATCCAGCTGGAAGGTAAAGAGAATTTTCACAAGCACCATCCAAGGCAGTAGTAACAGAGATGTGATTTCCGTCATACGTGATATTTTAAATGTTCCTTATCCACTCAAGGTTTTAGAAAGCATGCTACCTTGCTGAGACGTGGATGACACAGACCTGAGCAGCCACCTGAAACACAGTGATGTCTCCTTGGTACTATGAAGTACACTGCATATACTCACCTGACAAAGGGAGAAATACCGCTTGTCTCTTCCACACACTGCCCCGTAAAAACCTCTCTACACACACTGCTTACAAGCTTACAGATTTAGTTGTTAGAAACACCTCTTTGTAGCTCCATTTTTGCTCCTTCCTTCAAATACTGGTCAGACTCACTGTTTCTCTCCACCTTCGCTTGCAGCCAGGCTCATGTCAAGCCCATGTACTCTTGCTTGGCAACACCCCTCAGGCAGTCAGGAGAGGAAGAACCCGGGGCAGAACCACTAACATCTTCAGTTCAGTTCAGATCAGTCGCTCAGTCGTGTCCAACTCCTTGCGACCCCATGAATCACAGCCCGCCAGGTCTCCCTGTCCATCACCATCTCCTGGAGTTCACTCAGACTCACGTCCATCGAGTCCGTGATGGCATCCAGCCATCTCATCCTCTGTCGTCCCCTTCTCCTCCTGCCCTCAATCCCTCCCAGCATCAGAGTCTTTTCCTTACATCAGGGCAAAACCGGTGCAACTCTTCCAGCTGTTCCCTGATTTCCACCCCTCAACGACCATACTGGCTTTTACAGCATCTCTCTTGTCTGAGATGTTGAGGTGTCTCTGATTAGATTCAGAACCTTCTGGTAAGTGTCCAGGACGTTCTGAGCAGTGCGTGTCTCTGCAGGCTCCTGGCCTCTTACACACCTTGTGAATATCAAACAAGTGGAATCGGACCATGTCGCTCCCTTCCATGTGCCCCAGAAGGAAACTGGAGACCTCTGGAATCTTCCAGATGTCACTCTTCTTGTCATAGGTGGGCATGAGGTCGTCCTGGAAGGTCTTCCTCTCCGAAGGGCCACAGCTGCTCTGGGGCCACGAAGTCCCCACAGAGCTCCTGGTGGGCACACTTCACCAAGGTTTAGCTGCGGTTCACCAGGGGCAAGGTGTCCAGGTTGTTGAGCACGATGCTGAAGTTGGTGTTTAGCAGGTGCTGGGAGAGTGTCTTGGACAGGTCGCTGGAGTTGCACATGACCGGTGTGCCCAGGGGGCTGGGGTGCACAAAGTCGAGGATGGCCACGGTGCCCAGGGCCAGCTGCAGCCTGTACTGCCACAGGCTGCAGTTCTTGGAAAGATTCAGTGGCGCCTCCAGGTTGCCCAGGGAGCCTAAGGGGGTAGTACTCTGTGAGGACGATGTTATTCTCACAGTAGTCCAGCAGCATGACCACGTGCTTGCTCTGCGGTGCCTGCAGCATCCGCAGCCCGTGCAGGAGGTCGTCTCTCACGTCCAGCCTGGTGAGCCTCGACAGGGCCACCTTGCATTCCTTCCACTCGGACAGAAGCACTCTTTTCTCGGCTCCTTACCTGACACGCTTCAGCTGCCTCACGTCTGCCCTCAGCTGCTCCGAGGGCAGCCGCGGGGAGCAGTTGGTCATCTGTCCCAAGCTGAAGTGGCCGGGGTGGGGGGGGGGGGGGGGCGAGGGGTGGGCAGTGGCCAGGGTCCTCCGCGGAGCGCCGGGGAAGATGAAGAGCTGGTCGAGGCAGAGGTGGAGGAGGACGTTCATGAGGGCCATGGAGAACAGCAGCCCCACCGCCGGGGGCATGTCCCTGGGCGGGGGGCCCCTTCCTGCTCTCCTGGGGCCTCGTGTCCGTGGCGCTGTGCTCTGCATTCCTTCCGGCTCAGGTTTCTGGCCAGATTCCCGGCCAGTCAAGGTTGTGGCTGGCCCCGCGCGCTGGTTTGAAAGCACTCCTGCTCAAGATTGCAGGCCCGCATCTTTCCAGCCCTCTCCCTCCGGGCTCTCCCAGGACTCCTGTGGACTTGACAATGACATTCACCACTCTGGCCTCACAGTCTCCTGAGCTTCTTCCACCAACGCCTGATTCTTAGAAGGTAACTTGGGTTTCTGCAACACTCTTCCAAGAGCTCTACCACTGCTTTCTCTTTTCCAATCCATTTCCCACAGCAAATAGGCTCTCTTTTCTTTCCTGCGGACCCCTCCCCCGGCCCACCCGCTGCTGCCTCCTCCTCTCCTGTGATATTTTAAATAGCTTTCATCTTACTGTACTGTTTCCTGTTGTTTGCTCAACACATGACATAAGCATTTTCTTGCCATTAAAATTCTACAAGTTTAAAATATGTAAAATGTTATATTAAAAATTGAAAACATCTTGTAAATGTAATTTTAATATGTAGTAACATAACATCATGTGCATGTCATTTACTTAATTCCCTATATGTGAGTATTTTAAATTGTTTTCATTTTTTCTGATTGTAAATGACACAGATTAATTCTTTTGACTTAAAGTTTAGAGTTCTGTAATTACTCAAATGCCTTAGGAAGGCTGGAATATAAAATCTGATGATCTATCTGTATATTGAGAGGAGGAATTTACCATGTGTTTTCTTGAAAGTGCATTTAATAAATAGGGTCGGTGTGAACCAGGAGGGTGTGGAGTGCCTGGTAGCTCCAGAGTGGGCTCCCCACTGAGGGAGTGGGTGTCACAGAAGAGAGAGGATGGGCCAGCAACGCCCACCTCCCAGTGCTGACCACCTGCCTGCACCATCACAGAAACCAATGAGCAGAATACAAGTGACACAATGCCCCAGACAGCCAGAAATCTTAAACATGGCCTGGGAGTAGAAGGAGAATTCTAAGTTTTAGAAGAGGTGACTATTAGATTCCTCTATATTAAAAAAAAAAATAGTGGTTGGGAGAAACTGTCATTTAGTCTCCGTTAGAAGTCATATCATCCACCAGAGAAGATATTCTCCAAATGGTCAAACAGCTCCTTTCAGAGGTTCTGAGTTCTAATTTGAAACATTCCTGATGGACATATTCACCTCTTAAAGACCTAGAGGAGACGCAGTATTTAAAACACCAAAGGGAATTCTCTGGTGGTCCAATGGTGAAGACTCTGTGCTCTCACTGACAAGGACCCAGGTTCAATCCCTGGTCAGGGAATTAAAATTCCATAAGCTGCACAGCAGGGCCAAGGGCAAACAACAACAACAACAACAACAACAACAAACCCCACAAACAAAACAGATTGGGGTTAATTTGTGACTGAGAGGGTTTGCTATTTTCAGGAGCAAATTTTTGAGGACAGCCTACAGCATTTTCTGAAGATGGGATTAAGAATAGATTACACATTTATTCACACACACACACACACACACACAGAATAGATGGCTCAATACAATTTTATGTCTGGTTTTAGAAGTGGGGAAGCAGGTGGAAACAGAAGCAGAGACGAGGGGAAAGATGCCCTTTCACAGAACTGTACTATAACCAAGCGTTTGTGACCCTCTCCGGTTACATGCCTTTTCTTTTAAACTCCAATGTAATTCAATCAAAGTCAGCAATAATAAAATATCATAAATAATTTTAATGTATAATGTATGCTGACAAATGTTATTAAGGAGATGGCTGTAATAGACAGGGAAATATTTAGTATGACTTCATCTAAAAGTTACATTGCTAAGAAAACTCAGTAATGAGTTTTACTTTAATTAGTCCAATGAAATGACCTCTCTAAATGATTTTAAAATCATGGCAAGTAGAACTTAAAGAATTTCCAAAAGGCTTTTAGAGAGGATGTGTTAACTTGATCAAGTTTATACAAAATATTCCAGGTTTAAAATAAATGTATGCACATAGAATTCTTACCATGACTGATGCATTGTTCACTGGTAACCTTTTAAAATAGGCTTACCAAACTTCCAGTGACTTTTTATTCTGTTGAGTTCTAACTAGGTGATAACTATCTGTCTTGGAATTTCCCTGAGAGTTCTAATTACATATATTCCATGTCATTGTCCTTCCAAACCATCGACTTGGCCTAGATATGTCAATACAATGGTGTCAAAACTCCTCTTATTAGATGTTCCTCTACTCTTGAAAATGACACAAAAATCACTTGAAAAACTATACTTGATTTTTTTATTTGAAAATATTATCACTCCATCATTTTTATGAAAAAAGCTGAATGTATGGTATCTGCCTTTACAAATATGTTCCACATTCCATCACTCAAACCTTAGGTTTCCACTTCTATTGTGTACTTTAATATTCAAAAAGATAAAAATATATTATTCTTTGACAAGGTGCAGTAGGCAGGTAATGAGTTAGAAATGCCTGGAATTATCATTACCTACAAAATAGCCATCATTCTCACAAGAACATTACTAAAAAACTTATTATACACAGTTCCTATCCTAAGTGATTTAGCTGCTATGCCTACGTCACTGTGCTTTTGAAGACAAAGTATAGTATTGTATGTGAGATACACACAATAACTGTTCATTCACTCTTGCGTGTAATCATTTTACAAATATTTATTGAGTATCTTCTTTCTGCCAGGTCTTGCATGACGTACTAATATATAATGAAAACAAAACAGCCACAATCTCTATGAACAAGTGACAGGGACAGAATGAGGGGATGAAATAGGTGATTAAATAGTTAATCCCACTCGAGGATTGTAAGTAGAAAGATACGGGAGACCTGTAAGTTAATGAATACCTGAGAAAGTAGGTCTGCTTAACCACGAAACCAAGCAGTCTTGCTTAGCAACAAAACCATGCAACAGAAGCACAGGACATGCCCCCAAACAATAAATCAATGGTAGCATGAGACCCACATCCTGCCCAGTAGACTCAGTAAGTTAATGATCCCTGGAACATGCTCCCTGCACACATTAAAAATAATCATTTGTGGACCTAGTTTGACCATGCAGAGACAAGAAAACTCCCCTGCACAACCTGGAAAATGACCTAATGATGAAAACATGGCATCTACTCAAGAAAGACAAAGGAAATCTTCTCCCCTTCCCCACTTTTCCTTTGATTATAAAATCAGCTCACTAGGGGCATGGCATTCCTCACCTGCCCACTTATAAACCTCAGAAGCATCCTATTCTAATAAATCACTTCTTATCTACTATTTTGCTCTTGCTGAATTCTTCTTTGCACTGAAGTATAAAGGACTATGGTACCAGAGCTCTTCAGAGCCCCCTCATGAAATGACAACAGTTGGTTTCACAGAGAACTTACAGGTGGTCAAAGATGACACTGATGTTGAAACTTAAAGAATACAAGAAAATGAGCCAAGCAGAGGGAAAGTACAGGGACAAGGGAGAAGAGAGAACATGTAGAAAGATCCTGAGCCAAGGAAGTGCTTGAAATAGTCAAGGACTTTCAGCACATGTGATGAAATAATATGAGTTTGTGGATAGTGGCCTGAGGATGGAATGGGACAGATTAAATAAGGTCAAAGGTTGCAACAGCTTGGTTTTAGCTTAAGGTGATAGAAATGAAGTAGTATTTCCATCAGAGTTGTGAAGTAACAAGATGTATAATTTAGAAACATCACTCTGGCTGCTCTGTGGAGATTGACTGGTCCATATGACTGATTTGGTGGAGGAATCATGAACCAAAGTGAAGGGACACTCTTATGAGCCCAAGTACGGAGCTAGGTAAGAGTTCTCTGTGTGTCCCCCTCCTACTCCAGCAAACATGGAAAAGTGTGTGCTTCATGTGGGTCATCTATTGGCAGTTGAAAACTCTCTCATTCTGGGTCTTTAGTGACTACAAGAGAGAGAGCCCATCCACCCCACCTGTCACCCACTGATCCACACCAGACTGTAGCAGAAACAAGATATAAATTTGTTATGTTAAGGACTCAGATTTCAGACAAAAACATGGGAATAAGAGCCTTCAATTTTGAGGCATGAGAGTCAATATAGTGACAGATAAGTAAGTACATATCACAGTAGCAAGGACACAGTAGATGCTAAGAAAAGGGTAGCTAGAAACTATTATTATGCCTGTTGATTCTAGTCTCATCTCTGATGGTAACTAACTCTCTTGACTTTGGGTGAGTCCTTCAGCTTTCTGAATCTCAATTCCCTGCCATTTTCAATGAAGGATCCTTACTATAACTCCAAAACTGACGAACCTGGATTCTAAACTGATAGGATAAAAACTCAGGGGAGTTCATGGTAAGTTAAAAAATTGGACAACGCTTCTTCTTCTTTCATCCAATAGAATAAGCAGATTCTTTGGATACTAGATCAAGAACACCAGGTAATACCCCCAGAAGCCAGGCCACTGATGCTCTTCTTTGCACAAATAAGTGAAATTATTTGGAATTCCTCTAAGTCCATCAAACAAATCTTTAATTTCTCTCTGTAAATTTACAAGCCCAGCAGCTAACATAGGAAAAGAAAGGCACTGATTCTTCTAGCTAAGACAGGTCACAGGTGTTGATAAACCACTGCCAAGGAATTTCCCAGTTTGCACTGCTGTCCTCTTCTGAGAACTTCCATGTGAATCTGAACATCTCCAGAGCCACTGACTTGAACTCCCAAATGAGAGGCAAGCTTGGGCTTACTTCATGTCCTGGACATTTCTGTGTGCAGGCAGTGCAGATACTCTATTTATGTGACAATATTTCTCAGAAAATCTGGACTCTGGCTCCAAAGCTGCTACAAACTAGCTCTGTGATTCTGCACAAAGAACCCTATCTCCTCCACAGTTCAGGATTCTCATGTGTAAAATAGTGATAGTAATACTCACTGTACCTACCTCCTGGGGTTGTCATAATGATCAGATGAGATGGAATAGAAGTGAATGTCCTTTATAAAGCATACTCTGTCTCACAGATGCATTTGAGAATCACTGATGCATTGTTGTTATTATTGCTAGTATGATCTTCCCTGCTCCAAGATCATTTATCTCAAGGGGCCTTCCTTGTGCACATCAGGGACCAAAAAAAAAAAAAAAAAAAAGAAAGAAAGCCTCCCTTCTCCCTTCTCAGTTTGATGCATGATGTGACTGTGAAGGAAGTTTGCTGACTTGAAAATGTGAACAATCTCTTCCCACTGAGATGTTTTCCCGTTATAGAAAAAAACAACTGCTTTTTTTTTTCTTTTCTCTCTCAATGCATACGAATTTCTGTTCTCCTAAGAGATCCTAACTGCTTCATCTCAGTAATAAGTTTACCTTTCTAGGTGTTTGTTATTCACTGAATAAGCTCACTAAAGTAAGTCTGTATTCTTCAGATCTCATGGGAGGCAAGTCAACCATTTTTACCCAGTTTTCATCCCCAGGGACACTGGTTGACATAAAATTTTGAAACAAGCAACAGGAATCGGAGACAATAGTTTACAACTCATGCAAACGCCTAAGACATGCTCTCAGGTCAATTAGGTGATGAGGGGAGGGGTACCTGGTGGAGTATCTTTGTCCAACAACCTAACAGGCATTATAAAATCCTCCTTCCATAGGAAGCTTCGACCTTTGGGATTTGTCAGACTTTTCAGACATCCAAAGTTCGGTCTAGTCTAGTAATGCAAATACATATGAGAGTATATCTGAAATTATTAGCTAAAATCTTGAATGGAGTTGCTGACAGCTTGCTGAGAGTAAGCTTTAGTTTGGAGACACCAGAAAAGTGGGTACATGTATGGAAAGGGGCAGAAAAGGGCAGAGAGATTATAAAGAAAATAGAATTCTTAGAGTTGAATTATAGTGATCTTATAAAATACCTATAAAAATGACATAATTGCAGCCCAAAGAGGTTAAAGAGTTTATCAGCAAAAACAAAAACAAAAACACAATGTTACTTCAGTCCGAGGCCAGCAAGTGGATGTCAAATCAAAACGGCTCAAATAATTATAGAAGTGGGTAAAATGGCCCCTTAAGGGAAAAAAATATATATATGATTTTGGTCGGTGGGCCTCAGTTTCAATATTATCATAGCAGGAAACATTTTACTAAGTGTCAGATAGTATATAGGACATGCAGAATAGAAAAATAGGACAGTTCTAACAGGGTTATGGAAACATAGGCAATAAATGGCAATGCAGGTTGGAATCTTGGAATGGGGCAGAGTGCTTGGAAGTTTGGAGAAGGAACTCCAAGCCCAACTTTGGGAGGGTTGGTGAGAGATACCGAAGCAGGTCTCGAATGATGTCTCCGAGAAAAAAATGAACATAAATATGCAAACACAAAAATGTGTGTGAACTCACCAAAGTCCTGGTGCCAGGAAGGCCACAGTTGAAAATGAGGTTGAAGAGCCTTGTGGCTCTTTCAGCTATCACCATGTTGCTCTTAAGTTTGTACTTGAGTAAGCAATAACAATCCATTTGGGAGTTTTACAGAAGAGTGTGACATGATCATATTTGTATTTGAGAAAATTCAGCCTGGCAGAAAGGCAGTAAATGAATTTGAGGGGTGGGCGGCAGTGAACATACAGAAAGAACTGATAATATTAATTTATAGTTTGGGGCCCACAAAGTGGAGCCCAACCCGGTGGCCTGTCTGTGTCACAAATCCAAACCCAAATCAAGCTGCACTTAAGAGAAATAACTCATTGTCAAGGAAACTTCACATATACAAGTCACAAGTCTCCAACTCATCTTTAGCTAACAGAAAATAGAACCTGCTAACCTTACAGTGCAGCACTTTCACAGCATCATCTTCCAGCATTTGAAATAGCTCAACTGGAATTCCATCACCTCCACTAGCTTTGTTTGTAGTGATGCTTCTAAGGCCCGCTTGACTTCACATTCCAGGATGTCTGGCTCTAGGTGAGTGATCACACCATCGTGATTATCTTGGTTGTGAAGCTCTTTTTTGTACAGTTCTTCTGTGTATTCTTGCCACCTCTTCTTAATATCTTCTGCTTCTGTTAGGTCCATACAATTTCTGTCCTTTATCGAGCCCAATTTTGCATGAAATGTTCCCTTGGTATCTCTAATTTTCTTGAAGAGATCTCTAGTCTTTCCCATTCAGGTGTTTTCCTCTATTTCTTTGCATTGATCACTGAGGAAGGTTTTCTTATCTCTTCTTGCTATTCTTTGGAACTCTACATTCAGATGCTTCTATCTTTCCTTTTCTCCTTTGCTTTTTGCCTCTCTTCTTTTCATAGCTATTTGTAAGGCCTTCCCAGACAGCTATTTTGCTTTTTTGCATTTCTTTTCCATGGGAATGGTCTTGATCCCTGTCTCCTGTACAATGTCATGAACCTCCGTCCATAGTTCATCAGGCACTCTGTCTATCAGATCTAGTCCCTTAAATCTATTTCTCACTTCCACTGTATAATCATAATGAACAAAGCTAGTGGAGATGATGGGAATTCCAGTTGAGCTATTTCAAATCCTGGAAGATGATGCTGTGAAAGTGCTGCACTCAATATGCCAGCAAATTTGGAAAACTCAGCAGTGGCCACAAGACTGAAAAGATCAGTTTTCATTTCAATCCCAAAGAAAGGCAATGCCAAAGAATGCTAAAACTACCGCACAATTGCACTCATCTCACACGCTAATAAAGTAATGCTCAAAATTCTCCAAGTCAGGATTCAGTAACTGTGAACTTCCAGATGTTCAAGCTGGCTTTAGAAAAGGCCGAGGAACTAGAGATCAAATTGCCAGCGTCCACTGGATCATCAAAAAAGCAAGAGAGTTCCAGAAAAACATCTATTTCTGCTTCATTGACTATGCCAAAGCCTTTGACTATGTGGATCACAATAAACTGTGGAAAATTCTGAAAGAGATGGGAATACCAGACCACCTGACCTGCCTCCTGAGAAACCGATATGCAGGTTAGGAAGCAATAGTTAGAACTGGACATGGAACAACAGACTGGTTCCAAATAGGAAGAGGCGTACATCAAGGCTGTATATTGTCACCCTGCTTATTTAACTTCTATGCAGAGTACATCATGAGAAATGCTGGGCTGGAAGAATCACAAGCTGGAATCAAGATTGCTGGGAGAAATATCAATAACCTCAGATATGCAGACGACACCACCCTTATGGCAGAAAGTGAAGAAGAACTAAAAAGCCTCTTGATGAAAGTGAAAGAGGAGAGTGAAAAAGTTGGCTTAAAGCTCAACATTCAGAAAATGAAGATCATGGCATCCGGTCCCAACACTTCATGGGAAATAGATGGGGAAACAGTGGAAACAGTGTCAGACTTTATTTTGGGGGGCTCCAAAATCACTGCAGATGGTGACTGCAGCCATGAAATTAAAAGCCACTTACTCCTTGGAAGGAAAGTTACAACCAACCTAGACAGCATATTAAAAACCAGAGACATTACTTTGCCAACAAGGTCCGTCTAGTCAAGGCTATGGTTTTCCAGTGGTCATGTGTAGATGTGAGAGTTGGACTGTGAAGAAAGCTGAGTGCCAAAGGATTGATGGTTTTGATCTATGGTGTTGGAGAAGACTGTTGAAAGTCCCCTGGACTGCAAGGAGATCCAACAAGTCCATCCTAAAGGAGATCAGTCCTGGGTGTTTCTTGGAAGGACTGATGCTAAAGCTGAAACTCTAATACTTTGTCCACCTCAAGTGAAGAATTGACTCATTGGAAAAGACTCTGATGCTGGGAGGGATTGGGGACAGGAGGAGAAGGGGACGACAGAGGATGAGATGGCTGGATGGCATCACCAACTCAATGGACATGAGTTTGAATGAACTCTGGGTGTTGATGATGGACAGGGAGGCCTGGTGTATTGCAGTTCATGGGGTCACAAAGAGTTGGACACGACTAAGTGACTGAACTGAACTGAACTGAACCTTACAGTGAGGTCTCTGACTGCCTAGCCAATCATTCTGTGTCCATATTGCTTTGTCTCACAGCGTAGAAAACTCATTTGTGCCCAAATTCATCAGAAGGAGTGCTCCACTCCTTACAAGGCCCTATACCCCCCAGCCCCTGGATTGCTTTTCCCTGAATAAATAACATCAAACTCATTACTAAATCATTTTAGTTTTTTTCATTTGACAGAACAGATGCGAGAGATATTCAGAAGGTAAGATAATCTAAACTTAGTGAATGCTTGGATCTGGGAGTGTGAGATAGGAAGTGATTAAGGACTAGTCCCTGGTTTAGTAATTCTTATAACACTTAAGGAAAAAACAATTAGTGTAGAAAATATTTTAATCTGTTTATATCATACTCTAGTAATACAGTTGAAGGGGAAGCTACTAAGATATGAATGGAATTAAGAGGTAAAGAGGTTTATCTCTGTCTGACTTACTTCACTCTGTATAACGGACTCTAGGTCCATCCATATCTCTACAAATGATCCAGTTTGCTCCTTTTCTATGGTCAAGTATTATCCCGTTGCATATATGTACCAATCTTCTTCATCCATGCATCTGTTGATGGTCATTTAGGTTGCTTCCATGTCCTAGATATTGTAAATAATGCTGCTATGAACATTGGGATGCAAGTGTCTTTTTAAATGGTGTTTTCTTTACTCTTTTTAAAAATTTATTAATTTCTAATTGAGTATAATTGCTTTATAATACTGTGTTGGTTTTTGCCGTATATCAACATGAATCAGCCATAGGTATAGGTATATCCCCTCCCTCTTCAAACTCCCCCTCACCTCCCACTCCATCCCACCCCTCTAGGTTATCAAAGAGCACTGGATTTGAGCTCCCTGTGTCATACAGTAGATTTCTACTGGCTATCTAATTTTACATATGGTAGTATATTTCAGTGCTACTCTCTCAATTTATCCCACTTTCCCCCAACTGTGTCCAAAAGTCTGTTCTCAATGTCTGCATCACCACCGCTGCCCTGCAGTAAGTTCATCAGTAACATTTTTCTAGATTCCATATATATTAGTTAATATATGAGATTTGTCTTTCTCTTCCTGACTTCACTCTATAAAATAGGCTCTAGGTTCATCTACCTCATTATAACTGATTCAAGTACATTCCTTTTCATGGCTGAGTAATAATCCATTGTGTATATGTATGACAGCTTCTTTATCTATTCATCTGTCAAAGGACATCTAGGTTGCTTCCATGTCCTAACTATTGTAAATAGTTCTGTGATGAACATTGGGGTGTGTGTGTCATTTTAAATTATGGTTTCCTTAGGGTATATGCCCAGCAATGGAATTGCTGGGTCATATCTTTAGTTCTATTTGGCATAAGAAAAGTTGTACAGATGAACCTATTTGCAGGTCAGGAATAGAGACACAGATATCGAGAACAGATGTGTGGACACAAGGGGCAGAGGGATGAATTGGAAGATTGGGACTGCTGTAAGTGCACTGCCATGTGTGAAATACATAACTAAGTGGGAACCTGCTTTATAGCACAAGGAGCTCAGCTAAGTGTTCTGTGATGACCTTGATGGGTGGGACTGGGGAGGGAGAGGAAGGCTCAAGAGGGAAGGGATATATATACATATATATACACACACACACACACACACACACACACACACACACACATACATACATACATATAGCTGATTCACTTTTTATACCACATTGTAAAGGAACTATATCACAATTTAAAAAAGAGATGAGAATTAACCTACTTTTCTCAATTTATCTAGTATTCCCCATTTTTGCCTAGTAGTTTTACTGCTAGAAAACTTGACTATCTTAAATAAAAAAAGGAAAGTGTATCTTAATGATACAAAAAATGGCCTTAGAATTATGGAAGCAAGATAATGTTACTCCTTACTTAATAGAAATCAGGAGATATTTGTTGAATGGGTAAAGGCTTGACGTTAAAACTACATCAACTGAACTATGGGTCAAGATAGCAGATTAAACACATGCAATTAATGCTGTTCCTTCGCGAAGTCCACTACGTTTATAGTAAATGAATTTTGTTTGTAAAGCCACACACATGGGCACAACAGAAAAGGAGATGATAGAAACACAACTCTGGAAGCTAAAAAGCAAATGAGGAAAAGAAAACTTAGCAGAACTGAGAAAACTAACTCCTAAGTCAGTACTGAAGAAAAACTGAAAACCCACACAAGTTACATAATGGGCTCATCAAGAAGATCAACAAAATGCCAGTCCCACCCAGACAACTTTGAAACTGCAGGGTTGGGAGAGAGACAATGAGGAAGCAAGAAGAGGCTAAAGTAAGATAAGGTATATAGCTGAAGTAGTTTGAGAATCCAGTGAATCTCAACTTCTCATTCACTCCAGCCCCTTGATCCTGGGAGATTTTTGCCACACCATAAAATGCTGGAAGCTTATTCCCTTCAATAAAGTAAAACACAGGGTCTCTGGGTTTGGAAGTACAATAAGAGTATGGACACTATCCTAAAAACAAAGGACATAAGTGACCATGCACAAGAATGCTGGCTGTTGCAATCTCGAGTCAGTTTCCAGAAGATCCCTGGCAGTCAGATTTCCATGGCTCTGAGAGGACTGTGGTGAGGACTGTGGGCAAGGTCTTCCCAGGGAAATATGACCAACACAAGAAGGAAGTCCCCAAAATACTGAGCATCCTCCTAAGCAAGAGCTCTGAGTTGATGACCTGTTGGTCAGCCAGATTCACATACATAACCTTCTTTTTCCTATTCACAACCACGAAGAGGAAACCTCATTCACCAGACACCAGAATTAAAGGAAAACTTCTAAGGTAGAGAAGTCCCTCTCATGGAATACAGAGATCAAAGTGATAAAAAATGTAAAAGCAGCTTGGAGAAAATACAGACCATAATAAAAGCAAAACAAAAGGAAATATTTATAGTCTTAGGAAGATAATACAGACATGAAAGAAGCACAGAGATAAAATATAAGAAAAAATATTCATGTAAGTTAAAATGAATTCTTAGTAATAGGAAACATAAACAGAAAATAAAATGGAAATCTCAGCATTAAAATTTTAAGATAAAGTAAAGAGAATATACTGTAAAGCTAGAGGAAAAGAGATCTAAAATAGAAAATTAGAAAATTGGTTGATTACATCCAAATAATAGATGTTCTAGGGGAAAAAATGATAATAAAAACAGATGGGAGAGAAAATCATTAAGAAAATAACTCGAGAAAAATTCCTGGAAATGGATGACAAGAATTTTTAGATGTAAAAACTGCATGAGTGCCCAGCACAGTAGAATGATCTATTTGTATAAGCTTCAAAAGTGGGGGAAAGAATAAACTTGGACAAAGAATAGAGGCTGGAGATGACAGCAGGTTTCTCAACAATCACTCTGAAAGCAAACACCTTTGGAAGAACGCCTGTAACATTCTGAAGGAAATTTATTTCTATCTAATCTAGTAGAAATTACTATAATGCTATAATAAAGATATTTTCAAACATGCAAGGTTAAAAAATATACTTCCCTCTCATTCTTTTTCATTAAATTACTGCAATATGAGTCCCACCTTGTGCAAAACAAACAAACAAAAAACAAAAAAAAAAACAGAAAGAAAGAAAAAGAAAGAGAGAAAGAAAATAAACCAAAAAGAAGATGACATGGAAAATAGGTCATCCAACACGGGAGAAAGGATGAGAAAATCAAAGCATGTAATTAATACCTCCATAGGACTGCTGTGCAATAGATCTGGAGGACAACCAGTAGGGTTGGGTTTATACCAAAGTACGCCAAAACACAGACAGCCCAAGGACTGTCATCTCTAAGATGCCAATGCCAGCCTTCTACTTTTTACAAGAGAATAAAAGGTCCAGGTAAGTCTGATCCTGATTTGTAGCTGGTCTTGGTTTCCCTCGACACTGTGCTGATAAAATTTCTGCTCTTCCAACTGTCATACATCCTAGATCAGTGGAAGAGACTCATTTTGCTTCACAGAAATGTTCTTTGGTCCACTCCTGAGAGCTGTAGGAAGAGCACAATTCAATCAGGAGTAGAAAATAATACAGAGTCACCAACTACCCTGGTCATGTTCCTGCAGGATGTCCGGTACCTTGTCCACACCTTAATCCTGCCACATGCCCTGAAGAGGAGATTCATGTCACCTTTACTCCAGTAAAGATGAAGCCAAGTGATTGCTCAGATTCGGTTCTATTTGTCTTCTCCTGAGAACCTTCAAGGAAGAGTGGAAATTTGCCCTTTTCTTACATAGCTACTCAAATTTCAAAAATAATCTGCATTTCATTTGCAGATAATTATATTGGCAAATATATTGGCAATGAATCAAGAAATAATTAGCAAAAGTCCAGGTAAAAAGTACTTCTGGAGAGTTGACAAGAAGATGCAATCGAGAAAGCTTCTAAAACACTGGCCATATTGTAGTTTTTAAGTTCGGTAGTGGTTGGATAAGTGGTTGCTCTATTATTCATAAACTGTGTACACATTTCATATATCATATAACATATATCATATATCATAATTTGTAAAAGTAAAAACAAACATCATACATTTTTCAAAGCTCTTTGCATTTGGATTCACTGATCCTATATGAACCTCTATTTGCTCATATTTTACATAATATAGTAAATACTTATTTTCTCATCATTGTCAAAAAAGAGGTTATTTGTGACAAATGCAGTATGTTGTAGAAGTCGAGATTCTTGAAGAGAGGAGTATTTAGGAAAGGCCTCCAAGGGTGAATGGAACCATGGAGGAAGGTAGGACGTGGTTGCCTCCTCTGTGTAAGTATAACACTTTATTTTTAAAATTAATTTTATTGGAGTATAGTTGCTTAACAGTATCACAGTTTATTTATTCCTCTCCCTGCTCCTGCCCTAGTGACAAACACAGTGCTTAGAATATAGAAGGAGATCAATAAGTATTGAGTGACTGGATGTATCATCAAGGAAAAGGCATTCTAATCTATAGCAGAAGGCAATTTGCTCTCATAGTGTAGCTGAATTCTTTTTTCCCCTATAGACTATCTTTGTCCCCACTTCTCAGAATTACTGAATGAAAGAGTTTCTATAATGAGGTTTCGATTAAATTGTATCTGCTTTTCATTAATTGACATGAGTAAATTATTTGGGAACAGATGTTCATATTATATAAAAAGTGAATAATACAGATTTTCCGGTAGCTTTCACTGACCATCAGTGGTTTTCTCACCATACAGCTAAACTGCATGACTCAAAAGAATATTTTGCTTGTTTTGTTGATTCTACAAAACTTAAAAATTAATACTATAATTATGCCCTTGATTGTTTCTTTTTTAATTATCTTATTGAAGACAGGACTTCCATGGATGCTTCTGCTGCAATCATTATATGAAAATGATGAGCTGAGGTCAGCAGAGTGACTTGGAAGAAACCCTGGAGGGGATTTGAGTAGTTGAGTTATTGGCTTGTGCTCTGAGGTTTTATTGCAGACACTCATGAAAAATGGAATTCAAGACCTGCCATTGACCTGAGAGCAGCTAAATGTTTTTGAATGAGCCCCTTTTCTTTGACTATGGGCTATGTTTATTCTCAAACTCCTCAAACAACTCTTCACTTTAACTCACACAGAATATTTAGATAATAATCATAGAAGGCTTCTCTCACTGTTGTTACAGCCTCATTCATATGGCCTTTGTTTTGCTTTTGTCATTCTGGTTGGCTTTAGCTAGAGACACTTTGCTTTATTATTCTGCACCCAGTAGATATTATAAAATGGTAATCATGTGCCATGAATTGTGCAAAGTTCTATGAATCAAATTATGAGAACAAACACATTAAACACTCTCCCCAGATACAAACTTATTTTACATAAAACAATTATACAAATATACTCCATGGTGTTTATTTTAAACAAATTTTTTTGAGGTGGGCCATTTTAAGTCTTTATTGAATTTGTTACACTATTCTTTATGTTTTGTTTCAGTTTTTTCGGCCATGAGACGTGGGATCTCAGCTCCCCAACCAGAGATTTAATCTGCACCCCTTACATTGGAAAGTGAAGTCTTAACC
Organism: Ovis canadensis; assembly: GCF_042477335.2. Lineage (NCBI taxonomy): Eukaryota > Metazoa > Chordata > Mammalia > Artiodactyla > Bovidae > Ovis > Ovis canadensis. Next base: position 185,069,286 of record NC_091246.1, on the reverse strand, counting down.
GCTGGACCACCAGGGAAGTCTAAATGGTAAGTGCTTTGAGACAAACATATAAACCCATGTTCTAAATGTGTCATATTAACTGGAGAATAAAATTTCTCTGGCAAAAATGGAATGAAGTTTCAAGAATACCTTCCCCTGTGATCAAACACTTAAAGTAAACTTGCTGATAGAGATAGGAAAAGGCAGGAAAAGAGGAAATTCTGAGGAGAGGAGAGAATTCAGGAAGATGCTCAAAGCAGGAAGTCACCTGGCAATTTCAAGGACATGAATATATATATGTATATATAAAACTGGAGGTGAATGACTGAGCTAAAGTGAAAAAGGAGACATAGGTAGGGGCTGGATCATATAGGCCATGGGACCATATTTGAGTTACTTTTCTCTAAAAGGCAACAAGAAGTCTTTGAAGAGTTTAAATCAGAAAAGCAACTTGGTCACATTTGCATTTAAAGATCACTGTGCTGTGATATGGAGAAGGGTCTGAAGTGGACAAGAATGAGTGTAACGAGAATAGTGGATCATTCAATGTTTTGTAACAAAACAAACAATAAAGTGGGGTGGTTTTCTCAATATAGTTTGCATTAAGAAAATGTAGCGAGAGATTCATTTACACCTATAGGAGCAAAGTTAAGGAGCCAAATAGGAGTTGCAAGCCATTGAGAGGCATCCCTCAGCCTGAGAAGGCAAGGGGAGCAGAGTTTAGCAGAGCCTGAGAAGGGTCAGAGGAAGAAGTGGGACCAGCTGACAGGGCAGGGGATGGAGACAAATACTCTGATCTTTCCCCTGCCTGATATTGCTCTATTGCCAGTGCATCCGCATCCAGATCCACCTGAAGAGCATGGATGTCAGTTACGTGGGGAGATAGAGGATATAACATGGATGTATTAGAACATTCCCTGTGCTGGCCTTCATCTCTGAGTTTGGATTAATTATCCAGCTAGGTTTAGGTAGCCTTTTCTCTCACCTAGAACCAGGAAACGAGTAGCTAGACCCTGTGGCAATAACACTCCCACAAAGTGACTGAAAGTTGATTTTCTAAGGTATTTTGCCTGAGGATAGCATCCCAGTTCAGTTCAGTTGCTCATGTTCAATTCTTTACAACCCTGTGAACTACAGCACACCAGGCTTCCCCGTCCATCACCAACTCCCAGAGCTTGCTCAAACTCATGTCCATCAAGTTGGTGATGCCATCCAACCATCTCATCCTCTGTTGTCCCTTCTCCTGCTGCCTTCAGTCTTGCCCAGCATCATGGTCTTTCTTTTTCCATGAGTCAGGTCTTCTAATCAGGCAGCCAAAGTATCCCATGCACTTCTAACTGACTTGTTGTTTAGTTGCTAAGTTGTATCTGACTCTTTGCAACCCCATGGACTCCTCTGTCCATAGGATTTTCCAGGCAAGAATACTGGAGTGGGTTGCCATGTCCTCCTCCAGGGGATCTTCCTGACTCAATGATCGAACCCACATTTCTTATGTCTCTTGCACTGGCAGACAAGTTCTTTTCCACTGAGTGACCTACTGGACATTAAGCACAATGACAGTGTATTAAAAAGCAGAGATATCACTTTGCCAACAAAGATGCGAATAGTCAAAGCTATGGTTTTTTCAGTAGTCATGTACGAATGTGAGAGTTGGACCATGAAGAAGGCTGAGCACCGAAGAATTGATGCTTTTGAACTGCAGTACTGGAGAAGACTCTTGAGAGTCCCTTGAACAGCAAGGGACAGTCAATCCTAAAGGAAATCAATTCTTAATATTCATTGGAAAGACTGATGCTGAAGTTCCAATACTTTGGCAACTTGATGCGAAGAGCCGACTCACTGGAAAAGACCCTGATGCTGGGAAAGATAGAAGGCAGGAAGAGAAGGAGTTGACAGAGGATGAGATGGTTGGATGGCATCACCTACTCAAGGAACATGAGTCTGAGCAAGCTCTGTGAGATAGTAAAGGACAGGAAAGTCTGGAGTACTTCAGTACATGGGAGTCTCAAAGTGGACATGACTGAGAAACTGAATAACAACTCTCCCATTACCTGTGAAACTCACTGACTTGCCCTTCCACAGGGTTCCAGAAGCACCCGAATGGATCCCTTAGCTGGTATCTACTCTGTAGCTTCATCTGTGTAGTGCCTGGGTTGTGTGCCTATGGGAGGTGGCCATTTCATTGCTTATGCCTTGGGCTGAGACTGAACCAATGGTGCTGGATGTGTTCTTCCTTTCCCAAGATCATCTTCAAGGAAGCTCCTGAAATAATCTCACTTCACACTGAGAGTCCACTTTCCATTTCTGAACACTTTACCTCTTTACTGTTTGATATTAATTTCTTATTTTTGACCTTCTGACTGGGAACCCTGTATATTTCCAAAATTCCTATTAACATCTAATTCCTCTGGCTCCAGGATCAAATGTCTTTATTTCTTTGTGCAGCATGATGTCAGTATCAGAAAGCCTAATACAGTAACTTCTTGATCATATTTTAGAGATTGAATTACCATGATTGAGAAAACAAAAACAATCACACCCAACAATAGTCCTTCTCTTGGTACCAATGTAGGACATTAGGGAATATTCCCATTTGGATTGAGATTTTGATAAAAGGTGGATTGATGGAACATGATAGGTTGGAGCCATCATGTTCTATAAACCATCTGGGCTTTCACAAACTTTTTCTTTTTTTTATTGAGAGAGAAACAGGACATTATTGAAAAGTCACCTGGTTGAAAAACTGCTTCCAGGATTTAGTGACCCCACATTTTACACAGAGCTAGTCCTAGAGTAGACAATCAATAAACTCTTATCTAAAGATTGATTTCACAACCATAACTATATCTCATTCCACATGGTTAAGAGCTATGATAGAGCTAATCACAGAGTCCAAAGGAAACCCTGAAAAAGGGTCCCCAACTCAAACTAAGGAAAGGGGAGTGCAACTGTGGACTATTTCTCAAAGTAAATATTCTAAGTGAAGTGAAGTCGCTCAGTATATCCCACCAGGCTCCTCTGTCCATGGGATTTTCCAAGCAAGAATTCTGGAGTGGGTTGCCCTTTCCTTCTCCAGGGGATCTAAATATTCTAAAGGGTAAGCAAATTATACAATATCAAAGGGGGGAGAGTCGAAGAAAAGGGAATAGCTATTTATAGCTTGGGAAAGATGACTTCATCAGTATAATTGAAAATCATGTCCACCCATCACTGAGACACAAAGGCACAAAGTCTTTTCCATGGGATATCTTAGACTGCCATAGTTATACCTCATTCAGAGAAATCATGCTTGTGGCAACAAATTTCAAATTGCATAAAATGGATAACTAATGAGAACCTACTGTATAGAACAAGGAACTCTACTCAGTGCTCTTTTGTGACCAACATGGGAAGGAAATCCAAAAAAAAAAAAAGAGTAGATATATGTATATGTATGGATGATTAACTCTGCTGTATAGCTGAAACTGACATAGCAGTATAGAGCAACTCTATCCCAGTAAAATAAAATGAAAATGAAAAAAAATTGTCTTGTGATGTTTTATCCTCTCTATTCTCTCCCTAACTTTAGAAACCCAAGCAGTGATTGTTAAAACAAACAAGGTTGCATAAAAGCAAAAGAAGAATTTACCCTCTTGGCTATCACTGAGCAGCCTCTCCCCTAATTGCCAATGGAAACGAGGGAAGACAAGGGAGGAACCCATATTTTCTGGTTGACCAATGTAAACTCCCCTTGCTTCAGTGATTTTACACAATACAACTGATGTTGATGGATGCAACTCAAGGTATTTTGTTAGGTCAGCTGTGTTCCCTTGGCTGGCACACCAAGCAGAGCCCCACAGATGATGAATAAGCATCGTTCACAAATCAGATTGCTATCCCAGTTTGCCAAAGAGCACTCCTTTTAGGCAATAAAATATGACTTTGTTTTCAGTGTCAGACATGATTAAGTTAAATGTGTGAAGATTCCTAACCTTATCGATTTCTTTGTATTATGCTCATATTTCTCATGCTTTTCAGCACCTTATCCATGCTCAAAATAGAGGAAGACATTTGAAAGAACAGCTGTTGCTTAAGAGTCAAAGAGAGTACAGGCAGGGAGATGTGGCAAGGTAGTTGGATGGCATCACCAACTCAATGGACATGAGTTGAGCATGTAACTTGGAGATGGTGAGGGACAGGGAGGCCTGGTGTGCTGCAGTCCATGGGGTGGCAAAGAGTCAGACATGACTGAGCATCCAAAAAATAATATAGGCATAAGATACTAAAGATTTAGAGAAAGACTAGTGATTTTGCCTTTTATTCAGATTTGACTGTTTACTAAATAAGAACACTTTCATGGAGATGAACATAAAATCATACAGCAGGAACAGACCTGAGAAAAAGTTTAGTTAACTTTCTTCATTTTACAGATGGTACAGAGATAAAGAGCTTTTGATGTAATGACATGAGCTCCCCAAAAATCACATAGAAACTAATAAAATCACAATTCAAATCTAAGCTTCTTGGTTCTGAAATAAGGTCACTTTCACATACTCTTATGCAGTCTTCAACAACTCTAAGTCTCAGTTTCCTCATCTGTTAAGTAGAGATAATAGCATCTAACTCATAGGGTTGTTCTGGAATTGAATGATCATAATACATGTAACATTTCTAAGCACAATGTAGTACCCAATCAATATTTGTTGTTATTTTTATATTACAGTCTTAACACATGCTTTTAAAAAATATTTTTCTTAGGAGCTGGTCTCCTGAGAGGTCAACAATCAAATGTATAAGGACTCAAGTGGGTCGTATAGAGTCAGACACAACTGAAGCGAATTAGCAACAACAACAACAATACTTTAAAAGTGCCCATTTATGTCCCAGTAAGTAGGTATTTTCCACTAAGATGCCTAAAATCCTTCCCTAAATGGATTTTTTTCTGGGTTAAGCATTAATCTCTCCCAAGAATACATTTTTATTATTACAATGTGAACATGCTTGAATTAATGCATCAATATCTGCGTGTCTAAATTGAACTGATTCTTTTGTTCTAGTACATTATAGAATAAGATGGAATAAGATTTCTAGAGAGTTAACTTATAATGTAGAACTAAAAATAGGAAGATGAAACACTGCAAGATCAGCAAACTCTCCACACACACACGCTAGATAGGTATATTGCCCCTTCCCAGTGGACTACAATGCTGTTATGCAAGAGCCTCGTCAGAGCACAACCGAGGCAATGGGCAATTCTGAAAGGACACAATTGGAAGAAAATTACTAGAGAACAACAAAATCTCCAGAGAAGGAAGGAATGGGATTAAAGAATTGAGAAGTTATGTAATATGGGAACAAGTTAAAGCATTGGGGGATATTTAGGAAAAGGTCAAAAGGGTAGAAAGAACAAGATTGCTTTTCTCCAGTGTATAAAGGATTCTATAAAGGTATCATGCATCCTCTCAGGATGCCAGACCAGTCATTCAGCCCTCCTTCTTAATTCCCTGTTTTTCTCTTTGCAAAAAAAGCCTGATTGTTTATGTCTTTTTTTCTCTCATTATGTTTTAAGCTCCTTGAGAGCTGAGACCATGTCTGCTTTACCTTTGGAACCTCATTTTTAAGACAGCACTTAGCATAGAAAACTTTTTTTATTGAATGAACACATAAACTACCCTGCATAACTTCAAAGAGCAGAATTAAGACCATGGGTATAATTCTCAGAGAGATATTTAGATTCCAAAGCAAAGAAAAACACCATTAATGCTTCAAATGGCACATCTGTCTCCATTAGCAGTTCATGAAGAAAGAAACATCCATGGCTCTTCCATAAAGAATGTGGGATTCTGCACTAGGATCCCTGAGAGGTTGCATTAATGACTGCTAAGATTAGTTTAGGCTTTTACATTTTTAATTGGAATAAATAGCCCCTAACTGACTTCGCTGACATTTTCTTTCCTCTCTGATCCATCTTCCACATTTCTTGAGAAAGTGTTAAGCTACAGCACAAATGCCATCTTCACCTATATTTCTTGAAAAATCACTGAGTACCAGCATTTGTCAAAGAATACTTTTGTAAATTGCTGATCCCATGAGATGGTCAACAATGAATCCCCTTGTAAAATAAATGTACAAAATGCCACCTTCTAGTCCTTTCTTCAAGACTGGAGACTATGGGATTCCTTGTATTTATGTTACAGAGATGCTATTATTGTTGTTTAGTCCCATCTTACTCTTATGAGACCCCATAAACTGTAGCCCACCAGGCTCCTCTGTCCATGGGATTTTCCAGGCAAGAATACAGAGTGGGCCATTTCTCTCTCCAGGGGATCTTGCTGACCCAGAGATCCAACCCATGTTTGCATTGCTGGTGCATTCTTTACCACTGAGCCACCTGAGAGGTATTTCAGAGACATTTAGTTCAGTTCAGTTCAGTTCAGTAGCTCAGTCCTGTCCGACTCTTTGTGATCCCATGAATCACAGCACGCCAGGCCTCCCTGTCCATCACCAACTCCCGGAGTTCACTCAAACTCACATCCATCGAGTCAGTGATGCCATCCAGCCATCTCATTCTCTGTCGTCTCCTTTTCCTCCTGCCCCCAATCCCTCCCAGCATCAGAATCTTCCAATGAGTCAACTCTTCGCATGAGGTGGCCAAAGTACTGGAGTTTCAGCTTTAGCATCATTCCTTCCAAAGGACACCCAGGGCTGATCTCCTTCAGAATGGACTGTTTGGATCGCCTCGCAGTCCAAGGGACTCAGAAAAACACCAATTCAGTATACTAACACATATATATGGAATTTAGAAAGATGGTAACGATAACCCTGTATGCGAGACAGCAAAAGAGACACAGACGTATAGAACAGTTTTTTGGACTCTGTGGAAGAGGGAGAGGGTGGGATGATTTGGGAGAATGGCATTGAAACATGTATAATATCATATATGAAACAAATTGCCAGTCCAGGTTTGATGCATGATACTGGATGCTTGGGGCTGGTGCACTGCGACGACCCAGAGGGATGGTACGGGGAGGGAAGAGTGAGGGGGGTTCAGGATGGGGAACACGTGTATACCTGTGGTAGATTCATGTTGATGTATGGCAAAACCAATACAATACTGTAAAGTAATTAACCTCCAATTAAAATAAATAAATTTATATTTTAAGAAAAAGAGTCCTCTCCAACACCACAGTTCAAAAGCATCAATTTTTCAGTGCTCAGCTTTCTTCACAGTCCAACTCTTACATCCATACATGACCACTGGAAAAACCATAGCCTTGACGAGATAGACCTTAGTCGGCAAAGTAATGTCTCTGCTTTTGAATATGCTATCTAAGTTGGTCATAACTTTTCTTCCAAGGAGTAAGCATCTTTTAATTTCATGGCTGCAGTCACTATCTGCAGTGATTTTGGAGCCCAAAAAAATAAAGTCTGACACTGTTTCCACTGTTTCCCCATCTATTTCCCATGAAATGATGGGACCAGATGCCATGATCTTCATTTTCTGAATTTTGAGCTTTAAGCCAACTTTTACACTCTCCTCTTTCACTTTCATCAAGAGGCTTTTTAGTTCCTCTTCACTTTCTGCCATAAGGGTGGTGTCATCTGCATATCTGAGGTTATTGATATTTCTCCCAGCAATCTTGATTCCAGCTTGTGCTTCTTTCAACCCAGCGTTTCTCATGATATACTCTGCATATAAGTTAAATAAGCAGGGTGACAATATACAGCCTTGACATACTCCTTTTCCTATTTGGATCCAGTCTGTTGTTCAGTTCTAACTGTTGCTTCCTAACCTGCATGTAGGTTTCTCAAGAGGCAGATCATGTGGTCTGGTATTCCCATCTCTTTCAGAATTTTCCACAGTTTATTGTGATCCACACAGTCAAAGGCTTTGGCATACACAGAGACATTGGTATATTCAAAATAGGGGACAAATTCAAATTGATTCTTTCTAGTCTTGTCTTAATCTAAGACAATTTCTTTCCATTTCAATATCACCCCCCAAGTGGTCGTATTTCTCATCTATTGTTTTTGGGAGTTAAGAGTTTTCAAACTGTGATATTAGATATGGCATCTCAGTTGAGTTGGATCATTGAGGAGAATGAGGAAGAGAGGATGGGATGAACTGTGTAGATTCCCTAAAGGATATCAAGCAACACTTAATGGACTCATAGAGATATCATCTGAGTTTTTTGTGAGTTCACTTCTGGCATTATGAATAAGTAACCTGATGCTAAGACCACTTCCCCAAAGTTCAACAGCACATTTTCTACCCTTTTCCACCCTTCCTTTTCTCTCCACAGAGAGGTTCTTTCCTCTCCTCTCTTTGGTAAAATCCAACTCCCAGGCACTGTTATCTATAAGCCATAGTAAAAGACAATAATGGACTCATCAGTGACAGGGAGAGCTAACATCATGTACAGCTATCAATACCTACATGTGACACTCTTGAGACCCTACTCAAATGCCCTTCGTCAGGCATATGCACTTATGCACCCAGACCTGAGCTGCTGTAAGTGTTTGCTGACAGCCCATAACTGTCTTTTTTTTTCCCCCAGAGAATCACCCTCTCTAGAACTAAGGCCACCAAGCCTCAGAGTCATGCCCCTCTTTATCCCTTCCTCTATGAAGCCAAGGACTGACTGACAAAGGTGGTACAAAAGCTGAGCCCTACCTCAAGGTGGCATCAAGTCTGTGGTTCACTATATGCTCCAGAATTCCACATGGGATCAGGTTGAAGCCAGACTCAAGCTGTGGCTACATCTTTGTTTAATTTCCTAGTCTTGCTTCTCTTACACTCTTCCTCTTAAGAGCACTCACTCAATAAATCAGGCCAAATTCTGGTAGCAGGCTCTGCTTCTAAAATATCCAACGTCAGACCAAAAGACCAATCACAGGGATCAATTCTCTCCCAATTTTCCAAATCCTTAAAAACCATTTTTCATGGCTTTCACTTTCTTCCTCATTTAGTTATTTATCTGCCTTTATAGCTATCATGAGGCTCCCCTGGTGGTTCAGACAGTAAAGAGTCTGCCTGCAGTGCAGGAGAGCAGGTTTGATCCTTGGGTCAAGAAGATCCCGTGGAGAAGGGAATGACAACCTACTCCAGTATTCTTGTCTGGAGAATTCCATGGTCAGAAGAGCCTGGTGGGCTACAGTCCATAGAGTTGCAAAGAGTTGGACACAACTGAGCAACTTTTACTTTCACATAGCCATCATATCTTATAGGGGAGCAGTAACATTCTTTATGTATTTCCATAAAGAAGAGACATGCCTAGCAGCTCAAAATAGAACCATTTTGACAGAGCATCTTCCAACTCACTGCTTCTCCCAATTGCTGATGAATATATAATTATTTGAAATTAAAGCACAATATCAAATATAGCAGTACATTTATAACATTTATATTTACTTCTATAATTATAATTCCCAGATATTTTTTAGGCCCATGTATAAATGTATACATTTTTAGCCATTATATATAAATAGATTTAATACTAGTGTACTGATTTATCTAAATCAAAGTATTTTATCTGATTTATCTTGCACAGTTAAGTTCTTACCTCAAGTTTCAGTTAGTTTTTCTTTTTAAAGAAAAGCTATAGATATTATAATCTTAGTGTTCTCATTGGGGTGCATGCATGGTCAGTCGCTCAGTCATGTCCAACTCTTTGTGACCTCATGGACTGCAGCCCACTAGGTTCCTCTGTCCCAGGGATTTTTCTGGCAAGAATACTGGAGTGGGTTGCCATTTCCTCCTCCAGGCTTTTTGGGATATGACCTTTATATTTACCAACAATTTGGCTGGGTATAAAAATCTTGGATAACAATTTCTTTACTTTATATAGTTTCTCTCCTGTGTTCTGCTATTGAATTGTACCAGGAAGAATTTTAGAACAGCTTTCTTTTTTCTCGGCTGAGCTCTCATAGAAATTTGGTTTTATTCACCAGGATATGTTTCACATCAACTGTTCCCCAAACACAAATAGCCTTTTCTTCTTAACATTAAAATTCAGGTTTTAATTGTTTTCAGCAAATGTTCCTTTAGCGGATATTTTAATTTTTTTCTGCATTATATTATTCTCTTTTCCTGTATATCCTTTATTGGAATTAACATCTCCTTTGTCAGACCTCCATATTTATACACTTATTTATAAACATTTTAGTTTCTAATGTTTTGCATTCTATTTTTTCTATAATTGTCTCAAACCTTCTTTCTATACTATGGATGCTATTTTCAACATTATCTTTTAACATCATGTGTGTTTAATGCAGTCACAATTTTTGACAGATATTCTTCTTCCATTCTATTTCTTTCCTAACGTCTGCCTACATGTTTTTCCTCTCAGTGTGATATGTGTGTATCTTTTAGTTATTCTCTTAATATCTTTTTTCAAACAGTTTACATTCACCTTATCTTAAAATATGAACTATATTTATCTAATTTCTTCTTCACTGTTTTTTTCCTATCATCATATTTGCCTTTTGTTTTCTATATTCCTCTCTATAGACCTTATGTTAGTTTCTTTCTGCTTATTATGCTTCTTGGAATGAGGAAATTTCTATCTGAACAAGGGATTTGCTGAATGATGTGGTGAAAGCAAGACCTGGAGAAGCCAGGTTTTCCACTTGGGTATGTTGTCTCAGAAAAGTTTTATGTCAAATAATCCACGTTTTCTTTCATGAGTGGTTCTCCTGAGGTTTCAGTACTCATCTTTGGCTCAGCTTGGTTCTTAGTCAAATCCAATATCTCACACATTCTCTCTTTCATAATCTGTAGTTAGTTTGTTTTTTTCTCCCCCAAAGATATGGATAAGCACGTTTGTATGTGTGTGTTAGTTGTTCAATCATGTCTGACTCTTTTGCAACCCCATGAACTATAGCCTGTCAGGCTCCTCTGTCCATGGAATTCTCCAGTCAAGAACACTGGAGTGGATTGCCATTCCCTTCTCCAAAGCAGGATTAGAGAATCTCTAATATTTTTCAAGGTTAGGAGAAGAAGGGACTGGCTATTGGCCCACTGTTATGGAGAAGCTGAAGTTTCTTCGCTTCTTTTTCTTCCCATCAATGAATACCTTCAAAAAATAAGTATCATATTTACATAATCATCTTTAACTAGAGTCCCACTTTCTATACATGTACCCATGCCTCATCCTGCTGCTCTTTCACCATTACATTCCTTTTTGTATTACCTAATGAAACTCTATAATATTGAGTACCTCTGATGCACATTGGCCTAAATAGAAACTGAGGGGGGAAAAAATCATTCACCACCACTTCATAAATCCCCTTCAGATAAACAAAAAAGTTTTAAGGAATTTGATAATAGTTTTAGAGGGCAATTTTATTTAGCCTGCATTTCTCACATCCATAAATATTATTAAGTGATGATTATCTGCTTTGCTCCTGACCGGGGAAATTGAATTTCATGAGCTACTGATGAGATTGATTTTTCTAAGAAAAGAACATTGGTCAGTTATTTCAGGAGACCTTTCTTTTTTCTTGGTGGTTGTAGTTTGAATATGTACTCCTGAGAAGATCTGAAGATGTGAGTATTTTTATAATAACCTGACCACAATACATGAAGGGGAAAGTAAGATGACTTCATGTAAATACCATATTTGAATTAGTAAGGATATAGTTTGTAGACATCTAAAACAAATCCTTCCATTACCTGAGTTCTTTGGAGGAAATATGCCAAGAAACATATAATTAAGTAATAGACTAATACACCTATCAGATGGAAAAAATAAAAAGTGGGTGATGGCTCCACACTATGAATTGGGAAAAACATCTGCTGCTGTTTTGAAGAAAGAAGAAACCATATTTACAACTGGCTATGAAGTTACCCTCTTTTTCAGCAGAATGCAGAGGAATCTGATCAGAAACTACGGTTATAACTATGGCTCTATTCGGAGTCTGAGATTCAGTTGTAGATAAAGTGTGAACAGAAAATGAGCTAGGGAGTTTGGCCCTCTTTTTCTCACCAGGGTGTACAGGATTGGAAGTTGCTTTGCAACATGTAGGATATAACTCGGTGTCTCAGACCTTTGAATCCTTTTTTAGATCAATGTATGCAAAGTGAATGGCACTAGCCTGTTGGTATCTAAGGCAGTGGTCCCCAACTTTTTGTTACCAGGGACCAATTTTGTGAAAGACAATATCCATTAACTGAGGGGTTGGGGGAATGGTTTCAGAATAGAATAATTCAAGTCTATTACATTTTATTATGCCACTGATGATCTGATAGGAGGCAGAGCTCAGGTAGTAACGTGAGTCATGGGGAGTGGCTGTAAATACAGATGAAGCTTCCCTCACTCTCAAAGCCACTCACTTCCTGCTGTGCAGCCCTCTTTCTAACAGACCACAGATCTGTACCAGGCTATGGCCTGGGGGTTGGTGATCCCTGATCTAAGATCAGAGGTGATCAAACAACCAATGCTGATTCTAAAAAATGATTGAACAGAAGTTTTGTATCATATTGTTGTTGCCCAGTCTCTAAATCGTGTCCAACCCTGTGACCCGGTGAACAGCACTCAGAGTCATCCAGCCTTCCCTGTCCTTCACTATCTCCCAGAGCTTGCTCAAACTCATCCATTGAGTCGGTGATGCCATCCAATCATCTCATCCTCTGTGATCCCCTTCTCCTCTTGCCCTCAATGTTTCCCAGCATCAGGGTCTTTTTCAATGAGTTGGCTCTCTGTGTCAGGTGGCCAAAGTACTAGGGCTTCAGCATCAGCCCTTCCAATGAATATTCAGGGTCAGTTTCCTTTAGGATTGACTATTTTGGTCTCCTTGCTGTCTCAAGAGTCTTCTCCATCTCCACAGTTTGAAAGCATCAGTTCTTCAGTGCTCAACCTTCTTTATGGTCCAACTCTCACATCTGTACATAACTACTGGAAAAACCATAGCTTTGATTATACAGATCTTTGTTGGCAAAGTGATGTTTCTGCTTTTCAATATCATGAGGTCTGTAAATAATTCTCTTACACTGTCAAAGAGGATAAAGTCGGGATATTATATGACTAAAATTGAGATAAATAGTGGGAATTTTAGTGACAGAAAAACTGAGTTTCTCTATCGTACTCGTGGAACCTGCTGGAAGCATTAAACCATAAACTGAGATATTTCCCTTAAAATTTTCATATCAATGAACAGTGTTATAATTATACAAACTTTATATCCACAAGTGACTATAGAACTCCTCCAAGTAAGCTTCAAATTTCTTTCAAAAATCTTTTCTCATGTTGGACTAGTGACTAAAAGGGCTACCCAGGTGGAACTAGCGGTAAAGAACCCACTTGCCAATTCAAAAGACACAAGAGATGCAAGTTTGATCCCTAGATGAGGAAGATACCCTGGAGGAGGGCATGCAAATCCACTCCAGCATTCTTGCCTGGAGAAACCCATGGACAGAGAAGCCTGGTGGGCTACAGTCCAGTGGGTCACAAAGAGTCAGACATGACTGAAATGACTTAGCACACACAGTGATTAAATGCAAATAAGCCTAGAGTTTCTCAGGGCTCAGGGAGAGCCCTTGACCTCACTTCTCAGGCTTCAGGTAATCATAGCTGAGCAGATAAACCTCCAAGGAACACGTTTGAAAATCTGAGCTAATTGGTACAGGGTTCCATAGCTAGACAGTGACAGAGCAAGGATTAGAAGCTGGATAACCAGCTTCAACGCCAGTACTCTACCAATGCTTTTCAAATTTCAGTGAACACACAGATCACTTAGAACTCTTATTAAAATGCAGATTCAATTCCATGATTCTGAGGGGGTCTTGAAACACTGTACTGCTAACTGCTCCCAGGTGACATCAATGTTGCTTGTCCAAGAAGCACACTTGGACCAGCAAGGCTTTATACTAAACCACGTTGCCCGCAATGAACAAGCATACTGGAAAGAAACTTAATCTAAGCTAAAACCCACCTTTTAAAAAAATAATTCACTCAGACCATCCTTTTTCACAATCTTGACTAATCTCCACTTAACACTTGTCCAAAGAGAGATTAAGCAGAGTAAAGAGAAGCAGCAAAATTTTTGTTTTAAAGTGGCCCACCAACTGATCCTTAAAGAATTAATATGCAAACAGAAAATGGCTCACATCAGGCCTGATTATTTTGGAAAGTATAAAACCAAGTTTGAAAATGTTGACTTTAAAATATATATACATTTGAGGGAGGATCCACAGATGAAATGAGTACAGAAAAGGTAAAGCTGACAGCCACAGAAACATTGCCCAGGATATGAAGGTCACCCTCAGGGCTCCTCCACATTCCTTTTGTGGACTCATAACCCCTGAGCCTTGCTTTTAAAGCCTAGCACTCACCTCACAAACCTAGACTGTGTATTAAAGAGTAAAGACATCGTTTTGCTGGCAAAGGTCCATGTAGTCAAGGTTATGGTCTTTCCAGAAGTCTTGTACGGAAGTGAAGGTTGTACCACAAAGAAGGCTGAGCACTGAAGAACTGATGCTTTCTAATTGTGGAGCAGGAGAAGACTCTTCAGATACTCTTAGAAAGCAAGGTGACCAAACCAATCAATCCTGGAAATCAACCGTGAATATTCTCTGGAAGGACTGATGCTAAAGCTGAACCTCAAATACTTTGGCCATCTGATGTGAAGAAACAACTCATTGGAAGAGACATCAATGCTGGGAAAGATTGAAGGCAGGAGAAGAGGGCAACAGAGGATGAGTTGGTTGGATGTCATCACTGATTCAATGGACATGAACTTGGGCAAATTTTGAGAGATGGCAAGGGACAGGGAGGCCTGGTGTGCTGTAGTCCATGGGGTCACAAAGAGTTGGACATGACTTAGCGACTGAACAAGAACTCACTTCACTACGTAGGATAGCACCAAGGTTTCCTATCAACCATTATCTGTTCTTTCCCCTGTAGTCATACTCCATACATCTGAGGCAAAAGATCAGATAATTTGCAGGTTAAAAATAACAATGTGCTTTCATTTTAAGGCAGTGTTTGGATTTATATAAAGACCTTAGAAACAATGATAAAATTAATGATAAAAATATAGGTTAAATGTTTCACATGCTTTCTTATAGCCTTTATTATATCATGAAGACAGTTGATTCGTCAACAATGCAAACTTGATGAAATAGATAGGCCTTTTAAAGAGAGGTTGATGAAACTGGAGCCTATTATAAAGAGTGAAGTAAGACAGAAAGAAAAACACCAATACAGTATACTAACACATATATATGGAATTTAGAAAGATGGTAATGATAACCCTGTATGTGAGACAGCAAAAGAGACACAGATATATAGAACAGTCTTTTGGACTCTGTGGGAGAGGGAGAGGGTGGGATGATTTGGGAGAATGGCATTGAAACATGTATAATATCATATATGAAATGAATCACCAGTCCAGGTTCAATGCATGATACTGGATGCTTGGGGCTGGTGCACTGGGACGACCCAGAGGGATGGTACGGGGAGGAAGGAGGAAGGGGGTTCAGGATGGGGAACACGTATATACCTGTGGCGGATTCATGTTGATGTATGGCAAAACCAATACAATATTGTAAAGTAATTAACCTCCAATTAAAATAAATAATTTATATTTTTAAAAAAATAATAAAGAGAGGTTGTACTCCTCAAATCCTAACAGTCTTGTTATTACTTGTATATTGTCACCCTGCTTATTTAACTTATATGCAGAGTACATCAAGTGAAATGTACTGGATGAAGCACAAGCTGGAATCAAGATTGCTCGGAGAGATATCAATAACCTCAGATATACAGATGATACCAACCTTATGGCAGAAAGTGAAGAAGAACTAAAGAGCCTCTTGATGAAAGTAAAAGAGGAGAGTGAAAAAGTTGGCTTAAAGCTCAACATTCAGAAAATGAAGATCATGGCATCTGGTCCCATCACTTGATGGCAAATAGATGGGGAAACAGTGGCTGACTTTATTTTTCTGGGCTCCAAAATCACTGCAGATGGTGATTGCAGCCATGAAATTAAAAGCCACTTACTCCTTGGAAGGAAAGTTATGACCAACCTAGACAGCATGTTAAAAACCAGAGACATTACTTTGCAAACAAAGGTCCATCTAGTCAAGGGTATGGTTTTTCCAGTAGTCATGTATGGATGTAAGAGTTGGAGTATAAAAAGACTTGAACACTGAAGAACTGATGCTTTTGAACTATAGTGTTGGAAAAGACTCTTGAGGTCCCTTGGACTGCAAGGAGATCCAACCAGTCCATCCTAAGAGAAAGTAGTCCTGGGTGTTCATTGGAAGGACTGATGTTGAAGCTGAAACTCCAATTCTTTGGCCACCTGATGCAAAGGTGGCCACCTCATTTGGAAAGACCCTGATGCTGGGAAAGATTGAAGGCAGGAGGAGAAGAGGATGACAGAGGATGAGATGACTGGATGGTATCACTGACTCAATGGACATGAGTTTGGATAATCTCAGGGAGCTGGTGATAGACAGGGATGCCTGGCGTGCTGCAGTCCATGGGGTCACAAAGAATCAGACACGACTGAGTGACTGAACTGAACTGAACTATAGTATCAAATCCTCAGTGGCAACTAAAGTGAATTTCCATGTAAAGAAGTTCTCACTAAATCAGTAACAAGGATATAGAATGCCTTCAATTTAGTTGGGAAAAGAGCCACATTTTAAGAAGCTGATGGAGAATTGATTATATTGATCTTTACCCATCATAGTTACTGAGAATACAATGTAAGAACAGTCTTTTGTACCCTTTGCAATGTCTGAGTGCAAATCCCTGACTTGACCTTCAAAAATTCCTATAAGAAACTCTACTTAAAGATTTAGCTTCTTTGGGTACAAAATAGCATTACTTCATGAACCCAAAAGCAGAATTTTTTTTTAAGTCCAATAATTTATTCTCACAAAACTGTTCTGTTCCATTTACATTTTTAAATAAAGTGCTCTCTTCTGAGTTTAATGTGGTAAATGAGTTTAAACTCTTTAGAAACATACATTGGTATTGCTCTCTTGTAATTTGGTAAAGTACAGGCAAGGCATTTGAATAATGAAAAAGAGGCATTTCTCCTCAATACTACATTAAGTAAAAGCAAATCACTAACTTATAATCCTGTTTCCATGGAAACCTAAGTATAGAGCCAGTCTGATACAAGGCTTTTCTCCTGGTATACATATTTTCCCCCTGCTTGAAATATACTTTTGATTGCTGTCCAAAGGCTAAAGAGTAGTGCTGAGAACCAAATGATCATCTTTGGTCCTTTTACTAGGTTAATAGAGCTGTATAAGTAACTAAAATAGACAACAGCACAGCCTCATCACGGCAAGACTGTAGGAAGGACTGGCTGGAAAAATGGACTTTGAGGGGGAAAAAATTGCCTTAACGAATCTGCTTGCCTTAGTTGAGATTTGGAGATTAAATCTGAACTTCTCAACTCCATCTTCATTATTTCCTAAGCTGTGTGCCTCACATGCCTCTGCCTGGGCAGTAGCCTGTTACAGGACAATGTTCTCCACCACTCCCATAATCTATAGACAGAGTAGAATCATACAAATGATTCCCCCTCCCAACCCCAGAACAGTTGTTCTCAAGTGTTGTTATGGGACCAGCAATATCAGTAGCATCTGGGAGTATGTTAGAAAATGCCAATTCTTGGATTCCACCTCAAGTCTACTGAACCAGAGACTCAGGAGAAGCCCAGCAGTACATTTTAACAAGCCTTCTGGGTGGTTCTAATGTATGTTTGCAGAAGCACCAGTTACACACCTGTGTGAACAGGGACTTGTAGGGAAACACGGACTTTGACTTAGAGCTAAGTTACCCTCAGCACACAGGGAAGAGTGGCTAGGATTCATATCTTATCTATAGTACCTGCCCTAGGAGAGATCCCTAAGGAAACTAAATATCCTGGGGATATTTGATATTTAAAGTTAGAAAAAGGATGACAGGATGACATGAGGGGTGAGGTTATATGGGGTAGTGGATTAAGCTCAATTTTTTTTTCTTTTTTTAAGAAGAGGCAGCAAGCTATTTCTTATATCATATTGAACTTTATTTTACTTGGAGACCACACCTGACTCCAAATGGTAACTAACTAAACAAACATATGGATATATAATATTTGAATTTAGACTTTTCAAGGTGCATGCTATACTACTTCCTATCCATCTGGAAACAGTTTTTTATTTGCATCTAAATCAGCATTTTACTTTTAGGGAAAAAAAGAACGGTATCAGAATGCATTGCACCAAAAACTCTTTTTGTAAATTAAATCTTCAGTAAGCTGCCTACCTTCCTAAGGTGTCCTAGTCTTCTTGTCAGCTCTTGTTGGAACACCACATTAGGTTAGATGCCCATTGAAGAGGTGCTGAAAAGGGAATCTGGGGACCTTAAAAACTCCTTCCAGCACTAAAATTCTCTCCTCATATGACAAATTGGGTTCTTGGAAGACACAGTGGTTATCAGTCTCAACATTCATTCTGAACACCAATGTCAAAAAGAAAAAGTATAGTGGAAGGTAGAGTGTTGGAAAGCAAAGCCTCAGTTCAGTTACAGTCGCTCAGTCATGTCCGATTCTTTATGACCCCATGGACTATAACATGCTAGGCTTCCCTGTCCATCACCAACTCCCAGAGCTTGCTCAAACTCAGGTCCATTGAATCAGTAATGTCATTCAATTAACTCATCTTCTGTCGACCCCTTCTCCTCCTGCCTTCAATCTTTCCCAGCATCAGGGTCTTTTAAAATGAGTCAGTTCTTCGCATCAGGTGGCCAAAGTATTGGAGCTTCAGCATCACACCTTTCAATGAATCTTCAGGACTAATTTCCTTTAAGATGGACTGATTGGATCTCCTTGCAGTCCAAGGGACTCTCAAGAGTCTTCTTCAACACCACAGTTCAAAAGCATCAATTCTTCAGTAAACAGCTTTATTTATAGCCCAACTCTCACATCCATACATGACTACTGGAAAAACCATAGCTCTGATTATATGGACCTCTGTAAAGCCTATCCTAGAATAAAATCAGAAACTCTTAGGGCTAAATCTTCACTCCAAGCATGTTTATTTTTCTCTTGGCTCTTTCCCTTTCACAGAGCATACATAAAAACTTCTAATTATTTGAAGAGACTTGTGTCTAGAGTCCAATTTAATCAAATATCTGCTATACACTGTAGCATGCTATATAATATTACCCATGCATAACGTGCTTTTCCTTATTACTAGAAATGAGTGAATACAGCCAGTATTGTTTGGGAGTAAGGCCATGATACTTTGTAACTCCTATTACTATTGTAGGGAATTGGGGAAAACACTATGAGACCCTAAACCAGCTTTTCTCCGGCCTCCATTTTGGAGTAATGTACACCTTTTACAGCAATAGAAAATACAAAGTTATTGTAGCTATTTCATCTAGAAAAATCACTGCATTCTTTTCAGTTACTATATCAACCTATCTGACCTGAGGGACAATGAGTAACATAGACAAACCCCAAGTCTTTGCCAGGGATCCTGCAACCTTTCCTTATAGAACGTAAGTATCACTAACCTTTTTAGGGAAGAGTTTATCTTTTTATTTAAGACTATACCCTTTTCCTTTAAGCAATTCATAATGAGATTAAGACCTAGAGAAGCTTCAGTATATGTCATAATCATATCCATTCTCTGTCCCCTCAACCCAGGAAAGGGAAGAAAACATCTCCATCACTGGCTAGAGATGACAGCTTGGAAATTCCCTGAAGGTACTTGGCTGACAGGTGTGGGCACCCTCTCCTACTACATCCCCCTAAAAGTGATAAATGCCAAGGAAACAGGACCATGTAGACTACTGACATTTTCCACCTTCAAGCAAAGACTTGAAATTAATGCAGGTAATGTCAAACTACCACTTGGGCACTGTATTTAACTGAGAATTCACAAGACTGTGTAACAGGTTTTTCTGTCTTGGTGTTTGACTAAAATGATCAAGGTGTGCTATTCACATCTTATCTGGTCAAAATAATATTGGTTTCTTCTTTTTCTTCACTTTACAAGGCATCATAGGCAGTGATGAGGCCCCTAGAAAAGGCAAATGTTCAGTGACCTGCTGTTTACATTACACTATCTCTAACCTCTCTGCATAATGATGCTCAAGGTGGGTCAAGGTGAAGGCACTACTCAGCAAGGAGTGTGACCAACGAGTGCCTGTTCCCATGCTGAGGACAACACCTGCACAGATCTGCTTCTAGTACCTGGAGAGTTGGCATGTCTCCAGAGGAATTCATAACCCACTTCTAAAAACATGCATGCTTTGCTAGTTGGGAATTAATATTCTCAGAGTCATGTATCAAGGAGAAAACCCTGGCTAACTTATGATATGTAAGGGGGAAGTAACATACTGGTGGATGTGCCTAACACTGTGCTGCAAAGAGAGGAAGAAACTTACTTTTCTCAGCGCCTATGGCCTTCCTGGGACCACAGTAAACACTTTCCTACACAGTAATACAATGAATCCTGAGCTATTCTCTCAATTTTACAGATGCAAAAGCTAAGGCCACAGTTTGTGCATACTGTCAGGCTTGTCTGAAGCATGGAAGTCTCTGCCAAAAGGATGAATAAAAGCATAAGGTGCAGTTTCTGTGTTATCAAGTCAGTGAGACAAATTGACATGAAACTGTTCAATCCTAAGGTGTGTGGAAATGATGTGGGTGGGAGGAGATACTTTATGAACAGTGAGTAGTCAAAATGTTAAAGGAAGAAAAAGTCAGGTATGTTTTGCACAGAAAGACCTTTCCCTTTCCCAGGTTACCAAACTCACATCAGGGTTCACTAACTCAGAATAAGATCATCTGGATTTTGTTTTACAAAGGACAAAAGGACAAAGTTTAACAATGGGTGGGACCAGACTCTCTCTGGGATCTGCTATTTCTATATTTGTTTCCCAAATAAAAATATCTCTACACCATTGACACATTCAAAGACAGCAATCCCTTGAGAGGAATCATGTGCATCATTTCCACAGGTGCCTGGAGAACTTTATGAACAACCCTTTTAATTGCTACTTTTAAAAGCAGACGATGGAATAAAACACTCTCTAACAAGGGAGAGAATGTATGGAAAACTTATCATCTGGAAATAGTACAGAGCAAGAAGCAATTTGAAACTCACAGACAGTGTGTGCCTAGAGGAAACTTCCTGTGCCGGCGGCAATGCCATCACACTTGGGCTCCCTTGTTAGTTCAGGATCACTTTGTGGATCAAACTCACAGCAGAACTTTGAATTATTTTGTGGTTTGGGAGCCAATGTGCATTAAGAGCTGATGGAGGCTAATCCTCCTTGTCTTCACTTACTACAGATCATTACATAGCGTTTATACCAATAATTGAGTTCAATTAGTCTGGGAGTGTTCCAGAAACTGAACTTAAGCCCTGAGACATAAACTCGAAGGTTTATGTCTTCCCGGACATCACCTTTAGACAGTTATACATACTTACTGTTTTCTGCTGCACTTTCAGAGGACTATATTCAGAAACAGACTGTCATTCCTTTCTGAATGTCTTTATTTATTTTTGGTGCTTAACATTTTATTTTATTAAGTTTTAATATAAATTTATTTATTTTAATTGGAGGTTAATTACTTTACAGTATTGTGTTGGTTTTGCCATACATCAACATGAATCCGCCACAGGTATACACGTGTTCCCCATCCTGAACCCCCCTCCCACCTCCCTCCCTGTACCATTCCTCTGGGTCATCCCAGGGCACCAGCCCCAAGCATCCAGTATCATGCATTGAACCTGGACTGGTGATTCATTTCATATATGATATTATACATGTTTCAATGCCATTCTCCCAAATCATCCCACCCTCTCCCTCTCCCACAGAGTCCAAAAGACTGTTCTATATATCTGTGTCTCTGAATGTCTTTAAACTGTTTGTTTTAGTGCAAGAATACATGGACAGATGTCGAAAGCCTGCTTTGACAGTTCTGTTTGTCTTTAGCACAGCCTTGCGGCTCAGCTGGTAAAGAATTCTCCCACAATGCGGGAGACCTGGGTTCAATCCCTGGGTTGGGAAGATCCCCTGGAGAAGGAAAAGGCTACCCACTCCAGTATTCTGGCCTGGAGAATTCTATGGACTGTATAGTCCATGAAGTTGCAAAGAATCGGACATGACTGAGCGACTTTTACTTTCACTTCACCTTCCGGGTCTTGCTATGATTCTTGCTGTGTTCCATAAACATGTTTTCATCAAGGCCCAAATTCCCACTAACATTTTCTTGGAGACACATTGATTTTATGAGATCTCTTTGTACAGAAGAATGTTTAAAGCTAAATGCAGAAAATAATTTTTAATTTTTTGCAAAGTTCCATGTACTATAAATAAATTCATATATATAAATATATCCACATCTTGGAGAAAAGGATATATATATCCTGTTTTTTAACTTTTGGTATAAGATAAAATCCAATCACTAGTTTCTACTCCCACCCTCTTTGTGTCTTCCGTAGAAGGGATCATTCACTTAGCCTCAGAATCTAGGCACACCCATCATTCCTGAACTATAGAAAGATTTAAAACTCTTTGCGTCCAAAGTTTTATATGACATACTCAACTCTTTTGGCACCCATATCTAAGAAGAAGCTTTGATAAATTTAAATTAATAACTACACAGAAGTCCCTGAACTATTTTTATTTAAATACTCTAAATAATATCTAAATACTCTAATTTAGGACTTTTCTGATGGTCCAGTGGTTAAGACTCTTTGTTCCCAATGCAGGGGACAGGCTTTGATCCCTGGTTAGGAGTTAAGATCCCACATGCTGCTTGGTATAGCTAAAAAAAAAATAACAATAAATAAACAAATAGTATATTAAAGCAGTATCTAATCACTCCAGTGAGAATAGAATGGTTACTCCACTACTGTCCATGAAATAATATTCTCCACTGTACACTTCTTTGATTATCTGTGCCAGAGAAGAGCTGAAAACTAATGAAAGTCTCAATGAAGAATAAGAAGTAATGATAAGGATTTAATATTTACTGAGCACCTACTATGTGGCAGCAGATTTGTACTCATTTGATTTTTACAGAAATTTTGCCAGGTCTTTCTTCATTTTCAGACCAACTGAGAAAAGACCAGCAGTTAGTCAAAGGCCAGACAATTAGTGGCAAAAATGTATATTCATATTGAAGTAATACCACTGAAGCATCCTCTGCATCCATCCCACCCACCTGCTCCGGAAGTACACCAGTGCGAGGAAGAATTGTGAGTGACTTCATAAGCGCTGAAGACTTTCCTCTTCCCCGTCCTCCCCCCTCCACTCTTTTCTGTGCTATTGCATGTTTTCAGTTCACTCTCTGCCAGTGAAGTGAAGTGAAGTGTTAGTCACTCAGCCGTGCCCTACTCTTTGCGACCCCATGGCTTCTCTGTCCATGGGGTTTTCCAGGCAAGAATACTGGAGTGGGTAGCCATTTCCTTCTCAGGGGATCTTCCCAACCCAGGGGTTGAACCCGGGTCTCCTGTACTGCAGGCAGATACTTTACTGAGCGAGCTATGAGGGAAGCCCCATCTGGTTATAATGAGGAACAGATATAAAATGTTTGGGTTTTAAAAAATCATGTGTTTCCTCCATAAAATAAACAGAAGTACAAGGAAACAAGCAGGCACACAATAGGGGAATATTTATATTTCTCTAAATTTTACATTATGAAATATAGTCTTCATATACTCACACACATATCTTTTCTGCATTTCTAAATTAGCATTCTACAGCATTTACAAGTACCTTTCTTCAAACAGCTGACACTACCTCTACCCTCATTATCAGCACATTTCCTAGATTCACAGAGAAAGGGGAGTCCACAGACAGGAACACCTTTATTGCCAATTACTTCATTCCCTTCCTTGGACATATCAATGCAGGATCACTAAGCTGGGGGAGTTTTACAAGGCTCTGGGCCACCTTCATCTTTTCACCACTGAGGAGTCAGCACTGGAGCTTTATTTTCAGCAGAGACTTTGAAGAAAAGCAGATTAGAATCTAGGCTCTAGCTCTGATACTCTCCAACCTTGTAAAAACCATTTAATTTCCTTGAATTTCAATTTCTTCATTGTAAAATATCGGGGAAAAAAGAAAAACCCTTTCTCATAGGGTTATTGTGGCGGTAAAATTTCAGAAAGCAATTAAGGCTTTATTGTTAAAGTGTCTGGTTTATAGTTGATAGGTTTATAGTTAGAACTCAGTCAATCTTCATAACAATTATGATTTGTCTCAGATGGGGATTATTTGGCTGAGATGTATGGCAGAAACAAAAGCCCATTGCACCTAATTAAAACCAAAATGACTGTTCATTGGAGTACTATCTGGGCATCTGAAAAAATCCAGAAAGAATTACCCAACATCTTGGAACGCTGGAATTGGGAGGAAGAGCTGTAGGTCCATCTTGTTACTTGATCTCTTATTTCTGTGCCTTACTGCTTACCTGCTACCTCCCTTCCTCCATCCTTCTCTCTCTTTCTCTGTCTTATTCTCTTTCTCTCTGTCTTTTCTCAGTACTTAACTCTAATGGGCTATACCAGTCCTGTCCACCTTACCTCTAATTCAGGCATTATGGGCTTCCCGAGTGGCTCAGTGGTAAAGAATTTGTCTGCCAATGCAGAAGTCACAGGTTTGATCTGTGGGTTGGGAAGATTCCCTAGAGAAGAAAATGACAACCCACTGCAGTATTCTTGCCTGGGAAATTCCATGACAGAGGACCCCAGTGGGCTACAGTCCAGGGGGTTTCAAAGAGTCAGGCATGGCTGAATGACTAAACACCAACAAACTATTGATATTTTATATCTTAACATGATAGAATTCACCTGATGGCATTACCAACATCCTTCATACTGTGCATTAAAAGTGGATACATTTTATTGTGAATAAATTATGTCTCAATAAAGCTTTTTTTTTTTTAAGCTAAGAGAAAGAAAGAGGAAGAAGAGACAGAAGGAAGGGAGGAAAGAAAGGTATTGAAAGACCGCTATCAAATTTTGATATATGCCCTTTTTTCAGCTGAGTCAGCATATATCAATTACTACATTTAAAACATCTATTATTATTACTAATAAAAACTTTATTAAGCAATTACCATATGACAAAAGTATGCTAAGCAGTTCCTTTATATGCATTACTGAATTGAATTCTCACAACAACCCTACAGAGTAGGTGTTATTATCCCTGTTTTCAGTTCAGTTCAGTTCAGTTCAGTCGCTCAGTTGTGTCCGACTCTTTGCAGCCCCATGAACTGCAGTACACCAGGCCTCCCTGTCCATCACCAACTCCCAGAGTTCACTCAGACTCACGTCCATTGAGTCAGTGATGCCATCCAGCCATCTCATCCTCTGTCGTCCCCTTCTCCTCCTGCCCCAATCCCTCCCAGCATCAGAGTCTTTTCCAATGAGTCAACTCTTCACATGAGGTGGCCAAAGTACTGGAGTTTCAGCTTCAGCATCAGTCCTTCCAGTAAACACCCAGG
Organism: Ovis canadensis; assembly: GCF_042477335.2. Taxonomy (NCBI): domain Eukaryota; kingdom Metazoa; phylum Chordata; class Mammalia; order Artiodactyla; family Bovidae; genus Ovis; species Ovis canadensis. The sequence continues at coordinate 185,043,849 of NC_091246.1, read as the reverse complement.
ACTGATCTCCTTTAGGATGGACTGGTTGGATCTCCTTGCAGTCCAAGAGACTCTCAAGAGTCTTCTCCAACACCACAGTTCAAAAGCATCAATTCTTCAGGCTCAGCCTTCTTCACAGTCCAACTCTCACATCCATACATGACCACAGGAAATACCATAGCCTTGACTAGACATCTCTGTTCTGAATATCAAGTATTTGTTCAAATAAGCTAAGTTTCTTGCCCAGCTAGTCAGTGTCACAGATGGGATTCAAATTCAGTCTGTCTGAATCCCAAGCCTCTATTTCAGCAACTGTCCTTTGAGACTGAACCCAATATTAAAACCAGAAATGCTCTCAAACTATGATCATCACAGTGATTAAAGGAAAAATATCAGCCAAAACAAAGTGAAATTGAATACCCTATGCAATATCTGTGTTTTTGGAAACATGCACTTTCTGATGCCCTTTAAAAAGCATCCAAGGTAATTTAATAGCATTTCCTTTTATGTAGAATATGTCCATGAGTGTATATGAGTGTGTGTGTATATATATATGACTGTATATATCATATATATGATCACAAATGCTGTGATTTTTTTGGTTTGTGTGATGTGATTTTTATGTGAGTATTTTTTTTTTTATTCTTTCAAAAAATGTCAAATGAAAATGGGATAATTCAGATCCGTCAGAGCCCAACTTAGAAAGCATGGTCAAATGCTAGTCAACTGACACTTCAGCTAAGATCCACTTTGTAGATCCTATGCATGGACTTTATAACACTTCATAGTGTATCCTTGACTTGAAGGTACTAGGTCTAAACAATCAGAGTGAATTATAAGATCAAGATAATTATTTTCTAATTGAATGGGAAGAAAATTACCTTCACACTGTCAACAACAAATGAATACTAAATGAGCTCCTCCATGAGCTGGGACCCTATAATATTTTAGAAAGAAAGTAGAATGAGGACTTGAGAATCCCTTGGACAGCAAGGAGATCCAAGCAGTCCATCCTAAAGGAAATCAGTCCTGAATAATCATTGGAAGGATGATGCTGAAGCTGAAACTCCAATACTTTGGCCATCTGATGCAAAGAACTGACATTGGAAAAGACCCTGATGCTGCGAAAGACTGAAGGCGGGAGGAAAAGGGGACAACGGAGGATGAGATGGTTGGATGGCATCATCGACTCAATGGACATGAGTTTGAGTAAGCTCCGAGAGTTGGTGATGGACAAGGAGGCCTGGCATGCTACAATCCGTGGGGCACAGAGTCGGACATGACTGAGTGACTGAACTGAACTGAACTGAACTGAGAATGAGGCATGGAACGCTTTTCAAGACATCTTGCTATATAATTTCCCAGAGGAACAAAGCCATGAAACAGGCAAAGTGAAATGATGCACTGTAAAGCTTTGAACACAGCTTCCATACATGTTCATAATGGAGGAGGTCAGTATGAACTGGAAGACAGAGTTGAGACTGTGAAGGGGAGAGACAGAGGGTGGCAGGAGGCGCAGCAGAAGAGAGAGGAGGATGAGGAGGCAGGCAGCCTGGAAGTGTATCCCAGTTGAGTGACTCAACAGCCGTGTTGCTAGGATAGTCACTCCTCTGTGCCTCAGTTTCCTCATCTGTAAAATGCGAAGTAGAACTAGCTTACAACCTTAAAAGGTTGTTATAAAAATTCAATAGCACTTGGGACTTTCCTAGTGGTTCAGTGGTTAAGAATCTGCCTTATAATGCAGGAGACATGGGTTTGATCCCTGGTAGGGGAAATAAGATCTCACATGCTGCTGGGCAGCTAAGCCTGTATGTCACAGCCATGCATCGCAACAAATGATCCCATGTGCTGCAACTAAGACCCAATGCATCCAAATAAATAAATATTCTTTAAAAACGTGAATAGCACAATCCGTGACATGTGCTTAGGACAATGGCACATCGGCAAGTTTCAGTACGTGTTTCCCATTCTGTTATCACACAGGTAGGTATGCAGATGAAACTTAAACATTCAAATTTATGCAGGGAAAAGAAGAGCGGGTGGGTGCTCTTGGGAAAAGCAGTAACAAAGGGGATGGAATGAAGACTATGTGTGATAGTGAGGAAAAGGCCTTCCAGGGGGAGGAAACATACATTTTGAGTAGAGGAGGGGCAGGAAATCAAGGTGAGATCAAGCAGAATGAAATTGAGGATGACCTTGAAATCTGGGAAGCAGAATTCAGGTTACCTGAAGCAATGGTATGCTTATTAGGTTCTTCAACAAGAAATGACTCAAAAGACAAAGTGGTGTTTAAAGAACATTCGTCTCATAACAACAAATGAGTTATAAACAGGAAGTGACAAAGGAAAGGAGAATTAAATAGCAGTTTACTGAATAATTCTGTACATTTCAGCAGAATTCTAATTTCTAGGTCTGAACTGAGGAAGCCAGAAATCCAGAGAATAAAGAACAACCACACTAGTTCTAAATTATAGACAGACTCTTAACTACTTGCTGTGGCAGTAAGGAGGGAGCAGTGCCTGAGTCTGTGAAAAATGACAAAGAAAATAGCGGATTCACTTTACTGCACTTGGTTAAAACATATCTATTCTAACAGTCAAAGTAAAGTCTTCACTGCTTGTCACTCTCTTCCTCCTCATAGGCATCCTAAAATACATTAGGGTTATTCTACAGTTCCCCTAAAGCTATGTAAAAATAGAAACTGATGAATAATTGTTTTTTTTTTTTTAAACCTTGCTAGTGGCTTATATTTCATAGTGCAAAACTCTGACAGTATCCAGAATAAAGGAAAAGAACAAGTTAGTCCAATTTATCTCAGCAAGGTTTACAATTGCCTGTAGCATTCTGAGACAATTCCAATGAGAATTCATGTTTCCAGATGATGGTTCCACTTGCCTTTACCTTAGACCCACTTTTTGTTACTTTCCCATAGCCGTGCTAATAGAACTAAGTGTTATTTGAGCCTCCAGATCCTTCTCCCCCTTTCAGGGTACCCTCTTTTTCTCAAACTCAGGGCATTTGCTCCAGTATCAGTGTATCTTCCATAGAGGGAGTCTCAGTTTAGTATTCTAAAACTCAAGAAGCGCCTCTTCTGAAGTAAAATATTGTATAGTGTTAAGCTATCTGAATTTCTTAAGATTTTAAAAGAAATCAAATGAATTATTATAATCTACAATCTATCAAAACTCCCAGCCAGTAAACTCTGGTTATAAAGTATATAATTAGATACGAACAATCAGATTAAGCCACTTTTTCAGTTAGGAAAAACCCTGCCCTATGTCAAACAAAGCCACTGTAATAGGAGGGTTTTTTTTTTTTTTTTAATCCCCAAACAAATGTCACCGAGTGTACTAAATTGTGCACATCCCTCCGTTAATAAAGTTGGACACATCAGAACACTTAGAGTGTTTATGTGTGTGAGGCAGCATGTTACTGATGATTTTCCAGAGTCACTGCAAAAAGTATCTACAGAATCTTAAACGTAAGAGCGATGCCAGCTGAATTCATTGCTGAAGCTCTCACACATCTATTTCTAGAGCCCTCTTTGTCCTATTTATATTTCACACACACGCACATGCACACACAAATATAAACACCCTTTCATGCTGTCTTCTGTCTACTCAAAACTCCCCACTGTGACAGGGACCTTGGCCTGGCCTGTCCCATGGTGTTCCAAAATCCTAATGGAGGTCTGTTGCCTCTCTCGAGCAAAATTCACTTCTCTGTCTGATTTCAATTTGGAAAGAAACCATGCATTTAACATTTTTAAAAATTCACACTGAAGAATGAGTCACCAGATGATGGGTTTAACCCTTTCAAGTGTGTCTGAATTATAGTGAGGGCTTCTTTTAATCCAAATGAGTTTCTACTTGGTAGAATGTGTAGAGATATTTTGACTAGAGTGTTTTCTGGGTGTCTCTAGGAAAGCACTCACATGAGAAAGGGAAGAAACAGTCAACTGCATTCCAATTCTGAAAGAAAACAGCTCAAAATATAGGCTATTTAGCTAACTCACTAGTTTTGTTTAGAATGATGGCAAGCAGGGTGTTACTTACTCATGGCTGCTTTGGGATTTCCCTTTAGCTTTGCCACAGCCTTAAACTGAATATATATATATTTTTTAATTCTTAACAAAAAGAAGGCACATGGCTACATACCAATACTTCTCCTTATATAATAGACTCCTAAATTGGATTTATCTATATCAACATTTCATACATAGAAATCTAGTTTAAACACTGAAAAATGCTTTTAAAAGAATTCTTTTGAGAACAGAATACACACAGACACAGATAGACAGACAGATGGACAGACAGACACACACACACACACACACACTCTCATAAGGATTCACCAGAAAGTTTCCTAGAATGTTGGTCTCACTTTTTTCTCATATCAATTGTATCCTCACTTTAATGGTGTTTGACCAGATGGAAAGACACCTTCTTCATCAATTATTTCCCACTCTGCTTAGGAGTGAATATGTACTTCTGAGCAATATTTTATCGTATGACACCTGAACTACAGCTTCATGGGCATGAGAGTAGCAAAATGAAATTGAACCACTCTAGCACCAAAGCCATAAGCAAGATGACAGATATTGATTGTGCCCTAAGATGTAATGTAGGCACCTAATGGGGCGTAGTAATGTACAATGAATCATTAGAATATTATTTTAAATTTTCCATTCACCTGGGGGATTGCTAACAGGGTATTTCACCTTCAAGTCGCTCCCCTGCCTCCCCAGACTAGGACAGCACTTGATAAAGGTCAGTTAGAATATGGTAGATGCTTAGCAGCTTTGGGAAAATTAGTGATTATTTCCTAGGTCCCAGGAATCAGACATTCATAATACTGAGAATTAGGAATCTTTCAAAATGTATGTGTGTGCATGCTAAGTCACTTAACTTGTGTCTCTTGGTGACCCAATGGACTGTAGCCCCCCAGGCTCCTCTGTCTATGGGATTCTTTAGGCAAGGACACTGGAGAGGGTTGCCATGCCCTTCTCCAGGGTATCTTCCCAACCCAGGGATTGATTCCATGTTTTTTATGTCAGGCAGGTTCTTTACAACTATCACCAACTGGGAAGCACTTCAAAATGTGTGTGTGTGTGTGTGTGTGTGTGTGTGTGTGTGTGTGTGTGTATACAGCTGTGCATTAATCCCTCAGTTGCTGCTGACTCTTTGGGACCCCATGGACTGTATCCTGCCAGGCTCCTCTGTCCATGAAATTCTCTAGGCAAGAATACTAGAGTGGGTAGCCATTCCCTTCTCTAGGAGATCTTCTCCACCCGGGGATCAAAGCCAGGTTGAATGCAGAGATCAAACTCCTGCATTGCAGGAAGATTCTTTACAGTCTGAACCAGTAGGGAAGCTATTTTTGTTATTCAAAACACAAGGTTGAAGGATGTACCTGCAAGAACTGGAAACATAATCACAGCATGTTAAACTGTAAGCCTTAACTGAACATTCACCATTACTCCTGGGATAAGTGTTGCTGTGGTTAGTTGCTGAGTCATGTCTAACTCTTTGTGACTTCATGGACTTCAGCCGGCCAGGCTCCTCTGTCTATAGCATTTTCCAGGCAAAGATACTGGAATGAGTTGCATTTCCTTCTCCAGGGGATCTTCCTGGTCCTCATGGGATAAGTGCTGCCCATGTACTATTTCCTTATTGTTGACAATAACCCTTTGAAGGAAATGCTATCATTATCTTCATTTTAAGATATAAAATCTGAAGCAGATGGAAGTTAAAGAACCAGACTCAAATGGTTACGAAGTTCATAAACGGTAGAGCTAAGGTAAAATATATATTTTTAGATATATGTACAGACGTCCCACACTTAACTACTACATAATCCTGTGAAAAGAAATGTTAGGAGACCTGAAGTCAATTCATTAGAAAGTTAAATGACTGATCATCTTGTAACCACAGCTCTTTCTATAAGCCAACTGCCTGGTCATAGTTATGGCGTGTATGAAAAATCTTTCCAATTCCCTGTATGTGGCCCTAAGTTACAAACCATTCATTATGGCCCTTTGTTGCCCTTGCTGCTGCTGCTGCTGCTAAGTCACTTCAGTCATGCCCGACTCTGTGCGACCCCATAGACAGCAGCCCACTAGGCTCCTCCATCCCTGGGATTCTCCAGGCAAGAACACTGGAGTGGGTTGCCATTTCCTTCTCCAATGCATGAAAGTGAAAAGTGAAAGTGAAGTCACTCCATCGTGCCCGACTCTTAGCGACTCCATGGACTGCAGCCCACCAGGCTCCTCTGTCCATAGGATTTTCCAGGCAAGAGCACTGGAGTGGGTTGCCATTGCCTTCTCTTTGCCCTAATATTCCTCCCTGTCAAATTACTTTCTTGGGGACTTGGATAGTCCAAAGACCAAAAATGTTTCAGAGTAACTTTTTGTTTTGCTTTCATTTTTCCTAGATCCTGGAGACCAATCAATATCCTATTTTTCTTTTGAGGCACTTGTTATCTGAATAAAACTGAGGCAAAGTGGGCAGGTCTTAGATCTTTAGTGTCAAGCTGTCAAGGTTCAAATCTGGTTTCCATTTAGCAGAAAATTAGGAAACTCAAACCTTGCTTTCTCTTCCAGCGGAAAGTGCGCCGACCATGAGGGCAGCTTTCCCCTTCCAGTTTTCTCCCTGGCCTCACCTGGTCAGGCTCTGACCCGAGCAGGGAGAGTGGTGGCCTGTGCAGAGGGGTGGCTTCGTCTGACTCACCCAGGACTTGCCTTCTTGACCTCACCTGCACACCCCCATTTAAGGTTCTGCTCTGCTTCCTTGAGGGCCTAGAATCTCCCTGATTTAGAGTGGTTGTGGACCACTTTTTTAAAAATAGTGTCTTTAAAGTGACTTGTAAGGGTTTTTCTTTTTGCTTTGTGTTCAAATTTATTTTTTTTTAATTTGTCAAAGCAGTAGTGCTTGTCATGAAATTTATTCTTTTTGCCTAGAAAGAGGCAAAAAGAATAGTGCCATCAACCCATGAGGATACCACTCCAAAATAATCCGTGAGATTATTACTAGAAAATGGTGGTGGGAATTCCCTGAGGTCCAGTGATTAAGAGTTTGCACTTCCACTGTAGGGGGTGAGGGTTCAGTCCCTGGTCAGGGAACTAAGAGCCCAGATGCTTTGTGGCATGGCCAAAAACTTTAAAAGAAAAAAAAGTAATATATTTAGCAACTGTGATAAATAACACACAAGAGAATTTTCCTTTTTAACTATTTTTAAGCATACATTTTAGGAGAAGGCAATGGCACCCCACTCCAGTACTCTTGTCTGGAAAATCCCATGGATGGCGGAGCCTGGTAGGCTGCAATCCATGGGGTCGCTAGGAGTCGGACATGACTGAGCAACTTCCCTTTCATCTAATCTGATATAGTGGTATGATTGTTTCAAATGGGCATTTTATCAGGGCTTTCAAAAACTTAACCCAAATAATTAAGTGGCAGGGAGTTGTGAATATGGTATAGATAAACATTTTAATACCATGAAACTTCTGTTGCCATCAAAGTTCATCATACAGGCAAGTGTTTATTACACTCACACAAAATGTAAGCCTGATTTAGCAATTTTTTCCTAGGATGTGTTCAATAGGATAATTAAAATATTCAGGAATTTGGCTAGGGTTCCTCATGAATCCTTCAGTTCTGTCAATGGAGTCAACAAGCATTGACTAAGTGCCTGCTCTATGTCAGGTTTCTATTCGCATCTAGAAATCCAGCAATAACCAATGGATAGTTTCTGCTCTCCTCTCTCCATTTTCAGTAGAAATAGAATAACTTATGCCATAACTGAAATTTTCAAAGGCTTAAAAACATAGACGAGTGTGCCTAATGGTCTCCAAAGTTTGGACAAAGGAGAGGAGCTAGAAAACTCTTCCCAGAGCAGGTGACAAGAGATGAGTCAGAAATTCTGAGTGGGAGTTGATTCTTCAGAGAATACGCAATTGTATGAACACTGGCAGAAGTTTGATTGACAACAGAAAATTTCCACAGTGATAGAGCATTATTACAGGAGACCTCATTTCAGGAAATTTAGTTTGAATTATCAGCACAGGAACGGATCTGCAGGATGACAAGCTTTTATTCCATAAAGGCAGGAGATGTCAGATCTATCTTCACTTCTCCCCCAGAAGTCCTCTCTTTATCTTGTTTTAACTACTTACAGCTTCCACCTAATTGCCTAAAATGATAAATATTGAGGATCTCTTTCAGGAACACACACACACACTCACACACACACACACACACACACACACACACACACATGCAAGGCCATCCTATTGTCTTAACCTGGCATGCTGACATTACTTAAATCCTCTGAGCATGCTTTTTTTTTTCATTTTTAATAAAGCACTAAGATTATTAAACGAGGTGATATCTCTGAAGGACTAAACAAATTTCTTCAGCCATCATCGGTTGAGAGAGATATTTGTTTCCTCCTTAAATCATTTCCATTATCCTAGTTTATAGTTCTCCACTCATCCTATTCTTAGACACTTCACTTTTACATATACGTTCATTCATGGTGCTAGAGGCCTTATGTGCTTCTATAAGAAATACTTTGTAATAGTAAAACTTGGTGAAAAGAATTTTGCTGTAATTAACCTATTTTCTCTCAGATCAACACTCACCATTTTATACCTGCTTGGTTATGCTGAGGCTGGGATTCAGCAAGTCTCTCTCTCCTTTGCCAGTCATTTCCATGTCAGACTCTGCCAAGGGTACTAAGAGGCCAGAAGGCTGGAGGAGAAATAAGAGACTTGCTTCTTCCATTTTTGCTTATTGCTCCCTCAGTTGTCACTCTAACAACCCTTTGCTATGATGGTAACAGCTGGCTTCAGTTCTTCCCTTTCTTTAGCTCATCTCAAGCCAGCTTCATTGGGCCCCTTCAGAGACAGGAGAAATGGTGGCAATGCATCTGCTTAGAAGTCTAGGTCCCAGTTCTACAATGTTTCTTCTTTGAGTTTCTATTATAATTTAGTACCACCAATTGAACAAAACCTCTTTCCTGCAGAGATTCTGATCTCAACTTCATGACTCCTTCCTCCAAGCTTCTTGGTTCTAATAACACCAAAACTTCCCCTATCTACCCTCTTGATCATAGAGGTGGTAGCTGCTTTCTGCAGGCATCAGTCTGGTAGAATTTAAGAGTTAGTCTTTCAACCTTTCTTTAACCAGTGTCTTTATAAAAAATTATCTTTTAAAAAATATCTATATGGTTTCTATTTTCACTGAATGATATTGAAACAAGAGATATCAGGATTAGTCCTGCCCAAACAGAGGAAAAACTTATCAAAGGACAATATGAATTTTTGAAAAGAAAAAGGTAAAAAAAAAATCTGAATATCACATACACACAGAGGGAGAGTTGGCATTTGCTTCTCAGCTAAGAGGGAAACCACTAAAATGGTGACTCCATCTACTTCACCCAACAGCCCTTAATATATCTCAACACCCAAGATGCTTATCCGCTGTTAATCATCCAGCTGACAACGTACCTAATTCTTCTGAGTCGATCATTTGTGGCTCCATCTTTTAATGACCTATCACTGTTGACATTCAACACCAACACCTGAGGCCAAGTCTATTCTTTTGGGATATTTAACAGAGAACAAAATCTCCCTTCACAGTTCCTTGTAAAAGAACATTCTATATCTTAGTTTTTGAACTGCGATATGTCCAAAGTCTTTATTTCATCATTGCTGGAGTTTTCTAAGAGATAAGTTTTTCATGGATGATATTTCCTAAGATGATGGGCAGTGAGTAAATAAGGAAAGGAAATATTGCATGTTTTAAAATGCTTACAAATGGTTTTCCAGAGCTAGAGCAATATTTACAGATATTTGTTCCCTTCAGATATAAAAGAAAACTTTAATCAACTGGAGTGGCAACCACAAAGGTAGATAAGATGAGTTGAATGTAGTTGAATTCTTACAGGCACTCTTTAAAGAGTTATGAATTAATGGACCTAGAGTAAAATAATGATTCAATGTTTGTTCAAATACAAGCACTGCCAAGGTGTTATGCTAGTGGTGTGCTATGGAGCAACAAAAATGTACAGCAAAAATATATGCATAATAACCCATGAAGAATTTTACACATCTATTTTAAAAATTTCTATAATTTCAACAAATAAAAATAAAACTAAAAAATGAGATTAACTAATTATTCTTCTCCCACATTATCTGAGTACCATTTGATCTAGAAACACAGATTTTTTTTTTTAAGACCTACAAACTTCACAAAAGCTCTGACAGAAAACTTCTCTACACAAAGTAGGCCATTTATAAAACGAATCCTCTCCAGTGACCAACATCACCTACCTGTGATTTACATGAGAAAACCCAAAGGGAAGATTTTCCTTTTCATGACCCAAACCTTGAACCACTCTATCACTAGTTTTGAATATTTTGAAGGAAACCTGAACTAAAGTTTCTCTAAAATACCCGTGATCTTTTTACCTTTCTTTTGCAAAAACTGGACAAGGTGCATCAATAAATGTTGATTCAACCAGAATATCGCTGTTAGCTTCAGCTTCCCCAAAAGTCATGCCTATTATGCCATTCCATTTAAACAGCCTCCAACATTTTTTCATTTACTGCTGTCACAGAACTAGGCCCGATGTGCTCAGTAGGCGTAAGAGAATTCCTAAACTTTCTAGTGGGAATCTCTAAATGCTTAGTCAATCAGTCATGTCCGACTCTTTGCAACCCCCAGGACTGAAGCCTGCCAGGCTGCTCTGTCCATTGGGGTTCTCCAGGCAAGAATGCTGGAGTGGGTTGCCATGCCTTCCTCCAGGAGATCTTCCCAACCCAGGTGTTGAGCTGGAGTCTCCTGCATTGCAGGCAGATCCTTTATCAACTGAGCTACGAGGGAAGCCCTAGGAAATCTCTGTACTACAAACAAATAGGTTAGAAAAGAAGAGAAGTGAAAGTCAAAGGAGAAAAGGAAAGATATACCATTTCAATGCAGAGGTTCCAAAGAAAAGCAAGCAGAGATAAGAAAATCTTCTTCAGTGATCAATGCAAAGAAATAGAGGAAAACAATAGAATGGGAAAGACTAGAGGAGATCTCTTCAAAAAATTAGAGATACCAAGGGAACATTCCATGCAAAGATGGCACAAGGAAAGACAGAAACAGTGGGACCTAACAGAAGCAGAAGATATTAAGAAGAGGTGGCAAGAAGACACAGAACTGTACAAAAAGATCTTCATGACCCAGATAACCACGATGGTGTGATCACTCACCTAGAGCCAGACATCCTGGAATGCGAAGTCAAGTGGGCCTTAGGAAGCATCACTATGCACAAAGCTAACGGAGGTGACGGAATTCCAGTTGAGCTCTTCCAAATCCTGGAAGGTGGTGCTGTGAAAGTGCTGAACTCAATATGCCAGCAAATTTGGAAAACTCAGCAGTAGCCACAGGACTGGAAAAGATCAGTTTTCATTCCAACCCCAAAGAAAGGCAATGCCAAAGAATGTCCAGACTACTGCACAGTTGCACTCATCTCACATGCTAGTAAAGTAATGGTCAAAATTCTCCAAGTCAGGCTTTAATAGTACGTGAACCATGAACTTCCAGATGGTCAAGGTGGATTTTGAAAAGGCAAAGAAACCAGAGATCAAATTGCCAACATCTGTTTGATCATTAAAAAAGCAAGAGAATTCCAGAAAAAAACCTACTTCTGCTGTATGGACTATGTTAAAGCCTTTGACTCTGTGGATCACAACAAACTGTGGAAAATTCTTCAAGAGATGAAAATACCAGATCACCTGACCTGTCTCTTGAGAACTCTGTATGCAGGTCAAGAAGCAACAGTTAGAATTGGACATGGAACAACAGACTGGTTCCAATTCTGGAGAGAAGTATGTCAACGCTCTATATTGTCACTCTGCTTATTTAACTTATATGCAGAGTACATCACGTGAAAATGATGTACTGGATGAAGCACAGCTGGAATCAAGATTGCCAGGAGAAATAAAAATAGCCTTAGATATGCAGATGACGCTACCCTTATGGCAGAAAGTGAAGAACTAAAGAGCCTCTTGATGAAAGTTAAAGAATAGAATGAAAAAGCTGGCTCAAAACTCAAAATTCATGGCATCTGGCCCCATCACTTCACGGCAAAGAGATGGGGAAACAATGGAAACAGTGACAGACTTTATTTTGGGGGGCTCCAAAACCACTGCAGATGGTGACTGCAGCCATGAAATTAAAAGGCACTTGGTCCTTGGAAGAAAAGCTACGACCAAACTAGACAGCATATTAAAAAGCAGAGACATTACTTTGCCAACAAAGGTCTATCTAGTCAAAGCAATGGTTTTCCAGCAGTCATGTATGGATGTGAGAGTTGGAATATAAAGAAAACTGAGCACCAAAACAATGATGCTTTTGAATTGTGATGTTGGAGAAGACTCTTGAGAGTCCCTTGGACTGCAAGGAGATCTAACCAGTCCATCCTAAAGGAAATCCATCCTGAATATTCATTGGAAGGACTGATGCTGAAGCTGAAGCTGCAATACTTTGGCCACCTCATGTGAAGAACTGACTCATTGGAAAAGTCACTGATACTAGGAAAGATTGAAGGTGGGAGGAGAAGGGGACAACAGAGGATGAGATTGTTGGATGGCATCACCGACTCAATGGACATGAGTTTAAGCAATCTCTGGAAGTTGTTGATGGATAGGGAAGCCTAGCGTGCTGCAGTCCATGAGGTAACAAAGATTTGGACACGACTGAGTAACTGACCTAAACTGAACTGAGAAACAAATGGCAGCAATTTTTCAGTCCTGGTTTCTTTCTGTTCTAAAAAATATTGTGACTGTCTTCCATCCATTGGTACCAAACACATATTTGCCTTTCTCTTTCCATATGCCTTCTCCTTTGCCTGGAATCTCTTTCCAAATCTTTCAACACCTAGTTCACGTTAGTTTCATCTCTTCCATAAGGCTTAGGAGAAGTTCTTCACTCCTCATGTGCAGAGCTCTGCTATCAACAGTCTTATACACATTAACTTAACTAATTCTCACAAAACACTATGAGGAATATAATATTATTATTGTCCCCATTTTACAGACGAGGAAACTGGGGCATAGGAAGTTGCAAAAGTTGCCCAGGATTTGAACCCAAACAGTCTGGCTCCAAAGTTCAGCTCTTACTCACTACTTTTCACTGATGGATACTGTTTTAGTCCTGTCTGCACTTACCTGTCACTGGCCTAAACCCTTGCAGTATGCTTCACTTAAATAGATGATTAACTATTTGATAAAATGAAATAGTTGAAATATAAACAAGAATATTTGTTTATATAACACATATCGATAAGGAAACAAAGGTCCAAAAAAAGCATATTACTCCCTAAAAATTCACCAAAATTTCACTAGAAGCCAGGTATTCTAATTCAGAATTCCACCTACCACATGATTTTAACCATCTTCTATGGTAAAGTGGAAGTGTGTTTACCTTTCTTTTCACTTGTAGAAAATCTTCACTTTGGCCTCTAGCTCTCTTCACGATTATAAGACAGGAATATTCTGTGTTAGTTGTTCAGCTGTGTCTGACTCTGTGATGCCATGGATTATAGCCCCCCAGGCTCCTCTGCCCATGGAATTCTCCAGTCAATAATACTGGAATGGGTTGCCATTTCCTTCTTCAATTCTGTCCTTAATTCAAATTAAAATTAAAGAAGACCTAGCTACTGCCGTGGTCTAGCCCCAGTGGATCCAGGGAATTCAAAGTGGGGACGGCATTGGTGAGGAGAACTTATTTATTTATTAATATAGAAATATAAGATTAGATTATGAAGAAATAGTGTAGTAGCAAAATTAAGTGGAGAAAGAAGGCTGAATAACTTGGTTTACGTGGGAAGCCAATAAAGTTCCAGACAAGGAGCTTGCACCATCTACATTAGGCCACTGGTGTCCTCTTGAATATCGGGGGATGCCCCACCTCGGGCTCCCCCTCACGTGGATCTTAAAAGCTGGGACAAGTAAGTAGACATGGTGAGCCTCCACGCCCCAGATGGGAATTCAGCCAGAAATTAGAGAGGAGACACGGGGGAAACCAGTCCAGTGACTTGCCTGTCCTCTATTGTTCAGAAGGCCTTTTATACTTTTTGATTATACATAGAGATCAATGGGTAACACAAAGTTATGCAGCATTAGCAGCCCAGACTCATCAAAAGGCTTTTCTCTCTGCATACCTAGTTGTATACACAAGTCTTAGGTAATTTACATCATCTTCCGGCCAAAAGGGCCAATTAACATTTTACAGCCTTTTTTCTGATAAGGGTTTGTCAACCAGAAGACTTATTTGTGTTGATCTTCCCAAAGTCTGGTGCCACTCTCAGAAAGCACTAAATAAAGTTACATTCTTACATAGCAAAGATACAGCAATTTGTAACAAGTAAAGGGAGTACAGTGATTTACAACAAAAGAAAAGTAATTAACTCAAAAGTCTAGTGTTGCTAACATCAAAACTATTATATATCTTTTTCCATATCCCGTTTACATTGATTAACATCCTCCCAGATGCCTAAAAGATAAAGAATATGGAGGCCTGGCAGCAATCATTGAGTCAACAGTGAAAACCCATCACCAATATGATCTTTAACTCTCTAGAAAAGGCTCTGTATCTTTAAGATGCTTTCAAGCTTTGTGCCTCTCAAGGTTGGGGGGCTGTAAGCAATTCACAAGCTGTAAGAGGTCCTGGGAACCTGTTAGGCAAGCTAGAGAGCTATCAGAGGGGTTTAACTGAAACATGCCTTTCAAATGCAGAAGACTAAAGCCCTGATTTGACTTTTTCCAGAGAATATCAGAAGAGCAGAGTACAAAAGCCGGCAGATATTCAGTTTTTGGGGGCACATGCCTGGGAAATACCAGGGGGAACCCCTGAAGCCTGATCACGTCCTTGAGTTTTGTCAGGCTTCCTTCCTCATGACCTTGTCACAGGCGGGATTCCTCATGCTGGCTCCCTGCAAGCTACCATTTTTTTTCTTTATTATTTACTTTCCATGTTAAAATTTTTGGTAGTAATGAGTGAATCCTCTAATCTTTTAAAGTCAAAATTAGCAAGAATGTCTTCTGCTGGTTTATTCCATTATGTTCCCCATTTTGGTAAATCTCATCTTGGCTGATATAAGATATCTAAACTTGGTGAGAGATTTGGGCCAGTCCCTTATCTTTATAAGCTTCGATTTCCTCTTACTGGTTCCTAAGAGCATAAAAGCAAGTTAAGTCCTTCTCTTCCATCCCTGCCTGTGTCATGCCCTCCTCTGAGCAAACCACCATTCTGAATTCTGAGTCTTTCTTCTCTGAACTCTTGTATCTCCTTCATTTTCCACATACTTCATCATCCCTCACTTCCACTATCCACTGCCCTTTCCCTCTCTGCCCTCTGCCTATTTCTTGGATTCCAAAAAAAAGTTGACTTTCTCTAGCTATCTCAGCAATTTTAAGCAGGCTGATGCCATTTAATTTCCTACCCTTCACACAGGACCATTCTCGTCAATGTGTGCTATTCTGCTTTCTCCAGGTCTTTATTGTTTCCTCTGCTGTAGCTGTATTTCCCAGATGGGTATGAATCTTTTCCCGGGTGTGATGTTCTGCCTACACTAATAAGTGTATTATAGCAAAAGCCTCCTCCTATTTCCAACCTCTCATTATTTAAAGGCCAGAAAATATTCTGCCCCTCTCCATGCACTAAGTATCTCACATGGCACTCACCCCAGAGCACTTATGCAGAAACCCATGTTCAAAATAACAGCATCACCATCATCACATTGGCCAACACTAACTGAGTGCCCTTAATAGATCGATCACTGTGCCTCAGACATAAAACATTTCATTCAATCCTCATATTTCCATGTAATCTGTCCTACCACATCCCCATTTTACTGCTGAGATACAGGTCTAGAAACCAAATGACCTGCTAGAGACCAAATGACCTGGAAAACAGGAGCTGTCTACTCTTTCTTGTATTAGCAGTGTGACTATCTTACTATTCACCAGAACCTAGGCTCTGGAATATCAGGATCACATATGTATGACTCATGTCTGTATCCTCAGGTCTTAGCATGGCATCTGGGCACACAGTCAATGATTGATAAACCTTTGTTAAGTAAAGATAACATATTTCTGAAGAGAAGAAACTATTTCTTTCCCTCAAGTTGTAGTTTCAGTGGCTGTAGCCTAACACAAAGCCACATCCATGTGTGTTCAATGCTGCAGCTGTAACTGGGTGTGCCAGTAACTGTATTTAACTAGATATTTTTAACATAATTAATTGTCTTTGGAAAGCAACCAATTTTAGCTTATATTTAAGACAGCTTCTATTAAGTTTTATATGAAGAAAAGAATTTATTGAAATGCAAAGTATTTGTATCTAGGAGTTCTAGAAAATGATCATGTGTATATAAACATTATTTCCTTTATCCTCTGAAATCAAAAGACATTTTTAACACTAAATGCTGTTGGTTATTATTTTGCAGTTACCTGTGTGTGTGTGTATGTGCTTACCATTGTGGCTACTGTTATGCAATTATAAGAAAATAAGAGTATATTGGTTAGTTGATCACTGCTAACCTAACTGTAAAGGTTCATTTCACAGCCCCTGCTAGGGACTTTCAACATTTCATAAACATAGTCTGAACTTCTCCAGAGGCTCAGCTTCAAAGAATACACCAGAAGTGCAGGAGACACAGGAGACATGGGTTAAATTGCTGGGTGGGGAAGATCCCTTGAAGGAGTATATGGCTACAGTCAAAGGGTCACAAAGAGTTGGACACAACTGATGTGACAAGACACACAAATGTGGTTTAAAATGGCAAATTAGCTTTGGAAATAAAATTATATAATACATCACCATGTAAGAATAAATCATTTCTGATATGATAGCTCCTACTAAATAAAAAAGACACTGAACAATTTATTAATTCCATGTTCATTCTCAGTCGTGTCCAACTCTTTGTGGCCCCATTGACGATAGCCCACCAGATTATTCTGTCCAGGGAATTTTCCAGGCAAGAATACTGGAGTAAGTTGCCATTTCTTACTCTAGGGGAGCTTCCTGACCCAGGGATCAAACTCTCATCTCTTTTACGCCTCCTGCATTGGCAGGTGGATTCTTTACCACTAGCTTCACCTGATGAGCCTAATAATCTTCTGGATAAGGTAAAAGGTAAAGTCACTCAGTCGTGTCCTACTTTGTGGCCCCACGAACTGTAGCCTGCCAGGCTCTTCCATCCACAGGATTTTCCAGGCAAGAGTACTGGAGTGGGTTGCCATTTCCTTCTCTAAAGGATCTTCCCAACCCAGGGATCGTACCCAGCTTTCCCACACTGTAGGCAGACGTTTTACCATCTGAGCCACCAGGGAAGTCTTCTGTATAAGAGTGTACAAACCAATTCATTTGTAACAAATATCCTTAACTTTTTGTAATCAAGATAGAGATTAAAAATATATAACCCTATACAAACTAACTGATAACCATTTAAAAGAAATATTAATTCTTCTTGATTCATGATCAAAATCTTATATTCATTCATTATTCTATATTCCTGAGATTTTTCAATTATTTTCCAAGAATGCTAGACACATTCAGGGAAAAAAAAAAAAAAGAATCTGAATTAAAGACATCAACATGCTCATCAGTTCTTAGGAAAATCCTTTTTGTCTCATGAACACCCAATCTGAGAGCATTGATTAAATCTATCTTCAAGGCAATATAATTAAATTCTAGAATTAAATATCTAAAAATTAATTCTTCCCAAACTTAGCTAACATCCTTTGGTCTGATGATGTATTTTTTCTTCATTGTGTAAAATCTTCTCAGCAAAATCGATAAAACTTTCCTAAGGAAATGCCATATTTGGCTTGTTAGGTCCCATTTAGGTTGCCAATAGAAATGAACCAATTCTGCAAGCATGTAAGGAAAATGGTACTCTTTATGAACAGAAAAGATTTCTTTTCAACAAACTGAGGGTCAAGTTGGTGTTTTATACCTATAAATATAGGAGATATATTCTTTAAAGGTTCAAATAAATAAAGTCACTATGGATATTGATTTTTACCCAAAGATATTCACTACAGGTTTAAGTACAACAGTGAAAATGGTACAAACTAAATGTTCACCATTCAAAGAACAGCAAAATAAATTACACAATGTCTATACTTTAGAATAATATCAAGCAATTAATAATTATATTTTCAAAGAATACATCATGAAGGAAAATGTGAAAACGTTACTTGTGATTTTTCACTCTTTTGTTACATATTTTTCCCCAAATGATAAACAAATTGGACTTAAAAAAATTAGTGTGTTATGGTCCTCAAAAAATGTTAACATATTTTTAAATGCAAATAATTATGTATGCAGAAGTCTATCAGGTATAGTAGGTTTCTGAAAAATGCCTTTAAATAGTCTTCATATAAATCAGATGTAAGAAACAGGACAAAATGCTGTGTTCTTGAGCTTGCCAGGACATAGTAGGCACCTGAAAATTGCTTAATATTATGGGTTGGAATTGATGCTTATTTTACTACAGATGCAGATTCTACTACATTTTCAAGCACTCATAGCTTGCCATAATCAATAATATCAAAATTAAAACTTACAAATAAATATGTCTTCCAAACTCTCATCTATAAAATTCAGTTCAACTAATGGCATCCGGTCCCATCACTTCATGGGAAATAGGTGGGGAAACAGTGGAAACAGTGTCAGACTTTATTTTTGTGGGCTGCAAAATCACTGCAGATGGTGATTGCAGCCATGAAATTAAAAGACGCTTACTCCTTGGAAGAAAAGTTACGATCAACCTAGATAGCATATTGAAAAGCAGAGACATTACTTTGCCAACAAAGGTCCTTCTAGTCAAGGCTATGGTTTTTCCAGTGGTCATGTATGGATGTGAGAGTTGGACTGTGAAGAAGGCTGAGCACCGAAGAATTGCTGCTTTTGTACTGTGGTGTTGGAGAAGACTGTTGAGAGTCCCTTGGACTGCAAGGAGATCCAACCAGACCATTCTGAAGGAGATCAGCCCTGGGATTTCTTTAGAAGGAATGAGGCTAAAGCTGAAGCTCCAGTACTTTGGCCACCTCATGCGAAGAGCTGACTCATTGGAAAAGTCTCTGATGCTGGGAGGGATTGGGAGCAGGAGGAGAAGGGGACAACAGAGGATGAGATGGCTGGATGGCATCACTGACTCAATGGACGTGAATCTGAGTGAGCTCCAGGAGTTGGTGATGGACAAGGAGGCCTGGCATGCTGCGATTCATGGGGTCACAAAGAGTCAGATACGACTGAGCGGCTGAACTGAACTGAACTGAATGTCTATTAAATACCTTCTCACAGAAGTTTTCTGAGTTCCACATCAGTTCACTTCAGTCACTCAGTCATGTCTGACTCTTTGTGACCCCATGAACTGCAGCATGCCAGGCTTCCCTGTTCATCACCAACTCCTGGAGTTTACTCAAACTTATGGCCATTGAGTTGGTGATGCCATCCAACCATCTCATCCTCAGTCATCTCCTTTTCCTCCTGCCTTCAATCTTTCTGAGCATCAGGATCTTTTCCAATGAGTCAGTTCTGCGCATCCGGTGGCCAAAGTATTGGAGTTTCAGCTTCAGCATCAGTCCTTCCAATGAATATTTGGGATGGATTTCCTTTAGGATGGACTGGTTGGATCTCCTTGCAGTTCAAGGGACTCTCAAGAGTCTTCTCGAACATGACAGTTCAAAAGCATCAATTCGGGGACAGGGAAAGATGGCGGAGGAATAGGACGGGAAGATCACGTTCTCCCTCACAAATTCCTCAAAAGAACATTTCAACGCCGAGCAAACTCCACAAAACAACTTCTGTAGGCTGGCAGAGGACATCAGGCAACCAGAAAAGCAGACCATTGTCTTCAAAAACAGGTAGGAAAAAATATAAAAGACGAAAAAGGAGACAAAGGAGGTGGGGAGGGAGCTCCGTCCCGGGAAGGGAAGCCCATCCTGGGAAGGGAATTTTAAGAAGAGAGGTTTCCAAACGCCAGGAAACACTCTCCCTGCCGAGTCTGTGGCGAGCCTTGGAAACACAGAGGGCAACATAACAGGAAGGAAAAATAGATAAATAATTAAAACCAAGAGATTACAAGCCCACCAGTAACTCCCCCAGCAGAAAAGCAGCACCGACACCTGCATCCGCCATTGGGAAGTGGGGGCAGGGCAGGGACGCGCGGGAGGCGCGGGCTGCAGAGCTTTGCAAGAATCGGGCAGGAACGCCCCACGCGCAACCAGAACGATCTAACTTGGGCTAGCAAACCAGACTGTGGGATAGCTACCACGCGAAAAGCTCGAACATAAGACACCGCCAGGACCGAGCACAGAACAAAGGACGGAGCGGAAAAAGCCGGCTGCAGACCATTCCCCGCCGGGGACAGGCAGCCAGAGCCGTAAGGACTGGAAAGGGGCAATTGCAGACCCGGAGAGACTTTACTTACCTAACTGCAAGCAGGCTCCTTTGCTAAGACTTCTGGGGGTGCTGGACAGTCACAGTCTGCCTCACGGGGTGCGCCAGCGGTCCACCCAGAGAGCTGAGCGGCAGCGGCGGAAAAGGTGACAAGCTGCGGCGATCGCGCTCGCCAAACTCCTGAGCTACTCGGACCTGGGAAGGGCACAAAGCGCAGTCCCAGCCGCATTTGTGCCTCTGAGGGCTGCCTGAGGGCCGAACCTGAGCGGCTTGGACCGGGGAAGTGCACGCAGCCTAGGGCCGGCCCCAGACGGTTCCCGGCTGAGCATCGTAGAGCCGGAGCGGTTTGTGCGCCGCGAGAAAGGACAGGTCAAGCGGGGCAGAGATACTGTGTGCACACGACAGTGCTATTTGTTTGCAGCATCCCCCCTCCCCACAGCGCGACTGAACTAGTGAGCCTAAAAACCAGCAAACAGAAGAAGTTAAACAGAGGGAACCACCTTGGAAGTGAGCCACACGGCCCATAACATCAGAGAAGAGCCAGATATATTTTTAATTTTTTAATATTTTTAAAATCATTCTTTTTTTATTTTTTTTTGCTTTTTGCTTTTTTTTTAAATTTTTTTCCGAGCTTTTTTTTTAATTGTTAAGTCTTCTATTTCTCCTCTAATTTTTATTTCTATAACCTAGTATTACTATTAAAAAAAAAAAAAGACTTTTTTTTTTTTTAAGGCAAACACCATATATACTCTTTGGATGGTTGTTGGTGTTTTGTTTTTTTTTTTGTTTTGTTTGTTTGTTTTTTAATAATTCTTTTTTTTTTCTTTCTTCCTTTTTCCTTCTGCTTTTCTTTAATATTGTATCTTTGAAAATCCAACCTCTACTCCAGATTTTTAATCTTTGCTCTTAGGTTTTTGTTGTCAATTTTGTACATTTAAAAACCCAAACTTCACTACCCAAGTTTACCTGAGAGCGAGATTACTGGCTTGACCACTCTCTCCTCCTCTGGCCTCTCCTTTTTCTCCACCAGGTGGCCTCTGTCTCTTTTCTCCCCCATCTCTCCTCTATCCAACTCTGTGAATCTCTGTGTGTTCCAGACGGTAGAGAACACCTAAGGAACTGGTTACTGGCAGGATTTGTCTCTCTCCTACTCATTCCTCTCTCTTATCCTCCTGGTCACCTCTGTCTACTTCCTCCCTCTCCTCTTCCCAGTATAACTCTGTAAATACCTCTGAGCGGTCCAGACTATAGAGCGCACATAAGGAAGTGACTACTGGCTAGCTTGCTCTCTCCTCTCTTGATCTCACCGCATCTCATTCCAGTTACCTCTAACTACCCCCTCCATCTTCTCTTCTCCTTGTAACTCAGTGAACCTCTCTGAGTGTCCCTCAATGTGGAGAAACTTTTCATCTTTAACCTAGATGTTTTATCATCAGTGCTGTATAGATGGAGAAGTCTAGAGGCTACTGTAAAAATAAAACTGAAAACCAGAAGCAGGAAGCTTAAACCCAAAGCCTGAAAACATTAGAGAACTCTTGAATTCAGGGAACGTTAAGCAATAGGAGCTCATCAAATGCCTCCATACCTACACTGAAACCAAGCTCCACCCAAGGGCCAACAAGTTCCAAAACAAGACATACCATGCAAATTCTCCAGCAACACAGGAACACTCCCCTGAGCCTCAATATACAGGCAGCTCAAAATTATCCCAAAACCTTTGATGTCTCATAACCCATTACGGGTCACTCCACTGCACTCCAGAGAGAAGAAACCCAGCTCCACCCACCAAAACTCCAACACAAGCCTCCCTAACCAGGAAACCTTGACAAGCCACTGATAGAACCCCACCCAAAGTGAGGAAGCTCCATAATAAAGAGAACTCCAAAAATTATCAGAATATAAAAAGGCCACCCCAAACGCAGCAATATAACCAAGATGAAGAGACAGAGGAATACTCAACAGGTAAAGGAACAGAAGAGTTGCTCACCAAACCAAACAAAAGAGGAAGAAGTAGGGAATCTACCGGAGAAGGAATTCCGAATATTGATAGTGAAAATGATCCAAAATCTTGAAATCAAAATGGAAACACAGGTAAATAGCCTAGAGACAAGGATTGAGAAGATGCAAGAAAGGTTTAACAAGGACCTAGAAGAAATAAAAAAGAGTCAAAATATAATGAATAACGCAATAAATGAGATCAGAAACACTCTGGAGGCAACAAATAGTAGAATAACGGAGGCAGAAGATAGGATTAGTGAAATAGAAGATAGAATGGTAGAAATAAATGAATCAGAGAGGAAACAAGAAAAACGAATTAAAAGAAACGAGGACAATCTCAGAGACCTCCAGGACAATATGAAACGCTCCAACATTCGAATTATAGGAGTCCCAGAAGAAGAAGACAGAAAGAAAGATCATGAGAAAATCCTTGAGGAGATAATAGTTGAAAACTTCCCTAAAATGGGGAAGGAAATAATCACCCAAGTCCAAGAAACACAGAGAGTCCCAAATAGGATAAACCCAAGGCGAAACACCCCAAGACACATATTAATCAAATTAACAAAGATCAAACACAAAGAACAAATATTAAAAGCAGCAAGGGAAAAACAACAAATAACACACAAGGGGATTCCCATAAGGATAACAGCTGATCTGTCAATAGAAACTCTTCAGGCCAGGAGGGAATGGCAAGACATACTTAAAGTGATGAAAGACAATAACCTACAGCCCAGATTACTGTACCCAGCAAGGATCTCATTCAAATACGAAGGAGAAATCAAAAGCTTTACAGACAAGCAAAAGCTGAGAGAATTCAGCACCAACAAACCAGCTCTCCAACAAATTCTAAAGGATATCCTCTAGACAGGAAACACGAAAAGGGTGTATAAACCCGAACCCAAAACAATAAAGTAAATGGTAACGGGATCATACTTATCAATAATTTCCTTAAACGTAAATGGGTTGAACGCCCCAACCAAAAGACAAAGACTGGCAGAATGGATACAAAAACAAGACCCCTCTATATGCTGCTTACAAAAGACCCACCTCAAAACAAGGGACACATACAGACTGAAAGTGAAGGGCTGGAAAAAGATATACCACGCGAATAGAGACCAAAAGAAAGCAGGAGTGGCAATACTCATATCCGATAAAATAGACTTTAAAACAAAGGCTGTGAAAAGAGACAAAGAAGGCCACTACATAGTGATCAAAGGATCAATCCAAGAAGAAGATATAACAATTATAAATATATATGCACCCAATATAGGAGCACCACAATATGTAAGACAAATGCTAACAAGTATGAAAGGGGAAATCAACAATAACACAATAATAGTGGGAGACTTTAATACCCCACTCACACCTATGGACAGATCAACTAAACAGAAAATTAACAAAGAAACGCAAACTTTAAATGATACATTAGATCAGTTAGACCTAATTGATATCTATAGGACATTTCACCCCAAAACAACGAATTTCACCTTTTTTTCAAGTGCTCATGGAACCTTCTCCAGGATAGATCACATCCTGGGCCATAAATCTAAACTTGATAAATTCAAAAAAATCGAAATCATTCCAAGCATCTTTTCTGACCACAATGCATTAAGATTAGATCTCAATTACAGGAGAAAAACTATTAAAAATTCCAACATATGGAGGTTGAACAACACACTTCTGAATAACCAACAAATCACAGAAGAAATAAAAAAAGAAATCAAAATATGCATAGAAACGAATGAAAATGAAAACACAACAACCCAAAACCTGTGGGACACTATAAAAGCAGTGCTAAGAGGAAAGTTCATAGCAATACAGGCATACCTCAAGAAACAAGAAAAAAGTCAAATAAATAACCTAACTCTACAACTAAAGCAACTAGAAAAGGAAGAGTTGGAGAACCCCAGAGTTAGTAGAAGGAAAGAAATCTTAAAAATTAGGGCAGAAATAAATGCAAAAGAAACAAAAGAGACCATAGCAAAAATCAACAAAGCCAAAAGCTGGTTCTTTGAAAGGATAAATAAAATTGACAAACCATTAGCCAGACTCATCAAGAAGCAAAGAGAGAAAAATCAAATCAATAAAATTAGAAATGAAAATGGAGAGATCACAACAGACAACACAGAAATACAAAGGATCATAAGAGACTACTATCAGCAGTTGTATGCCAATAAAATGGACAATGTGGAAGAAATGGACAAATTCTTAGAAAAGTACAATTTTCCAAAACTGAACCAGGAAGAAATAGAAAATCTTAACAGACCCATCACAAGCACGGAAATTGATACTGTAATCAGAAATCTTCCAGCAAACAAAAGCCCAGGTCCAGATGGCTTCACAGCTGAATTCTACCAAAAATTTCGAGAAGAGCTAACACCTATCCTACTCAAACTCTTCCAGAAAATTGCAGAGGAAGGCAAACTTCCGAACTCATTCTATGAGGCCACCATCACCCTAATACCAAAACCTGACAAAGATGTCACAAAAAAAGAAAACTACAGGCCAATATCTCTGATGAACATAGATGCAAAAATCCTCAACAAAATTCTAGCAATCAGAATCCAACAACACATTAAAAAGATCATACACCATGACCAAGTGGGCTTTATCCCAGGAATGCAAGGATTCTTCAATATCCGCAAATCAATCAATGTAATTCACCACATTAACAAATTGAAAAATAAAAACCATATGATTATCTCAATAGATGCAGAGAAGGCCTTTGACAAAATTCAACATCCATTTATGATAAAAACTCTCCAGAAAGCAGGAATAGAAGGAACATACCTCAACATAATAAAAGCTATCTATGACAAACCCACAGCAAACATTATCCTCAATGGTGAAAAATTGAAAGCATTTCCCCTAAAGTCAGGAACAAGACAAGGGTGTCCACTTTCACCGCTACTATTCAACATAGTTCTGGAAGTTTTGGCCACAGCAATCAGAGCAGAAAAAGAAATAAAAGGAATCCAAATTGGAAAAGAAGAAGTAAAACTCTCACTGTTTGCAGATGACATGATCCTCTACATGGAAAACCCTAAAGACTCCACCAGAAAATTACTAGAGCTCATCAATGAATATAGTAAAGTTGCAGGATATAAAATCAACACACAGAAATCCCTTGCATTCCTATACACGAATAATGAGAAAGTAGAAAAAGAAATTAAGGAAACAATTCCATTCACCATTGCAACGAAAAGAATAAAATACTTAGGAATATATCTACCTAAAGAAACTAAAGACCTATATATAGAAAACTATAAAACACTGATGAAAGAAATCAAAGAGGACACTAATAGATGGAGAAATATACCATGTTCATGGATTGGAAGAATCAATATAGTGAAAATGAGTATACTACCCAAAGCAATTTACAAATTCAATGCAATCCCTATCAAGCTACCAGCCACATTTTTCACAGAACTAGAACAAATAATTTCAAGATTTGTATGGAAATACAAAAAAACCTCGAATAGCCAAAGCAATCTTGAGAAAGAAGAATGGAACTGGAGGAATCAACTTGCCTGACTTCAGGCTCTACTACAAAGCCACAGTCATCAAGACAGTATGGTACTGGCACAAAGACAGACATATAGATCAATAGAACAAAATAGAAAGCCCAGAGATAAATCCACACACATATGGACACCTTATCTTTGACAAAGGAGGCAAGAATATACAATGGAGTAAAGACAATCTCTTTAACAAGTGGTGCTGAGAAAACTGGTCAACCACTTGTAAAAGAATGAAACTAGATCACTTTCTAACACCGCACACAAAAATAAACTCAAAATGGATTAAAGATCTAAATGTAAGATCAGAAACTATAAAACTCCTAGAGGAGAACATAGGCAAAACACTCTCAGACATAAATCACAGCAGGATCCTCTATGATCCACCTCCCAGAATTCTGGAAATAAAAGCAAAAATAAACAAATGGGATCTAATTAAAATTAAAAGCTTCTGCACAACAAAGGAAAATATAAGCAAGGTGAAAAGACAGCCTTCTGAATGGGAGGAAATAATAGCAAATGAAGCAACTGACAAACAACTAATCTCAAAAATATACAAGCAACTTATGCAGCTCAACTCCAGAAAAATAAACGACCCAATCAAAAAATGGGCCAAAGAACTAAATAGACATTTCTCCAAAGAAGACATACGGATGGCTAACAAACACATGAAAAGATGCTCAACATCACTCATTATTAGAGAAATGCAAATCAAAACCACAATGAGGTACCACTTCACACCAGTCAGAATGGCTGCAATCCAAAAATCTACAAGCAATAAATGCTGGAGAGGGTGTGGAGAAAAGGGAACCCTCCTACACTGTTGGTGGGAATGCAAACTAGTACAGCCACTATGGAGAACAGTGTGGAGATTCCTTAAAAAATTGCAAATAGAACTCCCTTATGAACCAGCAATCCCACTGCTGGGCATACACACCGAGGAAACCAGAATTGAAAGAGACACATGTACCCCAATGTTCATCGCAGCACTGTTTATAATAGCCAGGACATGGAAACAACCTAGATGTCCATCAGCAGATGAATGGATAAGAAAGCTGTGGTACATATACACAATGGAGTATTACTCAGCTGTTAAAAAGAATTCATTTGAATCAGTTCTGATGAGATGGATGAAACTGGAGCCGATTATACAGAGTGAAGTAAGCCAGAAAGAAAAACACCAATACAGTATACTAACACATATATATGGAATTTAGGAAGATGGCAATGACGACCCTGTATGCAAGACAGGGAAAGAGACACAGATGTGTATAACGGACTTTTGGACTCAGAGGGAGAGGGAGAGGGTGGGATGATTTGGGAGAATGGTATTCTAACATGTATACTATCATGTGAATTGAATCGCCAGTCTATGTCTGACACAGGATGCAGCATGCTTGGGGCTGGTGCATGGGGATGACCCAGAAAGATGTTATGGGGAGGGAGGTGGGAGGGGGGTTCATGTTTGGGAATGCATGTAAGAATTAAAGATTTTAAAATTTAAAAAATAAAAAACTAAAAAAAAAAACAAAAACAAAAAAAAACAACACAAAAGCATCAATTCTTTGGCACTCAGTTTTCTTTACAGTCCGACTTTCACATCCACACATGACAACTGAAAACCCATAGCTTTGACTAGACAAATCTTTGTTGGCAAAGTAATGTCTCTGGTTTTTAATATGCCATCTAGGTTCGTCATAACTTTTCTTCCAAGGAGCAAGCGTCTTTTAATTTCATGGCTGCAGTCATCATCTGCAGTGATTTTGGAGACCAAAAAAAAAAGTCTGTCACTGTTTCCCCATCTATTTGCCATGAAGTGTTGGGACAGGATGCCATGATCTTAGTTTTCTGAATCTTGAGCTTAAGCCAACTTTTTCACTGTCTTCTTTCACTTCCATGAAGAGGTTCTTTAGTTCTTCTTCGCTTTCTGCCATGAGTGTGGTGTCATCTGCATATCTGAGGTTGTTGATATTTCTCCCAGAAATCTGATTCCAGCCTGTGCTTCATCCAGTCCAGCATTTCACTTGATGTACTCTGCATATAAGTTAACCAGACCATATTTACACCATGGATTAACTAAGGCTTAAAGTTTTTTAATACTTTGCCTGAGATCGCACTGTTAGAAAAGAAAAAACAATGAATCAAACCTGGATATTAGTTTCCAATCCAAGACTTTTCCTAATACTCTATAGAACTATTACTCTTCAGCACCCTTCCCGTCTTCCCTCTCACTTCTCCAGTTAGCCAGATTCCATCAGTTCTTTAATTCTTGCCTCCTCCACAAAGCTGTTCTTCACTGTGCCCAAATCACAGCGGTGGTTTTCTGAATGTCTGTCAAGTCTCCTCAAATTCACTATGGCCTTGAAACTCTTGGAAGTCAACACATTCTCAAGGAAGCCTCCTTTAAGAGGTTTTATTCTCCCTCTCCCTTCCCTCAAGCTTTTATTCTCTGCAAAAGTTTTGGTACAATGGAAAGAGCCCTGTGCAGTTATGAAGGCAAAAAAGAGTAGGACAAAGCTCACCCACAGGAGGAAGCTCATTTTGCAAGAAGTGTGCAAAAACAGAGAGCGAATGTGGAGAGTTTACTGAATGTAGAATGGGACCATGAGAGCAGGAGATTCTCTGAGCAGGAAGTGGCCAGAGGTTGAGAAATTAACCTTCCAGAAAACACATGTCCTGAAATGCTATTGCTGCAATAGAGACCATTCAGAAGGCATTCACTGACAATCATTTGCTGGTGGAGAAGTCATGGTGATCTTATAAAAACATAAAATTCTAGTAGATAGTTATGGTGTAATAATAACATTTATTGACCTTTCTCTGTGTTCAGACGTTTGTTAAGGATTTACATGCATTAGTTCTTTCAATCCTGACAATGGGTGATTTTATATTTGAGAGAAATAAGGCTTTAAAGGGTTAACAAAACTTGTTCAAGGATACCACAAATAAATGCTGAAGCTTATTCAGAACAAGGTTTATGTGCCATTATGAGCCTGCATTTTTACTGCACAAATTGTTGCTTTAAAAATAATCATTTGCTGTGTATGGTCTGTGGTGCTTTTATCTCCAGGAGCTTGTCCAACCAACCTATGTGCGCCCAAATTCAGATAATTGTTCCCAAACCAAGGCGGGGGTTGGGGGAAAGACAGCTCTCTTGCCAGGCCACTGACTAAGTGAGAAGCTAAAATGTAATGTTTCCGAGCACTGTGATAATGAGATGTGCTCAGTCACTCAGTCATGTCCAACTCTTTGTGACCCCATGAATCGTAGCCCACCAGGCTCCTCTGTCCATGGGATTTCCCAGGCAAGAATACTGGAGTAGGTTGCCGTGCCCTCCTCCAGGGGATCTTCCCGACCCGACCCAGGGATCAAACTCATGTCTCCTGCATTGGCAGGTGGATTCATTACCACTGAGCCATCTGGGAAGCCCAGTAATGAGATACATGTTCATATAGGGATTAGTTGCTATGCCCCACTCCTGGGAATTGATGGTATTTGGGAGAAAAGAATTTCATTTTCCCTTTAAGTGTACTTGGCATTAACAAGGATTGGATGCCAGGACACAAGCTACAGCGAATGCAGCCCTCTCTGCTCATCTGGATATGATCAGGAAGCTTCTGTCATTTGCCTCCTGACCATGGCTGTTAGACACAGCAGAACTTGTCCCACAGGCTATGCAGCTATTGACAGGTCCCCAGGGAGACTCTCAGTGTTTAATCCTGGAAAGAAGAATGCAATGGATGTCTGAAAAATAAGGTGTGGGAAAGAAAGATACAGAAGGGACATTATGAATACATCAGGGATTTGGGCATGGATGACATTTCACAAAGCCGTCTGAGAGGATTTTGGACTCTGGTCAAACATTTCAAGCAGCTTCTGATCATGCTTTATTTTGAAAACACATTCAAACAGGATGGAAATATTCACATGTAACCCAAAAAGTGTCTGAAGGAACAAATGTTCCAAATGTTCTCACTGGCAGAGGTCTTCAAAGAATCAAGAAAATTCTGGGACTGAGTTAATGTGTTAGATGATACAAAAATAGTTAGCATAATCAATAAGCATATTATATGCTACCATGATTTACCATCTGCTAAACCTGCCTTGTCAAAGAGCACAAGGCTATGGTTCCAGACATGGAGGTATGCGGATCAGAGCTGGAACTGAGCTTCAGGAAGGATCTGCTTAATGAAACAATGTTGCAGAGGCTCCTTTAGTCCTGCAAATGTCACCGCTGCTGCTGCTGCTGTTAAGTCACTTCAGTCGTGTCCGACTCTGTGCGACCCCATAGACGGCAGTCCACCAGGCTCCCCCGTCCCTGGGATTCTCCAGGCAAGAACATTGGAGTGGGTTGCCATTTCCTTCTCCAATGCATGAAAGTGAAAAGTGAAAGTGAAGGCACTCAGTCGTGTCCAACTCTTAGTGACCCCATGGACTGCAAATGCCACTAGCTGGCTGTTTTCCAAACTGTGCTCTGCAGGGCAGTGTCCACTTGGGATTTCTGGGCCAAATCAGTGTTCTGTGGTTATATAAATTTAGCAAACACTATAAACTATGCCCTCACCTTAGAGATTGTGTGTGTATGAGTGTGTGTGTGTGCTCAGCCATGTCCGACTCTTTTGTGACCACACAGACTGCAGCCCACCAGGCTCCTCCATTCATAGGATTTTCCAGGCAAGAAAAATGGAATGGGTTGTCATTTCCTCAGGATTTTCCTGACCCAGAGATAGAATGTGAGTTTCCTGTGTCCTGCATTGGGAGGTGGATTCTTTACCACTGAGCCATTAAGCCCCCTTATAGATTATACAGTGTATATTAAAGGTTTATTAAGAGTTATAGTAGAGGAGGAAGGGATGTTCAAGACAGAGGGGGCATCAGTATACCTATGACTGATTCATGTTGATGTTTGGCAGAAACCAACTCAATACTGTAAAGCAATTATCTTTCAATTAAAAATAGATAATTTTTTTTTTTTTAAGAGCTATGGTGGTTCAGTAGGTAAAGAATCTGCCTGCAATGCAGGAGATGCAGATTCAATCCCTGTTTCAGAAAGATACCCTGGAGAAGGAAATGGCAGCTCTCTCTAATATTCTTGCCTGGGAAATCCCATGGATAGAGGGGCCTGGTGGGCCGCAGTCCATGGGATCACAGCAATGTAGTGATTACATCACCAACACGTGAAAATTCTATAATGAAGAAAGTTGCTTAATTGCACCCCAATTTTTTTTTGGCCCCACTATGTGACTTGTAGGATCTTAGTTCCCCAACCAGTGATTGAACCTTGGCCCCCTGCAGTGAAAGTGTGAATCCTAACTACTGGATCACTAAGGAATCCTTTAATTCAATACTTATCTTTTGATCATGGGTCTCTTTTTCATACACTACTATTACTATTATTAGTTTTAGTAGTAATAAAAGTGAATAATACTGAGTACATATTCTATGTTAGGAATTGGTTGTAAGTGAAATAAATGTGTAAACTCATTTATTCCTCATGTCAGTCAACATGTGTTAATAGTAGTCATTGCCACTACCATAATTTTACAGATAAGGAAATTGGATCACAGAGGAATTGACCCAAGATCACATAAAGGTCTGTGGTGGAGCCTAGCTGAAAATCCAGGTGGTCCAACTCTGCTCCGTCACTTCACCACCAAGCCAAAGTTACTCAGCGAATGTCAACAAATGAGATACAGTTCAGCTGAGCCATATTGATGACTAAATCTGTAAAGTATAATAAGAATTTAAAGCCATGTTTTCAGCCATTCCAAAATTTGAGGACCTGAAATGACGTTTGGATACCATTTATGTGTAACATTTTGAATTCAGTAATTATTACCTCAGTAAATGATTTAATGGGGATAATACCTCGCATTTTCCTTTGGAATAACCCTAGTTGGTCTATAATTTATTTATAAGAATAAGGCTCTCCTTTTTGCTAGTGTATAGAAATCATTTCCTGTTATTTCTTTAATGTTTTACTTTCATGACTTCTCACTAATCTAGAAGTTACATATGGTTGCTGTTGTTATCACTTTCTCTTATTAGATACTGACTTTTTTTTAAATGTTAGTTTTCCAGATTTCTAACTCTTGAGTTATTTATATCTTATATTTTGATGTTTAAAATCAGTCAAATTCTCAGGAAATTTCATAATAACTATTGTTTGTTTAAAAAATATTTATTTCCAATAAATATAACTGGACCTAATTAGTTTCAGTTGGTTTGTTTAAGAAACTGTAGGTCTTGAACACTTAAAAGTCACATTTTTAAAAGTTCTGGAATAATGGTGATGTTACACAGCACTGTGAATATACTTAATGCCACTGAATTATAAACTAAAAAGTGATGAAAATGTTTTAAAAAGATGTGTTTAAAAAATAAATGAATGCTGAAAAGAAAAAATAAAAGTCACATTTATAAAATTTAATTTTTTTCATTATTAAATAAAATTAAACATAATAGCCCAACAACCAGAAAATCAATTTTGTGAAACTATAAAGATCCCCATCTCCCTGGAGAACTTTATATGTACTGGATTTAATTTCTACTTGACATTTGCTTTCTCACCAAAATGGAATTGTTTTTCTTATTAATTAAAGCTGAAGCTATCATATTTACAAGAAAAACAAATAATTCAACATGAAAAAAAGCTGACCTGAATAATTAGACAACATGAGGATTGTCTCAAATTTCTACTTCTGTGCTGCAATATACCTTTTCTTTAATACTTAAAACATATTTGCATAGAAAGTTACTAAACAAATTGCACTAGCACTTAGTCCCAAGACAGGAAAATATTTTAAACTTAAGTGTGGTCAAGGACAAAATATTAATCAATATTTTCCTGTATGGTTTTCTGTAAAATATATTTTTTCTTTTTTTTTACAATATTATTAGGTGGAGCTCAAGAAACTATTAATAGTTGTAAGAACACACCATTATCACTAAATCCAAAGTATTTTTAAATTTTGGTTTCAAAAAGTAACTTGCTTCAAAAAATTAAAAATAGAACTATCAGATTATGTAGCAATTGCACTTCTGGGTATATATCCAAAGAAAATGAAATTAGTCCTCAAAGAGATAGCATCACTCTCACGTTCACTGCAACATTATTTACAATATGGAAACAGCTTGAACATTTTTCAACAGAAAAATAGATTAAAAAGCTATAGTTTATATGTACAACAGAGTATTATTCAATCACAAAAAAGTAAGGAAATCCTGCTATTTGTGAAACATGGGTGAAACTGAAGGACGTTATGTTAACTGATAAAATCAGACTCTTTGGAGGCCCCATGGAATATAGCCCTCCAGGCTCTTCTGTCCATGGAATTCTCCAGAAAGAATACTGGAGTGAGTTACCATTCCTTTCTCCAGGGGTTCTTCCCACCCTAGGGATGGAACAGGGTCTCCTGAATTGCAGGCAGGTTCTTTACTCTCTAGCCACCAGTTCAGTTCAGTTCAGTTCAGTTCAGTCGCTCAATCATTTCCAACTGTTTGCAACCCCATGAATTGCAGCATGCCAGGCCACCCTGTCCATCACCAACTCGTGGAGTTCACTCAAACTCACCACCATCGAGTCAGTGATGCCATCCAACCATCTCATTCTTGGTCGTCCCCTTCTGCCGCCAATCCCTCCCAGCATCAAAGTCTTTCCCAGTGAGTCAACTCTTCGCATGAGGTAGCCAAAGTACTGGAGTTTCAGCTTTAGCATCATTCCTTCCAAAGAATACCTAGGACTGATCTCCTTTAGAATGGACTGGTTGGATCTCCTTGCAGTCCAAGGGACTCTCAAGAGTCTTCTCTAACACCACAGTTCAAAAGCATCAATTCTTCGGCGCTCAGCTTTCTTCACAGTTCAACTCTCACATCCATACATGACCACAGGAAATACCATAGCCTTGACTAGATGGACCTTTGTTGGCAAAGTAATGTCTCTGCCTTTGAATATGCTATCTAGGTTGGTCATAACTTTCCTTCCAAGGAGTAAGTGTCTTTTAATTTCATGGCTGCAATCACCATCTGCAGTGATTTTTGAGCACCCCAAAATAAAGTCTGACACTGTTTCCACTGTTTCCCCATCTATTTCCCATGAAGTGATGGGACCGGATGCCATGATCTTAGTTGTCTGAATGTTGAGCTTTAAGCCAACTTTTTCACTCTCCTCTTTCACTTTCCTCAAGAGGCTTTTAGTTCCTCTTCACTTTCTGCCATCAGAGTGGTGTCATCTGCATATCTGAGGTTATTGACATTTCTCATGGCAAACTTGATTCCAGCTTGTGCTTCTTCCAGCCCAGCATTTCTCATGATGTATTCTGCATATAAGTTAAATAAGCAGGGTGACAATATACAGCCTTGATGTACTCCTTTTCCTATTTGGAACCGGTCTGTTGTTCCATGTCCAGTTCTAACTTGTTGCTTCCTGACCTGCATATAGATTTCTCAAGTGGCAGTGGTCAACACTGAAATCAGATTGATTATATTTTTTGCAGCCAAAGATGGAGAAGCTCTATACAGTCAGCAAAAACAAGACCAGGAGCTGACTGTGGTTCAGATCATGAACTCCTTATTGCCAAATTCAGACTTAAATTGAAGAAAGTAGGGAAAGCCACTAGACCATTCAGGTATAACCTAAATCAAATTCCTTATGATTATACAGTGGAAGTGAGAAATAGATTTAAGGGACTAGATCTGATATGTAGAGTGCATGATGAAATATTGACGGCAGTTCGTGACATTGTACAGGAGACAGAGATCAAGACCATCCCCATGGAAAAGAAATGCAAGAAAGCAAAATGGCTTCCTGAGGAGGCCTTACAAATAGCTGTGAAAAGAAGAGAATCGGAAAGCAAAGAAGAAAAGGAAAGATATAAGCATCTGAATGCAGAGTTCCAAAGAATACCAAGGAGAGATAAGAAAGCCTTCCTCAGCGATCAATGCAAAGACATAGAGGGAAACAACAGAATGGGAAAGATTAGAGATCTCTTCAAGAAAATTAGAGGTACCAAGGGAACATTTCACGCAAAGATGGGCTCTAGCCACCAGGAAAGCCTATAAGCCAAACAGAGAAGACAAATGCTATGATCTCGCTTATACTTGAAATCTACAAATTTCCTGCTCATAGAACCAGATGGCTTGCCAAGGGCTGGGGGTTGGCAGAGGTGAGAAAACAGCACAGTATTGGTCAAAGAGTAAATATTTCTAGTGATAGATATATAAATTCTATGTATCTAAGTTGCGTGAGTGTGTGTTAAGTCACTTGAGTGCGAGCTAAGCCACTTGAGTGTGACCCCATAGACTGTAGCCCTCCAGGCTCCTCTGTTTATGAGGATTCTCCAGGTAAGAATACAAGAGTGGGTTGCATGTCTGCCTCCAGGGGATCTTCCCAACCCAGGGATCCAACCCAGTCTCCCACATTGCAAGCAGATTCTTTACCTTCTGATCTACCAGGGAGGCCCCAACCTGCATAGATAAGTGGGTAAAGAATCAGCCTGCAATGCAGGAGTCTGCCTGCAATGCAGGAGGCCCAGGTTTGATCCCTGGGTCAGCAAGATCCCCTGGAGAAGGAAATGGGAACCCACTCCAGTACTCTTGCCTGGAAAATCTCATAAACAGAGGAATCTGGCATGCTACAGTCCATGAGATCACAACAGTCAGACATGACTTAGCAACTAAACCACACCATTGTGTACCTGAAATTTGTAAGAAAGTAGATCTTGTATTCTCACCACAAAATATTGCAAAAAGGTAACCATGTGAGGTGGTGGATTTATTAATTTGTCATTTAATTTTGGTAATCATTTTTATAATAATACATAGATGAAACATAATGTTGTATACTGTTAAAATATCATATAGTACAGTCTAAAATATCAATCTAAAATATTATATAGTATAATCTAAATACATTTTTAAATGCAATTTTTATTTGTCTGTCATACCTCACTAAAACTAAGAAAAAAAGTGGGTTTACTCCTTTCACATTTTTGATCACCAGAATAAATTTAGTCAAATATTGCAAAAATCATATAAAATTATATTATTTACTGACAAAACTTATGGAGTCAAAACAATAACTCAACTTTGAAAAACTGAAGTGGAGAAGACTCATCAAAAATGCTTAATAAGAATTTTATTGGTCTCCTGAATGAGAATTTTTAATACTAGTAGAACAGTATCTATGTGTGCTTGAATAAAATTTTCATCATTTTAAAATAGCTGACATTTTAAAAAATCAACAAAAATCCATATGCATGCATTATTACAAGTATTTTCAACATTATATTTTCACTTGGAAGGAAAGAACAAATCAAAATCATTAGAACTAGAGAATTACAAGTCCCTTGATGTATAATTTAAAGAAACTAAATGGTCAATAGCAAGAAAAAGCATTGTAGTCAAATGGAGAAAACAGTGATACACACTCTCCTGATATCTGATACCATCTACTTGTGATGATAAAGAACTGAAAGAGATCACCACTAAATAGTCTTCCTCAAAAATCACTAGCATCTATTTCAAACATAAATACCTGATATAAAGCATTATGTTATTGGAAGAAAATTTATTAATTTAATAATTTCATGTGAATATTTATACAAATTCAATATTTAATATCTACCTAAAGCTTCGTATTTTATTTTTCTTATAATCTGAAAAAAGGTAATTTCTTTCAATAAGCTGCATCTGAATACCCATAAATGTTATGAAAAATATTGGAATGTCATGTGCAATGCTGTGTGCTATTAATACCACGCACAATAAAAGATGTATTTTTGGAAACCCTCACCTAGTCATTCAGATGTGCCCAGAATGTCAGGCCATGATCACTTCCATTCCAGAATACTTTAACATGGATAAAAACAAACCTATTAATATCAAGATCCTGTTTCTTTTGCGCCTAACCTTGTGAGTAAATGTCACCCTAATGGATCTTCCAGGCAGTTCAAAGCTCTCTCAAATGGCATCAGAGAGTATAAGCAACCTTTTCAATTCAGAGTGTGTTGTGTGAGTAAGGGAGGATGGGAAAGGAGGGGTGTACCCTAACCCCAACCCTTCTTCTGTACACAATGGCATTTAACTCTCATCTCAGGTATGCATCCTACTTCTAACCAAAAATAGTCATGCTTTTCTGTGCTGAAAGACCAGATAATCTTGGATTATCAGAATCAGCAAGTCAGTGAAACATGTGGGATACTGAGAGTCAAGTATAGATATGGGCAACAGCAACAAAAATACAGCAAGGGAGAAGAAAAGAAGGAAAGCTAGGAGACAACTAAAGGGAAGAAGAAAGAGAAATGCCCATCATTTTAGAAAATATGTCACAACAACCACAATAATGCAAGCTCCTTCAGATTTAAAGTTATAATTTCAGTTCCACATGGTGACCCGCTGTGGTCACCCTCTCAATATCCACCAATGTATCATTCAAATTTACTATCTTACTCTACAGAACTTTGCCTAATGAATCTCACCTTATTCCTCTATTTTCTCTACTCAGATTAAGGCATAAAAAGTGATTTGCTCTGTTATGGACTCTTTTAAACCTCTGCAACCCTCTCTTCAAACAAAATCTTAAGAGGAGCTCGATAAATAAAACAGAAAAGTCACATACTCCTCTGTGTTGAAGCCAGGAGGGAACTCCATGAAATTCTTATAATGAAGGCATAGAATTTTTAGTTACATTGTCTTGTGATCAACCTATATTAAGTTCCATTTTTATTTGAGAGTTCTCTGTGTAAACAGCAGTGCCTCTCAAACTCTAATGAGCATTGTATGAATCACCTAGGGGTCTTGTTGAAATACAGATTCTGATTCAAGAGGTCTGGAGAGGAACCAGAGGGTCTTTATTTCTAACAAGCTCTCAGATTTTGCCAGTGCTGCTGATCTTGGACCACAGGCTGCACAGTAAGGCCCCGTGTTACTAGCTGTAGGCTAAACCTGGGGCAGAAAAAAGAAAGTACAAATGTTCGCTTCCTGCCATTAAAGATCTTAAAACTAAAAGTAATCTATAGGAACTGATTATTGACCAATAAAGCTTACTGCCTAACTTCCCCACTCAGAACTTGGCCATGTCAGGAACATCCTCAGGATCTCTACACCTCAGTTTTTTTCCATACTCAGATTCATTTTGGTTCCATGAGTCTAAAGTGATATAAATCAAACTGCAAGTACAGAGTGGGTTGAGAGATCCCAGGAGAGACAGAGTAGTTGGGGACACTTCAAGTTAGATTCAGGCTGTGAACTGGGATCAGGCATCAGGCAAGTTCATAGCCTTGGCATGGCACTATTGGAGACTATGGGCTCCAAAGCTGAAGTCACTCATTTGAGTTCTGCAATGCCATGACGCTCATGGTATTTGCCCTGGATGAAAGCAATGAGATAGACCAACAGTCTGGTACTGACACAGATGATTCAGACACACAAATCTCCAGGAACTAGGCAGATAAGGTATAATGTCACAGTTCAGTTTAGTTCAGTTGCTCAGTCGTGTCTGACTCTTTGCGACCTCATGAATTGCAGCACACCAGGCCTCCCTGTCCATCACCAACTCCCAGAGTTCACTCAGACTAATGTCCATCGAGTCCATAATGCCATCCAGCCATCTCATCCTCTGTCGTCCCCTTCTCCTCCTGCCCCCAAACCCTCCCAGCATCAGAGTCTTTTCCAATGAGTCAACACTTCGCATGAGGTGGCCAAAGTACTGGAGCTTCAGCTTTAGCATCATTCCTTCCAAAGAAATCCCAGGGCCGATCCCCTTCAGAATGGACTGGTTGGATCTCCTTGCAGTCCAAGGGACTCTCAAGAGTCTTCTCCAACACCACAGTTCAAAAGCATCAATTCTTCAGTGCTCAGCTTTCTTCACAGTCCAACTCTCACATCCATACATGACCACAGGAAATCCATAGCCTTGACTAGATGGACCTTAGTCAGCAAAGGAATGTCTCTGCTTTTGAATATGCTGTCTAGGTTGGTCATAACTTTTCTTTCAAGGAGTAAGCATCTCTTAATTTCATGGCTGCAGTCACCATCTGCAGTGATTTTGGAGCCCCCAAAAATAGTCTGACACTGTTTCCACTGTTTCCCCATCTATTTCCCATGAAGTGATGGGACCGGATGCCATGATCTTAGTTGTCTGAATGTTGAGCTTTAAGCCAACTTTTTCACTCTCCTCTTTCACTTTCATCAAGAGGCTTTTTAGCTCCTCTTCACTTTCTGCCATCAGAGTGGTGTCATCTGCATATCTGAGGTTATTGATATTTCTCACAGGAGTGTGACAAAATGAAGGTGCCACTACAGGGATCCAGACAATTTTGCAATATAGAAATACAGATGTGCTGCTTGCCCAGAAGTAGATATTCAGATTTTTCGACGAAGTAGAAATACTAATTTTTTACGAGAATCTTACTTAAAATACGGCGGGTAACGGAGCCTGTGTGAGGATCTCTAGTTTATAATCTTCCAAAGAAGAACTGGATTCCCTGTGCAGCTATCATGGCTTCCAAAGAAACCTAAGTTCCCCCAACAGTGAGAATCCCCTTTCTTTAATAATCAAAAAGAAACTATTATTAATACATAGCAACCTGCAATAATCTTAGTTTTTTTTTATATTATTTTTCTTTTGAAAGTTCTTGCTCACTGCAAGGTCCTTGTAGTTAATGATAGGCTAAAAGTACTTCAAGTGTAAACTGGTCTGTTCTGTCAGAGGCTACCTATTGTCTGAGGGCTGTACATGGTTACTGGTTAGCATCTTGTTCTTTTAGGGGAAAAAAAGTTCAGTGATTTTGCTATTTATGAAGTCTTCATGGCACTTATTTTAAAGTACTATCCAGATGCTGGATAGACTCATTGCATATTTCAAACATGTCCAAATGGTACAGGAAGGAAATATAAACAGATGCCCACTGAGGCCTCTCTTTTCAACAGAAATGAACTTGTCTTCTCTCTTCTCTTCTATCCTCCCATCAGATTCAACACACTGAAGAATGGTTCAGGAAAAAGAAGAAAAAAACAAGCAAACCAACTGACCCAATCAAAAGGTCTAAATATCTTCCAGTTAAAGATTTTTAGATTTAGACAAAGTCTGGCAGTAACAAAATACTCAGTCAACTTAGGTATCATTTCATGTAAACCATTTATCCAACTCTTGTGTCATGTTTATGAAAAAGATGAAAAAAAACTAGTAAAATACATTGCTTGTTACATTGACTTATAAGCAGAATAATTTGTTTAACTAACTTGTTTTCACTTACTAAGTTCTCAGAGTGAACAGAGAGAGTTAACCTTGCTTGGCCATAGATTTATAGTTGTGGAGTTTGCTCACTCAAGGAGTGAACCTGATGACTGAAGTTGTGAGATTCAAGATCCAGGATACTAAGCAGGAGGTTTATTTTTCCAGATCTTCAAACCAAAGTCAACAATATGCTTTCAAGTAATCATAAAATTATGAAATGTGCATTGGATAACAGGTAATCTCTGACAAAATATAACTGAACAGTCCCTTGTTTGAAATATTTAAATAAAAAAAAGAAATAGCAATAAACAAGACTCTTACCAAACAAAATAGTTCATGAATATCACTCTAGGCTGTTTTACACTCCTTTCTTGGCATCAGGTCCACCCACTAATCTGTTTAGATATGACAGCAGATGCATGCAAACCCAGCCCAGATCTGCTGACCCCCAGCCCTGAACTGCCCCACCAAACTTCACTGATGTAAAGTAGTAAATGATTGTTTCAAGCCACAGAGTTTTGAGGTAGTTACACAGCAATAGATTACTGATATGTTTGGCTTTCATAATTTTCATTTCTAAGATGGAATTCACAGAGCTTATAAATCATACGAATGTATCTTTACTGTATTCTTTAAGCAGATAAAAATAGACTCAGTTAAATCCATAGTTTATGGTGAAAAGCCTATGTGGTTTTGAAAGGCCTGTTTTTTTTGTTTGTTTGTTTTTGTTTTTAAGTAGCGTTCTATAAGAAACAGGGAAAAAAGCTAAACAAACTGAATTAAACAGCAGATATATGTTTAGATCTTAGCAAGAAAAAGAGATATATTCAGAATTTTCTGTAAAATATTTTCCCCTCTGAACATGCTGCATACACATTAAACCAATATTGTTCTAGTTATCAGCACTTATTTATCAGTTGTACACAATGTGGATTTCAACAGCTGCTCGAGGTTTACTGTTTGGTTCCATGTATTTTTCATCAGCACTCTTCTGAAGCATCCATTATACATTATACATGCTCCGTGCTTCCACTGCCTTAGATTCAGCAGAGAAATAGTGCCTCAAATAGGCCTTGAATGTGGTTCCAAGAAAGTTGAGTATGTTAGGAATTTGCTAACGAGTTGTGTTTTTTTTTTTTTTTTGCTAAGGTATGTTCTACCATTTCCATTTGCTTTATCAATATATGTTTGTATTTAATTCCTAAGAGTAATAGAAAAAAATGTGTATTTACAATGAAATTCTATTTATATGTTCCATGATAGATCTTTGCGATGTTTTAAGAAAGAGGTAGGCAAACTTTTTCTGTAAAGGGCCAAACAGTAAATATTTTAGTTTGCTGGTCCTAAAGTTTCTGTCACAATTCTCAACTCGATCATTGCAGAGTGAAAGCAGCCATTGACAATATGTAAATAAATGGGTGTGCCTGTGTTCCTATACAAATATATTTTTAAAAATAGAAGACAGGTCTGAATTTGGCCTGGAGGCTGTAGTTCGGGGACCCTGTTTAAGGTATTCACTAC
Source organism: Ovis canadensis (assembly GCF_042477335.2). Taxonomy (NCBI): domain Eukaryota; kingdom Metazoa; phylum Chordata; class Mammalia; order Artiodactyla; family Bovidae; genus Ovis; species Ovis canadensis. The sequence continues at coordinate 185,002,138 of NC_091246.1, read as the reverse complement.
ACTTCAGTTTATTAAATCACAAAGGATTAGAGAGGGTTGAAAGAAGATTGCAAAGGGCCTGCGGGGGTCCAGGTAAAACATAGTTTGAAACTACCCAGTCTGTTGATAAATTTAAAACTAGTCACTGGAGAATAGAAAGAAAAAGGAGAAGAAGTATGCAGACAAAGCTTCAAAGAGACCCCTTCCTTAAGAGTATTCCTTTCCCCTACATCAAACATTCACTCGCTTTTGAATTTAATTTGGCATAGCCACTTTGCACAATTGCTTTGCAGTATCCAATAGGGCTGAACATATGTGAACCTTAAAACCCAGTAATTACACTCCTCGTTGTGCAACCAACAGAAATACATACATATATGCACTAAAAAGACAAGGTAGAGATGACGTGTGTGTACCGATGGTTGATTCATCTTGATGTATGGCAGAAACCATCACAATATTGTAAGGTAATTATCCTTCATTTTTTAATTTTTTTAAAATATATGTACTACAAATTTAGAGTGATTTTTTTTTAAATTTTTTTAATTTTTATTTTTACTTTATTTTACTTTACAATACTGTATTGGTTTTGCCATACATTGACATGAATCCACCACGGGTGTACATGAGTTCCCAAACATGAACCCCCCTCCCACCTCCCACCCCATATCATCTCTCTGGATCATCCCCGTGCACGAGCCCCAAGCATAGAGTGATTTTTAAAATTAAACTCTTTATTCAGAGATAATTGTAGATTCATGCACAATTGAAAGAAATAATACAGAAAGATCCCATGTCCCCTTTAACCAATTCTTGTCATGTAACATCTTGCAAGACTATAGAACAATATCATAACCAGAATACTGACGTTGTAATTCACTGACCTTACTTAGATTTCCTATTTTACTTGTACTTGAGTGTGTGTGTGTGTTGGTGTGTTTGTGTATTTAGGTCTGTGCAGTTTCATCATGTGTAGGTTCATATGTTTAATCAAAATATAAAACAATTCCATCAATACAAGTATCCTTCATGCTGACCATTTATCACCACACCCACCTCTTCCTTCCCCCCTGTTATTCCCAGAAGTGCTCATCTGCTCTCCATTTCCAAAATTTTGTCACTTAAAACATGTTATGCAAATAGAAATCACTGCAGATGGTGACAGCAGCCATGAAATTAAAAGACGCTTACTCCTTGGAAGAAAAGTTATGACCAACCTAGACAGCATATTCAAAAGCAGAGACATTCCTTTGCCGACTAAGGCCCGCCTAGTCAAGGCTATGGTTTTTCCAGTAGTCATGTATGGATGTGAGAGTTGGACTGTGAAGAAGGCTGAGCACCAACAAATTGATGCTTTTGAACTGTGGTGTTGGAGAAGATTCTTGAGAGTCCCTTGGACTGCAAGGAGATCCAACCAGTCCATTCTGAAGGAGATCAACCCTGAGAGTTCTTTGGAAGGACTGATTCTAAAGCTGAAAGTCCAGTACTTTGGCCACCTCATGCGAAGAGTTGACTCATTGGAAAAGACTCTGATGCTGGGAGGGATTGGGGGCAGGAGGAGAAGGGGATGACAGAGGATGAGATGGCTGGATGGCATCACTGACTGGATGGACGTGAATTTGAGTGAACTCAGGGAGTTGGTGATGGACAGGGAGGCCTGGCGTGCTGCGATTCATGGGGTCCCAGAGTCAGACACGACTGAGCGAATGAACTGAACTGAACTGAACTGAACTGATGCAAATAGAATTATCCAGTATATATCCTTCAGGGATTGGCTTATATTATGAGGTATAATTCCCAGGAAATTCATCTAAGATGTTGCACATCCATTTCTTCTAATTGCTTCTGACTCAGGATATGGAGCCACCACCATTAAATCCTTCATTCATTGAAAATATTAAGTTGTTTCCAGTTAGAGGTTATTATGGATACAGCTGCTAGAACATTTGCATGTACATTGTATTTAAACATAGGTTGTGATGTATCCAGGACAAAGGTCCAAGAGACAATTGTGGGTCCTAAGGTGCTTTTTGTTTTTAAGGAACTGACAAAAAGAGTGGCTATACCTTTTAACATTCCCACCAGCAATGATACAGTTCCTCCACATCCTTATCAGCTTTTGACATTGCCTCTTTTAGTCATTCTGATAGCTATATGGTGATATTTCATTGTGGTTTTAATTAGCATTTAGCTAATACTAATAATGTTGAAGATTTTCTAGTGTGTTTATTTGTTCTCTGCATATACTCCTGTTTGAAATGCCTCTTCATTTCTTTTGTGGACTTGAATCATTTTGTACCTGGATGCTGGAGAGGTAGTAGTTACTAGGTGGCTATATGGTTTGTAAATTTTTTCCCAAGTCTGTAGTCTGTTTTTGATCTTTTACAGCAGGGTATTAGAACCAATTTTTTGTTGTTGTTGTTTTCCTATTTTGATGAGGCCCAACTTGTCATTTATTCCTTACATGGATCATTTTTGGTCTGAAATCTAAGAACTCCTTACCCTAAATCCTAAAGATTTTCTCTTGTCTTTCCTCCTAAAAGCTTTATGTTTTATCTTTAAGTTCATGGTCTATTTTAAATTAATTTTTATAAAAGATGACAGATTTAGGGAGGACTTCATTTTTGTTTTTTTGCTTACAAATGGTCTAATTGCTGAAGTATTATTTGTTGCAAAGGCAATCTTTCCTTCATTGAGTTTTTTTTGCAGCTTTGTTAAAAATCAGTTTGGCAATTTGTGCAGTTACTTTTCTAGGTTTTCTATTCTATTTTATTGATCTATTGATCTATCACTCATACGCATTGATCTCTGTATCTATGTATCAATTCATATATATTGATCTATGTATCTATCACTTCCAATGAATATTCATTGCAGGGACTGATGCTGAAGCTCCAGTACTTTGGCCACCTGATTTGAGGAGCAAAGACCTTGATGCTGCGAAGGATCGAAGGCAGGAGGAGAAGGGAATGACAGAGGAAGAGATAGTTAGATGGCATCACTGACTCAATGGACATGAGTTTGAGCAGGCTGTGGGAGATAATGAAGGACTGGGAAGCCTGGTGTGCTGCAGCACATGGGGTCGCTAAGAGTCAGACACGACTGAGTGACTGAACAACAACAATAAAATCTATCACCCTGCCAATACCACACTCGATTTTTGTAGCTATGTAGTAAGCCTTAACATCAGATAGAATGACCCCTTACATGTTATTCTTCTATCTCAAGATTGTTTAACTATTCCAGAGCTTAGCCCTTTCCATATATATTGTAGAATAAATGTTTGTATGTATTATAAAATTTTGCTAGGATTTTAATAAGAATTGCATTAAACTTAGAGATTAGTTTAGGAAAATTAATATCTTTATTATTTTGAAAACTTTAATCCAATAAAATCATATATATCTCCATTAATCTCAATTTTATTTTATTTCTTTCAACAATATTTGTTAGTTTTCAGCATGCAAACTTTGCATATGTTTTGCTTTGTGCACACCTATATATTAAATTTTCTTTGGAGTGATAGAAAATGGTATGGTGTATTCAATATCAATTTCTACATATTCATTAATAGTATATAGATACTGACTTTTGAGTGTTAGGATCTCACATTCCATGATTTCCTAACCTCACTTATTATTTAACTTTTTTTGTAGATCCCTTCAGATTTTCTATGTAAGCAGTTGTATATTTACAAATAAGGACAATATTCTTTCCAATCTGTATAGCTTTTCTTTCCTCTCTCTTTTCCCTCCTTCCTTTCCTCTTCTTCTTTTTTTTTTTTCAGTTTTTGCCTTATAGCAGTGGCTAGAAGTTCCAGTACAACCTTGAATAAGCCTGGTTATTCTTTGTGTATTACCAATCTTATGGGGAAAGCATTGAGTTTTTCATCGCTAAATAAGATGTTGTTTTAGGGGTTTTGTAGATACTCTATCACATTACCTTCTATTCTAACTTGTGGAAATTATTTGCAATATACGGGTGTTAGATTTTGCCAAATTGTTTCCTGGGTCAGTGCAGTTCAGTTCAGTCACTTAGTCGTGTCTGACTCTTTGCCACCCCAGGAACCGCAGACTGCCAGGCCTCCCTGTCCATCACCAACTCCCGAAGTCCACTCAAACCCATGTCCATCGAGTCAATGATGCTATCCAGCCATCTCATCCTCTGTCATCCCCTTCTCCTCCTGCTCTCAATCTTTCCCAGCATCAGGGTCTTTTCAAATGAGTCAGCTCTTTGCATCAGATGGCCAAAGTATTGGAGTTTCAGCTTCAACACCAGTCCTTCCAAAGAACACTCAGGACTGATCTCATTTAGGATGGACTTGTTGGATCTCCTTGCAGTCCAAGGAACTCTCAAGAGTCTTCTCCAACACCACAGTTCAAAAGCATCAATTCTTTGGTGCTCAGCTTTCTTTATAGTCCAACTCTCACATCCATACATGACCACTGGAAAAACCTTAGCCTTGACTAGACAGACCTTTATTGGCAAAGTAATGTCTCTGGTTTTTAATATGCTGTCTAGGTTGGTGATAACTTTCCTTCCAAGGAGTAAGAGTCTTTTAATTTCATGGCTGCAATCATCACCTGCAGTGATTTTGGAGCCCCAAAAAATAAAGTCGGACACTGTTTCCCCTGTTTACCCATCTATTTCCCAAGAAGTGATGGGACCGGATGCCATGATCTTAGTTGTCTGAATGTTAAGCTTTAAGCCAACTTTTTCACTCTCCTCTTTCACTTTCAGCAAGAGGCTTTTTAGTTCCTCTTCACTTTCTGCCATAAGGGTGGTGTCATCTGCATATCTGAGGTTATTGATATTTCTCCCAGCAATCTTGATTCCAGCTTGTGCTTTTCCAACCCAGCGTTTCTCATGATTTATTCTGCATACAAGTTAAATAAGCAGGGTGACAATATACAGCCTTGATGTACTCCTTTTCCTATTTGGAACCAGTCTGTTGTTCCATGTCCAGTTCTAACTCTTGCTTCCTGACCTGCATACAGATTTCTCAAGAGGCAGGTCAGGTGGTCTGGTATTCCCATCTCTCTCAGAATTTTCCACAGTTTATTGTGATCCACACAGTCAAAGGCTTTGGCATAGTCAATAAAGCAGAAATAGATGTTTTCCTGAAACTCTCTTGCTTTTTCGATAATCCATTGGATGTTGGCAATTTGATCTCTGGTTCTTCTGCCTTTTCTAAAACCAGCTTGAACATCAGGGAGTTCACGGATCACATATTGCTGAAGTCTGGCTTGGAGAATTTTGAGCATTACTTTACTAGCGTGTGAGATGAGAGCAACTGTGCGGTAGTTTGACCATTCTTTGGCATTGCTTTTCTTTGGGATTGGAATGAAAACTGACCTTTTCCAGTCCTGTGGCCACTGCTGAGTTTTCCAAATTTGCTGGCATATTGAGCGCAGCACTTTCACAGCATCATCTTTTAGGATGTGAAACAGCTGAACTGGAATTCCATAACCTCCACTAGCTTTGTTCATAGTGATACTTCCTAAGGCCCGCTTGACTTCCCATTCCAGGATGTCTAGCTCTAGGTGAGTGATCATACCATTGTGATTATCTGGGTCATGAAGATCTTTTTTGTACAGTTCTTCTGTGTATTCTTGCCACTTCTTTGTAATATCTTTTGCTTCTGTTAGGTCCCTACCATTTCTGTCCTTTATTGTGCCTATCTTTTCATTAAACGTTCCCTTGGTATCTGTAATTTTCTTGAAGAGATCTCTAGTCTTTCCCATTCTATTGTTTTCCTCTATTTCTTTGCATTGATTGCTGAGGAAGGCTTTCTTATCTCTCCTTGCTATTCTTTGGAATTCTGCATTCAAATGGGTATATCTTTCCTTTGCTTTTCACTTCCTTTTTCTTTTTTTTTTTTTTTACAGCTATTTGTAAGGCCTCCTCAGAGAGCCATTTTGCTTTTTTGCATTTCTTTTTCTTGAGGATGGTCTTGATTCATGTCTCCTGTACAATGTCACAAACCTCCTTTTATAGTTCATCAGGCACTCTGTCTATCAGACCTAGTCCCTTAAATCTATTTCTCACTTCCACTGTATAGTAATAAGGGATTTGATTTAGGCCACACATAAATGGTCTAGTGGTTTTTTTCCACTTTCTTCAATTTCAGTCTGAATTTGGCAATAAGGAGTTCATGATCTAAGCCACAGTCAGCTCCCAGTCTTGTTTTTGCTGACTGTATAGAGCTTCTCCATCTTTGGCTGCAAAGAATATAATTGATCTGATTTTGGTATTGACCATCTGGTGATGTCCATGTGTAGAGTCTTCTCTTGTGTTGTTGGAAGAGTGTGTTTGCTATGACCAGTACATTCTCTTGGCAGAAATCTATTAGCATTTGCCCTGCTTTGTTCCGTACTCCAAGGCCAAATTTGCCTGTTACTCCAGGTGTTTCTTGACTTCCTACTTTTGCATTTCAGTCCTCTATAATGAAAAGGACATCTTTTTTGGATATTAGCTGTAGAAGGTCTTATAGGTCTTCATAGAACAGTTCAACTTCAGCTTCTTTAGCATTACCGGTCGGGGCGTAGACTTGGATTACCATGATATTGAACGGTTTGCCTTGGAAACAAATAGAGATCATTCTGTCATTTTTGAGATTGCATTCGAGTACTGCATTTCAGACTCTTTTGTTGACTATAATGGCTACTCCGTTTCTTCTAAGGGATTCCTGCCCACAGTAGTATAATTTTTTTTAGTTTTTTTTTTAAATTTTTATTTATTTTAATTGGAGGCTGATTATAATTTTTTTAAATAAAATTTTTCTTCTTTGTTCTTTGTTGTTCAGTCACTAAGTCATGTCTGACTGTTTGTGACTCCCTGAGCCTTAACACACCAGGCTTCACTGTCCTTCACTATCTCCCTGAGTTTGCTCATATTCATATCCATTGAGTCAGTATACTATCCAACCATCTAATCCTCTGCTGCTCTCTTCTCCTTTTCCTTCAATCTTTTCCAACATCAAGATATTTTCCAATGAGTTGGCACTTCATATCAGGTGGCCAAGGCATTGATACCATAGATTATATTAATTGAGTTTCAAATGTTGAACTAGGCTTTCATACCTAGAATAAATCTCACATGTTCACACTGTATAATTATTCTTACAAATTTTCATTCAACTTCCTAATATTTTGTTACAGATTTTCTGTCTGAAATCAATGAAAGATACTGATCTTTAACTTTTTTTTGTACTGTCTTTGCCTGATTTGAGCATCAGGCAATACTTGCCTCATAAAACAAGTTGAGTAGTGGTATTATTTTTCGCTTTTCAAGTTTAGATGCTATTCAATTGTTCATAACCAATAGAAAGGACTTGCACATTGTGGTATATCATAAAATGTAACAGTATAAAGAAATTGGAAAAAACAAGCCACAACCATATACAAAAATATACATTGATCTCACAAATACTATCTTGAGCAAAAGAGCCAGTCACAAAAATATATATTCAATATGACTCCATTTAATAAAAGAATCAGAGAAAACTAATGTATGATGTTAGAATCAGGATAATGATTATCTTTATGAGAAGTAGTTCCTTAAAAAAGGACATATATTGTGGCTTCTGGGTTCCAGTCATGTTCTATTTCTAGTTATACAGATGTGGGCATTCCTGAACAGTTCATTGAGCTGTGTACTTACCTACGCATTTCTATATGTTTGCTATATCTTTATTTGTGGCACGGGGGAGGCAATATCCACCACCCCAACCCAAGCCACGGAGGAGCTCCCCTCTCACACACCCTCTGTCTACTTTTTGGTTGAATTCCCAGGAACCAGAGTCACATGACTCAAAGTTCATGTAAACACAAAAATGAAAACAGCTTTTTATAGTGTGTTTGACTAGAAAGACACAAATTTCATTGTTTTCAAAACAGAACCACTATTTATTTTTGTTTCCTTTTAGGCCTTATGTTTGAACAGCCTCAACAAATGGATAATCTATCTGAAAAGTCTGAGAGCCATTCATACTTCTGGCAGAGAAGAAATGTATTAAAACATTGTTCTGTCAACAACTTTCATTCACTGTGCACTCTTTCCTGCCTGCTTGTGCTTGAAGAGACTGCTACCATATCATATTCTTAATAACAATACCCAGTTAATTAAAAGTAAATTATCCTAATAGCATCTGTGATTGCAGATATCCTTTCTTTAGCATTCTGTATTTAGGACTAATAAATGAATAAAGATTTATTAAACACATATTAGAAGATGAAAGCCTTGATTACTAAGTGCATCAGGAATCTGAGAATATTTTAGCTTCAAAACATTCCAGTGGTTAGTGGTACTATATCAGAGGAACAAACAGTATACTGAAAACTACTTCTGCCCAAAAGATTTTAAGTTCTTAAGATTTCCCATGCATAGAAAGACCCCTGACCCTTCTAAATGCCTCTGAAGGTTTCTGAACCAGCACACTTCAAGAAGTCTGCAAAAAAAAAAAAAAATTTCACTGAACACTCTGAAGAACAGGAAAACTTCTTTGAACAAAATCAATACACTCCAACATATAGTCACTATCAAGTTACCCTGACAAGTAACAGAGTTCCTATTGATCCACCACCCCATCACCCTCACCCTTCACTTCTTTATTTTATCTTGCAATCTTCAGGAATAAAAATTGCTTTTATAAAGTTCCCAGAGAAAATCATAATTCCAAAAGATACATACACCTCAGTGTTCATTCACTGTAGGACTATTTACAACAGCCAGGACATGGAAGCAACCTAAATGCCCATCAACAGAGGAACGGATGAAGAAGATGTGGTACATATATACGGCGAATATTACTCAGCCCTAAAAAGGAACAGAACTGTGCAATTTTCAGAGACATGGATGGACCTAGAGGCTGTCATACAGAGTGAAGTAAGCCAGAAAAGCAAAAATTTATTAACACACATATATATATAGAATCTAGGAAAATTGTACAGATAAACCTATTTGCAAAGTTGAAGTAGATACACAGATGCAGAGAACAAACATATGGACACCAAGGGGGAAAAGGGAGGTGGGATGGATTGGGAGATTAGGATTGAGATATATATATATATTATGTATAAAACAGATAATAATGATAACCTGCTGTATAACAACATGGAACTCTACTCATTGCTCTGTGATGACCTAAATGGGAAGGAAATACAAAAAGGAGGGGATACATGCATACATGGGCTTCCTCGGTGGCTCAGTGTTAAAGAAGTTGCCGGCCAATGCAGGAAACACAGGCTCAATCCCTGAATCAGGAAGCTCTCAGAGAAGGAAATGGCAACCCACTCCAGTATTCTTGCCTGGGAGATCCCATGGACAGAGGATTTTGTTGGGGTATAATCCATGGAGTCAGAGTTGGGTACAACTTAGTGCCTAAACAATAAGAACATATGTACACATATGGCTGATTCACTGTGCTGTGCAGCAGAAACTAACACAACATTGCAAAGTAACTATACTCCAGTGAATTTTTTTTGAAGTTACTAGATGATAATATTTTCATATAAAACTATGATTTGAATATAATTAAACATATTAGCAATGTTTCTCAAGTTTTAGGATCCATCAAAACCATCTGCAAAGGCACTAAAAATACAGTTACTCAGATCCTAGATTCACAAATTATGATAGAGCCTTGGATTCTGCATTTTTAACCATCTTCCAAGATGATTCTGATATATAGGACTTGGGAGACAGAGTAAGGGACAGAGAGATAGAATGAGAGACAGAGCTAGAACAGGCTGGATAAATGAAAATTTCAAGATTGAAGAGTACACTTGCAAGAAAATCAAACTTGTTTCTTTTGAATGTGAATGGCAATAACAACTGAGTATAAATAATGCTGCCGTGAACCACTAATATGAGGCCTGATTTATACATGTAAGATATCATTAAATATCATATATTGTCCTCATTGATTCATGCAATAGCTATTTATTAAACACCTTTGTGCCAGGCCTGAAGAATGCGATGGTAAAATATTCTTTCAAAAACTGACAGTGTCATAGAAAAGAAAAATAAGTAGGCATGCTGGTGGTGAATTGTGTTGTATGGCTGACTTTATATATTTAACCTTGTTTCTTTAGAACAAACTAACTACTGCAAAGATCAAGAATCCACATCACGGAGAGTATTGAATGCAACCGCCACCCCCATTAGCCTGGACTCTGGCACTATCTGTGTCCCTGGGGATGATCATCTTGAATGCTGCAGACTCCTTTCTTCCCCTATCAAATTGAGACTTTTTAAGCTGACAAGGCATCTTGGAGACAAAACAGCCAGGGAGAATAATGATGGAGAGGGATAGTTAGGGAATTTGGAATGGATATGTACACACTGCTATCTTTAAAATGGATAACCAACAAGGACCTACTGTACAGCACATGGAACTCTGCTCAGTGTTATGCGGCAGATGAGAGGAGAGTTTGGGGGAGAATGGATACACGTATCTATATCACTGAGTCCCTTCACTGTTCACCTGAAACTATCACAACATTGTTAATCAGCTATACCTCAATGCAAAAGTAAAAGCTAAGAAAAAATAAATAACCCAAAAACATAAATTTCAGAAGTATAAATAGGAAAATAGCAAAGCTTACTCTTCTATCCACCTAGAATCTGTCTTCTCTTTAGAATTTAAGATTTTAAAAAATAAATTAGATTTGGATTGTGAAGTGAAGTCACTCAGTTGTGTCCAACTCTTTGCAACCCCATGGACTATAGCCTACTAGATTCCTCTGTCCATGAGATTCTCTAGGCAAGAATACTGGAGTGGGTTGCCATTTCCTTCTCCAGGAGATCTTCCTGACCCAGGGATCAAATCCCGGTCTCCTGCACTACAGGCAGACACTTTACTCTCTGAGCCACCACAGAAGCCCTAGATTATTTGTGACCATATTGATTTCTGCTAAGGGTGTAGTATGCAAAATAAATGCATTTGGAATGTGGTATTTTGCTGCTAACTATGGAGTAAATTCTTTTGTATTAAAAACAAACAAAAACAAAACACAGAAGTCCTGCACCATGCATGGCAGGTCCTCCAGGCAACCACTCTTTCTGCTAACCCTCAAAAGGCTTAGTGTGGATGAGCCATCCCTCAGGGTCTGCAGCCCTTCTGAGACACAGCCCCCACCAAGACTCTCAGAGAGGTCCTGAGTTCCTGCTCTCCCGGTCAGATACCAAGGAGATGCCTTCTAAGTGGAGGGGAAAACTACATGAGTAATTGGACTGTTTTTTTCTCTTCCATTTCAACATCATTGCTGTATCCCAAAGCAAAACACAGTATGTACCTTTGGTCTTTCCCTCATCACAGGGTGAACTTCCTCCTCTTGGAGGACTCAGATTCTCATTCCAAATCAGAAGTCAGACTGATTATGCACCCCCCTCTTTCTCTCTTTTTGTTTAAATTAAAGTTTAATTGATTACCCTTCTATTTCAGGATTGGGTACCCAGTGAAGAGTTCTTACAGTGTAGCCTAGAGTCTTTTGTTTACTTGGTTCTCTGAGCAAAATTCTGCAGTGAGCAAGTGCCAACAGAATCTTGTTCCCATGCTTTTAGTTTCAAGCACTATAGGTTTCTCCAGTTATCACAATTAGATAAAGGGTTGATCTGGCCCTAAAACAGCTTAGAGGACAGTGTGGTCGCCCAAGGTTTTGTTGCCATAGTGGGTGAGAAAAGGGAATTGTGATTTTATGTTCCTCATTCTTTTTATTTTGGTCACTATACCATTAGCATAGATTTTTAGACAAAAAATAATTACACAATAGTGAAATTCACACAAAATCACAAATCATCCTCAGACGTTTACCTAGGCAAATGAATATACGCATGAGTATTCATTTGAATGTGTATGTGTATATTCATGTGTTTCTGTGTGCATAATATATATGTATATTTTAACAACTAAATTTCAGTGTCACATTAATTTTAAAACTGATTATTTCATTGAACAATGTATTATAGCACCTTTCCTTTTTTAAAAATAATACAGCTACCATCAATTTAAGACTATATTGGGTCTATTGAATAGACTAATATATTGTATCTAACAAGTCCACTAATGCTTGGTATCTGGGGTTGTTCACAGTTTTTCACTGTTATAAACAACTCTACATATTTTCACTACATTTCTGCCTTTCTCACACCAATTATCTTATCCAATCCTCAACACTCCAACATGTACCACTATCTCCTATCATACAGATACAGGAAGTTTGTTTTTCCTCTGGATAAGGGCCAATTAACAAACCTAGATGGCCTAGTCATAAAGATCAAATTCCTTCTGAACACCCTCCATTGCATTCTGCCTAACATACCCAGCATTTCAAAGCCCTACCTTTTGATTTTTTGGCATTGAACTCAGGTTACACTGAAATCTCTCCTCTATCACAATAGTTAGGACTGAATGAAGTCTAACTTCGCTACTTTTACAAGTATCTGGCTTTGTTCCTTTCCACAGTTCTGACTGTTACTGCTCTATACAAGTTTCAGATCCTACTCATTGTGATCTATAGTACAAATCACCCTTTGTGATCTTAGTCTAACAGCATCCCTGTCTTGTATCAGTTCTGCTTTCCACTAATTGATCCCCAGTACTTTACCTCCTTGTCTGAACCCCCAGTTTCTAATCTTTCTGAGGCTTAAAATATGCCTGTTGATCTCTGCTCAATCTTTTCTAGTGGGTCTGGCAACATTTAAACAGACAATAAGAGATATATAAGGTACTGAAATGGATAAGAAATGTATCTTTAATTCTTATAGTTAAAACCTGTATCATTTTTTCTTATCCTTTTTGACATTCTATTTTATTTTATTTGTTTATATCTATACATATCACATTCATCAACTACTAAATTTAAAACAATAATACTGTTTATCCTCAAGAAAATGTCTCATTTTCCTTACTTCTTTTGGTTCTTGAAATTGAACTAACAAAAAGGGTTGTAGGTGTGAAGTAAGGTAGAAATACTGAGGAGATGGGTGGTTCAGTTTTGTTCCTAGCTCTCTGATTATCTATGTTACAGCACAGCGATGTTGGAATGTCCTCTGTTCTAATTCTTCAACACCTTTTAGACTGCCTAGAGGAAACAAATGGTCTCCTGACTTTGCCAGGAAAATGATCCAAGTCTCTCAGATTTAAACTACTTCCCATTTTGATTTGATAGAAATTCCTCACTAACCAGGAGGGAAGATGATAACCATAGAATAGCTCTTATTGCCAGTATCATATTCTTCTTTCTATTCATTAACTAATAGTACTGTGGAAGCATATCAAATCTTAAGAACATGATATGTGCTGCAAAGAACATATAATTAGGTGGTGAAATAACGATACAGATTTCAGAGGCTTCAAGTTAATCCAGAAGATATTGTCTTTCTCTTCTCTTATCCCCCTCCCATATTTGACTAATTGTTAACTATTAAATATTTATTGAGTAACTACTCAGTTCCTACATTGAGAAAAGACTCAAACTGTTTACCATTACAGTAAAACAAAATCCCAACCAACTATGTGCTTGAATTCTACGGTGAGATAAAACTTGAAAGGGTAAGGCAATTAGCAAGTAGAACAGTGTATGTAAGTGACAATGGTATGAAACATTTTATGCTCCTCTTTTTCGTTAGGAGATCCTAACTTCTGTCAATGGAGAAGAATCGTGTGAGAAGTAGAACATGTTTCCGTTATTTAAAGAGCTTGGGGAAAAGGATAATACACATATTAACACAGCCAGCTTTTGCTAAGGTTCTAGAACACATAGTGGTGGTCGCTCAGTCACCTCCAGCTCCTTGTGACCCCATGGGCTTAACCCACCAGGCTCTTCTGTCCATGGAATTCTCCAGGCAAGAATACTGGAGTGGGTTGCCATTCCCTTCTCCAACATATACTGAAAAACCAAATGAGTAGTAAATTAACAAAGAATCATGGTGAAGATGCAATTGTAGTTCTTTTCAGCATACTCTTTCTCATTTCTCACCACCCGGAGAAATTTCTCTATAGCCATGAAACTTAGTGAAGAATTAGCATTCTCAGGTCCCAGAAGCATTATGTGATAATTTTTTAAAGCCCTATATTGTTCTGTCTGTATGTAAATAAATATACTTACTTTGTATTTGGCAATTAGAGATGGTGATGGACAGGGAGGCCTGGCGTGCTGCGATTCATGGGGTCGCAAAGAGCAGGACACGACTGAGCGACTGAACTGAACTGAACTGAAAACTGGCAAGATTAGGGTTCTTTAGACCAAGATAATTGGGTATCTCAACCAAACTGTGACTGAGACAAATTTGTATGTTTTCCATATATGTTGTAATTTCTATTTTTGCTAGAACTCTCATCTTGCCACTTTTTAATTCAGCTGATTTTAATTGTCAACTATGAAATAAATATATACATTTATAAACAAACAGAATAATATAAGACTTTAAAAAGTACTTTATTTCCGACTTTATCTTGAACTTTTTAAAAATAACCACTTCAGTAAAAACATTTCTCTTCAAAGCTATATTTTAACTATTCTTGCTGGTTTAAAGGCAATTTGAACTGCAACTTTAAATGAGAAATGAATAAAAATGGATTTTAATTTCACTTTTTGAAAAGAAAGTAATCTTTCACTTGGGGTATATGGTAACTCTCAGAAGCAAGAGACTATTGATTCATTTTATCATTAGTAAAATTTGTAATAAGAAATCCTAATGAACACCAGAATCTCAAATTCAAGTCATTTTTTAAATCACAAGAAGCAGGGAGGGGTGGAGGGTGGGAAGGAGGAATAAGAGAAGATGAAGGATGTCAAGTTAGGTTCAGAATTCCCTAGAGCAGGCTCACTGAGGACATTCTGCCCTCACTGCCGCAACTGGACAATGCTTTTCATGTTTCTATGTTGTTAGTTAGAGTGGTTGGAGCAATTCAGTCTTGACTGGCCAATTAACCTTGGCAGACATATTGAAGGGAGGGTCAAGGGAAGAACACTGTCTTACTCTGCTGCTGCTAAGTCGCTTCAGTCGTGTCCGACTCTGTGAGACCCCAGAGACAGCAGCCCACCAGGCTCCCCCATCCCTGGGATTCTCCAGGCAAGAACACTGGAGTGGGTTGCCATTTCCTTCTCCAATGCATGAAAGTGAAAAGTGAAAGTGAAGCCACTCAGTCGTTTCCGACTCTTAGCGACCCCATGGACTGTGGCCCACCAGGCTCTTCCGTCCATGGGATTTTCCATGCAAGAGTGCTGGAGTGGGGTGCCATTGCCTTCTCCGCTGTCTTACTCTATCTAGCAAGAACAAAAAAAGGGAAATTCCTTAGTGGCTCAGACGGTAAAGTGTCTGCCTGCAATGTGGGAGACCTGGGTTTGATCCCTGGGTGGGGAAG
This sequence comes from Ovis canadensis, assembly GCF_042477335.2. Taxonomy (NCBI): domain Eukaryota; kingdom Metazoa; phylum Chordata; class Mammalia; order Artiodactyla; family Bovidae; genus Ovis; species Ovis canadensis. The sequence goes on along the minus strand of NC_091246.1, from coordinate 184,986,789 downwards.
ATCCTCTGGAGAAGGAAATGGCAACCCACTCCAGTACTCTTGCCTGGAGAATCCCATGGACGGAGGAGCCTGGTGGGCTACAGAGTCCACGGGGTCACAGAGTCAGACAAGACTGAGAGACTTCACTTTCACTTTCACTTTCTACCTTTCACACTCCTGGACAAAATTTAAACAATTCAGAAGATAAAATCTAAGCATTCAAATACTGACTTGATTTCTAACTGAGGTTGAGGCCCTCCCTTGTTTAATAAATATTCAAGATCCTAAATATTTAGTGCATTTGAACAGTATTCTGTACTCTTGATTTCGACTCTGTATCATTGTTACATTTCTAATGGCTTATGACCAAGCTACATTGAGATGATAGAATCAAACAGTAACATTCTCAGGAATTTCTCAGAGAAAAGGTCTCTGCCAGCAGCAAAATTTAGCATCCTCTCATGAGAAGTCAAAGGAGTCTCTCTTTCCACTGGCCAGTAGTTTATAGCTATGCTCACCACTTCCATGGTTATGGAAACACAGACATGGTTTTTAAGTTTCTCTTGCTGTATCTCTCAACTTCTGCATTATTAAAAAGTACACCTCCACTTATCTTCTTTTTTATTATCTTTCATGTCTTTTATGTCAACTAAAACGGACACTAAAAATACCACTTAATCATGGGAAGATTAGTGTTCAAAAACCTAGAGGTCATGAAATGAAATCAGGTATTTCAAGCACATAATCCCATTAGTTTTTCAAGTGCTTCAGTAGTGTCCAGAAATGACTCCCCCTAAATCCTAACAAAATTATTTTCCAAGTTCTATATTTTTCTCTGGATAAATCCTCCATCAGTATTCAGACTATATTTTAAAGTTCTCATTGAAGTTTACAGTTTTCTTTTTAATTTAATTGCTAGAATTACAAGAATTCTATTTTCTAAACATTTTCATGGCAAATGTACACTATTTCAGATACATTAAGGCTAAATAGCCTTTTGTGGACACGCCTCAAGGGAAACATAACTCCATTTGTAACTGTTTGTGCAAGGAAATGGATTCTGAGTTCCAAATAACTAATTTACAAATGAACATTTGGAAAGCTATCCATTGTAAGGAGCAGACTTCTTTTAACCTATGTTTTCTGCACTCTAACCCATAATCCTGACAAAATCATCCAGTAGAATGACTGTAGGAAAAGTTTTTCCAGATGGACAAGATGTGGTCAGCAACTCCAGTTAGCTGATGCCTGGACAATGTTATGCCCTGGAGAGATTTGAACGTTTCATTACCCATTTTGAACGCTAGCTCGTTTGAAAGGGCAGACCCAGACAAAACGCTGTTAAGTCTACACTGGCAGCAAGCCTTTGATCTTAGAAAAGTAATTGAGCCTTCTAGTTTTCTCATCTATATCATGAGAAAAACAACTTGATGGAATGTTTTAACAATCTGATTGTTATAATTAGAGGGATTTATATAGAATCCCTAATAGCACCCTACCTTTATCAAAAACAGCTACAATGGAGGTTTATTAATGATTCAAAGGATTGATTTGAATCAGAAAAACTCAGGAGGAAAATCAAATTGAGTCAACAAAAAACAAGTATTAAGCTGTACTATCTAGGTAGCACTGTAAAAAGTATAAGAGGGATATGCAAGCTGAAAGAAAGGTTAGTGTGGCCTAAAGATTCTAGGTCTCAGTGGCAAGCAAACAGTTTAAACCAGCTACTAGCCATAGACATACTTTGTCCCTCACGATATTTTAAAAATTGAACTAGTTGTCAACACTAAGAAATAGAAGTTTCCAGATTCTCTTGAAAAGTGAATTCTGCATGAGGAATCAGATGGAGTTGGAAAACAGTTGTCTTTTTAATTTAATGGGCTGTGATGCTTCCATTTTTCTGTATTCTTCACCTGGGCTACTTCAGTGATTACCTGCTGGACCTTCATGCAAATAAGTTTGTGATCCTTGTTGTGGATGATATGTTAACAAAGATATCCCTTTAAAGAGTCTTTCACCACTGTTTTCATAATAAAGCTTAAAATTTTCTCTTTATTTTAAACTTTTTGATATCTCAAGAAATGAAGTAGTGACTACAGTGTTAGTTTTCAAAAGTTAAGTAGGCAATAGTTTTAAATCTATGTTTTGTATTGGGTTGGCCAAAAAGTGGTTCCTATCTACAGGTGAACAGGGCCAAGGCCTATTCTAAGCTTGTTACCTACATTAACTTATTTAACCTTCACAACTACATTTTGATATAGGTACTAGATTTTTCCCATTTAGCACAGAAGGAAACTGAGGTAATATCCCAAGAAGTTAAAGTGTCACACAGCTGGGAAATGACAGAGGCCATGACTCAAACCAGACAAACCAGATGGTCTGTTTCCGGGACCAGTGCTCATAATTATCATGCAGTATAACCTTTGGGTATGGTCCAGACTCTCCCTGATAACTTGAAAAACTATGTGTATATGAGTAGATAGATAGATGTAGATAAAGATGATATAGATTAGATATAGACATATAGGGCCTCCCTGGTAGCTCAGATGGTAAAGAATCCACCTGCAATGCCTGAGACCTGGGTTCAATCCCTGGGTTGGGAAGATTCCCTGGAGGAGGGCATGGCAACTCACTCCAGTGTTCTTGCCTGAAGAATCCCTGTGACAGAGAAGCCTGGCGGGCTACAGTCCATGGGGTTACAAACAGTCAGACATGACTGAGTGACTAAGCACATAGATATATATAGTAAATATACATACTTATATATTTATAATACTGTGTATACATATGTATATATATAAACATATACATATATACATACACAAAAATATGCATATAAATATGAATAAATGAACCATATTTGTATACTATTATTTTCTATTGACAAAATACATGTAGTCGATATTAGACTCTTAATTATTGTGATTTTATAGAATATGAAATATTCTATAAATATTTTATATTCTATAAATATCTAAAAATATTCTATAAATACTCTTTGATATATTTCTTAACTAACCTCAAATACAATCTCCCCCAAATAAATTTTAAGAAAAGCTTGTTTGGTCCATAAGAATCCATAGTTGGATCTTTATTAAGATTACATTAAAGTTATGGGTTAATCTTGATCAAATATCAACTTAATATCAAGTCTTCATATCCAATCCCAGAATAGAAAACAACAGAGAAGAAAATCTTTATATACTTGAACTGACAGAGCTTGGTAATTGATTAGAAATGAGTGATGGAGAAAGGAGAGCTTGAAGATGTTTTTTTTTTTTTTTAACAAATACTCCCCTGACCTGTTCAAGAATCATGATCTAGACAGTAGAAAGACCAAAAGCAGCCATTTGCTGGAAACAAGAAAATCTCCTCAAAAAGATGAGCCATCTGCAGTATAAAGGAATGGAAAAGCTCCTCAAAGTTGCATATTCTGAGTTGTAATAAAAATGGTGGATGAAAATTAGTAATAGAGTAAGGAGTTCCACTAGGACAAATCAGGAGAGGCTAAAAAAATATATATATATATGAAACAAAGCAGAGGAAAAATAAAAAGTAAGTACTAATACATACTGAGTGCTTACTTTGTGCAAGGCCCTGTGTTAAGTACTTAATTTTTTCCTCCAATAGCACCTTAAAACAGGTGGATAATACTGTCTAAATTTTATAGATGAGTAAGCCAAATTTCAGAAAAGTTTTAAACAATTTCACATAACCAGAAAATATGAAGAGCAGAATTTGAACCAAGCTCCCTGAGTTCAATGCCCATGGCTGCTGTGCCCAGTGGAGAATGTGATACATTCGCTCCAGTCCCAGGTCCTCTCCCCTGGTTTCTCAATGATTCCAGAGGCCCTGTTTAGCAGCTTTGACAGACATAGCTGTAACTGCATGCAGAACTGGGAAAACCAAGATTAAAATTTAAACCACTCCATATACAGCAGTCCTTTTGGATATAATATCCAGGTATGCAGAGCAACAGAAACTTATGTAATGTACTCTAAAATTACTGTGAGCAGTTCCATATAGTAGGAGATCTAGCTGTGGATAAAAAGGGGATACAAACAAATTTTTTTTAATTTAAAAAAATACTTTTGTTCTGAGAAGAACACAGGTAAGAGAATGAAAAGTCAAAGATTGCGAGTAAATATTTGTAAATTATGTATATAATAAAGGATTTACATCCAAAGTATGCAAAAAAGGAATTAAATCTCAACAAGAAAACAACTCAATTAAAAATGGGCAAAAGAACTGAACAGACACTTCACCAGAGAAGATATACAGATAACAAATAAGTATATGAAAAGGTTGAAGGAGGGCATGGCAACCCATTCCAATATTCTTGCCTGAAGAATCCCATGGACAGAGGAGCCTGGCGGGCTACATTTCATGGGGTAGCAGAGTCAGACATGACTTAAGCAACTTACATGTGTGCATATGAAAAGGTGATCAATGTCATTTGTCATTAGGGAGTTGCACATAAAGCACCAATATGTCATCCCACGTCTGTTAGAATGGTTAGAATCCAAAAAACTAACAATATCAACATGGCTGGTAAAACATTCTCATTTCTTAGTAGTTAGGATGTAAAATAGTATAGACATTTTGCAAGACAGTTTTTCAGTTTCTTAAAAAGCCAAATACTGACTTACCATATTCCCTACCAGTTTCACTCATGCTGCTGCTACTGCTAAGTTGCTTCAGTCGTGTCCGACTCTGTGCGATCCCATAGACGGCAGCCCACCAGGCTCCCCCCGCCCGTCCCCGGGATTCTCCAGGCAAGAACACTGAAGTGGGTTGCCATTTCCTTCTCCAATGCATGAAAGTGAAACGTGAAAGTGAAGTTGCTCAGTCGTGTCTGGCTCTTCACGACTCCATGGACTGCAGCCTACCAGGCTCCTCTGTCCATGGGATTTTCCAGGCAAGAGTGCTGGAGTTGGGTGCCATTGCCTTCTCCCAGTTTCACTCATAGGTATTCAGAAAACTCACTTGAATTTATGTCCACAGAAAAATCTTCATGTGAATGCTTATGGTAGCTTTTTTCATCAAAAAATTATGAAAAACTAGAAGCAACCAAGATGTCCTCCAAAAGATAAATGGATAAACACAGTATTATATTTCCACAGAGAGTACTACCCAGAAAGAAAATGGAATGAGCTAGTAGTCCATGCTATATATAATATGGATGAAGTTTAAGTGCATCTTACTAAATAGAAGAAGCCTATTTGAGAAGGCTACGTACTCTATAATTCCATTACTATGACATTCTGGAAAAGGCAAAAATGTAGAGACAAAAAATTATCAGAGATTGAAAGTGATTAGAGAGAAAGACCATTGACCAGGTGAAGAAAAGATTTTTAAGGGTGGTAAAAATATTTTGCATGGGACTGTAGTGGCAGATACATGATGCTGTCAATTTGTCAAAACTGACAGAACTTTACAGAACAGAGTTAATCTTAATGTAGGCAAATTTTAAAAATTATTAGTAGGTTAGGGGATCCCAGGATGGAATGCATACTTTGACAAAATATTCTAACTCTACTATAAGAAAGTGAATACAATGTAACCTCAGTGAAAAGTGTGGCTTAAAAAGGCATCCACATAAGTAACTTTGTAAGTTACTGGAAAGTATTCAGTTCAGTTCAGTCCTTCAATCATGTCTGATTCTGTGACCCCATGAATCACAGCATGCCAGGCCTCCCTGTCCATTACCAACTCCCAGAGTTCACCCAAACTCTTGTCCATCAAGTCGGTGATGCCATCCAACCATCTCATCATCTGTCGTCCACTTCTCCTCCTGCCTTCAATCTTTCCCAGCATCAGAGTCTTTTCAAATGAGTCAGTTCTTCGCATCAGGTGGCCAAATTATTAGAGTTTCAGCTTTAGCATCAGTCCCTCCAATGAATATTCAGGACTGATTTTCTTTAGGATGGACTGGTTGGATCTCCCTGCTGTCCAAGGGACTCTCACAGTTCAAAAGAATCAATTCTTTGGTACTCATCTTTCTTTATAGTCCAACTCTCACATCCATACATGACTGCTGAGAAAGCATAGTTTGACTAGACGGACATTTGTTGGCAAAGTAATGCCTCTGGTTTTTAATAAGCTGTCTAGGTTGGTCATAACTTTTCTTCCAAGGAGCAAATGTCTTTTAATTTCATGGCTGCAGCCACCATCTGCAGTGATTTTGGAACCCCCCCCACCCCCAAAAAAATTCTGCCACTGTTTCCATTGTTTCCCCATCTATTTGCCATGAAGTGATGGGACCAGATGTCATGATCTTAGTTTTCGGAATGTTGAGTTTTAAGCCAAGTTTTTCACTCTCCTCTTTCACTTTCATCAAGAGGCTCTTTAGTTCTTCTTCACTTTCTGCCATAAGGGTGCTGTCATCTCCATATCTGAGGTTATTGGTATTTCTCCCAGCAATCTTGATTCCAACTTGTGCTTCATCCAGCCCAGCATTTCTCATGATGTACTCTGCCTATAAGTTAAATAAGGTTTACATATACATGTAAACCTAGCTTATTTACATGTAGCTTATATACATGTAAACCCAGGGAGAAAAAGTAGGTACACAAATGACCAGCTATGGAAGTCAGATTTCTCACTGTTGGAGTGAAAAATTACAGATAAACAAAGGGTTCTAGAATGATACACATGGTACAGTATTAGAGGTGGAAATAGAGTTCACATTTCAATATTAAATAGAGATACATATAGATAGACACAGAAATAGTTATAGATATGTGTACATGCATGGGAGCTTCCCAAGTGGTGCAGTGGTAAAGAATCTGCCTGCCAATACAGGAGACATAGGTTCAATCCCTGGGCCAGGAAGATCCCCGTGTAGAAGGAAATGGCAACCTGCTCCAGTAATCTTGCCTGGAAAATTCCATGGCTAGAGGAGCCTGGCAGGCTACAGTCCATGGGGTTGCAAGAGTTGGATGCAACTGAATGAGCACACACGTACATGCATGAGTTAGCATGCCACGTGTATTTTCTAGCTCTGTCTGCTGAGAGAGCCTTAGAAGCAACAACACTGCAGTCATCACGAACACAGCACCCAAACCTTGGTTTCTTCTGCTGTTCTCCAATAAGAGGAACCAGGGGGCCTTGGAGAATTGGCTCATTCTGTGGTTAGAGCATAGATATACAAGATCAACCTGAAACAGAGCATCAGAACGTAAGGAAACCATCAAGAAGCCAAAGCGAGGAGGGCATGTCAAAAGGACACAGGAGCAAACTTGTGCTCCCAATGACCAAAGCTAAAGCAATCTTAGCAATAAAATGTGTTGGATTATAAGTGTTAGTCACTCAGTTGTGTCTGACTCTGAGACTCCATGGACTGTTGGATTATAATCCAAATATAAAATAAATATCCATGAGTTCAAATGGATAAAAATAAATGTATAAGTAAACAAGGAAAGAGAGATAAATCTCTGAATAAAAGAATTCCAGGAATTTCTTTGGTGGTCCAGTGGTCAGGCCCAGTGGTTAGAAACAGTGGTTAGTTGGTCTCCCAATGCCGGGGACACAGGTTTCAACCCTGGTCCTGTAAGATCCCACATGCCACAGGGTAATTCAACCTGTGTGCCACACGTACTGACCCTGCAGCCAAAAATAAATAAATAAGTAAATTTTTAAAAATAATTTTTAATAATTTATGTAGATACTTCCCCCTCAAGGAGATGGAGCAGAAATACCTGTCTCTTAAGTGAAGGCTATGTGTAACTCGCTGCCAAGAGCAAAGTTGGAAGAAGCAGGAGAATGCATTTTCACAATGAAGAAGTCTGACGCACTCCCTTAGCCAGGTCATCAAACTTGCCATCATCAATGAGAAGTCATGTTGCTAGCACATGCCCTTGGTATAATAAGAATTGAATAGCAAATCATTCTGGGGATTTCTCCCCAAAACCATAACCCCAGTGTTACTAAGAGAAAAACATCAGACAAATCCAACTTAAGGGACATTCTTCAAAATGAGAGCCTTCCCAAAACTGTCTAAGTCATCAAAAACAAGGAGGGTTTGAAAAACTGTCGCAGACTGGAAGAAAAGATATATGACTAAGTGCTATGCAGTATGATGAATAATATTCTGGGATAGAAGAAAGGACATTACACTCCACCCCAGTCCTCTTGCCTGGAAAATCCCATGGATGGAGGAGCCTGGTAGGCTGCAGTCCATGGGGTCGCTAAGAGTAGGACACGACTGAGTGCCTTCACTTTCACTTTACACTGTCATGCATTGGAGAAGGAAATGGCAACCCACTCCAGTGTTCTTGCCTGGAGAATCCCAGGGATGGAGGAGCCTGGTGGGCTGCTGTCTACGGGGTCACACAGAGTTGGACATAACTGAAGTGACTTAGCAGCAATGAAACAGAATAAAGTATGGAATTTAGCTAACAAGAACATACTGACATTGGTTCCTTAGTTTTGATGAATGGGCCACAGTGATGCAAAATGTTAACAAGAAGGGAAACTGGGTTGGGGTATATGAACACTCTCAGTACTGTCTCTACAATTTGTCTGCAAATATAAACCTATTCTGTAATGAAAAAGAATTTTTAAAAGAGGAAAATTGCCTTGCAGTGCAGGATAATGTTCTATTCTAATAAAGCTCCACATGTGCTTGCTTTGATCACCCTGCTCCAGCCTCTTCCTGACATCAGCACAGTCTGTTCCACTTATTTCTCAAGTGATAAATTTGGATGAATATCACATTGCTTCTCCCTTTTCGTTCACAGGGAGGCTCACCTTGTCTTACTAAGTCCAGGTCTCATTATGTCCTCATCATCCACCAGCCTCCACATGGCTCTCATCTCCCTCCATCCTTCCTTCTTCTTGTTTCTTTCCCCCTTTCCATTCTTCTTGTAGCTAAAGGTTGAAGCTATCTTCTATCAAATTCAATATATACCAGGTACTTCCTTATGTGGTTTCTAATTCTCTAACTTAGAGATGAGGGAACTGCATCCTAGAATCTTTGAATAACTTGCTCAAGTGTAGATCTGACCAAAATGAAAAACCAGCAGTTGTCTCCCCAGGCACAGACCCCTTGGACCAGCAGGACATTGCTGTGTCTTTCTTAAAGCATTCTAGATTTTCTTTCTTCAAGCATGTGATGCAACATGAAAAAGAATTGTACTACTGGCTTTTAAAAGAACCTTATCACTAATGGAAGTGAGGGGGCATGAGGGAGAGGAGAACTGGGGAAGGGAAGCAAGGAATCACATGCTGAGAAAAGGCAATCTTGAGAAAACACAGCCACAATAAAGAAAGATGTTCTCTCCTAGCAAATCAATGGACAGGGAGAGATTTGTAAGCCTGGCACTTATCTCCATCTTCTCCCTCCTACACAGATTGCTCAAAAGGAGAACTTTTTTGTGTTCTGCTCACTCAGCAAACCCTATGGACACTGAAGGTGCTTGCTACCAGCTGATCCTTAAAAAAAGCTCTAGGTGAGTGCATAAAGAGCCCTTGCTTCGCAGGCTTTGCCAATCAGAGGAGAATACACACCCCCTAACTTCACCAGAGCTCACCTGCAAAAATCCTAAGAAATCTAAACGTTAAATGAGAACTCATTCAGATGGAGCTTTAAATTGATACATTTAAATAGACTGAATATGTTACAATCTGGCATGAGCTTTTAATATTAACTACTACATATTTTATAGACAGTATTTGTTGCCAAACACTAAAACAAACATTAAGATGCTTTTGCCTCAACTGGTACTCTGAATGCTTCCAAAACAGTTGTATAAAAAGCCACATAAAACACATCATAATCATGGAAATCGTCTGCATTAAACTCACATTCTCCATAAAAGTGACACTTATTTTTCATTTACAAACAATTATATCTCAATTACTTATTCTCTGTTAGGGAACATTTCATCAAAAACTCTCATTTAATTGATGTAAGGATACATTTTGTTTCGGGAGAAATATAATCTCTAATTTGGATTAATTAAAGAAATAGGCATTTTGAATTAATGAAAGGCTGATGTCTATTGAAAAATATGCAGTTGTGTTAGTTTTATATAGAGAGAAAAACACAAACTAAGCTGTGAAATGGACAGTAAGACAAGAAGGACCTAAAAGACAACTGGTCTTTAATGAACAGGTAAGGGTAATGCTAAGAGGATCTACATTCCCCATAATATGGACAGCTTCAAAAAGTCTTTTATATAAGAAGTTGAAATGTACAACCTGTGTTATGCTGTTTAAAATTTGAATCTCCCAAGTGGTTATTTTCTTTTTAAATATGCAGTTATAATAGGCACATCTAAATTCTTACATATTCAGAATTACTGCAGTGTGGACAACTGAGCTGCTTTCGTAGGAGTGGTTTAATTAAATTTAGATATGCCAACTAATCTTAATTGATATGCAAAATGTATAGATTGTAAACAATCAGTGAAAGTGAAAGTGTTAGTCATGTCTGACTCTTTGCAACCCCATGGACTGTAGCCCACCAGGCTCCTCTTGTCCATGGGATTCTCCAGGCAAGAATATTAGAATGGGTAGCCATTCCCTTCCCCAGAGGATCTTTCTGACCCAGGGATCGAACTCAGGTCTCCTGCATTGCAGGCAGATTCTTTACCATCTGAACCACCAGAGAAGCCCCAATCAGCAGCATACCAAAACACAAGAAAGGATGGAGGTTTACTGGCATGGAGCCATTTACTTGTACATTTCCAATTTTTTTTTAACTCAGAAATTATTCAACACAAGAATGTACTCTTAGAATTAAAAAAGAAAAAGGAACCATCTGAAAATGTATTCAGTTGCAATGGAATGATTTTTCAGAAAACAAGGTTGCTCTCCTGTCCAGTTCTGTTATCATCCCAGCATATTGCTGTTTATAATCTTTGGGAGAAAATAGAAGACATTTTCCTTGGCTTAATATACCTGGGTATATGGTTTGTAAGAGGATTTCAGGAGATAAGAATGGTTTTAATCCCACTGGGTTTTATGTCCACCAAGGAATAACCTGTCACCACACTGGCCACAAAAGCCAAATATGGCAGGGGTAAGTCATGGTGACAGCACAATGTGACTCTCTTTACTACAGCTCAAGAAAAGAAGAAAAAATCCGCAGTATTAACGTAATGGTATAAAGCCTTGCACTCAGTGACATAAAATGGGAAAACATTAACATAGGCATTTCATAGCAAAATATAGGAATGGCAATATTTTGTGATAAACTAAGTGATTATCTATCGCTATTTAATCTGAACTGTTTGTATCTTTTTGAAATGATAGAGAGCTTGTTTTGTGACCTCTTGTAATACAGAAGTGATTCTGACCCAATGCCACTGACTTTGCACATATCAGGGAAGCCTAGGGAATAGAAAAGGAAAAACTGTATGATTCTTCCAGGTCCCATAGAAAGCTTTGACAGCAGTCTCTGCCAGTAGATCTATACCTGGATCTTTCTAGATCTATATAAATTCTGCTTCTTACATCAAATATTGTCACACAACATGTAATATAATATATACTACAAGGTAATAAAATCAGTGACATGATTATTAATCATTTAGGCTCCTAAAGCAAAATCTGTCTTGGGATAATGGCCAGATCACTGGCTGCATTACCCATTGGTACTTGTTTCATGTTGTATGATGGTGTTCAGTTGGCTGACAGAAAACGTCATAACAACAACAGTAAGAACATGCATGGTAGAGGGGATGGTAACAATTGAGAGCCAAAAGTTGGGACTTCCCTGGTGGTTCAGAGGTTAAGAATCCTCCTTCCAATGCAGCGAATGTGGGTTCAATCCATGGTCCAAGAACTAAGATCCTAAATGCAACTAAATGCTCTGGAGCCCACATGCCACAGGCAGAGAAGCCTGAGCATTGCGACAAAGAGCCTTCGTGCCACAGCAAAGACCGAGAGCAAGCAAGTTAATAGCAATAATGAAATAACGCTAATAAAGAACCAAAAGTTTTCAGCATTCAATCTGCTTTTATTTAGGCTCTGCATTATACTTTTCTCATTTACTCAATTAGTAAAAGTAATACTGATTTGACTATACTATTTTCTTTCCAAGATCCAGATTAAGAATATGATGAAATAGAGGACTTATTTAGGCAAAAATGTTAATTGTCTAGTTTTTCTAAAGCTTTTTAAAAATATCTAAAATATCAAATATTTGATATAATGTCCACTTTCACTTTTTCACTAGTGATATTAACGCATCTGCCTTAAAATTATCTTTAATATATAAGGTGAAATTCACCCTTTCAGAAATCCTCGGTTCTCTGGAAGTAAACATCAAACAAAGACAGTAGAGATTTCTTTAGAAGCTTACAAATTCAGTTAAGACAGAGTTTATAATAGGGAGAAAAGTTACCACATTTTAAAATGTCTAATACAGGGACTCGACTAGTTTAATATAGCGAGAATTTATTATTGGGGTAATTTAATATATTATAGTTCATTTAATATCATTTTACTTGAAGTAGTTATGTTTTTATTGATCTATTCATTATAACCCCTATTTTCTGATTATTCAGAAAATTGTGAAATTGTCAAGATAACCTCCAATATCATTTTTATCAATTACTTCTTTAATTTATAACATGTAGTTTTGTTTATTTTTTATTTTTTAATATAAATTCGTTTATTTTAATTGGAGTTTCCAGGATGGTCCCAGGAATAAAGTAGTAATAACAGTGGAATCAGCAATTATTTATTTAGTACTTTTTAAATGTTTTACGTACAGTAAGTATGGCGCTCAGTCGTGTTCGACTCTTTGTGTCCTCATGGACTATACAGCCCATGGAACTCTCCAGACCAGAATATTGGAGTCGGTACCCATTCCCTTCTCCAGGGGATCTTCCCAACCCAGGGGTCAAATCCAGGTCTCCCACATTGCAGGCGGATTCTTTACCAGCTGAGCCACCAGGGAAGCCCAAGAATACTGGAATGGAGTGGGTAGCCTATCCCTTTTCCAGCAGATGTTCCCGACCCAGGAATCAAACCAGGGTCTCCTACATTGCAGGTGGATTCTTTATCAACTGAGCTATCAGAGAAGCTTACATACATTATCTCATTTAATTCCAACAATTCCAATATAGAGAATGTTATCATTCCAACTTACAGATGAGGAAAAGAGATTCATAAAAATTTAGAAAACTTGTCTGAGATAATATTGCTAAAAGTGGCAACCTGGAATATGAACTGAGAAAGCACACTTTCCAAAGCACACAATTCACAAGTATGCAATATTGCCTCCCGAAATAGATGGTTTGTCTTTGGCTGACAAAATATGCATATGTCAGAATTTTCAAGTTCATCTGCTTTTAAGAAAAATGATAACTGGAGAAATCAACCTCTTTATTTAACAAATTCAGTCTCTAAATGTAGACCTTCAGATATCACAACAGGGAGATAAGGGAAGTGTGAGTGGTCAAGCTGTATTTCTCTCACCCTGAGATGATCCCTATTTTATGAAAAATGAGAAGTTAGAAATTCCTGGATTCATACAGAATTTGAAGACTGCCAAGCAGGATGTTAGCAGGATGAGAATTTAGATTCTCAAGAATGGGGTAAAATTTTTCAAGGTTCTGCCAGAAGAAAACTCTGGCAGAATAGCTCAGGATAGCCTGGAAGAGTAAAATAGGGAGACAAGATGACTTTTTCTGGAAACAGATCAAGAATGGATAATGAAATGTCCTTTTTGGGTCCCAGTCCCTATGAAATTTCCACCTTGCAGATTAACAAACTTAATATCCCTGCAGCCGACGCTTGCTTTACTCTTGAAAACAATAATACATAAATATTGAGCTTCTCTCTGTGGAAAGGATAATGCAAAGAATTTTACCTTTTATTACTTTAGCAGAAGCATAAACCATTATCAACACAGAATGGTGATAGTCATGCTGCTGGGGCCAACAGCAGGGATGGATAGAAACACAGGAGAACCCAAGATCCTACCTATTTCCCCTTTCCCTCAATACTTAAAGTTGGGGGAATCTGCAAAATCTGGGATAAAAACCACTTGCTATAGAAAAAAAGGAATGTGGTGTAGAGTGTTATGATTGGATTTCAAGTTTCAGTTCCTCCATGTGACTTGCGGACAGATCTCTAACTCTCTGACTGAATCCCTTCATGTATAAACCCCAGATGACAATGATTCAATATTCTGAGTGCCCTTTGGGTGGCTCAATCATCCTCAGTGTCAGAAAGGCCCAGGGATACAGTGTCGCAGTAACTCTGAATCCAAAAAAGCCACAAAACCAGAATGAGCCACATCTACTCCCAGCCCCATGCCCTGTTATCTGTAGCAAAGGCTACTAGTTAGGCCAGTGCTCCTCAATCAGGAACAATTTTGCTTCCCAGGGAATATTTAGCATTATCTGGAAACCTCTAGATAATAACTAGGGAGAGTGCTATTGACAGGTAGAGGCCAGGAATGCTGCTAAAACATCCTACAATGCACAGTTCAGTCCTCATAGCAGAGAATAATCTGGTCCAACACATCAAAGGTGCTGAGCTTGAGAAATTTGGAGTTAGAGCAAGTGAGATCGAATGAGACCAGGCAGACATGGAAGCCTTAAATTTCTTTGTACGGACTGACAGAGTGGAAGAAGCTACAACAAGAGACATGGTCTCTAATATCATCTGAACTTCAGTGTTGATTTGTTTACCCAAGACTATCCTCCTAGGTCTACTCCACAAACTCACTTCAAATGCTTTCTTGAATCTTCCCCCAAGATGGAGTTGGATAGGACATGGACAGCTCCACCTCCACCACTGCGTTCTATATCCACCCTTGGCTTTCTTGGCTTTTCTTATTGCTGATGGGCTTGTACCATCAGCAGCAGAACTTGGGCTCTATAACCACAGTGCCAGGAACAGAGCATGTATCCTGGGATAAATTTGTTGCTATCTTTCCCCAACTTAGTCTGAGCCTCATTTGTCCTTAGCCTATCACATTCCAGCAGTCTCTAGAACACAAGTTGCCACTTTTACCTATTAATATTTTGCTGGTGAGGAATAATTTTGCCAAGTACTTTAAATGTTCCAAACAATTGTTTAATAATCACAACTACTCTCCTTAGTAGCTGCTTTC
Source organism: Ovis canadensis (assembly GCF_042477335.2). Lineage (NCBI taxonomy): Eukaryota > Metazoa > Chordata > Mammalia > Artiodactyla > Bovidae > Ovis > Ovis canadensis. The sequence continues at coordinate 184,971,734 of NC_091246.1, read as the reverse complement.
CCAAAATCCGTTGTAATTTATGAAACTGTGTATTATATTTATACTTCATTATATACTGCTATTTTTCTTATTCCAACACCGCATAGTCCCTTTTTTATTTTGTCATATCCTACTGATAAGTATGTGCTTCACAGCATTGTAGTTGACATGCAATAAGAAGTTATCTAAAAATGTTTTGCAAATATTTAGAACACACACTTTCTGTCATGGTTGCTGTTGCTAATATTCTTATTCTGGCTCTAGTTAAGTCCAAATTGCTAGAGATGCCTCTGCTTGGGTCTCTAATTGTAAGAAACCATTTGTCTAAATGAACTTCAGATCACCGTTCATCCTGTTCTTATTCCTGAATGTCCACTCTCTCCCAGGCCCTAGGCTGTCTTTTGAAAGTAGTTGATGGCGTTATGTCCTATTCAGTGCTCCCTTAAAACACATATTTTGGACTCCACATTGTTTCGCCTGATTGAATCTTGGGTTCTCAATTCTGCTATTTCCAGGTAAGGCCCATTCATTAGTGATACATGAGAAGGATGTAAAATGGTGGTGACTGTGAAAATGTGAGATTTCACAAAGACAAATCCGTCAGCATGCAAATGACTACCTGGAGAATCAAGTGCTTATATGTTTTAGAATAAAGACTCCTTAAATTGTGTGTTTTCCATGAGTAATATTATCACATGGTATAACAGAAAGAGCTTGAACTATGAAATCAAGACAGGACTAGACAGGGAGAAGGCTCAGTTCTACCTTTTCTTCCCTCAGATCCTAAGTCCTTAATATGTTTTGGTAGAATAACGATCATATCTTCCCTGGAATTTAAAAGATATACTGAATATAGAGGGCTTGACTAAGAACCTAATTAAAACTTAGGTTCCCACTACTTTCCTAGAAGGTAAAAGAGTTAAAAAATAAATGAATATGTTCGTAAAAGAAGTCCTAGCACAGAATAGGTGATTGGAAAATATTTTCTTCTTATGAAAAATCCCATTCTTAAAAAAAATAACTTCTCCACATTTTAAATGACTTTAAAATATATTAATCTAAACAGTAATGAAGGAACTTAGCAATAAGCCAATTTCAGGAGTATTTACATTTTTAAACCTCAACTGTCATATTGTGTGTGTGTCCCTCACACACACGCATGCATACACACGTACACACAGTGGCAGGCGGAGACAAATTCTTTGAAAAACCACAAATATAACTGGTTTCTTTTCTCATACTTACATTTCTCCAAGAACAAGAGCAATGTGACTCTATATCAGGTGAAAGGAAACATAGATATTATGAAGAATATTCTGAAGCTGTGACATATCATTAGGCACATTAGATGGCCTCTGCTTATTCATTCATTCAGCAAGCCCTTTTTGATCATTTGCTTCATATCAGAAATGGTACTAAACGCTAAAGTCATAATAACAAATGAGATATCGCCTTTGCCTCAAGGATCCTGCAGTCCAGCTTCAGACAGGACGTGCGGTGGAGGGTAGATAGGATGAGGAACAGGGTGAAGAGAGAGGATGAGATACATATACACAAAGACGATGGTATGCTGCAGGTTCAGTAGAGTACAAAGCAAACAGTCTTCCTGGGCTAGGAAGGAGCAAGGAAGGAAGAGGCAAGCTTCAAACAGAAGGTGAATTATCTACAAGGCAGGTGAAAAGGAGGGACAGAGGGCATCCCTATGGGGAAAACAGGAAACTTTGACTTAGAGGCGTAAAACAGCCAAGAATCCTGGGTAATAGCAAACACTTCTGTAGAGGTTTTGGAAGCATGAGAGAGCAGAGAGAGCAGCGCTAAAACAGAAACCAGGAAATCCAAACTGTCAGCTTGAGTTGTGAACCAAACCTAACGGGGTTCAAATATGAGCTCCACTTCTTACAGTCTGGGAAACTCGGGACAAATTAATGTCCTTATTTATAAAATAAGAATAATAATCCTTTCCACGAATAGCCACTGTGGGAATTAGAGATACCCCGTAAAAGCACCTCGAGCTGTGTGTGTGTCTCGGCACGGTCAGTTCACAGCAGTAATGATGAGACAGTGATCACACAGTGATGGTGGAGGGGGGCGTGGGGCTCTCCTTACCTGGGTGCCTTCACACCTTCTACCATCTAAGACGTCCCTTTCTATCAGATTCTTCACCATGATTACTATTACCTGCCCATCAACTATAAGTTCACAGTTCACTCCTTCACACAAGTTGGAGTAAGGTATACTTCTCTGATCTCTGATTTGAATCCCCCTGCTAATACAGGAGATGCAAGAGATGCAGGTTCAATCTCTGGGTCCAGGAAGATTCCCTGGAGAAGGAAATGGCACCCCATTCCAGAATTCTTGCCTGGAAAATTCCATAGGCAGAGGAGCCTCATAGTCTAAAAGCCCATGGGGTCGCAAAGAGTTGGACACAACTGAGCATACTCACACACACGTCTTTAATTTCCCAGAGAATATTCACACTCTGTTGTCATTAGGAACTTAATTTTCCACGGCCTCCATCTTCACCCCAGGCAAAGGGAAAGGAGAAAAGAAGCCAGACTGTATGGTTTTATGCCTTATGCCTTTTGGTATCCTCATCTGTGCAACACATATGTTCACTAAATATTTGTTGAATTAACATAGTGATCAGGAAAGAACTGGAAACTAGAATCCAGAAAGTTTCTTTTATAAAATAAAACCGTCTTTTACAAGGGTTGTGATAGGGCATAAAACAGAGATTAAACACCTTCAGAGAAGGAAGAGTCCCCCAGTCCCCTGTGAATTGGAGCCTTTGGGGGTAGCACTAGGGTCATAACACAAGATAATCACCACCCTTGGTTACAAGCTTATTCAGCACCAACATAGAGGCGAACACAACCTAGATGGGCAGAGTTCATCAGAAGAGGCCTGAGATGAAACTAGAAAGGTGCTGTGGGAAGTGGCAGGAAAAAATGGTTCTTAGACAATGAGAACAGAGACCATGGTATGGTAAAGAGCTGGCAATGGTTTAGCCTCAGAAAGGAGGCCCATTTTTGTTGGAGAAGGGTCATGGGGTAGGGTTGCAGGAGAAAGAATGAATACCATAGGGTCAAAGGGTAGAACAGGGGCCAGGTCAGTGCAGGATCATCAGGGTAAGACTGTTTCCTAAAAGTGATGGTAAGATCTAAACCAGGTGTGCAAATGATTAGCATTGCATTGTAAAACCATCACTCACCTAGGGAGTGGAGAATGTTGTAAGATCTCCATTACCTTAGAGAAGCTGGAGTTCTCTCAAGTAGCTCCCATAATTCAGATGAAATGTGCATGTACACGGAGTTTGGGTGATTGTTGGTGGAGGCAGGAAAAGGACATTGGACTGGACATACATTTAGCAGGTAGAATGAGCAGAATTTTTGATGGATTGGATGATGGATTGAAGAGTAGAGAGAGTGAAAATGTTAGTCACTCAGTCATGTCCGACTTTTTGTGACCCCATAGACTGCAGCCCACCAGGCTCCTCTGTTCATGGAATTCTCCAGGCCAGAATACTGGAGTGGGTTGCCATTCCCTTCCCCAGGGAATCTTCCTGACCCAGGGATCAAACCCAGGTATTCTGCCTTGCAGGCAGTTTCTTTACCATCTGAGACACCAGGGGAACCCCTGGAAGAGAAGAGAGGAAAAAATAAAATTTAAGCGTTTGGTTTGAGTCTCTGCAATGAAGATGGTGGTACCATGTAATGATGTTAGGTGAAAGAAGTGTATGTAGCAAGTAAAAAAGTTCTGGTTTTTATGTAACAAATTTACAATGTCTATTAGACATCTACATGACAATACTGAGGAAAGAGTAACATCTGAGGATAGAGATCAAGGGAGCAGCCTGGATTCCAGATATAAGTCTATCGGTGTTCAGCATCTGGTAATGAAATCCATAGTATTTTTCAACATCACAAGCTAGAGGTACAGAAACCCTCTAAAAATTATTTTTGGTGTGCTCACATGTAGTCTTATTGCCCTGTAATAAATGCACCTCCAAGATATATTGTGGGGAAGGGGAGTGGACTTTGTTCTGGTTGTCTTTACATGAAACAGCTACCACAGTTTCAATTGCACATTTAACCTTAGTTATTATGTAACCTCTCAACTTTGAAAGCATTTGGGTGTTTAAATGCTCCTGAGGGCATAAGGGCTCCAAGTCCTTAGGGCTAAGAGAGAAGAGGTCACTGCAGTAGGCCTTGATCAATCAAAATTGTTTGGTAAAGAATATCACCATTTCCCCTCATCTTCATTGAAGAGATGAGCCCAATGATGTGCGGGAAATGAAAACAATGCACAGTGATTGGCTGCTAATCATTTGGTATCAAAGCGACCAGGCTGCTTGAGTGAGACAAACTTGGGACCCTCTCCTCCCACCTTTTTGCTCCAAAGTTATGGAAAATATCTCTGTCATGAAGCAATCAGAGACAATATTATATTTTAGCTTGTTATATCTTTGTTGAAACAGTTCTTAGACCATGGTATTACCTGTCTTTCACAGTATGATGTGCATTGTATGTCCATCAAATTCTAAAATCATTCTGGTTGATCTCTGTGGCACATAATTTTTTTCTCTTTTAAAACCATATAACATCCCTGACTGTTTCTAAACAGAACCCCAGGTTTAGTTGGTTAGCTACCTCCTATACTTTCTCAACTTAGCCACACGTATCTTCATGCACAATGGATGAGGAACAGGCCTGAGACAGTTCAAGACAACAAAAGTTGCCAGGAAATATGTGTAGGCCATTTTCTTAAAAGAAACTCAAAGGAAGAAATTTCTCTGTCCTCTGAACATGGTCAGCTCTCAGGTCTGCATACCAGTTATGGACCTGAAGCGGCTAGTCTGAAAAAGACAAAGTGTGACAGTGCACGGAACCTGCGTCCTAAGACTCACTATTTGCACACCAATTAACTCTTGAAGTGCTCTGCCAAGGGACTTTTCCTTTTGTGAAACAACTATTTGTTCCTGATTCTTCTAACCAAGTCATTTAGAATTTTCTGTTGTTTTCTGATACTGTCAGCTAAAAGCACGTTGATTTATTAAACCTCCATATTCTCTAACTTACCCCAGACCTCAAAGAATGACAGCCAACACACACAAAACAGTCTCATAGTATTATTATCATGAGATAATTGTGCAGGAAGGTTTTGTGTGCACATGCGTGTGTGCAGGCTTCTTGTTCAAAACGATGCAACCTCATCTAACTTCCTTTTTTAACCCTCAGCTTGTTTGTCTGCAAAGTGAGAATCTGGAGAAGAGCATCTCTAAGAAAACTTTCAGATTTTATGGTTGTGGAAGTGTAGCGCATCAAATGTACTTTAATCTTCCCCGTCGTCTCTGAAAAACAGAGTAAGCCTTGGAGATAGAGTCTTGGAGCTAATCCTTCAAGAAACCTAAGGTATCTGTATTAAAGACAACACATGGTTTATGTAATTACAAGACTACAAAGAAAGGAATATTCATACCTCTATTTCTGAAATTTCCAAGAATTCTTTATACTGAAGTCTGAAGCCCCTAACAGAGGTCGTCTGTGGGCATTGTTGAAAAGACAGATAGCAAACAATATACCAGGAAAATGATTATCTGTATATAACATTCAGATATAAAGAAAAGCTTCTGGTATAGTCCAACAATTGTCATTAGTCAAAAAAGACTTCTGAATTCAAAAGTGAAAGTGAAAATGAAGTCGCTCAGTCAGGTCTGACTCTTTGCAACCCAATGGACTGTAGCCTTCCAGGCTTCTCCGTCCATGGGATTTTCCAGGCTAAAGTACTGGAGTGGGTTGCCATTTCCTTCTCCAGGGGATCTTCCTGACCCAGTGATTGAACCCGGGTCTCCTGCATTGTAGGCAGACCCTTTATCGTCTGAGCTACCAGGGAAGTCAAAAGTTACCAGTTTTGAATTCAAAAGTTATAGAAAATTAAAGCCTTTAAAGACCAGCTATTATTAGCATTCATAAAAGTTGGTGGTACTAAATCAAACTAATGAATAAATCTTTTGTTCTTATTAAGATTTACCTTCAGTAACCCATCTGGCTAATAATATCTTATACTTGGATTATCCTGAAAGAGGGATGAGGAATGTGTCAGTCTTCACTTTCTACCTAACTCCTCAGGAATGCTTCCCAAGGTCACAGAATTTAAATCTCATGATCTTATCTTTCTACTCTTCGCCCTTAAGCTTCACCCTCAGGATACAGTCACATTCTGGAAAATAGCACTGTCAGTCCCCCATTTGATACTTGCAACAACATTTTTCACCCCTTCCAATTATTTGCACATTGCAGTCAGTTTCAACTCAGCAGTGCTATCATATCAGTTGTATTGCTTTGCTTCTTCATCTTTTGCACATGTTTTCTCTGTGTCTGAAATATTTTCTTCTATCAATCTATGAGCTCCTCTGTGGAATTCTGTTTTGAGCTTTGTGAATGCCCCTCTGAAACCTTACATTTGTTTGATCTAGCAGTTATCATTTTAGATTGCAACTGTATTAATTTGCATCCTAGATTGTGCTTTTTAAAAAAAACAACTATTATCACCCTCTTAAACATTGAAATCCTCTTTCACTAAATGTTGAATGACTGAAACAATGAAACAGTGAGTCCCGGTCTCTACCCATCACATCATACTATGCACACCAATCATTGTCAACGTTTCTTGAGTATGTCCTTTCAATGGATTTTATTTCCTTCAGAGGCCATAGATAAAGGAAAAATTTTAACAGTCGCTCCCCTTCCTTGATTAAGAATATCTGTCTTGCATAGTCTCTCTGCCCTATTTCTTCCACTGTCTCAAAAAATGTATTGAAGTAAAGGGCCCATCTATTAAATACAATAATACTTTTGTGCTATTTAATTTCCATTAAAATAAAGCAGAGTCCATTTTTCTTTAGGCCAAATCTCGGAACCCAAAGTTGTAAGAAATGGTGTTTTTCAATCCAGCAGCAGTGATTCATTTTGGAAATTAAGGTTTGTGATGAGAAAAAGCATCACTAAAGTTCCAGAGTCAATAGTCCCCCTAACATAACCCCATCAATTAAAATCAGCAGCAACTAGTGTTTGCTGCGCTAACAAGAGCCCAAAAGAGGGACAGAGATAGTCTCTGTTTGGACACAGACTTTCCTTAACCCAGATGTAGAAAGACACTCATAATAAAAAACCTATTTTTGGCTTAGAGAAACCACTCAACCTCAAGAGGATTAGCATATCTGTTGTCACAAGACATGAAGCCCCTTTGTCATCTCTCCAAATGTTTTTTTTTTTTTTTACATATTTTAAAGTAAAACAATTCATTATTCAAGGATCAAGGAGGATTAGCATGATTCTGAACTCAGAAGTCAGACTGCATCTCTTGAGATAAATGAGTTTATAGTCTTCTTTGAACATTCTTTCATTCAAAGAATCTTAATTGAGCACCTGCTAGGCACCAGATATTGGGCTAAACATTGGAATTAACAAAAATAAAAGACAGAGACCTTTTAAGAGTTCTTTAATAGCTAGTGGAGAGACATATAGTAACAAATGATTATAACTCAGAAGATGAATTGTTATTAATCAGATATAGAGAAGACTGGGCTTCCTTGGTGGCTCAATAGTAAAGAATCTGCCTGCTAGTGCAGGAGACACAGATTTGATGCCTGGGTCAGGAAGATCCCCTAGAGAAAGGAATGGGTACCCACTCCATCATTCTTGTCTGGAAAATCCCATAGACAGAAGAGCCTGGTGGACTATAGTCCATGAGGTCATAAAGGAGTCAGACATGACTTAGTGACTGAACAACAGAGAAGATTATGTGAGAACATAGATGATTAGTTGAGACTATGACTGGTTTGCCTAGGGGAGTCTGAGAACCTTCACTTAGAAAATTCTGTATGAGGTTTCAAGTGAGAATATGGGTTTTTTAAAGGACCATTGGGTGGAAGGATAAATGAGACAAAGGAAACAGTGAGCCCTGAGGTAGTAATAAGGCTGTATCCATATTATGATGAAACATATCCCCAGTTCACCCACATGTGCAATCCATGCAGTCACCCTCGGTCTCTGCCATTTTCTGTAGCATAGCACCAGAATGAGTAACTGCATTTTTTATTAAATTAATCAGTCCTTTAGATGGCATTTAAACTCAATCTCCTTTTCTCCCTACTTTTCTGGTATAGGTTCATGATGAAATCTTGCCGATGTTACTACAATATTAGAAGATACTTTTCAGCTCCCTGGTGACTCCAAAATGAGTTTTATCATCATTATAGTTAATAATAATTGCAAATAAAATTCTCAGCTTTTATGTCATAAAAATTGATTCTCACTATACACCTCTCTATGAAAATGTCATATCCCTTTAAAATTGCTGCTAGAACAAATTATAATACAAAGCACTTACATAGCATTTTTGTTTGGGGAGGTAATTTCAGTTTATTGCCCTCTGTTAGTGGGAACAAAAGCCTTGACAGGGTTAATTGCCTCCCCTAAGATCACATGATTCATGGTAGTACTGAGGAAGTGAGAACTCAAATTGAGGATGACACCCCAAAGGAAAACCCAACCAATCTGCCTTACATTTCATTCACAGGTGGTAGGGTAGGTTGTGCACATTTGATCTTTCTTCTAAGTGGAAACTGTAAAAACTAAGCAAAATTCTGAAGAATTTCCAAGAAATAATTCTGTTCAGAAGGTAAATTTTCTTTATTTTAGAGCTTATCACCCAGCTTAAATCTAATTCTGCTATTGGAACACCATGCTAGGTCTGTTAATGGGAGGTCAGGTTTGAAGATGATAATTAATTTTGGTATACTATTGCCAGTTATATCCTACCAATGTGGCCTATATCCAAGAGCTAAAGAACATTCATGAAGAGGAGGGAAAGGCTGTAGAGATATTCCTGCCTACCACTGTTTTGCCAAGTTTCAGGGGGAGCTGGCAAAAAAGAGAGACATTTATCTAGCACACTTTATGCTTAGTGTGACTATGGATCTCCCTAGTTACTAAAAAGTGTTGATTATCAGATGACCTCAAACCAAAATCAGAAAACAGAATCATCAAAAGCCAAAGAAACTGTAAATACACATTTAGAGAAACTTGCTATGAATTTAAAAGGCCATCAAGGCTTTCAACCTGATTACCTATTAAACACGATTTTAAAAATTGACTTAGCTCATCTTAGAGCAGATAGACCTGAGCAGTCATTTTATTGTTGTTGTTCAGCTGCTAAGCTATGTTCAACTCCTTGCGACTCCATGGACTGCAGCACATCAGGCTTCCCTGTCCTTCACCATCTCCTGGAGTTTGCTCAAACTTATGTCCATTGAGTCGGTTATGCCATTCAACCATTTCATCCCCATTTAATAATTATTTAATCAATCATTTAATAACCAGCAATTATATATTTGATGTCTAGTGTATGCAGGGTTTTCTATCAAATAAACCCTGTGAGCAATAACCTTGTATTTGTATCAAATAAGACCTGTGAGCAATAGAGATAAACCTGACCTCAGCTCTCATAGAATTCATGTTAGTTAATGGCCCTGAGTATCATTCCAAAGTTCTTCAGGTTGCATCTGTGATACTCAGTCAAATCTTACAGGTGGATCATAGCACAAATGTGTCTTATTTGGTAGTCTTGGTAGTCATTTAGCTCTGTGTTTCTGAAATTTTAATACACATCTGAACACACAGAGGACTTGTTAAAAGACAGACTGTTGGATCCTACTCCCAGAGTTTCTAATTGATTAGGTCTGGGTTGATCAGGTCTAACTGATTAGGCCCAAGAATGTGCATTTTTACCAGATTCACAAGAATGCTGATGTTGTTGGCTCAGGAAGCAACATTTAAGAAGCATTACTTTAACTTATTTATTCTGTGCTACAGTTGTAGAACCATACCTTTTCTGTGACAGACAGTGGTTTTTCATCACAAATTTATCATCAAGAATGTCTTTACTACCTGATCATAACATAAGTTTCTAGAAAATGAAGTAATATTAGGTATTTTCTAAAATCATTTAAATTTACCTCAAACCTTCTATGACAATACTTCTTTGAAGCAGAAGTTGCCATTTAAATGCATAAATAACAAATAAAAAGAAACTTTCTATTTCTGCTATTTTATTAAGAAAAAAGGCCAGCAAAATTTAAAAATGGGCCAATTATTATAACATTGTCACTTTTTACTAAAAAGAAAATAGAAACCCCTAATACTATCTTATAAAACAGTTTAATTGACATTTATTTAAGATAAAAGTATCCTATAATCTTTTAAAATTTAAATACTTGGCAATAAATTCAGCGTGTAAATGACTCTAATTGCTTATCAATAGAATTTCTAACTTGTGGTCCAATTCGTGTTTATCATAGTCTGTGATTTTTGTCTAAGCATGTGAGGAAGCTGTGTCAAAATAAAAAGAGGTAGACCATTTCTAACAGTGACAGAAAAAATTCTCACACACAATGTATTTCATTCAAATTTTCTGTAAGTCTTCTTCTCTGGCTTCTTCAAATATCATCACTTAACAATGACCCATTCTCCTAATGGTAAAAAAAAAAAAAAATATGTTCCTTGCCAAGTGGAACTGTAGGGTTCACTGAATACAAATGATAACTTTTTATTTAGTGTGTCTAAGTCTGTGTTGAGAACATAGTTTAATAAACTTTCTTTCTTTTTCTCCCTTATGACTAAAGTCCTTAGGATTAAGGCCAAAATTGATCTTGAAGACAAAATACAATTTAGAAGTCTATTATAATCTTTGCGCTTAGAATTATACATAATAGTAAAATTGGGAGGCTACATTTTGCATATTTTGATAACATAAGAAGATTTTTTCCTTAGATGCTTTTGAATTTTTAACATTATAAAAATTCAAATAATTTGGATATTTAATTATGAAATGTTCTTTAAGACTAAATTGCAATACCAACTCAAGTACCATGTGAAATACAGATGAGGTGTCCATCCTTGAAGCACGGAGTATGGAATTAACAACCATAAAGATGCCAGTTGGTACCATTCCAAACCAGATGAACCATGCCAACTCATCGCAATGTCACACTCCAAAATTTTCAATTTACTAAACACAGAAATCATTTGCTAACCACATACATCCTTAAGTCCACAGATTTAATAACAAAAAAAATTTGTGATTAAATTTTCATTCTGTCCTACTTTATTTTATACCTCATTTCTTATAGCATAATTGTAACTGGGGCTGTGGTTTACAGGTAGTAGGGGAGAAAGTATTTACTAGTATAATAACATTTTAATATTACAATATAAAAATACAGCCAAAATTATGAAAAGAGTTTACCTGTTCATAGATGTTCTACCCCCAAGGCAATGAAAATCCTAAATACTCATTCAAATAAATTTTGTAAAATGTTTCAGCTACTCCAGCAGGAATAAAATGAAATGAAGATTTTTAGGCCTTGAGATCCTTTTCTATGTAGGACTAGGAACCTAGGTTTGAAGGTGTCAGTAGAATAAACCGGTAAGTCTTGAAGAGAGGAAAGGGAAAGAAAAAGTCTGATATGAAAGGCTCATGGATAGGAAAAATAAGATAATATTGTATACTACATTTGGAAGTTACCATAATAAAACATATATAATTCTTGACCTGGGAATCACCAACCCTAGATAATTTATGAACAACTTCTAACTTTTAAAGAAGGATGGAGGATTTCTTTTACTACCCTTAAACATATATGGATGTTAGATTTATATTAAAATAAAAAAGAATTTTTAAAATCTCTCACACTTTTTAGGCAAAGTTCTAAATTTACTATTCCACTGCGGGGGGGAAGACAAATCAAGTCCAGAGATTTGGCTGGGAGATTTGATTTGCTTTCAATGTAGTCCAGAGAAGGCAAAATAAGGAGGAAAAAAACAAGTTTGTTGCCCAAGGTGGGGATAATTTTTCAGGAATCAAGTTTATAATAAGCCAAGATTAAATCTGTATTTAGCATTCCCAGATAGTCCTTGAAACTTTCCATTACAAATCTCACAATGAAAGATCTTTTTAGAGTGCTGCTATACAGACGGTAAGATTTGCAATCATTTTAGGAAAAGCTTTACTGCTTTGCAAGTTCCAAAATGGGAGCAGACTTCATGAGTGCATTGTATTCCACATTCCATCCAAAGTGATCTGAGAACATGCCTAGCACCTTTATTTGACTTCCTCTGCTGTATTCTCTCTTATCTGTTTTGACTCTAAGAAAACACCTGGTCAAGCACATCAGTTGAGTGCTTGACTGGTTGAGTTGGAGAATGGCCAGAATGGCAAAGACAAATGTCAGGGCACATTCATAACTCCTCCTAATCCCCTTTCTCCAACTCTGTTACTATCATGACCACAAATAGCTTTGACTAGCAATAGTTGCCAGATTTGACCCACTGCACATATCATTGTTTTTAAATACTTCTAGCAGAGAAAAATACACACACACAAACACACATACACACCAGTTCTTTCTCCACATATACATTTTGGCCTTTAAAGCTATTTTTAGCCAATTCAATTCAGTTTTGTTCATTCCCACTGCATTCTTTTTAGAAATGGTTAAACCACCAAGAGAAGGAACAGCCAGCATTTACTATACTGACAATGAGAACCAACTGCCTACAGGTTTATTACATTGAACTATGGGGGGAACAGTCCCTAGAGGTTTTAGAATTTCAAAATGCAACAGTTTACAAATTCTTAAGTATCTGGATATTTCTAGAGCCCCAACTGGGACATGTATCATTATCTACAGGCCAGCTAGATTTCATAAGGGAGTTTTATTGCAAAGTTTCAGATAGTAACTTTAAAAGTGAGCAAAAATTAACTCTAAAAAACCATGCTGTAAACAAAACAAAATAGATTCCAGAAGTTCAAAGAGTCCTTTGAGCCTCAATATCTCAACTTCCCAAAAACCTCTCCTCTTATGGTTTCTCTTTAGGTTGTTGCTGCTTTTTGTTCATAGGCTAATGCATTATTACCTAAATATAGATAGCCATTTTAGTATAAATTCCAAAAGCCATAAATATTTCATAATTGAGCATATAATTTGAAGTAAGAAAGCTTTTCCACTCATCCCCTTCTACTGTTGCAAATTGGAAAATACTCAAGTAATTACTCCCTTAATAGTTCAACGCTTGTAACTATATATATACTTTAGGAACACCACAAGTATCTTTTGATCCCCAGAGTAATATCAAGGAGGGAGGGGCACAGAACAACTTCACTTGTCCAATTAACCAAATCACCCAGAGGTTTGATTCAAGATTCCTTAATGAATTCAAGATTCATTAATCCATTAACATAATACACTGCTAAGTGGTGGGTTGTCCAGTTTTTATGATGCCTTTCATTTCAATTCAATGGCTGCAGTTAGAATGAAAAACCAGCATCTGCAAGATCAGCAAGATGATGCAAAACCTTACACTAGATACATTTTTTTCTCTGTCTCCACAGTTTGTCTGAGGGCAGTCAATGCCAGAACACCAATAGGGAAGTGATTTTCAGTCCCAGAAAGTAGCATTCACTTGCCCTTATTCAATACATAAAAGGGCAAACGAAACACTTGATTCCTATGACCTCAAACACTTAAACAGAAAGCCACCAGCCATTTTATGGTTTTCTAAACATACTCAAAGGTAGATTGCCAGATTGTAACTCTACCACACTTTAGACTACAGCACGTATTTCCCACTAGAGTTTATATATCACAGATGTGAAGTATTGTATATACTGATTGGGCATTTTTCAGTAAAGGTACTCATATAATTGACATATGTGGGAATCTCACATGCAGAGAAAAACTTATCCTAAAGCTCAACATTTTATTTCTAAACTTGGACACAATACAGAAAATCCAATGCTGAAAAATATTACACTTTTGCAATTAGAGATGGTATAAATTATCCTAATAATTTGGATTCTTCATTATTTTAGTTAACTCTATATGTTTATTATGATAGGAGTCTATGCATCATGTGATATATCCTGGAGACTTCACTGCTTTTAAAAATAATTGCAGATAAATGGAAGAAAGTGTTCAGTTTATGGTCTATTTATCACTGAAAGACACTGACAGAGGGTAGGTAAGCTCACAAGAAAGAGACTTATTGCTGAAAATTATATTCCTTTTATGATTGCAGTCTATGCAGTATTTTCAAAGTTAAATATAACTCCCAAATAGTATAATCATAAAATGAGTCTTCTCAGATTTTGGAAACTCAATAAAAGGTATGCATTGTATGGAAATTAAAGACTACAATAATTAACTTTGATCCATCAGGCTGTCAGTTTCTTCTATAAAAGAGTTCCAGAGGAACCCATTACTCTCCCCACTACACAAATGCAAAGTATTTACACAGATAGTAATCTAATAAAGATAAATGGCAAGATAAGAGTAAATTCTTCAGTAGAAACCTGGTTATTTATAAGTCCTTATGGCCATCCCAAATAAGAGGAGAATGGCATAAACATTAATAATGAAACAGAACAGTAAAATTCTGAGTTGATCCTTTTCATTTAACCATGTCAGAAAAAGACTCAAATTTAAAACAAGCACCTGTCTTAAACAGTGTCTCCAATCACCTTAATGTTTCTGAGTTGCATGGTGGCATATATAAGGACATACATTTTTATACTTCCTCTAAACTCTTTAACATGCTTTACAGTCACTTTAGTATAACTACCAGTTCAGTGCTCAAATGAAGGATGCACTTTTCTTTGGAAAGAATGAGAAATTCCAAATCCATATGACAATGAAACACTGCAATAAATTCTGTATTCTATTTAATATCATGTTTCCAGCAGTTTGTAAATTCTACACCAGTTCCATCAAGAAAAACTGACATAGACCAGAAACTCTTCTAGAGGCTCACTAAACTTTGTTTCTGAAATACACCATTGATAGATTCTAAGTCAAAAAAAAAGCCAAAGTCATCAAGGCAAAACAGTTATTTAGTGCAAACTACTCTCTCTATCCCACATACATAGGCAAATGAACCAAAAACTACTCAGATCCACGTTCAATTCAAACTCAAACCAACTAGGTATCGCCACTGTCAGTGCCCTGCCATACCAATGCCCATGTTAGAGGTAAATGAATAAATCTACATTCGCAGAAGCCGAGAAAAGAAAGAGAACCTGGGTCCTACCTTGATTGTTTTCGAGGGCTGACACTTGATGTGATGGGACACGCTGGCAGTTTGGTTCATGTTTCAGGACCCTGGACAGTGCACGATCCCAGGTGGAGTTCTACGATGAACTGGAGATCAGGTCTCCTTTATTGGACTTCAGCTGGGGCTGCTGCTGTTGCTGTTGCTACTGCTGTTGCTTCTTCTGCTGCTGCTGCTGCTGCTTTCTCACTCCGGAGGCTGAAACGCTGTCAGATTGGAGAGATCTGTATCTCACTTAGCCCTAAAAAAAAACATTCACTTGGTTCATCAGTCTCAAGGCTCTTGGCGATATGGAATAGAAAACTAAAGACTGTTTCAATTCACTTGCACTGTACCTTTTCAGTACTGAGATGTGACAGCTTCACAGTACAGCCAATGAACTTGGCTCTCATTCTCTTTTCAAAGGGATGAATACCAGAAAACGTACAGAGATCAATTGCAGTGCCACAGTTTAAAGGGATATTCTCAACTCCCCTAATTCTAACCAGTTAATGCTTTTTTTTTTTTTTTAGTGTGAAATAAATCTTTCTCCTTTTCTTTTCTCTGTATCCCTCTCCTGATTTTTTAAACCATAATTCATTCTCATTCTGATACTAAATCTTACTTCTTCCAGGGTAGCGTGTGAAATCAAACCATCAGTAAATGCTGAAAAGGACCTGTTGCTTAATTTAAGATTGAAGGTTTATATATATGCATGGTAAAGGACTGGCATTCTTTACCCATATTTAAGAAATTCTGCAGTAACAGTCAGCCAAGATGCTGAATCTTCTGTAAGCAGGAAGAAAGCCTATGATATATAAGAAAAGTTTCCAAGTACAATCGCTATTGGATGTCACACCAAAGCAAGAAAATGGTTTCTTTTTTCCTTTTGTTTTTTATATTTAACCATCTATTTCCCGGATGCTAAAACAACAAATAAAAAATATTTGTTTTTATTTCTTGGGACAGACTAGTATTGAACTCATGCCTGTCTAACTTCCCACATAGTTACCTTTCTGTTCCAAAGAACACTCTAGGCAAATATATTATAAACAGTTGTGGAAAAAAAAGTTTCTCTAGAGTCACCAGTCTCAACTGTCACATCAGTTCTAAGATGAATTTATCCTAATTAGAAGTGAGAGATCCAGCAGGGTTGACTTAATGGAGGAAATTATTTTCCAACATGTATTATAAACTATTAGATGTGACCTAGGCTGAGTCTGTATGTCTCATGTATTTTTGAAGACCAACACTTTTACTCATCAAAAATATATCCTGCTGGTGAAATGCCAAGTTTATAAAATTAAACTGCATGAAGATTTCAAGAGTACTACTTTATGAGTATGCCCAGAACATTACAGTTAAACTCTAGTATAAAATGAATAAACTAAAAAGTTTTGTGACATAATTTAATTTATACTTAATTTAAAAATATATATCTTTTTCTGTAATGGAAAAGGGATCTAAATATTCTGTACAGGAGTCTACAGATGTGTGAAGATGCTCAAGTTGCAGAGACTGATAGTTCTTGAGCACACTGGAGATGAAGATTTGACTTAATCAAGATTAAACATTAAATCAGAAAAGTTCATGGCAGGAGCATTAGGGAAATTAATGAAATATTGGGCAAAATGATGGAGCCTATAGGGAACAGGCCAAGGCCATGTCCAAGAATCTGGGGTACCAGTATCAAGGCATCACATTGAGCACAACCAAAGGACCAAGAAATAATAGGATTCACAGTTCAATATTTTAAATCATAAGTTTGACCATCTTTGTGGCTTACATTATATTTTTATTGCATAGGATGTTTTAACAATCCATTAATTAAAGAATTTATGTTAAATTTTTCAAACATTTTGAATTTGAAAATAATTTTTAAATATACTATATTTATGGGATATAGCCAAATCAGTATTTAGAAGGAATTGTGTATATTAGAAATGCAAAAGGGCACAGAATTAACAATTAATAAGTTAAATGATCTCAAGGAGTTAAAGAATGGTAAAAAATAAGATCAAATACAGTATAGGGGAGAAAATAATGAATAGAAGGGAAGAAATTAATGAAGTGAAAAACAATACAGTGTATGACCCAGTGGACAAATCCTTAAACATGTAGTTAGCAGGGCTGATAATCTTTGAAGAATTGACTATCCCATACAAGTAGGGTTGACAGCTCCTCTTTCTTAGATGATATTTGGTAACGAGATATCTGAGGAAACTTTCAGCCTAATTATCTAGGTAGTTCAGGGAGAATTGGAGTTGAGGCGATAAGGCATCTGGAAGGGCAGGTGTAAATTCAGACAAAGTTCTTCATCCACATTGGAGAACTATCCAGTATGGGAAGAACCATCAATACCCCAAGGACTCTTAACCAAGGACAATGAGAGAGTCAACACTTACATGTTTACCACAAAGAAAGCACAGGAAGCTCAATTACAACCACTATAGTCACATAAGACTCCACTCCTTTCCCTCCTTTCTTCAAAACTGTCTTCCATCCCCATTTAGATGGCAGTTAGAATATAAAAAAATACACTGGCATTACCATCTACAGGTAAGTGGCCAGGACCCACCTGGAATCCTCTTCCAATGTTGAATTTTACAAATAAAAGAAAAAAACTCACATGAAGAGAAAGGGTAATTAGTATATATCACACACTCCCTTTCCATTTCTCCCAGCCTACACTATATAAAACATCAAGTCCAAATAAAAATCAATCACTCTGAACAAAATATATGACCAAAGTCTCATTTGGGGTATAGTTTTCCCTTTTAGTTATATTGGTTTTTTTTTCATGAATTAAAAAAAATTAAAACCATTCAGTTCAGTCAGTTCAGTTCAGTCGCTCAGTCGTGTCCGACTCTTTGGGACCCCATGAATCACAGTACGCCAGCCTCCCTGTCCATCACCAACTCCCGGAGTTCACTTAGACTCACGTCCATTGAGTCGGTGATGCCATCCAGCCATCTCATCCTCTGTCGTCCCCTTCTCCTGCCCCCAATCCCTCCCAGAATCAGAGTCTTTTCCAATGAGTCAACTCTTCATACGAGGTGGCCAAAGTATTGGAGTTTCAGCTTCAGCATCAGTCCTTCCAATAAACAGCCAGGACTGATCTCCTTTAGGATGGACCGGTTGGATCTCCTTGGAGTCCAAGGGACTCTCAAGAGTCTTCTCCAACACCACAGTTCAAAAGCATCAATTCTTTGGCACTCAGCCTTCTTCATAGTCCAACTCTCATATCCATACGTGACTACTGGAAAAACCATAGCCTTGACTAGATGGAACTTTGTTGGCAAAGTAATATCTCTGCTTTTCAATATGCTATCTAGGTTAGTCATAACTTTCCTTCCAAGGAGTAAGTGTCTTTTAATTTCATGGCTGCAATCACCATCTGCAGTGATTTTGGAGCCCTCCAAAATAATGTCTGACACTGTTTGCACTGTTTCCCCATCTATTTCCCATGAAGTGATGGGACCAGATGCCATGATCTTCGTTTTCTGAATGTTGAGCTTTAAGCCAAATTTTTCATGGCTTGTTAGTTACTCTTCACCTTCTGCCATAAGGGTGGTGTCATCTGCATATCTGAGATTATTGATATTTTTCCCAGCAATCTTGATCCCAGCTTGTGATTCCTCCAGTTCAGCATTTCTCATGATGTACTCTGCATATAAGTTAAATAAACAGAGTGACAATATACAGCCTTGATGTATTCCTTTTCTTATTTGGAACTATTATAATTTTTTAAAATTTCTATTTCAAATGTATAGATTTTTAACAATTCTGTGAAATCTTCTATCTTAATATGTTCAATTGGAATTACTACCAGAAAAAAAAAATAGAGATTTTTTAAAATTTAGCCAAGAGCTAGAAAATTATTAGTACTGATTAATAAAGGTAAAAATTTATATATAATTATTCTAATTGGGATATATATGGTTAAATAAGTTCAATGTGAAAACAGCTATGAAGTTTCATAAGTTTTTCACATGGTAGGATTTTTTTTAATGTTTAGATCTATTTAGAAAACACTGCATAGTGAATCATAGTGAGCTAGAAACTTTAGGAAATTTAATCCAAAAGACCACTTTCAAATTTAACACTAGCAATAATCATATAAAAATATGCTATTTTCAGATTCCACCATTCATGGAAAAGTAGAAGTGAATCCCTTCCACCCTCTTCACCAAATAATAAGGAAGATGGCTACAAATTTTAGAAAATATAACCCATGAGAGTCCTTGAATAGCTATTGTTTGATCTGGGAAACGGAAATCTAAAAGTGACCTAAGGCAAATATCCCTTTAGCAAAAACATTATCATACTATCAAGTAGATTTCACTGCCTTCTCTCTCTTTGGTTCATATCCTGTTATATCTATTCCTAACCAGCTTGTCACAGTGATGATCTACTAATTGAAAACAGACAATACCAACTCTTTATCTATGAGAATGGTATCCAAAACTGTTTCTTTGATATTTGGATTTCACTACAGGGGCTTCCCTGGGGGCTCAGACAGTAAAGAATCTACCTGCAATGCAGGAAACCCAGGTTCGATCCCTGAGTCAGGAAGATTCCCTGGAGAAGAGAATGGCTACCCACTCCAGTAGTCTTTCTGGGAGAATTCCATGGACAGAAGAGCCTGGCAGGCTACAGTCCATGGGATTGCAAGAGTTAGACATGACTGAGTGACTAACACTTTCACTTTCATTTTTCACAGAAAATCCAAGTTTCTAAATAACCATAAGGGAAATCACCTCTTCATCTTAACCCACTCTGTTATGTCCCAGAGTTCTGCTTACCTGTCTACAGACTGATTTGCATTGCTTGCTAGAATCGGAATGCAATGTCAGATCATCAGCTTCATTGGCCTGGAGTGTAAGGCTACCTAATTTCAGCTTGCTTCTTCTTTCTTCATAAACGTAACCTGGTTCTTATATCTGCTCAACTTCAGATTGTTTCCTAAATTCATTCAGGTTGATGTCAGTGGCCTCATTCTGGCCTTTAAGAATTGATCTTTCCTAGAAACCAGAAAATCAGTCAAGATAGGCAAGGTTATTCTGCAGTAATAAATAATCTCAAAATTTTAGGGGCTTAAAACAATGAAGGCTAATTTCTCCTGAAGCTGTATGTCAATAGAAGATTGGCAGGGACGTTCTTTACGAATTAAGATAATTCAGGGTGATGGAGAGTCATCTTGATATGAACTTCCATAATCAACAGGTCAGAAGGAAGAAAACATGGCAAATCGTGCTTTCACTCAAACTTCTGCCTAATAATGAATAGCACATATTATTTCTTGCATTAAGGTGGTCAAAGCCAGTCCACGTCACACTGATGTTTAGATAATAAGAAAGTAAACTTCCACTATATGCCTGAAGAAAAGAGGGATCAGAAGTGAATAAACCCTAATGACAAACCACAAACTATTTTACTGCTCTTTCTTCCATACTCAGAACCCGTATATGCAGCTGGTCTCAAGACGCCAGCCCATTCATATTTAAGGTTCTGCTGCCTATGACATTTCTTCATTTGGAAGAGATGATGTAGATACAAGACAGAACTTCCTTATCCTGCACATCCGGCTATCAACAGAGCTTTCACAGAATCTTTTCCCTGGTTTTTCAGGAGTAGGGCACTAACCTATAATAGTCTTTGTTTGCAGGAAAATGCCACAGTTGAATGTGAGGTAAGTGGTTTGATTTTCCCTGTGTTAGTAGATAACTACAAAGGCCAGGGACGTTGGTCAGTGCAGAGGATGTAGGTGTGACTATATTCCAGAACGCATACTCATCCATTATGCTATACCACTGAAAGACAGTTTTTATTCTTCTAAGCATGGTAAGTCCACTAATAGAACAGTATGTGAAACTCACAATTCTTATTCTTTCAATAAGAGTCATTTCAAGAACTGCTTGAAAGAGCCCAATGATAGTACAATGAACACCCAAGTAGCAATAAAATGCAAATTTATGGGGGAAAGTAACATAAATATCTAAACTTTACTTTTATTTTAGATGGCCAACCACTATATGACTGTGAAAATATTAGTCGCTCAGTGTTGTCTGACTCTTTTGCCACCCCATGGCCTGTGGCCTGCCAGGCTCCTCTGTTCATGGAATTCTCTTGGCAAGAATACTGGAGTGGGCAGCCATTTCCTTCTCCAGGGGGTCTTCCCAACCCATGGATAGAACTGGGTCTTCTGCATTGCAGGCGGATTCTTTACCATCTGAATCACCAGGGAAGCCCCAATATGTCCACAATCTACCTGTCCAGAATCATGTCATATCATATTACAACTAAACAATATGTTGAAGAAATTATGAAGGTGGTAATTTAGAAAGTCATGTATGGTATACTATCATGTAAGAAACGAATCGCCAGTCTATGTTTGATGCAGGATACAGGATGCTTGGGGCTGGTGCACGGCGATGATCCAGAGGGATGGTGTGGGGTGGGAGGTGGGAGGGGGGTTCATGTTGGGGAACTCATGTACACCCATGGTGGATTCATGTCGATGTATGGCAAAACCAATACAGTATTGTAAAGTAAAAATTAAAATTTAAAAAAAATCTTAAAAAAAAACAAAGAGAATGGAGAATTTAAAATATATCCATACCTTTGGGATAGAGCAAGATCTCACTTCTAGATCTGTTAATTGAAAAATAAATATAGCCTAAAATTTAAAAAAAAAAAAAGAAAGTCATGTATGTATGTCAGTCTCATCTGAGAAGCACTTGCCTTATATTTTTGATGTATTAATGTCTTCCAATTTACATAATGAAGCATTTTATTGTTCTCATTCAAGACAGGAGGTATTGCCTAAAGCCAGATGGATGTGAGGAGAGATTAGAACTCTTAAGTGAGATTATTGTCTAGTCTATGCCACTGAATCTCTCAAGCGGACTCCCCATTCCCCTATCCAATAAGAACCATCACAACAGTCACTGTTTTTGTTGTTCATTTAGTCAGTCACGTCTGACTGTTTGAGACCCCATGGAGTGCAGCATGCCAGGCTTCCCTGTCCTTCACTATCTCCTGGAATTTGCTCAAACTCACGTCTACTGAGTCACTGATGCCATCCAAGTACATAATATAAATATCAGACTGACTTACATTCTTGACAGCTTTCAGCCCCCCATCCTTCATCAACCAGAAAAAAACATGAACATCTCAGAAACTATTTCTTACCCAAAGTAGAATTCCACACCAATGAAAAGACCTAACATTATCTCTGCTAATGTTATTCAGTCCTTTGCTTTCATTTTCAATGATGACATTTATGTTTTGTAGAATAATTCTCTTTGCAAAACTGCCAGCTGAAAATATGATCCAAACCCTAAATTTATAGAATACCAAAATAAATAGCCACGATTCCCTCATGAGAGATTTCTGTAGCTCTCCTCACCCTTAGTTCTCTTGTTGAAATAATTCAGCAAATAGGGACCCCAAATGTACCATAGAAATGTCCAGTTCTATATACAGATGCTTCCCTGAATAAATAGAATACATAGAAATAAACACTGGAGGTAACTCCTCATGTAAGCGTAACAATTTCTGCTTCTCAATTGCTGACAAATGCCTTCAATAAATTCTCTCCATGACCAAAGTCACAAATCACTGTAAAGACAGAGATGCATACATAAAACTCACTGTATTATAGTTCCCCGGACACCCAGAAACAGACTTGTTCATCCAGTTCAGCTATTAGTGACAGTAGTCCCCCAAGCCACACTACTATTCTAAAGTTCCAGGACCTGACTATTTGAAGTTTGACTACAGCTCCCTGGTCACCCATTTGTCCTTTTTCCCAATCCTTCCTGTTCTGAGGGCTATCCCAACTTGTATGACCTGCAAGGAGTTCACATTTAAGACAGGTAATCAATGGACACAATAAAGCAGTCATTATTATTATATAGAGAGCTTTGGCAAGCATTCAGACCTGGACCCCGCTGTATGTCTCACACTTCCAACAAAATAGGGTGGAGCCATGGATTTCCAGGAGTACCCTTTCTCTCATACTGTAAACAGACAGTAAACAGATATTCAACTCAGGTGGCTAACTTCTGTGTTTGTAGCAAGAAAGAGATGCATCACAGCTGTGTTTCAGTGTTTTGCCTATTATGTAAGAGAATAAAGTGGTCACATGGATTTTGTTCTAGTTCAACAAAATTATTGTTTAGAAGACAAGTCTTTCATAATAAATCCAAGCAAAAGTCTCAAACTTGCAATGCTTGTAATCTTTGGGATGTACAATTACAGGATCCAGGTTAAAACTCCTCTTCCATCCTGGCCAATGTGCCACTCCAGGAGGATCCTAAAATCAAAGTTAAAATGACTAAGCTTGAACTTCTGCAAAAAGATTGGGAAAATGCTGATATTATCCCCTTCCTGCCACTCCCAATCATTATATATCCTTCCATGATAATTTAAGATGCTCTCGTTCCTCTAGGTTTTTTTTTTCCTGATTTGCCTGAATAAAGCTGAGCTCTTCCTCCTCACATTTCATCTTTACCACTTTTATGACATTAATCTACATTCTTTTTTCAGTGACTTAGTTCTGTATTATTTTTATGTCATTAATTTGCCCGTAAGTTCTTTGAGGGATATGATTACAACTCAAAATTCCTCATACACCATGAAATAAATACTTCAGTGAAGACTATGTACATGGAAGATTGATAATTGACTATGATTTAATTAATAATAAAGTAAAATCTGTTCATTAAGTTTAGCAACAAATAAGTCACATTTAACTCGGCTCAGAGCACTTTTGTGGAATGATAGATGAGATATGAGATTTCAGTGGGTCAAAAGGTGAATAAAAGTTGAAAAAATAGACATGGAGAATATAAACCATTCTTATGAAACACAGCTGGAAAGAGAAATATGTATGTGGACAAGGTAATAGCACCATATAAATAAAAATTATTACTATTAAACCATGAAGTCTATTTAACTACTAAATTTTTCTTTTCTCTAAAAATATTACTAAACCTTTTTATCCTCTTCTCCTAACAAATATATCAGATATGAGTCAGCATGGGAACCAAACAGCAGATGTGGTACTGAGCTTATTAGAAAATTTAAGCAAAATACAGTGTCTGAGTAATAGCTAAAAGGGTGCAGCAACACCAAAGAAGTTGTGTTTTATTCTAAATTTTGCAAAAAAAAAAAAAAATCCACAAGTTCTTCTATAGGATTCTTGCTTTTATTCTATAAAAGTTTATTGTAATTAGGTGCTAAGCTGGCTCAAAATTACTGTTAGTTCCTTTTTTGTCATAAAAATATCTTAGAATGATGTTTCCCACCGAGAAATTTTTATACAAGGACTGTTTGAACTCTGATGGTTTCCAACACAATAGTTAAAGCATTCATTGATTAACGGAGAAAATGTGTACCTACTATGGTCTAACAATATGCTAGGCACTAACAGTTCAAAAGTGAGAAACAGCAATCCTCTTCATTGGACTCACCTTCAAATATGGGGAAGACAAGGTCAAATGGTAGTGTCAAATATGATGCAACTATCTCTAAGGTTGTGTGGCCAAAAAAACCTTCTGGGAGAACATGCCACCTAAGTTGAGTCCTAAAAGTTGAAACATGAAGAGTTCACCAGGTAGGGAAGTCAAAAGAAACAGGAAACACCAGTGCAGCAATTTTCAGAGGAAATCTGAGGGGATGAGGTAAAGATTACTGATGGCAAGATCATTCTATATGAGGATGAGCTTTCTATCTCCAATGAGATTGGAAAGAAAGAGGCTCATGTGAAATCAGTTGCAAGTCTTTCTCTGTATCAAGATGGGCATTTGCATACAGGAACAGATACTATGCTAATAGGAGTTAGCATATTCTGCTGAGAATAAATGAGGCAGGGGACCTGGGCTGGAGAAGAGTAACAAAAGTTTGAAAGAGCCACAGAGAAGAATTGAACACAAGTGGACCAAGGATAAACAAAAAGAAGGCAGGATGGGGTGGGAGATGGAAATGGGGGTTCAGGAGGGTGGGGACATATGTATTCCTGTGGCTGATTCATATTGATGTATGGAAGGAACCAACACAATATTGTAAAGCAATTATCCTCCCATAAAAAGTATATTAAAAAGATACACTAGAGAAATGCCTATTATTCAGGTCCTCTGCCCATTTTATAATTGAGTTGTTGATATCAAATCACTACGTCATACACCTGAAACTAATATTGTAAGTTGATTATAGTACAGTTTAAAAAAAAAAAGGAAAAGAAAGTAAATAGTCCAATCCTTTTGGCTATGAAGTAAAATGAAATGGAGAACTGTCAAAATGGGGGGGGGAGGAATAGATATAATAGAAGAATAAGGGTCCAGTTGAAAAGGCCATAGCAGTAATTCCAGAGTGGTTTTGGATGAGTACCAAGGCCATCTTTGTGGAGGACCAGAACTCTGTGTGGCATGGGTTAAAGGTCACCAGAACTTCAAGTTTTTACTCCATTTTCGCTGGTGGCCTGAAATGTCCATACTACTGATTTAGGCGCTTAAGGCATTTCAGGTCTCCTTTCAATATAAAGAAGAGCAAACACAGAGAAAGATATCAAACTGAATACAGGAATTTCATTTGCTGCCTCCAGAAAATCCACCCAATAAATAAAGAAGTATTTTTAATTACAGTAACTTCTCATAAAATTATGCTACTTACATTAATACAAAATGGTATGTTATTTTGACTCTTCAGCAAATTAACAAATATGACTTTTTTAATATCAACAGTTTTAATTTTCAGTTAATCAACATCAATAGATATAATAATATATATACATTATAAACAATAAATGATTGTTCTTTGGCTTCCCAAGTTCAAAAAAAAATGTTAAGATTAAAGAGTTATGTTTTTCAACCAAAATGTTTAAGAGCCACTAGTTTAGGAACTTCCCTGGTGGTCCAGTGGCTAAAACTCCACACTCCCAAAACAGGGAACCCAGGTTCAATCCCTGGTGAGAGAAGTAGATCCCACATGTCTCAACTAAAAGCTCCTTCATGCTGCAACAAAGAATCAAGATCCTGCATGTCGCAGCTAAGACCCAGGATAGCCAACTAAATAATTCAAAAATATGTTAAACAGAAGAATCACTGGTTTAGGGTAAGGAGCAATGTAGATATGGGGCTCATTAAGATTTCTCTTTTTGGTAATGTCAGGTGTTATGTAAGTGCGTAACCTACTACTCATCCAGCCCCCTAGTTTATAGATGAGAAAGCTGAAATTTAAAGACAGTAAGGCAACTAGTTAGGGTGAAGCCTGAGATGATACAGCAATGAGTGCAAAGTCAGTTTAAGAGCCTGTGTCTCTTGTCCTCTCCCCTCAAGGCCAAAGCCACTGTTTCTGTGCCATACTGGATCCTCAACCTCGGTTTCTCAATCTACATGTCATGTTTTATGAATGGATATTATAATGGACATGGTGTGTGTGTGTGTGTGTGCGTGTGTGTGTGTGTGTGCGTGTGTGTGTGTGTGTGTGTGCAGAAGTTTTCTAGAAACGGCCATCTTTGCCTTCCAATTTTCACTCCTCAGAAAATTTGTCCTCATAAGCCTCTAACAAGGACAAAAAAACCCAGGTGCCCATTCCCCTTCATTATAGCTAAAGAGGCTAAAGGTAGACATACAAACAAAACACACTTCTCTTTATGGGATTTAGACTGGAAAGTAGAAAATATAGTCACTGTCTACTGGGAACTTCAAGCAGAAAAACTGAACAGTAGGGATTGGGGCTAGGGCAACCATATCTGGCTAAGACTTGTCAAGCCCTAGAAAATGTGAACAGAAGCAGAAGATATGCAGAGAAACACAGGGGGATAAAATGGTCCCCAATTCTCCAATTTCTGATTCCAGGATCCTGTAAGGCCCAACAATGCTTCTTTATTTTGGTTTCATAAGGTTTTCTTTAATTTGCCAATATTGCTTTGTCTATTTCAATTAAGTCTTCATTACTCGCAACTCTGTGACCTTATGTGAGGACAAAGGTGCTCCCTGACGTATCCCTACCTTGGTCATGATGAAGGGCAGCTGAGGAGTGTGTGTGAGAGCAGGCAGAGCATAGACCGAGGGCAGCGGCTGAAGCCCAGCACTCTGCAGAGAGAACAGAGATATATGTCCACAGTTGGCAATATGAGAAACCACATCAGAAATCTGTAATTTGGACCTAAAATGCAGTGGCCACTTTCAATGAAAAACTGTATTCAGACTGATAACACATTACAAGTTCTTCATAAACAATTGTTAAATTAAAAACTGAAAGTAAGACCCACTTGTTGCCAACTCTGGCTAAATGTTAACATCATCTGGAAAGCCTCTTATCCAAAACTTCTTATTCAGTTGGCCTAAGGTGAGATCCATGTAAAAGTTTTCTTTTTAAGAGCCTCCCCTCACCAGCACCCCTCACCAACTGATGTTAGTCTGAGATGGTGAAAGCACACAAGGACCCCAGAGAAGGAACTCTATAGGAAAAAAAAAATCACAGAAATTTCTAGCTACCTGTTATAATTCAGAAACAGAAGGTAAAAGTGGTATAAAAGAGAAAAAAACATCTTCCTGGATAAACGCCTTTTTCCAACGACACAAGAGATGACTCTACACATGGACATCACCAGATGGTCAATACCAAAATCAGATTGATTATATTCTTTGCAGCCAAAGATGGAGAAGCTCTATACAGTCAGCAGAAACAAGACTTGGAGCTGACTATGGCTCAGATCATCAGCTCCTTATTGCAAACTTCAGGCTTAAACTGAAGAAAGTAGGGAAAACCACTAGGCCATTCAGTTGTGACCTTAATCAAATCCCTTATAGTTATACAGTGAAGGTGATGAATAGATTCAAGGGTTTAGATCTGGTAGACAGAGTGCCTGAAGGATTATGGATGGAGGTTCATAACGTTGTACATGAGGCAGTGACCAAAACCATCCTAAAGAAAAAGAAATGCAAGAAGGCAAAGTGGTTGTTTGAGGAGGCTGAGGAAAGAAGAAAAACAAAAGGTAAGGGTGAAAGGGAAAGATATAACCAACTAAGTTCTAGAATTTTTTTTTAGAAGGAGCTTAAAGACTGGAGCAGTCAACCAGCAAAAAGCTAAGAAAGAGTGTCAAATCAATGAGAAATCCAAAAGAGGAAAACACTGGAAAGAACAGAGGAAGTAGCTGTGCTAGCAACTCAAGTAATATCAGGTAATAAAGTATTTTCATCAGGATATGGCTGAAATGTCAGAAACAATGTAACCCCATTACAGACTAGTGTTTATTGTTTTTGAAAGCTCCTTCTAAAGCATTATGTTCAATGTGCTTGAAAATAGCAAGGGAATCATATGGGATGTGGCTCTGACTCTTGGTTTATAGGGACTCAAACCCTAGTAAATGTAAAATTATCTTTTAAAATATGGTTCTGATATGATGGGGCCTTCTCAAACATAAGAATTTTACATGCACCCACACACACAAAGGCATAAGACTTTGGACAGTTGTTACTGGTATCAGCTAAAAGTGATCTTATTTGCAAAGCAGAAATACAGACACAGAGGTAGAGAACAAAGGTGTGGATACCAAGAGGGAAAGTAGGGG
Source organism: Ovis canadensis (assembly GCF_042477335.2). Classification (NCBI taxonomy): domain Eukaryota; kingdom Metazoa; phylum Chordata; class Mammalia; order Artiodactyla; family Bovidae; genus Ovis; species Ovis canadensis. The sequence continues at coordinate 184,943,027 of NC_091246.1, read as the reverse complement.
TGGGATGAATTGGGAGGTTGAGATTGATACATATACACTATTGATACTGTGTATAAAATAGATAACTAATGAGAACCTACTGTATAACTCAGGGAACTCTGCTTAATGCTCTGTGGTGACCTAAATGGGAAGGAAATCCAAAAAGGGGATAAATGTATACATATAGCTGATTCACTTTGCTATGCAGTAGAACCTTAACACAGGAGAAGGCGATGGCACCCCACTCCAGTACTCTTGCCTGGAAAATCCCATGGACAGAGGAGCCTGGTAGGCTGCAGTCCATGGGGTCGCTAAGAGTCGGACACGACTGAGCTACTTCACCTTCACTTTTCACTTTCATGCATTGGAGAAGGAAATGGCAACCCACTCTAGTGTTCTTGCCTGGAGAATCCCAGGCACTGGGGAGCCTGGTGGGCTGCTGTCTCTGGGGTCGCACAGAGTCGGACACGACTGAAGCGACTTAGCAGCAGCAACAGCAGCAGAACCTTAACACAATGATGTAAAGCAACTATATTCCAATTTAAAAAAAAAATTTAATAAAATTAAAAAATGAAAGCTTTATCTTCACTCACAAGAAGGTGTGGCACTTAAGGTTAGTGAAACAGTCATTAAAATCTCTACCCCTACCCAGCCAGGGATAAGAAGGTCTTGGATTCCAGGAAAATCTCTTCACTATCTTTGGCTCACCAGACAAGTCTGTAGAATGATACAGAGTCTGCAGTTCACCTTTTTTATACCTAAAGACATCGAAGATGTTGGGGCTCCGAAGTAAACCTCAAAATGCACTGATTCTGTATTTATGGGGCCAAGGAGATGGGGAACATTAAGAGGACTTAAAACAGCATATTGTGATCAGATTTTCAGTTGTTCTGTGTCACTGCGGATGGCAGAGTAAAAAGAACAGCCCTGATATCAATAATGAATGTCTACCCGAGAACTCCAATAAGCTATAAGGATTAAATAACACTAAGGAAGAAAGGCAAAGTCTAAAAGACACTTTCTCTCTTGCTCTCTCTCTCTGGCAAAATGCCCAGGCCATTGGTTTTTCTTTGCTTCACTTCCATGTTTGCCAGCCTACCCTCACCTCCATAGAAATTTGTTCAAATGGCAGGGTAATTGAGATCTTACAGGAGTTAAAAAAAATTATTTCAAGTCTTTGAATTTCTCTCTGGCCAAAATACATAACTTTAAAGTTGATGAATCGATCCTTCATGCCATTTCATATCCAGATGTGGACTTCTTATTGATTAGAAGATAGCAGAAAATGAAATAAACTTCCATGGTGTCACAACTATGAATCTCCCAGGACATACAGCACTTTGTACATGTGACTTATAGGAACCCTGCAAGATCTGCCAAGTAAAACTGCCCTCATTTTACAAATGAATAATTAGAGACTTTGAGAGGTTAATGTGCCTGAGGATTTGTAAACATCAGAGCTGCTAAACTCTGGAGAAAGTATCTAAACCCAGTTCTGTCTGGCACCAAAACCCTCTCCATTATTCAGATTTTTTATCAGTGGGCAGCAAATCAGAGTGAATTTCCCAGCATCACCTACTCCTCACCATTGTTTGGTGCTGACATCTGATAGAAGATTAATCTAGGTTGGTTGAATGAAAGCATCAGTGAATGTCTTATAGGGGCCCTTGACACTGAGATGTGACCCCAAAAAGCAGGTAAGTTGCAGGAAGAAGATAATCACAAGGCCACAGAGTGAAAAACTCTAAGACTTCCATGAATGGTTTTGCTTGAACGCCAGCCCACCTGGTTGAAGTGCTGCACCAGTCACTTTGGCAGGTATCCTGCAGTTTGTCTCAGCTGTCTTTTGGCTTTTTGAGACAGCAAATAATGGTGCCTTTAACTTGAAAATCTGCTACCAATAAATAAGCCCTGGTTGAGAAATGTACCTACTCAACTAGTATTGTTGTTGGATTACAAAATTTTAGAACAGATTTAGTTGTGGTCCGTGTCTGCAATTTATCTAACAAGGACAGAGAAACTGCAGAGAGAGCTTTGGTTGAATGTTTCAGAGCATTTTAATCCACAAAGCTTAATTTCCACACTGCTTCCAGCACAGAGAAGCCTCTGCAACCCTGATGGATTCAGCAGTAGCAGTTTGTCCTGCTCCTGCTCTCAGTCCTTAGGGTTTTCTCTTCCTTTTCTTTTTAACATTTGATTTTGTATTAGGTTATAACTGATTAACAATTCTGTGAACAGGTGAACAATGCTTCATTTCAGGTGAACAGTGAAGGAACTCAGCCGTATATATATATGCATCCATTCTCCCCCAAACTCCCCTCCCCTCCAGACTACTACATAACATTGAACAGAGTTCCCTGTGCCACAGAGAAGGTATTTGTTGAAAAGATGGAGTGAAGGGATAGTCTGGCAATCTGGAATGGGCATGTACATACTGTTATATTTTAAATGGAAAACTAACAAGAACCTACTCTTACTCTTTCTTTATATCCACTTGTCACATTCCTCTCAGCCTAGGTGCCGGAATGATTTTTCCCTTTCAAGAAGAAAATAGTAAAAAAACTGAACAATGGGTTTAATGTCTCTTCCCTTTGTCTAAGACTAGCTAGGTGTTCTCTGCCCCAGGACCTCTTCCTGTCCAGACAGATGCAATCACCAGAGGCAAAGCCACAGGGAAATGTCCTTCAAGTAGAGAAGCATTTCAATATTGGTAGACTCATGATAACACATACTGGATGAATATCAGTCCTGTCTTTTCCAAAACTGGATAGAGGCTGCCACTATCTATGTGGATATATTCTGTCCTCCCTTTTCCCTTTTTGCTACTCCTCTTTTTCCAAAACTGAGCTTGTTAAGAATATATCACTCCTCTGCTTTCTTTTTTACAGAAGCTAGAGTGCTTTTATATTATACAATCCTTGGACCAAGGGAGGTACTCAGAAAGAACCGGTGTTATGGGAATTGGAGGCATAAGCTCCAGTGAGGTTATACACTTCTGTGCAGGATAACCTGGATGAATATGTCAGGAACTGGTCTTCATTTACCCTTTTCCTACCCTTGCAAGGAATTACCATGTTTCAGCTATCTATAGAAACTGGCAACATTCTTGATAGAAATAAGCAATGTGGATCCACAGAGATGAATTTAGAGGTAAAACCAGAACTTAAAAAGCTTGTGCCACATCCAGAGGCAAACAATGTTGTGGAGGATTTCAAATCTCAAAATTATATAATTTTTAGAACATGATTAAGGTCAATAGAAATGATGATTAAAGATGTTTAGAACTGAAACTTTGAGGAAGATACAAGATGTATAGCCATGTCCCAGGTCTCCATTTTCAATCTCAACAACCAGCAGCAAAGTGTGAAGGCCTCTATGATCAAAGGCAAACAGAAACAGGAGGAGGAGGCACAAAATTTCATATTGAAATCTCTAAAACATTTGCCACCCCAGCTTCTGATAATGCATGTGTGCTAAGTTATTTTGGTTGTGTCCAACTCTTTGTTACCCTATGGACTGTAGCCCACAGAGCTCCTCTGTCCATGGGATTCTCCAGGCAAGAATACTAGAGTGGGTTGCCCTGCCCTCCTCCGGGGGATCTTCTAAACCCAGGGATCCAACCCACGTCTCTTCTGTCTCTGCATTGGCAGGTGGGCTCTTTACCACTAGGGCCACCTGGGAAGCCCACTTCAGATAATGTGGGATATAAACTTCTAAAAGTGCTACAATTTCAGCAAACTGAAGCTGTACTTACAAAAGCAGGAAATAGACCTCTACAAAAAAAGCAAAACGTGTTAAAATAATGAAACATACTGGATTTTTTTCATTGATTAAAGTCTAAATTTCTCCCAAAAAAGTAAAATCTACATTTATAGATCTCAGCTCTTTTTTAAAAGTGTTCCTTTATTTTTTATTTTTGGTCACACACTTTGTAGGGTCTTGGTTCTCCAACCAGGAACCAAACTTGGCCCTTGGCAATGTGAGCATGGAATCTTAACCACTGACTGTCAAGGAATCCCCCTCAACTCTGTTATAGTAACTATGCTAAATACCCAATCCAAGGGGCATCCTCTCCGTCTTATAGACAGTTGAACAACTTTATTATTTAAAGTCATCTCAGTTCAGTTGCTCAGTTGCTCCAACTCTTTGCAACCCCATGAACTGCAGCACTCCAGGCCTCCCTGTCCATCACCAACTCCCAGAGTTTACCCAAACTCATGCCCATTGAGTAGGTGATGCCATCTAACCATCTCATCCTCTGTTGTCCCCTTCTCCTCCTGCCTTCAATCTTTCCCAGCATCAGGGTCTTTTCAAATGAGTTACCTCTTCATATCAGGTGGCCAAAGTACCGGAGTTTCAGCTTCAAAATCAGCTTCCACATCAGTCCTTTCAATGAACACCCAGGACTGATCTCCTTTAGGATGGACTGGTTGGATCTCTTTGCAGTCCAAGGGATTCTCAAGTCAGATTTGTGTTTAAATAAGAGGAAGTGACATCGTCTGATTATCATTAAGCCAACTCAGGATGGATGTAGATAATGTTGTCTTCTGTGAGACATAATTATAGGATGCCAGGATGAGCCATTCTGGGCACTGATTCACCAGGCACAATCCCAAGCACTGGGACTTTGGTTTTATAGTATGACAAGTTGTACAATGAAAGTCATTCTTTGGGGACTTTCTATTACTCTCTTTATAAATCATAAATGCACTTACTATGGTACAATTCACTAAAAATATTCTACCCATGTATCCTTTCATTTGAATATGAGAGAGAAAGATGAAAATATATGCCTGTAACTTTTGTCCTAGAAAACAGGATATGAAGGAAGATAAAAATGGTGGAAAGAAAGGCTTTCTTTTATTCTTAAAATTTTTATATAAGGCTGAATTTTTTCACATTTTCAACAAATATACACTAATTCTGTAACTTTTGACAAAAGAAATCTGAAAAGAGAAGATCATTTCCATGCTTTTGGAATGTTAGTTGCTTATCCATTCCACAAACCTTGCCCTGCCTAAAGTAAGTTTTTCACTGCTGATCCTTCATACAACTCTTAAGAACTATGAATTTCAATCCTATTCTGATTTAAAATATTTTAAATAAAAACAGCTGGAAGATCATATAGGGCAAACTCTGAATATGACAGGAAAACAGATAAAGTGGTAAATCACTTGTCTATGACACACTCTCTTAGCCATTCAACAAACTTTCTTTAATGTCTATTCATTGGATCAAAAACAAGAGTTTGTTGGAACTGCAGTTATTAGTTCACTACATACTTGCTTACATAGGACATACCTCATACAAATTTATTTCATATCAATAACAGGGCTGACTTAATTCTAAATATATCCATACTCATATACCCATACTTTTAGGCAGAAATAGGTTGTCCTATTTCACGGACAAAGAAATTGAGACTCAGAGAAGTGAAGTGATAATATATTCAAACTCAGATTGTCTGCCGTCCAATCCAAGGCTCTTGTTGGTTTTACACTGGGTGTTCTTAGAATTTAGCCCACAAGACCAGAGACATTTTCTCCTAAATTTCTAGTTCAATATTTTTTCTATTAAATCTTAGTGATCAGTTTATCGATGTGGATTGCTTATATCCTCAGTTTTAAATATTATATTAAATAGCTCAGACATATTTCCTTGATCAAGACCTGATACGAACTTGGCAAGCCCTATTACTTAAGTCATCTCTCATTGAAGAAGGAAAAAAAGAGCTCATTAGAGGAAATTTTTCAATATTCTCTGATATCTAATTAAAACAAGAATTAAAAATCATAAAACTGACTAACGTTTATGCGGAGGAAAATAACTTAACTTTTGAACTACTGATATGTATCATTCTGGGTGATCTCTCAAGATGAATTCTGGCCAAAAATAGGACAGTAATGAGAAATGTATTTGCGTCGCTTTTTGTTTCTTCACAAATCTTTCTAAAGACCTTGAACACTTGTTGGATAGAGGATACCATGACTTATGATAGAGATTACTACAAAAAGTACTATGTTGAACCTAGAATAAAAAAATACAATTTAAGTTTAGGATTACAACTTCCTTGTCATTATATCTTACAGGGATGTTATGGACTGAATTTTGGCCCCTAAAATTCATATGTTAAAGCCCTAATCCCTAATGTGACTATTTAAAGATAGAGCCTATAAGGAGGCAATTAAGGTTTGATAAGGTCATAAGGGTGGATCTGTGACACGGTGGGATTAGAGTCCTTATAAGAAGAGACACAAGACATTTAGCTCTCCCTCTTGTCTCTGAACATGCATACAGCAAGGTGGATGCTGCCTGCAAGACAAGATAGGAGTTCTCAGAATGAAACTTGCCAGCATCCTGATCTTAGACTTTCCAGCTTCCAGGACTATGAGAAAATCAATTTCCCTTTTTGAAAGCGTGCAGTCTATGATATTTTGTTTTGGTAGCCCAAGTAGTTGTGCTGGAGAAGACTCTCGAGAGACCCTTGGAAAGCAAGGATATCAAACCTGTCAAGCTTAAAGGAAATCAACCCTGAATATACTCTTTGGAAGGGCTGATGCTGAAGCTGAAGCTCTGATACTTTGGCCACCTGATGCAAAGAGCTGTCTCATTGGAAAAGATCCTGATGATGGGAAAGACTGAGGGCAGGAGGAGAAGGGGGCAACAGAAGATGAGATGGTTGAGTGGCATTACTGATTCAATGGGCATGAACTTGAGCAGACTCCAGGAGATAGTGAGGGACAGGAAAACCTGGAGCGCCGAAGTTCATGGAGTCACAAAGAGTCAGGCACGACTTAATGACGGAACAACAACAAAGCCCTAGTAGATTAATACAAGGGAATATGAATGTTCATTTAGATGAACAGATAATTTTGAGCAAAACTACATTTGGGTAGGTAAATTGAAAGTTGCTATTCTGGGCATAGAGCTTTGTTCCAAACAATAACTAGTTATGAGAATGATGGATTAACTTATGACATATGTAACATGCAAATTTCACTTGTTTGCACTTTACTTAGTCATAATATACAATTTATAAGATTCCATAGACTAGTTAAATTCCCTAATCTTAAAGAAATCCGTTTCACTGAATGTCCATTTGGCCTTCCCTTCTATGAGTTTTTATAGAAAAGAACAGACACACTCAGCCCATAGATAAACATTTTTCCCATTTTCCCTCATGGCAAATATCAAGGCCCACTCTCCTGCCAGGGCCCAGGACCACTTCAGAATCATTTCTACATGGCAGTCTTGGCAGTCTGTCCAACTGACTGGAGTTGGCATACACAATAGTATTTAACTGCTGGGCCTGAATATAACTCAGCCTACCATTTTTTTTTTTACAGAGTCATAGACCCAGAAGTGAGAAAAACTGGGCTGAATCTAAATTAAATTAGGTTAAAAGAAAGTAAGATCTAAAACTGCCAGCTCTCATATTACTATACTTGGGAGAGTAAAAATATTAATAATTTAAAACATTGTGTTATATAATCATTGCCTATATAATAGTTATCCTTAGAATGGCTTATTGTTGTGGTTGTGTTGTTGTTTAGTCGCTCAATAATGTCCAACTCTTTGTGACCCCCTGGACTGAAGTCTGCCACGCTCCTCTGTCCATGGACTTTCCTAGGCAAGAATACTGGAGTGGGTTGCCATTTCCTTCTCCAGGGGATCTTCCTGACCCAAGGATTGAACCTGTGTCTTCTGCATTGACAGGCGGATTCTTTACCACTGAGCCAACAGGTAAGTTAGAATGGTTATGTGCCAGCATTAAAGATTGGTTAATACAACTTGCACTTTCAGTACCCTTCTCCTTTGCCTGACAATTACAAATGCCCATTCTTTAGTCTAGAATGCAGTCATGGACCCTGGAGTTGTGGCAGCTTCCAATGCCTATGAGACAACATGCATAAGCATAAATTCCAATAAATTCAAGATGGTGGAATAGAAATATGAGAGAGGCCCAGGTTCCCAAGGTCATTATTAAACCCCCTGCTCTTCACTCTTACTGCCAGACTGCTCATTATGTTTGGCAAATATGGCTTTAGTGTTTTCATCTAGAGCTAACAACTCTTCTGTATTTTGCAGTTGAACACACTACTAATTACTACAATGCTTTAATAAAATCACAAAACTTTAAGCAAAACAAAGGTTCCATATCATAAATATTTCTGTATGAAAAACTTAAAAACCTTTTTAAATCTGTAAAAACCCAGCTACTGCCCCCAGTGAAGGAACTTCTCACTTCCCTCCTCTATCCTGGAAGAAGACACCAATCCTCTCATACTGATAAAATGAACAATGATGTTAAGCTAGAGTCTTACAATTCTGTTTGCTTTCATAATTTTATCTTCTTTATCACTTGCTTGCTCACTAATTCTATGTGCTTGCTGCAATTCTTTTTTTATGTTTAATAGTTCCTTTCTTTTCCCAATCTTCTTTGGATGCCAGCATGGAAGAATGTCATCATACTAGCCACCTAGGTCCAGACTGTCCCAATCTCAAGCTATGCTTGGCCATATATAACATCTGCTCTCTCCTTGCCCTGTCATCATATACATCACCTGCATCCTACAGAACTCCTCCAGACTGCTAGCCACACATGCCAGGAGCTCAGTTACCACAAACTACACAGTAGATTCTCTGTGCTCAGCAAACTTTCTGCCAGGGATCAAGAGGCCGACGTCTCCTCCTTCCAGGCACTCTCAACCTCTGTAAGTAGACTGTGAGCTCCCTCACTTGGATCAGGTAAATGAAAGAAGGAATCTCGAAACCTCTTTATCCATAGGAGTTTCCTCCAGTCTATATTCCTGTCATTTATTGTCCTGTTTTAACATTGATGGAAAGGGACAGTGAGGACAAAAGTCCCAGGACCCATTTTGCTCTCATGGTAGTAAGTCCCACATAGATGACTCTAGCACTTCTCTATTGTTTTCTACTTCAAGGTTTTTTGCCCAGTGGACTTCTCAAACAAGCAGAAATGTTCCACTTAAAGGTTGCTATATATGCTCAGTTGTACCTGACTTTTTGTGACCTCATGCACTGTACCTGCCAGGCTCCTCAGTTCATGGCATTTGTCCAGGCAAGAATACTGGAGCGGGTTGCCATTTCCTGCTCCAGGGTATCTTTCTGACCCAGGGATCGAACCCACATATCTTGCATCTCCTACACCGACAGGAAGATTCTTTATCACTAGCACCACCTGGGAAGCCCTGCTATAAATATAAAAAAGCTAAGGAACACATACATACATAAAGGATTTTTTATCTAGTGTTTTAATTTTATAACATTATTAACTGGAATATTAAATTGCAATTTTCTTAATAAACAGTCTATCTGCAAAGTCACATTTCTATGATGTCAAAAATAACTAAGCTGATCGCTGTCACTACTTGAAGTTCCTGCTGCAATCCCCTCCACCTCCAGATCAAATGCCTAGAGTCTCATTAATCTTCTCAGAGACTCAAACACTAATTTGGATGGCTAACTACCTCTCATCATGCCTAGGCAAGGGGAAAACACAAAGCACTAAAAATTGCTCCTGGTCCATGTGCTATTGATTCCTCCTCCTCACCAGCCATTCCATCACCAGGACTCAGCTTGCCTTGTGGTGGTTTAGAGCAATAGTTTATAATACATAATAGTTTACAACAGTCAATTCCTCCAGAATGTGGAAAGCTGCAATATAGCATATATAAGGTATTTCTTTTTTAGAGGTCACCGGATATTTTGATCTTTATTTCAGGTTCTCACATCTTTCTTCTTCTGAGAAACTACTCAGTCAAAATATTGATGTTCAATGGTTTCGCTTACTTTCTGCTCTCCATAGAGATGGAACAAAGTAGCAGAGCCAGAAATAGGATCTTGATTCCTAAATTATAGGTGATGGAAAGACATGGAAATTATAGGACATGCATCTTTGTTTCTAAGTCAGAAACAATAATGAATGGATGAATTCATTTACATTTGTTGACATACAAGTATGTGTCAAGCACTAGGTTAGTGTAAGGAATCCAGAGCTAGGCAGTAGAGTGACACAGACACATAAACACATGATGCTAACTTGTTTTTTCACTATGGATTTTAAGGTGGAAGAATTTTCCCTGTATTTCTACCTTCCTAAAGGAACAGGGTTGGGAGGTGGGGGCTTTCTGTGAATGCCTTTCACAAGCAGAGGAAAACCTTAGTGAGAAATGATACATTCATAAAATAAGAACAAATGAAAGACTGACAGGTCCACATGAGTGACCAAGGAAACAGAGTCATACACCTCTGATACACTCAAAAGGGCCTGTGAGATGGGCAATTAGATGAGTGACTCATGAGCAAAGTCCTCCCACCTTTCTCAGAATCGCTGGATCCCACTCCCTCATAGCTCAGCTGGTAAAGAATCCGCCTGCAAAGCAGGAGACCCTGGTTTGATTCCTGGGTCTAGAAGATCCCCTGGAGAAGGGATTGGCTACCCACTCTAGTATTCTTCAGCTTCCCTGGTGGCTCAGATGGTAACGAATCTGCCTGCAATGTGGGAGACCTGAGTTCGATCCCTGGGTTGGGAAGATCCCCTGGAGAAGAGAACAACTACCCATTCCAGTATTCTGGTCTGGAGAATTCTATGGATAGAGGAGCCTAGCAGGCTATATAGTCCATGGAGTCACAGAGTCAGACGCGATTAAGAGACTTTCACTTTCACTTTCACTTGTATTAGGATGGAGAGGGCACAACTGAGACCGAATTAATTTCTACTCCTTCAAGCAAGGGCTTGGATCCAGGTCAGTTTTATTCAAAAAGAAAAAAATTATAAAATTTGATGTGTTTTGTACCTGCCTCTTAAAAGTAGCCACTTCTGCTACTCAAATAAATGTAATAAGGGATATATGCCATCAAAGAAATATATGTGGGGATGAAAAGGAAAACATCCAGTCTTCCTAGGGAAGTAGAAAGATTGTAGGTCAAGGAAATAAAGACTATATATCCCACATTCTCTATATCTCTCTACTTATGAGCGCTCACATCCCATGATGGTAGCGTGTGCACAGTAGGGTGTTGGCAGGCTTGTGCCAGTGGCTAATATGAAAAGGTAATTCTGGGTGAGGATAGAGTGACATAAGGTGTTAAAGTGCTGTCTTCTAAGATGAATATTTGATTTTACTAGTAGATAAATATATGCATGTATTTTACAAATAGATTTTTAATGCTTTAAATAAGGAATAGTAAGTATTTATAATTAGACCTAATCACAGAAGCAGTTCGAGATAACTATTGACTCTATAGGATAAGTTAGTCATGGCTTTTCCCATCTTTAGGAGTGTTTGATGAGAGCAAAGTAAATAGGTAGAAATAAGTATAGATACAGGTATAGATGATAGCTAGATACATACAGAGAAAGTCTTATGTATCGAACTGAAGTTAAAGGAATAGAAAGCACTGTTCATTTTAATGTGTGTGTGTATGTGTATATATATATATATATATATATATGTATATATGTATCAGTTCAGTTCAGTTCAGTCACTCAGTCGTGTCTGACTATTTGTGACCCCATGGACCACAGCACGCCAAGCCTTCCTGTCCATCACCAACTCCCAGAGTTCACTCAAACTCACGTCCATCGAGTCAGTGATGTCATCCAGCCATCTCATCCTCTGTCATCCCCTTCTCCTCCTGCCCTCAATCCCTCCCAGCATCAGGGTCTTTTCCAATGAGTCAGCTCTTTGCATGAAGTGGCCAAAGTATTTGAGTTTCAGCTTTAGCATCATTCCTTCCAAAGAACACTCAGGACTGATTTCCTTTAGGATGGACTGGTTGGATCTCCTTGCAGTCCAAGGGACTCTCAAGAGTCTTCTCCAACACCATGGTTCAAAAGCATCGATTCTTCAGCACTCAGCCTTCTTCACAGTCCAACTCTCACATCCATACATGACCACTGGAAAAACCATAGCCTTGACTAGACGGACCTTTGTTGGCAAATTTATGTCTCTGCTTTTGAATATGCTATCTAGGTTGGTCCTAACTTTCCTTCCAAGGAAATTTTATGCGTGCAGTCACCATCTGCAGTGACTTTGGAGCCCCCCAAAAATAAAGTCTGACACTATTTCCACTGTTTTCCCATCTATTTGCCATGAAGTGATGGGACCAGATGCCATGATCTTCGTTTTCTGAATGTTGAGCTTTAAGCCAACTTTTTTACTCTCCTGTTTCACTTTTTTTTTTTTTTTCATCAAGAGGCTTTCTAGTTCCTCTTCATTTTCTGCCATAAGGGTGGTGTCATCTGCATATCTGAGGTTATTGATATTTCTCCTGGCAGTCTTGATTCCAGTTTGTGCTTCTTCCAGCCCGGCGTTTCTCATGATGGACTCTGCATACAATTTAAATAAGCAGGGTGACAATATACCTATGTGGAACCAGTCTGTTGTTCCATGTCCTAACTGTTACTCCCTGACCTGCATATAGGTTCCTCAAGATTCAGGTCAGGTGGTCTGGTATTCCCATCTCTTTCAGAATTTTGCGCAGTTTATTGTGATCTATACAGTCAAAGGCTTTGGCATAGTCAATAAAGCAGAAATAGATGTTTTTCTGGAACTCTCTTGCTTTTTCCATGATCCAGCAGATGTTGGCAATTTGACCTCTGGTTCCTCTGCCTTTTCTGAAACTATATATATATATATATATATATATATATATATATATAACTATATATATATATATAACTATATATTATATATATATATATAATTTCTAACAAACAACGTAATTGCATGTATGTGCATGTTTGTTTTTTGAAAATGTTAGAAAGAAAAAATAAGTTCATACAAGTGTTAATAGTGGTTCATTGCAGAAATTGGGATTCTTCCACATATTTTTTCCTTTTCTCTTTATACTTTTCACTATATTTTCTTCAGTACTAGTCAAGAAATTTCAGTATTATTTTCCTCAAAGCTTTAACTTTTTAATTATGCTCTGCCTTTCATTTTTCCATCAACATTTTCATAACAGACATATCATTTTATGATCAGACAAATACAAAAGCTGTATTTCTTCAAAGAAATAGAAAGCTATCCTGGGTTTTCTTATTGGCAGAATTAATATCCTTAAAATGTCCATAATCCCCAAAGAAATATACAGATTTAATTCAATCTCTATTAAAATTCACTATGACATTTTTCACCAAACTAGAACAAATAATCCTAAAATGTATATGGAGCCACAAAAAACTCCAAATCACTGAAATAATCTTGTGAAAATAAGAACAAAGCTCAAAGTATCATGCTCCCTGACTTCAGACTGATTACAAAGCTTCATTAATCAAAACTGCATGCTACTGTCACAAAGGTAAATAAAACAGAATAGTAAGCCCAGAAATAAAACTATCATTTATGATCATTTAGTCTATGACAAAAGAGGCAAGAATATACAATGGAAAAAAGACAAACTCTTCAGTCAGTGGGGCTGGGAAAACTGGAGCTACATGTGAAAGAATAAAATAAAAATATTTTCTAACACCATAAAACAAACTCAAAATGGATTAAAGACCATAAAACTCCTAAAAGAGAGCATAGGCAGAACACTCTGACGTGTATCATAGCAAAAAATTTGTTTGATCTGTCAGCTAAGAAAACTGAAAAGCTTTTGCAAAACAAAGGAAATGATCAACAAAATGAAAATAAAACCAACTGAACAGGATAAAATATTTACAATTAATATGACTGATAAAGGATTGATGTCCTTTATTATTTTTTGTAATATATAAATATATAAACAGTTCACACAACTCAATATCAAAAGAACAACTGGATTAAACAATGGGCGGAAGACCCAAACAGACATTTTTCCAAAGAAGACATACAGATGGCCAAGAAACACATGAAAAGATTTTCAATATCGTTGATCATCAGGGAAATGCAAATCAAAACCACCCGTGCCCTCACACTTGTCAGAATGGCTATCATCCAAAAGAACACAAATAATGAATGTTGTCAAGGATGTGGATAAAAGGGAACTCTCTTACATTGTTGGTGTGACTGTAAATTGGTGAAGCCACTATGGAAAATAGTACAGAAGTTTCTCAAATAACTAAAAATAGAACTATCATACAATTCATTAGCAATTCCACTGGAAATAGTGTAAACACTGACCCAGAAAGATGTTATGGGGAGGGAGGTGGGAGGGGGGTTCATGTTTGGGAATGCATGTAAGAATTAAAGATTTTAAAATTTAAAAAATAACCAAAAAAATAAAAATAAAAAAAATAAAAAAAAATAAAAGTGAAAAAAAAAATAAAAAAAAAATAAAACAAGGATATAAAGAATAAGGAAAGCCAGAGAAACTGCCCCGGACTGGAAGAGACTAAAGAGAAAGAATGGCTGAGTGCAAACTCGTCCTTGGATGAGATACCAGCACTGAAAAAGGACATTGGTAGGAAAATTGCTGTGATCTAAAGGAAACCTGCAGTTTTAGTTGCTAGTATTGTATCAGTGCTAATTCTCTAGTTTTAAAGAAAAATTTACTGAAGTATAGTTGACTTACAATGTCGTGCTAGGTTCAGATGTACAGAAAAGTGTATCAGTTATACAAATACATATTCCCTTTTATTAAGATTCTTTTCCTATGTAGACCATTACGGAATGTTGAGTAGAGTTTCTTGTGCTACACAGTGGGTTCTTATTACTTATCCGTTTCATATTTAGTAGTGTGTATATGACAATCCCAATCTCCCAATTTCTCCCCCTTCCTCTGGTAACCATAAGTTTGTTTTCTAGATCTGTAACTCTACTTCTGTTTTGTAAATAAATTCATTTGTACCTTTTATTAGATTCATGTATAAGTGAAAAAAAAAATAAATGAATGGATAAACATAAAAAAAAAAGGTACATGCACCTCAATGTTCATAGCAGCGTTATCTACTAGAGTCAAGATATGGCAGCAACCTAAGTGCCCAAAAATATTAAATAAATAAAGAAGATGTGTGTGTGTGTGTGTGTGTGTGTGTGTGTGTATAATGGAATATTATTCAGCTATAAAAAGCATAAAATTCTGCCATTTGTAGCAACATGGATGGATCTAGAAGGTATTATGCTTAGTGAAATAAGTCAGACAGGCACACTCTATGTGATCACTTACATGTGGAATCTAAAAATTTTATTTTTTTTTATTTTTTTTTTTAGTTTTTTATTTTTTAAATTTTAAAATCTTTAATTCTTACATGCATTCCCAAACATGAACCCCCCTCCCACCTCCCTCCCCATAACATCTTTCTGGGTCATCCCCATGCACCAGCCCCAAGCATGCTGCATCCTGCGTCAGACATAGACTGGCGATTCAATTCACATGATAGTATACATGTTAGAATGTCATTCTCCCAAATCATCCTACCCTCTCCCTCTCCCTCTGAGTCCAAAAGTCCGTTATACACATCTGTGTCTCTTTCCCTGTCTTGCATACAGGGTCGTCATTGCCATCTTCCTAAATTCCATATATATGTGTTAGTATACTGTATTGGTGTTTTTCTTTCTGGCTTACTTCACTCTGTATAATCGGCTCCAGTTTCATCCATCTCATCAGAACTGATTCAAATGAATTCTTTTTATGGCTGAGTAATACTCCATTGTGTATATGTACCACAGCTTTCTTATCCATTCATCTGCTGATGGACATCTAGGTTGTTTCCATGTCCTGGCTATTATAAACAGTGCTGCGATGAACATTGGGGTACATGTGTCTCTTTCAATTCTGGTTTCCTCGGTGTGTATGCCCAGCAGTGGGATTGCTGGGTCATAAGGTAGTTCTATTTGCAATTTTTTAAGGAATCTCCACACTGTTCTCCATAGTGGCTGTACTAGTTTGCATTCCCACCAACAGTGTAGGAGGGTTCCCTTTTCTCCACACCCTCTCCAGCATTTATTGCTTGCAGATTAGAAATAGACTCACAGATACAGAGAACAAACCAGTGGTTACCAGAGGGTACAGGGAAGGGAGAGGAGCAAGATAAACAAGATTAAGAGATATAAACTATTCTGCTTAAAATAAAGAGGCAACAGCTATATATTGTACAACACAACAAAATCTGTAGCCCTTATGTTGTAATGACTTTAAATGGAGTATAACCTATAAAATATTGAATCACTATGTCATATACCAGAAACTAATATAATATTTCAGCTCAAATATATTAATATTTCCATTTAAAATTTTAATAAAAATAAAAGTGTTTATATCTAATTTTGAGAGCAGACAGAAAGGGAGGGAAAACTTCCACTTTGATAGTGTAATGGCAGTGAGGATTCTAGAAATACTACTTCTAGAGTAGTTAAGACAGTTTATGGAACTCAGACATCTGATGGTCTGCAGAATGTTAAGAACTATTAAGATGGAAGGTACTTCTTATCATCTAAGATGCAGGGCTAAGTGTCCAAGCTCATCTTGACCTCAAGAGTTTCTGCATCTGCTCTTTCCTTGACCTTCACTTGGAAGCTGTCATTGCTATTTCATGTCAGAGGGCTCAGCCTTGCTTTCAACTTCTCTGACTCGCTGTGCTGAAGTCATCCTTTCATCCTCATCCAGTCAATCCTTACCTAAATTCCTTGTATTACATACATCACAGGAAATGCCACAACCTTAAATAATCATATTTACTTACACTTTCACCATTGCCTTAACTTTGCCACCATATGGGGGTCTCTAGAGACTCAGGCTGTGTCTCACATGCAGTGCTACACCACCAGAGCCTGGGACAAACTGCACGATTAATGTTCAAGATATTTGTGGAATAAAATATTGAAAAAAAATGTGTTTTTCTTTAATGCCTTTATTAAGTATTTTATTGTTGTTTCTATTGTTCTGTTGCTCAATGTGTCCAACTCTTTAAGCACCAAAACTCCTGAATATTTAGAAGTCCCTATTCCACAGAGCCAGTGGATTAACTGATAACTCACTCTACTTATATAACCAAATATCTCCCACTTTCCTAACACATGATACAAACACAGCTAAATTCCTTTTCTTTCCTAATTAATCCAACTGCCTCATAGGAGGAAGTTTCAATATCCTATTCTTTGGCTGTTGAAAAAATAATTAAAAACCACTGCACTTTCAAAAGGATTTGTTAGTCAAGCTGTTTTCTTACCTTATTTTATCAAGATGATTATGCTTTTTATTCTTTCATTTATTTACAGGCACATGTATAACCTAATGTTTTAAGAAAAAATTTTTAAAATTTAGTTTCTATTAATTTCATTAAATCTTTCAAACAATATTTTTGGCACAAAGTTTCATGCTTTCAAATGTTATAAGTATATTTTCATGTAAATCTTGACATTGATGATTTAGTCTAGTTATTTCATGGAAATAAAATAGTGTATCCCAGCTTTATTCAATAAACTAACATATAACCGAGTTGGCTAATCTACTTTCAAGTAAATTCACATATCGGACCATAATTTCAATTTAAAATATATTAGTGATCACTTAGAAGATTAATATAAAACCTATAGCAATAAATTAGGATAATGTGAGAGATAAAAGTAATGTGTTTTTTAATAACTTCATTAGATTTTAAGATTCCTAATAAAAGTTTTGATACTTTATGAAAAAGAAAGCATATGCTACCAAAAAAAAAAATAGGTCCAGAGTCTAACAGTATTGTAATTTTATTCATTTATATTAAAAAACCCTTAATATTATACCAAAGGTGAAAGAAATCATGTATTTTTATTAATTAATAGGTTTTTACACATATGCTATACATGCTCAGTCATGTCTGACTCTGAGGCCCCATGAACTGTAGCCCATCAGGTTCCACTGTCCATGTGATTCTCCAGGCAAAAATACTGGAGTGGGTTGCCATTTACTTCTCCAGGGGATCTTTCTGACTCAGGTATCGAATCCATGTCTCTGTGTTTGCTGCACTGGCAGGCAGATTCTTTACTACTACTGCTGCTGCTGCTGCTGCTAAGTCGCTTCAGTCGTGTCCGACTCTGTGCGACCCCAGAGACGGCAGCCCACTAGGCTCCCCTTCCCTGGGATTCTCCAGGCAACAATACTGGAGTGGGTTGTCATTTCCTTCTCCAATGCATGAAAGTGAAAAGTGAAAGTGAAGTTGCTCAGTCGTGCCCGACTCTTAGCGACCCCGTGGACATCACCTAGAAACCCCAAGAATCATGAGTACTACTAGGAAAACTTAGTTTGAAGCATTGCACTCAAAAGTCCAATGCTACATATAGCTAATTAACTGCACATTGCTCTACACTGACTTCCCTGGTAGCTCAGCTTGGTAAAGACTCCGGCTGCAGTGTGGGAGACTTGGGTTCTATCCCTGGGCTAGGAAGATGCCCTGGAGAAGGAAAAGGCTACCCACTCCAGCACTCGGCCTGGAGAATATCATGGACTGCATAGTCCACAGGGTGGCAAAGTGTAGATCATGACTGAGTGACTTTCACTTTCACTGTGGTCTACACTAGCATTTCAGTTAATAACAACGAAAATGATTTTCCTGAAAACATAGTTTACTGATATTTTAGTGCACACAAAATTTGGTCTCTTTTTAAAAAGTACAAGGTGGGAGGAATTTAGTAAATTGATTTGAAAGCACAATGTAGGTAAAGAATGTTTCCTTTACCCTGAACCATTCCCTCATGGGCTTTGGCAGAAAAACCTTTTGTGATCCCAGCCTTTCACAATTATTGATCTGTTTTTTTTGTTTTGTTTTGTTTTTTGTTTGTTTGTTTGTTTTTCTGGTAGAATGTGGTAGAAATGAAATCACTGATGAAAGACTTGATCAAGATGTAATATATCAGTTTGCTTTTGTGTCTGGCTTATTTCACTCAGCACCGTGTTTCCAAGACTTATACAAACTGTGTGTGCTTCATTAGCTTAGCTTGGGTTATAACTGAGTATTCCATCATGGGGCTTCCCTGATGGCTCAGATGGTAAAGAATCCACCTGCCAGTGCAGGAGACCCTGGTTTGATTCCTGGGTTGGGAAGATCCCCCAAAGGAGGGACAGGCTACCCACTCCAGTATTCTTGGGCTTCCCTGGTGGTTCAGCTGGTAAAGAATCTGCCTGCAATGTGGGAGACCTAGGTTCCATCCCCAGTTGGGAAGATCCCCTGGAAAAGGAAATGGCAACCCACTCCAGCATTTTTGCCTGGACAATCCCATGGACAGAGGATCCCAGAGGGCTACAGTCCAGGGTTTTACAAAGAGTCAGACACGACTCAGCAGCTAACTCTTTCTTTCTTTCTTCTTTCTTGTTGTATTAATCATACACACATATCCCAATGCATGTACAGAGTGCACTGCACTGGGGCAGGGGGAAGAAAATGCCAGGAGGCAGGGTTCACTGGCAGTTAAACTAGAGGCTGGATACACACGTACAATTTCACTTTTCATGTACGTTAAGAGTTCAGTGGCTTTTAGGAAGTAAAGTGAGCACTTTTCCTCCAACTATGCCAGTTGGAAGAGCAGTCACATGATAGTAATTGCATGCCAAGGGTCAGTGGTTTATTTTAATCCCCACATAAGAGAATTTATTGAATATAAGATAATTTTTTTGGTAATTTTAGAACCCATTTGAAATCATTTAAAACTATATCTAGCTCTTTGGCTGTCTGACGGTGTTTTTCTTTCCAACACATTTCAGATCATAAGAGTAAGTGTTGATAAGAACTGAAAAGAAATGCTTACTTCTAAAACATGGAAAAAAGTGTTTTCATGTTCAGTGCTTCTTAATGAGAGTCTCTTTTCTTTGCTCCAGCAGTATTCTGCCATACAGGAATGCATCTTTGACAATAGCTGAAGGGTAGAAAAGGGAAAATCACTAAATAAATATTGTAATTAGCCCCACTATCCCACTCTACCATATATCTGAAATGGAAATACCAAAACCATTCAAATTCTTTCTTTCTAACAAGTTGATCAATCTTAATATAAGCATTTTTAATACAAGGAAAGACTGAAAGACTTAAGGGTTTATGGTACCTTACTTATTAAAGGAATCTCACCCTTAGATGCCTAGATTATTTTTAACAACTGGAAGCTGTGTACTTTTGTAAGATGGGTGATGGGTGAGGAATATGCCTTTCTCTTACAAAGTGGAAAAAGCACTATTCTGAACATAGGTAAATTCTCAGGTAGATATATTTTAGGGAATAAAATCCATACACATAGGGAAATTCAGTACAGTTCAGTTACTCAGTTGTGTCCGACTCTTTGTGACCCCATGAACTGCAGCACGCCAGGCCTCCCTGTCCATCACCAACACACAGAGTCCATCAAAACCCATGTCCATTGTGTTGGTGATGCCATCCAACCATCTCATCCTCTGTCGTCCCCTTCTCCTCCTGCCCTCAATCTTTCCCAGCATCAGGGTCTTTTCAAATGAGTCAGCTCTTTGCATCAGTTGGCCAAAGTATTGGAGTTTCAGCTTCGACATCAATCCCTCCAATGAATACCCAGGACTGATCTCCCTTAGGATGGACTGGTTGGATCTCCTTGCAGTCCAAGGGACTCTCACGAGTCTTCTCCAACACCACAGTTCAAAAGCATCAATTATTCAGCACTCAGCTTTCTTTAGAGTCCAACTCTCACATCCACACATGACCACTGGAAAAACCATAGCCTTGACTAGATGGACCTTGGTCAGCAAAGTAATGTCTCTGCTTTTGAATATGCTGTATAGGTTGGTCATAACTTTCCTTCCAAAGAGCAAGCATCTTTTAAGTTCATGGCTGCAATCACCATCCACAGTGATTTTGGAGCCCTCCAAAATAAAGTCAGCCACTGTTTCCACTATTTCCCCATCTATTTGCCTTGAAGTGATGGGACCAGATACCATGATCTTAGTTTTCTGAATGTTGAGCTTTAAGACAACTTTACCTAGAAATTGATATCTTTAAAATTGTCTGTGTGCATGAGTACCTCTAATCAAGTTTAAAGGTAGTATATTTGGGACTTCTCTGGTGGTCCAGTGGTTTAGACTCCATGCTTGCAATGCATGGGGCCAGGGTTCAATTCCTGGTTGGGGAACTAAGATCCCACATGTTACCTAGCACAGCCAAAACAAAAAAAGGAAAGAAGAATAAAGGCTGATATATTAAAGCACCCATCACCTCCATATCTCCTTGGGATGCAACTCCATTATCTCCTTGGGATGCAATTTCCTTTTAAATTCCCAAAACTCAAGAGTCTCACGATATCCCCTTTCCCTGGGCAATGGAGCTTCTTACTAACTCTGTCATTAAGACTTGTTATCAGAGGCTGCGAGAGGCCTTGGGCTTCCCAATGCAGAAGAGATAATAGACTGGGGTTTGATCCCTGGTTTGGGAAGATGCCCTGGAGGAAGGCATGGCAACCCACTCCAGTATTCTTGCCTGGAGAATATCATGTACAGAGGAGCTTGGCAGGCTACTGTCCATAGGGTTGCTAAGAGCTGGACATGACTGAAGCAACTTAGCACACACTCAAGAGGCCTTATTTTTACCCTTTTGGGGGAAGTTACTTTCTACTCAAAGGGGGCTTGTCTTTCTAAAGGAGGCAACCCAGTTATTGCAAGTTGTCAGTACTTCATCTCTGGGGCAGAGGGCTACTAGGGTGAAGTAGGCTGGCTTCAGTGATTTAAAGTTGAATTTTCTGGCATGCATTTCACTAAAAAAAAAGAGAAAACCAAACATTTTCTCTTGTGCAGTATCTGATGCTAACTAAGATTACTAACATTCGGAAAAAGCAGTCTTGATAGGAGTAAGCAATATTGCTTAAACACATCCTTTTGATGTGAAAATGATTCCCTTGTGAGAGTCCCTCCCCTAAGTATCCAGACTTTACTGTGGGGTAGACAGAAGCTACTTGTAGCTTACCATAGCTGTTTCCATTAGTTAGCTCACTAAATAATGCAAAATTGAGTCAGCACTGTAAGAATGAGTGAGGGCTTTAGAGTTGGAAAGATAAAATTTCCATCTCTGGTCTGGTCCTTGCTAGATATATAATTTAGGGCAAGCAATCAAGTTTTAGTGTTGCCAACTATAAAATGAATATTAGATTACTAACTTCATGAGATTTGGGAGCATTAACTGAATTAACGTATGTAAAGCACATAGCACAGCCACATGCCTGGCATAGTAGCCAATTAATAGAATTTTAGTTCCTTTTCTTTATTCATCATTTGCCACATCCAAAATTATTCAGAAAGAATGATATATCCATACTTCTCTCAAAAAGGAACCCTCCTACACTGATGGTAGAAATATAAATTGGTGCAGTCACTATGGAAAACAGTATAGAGGTTCCTTAAGAAACTAAAAATAGGGCTACCATATGAACAAGCAATCCCACTCCTGGGCATATATCCGAAAAAGATGAAAACTCTCATTTGAAAAGATACATGCATACAAATGTTCATAGCACCACTTTCAAATAGACAAGAAATAAAAACAACCCAAGTGCCCATAGACCCTTGGAATATTATTCAACCATAAAAAGAAATACTGCCATTTGTAGCAATATGGATAACCCCAAAAATATCATACAAAATGAAATCAGACAAAGAAAAATATATATTATATCACTTATATGTGGAATCTAAAATATAATACAAATGAATCCATATACAAAACAGAAATAGTAAACAAACATATGGTTACCAAAGGGGAAAGAGGGGAAGGGATAAATTGGAATATGGAATTGAAAGATACTACTCTACATAAAACAAATAAGCAATAAGGAACTGTGGGAAATTCTGAGAGAGATGGGAATACCAGACCACTTGACCTGCCTCTTGAGAAATCTGTATGCAGGTCAGGAAGCAACAGTTAGAACTGGACATGGAACAACAGACTGGTTCCAAATAGGAAAAGAAGTGCATCAAGGCTGTATATTGTCACCCTGCTTATTTAACTTATATGCAGACTATATCATGAGAAACCCTGGACTGGAAGAAACACAAGGTGGAATCAAGATTGCCGGGAGAAATATCAATAACCTCAGATACGCAGATGACACCACCCTTATGGCAGAAAGTGAAGAGGAACTAAAAAGCCTCTTGATGAAAGTGACAGAGGAGAGCGAAAAAGTTGGCTTAAAGCTCAACATTCAGAAAACTAAGATCATGCCATCTGGTCCCATCACTCCATGGGAAATAGATGGGGAAACAGTGGAAACAGTGTCAGACTTTATTTGGGGGGGGGCCTCCAAAATCACTGCAGATGATGACTGCAGCCATGAAATTAAAAGACGCTTACTCCTTGGAAGAAAAGTTATCACCAACCTAGATAGCATATTCAAAAGCAGAGACTTTACTTTGCCGACTAAGGTCCATCTAGTCAAGGCTATGGTTTTTCCCGTGGTCATGTATGGATGTGAGAGTTGGACTGTGAAGAAGGCTGAGTGCCGGAGAATTGATGCTTTTGAACTGTGGTGTTGGAGAAGACTCTTGCGAGTCCTTTGGACTTCAAGGAGATCCAACCAGTCCATTCTGAAGGAGATCAATCCTGGGATTTCTTTGCAAGGAATGATGCTAAAGCTGAAACTCCAGTACTTTGGCCACCTCATGCGAAGAGTTGACTCATTGGAAAAGACTCTGATGCTGGGAGGGATTGGGGGCAGGAGGAGAAGGGGACGACAAAGGATGAGATGGGTGGATGGCATCACTGACTCGATGGACATGAGTCTGGATGAACTCTGGGGGTTGGTGATGGACAGGGAGGCCTGGCGTGCTGCGATTCATGGGGTCGCAAAGAGTCAGACACGACTGAATGACTGAAATGAACTGAACTGAACTGATATAGCACAAGGAACTATACTCAATAATTTACAATAGTCAATAGTGGAAAATAATCAAAAATATATATATATGAGGAGATTTATATATATTTACAAGTGAATCATGCTGTACACCTGAAACAAACACAGTATTGTAATTCAACTATACCTCAATTTTAAAAGAGACAAATAAATACTTTTCTCAGAAGATACAAAATGTTGAGAGACAGCTGGACACAGGAACAAAGAGTTAATATAGGTCCCACTAGAGACTGCAAAACAGGCATGCACAGAGTACTATGGACGCACAAAATCAGCAGCCAAGAAGCCAGCCTTTCATATCCCATGTGATTTCATTCAACTCAGTACAGCAAACCATCACTGAGATCCTGTTTTCTGCCCAGCATTACTGGGCCCAATGAACATTTCAGAGGATAAACTTTGAACTCTGTCCTCTGATATTTTAGCTCAGAAGACAAGACTTACAGGAAATACAATACTTAACAAATATTTATTGAATGCCTTTTGTGTGCCAAGAACTAAACAAGGTGGACTATGGTCCCTTCCAGAGCTAATACATAGTAGTAGAAGTTTATAAGTAAGAAATTAATCTATTAAAGAATTAATGCCACCCATTGACAAACTGTCAAGAGGATATAGAGAGGGTAAGTTCCCTGGGAGGTCACAGAGGGTAGAGAAAAGCATTCATCACTATCAGATTGCCCTCATTCTGAAGACATGGGTGGCCCTCTCTAAATACACTAAGTGAGAAAGAAATTCTTTTAGCTTTTATACTAATATACCTAATGTAATTTAATATCTCTACTTTTCCCTGAGACTATTAGTGATGAAATGGCCCCAATCTACTGGAGTTGCATATTTCATTTGTGATATACAAACCATTCATTCTTCTAAGATTTGATACATATATATGAGGTCACTGTTCTATCTATTCTGAACTCTGCTCATAGATCTTCACCACTTCACCATTTGACTGAAGGTGACTGATTTTGGTCTGGTGTGGAGTCATATGAATAGATTAGGCTTAAAAGAAATATTTTAAATACTGATCCCAAAGGAGAGTTCATAACAACAGATATCAAATATTATACTTATTAAATATGACTCAAGATAATGGAGCTGACATGAGAATATGGATCCTGATGTAATGTCTTTAATTTTCCTAAACAGAAGACATTTTTTATGGTAACATGATAGAGCAAAGTACATTATGCCATCCATGAGAATTCCAAGAAACTGTCAACCTGAAAAGATACTGTCCATAGGGCATAGTGCTAAGAAATATTCTCCAATTTCACTAGCATTATTTACTTTTGATTTGAGAGTTCTTGGAAATACTATTTTATTTACATGTCTGGTAATAGAATTTAGAAGACAAATCATCTTTCTCTTCCTTTCCATCCACTGTGCTGACCGTGCCTCACATTGCCTCATGCCTGGCTCGTCTCCAGGTTGTATACATTTAGAAGAAGGCAGTATGGTAGAGAATAAAATGGGGAGACACTGGAAACAGACCTGTACACACAGCAGGGCTCCACTACTTTTCAGTAACTCTGGGAACTATTAATTTCTCTTAACACCAACTTTTGGGTCAATAAAGTGAGGATGACATCATGGTCTATGCAGGATTATTATGAGAAGGTCATTAAGTATGTAATAACCACAAAGCATCTGGTAATCAATAAACAAAGTTATATAATTATTGTAAGAGAAAGATTGAAGGAACTCTTTAAGTGAGGATAAAGGTATTAATCACAACAAACTGTGGAAAATTCTTAAAATGATAGGAGTACCAGACCACCTTACCTGTTTCCTGAGAAACCTGTATTCAGGTCAAGAAGCAATAGTTAAAACCTTACATGGAACAACTGACTGGTTCAAAATTGGGTAAGGAGTACAGCAAGGCTGTATATGGTCACCTGTTTTTTTTAACTCATATAGAGTACATAATGCAAAACGCCTGGCTGAGTGAATCACAAGCTGGAATCAAGACTACTGGGAGAAATATCAACAATTTCAGATATGCAGATGATATCAGTCTAATGGTAGAAAGTGAAGAGGAACTAAAGAGCCTCTTGATGAGGGTGAAAGAGGAGAGTGGAAAAAGCTGTTTAAAACTCAGCATTCAAAAAACTAAGATCATGGCAGCCAGTCCCATCACTTCATTACTAACGGAGGGGAAAATGTGGAAACAGTGACAGATTTTGTTTCATGAGCTCCAAAATCACTGCAGACAGTGACTGCAGACATGAAATTAAGATGATTACTGCTTGGAAGGAAAGCTATGACAAACCTAGACGGCATATTAAAAAGCAGAGATATCACTTTGCTGACAAAGGTCCACATAGTCAAAGCTATGGTTTTCTAGTAGTCATGTATGGATGTGAGAGTTGGACCAAAACAATGGCTGAGCATCAAAAAATTGATACTGTTGAATTATGGTGCTGGAAATGTCTCTTGAGTCACTTGGACAGCAAGGAGATCAAACCAGTCAATCCTAAAGGAAATCAACACTGATTCATTGGAAGGACTGATGCTGACACTGAAACTGCAATGCTTTGGACTGCTGATGCAAAGAGCTGACTCGTCGGAAAAGACCCTACTACTGGGAAAAATTGAGGGCAAGAGAAGAAGAGGGGATGGAGGATGATATGGTTAGATAGCCTCACTGACTCAATAGACATGAACTTGAGCAAACCCTCTAAAATAGTAGAGGACAGGGAAGCCTGTTGTGTTGTGTCCACGGGGTTGCTGAAAAACAAAAGCATTGAATTTAGTGGATTGGGGTGGGGGACCATGGGGACCAATAGTCACTAATGTTCCTTAACTTTAAAGTCAATCATTTAACATTCTCAAATACAAAAGAGATCAGATAATAGTGCCCAAGGACTCTCCTTTAGAAAAAATTTTCACAAATCCAGTCAATCAAAAGATGATTTAAGCAGCCTTAGTTTAATAGTCAATACAGAAAACCATGGAGCAGTGTCTACAGAGATCTGAGAGGAAAAAGGGGGATTTAAGAATATCCTATCCAAGTTGTTTTGTCCATAAGCTTAAAGACAACAGATGTTTCTAAGCATGCCAGAACTCAGAAAGTGTAACTCCTAGAAGTAAATATAGAGGTAAGATTACATAACTGTGGGAATTATGGTTACTGAACAGACTATGATTATTATAAACCTTGAAATTGTAAAAATAATAACATAACAATAAAAATTTGGAAGAAAGACAAAATGGTGAAAAAATATGAGTGCTAATTTTGTCATATTTCACAGTAGAGAGTGAATTGGTAGAGTATAAGATTTCAATGTAAAGTTTTAAAAAATATAATCTCTAAATTCTTACTGGGTTTCACATTATTTTGTCTTTATATATAGAGAGATATAATATTCAAGATAAATATCTCTTACAGTTAATAATATACTTACTTGAGTATTATTTGTGAAGTCTTCATATTTATTTGTGCTATCTTTTCCATTGAATTTCAATTTCTTTTTCATCTATAAAAACTGAGAGAAAATAAATGTAGTAATTTAATAAAATATAATAAGCCTTATCTTGTTCAGTAAATTTTATCTCTATAATTTTTTCAACTATATATTTACCTGTATCCACCTCTGTATAATGTATATTATTATATTATATATTACTTTATAGAATGCTGTCTAGATGGCAATGATGGTAGTTTATATGTGGCAGATATAATGATGGTACTTTATATGTGGCAGAATTTTAAGTAATATTTTAACTTTGTTATCCTTTTCATTGTTGTTTGAACACTTGACATGTCATTGTTGTTTTAAACACTTGACATGTCATTTTTTTAATCAGTAAAGACATTTTTTTTTACAAATATTTAAAAAGTGGTTTATTTTGGGAGTAGAACTTGAGTAGAGAATACTTTTCATATAATACATTTGGTATGATTTGGGTTGTACATATGCATATGTGAAATACTGACATTATTCTTCTATACAAAGAGGAAAAAAAGGAAGGAAGCAAAGAAAAGATGGAGGAAAAATATATTTGCATGGTATAATAAGTTAATTCTTAATTTGCCTCATGTCTATGAAGATAGAACTCTAAAAGAAGGAGAACTACAGAGACTGTATCATATGGTTCTTGTGGTCCACTTTAGACTCTGCTCACTTCGCTGACATCCAGGCTCCACTACTTCACACATGCTCAGACTTCTTTGCCCTGCCTTCTGTACCTCTTGCCTGCCCTGATTACTAAAGTCATCACAGAACCCCATCTGTTCTCCAAATGTGCACATCCAAAAGTATGAGAAAATTAACTTTCCTGTGGGGAGAATTTTGACAAGTAAGATACAGGAGCCAACAGATGCATTTTTTTCTCTCTGGAGGATGATTCCAACACCCAGTTTCTTTGAAGGAATTAAGCAATCGGTACCATTGAACAATGTCATGAACCTCTGTCCATAGTTCATCAGGCACTCTGTCTATCACATCTAGTCCCTTAAATCTATTTCTCACTTCCACTGTATAATCATAAGGGATTTGGTTTAGGTTATACCTGAATGATCTAGTGATTTTCCCTACTTTCTTCAATTTAAGTCTGAATTTGTCAATAAGGAGTTCATGATCTGAGCCACAGTCAGCTCCCGGTCTTGTTTTTGCTGACTGTATAAAGCTTCTCCACCACTGGCTGCAAAGAATATAATCAATCTGATTTTGGTGTTGACCATCTGGTGATGTCCATGTTTAGAGGCTTCTCTTGTGTTGTTGGAAGAGGGTGTTTGCTATGACCAGTGTGTTTTCCTGGCAAAACTCTACTAGCTTTGCCCTGCTTCATTCCGCATTCCAAGGCCAAATTTGCCTGTTACTCCAGGTGTTTCTTGACTTCCTACTTTTGCATTCCGGTCCCCTACAATAAAAAAAACAAAACAAAACAAAACAAAACATCTTTTTTGGGTGTTAGTTCTAAAAGGTCTTGTATGTCTTCATAGAACCGTTCAACTTCAGCTTCTTCAGCATTACTGGTTGGGGCATAGGCTTGGATCACCGTGATATTGAATGGTTTGCCTTGGAAACAGAGATCATTCTGTCATTTTTGAGATTACATCCAAGTACTGCATTTCGGACTCTCCATTTCTTCTGAGGGATTCCTGCCCACAGTAGTAGATATAATGGTCATCTGAGTTGAATTCACCCATTCCAGTCCATTTTAGTTCGCTGATTCCTAGAATGTCGATGTTCACTCTTGCAGTCTCCTGTTTGACCACTTCCAATTTGCCTTGATTCATGGACCTAACATTCCAGGTTCCTAAGCAATATTGCTCTTTACAATATCAGATCTTGCTTCTATCACCAGTCATATCCACAACTGGGTATTGTTTTTTCTTTGGCTCCATCCCTTCATTCTTTTTGGAGTTATTTCTCCACTGATCTCCAGTAGCATATTGGGCACCTACTGACCTGGGCAGTTCCTCTTTCAGTATCTTATCATTTTGCCTTTTCATACTGTTCATGGGGTTCTCAAGGCAAGAATACTGAAGTGGTTTTCCATTCCCTTCTCCAGTGGGCCACATTCTATCAGACCTCTCCACCATGATCCATCTGTCTCGGGTGGCCCCACACGGCATGGCTTAGTTTCACTGAGTTAGACAAGGCTATGGTCCATGTGATCAGATTGGCTAGTTTTCTGTGATTATAGTTTCAGTGTGTATGCCTTCTGATGCCCTCTCGCAACACCTACAGTCTTACTTGGGTTTCTCTTACCTTGGACATGGGGATGTTTGACTATCCGAAAGCCTTTGACTATGTGGATCACAATAAACTGTGGAAAATTCTGAAAGAGATGGGCATACTAGACCACCCGATCTGCCTCTTGAGAAACCTATATTCAGATCAAGAAGCAACAGTTAGAACTGGACATGGAACAACAGACTAGTTCCAAATAGGAAAAGGAGTACGTCAAGGCTGTATATTGTCACCCTGCTTATTTAACTTCTAGGCAGAGTATATCATGAGAAATGCTGGACTGGAAGAAGCACAAGCTGGAATCAAGATTGCCGGGAGAAATACCAATAACCTCAGATATGCAGATGACACTGCCCTTATGGGAGAAAGTGAAGAGGAACTAAAAAGCCTCTTGATGAAAGTGATAAGGAGAGTGAAAAAGTTGGCTTAAAGCCTAAGCTCAACCTTCAGAAACTAAGATCATAGCATCTGGTCCCATCACTTCATGAGAAATAAATGGGGAAACAGTTGAAACAGTGTCAGACTTTATTTTGGGGGGCTCTAAAATCACTGCGGATGGTGATTACATCCATGAAATTAAAAGATGCTTGCTCCTTGGAAGGAAAGTTATGACCAACCTAGATAGCATATTAAAAAGCAGAGATATTACTTGGCCAGCAAAGATACATCTAGTCAAGGCTATGGTTTTTCCAATGGTCATGTATGGATGTGAGAGTTGGATTGTAAAGAAAGCTGAGCACTGAAGAATCGATGCTTTTGATCTATGGTGTTGGAGAAGGCTCTTGAGAGTCCCTTGGACTGCAAGAAGATCCAACCAGTCCATCCTAAATGAGATCAGTCCTGGGTATTCATTGGAAGGACTGATACTGAGGCTGAAACTCCAATACTCTGGCCACCTCATGTGGAGAGTTGACTCACTGGAAAAGACCCTGATGCTGGGAGGGATTGGGAGCAGGAGGAGAAAGGGACGACAGAGGATGAGATGGCTGGATGGCATCACTGTCGCAATGCACATGAGTCTGGGTGAACTCTGTGATTTGGTGATGGACAGGGAGGCCTGGCGTTCTGCAATTTATGTGATTGAAAAGAGTTGGCCACGACTGAGGAACTGAACTGAACTGAACTGACTGAGCATTGAACAACTGTTATCGCCCTAGTGATTTGACTATGCCAAAGCCTTTGACTGTGTGGATCACAATAAACTGTGGAAAATCCTGAAATAGATGGGAATACCAGACCACCTGACCTGCCTCGCTTCTTGAGAAACCTATATGCAGGTCAGGAAGCAACAGTTAGAACTGGACATGGAAAACCAGACTGGTTCCAAATAGGAAAAGGAGCATCTCAAGGCTGTATATTGTCACCCTACTTATTTAACTTATATGCAGAGTACATCATGAGAAACGCTGGACTGGAAGAAGCAGAGGCTGGAATCAAGATTGCCGGGAGAAATATCAATAATCTCAGGCATGCAAATGACACCACCCTTATGGCAGAAAGTGAAGAGGAACTAAAAAGCCTCTTGATGAAAGTGAAAGAGGAGAGTGAAAAAGTTGGCTTAAAGCTCAACATTCAGAAAATGAAGATCATGGCATCTGGTCCCATCACTTCACGGGAAATAGATGGGGAAATAGTGGAAACAGTGTCAGACTTTATTTTGGCGGGGGGGCTCCAAAATCACTGCAGATGGTGACTGCAGCCATGAAATTTCCTTGGAAGGAAAGTTATGACCAACCTAGACAGCATATTACAAAGCAGAGACATTACTTTGCCAACAGAGGTCCGTCTAGTCAAGGCTATAGTTTTTCCAGTGATCATGTATGGAGGTAAAAGTTGGACTGTGAAGAAAGCTGAGCGCTGAAGAATTCAATCTTTTGAACTGTGGTGTTGGAGAAGACTCTTGAGAGTCCCTTGGACTGCAAGGAGATCCAACCAGTCCATTCTGAAGGAGATTAGCCCTGGGTGTTCTTTGGAAGGAATGATGCTAAAGCTGAAACTCCAGTACTTTGGCCACCTCATGCGAAGAGTTGACTCATTGGAAAAGACCCTGATGCTGGGAAAGATTAAAGGCAGGAGGAGAAGGGGACGACAGAGGATGAGATGGCTGGATAGCATCACTGACTTGATGGACAACAGTTTGGGTGAACTCCAGGAGTTGGTGACGGACAGGAAGGCCTGGCGTGCTGTGATTCATGGGGTCGCAAAGAGTTGGACACGACTAAGCGACTGAACTGAACTGAACTAGGTGGCACTAGTGGTAAAGAACCCATCTGCCAGTGCAGGAGACATAAGAGACAAGAATTCTATCCCTGGGTTGGGAAGATTCTCTGGAGGAGGGCATGGCAACCCACTACAGTATTCTTGACTGGAGAACCCCATTGACAGAGGAGCCTGGTGGGCTACAATCTACTGGCTGGCAAAGAGTCGGGGACAACTGAAGAGACTTTAGCAGCAGCAGCATTAAGACATCTTAGAGAACTCAGACCCTCTTGCCCTGTCTCTCTGTTTTATCTCTCTTATGCATCCCAATGGATTAAACTCCTTAATAAACTGATAGGTCTACTCCCTCTATTATCATTTTCCTGAGGCTCTACTTTCTGGACAAACCAGTTAGGAGAGGAATTCTGTTTCTCTACCAAATAATGTGAAAATCTAACTCCACTAAAAAGAGGTAGCATTACAAATTACAGGGCAGTTCAAACATATTTACTTTCCTCTAATGAGGTTTAGACAAAGAACTAGTGTCTCTCCTTGGGAAATTAGTATTTATAGGCATCGAAAGTGTGCACACAAATCTGATAGAAAAGTTCCATTTAGAAACTAGAGTTGCAAAAAGACATTCTAGATCTTATTCTTATAAGAAAGGATTAAGCAACTTGGATTTGTGTGACAGCATACACTTCCTCTGTCTGATGTAGGGTACCTCAGTTTCACCTTTTCTCCTCTTCCTTCTAATCAATGGAACTTGCAGTTCCAAAGGTGTTTACCAACTGCCCTAGAAGAGTCTCCTTTTACCAGATGTCACAACTATTCAACCAGTGCTCCAAAGAAGTATGATGGGGGATTACTTAAATTTGGAAGTTTGTGCTGAGGAGGATGACCCCAAGGGCAAGAAATGGAGACTTTCAAATTTGAATGGAGTATCAGAATACAGAAGCAGTGACAGACTTTCTTTTCTTGGGCTCTAATATCACTGTATCTAATATCTAATATCATTGTACCTAATATTTAAAGAGCCTCCTGATGAAAGTGAAAGAAGAAAGTGAAAACGTTGGCTTAAAACTCAACATTCAGAAAGCTAAGATCATGGCACCTGGTCCCATCACTTCATGGGAAATAGATGAGAAAAAAAAATTGGAAACAGTGACAGACTTTATTTTGGGGGGCTCCAAAATCACTGCAGATAGTGACTGACACCATGAAATTAAAAGACACTTGCTCCTTGAAAGAAAAGCTATGACCATCTTAGACAGCACATTAAAAAGCAGACATTACTTTGCCAAAAAGGTCCATCTAGTCAAAGTCATGGTTTTTCCAGTAGTCATGTATGGATGTGAGAGTTGGACTGTGAAAAAAGCTGAGCACCAAAGAATTGATGCTTTTGAACTGTGGTGTTGGAGAAGACTCTTGAGAGTCCCTTTGACTGCAAGGAGATCAAATCAGTCAATTCTAAAGGAAATCATTTCTGAATATTCATTGTAAGGACCGATGTTGAAGTTGAAACTCCAATACTTTGGCCACCTGATACAAAGAACTGACTCATTGGAAAGGCCCCTTGATGCTGGGAAAGATTCAAGGAAGGAGGAGAAGGGGATGACAGAGGATGAGATGGTTGGATGGCATCACCAACTTGATGGACACAAGTTTGAGAAAGCTCTGAGAGTTGATGATGGACAGGGAAGCCTGACATGCTGCAGTTCATGGGGTCACAGAATCGGACATGACTGAACGACTGAACTGACTGACAAATAACACTGTAGATGATGACTGCAGTGATGAAATTAGAAGGTGCTTGATTCTTGAAAGGAAAGCTGTGACAAAACTAGATAGCATATGAAAAAGCAGAGACATCACTTTGCCAACAAAGGTCATCTAGTCAAAGCTATGGTTTCTCCAGTAGTCATGTATGGATATGAGGGTTGTACCATAAAGAAAGCTGAAAGCCAAAGAACTGATGCTTTTGAACTGTGGAGTTGGATAAGACTCTTGAGAGTCCCTTGGACTGCAAGGAGATCAAACCAGTCAATCCTAAAGGAAATCAACCCTGAATATTCATTGGCAGGACTGATGCTAGAGCTGAAACTCCAATACTTAAGCCACCTGATACAAAGGGCAGACTCATTGAAAAAGTCTGATGCTGGGAAAGATTGAAGGCAAAAGGAGAAGAGAACGGCAGAAGACGAGATGGTTAGATAGCATCACCAACTCAATTGACATGAACTTGCAGGCAAACTCTGGGAGATAGTGAAGCCTGGTGTGTTGCCGTCCATGGGGTCTCAAAGAGTCAGACACAATGTAGAGACTGAACAACAGCAAAAATCAGAAGACAAGGCCTGTGACAGAAAATTGTTTTAAAAGATATCACATCATGAGGACAGATAAATTAAAGTTCTTAATGGAGAAGACTGCTTTTTTTCAAATCATATGCATTATCTGGTGTATTTATGAAGCACACTAATATCTTCACTATACTATAGTATGAACTAGTTTTACAGTTTTCAAGCAGGGAAAAATCTGACAAGGGAATGTCATATAGAACAGAAAAATGTGTAGTGAAGAAGTAAAACATCATAAGCATTGACCTTGGGAGGAAAGCCTTGAAGTAGTTTTCCCAGTTGGGTTAACTGGAGAAATGGAGAGGCTGAGACTATAACTAAGAGTAATGATAGGCGCATTTCATAAAAATTGATCTTAGAGAAATTTTTGTCACATTGTATTTGGAAAACTTGCCTATAATCTGCTTTGGCCACAAACAAATCTCAGTGTGAATAGTTACATTAAGGGGTATTTGTATATATTTTGCAGAAGGATTCACATAGATCTCCACATACATTTGTACAGGCTGTACATTGCAGGGTATACAACAATCCATATGAATGGTACCCTCAGGAGCTGGATATGGACAATCCCCACAATGGACACAGCTGTCCTACACTTGCAATTGATGTGGATCTAAAATTTGGGACTTGTTCAAATTTATTTCAAAGCATTTTACTTAGAAATGTCTTTTAAATAGACAATGTATCTATTCTAACAGTAATACACACTGATACGCAGAAGCATCTCTATTCTCTGGTTCACCTTTATAGCCTTCTATGCAGCCATGAAATTAAAAGGCGCTTACTCCTTGGAAGAAAAGTTATGACCAACCTAGATAGCATATTGAAAAGCAGAGACATTACTTTGCCAACAAAGGTCCGTCTAGTCAGGCAATGGTTTTTCCAGTGGTCACGTATGGATGTAAGAGTTGGACTGTGAAGAAAGCTGAGCGCTGAATAATTGATGCTTTTGAACTGTGGTGTTGGAGAAGACTCTTGCAAGTCCCTTGGACTGCAAGGAGATCCAACCAGTCCATTCTGAAGGAGATCAGACCTGGGTATTCTTTGGAAGGAATGATGCTAAAGCTGAAACTCCAATACTTTGGCCATCTCATGCAAAGAGTTGACTCATTGGAAAAGACTCTGATGCTGGGAAGGATTGGGGGCAGGAAGAAAAGGGGACGACAGAGGATGAGATGGCTGGATGGCATCACTGACTCGATGGACGTGAGTTTGAGTGAACTCTGGGAGATGATGATGGACAGGGAGGCCTGGTGTGCTGCAGTTCATGGGGTCGCAAAGAGTTGGACACGACCGAGCAACTGAACTGAACTGAACTGAACCCTGGCCCTATTCCACTTGAGATTCTTGACCTCTTCATTGACTTTATGTGATTTTATCTTGACTTGCACGTTAATTTAATATGCTGTAGGATGATGTGGTTCTAGGGAGGATTTTCCATGAGACTAGCATTATTATAATTATAATATTATATCCCACACTCCTTAAAGACAGATTCTAGATAGAACTCATAGTTCTATAGTCTACATTGTCTTGTACATCATAGGACTCATGGTGATTAATTGAAAGAGTGATGAGAGGAACTAAATCTCTAATTTCTTTCCATAGCAACAGAGAAGGGATAATATACAAAAGCAATTTTATACACATCAATTAAATTTTTTTGCTACATAATAGAGTTTCTTCTTTCACAAGTATTGCTTAAAGCAGCTAAAGAACTAAATGAAGTTTCTGAAATGAAGCTGAAAAGAAGTCTGGTAAAGTAATTCCTAACCAAGTCATGGTCCCATGGGCTGGTGCTGCCCTGCAGGCCAGAGTTCTGACTGCATACATTGGAGAAACTGGTTACTATGTTTGTGATCACAGGCGAAATGGACAGACAGAACCGTTGTTGAGTATCTCAGCCTGATTGCTGGGAGATGCCACCAGAGGCTGGACCTAATTCCAGAAAGCTGCTCTTCTTCATATACCCAGAATTGTGATGGATGCCTGTTATTTAAACCCTTGAAATGTGAGGAGAAAGTATCTAAAATGAGCATGATGAAATGTAGCCTTATTCAATTAGAAAGATGAAGCATGATTTTGAGAGGCAGAATATAATTACACAGTTGGAGCACTTCCAGGAGGTTGTGCATGGCACCCCAGCTGACTCTGGAAGAAATGTACTCAGACTGAGCCTGGGCAGATGGTGTCCATCGTCCTCCTCCTTACAAGTGCTGCAAACCTTGGTATTATGATGACCATAATGTCTCATAGTCTCAATTCATACCCAAATGCCAGTGTTATCAATTTTGCACATTTATAAAGTCATATCCACAAAACACTGAAGAAGGCTGATCTCACATTCTTCAGTGTTTTATGAATATGACTTTATAAATAAGGCTGAGCACCAAAGAACTGATGCATTCAAATTTTGGTGTTATAGAAGACTCTTAAGAGTCCCTTGGGCAGCAAAGAGATCAAACCAGTCAATCCTAAATGAAATCAATCCTGAATATTCATGGGAAAGAATAATGCTGAAGCTGAAGCTCCAATACTTTGGCACCTGATGCAAAGATTCATTGGAAAGGGCCCTGATGCTGGGAAAGTCTCACGGCAGGAAAAGAAGGGATTGATAGAGGATGAGATGGTTGAATGGCATGACTCTGTGGACATGAGTTTGAGCAAACTTCAGGAACTATGCTGCAGTTCATGGGGTTGCAGAGAGTCAGACATGACTCAGCTACTGAACAGCAACAGCATCGGCAAAACTCACACTTATTTTTGATCCTCTGTGGATAGAAAGTAGAAGGAGTGAATAAATATAAAGACATACTCAGTTCAGTTCAGTTCAGTAGCTGTCATGTCCGGCTCTTTGAGACCCCATGAATCGCAGCACACCACACCTCCCTGTCCATCACCGACTCCCAGAGTCCACCCAAACTCATGTCCATTGTGTCGGTGATGCCATCCAATCATCTCATCCTCTGTCGTTCCCTTCTCCTGCCCTCAGTAATTCCCAGGATCAGGGTCTTTTCAAATGAGTCAGCTCTCTGCATCAGGTGGTCAAAGTAGCGGAGTTTCAGCTTCAACATCAGTCCCTCCAATGAACACCGAGGACTGATTTCCTTTAGGATGTACTGGTTGAACCTCCTTGCAGTCCAAGGGACTCTCAAGAGTCTTCTTCAACACTACAGTTCAAAAGCATCAATTCTTTTGTGCTCAGATTTCTTTATAGTCCAACTCGCACATCCATACATGACAACTGGAAAAACCATAGCCTTGACTAGACGGATCTTTTTTGGCAAAGTGATGTCTCTGCTTTTGAATATGCTATCTAGGTTGGTAATAACTTTCCTTCCAAGGAGTAAGTGTCTTTTAATTTCATGGCTGCAATCACCATCCACAGTGATTTTGGAGCCCCCAAAAATAAAGTCTGAATGTTTCCACTGTTTCCCCATCTATTTCCCATGAAGTGATGGGACCAGATGCCATGATCTTCATTTTCTGAATGTCGAGCTTTAAGCCAACTTTTTCACTCTCCTCTTTCACTTTCATCAAGAGGCTTTTTAGTTCCTCTTTGCTCTCTGCCATAAAGGCAGTGTCATCTGCATATCTGAAGTTATTGATATTTCTCCTGGCAATCTTGATTCCAGCTTGTGTTTCTTCGAGTCCAGCATTTCTCATAATGTACTCTGCATAGAAGTTAAATAAGCAGGGTGACAATATACAGCCTTGACGTACTCCTTTTCCTATTTGGAAACAGTCTGTTGTTCCAT
The DNA here is from genome assembly GCF_042477335.2 of Ovis canadensis. Taxonomy (NCBI): domain Eukaryota; kingdom Metazoa; phylum Chordata; class Mammalia; order Artiodactyla; family Bovidae; genus Ovis; species Ovis canadensis. The sequence continues at coordinate 184,905,243 of NC_091246.1, read as the reverse complement.
GTCCAGTTCTAACTGTTGCTTCCTGACCTGCATATAGGTTTCTCAAGAGGCGGGTCAGGTGGTCTGGTATTCCCATCTCTTTCAGAATTTTCCACAGTTTATTGTGATCCACACAAAGCCTTTGGCATAGTCAATAAAGTAGAAACAGATGTTTTTCTAGAACTCTTGCTTTTTCAATGATCCAGTGGATGTTGCTAATTTGATCTCTGGTTCCTTTGCCTTTTCTAAAACCAGCTTGAACATCAGGAAGTTCATGGTTCATGTATTGCTGAAGCCTGGCTTGGAGAATTTTGAGCATTACTTTACGAGCGTGTGAGATGAGTATAATTGTGTGGTACTTTGAGCATTCTTTGGCATTGCCTTTCTTTGGGATTGGAATGAAAACTGACCTTTTCCAGTCCTGTGACCACTGCTGAGTTTTCCACATTTGCTGACATATTGAGTGCAGCACTTTCATAGCATCACATTTCAGGATTTAAAATAGTTCAACTGGAATTCCATTACCCCCACTAGCTTTGTTCATAGTGATGCTTCCTAAGGCCCACTTGACTTCGCATTCCCAGATGTCCAGCTCTAGATGAGTGTGAGTGATCACACCTTCGTGATTATCTTGTTCATAAAGATCTTTTTTGTACGATTCTTCTGTGTATTCTTGCCACCTCTTCTTAATATATTCTGCTTCTGTTAGGTCCATACCATTTCTGTCCTTTATTGAGCCCATCTTTGCATGAAATGTTCCCTTGGTATCTCTAATTTCCTTGAAGAGATCTCTAGTCTTTCCCATTCTGTTGTTTTCCTCGATTTCTTTGCATTGATTGCTGAGGTTAATTGGAAACTGTAAAAAGCTATGTAAAGCTTATGTATTGTTGTCAATATTAGAAGGTTGTTCATGTTACAGCTTCTCTTACATAGGTCAGATATATTTAGAGTCCTCATTGAAAACATAAAAAACAAGGCGGTGTATAAAGCTTATATTATTACACAACTATTACTCTCCCTCAGAGATATGTTATGTCATGATTCTATTAATATAAAACATTTTGCATTATCTTAATTGGGGTCTTTATAAACTTAATTCGTTGTAAAACTGTCTGTTTAAATTCCAAAAACTTCAAATTTCAATCAAAATATTATTTATTTGGGGGATAATAGAGTCTGGAAAACTTGACAGATTTTAGAGAAATCAGGTACAAATGGAAAGTAACTCAACTGCCAGCCATGAAGCAAACAAGCAGAACACAGTGTTCATAGGTTGACCAGTAGTCCCTGAGGAGTTTCAAAAGACTGTCTTACCAAAGATATTCACCTATGTGCCTAGAATCCTAGTCTCTATTTGGGATATATTTTACCTTGTCTTTCCTTGCTCATCAATTCTTCTCCCTCCTTTGTGCAATTAGACTTCAACTTCCAACTTCTTGTGTTTACTTAACATTTTGATCCTAGCTCCCTTTTTCTTATTTTAACAATTACATTTTGAAGGTTTACACTAGTAATTCTCAAACTTTAGCCTTATCAGAATTACCTGGGGAGCTTGTTACACCAGATTGTGGGGATAGAGTTTCTTTTCAACAGGCCTGGGGAGACGGCCAAGAGTAGTAAAAACTGCTTCTCCAGAAAGCTTCCAGTGATACTGATGCTGCTGGTCCAGGACCCACACTTTGAGAACCACCATCCTCCATTATACAAGATGTGATATTTAGGTTATCACTAATGCTAAAACTCTATAGAGTTAAATATTTTAATGTCGATTTTATGAAGTAAGAAACTGAGACTCAGGAAAGTTTAATTGATTGCTGAAGGGCACACAGCCAGTGGGGATAACTTAGGAGTCTCTTATATCAGTCTATATTCTTTAAAAAAAAAAAAAGAATTTATCATTCTTATTTTTATTATATTCACAAACTTAAGTCAGATCCTAATCAATATTCTTAGAACTATTTATAAGGAAAGAGAGGAATGCTTATTATTTTTATCTTCTAATTTCTTAGCCCAAAAATGGCTTCAGTTTGTGGATGAGAAAACTGCCAACCACTACTGCCTAAAACACATCTCCCTGGCACTGGTGTCCCCCTCATCAGATTAGCCATGTGACAAGTAATTAAGGAGAGCTATTCCAATCCCTCTCAGCACCTGCAACTCATTATGGACCCACACAGCTCAAGTCCAAGGGTTCCATTCAGAAGAATGCTATAAACAGTTGATGCCTAATTGGTCAGGAATCCCTAAGGCCCACATTCAACCTCCATTAAGAAAAATGAAGATTTATGCAAAAGCTATCCAATGTTCTCCATATGGGAGGCCATGGACAAAAAATTCAGCTTCACTCAGCAGTAAAGTAGCCTTTGCCTTACCAGAATACAGCATTTTGAGAACATCAACCATTATTTGCATGTACAAAAAGACTCGTAAAAGCTATATTGCAATGGCTTGAGCCAAAAATCTACCTTAAAATTCTAGAAATCTTTCAAATTATCCATAGCCAAAAACAATCTTCTTAACCTATTGCTACATATACATATCCTGCATTCATCTATCTGACCATTTGAGTCATGGTGCTGTTAGCAACACTGCTATTGTCTGCTATCCCTAGCTGGCTTCTAGCAATTTTAAACTTCATTTTTACCCCACCCTGAGCAAGTAAATCCCAATGCATGTACTTAATAAAATCTAGATCCCTATGCTAAGGTTCATAGAGTGATTGATGGAGCTCATTCAGTAAGAGAAACAACCAATCAGCATCTGTTAATAATGAAGGGTATTATTTAACATCATGCTCGCTCTCAGTCACATTCTAAATACTCGTGATCCCATGGACTGTAGCTCACCAGGCTCCTATGTCCATGGGATTTCCTAGGCAAGAATACCTGAGTGGGTTGTCATTTCCTTCTCCAGGGGATCTTCCCAACCCAGCTATTGAACCTGCATCTCTTGCATCTCCTGCATTGGCAGGCAAATTCTTTACCACTGAGTCACCTAGGAAGTCCTTTAGTGTCATGATATGCTCTCAAATGGCATAAAGAAAGTTTGCATTGGATGTCGAGTTTAGGATGTATAATCATCCTGTATCAAATTATGTGGCAGGTAACTCCTTTCAAAATTGGTATTGCCTGGAGAAAGGGTGTTCCAAACAGGCAAAAAATTAGACATCTACTACAGATATGTTCAGTGCATGAGGAGGTGCTGATCTTGCTTCTAGCTAAGGATAGATATAATCCTGCCCATGTAAGCCCACTTCAAGTAAACCTGCCCAGAGAAGCTTAAGTGATTCCATTTTTCTTGTTTGAGAGAGAATTGCTCACCTTCACTTATACCTAAAGAACTTCTATGGAAAGGACCCTCAGTTCAGTTCAGTTCAGTTGCTCAGTCATTTCCAACTCTTTACAACCCCGTGAACTGCACCACACCAGTCTTCCCTGTCCATCACCAACTCCCAGAGCATACTCAAACTCATGCCCATCGAGTCAGTGATGCCATCCAACCATCTCATCCTCTGTCACCCTCTTCTCCTCCTGCCTTCAATCTTTCTCAGCATCAGGGTCTTCTCCAATGAGTCAGTTCTTCACATCAGATGGCCAAAATATTGGAGTTTCAGCTTCAAAATCAGTCCTTCCAATGAATATTCAGAGCTGATTTCCTTAAGCATTGACTCGTTTAATCTCCTTGCAGTCCAAGGGACTCTCAAGAATCTTTTCCAACCCCGCAGTTCAAAAGCATCAGTTCTTCGGCACTCAGCTTTCTTTATAGTCCAACTCTCACATCCATACATGACTACTGGAAAAACCATAGCTTTGACTAGATGGACATTTGTCAGCAAAGTAATGCCTCTGCTTTTTAATACGCTGCCTAGGTTAGTTATAGCTTTTTTTTTCCAAGGAGCAACTTTTAATTTCAAGGCTGCAGTCACCATGTGTAGTAATTTTGGAGCCCCAGAAAATAAACTCTGTCACTGTTTCCATTGTTTCCCCATCTATTTGCCATGAAGTGATGGGACCAGATGCCATGATGTTAGTTTTTTGAATGTTCAGTTTTAAGCCAATGTTTTCACTCTCCTCTTTCAGTTTAATCAAGAGGTTCTTTAGTTCCTCTTCACTTTTGGCCATAAGGGTGATGTCATCTGCATATTGATATTTCTGAGGTTATTGATATTTCTCCTGGCAATCTTGACTCTAGCTTGTGCTTCATCCAGCCCGGCATCAGGAAAGCATAGTGATGGCACTTAAAGGACAAGTGTCCTCAATGGAATGAATCCAGCCTGCCAATCCAGTCAGCATCTGACTAATGAGAAAGGAAGTCCTTCTATACTTTACATTTTCCTTCATACACTCCAATTACCAGATGATCTACAAAACTGCCACAGGAATTCACACCTACTGAAGGATTGCTGAGCCTGGAGATGTCAGATTAATGAGCAGTTAAAGGGAGATTATAAAAATTGCAGGGAGATCCATCTTGAAAGATGGAAACCAAGACAAATCATCAGAACAAGGTAGCTGATCAAATAGTAATGTAGCTATATGTAGCTATGTCCTACCCAGCTCAAACTGCTGCAACACCTGAAAGCTACTTTGTGGGCATGAGATAGCAGATACTTGTCCATCTCAGCTCAGTAAAGGTGAGCAGTAAGTCTCCTATTTCTCTCTGTTTAAGAAATGACCGAGCTAGAATATTACCTTGAAGTCACAGGTAAATTATTCTTAGGTGAGCAATCATATTCTTATCTAGACTCTAAATAAACCCTATTACAGAGAAGGGTGAAGAGATTTAGGATGATCACAATACCCTTAGAAGAGAGAGAAATTATTCTTATTATTCAAATATTAGGATAAAATCAGATATTCTGTGCTTTGAGTATCTAAAAGCTGAAGATACAAGACTTATAAAAAGAAATTGAAGAAAAATGTTTAGAGATCCAAAATCTAAAGCAGGGAAAAAAGAAGCCAGATCCACAGATCTAATACAGAACTATGTGGCTAACTTGGAACCATGTTTCAGTGGCTGAAATATGGCCAGAAGTATCAAAGCAAAGGTTATACTGATCCAGACATAATTACACAAGCCATCTGCTTTTCTGATGCTATTTCTTCCCTTCATGGTTGGTCCTAAACATAATGCTCTGAAAATGTCCTGTTCACAGAGTGAAGTATGTTCTGGCTAAGTCAGGCCCTAGTCAAGGCTCTGGCCAAAGTGGTCTTCATCTGACCAAAGGCAGGGCAAAAGTATTCTATAGCATTAGGGAGTGCAAGAAAAGGCACATAGCAGATGCTGAATAGATATTTGTTGGGTGAATTTACTTAAATTGAGGCACTCAGGCAAAGGCACAAAGCAGATGCTCCATGGATATTTGTTGGGTGAATGGTGATATGCAACAGTTAATGGAATATGCAAGCAGATAGTGGATGATAGGAATGAAAGAGTTGAGGCTAAGGATGTGGTTATACACAGAAAGAACTACTAAAGAATTATTTGCAGGGCAGCAATGGAGAAACAGACATAGAGAACAGACTCACGGACATGGGGAGAGGAGAGGGGAGGAGAGGCAGAGATGTTTGGAGAGAGTAACATGGAAACTTATATTACCATACTTAAAATAGATAGCCAATGGGAATTTGTTGTATGTCTCAGGGAACCCAAACAGGGGCTCTGTATCAACTTAGAGGGGTTGGATGGAAGGGAGATGGCTGATTCATGTTGATATTTGACAGAAACAACAAAATTCAGTAAAGCAATTATCCTTCAATTAAAAAATAAATCAATTTAAAATAAGAATTTATACTTTATCCTAAGGATAGAAGGGAGTCTTTGAATGGTATTAAGATGAGGTATAAAATAATCTTATTTAAAGTTTAGAAAGATCACTCTGGCTATTAGAAAATGAATGAGCACATGTTGTAAAACTATCTTCATAATCCAATTGAGACCAGAGAAAAAGGAAGTAGAAGCAGGAATGGGTCTTCTGTGATTAGACGGCAACTAAGTTCTTGGGTTCTTACCCAAAAGACAATTTTCTGAAAGCTCTTTCTTCAGTAAAGGCAAGGTTTTCTGATCAACTACCTCCTCCACAGTGCCACAGGCCTGCATCAGGCTTTTTCTTTTCCTTTTTTATTATTTTTTAAAATTGGAGTATAATTTTTAACAATGCTGTGCTAGTTTCTGCATTAACCTTTGTGTCGCACGCGTCCCATGGATCACAGATGTGTTGGTACTGGCAATGAATGTTAATCTGGTGACTCTTCTGGAAACTTGGAGAAAGGAGAGAAAGTTAGCTAAAAAATGCCAGTGTTTGGACTTTTTATTGAGTCTTTAGCTAATGAAAAACTTTCCCTGACTCTGCCTTCCCCACCCACCACACTCCAGTGAAACAAGGACTTATAAGGCTTAGTTGTTGAGTCAGGCTATCCTTCATTCCCTAGCATCTCCTATATCCCAACAGTACTGCAGCTCAGTCAGCCATGAAGAAGAAATAGCAATGTAATTGCAAATGTCATTTACATCCTACAATATCACTGCTTTACTGGAAGCCCTGGTACCTAAGAAAAAAACTTCAGTCACTAATCTACTTATAGTTCTATACACATGTCTTTTACATTCTTTCTTCTGCACCTCTCTCTCTGCCCTCCCTCCTTAGATAGCCCACATCTCTGTTTTGTTTTTATGACAATAATATTCATCCTTCAAAACCCAAATGGAACCTCATTCCCTCAAAGATGCCTTCCTCCAGACAATATGCATTTTGAGGGATGCTTTCTTCTGAATTCCTGCAGATAACCTGCTGGTACCTATTGAAAGAGAAAGCAAGTGAGAGACACTGAACAGGAAAGTCACAGCCCTCAGAGTCACTTGCTACTGGACAGACAGTTAAATTATCAGGTATGGTAGCCAAAAAAAAAAAAAAAAAAAAGGGCCCCCAACTAAAGATGTCCATATCTCAATGCCCAGAAACTATGACTAGTATGTTACATGGCAAGGGGGAAATGAGGTTGCAGATTAGGTAGGATTACTAATAAAGTGAGCTTAAAGAGATTGTCTTTAATGATGTAAATGAGTCCAAGTGTCTTGTAAAGTGGAAGAGAGAGGCAGAAAAGAAGGTGAGAACTGGAGAGAGATTTGAAGATTTTGCAATGCTGAGTTTGAAGAAGGGACCATGAGCTAATGAATGAAAGCAGCATCTAGAAACTGAAAAGGTCAAGGAAATGGTTTCCCCACAGAGCCTTTAAAGAATGCAGTCCTGTTGACATCTTCATTTTATTTGAGTGAGACCTCCTTTGGATATCTGTCCTCTAGAACTTTAAGATAGTTTGTGTTATTTTAAGCCACTCAGTTTAAGAAAATTTGTTATGACGAATTTTTATAGGAAACTAATATATGATATACCCAGCTTAATGCCTGACAGAATTTAGCAAAATTGTTATTATTCATTTGCTAAGTCATGTCTAACTCTTTGTGACCCCAGTGAATGTGGCATATTAGGCTTCCCTGTCCACTATCTCCCAGCGTTTGCTAAAATTTGTATCCGTTAGGTCAGTGACGCTATCTAAGCATCTCATCCTCTGCTGTTCTCTTCTCCTTTTGCCCTCAATCTTTCCCAGCATGAGTCTTTTCCATTGAAGGGAGAGTGTATGTTGAATAAACTAGCACAAGCTATTTTTTATACATGGTGTTACCCTGAAAAAGAAAGGGACAGTGTTAGTCACTCCCTCATTTTTGAAACTGTCAAAAATGCATCCCTGAACTAGAAGAACTGACCATACGTTTAATATTCAGTTCAGTTGCTCAGTCATGTTTGACTCTGTGCTACCCTATGAATCGAAGCACACCAGGCCTCCCTGTCCATCACCAACAGCCAGAGTCTACCAAAACCCATGTCCACTGAGTCGGTGATGCCATCCAGCCATCTCATCCTCTGTTGTCCCCTTCTCCTACTGCCTTCAATCTTTCCCAGCATCAGGGTCTTTTCCAATGAGTCAGCTCTTTGCATCAGTTGGCCAAAGTATTGGAGTTTCACCTTCAACATCAATCCTTCCAAAGAACACCCAGAACTGATCTCCTTTAGGATGGTCTGGTTGGATTTCCTTGCAGTCCAAGGGACTCTCAAGAGTCTTCTCCAACACAACAGTTCAAAAGCATCAATTATTTAGCACTCAGCTTTCTTTAGAGTCCAACTCTCACACCCATACATGACCACTGGAAAAACCATAGCCTTGACTAGATGGTCCTTTCTTGACAAAGGAATGTTTCTGCTTTTTAATATGCTGTCTAGATGGGTCATAACTTTCCTTCCAAGGAGTAAGCATCTTTTAATTTCATGGCTGAAATCACCATCTGCAGTGATTTTGAAGCCCCAAAAAATAAAGTCAGCCACTGTTTCCCCAACTATTTCCCATGAAGTGATGGGACCGGATGCCATGATCTTAATTTTCTGAATGTTGAACATTAAGCCAACTTTTTCACTTGCCTCTTTCACTTTCATCAAGAGGCTCTTTAATTCTTCTTCACTTTCTGCCATAAGGATGGTGTCATCAGCATATCTGAGCTTATTGATATTTCTCCCAGCAAACTTGATTCCATCTTGTACTTCCTCTAGTCTAGCATTTCTCATGATATACTCTGCATATAAGTTAAATAAGCAGAGTGACAATATACAGCCTTGATGTACTCCTTTTCCTATTTGAAACCAGTCTGTTGTTCCATGTCCAATTTTAACTGTTGCTCCCTGATCTGCATACAGGTTTCTCAAAACGCAGGTCAGGTGATCTGGTATTCCCATCTCTTTCAGAATTTTCCACAATTTGTTGTGATCCACACAGTTAAAGGCTTTGGCTTAGTCAATAAAGCAGAAATATATGTTTTTCTGGAACTCTCTTCCTTTTTTGATGATCCAGCAGATGTTGTCAATTTGACCTCTGGTTCCTCTGCCTTTTCTAAAACCAGCTTGAACATCTGGAAGTTCATGATTCATGTATTGCTGAAGCCTGGCTTGGAGAATTTTGAGCATTCCTTTACTAGCGTGTGAGATGAGTGCAATTGTGCGGTAGTTTGAGCATTCTTTGGCATTGCCTTTCTTTGGGATTGGAATGAAAACTGACCTTTTCTACTCCTGTGGCCACTGCTGAGTTTTCCAAATTTGCTGACACATTGAGTGCAGCACTTTCACAGTGTCATCTTTCAGGATTTGAAATAGCTCAACTGGAATTCCAGCACCTCCACTAGCTTTGTTCATAGTCATGCTTCCTAAGGCCCACTTGACTTCACATTCCAGGATGTCTGGCTCTAGGTAAGTGTGAGTGATCAGACCCTTGTGATTATCTGGGTCATAAAGATCTTTTTTGTACAGTTCTTCTGTGTATTCTTGCCACCTTTTCTTAATATCTTCTGCTTCTGTTAGGTCCATACCATTTCTGTCCTTTATTGAGCCCATCTTTGCATGAAATGTTCCCTTTGTATCTCTAGTCATCTGGAAGAGATCTCTAGTCTTCCCCATTCTATTATTTCCCTCTATTCCTTTGCACTAATCACTGAGGAAGGCTTTCTTATATCTCCTTGCTATCCTTTGGAACTCTGCATTCAAATGGGTATATCTTTCCTTTTCTCCTTTGCTTTTTGCTTCTCTTCTTTTCACAGCTATTTGTATGGCCTCCTCAGACAGTCATTTTGCTTTTTTGCATTTCTTTTTCTTGAGGGTGTCTTGATCACTGCCTCCTGTACAATGTCATGAACCTCCGTCCATAGTTCATCAGGCACTCTATCTATCAGATCTAGGACCTTAAGTCTATTTCTCACTTCCACTGTATAGTCCTAAGGGATTTGATTTAGGTCATATCTGAATGGTCTAGTGGTTTTCCCCACTTTTATCAATTAAATCTGAATTTTGCTATAAGGAATCCACGATCTGAGCCACAATATTTAATATTAACAGTTGGAAAAAACATGTCTAGAACACATTATTGTTTTAGGGTACCTGAAAATAACAAAAAGCAAGAACTCCCTTTGTGGTTCACTGGTTAAGCATTTGCTTTGCAATGCAGGGTACACAGGTTCAATCCCTGGTTGTGGAACTAAGACCCCAAATATCATGAAGTAACTAAGTCCGAGCGCCACAGCTAGAGAATCCATGAACCCCACAAAAGATCCCGAATGACACAACAAAGATCCTGTGTGCCAGAACCAAGACCTGATGCAGCCAAATAAAATAAATAAATAAACAAAGAACAGTTGCCTTCATGCTCATTGTGATCATGCTCAGTTGCTCAGCTATGTCAGACTCTTCACAACCCCATGGACTGTATAGCCCACCAGGCTCCTGTCCATAGGACTCTCCAGGCAAGAAGACTGGAGCAGGTTGCCATTTCCTCCTCCAGGGAATCTTCCCAACCCAGGGGTCATACAATACTGATAATGTGGTTCTAAGGGATTATGCTCGGAGAAGGCGATGGCACCCCACTCCAGTACTCTTGCTTGGAAAATCCCATGGATGGAGGAGCCTGGAAGGCTGCCGTCCATGGGGTCGCGAAGAGTCGAACATGACTGAGCAACCTCACTTTCCCTTTTCACTTTCATGCATTGGAGAAGGAAATGGCAACCCACCCCAGTGTTCTTACCTGGAGAATCCCAGGGACGGGGGAGCCTGGTGGGCTGCCGTCTCTGGGGTCGCACAGAGTCGGACACGACTGCAGCGACTTAGCAGCAGCAGCAGCAGCAGCAGCAGCAGCAGCAGCAGCAGCAAGGGATTATCCTATACGAATCCATATAGCAGAGGCACTTAAGTGATGGTCAGTAGAGAGGGACAGAGCAGTATTGGAGCAGATGCATGGATTGTTAGGCTATCAAGATAGGCCAGGCAGGGAGATTATAATAGTCAAACAGAGGGAACAGAGTATGCAAAGTGTAAAGGTAAGATCCTTTGATACTTTGAATATGCCGATTTGTATTGTTATTTATAATTTTTAGCTTCATCTCAGGTCTCCCAACTAAACTTTAGTTGCAAATCCACATCTTTTGCCTCTTTATGCCTGAATACCTGCTGAACACTTTTTGAGAAGAAACTAGGAAATTACTAGCTGATGCTGTGACTTGCTTTTTCCTGATCTGACCTTAATTTTGCTTGGGTGGCATTTGTTGCCATTTTCCACTTCCCATTTTATGTTCAACAGTACGACAAGGCAATGGTAGTTCTCCAGAAGCATCTTGTTCTTTTGTGTTTCTGTCTTTGCCCTTGCTTCTTTCCTTTACTTAGGAATTTTCTTTCCTATTTCCTCCCCCTTGTCTGCTGAGTGAGCCCCTGGCCCTCCTTTAAAATTAAGCTCACACCTGATCTCAACTGCTCTTCCCTACTGTTTCTTCACCATGCAACTCTTTTTTCTTGTTTACTGCTTTACAATGCATTTCCTTCCATGCATGCCTCTCACTTCTGACTAGATTGGAGCTCTTTTAGTTCAAGAACTATTTGGTTCATTACTGTACTCTCAATATGTGTCATAGTCTCTAGCATTTAATTCCTTTGTTATTAATTATTATTTATCTACATTGACATTATATCATAATTATTCTAAATATTTTCCAATGCTTTACGATGCCCTAGGCTCTGATCTAGGATCATGTGAAGACAGATAAGGCCAGAGTTTAAAAATGGCAAGTAGCCTGGAGAATCCCAGGGTCAGGGGAGCCTGGTGGGCTGCCATCTATGGGGTCACACAGAGTCGGACACGACTGAAGCGACTTAGCAGCAGCAGCAGCAGCAAAGGGTCATTATAAATAACAACTTGAGATAGTGATGCACACTATAAAGAACAAAACTGGGTAATATGATATGTGTTTGTTGAACTGTATTATTGAATTCATGAGAAATTTCAACACGTGATTTGACACTGAATTTCAAAAGTCAAATTCAATCTATATCGGCAACCCTTATTCTCGCCTCTATTCACTTCAAATTATTTAATTTTCAAAGAGAAACAAAAAAGGGACAACAATTTCAAGGTAGAAAGATTCTCAAATCATTCTTCCTTGTCTGTTTGTTTGCCTCTGTTAAGAAGAAAACAACAGTGAAAAGTTAAGACAAATATTACATCAAAATGTTAAATTACACAAACTAAATAGGCAATCAAGGAAAGAAAAGCTCAGAAATTAGTGAGTGAATAGAATAGTCATCAGCAGGTATTTATCTAGTGGGACAACTTAAATAGCTTCTACAAAATTACCTTGAAAAAGATCTTGATTTAACAATGTCAGGGGGAATCTAGTCCTACTTTAGATGCTCTTCTAAGGTATTCTAATAGGCTGGTAGTGGAAAAAAAAAAAAAAGCAAAAGCATTAAAAGGAAACAGAGGAATTCACTGAGAGACTTCACCTCCAACCCAGCTATTATTTATGTCCACAGGACAAATCTACACAGCTACATGAATGGGAGACATCTCTTTAACATCTTCCACGGTAGCTTCATAAAGGATGGATTCTGTTTTTTCTTCAGTGAAAAGACGATAGACCAGAAGTCAAGAAACTTCTTAACACTCTGTCACTAACCAGCTATAGGGTCTTGAATGAGTCAGTTCATGTTCACTTGAAACCTGTGTGAGCCTGAGCTTCACCATTTGTAAACTGCCATCAAATAATCTTTCTGAATCTAAATGTCCATAATCTTAAACCATTAAGAACTTAGTTTCAGGTAGAATGCTAGTTCGGTTGGTTCAGGATAGAGTCAAATTCCAAAATTCTGATTTCCATATGTCCTGTGGGCAAGGGTTCCCACATTACTCAAGATTACCAGTCAAGCTGTCTTAGACCAATATGACCATGTCATTTGTGAGCAGTAAAAGGTCTGACTCAAAGTGTCTTTTTCTTAATAAGAAGGCAGGCAGTCCTCATTTTGCATGGTACTCCAGGACCATAAAAATGATTGTGAATCCAATACTGTGAGGAGTAATCTTTAATAGTGAAAACTGTAATTGTTCTGTGATTCTTAAAAAATTTTGCCAAAATGTTAAAGCCTGTTACTATCAATTACAAATATATCAAGTGATGAAAAGTGGTAAAACTAATATATACTTAGTACATTGTGTGTTAAAAATCTTAGAGACATTGAGAATTAAAGCATTGTATTTCTTTTTTAATTAATTTCATTGTACAGTTGATTTACAATGTTGCATTAGTTTCTTTTGTACAGAAATCTAATCATTTATACATATACATATATCCCCTCTTTTTTAGATTCTGTCCCCATTTAAGGTAATTACAGAACTGAGTAAAGTTTCCTGTACCATATAGTAGGTAATTATGTTATCTATTTTATATATAGTAAGTCACAGAGAAATAGACAAATATCATACAATATTGCTTATATGCGAAATCTTTAAAAATGGTACAAATGAACCTATTTACAAAACAGGAACAGAGCCACAGATATAGAAAACAAACTAACAGTTACCAAGGGGGAAAGGGGAGGGGGAGAAATTGGGAGAGTAGAATTGACAAAGCACTGTATTTCTTTGCAAGAAACTTATCAAGCGTTATTTGAACAGTGTTTCCATTCTTCTCCAGATGCAACCTATAATATACTGTAAGCTTCTTTTTTATATCTTGGTAAGTTGTCATATACCTTTCAAAGTCTGGATCAGCTTCCAATATTTTACCCTTTGCACTTTTAGTATTATGAAATATCTCTGAGAGTTCCTTTAATTTGAAAGTTTTTACTGGAACCACCTCCTCCAGGATATATTCTTCCTTTTTGTCACAACCACTTTATGTCAGTAAGTTTGCCTCCACTGAGTTTCTCTGGCTTCATAAGTGTTTTCTCGAATGATGGCAATGCCAACGTGCTCAAGGTCAGCTCTTTGATCTGTAATTTCATTTATGTTCAATTAGACTCTCTCTTATAGCATTATCACTTTCTTTTTCTTTACTGCACTTGCATCTTTATTGGACACTTCTCTCTTTGGATTATACATCTTTGTAAAAAGTCATGTGGATTCACAACTAGGAGAGAAGGAAGCAGCACAACTGTACACCTTGCTGTGTGTGTGCAAATTATGTGCTGGGACCAGTCACCACAGACTTTGAAAGAGGTGAATAATCGGCCACTGATCATGATGTGCATCTCTTATTTGTGATTTGTGCTACTAGCAAAGTTTGTTCCACATTCAATTACTCACTGTTAATATGGTAGTTAATGTGGTAACTGAAATTTGAACATATTTTCAGGACTAGTCTTATTCAACCCCTGTTATGGTAACTGTAATCCATGCATATCAAAACCATGCAAAGCAAAATCAATATAGCAGAAATAGTTTTTTGCTTTCCTCTTGTCAGTTTACATAAGGACTTCTCAAGAATTCTTTTTCCTATATATCTGTCTTATTCTTTTTAATTATCTCTTTTTTCCCCAACACCTTAAAATTACCATAGAAAATCTCTCTTCCAATTCTTTATCTTCTCTCTTCCCTCTCATTCTTCCAAACCAAAACAAAAATAAGAAATGGTTTTAGCAGTATCTTATAAAAATAAAAGTAGAAGTGGAAAAATACCTGAATCAAAGAAAAGTGAAGTCATGTGATAACTAAAAATAAGAAAAGTATCTTTGACCTTCAAGCTCCTTGAATACACTTCTAAGATTTTTTTAGAATTTCTAAATAGTCTATACCTATTTCTCAATTTGGCTTTAATTAAATTTACTATTCTCAAAATGAAACATTGAAGATTTCTATATCCTGCAAGTATGCAATATTTCAGCTACTCTGTGAATTCAGTGAACACATGTGGCTAGGCCAGGGGACCTCAGGGTTATCTATAATACTGTTATAGACACCAAACATCAAAATTCAAGTTATAAATGAGCTTCTAGAGCACAACCCATCAGAAAGTGGAGGGCTTCTCTAAAATCGGAATAGCAAGAGGATGTTTGCCTGTAGCAACAAGATAGGTATTCCTCTAAGACACAAAGGAAACCACATTTATTTTTACTGGTTCTTTAAATTTTAATCTCCTCTTTTATTCTCTTTTTCTTCTCTCTCTCACTGTGATTTAGTATAGAAGGATGGCCTATTTGCTCATCCTTCCATGTATAACCTCTTCTCCCAACTTTAGAAGGACATGTTCCACAGAGGACAAAGTCACTAGACAGACTTTCAGAATGTTTGTGAGTCACTTTAAATTTTCATTAAGAGCAAACAATTTTGGTACATGATTACAAGACAAGGGTATTCTGGGAGAATAATTCTGTCTGAGCAGCCATAATATGATAGCTGAAATATGAATTTGAAATGATAATAATTTCTGAAGGCATTTGAAGTCAAATATCTAATTGACTAATAGATGCTAGGATTTAAGAAGGCAGCTAAAAAGCATCCAGACATTAAACTTTCTGAATCACTGAATTTCCAGTCAATGATTCTAAGCTGTTCTAATGATGATGTGGGAAACAGGAAAGTCCCTAACTATCATGAACTGAGAAGAATCCAAGAGAATGAAAGTAAGCTGAGATTTGCACAGGGCATTGAATTTGAGGTGAAAGGTGATAAAAAGAAATATGGGTAGAGGTGGGACAATTATGCCTAGGAGGGGCAGAATATATGAGTTAGACAGATACATGAGTTAAAAGATAGCTACATAGAGGTGTTTAATAAATACTAGTAGGATCTCTCAGATGGTTTTTCACTCCAGTGAAAAACTGCAGGTTCACAGACTTAGAGTAGCAACCATTCTGACTAGAAAACAGACTGTCAAAGAATTACCTGAACAAAAATAATAAATAAATAAACTCTAATGCTGGGGTTATGAGGTCATTATCTGTTCAACCCTAAATTTATCTGTCAGTTTTTAGACAACTCTGTGAGGAGATGATGTGATCTTACCAAAGGATACCAGAGGTCTCTAGGTAAATATTACCATGACTAAGGGAGAGATAGAAATCAGAGATCTACTTATTACTTCACAAAGGAGGAGATGTGCTTTGCACTACTCTAGATCTGGTCACTCTCCTTTTACTCTTCAGCCATGCCCAGCCTAGATTGGAAGAAGACCAACTACTTAGACAAAATAATACGGAATTCTAAGCTAACACCTCATGATCTAACTACATTCCTCTCCAAGTCTACTTACTCCTTTTCAAAGATTGCTAGTATGTTCACAAAAGGTTCCAAATTTGTACTTTATTTTCTCCTGAATTATTCATCACCTTTTTCTAGTATAGCTGGACTGTAATACATTAGAATTATATCTTGAATTCTTTTGCCTTATTTCCCATTTCCTCCAGGGAAAGGTGTTTCTCTTTAGCCTCTGAGCATACCTGTCAAAGAGCAGACTTCAGTGATAAGAATAATTGTTTAATATGCTCTTCTAGAGAGAGTCTGAAATTCCCCAGAAAATAAAATTCTACTTCATAAGAAGCTACATAGGATAGTGAAATTAGTTTGAACAAAAGCCTAAAGCAAGAAGAAAGAAAATGCCTTCACTAGCTTTTGTTTTCATTTTTTGTCTAATATTTATTACCAGACATTAGTCCAAGGCACTCACGTCCCATCTGGCAGTCAGTATATGAAGTTAGGGCATCTGATGCAATGAGGATATCCGTATTCCTGCATCTGTGATATTTGTTTAAATTGGTTCTGCTTCTGCTCCTTGGTGGCCTGCTTATTGTCAAGGGCAAGACAGTTATTGTGCTCATAAAATGCCCTCAGTTCTTCCCCTCAATCCCCCCTTTACTTATATGTATATGTCATGTGCATATGCACCATATGTGTAACACAGAGACACACGCACTCCTATATACGTCCTCCAACAGCACCAAGAATCCCCCGAATGGGCTTACCAACAATGATATGATATGTCTAAAACAATACCGCCTGTAATGTGGGAAGTATAAAAGAAACATACATGGTTCTTCTCTACATGGGGTTTATAACCTAAATGAGGAGACAAGTAACATTTAGGCATAGAAGACAGCAAAACATGCCCTCTGTATCCAAAAATCCTACACTTGTCCTCCTGTGAGTCTCTGATCACTCACACAGAGTACGCCTGACATTTCTGGTCACCAGCTATGCATGGGGTTTTCCCTAAGTAGTCTCCAATGACACCAGCTGGGTGTCCTACAGTTTAACTCAATTCTGGCATTATCTACTTGGAAATAGTTTCAGATCTCACAGGTTAAAACTTAAGTCCCATAGGACTGCTCCCACCCCACCTCAGATACCAATCATAAGAAGTAGGTCCCCAGGTTATCCACAGTTTTTGTCCAACTTGGCTACAAATCAGATTCCCACAACCCTCTCCTTGGGTTTGATTCATTTGCTAGAGTGGCTCACAGAACTCAGGGAAATACATTTACCAGTTATTAAAGGATAAGATAAAGCATCCAGATGAACAGATACTTAGGGCAAAGTCTGGGAGGGTTACAAGTACAAGAGCTGCTGCCCCTGTGGAATTAGGGGTCTATCACCTTCCCCATACATGGATTTTTTTCACTGACCTGAAAGCTATTGAACCCCCTACAATTGAGATTTTATGGAGACTTCCCCATGTAGTCATGAAAATAACTCTATTTCCTGCCCCTTT
This sequence comes from Ovis canadensis, assembly GCF_042477335.2. Classification (NCBI taxonomy): domain Eukaryota; kingdom Metazoa; phylum Chordata; class Mammalia; order Artiodactyla; family Bovidae; genus Ovis; species Ovis canadensis. The sequence goes on along the minus strand of NC_091246.1, from coordinate 184,887,702 downwards.
CCCCTCTCTAGACAAGTTATTGTGTAGGCAGAAAGGGCTGAAAATTCCAGACTTCCAACATGTCCTGGTCTTTCAGCCAGCATCCAAGAGCCATCCAGGAGTCCACCCAGAGTCATTAGAACAAAAGAGGCCCTTAGAGTTTACAGTTCCTATCAATAAGGCATTTACAAGGGGTTTAGGAAATCTGGGCCTAAGTCAACATATTTAGAGATCAACACTTTTTTTTTTTTTTTCTGTCATCCACACCATCAAATCTCTATGAGTGAGAAATTTGTTTGAGTCTTTAGAAATTCATCTATGTTTGAAGGCATTCCCTGTCCATCACCAACTCCTGGAGTTTACCCAAACTCATGTCCATTGAGTCGGTGATGCCATCCAACCATCTCATCCTCTGTCATCCCCTTCTCCTCCTGCCTTCAATCTTTCCCAGCATCAGGGTCTTTTACAATGAGCCAGTTCTTCACATCAGGTGGCCAAAGTATTGGAGTTTCAGCTTCAGCATCAGTCCTTTCAATGAACACCCAGGACTGATTTCTTTAGGATGGACTGTTTAGATCTCCTTGCAGTCCAAGGGACTCTCAAGAGTCTTCTCCAACACCACAGTTCAAAAGCATCAGTTCTTTGGCACTCAGCTCTCTTTATAGTACAACTCTCCCATCCATACATAACCACTGGAAAAACCATAGCCTTGACTAGATGGACCTTTGTTGGCAAAGTAATCTCTCTGCTTTTTAATATGCTGTCTAGGTTGGTCATACCTTTCCTTCCAAGCAGTAAGTGGCTTTTAATTTCATGGATACAATCACCATCTGCAGTGATTTTGGAGCCCACAAAAATAAAGTCAGCCACTGTTTTCCTATCTATTTGCCATGAATTGATGTGACCGGATGCCATGATCCTAGTTTTCTGAATGTTGAGCTTTAAGCCAACGTTTTCACTCTGCTCTTTCACTTTCATCAAGAGACTCTTTTGTTCCTCTTCACTTTCTGCCATAAGGGTAGTGTCATCCGCATGTCTGAGGTTATTGATATTTCTCCTGGCAATCTTGATTCCAGCTTGTGCTTCTTCCAGCCCAGCATTTCTCATGATGTACTCTGCATATAAGTTAAATAATACAGCCTTGACGTACTCCCTTTCCTATTTGGAATCAGTCTGTTGTTCCATGTCCAGTTCTAACTGTTGCTTCCTGACCTGCATACAGGTTTCTCAAGAGGCAGGTCAGGTGTTCTGGTTTGCCCATCTCTTGAAGAATTTTCCACAGTTTATTGTGATCCACACAGTCAAAGGCTTTGGCATAGTCAATAAAGCAGAAATAGATGCTTTTCTGGAACTCTCTTGCTTTTTCAATGATCCAGCGGATGTTGGCAATTTGGTCTCTGGTTCCTCTGCCTTTTCTAAAACTGACGTGCTGTGGTCCAAGGGGTCACAAAGAGTCAGACACGACTGAGTGACTGAACTGAACTGAACTTGAAGGTATTAATACATTGGGAATGAGATGTTTAGATAGCATCATCAATTCAATGGACACGAATTTGAGCAAATTCCAGGACATAGTGGAGGACAGAAGAGCCTGCAGTCCATACAGTTGCAAAGAATCCAACACGACTTAGTCACTGATAAACAACAATGACACTTTTTGAGAGGCGACGTAGAATGAGATGTTGCTTGGTTTGCTCTGTTAAGAGAAAAATGTGTGAGGATGACCTGTATCCCATAAGACAACTTCGACCAAAAAAGTCTGAAGATTATCATCAAATCTAGTTTGGATCTTGTTTCACAGTATGCTGACACACAAAGAATATCACTAGTTTAGGGTTTAATACATTAAGCTGGCCAAACAAGACAGCTGTCAATTTATAACTCTTGAATGAAATTTTTTTTTTACATTTATAGTATGTGAAGAACTGAAATGAAAGATTTTATTTTATCACTAAGGTTTGGGAATTCCAGTGCACTTGTAGTATATAGTATCTGGGACCCACAGGTGAAAGCCACTCAGAGCCTTTATGAGCCATGTTTCAGCCACTGTCTAATTCACCTGTGAGGGTCATGGTCCTTCCACATCAAGTCTCTACAGCCTGAAAGTACTAAAGAAAATCTGTAAAAATCAAAGTATTTGTATCTTAGAGTTTTCTCTCAACTCTATCTGCTCTATATTTTGAGGGCCCATTTCAAGATCAGCGGACTCCATCCCCTCAAAACATACACAGTTATGCTTAGTAATGAATGTTTATAGATTTCATCTGGATGAAACTAACTTTGTTATTTATTCAAAGTTCAATTGGATGACATTTTTAAACATCTAATACAACAATTAACAAAACACATAAATGACTTTTGAATCATTCATACTTCTGCTCTGAAAAATAAATAAAGGGGCATCCTTTCATCCCAAATAGACCCCCATTTTTTTTCTTTGGGGACCAGAAAATGATGACTGGCAGATTTTAACACAGTAGTTCTTAACCTTGGCTGCCCATTGAAATCACCTGAAGAGTTTCTTCTTTACAATAATCATGCCTTGGCTACACCATTGTCAGAGATTTTTCTTTAATTGGTCTGGGGTGAGGTCCAGGTATAACCATTTGTCCAAGGCTCTCTAAGTAATGCCAATGCACAGAATAAGTTGAAATCACTGCTCTTCTAAGAGGTCATTTCTGAGGGATCTTCCACTTTCTCTCAATATGCCCTTCAAACACATTGTAAGTGGTCTTACTAAGGCCCTCCTGTTTCTGTGGCTAGGTAAGAGTTCATTTTGGTTGCTTTCCTTCCAGAGGAAAAAAGTGTTTTCCACTCTGGAGTATTCTAACAATCTCTAAGATTCAAGACCTCCCCTGGCCCAAGTTTCAGAAAAGGTCTACAGGGCCTGCAAAATCTAGTCATTACTCTCCAAGTGAGGTAACACATTTCTTATGCAAGTGATTTAACCGAAATAACAATAATTAGCCACAAATGTGACAATGACAATAACAGAGGACTTTCTTTTATCTCAATTTTTCAATGAGATCTTCAGGGAAGAAAAACTACACTTTTGATTTTGTATTTCTTGGCAGCTGGCAGTCTGTGGCCTATAACTCCAATCTTCTTGGGTCACTATTAACTTTATTCTAAACTTTACATAGCTAATTAGAAGTGTTCAAAGGCCTTCATTTTGAACCACTTAGTTGATGAGAAATGCATACTTAATGGACACCCTCGAAGACAATTTAATGAATCTAGAAGGAAAGCCAAGCAAATTGATTATAATGCAATGACTTGCAAGAGCTCTTTGCAACCAGCTTGTAAATAGCAGAGCACAAAGGTAACAGGACATGGATGGTAGCAGCTCAGCTTATTAATGAGGACACCAGTTGTGCTAGTGATCAAGCAGAATTTTTGAAAATTAAGTCTTTGGGGCTAGGTGAAAATATTCCAATTTAATACCATTTAAATGGTACTTAAAAAAATCTTAAACCCCATGAGCTATTTAAACATCTTTGGAAAGGCTAAGGGACAAGAGATAGACGCTACTGGTTTCCTTGGCTGAGATTCAAAATGTGCCCCTCCTCCTTCTCGAAGAATTCTGTGGCCTCCATATCCAAGGTGATTATTCTAATTAGTGATGGTTGGGCTGAGCAACATCTAAATCAATGTAGCAGGGGTTTGTTGTTGTTGTTGTTTAATTAATCAAGATTTTACATTAGGAATATAGGGAGGATAACAAAGTAGGTACCATCTTGATAATTTCTTAAAGAAGATTTATACTACTTCAATAATCCCCAGATTTTTGGGTTCAGATTGCAACTGGATCTCCTCTTTCACCGCCATGAAGTCAAGAGAAGGAAAATGGATATCCCATAGAGGAAGACAGACTTTGTTAGCCAGTGGAAATGTGCTGTATGACACAGGGAGCTCAAAGCCAGTGCTCTGTGACAACCTGGAGGGGTGGGATGGAGAGGAGGGAGGTTCAGGAAGTAGAGGACATATACAGGCACGTGTGCTAAGTCACTTCAGTTGTTTCTGACTCTTTGTAGCCTGCCAGGCTCCTCTGTCCATGGGATTCTCCAGGCAAGGATACTGGAATGGGTTACCAAGCCCTCCTCCAGGAGATCTTCCCAACCCAGGGATCGAACCTGCGTCTCTTACTTCTCCTGCATTGGTAAGCAGGTTCTTTACCACTAGCGCCACCTGGGAAGTCCCAGACATACATAGACCTATGGCTGATTCATGTTGATAACGGCAGAAACCAACACAATCTTGCAACCTCAACTTTTCCCAACCCATACCTACCTTTTTCGTCTTCAATACTTTCCAAGTGTACATTTCCACACTGCCTTACATGTTCAGATTGGTATGTCCCACCCCCCACCCCCAGTCTCTGATTCAATAGATAAGAGGAGAGAGCCAATAATCTGCATCTCTAACAAGTTCCCAGGTGATGCTGATGCTATTGGTCCAAACCACACTTTGAGGATCACTGCCACAGATGTTCATCTATTCCTGATAAACACAACTTCCTACTCTTGTCTGAACATGCCCTGTGCCTTTAAACTATAGGTCCACCACTCTCCACACACCCAATATTAACAAGCAAGGGTTCATAATACTTTCACCTCATTCACAGGTCCACCTTATACCATTCCTTTCAGCTCATCTTACACTCCATTTATTAACATGTTCCTAATTTGCTGTCTCATGGTACTTGGCACTGAAACAATTCCAAAGGTCTGAGCTCCAGGCTTCTCTCTTGTATGGATATCTCTAAGTACACTGCATGCAGTGCCTCTGGGCAGCACTGCATTTGGCCCAACTAAGGTGTCTCTATCCTGACTCAAATCTTTGGGGTAAAGTGATATGCCTTTTTATCATATATGCTAGAAAAGCAGAGAATCATAGAGTATCAGCATAGGGAAAGACACTGAATTATTAAAGATACTATTACAAATTATAAAGATGCTAAATTACTTAATGTAAACACCTGCAAAAATTCTCTCTGGATCCAATAGAAATTTTAAAAGTAGCTTTGATATGTGTATGGGCTTTAAAATGGTCCCTGTTTCAAGCACTGCCCCCATTCCTTTCCTAAGGATGGTCTGCTGCTGAGGGATGAGGTCCAAATCCTAGTTTTGACCCACTTGGTACTTCTCCATATCGCTCTTTTGTGGGGACAGAAGAGGTAAATATGCTTAGTCACTGTCATGCCTGACTCTTTGCAGCCCCATGGCCTGTAGCTCACCAGGCTCCTACGTCCATGGAATTTTCCAGGCAATAATACTGGAGTGGGTTGCCACTTCTTTCTCCAGGGTATCTTCCTAATCCAGGGATTGAAACCACATCTCTTGTGTCTCCTGCTTTGGTAGGCAGATTCTTTACCACTAGGACTACCTGGGAAGCTCTGTAAGAGGTAAAAGCAATGTAATATCCCTGCTCTTCAAAAAGATATTTTGTTACATTATTATTTTTTTAAAGGAAGGCTTATTTTTTAATTTATTTCTTTATTTTTGGCCACAGGGCATGTGGGATCTTACTTTCCCAACCAGGGATCGAACCCATAGCCCCTGCAATCGAATCATGGAGTCTTAACCATTGGACTGACAGGGAAATCTAGCATTTTGTTCTTTTGACTAAAAGGCACCTCTTTCTCTTCCTGCAGAACTATCATACCATCAGTAAAGTCAGACTTCTGTCTCCTAATTATCTCAGCAAGCTTCAAGCCGTCACCATCTGCCCTCTGCTTGTTGCCTCCATGGCTTTTAACAGCCCAGTTCCAGGTCCTCTCAGGAAAGCCCCTGTGGGAAGTCAGCATCTGGTAGTCTAAGATTAAGGTGACTTGCTTCTTTACAGTTCCTGGGTCTGGGCACTTTTATGCTCGCTCACTCTGTTCATGTCACTTTTATTATTTCTGTAGTAATGAAAGATTACCACTCAACATGTTCCCTTGCCATTTTGCCAAAGTGCCCATCCAGGCATGCAATACAATTATGCCTTAAACTGTGACCACAAAAGTGGTGAATTCCAGTGTGCGCTAGGATTCTGGACTGAAGCGCTGGTGTAGATCACCACTACAGCCCCACTGAGTGCCATTATGAGTGGGCGTAGGAATTGGGGAGGTAAAATTAAAATATTATATGAATAACAGAAGGAATTTAAGGAAACAATATCCCCATGCTCTTTTTTTTCTTTTTCTGGGACTTACGCTAAGAACCATAGCTGTGTCCCTTGATACACAGACCTTCCTCCATCCCCACAAGTCTGACTCCTGATTTCTCTCATTGTCAGGGTTCAGGCTCCTACCGTCTTTCTTACAGACCATTACAACTGCTTCCTAGTGAACATTCTTGACCTTGGTGTCCTCCCACATCCAGCTTCTCTCCACTTCCCCATTCTTCAAGCTACCCCCAGAGTGATTATTCTAAAATAAGAGTACTTTACTCAGGAGCTTAAAGCTTATGAAGATTTTTAGACAAAATCTAAGTCCATTGGCATTTTGTACAGCCGTTCACAAGCCACAAGCATCCTTGCTTTTCAGTCCCATGTCCTGCCATTATCACCCTTCCATGAAGACCTCACCAGCCACACCAGGTCTTCAGTATCACCTTATGCCCATCTTCCCGTGCTCTCTGTACTAGGCCCCTTGACCTTTAAATTCAAAAGGCAAAATCCAATTCAAAATGGCATTCTCACATGGGTAATGTATGTGGTTCCACTTGTTTGAAACAGCCTTCCCCTGGATAATTTCCAAATCACATTCATCTTTAACATTTTTTAAAAATTAATTTTATTGGAGTATAGCTGCTTTACAATGTTGAGTTAGTTTCTTCTGTACAGCAAAGTGAATCAACTGTACATATAGATATATCTCCTTTTGTTGGGGTTTCTCTCCCATTTAGGCCTTTTAATTGTATCTTAATGATCATGTCTCAGGCAAACATCGTATAAGCACAGAAACAGAGGGAAGAATATACAAAATGGATATATGCTAATTAAGATAAATTAGCTTTTTGGCTAGAGGTCCTCAATTTGTGTTCTTCATTAGCACAAAGCCTTCTGCTTATTTAAAACAAGCTTTTTAGTGATATGAATTTCCCTTGTTCAGTGCTAGTTGTAAATCCACCCTCCTTGACCTTAACTCCTGATTCAAGAGAGCTTATGATGAGTTTCAATCATATAATGTTCATTAGTATAGCAATTTCTGAGGCATCTTCCTTGGGAGGAGCTTCTTTGAGATCTGGTTAAAGAAAAACATGTCAAGTTGGGTTTTGAGGGTTGAGAGGGTCGCAAAGAGCAGATTAAAGAGTTTGGACAAATTCTGGTAAGTTTGGCTGGTATGAAAGCAATGAGTTAGTTTAAAAGGATGCAGATGTGTAAGCCTGCAATAATTATATCCAGGGCACTAAAAGAACACACAAAACTGATCAAAAAGCACATATTTAATATAATCTTTGAGAAATAATGGAATAATGAGAAGTATCAGTATCCCACAGATGAGTAATTGTGGTCCAGGTTTTCATAGTCAGAAAAGGTCTCTGCAGTGGTTAGGAGGACAGTTTAATGCAATGGCTGATGACCTCTACCAGATTTCTGTCCAAAGAAACAGTTACCAATAGGCACCATAACAGGTTCTCAAAGAGCAAACTATGTTGAACTAACCTAGTTCATCTTTAAGAAAAGGTCATGTATCAGAAACAATATTACACATGTAGCTGGTAAACTTCAGTGTATACTAGAAACTAATACAACATTGTAAAGCAACTATACTCCAGTGAAAGAGAAAAAAAAAAAAGAAAAACACCTTATATCTAACACAAATAGTTTGCAGGTTGATATAACTTGCAAGGAACTCACTCATAATAACCTCAACAGTGAGTCAATGAAGCTTTTTTTTTTTTTTTCTTTTTTGTAACTCTAATACATTCCATCCTAAAGGAGATCAGTCCTGGGTATTCATTGGAAGGATTGATGTTGAAGCTGAAACTCCAATACTTTGGCCACCTGATTTGAAGAGCTGACTCATTTGAAAAGACCCAGATGCTGGGAAAGATTGAGGGCAGGAGGAGAAGGGGACGACAGAGGATGAGATGGCTGGATGGCATCACCGACTCAACAGACATGAGTTTGGGTAAACTCCAGGAGTTGGTAATGAACAGGGAGGCCTGCGTGCTGCGGTTCATGGGGTCACAACTGAGCGACTGAACTGAACTAAACTGAATACAGCTTTTGGTAATTAACACTGGTACTGCAAAATCTCAACAACAATAATTCTCCTTTTATAAGTTAATACTTTAACTTATTATCATTTAATAATTTATATATTTGCTTTATAATTACTTATAATTTATTATTAGCATCTATTCACAAAATAAATTTATTGGCATGAGGACCTGTATTCTTGCATTTGGGCTTTAAATGCTTTGGAATTCTTCCACCTAAAACCACATTGTTATGTGTTCAAAATATTCCAACAAATTATATGAGGGGTGAGTATGGAAATAACCACTTTTTAAAATTTATTTTTGGCTGTCCTGTGTCTTGGTTGTTTTGCACGGGCTTTCTGTAGTTGTGGTGAATGGGGGATACCCTTCTGTGCAGTGTGTGGGCTGATCATTGTGATAGCTTCTCTTGTTGTAGAGCACAGGCTCTTGGCACACAAGACTCAGTTGTTGCAGCACATGGGCTCAGCAGTTGCAGCTCCCAGGCTCTAGAGCACAGCTCAGTAGTCATGGCTTAGGAGGTTAGCTGCTCCTCTGCATGTGGAATCTTCCCAGGTCACAGATCAAACCCCAGTCCTCTGCACTGGCAGGCCAATCTTTATCCACTGCACCACCAGGGAAATCCAGAAATAAACATAGTTCTTAAAGATACTGAAAAATTAAAACTAAATCGTTTCTTCATCTGAAAGGTCCTCATCAAAGCTGGATACAATGATGCTTTTCTTCTGCTATGGCTGTCTTCATTTCATACATAAGTATTCCCCTTGCTTTCATTCCCAGCAGCCACTAACAACATAGTCTGTGATTTCTTCATTTTTTCCAAACCCAGGTAGCTAAATCAACCCTAAGAAAAAATTCTGAAATTATTTTTTTATGCCCAATGAAGTTGGAAACTTGCCAGGCTCTTTGATTAGACCTCTTTGCAATCTATTTTGGAATTTATCATATCTCACCAATTGCACGTTTTTTCACATTAGAACAGTTTAATATCTACCTGCATCTTATAATAAATAATAGTTTCTATAAATTATGTTAAATGTAAGTAATGTAAACACACAACATAGAGAAGTGATTAATTGGGTCTGGAGAGTGTGTAGGAGAGATGGTAAAGCGACAAATGTAGGAGATAACAACAACAAAAAATTTCCAAGAAGAATGTGTTATCAAAGCCCTATCTTTAAGGGAGAGGGAGCAAAAGTAGGAGGAGGGAGGTCATTGTCCTTGTGAATGTATGTCACATTCTAGGGTAAGATTTGACAAATGATGACCTTTTCCTAACGTCCAAGGTAAGAGAAACCCAAGTAAGACAGTAGGTATTGCAAGAGGGCATCAGAGGGCAGACACACTGAAACCATAATCACAGAAAACTAGTCAATCTAATCACATTAGGACCACAGCCTTGTCTAACTCAATGAAACTAAGACATGCCTTATGAGGCTACCCAAGACGGGTGGACATGGTGGAGAGGTCAGACACAATGCGGTTCACTGGAGAAGGGAATGGCAAACCACTTCAGTATTTTTGCCTTGAGAACCCCATGAACAGTATGAAAAGGCAAAATGATAGGATACTGAAGCAGGAACTCCCCAAGTCAGTAGGTGCCCAATATGCTACTGGAGATCAGTGGGGAAATAACTCCAGAAAGAATGAAGGGATGGAGCCAAAGCAAAAACAATACCCAGCTGTGGATGTGACTGGTGATAAAAGCAAGGTCTGATGCTGTAAAGAGCAATATTGCATAGGAAAGTGGGAGTCAAGTTCATGAATCAAGGCAAATTGGAAGTGGTCAAAAAGGAGATGGCAAGAGTGAATGTTGACATTCTACAAATCAGTGAACTAAAATGGACTGGAATGGGTGAATTTAACTCAGATGACCATTATATCTACTACTATGGGCAGGAATCCCTCAGAAGAAATGGAGAGTCCAAAATGCAGTACTTGGATGCAATCTCAAAAATGACAGAATGATCTCTGTTTGTTTCCAAGGCAAACCATTCAATATCGTGGTGATTCAAGCCTATGCCCCAACCAGTAATGCTGAAGAAGCTGAAGTTGAACTGTTCTATGAAGATGTACAAGACCTTTTAGAACTAACACCCAAAAAAGATGTCCCTTTCATTATAGGGGACTGGAATGCAAAAGTAGGAAATCAAGAAACACCTGGGTAACAGGCAAATTTGGCCTTGGAATACAAAATGAAGCAGGGCAAAGACTAATAGAGTTTTGCCAAGAGAACACACTGTTTATAGCAAACAGCCTCTTCCAACAACACAAGAGAAGCCTCTAAACATGGACATCACCAGATGGTCAACACCAAAATCAGACTGATTATATTCTTTGCAGCCAAAGATGGAGGAGCTCTATACAGTCAGCAAAAACAAGACCAGGAGCTGACTATGGCTCAGATCATGAACTCCTTATTGCCAAATTCAGACTTAAATTGAAGAAAGTAGGGAAAACCACTAGACCATTCAGGTAGGACCTAAATCAAATCCCTTATGATTATACAGTGGAAGTGAGAAATAGATTTAAGGGACTAGATCTAATAGATAGAGTGCCTGAACTATGGAATGAGGTTCGTGACATTGTACAGGAGACAGGGATCAAGACCATCCCCATGGAAAAGAAATGCAAAAAAGCAAAATGGATGTCTGAGGAGGCCTTACAAATAGCTTTGAAAAGAACAGAAGTGAAAAACAAAGGAGAAAAGGAAAGATATACCCACCTGAATGCAGAGTTCCAAAGAATAGCAAGAAGAGATAAGAAAGCCTTCCTCAGAGATCAATGCAAAGAAATAGAGGAAAACAATAGAATGGGAAAGACTAGAGATCTCTTCAAGAAAATTAAAGATACCAAGGGAACATTTCATGCAAAGATGGACTCGATAAAGGACAGAAATGGTCTGGACCTAATAGAGGCAGAAGATACTAAGAAGAGGTAGCAAGAAAACACGGAAGAAAAAAAAGATCTTCATGACCAAAATAATCACGATGGTGTGATCATTCACCTAGAGCCAGACATCCTGGAATATGAAGTCAAGTGAGCCTTAGAAAACATCACTATGAACAAAGCTAGTGGAGGTGATGGAATTCCAGTTGAGCTGTTTCAAATCCTGAAAGATGATGCTGTGAAAGTGCTGCACTCAATATGCCAGCACATTTACTCAGCAGTGGCCACAGGACTGGAAAAGGTCAATTTTCATTCCAATCCCAAAGAAAGGCAATGCCAAAGAATGCTCAAACTACCACACAACTGCACTCATCTCACATGCTAACAAAGTAATGCTCAAAATTCTCCAAGCCAGGCTTCAGCAATATGTGAACTGTGAACTTCCAGATGTTCAAGCTGGTTTTAGAAAAGGCAAAGGAACCAGAGATCAAATTGCCAACATCTGCTGGATCATCAAAAAAGCAAGAGAGTTCCAGAAGAACATCTGTTTCTGCTTCATTGACTATGCCAAAGCCTTTGACTGTGTGGATCACAATAAACTGTGGAAAATTCTGAAAGAGATGGGAATACCAGACCACCTGACCTTCCTCTTGAGAAACCTGTATGCAGGTCAGTAAGCAACAGTTAGAACTGAACATGGAACAACAGACTGGATACAAATAGGAAAAAGAGTACATCAAGGCTGTATCACCCTGCTTGTTTAACTTATATGAAGAGTACATCATGAGAAATGCTGGGCTGGAAGAAGCACAAGGTGGAATCAAGCTTGCCGGGAGAAATATCACTAACCTCAGATATGCAGATGACACCACCCTTATGGCAGAAAGTGAAGAGGCACTAAAAAAGCCTATTGATGAAAATGAAAGAGGAGAGTGAAAAAGTTGGCTTAAAGTTAAACATTCAGAAAACAAAGATCATGGCATTTGTTCCCATCACTACATGGCAAGTAGATGGGGAAACAGTGTCAGGCTTTATTTTGGGGGGGCTCCAAAATCACTGCAGATGGTGATTGCAGCCATGAAATTAAAAGACACTTACTCCTTGGAAGAAAAGTTATCACCAACCTAGATAGCATATTCAATAGCAGGGACATTACTTTGCCAACAAAGATCTGTCTAGTCAGGGCTATGGTTTTTCCAGTGGTCATGTATGGATGTGAGAGTTGGACTGTGAAGAAAGCTGAGCACCGAAGAATTGATGCTTTTGAACTGTGGTGTTGGAGAAGACTCTTGAGAGTCCCTTGGACTGCAAGGAGATCCAACCAGTCCATCCTAAAGGAGATCAGCCCTAGGATTTCTTTGGAAGGAATAATGCTGAAGCTGAAACTCCAGTACTTTGGCCGCCTCATGCGAAGAGTTGACTCACTGGAAAAGACTCTGATATTGGGAGGGATTGGGGGCAGGAGGAGAAGGGGACGATCGAGGATGAGATGGCTGGATGGCATCACTGACTCTATGGATATGAGTCTGAGCAAACTCCAGGAGCTGGTGATGGACAGGGAGGCCTGGCGTGCTGCGATTCATTGGGTCACAAAGAGTCGGACACGACTGAGCGACTGAACTGAACTGAACTGAACTGAACTGAACTGACATTTTTCATGACTTCTGAAATTCATTCACACAACGCCATGTAACTTGTGATACATTTACCTAAATATAGACAAGGCAAAGCTACTACCCTGGCCTACCTGAGCCACTGATTTTTAAGAAAACAAATGCTGTTAGTATACAAGGCAGAAATTATAATAAAAAAATAAGAGCAAAAAAGGGCTATGAACAGATTTGCATATTAATTTGCATATTTGGTATACCTCTTTATTGCCACTGTCAACTAAATTATTTATTAACATTAATAAAATGGTTGCAAGGTCTACTACGTACCAAGTGTTTTATGAACATAGTTTCAATTGTCATAGCAATGTCTTATCCATATCTTAAGATAAATCAAGGAGGTTAAATTTTTTACTCAATATTACCCAGCTATAAAGTACAGAAGTAAGAATTTAATATTTCTATTCAAAATTTTGGCTTATTTCTTAACATCCTGCTGTCTATCTTCTTCCTCTTACTTAAAATATCTTTCCAAGGTCCTTCTGTTGGAAGTTCAGTAGGGTGCTCTGCCCTTAAGGGAAACCTCTCAAGGATGTTGTTCTGTCTCTGTAGGGCCATGCTTAGCTGAAAGTGCCTTCATCAGAACCTGAAGCAATGGCAATCCATGATGATTTAAATCAATAGAGTGCATGTGGCTACTCTCAACATAGCAGTTCTTTTTGTTCCAGGTGTTTGTTTTTTATTTTTTTCCAACTCATTAGTTTCAGTGGAATATGCCTGTTGATTCACAAACTTACCTTTCCTGCATTATAGAAATTTAATGATATCTAGAACAGCTAAATAACCAAGTTTTAACTTCTCCCATTGACCTACCTAAGATCACTTCCAGAAGCCAAAATATTGGGTTGATCTTACAAGGTACGGAGACGGCAGTGGCACCCCACTGCAGTACTCTTGCCTGGAAAATCCCATGGATGGAGGAACCTGGTAGGCTGCAGTCCATGGGGTCGCTAAGAGTCGGACACGACTGAGTGACTTCACTTTCACTTTTCACTTTCATGCATTGGAGAAGGAAATGGCAACACATTCCAGTGTTCTTGCCTGGAGAATCCCAGGGATGGCGGAGCCTGGTGGGCTGCTGTCTATGGAGTTGCACAGAGTCGGACACGACTGAAGTGACTTAGCAGCAGCTTACAAGGTAATAACATAAAGTGTTGTCTAAAGGACCCCTATTCAAAAACATCTCTAGTTCAGTATCCACCAGTTCCCAGGAATTATTAGTAATTTCTCCTAATAGAGCACTTCCCATATTGTACTTCAGTTATATCTTTGCTTAATCATCTTACCATGAGAGAGTTAGCCCCATCAGTATGGAGATAGAAATGCTTGTCTCTGTAGTCTCAAAGCCTGTCCCACAGTGGACATTCATTTAACATGTACAGAATGAAGAATGAGTGAGTGAATGGATGAATTCATTCAAACATCCAATATTAGACTTTCTTGGTACTACAGTGGGTAAGAATCCATCTGCCAATACAGGGAACATGGATTTGATCCCTGATCTGGGAAGATTCCACATGCCTTTTAGCAGCTAAAGCCCATGTGCCACAACTATCGAACCCATGCTCTGGAGCCCAAGAGCCAACTGAGTCTGTGTGCCGCAAATACTGAAACGCATGTGCTGCAACTGCTGAAGCCTATGTGCTGTAGAGCCTATGCTCTGCAACAAGAGAAGCAATGAGAAGCCTGGGTACTGCAGCAGAGGGTAGCCCAGCTCACCACAACTAGAGAAAGACTGCATGCAGCAAGGAAGACCTGGCACAACCAAAAATAATAAATAAACAAATTAATTAAAAAAAAACAACCCAACCCTCCTGGCACCCTGATTTGGATGCCGTCTTTCATAGTTGTGAGAAGTAAGTGCCTGATGTTTAAGTTGCCCCTGCGTGTATGCTTGCTAAGTCACTTCAGTCATGTCCGACCCTTTGCAACCCTATGAACTGTAGCCCGCCAGGTTTCCTCTGTCCATGGGATGCTCCAGGCCAGAATACCAGAATGGGTTGCCATTTCCTCCTCCAGGAAATCTTCCCAACCCAGGGACTGAACTCCCATCTCTTTTCTCCTGCATTGATAGGCAGGTTCTTTACCAAGAGTGCCACCTGGGAAGTCCTTAAGTTGCCTGGTCTATGGCACTGGCTTAAAAAAAAAATCTTGAATAAGCCTCTCCAATAAGCTACACAATTGATCTGACAATGGAGGACAAGCTCCTGCCAGCTTGAGACATACATTTTTAGTGGAATAAATGGAGAGTAAGCAGATAAGAACTGGAGGAAGGCATAGCAACCCACTCCAGTAATCTCACCTGGAGAATCCCATGGATAGAGGAGCCTGATGAGTCCACAGTGTCGTAAAGAGTCAGACACGACTGAAGCAACTGAGTATGCACACACACACACACACACACACACACACACACAAGCAGATATGAAAATAAATGAAACATTTTCAAATAATAATAGTGGCTTACATTAATAGAGTGTTTAATATGTTCAGGTCAACTGCAACTTGAAACAACACTTTATTAAAAAGAATTCTGAAGAAGCATGGCCTGCAGGTAGCAGCAAAATGATCACTTGAAATACAAGATGAAAAATGAAAAGCTTGAAATACAAGAAGTTAAGAGCAAAGAAGTGATATAAGTATAGATATATCTAAATGAATGTTGACATAAATCAATAATGATAACATTTTGCGGTGTTCAAAGTCAAATAAAACAAAAAGTACACAACAATAATGACAAAAAAGAATTAAATAACTTTGGAAAGTAGCACATTAAGTTCTCCTTACTAAATCCATTTCTCCCAACATGAGACAATAGGATATCAAGAAAGTTCTAGAAGTCAAAAGAACTGAAAGGATATAAGCATCCAAAATAAATCTGAGAGGGACCTCCAGTATAGCACAGGGAACTCTACTCAATACTCTTTTTTGATCTACATGGGAAAGGAATCTAAGAGTGGATATATGTATATGAAAATCCACCCTAAAAATCATTTGGTCCACCATCTTCATTTCACAGAATGGGAAGTTGAGGGTCAGAGAGGAAAAATGAGAGAAATTTAGTTTCTCTTGGGTGTCTTAGCCTGGATCTAGTGCTCACAGCTTCTATTTTGACATATATTTATAATTGGACTCAGAATCAGTGTCCTGAAAGTCACTTTGACAACAACATTTCGATCAAACTCATCATTGACTTTCAAAATTTTAGAGATCTAAAATCCAATGCTGGGGCTCTCACTTAATCATCTTTGTTCTTCTAGCTTTCAGTGCTCATTTGCACGGGCAAAAGGTGCAAATTCCTGATAAAGCTGTGGCTTAGACAACATTTATTTTTTCCTCCTTATTTTACATTTCCTGAGTGTCAAGCAAAATACATAACCCCATAGGGAGACAGGCATAAGAGAAGTGACTCAACCTTTCAAACACTTCCTACCCTCACTTCACTCCATCCTCCAAAACAGCCTCAATTTCCCTAAACAATATTGAATATGCATTAGCAGCAACTCTGCACCTTATACTTCAGGCAAACACTGAACCTTGTTCATTCAGTTTCAGCTTTCTACTTATTTTTAAAGAGTGTCAAACATTAAACAGCCATGTTTGAGGAAGTGACTCCCTAAACTTTAAAAGAAGAAATACATTGAACATTTTCTTAACCTTTAAAACATGTCAAGGACATAAATCAAAATATACCACATTGCCTCCAGGTGAAAAGAACACTTTCTTACCCAAGTGCCTTGGCAATTCAATAGGCATGAGGTCATTTCCTTCAGAAAGGTTCAGAATGGGTGCATTTTCTTTAAAGAATGGATTTTTTTTCCTACCCTCCTTCAAAAAATCTTACTTTTCATGCTGGGTGGCTGACAATTCAAGGTCTGAGAAAAACAAAATAAAAACAGAACCAGGAAAAGGTTATTTTAGAGATTCCCAAGGTTGCTGAACTCTTAAAAAATAAAACTAGCAATGCACTCCCAGGAGCTTTTGGAAGATTGAACATTGCCTTGCTCTTACAAAGTAGCTAAAAAATAATTTTTTTATCATTTGATTTTTTTCGGCACTTTTGTGTCTTTCTTTCTTTCTTCTTCTTCTTTTTTTTTTCTTTGCTGTTGCATTGCAAAAGATTGAACCCATGCCCCCTGCATTGGAAAAACACAGTCTTAACCACTGGACCACCAGGGAAATGCTTGATTTTTCAGTCACATTTGACAGTAGTACCTCTGATACTGATGCAAGATTATCTGCCTTTGTACACACACTGGATAAACTCCTGTTTAGAGCAAATAGTTCCTCTTCCTATGATTTCTTTAGAATCAGAGAAGATCACTGATAGAAACAGAGCTAAGGACAGCAAGGAGATCACCAGCCAATCCTAAAGGAAATCAACCCTGAATATTCATTAGAAGTACTGATGCTGGAAGCTGAAGCTCCGATACTTTGGCCACCTGATGTGGAGAGCTGACTCATTGGAAAAAATTCACCCTAATGCTGTGATAGATTGAGGGCAAGAGGAAAATGGGATGACAGAGGATAAGATGGATGGATGGCATCACTGACATGAGTTTGAGCAAACTCCAGGAGATAGTGAAGGACAGGGAAGCCGGGTGAGCCTGGTAGTCCATGGAGTTGCAAAGAGTTGGACATGACTGAGAGACTGAACAACAACAAAGTTTTAATATATACTGATTTAATGGCTTCAAATTGTGGATGAGGAAATTAACAGATGGAAAGATGTGTGGCTGCTCATGCTCTCAGCCAGCTGAGAACCCCAAGCTAGAACTTGAGTTTCTAAAGACTCAGTGCTGTGGTCTTTTTCGTCATCATCATTTGGTTCTCACTTTTTAAAAATTATACTCAAACACCAGGGTGAAATCCTTCTGTTTTTAAGACACAGTATTCATTTTTTTCTTTCTTTTATCCACCTTGTTTTTTTCTCTCATTTAGAAAGTGGTTTGTAAAAAGTATTCTTTGATCTCTTGACATCTAGGAATTCTTGAATAGATTTTGCTAAAATTTTTATTTTAAAACATGAAGGAGCAAAGAAAAAATGCATTTGGGTAAAAATCTAAACTAAGAGAATAGAATAGGAATGATGGAAAATAAAATGAATGTATGTGACTACATTTTTGCTGCACTAAAACACTCTCACAGCCAAATGGCAGATTCTCTACAGCAAGCTTCTCATAAAGATACAATGTCAAATAGCTTTCAGATTCAGCTGTGGAACAAAGACCTTCTACCATAATAAAGGACAGTTGAGGTTGAATATATTTAAGTTTCAGTTACCTCAGAACACAGAAAGTGGTACATTAGGCTCATTAGCTTGTGGGGGAGAGGGGGAAGTGGTTAAAGCAGTTCCATAAAATGAGACAATCCAAATGTGAGATAAAAGTGATTAAATGATATCGCTAAGTCAGACACTAAAATATGGTACTGCTGTGGGTATTACTTTTAGCAGTTGGCAGTGATGTGTGATAACTCAAGACCATTCCACACAATGATTTTTTTGTGTGTGGTTTGGACCCTTGTGCAAGGATTTTCTACTTAATTTAGTCAGATCTTATTGGAACCAATTCTCAGCTGGGAAAAGAAAGAGGCCATTTTAATCTAGTGTTCCACTTCAAGAGTTATCATCCTTCACACTGTCTTTAGTGAACATTTTAAAATTGAATCTATACCTAAGTAAGCCTAAAACCCAAGAGAGTGAAAAATGAATAATTTTGAAAAAATTTCCCCTTTAAATATTTAGATAACTGGAGTAAGGAATATCAGAAGTTAAATTAGTTCAACAGTTGCTTCCCTGTTCTATTTAACTTGGCTGCAGTCTGGACATGTCCTAAATTTAGTTTATGGGCTGTGCAAATATCTTAATATTCTAATATTCTTGCGTGTCCTAATAACAGTATTTTTTTAAACTGTGACCACCATTGAAACATTCAAATATATTCAACTCGTGAACGAAGTAGAGATGCCATGAAAAGAACCCCATAAGTGGGAATCAAAAGCTTTTATTTTGGTCTAGGCTCTGCTACCATTAGCTCTGTGATGGTATTAAACTTTTTTCATCATGCTACTTACAATAGCATATAACTCCCAAATCTCCATGGCTTACAGCAAAGGTTTATTTCTTGCTTGCATTTTATGTCAGTGAGGGTCGGGCACAGCTCTATTCCATGTTGTCTTCTTAGATCCAGGCTCAAGGAGAAGTCCTATCTGGGTTTGCAATTCTTGTGGCAGTAAGAAAAAAAAAAGAACAAGCCAAATGACTAAGCCTGACTTGAAAGAAGCAAAAGGAGTAATTCTCTCACAGGAGAGCAGCAGATAATTGAGGAAAATACACAACCTACTTAGACCATTCTTTTAGTCACAAATATACAATTCCTTCCCTAGTACTTCCTAAATACATTAATTCTCCCTTGGAAAAATTCATAGTTTTCATATAATTATAGTATAAAACTTAAATTCTAGGACTTCTTGAAAACATGAACAGTTCAATCTAGATGTGGTTCCTCTCGATCTGGAAACCTACAAGTTGTATGCCTCTCATACATTCAACAAACAATGATTTAAAAGGGACAGAATATCACAATGAACAGTCTCACTCAGAAAGGAGGATTAGAGGCATTCACCATCACCAGTCATAAGATGGTTGGATAGCATTACCGACTCAACAGACATGAGTTTTAGTAAACTCTGGGAGTTGGTGATGGACCGGAAGGCCTGGCGTGCTGCAGTCCATGGGGTCACAAAGAGTCGGATATGACTGAGCAACTGAACTGAACTGAAAATCACCAGTCTACAGCAGTTCCAAAATCTCACTGGGGAGATGCGTACTGGCCCAGTACTCATGAGCTGGGGAATGATCTTTGATTAGACTGAAGATACCGTTCTTGACTCTGCCCTCTGGACATGACTTCATTCCCCATTATCCTTTTTAAACCATATGGAGAAAACAATGAAGCCTCCTTAAGAGACTGGAAGGAGTTTTTAGTCTATTCTCTATTTGTAGAAGTTTGAAGCCCTAACAATCATAGTCTTAAATATCTACAATCAATTGTAATCCAAGTTGGGGATTCTTCTGGAGATTCTAACCTTCTCAAAATCCAAGTTGGTATTTTATTCATTTGATTACATTCAGCTCCAAATGCCAAGAGCCACATTCATGATTATTTTTCAAACTGATTTCTTTGTCTTCCTCAAAACAATTTTAGACAGGGGTTTATCAAGTTTCCATGAAAAAGCATATCCTTAGTCTTTATTCCATAAGCCATTTTGCCCAAATGAAAATATTTATTAGGCATCACATCAATAAATAAAGAGACCAGTGGCCCCATCCTTAATTTGTTCTTTGCCTCTAATTTGAGTATTAGTTGGCTCTTCTTACTCAAAGCATTTTTTTTTCAAGATTAGTCTTTACTAGTTGACAGAGGGAAACATCTTTCAACACTGATGATAGCTTTAAAGGTATATTCTTCAAATGCAACAGTTATATTTTACTATTTTATAATTATAAAATATATAATAGTATAAAATTCTACTATGAATTCAAGTATTGATTCACACTTCATTTATCATGGAAGCACTCAGATATTGTGCAAGATATAAGTTATTCTTTATGCAAAATATGCTTGATGAGAACACAGACTCAAGACCATATTTCATTAACTCCACAGACTCATAGAGGCCAATGATGCATATTTTAGGAACCACAAATCTAGTTAATGTTTTCTCCACATGCAAGAGTGAACACCACCCAAGGAGAAGTAATTTACCCAATATTACACTGTTAATGGTGGAGCCTATTCCTAGATCCTGACTCATAGTCTGGTTTTCTTTCCACCTGAGAGAGCCCACACTGCACTATGATTATATACAAAGAAATTCATAATGATTACCAAGTATTTTTGAAATATATTAAATAATCAGTAATTGGCTATATTTGACCTTCAAAAATCTCAATTGTTCAACCTAATACCTCAATTATCTCTCTTTTCTGTGTTTTAGAATTTAGATTTTACTCATCAGAGTTTTCAACATGTGAGGAATATTACAAATGATTTTGATGATGTATGTGATTATTTGTATGGTATCCATAAATGGAACTAAATAACATTGAATCATGTCGGTATTTTTGGATACATCTCTGAAACTGGGAGCACTAAAAGAATTGGTATATATATATGTGGTTATTTATATTGATTTCCCTACAGTTATTATTTATATCAATTTCCCAGTCAGGGGGTTCCTGACTGTAATTTCTTACCTAAAATCAACACAGAGATAACCTTCCTTGTTATTTGTGTGAATTTTCCTAGCATTTTTTTGAAGTACTGTGTTGCTAGACACAGCTGAGCCTGAATCAATCATCCACTTAATATTCATTCATTGCTAACCAGATAAAATGTAATACCTTCACTATCCTTTAATTACTACATCCCATGTTTGTTCTTCATAAAATAATCAAACTATTAACAGCAAAGTTGAGGGACTTATAAGTGGATCCACCTAGGAAGAGACACCAATGTGGATTATTGTTTAAATGCCATGAGGGACTCAGGAAAAAGCAAGATGGCTGAAGATGTAAGAAGGTATACTAACTCACCATCCATGTAACAAATGGTAATAAAAGGAATAGTTCTAGAGTGGTAACTGTTGCAACTATTTTCTAAAATTCCTGATTATGTTAATGATAAAGTCTCAGTCTAATGCTCATCTGCTTTTCACATCATTCTAATATTGACTAACGCTAACCAAATGAAAGTAAGCTTTATCTCAAGAGGTTATGTAGACAATGATTCATGGTTAGAATATAATAGTTTCATTGCATTTGTTTTTATAATTACCTTTTTACTGTGCCAAATACTGGTTTTCTACTTACATAACATTTCCTTTAAAGTACATTTATTTAAATTAAAAAGGAAAGTCAAATTATAAAATACATTAAGTAAATAAGAATTCAGGTAATATCTAGAGGGTATTATACAAAGTGAAATAAGTTAGGCAAAGAAAAACAAATGCTACATGATTTTCCTTATATGCGGAATCTAAAAAACAAATGAGCAAACATATCAAAACATAAATAAAATCAGAGATACAGAGAATGAACAGGTGGTTGCTAGAGGGAAAGGAGGTTGAGAGTTGAGTGAAATATGTGAGGGAGTTTAAGAAGTACAAACTTCTAGTCTCAGAACAACTGAGTTACAGGGATGAAATGTACAACATGGAGAATATAGTCAATAACACTGTAATCATTTTGTATGATAGCAGATGGCAACCAGCTTTATCACAGTGATCATTTCCTAATGTACAAAATAATGAATGAGTGTTGTGCACCTGAAACTCGCATAATATTGTAGATTAATTATGCTTAAATTATTAAAAAAGCAGGAAAAGAAGTATGACCATAGTAATGACTATTATGTTTCCTAGTGTTTATCCCTGTGCATATCTGAGCATTTATAGATTGAAACATATAGTATTTCATCATAAATCTTTTCAATATTTTTATATTAGAGTTAGGACATTATAATGATACTTTTAGTATCTAGTTAGGTTATTATATATACACATTTGTTTATATCAATCTTTTAGGATAATAAAGAGGACTTCAAAATATATTTCTTATAAAAATGGTGTGTTGGTTAGATAGGTTTGAGAACTACTACTTCAACCAAAGAAACTACCCCCTTGAATTGCAAATCATTTGAACGTAATAAAATGGTGGGGCGGTGGGGTTGGGGGTGGGGGTGGTGAACTGCGATGACCAAGGAAATCCTGTGAATTAGTGTTTTAAGACAAATTTATTATTGGTACCCCATGGCACCCAGTCACTTCATCCACTTTCACGTCTCAGTTATCCTCTGCCATACTTCTCACTAAGTTTTCCAATTTATCCAAAAGAACATACGGTACTGTGTGGACAGGAATTTGAGTAGCTTCTCCAAATCTAGGAACAACTGTCACCCTTACCCACTCACCAATCTAACTTAAAATACTTCTTTTAAACACTCACTTTTATGCTGCTAAAATGGGATCTCTTTAGAAATAGCATTTTATGAAACTAGGGACTTGCTCTATTGTAATTTTGGGACTTGTTCCATGAGATCAGAGATAGAGGTAATATGAGCCTTTAAACCTACTTGGCTCTTCACCAGTAATCACTTTGCCAAAGTGGTTCTGAAGGCGATACCTTCAGAAGATACCTTCAGTGGTTAAGAAAGAGATACCTTCTCCTTCTTAAAAAAAAAATATATATATATATATATGTACTAAACATTCTTAATATGCTTTAGATAGCTACACTATAGAAAGTCTGCCTCATTAACACAGAAAATATAGGCTGCAGGTTAATCCATTAGTCCTAGGAAATGATGCATGAACTGAAGTCCTAATGAAAATTTTGTTAATTTGGTTATCATGGCTGGGTGATGGCCATGCAGATATGTGTATGTATGCAAATAGTGAACAGATGGAAACCTGGTCTGGAAATATCCAATGAGAGAGAGCAAGAGATCAAGAGAAATCAATGTAAGCAAAACTGATTTAACATCCACAGAAACTCACTAGTCATTTGAGGTCATATGATTTTCTTAATATATAAAACCTCAGTTATATAAAACCTCAGTTGTACAGAAGGAAATAAAACCCTAAACCATCAACTGACCAGAACTTTTAATATATTTTATTTTAGAGAGAAAAAAAAAGCTTAATTTTTTTAATAGAATAACTAAACAAAAATAGGAAAAAATTATTGGAGAGGGTTTTCTGTCAGTGATAAGAATCTAGAAATCAGGAGGAACGCTTTTCAAATTAATACATAATACAAACTAGGAACAAGAGCTAAAGCAATATCTAGCAGAATGGGGATATAAAGTGGTCTTGACAAGCTGAAATTTGTGGTTCTCAACTCTGACTGCACACTTTCATCAGCTGAGGAGCTTTAAGAGTTCAGCCATGCTTGGGGTCTACTCTTGGAGATTCTAATTTAATTAGCCTGGGTCAAGGCTCAGGCACTGATAATTTTTAAATGTTCCCCAGATGATTCTAAAGGACAGTCAGGGTTGAGACCACTGCCTTAGATCATGCAAAGGTTCATTCTAATAATGGGTCAGATGCCATGATTGTCAGGAGTGGTGAGCAGGTAACTGAGAAAAAAGTGACACAATACAGACCTAATTGCTCTCTTAGGATATAGAAAAAAGGGTTATTCAAAGAGAGATATAGCTAAAATCCACAAGTAGTAGTAGCAGATAGCATTGTTGACTGATTACTATGGTAGGTGCAAGCTGAGGTGCAAAAACATTAGAATAGTAAGTTCACCACATATAAAAAGAAAAATGAATAGATAAATAGACAGGCAGATAGATAGATACATGAACATGTATGGCAAACTTGATAAAGATATCCAAGAAAGTAGGTGATAGTTACCGCTGGAATGCAGGGCTAAAGGAAGACATTTTTATTATGTAATTGTATGCTCATTTATGTGACCAGGGCATGCGTCATTGTCAGAAAGACTTTTAAGATACTTAAGCAACAGCAATTTCTGATCTTGATAAGGTCTTTTTCCCCATTATGTGCTCCCCAAATCAAGCCATCTGTTTCCCTTTTCTGATAAACATAATCGGAATTTTTTGGATAACCCCCTTTGTTTACTGTTCACTCTCTACATACAGCTAACCTGAGCTCTACTAATTGGCAATAAACCTTAATATTTTTAGCTGACTCTGGGATTGATACTTGTTGAAGATCAGACAAGCTCAGATCAACTGGCAGCATTTTGCTATAGAAAACTGCAACATGTGAGTACCTGGGGTATAGCTATAGATACACTTGGGGCTTTACAGTTATGTTGTATATAGGTGGGATTAGTGGATGGGCTAGAAAGGAGCTTGTGACTGCTATGAGGAAAGATGATAGGGATAAAATAGAATTTGCATTAGCTTGTAGCTCCCTTGGGGTGCCAAAGCTCTAAAGAACTTTTAGCTTTCCATTCTATTGATCAGGTCTGCCTTTGATGTTCTCTTTAAACATCATCCCCAGAGCAGAAATGTAGGGGATAATAGGAATAGGAGAAGACCACCTAGGGTCTTTTCTCCCACCCCCGACACACTTACTCCTCCACTCAGAAGTATCCCTTGCTCCAACCACCTGCCATCAAGACAGCACTTTCCCATCATATAGAGGAACAAAGAGCAGCCCAAGCAAGGAGAATACCTGCAGTTTATTGGTAATTTTGGTGGGTGGTTATTCAATGGTAGGCCGCTGGAGATGGTTACTCCCTTGTTCTCCATACACATCCTGCCCAACTAGTCCCTGCCTCACCCATGCCCTACTAACCTAACTGACCTTCACTTAATCATAGAGCTTAATCAATAAATACCTACATACTTGTCCCCCCAACCATCCCAACTAGTGATTACTCTAATTAACCTTTAGATCACAACCATCTCTACTCTGATAGTGTATCTAAGGATGTGCCCCTCTACTAGTTTCCCTGGTAACCCATGAGCCAACCTAAAGTCAATTCCCTCTTTAATCAGCACTCCCCCTCTCCTTCTAAGAGTGAGGACTACTACCTTGCCCTGCCTGTCATCTGCCACACACTGTGAGGTGTCACTCCAGGGCCTGGCTTAAGATATATAAGCTCCCTCCATCTGTTAAGCTACTAACATCTCTGTTGCTGACTCCAGGCTCTTTATTTGGTCTTGAGGCTGAGCCAGTCCCAGACTGGCAGGTCTGTGGAGTGCACACTCATTAGCCTGTGAAATTACCCAGCCCATAAAGATTAACCATGCCATATTTCCAGGCTACTCTCACCTTTTGAGATGGACCACACTCTGTCTGTGGAGTGTGTTTCTCTCTAAATAAATCCACTTCTTTCCTATCACTTTTGTTTCTCACTGAATTCTTTCTGCAATGAGACATCAAGAACTTGTGCTTCATTAAGTCCTGAAACCAGGTGTGATATAGAGGGTTTACACAGTTTCAAAAGGAGGAAATTTGTAAAGATAGATTCGATTTTTTTCTATGTTCTAAAACTCTAGTACTTTGGCCACCTGATTCAAAGAGCCAATTCATTGGGAAACACTCTGATGCTGGGAAAGATAGAGGGTAGGAGGAGAAGGTGACAGAAGATGAGATGGTAGGATCACTTCACTGACTTAATGGACATGAGTTTGAGCAAACTCTGGGAGATAGTAAAGGACAGGGAAGCTTAGTGTGCTGCAGTCCATGGGGTCACAAAGACTCGGACATGACTAAGAGAATGAACATCTTTGGATGATGCTTATATTTAGTAAAATAGATTCTCAACTACTTGAAAGCAATAGCCTATAAAATCTAGACCCAGAAGACAGAAATAATGGAGACTGCCTTGCAACCCAGGCACTGAACGTCATCAAACAAAATGGCTTTCTGTGTACATCAATCAGATAATCAATTTCTCTTTTCAACTGTCCGTTTGGCCTAGAGAGTTAGAGATTCAAATCATTGCAATGTCCTTGTTGCCACAGTAAAACTTGCTGTTGTATTCTAAATGCTGAATATTCTTTTCACACATAACTGGGGCAGGTTTTATAGGTACACGCTCAGATTATTCTGAGAGCACATGTAATAAATAACACTACAGAAGTAAGGAAGCTGCCCTAGGACCCTAACTTTAATTCTACAAGGAAAGTATAAAATAGAAATCAAGTTCCTGCTTTCAAACAAGAAATCTTAATCTTTTTCCAGTTTTCCTTCTAAAATGACAGTTTATAATTTAGATTAAAAGGCATCTGAGATGGAATAATTTTAGTGACTTGACTAGAAGAGTGATGCTTTATTGAAACAATTAATATGGGAAAATCAATTTTATTCTTGTGAAAACAAGTACCAATGAATCCCTGCCCATGCATTTCAAAAAAAAATGTATTTAAGTTTTTCTATGAGAGAAATCATTACCAATCAAAAGGATTTTCGTTTCCAAAATTTTATTAGATGTTATCATCATTGTTTTATCCATCTTCCGACCCAAAGGAGAAACAGAAAGCTAAAATGGGATCAAAGGAAAAGTCGGATCTTGATTTACAACTTATATTTTCTGACCAGACTTACAAATCCAGCTAAAGTGTTTAATCAATACAGAGCACTTAAAAATGATGTCAGTTATAGAATGCTTTCACCTAAAAGTAGAGCTTAAGCTAACTTCTTGTTAAAAAATAAAATAAAAAAATTTAAAAGCCTGTTCCTCTTTAGCATGTATTTCTCTAAATCTAATGCCCAAGATTAATATTAGATTTAGCCTGCATCAAATTGCATCAAATTTAACTTGCTTCTCTTTTATTGAAGAGGCTACATAAAATAAAGGAATATTCAAAAATAGCTGCCTAAGTATTTACAGGCAGATTTGTGGGACTTTGAATGGCTAGTTCAAGGGCTCTGTCCTTGCCTTGGAAAGCCCATATTTCACTTAGACTTAGCGAAGGTAACCAACAGTTGCTGGGAATATCTGCAGCTTCCAGGTGGAAGGTACTGAATCAGAGTGTCCAGTTTTCTGTATATTGATGTTAGGAAATTAGCCTCTTCAGTTCAGAAATAGAAAATTAAGAAGGTATTTGGCCTACGTCAATAAGATCATGAAGGATGCAAATGAAATAAAAATGAACCAGGTTATTAAATCTTGAAGTTGAGAGATGTCAGTTAGGATGGCTAAAAGAAAGCACAGTTTTTAATCATCGATAGCATGTATATCAGGCTGATGGGTCTAATAAGGAAAAATATGAAGAGTGTCTATAAGCTCTAAATTCGTGTATGTATGAATCATCTATAAATAGTTATTACAGGAAGTTGGTGATGCTTTTTAGATCAACAGCAGTATTTATGCCAGGTGTCTCATGTGAATTTTTCATTTACTACACAAAGGAGCTCGGTAAGCAGGTATTTCTATCTTTGGGCTTCCCAGGTGGCACTAGTGGTGAAGAACCTGCATGCAGGAGACACAAGAGGTGCAGGTTCAATCCCTGGGTCAGGAAGATCCCCTGGAGGACCGCATGGCAACTCACTCCTGTATTCTTGCCTTGAGAATCCTATGGACAGAGGAGCCTGGCAGGCTAGTCCATAGGGTCACAAAGAGTCAGACACAACTGAGGCAACGTAGCACGCACACACACATTCAGTTCAGTTCAGTCAGTCGTGTCCGACTCTTTGCCACCCCATGAATTGCAGCACGCCAGGCCTCCCTGTCCATCACCAACTCCAAGAGTTCACCCAAACTCACATCCATCGAGTCAGTGATGTCATCCAGCCATCTCATCCTCTGTCGTCCCCTTCTCCTCCTGCCCCCAATCCCTCCCAGCATCAGAGTCTTTTCCAATGAGTCAACTCTTCTCATGAGGTGGCCAAAGTACTGGAGCTTCAGCTTTTGCATCATTCCCTCCAAAGAAATCCCAGGGCTGATCTCCTTTAGAATGGACTGGCTGGATCTCCTTGCAGTCCAAGGGACTCTCAAGAGTCTTCTCCAATACCACAGTTCAAAAGCATCAATTCTTCAGCACTCAGCTGCCGGGGGCCAGCATGAGGAACTCCACCCACAGCAAAGGTCATGAGGAAGGAGGCTTGGCATACGCAAAGGCGTGATCAAGCCTCAGGAAACCCCCTGTTCCCGAGCCTCTACCCCAAAACCAGAGTCTGTTTTATGCTCTCACCTACACCTCTGACTTTACGGGGGGCTCTCCCCCATAACCGTTTCTCTTGGAGAAGGAGTAAACGTGCAGCTCCAAGGCAATACAAATTCCTGGGCGTGACAAGAGTGTTTCAACTTATGGACTCCTCTGAAGGTTATCTAGCCCGCCTGTATAGGTTCATCCGGCCACATGTGATTGTTTACAGCCTCCCAATCTGAGAGGCACAGATGTTTTAGACTTACTAAAGGCAAATTCTTTGGGGGAGTCGGAAATTATTATTATAGTGGGTTGGTTAGGAATTATATTGGTGAAGGGTTTTTCATTTTTTGTGCCAATAATTGCTGCTAATTCCCTGCCCTGGGTGTGACAAGGGTGTCTTAGGTCAAACCTCTCTGCTGACAGACTAGCTTGTGTGACAGGATTATCCATACTCCTGCCACTATGCACATGATTGTTTACTACCTCTCAACCATAAACAGCACAGAGAGTTTTGGAGTATTTTGAAAGTCTTTACTAGCATAGGGCTTTTCTCATTGTTGAGCCAATGATTGCCACCAGGCCTCCATATCCTTAGGCACCTGGGAATATATTAATCAATGTATTTGGAATATAGAAAAGGAAATATAGTAGTTTTTAAGGTTAGCAATACTAGACTTTTTGAGTTAATGAATTTTCTCTTTTGTAATAGATCACTGTACTTTGTTATAAATCACTGTGTCCTTGCTATGTAAAAATGTAACTTTATCACTATCTTAAAACTAAATAGATCTTAAGGGGAACATTGGTGAAAGGATTTTCATTTGTTGGTTTGATGTTTGCTGCTAAATCTCCATGTTCCCTGCCCTTATAATGAATATAACTAGCATATAGGAGAAATAAGTATTAACCTTTAAGCATATAGGAGAAATAAGTATTAACCTTTAAGATTAATCATGTTAACCTTGGGTTAAATAAATTCCTTTCTTGATTGTAACTCACTACACCCTCCCCATATTGGAATGTAACTTTATTTGGAGGGTGGTGCCTGGTTTAAGAAAAAACACCCTTGGAAGAAATAAGTTTTTTGGTTATCAGAAAGAAAGGATCATAAAATGTCGCAGGTCTCGTGGCCAGAAGATGATGTAAAATCCCTAAGACCTTTTTATGCGAAGCACCTGATTTTGATAAAGGTCAGGACTGCTGACCCCCGCGTGACTCTGTATTCATCCCTATGTGTAACAAAAGGTATATAAGCAAACCCAAATATAAAGAAATGGGATCAGTTTCCAGAAAGACTGATTCCCTCATGTCGTTCTTTTCTGCTCCCCGTTTTTCTGGCTGAATTCCCATCTGGAGCGTGGGTGCTCACCACGTCTACTTACCTGCCCTGGTTTTCAAGCCCATGCGAGAAAGATCCCAAGGAGGGGCACCTTCTGATATTCAAGTGGCACCGGTGGCCCAACATAGATGGTGCAAATTCCTTGTCTTGGAATTTTGTTGGTATCCCACGTAAACCAAGTTATTCAGCCTCTTTTTCTTTCCTACTATTTTCTGGCTGAATTCCCATCTGGTGCATGGGTACCCACCAAGCCTATTAATTTTGCCTGGGCTTCTAAGATCGGATCGGGGGGGCCTCAGGGCCTCCTCTCCTTCAGGAGAATGGGAAGACGCCTGTGGCCTATGTAGGTGGTGATTGGTATTCCATGTGAACCAAGTTATTCAGCCTCTTTTTCTTTGCTAATTTTCTAATCCCTCCCTATCTGTAATTAAATGAGTTATTTCTAAGGACAGCGACACTGTCCCCACCTTCGAATTCCCTGGATCCACCGGGGCTGGACCCCGGCACTCAGCCTTCTTCACAGTCCAACTCTCACGTCCATACACGACCACTGGAAAAACCATAGCTTTGACTAGACAGACCTTAGTAGGCAAAGTAATGTCTCTGCTTTTGAATATGCTATCTAGGTTGGTCATAACTTTTCTTCCAAGGAGTAAGCGTCTTTTAATTTCATGGCTGCAATCACCATCTGCAGTGATTTTGGAGCCCTCAAAAATAAAGTCTGACACTGTTTCCACTATTTCCCCATCTATTTCCCATGAAATGATGGGACCAGATGCCATGATCTTCATTTTCTGAATGTTGAGCTTTAAGCCAACTTTTTCACTCTCCTTTTTCACTTTCATCAAGAAGCTCTTTAGTTCTTCATTTTCTGCCATAAAGGTGGTATCATCTGCATATCTGAGGTTATTGATATTTCTCCCGGCAATCTTGATTCCACCTTGTGCTTCTATCAGCCCAGCATTTCTCATGATGTACTCTGCATATAAGTTAAATAAGCAGGATGACAATATACAGCCTTGATGTACTCCTTTTCCTATTTGGAACCAGTCTGTTGTTCCATGTCCAGTTCTAACTGTTTCTTCTTGACCTGCATACAGGTTTCTCAAGAGGCAGGACAGGTGGTCTGGTATTCCCATCTCTTTCAGAATTTTCCACACACATTACTATCTTTAATTTACAAATTATGGGGAGAAGCTTAAATTTTAAGTTAATTGTACTAGGTTAACCATGAATGATGGAGCTGGGATTTGAACCCAATTCGATTTAATTCCAGAGCCAATGAACGTTCTTTTAAGCTGAGATGCCTTTCAAAGACAAAAGACATCTCTGACACACAAAATACTTCTTGCGGTCACTAATGGATGCACAATTATCTATTGCCGCTCTAAGACCACAATAACTAAAACTCTAAACCCTTGCTGTTTTTTTGTTTGTTTGTTTGTTTTAGATGTACTGTTATCCACTAATCAATCAGTCAGCTGAGAAGCTCTGCTGATCTTGGCTGAGTTTGGCCAGTCTAATCTAGTCTTGCTCTCATGTCTGTGGTCAGCTGGAGACTGGCTTGTCTCAAATGTTCTCAGCTAGGGTGACTGTCTCTCCTCCATGTGGTCATTTGTCCTCCAACATGATGTTGTAGGCTTGTTTTCACTACGAAGCCTGTTTTTAAAAAGGGAATGGAAGCAGATAAGGTCAACATACACCTAGGTCCAGGGCTTTCCTGGTGGCTCAGATAGTAAAGAATCTCCCTGCGATGCAGGAGACCCGGGTTTGATCCTTGGGTTGGGAAAATCTCCTGCAGAAGGGAAAGGCTACCCACTCCAGTATTCTGGCCTGGAGAATTCCACAGATAGAGGAGCCTGGTGGGCTATCGTTCATGGGGTTGCAAGTAGTCAGACACAACTGAGCGACTAACATACACGCAAGGTCTCTGGAGACCTAGATTCAAAGCTAGCAGCACACTGATATATTTTATTGGCCAAAGCAAGTCAAAAAGTCAGTCCAGATTCAATGCATGAAGAGATAGACTCATTTGAGTCTATTTGCAGAAATGAGGAAAATTTCTTCTTCTTTTAAATATTTATTTATTTTCCTGTGCCAGGAAATTTCTTTGTTGTGGTATGCACACTCCGTTGTGGCATATGGGATCCATTTCCCTGACCAGGGATCAAATGCAGGCCCCTTGCATTGAGAGAGTGGAGTCTTAGTCACTGGGCCATGAGGGAAGTCCCAGATATTACTTCTTCATAAGGAAGTACTGCAAAATCACATCGCCAAGGGCATATATAAGAAAGATTGAAGAATTTGAAACTTTTATTTCAATCTACAACAATGCAGAGGTGAAAAAAATAGCTGGAGATATCAGCATTGGTTTCTTACCATTTTTTTTTTTTAATTCAGTTAACAAATAGTAATTGACCCCTCTCCTGTTTCAGGCTCCTTATAGGTACTGAGAATTCCAGGGATGAATAAAACAGATAAAAACTCCTTCTCAAATGAAACTTCCATTCTAATGAAAGATATAGGCAGTATCCAAAATAAATAACTAAAATAACTAGTGTATATATATATATGTGTGTGTGTGTGTATACATGTGTATATATTTATAGATAAATAGATATATACACATATGTGTGCTAATTAAAAAAAAAATCACAAAAGTGTATTTCCTCACAATTCTGGAGGCTGGAAGTCCAAAATCAAGATGTCCGCATATTTGGTTTCTCCTGAGGTCCCTCTTCCTGGCCTTGCAGACAGCTGTCTTCCTGTCGTTGGTTCACATGGCCTGTACTCTATGTGTGAGCCTATCTAGTGTCTCATCCTTAATTCTCCCAAGGACACCAGTCATGTTGGACTGGATTAGGGTCCCACTCTGATGACCTCATGTAACCTTAATGAGCTCTTTAAAGGCCTTATCACTAAACACATTCATGTTGAGAACTGGATCGTCAACATATGAGTTTTGGAGAGACGCATTTCAGTCCATGACAATATATTAGAAATTAAAAATAGCGAAGTAAATAAAAAGCAGGAGGCAAAACACAAAGTGTTGGGTGGGGGTAAAGTTGTAGATAGAATAGGCAGAGTAGTCCTCACTGAGAAGTGACATTTGAATTGTGGAGCTGATCATGTGAATAGTAGCAGAAGAACATTTCAAGCAGAAGAAACAATAATTAAGGAGCCTCAAAGAGCCTCAGGGCAGTACCTGCTGGTTGCAGAGGAGCAAGGCTGGAGAGGTCTGACAATGGAGAGAGCTTTTAAAAAAAATTTTTTTTATTTTTACTTTACTTTACTTTACAATACTGTGAGAGAGCTTTTGAGTACTTGAGTGCATGTGGAGGTGGAGACTTTAAGTGATTTAGATAGGAAAGAACATACTGAGGATTTTGGCTTTTACCAAGAAACTGTTGGAGGCTCAGGAGCAGAAGATTTCTATAACTTAATTCACACTTAAAAAAAATGTATCAGAGTGTGGTTGCTTTACAATGTTGTGTTAGTTTCTACTGTACTGCAAAGTGAATCAGCTACACATGTACATCTATCCCCTCTTTTTTAGATTTCCTTCCCATTTATTTCACCACAGAGCATTAAGTATAGAGTTCCCTGTTCTATACAGTAGGTTCTCATTAGTTATCCATTTTATACATAATATCAGTAGAGGGTTTTCTGACTGCTTTAACAATACTCTTAAGAATAACCTAAGTGATCAGTTCAGAGGAGGGGTTACATGGTAACATGCACCAGATGGTAAGGTTAGTGAAAACTGATTGAATTCTAGTTACATTTAAAACTTAGAGGTTGCAGAATAGGCTGATGGATCATGTGTGTACTGTGATAGGAAGACAGATGAAAAAGAGGATGCTAAGAATTTGGGCTTGGGTAATTTGGAAGAATGGAATTACCATTAATGAAGATAGGCAAGACTACAAAATGAGCCACAGGAGAAATCATTTTTACACACTTGCTTAATTATTTGTTTATATTCGGTTAATTGAATGTTAAGAATATCAAGAGCTCAATTTTAGACATTTAACTTCGTTTGACTGTTAAGGAATTCCCGAAAACCATTTCTAACTTCAAAAATTCACAGGAAGAGCTAACAGAATGCAGAATATACATGGACTCAAAGCTAAGATTTATTATACCAAAAGGGTGCAAAGCAAATTCAGCAAAAGGAAAAAACACAGAGAATGAAGTTAAGAGAGACCAGGAACACACTAGTAAGAGTCCTCTCCCAGCAGAAGCACAGAACAGGCTCAATTTTCACAGCAACAAATTGTGGCGACACATGCACAATGTGTGTATGAGGAAAGCTCACTAGAGACTCAGTGCACAACAGTTTTATTGGAGACAGATCACATTCACATCTTTTGCCAAGCATTCTCCAAAATCCCAGAATTCCGGAAGAAAAGCACATGTTCGGCATAAGCCACACTCTTTGCACAATTTAGACATGATGAGCTAGTCTCAGTGGTTAACTGCCGTCTGGAAACACTGACTCTGAGGGTCAGGTTCCCAAATGCCAGCCAGCGAACAGCCTTGCAGGCCAAGTTCCCTAAGGATGGCAGTCTTAGCCTTGCTGTGTTAACTCCATTGTCAGTTCTCTTTGCTGCACAGCACTCTTTGGACCTCTCAGTGCAAATGTAAAGTAGGTAGAGGTATATATATGTACATATATATATATATATATATATCTTGAATTCAGAGGGAAATTCTAAGCTAAAGATATGAGTTTCTGAATCACGAGCATAACATGGTATTTAAATTAATGAGACTAGACAAGGTCCCTTAGGGAGTAAAACAGAGATCCATGAACTAAGCTCAGGGCTCTCTAACACAGATAGGTCAGAGAGAGAAGAAGGAACAAGTGGGAAAAAGTGGAGGTGAGAAACAAAAAAAACTGAGAAGGAACAGGAGTAGAAAGATAAGAGGCGAAGCAGAAACATAAGCTATCCCAGAAGCAACATGAAAAGGGTTTGATAAACCACAACTCAAGTAATAAGAAAAGATGAGAAGTGGGAAACAATGACTGGGTTACATTTTGATATTTACAGATAATCCACACTCCCTATTCAGAACTATTTTGAACACATTTAACCCATACTGCTGGCTTTTGACTTCCCTACAGGGCCCTATACCAAACCTGGAAGGTGATGGGTGGTCCACCAAAAGAGCCAAGCATAATCTCGTCTCCACTCCCTCTGTCCCCATCAACCTGTCCTTACCGAGCAAGAGAGAAGCAAGTTTTGGAAGAGTGCAGGACCAAGTGGGAGGAGAGTTCTCTGCTTGTGAGAGAAGAACAGTCCAGCCAGTTGGAGAAGGGAGAGCCAAGACACTAGCTACTGAACGACCTAATGCATGCAAGTTGCTTACTCCAGTGCCTGGCATGGTAAATACTATGGTGTTTGTCATCATAATCATCAAAAAACATAAGCATTATCCAAGACTGATCTACTTACAGCAAATCTCAAAAAGAGAAGTAAATCATAGTATGATTTAGACTTTTAAGATTTTCAAGAACCACAGAGGGTCTTCTTATTCCAGACCAAATCTCCTAAACACCTACACTTATTCTAATACCCCTGAAATGACCTATACCATATCCTTTTACAGAAGTAGATTTTCCTTTTTTATCCTGATTCTTGCCCATGTTAAAAGTCCCAGGTTTATTTGTACATTGACCTGATTAGGATTCATCCTTTGGACAATTTAAAATAACGTGTTTCCTTAAATATTTCACCATAGGTACCATATGCATTCTCTTCATTCCAATCCCAATCTCAACTGGAACTTAACTAATGCTTAATTAGTGCTCGATTAATGGTAGGTATTAGAATGATACATGAAAGGACTAACTAAATAATTGGGACCATACACTGGAATTGTTTTTTCCATCCTTTTCTCTCTGTCTCCCTCTCTTTCCTTCTAGCTCTTTTTCTTCCTCTATGATTTCTTTTGGCTATAAGGATTTATTCAGCATTGACCTTGACTAATCAAGTCAAGCAAGAATCATTATAAACTGACATTTTAGAACAATTATTTTGAAACTGTGAGTTGCAGTTCATTAGTGGATTGTAACGTCTTCCTAATGATTTATTAATGCAATAGAATGGAACAGTTTACACTTGGCTAGTCTAGGAGAAAAATAAAAAAAAAAAAAGATACCACAGTGTACTTCATGTAGTAACAGTAAAAATTGTTTCTTGAAGTTTTGTGAGTTTGTACATGAGTGTGTGTGTGTGTGTGTGTGTGTGTGTGTGTACTAAGTAGCAAGGAAAAAATTGTTTCATGTATGATCATGGTCAAACATTCCAGAAACACATTCCAGAGAAATTTAACAAATGGCATTTTGTAATGCAGAAGAGGATTATCTTTATAATCAGTCTAAACTGATGTCACAAAGAAATAATAACAAACACAGAATAAATGCAGCTTGTATGATTTTAACACAGGTTTTGGAAGCTGCAGAAAGCCCTACTGCAGGTGGTCTCATCCAGCTGATGTTACAATGCAGGACCATGCAGGCACTTTCAAAATGCATAATTTGTTCATTTTATTATCTGGATGGGAGATGGTGAATACTTTCAATCCATAACAATAGGCTTAGCATTTCTATTCGAACCTCAGTGGATTCTGACAATTTTTTTTTGCAGCATTTGGGGATATCTTGGGCATGATTATAACATTGTCTGGCCAGAAACACAATTTGAGGTTTGGAAGGAGACATATGCCAAGTCAAATTCCCTAACAAGAGGCTCACTGAACATAAATTTCACAAATCAGCCTTTGTAGAGTATCAAGCAGGCACAAGAGCTCTTAGGAAACCAGAAGCTGGCTATAGTATCTGGGAGAGATCACAGAGTTCCAGAACACACGTCCAGGTAGTAGTCCTCCAAAGACTTGCTTTCTGGAAAACTGAGAGTCATCTAACTTCAAAGTTTACAAGCTGAAGCCCGGGTCCAGATGAGAGCTGTTGTGTTTTGTGTAGCTGATACAATGATTTATACATTGGAGACAATATTTTTTAAATGGATGATTTTACATAGAATCTGTATGCCTAACTTCTCTTGAAAAATTCAGAATATATGGCAGCTGTTGTTGTTTTTTTGTTTTTTGGTTTTTTTGTACAGGCAAACCTTCTCCAGCTTTCCAATGTCAGCATATGCACCTACATCTGCTTCAGTCACTTGTTTTACCTGCCTGGTCCCATGAACATTTTAACTTGCCATTCATAATCTATCAATGTGTATCTAATCAGAGCAGATCATCCGGAAACAGAGATGGATACCGTCACAGGGGTGAAGCCTGGAAGCTAATTTAGTGAACAGTTTTTACATCTACCCTGTTTCTTTTAAGCACAGCATTTCCTGTTCATTATAGTTGCTCAGTAAATGACTGTTGATAACTCTTCTACAGATAAATGCAGGGCACAGCAGTGAAATGGAGTAGGAAATGACAACCCACTCCAGCATTCTTGCCTGGAAAATTCCATGGACAGAGAAGCCTAATGAGCTACAGTTCATGGGATCACAAACAGTAGGACATGACTGAGCACATAGCAGGCAGCAATGAAAATCAGAAAGCCACATGTCTGGCCAAGAAGAGCCTTAGCAAATATCTTAGTAGTCTCTTCCCATGCAAATACTTCCACCACCTGTGAGCTTACTTTTTTTTTTTCTGAAAGTTTAAATTTATTTTAAAAGCAGTATAATAACTACAAGCAAGCTCTGAACAGAAAAAGAAATCACCCGTAATCTTATCCTGCACATGCCTATGCAGCCCTGTACACACCATCCACATCACAATGTATCACATCTCACACACATGTGTGCACACACCTATACACAGTCCCATGGTTGCACACCAGACTAGGTTAAGTCCTGCACTTTTCCCCTGCACTCAGCCTCCCAAAGCTCTGCACTTAGCTCCAGTATGTAGTACATAATAGGTACTCAGAAACTCCTTCTTGAATAAATGGCCTCTGCAGCCCTCTCTACTCTATTCTTTAACAGCTATCACAATAATAAACACATTTCCAGTTTATGGCATTGTCTTCACTGTAAGGCTAAAGAGCATTGTGGGAAGTATCATGAATGTTCTTTTTTTTTTCCCTTCTATGGTTACAGACATATACATATTTTTTACAATGAAATAGTCCTCAGCCATGAAAAAGAATGAAATTGTGCCATTTTAAAAGCTGTGGATGGACTTGCATTTAAATATTCAAACTTCTTTATTAAGTTAAAAACATCCAGATGTGTAATTACTCTTAGGTACTATAGTTCAAAAATATTCAAGGAGCCCAAGTTACAGTGTTGGAAGAATGATGCTTTCATCCCAGTGAAGACACTGACAATCGTCAATGTCTCCCAAATGCCCCGCTGGTCCTTCAGAACTAGAAGCTGTATTCATGCTCTGCAGTCTAGTCTTAGCTGGGGAGGGGGCATTTAATAGAAACTTTACTTCTATTGTTCTTTCTGCAATGACCTGTCAAATAAATATTAATTTAACATGTGAAGCCAATGCATAATAACTTTCAAGTTTATAATACATATAAAATCCAGTCCTCATCTTCATGGAAGTGACATTCAACTCTATGTAACATCCAAAATTCCCCCAGTTACCAGTTAAAAATTGAGCACATATAGGTTCTAAGAAAAAGTTCATCAAATAACTCATTGAACAGAGAAAACAAATGAGTGAAGGAGCCTATGGGTAAATCAACAGTCTAGAGAATTCTGTGTCCTTTGGATTGTCTACACTCTTACTTTTGGGAATTTTACATTTGCACCATGATGTGGCAGGATACATTCACAACCATGAGAGTGTGCACCATGCTGCTCTGTTTCTGTGGCTTCCATGGTAACAAGAACAGATCCAGAATAAGAAGAGAAAGGCCTGACATGGTCAAGACAGCTTGGAGAATCAGGAATCCATGGACTGTTTTGGGGTCCAGAATCTGCTATAAATTGATGCATTTGACTGTCAATTCCCTGTGGGTGGCTAATTGATCCACTTTAAAACAGTTTCCTCATTTTCAGAATAACAAGGATATTTTAGATCCAATCTGAATTCTTCCAATGGTAACTTATGATCTTAATTAGATTTAGTACTAGGGATAGGCTTTTCCTGACATTTAAAGCAACAAAAAGAAATGATATATCCTAATTTACAAAAAGGAAAAAAAAAGAACATTCTTACCATATTTTGTTCTTGTTGATGTTGCTTTGAATTTTTCCCTTTAATCACTTTTGATCCATGGTTCTAATAACAGTCAGAAAAATTACTTTGCTTAAGTTGCAAAAAAAAAAAAAGACAAGAAAATTATTCTCTTATTCATGTCCCTTGGTCTGATCAGTCAGGATATAAGTTTGTCACCTCTTGAACTGCAAGAGTACTGGAGTGGGCTTGATTTAGAGGCTTGATTTAGAATGTTTAAAACAATAAGATAACTTTTGTTATTTATTTAATCTAAATCTTTTTCAGGGGAAGTTAACAGCAGTTCTAGAAACCATCCTAAAATGATACATTAATTCATAAGATAAAGAGATAAAGTAGGAATTCTTAAACATCAGCATGTTTCATATATACACTACTATATCAGACTGTAAAGAATCTGCCTGCATTGCAGGAGACCCAGGTTTGATCCTTGGATTGGGAAGATTTCCTGGAGAAGGAAATGACAACACACTCCACTATTCTTGCCTGGAGAATCCCATGGACAGAGGAGCCTAGCAGGCCACAATCCATGGGGTTGCAAAGAATCAGACATGACTAAGTGACTAAAATAAACAAATATATATAAAATATATAATCAATAAGGATCTACTGTATAGCATAAGGAATTCTACTTTCTACTCTGTAACAACCTATGTGGAAAAGAATCTGAAAAATAATAGATAGATGATTGTGTATAACTGAATCACTTTGCTATATACTTGAAACTAATACAGCATTGTAAATCAAATATAGTCCAGTATAAAAGAAAAACAAAACTAGAAAAAAAATTACTGTGTTTCAGAATCATTTGGAAGACTTGTTAATACATGGATTACAATAGGCCCCAACCCAAAGAATTTTTTATTGAATATTTCTGAGCTGGACCTGATAAATGCATTTATAACAAGTTCCCTGGTGAGGCTACTAGTGGCCAAGGGGCCACTCTTGACAACCACTTTTCTGTAATATGGGGTTTCCCTGGTAGCTCAGTCAGTAAAGCGTCTGCCTGCAGTGTGGGAGATCCGGGTTTGATCCCTGGGTAGGGAAGATCCGTTGGAGAAGGAAATGGCAATCCACTCCAGTATTCATGCCTGGAAAATCCCATAGACCTAGGAGCCTTGTAGGCTACAGTCCATGGGGTCGCAAAGAGTCGGACATGACTGAGTGACTTCACTTTAACTTTTCTATAATATAATGCTTCCTTTGATATCTATTGCTTGCAGCCCTTAAAGACAAAGTCAGGATCCATTAGGAAAAATTACTGAAATAGTATAGTCCAATGTAGTCCAATATAGCTAAAAAAATTCTTAGCATTTAATTTGTCCAATAGTAGAAATGTCTAACTTCATACTGCAGAAGCCTCCTAGCATCTGAAGACAAGTTGGCCAGTCATTACTTAAAAGTCCAAAAAGAAAGTAAAATTAAAAGACCTCTAAAGCTCAGATGGTAAAGAATCTGCATACAATGCAGGAGACCCAGGTTTGATCCCTGGGTGGAGATGATCCCCTGGAGTAGGAAATGGCAACCTACTCCAGTATTCTTGCC
This sequence comes from Ovis canadensis, assembly GCF_042477335.2. Lineage (NCBI taxonomy): Eukaryota > Metazoa > Chordata > Mammalia > Artiodactyla > Bovidae > Ovis > Ovis canadensis. Next base: position 184,847,210 of record NC_091246.1, on the reverse strand, counting down.
TGGGAAATCCCATGGACAGAGCAACCTGGTGAGCTACAGTCCACAGTGTCACAGAGCTGGACATTGAGTGACTAACATTTTCACTTTTTCGCTTCAAAGTTTCTGTATCTTTAACCTGCTACAAAATTCTCAACAAATAAGTCAGAAAAAATATATTTTATGTGTTTTATGCAGTAAGTTTATAATCTATCCCATACTTCCCTTTAATTAACTGGAGTTTGTTCTTTTTTGTAATTGCTGTTTTTAATGTATTTCAAAAGTTGAGCCTCTGTGCGCCTCACAATCACAGATTTTAAATGATGAGAGGGCAAGAGAACTCTGTTTGGAAGAAGCTTGCTTTTATCCAGGCATTGCACACTTCAAATAAAGAGTTTTAAAAGTCTTCAGTCCCTCCAGTCTGCATCCTTACTGACAGAGAATAAAAAATTTAAATGAAAAATAATCAATTATTGATCTGCATTCTTTTTTCACAGACATTTTTGTGCAATTACACCATGCTAGCATTTACTTTGATTTCAGCAGTATGCATCATACTAATTGATTTTGCTTTATTGAAATAAAATTGCAGTGCTGCTAGATCAGCTTTAACCCTTTACCCTCCAGGAAATGTTGCTTATGCCAAGGAAAGAGCCAAGTTGTATCACAATATAACTCTCTTTTAAAATGTTCTATCCCTTTATGTTTGGAGAAAACATAAGTTGTTTTCAAGAAAGCCTTTTACAAGGTGTCTCTAGCAAGGAGGGACTCTGGCTGATTTTTGAATACCTACATGATGAATTTAATAAACTTGTCTTGAGGACCACTTGTCTGTTGGAAGCATCCATCTACTGATTTTTTTTGAAGGTTGCTAACAGTAGATCTTTATTATTTTTTAATATAAATTCATTTATTTTAATTGGAGGTTAATTGCTTTACAATATTGTATTGGTTTTGTTTGTTCACCAAATATTTATTGTCACACCTTAAAGGAAGAGAAAAGCAGAAAGCGGAGGAGTATAAATGGATCACAGTTTTCAGTGCAAACTCAGGAGTTCCCTGGCCTTATTTTACTTTTCACTGGTTGCACAGAGAGGAGTGAGACTAAAGAACAATGTGAGGCTTAAAATATTCTCTCCCAACTCATCCCACCCTCCCCTTCTAGAGCTTGATTCCATGTTCTGTGATGACCTAGAGGTGGGATGGGGAGGAGGGAGGCTCAAGGGAGGGGGGATATACCTATATATATAGGTGATCTATGTTTTTGTACATGAGAAACTAACACAACATGGTAAAGCAATTGTATTCCAACAATAAAATAAGAAATAAAAACAATGATAATATTAAAATATTAATGGGACATTATGATATGCAGTTGAGATTCCCCTTCAATACACTGGAAAAATTAGAGATCATAGCAGGAAGAAACCAATGACATATAAGTGAAAAACTAAAGGAGATTGTGGTATAGTAAAGTCATATAATGCAGTGATAAGAAAAAGCAGGGGGCAAAATTTACCAAAAGCTGCTCTGGACCTAAGATTTGAGACTTCATGTATTATAGGTATATGCATATGTTTCAAAGTAATTTACATATACCACCACACTTCATCCCTAAGTAGATCAGCATCCTTCTCCCAAAACTAATTCCCTACTTAATATAATCCTCATACTAACAATAATAATGTAATATTATCTGATATCCTTTTCTCCAACTCTCAAGATCTGAGAAGTTTAAAAGGCAGAAGTCCTATCCATAAGCGATATAGAAGATATTTCCTTATAGTTTATTTAATAAATGTAGTTGATAATAGTCAGGTATAATGAAAAATGTTCTGGTCTGTCCTGAGACATTTGTAACTTAATTGTTGTTATTGTTCATCCACTAAGTTGTGTCCAGCTCTTTGTGACTCCATGAATTGCAGAATGCCAGGCTTCCCTGTCTTCCACTATCCCCCGGAGTTTGCTCAAACTCACATCCATTGAGCTGATGATGTCACCTAACCATCTTCTGCTCTGTCACCCCCTTCTCCTTCTGCCCTCAGCCTTTCCAAGCAGCAGAGTCTTTTCCAATGAGTCAGTCTTCACATCAGGTGGCCCAAGTATTGGAGCTTCAGCTTTAGCATCAATCCTTCCAATGAATATTCAGGTCAGGGTTAATTTCCTTTAGGATTGACTAGTTTGACCTCCTTGCAGTCCAAGGGACTCTCAAGAGTCTTCTCCATCACCACAGTTTGAAAGCATCAATTCTTTGGCTTTCACCCTTCTTTATGGTCCAACTCTCACATCCATATATGACTACCAGAAAAAACATAGCTTTGACTAAACAGACCTTAGTTGGCAAAGTGATGTCTCTGTTTTTTAATATGCTGTCTAGGTTTATCATAGCTTTTCTTCCAAGGAGCATGCATCTTTTAATTTAACTTAATATTCCAATTCTAAATTATATATTAAAATAAATTGATAAAAACAAAGGTGGTCACTAAATTTTTGCCAATTATGTTTCTTCATAAAGTGTTATATTTCTATAAATATAAATATATAGACCTATATTTTAATATTTTGTTGATAGTGACCATTGGTATTATCAAGTTTTTCTTGGAACAGTACAATGTAAGTTCCTAAGAGACTCTATGATCAACAATCTTGAAAAAATGCCCTCATCTTGGAAGAACATACCTACAAGCCCATGACTGGACACAAAAATGCAGTTGATAGAGAGACAAAAGGTAAAAAGGCAAAAAGATAGAAAGATAAAGAAAAATAGGAAATATATGTAATGACAATGAGAAAGAAATCAACCGCACTGCTACCAAAAATTTTGAGGATGTAAGAAAATAATAAATTCAAGAAGCAGTCAATTCAAAAATAACTCAAATTCAATTCTAAAAGAATATACAAATAATATTTGTGAGTCACTATTTAAAATAATTGGACAATCAGGCATAAAGAGAACCTGATAACTTTTAACATACAACCTACTAAAAAGTTTTATGGTCTTTCTTTTCCCTCTTCTCCACACAAAATGCCATTGTCAATTATTTTTCAACGTGTTCATGTTTCTTATACAAGATTTCAGACCATCTTAAATATCATTGTACTCTCACACAACCTAGCAGTAAAGTGTCTTTCACATACCAGACATTCAATAAATATTTGCCTTTCCCATTGATAAAAATGGAAAATGTAATTTCTTTTAATTCTTCATACAAATGCTAGGTTACTAATAAAATATCCCAGGAGTCCTTGGGAGTGGTAACTTTTCTTTTTGAAAATTTCTGAGTTGTAAAAGCAAATGAGCTCCTTATCTTTAAGGAACAAAGAATAGATAGTAAATGCATGCTCACAGTAGCCCAAGATTGCACTGATGTGTCCCCAGCTCTAAACAATGACAAAAAGTACATTAACCACAAGATCAAGATGCCTAATCAATTTGCAAGTACATGGAAGGGCCTAGAATGATGGGTAATAAGCAGCATGACCTTGTGACCAACAAATCATGTTATACCAATTCAATTGCCTCCTCTGACAGAGTGGCAGACCTTGTATGTAGGGAGGAAGGGACAGACATAATATATTTTGACTTCAGGGAGGCTTCTGACTTTGTTCCACATGACATGCTCATCAACAAGGTAGGAAAATATGGCTTGCTGTCAGAGATGGATTAAATTGATTAGAGCAGTGGCTAATTGGAACGAGAAGGAAAATCACAGACTGCATGAAAACATAAACGCAGAGCCAAATATGCTGGCGTTTTGGGTTTGGATAAATTCAAGGGCAAATGAGTATAGCAGGCAAAGCAGAACACAGTTAGATGGCAGATCCTTGCCCATAAATACTCAAGTCTTTTAAAGGCATTTCTTCTAACTCTTTGGACATTAACAAGTGTAGGAATAAAAGGACACTCTGTTACTGTACTTGCAGGAAAGGCATTATGTTAGATTAAAGCTTTGTGTCTTCAAAATAGACTTTTAAAATACAAAGAAAAACCCCTCGATATAATTATTTTTCTATTAAACTACTAATATTGAGTAAGTCTCCATCATGAGTAAGTCTCCATTCATCTTCAAATGAATGAATTTTGATAGATCTTCCAGAATAAGAAAATAAGAGAATAAGAAAATAAGAGAATAAGAAAATAAGAGAATAAGAAAATAAGATAATTAAATTTCACAGGGAAGAAACAAGAGAGAAATCTTGGGGGCACAGTAAATGGCTAAAGGCAGAACAATAGGGGCTCTAATAATTCTGACTACAGGCTGATTTGACCTGAAATCATTTTTTTGGTTAGCCTATTAGTTAAGATCTGACCCTGAATTTAGCATTTAGATCAGGGCAATCAATATCAGATCAACTGGAAGAACTACCACTATCATAGAAATTTGGTCAGGAATTGGGGAATCTTTTATGACAAGTAAATCTTTACTAGACACCAAGTAAGTGTCCATCTCTGCTAGACACAGCCACTGCCCTCCAAGATCTGGAGCATTAGAGGCAAAGATAATACCTATGAAAGATAAACCATATGATTTGGATCTCTCCTCTCTCCAGCATCTGTGATTTCTTTCTCTCACTTCAATATATACTACTCGCCTTTCTCTAAAAAATTTCACCTGATTTTAGTACATTTAATGATTTTAAGAGATGTCTAAATATTCTTTGAAATTCCTCCTTTGAAAAGGTGAAGACTAATTCCTTTCCCCTTAACTGTGGGTTGTGCTTAGGGAATGCTTCTATCAATATGACAAAAATGCAGGTGTGTCACTTTAGGGAAAAGTTTACAGAAGGACCTCAAAGGAAAGATACTGATGTATTTGACAATAATAAATTTAAAACATCTATTCATTAAAACATAAAGTAAAAAATATAAGGCACAGAATGTGAAAAAATATATTTATGTGCATCACTATTAAAGAACTTGTATCCAGATTACACAAGGAACTACAAATTGATAAAAAGTTGGACAAATCAATAAAAACAGTAGTTTGAAAATTCATATGGTCAATAGATAAATAAAATAAGATCAACCTCTTTAGTAAGCAGGGAAATACAAATGAAAACTACAGATATCTACAAGTATATATACATCAAATTGGCAAAAATAAAAATCTGAGAAAGCTTAGTATTTGGTAACAATATAAAGCAGTGTCTGCTAAAACTAAAAACAGGTATACACTGTGATTCAGCAATTTCACTCCTAGGTGGTAAACATATCATAGGAACCATGCCACACAGGCACCAGGATACAGGCAAAATAACTTTAATAGTAGCATAGATTTTATAGCTAAAACCAAGGGAAAATCACTATATTTATAAAAAGTATGTACATGTATATAAGAATATGCAACTATAGATGATAATATGCTATATTTATAAAATATAGAAATTAAGATAAATAAAACAATGTGCATCAACTCAGATAAATCATATAAACATATGAATCAAAAAGCACAACACAAAAAATACATAAGTACAATATATCATTTATTTATATTAGGTTTACAAAATAGAAAATAAACAGCACTGTCAAGGGAGGCATATATTGGTGCTAAAATTTTAAAGCAAAGCAAGAAAATGATTACCATAAAATTGAGCATAGCAGTTATCTCTAGTAGGTAAAGAGATTTGAAGATCTTCCAAAGTGAACATATGGGGAGCTTCTGGAAGGCTGACCATGTTTTATTTCTTGACCTATGTGGTAATTCACAGGTTTCACTTTTTAGCACATCCATTGCATTTGTTTATTTATGTTTTATGCACTTTTCCTGTAAAAAGATTTACAGAACAACAGCAAATTTATGCCACATCCCAAGAAACTAGCTTCAATTCCCACAACACTATGGTAATTGCTCTCTGGGGTTTTCTCAAGAATTCCATAAAATAGTTGGAAAGATATTTATACTGTGCTTTGTCAGCTTTATTCCATTGGAAATATTCATTAAATAACTATTAATTTAGTGGCTACTATGTGACGGGCACTGTTCTAGGCATTTAGAATTAGAGCAGAGAAACAAAAATAAAACCCATGCCCTCACTCAAGGAACTTATATTCTAGTTTAAGTTTAAAATAAGGAATTATATTAGCAAATAAGATTCTAAGAATAAAGAGAAGTTGGCCTCAGGAAAAACTGCATCTAAGAATTCAGATAGCATAACAATTCTGAATCTCAATATTTCTCTCACTTGGCTTAAAGTTGTATTTAGGCCCTATTCGCTTTAGACCTCTCTGTAAGTTAGGGGGAATAAACAGAACTAGCTTTACAGTCAAACTCTTCCAGTTTACATCCAAGGGGAAAGACTATCTCCTTTGTATCTATATATGAAAAAAATTCAGGGAAGAGCTCTGATTGGTCATGCTAGGATCATTATTTCATCCATGAGCCAATCACTGAGCCCAAGATAATGATGTAGTCTGATTGATCAAGCCTGGATCTTACACCCAGTCCTGTGATGGGAGAAATTTGATATTGCTTGGTAGCCCTACTAAATGGCATGGAGTCAAGGAGGGGAATTTTCAAAAGAAACAGTGCTGAAATCAGAATTGAGTAGATAGTACTGGGTTGGTGTACCCTCCAACAAGAACACGTAATAGAGATCAGGCTGTGATAAGGGCAATCACAGAAAATAAAACATAAAGTCCTGCAGGGTCCCAGAGAAAGGAATTCTCTAATTGAAGAATCAAGGAAATCTTCACAAATCTGCATTCACCCTCCTTCACTTCACAAAGTCTGATCTCAAATCTACCTCTGAAAGAATCAAACTGATCATCTTATTCAGAATTTAAAAAACATAGATCTGAGAGGGGCATGAAGGTTACACTGGATGTCCTAACACCCTCTGAACAGGAAGAGTATTGACAGAATCCATAACATTAGTATGATGCTGAGGAAGGTGGCCCCATAATCTGTCTCAGAGAGCAGGCTCAGGGTTTAATAGTCCTTATCTGCTCTGCCAGGATTAAAGACTGCTGTCCTTAACCAAGCTGAGATAATGTGAGTTTATAAAACAGTCAATAAAGAACAATGATGCAACGAGAGAGGAAATTCGAGAGCTTAGATGCTCTGAATTTAAGCTCTGTGTCCCTAACTCAGGATTTCTGAAAGTCCTTCCTTGCTCTTCATACATAGTTTAATGAATGTCTAACAGTGAGATCCTGTTCTCTCCTCTTATGGGCTGCCCTGAAATGTCAACGCTTTTTCCTGGAATCTTGGACTATGATTTTAAGAAACTATTACAAAATATGGTTACCTCCTTCAGATTCTGCGTATGCATTCACTCACCATATTCTAGAATCAATCTAATTATAATAACAAATTTAAAACAGGCCCCTACATCAAATTTAAAACAGACCCCCCCACCTTCTCTCTTCACACTCCAATGAAATTCTCTGTAATAAACTGCACTTCTGTAACAGAACTGTGAAACATGGCACCAGCCATCTCCTTGAGCAGCCCTAAAGGTGATGAATTCCACATCCACCCCACTAATTGTCGCCTGTGTGTGTACATATATCTCTCTCTCCAACCCCACTGCTGGATTAAATTTCCTTTGGAACAAAAGACTGTGTTCCCCTTATCTTTGATTTCTTAAACTCATAATATAATCTTGAACCCATAACATAATGCTTTATGTGGAATGGATGCTTGATAAATAATTAACTGATAATTTTTAAATTTTTACATTAAAGAATAAGTAATTCTGCCAAATAGTCACTTATCTTCCCAATAGCTGTATGACTCGGAGAAAACACTTACCAATCCAATGATAACTACATTGTGGGATTAGGTGACCAGAACTGGGGTATAAAGAGAGTGGAGCTTGTTAGAAATAGACAGGCATAGAGTAATTAAAAAATAAGAAGTGAAGTATCAGACATTTCTAAGTTCAAATTTTAGCAAGCTCTTTAAGTTCTTTAGCTCCCAGTTTCCTATTTATGAAATGAATATAATACATTGCTATCTAGGTTATTGTAAGGAGTAAGTGAAATGACTATGTAAAATCAATAGACATGTATAAATGTCTTTTAAAAACAGTGGTGTGTTATGCTTCACTTTGGTATGAATTAAAGCGCTGTTGGTCATGAATTCAATGTTACTGAATCAAAAATATATAATAAATAAAGTGTCTTTAAACAAACATAAATAAAACAAGGTTATATACTGAATAAATAAATAAATAAAAACAGCGGTGTATGTGTGTTTGTAAATTGTATTTTGAGCTCCTAATCATCTTTTGTGATGGAAGCCTAATCTCAGTTAATTTGGGGTCTCTGTTATCTCCACAGGGTTGCCTTTATTTGGGGGCACCATTCATGTAGCTCTGAGGTACAAGTTGGTTAGGGACATGTGTTCCGCTTGTGTACACTGAAATAGCTGCATCTTTGCCTTCAGGTCACTGCTGATACCATCCTGATTCACAGAACTTCTTAGTTCTATGGATTATCTGGTAGTTCTGTGCCCTGGTTAGAAAATCTATGTGAGAAGATCTACACTCCAGGTTGCCATGCCTAGTAGCCATTCCCTTGGTAGGATATTGTTGCCTAAAGAAAATACAGAACCTCTCCAACTAGTAGGGTTTTGTCTCTCCCGAATTACTAGCAGAGGAACAATAAGCAAAACCTTCTCTCTGGGACCCACCAAACTCTGCTCTCACTATCTCTCCTGCTCTTACCTTCTTCCAAGTTGGAAAATTTTTCTATGTGGGAAAAGTTCTACTCTTCTGAAAGTCTACTTCTCCCAAATATTTCACCTTTACCTGAAGTGATCTCAGACTTCCTAAAGTCAGAAATACTCCCTGTTTTCCTCTTTCTGCTTTTCTCTTCCCTCCTGAAGATGGTGGAATTGAAGGAGGGATGCAGGAATACAGGCAGAATGAAAGCACAGGAAAACACTGGGAGGAAAATCCATCCAGCAAGTGAATTATTGTTACTAGTTCAACAAAAGATGGGGATGAACAAAGTATTTCAGATACTTTAATACTTCAGCTATTTTTTTTGGATAATTGCCTCATAGTTTTTGAAGGGTGTCCCAAGTTGGAAACACTATTTTAACAAAATTATTGCCAAATAAAAATTCACAGTTGTTACATGGCTGAAACACATGTTTTCCAGAAAGAAGAAAGCAGGGTAGCTGTAAGCAGAGTTTGCCCTCCAAGCACTCCTATCTCCCTCCTACTTTGTTTTCTTCTTTCTCATATCCTGAAAACTCCCTTTCTTCTTTTATTCAGGCATTTGTTTTCTCCATCCTCCACAGAGATCCATACAGATCTCCCCCCCTCACAGTACCGCATGGCAATAGATTCCATCTGTTACCTCCTTGACCACAAACCCCATTCTCCCTCACTCTCATATTCAAACTGAAGGCTTCAGTGACTCAACACTCCAAAGGATATGAATTTTAAAGGGTAGTAAGGAAAGGAACCAATAGTAATCACTAGCAGATAGATAAGTAGGCTTTTTGATGGTTCTTAGAGACTCTAAAGTATGAAACACCTAACAGCTACAGAATACACATTCATTTTAAGCACATCAATGACAAAAACAGCTAATATTGGGACATATTTAAGTCTCAAATTTTAAAGGAATGAAATCATGCAGATTATATTTACAACCACATTATAATTAAATTTAATATCAAAACAAAAGTAACTAATAAAAACACTATATATTTTGGAAATTAAATACTTCTTGTTATACCAATATATCAAAGAAGAAATCATAATTTAAAAATTTTTAATGAGCTTTTATTGAACGTGTGTGTGCTTAGTCACTCAGTCATGCCCGACTCTTTGCGACCCCATGGACTGTAGCCCCCTAAGCTCCTTTGTCCATGGGGATTCTCCTAGGCAAGAATACTAGAGTGGATTGCCAAGCCCTCCTCGAGGGGATCTTCCCAACCCAGGGATCAAACCCAGGTCTCCTGCATTATAGGCAAATTCTTTACCATCTGAACCACCAGGGAAGCCTTTTTATTGAATAGTAACAAAAAAAAAAGATACTACACTACAAAATATGTGTGCTACAAATAATGTAGAAATCAGAGGAAATGTACAGATTTAATAATAATGTGTGAAAATAAACATACATCCATCTGGCACAGATCCTTCTTTAGAGGACCTGCTGTCCAGCTGTGGGAAAAACAGTCAGCAGACAATCTTCATCTGTCAGCTCCTGCAGGGTCCACCTCAGCTGCAGAGAGCCACCTACCAACCGTAAGGCCAGGCCCACATCTAATAACTGGGGGAAGTAGGGGTTGACCAGACCAGCCCAGTGTTGAAAATCCAACACTGTATTCAAAGATAGTATTCTCATTAATCTATCAAAAAAACTGGTTTAATGCAAATTTTTGTTTTTAACGTTGGAAAATCAATTGGTATACTCCTCCTAGTAATAGATTGCCAAATAGTTATACAATGATTTCAGTAGTTTCTGAAAGAAGGCTCAATAAAATTTAACATTCATTCATTTTAAAGAAGGAATATCTTTTTCCAGCCCTTCACTTTCAGTCTGTATGTGTCCCTTGTTTTGAGGTGGGTCTCTTGTAGACAACATATATAGGGGTCTTGTTTTTGTATCCATTCAGCCAGTCTTTGTCTTTTGGTTGGGGCATTCATCCCATTTACATTTAAGGTAATTATTGATAAGTATGATCCCGTTGCCATTTACTTTATTGTTTTGGGTTCAAGTTTATACACCCTTTCTGTGTTTCCTGTCTAGAGAAGATCCTTTAGCATTTGTTGGAGAGCTGGTTTGGCGGTGGTGAATTCTCTCAAGTTTTGCTTGTCTGTAGAGCTTTTGATTTCTCCTTCATATTTGAGTGAGATCCTGGCTAGACTTTTCTGGTGGCTCAGACGGTAAAGCATCTGTCTAGAATGCAGAAGAACCAGGTTCGATCCCTGGGTCAGGAAGATCCCCTGGAGAAGGAAATGGCAATCCACTCCAGTACTATTGCCTGGAAAATCTCATGGACAGAGGAGCCTGGTAGGCTTCAGTCCATGGGGTCACAAAGAGTCAGACACAACTGAGCGACTTTACTTACGCTTGCTGGGTGCAGTAATCTGAGCTGTAGGTTATTTTCTTTCATCACTTTAAAACATGTATTAATAAATCTCAATTATCTGTTTTAAAAATGTTCTTTTATTATATAGAATCACAATATGTGTATATTTCTCTATGATTACCTGGTTTTATTTAATAAAGTAATATTGAACATAAAAAAAAAAAAGAAATAGTAAGTTTGGAGTGTGCTTGAGTGGTGAATGACAAAGGACAATGACAGCATACTGACAATGTCAGCTAAACTCTCCAAGCTTTAGTCTCAGTTCCACCAGGTCATTTGTCTCTTCTTATACCCTCATTATGCCTTTTTTATCAGTACAGTTTTATATAGTATTTTTTGATATCTGGTAGGGAAAGTTCTGAATTTCTTTAGCTACTGGCAGACCTTTATTTTTCTGTATCAACTGCAGGTTAAATTTATAAACTTCCCAAACAAGAGTTAAGTGGAATTCTGATTTGGGTTACATTGATTTTATGGAATTTACATCAACTATTTGGGGAGAATCAATATTTTTCTTACATTAAATTAATTGTTCCATCCAACAGCAAGGAATATCTCTCCAAATGTTTGCATTATCTTCCAATTCCTTTATTACAATTTAATTTTTCCACATTAAAAAAAAGAAGGAAAAGTCTTGGGAATCCATTCGGAAAGAAACTTCCTGAATCCAATTAAAAGTATATACAAGAAAAAGAAAACTTTAAAAAACTTTAGCAAAACATCAGATTTAAAATCTTTCTCTTTTAGAACAAAAATAAAACAAGGATTCTCACTATCACCCTTTAAAATTAAAGGATTGTGTTGGAGATTTAGCCCAACGTGGTAAAATTTTTTAAAAAAAGAAATAAAATGTGTAAGAATTGAGGATTTTCAGGCTGGGATGGCAACACAGAAGGCTTTTGAATTTCCCTTCTCTCCAGAATACTTGAATATACATACAGCTTTGTTGCTCTTGTTCGTTTGCTAAGTCATGTCTGACTCTTTGTAACCATAAGAACTGCAGCACTACAGGCTTCCCTGTCCTTCACTAGCTCCCAGAGTTTGTTCAAACTCATGTCCACTGAGTCAGTGGTGATATCTAATTCAGAACAATTTCTTCTCGAGAGAAATCCAGAAGCTACATGAGTGAGTCCTACATATTAGCTGATGGAGAAAATACCCACACCAAAATGGGTAGAAAAGGCTGACACACTCCCGCCATAAACCCTACCCCAAGCATTGCGCCGTTATCAGGAAGGCACTCCAAACTCCCAGCTTTCTCCTCAGAAACCAAGGGCTTGGAACACACAACTAGAGCCCCAACTTTGAAAACTACTACCTAACTGTGGTTCCCAAATCACCTAGCTCTGAAAGCCAACAGGACTTACATTTGCAGGACCATAGCAGAAAAAGAAGCAATTGTTAAAGGGCTTGCAAGCACTCCCAGATGGTATGCCCCAGTTCTCAGCACAGAAGGAGCCAGAAAGAGTCAGAAAGAAAAAAATAAATATTGTATATTAACATTATATAGATGTTATCTATAGATGTTATCTATAGATGGAATCTAGAAAGATGATACTGATAAACCTATTTACAGGGCAACAGTGGAGACTCAGACATAGAGAACAGAATTATGGACATGGGGGAGGAGAAGAAAGCAGTGGGTGGGACGAATGGAGAGATTAACATGAAAGCATACACACCACCATGCATAAAATAGATAACCAATAGGAATTTGCTGTATGACTCAGGGAACTCAAACTGGGGCTCTGTAACAACCTAGAGGAGTGGGAAGGGGTGAGATATGGAAGGGAGATTAAGGACAGAGAGGACACATGTTATACCTATGGTTGATTCATGTTGATGTATGGCAGAGACCAATACAATATTGTGAAGCAATTTTCCTTCAATATTTGTAATGTGAATGAGTAAGTTTTGGAGGAAAAAATCCTTAAAGCCATAACATAAATGAATAAATAACATAAGTATGAATAACAAATCAAAAGATATACTAGACTCCTTTGGGGAAATAAAAAAAAAATGCCTGTCACTCAGTTTACCCCTTGAAGAGGTTTGACTACATACTTTATAAGCTGCTGCCTGAAAGTCTAGCTTCTAATTAGCACACACCTACATACTGTGATGGTCTGGGAGCCCAAAAGAGTCAGTGGGCACTTTTCCCTCCTCTTTCCTGTTCATTCCAATAGTAAAACCAAGTTGCCAGCACCTCCTTGGAAAAAGCCTGTCTACACATATAGCACCCCAACATTAAGGCCCCCAGATAACCTAGTTTTGATAACAAAATAGGTTTAAACATTCACAAGTCCCACAGGAATAGAGCAAACAAAGAAGCAGATTTTTACCAGTGCAAAAGAACTCCCCATTTCCCAGGTGGCTCAGTGGTAAAGAATTCTCCTGCTAATGCAGGAGACACAAGAGATGCAGGTTTGATCCCAGGGTTGGGAAGATTCCCTGGAGTAGGAAATGGCAACCTGATCCAATATTCATCTCTGGAAAATTCCATGGACAGAAGTTCCTGGGGGGCTACTGTTCATGGGGTCATGAAGAGTCAGACACAATTGAACACACACACACCAGCACTCCCACTCTGGTGACTATATCCTCAGGCTCAGCACAGAGGGAATGGGCAAAAATGCCCATCTCTCACTCTTTCCCTGAAAGAAGTTAGACTGCACACTTTCCCAACTATTGCCAGAGGGTCAACCTTTAACTAGCCTGCATCCAACTGCTGACTTCCATCCTCTGGGACACTGAAAGGTTTTAGCATATCCTCAACCATGCTGACAAACATGTGGAGAAGAGGGAACCCTCATACAATGTTGGTGGGAATGCAAGCTGGTGAAGAACTCTGGAAAACACTTTGGAGGTTCCTTAAGAAATTAAAAATAGAATTACATTATGATCTAGAAATCTCACTTCAAGGTATATATACAAAGGAAACTAATACTCATTATCGCAAAGAGATATCTGTACTTTGCAGCAGCATTGTACAGAATAGCCAAAGTATAGAAACACCCTAAATGTCCATTGATGGATTAATGGATTTTTAAAATGTGGCATATACAATGGAATATTATTGAGCTTTAAAAAGGAAAGCGTTTTTACCATTAGCTATATTATGAATGAATGTGGAGGTCATGATGCTAAGTGAGATAATCCAGACAGAGAAAAACATACTGTATGGTATTACTTTCATGTGAGTTTAAAATGAAATGAACTTATAGGAAACAGAGATGAGAATGATGGTTGCCAGCACCTGGAGATAGGGGTGAGGAAACTAGGTAGAGGCTGATAAGAAGATATTAATTTTCAGTTATAAAATGAATAATGTCTGAGGGCCTAATGTTTAATGTAGTCACCATAGGTGATAATACTGTATTGAATAAGTGAAACTTTCTAAGAGTGGAACTTCAGTATTCTCATTAAAAAAAGTGGGGGTAAATATGTAAGGTGATGGGTATAAATTAGCTCTATGGTGGGAATCCTTTCACAATGTATGCATTTATCAAACCATCACACTGTATACTTTAAATATCTTACAATTTTTTCAATTATATTTCAATTATTTTAAAATGTATAAGAAATTGAAAAGGAAAATAAAAGTGGTGTCTACATACAAATGATATGATTGCATATGTATAGAATCCAAAAATAATCCACAGATGAATTATTTAAAATAATATATGATTATAACAATCTTGCGGAATACCAAATCAGTTTATGAAAACAGCTATTTAGAATATCAGAACAAATCACCAGAAAATAAAATTATAAAGAAGATGCCATTGACAATAGCATCAAATGTAAAAACATGCTAAATGTGTAGCATCTTTAATATATATTTATATATACATATATTCATACATGTAAACTGTATTAACATATTATATATACATATTTGTGTGTATATATGTATACACACACACACACACACATAAGCTTGGGAGAAGGAAATGGCAACCCACTCCAGTACTGTTGCCTGGAGAATCCCATGGACAGAGGAGTCTGGCGGGCCGTAGTCCATGGGGTCGTAGAGAGTTGGACATGACTGAAGCGAGTAAGCACGCACAGGACGCATACATAAGTTTTGCTGAAATGTGTTGAGAGAGATAGTAATAGATTAAAACATCATTAAAAATGTCAATTATATTCAAATTGATTTAGATTTAATTCAGTCCCGTCCAATATGCTAGTCAGATTACTTTTACAAAATTTGAAAAGTATATTCTAAAATATATTGAAGTATTAGGTTGGCCAGAGAGTTCATTCTATTTTTTCCATAACACCTTACTAGAAAACCCAAACAAACATTTTGGCCAACTTCATACAAGGAGACCAAAGATAACCAAGACTCTTTTAAAGAAGAAAAATAAGTTGGAAGGGCTTTCTCTACTGTATGTTCGAATTATTTTTAAACTATGGTAAGAATGGATAGACAAATAGAGCAATGTAATAAAGGGCAGAGAATAGACTTATTCATAATAGATACTGGATATATGACAGAGGTGTCATTGTGAAAGGGGAAAATTACAGCATTACAAGAAATAATTCTTAGATAACTGGATATTCACTCAGAAGGAAATTAAGATGAACTATTATTTCCTCATACATACACAGTCATCATGTTCAGGCAGTTTAAAGATTTAAAAATAACTCTTCAGAAGTTCTAGTTAAAAACAATTCCTTAATAAGACACAAAAAGTGCTATCCATAAATGAAAACTTTCAACTGCATTAATGTTAAAATTTAAGTTCACAAAGATAATGTATTCAGTACAAGTTCAGACTGGTAAAAGGTATTTGCAGTAAAAAAATACTATAAAAAAGATTTCTATATATTAATAAGAAATAAGCCATCCATTTTTTAATGGGCAAATAGATTTAATAATAGTTTCAAGGGATTAGATATGATAGAGTGTCTGAAGAACTATGGACAGAGGTTCGTAACATTGTACAGGAGACGGTGATCAAAACCATTCCCAAGAAGAAATGTAAAAAGGCAAAACTGTTGTCTGAGAAGACCTTACAAATAGCTGAGAAAAGAAGAGAAGCTAAAGGTAAAGGAGAAAAGGAAAGATATACCCATCTGAATGCAGAGTTCCAAAGAAAAGCAAGGAGAGATAAGAAAGCCTTCCTCAGTGATCAATGCAAAGAAATAGAGGAAAACAATAGAATGGGAAAAATACAGATACCAAGGGAATATTTCATGAAAAGATGGGCATAGTAAGGAACAGAAATGGTATGGACCTAACAGATGCAGAAGATATTAAGAAGAGGTGGCAAGAATACACAGAAGAACTATACAAAAAATATCTTCATGACACAGATAACCACAATGGTGTGCTCACTCACCTAGAGCCAGACATCCTGGAATGTGAAGTCAAGTGGGCCTTAGGAAGTATCACTACGAGCAAAGCTTGTGAAGGTGATGGAATTCCAGCTGAGCTATTTCAAATCCTAAAAGATGATGCTGCAAAAGTGCTGCACTCAGTATGCCAGCAAATTTGGAAAACTCAGCAGTGGCCACAGGACTGGAAAAGGTCAGTTTTCATTCCAATCCCAAAGAAAGGCAATGCCAAAGAATGCTCAAACTACCACACAATTGCACTCATCTCATACACTAGTAAAGTAATACTCAGAATTCTCCAAGCCAGGCTTCAGCAATACATGAACCATGAACTTCCAGATGTTCAAGCTGGTTTTAGAAAAGGCAGAGGAACCAGAGGTCAAATTGCCAACATCTGCTGGATCATGGAAAAAGCAAGAGAGTTCCAGAAAAACATCTATTTCTGCTTTATTGACTAAGCCAAAGCCTTTAACTGTGTGGATCACAATAAACTGTGGAAAATTCTGAAAGAGATAGGAATACCAGACCACCTGACCTACCTCTTAAGAAATCTGTATGCAGGTCAGAAAGCAACTGTTAGGACTGGACATGGAACAACAGACTGATCCCAAATAGGAAAAGAAGTATGTCAAGGCTGTATATTGTCACCCTGCTTATTTAACTCATATGCAGAGTACATCATGCAAAATTGCTGGACTGGATGAAGCACAAGCTGGAATCAAGATTGCCAGGAGAAATATCAATAACCTCAGATATACAGATGGCACCACACTTATAGCAGAAAGTGAAGAGGAACTAAAGAGTCTCTTGATGAAGGTGAAAAAGGAGAGTGAAAAAGCTGGCTTAAAACAACATTCAAGAAACAGATTCATGGCAAATAGATGGGGAAGCATGAAAGCAGTCACGACTTTCTTTCCTTGGGTTCCCAAATCACTGCAGATGGTGACTGCAGCCATGAAATTAAAAGATGCTTGTTACTTGGAAGAAAACCTATGACAAACCTAGACAGCATATTAGAAAGCAGAGGTATTACTTTATCAATGAAGGTACATCTAGTCAAAGCTATGGTTTTTCCAGTAGTCATGTATGGATGTGAGACTTGGACCATAAAGAAAGCTAAGCACCAAAGAATTAATCCTTTTGAACTGTAGTGTTGGAGAAGACTCTTGAGAGTCCCTTTGGCAAGGAGAAGAAACCAGCCAATTCTAAAGGAAATCAGTCCTGAATATTCATTGGAAGGACTGATGCTGAAGCTGAAACTCCAGTACTTTGGCCACCTGATGTGAAGAACTGACTCATCAGAAAAGATCCTGTGGCTGAGAAAGATTCAAGGCAGGAGAAGAAGGGTGTGACAGAGGATGAGACGCTTGGATGGCATCACTGACTCTATGAACACGAGTTTGAGCAAGCTCTGGGAGTTGGTGATGGACAGGGAAGCCTGGTGTGCTGCAGTTCATGGAGGTTGCAAAGAGTTGGACATGACTGAGTAACTGAACTGTACTGAAACTGAATAATCACTTATACAAAAAGAGTTTAACTAGTCAACATACATAAAAAGCATATTTTCATGTGTAATCAGGATAATAAATATTAAAACTACAATGAAATAGCATTACACACTCACTATCTTGGGAAAGGATAAAATGTCTGACACTATCAACTGTTGGTGAGGATACTGAGAAAAGGAACACACTAAATATAGTTAATGAAAAGGAAAACATTTGGCATTATCTAGTAAACTAAAGATATGTGACTTATGACCTAGCATTCCATCCCAGGAATATACCATATAGCAACTCTTACAAAAATGTGTGCCTAGATATTTGTACAGATATGTTAATAGAAACATTATTTATAATAGCTATAAACTAGAAGCAGATCAAATGTCCATTTAGAGAAGAATGGATAAGTGAACTGTGATATATTCATACAATAAAATATTATACAGTAGTAAAAATGAACAATTAGCTGAAACTAACATTATGGATGAATCTCATACACATGAGTAAAAAATTAAGATATATATATATATTTACATACAACATGATTCTATTCTTCTAAAACTGAAGAACAGTAAAACTTACATTATTTAGTCATTCATGCATAATTATTTTGCAATTTTTCTACATTATAGTATATACCACAGCTTTAAAAATCAGTGACAATAAATGAAAAATAAAGAAATAAAAGTAATAGTTGCAATAACTTTTTAAGAAGGATATCTTTAAAAATAACAAATATATCAAATCACTATGCTGTACACCTTAAGCTTACACATTGTTATGTTACAATTACAATCTTAATAAAGCTGTGGAAAAAATATAAATACATTAAAGAAAAAATAACATTACAAGGAAAAACATACTCCTGGCCCACTTCAAAATAATAAAAGCACTTAATTTTTTTAAAAGGAGAAAGAGAGCCTACTAGCACAGAAGGTGAATCAAAGGAACTATTGTTTTAAGAGAAATATAGATTTAAAAGTTAATTCAAGGAGATCAGTATTTCAAGAGGAATTAAAGATACATGAAATTAACGGGATGAATAACAGCATATGATCCTGAAGAAAGCAAAAAGTCATGAAATCAGGACAGAAAATAAGGAAAAAATGGATGCAGATGAAAGCAATTTTGTAAATGACAGGCCAACCATCTGATGGCTCCATTTCCTCTGAGATAGAAAGTGAGATTGTGCTCCAAAAACTGGCCTTCTTGGCAAAAGGAAGCCTACAGCACTTTTCCTCTCTTCTCGTTCAGCTCACCGGGTTGAAGCTTCTTGTTGCTGCAAAGCCAAGAGCAGCAGCTATGCAGATGATGCCCAGCACTGATGCCAGCGTGTCCACCAATGCCAATGTTATGGGTATGTTTGCACAGCCAAGAACTCAAGAGCTATCTCTCATAGGAGTCAAAGCTGCAGAAGATGGCTGAACTCAAAGCCCACGCAGATTTTATCTTCCCCCAGTTAAAATGATCAAGTTCATCAAATCCAAGCCATGAGTTTGGGCAACAGTCTGTACATACTTCAGTTCTTTCTTTAGGATGTATTTGCTGTAAGAAACTCCAAGAACAGTGATTGTCAAAATGTAATGTGTAGTATCTAATCCAGTAGAACATGAGGGTGGCTCAGTGGTACAGAATTTGCCTGCCAATACAGGAGAGCGGGTTCAATCCCTGGGTCAGCAAGATCCCCTGGAGATGGAAATAACAACCCACTCCAGTATTCTTGCCTGGAAAACCCCATGGCCAGCGGGGCCTGGTGGGTTACAGTCTATGCAGTCACAAAGAGTCGGACATAACTTGAGCATGCACACATGCAGAACATATGGTTCTACATTGTTAACATGCTCCCAGGTGATCTCGATGTTGTTGGTCCTCAAATCATAGTGTGAGTAGCAAGGTCCTACGAACTTCACAATAAAAGGCCACAAGGCTCAATGTATCTATCCATATGACATTTTAAAATGAGCCTGAAATATATGCGACTTAGACCTAACAACCTAGGTAAATGCAGCTTGGATTCAAGCTGGGACATTCTTCAATAATACCTATCCAAGTGAATGAAAAGCACATCTGTCAGTCAAAACCAACTGAGTACCATGGATGTATCCCACTCCATGGGCTGCAGACAATTAGTGGGTATTATCTTTGCCTTTGTTGAATTTATTTTTGACTCAGTGAAAGGCAAAAAGATACTCTGAAAGTACCAAAACTATCAGGGACGTTCAAACTAAAAGAGTTTTCAATTATGTTAAACTGTACATAAGGCTTCTTGGTATTTTCTTTCTTTTCCACTTACTGACATATTATCCAATTCCTTGGGCATGCCTTGAACACATTTCATGGACTAGAAATCACAGTGATTCTGTATATACTGGCTTCTCATATGGGTAGTTAACTAAAGGAAAAGCTATCCTGTTGATAAGCCATGGTAATATACCATAGCTATGGAGTTTATATCCTTCAATGACATAATGATTCTGTACAAACCTTAGTACATTTGAAAGCCGCTTTCACTTATCCAAAAATACTCTTTCTCTTAAAAGGAAAAACAAAGCACTTCCAAACTGAGAAGATGAACAGCTGGTGATACTCAATTTGAGACTTGTCCTACCTCATTTTGGCAAATCAAAAGGTGCTCACAAAGAATTTGAAAACTTTAATGAAAATAGACTTCTTGATAAAAGTTTTCAATTTCAAATCTAGAGAAAGAACCCTACAAGCATCCAAGGATCAACAGGGAAAGCATAAAAGAACCATATTCTAGCTAAAGGCATATTGCCCTTATATAACATGAAAATAAAAAGACAGTATAGAGATTTAGGCAAAAAGCTGTTACACAAAGATATTCATCCAACTGCCATTTGTATGGAAATGCCACAAATGTTTTATATATATAAATATAGATAAATAGAGATATGAGTGTTCAGTTCAATTCAGTCACTCAGTCGTGTCCGACTCTTTGTGACCCCATGAACTGCAGCACGCCAGGCCTCCCTGTCCATCATGAAACCCATGTCCATCATGTCGGTAATGCCATCCAACCATCTCATGTTCTGACGTCCCCTTCTCCCCCTGCCCTCAATCTTGCCCAGCATCAGGGTCTTTTCAAATGAGTCAGCTCTTTGCATCAGGTGGCCAAAGTATTGGAGTTTCACTTTCAACATCAGTCCTTCCAATGAACACCCAGGACTGATCTCCTTTAGGATGGACTGGTGGATCTCCTTGCAGTCCAAGGGACTCTCAAGAGTCTTCTCCAATACTGGAGTTCAAAAGCATCAATTCTTCGGTGCTCAGATTTGTTTATAGTCCAACTCTCACATCCATACAGGACTACTAGAAAAACCATAGCCTTGACTAGATGGACCTTTGTTGGCAAAGTAATGTCTCTGCTTTTTAATATGCTGTCTAGGTTGGTCATAACTTTCCTTCCAAGGAGTAAGCGTCTTTTAATTTCATGGCTGAAATCACCATCTGCAGTGATTCTGGAGCCCCCAAAAATAAAGTCAACCACTGTTGCCACTGTTTCCCCATCTATTCACCATGAAGTAATGAGACCAGATGCCATGATCTTAGTTTTCTGAATGTTGAGCTTTAAGCCAACTTTTTCACTCTCCTTTTTCACTTTCATCAAGAA
Source organism: Ovis canadensis (assembly GCF_042477335.2). NCBI lineage: Eukaryota > Metazoa > Chordata > Mammalia > Artiodactyla > Bovidae > Ovis > Ovis canadensis. The sequence goes on along the minus strand of NC_091246.1, from coordinate 184,825,698 downwards.
GCTCTTTAGTTCTTCATTTTCTGCCATAAAGGTGGTATCATCTGCATATCTGAGGTTATTGATATTTCTCCCGGCAATCTTGATTCCACCTTGTGCTTCTATCAGCCCAGCATTTCTCATGGTGTACTCTGCATATAAGTTAAATAAGCAGGATGACAATATACAGCCTTGATGTACTCCTTTTCCTATTTGGAACCAGTCTGTTGTTCCATGTCCAGTTCTAACTGTTTCTTCTTGACCTGCATACAGGTTTCTCAAGAGGCAGGTCAGGTGGTCTGATATTCCTATTTCTTTCAGAATTTTCCACAGTTTATTGTGATCCACACAGTCAAAGGCTTTGGCATAGTCAATAAAGCAGAAATAGATGTTTTTCTGAAACTCTCTTGCTTTTTCGATGATCCAGTGGATGTTGGCAATTTGATCTCTGGTTTCTCTGTCTTTTCTAAAACCAGCTTGAACATCTGGAAGTTCACATTTCACATATTGCTGAAGCCTGGCTTGGAGAATTTTAAGCATTACTTTACTAGGGTGTGAGATGAGTGGAATTTTGCAGTAGTTTGAGTATTTTTTGGCATTGCCTTTCTTTGGGACTGGAATGAAAACTGACCTTTTCCAGTCCTGTGGCCACTGCTGAGTTTTCCAAATTTGCTGGCATACTGAGTGCAGCACTTTTGCAGCATCATCTTTTAGGATTTGAAATAGCTCAATTGGAATATCATCACCTCCATTAGCTTTGTTCATAAGGCCCACTTGACTTCACATTCCAGGATGTCTGGTTCTAGGTGAGTGATCACACCATTGTGATTATCCAGGTCGTGAAGATCTTTTTTGTTCAAGTCTACAAAAACTCAAGTATCTAATACTCAGATATCCATTTATATTTACATATTTGTATATGAGTATAAGAAGTCTAATACCCAAATATGGTTTCTGAGAAAATTATTGAAAGATGTAGACCAGCCAATGGAAAAGTTATTCAAAATTAAATACTCAAGAATGAAGTGCCAGTCTATGTCCGATACAGGATACAGGATGCTTGGGGCTGGTGCATGGGGATGATCCAGAGTGATGATATGGAGTGGGAGGAGGGAGGGGGATTCAGGATTGGGAGCTTGTATACACCCGTGGTGGAGTCATGTCAATGTATGGCAAAACCAGTACAGTATTGTAAAGTAAAATAAAGTAAAAAAAAAAAAAAAGAATGAAGACATTGTGTTTTTTATCATGGTTTTAAAAGAATGGGCTATGATCACTAAAATGAGTTAACCGCTGAGTTTACAAGATGTGAATAAAGTAGAATAATAAAAATACAAACCAAAATCTAGGTGGAAAGTTCTAAATTATTTAAACAAAAACAAAGAAATATGTGGATGAGGGGGGAAAGTTTAGAACTTTTTCAATAACTCGCTCGCAACTTCAATTCAGTCAACAAATGCTCTCTGAGCATCTATTACATGCCATATATTTTGTTAAATGCTCCTCTTATAAAGGTTCATCTACAAACTTTAAAAATTAGAGAAATAAAACTATGTTTTCTTCTGGCATCCTTTTCATTTGTTTTAAATTTGTTTTGCAGTTTAAATTTTAGTTTTGTCCAAAGCAAATCTTTTTATAAAATTAATATCAGAGGATATTTTTAAGTAGTAGTTTTATAACCTTCAAATACATAAGCAAAAAAAAATGATGGGCAACGACTCTTCTAAAGACATAATACATACATGTAATTGCTGGCATCAATAATACACACTCTTTTCTTTTTATTGAATTATAGCTGATTTATGATATTAGTTTCAATTTACAACAAAAGGATTTTTAATCAAAAGTAACATCTCATCATCCCAACTTACCCCTGTCTCAAGACTCTTAACAGCAATAATTTTTAATTATTTCAGTTTTGTTTTTCTAGTTTTTAGTACATATTTATATATGTATATATTCAATGCAAATGCTAAGTCTCTTATTGCTTGATATTATTTGTTAAATATACTCTGTGAAAGAAGAATTTTTAGTTGATTTATAGGATCTCTAAAGTCCTATCCCCTTTTCCTTTCAGATTTTGAGTTTTCTTCACTTGTCTTCCATCTGTGATTTATGTTCACAGATGAGAAAGTCAGCATCCAGCCATCACTTAGTCATGTTCGACTTTGCGACCCCATGGACTATAGCCCACCAGGCTCCTCTGTCCATGGGATTTTCCAGGCAAAAATACCAGAGAGTGGTTGCCATTTTCTCCTCCAGGGGATCTTCTTGACCCAGAGATCAAAACCGTGTCTACCACGTCTTCTGCGTTGCAGGCAGATTGTTTACTGCTGAGTGACTGGGGAAGCCCAGCATATAACTATGGGTCAACAGAAATAGCTTCATTGTGAGAGGGTAAGATGCAGGTCATTTGTCCAGTGGAGAAAGATTTCCAAAAAATGGGAAATGCCAGAGTTGCCTCAACTATGAACACCAGGCATGATGAAGTATGCCAGTTTCAAGGTTCTATATACTAATCTTCAAGTCCACTGTTGTGAAGCCACATCCCACTTCTCTTTACCTTCTGAACTGCAAAACTTGGTAAACTTTCTTGGACCTCTTTCAGACAGAAAGATGCTTTCCTCCGAAGCATCTTCTACATGTATTTAGTCTGCAGTACCTACTGATGATTAAAAAAAAGAAGAAGAAAGAAAGAAATAAGACATAGAGAACTGCCTCAGCTACAGAGGAATCTACAGAAAACTTACAACTAACATTATGTATAATGGTGAAAGACTGGATTATTCAACATTTTCCCTTAGATCATGAACAAGGCAGGGATATCTGTGCTCATCACTCTTATTTGACATGGTGCTATAAGTTCTAGCCAGGGCAATAAAACCAGGAAATAAATAAAAAGCATTCAGACTGGAAATGAATAAGTAAAACTGTGCCTATTTGGGGATGGCATAATTGCTTACCTAGAAAATCCCAAGAAGTCTTTCCTGACAAAAACCTCCTAGTAAGTTCTGCAAGCTCGTGAAATACAAGATCAACACACAAGAATCAACTGCACTTCTATATAGTGAAAGGTAACATGTAGAAAACAAAATTTAAAGGACAATAAAGTTTATAATCATTCAAAAACAGTGATTTAGATGTAAGTCGATCAAAACATAAATATGACTTACAGATTAAAAATAATACACTGCTAATGGAAAAAAAATTTAAAAATATCAAAATAAGTGGAGAATCGTGGTCATGGATTAGAAGATTTAGCAAAGTAGTGATGTCCATTCTTCCAAAACTGGCATTTAGGTTTACTGTAATTTCAGTCAAAATATTCTGCAGGAGGAAATATCAACTCACTCCAGTATTCTTGGCTGGAAAATCCCATGGACAGAGGAGCCTGGCGGGCTACAATCCATGGGGTCATCAAAGAGTTGGACACAACTTAGTGACTTAGCACGCAACCAGAATATTAACAAGATTGTTATAGATATGGACAAAATTATTTTATAATTTATATAGAACAGTGTAGGGACTAGAATAGCTAAAACAAATATGACAAGTAAGAATAAAGTGGTAATAATCAGTCTGCTGCTGCTTCTGCTAAATTGCTTCAGTCATGTCCGACTCTATGTGACCCCATAGATGGTAGCCCATCAGGCTCCCCCATCCTGGGACTCTCCAGGCAAGAATATTGGAGTGGGTTGCCATTTCCTTCTCCAATGAATAAAAGTGAAAAGTGAAAGTGAAGTCACTCAGTCATGTCTGACTTGTAGTGACCCCATGGACTGCAGCCTACCAGACTCCTCCATCCATGGGATTTTCCAGGCAAGAGTACTGGAGTGGGTTACCATTGCCTTCTATGAATAATCAGTCTACTTGACTTCAGTAGTTATTACACAGTTCCAGTTACCAAGACTCCAAGGCATTGATGGAGGAATAGACACATAGATCAATGAAACAGAATAGAGAACTCAGAAAATGACTGACACAAATACACCCAAATGATTTTTGACAAATGTACAAAAGTAATTTAATGGAGGAAGGATGGCCTTTTCAACAAATGGTGCTGGAACAATTGGAAATCAAAGCAAAAAAAAAAAAAAAAAAGAAAGAAACAGCCCTCACCTGAAGTATCACCTCTTATAAAAAAGCTAATTCAAAGTAGATCACGAACCAATATAAAACTCAAAGCTAACAAAACTTTTTCAAGAAAACATAAGAGAACATGTTCAGGAGCTTCAGGACCTAGGGCTAGTTCTTAGACTTGACACCAAAATGATAATTGATAAAAGGGAAGAATTTTAAATTAGGAGTTCATTAAAAAAAAAAAAACTTTTGCTCTGGGAAAGAGCTTGTGAAAAAGATGAAAAAACAAGTTATAGAATGGGAGAAAATATTTGTAAACCACATACGTGATAATGGACTAGAATATATAAGAAGAAAATTCAACCAAAAAAGCAACCAATTAGAAAATGGGCAAAAGACCAAAAGACCTGGAGATACATCTCACCATGGAGACTATACAGCTAGAAAATAAGTACATGATAAGATGTTTAACACTATTAGCTATCCACTAAATGCAACTTAAAACTACAATGAGATCTCAATATAAACCTATCAGAATGGCTAAAATAAAAAGTAGTGACAACACCGAATGCTAGTGAGGATATTTAGAAATGGAATCACTCATATATTGTTGGTAAAAATGAAAAATAATACAATCACTATGAAAATGAGTTTAGCAGTTTCTTAAAACAACAACAAAAATCAAACAACTATCATACAATCCAGCAACTGCATTCTTGGCTATTTCTCCCAGAGACATGAAGATATACATTCAGGCAAACACCTGTACAAGAATGTTCATAGCAGTCATACTTGTAATAGACAAAACTGAAACAGTTCATACGTCCTTCAGTCGGTGAAAAGTTAACCAGACTATGCTACATCCATACCATGGAATTTATAATTCAGAAGTGAAAATGAATGATCTATTGATACATGCAATAATCTGGAAGAATCTCTAGAGAATTATGCTGAGTAAAAAAAAAAAATCTTTCTCAAAAGTTGCATACTAAATAATTCCATTTAAATAACATTTTAAAAACACAAAATTATAGAAATACAGATAACTGATTGCCAGGTCAAGGAGGGGAATAAGAAAAAAGTAAATGTAGCCTATAAAATAGTAACATGAGATCCTCATGGTGATGGAAATATTCTGGATTTCAAGTGTATCAAAGTCCGCATCCTGGCTGGGACGTTGTACTACCTGTTCGCTGACAATAAATCTAGAATTGAACCCAGTCACATTTGCCTTTAGAGACCAGGCTTTTTGTAATTTATTTTGCCTCCTTAGTGATGAAAGCATTTGATATGGATTTAAAATCTGAGTATTTATTGGGTCAAAAGAGAAAAGTGGAGAAGGAATCCTAAGAAGAGAAAACAACATCAATATTATGGGTCTATTTAGGGAATAATTAGACCAAATTTACTAGAGAAGAGAATTCAGAGAAAGATGAATTTTAAGCACCTTGAAGACAGGGTAAAATCCAAGTGAGGCATGGGCTAATGAGGAACCCTTCTACTAGGAATGAGAAGCGTAAGATAGTTTTTGAGGAGGAAATGACTTATCACACAATCATCCCTCGGTATCCAGTGGGGATTGGTTCCAGGACCTCCCTCCACCTCCTATACCAAAATCTGTGGATGCTCAAGTCCCCCATGTAAAATAACATAGTAGAGTCACCCCTATTCCCTTCCTGTATCCACAGGTTCCACATCCCTGGATTCAAGTGAACAATTCAGTTGGGATGTGGAAGCTTCAGATATGGCAGGCTGATTTGAAATGCTGCTTCAGAAAAAAGGAGCCTGGCCTGTTGGTCTTTGGTGTACTTTGACCTTTTATAAGGGAATTCTTGGAAAAACAATGGACAATGCAAGAATCAAGGTGGTATGAAATGCCAGGAATCAGAGGGCTCATCTCAAAGTATTTGGAGACAGAATTGAGCAAGTGCCCTCTTCAATCTGCACTCTGTAATGCTGCCAGAGGAATATTTCTAAATTGATCTCACTGTTCACCTTTGTAAAACCCTGCAATGCTGCCATCTAGACTATGAAGCAAAATCCGTACTCTTTATCGGCATTTGCAAGGCCTTGCATAACCCAACCCCTTTGGACCCTGTCACCAGTGCTCTGGAACACAAACTCTTGTGTGTCTCTTGCTCTGCCTCTGGAGGGACTGTCCACCACTTGCAGTGAGCCACTATCGCAGTGGGGTGTGAGAAAACCTACAAGCAGGAAGAAGATTGATGGGAGAGGTAAGGAAAAGTCCCTTTCATTTCTCTTTACCTTCCGTGCACTGAAGAGGAACCTTTACTCTTGACAGCTTTTTGCATGAAAGTCAAGTTGCTGACCACTGTTTGAGGTTTATTTAGAATGTCTTTTTTCTTCCCCATTTCTTCTCTCTCTACTCCTCGTGTCCATCCCATTTCCTCTTTTTCCTTCTCCTTGCCCAGTTCTCTTCTTTCTTTTCTGGTCCTTCCTCCTCTCCTCTCATCAGCCTTTATCCCTCTTTTCTTTAGCAACTACTTTATTTCCCTTCACCCACCACAATTTAGTAAATATTCTTCAAGTTATGTGCTTTCCTCTCTAGCTCTCAAAATTCAGAAATCTTATGAGACCACCCAGCATTGTCACTCCAATTTCCTAAAAGCGTGGGTTCACGGAGAATCATCAACCAACATGTTCTTTTTAAAATTTATTTTATTTATTTGTCTGCTCTGGGTCTTGGTTGCAGCAAGTGAGATCTTAGACCTTCACTGAGGCATGCAGGATTTTTTTTTTTCACTTGCAGCAGGTGAAATCTAGTTCTCTGACCAGGGATCAAACTTGAGACCTCTGCACTGGGAACACAGAGTCTCAGCCACTGGACAGGGAAGTCTCTAACAAACATTTTCTACTCTTTATTCTTTTCCTTGTTTCTAGATCTGCAGCTATGGATAATATTTTCCCACTTCTTTCTTTTTTTTTTCCTACTATGGAACACATGGTCATGAACATTTACATAATAATTTCATGGCAGTTCTTTCAAATGAGATACTTTCCCTGCTTAACTATTGATACAAATATTCAGGCTTCCTCTTAGGGGAGATTTTATGACCTTCTACTCAAGTACACAATCATAACTTTAGTGATATTAATAGTTTGTCACACCTGCCCTCCACTGGGTTGATTACCAATGCTTATTGACATCCAAACCACACAAATTTTTGTTCCATTGGTTTCAGCAAGAAAAATACTCCTGCATCATGAACTGTTTTGAAGTGTCATGGAACAACATCCACTGAAGTATGAGCTACTACTAATACGTCTATTAAACCCCCAGCTATCATGTGCTGGGGGGATGCTGAGAAACTTGCGTGTTTTTGAAAATGTTGGCAATGACAAAGTGTTGACAATAATAACATCAGTGGCCCTTCTCAGGAATCATGAGTTTTAGGTACTGGTATCTCAGAACTATAAACAGCAGGCATTCTGTGTTTTTACTTAAGCTTTCATTTTATGGGCATCATAATGTTTGTAACAGATTGTATTTCCCCTTTGTTTTGGTTGCTGATAAATTTGCAACTAAATTTGTGACTCATCTCCAGCAGGGGAATAGTGTCTTTTGATATTCATTATATATTATCAAACTTTCTATTTATCTTATTTTTCTAATATCATTTTCCTTTTGCTGCCATTTCTTCACCTTAAAAAAAAAAATCCTCTTCTAGGCATAAAGACAGAGAAAGATGATTTCTCAAATCACTTTCTAAAATGATTTGGAGGCATAAATAAGTCAATAATGCTATTCATAACATTAGTGCTGTTACAATAGTATGTCTTTTCTCATGCTTTCTTCAGAGTTTGTACTTGAATCTGGGAAAAACCACTCAAGACTCAATCCACACCATTCTCAGGTTATTCCAGGTAAAATATGGCCTCTCCCCCCAAAGCCATTACACCCCAATTTAGCGGAAAAAAAAGTTTTGCAGTATTAAAAATCTTAAAGACCTACCGCTATGTAATAATTTAAGCTACATGTTTCACAGCACAAAGGTAGGATCTGTGGATATCAGAGAAAAAGGTGTGAGTAGGTGGTTTCAGGGAGATGAGACAAAATGAACCCTATAGGGTGGCTGAAATCTGCATTCCAATGATCCCTTTTTGGTTGTCAGTTTCATTTTGTTTTTCTTTATTTAACTTCCAATCTAAAATGTTTCAAGTTTGGGGGGAGTTACAAGTGATAAGAACTTCTGGACCTCAGAAAACCACCATGTAAATCATCACAGAAAGAAATCTGTCAAAGTGACAATGCTTTGATCTACTTCCCTTAGGAAAAACGCCTTGTTGCAGAGTCATCTCCAAATGAAGTGTGGAGATTGCTTTTCACACAGAAGTCTCCACTTACTGGCCCCCCTACTGTTGTTTTCCAGTCCTTGCTGGGTGAGACAAAGAGGCTTTGGCTAAGGGGAGAATGTTGTCCAGAATGTAATGCAATGCCAGAGGAAATGAGAGAGCCTGAGGGTGTTAAGTCTGCGGGGACTGGAGGAATCAAAGAGAACATCAGAACTGCCAGTCTGAACTATCACCTGGAGAAGAGCCTGGATAGCCCTTGACACCAGGGAAGTCAGGAGAAGCAAAGGCCCGTGGCCAAGCACCATCGACACTAATCACAAGTGACACCAAACCTTGGGAAAAAAATGTGCACGGCTTCTAAGGTGAACTCTTTGCTCGCTCTGCCTCCTCTGCTGACAGTAGCTCTCAGTGCAGTGGACAGCAGCTCCAGCCAGGAGTTCCCAGACACTGCAATCCATCACTAGTGTGCGGATACTGCCCGCCTAGAGACCCGCTGCCCTGGGGAGCAGAGAAGCCTGACCCCACAAGGCAGCGATGAATTAGCACAGGAGACAGCTTGCCTGGAGCGGTTGCCACCTTCCCTTCTCCATCACAGGCATTCATTCTGACAGCAGGCAGTGGCCCTGAATTAGAACACCTTTAAGAGCACGGTGTCTGGAGGGCAGCAACTGCAAACACCAAGCGTCTGGGAGGAGAATCTGGGCTCCAAGCAGAAGCAAAGCTTTAGCAGACTCGAGGCCTCAAGGTGTTAACAGAGGTCAGCAGCTACCAACAAAACAAAACAAAACCATGCAAATAACCATGCCCAGGCCATTAAACGTGTCCTTTAATTTTTCTCTTTTGACTGAGCTATGTGTCAGGTAGGATCTTAGATCCCTGGTGAAGACATGGTTATTTGCCTGCAGTGGAAGAGCTGAGTCTCAACCACTGGACCACCAGGGAAGTTCCAACATGTTCTTTAGACTAATGCTGCCAAACCAAATCAGAGAGGCAATCCATGACTCTGCAGGGAAGTGACATGCTGGGAAGAAATCAAACTAAAATGTAGACGAGCCTGGCAAAGGAGCAGCCTCTGCTCAGTCCAGGGGGACAGTTGTCATCCTGGCAGAGACAAAGGCTGGTCAGCTGCAGCCTCTCCCCTTTCTCCCACCCCTCTTTTTTGATAGCTTCTTTTCTACTCAACGCTCTCCTTGACCTGGGGAGACACTCAGCCAGAAGTTCAGGGCAGCCAGGGTTAAAATCCCTTACACAGGAAACTGGGCCAATTCCTAAATATTGCATTTAGAGATAATATGAGTCAGAACTTGCTCTGAGTGCTAGATGCAACCACAGCCAGCCTGACAAATACAGGTACCCTGGGCAGATTTATCATTAAATAGTCTTCAACAAATATTCTTAGAAGGTTATTCAACATTTATTTAGTAAAGGAGAAAAAAGTAATTTTCTATTATACAAATTGTATTGCTAACTTAAATTTGAAATATGAGTTAGAGCCTACCCAGGAAAATTTTCAGGACATAACAAAACAGGGAAAAATTCCTCCTTTATTTCATTTCTACCTGAAAATATTTGGCAAAACCTCTCCGATTTCTCTGTGGTTCCTGTTATTTTTTCTTCAATAAATCCTCAAATAATGAAACTATTGATGATTTAAAATGATATCATAAAGCAAGTCACCTAGTTCTAGTAAATGACACAATGAGGTTTCAGAATTTCAACTATCTTTAACTGATTCTGACTACAGAAGATTGTCAATAGGCTTCAGATTCTTGGCACTTACTAAATTTAAGACTGTCAGCAAAAGCACATGAAGACTGAAGGCAGTTGACGGTGTGTGATTAAACCAAATATTCCTCAAGAGTCAGAGTTGGAGTTAGAACCATGCAAACCAAGTTATTGACAAGTAAACTAATTGGGAAGCAGAAAAGGGGAGCTTGAGAGAGAAAGTTGTTTTGCAGAGAAAAACTAAGAAAATGAAGGCAATATATAAAGTCTGAGACAGGAGTTCCTAGGAGCCAGTGATAGATGGAAGGAGCAGTCTCAGCCACTTGCCACTTCCTCCACCACTGTAACCTCTTCTATTCTTCAATCATCTCCTTCATCTGGGACCGGTTTGAGTAGGCTCCAGTCACTTGTAGCCAGTGAACAGTGTCAAGACCAGTTGAGAGTGAGTGAGTGTGTGTGTATGTGTCTGGAGGGATCTTGCAGGAGGGAGCTAGAGAATTAGCTCATGGAAAAGGGTTGTCAGATGGGTCCCCTAAGTCTCTGGAACAGATCAGTCAAAGGGTTAAGGAACACGAACACAACTTCTTGAACAGCTACTAAGCATTGTGTGCTGGTTAGCCAATGATGCCAAGCCCTGGCATTCTACCTAATTATATAAACAGAAATATCAGAAAAAAAAGTTTGTCCCAGGTGACTCTAAGGCTTCCAGAAAGACTCCAAAGAGTAGGGTTGCAAGAGTACATCATGACCAAAGTGGAAGTCCCGCTAGATGGTGTGTCAGGCTGAACATAATGTATGAGGTTTCAGAAAATGACCCTCAGAAGATGAACGGAAAAGGCAGCTTGGCTTTGGTGGGTTTCTCAGTCTTTCTCGACTAGCTGACACTTTCAGGTAGTAAAGGAAAGATGGAAAAACTACTCAGAAGCTGTTAAGCCTCAAGCTACTGTCCAGTACCTAAACCTTATAATTGTCAGATTTAAGTGCTATTTCTTCTGGAGCACTAATTACACTGTTCTCCAGAACATTAATGTCAACGTCTATAAGGAAGTAAATATAGTCATTTGGCAAATATGTGTCTGCTGTGCTCAATCGCTCAGTCATGTCTGACTATCTGTGACCCCACCAGGCTCCTCTGTCCATGGAATTTTCCAGGCAAGAATACTGGGGTGGGTTGCCATTTCCTACTCCAAGGGATCTTTCCCACCCAGGGATCAAAACAGCATCACTTGTGTCTCCTACATTGACAGGTGGATTCTTGACCACTAGCACCACCTGGGAATGTATATAGATTAAACAGCATGACCAAGGGAAAACATGCTCTAGTAGGGTGGGAATGAGGCACACTGAAATCATAACCACCAGTCTGGAGGGTTCAGAGACTCTTCCTGCCACAGAGAGGACAGCTATGCATTCCCTTCTGAGATCCACAAGCTTTACAGTTGTATTGACTCAAAGGAACAAATATTTAACCTCTCTTAGGCTCTAGAAATGGAATCACAAATATTTTGTCATGTCCAGCCTCCTACCCAAAGCAAAAACAAAACTTCAGTAGTTCTTTAATGTGCAAAAAATATAGTTGCAGTATGTTATCAAATCCCGTGAGAGACCAAACCTTCAGATCAATCAATAATACAAGCTGACTTCTGCCTTGGTGAATCAGACCCAAGAAAAGCTAGAGATCTTTCCAAAAATCAAGAGAATGATTGTTCTGTACCAAGGCCTAGGGTGTTTCTACTGAATTAGGCCCTGTTAAGAAAAAGGCGTTGATGATGAAAAAAGGTGGTTCATGTATCTTGTATCACTGTTTTTCTCTTGATTCAACTATATGTAACTCGTGGGGCAGGAAGAGGTGCAAAAAACAAGATTGTTAACCTTTGCACATAAAAATTCTACCTTCAGAAATATAAAACCTCATTTTCAATATAGCACCTTATAAATGAAAGAGCCCCCAACCTCAACCTTTTACAAGCCTTTAATATTTGGAAACCAAAATTACTTTCTATTTTAATCGATGAAAAGCAAGCTTTAACTTATAAATGGATGTTTTCCAGAACTCTTTATAAACCACTGAAAATGGATGTTTATAATGGAAGTCCACTTGCTTTTCCATAAAGCTAATTCTAGCTGGATAATTCCCTTCAGGCAGCAGCAAGTATTGTTCTCCTAAGCTTTTGTATAATTAATACCAAGATACAAATATACTCCTATCTATTTCAGGGCAAGCAGAGTGAGAAAAAGAGAAGGGGAGATGATACTGGTGTCAAATGAATTCTCTAATACATTTCCCCACTAGAGGGAAAGATAAATTAAATGTGCAATAAAAATTTAATAGCGAACAGCAATTGCACTATAGGAACCCTGATAGAAATAAGCATAATGGCATAATAAATTTTCCTGTGTGAAGAATGATTATTTGGAGCTTTAAGCTTTGACAATTCGTGTAAATCTTATCCGTTTGTTAGCAATTAATAATATTAAATTGCTTCACATCTCCCTAGATAAACATCAGCAATCTTTCAAATCATTGTTGAAGAAATGCATAATCTAGTGTACACTACCGCAGAATTTTCTAAAATTTCTAAGGGGCATTTAATAGCACTGTTCCAAGAAGAAATAAAAGCAATTTAACCTTTACTGCTGATATAAGTACATCAACAAATATTTGTTAAACCACTTTGTGCTTAGCAGAAACAGCTAGCTGTCCATCAGAATCCATTTCTGCTTTCTAGACTACAGATCTTATGTCTAGAAAGCGGCTGCTCAGGAAAGGACTACCTCACCCCATCACCTATGCCTCTGTGACTCAACTCTCCAATAACATTGACTGGAAATTATATTTGCATTTGGGAACCAAGTTTTAAGAATGGGATGTGGCTCAGCTAAGCTCTTTGAGCTTTTACAAGCTTGATGTAGGAGGCAACAATGTTCTGGGGAGGGAGGAAGAAGACAGTGAAAGTTACTAGGCCTGAATTCATGATGTTTATAAACAAGAACACCTGGCTTGGGTAAATGAATAAGATATAAAAGTTAAATTGCCTTCAAGCCATTATATGTCTGTGGATATATCTGTTATAGCATTTTGGCCCAGTCTGACTAATACAACAATGTCTTGTAAACTTTGTGAGACCCATAAAGAAGTGAAAGACATTATACTTCTTACAAAATTAACTTTAGTTAAAGAAACAAGAAAAGTAAAATGACACAAAATATGCAACCATGTAATATTTTAAGAGATGCCAGAGGACAGTACAAGAGTAAGTTAACAAGTTAATTGTCATTAGCACTAAATGCTAGGAGTTCAAAGAAGATAACAAATAATTATTTTAAATATATTCATGCAAAAATGGTGGGCTCTGCTAGTGAGAGCTACAGTTCAAGATACATGGCTGATAATAATAAAATCCTTTATAATGGGTTTGTTTTTCTGGGAAATTCTTTACTCAGACAAATAAAGCTAAAGTTCCAAATATCTACAACCATTTTTTGATGTGCTGTGGTCCTCAATTTCGGTGGTTCCGAGATCTCTTATTTGCCTTTGGTTGTAAGCTTATTCTTTATTTCAATGCCTACCTTTGACCTGAATCATCCACTTATACTTTTATTTTGTGTAGTTTCCTTAAAACAATACTTGTGATTAATCTTATCCCATACTGAAAAAGGATTTCTATCATTATTCAAGGAGTAAATTTATAAATTCTAGCTCAAGGAAATTCAGTACTAATTCTAGCCCAAATTAGAAGAGTTTGAGAAATAAGCAAGATGCATTCATATTATCTTTAACGATTATTTATTGAGTATTACTATTTGTTAGACATTAAGGGTATGTGATGAAGAGTAAAATAATGTGGCCCACTTTCTTTGGGCCCTCATTTCTAAGGAGGCTCCCTATAAAAGATGGTGACATCATACAAAGAACTATATATACAAAGAACTGGATAGATTAAGCCTGTAAGCCTGAGGTGGCTCAATGGAAAAAAGATAACTGACTTCAAAGATTTAAAACCTTTTATTATGGAATAGGAATTAGACTTATTCCTCATGGTTTCTGTCCACTGATGTATACCAAGCAATTACAACTGTAGCTGGCAGCTAGTAGTAACTTGAAAGCATATTTTGAATGAATGAATGTCAGTCTAACCCTGGGAACTTGACTCAACTCCAAACTCTTCTCAGCTTTTGCTGGATGAGGAGTTGCTGTAAATCTTTGAAAAAAAATCAGTTAAGTTTTCAGAGAACTAGGACTAGCCAGAAGTATTTGAGGTAGTATTTGAGCTAGATATATTTGAGCTCGATATAAAGAAAAAAATTTCCAAAGGTTAGAGAATTCAAACACAAATGGTCTTACTTTCCAAAGGGAATTAATTCCTGGAGATGTACATGCATGGTAGGTTTGGATGATGGGAAATTCAATATTTGGGTGTTAGAAGTTCTTGGGCAAGGGCTCAAGATATTATTAACTCTAAACTTGAGGTACTTGGGAACAAGCAGAATGATGACCTTAACAATAGTTTGGAGAGTAGATGGGGAAAGAGCTGCACAGGGAACCAGGACCCCACCAAGAGGCCATAAACTGGGACTAACATAATAGACTAGGTTAATGAACTTAACTAAAGGGGAGGGATCCCATTGGTAGCTTTGTCCTACGGAGCGACCACTCAGGGAAACCATGCGCAAGCATGATGCCAATGACTCATCCCTTTGCCCATAAAAGCCCAGTGAGCTTTTTGGATTGGGAAAGTCAAGGCGGAAGCAGTCCTGCTTCAACCCCTTGGCCCTAAGGCTGGAAGTTTGACTTATCTCTATGCTCTATTTGACACAAATAGCTAGTAAGGAATTAAGGGTTTTCTTACATGCTTCTTATCTCTATGATTTGGAGAAGGCTACTCTGACCTCCAGGTTCATAAGTAAAATAAGGATAATAACATGGAGCTGACAAGGTGGTTGTGAGAAGTAAATATAATAATTGCTTCTTAGCACATAACTTGTTCCTGATCTATGCTATGCTGTGCTTAGTTGCT
This sequence comes from Ovis canadensis, assembly GCF_042477335.2. Taxonomy (NCBI): domain Eukaryota; kingdom Metazoa; phylum Chordata; class Mammalia; order Artiodactyla; family Bovidae; genus Ovis; species Ovis canadensis. Next base: position 184,810,585 of record NC_091246.1, on the reverse strand, counting down.
CAGTCATGTCCAACTCTTTACAACCTCTTGGACTGTAGCATGCCAGGCTTCTCTGTCCATGGGGATTCTCCAGGCAAGAATACTGGAGTGAGTTGTCATGCCCGATCTATGCTAGGTGTCTGCCCAATCAACGTGCTTCTCCTCTTTCTCCTTCCAGTCTTGAAATTATACAATTTTTTCTCCCTGAGAAACTTCAGAATCTTTTTCATTTTTATTTCCTATTGGGAAGCTTTAATTCATCTTCAGAGGAAATCAAATGATATTTACAGATTCATGGGACTAGAATGTGTCATTCAATTCAGTTCACTTCAGTCGCTCAGTCGTGTCCTGCTATTTGTGACCCCGTGAATCGCAGCACGCCAGGCCTCCCTGTCCATCACCAACTCCCAGAGTTCACTCAAACTCATGTCCATCGAGTCAGTGATGCCATCCAGCCATCTCATCCTCGGTTGTCCCCTTCTCCTCCTGCCCCCAATCCCTCCCAGCATCAAAGTCTTTTCCAATGAGTCAACTCTCCCCATGAGGTAGCCAAAGTACTGGAGTTTCAGCTTTAGCATCATTCCTTCCAAAGAAATCCCAGGGCTGATCTCCTTCAGAATGGATCGGTTGGATCTCCTTGCAGTCCAAGGGACTCTCAAGAGTCTTCTCCAACACCACAGTTCAAAAGCATTAATTCTTTGGCACTCAGCTTTCTTCACAGTCCAACTCTCACACCCATCGGCAAAGTAATGTCTCTGCTTTTGAATATGCTATCTAGGTTGGTCATAACTTTTCTTCCAAGGAGTAAGCATCTTTTAATTTCATAGCTGCAGTCACCATCTGCAGTGATTTTGGAGCCTCCAAAAATAAAGTCTGACACTGTTTCCACTGTTTCCCCATCTATTTCCCATTAGCTCAGATCAAATTGCATCTCCTTCAACTACAATAATGGCAAATAAGCCTCCAGAGTCACAAAGTCCCCTTGTTTGGCCTTTTTGTAAGCCCATCTAGTTTTCATCCTGACTGCTAGTGTTACCCCATATTAAGATGTGATGCATTCTGTAAGTCCATTGACATTTGGAGGGTCTTCTCTAAACTGCATCTGAATAGCTAAAATCAATGTTGCATCCTAGAAAGGCAAACACATATTTTTACATTTATTTCAGAATAGGACAGAAAACCTGAGGCTACCATATGTTCCATCCTTCATCCAGAAAATCTTTCGTTAAACAAGTACACCTCCCTTCTGACTGGGAGTCACCAAGCTTGCACTGAATAAAAATATATTGGCATTACAATAATCAAAGTAGAACCAACTCTGCCCTTCAGTCTTCAAGGTCCTTTCAGATCAAACAAAACACAGCCCTGGACACATTTCTCTCAAACAATGCAATCCCATGGGAATGGGAGTAAAAAGTCCTAATGCATTTTCAATTTACAAACCAACTTTTCCTATATTTAGATCAGTCAATTTATATCTGAGTACAAAAATTCAAGAGGATGTGACATCTCTCCTCCCTAGCACAATTTTGTTTTTCAAAGAAACTTGTTCTCAAGAATTCTGACCTATCTCTCAGAAATGGGTTCTTCAGTTGGTATATTTCCAGTTACATCAATATTTATTTCCATACTTGCAGACAGTCCAACACATTGTTTTGCCTTTTAAAAGGTCTGTCTAGGACATGTGCAACAAAATCAAGCAAATACACTAGTGTCCAATTTGGGAAAATTGTCATTAATGCATCTAACAATAATCTTTTCAGGACACTTAAAATCATACATTAATCCCTTTAAGACTGTAAGATCTGAGTTTGTTTTATGCTTATCTATTAATATTTGGTTTGATTCAATTTCATAATAACTTCCTGATATCTGGGTATGTTATTTGTCTTCTATATATTTTAATGTGAATTATATATATATTTTTGTAGGTCACATAAGGACACAGGAGGGTCAGGGCCAGGAAATATCACAAGGCTTTGAAAATGTCCTGGAATAAACACAAAGCTTAAGAGGAAGATATGGTGCTTGAAAACAAGGCTGAGAAAAAAGATGATCTGCATTTTTTTAAAATGTATTTTATTTCTCCACGTTGTTGGTCAGGAGGGGCCCAAGTACTAGTCAACAGAGAGAGAGTTTTTTAAAGTACATAACATTATATCTCAGAATTAGAGTTTTGGAGTGTGGTTCATGGTAAGCAGTTAGTTCAAGCCTTCGGCAATTTCTCTCTGGAAACTAGAGTAATTTCTGAGGTCCTACAAAAAGGCAGTCCTTCATTTCCTAAGAAACAAGTAATTTGCCTGGAAATCTAACATATAGTAATTGAAAAAGGCAGATTTTTTTTGCATGGAATCTTGTGAAAGTCAACTCTGTAAGCACCTTTAATTTTTTTCTAGTTGCAGCTGCACCTCAAAACTCCTCATGCTCTGTTGAAATCCTGGTTGAAAGGGAATTTGAGGACATAAGGACAGATGGGAGCCCTCCCTCACTGAGCCACTGAGCACAATTAAACAAGGAAGGAGGGAAGGGACACACTAGGTGTAACAAGGAGATCCTACTGACCTACACCATTGGCAGAGGGTCATGACAAGGTGTGGAAGATGGTAAAAGGGAAACTCAGGGATTTGAAGAAGGGAGTTGGAACATAACTGGGGCAGGATTTAAACCTGGGTCAGGAGACACAGGAGATGCAGGTCAGGAAGATCCTCTGGACTAGGAAATGGGAACCCACTCCAGTATTCTTGCCTGGAAAATTCCATGGACAGTGGAGCCTGAAGGCTATAGTCCACGGGGTTGCAAAAGAGTTGGACAGGACTGGGCGACTGAGCATGCATGCACGCATACGTCTTGACTCATGTGCTGAGTTGCTTCACCCACATCATAGTAGCTCTATGTTTTGTGACTCAGTTGCCTGAAACGAAGCACTATGAAAGAGACCCAAACCATTCAGGCCAAGCAAAGTGGGCAGGGCTTTCCAGAAACGTTTAAATGCCTAAAAACAAAGGCCTATCAAACAGACTAACATAACAAATGCTGGTAAAGAAAGTCGGCATTAAGAAGACAGAGGACAAGGAAATAGAGATTAAACACATCTGGAGATTGAAGAACCAGCTTTATACAAGACTTCTGCAGGATATTAGCAAGAATCTTGAGACTTTACCTTGGATTGATAGAGATTTGCAGAAATAGGCAGAGGTAACATATCCAACTTGACCATCATTATTGTAATACTATTAATATTTCTGGTTACTCCTTTCCTTTTATGGGATATTACCTAGTATGACCTGAGAAGTATGGGTGCATGGTTGTCACAACAGGACTGTGGGACATGACTGATGAAAGGACACGAACAGTCACAGTTAAAGGTGCAAATATTCTTTATAAACTGGCATACGTAAACTGATGGAGATAATTACGTTGACAGAAAAACATAGCATGCTCCCAGATGAAGGCACAAGTGCCCCAGGTGTGCAAGTCTCCTGTGAGGTGCAGGCTCTGGACCACATACAGTGTGAATATTTCACCGAGTACACAGAGTTCGCAACTACCTCTCCTGGTGTTGGTGGGGTTGTGGAAGGGAACACATACTCTTTATACTCTTCTATCCAATCTCTGTATTCTTTTTTCCATTTTTGTCTTCATCTGGAGATTCCTGTTCAGTCTGCCTATTGGGCACAAGCAAAGAATTGTTATAAACCCACCCCAGTGTTCACTTGAACAGATGAATCCAAGATCTTTTTCAAATGTCCACAATCTCTTAAGAGGTCCAAGAATCAGGCTTGTTTTAGGTCCATTCCTGCAAAGGATGTGATATACACATTCATTCTAAATAGTTAAGCCTAGGTTTCCAAACCTGGCTAGTCTGAAAATGGTGACTTCTGGGAAACATTCTGTTTGAAGATATCATTAGAAGTTTCATCCAATTTCACTCTGATTGCTTTCAGGCCTTGGCTGATTTTTAATGTCCCCAGCTGATCTAAGCAAGCTGGCAAGTGGAGGCCTAATTACAGCATCTACTTTTGACCACGATAAAGCATTCAGCAGCAGCCAGAACTAATAAAGGAGCCCTAGACCATGGCTCCCAGGCTGTTCGAGTTATGAGGACCTTTATTTAACACTTTAAAAGAAACTCTTCAGAGTGATGATGGCAAAAATATATAATAAAAGTAGTAACTTCATTACTTGCCATACACCTGCAATTAATACAACATTATAAATTAACTTTACCTCAATTTTAAAAACTGGTTTTAAAAAAGTGTATGATGATGGCAATGCCTATAAATTGAGAGTATGATTGCACAAGTTTCTATAAAAAACAAGTCTAGAAGGGGCAATCTGATAGAAAGTGCAGGGTTGGGAGTGAGATAGGGAATTGGTCTTGAAAACTCATTAGGCTTTCAAGGTCCATTTAATGTGACTTTGGTAGAAGTAGGTGTGGGGAGGACCTGATGGAGATCTACTAGCACTAGTCACATGATTAATATAAGGATTAATTTAAAAAATAAAGATTTTACACAGCAGAATAACTGACAGAGGGAAAATCAATGAATACTATTCTCATTACTAAATTGGATTAAATGAAATTACTGGAATTTGTACTCTTTTTGACTGTTAAAAACAGCAATTCCATATGGCTTCAATGGAAATAATTTAATATTAAAATTCTAATTTTAAAATTTAAATCCCAATATAACATAATCAGTCCACATCTCCCAAATTATTCAGATTCCTTTTAAGAAAGAAAAATTGAGAGAGGAATTACTGGCAAGATAGTGATTAATTTTTCTTTCATACTGATTTTTTTTTATTTTAATGAAAATTCAAAATGCTTTACCTCAGGTCAGTCATTTTTCTGAGTAATAATATGATAAAATGTGAGGAAGCAGGTGGGAGTTTTGATAGAAAACTCCCAGGAGGAAGTCAGATGAGGGGTTCTGATGCCTTGTGCTATCATTATAATAGGCTGTCCAACTTGTAGAGAACACACTATTTCAGTGACTTTAATTATGACCTGAAACTCTACTGATCAGATGTTAACGTGGCTCATAGACTCTATTCGGTACTTAAAAAGTCACAAAGTCTCTGCCTGTTGGTAAAGAATGGCTCCACATTTCCCTCCCTCAGAGGCCATCTTATAAACAAGATATAGTCATATGGGGCGTAAAAATAATTAATGGACCTGACTGAGCTATTAATACTATGTTACTAACCAGACGAGATATCAATCTCATTTGCTAATTTCACATTCATGCTTTATCTAATAGCTAAAGTGATGAATAAATCACTTTAACTCTCACATGTTTACACTTTATGTTTTTAAATTTCGTGGGTGTGTATGCTTTTTTTTTTTCTGTAAGTTTTCACAGATAACTTTCTAAATGGAAGAACATATAGGTAAGATTTCCCAAGCTATAACCATTCACCTCTAAAGTCTCACCCGGCAATCATAACATTTGCCACTTCCTGAGTCAAAATACTCAGGATATCATATAAGCATATGAGAACTAAGATAGAGAAATAAATAAGTATTTTATTAGAATCCCAGAATCACAGAGAATCCAGGTTTGCCTAAATGCATCCATGATCATTACTCTTGGCCAATAAAAATCATTAACTCAAGCATTATAGTTCTCGGGTGACAGGGGAAAGCAGGGGGAAAAGAGAAAAAAAAAGTGTTAGCTTAAAATTAGATTTGGTAAGGGTTTTCTTGTGTAGCTCATGTTTATTTTATTTTTGCTGCTTTTTGTTTAGCTAAAAGAGGATAAAGGAAGAGAATTTTTCTATCTGAACTCTTCTCCAACTCCATCCTGGACTTGATCTCTGGGTCAGACCTGGGAAACCCCTGGACACTATTTCTTTGTCTCTCAGTGTCTGATACAAGAAAAGAATGTTGAGCTGAGAACTAAGAACATGGATGTGGGACAGTGATCGTAGCTATTAAATTTCTTTAGATCTGATTCAGCTTGACATAGGAAAAGAACCAACCAAACAAAAACATCCATGTCTTTTCCAGTTCTGGTTCAGCTCCTGGCATGAGACTGGGAAACCAAGAGAGAAAAAACCCTGACAAACTAGGAGAAGCACACTCTAACCAGGCTGTCTCTGACCAGAAACCATAAAGACAAAGAGGTGAAAATCTTGGTGCCTTTAAAGACAAAAGGAGATGCATTGAGGATGGTCTTAGGAGAATATGGGGCTTGCATTAATGGAACCAGTTCTGAACCTTTCATACAAATGAAGTCATACAAGATGCTGTGTGTTTTGTCTGGCTTCTTTGACAGTAGGATTCAGGAGGCTAGATAAGCAGTAAGTAAACTACACCCAAGGACCAAATCAGGTCACACATATTTGAGACTTTTTGGTTTTTTCAGCTCAACTGAGATATAATTGACAAAACTGTAAAATATTTAAAGTTTACAACATCATGATTTGATATACTTATGCATTGTGAAAGGATTTCCACCATTAAGGTAATTAAAATATTCACCACCAAACATATTTACCCCCCTTTTATTAAATGAGAACACTAAGTTCTACTCTCTTATCAGGTTTCAGTTACACAGCACAATGTTATTGGCTATAGTCTCTAAATCATATATTAGATTCTTAGACTTTATCCACTTATAACTGAAAGCTGGTACCCATCGATAACCTGCAAATTTATTGAAACTGATTATTAGTTATAATAATACATTTTTGTTGGGGGTCTTTAAGGTTTCTATATATAATATCATGCCATTTCTAAACAGAGATTATTTTACTTCTTCCTTTCTGATTTAGATGATTTTTATTTCTTTTTCTTGCCTAATTGTTCTGGCTAGGATTTCCAGTACTATGTTGAATAAAAGTGGTGAGAATGAGCATCTTTGTCTTGTTTCTGATCCTAGAGAAAAAACTTTCTCCTTTTCACTATTGAGTATGGTATTAGCTGTAGGCTTATCAGATATGGCGTTTATTATGTTCAGGTACATACATTCCTTCTATACTTAGTTTACTGAGAGCTTTTACCATTAAAAGATGTTGCCTTTTGTCAAACTCTTTTTCTGTATCTATTGAGATAATCACGTGATTTTTACCTTTCATTTTGTTAATGTGGTATATCACATATTGATTTGTGGATGCTGAACCATCCTTACATCACATCCCTAGAATAAATCCCACTTAAGTGCACGGTAACAGTCCTTTAATGTACTTTTAAATTTGTTTTGCTGCTAACATTTTGTTGAGGACTTCTGCATCTATATTTATCTAGGATACTGGACTGGAGCTTTCCTTTCTTGTTATTTCCTTGCCTGGTTTTGTTATCAGAGTAATTCTGGCCTCAAAAAATGAATTAGGAAGTATCCTTCCTATGTTTTTTGGGGAAGACTTTGGGAAGACTGTGTATTAATCCTTTAAATGTTTGGTAGAATCCAGCATTGAATTCATATGGTTCTGGAATTTTCTTTGTTGGCAGGTTGTTGATTACTCATTCAATCTCCCTAAAGTAATTGGTCTGTTCAGAGTTTATATTTTTTCATGATTTAGTCTTGGTAAATTTTGTTTCTAAAAATTTATCCATTTATTCTAGGCTATTTAATTGGCAGGTTCATCATTGTTTGTAGTAGTTGCTTATGACCTTTAGTACATCTGTGTTATCAGTTCTAATGTTTCCCCATTTGTTTCTGATTTTATTTGAGTCCTTTCTCATTTTTTCTTGCTGCTGTGTGGCAATGGAGTGACTTTGAGGAGATACCCCATGTCTAAGGGCAAAGGAGAAGCCCCAGCAAGATGGTAGGAGGGGCGAAATTGTGTTTAGAATCAAACCCCATACCCACCAGAGATCCTCAAAGGGTCCAAACAAACCCTGTGCACACCAGGACTGAGAGACCCCACAGAGACTGACACAGAACTGTGCTTAAGTGTCTCCTGTGGAGGTACAGGTCAGCAGTGGACTGCCACAGGGGCAGGAGCTTTGGGTGCAGCAGACGTGGAAAGGCATAAGCCCTATTGAAAGAGGGCACCATTAACCGCACTGTAGAGCCACCAGAACTTACACAGGACTGGGGAAACAGACTCTTGGAGGGCACAAATAGAACATTGTGCACACCAGGACCCAGGAGAAGGGAGCAGTGACCCCACAAGAGACTGACCCAGACTTGCCCATGAGTGTCTGGGAGGCTCCAGTGGAGGCATGGGTCAGCGATGGCCTGCTGCAGGGTTGGGGGCACTGAATGTAGCAGTGCATGCATGGGACCTTTTGAAGGAGATCACCATTATCTTCATTACCTCCAACATAGTTTGGTGTTGCTAAGTCACTTCAGTTGTGTCTGATTCTGTGCGACCCCATAGACAGCAGCCCACCAGGCTCCCTTGTCCCTGGGATCCTTCAGGCAAGAACACTGGAGTGGGTTGCCATTGCCTTCTCTGCCACCATAGTTTAGCCTCAGGTAAATAACAGTGAAGGAACACAGCCACACCCATCAACAGAAAATTGGATTAAAGATTTACTGAGCATGGGCCTGCCCATCAGAACAAGGCCCAGTTTCTGCTTCAGTCAGTTCCTCCTCAGGAAGCTTCCCTAAGCCTCTTATCCTTCTCCATCAGAGGTCAGAATGACTGAAAACCACAGTCACAGAAAACTGACTCTGAAGAGTACCTTGGACTGCAAGGAGATCCAACCAGTCCATCCTAAAGGAAATCAGTCCTGTATATTCATTGGAAGGACTGATGTTGAAGCTGAAACTTCAATACTTTGGCCACCTGATGCAAAGAAAAAGAAAGTGAAGTTTCTCCATGGAATTTTCCAGGCAAGAGTACTGGAATGGATTGCCATTTCTTTCTCCAGAGGATCTTCCCAACCCAGGGATTGAACCCAGGCCTCACGCACTGCAGGCAGACATTTTACCCTCTGAGCCATTTGAAAAGACCCTGATGCTGGGAAAGATTGAAGGTGGGAGGAGAAGGGAGAACAGAGGATGAGGTGGTTGGATGATATCATGGACTTAATGGGCATGAGTTTGAGCAAACTCCAGGAGTTGGTGATGGACAGGGAGGCCTGGCGTGCTGCAGTCCATGGGATCACAAAGAGGTGGACACGACTGAGCAACTGAACTGAACTGAACTGAACCAATCTGATCACACAGAATACAGCCTTCTCTAACTCAATAAAACTATGAGTCATGACATATAGGGCCACCCAAGATGGATGGATCATGGTGGAGAGTTCTGACAACATGTGGTCCACTGGAGAAGAGAATGGCAAACCACTTCAGTATTCTTGCCTTGAGAACCCCACGAACAGTGTAAAAAGGCAAAAAATAGGACATTGAAACATGAACTCCCCAGGTCAGTAGGTGCCCAATATGCTACTGGAGATCAGTGGAGAAATAACTCCAGAAAGAATGAAGGATGGAGCCAAAGCAAAAACAACACCCAGTTGTGGATGGGACTGATGATGGAAGTAAAGTTCTACACTGTAAAAAGCAATATTGCATAGGAACAAGAAATGTTAGGTTCATGAATCAAGGCAAATTGGAAGTGGGCAACAGGAGATGGCAAGAGTGAACATCAACATTTTAGGAATCAGCAAACTAAAATGGACTGGAAAGGGTGAATTTAACTCATATGATCATTATATCTACTACTGTGGGCAGAATCCTTTAGAAGAAATGGAGTAGCCATCATAGTCAACAAAAGAGTTTGAAAAGCAGTACTTGGATGCAATCTCAAAAAACAACAGAATGATCTCCATTTATTTCCAAGACAAACCATTCAATGCACGGTAATCCAAGTCTATGTCCTGACCAGTAATGCTGAAGAAGCTGAAGTTGAACAGTTCTGTGAAGACCTACAAAACCTTTTAGAACTAACACCCAACAAAGATGTCCTTTTCATTTTAGAGGATTGGAATGCACAAGTAGGAACTCAAGAAACACCTGGAGTAACAGGCAAATTTGGCCGTGGAGTACAGAATGAAGCAGGGCAAAGACTAAGGAGTTTTGCCAAGAGAATGCACTGGTCATAGCAAATGCCCTCTTCCAACAACACAAGAGAAGACTGTACACATGAACATCACCAGATGGTCAATACAGAAATCAGATTGATTATATTTACTGCAGCCAAAGATGGAGAAGCTCTATAGAGTCAGCAAAAACAAGACTGGGAACTGAATGTGGCTCATATCATGAACTCCTTATTGCCAAATTCAGATTTAAACTGAAGGAAGTAGGGAAAACCACTAGAGCATTCAGGTATGACCTAAATTAAATCCCTTACAATTATACAGTGGAAGTGAGAAATGGATTCAAGGGATTATATCTCATAGACAGAGTGCCTGAAGAACTATGGATGGAAATTTGTGACTTTGTACAGGAGGCAGCAATCAAGACCACCTCTATGAAACAGAAATGCAAAAATGCAAAATGGTTGTCTGAGGAGACCTTACAAATAACTCTGAAAAGAAGAAAAGCGAAAAGCAAAGGAGAAAAGGAAAGATATACCCATTTGAATGCAGAGTTCCAAAGAATAGCAAGGAGAGATTAGGAAGCCTACCTCAGAGATCAGTGCAAAGAAATAGAGGAAAACAATAGAATGGGAAAAAGACTAGAGATCTCTTCAAGAAAATTAGAGATACCAAGGGAACATTTTATGCAAAGATGGGCTCGATAAAGGACAGAAATCGTATAGACCTAACAGAAGCTATAAAAAAGAGGTGGCAAGAATACACAGAAAACTGTACAAAAAAGATCTTCATGACCTAGATATTCATGATGGTGTGATCAGTCACCTAGAGGCAGACATTTCAGAATGTGAAGTCAACTAGGCCTTAGGAAGTATCACTATGAACAAAGCTAGTGGAGGTGATGGAATCCCAGTTGAGCTATTTCAAATCCTAAAAGATGATGCTGTGAAAGTGCTGCTACCAATATGTCAGCAAATATGGAAAACTCAGCAGTGGCCACAGGACTGGAAAAGGTCAGTTTTCATTCCAATCCCAAAGAAAGGCAATGCCAAAGAATGCTCAAACTACCGCACAATTGCACTCATCTCCCACACTTTCAAAGTAAAGCTCAAAATTCTCCAAGCCAGGTTTCAACGGTATGTGAACTGTGAACTTCCAGATATTCAAGATGGATGTAGAAAAGGCAGAGGAACCAGAGACCAAATTGCCAACATCCATTTGATCATCAAAAAAGGAAGAAAGTTCCAGAAAAACATCTATTTCTGCTTTATTGACTATGCCAAAGCCTTTCACTGCATGGATCACAACAAACTGTGGGAAATTCTGAAAGAGATGGGAATACCAGGTCACCTGATCTGCCCCTGGAGAAATCTGTATGAAGGTCAGGAAGCACCAGCTAGAACTGGACATGAAACCACAGACTGGTTCCAAATTGGGAAAGGAATACATCAAGGCTGTATATTGTTGCCCTGCTTATTTAACATATATGCAGAGTACATCATGAGATACGCTGGTTTGAAGCACAAGCTGGAATCAAGATTGCTGGGAAAAGTATCAATAACCTCAGATACACAGATGACACCACCCTTATGGAAGAAAGCAAAGGAGAACTAAAGAGCCTCTTGATAAAAGTGAAAGAGGAGAGGGAAAATTTGGTTTAAAGCTCAACATTCAGAAAACTTAGATCATGGCACCCAGTCCCATCACTTCATGGCAAATAGATGGGGAAAAAGTGGAAACAGTGACAGAATTTACTTTGGGGGGCTCCAAAATCACTGCAGATGGTGACTGCAGCTGTGAAATGAAAAGACATTTGCTCCTTGGAAGAAAAGTTATGACAAACTTAGACATCATATTTAAAAGCCAGGGACATTACTTTGCCAACAAAGGTCTGATCTAGTTAAAGTTATGGTTTTTCCAGTAGTCATGTATGGATGTGAGAGCTGGACTATAAAGAAAGCTGAGCACTGAAGAATTGATGCTTTTGAACTGTGGTATTAGAGAAGATTCTTGTGAGTCCCTTGGAGTGTAAGGAGATCCAACCAGTCCATCCTAAAGGAGATCAGTCCTGAATATTCATTGGAAGGACTGATGCTGAAGCTGAAACTCCAATACTTTGGCCACCTGATGCGAAGCCAACTCCAGGAGATGGCGAAGGACAGGGAAGCCTGGTGTGCTGCAGTCCATGGGACCACAACGAGTCGCACATGACTGAGTGACTGAAGAGTAATATATGTGGCCCAAACCCTTCCCTCTCCAGGGAGAGGCTGGGATTTAGTGGTTCCCTCTTGATTATCTAGTGCTGGGATGGGATGGGGTTGTTCTCAGGCTTTCTCACCTGTCTTGATGTGGATATTTTCTCATTCTCCAGATGCACAAGAGACATTCATGTCATTTCTGAATTTCCTTCGGAGGGAATTGCTTCATGCAGTGCATCCATAAAAGGAGGAAATTTCAGGGTCCATCTGTGTCACTTTCTCGGTCCCTCCCCTCATACCCATTTGTTTGCATGTCCTCTGTGGCTGCTTTTATTCAGCAACAGCAGACTTGAATTAAGTATTTCAACAGAGAGCATATGGACCACAAAGCCAAAAATATTTATTATCTGCCCATTAACAGACAAAATTTTCTGATCTCTGAACTATAGTAACTCAAGAGGAAGGGTAGAATATCACAACAAAAGCAGGAAATTATGAATAAGCATAATGTATTAACAGGCAGAAAGAACATCAATCTGCTGTAAGCAAGATACCCTGAAAGTAAGGAGTCAGGGAAGGAAAGAGTCATGTTGGAATGTCCGCATATATATAGTCTTGATTATTAGATCAAGGAGTTTCCACTTCTTTCTGCAGGTAGATAAAAAGCCGTTTGAAGGGTCTTTCACTGCTATTAAATATTATGAGAGTGTTGTTTTAATTTAGTAGCCATATAAGATAAACTAAACAGCAGAGGTGTTTTCCAGGTGGGTAAAGAATCCACCTACAAAGCAAGAGATGCAGGATGATACGAGTTTGATCCCCAGGTTGGGAAGAACCCCTGGAGGAGGGCATGGCAATCCACTCCAGTATTCTTGCCTGGAGAATCCCTTGGACAGAGCAGCCTGGTGGCCTACAGTCCATGGGGTTGCAAAAGTCAGACATGACTGAAGCAACTAAGCACACATACACAAACAACTACCCAGAAAAAAATACCTTCAGAATGCATGATAGAGAAGACTGGAAATGGACAACTCAGGTAAAAACTAAGATCCCATTATATCCCATTACAGCTCAAACACTGCCCTTTCTCCATAAAATGATGGGTCAATATTATTTTCCAGAGTGAACCATTTAGATTTTTGTGCTTGAAGCATTTTTCCTTTCCTTTGTTATTTTTTCTGCTCCCAAACCCTTAACTTATTGAGTATAGTTCTGCCAGCCTGGATCCATTCTTAAAGCTTCAGAAGGAGACATCTGTTGTTGAAGCTGGATTTGCTGCTCAGCAGCACCTGGAAGTTAATAGTGGGACCTTATCTCCAAATAATAACTGTTACTTTCTTCCTAATGTCTCTGAAGCATTATTAAATGTGGTACTTATAGCCCCTTATATGCAATTTACCTCTGTAAAAGGTCATCTGCAAGTACCATACTTAAAAATATGCCACAAGGAGCTGTGAGATCACATGCCATATCATTCATTACCCAGCATAAGGCTTACATCAAACCATCCCATTTTAAATTTGTCTGCTCTCTCTTTAAAATGGCAATGGAATCTTCTCTGGTACATGCTCATTCACAGAAGAACACATCCTGTCTTTCTCTGTGTTCTAAATGTGTTGAGCATTCCCTAGAAGCGCTTAGGAATACTAACAAGTCAAATGCTGAGGCAAGTGAGATTTTCTGCAAAAGATCCCTTACTGCTCTTTTCCGTGACTTAAAAGATTCTGTGGGTCTTCACGCTTCCCCTAGACCATCTATAACCCTCTACTCTAACTACATTTTATCTTTCTTTTCTCAATAGTATCTTATGCTCTAGATATTACGCAATTTCTCCTCCTCTGCAAATAATGACATATCGAGGAAGTTCCAGGTTACACCCTCCATATTCGTTAATGTGGACTGATTTTACAAAATATTATAGACAGTTTAACAGAAGAAATTTATTTATTTCTCACCGTTCTGGAGGCTGGGAAGTCCAAGGTCAAGATTTCATTCTTGATGACAGTTCTCTCCCTGGCCTAATCAGCTATGCTTTCAATGGCTCCTCACACAGTGGAGAAGAAGGCAGGTTCAGGTCTCTCTTATTCTTATAAGGACACTAATCCCATCCTAAGGTGCCACCTTAAGGACCTCATTCAAACCCAGTTATCTCCCAATGGCCTCATCTTCAAATACCATCATGTTGAGGATTAGGGCTTCAACATACAGATTTAAGGGGGACACACACACAGTCCCATAACATTCTGCTTCTGGCCATCCAAAATTCATATCCTCTCATCCAAAATATACTATCTATTCCCAAAGCCCAAACTTCTTAACTGATATCAATTTTAAAGTCCAAAGTCTCATCTAAATATCTTCTAGATTAATTGTGGGTAAGAGACAAAGTACAATTCATCTGAGATAAATTTTGCTGTGAACCTGTGAAACCAGACAAGTTACCTGCTTCCAAAGTACAGTGGTGGGACAGGTATAGAACAGACATTTTCATTCTAAAAGGGAAAAATTGAAAAGAAAGAGGTGATGACTACCAAGTAAGTTCAGAACCTAGCAAGACTAATATCATATGATCTTAAGTCTGGAGAATAATCCTACTTAGCTAAATGATTAGCCTTTCAGGCCCACTGGAGTCCCTGGTCTCATCTCTGTGGCTCTGCTGAGTGGAAATGGCTTCTGCAAAGCTCTGATCACCACTGTATAGCTTGTTGAAACTGAAGCAATTGTCTCCCATTTGAAACTAAAGAGGCATCCCCCTGATGGTCTTTGAATTGCCGCTGAGGTTATTTGTTCCTTCTCTTGAAGAATAGGGCATATTCATAGTCAATCAAATCTATGTCTGGCTCTGTAGGATCTAAGAAATCTGACAACCTTCCTTCATTTCATCTCATCTCCTCTCAATTCATACTGGCACTGTTACTGCTGGTTAAATCCATGGCTAATTAGATCCATATGGCTAATCAGATCCATGGTGACTGATCAGATCCATGGTTCACACTCATGATAATGTCTTTTTCAAACCATGCTCAGCCACCCTTAGTGTTCATTTTGGAACAAGCTTTCTCAATTTTCACAATATGAATAAGCTGAGAATGTTCCAAGTATCTAAGTTCTAATTTCACTTTATTTAACAATTTCATTTCTCTCTTTCAGACTTTACTACAAGCAGTCAGGAGTAACCAAGCCACTCCTTCAATCCTTTGTTTAGATTTCTCAGATAAAACATCCAACTTCCTCACTTAGAAGGTTTACCTTCCCAAACCCTAGAATACAGCTCAACAAAGTCATTTGCCAATGTATGAGGTGGCTCTCCTTTTCTCAATTGTCCAATAACATGTTTCTCATTTACCTCCTGGCCTTCACCAGAATTGCCCTTACCACCTATTCCACCTTGCCTGTCACAGTTCTTCCAGACACTGCCCATTATCCAGCTCTAAGGCCACTTCTACATTTTTAGTTATTTGTTACAGCAGCATCCTGCTTCTCAGTATCAAAATCTGCATCAGTCAGCTAGAGCTGCTGTAACACCTGAGCTGCTGTAACACAGTACCATAGATTAGGTGGCTTACACAACATACATTTATTTCTTACAGTTCTGGAGGGTAGAAAATCCAATATACAGATTCTGGTAGATTTGGTTCCTGGGACTGCAGCCATGAAATTAAAAGACGCTTACTCCCTGGAAGAAAAGTTATGACCAACCTAGATAGCATATTCAAAAGTAGAGACATTACTTTGCCGACTAAAGTCCGTCTAGTCAAGTCTATGGTTTTTCCTGTGGTCATGTATAGATGTGAGAGTTGGACTGTGAAGAAGGCTGAGCACCGACAAATTGATGCTTTTGAACTGTGGTGTTGGAGAAGACTCTTGGGAGTCCCTTGGACTGCAAGGAGATCCAAACAGTCCATTCTGAAGGAGATCAGCCCTGGGATTTCTTTGGAAGAAATGATGCTAAAGCTGAAACTCCAGTACTTTGGCCACCTCATGTGAAGAGTTGACTCATTGGAAAAGACTCTGATGCTGGGAGGGATTGGGGGCAGGAGGAGAAGGGGACGACAGAGGATGAGATGGCTGGATGGCATCGCTGACTAGATGGACGTGAATCTGAGTGAACTCCGGGAGTTGCTAATGGACAGGGCGGCCTGGCGTGCTGCGATTCATGGGGTCACAAAGAGTCAGACATGACTGAGCGACTGAACTGAACTGAACTGAACGGAAGCACCTTCTTTCCGGTAGTCAGACACCCACCTTTATGCTGTGTCCTTACAGGACTAAAACAGAGAGACAGTCTGTGTGCCCTGGTCTCTCTTCCTCTTTTTATAAGGACACTAAAGCAAGAATGAAGGTCCCACCCTAATTCCCTCATCAAAACCTAATTATCTCACAAAATTCCACCTCTAAATATCATCACATTAAAGCTTAGGGCTCCAAAATATGAGTGGTCAGGGACACAAATATTCATGCCGTAACACCTCTGTAAATTTAAAGAATAAAAAGATATGGAATCACAATGACAATGAGGACAAGAGAAGGTGCAACAGCAAAATATTTTGAAATCTGGAAAACAAACTGATGAAAGACAACATTTTAAGCTTAGAGTGAAGAAAGTAAGGAATCAATCTAATTTATACTAGGTAATCCTCAAAGGGCCCAGAAATTGGTAATACCAGATATCTATGAAATTGAAAATGAGATAAGAGGGCACAGAAAAATGAGGAAGATTTGATATAATCAACTCAAAGTACAATCACCTATATCTCTAGATCTCATCCCCAACTCTGGTTTGTGATTGTCCTTCCACAAACCAAGTAGAAATTTAAAGATTATTTTTACTATGGAAAGGATAAAAGAGTGTGCTGGCTAATTTTTATGTCAACTTGGCTAAGCTATGGTACCCAGGTTTTCAGTTAAATATCCTTTTAGAGAAGACTGTTAAGAATCCCTTGGACTGTAAGGAGATCAATCCAGTCAATCCTAAAGGAAATCAATCCTGAGTTGGAAAGACTGATGCTGAAGTGACAATACTTGGCCACCTGATGCAAAGAACCCACTCATTAGAAATGATCTTGATGCTGGGAAAGATTGAAGGCAGGAGGAGAAGGCGATGACAGAGGACAAGATGGTTGGATGGCATCACCAACTCAATGGACATGAGTTTGAGCAAACTCTGGGAGATAGTGAAAGACAGGGAAGCCTGGCATGCTGCAGTCCATGGGGTTGCAAAGAGTTAGACACACTGAGCAACTAAACAACAAGATCCATCTAGATGCTGCTATGAAGATACTTTTAGATATGATCAATATTTAAATCAGTAGACTTTGAATAAACATATTGCTGTTCCTATGCATGGACTTCATCCAATCAGTTAAAGGCCCTAAGAACAAACTGAGATTTTCTAAGAAGACATCTCCTCGACTTCAGCATAGAAACCCTGCCTGAGTTATTATCCTGTCAGCCTATCACAGAGATTAGCCATGGAAAAAGTGGGGGTGAAAGAAATGCATGCATGCTGGACGCTGAGTACTGAAACTGCCAGACTTGGACCTCATCTCAGTGCTGAAAAGCAACAACCAGCCGTCTAACCCCTAGGCAGAAATCAGAAGATTCTTCTCTGAAGAATATGACCAGACCCACAACCACAAAAAAAAAAAATAGATAAACACCGAATACTGGGGATTCTCTGCAAAAAGCCCAGCAGTTCAGTTCATTCACTCTGTCATGTCTGGCTCTTCACGATCCCATGAACTACAGCATGCCAGGCCTCCCTGTTGAGTCAGTGATGCCATTCAACCATCTCATCCTCTGTCCCATTCTCCTCCTGCCCTCAACCTTTCCCAGCATCAGGGTCTTTTCAAATGAGTCAGCTCTTCACATCTGGTGCCAAAGTATTGGAGTTTAAGCTTCAGAATCAGTCCTTCCAATGAATATTCAGGACTGATTTCCTTTAGGATGGACTAGTTGGATCTCCTTACAGTACAAGGGACTCTCAAGAGTCTTCTCCAACACCACAGTTCAAAAGCATCAATTATTCAGTGTTCAGCCTTCTTTATAGTCCAATTCTCACATCCATACATGATCATTGGAAAAACCATAGCTTTGACTAGACGGACCTTTGCTGGCAAAGTAATGTCTGCTTTTTAATGTGCTGTCTGGGTTGGTCATAACTTTCTTCCAAGGAGTAAGTGTCTTTTAATTTCATGGCTGCAGGCACCATCTGCAGTGATTTTGGAGCCGTCCAAAATAAAGTCAGCGACTGTTTCCACTGTTTCCCCATCTATCTGCCATGAAGTGATGGGACCAGATGCCATGATCTTAGTTTTCTGAATGTTCAGTTTTAAGCCAACTTTTTCACTCCTCTTTCACTTTTATCAAGAGGCTCTTTAGTTCTTCTTCACTTTCTTCCATAATAGTGGTGTCATATCTGAGGTTATTAATATTTCTCCCAGCAATCTTGATTTCAGCTTGTGCTTCCTCCAGCCAGCGTTTCTCATGGTGTACTCTGCATATAAGTTAACTAAGCACGGTGACAATATACAGCCTTGACATACATCTTTTCCTATTTGGAACCAATCTTTTGTTCCATGTCCAGTTTTAACTGTTCTTCCTGACCAGCATACAAATTTCTCAGGAGGCACATTAGGTGGTCTAATATTCCCATTTCTTAAAGAATTTTCCACAGTTTGTGGTGATCCACATAGTCAAAGGCTTTGGCATAGTCAATAAAGCAGAAATAGATGTTTTTCTGGAACTCTAGCTTTTTCAATGATCCAATGGATGTTGGCAATTTGATCTCTGGTTCCTCTGCCTTTTCTAAAACCAGCTTAAACATCTGGAAATTCATGGTTCACGTATTGCAGAGGCATAGCTTGGAGAATTTTGACCATTACTTTGCTAGTGTGAGATGAGTGCAATTGTGTGGTAGTTTGAGCATTCTTCAGCATTTCTTTTCTTTGGGATTAAAATGAAAACTGATCTTTTCTAGTCCTGTGGCCACTGCTGAGTTTTCCAAATTTGCTGGCATATTGAGTGCAGCATTTTCACAGCATCATATTTTAGGATGTGAAACAGCTCAACTGGAATTCCATCACCTCTAGTAGCTTTGTTCGTAGTGATGCTTCCTAAGCCCCACTTTACTTCACATTCCAGGATGTCTGGCTCTAGGTGATTGATCACACCATCATGAATATCTGGGTCATAAAGATCTTTTTTTTGTACAGTCTCCTGTGTATTCTTGCCACCTCTTCTTAATACCTTCTGCTTCTGTTAGGTCCATACTATTTCTGTCCTTTGTTGAGCTCATCTTTGCATGAAATGTCCCCTTGATATCTCTAATTTTCTTGAAGAGATCTCTAGTCTTTCCCAGTCTATTGTTTTCCTCTATTTCTTTGCACTGATCATTGAGGAAGGATTCCTCATCTCTCCTTGCTATTCTTTGGAGCTCTGCATTCAAATAGGTATATCTTTCCTTTTCTCCTTTGCTTTTCACTTCTCTTCTTTTCAGAGCTATTTGTAAGGCCTCCTCAGACAGTCATTTTGCTTTTTTGCATTTCTTTTTCTTGGAGATGGTCTTGATTCCTGTCTCCTGTACTATGTCATGAACCTCCATCCATAGTTCATCAGGCACTCTGTCTATCAGATCTAGTCCCTTAAATCCATTTCTCACTTTCACTGTAAAATCATAAGGGATTTGATTTAGGTCATACCTGAATGATCTAGTGGTTTTCCCTACTTTCTTCAATTTGAGTCTGAATTTGGCAATAAGGGTTTCATGATCTGAGCCATAGTCAGCTCCCGGTCTTGTTTTTGCTGACTATATAGAGCTTCTCCACCTTTGGCTGCAAAAGATATAATCAATCTGATTTTGGTGTTGGCCATTTGGTTATGTCCATGTGTAGAGTCTTCTCTTATGTTGTTGGAAGAGTGTGTTTGCTATGATCAGTGTGTTCTTTTGACAAAGCTCTATTAGCCTTTTCCCTGCTTCATTCTGTACTCCAAGGCCAAATTTGCCTGTTACTCCGAATATTTCTTGACTTCCCAGTTTTGTATTCCAGTCCTCTATAATGAAAAGGACATCTTTTGGGGGTGTTAGTTCTAAAAGGTTTTATAGGTCTTCATAGAACTGTTCAACTTCACCTTCTTCAGCATTACTGAAGCTCATTAGGATTGCCTTGTAATGAAGCTCCAAGAGGAGTTTAACAATACTCTCAGAGCTTCCGATAGATTTCTAGACTCTAATCCTTAGTCATGAGGAGACAAGTCTGGATTGCTTGGAACCTAAAGAAAGCCTCTAATACAAAAAATAAAAACAACACAATTAAAAGATAATAAAGGAATTAAAGGGGATGGAGAAGAAACTTGTTGAAATTAAAAAAATAACTTAAAATGATATTTTTTAAATGTTGAGGAATAATATTAGTAAATATTCCATCAATTAATTAAGCACAGGATATTCTAAGAAAGAAAAGACATAGAAAAAATTAAAGCAACTCATAAATTAAAGGGCTTCCCCAGTGGCTCAGTGGTAAAGAATCCATCTGCAATGCAGGAGGTGCAGGAGACTCCAGTTCGATCCCTGTGTCAGGAAATTCCCCTGGAGGAGGGCATGGCAACCCAATCCAGTATTCTTGCCTGGAGAATCCCATGGAAAGAGGAACCTGGTGAGTTCATAGTTTGCAAAGGTCAGACACAACTGAAGCAACTTAGAACACATAAATAAAAGCATGTTAAGAATCAAAAGTTTTAGAGAAAGACAAAATATACACTTGAAGATTAAATACATAAATTAAAAGCATGTTAAACATCAAAAGTTGTAGAAAAAGATAAAATATATACGTGAAGAAATCTTTAGGAAATAGAGCACAAACAGATGAAAATTTTAAAGTAAAGATAAGAAAACTGAAGACTTAACCCAGAAGAACAAATTGAAATGAAAAGAGTTCCTGGAAGAGAAAAGACAGGAAAAGAAAAGGAAGAATCAGGAATAAACCAGGGCGTGAAAACTTCTCAAAACTACAGAACAGTTTCCACGTTGAAAAGTCCTACAAGAATCCAGTAAAATGCCCAGTAATAGACCAAGGCATAACTCTGTAAAAATTTACTTCATTGGTGTGTGGAGGACCAGTTGATGGTGTATTAAATTAAGAATATTTAGACTATGACCTGCTGAATGAGGAAGCACAAGCCACCCACATGGGTCAGCAGGTAGCTCCCTTGGCCTCTGAGCTCCTGCCTCAGAGAAGTGAAAACTCAGGAGTTGTTTCGGTTGAAGACACAGAACATTCACACAAACGACCTAAGTCAAAGATTTATTAGTTATAGATTTCACAAAGAGGGGGAACACAATGAGCTGGGGGAAGGGCAATCCCTTCTCAGCTCATGAGCAAGCAGATGCAGGGTACTAAGCACCTATTATTTATAAGGTGGTTGGGTCAGGAGTCTTTTTCTTTTGACTGGGCTACAGTTGCTTTACAATATTGTGTTAGTTTCTGCTGTACAATGAACTGGATCAGCTATATGTGTATACACATCCCCTCCCTCTTGGACTTCCCTCCCCTGCCTCCATCCCACCCCTCTAAGCCATCACAGAGCACCGAGCTGAGCTCCCTGTGCTATGCAGCAGGTTCCCACTAGCTGCATATTTTACATATAGTAGCCAGGACATGGAGGCAAACTAAATGTCCATCAACAGGAGAATGGATAAAGAAGATGTGGTGTATATATATGTAATGGAATATTACTTAGCCATAGAAAGGAATGAAATTTGGTCATTTCTAGAACCTGGACCTAGAGTCTGTTATACAGAGTGAAGTAAGTCAGAAAGAGAAAAACAAATATCATACATTAACACATATATGTGGAACCTAGAAAAATGGTACAGATGAACCTACATGCAAGGCAGGAATAGAGATGCAGACATAGAGAATAGAGGTGTGGCTATGGTGGGAGTGAATGGGGGGATGAATTGAGAGACTGACAAGTCACTTTTTATTGGCTCAACTATAAGTGATTATTTTAAAAGATACCCTGAGGAAAGCAATGGCAGAGTCTGTGGTGGGAATCCTAAGCTCAGGCTTTTTCTAAATGTCCAGACTCTGGGTGTCAACAGGATTGTCATACACTCATGTCAAATACAGAGGCAGAAATTCAAAAAAACTGTTTGCTCATTACCATTTTGACATATTAGAAGATATTTAACTCACCCAGTTAGAAGAAATGAGTTTTCAGATTTCTGAAAAGCAACACTGAAATCTGTACCAAATGCCTTCACAGTTCCAAAGAAAAACTGCTTGCACCACAAAAGTCAGTACCCAGGCAATACCTGTTATGAGTAAGAATACACTGAAAATATTTTCAAATCAACCAGTTCTTAAGCTATTAACCTCCCAAACATTTCCTTCATTGAAAGCCTAGAGGAGATATTTTTCCCCAAAATGAAGAGATAAACTAGGAAAGAATACTTTATGGGACAAAAGAAATAAGAGACAGCAACACAAGACAGAAGCAAGGAGAACCACCAGGATGAGGGGGAAGAGGGATCCCAGTGTAACTGCTGTGTGCCAGCTGTAGAGAGTAATCAATCCAGATTGAAGCAAGTTCCAAAATTTGTGGCCAGGAACAGTGCAGGGCCCCATATTTACAGCCAGTTTTTCCTCCAGAGTGAAGTGTTAAGCATACTAAAATTAAAGGAACAATCACTTTTATTGGTAGCATCCATCATGGTGACAGTGTATGGCTAAAACTAAATGACAAGACAATAAAGAAATATGTTCCAATCAGAATCCTTACATCAAAGCCTGTTGTCTTTGCTTTAATCAATGTCCTGGCAAGAGCTGTCTCTTTTCTACAAACTACAATGCAATGGAAAGCACAGATCTGCCTAAATAAAAGGAATGTTCCTATGTATAGTTGCTTATATATACATGGAATATTTCTGAAGGATTCTTTGCAAGCTCATAGCAATATTTGCCTTCAGGAAAAGGAACAGGGTGGTTAGAGGGAAGAAGCTGATTAAAGACTTATTTTTTGTAATTTACCCCCTTGATCTTTTCAAAGATTATTATATGTTCTTTCCTGGGTCAGGAAGATCCCCTGGAGAGGGGAATGGCTACCCACTCCAGTATTCTTTTCTGGAGAGTTCCATGGACAGAGGAACCTGGTAGGCTACAGTCCATGGGGTCACAAATAGTCAGACATGACTGAGCGACTAACACTTTCACTTTCTCTCAATATGTTCTTGCATTATATTAAACAATGATTAAATGATTTAAATGTGGCTCTCACTAATTATTATCAATACATATACTTTTGATTCAGTGAATTACTTGTGGGAATTTATCCAATAAAAAAAACCTAAATAAGTACTAGATGACATCGGTAGGAGATTATTCATTGAAACAGTGCTACTAATACCAAAAGTTGGCAACAGTATTCATAACCATTAGTAAGGCAACATGGAAATAAATGAACACATTCAGTTCAGTCGCTCAGTTGTGTCTGACTCTTTGCGACCCCATGAATCGCAGCACACCAGGCCTCCCTGTCCATCATCAACTCCCAGAGTTCACTCAGATTCACGTCCATCGAGTCAGTGATGCCATCCAGCCATCTCATCCTCTGTCGTTCCCTTCTCCTCCTGTCCCCATTCCCTCCCAGCATCAGAGTCTTTTCCAATGAGTCAACTCTTCGCATGAGGTGGCCAAAGTACTGGAGTATCAGCTTTAGCATCATTCCTTCCAAAGAAATCCCAGGACTGATCTCCTTCAGAATGCACTGGTTGGATCTCCCTGTAGTCCAAGGGACTCTCAAGAGTCTTCTCCAACACCAGAGTTCAAAAGCATCAATTCTTCAGTGCTCAGCCTTCTTCACAGTCCAACTCTCACATCCATACATGACCACTGGAAAAACCATAGCCTTGACTAGATGGACCTTAGTCAGCAAAGTAATGTCTCTGCTTTTCAATATGCTATCTAGGATGATCATAACTTTTCTTCCAAGGAGTAAGCGTCCTTTAATTTCATGGCTGCAGTCACCATCTGCAGTGATTTTGGAGCCCCCCAAAATAAAGGCTGACACTGTTTCCACTGTTTCCCCATCTATTTGCCATGAAGTGATGGGACCAGATGCCATGAAGTGATGGGACCAGAAGCCATGATCTTCGTTTTCTGAATGTTGAGCTTAAGCCAACTTTTTCACTCTCCTCTTTCACTTTCATCAAGAGGCTTTTTAGCTCCTCTTCACTTTCTGCCATAAGGGTGGTGTCATCTGCATATCTGAGGTTATAGATATTTCTCCCAGAAATCTTGATTCCAGCTTGTGCTTCTTCCAGTCCAGCATTTCTCTTGATGTACTCTGCATAGAAGTTAAATAAGCAGGGTGAAAATATACAGTCTTGATGTATTTCCTTTTCCTATTTGGAACCAGTCTGTTGTTCCATGTCCAGTTCTAACTGTTGCTTCCTGACTTGCATACAGATTTCTCAAGAGGCAGGTCAAGTGGTCTGGTATTCCTATCTCTCTCAGAATTTTCCACAGTTTGTTGTGATCCACACAGTCAAAGGCTTTGGCATAGTCAATAAAGCAGAAATAGATGTTTTTCTGGAACTCTCTTGCTTTTTCGATGATCCAGCGGATGTTGGCAATTTGATCTCTGGTTCCTCTGCCTTTTCTAAAACCAGCTTGAACATCAGGGAGTTCACGGTTCACATATTGTTGAAGCCTGGCTTGGAGAATTTTGAGCATTACTTTACTAGCGTGTGAGAGCAGTGCAATTGTGCGGTAGTTTGAGCATTCTTTGGCATTGCCTTTCTTTGGGATTGGAATGAAAACTGACCTTTTCCAGTCCTGTGGCCACTGCTGAGTTTTCCAAATTTGCTGTCATATTGAGTGCAGCACTTTCACAGCATCATCTTTCAGGATTTGAAATAGCTCCACTGCAATTCCATCATCTCCACTAGCTTTGTTTGTAGTGATGCTTTCTAAGACCCACTTGACTTCACATTCCAGGATGTCTGTCTCTAGATGAGTGATCACACCATCGTGATTATCTGGGTAGTGAAGATCTTTTTTGTACAGTTCTTCTGTGTCTTCTTGCCTCCTCTTCTTAATATCTTCTGCTTCTGTTAGGTCCATACCATTTCTGTCCTTTATCGAGCCCATCTTTGCATGAAATGTTCCCTTGCTATCTCTAATTTTCTTGAAGAGATCTCTAGTCTTTCCCATTCTGTTGTTTTCCTCTATTTCTTTGCACTGATCGCTGAAGAAGGCTTTCTTATCTCTTCTTGTTATTCTTTGGAACTCTGCTTTCAGATGCTTATATCTTTCCTTTTCTCCTTTGCTTTTCACTTCTCTTCTTTTCAGAGCTATTTGTAAGGCCTCCCCAGACAGCCATTTTGCTTTTTTTGCATTTCTTTTCCATGAGGATGGTCTTGATCCCTGTCTCCTGTACAATGTCACGAACCTCATTCCATAGTTCATCAGGCACGCTATCTATCAGATCTAGGCCCTTGAATCTATTTCTCACTTCCACTGTATAATCATAAGGGATTTGATTTAGGTCATACCTGAATGGTCTAGCGGTTTTCCCTATTTTCTTCAATATAAGTCTGAATTTGGCAATAAGAAGTTCATGATCTGAGCCACAGTCAGATCCCAGTCTTGTTTTTGTTGACTGTATAGAGCTTCTTCATCTTTAGCTGCAAAGAATATAATCAATCTGATTTCAGTGTTGACCATCTGGTGATGTCAATGTGTAGAGTCTTCTCTTGTGTTGTTGGAAGAGGGTGTTTGCTATGACCAGTGCATTTTCTTGGCAAAACTCTATTAGTCTTTTCCCTGCTTCATGAATATAAGTAATCTCAATGAATTAAAATAATTTAACCCTTATTTCCAACAAACATATGACAAGAAGCTCAATGACAGTCTAATTGGGGAAACACAGAGTAAAATATTAATGGAAAATATTTTCTACTCATTAGATAAACAAGCTATGATAATGTCATGTGGTTAGTTATGATGTAGGGAAATAGAAACTCTGAAGCAGTGATTGGCCAATCTTCTATCAGAATCTATACATTTCCATGTGTCCAACCCAGCACGTCCATTAGTCTTCAACGTGGGTTGTCAGAAAGGCCCATTCATCCTCCTATTTGCCCTGCAAAAACCATCCAGTATTCACTCCTCCAAGAAACCCCCCTGGTAGATACCAGTGCCTTTCTCACTGTTTGCACCCACCGTCTATGTTTACAGCCCAGAATCCTTATCCCCGTTGCCCAGTCTATTTTCTTCATCCTCTCATATGGAATCTCTTCATTTCTCTCATCTACTTCATTAGTGAAATACGCTGTATTGAACTCACTGAAGTTTGAGTTTTTATCTATTCAGCTTCAGTGTTTGCTCTGTCCCTTGGATTCTGCACTTCATGCTCATTGCTTACTACTATAAGTGACAGTAGAGTGGGCAGACAACATGGTTTTGGGGGAAGAAGGCAGAGATTTAACATTTTTTGAGCATTAATTAAATACTCACAACTCTATAAAATGCGTATCTTATTTTAAAATGAGGGCACTATTATTTTCCTCATTTTACTCATGAGGAAACAAGTCTTGATTTTTTTTCCTTTTTCTTTTCTTAAAGTTGTGTGTGTGGTTGTGGTTTAATTGTGTGTGAGGAGACACAGAGACAGTACTTAAAAACCAGTAGCGCACTTTTGTAGTTAGATATGCTTTACACAAGGCTTCCCAGGAGGCACTAGCGATAAAGAACCTACCTGCCAGTGCAGGGAAAATAAGAGACGTGGGTTCAATCCCTGGGTTAGGAGGATCCCCTGGAGGAAGGCATGGCAACCCATCCCCAGTATTCTTGCCTAGAGAAGCCCACGGCACAACTGAAGCGACTTAGCACACACACATGATCTACATCACCTGACCCTCACCTCCACCCCTTTGATCCCCATGACCTTTCCTCTTACTGCTCTTCCCACCCTAGATTCACCCAGCAGCCCTGGCCCTCGTGTTTCCTCACACATTCCAGACATGCAGCTATCCTCAGGACCTTCACAATTGCTGCTTCCACTACTTGGAAAACCTTTCCCCACAGTGTCTCACCCCTTCACCTGTTTCAGGTCTTTGTTCTAACCTCTCCTCAATGATAACCACTCAACTTAAAATTGCAACCCCCTCTCACAGTCCTCCCTACCACTCTTGCCTTATTTTTCTTTTTTTTTTTTTCCTTTTTATTCATTGCACTTACCACCATTTGGTTAGACAAAATACTTCATTAATTTGCATCTTCCCCACCAAAATGTAAATCACATAGTTGTTTCCTATGTCTAGACCATTTCCTAGCATATAACAGATACGCAGTTAATATTTGCCAAATGAAAGAATAAAGTTTAGGAAAATTTAAGTCAGGCAAAGTTATTCAAATTTTTTAGCTACAGGAGAAGGTGCCTCTGGTATTCCCAAGAATATTTTCAATCATCAATAATAGAATCTAGCACACAAAATTTCTTCAACTTATGTGGATCTATAGTGCTCTTTTCGTGGAGTAGGTTGTAAGCACTTGGGTTTAAATGTGGATAGATTTGTAAGAGCAGGTTTTGATGCAAAGTGAAAGGGGGAGGGCATTTGAATGTAATGTGTCTGAAGTGAAGTGGGGAAAAGCAATTCATTCACTTACTTGTTCAGAAAATATCTATCATGTGCACCTGCTGGACCTTGAACCCTTCCAGGCAACGGGGACAAGGCAGAGATCAAAACCAGCAGAAGTCCCAGCTCTCTCAGAGCTTATGTCCTCTTTTGACCTTTTTTACTTTGCTGACTGCTTTTAATCCTATAAAACACAGAGAAAATGTTCCATGCCTGTCATGCTCCTTTGAAGACTCTCTTTTCTGAAAATACAAATACCATACGATATCACTTATATGTGGAATCTGAAATATGACACAAATGAACCTATCTGCGAATCAGAAACAGACTCACAGACACAGAAAACAGACTTGTGGTTGCCAAGGAGGAGGGGCTTGGGAGAGGCATGGAGTGAGAAGCTGGGGCTAGCAGATGCAAACTGGGAGATAAACAGTGGACAGACAACAAGGTCCTACTGTAAAGCACAGGGAACCAGGTTCAATATCCTATGATAAACCATAGTGGAAAGAATATTTTAAAAATAATATATATATGTATATATATAGCTGAATCACTTTGCTGTACAGCATGATTAACACAACATTGTAAATTAAGTATACTTGATTTTTTTAAAGATGTTTCTTTATGACTAGAATATATAAAATTATAATTAATCCCTGGATAAAGATGCCACATGCATATTTGTGAAGCAACATGAACTATGGATTTCTCACTTCCTCTGATTTCATTCCATCAAGATCTGTACTATAATCAATATCTCACTGTCTAGAAGATATGACTGAGGAATCCCAGGGGACCACCATCAACAGAATTTTACTCTTTTATCAAATCTTCCTTTTCAGCATGGAAGATGATCATAAGGCAGAAAAAAGGGACTGGCTAGAATACTAATTGGCAGGATGTTGCTTTATCATATCCAGTGGCCAATAAATATAAATAAATAAATAATTGTATCCTTAAAAATGTCTTGCCTTCCTGATAAACAGAACAGGGCAATAGGGTATTGTTCAGTGAGTTATTGTGCCTAAAATTTCACTCTGAAAATTACTTGTCATAGCAACAGGCAAGCGTCATCCCTGAAGCCAACAGCCTGAAGCAGATAGATTGTTTCAATTATCTAATTTTCACAATGAATGAACCCTGCTTATAGGAAATCCATAGGTAGTTGGCAGTGGCAAATGGTGGCTGTGACATGTCGGGAGGTGGTAGATTTATATTCTCTCTCAAAATACAGAGCAGAACTGTAATTTTCTGTAAACATTCACAGGAGTAAAAAGAGGAAGAGCAGGAGGAAGGGAAGAACTCACTATATCTTCCCCTTTTGTCTTAGTTCCTGGGATGAACCTTTTCTTTCCAAATTGTCCTTTCTCTCTCTCTCTGGCTAGTTCAGACAGTGCTGCATGCAGGCATGAACCCGTTTGTGGTCTGTTATCTAACTATACCACTCTCTTCCCACTGTGCCTTTAGACTGTTCTGGAGGTGTTGGACAGAAAGCCAGGAAATGTCCCTAAGAACTCCTTGGCTTCAATGGAAAGTGCTATTTCACTAAGTAAATTTTTGCCCCACCCAGACAGATGGTCTTATGAAAGCTGTTCAGTTCTGTCCGACTCTTTGCGACCCCATGGACTGTAGCCTGCCAGGTTCCTCTGTTAACGGGATTCTCCAGGCCAGAATACTGGAGTGGGTAGCCATTCCCCTCTCCAGAGGATCTTCCTAACCTGGGGATTGAACCCAGGTCTCCCTCATTTCAGGCAGATTCTTTACTGTCTCAGCCACCAGGGAAGCCCAAGAATACTGGAGTCGGTAGCCTATACCTTCTCCAGTGGAACTTCCCGACCCAGGAATTGAACCAGGGTCTCGTGCATTGCAGGAAGATTATTTACCAGATGAGTTACAAGGGAAGCCACAGTTGACCTTGGTTTTGATTAAACCAGGGAGAAGGTTGCCTTGTGATTGGTGTATTCTTGTCCTCCACCTCACCACTGGGGAATGTTACTCACTAGCATGGCCCATTTTTGTTTCTTCTGACCCCTCCTATCCCAAACAGGGCTAATATGATTATAGAAAGGCTCTCTTTCTCTCCATATCTCCGTCTCCATCCCCAACCTCGACAAATCCTGTTTGTGACTTTTTAGGGAAAATATTTTAAACCAAGATGGCTACCAAAAAATTTGATTTTCCCAAAGTAATGGATCTTTATGGTGTAATTTTAGGCACTGAGAGCATTTTTGTGTTGTGCTGATATTGGACTTTTTTCCTTTGGTAGCCAGTAAGGGTAAAGCACAAAGCCATGACTTCGGTCACACTGTGTGCAGTCCACCTTTCCAATCACAAATGGTTCTTAGTATGACTTTCATGCCTGAAGAAAACTGCCACACACCCATCCTGTACTTCCATTTATATTCTCAATGCTATCAGAGGTTGACTACAGAGAGAAAACAACCGTTATTTCCCCCAAATAATCACATTTCCTTTTCCATGTGACTTTTTTTAAAAAGAAGAATTTTGTTTCACTTTCATATCTTTTGGGATGGTACTGACATTGTTTGATTTGGTTTGTTTTCATAGTGCTTGCTGACTTGCCAAAATGAACAGGAACTTATGTATTTAGTTATACATCAGTTTGATAGACTATTTGGACAAAGTTCAGTTTACAAAGCTAAACTCAGAACTGATTTTCCTTTTAATTCCATGGAAGAACACCTAAGGAAAAGGTTTTCCAAAGCCCATTAGCCGGTGTACACCATAAAATCTTCAGAAAATCTAGAGCCATATTTTCTACCCACAGGCTCTGGTGACAGATAAGAGAAGCTGTAATTATCAATGTTTTAAGTTCCAGCCTTGTGAGATTTTCTGATCAGTCTCCTCCTTTCAACCTTTGTTCAAAGAACATCTGTCTTCAGTTCAATAGTTTAAACTCTAAATGACCAAATCAGTAAATGTTTATTTTGTAAATTGGCAAAGGGAAAGGCAGAAGCAGGCTCAACCTTTCACTAATATTTTGTTTACTGTGATAGAAAATGCCACCAGATAAATTAGAGTCAGAAAGCTTCTTTCTAACAGGCACATAACATTTACTAATGAGAGGTTGAGAACTGTTTTGTTCAAAAAAATGAAAAGGGGATTGCAGTAGCATTCTTGAACGATCTGTGTCATTGCCCTTTCCCTCATGATGAGTTAAGATAAATTCTTTGCCACAAAAACAGTATATCTGGTGTTATAGGTATTAAACAAACTGCAATATTTGCAAGATACTTCAGGAATAAATGGAGCCAGGCTCTTGCAGAGAGTCAGATTCAAGTGAGAAGTGCAGAGAGTCAAGGGCAAGACAATTTAAATTTTCAGAAAATTTGGAATGAGAACTCTGAAAAAAGAACTTCTTTGACTCCTAGCAAGGGTAGGGGTAAGATGAATGTTAGATGAATGTCTAATTGGAATATAACAGAAGTTTGTCAAGATAGCACATTGATCATAGCAAACATTCTTTTCCGACAACACAAGAGAAAACTACACATCAGTTCACTTCAGTGTAGTCGCTCAGTCATGTCCGACTCTTTGCGACCCCATGAATCGCAGCATGCCAGGCCTCCTTGTCCATCATCAACTCCTGGAGTTCACTCAGATTCACGTCCATCGAGTCAGTGATGTCATCCAGGCATCTCATCCTCTGTCGTCCCCTTCTCTTCCTGCCCCCAATCCCTCCCAGCATCAGAGTCTTTTCCAATGAGTCAACTCTTCGCATAAGGTGGCCAAAGTACTGGAGTTTCTGCCTTAGCATCATTCCTTCTAAAGAAATCCCAGGGCTGACCTCCTTCAGAATGGACTGGTTGGATTTCCTTGCAGTCCAAGGGACTCTCAAGAGCCTTCTCCAACACCAGAGTTCAAAACCATTAATTCTTTGGCTCTTAGCCTTCTTCACAGTCCAACTCTCACATCCATACATGACCACTGGAAAAATCATAGCCTTGACTAGATGGACCTTAGTCGGCAAAGTAATGTCTCTGCTTTTGAATATGCTATCTAGGTTGGTCATTACTTTTCTTCCAAGGAGTAAGTGTCTTTTAATTTCATGGCTGCAGTCACCATCTGCAGTGATTTTGGAGCCCCCCAAAATAAAGTCTTACACTGTTTCCACTGTTTCCCCATCTATTTCCCATGAAGTGATGGGACCGGAGGCCATGATCTTTGTTTTCTGAATGCTGAGCTTTAAGCCAACTTTTTCACTCTCCTCTTGCACTTTCATCAAGAGGCTTTTTAGTTCCTCTTCACTTTCTGCCATAAGGGTGGTGTCATCTGCATATCTGAGGTTATTGATATTTCTCCCGGAAATCTTGATTCCAGCTTGTGCTTCTTCCAGCCCAGCGTTTCTCATGATGTACTCTGCATATAAGTTAAATAAGCAGGGTGACAATATACAGCCTTGACGTACTCCTTTTCCTATTTGGAACCAGTCTGTTGTTCCATGTCCAGTTCTAACTGTTGCTTCCTGACTTGCATACAGATTTCTCAAGAGGCAGGTCAGGTGGTCTGGTATTCCCATCTCTCTCAGAATTTTCCACAGTTTATTGTGATCCACACAGTCAAAGGCTTTGACATAGTCAATAAAGCAGAAATAGATGTTTTTCTGGAACTCTCTTGCTTTTTCGATGATCCAGCAGATGTTGGCAATTTGATCTTGGACATCACTAAATAGTCAATACCAAAATCAGATTGGTTATATTCTTTGCAGTCAAACATGGAGAAGCTCTATACAGTCAGTAAAAATAAGACCTGGAGCTGACTGTGGCTCTGGTCATCAGCTCCTTATTGCAAAATTCAGGCTTAAATTGAAGAAAGAAGGGAAAACCACTAGGCAATTCAAGTATGATCTAAATCAAATCCGTCATTATTATACAGTGGAGGTAACAAATAGATTCAAGGGATTAGATCTGGTAGACAGAGGGCCTGAAGAACTATAGATAGAGGTTCACAACATTGTACAGGAGGCAGTGATTAAAACCATCCCAAAGAAAAAGAATTGCAAGAAGGTAAAGTGATTGTCTGAGGAGGCTTTACAAATAGCTGAGAAAAGAGAAGTGAAAGGCTAACGGGGAAGATATCCAACTGAATGCAGTGTTCCAGAGAATAGCAAGCAGAGATAAGAAGGCCTACTTCAATGAACAATGCATATGCATCACACTTCTATTTATAATCTCATCCCCAAAGTGTATCATTTACAATCTTAAGCTTTATGACTTTGAGGAATCCCAAAAGCTTGACTTCCTGTAAATTGCAACAACCATAATATTTTCAATATAGATTACTTTATAAATATTTGTACTAGGACTTCCTGCTCACATAAGCCAAGATAAGAAGTTGAGTGAGGCTTAGGTTGACTCTCATGGTGCTATAGAGCTACAAATACTCCTCAGGGAGATCTATCAAGAGGTTGCAACTTAAAAATATAAGGATTTTGAAAACAGGCTTTGAGCAAGGGCTCAAAACACTGCCAAAGAGGTTGGAACAATCAAGAAACAGATTTTGATCAAGTGGTATGATGTCAGGTTCCAAGGGTTCAACTTGGACCAGGAGAGGGAGCAGACACCAACAAGGCTGGTATAGGCAGTATGCCCACAAAGACCAACATGGTGAAGCCAGTTAATACAAGAATCAGGCAAGGCTGTGCCCACTGATGTGAGGGTTGAAACTAGGCATCCTATATAGTGGTTTTTAAAACGAAAACAAGTCAACTTGACTAATGGCACAAGAAACCAATTTTTTAATTTATTTTCAATTGGAGGATAATTGCTTTACAGTGTTGTGTTGGTTTCTGCAATACATCAACACGAATCAGCAATAGGTATACACATGTCCCCTACCACATGAACCTCCCTCCCACGTCCCACCCAATTCCACCCCTCTAGGTTGTCACAGAGCACCAGGTCTGAGCTCCCTGCATCATACAGTAAATTTTCACTGGCTATTTTACATATGGTAATGTATATGTTTCAATGCTACTCAATGTCTCAATTTATCCCATCTTCTCCTTCCCCTACTGTCTATTCTCTATATCTCCATTTCAACTGCTGCCTTGCAAATAGATTCATCAGTACCATCTTTCTAGATTCTATATATATGAATTAATATACGATATTTATCTTTCTCTTTCTGACTTACTTCATTCTGTATAATAGGTTCTAGGTTCATCCGCTTCATGAGAACTGACTCAAATGTGTAACTTTTTTAAGGCTGAGTAACGTTCCATTGTATATATGTACTATAACTTCTTTATCCATTCATCTAGGCTTGATTCCTTGTCCAAGCGATTGTAAATAGTATTCAATGAACATTGGGGTACATGTGTCTTTTTCAAATATGGAAGAAACCAATTTTTTATTCATTCAATAAATAGTAATTCTTATGTGTCAGGCACTCTGTTAGGTGCTAAGAATATAAAACAGACTTGGTCCCTGCTTAACTGAGCTTATAAATCAGTGGGAAAGAAGATAGATATAGATATATAATGACATATAAAATACACACTAACAAACAGCATCAGGCTTAAGTTCTATCAAAGGAAAATATAAGAAACAGCATGAGAATATTTTTTTTTCATTGATCTATATAATTGACACACAATATTATGTGAGTTTTAGGTGTACTCCATAATGATTTGATATTTACATAGATGATGAATGATAGATCAATTCTTCAGCACTCAGATTTCTTCACAGTCCAACTCGCACATCCATACATGACCACTAGAAAAACCATAGCCTTGACTAGACAGACCTTTGTTGGCAAAGTAATGTCTCTGCTTTTGAATATGCTATCTAGGTTGGTCATAACTTTCCTTCCAAGGAGTAAGCGTCTTTTAATTTCATGGCTGCTATTTCCTGTAGCTCTCCCAATGTAAGCCCTGCTGGTTTTCAAAGCCAGACATCCTGAGGTCTAAGTTTCTTTTTCAGAACCCTGGGAGCCCAATTTGGAGCTTAGATCCTCTGCTCCTTGGGTTGACCTCTGTGATAGTGATTATCCTCCCATTTGGGGGTCACCTACTCCTGGGGTATGGATCCTGACTATACCATTTCTTTACCCCTCCTACCCATCTTGTCGTGATTCCTTCTTCATATCCTTAGTTGTGGGAAATATTCTCTGCTAGTCTTCAGGTTGTTCTCATAGACAGTGGCTCTGTGAACAGTTGTCATGTTGACATACCCGTGGGAGGAAAATAATTCTGGGTCTTCCTGCTCTGCCATCTTGGCCACTTCCCCGATGAGGACTGACATTTATTTTAGAGTCAGAGCAGACTTTCTGAGGAACCAGCTTGGGAATGAGGCTTGATGGATTTGTAAAGGTGAAACTGACAAAGAGAAGGAAGCAGAGCGTGCAGAGGTGAGAAGGTGTGAGATGTTCTATGAAGGGGTGAGAACTCTGGGTGCAGGGACTTGACAGAAGTCCAGCACAGCCAGGGCACAGGAAGGAGGTGAGACCAGGGGCCTGCAGGACCCGTCAACTGGGCCAGAGTTTTGGAATTATGCCAAGTGGAACTGAAAACCTTCGAAAGTTTTCAACCAGAGGAGTAAATTGTCCAGACTAGCTTTTTTTTTTAATTTTTATTTTTTTTATTTATTATTATTTTTTTTAATTTTAAAATCTTTAATTCTTACATGCGTTCCCAAACATGACCCCCCCTCCCATCTCCCTCCCCACAACATCTCTCTGGGCCATCCCCATGCACCAGCCCCAAGCATGCTGCGCAGACTAGCTTTTGTTTAAGAAGCTCACCTAGGGAATTCCCTGGTGGCCCAATGGCTAAGACTCTGTGCTCCCTATGCAGGGGGCTCAGGTTTGATCTCTGGTCTGGGGACTAGATCCCATATGCTGCAATTAAGAGTTCAAATGCCACAACTAAAGATTCCGCATACCACAACGAAGATAGAAGACCATGCATGCTGCAACTAAGACCTGGCACAGCCAAATAGATAAATATTAGGGAAAAAAAAAAAAGAAGCAGCAGCTCACCTTGGCTTGCTAAATTGGAGCAGGTTGAGAGTGGAAGCAAAAGGAATAGTTAGGAGGTTTCTGCAATGGTCAGACAAGAGCTGACCATGGCTTAGACTGTGGAAGGGCAGTGGAGACAGAGAGAAACCAGAGGGAGTTGTTTTTCAGCTCTCCTCTGCCTGGCAGATAGATGAGGCCCACCCAATCCCACTTCCTTATGTGCCTATTCCAATTGCTGTCACCAGTTCCACCTAATATGGGTCCATCAATCAGAGAAAAGATTTCACCCAGCAGTTACCTGGCTTGGTTAGTATTCCTCAGAAAGGAGATATTTTTCACAACCAAGATTTGCATGAAAACTTGATTCTCCTTAGGTTATAAGACTACTTCTAGTGAGCAAAGCAAAAGCATTGCCTGCTGCTAATTATTTTGCATTCGTTTTGGCAGGACATACCTGAAATGCTAGCGCCAAACACACTGGAACTGACCTAACCACAGGAAAAGCAACACTGCTTAGTTGAAAATCTGCAAGAAACTCGTGATTTATTATTAATGTCACCATGGGCACTGGAGGCTTTGATATGGATGCTGGCGATACCTGGCGTGCTTTCAACCAGGCACAACAATCTCACACTCTTTCCCCCCTGCCTGAGAGCATTTAATTCAAGGGGAAAGAAGCTTTTTCAGCAGTTTGCCCTTCAGACCAGTTTTGAGTGCAGAAACCAAATAATTTCAAAGGGGATGTGGGATTTGCTCTCAGCACAATTTGAAAAACCACAAGGTTTAGTAGAAACAGGACTTGCAAAGGAAATGAGCACTTCTAAGCAGGACTTCCAGGCACATCCTCTGTCATTTAAATATGAAACCCACGTTTATTGTCCAGCTTTGAAGTTTCCAGTTCTTTAACTTGCCTTACTTTCAATGCACCCAAAGGGAGAAATACTTAAGACCTTGATTCCAGTCCCCAGTCCTTGGCCACATACAGAATTATGTATAATTACATCCCATTAAGTATCTCAGGAGAATGCCCAGAGCTTCCTAAATGCTCCTTGGCAAAGCAGGGCTAGGGTGGAAAGGAAGGGAGACAGAGCCATGCACGTCCAGTCTTGTAGATGAGACTACAGAGCACACAGCTGGGGCAGGACACACCACCCTTATCCTCTCAGCACTTCATGCCAGTAACTTCATTTAATAAGCTCCCATGTCACTTGCTAAGTCATCCCTCTGCCACAGGGAATATTTATTCCTCTAAAATAGAGATAAGAGGAGCTCCCATTATCGATCCCCTGCATTGGCAGTGTTAACATTCATTCATTCATTATTGAATCAGCAAATATTTAAATGACAGACACTGGGCCCCTTAGACAAGTTACTTAACCTCTCTGAGCATCAGAGGTCTCATATTTATAATGGGGTTCATAACCTGATTGCAAGGTAATTTTGACAATTAAATGAGATATTTTTAAAACACTAAGGAGTGTCTGGCCATTAGTAGCTGCTCCATTTATTTTTTTCCTTTATTTTGCCTTGTACTTGTTCTGGTCGCTCTTTCAGTGGGGTCTTTCTTGTTGCTGAACTTATGTCCATCTCAGAAAAATATTCAGCGGAGAATTCCATGGACAGAAGAACCCAGCGGTCTACATTCCGTGAGGTCATAAAGAGTTGGACACAACTAAGTGACTTTCACTCACTCACTCACAGAGCCCTTAGGGGGCTTTCCTGGTGGCTCAGTGGTAAACAATTCACCTACCAAGCAGGAGATGTGGGTTCGATCCCTGGATCAGAAAGATCTCCTGGAGGAGGAAATGCTAACCCATTCCAGTATTCTTGCCTGGAAAATTCCATGAACAGAGGAGCCTTGCCGGCTACAGTTCATAAGAGTCTTGCAAAAGAGTCAGACATGACTTATTGACTACACAACAACAACACAACCTTTGGAGTTGCCAGAGGAGGTTTTATAGTGAATATTCTAGAGCCAACTCTGTTGTCATGGAAAAACAGAAAGCCCTTGCAGTTCTTAGTAGTTAAGGTCATGGAACTAGGTTGGTCCATAACATATCTCCATGATGGGATGCATTTATTTCCCTTTCTCTGCTGATGCCATGATTTCTAATATACGGCCTTTGGGAGGTCAGGTGAATCTTGTTCATACTCTGTGGGCTCCCATATTAGGCATTTACTGTGCTCTTAGAGGGAAGAGTTCCTTTAACTGATCTCTGGCTTTCCTATTAAGTCACAGAGCTCCACTCTGCTGCAGCAGAGGCTCTGAAAGGTCTCAGGAGCGTCTTGTTATTTGAAAAGGTACCACAAAATATCAAGCAATGCCGGCCACATAGCAATTGAGAAAAATAAAATATTCATCAGAGGACATTACTGAGAAGGAAATGGCATAGTTAATTTCATGAAAACTCCATTGTAACAGAGGAACAAAATTAATCATGCAATTGTGTTATGACTCTTGAGCCTCAAAGCCAACATAAAATAATTGAGGGGAAAAATGAAAATAAAACAAATCTCTGGCATACATGGAGAGAATGCACAACTGGAAGGTGATAAAAAAAATAATAAAAGGCTCAAGTAATGCAAATGCTGACTGGAGTTCTCTCATTTACTTAGGAAGACAAAACTTACATTTTGCTAGTGTCAATGCTAATAGTCATAAGCCGTTTGCATATATTTGATGAGAACATTAGTAAGTAGGAAGATATGAAACCTAAGAGCAAAAAGCTACCAAAATAAGAATGGGGTAGTTTTGCTAGCCTCAGCTGCAAAATTTTGCAGACTCCATCCATAGCCTGCATTTTCCCATATAGAGTAAGTTCATCCTATAAGTAGGTCCATTTTTTAAAAATTCTGTTTCACTGCAGGTATCGAGGAAAATCCCTTCCTATAAGGGACTGCATTCCAGAGAGTGGTGTTGGAAAGGAGTGGCTCAAGCTAAAGGGGCAGCCATCATTTACAGAGCACCTGTTCTCTGCCAAGTTCTACTGCAGGGCCTTGACATATACTTCCTCCTCTGAGTCACTTGTGTGGATGAATTAGAGAAGCAGCAATGTAAGCAGGCAGGAGAGATTGCCAACATATCAGGAACCTAGAATTCCAATCCTACCTCTGTGAAAATCTGCTGCCTGGCATTGGGCATATTATGTAATCCATCTTTGCCTCAGTTATCCCATCTGCTAAATGGGAGTAATCATCTGTCTTGTGCCCACCTCAGACAGTTCATGAGAAGACCAAGCAGAATAGTAAAGAGTGAAAAGCAAAATGTAACTTAAATGACATGAGTTTTTGCTTTGTTTTGTTTCATTTTGCTTTTGGAACCCTTTGAACTTAGGATACTGATTGGCATCATATGCTGATGAACTTCCCTGCTGGCTCAGTGGTAAAGAATCCACCTGCAATGCAGGAGATGTAGGAGACGTGGGTTCGATCCTTGGGTTGGGAAGATACCCTAGAGAAGGACTCGGCAACTCACTCTAGTATTCTTGACTGGAGAATCCCATAGACAGAGGAGGCAGGTGGGCTACAGTCTGTGGGGTCACAAAGAGTTGAACATGACAGAGCACACACACACACACACACACACACACACACACACAGACACTGAAGGAATAAATGAATCATCTAAATCTATCAAGTGAAGCCTCAGCCTCTTGCTATGGGTTTTTGCAGGAACTGGGTACATTTCTCCTGCTTTGATGATTGATATGACCTTGCAGAGCCCCTCGCTATTTCTGCCTTGTTCTAATTATCAAACTCCTGGAAAGATGGGGATGTTAAGCAAGTGGTTTTGTTACCCACCCCCACCCACCCACCCAGGAATCTTGGAGTCTCTCCAGATGTTTAAAGAGCTTGGATTTCTGGAATAAACTTCTCATTTATTCCTCAGATTCCAGCCATACCCAAACCTCTCACATCTTTAGATTTCTGAAACTGATAGTTGCCACACTACCTTGCTTCTTCATTTTTGTCTTCCCAATAACACCTACATCAACTTCCCCCTCTCATTTCAAGCACTCTGTAGAAGTATATTCCTGTGACTCTCCACATGTATTTGTCAATGAGAAGTAGAGAGCGAGGCTTTAAATCATCTGACATCATGGTGTAGGTCATTCAGAGTGAATGACAGAAATGACATTGTTTCCACATTTCCATAGACCCTGAACGTTTTGCATTCCTAATGCTGCTGCTGCTTAGTTCCTTCAGCCATTTCCAACTCTGTGTGACCTTACAGCATGCAGCCCGCCAGCCTCCTCTGTCCATGGCATTCTCTAGGCATGAGTGGGTTGCCAAGTCTCCAGGCTATCTTCCTAACCCAGGAATCGAACCTGAGTCTCTGGCATCTCCTGCATTGCAGGTGGATTCTTCACTGCTGAGCCAACAGGGACTCTCATCAGCATACTCAGAGATTAAACATGTGTCTCCTGCCTTGTAGGCAGATTCTTTACTACTGAGCCACCAGAGAAGCCCCACATTCCTAACAGACCTCACCAATTACCCGATTTGACATTCCGTTTGTGTAGATGAGGACTTTCCAGGTGGTAACAGTGGTGAAGAACTTGCCTGCCAATATAAAAGATGCTTGAGATGCAGGGTTTCTATCCCTGGGTTGGGAAGATCCCCTGGAGTAGGAAATGACAACCATCTCCAGTATTCTTGACTGGAAAATCCCACAGAGGAGCCTGGTGGGCTACAGTCTATGGGGTTGCAAAGAGTCAGACATGACTGAGCGGCTCACCATGCATGTACACATGTATAGATGAAGAAAATTTGGTCCCAGGAGTCTCAAAACTTGGGAAGTATATCACTTCCCCAGACTGGAAAGTATATCACTTGTCACTGCTTTATTTTCTGTTCAAAATCAGGAGTTCTCCATCTGGGGGACTAGAATCACAGCAAGGGAGGTGCTTAACTATGGACCGTTGGGAGAAGTGGTGAAAGACCCAGAAAAACCTAGTGTTGGAATCTAGAGACAAGGACACCCACCAGATGTAAAAGATGCTTTTAGTGCTCTCCAAACAGGCTCTATGAGAAACAAAATGAAATGTATATGACCTTAACAATAAAAGTATGTACTTAGCACAACCAATGACACAGATCTAAGATTCGTGATCTAGAACACAGGGGGTCAAAAAGAACTAGGAAACATAGAACAGTGTATCAACAGGTGCTGAGAAATTCTCATGTTAAAATGCATAAGCAAAATAGAGATCTGAGCATCACTCCATATTCAACTCTACTACATACCTTAATTTAATATTTAAGATCTAAAGTCTGTGATAAGAGAAACATTTAACAAAATGCTTTAAAAAACCTATTTCACTAACATCTAATTTATTTTTAATCTTTATTTTTAATGAATGATTTTTATCTCATGCAAGGAACTCACCAACATGGTTAAAAATCAAATAATATAGAAAAGTTTAGGATTTAGAAAACAAGTTTTCTGCCTAACCTCTCCTTATTCCTCCTATCCTATATCTGAGACAACCACTTTTTATCTTTCTTAGCTGTTCATTTTTCTGTCTTATCACTACTAGGTTCAGACCAGTATTTCTTGATTGATCAATTAACTAATCACCTTTGAAACTATATTTGAGACTATATTTTGTGTTTCTGTTGTCTTCAGGTGAACACTTAGATATTTGGTTAAAGCAAATTAAACATGTGTTCAATTTACAAGGATTTTTGTTGTTGTAAATCTTTTTTTCTTTCCTTTTTTTTTATTGGGGTATAATTCCTTTACAATGTTGTGTTAGTTTCTGCTGTACAACAATGGGAATCAGCTATATGTAAACATATATCCCCTCCCTCATGAACCTCCCTCCCACCCCTCCCCCCACCCCACCCTACCCCCAGGTCATCACAGAGAAACGAGTTGAGCCCCTGGTGCTAAACAGCAGGTTTCCACCAGTACAGGGCTTTTTATAGCTTATGGGGATGCTGAAATATTAAAAGTTATCTGATAAGCCCTATTATCTCTCAGAAGTGGGTAAAGGATCACCTTACTTATTGATGTATATCTGTGGTTTAACATTCATTCCAAATTTCTTGTGTAGAATTCTTATAACTTCTAAAATTTAGAAAACTGAATGTTAATAAAACTTAAAGAGACACCTAGTTAAAAATAGTGGTATAAAGAAATATTTACCATTAAGCAAAATCAACACAATAAAACAGACAAGAAGGGGGTGGGGGGTGAATCCCATTTTCATTGACATTATAAAATACCCACAACCCATGTTAATTGTATCAAATAAATGAAACACAAAGGCATAATATGTGCCTTTATGTTCTAACCTGACAAAAGTTTTCCATATTATGTAGCAAGTTTTTAAAGATTCCAATGTACACTTCTCTTATTTGGGACAAATTCAAGAGTTTGAGAGGCTATTGATACAACACTGAATTCTTGCTCCACTGAGGATTAACAGGGGATGATGCAGAAAAGTACTCACATGCTATCTGCTCAAAGAGTCACCCTCTGGTGTGACTGGGTAGGTTTTCTGCTTTTCAGCTGTTTCTCACAGTCAGCTGGAGAAAGACAAACACTTTAGATAATAAGGAGAGTGAGAGGCTTACGACCTGCAGAACTCAGCCATTTGGCACAGAGATTTCCTACTTCCTCAGAGGGGTGCCAGTCACATTTTGAGAGTGCAGAACACCCATATTATTGGAGCAAAATAAACAGCAGAGTTGGTGAGAAGGTGTTTGGAAACAATATTTGTGAATTTAAAACTGCCCTCTCTGCTGATTCACTCCCCAGCCCCTTTTCACATATGTTCTAGACAAAAGCTAGTCCCAAAAGCCTACATAAATATAATTCACAATCAATTAGAATCTAGCATAGACAAAAACACCAAAAGAAGGAATATAATGCAACAAACATAAAGCAAATAAAACTACTCTTCAGGATAATACCAGGAGGAAGGAAGGAAAGCATATAAAAGACTATGATATCATACGGAAAATATATAATAACATAAAGGAGAAAATAAATCTTTATTAGATATTGGAGAAGGAAATGGCAACCCACTCCAGTGTTCTTGCCTGGAGAATCCCAGGGACAGAGGAGCCTGGTGGGCTGCCGTCTATGGGGTCGCACAGAGTTGGACACGATTGAAGCGACTTAGCAGCAGTAGCAGTAGCAGCAATGTAGATATGAAAAATGACTATAGGATTTCTTTGGCAACCCAGCGGTTAAGAATCCACCTTCCAATGCAGAAGATGTGGGTTTGATCCCTGGTCAGTGAACTAAGATCCCAGTGTCATGGGGCAACTAAGCCCATGAGCCACAAATAGAGAAGCCTACGCATCACCATGAAGCCCCAGCACAGTCAAAAACAAAAAGAAAAATATCTATGATAGCAAATAAAATTTAGAAAGCATAACTTCATTGAAATCTGAGTGTATATAAAAGATAAACAAATATAAAAAGTATGAATTATAATAATACAAAATAAATTAAAATATAAAAAGAAATACAAAATGAATAGTAAACTGACATCTCAGAACTGGAAAATAAAACTATCAAGGAAATGAAAACAAGTTATAAAAAGTATAAAGTAGAAATGACTGCTAAAAACACCCAGGAAACTAGATAACCCAACTGAGAAAAATAAAACTGGAAAAATAATTTATAATAACTAAGGGGAGAGTGATATATGCAGAAAACAAGGAGATAGATTAGTAGACTTTCTTGAAGTAAACTCAAAACAATGGAAGAAAAAAATAATCAAAGATACAGTAAAAAAGACGTTTTTCCAAACTACAAATGAATTTGAATACATATGTTTTTTTAAGAAAGTTTTTCTTCTGCCATGTATTGGAACAATTTTCTTCTACTGTGTGTATGCATGTGTGTGTAAAATGTTCCAGGAAATGGCATAAAATAATTAACAGTGAAATACACACTTTTAAAGGTTAAAGAGTCCCTGTGCTATACAAGGGCATATTATATAGTGC
This sequence comes from Ovis canadensis, assembly GCF_042477335.2. Taxonomy (NCBI): domain Eukaryota; kingdom Metazoa; phylum Chordata; class Mammalia; order Artiodactyla; family Bovidae; genus Ovis; species Ovis canadensis. Next base: position 184,766,877 of record NC_091246.1, on the reverse strand, counting down.
AGGGAGCTCAACTCACTATAATGTAACAACCTACATGGAAAACGAATTTGAGAAAGAACAGACACATCTATAGATATAACTGAATCACTTTGCTGTACATCTGAAACTAACACAATATTTTTAATCAGCTATAAAATTAAAAGTTAAAAAAAAGAAAAAGATTTGTAAGGGTGAAAGGATATCAGGAACATTTGAGGAAAAAAAGTTACTTCTGCTCAAAAATCAAATTTTTTCAGAGCTTTCCATAGTGATGTTAAAAGCTAAAACAAAATGAAACATATGTGTGTGTGTGTATATATATATATATATATATATATATATATATATATATCTGTGTGTATATATACACACATATATGACATAAAATGGTCTTGAATGATAACACAAAAGATGATATCATTGATTGCCTTTGAATAATGTACTGGGATTGGGAAGACAGTCTTAACTTTGCTTTTCTACAAAGTTTTAATTTTTAAAGTAGAACATGAAAATAATATTAATAAAACACCATAGCGATTATAATGATGGTGAAGCAACTGCTACAGTTATCAAGGCAAGACTGTATGACCTAAAAAAATATATCCAATTAAATTGTTTTTTAAGTAGAAAAAAACCAGACATCATGTTCAAATATAGAAGACCTACTTTATGGAATAAGTTTGATAAACAGAATGACTGGAGAAGTCACAATTAAAAAAAAAACTGGTAATAAGCAACCAATCCAGTATAATATTGTTAGATAATTTTAAAAAATTATTACAGAACACAGCTACATGTAAACGTTGACAAGGTAATGGAGAGAAACCAGCTTTATTCACTGAATTGCACTCAAAGCAGAATTTATTAGATGAGCTCTTACTTATGCAACAGTGATCAACACAAACAATGTCTGGGAAGTAAATTTATGTATAAGAAAGAAATACAGAATTTATTGCTTTTTCATATTAGGATCTTTCAGAAAGATTGAAGAAATGTTCAATATTAAATAAGACAAAATAAAGTAATCAAAAGCCACTGCACTTTCATGGATAGGGTGATCAATTATATTATTCTTAAGATTATTCATTCTTCCCCATCTACCATCTTTATATTCTATCCTACATCATTAATGCAAAATTTGACCATGTGACTTTCTCTGCTTAATGCAATGTTATCAAAGGACAAAATTAGAGGATTCTAATAAGACTGTGAGGTTGATTGTTTTTTCCAGGCTCTGCCACTGCTATTAGCAGAATAACATAGCTAATCATCTCTATTCTGTAGCCCCAGAAGTTAAAAAAAAAAAAAAAAGAATGTTTAGAGACTGAAAGGATAAGTCACAGACCAGGTGAAAAAAATTCAAAACATTTAACTAAAAAAGGACTTGTATTCAGAATATACAAACACTTAATACTCATTAATAAGAAAATAACCCATTTTTAAAAAGACCAAGTTATCTGAACAAACACCTCAGGAAAATACACAGATGGTAAATAAGCAATGAAAATTTTTAATATAAATTGCCATTTAAAATGAAAATTAAAACAAAAGTGGATACGCCTCAGTTCAGATCAGTTCAGTGGCCCAATCCTGCATGACTCTTTGGGACCCCATGGACCACAGCACACCAGGCCTCCCTCTCCGTCACCAACTCCTGGAGTTTACCCAAACTCATATCCACTGAGTCGGTGATGCCATCCAACCGTCTCATGCCCTGTCATCCCCTTCTCCTCCTGCCCTCAATCTTTCCCAGCATCAGAGTCTTTTCCAAAGAGTCAGCTTTTCCCATCAGGTGGCCAAAGTATTGGAGCTTCAGCTTCAACATCAGTCCTTCCAATGAACACCCAGTGATCTCCGTTATTTTTTTATTTTTTTTATCTTTTTTTTTTTTTACTTTATTTTACTTTACAATACTGTATTGGTTTTGCCATACATTGACATGAATCCACCATGGGTGTACATGCGTTCCCAAACATGAACCCCCCTCCCACCTCCCTCCCCATAACATCTCTCTGGGTCATCACTGTGCACCAGCCCCAAGCTGGACTGGGTGGATCTCCTTGCAGTCCAAGGGACTCTCAAGAGTCTTCTCCAACACCAGAGTTCAAAAGCATCAATTCTTCAGCGCTCAGCTTTCTTCACAGTCCAACGCTCACATCCATATGTGACTATGTGTAAAACAATAGCCTTGATGAGATGCACCTTTGTTGGCAAAGTAATGTCTCTGCTTTTTAATATGCTGTCTAGGTTGGTAATAACTTTTCTTCCAAGGAGTATGCATCTTTTAATTTCATGGCTGCAGTCAACACCTGCAGTGATTTTGGAGCCAAAAAAAAATAGTCAGCAACTGTTTCCCCATCTATTTGTTATGAAGTGATGGGACTGGATGCCTTGATCTTCGTTTTCTGAATGTTGAGCTTTAAGCCAACTTTTTCATTCTCCTCTTTCACTTTCATAAAGAAGCTCTTTAGTTCTTTTTCACTTTCTGCCATAAGGGTGGTGTCATCTGCATATCTGAGGTTATTGATATTTCTCTTGGCAATCATGATTTCAGCTTGTGTTTCATCCAGACCAGCATTTCTCATAATGTACTGGGCATATAAGTTAAATAAGTAGGGTGACAATATATAGCCTTGACATACTCCTTTCCCGATTTGGAACCAGTCCATTCTTCTGTGTCCAGTTCTAACTGTTGCTTCCTGACCTGCATACAGATTTCTCAGGAGGCAGGTCAGGTGGTCTGGTATTCCCATCTATTTCAGAATTTTCCAGTTTATGGTGATCCACACAGTCAAAGGCTTTGGCATAGTCAATAAAGCATATATAGATGTTTATCTGGAATTCTCTTGCTTTTTCAATGATCCAGCAGATGTTGGGAATTTGATCTCTGGTTCCTCTGCCTTTTCTGAAACCAGCTTGTACATCTGAAAGTTCATGGTTCATGTACTGTTGAAGCCTGGCTTGGAGAATTTTCAGCATTACTTTACTAGCATGTGAGATGAATACAATTATGTGGTAGTTTGAGTATTCTTTGGCATTGCCTTTCTTTGGATTGGAATGAAAACTGCGGCCTGTCCTATGGCCACTGCTGAGTTTTTCAAATTTGCATGCCTATTGAGTGCAGCATGTTTACAGCATAATCTTTTAGGATTTGAAATAATTCAAGTGGAATTCCATCATCTCCACTAGCTTTGTTCATAGCGTTGCTTGACTTCACACTCTAAGATTTCTGGCTCTAGGTGACTGATCACACCATCGTGATTATCTGGTTCATAAAGATCTTTTTTGTACAATTCTGTGTATTCTTGCCACCTCTCCTTAATATCTTCTGCTTATGTTAGGTCCATACCATTTCTGTCTTTATTGTGGCCATCTTCACATGAAATTTTCCCTTGGTATCTCTAATCATCTTGAAGAGCTCTCTGCAGCTGCTGCTAAGTCACTTCAGTCGTGTCCAACTCTGTGCGGCCCCATAGACGGCAGCCCACCAGGTTCCCCCATCCCTGGGATTCTCCAGGCAAGAACACTGGGTGAGTTGCCATTTCCTTCTCCAATGCATGAAAGTGAAAAGTGAAAGTGAAGTCGCTCAGTTGTGTCCGACGCTTGGCAACCCCATGGACTGCAGCCTTCAAGGCTCCTCCATTCATGGGATTTTCCAGGCAAGAGTACTGGAGTGGGGTGCCATTGCCTTCTCCGGAAGAAATCTCTAGTCTTTCCCATTCTATTATTTTCCTCTATTTATTTGCACTGATCACTGAAGAAAGCTTTCTTATCTCTCCTTGCTATTTGGAACTCTGCTTTCAAATGACTATATCTTTCCTTTTCTCCTTTGCTATTCCCTTCTCTTCTTTTCACAGCAATTTGTAAGCCCTCCTCAGACAGCCATTTTGCTTTTTTGCATTTCTTTTTCTTGGGGATGGTCTTGATCACTGTCTCCTGTACAATGTCATGAACCTCCGTCTATAGTTAATCAGGAACTCTATCATATCTAGTCCCTTAAATCTATTCCTCACTTCCACTGTATAATCATAAGGGATTTGATTTAGGTCATACCTGAATGGTCTAGTGGTTTTCCCTACTTTCATCAATTTAAGTCTGAATTTGGTAATAAGGAGTTCACGATCTGAGCCACAGTCAGCTCCCAGTCTTGTTTTTGTTGACTGTATACAGCTTCTCCATCTTCGGCTGCAAAGAATGTAGTCAGTCTGATTTTGATGTTGGCCATCTGGTGATGTCCATGTGTAGAGTCTTCTCTTGTGTTGTTGGAAGAAGGTGTTTGCTATGACCAGTGTGTTCTTTTGGCAAAACTCTATTAGCCTTTGCCCTGCTTCATTCTGTACTCCAAGGCCAAATGTGCCTGTTACTCCAGGTGTTTCTTGACTTCCTACTTTTGCATTCCAGTCCCCTATAATGAAAAGGACATCTTTTGGGGGTGTTAGTTCTAAAAGGTCTTGTAGGTCTTCATAGAACCCAACTTCAGCTTCCTCAGAGTTCCTGGTTGGGGCATAGACTTGGATTACCATATTAAATGGTTTGCCTTGGAAACGAACAGAGATCATTCTGTCATTTTTGACATTGCGTCCAAGTACTGCATTTCAGATTCTTTTGTTGACTATGATGGCTACTCCATTTCTTCCAAGGGATTCCTGCCCACAGTGGTAGATATAATGGCCATCTGAGTTAAGTTCACCCATTCCAGTCCATTTTAGTTCCCTGATTCCTAGAATGTTAACATTCACTCTTGCCATCCCCAGTTTGACCACTTCCAATTTGCCTTCATTCATGGACCTACCATTCCAGGTTCCTATGCAATATTGCTCTTTACAGCATTGGACCTTGCTTCTATCACCAGTCACATCCACAACTGGTTGTTGTTTTTGCTTTGGCTCCGTCCCTTCATTCTTTCTGGAGTTATTTCTCCACGGATCTCCAGTAGCATATTGGGCACCTATCAACCCGAGGAGTTCATCTTTCAGTGTCCTATCATTTTGCCTTTCATACTGTTCATGGGGTTCTCAAGGCAAGAATACTGAAGTGGTTTGCCATTCCCTTTTCCAGAGACACCCCATGTCCAAGGTCAGATGCAGCAGCAGTGAGGAGATACCCTACGTCCAAGGTAAGGAGCAGTGGCTGCACTTTGCTGGAGCAACCATGAAGGGATATCCCATGTCCAAGGTAAGAGAAACCCCACTAAAATGGTAGGTGCTGAGAGAGGGCATCAGAAGGCAGACAGCCTGAAACCACAATCACAGAAAACTAGCCAATCTAATCACACAGACCACAGCCTCATCTAACTCAATGAAACTAAGCCATGCCCCATATAGGGCCACCCAAGACATTCAGGTCAAAGTGGAGTGTTCCAACAAAAAGTGGTCCACTGGAGAAGGGAACGGATATGCCTATACACCTATTAAAGTAGCTAAGATTCGAAAAACAATACCAAATGTTGGCAAATAGAGGGCATTAGAAATACAATTAATTGCAGGTAGAAATACAAATGCTAAAGCCACTCTGAATGGAAGTTTGACAGTTTCTTTTAAACAGTTTTATCCTACAATCCAGCTTTTGTTCTCCTAGTTGCTTATTCAGATGGGCTGAGTATAAGTCAACACAAAATCCTGCATATGAAAGTTTCTAGTGGTTTTATCCTTTCACCAAAAACTGAAAACAAGTTATTCTTCAATGGGTGACTATAGAAATATACTGTAGTATATCACACAATGAAATACTATTCAGTGATGTAAAGAAACAACCCTTCAGGCTACAAGGACATAATGGAATCTTAAATGCATATTGCTAAGAAAAGGAAGCCCCTCCAGAAGGTTACAAACAATAGCTTTCCATTTATATGACATGCTGGAAAAGGAAAAACTATAAAGTAAAAAGAGAGTTAAAGGATGAATAGCTGAAGAATGGGGTATTTTACCACGGTGTCGCAATAGAGTTGGATGTGACTTACGGACTAAACAATAACAACTAATGGCAGTACATGACACTATACACTTATCAAAATCCATGTGTGTGACGTGTGTGTTCAGTTCAGTTCAGTTCAGTCGCTCAGTCGTGTCTGACTCTTTGCAACCCCATGAATCACAGCACGCCAGGACTCCCTGTCCATCACTAACTCCCGGAGTTCACTCAGGCTCACGTCCATCGAGTCAGTGATGCCATCCAGCCATCTCATCCTCTGTCGTCCCCTTCTCCTCCTGCCCCCAATCCCTCCCAGCATCAGGGTCTTTTCCAGTGAGTCAACTCTTCACATGAGTTGGCCAAAGTATTGGAGTTTCAGCTTTAGCATCATTCCCTCCAAAGAAATTCCAGGGCTGATCTCCTTCAGAATGGACTGGTTGGATCTCTTTGTAGTACAAGGGATTCTCAAGAGACTTCTCCAGCACCACAGTTCAAAAGCATCAATTCTTTGGCGCTCAGCTTTTTTCACAGTCTAACTCTCACATCCATACATGACCACAGGAAAAACCATAGCCTTGACTAGATGGATCTTAATTGGCCAAGTAATGTCTCTGCTTTTCAATATGCTATCTAGGTTGGTCATAACTTCTTCCAAAGAGTAAGCATCTTTTAATTTCATGGCTGTAGTCACCATCTGCAGTGATTTTGGAGCCCAAAAAATAAAGTCTGACACTGTTTCCACCGTTTCCCCATCTATTTCCCATGAAGTGATGGGACCAGATGCCATGATTTTCGTTTTCTGAATGCTGAGCTTCAAGCCAACTTTTTCACTGTCCACTTTCACTTTCATCAAGAGACTTTTTATTTCCTCTTCACTTTCTGCCGTAAAAGTGGTGTCATCTAAATATCTGAGGTTATTGATATTTCTCCTGGCAATCTTGATTCCAGCTTGTGCTTCTTCCAGACCAGCATTTCTCATGATGTACTCTCCATATAAGTTAAATAAATCATGTCCAATTGTTTGCAATCCCATGGACTATAGCACCAGCCCCACCCCCCCACCCTCCACCCCGCCCCCCTCCACCCCGCCCCCCAGGCTCCTCTCTCCATGGAATTTTCCAAGGAAGAATACTGAAGTGGGTAGCAATTTCCTACTTTAGGGGATCTGCCTGTCTCAGGGATGAAACCTTCATCTCCTGTATTAGCAAATGAATTCTTTACCACTAGCACCACATGAGAATTTACAACACAAAGAATGTACCTTAATAAATGCAAACTTTAAAAAATCATTTAGGAGTTTAGAGGATCCCAATAAACAGTGCAGACCATGAGAAGAGAATCTAATTGTATTTAAAATGTATGAAACAACTTCAGTGAAGAGGATGCGTGCATGCTCAGTCATGTCCAACTCTTTGTGACCCCATGGACTGTAGCCCGCCAGGCTCCTCTGTCCATGAGATTTTTCAGGACAAAATACTGGAGTGAGATGACATTTCCTTCCCCAGGGGGTCTTCCTAACCTAGGGATTGAACTTAGGTCTCCTGCATTGGCAGGCAGATTCTCTACCACTTGGCTACCTAGCAAAGAGGGTAGGGAAAGTGTATTGACCTAAGGGACTTTGAAAATTAATGGAATCTTTAAGAGAAAGTGCAAAAGGAAATGAATATAGTCAGTGTAGAGTTAAGTTGATAAAACTGTTTCCCATAAGATAAGCGGAGAAGGCAATGGCACCCCACTCCAGTACTCTTGTCTGGAAAATCCTATGGATGGAGGAGCCTGGTAGGCTGCAGCCCATGGGGTTGCTAAGAGTTGGACATGACTGAGCGACTTCACTTTCACTTTTCACTTTCATGCATTGGAGAAGGAAATGGCAACCCACTCCAGTGTTCTTTCCTGGAGAATCCCAGGGAAGGGGGAGCCTGGTGGGCTGCCGTCTATGGGGTCGCACAGAGTCAGACACGACTGAAGCTACTTAGTAGCAGCAGCATAAGATAGGGATTAATAATTCTAATACTGCTGTACATATCCACTGAAAATGAAGAATTAAGTAAATAGATGGTGGATGATGAGAGCCAAGTTTCTTACTTTTGGAAGGTTACAGATTAGTAAGGGTAACTAGCTAGAATAATCTGTGTGGTAATGGATTAGAATTGGAAACCTCAGTAAGAACTCATGTCTAACTTAACATAGGTATAGTTTTTTGCATAAAGAAATATTTACAGGTATAAGGATATACACAGATATATTTTTGCTCTGTCAGCTGAGAACGCCTAGAAGAAATAATACTACAGCAGAAATGAGCACACTTACCACCCAAATATTGGTTTCTAAAATCATTTTCCAATAAGGAACCAGGGACTACTGGAGAGATGGGTGGTCCTAGGACTAGGGCAGGGAATATACAAAATGAGTCTGGAGCATCTTGTAGCCCAGAAAGTAAAAAGTGCTCAAAGAAAATCCACACACATACTGACGGCAGTACCTTAAAGGGGCGCACAGCCAAAGCTGAAACAATTTAAGCAAGAATGAAATCGAAATTTGTTTCTCTGAATTTCTTCCCCAAAAGCCATAACCTGATGAAGCTAACCATTAGAAACACACCAGAAAAAAAATTAATAGAAGGGCATCCTTTATTATTCCTGCCCAGTACCCCTCAAAACTATTGGGGTCTTCGATAACAAAGTCTAACTAACTGCCACAGTCCCAGAAGACCCTAAAGAGACATGACAACTAAATCTGTGGTATCCCAGACAGTGTCCTGGAGCAGAGAATGGACACTAGGTAAAAATCAAGGAAATCCAAATTATCTATAGACTTCAGCTAATAGCAGTGAATCAATTTTTCATTAATTATAACAAATGTATTACACAAATATGTTACTAAAAATAGGATTAACTGTGAGAGAAGTGCTTATGGGAACCTTCAGTACTATTTCTAAAATACTTTAAAAAATATATTTATTGATAACAAAAGTTAAAAACATGGGACTGTCCTGAGCCTGATTATGAATGAGGAACCAAGTCCAGTCAGATCTATAGTAAGAGGTGGAGCTTGCATATAGATCTACTGATTCACAAAGCTGGAAGAAGTATTCTGGAAATTCCCTGAATTCTTAAAATTGAGGCCATGCAACCTGAGCTTTGGTAAATATTGTCAAGATGCTGCTTAAAATGCTTTACTCTTTAAACCTCTACCAAATACATGAGTTTTCGTTTACTCTCACTTTTGTTACACTTGACAATACAAATACTTCAATTTTTTGCTAATTTATCCAGTGAAATACTTCACTTCTCTGAATTTGAGTGTCGCTGTTTCCTCTTCCTAGTAAAGATGGGCTTCTTTTATCAAGAAATACTCCAGGAGACATCTCAACAGATAAGGACTTTTAAAAATGTGACTCCAATAACATCATCATGAGATTAGCAATAATTCCTTATAATATTTTAATAGTGACTTCAAGTTCTTTATTTCTGAATATTTAAAAATATTTTTAAAATTTATGTGAGTAACAATCCAAACAAACAAGTTTCATACATTGCATTTAATTTTTAAGACTTTTTTGATGTGGACCACTTTTTAAGTCTTTATTGAATTTGATACAATATTACTTCTGTTTTATGTTTTGGTTTTTTAGTTACAAGGCATACGGGATCTTAGCTTCCCAACCAGGGACTGAGCTTGCACTCCCTCCACTGGAAGGTAAAGTTTTAACCACTGGACCACCAGGAAAGTCCTCATACATTAAATTTAGATTGTGTGAGTACAAGTCCCCCCCCCTTTTTTTTTTTTTCATTTCTTTTCCATGGGGATGGTCTTGATTCCTGTCTCCTGTACTATGTCATGAACCTCCATCTATAGTTCATCAGGCACTCTATCTATCAGATGTAGTCCCTTAAATCTATTTCTCACTTCCACTGTATAATCATAAGGGATTTGATTTAGGTCATACCTGAATGGTCTAGTGGTTTTCCCTACTTTCTTCAATTTAAGTCTGAATTTGACAATAAGGAGTTCATGATCTAAGCCACAGTCAGCTCCCAGTCTTGTTTTGCTGACTGTATAGAGCTTCTTATCTTTGGCTGCAAAGAATATAATCAATCTGATTTTGGTGTTGACCATCTGGTGATGTCCATGTGTAGAGTCTTCTCTTGTGTTGTTGGAAGAGGGTGTTTGCTATGACCAGTGCGTTCTCTTGGCAAAACTCTAAAAGACCCTGATGCTGGGAGAGATTGGGGGCAGGAGGAGAAGGGGATGACAGAGGATGAGATGGCTGGATGGCATCACCGACTCGATGCACATGAGTTTGGGTGAACTCCAGGAGTTGGTGATGGGCAGGGAGGCCTGGTGTGCTGCAATTCACGGGGTTGCAAAGAGTCAGACATGAGCAACTGAACTGAACTGAACTGAAGTCCCTTTTAATATATAAAAATTCTCCTTTTTTTTTGGTATTTATTATTTGAAAAAAAAATCATTTATCTTACAGAAAACTAGATTTACTGATTAAATTATCTTAATATCATTTAACATGACCTCCATATCCTATATTTTTCAGTAAACTGGAGTTATATCTAGAGGTCTGATCAGTTATGGGTTATTTCTTTTGTCAACAGTTTATTGTAACATTTCTGTACACTTTCTATTGCCTTGCATCAGAAGAAAAGTATGTCCTATTTTTCCTTCCTTTAGTGATGGAAAGACTAATTAGTGAATTCAGGTCATGTCAGCCTGATCCATCTATTATTAAGTTTCACATCTCATGTTTCTTATCTAATGGTTTTACCAAATATTGATGACCATCATCTAGATCCATTAAGGTTGTAAATGTGGTTTTCTGTTTCTATCATTTCTTCTCATTTTTAAGCTATGAATTAAAAAAAAATAACTTTCCTTCACTAATTGTTTTCCTGCTCTGAAATACAGTTCATGCAAGAAAGACATGAAGTGAGTTACTCCCTCACTTGCAATACAAACTGTCTGAATCTGGGGGATATTGTAAGCACTGTTTCCGCCAGTGGATGAGCGGAGCAGATTCAAGTGCAGCTTAGGGATTTCTTCAACATGCAATTCCTTTTCCAATACAATTAGCTGAACACCAAATGCTTCATGTCAACCCTCCAATATTCACCCTCTGAGTCATCCTAATGAGGGCCTTTGCCAGGGCTTCAACTGGAGAAGACCTAGACACTATCTCTGCCAAAGAGGCTGGGTATGAACCTGAGTAGTAAGAAGATGGCAGTAACATTGTTTTCTCCTTGGTATTATTGATTAGCTTTGATTTTCTTCTAGGCAACTCTACATTGTGAGCGACTAGAAACAACATGCGGTAACCCACCTGGCATATTTTCTTTTTTTTTTTTTTTTTTATTTTATTTTATTTTTTTATTTTTTTTTTTTTAATTTTAAAATGTTTAATTGTTACATGCATTGCCAAACATGAACCCCCCTCCCACCGCCCTCCCCATAACATCTTTCTGGGTCATCCCCATGCACCAGCCCCAAGCATGCTGCATCCTGCGTCAGACATAGACTGGCGATTCAATTCACATGATAGTATACATGTTAGAATGTCATTCTCCCAAATCATCCCACCCTCTCCCTCTCCCTCTGAGTCCAAAAGTCCGTTATACACATCTGTGTCTCTTTCCCTGTCTTGCATACAGGGTCGTCATTGCCATCTTCCTAAATTCCATATATATGTGTTAGTATACTGTATTGGTGTTTTTCTTTCTGGCTTACTTCACTCTGTATAATCGGCTCCAGTTTCATCCATCTCATCAGAACTGATTCAAATGAATTCTTTTTAACTGCTGAGTAATACTCCATTGTGTATATGTACCACAGCTTGCTTATCCATTCATCTGCTGATGGACATCTAGGTTGTTTCCATGTCCTGGCTATTATAAACAGTGCTGCTCTTTACTCCATTGTATATTCTTGCCTCCTTTGTCAAAGATAAGGTGTCCATATGTGTGTGGATTTATCTCTGGGCTTTCTATTTTGTTCCATTGATCTATATGTCTGTCTTTGTGCCAGTACCATACTGTCTTGATGACTGTGGCTTTGTAGTAGAGCCTGAAGTCAGGCAAGTTGATTCCTCCCGTTCCATTCTTCTTTCTCAAGATTGCTTTGGCTATTCGAGGTTTTTTGTATTTCCATACAAATCTTGAAATTATTTGTTCTAGTTCTGTGAAAAATGTGGCTGGTAGCTTGATAGGGATTGCATTGAATTTGTAAATTGCTTTGGGTAGTATACTCATTTTCACTATATTGATTCTTCCAATCCATGAACATGGTATATTTCTCCATCTATTAGTGTCCTCTTTGATTTCTTTCATCAGTGTTTTATAGTTTTCTATATATAGGTCTTTAGTTTCTTTAGGTAGATATATTCCTAAGTATTTTATTCTTTTCGTTGCAATGGTGAATGGAATTGTTTCCTTAATTTCTTTTTCTACTTTCTCATTATTCGTGTATAGGAATGCAAGGGATTTCTGTGTGTTGATTTTATATCCTGCAACTTTACTATATTCATTGATTAGCTCTAGTAATTTTCTGGTGGAGTCTTTAGGGTTTTCCATGTAGAGGATCATGTCATCTGCAAACAGTGAGAGTTTTACTTCTTCTTTTCTAATTTGGATTCCTTTTATTTCTTTTTCTGCTCTGATTGCTGTGGCCAAATATATTCTTTCATCTTGATTTTTTTCTTGTACCTCTTGTAATATACGTTAGAACTGATAGATTAGAAATGCAATAATCTTTACAAAGAAAGTCAAACATTTTATCAGTACCTTCTCTCCCTCTGGGCTTCCCTGGTAGCTCAGACAGTAAAGAATCCTTCTGCAATGCACGAGATCCATATTCGATCCCTGAATCAGAAAAATTCCCTGAAGAAGGGAATGGCAACCCACTGCAGTATTCTTGCCTGGGGAATTCCACGGACAGAGGAGCCTGGCTGCTACAGTCCATGGGGTCGCAAAGAGTCAGAAACAACTGAGCAACCAGAATTTTCACTTTCATTTACTTTCCCTCTAATTTATTTGCTTCTGTAGAAAACCAAGAATCATACCACTGAAGAAATCTTCTTGAGTCTGGAAAAGTAAAATTTTCCTATATCATCATTAACAGGTAATATTATTTGTCAGTTTCTTGTTACAGACTACTACTATGTCAAGTATTTTAAAATATATAATTTAATTCTGATGTCACAAAAATCCAGAAAAGTTCAACCCTGGGATTTCTTTGGAAGGAATGATGCTAAAGCTGAAACTCCAGTACTCTGGCCACCTCATGCGAAGAGTTGACTCATTGGAAAAGACTTTGATGCTGGGAAGGACTGGGGGCAGGAGAAGAAGGGGATGACCGAGGATGAGATGGCTGAATGGCATCACTGACTCGATGGCTGTGAGTCTGAGTGAACTCCGGGAGTTGGTGATGGACAAGGAGGCCTGGCGTGCTGCGATTCATGGGGTCGCAAAGAGTCGGACACGACTGAACGACTGAACTGAACTGAACTGAAATGTCCATGATCATTCACAGCATTAAGTAGTGGAATTGATACTATAACCTAGGTCAGTATTGTCCCAAAGTTTGTATTCTTCCTTTATTTTTCCCCACCAGAAACATTTACTGAACACTTTCCCCTTATCCAAGGCACTGCCCAAAGGGTTGGAAAAAGAGAGTAATATGCTGGTCCCTGTTCTCACCATCCTTACTATTGTGACTCAAAGTGTGGTCTTAGGTCCAAGCAGCAAGGACATCACCTGGGAGCTTGGCATCTATGAAGGACTATCTTCTGGGCAACTTTATATTGTAAGATATCAAAAGCAATGTCATAACCCACCTGGCACATCATTTTCACTTGAAATCATTTTTTTCTCTTTACCTCTTGGAATCCATGAAGAATCCAGGATTTCGCCCCAAACCTATTGAATAAGAATATGTATTTTAATAAGATATCCAGGTATCAGGTACACATAAGAAATATTGTATTTGAGATTAATTTAAAATTTTACCTAGTTGTGAAAATAATATACAGTTACTTAGAAAGAAAACTAACTACATAGAATAACTAGAGATGAGTAGAGAGTGAGCACTGCAAGAAGCCAGCACCATGGGGATACACTGGAGCTAGAAAATGTATAGCTCAGATCCAGGGAAGACTGTTGGAGGAGGAAGAGCTCAAACTGTATCATCCTTTGACTGGCAACTGGCGAGGGGAATGACAAGCCACTCCAGTATTATTGCCTGGAGAATTCCATGGACAGAGGAGCCTGGCAGGCTAAAGTCCATGTGGTCACAAACTGTCAGACATGACTGAGTGACTATCACCTTCACCTTGACTGGTAACATGGGGAAGATGGTTCTGAGTAAAAAGACTGTGACAATTCCAGGCATAAAGGTAGACAGACATTTATGGAATGCATGAGAAGCAGGACTGACTCTGGCCAAAATGACCCCTCATGAGTCTCTCTAGGAAAAATTAGAGGCTGTGGTTTCATCTCTGTTCTCCTAGGAACTTACCCAGAATCTATCATTGTGTTGGTATTCAATAAATATTTGTTGAATCAAAGGCACTTCTTAGAAGTTATGCTTCCTTACTGAATTTTGTGTGTACACATATTAAGTCATTTCAGTCATTCAACTCTTTGTGACCCTATGGACCATAGCCCACCAGGCTCCTCTGTCCATGGCATTCTCCAGGCAAGAATACTGGAGTGGGTACCATGCCTTCCTCCAGGGGATCTTCCTGACTCAGGGATCAAACATTCATATTTTATGTCTTCTGCATTGACAGGTGGCTTTTTACCACTAGCATGACCTGGGAAGACCTATAGTGTATGTACTTAACCTAATCAGTTTGCTTCAGTCACTCAATCATGTCTGACTCTTTGCACGCCCATGGGCTGCAGCATGCCAGGCATCCCTGTCCATCACCAACTCCTGGAGCCTACTCAAACTCATGTCCATTGAGTCGGTGATGCCATCCAGCCATCTCATCCTCTGTCATCCCCTTCTCCTCCTGCCCCCAATCCCTCCCAGCATCAGTGTCTTTTCCAATGAGTCAACTCTTCACATGAGGTATCCAAAGTATTGGAGTTTCAGCTTCAGCATCGGACCTTTGAATGAATATTCAGGACTGATCTCCTTTAGGATGGACTGGTTGGACCTCCTTGCAGTCCAAGGGACTGTCAAAAGTCTTCTCCAACACCACAGTTCAAAAGCATCAATTCTTTGGTGCTCAGCTTTCTTTATAGTCCAACTCTCACATCCATACATGATCACTGGAAAAACCATAGCTGTGACTAGATGGTTCTTTGTTGGCAAAGTAATGTCATACGCTGTCTAGGTTGGTCATAAGTTTTCTCCCAAGGACCTTTTTGCTTTGCTTCCAAGCACCTTTTAATTTTATGGCTGCAGTCACCATCTGCAGTGATTTTGGAGCCCCAGAAAAGAAAGTCTGTCATGGTTTCCATTGTTTCCCCTTCTATTTGCCTGGATGCCACGATCTTGGCTTTCTGAATGTTGAATTTTAAGCCAACTTTTTCAGTCTCCTCTCAATTTCATCAAGAGGCTCTTTAGCTCTTCTTCACTTTCTGCCATAAGTGTGGTGTCATCTGCATATCTGAGGTTAATGACATTTCTCCTGGCAATCTTGATTCCAGTGTTGTTAATATTTTCTAAGTTAAGATGTTGGGGACAGTTTCAACTTGAGGAAAGTTTCAACCATTGCTGAAAACTTTGGTTTATGTCTAGATAACACAGTGATGAAATCAAAGGACTTTTGCATTTATTAGTACTGTGCAGAGAGATCAGAGTATTATATAAGCATCTTATTTCATGAAGTGATTTATTATGGTCAGTATTTAGGAATATTTCCTTAGAATAGACTCATAAAATAGAATTACCTGATGAAAGATATATGAACATTTTAAAGCGTTGAATCACCTTGCTAAACTGATTTTCGAAAATGGTCTTTCCTTTGGCAATACCCTAATCTGAAAAACTGCTTAGGAAGAAGAAGGTACAGAGGAGTGGGCTAAATGTTTGATGAATAACAAACAATGGCTTCCGTTTGGAGTTACTATCATTTTTCAGGAAATGTAATAGTCAATTTACATACTATAGCCTTAATGCTTATCATGGTTTTTAAAACATATATTATTATTGCCATTTTACAGATAAGGAAACTAAGGTTGAGAAGGGCTTAATGTTGTTGTTGCTTAGTTACTAAGTCATATCTGACTCTTTTGTGACCCCACGGACTGTGGCCCACCAGGTTACTCTGTCCATGGGATTTTCCAGGCAAGAATACTGGAGTGGGGTGCCATTTCTTTCTTCAGGGAATCTTCTTGACCCAAGGATCGAACTCACATCTCCTGCATGGGCAGGCAGATTCTTTACCCCTGAGTCACCTGGAAAGCCCTTGAAGGGCTTAATAACTATTTCCAAAATCACATAGCTATTAAATATTAGAGTCGGAATTTGAAACCAGGTCTCTTAATCATTCCTATGCCAAAATTTCTGTTCTGGCTAGCTTTTGCTACATAATGAATTACCTCCAAATCCAGTGACTTTAATCAGGCACTGCTTTATTATATCTCATAATTTTGTGGATCAGGACTATGGCTATGGCTTGGCTGGGCAGTGCTTTTCCTCTGCATGAAATTAGCTGGGGCAGTTCTTGTGGACGTGAAGTATCCACTTCAGTGATGGCTCATTCAAACAATTGCATGTACGTGCTGGCTTGAGGGTCTTAGTTCTTTCATACATGGACTTCTACACTGGGGTAATTGAATTTTTTCACTGCATTGATACTGGATTCCAAACGTAAGTATTTTAGAAGACAGGATGTAGAAGTTGACAGTATCTTAAGACCTAGGCATTAAAAGTGGCACAGAACCATTTCTACAAGATTCAATTGTTCAGAGCTTCAAAGGAAAAACATATAGACATAGACCCCTACATAAGTGTCAAACAATTAGCAGCATCTTTATCACATTTCCTAAAATAAAATACTAAAAAATACATATATTCAAGTTACCCACCATATATATTCCAAAATGATTCACAGACATTAAGACTTTGAAGAATGTTGTCTTCACCATTATAAGAAATATTATATTTTCTGAATTATTATAGTTTCTGAAACCTTGTGCATGAATTATTTTGAGAAAAATGAAGACATTTTCTTAAGATTTTACTATAAAGTCTTTATTTCAGAAATATGAAGTGGTCAGAGAAAACACTGAATCACTGAAAGGGTACAGTTTGCATTTTTAGCTTTCTCTTTTTGCCCTCTGACCTGGCATGTAAGTCACCAGCAGGAAGCTACAATTTGAGAAGTGGTAACTCTCTGAATTCAAGACATGGTTTCCAGATGACAGCGGTTAGTTAAATATTGCTTTTTCATCAGTAAAGCACTGCAAGAGCATGTGTTTCAGTAGGTAACTATGCAAGAGAGCCCCAGTTCTCCCAACTACAGGATAAACTGGGCTGGGTCCATCGATGCCTTTAATCTAGTTAGAATTCAAATGAGGTTTCCATTTTATAAATCCATGCAGACCTCATTCTAAGCCAACACAGGTGTATCTGGCTTCCTGGCAACTAGAAACATTGTTGACATGTTTCCACTCCATTAAAAAGCCCCCTTCCTTCTACACCTGCATTGAGATCCTGCATTCACGGTTGGCCAAGTGTACTCTTTTCAGGAGTTCACTAAAGCACCACATCCATTTTCCAGATTAAGCAAATATGAAAAGCTAACATAATTCCTATATATCCACCTACTTGGAGAAGGAAATGGCAACCCACTCCAGATTTCTTGCCTGGAGAATCCCATGCACAGAGGGGCCTGGCAGGCTACAGTCCATGGGGTCCCAAAGAGTTGGACACAACTGAGCGACTTCACTTTCACTTTCACTTACTCTCGTATCTAAAGAAATCTCCCTTGGAGACTCTCCAGAGAACCCATGCTCTTCCTTCTGCCCTGTGCCCATCTAAGTTTCAGGGTTCTGAAAGTGAGGCCAACTCAGGAAAACATTCACAGAGTAACAGATGAAAAAATTAAAAAATGGGCTTCATTAACAGTGTAGTCAGAATCCCCTCTATGAATTTATCTCCATTTAAATGGCAGACACAGGATGAGTGTACAAGGATATGCGTGACCAGGAACATCATACTATAGATTCAGATCTGTAATTTAAGGGTTATCTGCTGTTCCCAACATTCTCACAGTAAATGAAATGTTTTGAATAACATGTACACATTTGAAAATATATTCACAGAGGGACTGTTAGCCCCTCCTAGATCAGAAACTACAAATGTGGGTTAGGATTATGATTGCTGGTACTGAGAACACCATGGAGAGATGACAAGTCAGAGATAGGCTTCAGTTGCCCAGGTTTTGACACTTTATTTATCTCAGACTCTAACCATTTCTCACCTTGCCTACACCCACGTCACCCTGGAACACAAAATAAGATTAAAATATCCTTGAATTCCTTCTCCCCTCTGCACAGTAGGCTAAACCTTGGGCAAAAGGCTAATCAAGTTCTCTCTGCATCATGAAGTTATGAAAGTTTATGCTACCAACTATCTTTCCAACATTAAAAAAAAATGTAATCTAGGGTGTCCTAATGATTCTCTGTTCAGCAACTTCATATTTTCTGAAAGATGGCTTCTGTGCAGTAACAGTTTTATAGTGTAATTCAGATAAAAATAAAGGACTAATTCAGGCTTTGTTTTATTTAGCTACAAAATGAAAGCACTAGAACTCATCACTTAAAGGATTTCATTGCACCTGAACATATACTCAGAGAGGTTCTTTACCACTATCGAATACTCAAAAAGGAATATCTTGCTTTATAATATAATATATACATATATATATATACATGTACATATCAACATAGCTCTTCTTATGATGTAAATATAAACAATTAATGAAAACAAAAATAGACATATATTTGCAACTATATATCTGATTAAATGGTAAGGTGGTGTAATTTTTTTTTTTAGTGTAATTGTACTTTCCTGGGCTCCAAAATCACTGTGCATGGTGACTGCAGCCAGGAAATTAAGAGACACTTGCTCCTTGGAAGAAAAGTTATGACAAACCTAGACAGTGTATTAAAAAGCAGAGATATCACTTTGCTGACAAAGACCACATGGTCAAAGCTATGGTTTTTCCAGTAGTGGTGTACAGATGTGAGAGTTGGACCACAAGCAAGGCTGAGCACCAAAGAACTGATGGTTTCAAACCATGGTCCTGGAGAAGACTCTTGAGAGTCCCCTGGACTAAAGGAGATCAAACCAGTCCACCCCAAAGGAAATCAGTCCTGAATATTCACTGCAAGGACTGTTGCTGAAGCTAAATCTC
The DNA here is from genome assembly GCF_042477335.2 of Ovis canadensis. Lineage (NCBI taxonomy): Eukaryota > Metazoa > Chordata > Mammalia > Artiodactyla > Bovidae > Ovis > Ovis canadensis. The sequence continues at coordinate 184,747,610 of NC_091246.1, read as the reverse complement.
CAATACTTTGGCCATCTGATGCAAAGAGTTGACTCATTGGAAAAGAACCTGATGCTGGGAAAGATTGAGGGCAGGAGGAGAAGGGGGCAACATAGGATGAGGTGGATTGATGTCATCACTGACCCAATGGATATGAGTTTGAACAAACTTGAGGAGATAGTGAGGGATAGGGAAGCCTGGCATGCTGAGGTCCATAGGGTTACAAAGAGTTGGACACAACTGAGCAACTGAACAACAACAAATTTTTTTAAGCCCAAATTTTCTAGAACACAAATCCTGAGGCAAAATAGACATTTAATGTTTCATTAGGCATACAATCCCAAGAAAGTTAGATTAGAGAAAAAAGAAAATGAGGTGAAGAAGGAGGGAAAGCAAATATAAAATGGTGAATTATTAATCTGGCCACTGCACAGCCTTAGAAGAAAGCACACTGGTCACTCGGTCACAGCACATCTCTTAAGAGGGCACATTTAAACACTACATCTGACAACAGCCCATCAGAGAGAAGGAAGGAAAATAATTTATCCACAAGCTTCCCAATATCTTCTGTTTGTCATTGATCAAGGCTTCCCTCTGGGGCCTATGAGAATATAGTTAACACCAGGCTAACTGGAAGGTCGCTCAGCAGCATCTAACAATAAACCATGGCCAAGGAAATTTGATGAAGTTTGTGAATCTGAATCAACACAAGTGTACGGAAATACTTGCAGGTGGCCTTAAAGGACACTACTGTAGCATTGTTTTTACAAAGAAAGGTGAAAAAAAAAGGCTGAATATATATTTTAATAATTAATAATACCCATTATTAGGATAATAGTAAATATATAATGGTATATGTAAAGTCACTTCAGTTGTGTACAACTCTTTGTGACCCATGGACTATAGCCCTCCAATCTTCTCTGTTCACGGGATTCTCCAGGCAAGAATACTGAAGTGGGTTGCATGCTCTCCCACAGGGGACCTTCCAGATTCAGGGATCAAACCCACATCTCTTGTGGCTCCTGTATTGCCAGCAGATTCTTTACTGCTGAGCCACTAGAGAAGCCCTAAATATATTATGGTACACTTATATAATGGATAAATTCAAAAGAATGAATAGACCTACAGCTACTTACCCAAAAACACATCCAGGGTTTATTAAATTTTTAAAAAGTCAGAGAATTATACATATATCACAATCCACTTTACTGTAAAATGAAAAACTACATGAATTTACATCCATATCTACATGTTCTTTGTTGTTGTTTTTGTTGCTAAGTCATGTGTGACTCTTTTGCGACCCCGTGGACTGTAGCCTGCCAGGCTTTTCTGTCCATGGGATTTCCCAGGCAAGAATACTGGAGTGGGTTGCCATTTCCTTCTCTAGGGAGTCCTCCTGACCCCAGGATTGAACCCATGTCTCCTGCATTGGCAGGCTAATTATCACTGAGCCACCTGGGAAGCCCTTCCATATCTATATATCTAAATCCATATCTATATCTCTATATATCTAATCTACATCTAATATGTATATACATATGAGATAAATAGAAAAATGTTTACTAAGATGCTCATCAAAAATGTTAATGGCCACAACTAAAGAGAGGAGCAGGCATGTGGATTACCCTTTGTAGAGGAACTTCACATTTATTCTAATAATTTTTATATAATTGAAACATTGTTAAGTTAATAAATAATTTAAAGGAAGAAGCGGGATAGGGTGGAGAGAGTGATGGAGGAGGATGGAATACAGAACTGAGATCCAGATTTTACTACGTCTGAATTCTAATAGGGTCACCAATCCCATCCAAGCCATATTAGGCACTTCCTCTTGAAGCCTGCCTTCTGAGTTCCAATCCTAATACTACCGGAGATGATTCTTAAAATTTTTGTTTTTGAAAAGTTTGGATGATATGTCTTAATATTATGATATAATGATACGCATGAGAGATCCACTATGGAGATGAAACAGAGCTTGAATGACTTTTGATGAAAGTTACAGATCAAAAGAATGCCCTCAACAAATCATGAAAAAAAGATCCTGGAGAGCATATGAGTGAAACACAAAGAGTATTCCAGACAAATCTCAGTTGTCTAACACCAGACAAATCAAGCCATCCCAGTTGCACATGGTCTCAAGTAATGAGGGTAGAAAAGGACATGGTAAGCAAAAGAGCAGAATGAGCTAATGACTGCTCAGAGGGTTGAAAAGTTTGTTGAAGCAATCTAGGTAAAATATGCCTTACAATGCATCCTAAGTGGCAGTAATGAGAAAACCTACAACCTTCCTCTTCTAACAGAGTCAAGGGAGATAAGAGCTCCCTTGAAGAGTGAGGCACTGGCTTCATTTTCTCCAAAAAATTTTAACTACACAAAAAAAGAAAACACATTTCTGCTACTAGTAAATAAAAGATCTCATTCTGAAGTAGCTCCGACTATAATAAATGTGATAATTTAACTCAATAGTTAGTGATGCCAACATATTCCAAGCTGTCTCATGTGTCTTCTGAGTCACTAATTTTTTCAAAGGTCATTGAATTTTAAAGCAGAGATAGACCTTAAAGACTATCTTATAAACTTTTTATTTTTAAAGTGAAAAACAAAATACAGACCCAAAGAGCAGTGGAATGCAGTCTCACTCAAATGGAGGGGTCAAAAGACTGGGATGCGGTCCCAGCTCTCCCCTGATGACTTACACGACCTTTGTGTGCTTAGTCGCTCAGTTGTATCTGACTCTTTGTGAGCCCATGGATTGCAGTCCGCCAGACTCCTCTGCCCATGGGATTTTTCAGGCAAGAATACTGGAGTTGGTAGCCATTCGCTTCTCCAGGTGATCTTTCCACCCCAGCGATCTAACTCAGGTCTCCTGCATTGCAGGTAGATTCTTTACCTGCTGAGCTATTGGAGAAACCCTCATTACATTTAGGAAGGGGCTTCTCAAGTGGCTCAGTGGTAAAGAATCCATCTGCCAATGCAGGAGATGTGGGCTCAACCCCTGAGTTGGGAAGATCCCCTTGAAAAGGGGATGGCTACCCACTCCAGTATTCTTGCCTGGAAAATCCCATGGACAGAGGAGCCTAGTGGGCTACAGTCTGTGGGGTCATAAAGAGTCAGATACAATTGAGCACTGTATACACACACACACACACACCTTTAGGGAGTCAGTTACATCTTCTAGAACTCTGCCACCTCCTCTGGAAAGTAAGTGCTTCCAAATATGTTCTACCTCTGAATTCCCTGGCATATTGACACTGTCGTGAATTATATCTCTTAGGAAAATATTTTTTAGCTATAGATAATTATCATACGCTTCCATTTTACTGTGGCCTAGAGACACTGAATTACTTGGTTGTGCTCTTGCATCAAACACATGCATAAAGGAATTTGAGAAATTTCATACTTTCCAAAACTAAATAGTTTCTTTATCCTTATTTTTTAAATGTTATACATGCTTATTTTTAACACTAAAATGTAGAAAAAATATTTAAGAAAATCATCTGAAATTTTATCACCTGGAAACAAAGCAGTAGAAATTTGGGGGAAAATGCTTCTCTAAATACCTCCCTTTCTCTGTTTCCAACAATTCCATCTCCCATTGAAGGGAACAAGTATCAAGAAAATATTTCATTAAAAATGTTTATTTACCAAACATACTAATGGTACCAAGAGTCTGAATATGGCTGAAGAAATCCTATGAATGGAGCTTTTTGGAGGGTAAGTTTCAAAATTCAACTCTTTTCACCAAGAGTGAAAAATATGGAAACTGGGTGGAGGGGTGGGGCGGGGGGGCAGTCCCAAGAAGGCAGAGGAATAGGACAGGGAGACCACTTTCTCCCCACATATTCATCAAAAGTTGGTTTGAATGCTGAGCAACTTCCACAAAACAACTCTGTACACTGGCAGAGGACACCAGGCACCCAGGAAGGCAGGCCATTTTCTTCAAAAGGATGTAGGACAAAATATAAAAGACAAAAAGAGAGACAAAACAGTTAGGGATGAAGACCTGTCCTGGGGAGAGAGTCATGCAAGAGAAGTTTCTCAACAGTAGGAAAGCCTCTCACAGACAGGTCCATGGGGAGTTTTGGAATCTCAGAGGGCAACATAACCGGGAGGAAACAAACAGACAAACAAACAAAAACAAACACAGAACACGTGCCTAACTGCAACTGCCAGCGAAGAAGTAGCCCAGAGGTTCACATCAGCCACCAGCGAGCAGGGGCTGGACATGGAGGCGCGGCCTGCGCAATCAATGCTTAGGGTAAGAACCAGGCCTGAATGCCCTGAGGACAATCTGAGGGAGCTAACATAAGATAGCAACCCAAACTGTGGGATCGCCAGAGGTTAAAAAAAAAAAAAGAGAGAGAGAGAGAGAACTTTCCCATGAAATGTTCTAACGAGGAGCCTAGCCTGCTCATAGAACAAAGGACTGAGTGAATACCGTAGGAGAGCTACATACAGGTCCTTCTCCACTGCCAGAGGCAGAGAGACAGCCAGAGCCAGAAGATAAGGGGTTGCTGCAATCTCAGGCCCAGAGCTTGGCATCCTCCCCCAAACTGTGAGCAGGCTCCCAATTGCTAACCACATCTTCCTGGGATCCTGGGTGGTTGACATCTGCCGAGAGGGTCACAGCCTGAGATCAGCTCCCCAGAGGAGACACATGGCACACCTGAGACAGTGCTCTTGTGACGCACCTAGGAAACCCAGCAGCCAGGACCAGGGAGGTGATTAAGATGCACGGCCCACCTGGGATGGTACACTCGCCAAGCACCTGAGCTGCTCTGACCTGGGAAGGACACAAAATGCACACCCAACCAAGACTGTGCCCTTGCAGAGTACCCAACAACCAGAGCAGCTTGGACCCGGGATGCGTACGAAACACTGGCCTGCTTTGGACAGTGCCCCTGCAGGGAACCCTGGAGCCTGAGCAGTATAGACCCAGGAAGCACACGCCACCTTGAGGTGGGGCAAACCCAGTGTAGTCCGTACACTGTGAGCACTCCCACACATGCCAGTGATACTTGTTTGCAGTGTCCCTTCCTCCCCACAACACAACTGAACAAGTGCACCTAAATAAGTGACCACCTTCACCTCCTTGTTTCAGGGCAGAAATTAGACACTTGAAGAGACTTCAAACAGAAGCCAAAATAAACAAAGAAGTGGGAACTGCTCTGGAAGTGACAGGTGCAACAGATTAAAACCCCGTAGTTAATATTAACTAAGTTTTGGAGGGGGTCTATAGACCCTGAGAACAAGTACAAGCTGGAACAAGGAACTATCTGAAACAACTGACCCCACACTGCCCACAACAGCTCCAGAGAAATTCCTAGATACATTTTTACTATTATGACTTTTTAATTTTTTGAACTTTAAGTCCTTTATTACTCTTTCAATGTTCATTTTTATAATCTACTATTACCTTGCCAAGAAGACCCCATTTTAAGGCAAATTTCATATATATATTATAAATTTTGTGATTGATTTTGTTTTGTATTTTTAATATTGTTTTTTTTTTGAGACTCTAACCTCTTCTCTAGATTTTTAATCTTTGCTTTTTGGTATTTATTATCAGTTTTGTACTTTTAAGAATCTAATCTTCAGTATCCATTTTCACATAGGAGTGTGATTGCTCTCTACCCTTTTGACTCTCCCTCTTCTCCTCCTGGTCACCCCTATAACCTCCCTCCCCCTTCTCTCCTCTATGCAACTTTGTGAACCTCTCTGGGTGTTCCAAACTGTGAAGAGCACTTAGAGAATTGATTACTGGCTAGATTGCTCTCTCCTCTTTTGACTCCCCCTCTTCTCCTCCTCGTCACCTCTATCTCCCTCCTCCCTCTTCTCTTCTCCATGGAACTCTGTAAACCTCTCTGGGTGTCTCTCTCTGTGGAGAATTGTTTCACCATTAACCTAGATGTTTTATCATCTGCACTGTATGGATGGAGAAGACTTGAGGCTACTGTAAGATTAAGACTGAAAGCCAGAGGCAGGAGGCTTAACTTAAAACTTGAGAATATCAGAGAACTCCTGATTCCAGGGAACATTAATAGACAAGAGCTCACCCAAAAGCCTCTACACCTACACTGAAACCAAGCTCCACCCAAGAACCAATAAGTCCCAGAGCAAGACATACCATGCTAATTCTCCAGCAAAGCAGAAACACAGCCCTGAGCATTAAAAGACAGGCTGCCCAAAGCCATGCCAAATCTATAGACACCCCAAAACTCACTACTGGACACTTCATTGAACTCCAGAGAAAAGAGATCCAGCTCCACCCACCAGAACACAGATGCAAGCTCCCCTAACCAGGAAACCTTGACAAGCCACTCATCCAACCCCACCCACAGGGAGCAAGCGCCACAATAAGAGGAACCATGAACTTCCAGCCTACAGAAAGGGCACCCCAAACACAGCAATCTAAACAAAATGAAAAGGCAGAGAAATATTCAGCAGATAAAGGAACATGATAAATGCTCACCAAACCAAACAAAAGAGGAGGAGATAGGGAGTCTACCTGAAAAAGAATTCAGAATAATAATAGTAAAGATGATCAAAAATCTTGAAAACAAAATGGAGTTACAGATAAATAGACTAGAGACAAGGATTGCGAAGATGCAAGAAATGTTTAACAAGGATGTAGAAGAAATAAGAGAGTCAATCAACAGTGAACAATACAATAACTGAGATCAAAAGCACTCTGGAGGGAACCAAGAGTAGAATAACTGAGGCAGAAGATAGGATAAGTGAGGTAGAAGATAGAATGGTAGAAATAAATGAAGCAGAGAGGAAAACAGAAAAAAGAGTTAAAGGAAATGAGGACCACCTCAGAAACCTCTGGGACAATGTTAAATGTCCCAGCATTCAAATCATAGGAGTCCCAGAAGAAGACAAAAAGAAGGGCATGAGAAAATGCTTGAGGAGATAATAGTTGAAAACTTCCCTAAAATGGGAAAGTTCAAGAAACCCAGAGAGTCCCAAACAGGATAAATCGAAGGTGAAACACCCCAAGACACATATTAATCAAACTAATGAAGATCAAACATAAAGAGCAAATATTAAAAGCAGCAAGAGAAAAGCAACAAATAACACACAAGGGGATTCCCCATAAGGATAACAGCTGATCTTTCAATAGAAGCTCTTCAGGCCAGAAGGGAATGGCAGGACATACTTAGAGTGATGAAAGAGAAAAGCTTACAACCCAGATTACTGTACCCAGCAAGGATCTCATTGAAATATGAAGGAGAAATCAAAAGCTTTACAGATAAGCAAAAGCTGAGAGAATTCAGCACCACAAAACCAGCTCTTCAACAAATGCTAAAGGATCTTCTCTAGACAGGAAACACAGAAAAGGTTTATAAACTCAAATCCAAAGCAACAAAATAAATGGCAACAGGATCATACTAATCAATAATTACCTTAAATGTAAACGAATGCCCCAACCAAAAGACAAAGACAGCTGAATGGATACAAAAACAAGATGCCTATATATGCTGTCTACAAGAGACCCACCTCAAACCTAGGGACACATACAGACTGAAAGTGAAGGGCTAGAAAAAGACATTTCATGCAAATGGAGACCAAAAGAAAGCAGGAATAGCAACACTCTTATCAGTTAAAACAGACTTTGAAATAAAGGCTGTGAAAAGAGACAAAGAAGGACACTACATAATGATCAAAGGATCAATCCAAGAAGAAGATATAACAATTATAATTATATATGTACACAACACAGGAGCACCTCAATACATAAGGCAAATGCTAACAAGTGTGAAAGGGGAAATGAACAGCAACCCAATAAGAATGGGAGACTTTAACACCCCACTTACACTTATGCATAGATCAACCAAACAGAAAATTAGCAAGGAAACACAAACTTTAAATGATACAATGGACCAGTTGGACCTAATTGATATCTACAGGACATTTCACCCCAAAACAATGAATTTCACCTTTTCCTCAAGTGCACATGGAACATTCTTCAGGATAAATTACATCCTGGGCCATAAATCTAGCTTTGGTAAATTCAAAAAATTGAAATAATTTCAAGCATCTTTTCTGATCACAATGCAGTAAAATTAGATGTCAACTACGGGTAAAAAATATATTAAAAATACACACATATGGAGGTTAAACAACACGCTTCTGAATAACAAATCATGGAAGAAATCAAAATATGCATAGAAACAAATGAAAATGAAAATACAACAACCCAAAACCTATTTGATTCAGTAAAAGCAGTGCTGAGGGGAAGGTTCATAGCAATACAAGCTTACCTCAAGAAACAAGGGAAAAATCAAATAAATAACATAACTTTACACCTAAAGCAACTAGAATAAGAAGAAACAAAGAACCCCAGGGTTAGTAGAAGGAAAGAAATCATAAAAATTAGAGCAGAAATAAATGAAAAACAAAGGAGACTATAGCAAAAATCAACAAAACTAAAAGCTGGTTCTTTGAGAAGATAAATGAAATAGATCATTAGCCAGACTCATCAAGAAAAAAAGGGGGAAGAATCAAATCAACAAAATAGACATGAAAATGGAGAAATCACAACAGACAATACAAAAATATACAGGATCATAAGAGACTACTATCAGTAACTATATGCCAATAAAATGCACAACTTGGGAAAAATGGACGAATTCTTAGAAAAGTATAGCCATCCAAAACTGAACCAGGAAGAAATAGAAAATCTTAACAGACCCATCACAAGCATGGAAATAGAAACTATAATCAAAAATCCTCCAACAAACAAAAGCCCAGGACCAAATAGCCTCAAAGGTGAATTCTACCAAAAATTTAGAGAAGAGCTAACACCTATCTTACTCAAACTCTTCCATAAAATTACAGAGGAAGGTTAACTCCCAAACTCATTATATGAGGCCACCATCACCCTAATACCAAACCAGACAAAGATCACACACACACACACACACACACACACACACACAACTAAAGGCCAATATCACTGATGAACATAGATACAAAAATCCTCAACAAAATTCTAGCAAACAGAATCCAACAATATACTTAAAACATCATACATAACAATCAAGTGGGCTTTATCCCAGGGATGCAAGGATTCTTCAGTATTCACAAATCAATCAATGTGATACACCACATTAACAAATTGAAAGATAAAAATGATATGATTATCTCAATAGATCCAGAGAAAGCCTTTGACAAAATTCAACACCCATTTATGATAAAAACTCTCCAGAAAGCAGGCAGAGGAAGAACATACCTCAGCAAAATAAACATGATAAACCCACAGCAAACATTATCTTGAATGGCAAAAAATTGAAAGCATTTCCTTTAAATTCAGGAACAAGACAAGGGTACCCACTCTCACCACTACTATTTAATATACTTTTTTGTAAATTTTAGCCACAGCAATCAGAGAAGAAAAAGAAATAAAAGAAATCCAGATTGGAAAAGAAGTAAAACTCTCACTGTTTGCAGATGACATGACTCTCTACATAGAGAACAGTCAAGACACCACCAGAAAATTACTAGAGCTAATCAATGAATATAGTAAAGTTGCAGGATATAAAATTAATACACAGAAATCCCTTGCATTCTTATATGCTAACAATGAGAAAACAGAAAGAGAAATTAAGGAAACAATCCCATTCACCACTGTGATGAAAAGAAAATACTTATGAATAAATCTACCTAAAGAAACAAAAGACCTATATATAGAAAACTATAAAACACTGATGGAAGAAATCAAAGACGACACAAATAGGTGTAGAATTTACCATGTTCATGGATTGGAATAATCAATATACTGAAAACAAGTATACTACCCAAAGCAATCTATAGATACAAGGCAATTCCTATTAAGCTATCAATGGTATTTTTAACAGAACTAAAACAAATAATTTCACAAATCGTATGGAAATACAAAAAACCTAGAATAGCCGAAGCAATCTTGAGAAAGAAAAATGGAACTGGAGGAATCAACCTGCTGACTTCAGACTATATTACAAAGGTACAGTCATCAAGACAGTATGGTACTGGCACAGAGACAGAAATATAGATCAATGAAACAAACTAGAAAGCCCAGAGATAAATCCACACACCTATGGACACCTCATCTTTGACAAAGGAGGCAAAAATATACAATGGAGAAAAGACAATGTCTTTAACAAATGGTGCAGGAAAACTGGTCAACCACTTGTAAAAGAATGAAACTAGAACATGTTATAACACCATACAAAAAAATCAACTCAAAATGGATTAAATAGCTAAATGTAAGACCAGAAACAATAAAACTTCTAGAGGAAAACATAGGCAAAACACTCTCTGACATAAATCACAGCAAGATCCTCTATGACTCAGATCCCAAAGTAATGGAAATAAAAGCAAAACTGAACAAATGGGACTAAGTTAAACCTAAAGCATTTGTACAACGAAGGAAACTATAAGCAAAATGAAAATACACCTTCAGAATGGGAGAAAATAATAACAAACCAAGCAACTGACAAAAATTTAATCTCAAAAATATACAAGCAGCTCATGTGTGATCACTCACCTAGAGCCAGACATCCTGGAATGTGAAGTCAAGTGGGCCTTAGTAAGCATCACTACAAACAAAGTCAATGGAGGTGATGGAATTCCAATTGAACTATTTCAAATCCTAAAGGATGATGCTGTGAAAGAAGTGCACTCAATATTCCAGCAAATTTGGAAAACTCAGCAGTGGCCACAGGACTGGAAAAGGTCAGTTTTCATTCCAATGCCAAAGAAAGGCAATGCCAAAGAATGCTCAAACTAACACACAATTGCACTCATCTCACACGCTAGTAAAGTATGTTCAAAATTCTCCAAGTCAGGCTTCAACAGTATGTGAACCATGAACTTCCAGATGTTCAAGCTGGTTTTAGAAAAGGCAGAGGAACTAGAGATCAAATTGCCAACATCCACTGGATCATCAAAAAAGCAAGAGAGTTCCAGAAAAACGTCTACTTCTGCTTTATTGACTATGCCAAAGCCTTTGACTATGTGGATCACAACAAACTGTGGAAAATTCTTAAAGAGATGGGAATACCACACCACCTTACCTGCCTCTTGAGAAATCTGTATGCAGGTCAGGAAGCAACACTTAGAACTGGACATGGAACTACAGACTGGTTGCCAATAGGAAAAGGAGTATATCAAGGCTGTATATCACCCTGCTTATTTAACTTGTATGCAGAGAACATCATGAAAAACACTGGGATGAATGAAGCACAAGCTGGAATCAAGATTCCTGGGAGAAATATCAATAATCTCAGATATGCAGATGACACCACCCTTATGGCAGAAAGCAAAGAGGAACTGAAAAGCCTTTTGATGAAAGAGAAAGAGGACAGTGACAATGTTGGTTTAAAGCTCAACATTCAGAAAACGAAGATCATGGCATCTGGTCCCATCACTTCATGGCAAATAGATGGGGAAACAGTGCCAGACATTATTGGGGGGGGGGGGCTCCAAAATCCCTGAAGATGGTGACTATAGCCATGAAATCAAAAGACGCTTACTTCTTGGAAAGAAAGTTATGACCATCCCAGACAGTGTATTACAAAGCAGAGACATTACTTTCCCAACAAAGATCCATCTAGTCAAGGCTATGGTTTTTCCAGTAGTCCTGTATGGATGTAAGAGTTGGACTATAAAGAATGCTGAGTGCTGAAGAACTGATGCTTTTGAACTGTGGTGTTGGAGAAGACTCTTGAGAGTTCCTTGGACTGCAAGGAGATCCAACCAGTCCATCCTAATGGAAATCAGTCCTGGCTGTTCATTGGAAGGACTGATGCTGAAGCTGAAACTCCAATACTTTGGCCACCTGCTGAGAACAGCTGACTCATTTGAAAAGACCCTGATGCTGGGAAAGATTGAGGGCAGGAGAAGAAGGGAACAACAGAGGATGAGATGGTTGGATGGTATCACCTACTGGATGGACATAAGTTTGAGTAAACTCCAGGAGTTGGTGATGGACAGGAAGGCCTGTCATGCTGCAGTCCATGGGGTCACAAAGAGCCAGACATGACTGAGTGACTGAACTAAACTGAACATGTAGCTCAAAACCAGAAAAATAAATGACCCAATCCAAAAATGTTCCAAAGATCTAAAAACACATTTCTCAAAAGAAGACATACAGATGGCTAACAAACACACAAAAAGATGCTCAACATCACTAATTATCAGAGAAGTGCAAATCAAAACCACAGTGAGGTACCATCTCATGCTGGTCAGAATGGCTGCTATCCAAAAGTCTACAAACAATAAATGCCGGAGAGCTTGTGGAGAAAAGGGAAACTGCTTACATTGTTGGTGGGAATGCAAACGTACAGCCACTATGGAGAACAGTGTGGAGATTCCTTAAAAAACTGGAAATAGAACTGCCATACAGTCCAGCAATCCCACTGCCTGGCATATACACTGAGGAAACCAGAATTAAAAGAGACATGCATACCCCAATGTTCATAACAGCACTGTTTACAACAGCTAGGACATGGAAGCAACCTAGATGTCCATCGGCAAACAAATGGATAAGAAAGTAGTGGTACATATACACAATGGAATATTACTCAGTTGTTGAAAAGCATGCATTTAAATCAGTTCTAATGAGGTGGATGACACTGGAGCCTATTATACAGAGTGAAGTAAGTCAGAAAGAAAAACACCAATACAGTATGTTAATGCATATGTATGGAGTTTAGAAAGATGATAATGATGACCCTAATGACAGCAAAAGAGACACAGATATAAAAAACAGACTTTTGGACTCTGTGGGAGAAGGCAAGGGTGGGAGCATTTGAGAGAATAGCATTGAAACATGTATATTACCATATGTGAAATAGATGACCAGTGCAAGTTCATGCATGAAACAGGGCACTCAAATCCAGAGCACTGGAACAACCCAGAGGGATGAGATGGGGAGGGAGGTGGGAGGGGGTGTTCGGGATGTGGGACACATGTGTACCCATGACTGATTCTTGTCAATGTATGGCAAAAACTACCACAATATTTTAAAGTAATTAGCCTCCCGTTAAAATAAATAAATAATTTTTTAAGATAAGAGAAAAATATGGAAACTTATTGGTTTGATCCAGTAAGACCAATAAGACCACTATAAAGAAATCCTTATAGGGATACAAAAAACAAGCCCTTAGTAGAAATGTCCAGGGCCTAGGGAAATAGAGCTTGTGATTGGTGGACATTGAAATCTACCAAATCTGGCTTGCTCCTGAGTGACTGAGAAGGTCCAGGTTGAGGCAGGGTTCAGAGGTGACACAGGGGAAACATTCTTCCCTCATCCATCAGCAGAACATGTTGGCTTTCTGGAAGGATTCTGCTGTAGGACCAGGAGCAGTGACCAGAACTAGAGGTTCAGACTTGGTCATGTCAGATTTTGATGGGAATTATGATGTACTCAGCTATGGATCTGACAACATTGGCCACTCAGGAGGAAAAAAAAAAAATGTTGCAACCTCAAGTCTTTGGTTTGGCAACAGATGATCCTGACAAGGAACCAGTTTTTAGTGGTATTTATCTGATGTGTGCTCAGCTTCAAGGAAATACAGCTGAGATCTGACTCTTGCTGTAAGCCAAAATTAATCTGAACTGATTCTGTGAGTGTGACAAAGAGCCTTGGTAATTTGCTGAGACCATTATGATAGAGGGAACCCTAGGAAGAGAAGAGGATATTTCAGTTCAGAGGCAAACTGAGGAGTTGGGCATTCAAAAGGCTTTTTTATTATTATTATAATTTCTTTTTTTCTTTCTTTATTTATTTTTGGCTCTGCTGGGTTTTCGTCGCTGGGCAGGCTTTTCTCTAGTTGCAGTGCATGGGTTTCTTGTTGCAGTGGTTTCTCTTCCTGTGGAGCATTGGCTCTAGCAGTTGCTGTTCCCAGGCTCCAGAACACAGGCTCAATAGTTGTAGTGCACAGGCTTAGTTGCTCCTCAGCATGTGGGACCTTCCTGAACCAGGGGTTGAACCTGTGTATCCTGCATTGGCAGGCAGATTCCTTACCACTGAGCCACCAGGGAAGCCCTGACTTGAGCTTTCTAGTATGTGAATTTAAAAGGAGCTATAACATTTTATTTTTGAACCACAAGCTCATAAAAGGAGTTATATCAATCGCATATATGTTACATGCATATTTTAAATAAATGGTAGCATATTGTACATGCCACTGGAGAGACAACTTTTTCATTCAATTTTATGTTGTGACTGTCATGCTATGTTAATTAATGTAGACTGGCACCCTCATCAATGGCTCTTACTATTCTAAAATAAATATATGCACCATATGTTAAGTGTTTTCTTATTAAGGTTCACTAAACGTGAATCTTCTTACTTTGTCAGTATTATTAATACAAGCAATGTTCACTCATTAATGATCCTTCAATAATAATCATTATTAGACACTTATCTTCTGACATTTAGTTTATCATTTTTTTTTTTTGCTTCTTTTTCCCTTAAAACAATTTCCTAGAAGTGGAATAGCTAGATCAAAAAGGATCAAAATTTCTCTTTTTGGTGCCTTCGGCCAAATAGCCCTTGAGAAATATTATACTAATTTGCACTCTATTAACAGTGTATGAGAGCGTCCATTTTCCTATGTTCTATTTACGTGATGTGTTACCAATCTCTTTTATACACAAATTTAGTAAGTGGGGGGGGGGGGCTATTGTTTTTATAGAGTATCAGAAATGTTGATCATATTTCCCATGTTTCTTGGCCATTTTTATTTATCCTATTATGAATTACTTCTTTACGTCCTTCGCATATTTTTTCTATGGGGACAGAAATGTCTTCTCAATATTTTACAGGAGTTTTAAAAAATATTTTAGAGATATTAATCCTGATCTACAAAGCAAACTTCCCTTCTTTTTCACTCTGTAAACTGATTCAAGGCATTTTCCACATGAATGTTTATCATTTTAAGGAGTCAAGCCTATCATCCTTTCGTGACTTTTCTACCTGAGATGTTATACTTTAAAAGTTATACTTTAAAAAGTTCTTCTTCAGCCTCAAAATAACTAAAACATCTATATTTTAATTTAGTATGCATATGGTATAATTTTTACATTTAAGCTATTGACTGATCTAGAATGATTTTAAAGCCTTGGCTTTTATCAGTGTCTAGCTACTTCTTCTAACAAGATTTCCTGAATAACTAATTTTTGAATAATTAAGTCTTCTCCAATGAGTCAACTCTATGCATGAGGTGGCCAAAGTACTGGAGTTTCTGCCTTAGCACCAGTCCTTCCAAAAACACCCAGGGCTGATCTCCTTTAGAATGGACTGGTTGGATCTCCTTGCAGTCCAAGGGACTCTCAAGAATCTTCTCCAACACCACAGTTCAAAGCATCAATTCTTCAGCACTCAGCTTTCTTCACAGTCCAACTCTCACACCCATACATGACCACAGGATAAACCATAGCCTTGACTAGACGGATCTTAGTCGGCAAAGGAATGTCTCTGCTTTTGAATATGCTATCTAGGTTGGTCATAACTTTTTTTCCAAGGAGTAAGCGTCTTTTAATTTCATGCCTGCTGTCACCATCTGCAGTGATTTTGGAGCCCCCCAAAATAAAGTCTGACACTGTTTCCCCTGTTTCCCCATCTATTTCCCATGAAGTGATGGGACCAGATGCCATGATCTTCATTTTCTATAGTAATGGGAGGCAACTGGAGAGTCTGAGAAGGGAAATTAAAGGATTGGGTTTATACCTTTAATTGATCACTTTGGCTATTGAGTTGAGAAATTATTCTAGAAGAGCAACAACTGACTTAGAAAACAGAAAATAGCAGGTAGGGTTAGACTGATAGATGACAAGTTGCAGAGAAATGAACAGATTTAGGAAGCAATTTCAACAGAGATGCTAAAGGGGTTATATTCTAGGTTATAGAGTTCTGGATTTTGGTACTGAATTTATGAGGTTCCCTAATCTACATGGGCTATAATTGGATCATTTGTCTTCAATCTATGGAACAGAAATTACATAATAATTTTAACTATATTTTTAGGCAAAATTTAATCAATCCTTTGGCAAGAATTTCTTGCTCATTTTTTCAGTGTCCAACAAGTTCTTTCTTCAAGTATACATATTTTTCCTAAGTGATCAAATAATCTTTCAGATAATTAATTTCAAAGATAGTTCTCATTCCATCCATATTGGCCAGTATCCATAAATCCTCAATTTAAAAATAAAAATGGATGAAATATCAAGAGTTGTCTTTGAAGTGATATTTTACCATACATAGATGCAATTTCAATAAATAAATCATTTGCTGTTATCACTGATATAACAAATATAAAACTATATAAAACCCATGACTATTCAGATGTCCCTTGAAAATGTTGTTTGCTCCTTGGAAGAAAAGTTATGACCAACCTAGACAGCATATTAAACAACAGAGACATTACTTTGCCAACAAAGGTCCATCTAGTCAAAGTTGTGGTTTTTCCGGTAGTCATGTATGGATGTGAGAGTTGGACTATAAAGAAAGCTGAGTGCAGAATTGATACTTTTGAACTGTGGTGTTGGAGAAGACTCTTGAGAGTTCCTTGGACTGTAAGGAGATCCAACCAGTCCATCCTAAAGGAAATCAGTCCTGAATATTCATTGGAAAGACTGATGCTGAAGCTGAAACTCCAATACTTTGGCCACCTGATGTGAAGAACTGACTCACTAGAAAAGACCCTGATGCTGGGAAAGATTGAAGGCGGGAGGAGAAGGGGACGACAGAGGATGAGATGGTTGGATGGCATCACTAACTCAATGGACATGAGTTTGAGTAAACTCCGAGAGTTGGTGATGGATAGGGAAGCCTGGCGTGCTGCAGTCCATGGTGTCGCAGAGTTGGACACGACTGAGCGACTGAACTGAACTGAATTGAAAATGCCATGTGCACAAGGCGAGTCAATTGAATAGGGAAAGAGATCTGTTAAAAGATGATAGGTATTTTTGAATTTTTAGTTCCATCATAAAACTTTCCTAGACACACACACACTATGATAAATTCTATAAACAATAACTATAAACTAATGGGCCCTATCAGATATGATGTGACATTATGGAATATGCCAGTCATTTGCAGATTCAGATTTGACATTATTTTTATTGACTTTACTGAAAATGATGACATACCTAAAGGGAAAATAGACCATTTCCCTCTCTCCAAAGACATCAAACACTGAAATTAGCAGTGTGTGATTTATCTTTCAGCCCTATGTATCAGTGGAGAAAATCCATTATTATCTTTGCATGGAAGGCTCTGCACTAGGTAATAAAGAAGTATCACTGCATTGAGAAAGTACATTTCCCAGGCAGCTGTTGCTTTTTTGTGTTTTGTGTCTTCAATAAGCCAGGGGACAAGGAAGAACACAAAACAGGATCACTGAGAGCCAAATCAAAGAGTAAACTTAATCGTACCTCAACCCCATGACACCTAAAATGTAATATTCTCTGAAGCTGGAAATTCTTGACTAGCCTCATGCTTAAAAAAAAAATTACCCTAATAAATTTATGCCATCATAAAATCATCTGAGCTCAGCTAAAAGGGTTTTATGGATAGAGTTAGAGGGCATTATTTTAAAGTTATGCTGGAGGCAAAATGACAGTGGCGAAGGCCATGCATACAAGAAATTATGTCCTGATCTCTTCATGCTGGTATCTTTATTTTTTTAATGATCAGATTCTGATATTAAATCCATTTTCAATTATTTCATTAAGAAAAAAATTCCATTTCATGTATAGTTTTCTCTTTGAGTGCTTTCCCCCCCAAAAGGCAATAATATTGTAAAATATTTATTCCATTAGTTTTAGGTAATTGAAATGCCAAGAGCTAAGCACTTAATCTCTGCCGGCAGGGAAAGCTGCCTGCTGTCACTTTTTATTAAGTCTTTTTCTGCAGCTTTTTGCATAGTCAATAACAGTGTCTGAACCCAAGAAAAGATATAGAGTAACATTTAAACAGCAGTCTGTGATAAGGTAATGTTTACATTCAGGATAATATGAAAATGTCTGCTCTAGAGTTGCAAAGATTTTTCTCTAGGTTAACTAATTAGAATGTTTATTAGCTGCATTCATTATTCTGACAGACCCAGAGATTTCTAAACATTATTAACTTCTTAAGCACCATATTCCCTAAAGAGCTTACGTCTGCTGGGATCTGGACAGGTGGATTTGTGCAGTACTTGGTATTTATCTCCCAGTGCCTACAAGAGCACAAAAGTAGAATACAGAACATTCATCCTTTGTACCTTCAGGGCACAGAGAGCGCCTTCATAGCTTCCCTCATCATTTTTATAGTACCTTTCACAACTCTAGCTGGTTAACATACAGCCTTCTGAGCTCGACTCGGATCGGTGACCCATCATTGTGGTAAATGGACAGCAAACAAATCTATCTTTAGTGGCACCAACTGAAAAGAAAAGTATATTTCAGCCCTGAGGGCTGGTGAGTGCACAAGCAAGGTTTACAGCCTCCTCATGACTTGGGACACCACGTGGAAAGAGGTGAACGCCAGGAAATCTGGATCCTGAAACATAATAAGTAAGGATCCTGTATCTTTGATTTGAGCTATGTTTAGCTTCTGTTTTCTGCCACTGATGAGTTTTCATTATTCTCAATATCATCATAACTTGAGCCTGAAATGTATAATTATACTAATTTTTAAAGCCTCTCACCAATACACCACAGTACAAGGAGAAGTCTTGGACTTCTAAAGCATGGCCTTTAGGGTCAAAGTTATGTGAGTTCAAGATGTACCTTCCCAAGGTACTGGCTGTGTGACCTGAGTCAGATTATTTGACTTCTCTGGGCTTCAATTTCCTCATCCATAAAGTAAGGGCAGTATCTATCTCACAGAGTTGTTATTGACAGGATTGAGAGAGATAAGTTATAGTGTAGACAATTGTTTCAACCACAGACTCAGCAGTCAGACCTTAGATTCTTGGCTGTATTACTCATTAAGTTCATGGCCTTGGACAAATTACATGACCAATTAAGTCCCTGTTTACTCATGTGTAACATCCGAATCATCAAAGTACTCACTGCATGGGACAAGAGACTTACTAAAGCAGTAACTATCCTTTCAGTGACTCCGGAATCTAGAAACTAGGGATAGACCAAGAAATTTAAAAGACAGCAATCTCTGCCCTCATGGAGCTTACACTCTAGCCAGGGAGGACTGACAGAAAACAAAATAAATGCATAAATTTTAGATGAGTGCCTAGCACCTAATAAGCATCAAATGTGCTTATCATTTCTCAGTCTATAATAAACACCTCCCAAAATGCTGTCATCTTTTTCCTTTCCTATATGAGTTCTACCAAACCTCTCATGTTTCAGGAAGAAGTTGAAGTCAAAACCTACATCAAAATAGAACGAGTTTTTTCAGGGCTTTTTGCCAGGCAGCTGTACCCATGGACCACTTAAAAGTATAAGAAGAAATGGTCTTTCATTTCAATTCATGATGAGGCTTAAAATGCAAAATGCCTTGTTGAGGACCCATTCTAAGTGAGAATGAGTTACTCCAGAAGAGTAAGTTGTAAACAAATTAACATACTTAAAGTTCATTGGTTGTTCCCTATTTTGAGAATAGGATGAGATGAGAAATTAGCTATAGCAAAGTATCTCATCCAAGCTGAAGAGTAAGTCTATTTTAGAAACTCATGGCCTGTCAGCTCTCCAGGGTCTACAGAACAAGAACAGTACATACACAATAGGGATTTTGTTGAGAGGAGCACAGGAGAAGTTAAGAGCAGCACAAGAAAACTATCCTCTAAGGAAGAGGGGAGAGTTTGTGGATAGTTTAATGAAAGAGAGGTGACTTCTGAAATTCAAAGAATCACTTTCATAAAAGCTCCAGAAAACCTACAAGAGACAGGCTTTTGGGGGGGCTAAGAAGACAGAGTCCAGGGCAAGCATCAGCTTTATCCTATGCAGATTCCAGTGACGTGAGGACCAGCTGTCAGGCACTCATAGATGACACCCTTGACCCACGTGTCAGCATCTTCACAGAGGAATTCAGCTGCGGCTCCATGGTAAAGCATCAACGGGATGGAAGAGAAACAAACCAGAGACCAAAAATAACTAGGGAGGGCATTTTTGTGGAAGAGCTATGTTTTGAGAAATAAAACTAACTTGAGATATGATTAAGAATCTACCATGATCACTTTTGTAAGAGGAAGTTTTTTTTCCCCAAAAAAATAAATCTCGGTATTTTATCCTAACCCTTACTGGAAAAAAAAAATAAAAAAATAACAACTCCTTAAAAATTATGAAGATCTTCTGTATGGCAATGACTTATGAAGATATCAGCTGAATTCTCTGCAGATGTCTTATACAAACCATGACCAACTTCATTTTTTTTTTTTAAGGACAAACTCCTTCCCCACCACCCCCTCACTACACACACACACACACACACACACACACACACACACATGTCTTTGTTTCATGAGATACATAAAGGTAAGAAGTAGGTTCCCTCATAACATGGAAATGGAAACTAAGACTGTCAACTCAATGTTGACAGGTTAAGTCAACACTGATGGGGACAATACATTTCCATTGATGGCAGTTACTTTCCTATTTTCTCTTCATCCCTTCTCATTCCTTCGGGTGACTGATTACTCACATGGGAAGAAATGGTAAAAGAGCATGCATAGTTGAGGCCCTTTTTCTCTTCTGTTCTTTTTGGAACAAGATTCAATCCTCTCTGCTCTGGTTGTAACAGTTGTTAACAGGAAGCATGCCTGATTCACCTTATTCTGGGGCTTGATTGTAGGTGTCCATTTGACTCTTTCTTTCTTGGGAGGCTGCCTACCTATAGGGAGCATGTGCTCACAGTTACTCTCCTCCAGGCAATAAATCACAAGACCAGGCCTTGTCTGGCATTGCTGGAGGAGATGAATTCAAACTCCAGCTTCTGTGACACTGAACAGGGAGTCCGCTAAAGGGAGCAAGAAAATTAACAAAAAGGAGCAAAGACAGGAGGTTCTAAAATTACATAGGAAAACAAAGGACCTGAAAAAGTTGAAACTACTTTGAAAGAGATGAACACATTTAGAAAACTCATACTATTTGATTTTAGTATTTACTGTAAAGTGACAGTAGTCACAAGGATGTGGTGTTGGCATAAGGTTAGACATATAGATCAATGAAAGATCTTACTTGCTGCAACTAAGATCTGATGCAGCCAAATAAATGAGTAAATATTAAAAAATAAATTATCTGACCATTCTATTGATGAAGGTAATCTAGATTTTAGTTTTATTGAGAAGTTACTCAATTTATAACATTTTTCTTAAGTCTATCACCTGTAAGTTAAATGGTTCTGGAATAAATGAACATTCAAAAGCAACAAAGAAAAGAAGAGAAAAAGAGGAGAAAATATAGAAATATTGGTCATCTTAGGTGGATTCTTAACCAATGGACCACCAGGGAAGTCCTTATAATTTATTTTTTAAACCAAATGATTTGGAGAATGAATGTGCTATTTGATCCTAACTATGGGATAGGACATATACTGGGACAGTTCCAGGGAAATTAGGATTTATAGTTGATCTTCTCAATAACCACTGGGCTTCTGCTGTGGACTTGGGAAGCATTAAGCACTGTGTTCTATACACAAAGCTGTGCCTGGAAACTACTATTAGAGCTGGGGACTGGCTTGCTTTGTAAATGTGGTATAGGTGACAACAGTACTAGTATTTATCAGTGTCCAAGCAATTATCAATAACCTCAGATATTCAGATGACACCACCCTATGGCAGAGAGTGAAGAGGAACTAAAGAGCCTCTTGATGAAAGTGAAAGAGGAGAGTGAAAAAGTTGGCTTAAAACTCAAAAAACTAAGACCATGGCATCTGGTCCCATCACTTCATGGCAAATAGATGGGGGAATAGTGGAAACAGTGGCTGACTTTATTTTGGGGGGCTCCAAAATTACTGCAGATGCTGATTGCAGCCATGAAATTAAAAGACACTTACTCCTTGGAAGGAAAGTTATGACCAACCTAGACAGCATATTAAAAATCAGAGACTTTACCAACAAAGGTCCATCTAGTCAAGGCTATAGTTTTTCCTGTGGTCATGTATGGATATGAGAGTTGGACTGTGAAGAAAGCTGAGTGCCGAAGAACTGATGCTTTTGAACTGTGGTGTTAGAGAAGACTCTTGAGAGTCCCTTCGACTGCAAGGAGATCCTACCAGTCCATCCTAAAGGAGATCAGCCCTGGGTGTTCATTGGAAGGACTGATGTTGAAGCTGAAACTCCAGTACTTTGGCCACCTCATGCAGAGAGCTGACTCATTTGAAAAGACCCTGATGCTGGGAAAGATTGAGGGCAGGAGGAGAAGGGGATGACAGAGGATGAGATGGTTGGATGGCATCACTGACTCGATGGACATAAGTTTGAGTGAACTCAAGGAGTTGGTGATGGACAGGGAGGCCTGGCGTGCTGCAGTTCATGAGGTTGCAAAGAGTCGGACATGACTGAGCCACTGAACTGAACTGAAGCAATTTGGGCTTCCCAGGTGGCACGGTGGTAAAGAATCTATCTATAATGCAAGAGACACAAGAGATGCAGGTTCACTCTCTGGGTTGGGAAGATCCCCTGGAGCATGCAGTGGAAACCTGCTCAGTATTCTCGCCTGGAAAATCCCATGGACAAAGGAACCTGGCAGGCTGCAGTTCATGTGGTTGCAACCAGTTGGACACAACTTAGTGACTGAGCACACACAGAAGTAATTCGGAGTCTTTTAAAAGTGAGGCTTGTCAGAAATTTGGCATTGGACTAACTCATCTTCAGAGTTCCTGAAGCAATCATAATCATTCCAGTGAAAGCTACTAAAAGCTCCCCAATTCCACCCAAAAAACCACCTTTGGTTAACAATGAACAAAATAAAAAATAGGAAAGAACTTTGTTTTCATTAGACTTTTCATTTACAAGGGCAAACAAATTTGATTTCTGCCTTTAATTTCTTTGCACTTGAACTTGCAAAGCAATTTAATTTTTGGACTAATTTCTCCCCAGGAATTGGATAATGGGAGGGTGTTTATATTCAATTTGGGGCATTTCTATGTTCTTGACATTTTATTATTAGGAGTATCTTAATGTTGTCATTTAATTTTATTGTATCTCTGGTGGGCTATATTGAAAAATATGGCTAGACACAATTTGGAAAGAGAAATAGACCTGGGAATCAATGCTTAGCCTTAAGCATAGTGTGGCCTCAGAGTTCATTTAATTGATAGCACTCTCTGCCTCTACTCAGTCTTCCAGGGGAAAAAAATCTGTACTGCCCACCAGGGATTCAAGGAAAATATCCAAAAAACAGTGCTTAGGAACAGGGGGAATGACTTTGAAGCTAGAAGCTTACTTTCTTTTAGACAACCACTGCCTTTCTGGGGAAGGTGTCTCTATCCCTGGCCGTTTCCTTCCATAGGAAAAAATCAAAGTAGCATCAAACACCTGGTTTCTCTCCACTCCCTTCCTCGCCCTTATTCAGAAAGTCACCTGAGAGAGTCTTTTATCTGCAGAGCTCAACTGGGGGTATAAGTCCATCCACACTGCTGCCCAAGTGAGATGTGGACTCTATCCTTCCCTCTGCACCCAAACAGAGGCGGTGACCTAGGAAAGCATATCTGCTCTTCAGACTCCAACTACTGTCAGATGAGCTGTCTCCTGAACAATTTTAGCAAACATTTTTTTCTCAATGTGCTCTCTCTTTTGTATTATTTCTCAGTTGGTTCAGAAACCTAGCCAAGAAAGAACAGGGTTATTCCTCAGATCTCTCTAGGACCCCAGACCAACAGCTCATACCAAGCATTTGGCAGAATATCTGGATGCACAGTCAATATTTGTTGAATGAATGATGAGAGCTGAAATGCACAAATCGCATCAAAGGGACAGTGGTTCCCAAGTCAGAGCAATTCTTGAATGATGATACTGACACATGTACAGAAGTGCATCAATCACATAAGGGTGGGCTTTAACTTTCCAAAGACTGTGGATCAGGAAAAAGACTAAGAAGTAAGTTTTTACCTAAACTCTGTCAGGAGAGAGAGTCAGCTTCTAGGATTTGACAAGTGATTTCAGTGTGCAAGAGAAGCCCTCAAGCAATCTGTTTCTTACTATTTTTACTAATACAAGGAATTAATGTTCTTTATAGAATTATTGAAAAACCCAAATAATACAAAGAAAAAAAAGCAAAGGCCTGAAATCTGAAAATCCATAGAGAAGCATTACTATTATTTTAGTGTATGTCCTTGTAGTTTTCATTTTACTATTAAATACATATGATCATATATGGAATTTTCACCAAAATAGGATCATAAATTCTATATTTGCTCATCCTTTCACCAGACGTATTATGACAATCTTCACATTATCAGTGAATGTATTACCATGTCATATTTTAAAATGAATGTAAACATTAAATAACTTAGCTATATAATAGTATATTTCATCAGTACTCTATTTGTGACATTAAGTCATTTCTAAATTTTCTCCATTAAAACAAAACTACATAGAACATACTTATGTATACTTATTTTGCATACAAATTCACCCAGATGATTAACTTTTTTCCAGGATGGATTATTATCATCTGCCAATAGTTTTGAAATTTTCTCAATAATAATCTATAAGCCAGCATTTTATTGAACGTTTTCAGATTCATTGTCTCATTCGACCCCCATAAAAACCCCATGAGTTATTTTTCTCTTAGCTTTAAAGAGGATAAAATTAAGCTTAGTTAACTGGTCACATCTGAAGAAGGCAATGGCACCCCACTCCAGTACTCTCGTCTGGAAAATCCCATGGACGGAGGAGCCTGGTAGGCTGCAGTCCATGGGGTCGCTAAGAGTCAGACACAACTGAGCGACTTTACTTTCACTTTTCACTTTCATGCATTGGAGAAGGAAATGGCAACCCACTCCAGTGTTCTTGCCTGGAGAATCCCAGGGACAGGGTAGCCTGGTGGGCTGCCATCTGTGGGGTCGCACAGAGTCGGATACAACTGAAGCGACGCAGCAGCAGCAGCAGCAACTGGTCATATCACTAGTAAGGGGAGGAACTGGTGTTGAAACTGATCTTTCTTTTCCCAAGCCCGGATACACCCATGTTTTGGAATTACATTTTGCCTTTCAGTTCAGTTCAGTTCAGTCGCTCAGTCGTGTCCTACTCTTTGTGACCCCATGAATCGCAGCACGCCAGCCGCCCTGTCCATCACCATCTCCCGGAGTTCACTCAAACTCACGTCCATCGATTCGGTTATGCCCTCCAGCCATCTCATCCTCTGTCGTCCCCTTTTCCTCATGCCCCGAATCCCTCCCAGCTTCAGAGTCTTCTCCAATGAGTCAACTCTTTGCATGAGGTGGCCAAAGTACTGGAGTTTCTGCTTTAGCACCAGTCCTTCCAAAAACACCCAGGGCTGATCTCATTTAGAATGGACTGGTTGGATCTCCTTGCAGTCCAAGGGACCCTCAAGAATCTTCTCCAACACCACAGTTCAAAAGCATCAATTCTTCGGCACTCAGCTTTCTTCACAGTCCAACTCTCACATCCATACATGACCACAGGAAAAACCATAGCCTTGACTAGACGGACCTTAGTCGGAAAAGGAATGTCTCTGCTTTTGAATATGCTATCTAGGTTGGTCATAACTTTTTTTCCAAGGAGCAAGCGTCTTTTAATTTCATGCCTGCAGTCACCATCTGTAGTGATTTGGGGGCCTAGAAAAATAAAGTCTGACACTGTTTCCACTGTTTCCCCCTCTATTTGCCATAAAGTGATGGGACCAGATGCCATGATCTTCATTTTCTGAATGTTGAGCTTTAAGCCAACTTTTTCACTCTCCTCTTTCTCTTTCATCCACAGGCTCTTTAGTTCCTCTTCACTTTCTGCCATAAGGGTGGTGTCATCTGCATCAGTTCAGTTCAGTCACTCAGTCGTGTCCAGCTCTTTGCGACCCCATGAATCGCAGCAGGCCAGGCCTCCCTGTCCATCACCAACTCCCAGAGTTCACTTAGATTCACATCGATCGAGTTATTGATGCCATCCAGCCATCTCATCCTCGGTGGTCCCCTTCTCCTCCTGCCCCCAATCCCTCCCAGCATCAGAGTCTTTTCCAATGAGTCAACTCTTTGCATGAGGTGGCCAAAGTACTGGAGTTTCAGCTTTAGCATCATTCCTTCCAAAGAAATCCCAGGGCTGATCTTCAGAATGGACTGGTTGGATCTCCTTGCAGTCCAAGGGACTCTCAAGAGTCTTCTCCAACACCAGAGTTCAAAACCATCAATTCTTCAGCACTCAGCTTTCTTCACAGTCCAACTCTCACATCCATACATGACCACTGGAAAAACCATAGCCTTGACTAGATGGACCTTAGTCGGCAAAGGAATGTCTCCGCTTTTTAATATGCTGTCTAGGTTGGTCATAACTTTTCTTCCAAGGAGTAAGCGTCTTTTAATTTCATGGCTGCAGTCACCATCTGCAGTGATTTTGGAGTGCCAAAAAGTAAAGTCTGACACTGTTTCCACTGTTTCCCCATCTATTTCCCATGAAGTGATGGGACCAGATGCCATGATCTTTGTTTTCTGAATGCTGAGCTTTAAGCCAACGTTTTCACTCTTCTCTTTCACTTTCATCAAGAGGCTTTTTAGCTCCTCTTCACTTTCTGCCATAAGGGTGGTGTCATCTGCATATCTGAGGTTACTGATATTTCTCCCGGCAATCTTGGTTCCGGCTTGTGCTTCTTCCAGTCCAGTGTTTCTCATGATGTACTCTGCATAGAAGTTAGATAAGCAGGGTGACAATATACAGCCTTGACGTACTCCTTTTCCTATTTGCACCAGTCTGTTGTTCCATGTCCAGTTCTAACTGTTGCTTCCTGACCTGCATACAGGTTTCTCAAGAGGCAGATCAGGTGTTCTGGTATTCCCATCTCTTTCAGAATTTTCCACAGTTTATTGTGATCCACACAGTCAAAGGCTTTGTCATAGTCAATAAAGCAGAAATAGATGTTTTTCTGGAACTCTCTTGCTTTTTCAGTGATCCAGCGGATGTTGCCAATTTGACCTCTTGTTCCTCTGCCTTTTCTAAAATCAGCTTGAACATTTTGCCTTTAGGACACATTAAGTCTTGACTCAGGCAATTTGCTGTTCCGTTGGTGTTTGGTTTTTTTTTTTTCCAGTGTGCCTATAAATCAGAATTGCTTTCTAATTTGTTTTCTAGTTGTTAATTGTTATGCAATAAAACACAAATTAAAATCTTTTGAACTCTCATTATGTCCAATACTGGTTTTAGTTGATTATATTAGGTTTTTCAGAAGCCACTCATGTCTCTATATTTCCTATAAATTATAACTTTATCCTTTACAATTTTCATTCTTCTTTCATTTGCTGTTATTTTCACTTCTCTTTGTATAAAGCAGCGTTTCCAAAACTGTGTTGAAGTCTAAGAATAACATTAGGAAGTGTTGTTTTATTTCATCTGACCTCATCTAACCCACCGTGTCTTTGATGTGTCTGTTGTTCACTTGAGACCAAGCTTCCAGCCCCCACATGGTAAGAAGGACACACCTATTCCTAAAGACTGAGATTTTGTTCTCTTAATCGTAATATTAAATATTATAAAATTCATATTTGGAAATTATGATAATAGTGTTTCCCCTTTAACCTACTAATATCATGAATGACATTAATAGATTTTCAAACATTGTGTCATACTCGTTTTCCTAAAATAAATTCTACTTAGTCATGGTGAATTATTCATTGACTATACTGCTGGATTTGTATTTCTAATATATTATTCAACATGTTTGCTTCATGGATAAATGAGAAATTACTCACAGTTTTTCATTTCTTTTTATCCTATGCTACCTCTTTCAAGTTTTGGCCACAAGGCTTACACTATCCATACAAAAATAAAGTTATTGCAAGGGTCCTTTTTTTCCCCAGTGCTCTACAAAGTTTAAACAATATCAGCATCGTGTATCTCTTGAAAGACCATAAAACACTAGTGAAACCACCCAGGCCTGACCCGTTTCCTGGGGTTATTTTTTTCAATCTTTAGATTTATTTTAGAGTTATTGATATAGTGATAACTTCTATGTACCAATTTTTGGAAATTTGTCAAAAATTATATATTTCAATGAAACTGAAAATTAATAGGCTAGTATTTTAAAAATTATTTCTTTACAATTGATTTAATTTGCTTATATAGTCATTGCTAAATCTAGTGTATTTTTTATCTACTTGGATTACATAATCTTTTGTCTATATTGTTGCTTTTTTACAAAATTAAGTTTTTAGAACTTAATATAAACTGTATTCTGCTTTCTCACTTATAAAATTGTCTTTAATCTTTCTTCTTCTTTTTTTCCTGTTCTATTCCATTTATTTTGACTAGTTCATTTATTTCCCTTATTGTTAAGAAATTTTTAGTTTTTTAAAAATGTGAAAAGTACTATAGTACTAAAGTCTTGCATGCTTGTGTATTCTTTTTTGTAGCTTTCAAACGAATGATAACTGGCTAAGGAGAGAATTTGGGGGCATAGCCTGCTTCACTGAACTTCAGTAATCATCGCTTTATTTTCCTCTGGCATTTTACATTACAAAAAAAATGTCTAAGGGCCACTCACTTTTCTCTCTCCCTTTTTAAGTAAATACCTGTTTAAGTTGTTGGTTAGTCAGTTGCTATTATTGTTTTAATGCTATGATGTGTTTAGAATGTTTTCTTCATCTGGAATTCAAAACTCTCATTTTTAATTAAGTTTCCCTTGTACCCATGAACACTTTGCATAAACAGTTCATCGATCATTTTCCACCAGGCTGGTTGTTGCTCTTCCTGCCCACTCCCAGTGTGGAGACAAAGTCTGCTTCCCAAGTCTGTTGGGTGCTGAAAGTTAGATTTTGAGCAATGGTGAAGTCCTCTGGTAAGTGGCCTTCTGTGGAGACTCCAGATTGTCAGCCAGTCAGTCAGAATCACATTTTGAGGATATATATATATTCTAAAATTATTACAGTTAATTAGATCCACCCATCAGTCCTTCTAAAATAAGAAAGGAACAAGAAGAATTAGGACTGACACATACACAATATTGACACTATGTACAAAAGAAGGGCTTCTCAGGTGGCACTAGCAGTCAAGAACCCACCTGCAAATGCAGGAGACGTGGGTTCCATCCCTTGGTTGGGAAGATCCCCTGGAGGAGGGCATGGCAACCCACTCCAGTATTCTTGCCTGGAATATCCCCATGGACAGAGGAGCCTGGTAGGCTACAGTCCATGGGGTCACAAAGAGTGAGACATGACTGAAGCAACTTAACACACCTGCACATAAAATAGATAACTAATGAGAACATGCTGTATAACCCTGGGAACTCTACTCAATGCACTGTGGGGAAACTGAATGGAAAGGAAGTGCAAAAGGGAGGGGATATACGTACATGTATGCCTGATCCATTTTCCTGTGCAGTAGAAATGAACACATCATAAATCAACTAAACTCCAATAAAAATTAATTTTAAAAAGAAAACAAAGGAACAGAAGAAGACAATTGTGAGATAATTCTAGACTCAGCCTCACAGCTGAATCTTTACACAAGATTCTGCATATCAGGGAAGATAAGGATAGCATTACTCTCATTTCCTTCTGCCACCAACCCGAAAAAAACATTTGCTTTTAAAGGGGTTCATGTGATTAAATAAAGCCCATCTAGGTAATTTATCTTTTTTGTCTATATAAATATTTTATTACATCATATTTCAAAAAGAGTATATTATCCATTGTGTGTGTGTTTATGCAAATATTTTCTTTCATTCTGGGGGATATCTTTCTATTTTCTTGATGCTATTCATTGATCTGTCTTTCTTTGGTTCCTTGAACTTTAGGTGGCATTGCTAAGAAACCATTGCCTAAGACAAGGTCATGAAGGTTTAGACCTGTGTTTTCTTCTGTTTTATATTTTAGCTGTTATATTTAGGTCCTTGATCCATTTTCAAGTTAATTTTCGTATACAACATTCTCTCAAATTTATGTCACAATGATTTAATTTCTCCTTTATTTTTGAAGGACAGATTCAATGGATTTATTGGTTGACATTCTTATACTCTGAACACATGGAATGCATCACCCCACTGCCTCTGCTGTCCATGGTTTCTGATGAGAAATCAGGTTAATCCTGCAAGTGGTGAGTTACTTCTCTATTGCTGCTTTCAAGACTCTCTCTGTCTTTGCATTTCAACAATTTGATTATGTTTTGTCTAGGTGTTACTCTCTTTGAGGTTGTCCTACTTGGAGCTCACTGAGCTTCTTAGATGTGTGGATAAATGTTTTTGTTTTTATTTTAACAAATTTGGGATATTTCAGCCATTATTTCTTCATGTATTCTTTCTACTCCTGTTGTTCTAGTCCCTCCTGGGAGTCCCATTGTGTGTGTGTTCATACATTTGAATACACCACAGGTCTCTAAGGCTCTATTCATTTTTTTTTCCTTTTTCTTTCTGTTCCTCAAGTGACTTGTCTTTAAGTTCAATGATTCTTTATTCCACCTTATCAAACCTGCTTTTGAGCCCTTCTAGTAAGTTTATTTTAAATTTCACTTACTGTATTTTTTTTGCTGCATAGTTTCTATTTGGTTCTTTTTAAATAACTTTTATATATTTATTGGTAGTCTCTATTTGGTGAAACATTGCTTTCATATTTTCTTTGATTTCATAAACATGATATTCTTAAGTTATTTTGAATATATTTTAAATAGTTGATTTAAAATCTTTATCTACTTAGTCCACCATCTGGGCTTCCTCAGGGACCGTTTCTATCATGTGCTTATTTTCTCTGTTTGGGCTATCCATTCTTGTTTCTTTCCATGTCTCATAAATTTGTTGAAAATGGGACATACGTGGAAACTCTGAAAATTATATTCTCCCTCCTTCCCAGAGTTTGTTATTATTGTTGATTGTTGTTTGTTTAGTGACTTTTCTGAATTATTTTTATAGAATAGAATACAGAATAAAATCTGTATTCTCTGTTTTATTTGGTAAATGAAATGTCTCCTCAGTTAGCTTAGTAGTTGCTAATTATTAAACAGAAATTTCTTTAAACTCTTGAAACCAGTAGGTGTCTCAGTCTTTGTTTAGAATCTTGGTGTGCATATTAGGGCACATCTTAACAATCAGCCAGCCAGCTGACAAATTTACCTTAGTCTTTACTTCAGATTTATATAGAACTTCAAGGTGAGCCAGAGGTGAGAGCTTAGGACATTTATTTCAGGTCTTTCTCAGCACTCACACAGCCCTGAGCATGCATATAGCCCTACACATGTGTATGACTTTCTAAATTCCAAGAAACATGCAGGAGTTTTTCAAAGCCTTTATGGGCATCTCATTTCCTAGCTTTTTCTTTTAATCTATCTATCTTAAAGTCAACCATGCCATATAACACAACATAATTATGGTAGTAATAGCTCATTATATACATAGGTCCTGTAGATTAATCATAGGATCTTGGGACCCATTTTTAGAATTCTGTCCACTGTAAGTACATCTCTTACTATACCCAGATGCCACCCAAGCTCTTGGGCGCCACCAGGGAAACAAAGAGCACCTTTGCCAAATCCCCACTTTGGGTCTTACCTAAAGATACAATTATTACTCAGTAGCCAGTATGTTCTATGTTATAACCAGCAAACCTAGAGAGCATAATGAGACCAGATTCTCTCATCAAGAATATTATAGATGTTGTCTATTTTTTGACACTTTACAGGAATGATATAGCATTCATGGGTGGGTACTAGTATTAAATACATTGCATTTGGGGAACCATTTTATTCATGGGAAATGCTTTATGTGCAATACTCACTGCAACTTCATTTATAATAATGAAAAAAGTGTTTAACAACAATAGAGTGCAAGCAAATTATAGCACATTCACAAGATATAGTCACTTATTCATTCTTTCAGCCTTTCAACAAATACTTATTGTTTATCTGCCATGTGCCAGGTATCATTAGGTACTAGGGATACAACAGTGATGCACAAGAGACTTGGTTCATATTCCTATGGAATTTATATCCCAGTTGGCAAAGAGAGACATTAATCAAATAGCCACATAAACTAATGCAAAACTGCAACCCCTGTGCTCACTTCAGCAGCACATATACTAAAATTGGAATGATACAGAGTAGATTAGCATGGCCCCTGTGCAAGGATGACATGCAAATTCGTGAAGCGTTCCGTATTTTTTAGACATTTCTCCAAAGACATACAGATGGCTAACAAACACATGAAAAGATGCTCAACATCACTCGTTATTAGAGAAATGCAAATCAAAACCACAATGAGGTACCACTTCACACCAGTCAGAATGGCTGCGATCCAAAAACCTGCAAGCAATAAATGCTGGAGAGGGTGTGGAGAAAAGGGAACCCTCCTACACTGTTGGTGGGAATGCAAACTAGTACAGCCACTATGGAGAACAGTGTGGAGATTCCTTAAAAAATTGCAAATAGAACTGCCTTATGACCCAGCAATCCCACTTTTGGGCTTACACACCGAGGAAACCAGAGTTGAAAGAGACACATGTCCCCCAATGTTCATCGCAGCACTGTTTATAACAGCCAGGACATGGAAACAACCTAGATGTCCATCAGCAGATGAATGGATAAGAAAGCTGTGGTACATATACACAATGGAGTATTACTCAGCCATTAAAAAGAATACATTTGAATCAGTTCTGATGAGATGGATGAAACTGGAGCCGATTATACAGAGTGAAGTAAGCCAGAAAGAAAAACACCAATACAGTATACTAACACATATATATGGAATTTAGGAAGATGGCAATGATGACCCTGTATGTGAGACAGCAAAAAAGACACAGACGTGTATAGCGGACTTTTGGACTCAGAGGGAGAGGGAGAGGGTGGGATGATTTGGGAGAATGGCATTGAAACATGTATACTATCATGTAAGAATCAAATCACCAGTCTATGTCCGATGCAGGATACAGCATGCTTGGGGCTGGTGCAGGGGGATGACCCAGAGAGATGTTACGGGGAAGGAGGTGGGAGGGGGGTTCATGTTTGGGAACACATGTACACCCGTGGTGGATTCATGTCAATGTATGGCAAAACCAGTACAGTATTGTAAAGTAAAATCAATTAAAAATAAAAATTTAAATTAAAAAAAACTGCAACCCCTAAACGGTATAGCTATTTTAAATGATGGTTTTCATTTAACAGTTCTCAAAAAAAGAAACCTGCTTATGATCTAATGTTAAGATAAATAACAAGGATGTGTAATTGTACACATGTTGTTATTAGTGACTAAGTTGTGTCCAGCTCTTTGCAACCCTATGGACTGTAGTCTTCCAGGCTTCCCTGTCCATCGGATTCTCCAGGCAAGAGTACTAGAGTGAGTTGCCATTTCCTTCTCCAAGGGATCTTCTCAACCCAGGTATCAAACCCATGTCTCTTGTGTCTTCTGCATTGGCAGGCAGATTCTTTATCACTGAGCCACAGGGAAGCCCAACTGTACGCATAGAAAGATACTAATAATATAAACTTTGCAAGAAGAAAAGACTGGAAGGAAACAAATTAATTCCTATATTGGTTATCTTTTTTGTATTTATACATAATTCCCAAATTATATAATTTGCATATATCACTTTCATAAATAGAAAAATTTAGCACTATTACAAAAATAGGAAAAACATTTTCCTTCTATCTATTCTTTTCATCAGATGCTGCAAGTTTGCAATGTCTGGGCCAGACTTTCACATCTTCTTTGTTTGAATTTTGTGGTTTAGGCTGAACAAATTGAAAACATAAATATGAAACTGCCCAGTTATTTCTTGGAAAATTCCCATTCTTTACGTGGATTTGCAGATGTAGTTCAATATTCCAAAGGCCTTCAAAAACTTTTCCACAACAATTAAGCTTGTAACATATCAGCATCACTGCTTATCTATTCCCCCTTCTCTCTGACCAAGAGCAGTATCTCTCCTTCTTATCATAATATTCTTGCTGAGGGGGTACTCCCTGTGCTGGGTGATTACACAAACTGCCTCAAACCTCTACAAGATTGCACCGTAATATGACTATCTTCATTTGATAGGTCAGGTATCAGAAAACCAGTATTGCTTAACAGACAGGAAAGACCAAGGACAGAAGTTGAACCCAGGACTGTCTGACTCCTGGGATCACACTCTTGTCATCATTTTGATAAGTAGAATGTTCAGATGGTCCCTAAGAGCCACAATTCCCTGGCATATGAGCCCTGCATAAGGCCCTGCCTTTGAGTATGGGCAGGATATATGGTATGATGGAATCCCTCCTGGGATTGCTATAATACAAGGCAAAGGAATTTTTCAGATATAATTAGACTTTGATTTTTTTTTTTTTTTTAGTTAATCAGCTTAAGTGGGGAGATTATCCTGGGTGGGCATAACCCTATTAGGTGAACTCTTTAGAAGAGAGGCTGGGCCCCTCTTTGAAGTCAAAGAGATTTGCCCGCTGACCTTGAAGGAGAAAACAGACTTGATTCTTTGATTCTGCTAACAACTAGTGACCTTGGAAGTGTATCCTGAGCCTAAATGAGATTGCAGCTCCAACCGACGCTTTAAGTCTGGAGACACCCTGAAAAGAGAACCCAGCTAAACCACACTCTTAACTCCTGACACAAGGAAAGCGAGGTGATAAAGTTGTATAGATTTAAGCTGCTAAACCGGTATGTTACCCAGCAATAGAAAAGTAATACAATTACCTTACTGTTTCCTGCCTTGGATCTGACTTCTTCATTTGGGTAAGCAGTGCTCCCAGTTTCTCTCCAAGCTGAGGGTCCAGGCACTTGGGCTGGTGTGCTGTGGGGAATTGTAGTTTCCATGCATCAAGGGCCACTTGGAAACTTCTGGTCCAACTAGGATGAACCAAATCTCCAGCAGAGTCTATAAACAAAGACAAATAAAGTGAATAGGTTCAACAGGTACAGTTGGCACCTCCTAGAGACATTCCACAAGGTGACAAGGAGTAGACTTTGATGGTGGGTCCAGTGGACAGCGTGGGGTTGATTAAAGCATTGAGCTAAGGGTTTCTCCTCTTACTCCATCCTGCCTTCCTTCATGCCATTTTAATGTCTCTATCCTATGAGATCCAAATAGCAGCCAGAAGGAGGGCCTCCCAGTACTCCCTTCCTATAACCAACATGGACTTTATGAAGTCAAGTTGTATTCAAACATAAACATCAGGTTGCAATGTTGGGGACCTCTCCAGACTTCAGTTCCAGCCACTGGGCACATGACAAAGATGACAGATTTAGGGCTGCCATTTCCCAAAAGACCCATTTCAAGACATTCGTTACTATGAAGGTTGATATCATGGAGGATATTTAACATCAACCCCTATAAAATTCATTTTGACATCAAAGAAAGCTTTAAACAGTATCACTGATCACCAATAATCCAAATCATTCTGATGGAGTAGATGATTCACATTTCAGGATATTTCAAGAGAACCAAAAATGTCTAATGATTCCAAAATATCTTAGGCTTCACTGGCCAACACTTAAAATTTGTGCGTGGAGCTCTAATTGTTTGGTTTACAGGTCTGTGCTTGTTAAAATATAGGCACTGCTAGAAAAGATTCCTCAGTTTAAAGTTTTAACAACCAACAGACAGAAACAAACTTCACTACTTCTCTTATGAGTAGATGTGACCATAAAAAGAATAAGAAATGAGGAAAATACTGAGATGTTGGAGAGTAATTGCAGGGCAGCAGACATTTTCAGAATGGATACTAATGGCAAAAGCCACTTTGTTAGAAGAATATGAAGGCTGGTGCCATTTCTGTGTTCATAAATATGTTTATTCCCCTGTAGGAAAAAAAAAATTCTTTTAATCCCATTGAAGTGAGGTGATCACACTTTTTAAAATGTTTATTTGGCTGTGTCAGGTCTTAGTTGCGGCACGCAGGATCGTCATTGCGGCTTGCGGGCTTCTCTAGCTCTAGCACAGGGGTTTCCCTCTAGTTGTGGTGATGGGCTCAGTAGTTGTGGCTTGAGGGCTTAGTTTCCCTGAGGCATGTGGGATCTCAGTTCCCTAACCAGAGATTGAACCTGTGTCCCCTGGATTGGAAGGCAGATTCTCAAACACTGGACCACCAGGGAAGTCCTAGAGTGATCACATTTTAATTGGAATTTGGCAACCCACTCCAAGATTCTTGCCTGGAGAATTCAATGGACAAAGGAGCCTGGAGGGTTACAGTCCACTGGGTGGCAAAGAGTTGGATACAACTGAGCAACAATCACTTTGGCTTTTCCATTTACCTAATCTCTTTAGCTCAAAACTCACCATTGTTCTTCACCCACGGAATAGGAAATATAAACCCCAGACCCAAAGTTATATATAGAACATGAAATTGGTGAGAAGTACCTTCAGGTAAATGAAGAGGCCATTGATAAAGCGGCTTTTACCACAACTTAGTAACTGGGGAAATGTACAGATGTCTGCACCAAACTTCAGACACGGAAGAAGTGGCCAGAGATAGTAGGCATCTTCTTCAAACCATAGACATTCCTGAGGCTTACAGCACAAGCCAGGGGAGCCGTTTATTCCCCCAGAACACTGTGAGACAGAGGCCCCACTTTACCTGAAGCCCGGGCACTGCTGTGATACTGTTACTACAGTACGGTCCCTTGCCATCACCCTGGGCTACAAACCAGGCTTAGAAACCAAGTGGCTTCAGAAATCAGCTATGGTAAAGAATCACCATCCCCTTGGGTATACTTCTCAGGATCTAAATACTATTCCCTTGGTCCCTGAAATCCAAAATAGTGTAGGCCATCCTCTTTTATGAATAGTAAAATTTAATTTCTCCAAAGGAAAAAAAAGTATCAAACATAGGTTTATGTACCTTGGGTTGGAAAGGAGGCAAGGAGGGGTGTCATAGAATGCTGCTGCTGCTAAATCGCTTCAGTCGTGTCCAACTCTGTGCGACCCCATAGACGGCAGCCCACCAGGCTCCCCCATCCCTGGGATTCTCCAGGCAAGAACACTGGATTGGGCTGCCATTTCCTTCTCCAATGTATGAAAGTGAAAAGTGAAAGTGAAGTCACTCAGTCATGTCCGACTCTTAATGACCCCATGGACTGCAGCCCACCAGGCTCCTCTGCCCATGGGATTTTCCTGGCAAGAGTACTGGAGTGGGATGCCATTGCCTTCTCTAGTGTCATAGGATAATTTTACCTAACGGCAGCCCAGGAAAATCTCTGCCACCTCTGTCTTTAAAAAAGAGAGAGAGAGAAAGAGAGAAAATTACGAATTTAATCTCTTCCATGGATGATGCTGGACTACATTTTAACAGGACTCTACACAGTGAGTGTAGGCTCAGAACTGGGTAGAAACAGAACATTTAGACATGCATTACCTCCATCAATCATCCTGACAGAAGTACTGAAGGTGCTCTTCACTGTGCTAGATGCTGAACATCTGAAGATAAAGGGAAAGTGACGGTATAGACAGAGGAACTAACAACCACAAATGTCTCACTAGATGAAGATGCTACAGCAGAAGCAAAGCAGAGTGATACAAAGAAGCCAACAGGCTCTTCCCCCTGGAGCTCTGGGGACGTAATTCAAGCCTCTAGCGGTGCACATGTTGTTCAGTCACTAAGTTGTGTCTGACTCTTTGCAACCCCATGCACTGCAGCACACCAGGCTTCTCTGTCCTTCACTATCTCCCTGAGTTTGCTCAAACTCATGTCCATTATAGTCAGTGATGCCATCCAATCATCTCATCTTCTGTCGCCCCCTTCTCCTCCTGCCCTCAATCTTTCCCAGCATCAGGGTCTTTTCAGGTGAGTTGGCTCTACACATCAGGTGGCCAAAGTATTGAACTTTCAGCTTTAGCATCAGTCCATCCAATGAATATTCAAGGTTGATTTCCTTTAGGGTTAACTGAATTGATCTCCTTGCAATCCAAGCAACTTTCAAGAGTCTTCTCCAACACCACGATTTGAAAGCAGTGTATGCGTGAGAATGCAAACTTTTCTCAAAAGCAGCTAAGGACCATGCCTCATAATTTCTAATGTGTGACTTAGCACCCAGTCTTACCAACAGCTAAGTAAATATTTTGACTGATTGGTTGGTTGATATAAAATTCTTATCAGTGAGGTTGTTAATTCAGTCTCTCAAAAAGTACAAGTTAAATATACACAACCATCATATCCCTAGATATTATACAATGTATTAGGTCAAAACACATTGAGAGAAAGAAAGAAAAGATACATTTAATGGGACCTTAGCAGGGGCTGAGGAAGCAGCTCAGGGCATAGATAAGAAAGCTGTCAAGGTTTCAATGGCAGCAACTTCAAAAAGGAAGGCTTTTACATTTATGGGGATTTGATTATCCAGAGATAAGATTGAAACTGGTAAGGGAAATCAAAGAGAAATGAAACTCTCAAAGTTGCCTAAGAAATCAGTTTATCTTAGAAAAAAGAGGAGATTATTCAGCCAGTTGTTTTCTATTAAAAATCAAATCCTCAAAGCCAAGATTTCCAAGTTGGTGTTATTTGAATCTTTCATGACAAAGATAAAAAATTTGAAAACCAAAGATACTGAACTAAATGATTTTAAAGGAAAAAAGTGTCTAAAGCACTGATTGAAGCTATAGAAGAATAATTTTACAAATATGAGATTGTTTTGGAAGAAGCTTGTAAACTGATGGCAAGACTTACTGCAGACCAGATTTTAGTTTAAAAAATAATAAAAATTCTCAAATTGTTAATGGTTGAATTAGGTGAAACTGCATTTTACCTCAGGAATTCCTGATACCTTAACAATAACAAATCAAACTAAAATTGATGCCAAAAAAAAATAAAAAAGACACGAGGGTGGTATTTTTCTTTCTTCTAATTAATTGAGCAATTGCACATTATTCCAGACTACGAACATCAGAGCCACACACACATCTACACACATCCACAAAGTAAACAGAGGGATGGTCTCAGTCTTTTGATTCACAACCTGTTTCAACCAAAGTATTAGTATAAAGAGTGAAAGAGATCGAGAGAGAGGAGAAAAGCTCATAACTGGAATGACATTAATTATTTTGGGATTCCCTGGCTGTCCTGAGACTCAGGTTCTAAGTGTATAAAGAGAGACCCTGCATCACCAGATGACTAAAATTGACAGCTACTCAAGCTACTGATGATGGTCCCACCTATTTAGAGAAACTGTTCTCCCTTGCCTGGTTGGGAAAATAAACCTTAGAATAACTGAGTCCATTCTTCATTTCATTTTCCCAGCACACTCCTTGTTCATAGCTGACCCAATCTATAATGTAAGTCAGCCAGTCTCTAACTCAGAGGAAGAAAGTGGGGAAGCCAAGGGATTAGGCAGGTCCCATTTGTCACCCAGAAAATAAAGGGCTCGGCTCCTCTCCTGGAGTGGTGAGAAGATAGGACCTGGGTTATAACTAAGCGACCCAGCAGTGGTCCAGCAGGACCCAGCCCACAAAAACTTAACCTTAAGAAGTAAAGTCAGAAGACAGATGATCAGGCTGGGAGAGAAGTGCTTTTGTTCTTTATAAAATGAGAAGAAGCTACACCATTTCTTATATTTATCTAGTGTTCCCCTTTGCGAGGCACGTTACCAAATATGTTGCATTTGATCCCCAACCTTGTTAAAGACAGTCTCCAAAGTCCAATGACTTCACAAGATGCTATCCTAGTCTATCATTTTATCATTTCACAAGATCTATGCATTCATCTTCATCCCTGAACTAGTCTCCTTGCAACATTACCAGCTTCTAGCAAAGCCTGGTATATCACAACTCATACAGACAAGGGGGAATTTTTTTTTTTAAGAAAAATAAGCATATAGAGTATGACTTTAAGGTACTGAAACTGATAATATTTTTAACTTGTATTGCTAATGAGCAGAAATCAAATCAATACTACTTTCAATACAGTCTGCCTATTCTGAGAAGGCACTCTGGCTCTCAAAGCCAGTATTTTCGGAGTATTTTTTATTGGACTTATGCCCAGTCTTAGATCAAGGATCTCACAAGAAAATCAAGCTTCCTTCCTTAGAGTCACATTTTGTTTGGAACCAAAAGTTGCCATTACTAACTATCAAGGCTGTTCTCTCAAAATTGTGGGCAAAACTCATAGCCGTGTGAGTTTGGCTACTTCAGGAAATCTTACCCCTCGGAAAGAAAAGATTTGCCACCCGCAAGAACAGTCAAGAGAATATAATGCAGACTTGATAGGTAATTCCGAGAAAGAAACACCCCCCAAGCCCCCAGCAACTGAAAACTCCCCAAACAGGAAGATGGTATTTTACTCATATTTGTATCTACAGAGCCTGGTATGCTGGTGGTCACATAAGCCAATACCCAGGACCAGCTTGGGCACCTAAGCTGTGCCCTGTGGTTTAGGAGGACCCTGTGTTCAGTTTAATGCTCTGCTGTAGCTATCTAGGGGCTTTCCAGGTGGCACTAGTGGTAAAGAACCCAGCTGCCTATGCAGCAGACACAAGAGATGCCAGTTTGAACCCTGGGTCA
Source organism: Ovis canadensis (assembly GCF_042477335.2). Classification (NCBI taxonomy): domain Eukaryota; kingdom Metazoa; phylum Chordata; class Mammalia; order Artiodactyla; family Bovidae; genus Ovis; species Ovis canadensis. The sequence continues at coordinate 184,707,067 of NC_091246.1, read as the reverse complement.
GGAAGATCCCCTGGAGGAGGGAATGGCAACCCACTCCAGTATTCTTGCCTGGGAAACTCCATGGACAGGGGAGACTGGCAGGCTACAGTCCACGGGCCGCAGAGAGTCAGACACAACTGAGCAACTGACTACAGTAGCTATCTTGAAATTCTTTACAATTTAACAAATTTCATTTTCATTTTGAAAAGAGATAAATGTTATTAATATCCAGTAATTATTTGTTAAATTGAATTGAATCACTGTGAGCTGGATTCTGCTTTATAGGATACAGGAAATAAGATAGAGAATAAAGAACAAAAACTCGGTTTGAATGGTATTTTCAGCATTTACAAATTCTATTCTTAGGCAAGTTGAATAATCCTCCACACATACATACATGTCATGTATTATGAGCTTGTAATGTTTTGAGGATTCCAACAGTGTCTATAAAGCAACAGCACAAAGTAGGCAGTCAAAGTTGGGTATTTTTATTATCACAATTTTTATGGAACTGGATGGGGATGGGACTATCAGATACGATATATAAAGAAGAAATATATAGATGCAATGTGCCTCATAATACCCCATAGTGAACAAAGGAAATAAGTTGGCCACAATTTTTATAGCCTCAGAACTCACTATTCCAAAGCACAGAATTCTGGTAAGAAATAAGACCTGTGTCGCATAGCAACTATAGTTAATATTACTATACTGTATATTTGAAAGTTGCCAAGAGAGTAAATCTTACAAGTTCTCACCACAGGAAAAAACATCTTTAACTTCTCAGGGTAATCATATTGCAATACATACAAATATGGAATCATGTTGTACATCTCTCAATAAAAAATAATAATAGTACTTGTGTATTTATAATATTATTGCAGTGTTCAAATTAAATGAGAGACATAAAAGGGCTTCAAACCTGAAATTTTTAAATATAAATATATCGTAGTATCTAAGTTAAATGACATTTTAATTAGTTTTATAGTGTTTTGTTTAATTAATATAAACTTTAAAAGATTTGTGTCATAAAATTATTATTTTTAATATACTATTAATTATAGCTCTTGATCATTTCTCTAAAATGTTGGCTATCAGACCCCCTGTTCTAGAGCTAAAAAGTTTTATAATAACTACAACAAGAAAAAGAAAACGCATTTTTCTAAGACAGAATTTTGCTATAAGAATGTACTATTTTGTTGGACAAGGACTTTGAAAAGCCACTTAGGCTGTAAGGTAAAAAGAAACCTCTGTGATCTTCCCGCTTTCCTGGCAAAAGGCCATGTGGAACAATGATAGTGACAGTTCTGCTAACTGTCCAGGTTTTGTTTTGCTGAGTAGTAGACAGGTAAGTGGAAGGTGTTGGCTACATTTCTTGACACAACACAGAGGATTCTTAGCTTCCCAGAGAAGCAGAAAGCAGACTGGGAAGAGGAACTTAAATGGGAAGACACGGTGATTTAACAAGCAGTTTTATTAAATAGAATGTAATATGAATCTTCTTCCCCATCTTACAACTACATCTTCAGTACAATATCTGTATCTCATCAATTGCTGACTTAAAATTATTTGGGGAAAATGCAACAAAGTTGTCTGAGGAGCACAGCCAAGGCAATGTGTGAGAAGACCAGTGGGTCCAGGAAGCGGAATATCTGATACTATGTAATATCCCCATGAAAAATTAAGGATCATTATTATTTTAATACTGGCTTTTATAAGAAAGCAATCAGATAGGAATACGAATTCTCATATTTAAAATTAAGAATAATAATAAAGCTTTCGGTATCTCTTTTTCTGTGATTTTTCTGTATAAAATTTTCTGTTTAGCTGCCATAAAAGGAAACAAAAGTGAGGGAACCAGAAAAATAAGTGTGATAATTAGATTAAGTGTTGTCAATTGGTGCTTAGTAATGTTACCTCTTTCACATTCACTCTAAATCACAAGTAGACTAAAATCTACATTTCTTAGATACTCCTGTTCAGTTCAGTTCAATCGCTCAGTCGTGTCCGACTCTGCGACCCCATGAATCGCACCACACCATGCCTCCCTGTCCATCACCATCTCCTGGAGTTCACTCAGACTCACATCCATCGAGTCAGTGATGCCATCCAGCCATCTCATCCTCTGTCGTCCCCTTCTCCTCCTGCCCCCAATCCCTCCCAGGATCAGAGTCTTTTCCAATGAGTCAACTCTTTGCATGAGGTGGCCAAAGTACTGGAGCTTCAGCTTTAGCATCAGTCCTTCCAAAGAAATCCCAGGGTTGATCTCCTTCAGAATGGACTGGTTGGATCTCCTTGCAGTCCAAGGGACTCTCAAGAGTCTTCTCCAACACTGCAGTTCAAAAGCATCAATTCTTTGGCACTCAGCTTTCTTCACAGTCCAACTCTCACATCCATACATGACCACAGGAAAAACCATAGCCTTGACTAGATGGACCTTAGTCGGCAAAGTTAGGGATCCACAAAATGAAAGAAGCCTAGATTCCCAGGTTACCAAGTGGGAGGAGAAAAAAGCTGTTTGTCCATTGTGAAAACCTATACTGAATAAGTGATAAATATTTATTTTATCATCCACATACAAATCTGTACATGACTCTCTATGGAAGTTTTATTCATAGTAGCTAAAAATCCAAATGTTATTTAATTAGTAAATGGACAAATACATTGTGGCATATCCATACAATGGAACGCTACTCAGCACTAAAATGGAAATGTATCAATACCAGTGATGCATGCAAACATGAATGAATCTCCAAAAGCATAACACTAAGTCAAAAGAGGCAGACACAAAAATCTACATACTGTTAGTATAATATCAATTAATATATTAATATAATCTGGAAAAGACAAAACAATAGGAATAAAAAATCAGAATAACAGTTGTCAGTCTCTGGGAGGGAAGGATTAACTCCAAAGGGTCAGAAGGGAACTTTTTAGGGTGATAGAAATATTATACCTCTTAATTGTAATGGTGAATATACAAATAAAAAGATTTGTCAAAACTCATTGAACTGTACACTTAACAGGGGTGAATTTTACCACATTTTTAAAAAAATCTACTGTGCTAACACATTAGAACCGCATGGTTGATTTGATACATAGCCAAATATGTTAATGCCTTCCAAGCTAATACATGAAAAAAGGATGAAGCAAAACCCATACCAGAAGCTATTTCTGCATTCTCCACAAAGACCTGTATGTTGCTGAGCTCATAATAAGTGCCCAGGCAAAAAATGTATTGAAGAAATTTCCTTTCTCTCTCAAAATTTTTACATTCTGTAGTTTACCTACCATCATTTATATATTCACTCATCCACTGCCTCCTATCACTGCACACCATAAAACAAAAGCTGTCAAGCCCCGAACTCCACAAACACATTTTTCAAATACTTTTCATGCAAGCAATCAGGCACTGGCCTGTTTTATTCATAAGATGATTTTTCTTTCTAGCTGCTGGAGCCACTTAAACATTTAATATCCATAAAACTGCTTTAATTTTTTAAGAACATAAATGGGGATTCCATTGCACGGAATATGGAATTATTTGGTGTCATAGCAACAAGCCTCATTGTGCCATTCAGAATTCACTTACTGTGGGTAGTTCTTAAACAAATAGTCTGACCTCTTTGGTCATCTTTCTTACTCACAGATTTAGAATCCTAGGCTCCCAACACTCCCTGACCTTTCACCTTGAAACCATTCTTTTCTACCTTGAGAGAAGTTAATATCCCTACCATTTTATTACACCTATTCCCCAAAGTGAACTAAAAAAAGAAAGAAAGAAAGAAAAGGCTGTGGAAAAAATTAAGGGAACAAGCAGATTCTCTGTTTAATATGATTTTCTAGAATGTATTCTCCAAGAATGTGCAGAGTTAGAATATTAAAGCAGTTTATAAAGAAGACAGTGGGGGCTTCAGAATCAGTCAGATGTGCATTGGATTTCAATTCATATTATTTACTGGAAAATGGACATGTAATTTAAGCTCTCTGAGCTTCATTTTCTCATTCATAAAAATGAAATAAAAATAATTATCAGTAAAGTGTTAAGGATTTTATATATGTATTATCCTTCCCAAGAACTTTTGTTTTGATTAATAACACTGGGTAGAGAGGAAATACTGAAATCCAAGGAGTGATTATTAAGGGAAGAATGTCAAATGTAAAATATATTAGGCCACTCTTGCATCTCAGAGTTAAAAATGGTCCAGAAATGAAAGCCCTTCCAAATTTGAAACAATTTGTTGTGATGTAAGGAGAGACATAAATGAAAACCTAGGCCATGAGCCCTTACATGGTCAAGAACATTATGTTTTTAACCATGGTAGCCTCAGCCTAGGTTTCCCTGGTGGCTCAGTCGTAAAGATTCTGCCTGCCATTCAGGAGACTTGGGTTTGATCCTTCTGTTGGGAAGATCCTTTGGAGTGGGAAATGGCTACCCGCTCCTGTATTCTTGCCTGGAGAATTCAACGGACAAAGGAGACAGTGGGCTACAGTTCATGGGGTTGCAAAAGAATCGGACACAACTTAGGGACTAAACAACAACAAAGTCTCAGCCTAGCACATGGTAGGTGATCAAGTCACTAAATGTTGAAGGAAAAGGGAGATTCCAGACCCACCATCACAGTTGTCCTCACCCCCAGGGGGTCTTGGTTTCCTCATATATGAAGTGATTATCTAAAATGGTACTTCCAGCTCTGAAATACAACCATTTATAGCTCCTAAAAGTGAACAGGGCCTTAAAGGGGTCATCTAGTTTAATATTGTTCCTGTTGTCTCTGCTTTCACCCCTGGCAGGAGGGCACTTAAACCTTCCATGATGGATTGTTGCTCATCCTTTTGATAGAACAGATGTAAATGACATTGGGTGATATTTCTGTGTCTCCCCTTCCATACCATTAATAATTCCCTGTCTTATAAAAAATGCGCAATGCCTACTAACTGAAATGTCAAAACTGACATGCTGAGATTATAGTTACTCTAGGAGCAGAGTCAAATACCTCTGAAGGAGCAATTTGTATTCTGGGGTCGTTCGTAGACCTAGAAATCCTGCATTAGTGCCTTGACGTTATCAGAGGCACGTGGAAGGGAAATCTGTCTCTCAAGACATATTCTTACTCTGGTCAGACAATTAATGAGAGAGGCTATTAAAGCTAATCTCTTCTTGTTAGCATTTGAAAAGGAGTTCCCTGGAAAGTGGGCTAAAAAAGAAGACATTAAAATAGAGGAACCAAGTTTGGTGATGGAGCTCTTCCCCGCTTTGGATGGATGATGGACAGATAATGTGAACAGATGATGGATGACTCAATAATGTGGACAAATGACAGAGAGAAAAAGCTGCCTTCTGTAGCACGGTGACATTCCTGGGGACTTTGCCTGACTCACAGGCATACGACTGTGGATTAATTAAGTACTCAGTCATTCTTAGGACCAGAAGAATGTAACTTGTAATTTTAGAAACTTTTTAACACTAATTAAACAAAAGGGTGGTCTCTTCACCTTTTCTTATAATGAAATCTCTTCCTTAGGTCTTTATGACGAAGGGGTTTAATGGAAGGCTTGGTTAACACTGCTAAAATTTGGCAATCGAATCATAATAGGATAGTTAGCATGGCTTGGAGGCAGGGGTGAAGTGGAAGAAGTGAGAGGATGAGGGGCAGAAAATATTGAGTCAACAGGCATTTTAGGCAGTCTAGGGTAGGCTCTGCTGGGTAACAAATTCCAAAATCTCACATCAAAATTGTATTTATTTTTGTCTCTTGCAAAAGACTATTTCATGACCAAGAACTTCTCCGAGGCATCTGGCCTCCATGTAGCAATGCTGTGATCCAGAATCCTTGGATCTGATGGTTCTTCCATCTCAACATAAGGATTCCTCAGTCTTCAGGGCAGAGAAAAAGAGAGCAGAGAACTAGCCAATGCTGAGTACCACACAGAACAACTTTGGAGAGGCCAAGAGCCCCTGGCCCCCAAGCCATCTGACTGTGAGCTGACCCTCACTGACTCAGCTCCATCACACAGGATCCTGTCACCCTCCTCCTCCTGCAATGCTGAAAGTTAGATAAGCCGATATGAGGATTTTATATATGACAACCGAATTTCAATAGGAGCTTCCCTGCTGGCTCAATGGTAAAGACTCTGCCTCCCAATGCAAAGACTTGGGTTCAGTCCCTGGGTTGGGAATGGCAACCCACTCCAGTATTCTTGCCTGGGACAATCCATGTATAAGGAGGCTGGTGGGCTACAGTCCATGGAGTCACAAAAGAGTCAGACACAACTTAGTGACCAGATAACAACAACAACAAGAGAGAAGAAGAGACAGCCCATTCATGGAGCCCAGTGTGAGGAAGGGGCAACAGATACTGAGAACCAATGGAGGAGATATGAGTCCCTATACTGATTCCTGAAATGGTTGAGGCCCTGAAAGACCCAGACTTCTGTTCATCTGGAATGTTCCTCCACCCCAGAATGGCTGTCCTGACATCTGCTTCTTCCCCTCTAGCCAGGTCCCACAGCTGGTACCCTTAGTCCCAGCATGATACTCAGCCGCTCCAGACTCCAGTGCAAACATGGCCTTTCAGTGAGGGAGGCATGGAGACCCCATACCCACAATGCAGTGCTCAGCCACTTGGCAAAGTGAACTTTGAAGTTCCCTTGTAAGCGCTAAGCACAGAGCTAGCACATACAGCTCCTGAAGTGACAGGTCACAAGTAAAGCTCTCATTTTATATGAACAAGCTCTTAATCCTCTTAACAACGTAGAATGTGGAGCCAGCAATCAAGCTCACTATATATACTATTGCTAAAAACATCCAGCCTCCTCCAGGCCCCTAAACCATCTCAGACTGGAGTCTAACCTGCATCCCAGAGACCTTCCAGTGGCTGCACAGTGCTCCTGAGACCCATTATCTGTGACTAGATGCTCTTCTCTTACTGGAAAGGCTCCTTAATGTTGACCATTTGTTTAATTTTCATTTTTAAAAAATAATCCTTTCTATGTTGGGCATCCCTAAGGCCACCCCCAGCTTCAATGCTTCACTAGCAGAACTTCTCACAGTACTCAGCATACAGTCATTTTCATGACTCTGATTTACTACAACAAAAAGATATGAAATAAATCAGCAAAGAGAAAAGGTGCATGAAGTGAACAGAGGAGACCAGACACGAGCTCCCAAGAATCTTCCCATGCGGAGTCACACACAATGTGCTTAATTCTTTCAGCATCAAATGACAACATCTGTGAAATGCCGTCTACCAGGAAAATTATTTGAGCCTGAGAGTCCCGGGATTTGACTGGGGGCTGGTCACATAGGCAGTCTCTGCCTCAGTTCAGTTCAGTTCAGTCGCTCAGTCATGTTTGACTCTTTGCGACTCCATGAATCACAGCATGCCAGGCCTCCCTGTCCATCACCAACTCGGAGTTCACTCAGACTTACGTCCATCGAGTCAGTGATGCCATCCAGCCATCTCATCCTGTTGTCCCCTTCTCCTCCTGCTCCCAATACCTCTCAGCATCAGGGTCTTTTCCAGTGAGTCAACTCTTCACATGAGGTGGCCAAAGTACTGGAGTTTCAGCTTTAGCATTATTCCTTCCAAAGAAATCCCAGGGCTGATCTCCTTCAGAATGGACTGGTTGGATCTCCTTGCAGTCCAAGGGACTCAAGAGTTTTCTCCAACACCACAGTTCAAAAGCATCAATTCTTTGGCGCTTAGCTTTCTTCACAGTCCAACTCTCGCATCCATACATGACCACAGGAAAAACCATAGTCGACTAGACGGACTTTTGTTGGCAAAGGAATGTCTCTGCTTTTCAATATGCTATCTAGGTTGGTCATAACTTTTCTTCCAAAGAGTAAACGTCTTTTAATTTCATGGCTGCAATCACCATCTGCAGTGATTTTGGAGCCCCCAAAAATAAAGTCTGACACTGTTTACACTGTTTCCCCATATATTTCCCATAAAACCACAAAATCTCAGAAGGTGTCAATCAAAAAAAAAAAAAAAAGAAGCAGCAGAAGGCTATAAATAAGCAAAGAGTTTATTTGGGGTCTTAAGAATTGCAATTTGGGAGATACAAGATTCTGATAAAACCAAAAGAGTGTTTCAGGAAAGGGAAGGAGTCGGGGACTTATAAAGACACAAGTCACCAGGTTGTGCTACAGCTGCCTGGTGAGAACTGTGATCTACTGCGACAGGAGTCAGGAAATACCTGACCTTAGGAATCATGAGCAATTTTAAGGTAAGTCCAATAACTAGATAGGCTGTCATGAGCTATTTTAGGGTAAGGGTTTGGTAAGTATCTTGAGTTTCTGGCAGATGTTCTGGATGTCTTTGTTAGGACAATAAGTGGCCAAAAGATCAGATTCCACCCAGGCTGACACATGTTTAAGTCACATTTCTTCGATGGCCTCCTGGCTCCATTTTAGAAAGTTTTCTTAGCAATACCAGCTGTGTTTTTATTTTCCTTCCACAAAGGAAAGCAGGTGTTCAGCATAAACCGTACTGTTTGTAGAAACAGTTTAGGCAGAGTGAATAACTCTGATAAATTCTAGGAGTGGTGGGAGACCATTTGAAAGCCAAGTTCCCAGATGCCAGCCCAGGGCCAATCCTGCAGGAAGATCTTTCTGAGAATAGCAGTGTGATTTACTGTGTTAATTCTGCTTTACATACGTTCCTATCCACCAGCTGCAATGGGAAGAAATGAGTTACAAAGACTTATTCTTTAAGTATCCACAATGTGCCAGTCACTGTCCCAATGCTGGATACACAGAAAAAAGAAAACAACAGGAAAAAAGCAGACAAAAGTCCTCTCACAGAGGTTTCACTCTCTAGTAAGGGAAATAAACTTCAAAGAAACAAATAAATATATAATAAAATGTACCATGTCAGAAAGAGAGCTCCGAAGAAAACCAAATCAGGGTGGATGGATATAGAAAACAAAAATGGCACTCCAGAGAAAACAGTCAGGAAAGGCCTTGGCTCCATGGGCCAAAGACCTGGAGAGACCTCAGTGAAAAGGAGGGACAAGTCATGTGACTCTCGGGGGAAAGGATTTACAGGCAGAGAGGGGTGTGGGGAGGGGACTACAAAGTCTCCTAAATTGGTGTACGTGGAGTAGAAGCAAAGAGACTAGTATCACTGGAGAGAGACAGTATGACATAAACACTATCTAGTTTACGTTTTAAAAAATCAGTCAGTCAGGCTTCCTGCCAAGGGCTGTGGGTCTACTAGTTGAAACAGTTGCGTTTATTAGCAATGGCAATACAGTGAGTTCCATGCTAACAGCAGGCATGGAAAAGGACACAGGGGAAGGGTTAAGGCTATCTGATTTCAAGACTTACTACGAAGCTTTAGAAATGAAAATAGTGCAGTATTGGTAAACTGTTCAATGGAGCAGAATGGTTTAGAATTAGATTTGCACAAATATGGACAACTGATTTTTGACAAAAGCAATTCAGTGGAGAAAAGACAGTCTATTCAGCAAATGATGCTTGCACAAATGGATATTCATATGCAAAAGAATTAACTGATTCATACATCATATCATATATAAAAGTTAATTTAAAATGAGTTGTGTACCTAAGTGTAAAACTTAAGACCATAATGTCTCTAGAAGAAAATACTGTGACTGCGCATTAGACAAATATATCTTTTTTAATTAATTTTTATCAGAGTCTAGTTGCTTTACAATGCTGTATTAGTTTCTACTGTACAGCAAAAAAATTTCTTAAGTATATAGCCAAAAGTATGATTCATAAAAGAACAAATTGGCAGATTTGACTTCATTAGAAGTTCGAACCTCTGTCTTCAAAAGATTCTGCTCAGGTAATGGGAAAAAAAGCCACATACTGGGAGAAAATACTTTACAAAGCAAAAAACTATTATCCATGATAAAGAACTTACATTTAGACTGTGCAACTTTTATTATAAGAAATTTCATTAACAAGAAAGCAAACAACCCAGTTTTTAAAATTAGGCAAAATGTTTCTTAAACAGACATTTCACTAAAAAAATATACACAGATGGCAAATAAACACATGAAAAGAGGTTTAACATTATAATACGATGAGATACCACTGTACATCTATTATAATGACTAAAATTCAAATTGAATAATGATTTTAAGCTTTAACAAGGATGTGGAGGAGCAGAAAGTCTCATACACTGCTGGCAGGGATGAAAATGTTACAATCACTTTGGAAAACCGTTTGGCAGTTTCTTAAAAATTAAAACACATACCTACCATATTGTAGCTCAGTTGGTAAAGAATCTGCCTGCAATATAGGAGACCCGGTTTCAGTTCCTGGGTCAGGAATATCCCTTGGAGAAAGAAATGGCAACTCACTCCAGTATACTTGTCTGGAGAATCTCATGGACAGAGGAGCCTGGCAGGCTACAGTCCAAGGGGTCATAAGAGTCAGACACGAGTTAGCAACTAAACCACCACCACCATATCATTCAGCCATTCCACTTCTAGATATGTTCATTTGTATGAAGCTTTATATGAAAGAGGCTCATCTGGAAATAGCCCAGATACACATCAGCAAGTGAATAGATAAATAAATTGTGGCATGGCCCATACAATGGAATAGTACTCAGCAATAAAGTGAACGAACTGTTGATACATGCAAAACACGGCTGATCTTCTCAAAACAATCCTGCTGAATAAAAGAAGCTGAGGTTGGGGGTGAAGAATACACACTGCAGAATTCCATTTGAATACGGCTCTAGAAAATACAAACTAATCTATAGCGATTGAAAGTAAATAAGTGGTTGCCTGTAGGGAGGTACAGATAAGGGGTAAGAAGAAGATGTTATAAAAAGGCATGAGTAAATTTTTGGAAGTAGTAGATATGTTCATTATGTGATCATGCTGATGGTTTCACAGGTATATATATATATATATATATATATATATATATAATAAATATTTACCAAATTGCACATTTCATATTTGTCCAGCTTATTGTATGCCAATTATACCTCCAGAAAGATGTTAAGAAGGAGAAGGAAAAGGAGAAGGAAGTGGTCGCTACCTAGGTACCTTCTTGTTGCCAGTTTCTGAAACATATTTCTCCAAGGATCCTAGAGCCTTTTATTGGACAATAACATTAGAAATCAAGGTCTGGATGTTCGGTTTGCTCATTGCTCCTGGGGCTGTGTTGTTTTTATGTCATCACAGTGAAAAAAATACATATGTGTTTACTAGTCTGTTTCTATACACGTCTGTAACTATTTGTGTATGTAACCATCTGCATATATATTAAGCTAAGTAAGAATTTGTACTAATGTCTCCCATTAATCTATTACCACATGGATCATTCCAGCCTGCTTTCCTTACTTATCTGTAACCTCCCCACTTTAACAGTGAGAAACCTGGCTTCTGTCATCCTCCATTAATTTCCTTAATTCTTCAGTTCCAGCATATGTGTATAGCAGTTTCAGAACTGTTAACTTGTATTTCTGTGGGAAAAAATTTAAAAACAACTACAGTACAGTACAGTGCTTATGTGCAATTCTTTTTGCCTTCAGTCTTACAGATTCCACTCATTTCTAAAGTTACTTAGGTCAGCACCTCTCTCTCTATGTCTTTCAGTAATAATTGTTTCATACATTTGTAATACAGCTAGACTTTTTTTGATCACATTTGCACTCTACCACAGATTCCCCAACACCCTAAATTATTTTTTCATTTGTGTATATTAAGGTTTACTCTTTGTGCCTTAAAGTTCTATGGGTTGTGATAAGTGTATAGTCAGGTATCCACAATTATAATACCATACAGAATAGTCTCACCATCCTAAAAAATGCCCTGAGCTTCACTTATTCAATCCTGTCCCCCACTAACCCCACCCACTGCTCCAGATCTCCAGCAACCACTGATTTGTTTGTTATTTCTATAGCTCTTTTTCAAGAATGTCATATAAGTGAAATCATATAGTAGGTATCCTTTCAGATTGGCTTTTCCATTTAGTGATTTAAGATTTGTCCATGTATTTGCATAGCATGGGAGCTCAATCTTTTTTATTGCTAAATAGCATTCTGTTGCATGGATGAACCATACATTCATGCACGTTTATCCATTCACCTATTGAAGGACATCTTGGTTGCTCCCCATTTGGGGAAGTTAAAAATAAAGGTTCCCGCAGGTAGTGTTTTACTTGGTGGTGAGATCTGAAGGCCTCAGGCACTCTGCCTCTCCCTCCTCCCTCCTGGGCCTCAGCTCTTTGTTATCTCCTGTTTCCTCCCCATCACATTGACAATTGCTGGTCAAGCAGGGACAGCTCTGAGTAGGCCAGAGTCTGGGCTGGACTGAAAATAAATCAACTGTCTGATAGGAACAGCAGAAAGCCAGTGCTTACAAGAACGAAGGTCTCATCTCATGATCACTCATAGCCCTTTCTCTGCCAGTTAACTGACCCCTCCCAGAAGAAGTTTTCTCATCAGACAAATCAGTGTAACCAGCCCTACTCTATATCCTCTGCTCTGAGGATCAAAAAGTGATTCCTGGGCAAGACTGCCTCCATAGCATTTGAAAACTTAGGCAGGGATCTGGGGAGTTGTCACAACTGTTGATCTAGGGAGCATTACTGTCGTTTTGGAGAAAGAAATGGCAACCCACTCCAGTATTCTTGCCTGTAAGAATCCCATGGACAGAGGAGCCTGGCAGGCTACAGTCCATGGGGTCTCAGAGTCACGCATGACTTGAGGACTAAACCACCGCCACTGACATTTTAGCAGGAGTGGACCAAGAATGCCAACGGCTGCAGTGTGTAGGGCACACCACATAATGAAAAGTCTCCCCATAAGTACTGCTGATATTGCATCTGCTAAAAATCCCCGTTGGAGCACCTCAAGACAAAAAACTTCAAAAAGCTTTACAAATTCAATTATGTTAAACTCCACAGTGATAAGAGTAATCTCTGTGATTTCAATACCTTCAGACCATGAAATTTTTCCACCTTGTTTTATGTCCCTGGATATGCTCCAGTGCTTCCTAGTTTATCGTCTATGGGAACTTGAATAAAATTTGTATCCTAAAAAAACAAAATCAAACATGTTAGCACTAAGTAGTTCAACTTTTGTTCAATTTTCTCTTTCATTAACCAGAACACAGTTTATCCGTGTGCATGTAGGTCTGTATGAGAATGCACTTACACAAACTAGAAAAGGCACTCACTGAATTGCACATCTGGAAAGCTAGGTGCTAATTTTAATTCTGCCACTGACCCCACGATGTGTCCCTGAGAAGCACTTCCCCTCTTTTGGGTCACACAGAGTCTCCTGGTCCCCTGGATGAAATGCTCATTCTGGTTAATTTCTAAAGTTCCATGCAGCTCAGCATTTCTATGACTTGGAGAACCATGAAAACCTCATCATTCTTTGTATATTTTAATAAGCAAATGTGACCAGTGGGGATACATTAAATAAAGGAGTTCAAGATGGATGGAGGTCAGCTTGTGTTTTTCCTATAAAGGTTAAGTCCAGTGAGATGACAACAGTGGTGGAGAGCTGTCAATAGGAGGTGATGAAGGAAAATGGCAAGGTCATTGTGTGCTTCTACGGTAGTGGTTTCAGATCACTCAGGCAGAGCTAGGAAAACACTGAGGCACATCCTCGTACCTGAGTGAAGCATCTGGAGTTTGAACAGGAATGTAACTAGTTGGGAAAGAAATTTGAATTTAGCCATTAATCTACTCTAAGAATATTTATGAAGTGCACACTCTGTGGCAAGACCTGAGCCATGAAGAGTAATAGAAATAAAAGGTTTAGCCTCAGCCTTCAATGTGCTCAGAGGCATACTGGGGGGAAGACCAGTTAAGTTAGGTCATCTTGAGAGTGGAGTGGGTATTAAGAAATACCAGAGAAGAGACTGGAAGTGTAGGCATGGACCAGACGTATGGTTTGGACTTTATCTGGTCAGCCACAAGGATCACTGAGGAAATTTCTAGTAAGGGAGTGACATATGCATATAGCATTTGGTGAGATTAAAAAAAAAAAACCCAGCAAAAAACAAGTCATCTAGGATGAAAACAAAATTAAGGCAACCAAGAATATGGAGAAAAAACATTTTTCTAAGCCTAAAGCCATAAGTCATTGTGAAAGAAAGGAAGGTCAGGTAGACACAATTCAAAAATATAATAACATGGGGCTCTGAATGAAACTAGCACAAAAGCTTTCATATTGCCTTACTTTGGGGACTTCAGTAAAATGAAAGAGACAGAAAACCAAACACCAAGGGGATGGGAGGAAGACCATCAGCAAGCAAGCTAAGTTAACACACATTTCTAAACAGAAGACTTTGAATGGGCATAATGTAACCAGGAAGCCCTGAATAAGCAGGAAAAGGCTGTATCCAAGGGAAGGAGCCCATGTGGGGGAATTCTCTGGCAGTCCAGATGTTAGGATGCTGTGTTTTCACTGCCAAGGACCCAGGTTCTGTTCCTGCTTAGGGAACTAGGGTCCCACAAGCCTCACAGCAGAGCCAGAGGCAGAGAGAGAGAGAAACCATCTGCCCCATGGAAACTCTAGACACTAAGTGTGTCTTGAATTTGCCCTTGAACCCATTGCAAGGACAGTAGAGAAAGGGAATGAGAAAGAGTTCCCAAGAGGAGAAACTAGCCAACTATACCAACCAGCCGCTGTGTTAGTCAGCAATGCAAGTTGCATTTGCAGGCAAACACACACACAATAATAATAATTATAGAAGTCTCAGATGCAAGACAAGGCTTCTTTGTCCTTCTTCCTGCCTAGAACATATTCAGGATAATGGAGTAGGAGCAGCCATCTTGTGACCATGAGGTAATAAGAAAATGATGAAATGATAATGAATTAAATATGACTCCATGGAACCGAGAGAGACAATAATTTTTCAATTGTTTAAATGCTGAATGAGATCTAGAACAATCTGAGTCTTTTTTTTTTTGATGTGAGATAATAAATATCTAAAATGCTGAGGCCACTTTGATCAGGTTGTGAATCAACACATCTTAACAAATAGATAGAGGTAATGTCAGACCTAAAAGAGGAAATGGCTAAAAGGGATGCTCTCTGGGACACTGGCACAGTGTAAAGACAGAAAAGACAGAGTTTTTTATTTAGGCCTTCTGAACAACTTTTAAATTATATATTTTTATTGCTTTGACAAAAAGCAGACTAGGGACAAATATGTATCAGAGATCATCTATTTGTTATGTTAAATACATAATTTGTTTAAAACATGAGTTTTTCAATTATTTCATTTTTAACTGGTAATGGTTTGTATTAAAATAGAAGCCAGAATTTTGTCCATAGAATTTAACCACAAATCACACCTGCTTGTAACCCCCAATTAAGGACTTAACAGCTGTGTGTGCACTCATTCTCCTCATCTGGTGGTAGCAAATGTAGAAAACACTCAAAAAGGTGACTTTGCAAGTTGTATCCATGAGGAAAGCCATGTGAACTTAAGATGCTATGTTTATAAAGAGATGGGAAGAGATGGCTTCATAACTACTAAGGCAATGGTTGTCCATCTCAAAGGATCACCTGAGAACTTGCTGCAGTTGAAAATGAAGGCTTCTGAGGTCCAATTTTGGAGATCTGTTTCAAGTGGAATATGCATTATTAGAAAGTCTCCAAATGATTCAGATGCATATAACCCATGGAACATACTTTGACCACATGGTTTGAGAAACACCATGAAAAAGGGTCAGATGGGAAAGCAGTTGCCTTCATAGAGACGGGATTGAGCAATCTCCCACCCATCCAGCAAGCTTTTCATTCATTCATTCATTCATTCATACAACAAATGTGCATTGGGCACTTATACCATGCTCACCACTGACTACACAAAGCTGATTAAGACAGCAGTCATGCCCTTGGAGACTTATCAGTACACTTGGAAAGAAAACACATTAACAGAACCTCCCTTGGGATTCTTTTTTATTTTTATTTTTTAGTTTTATTGAGATATAATTCACAACACTGTAGGATATTTAAACTGCGCATTGTGATGATAGTGTGATAGTAAAAGGATTCTCCTCATCTATTATCACACATTTCCATATTTGGGGGGCTAGATTATTTAAATTCTACTCTCTTGGCAAATTTCAATTATATAATACAGTGCTATCAACTATCAGTTAGTCAGTTCTGTTGCTCATCGTGTCTGACTTTTTGTAACCCCATGGATTGCACCATGCCAGGCTTCCCTTTCCTTCACCATCTCCAGGATTTTGCCCAAGTTCATGTCCACTGAGTTGGTGATGCCATCCAACAATCTCATCCTCTGTCGTCCCCTTTCCTCCTGCCTTCAATCTTTCCCAGCAACAAGGTCTTTTCCAATGAGTCAGCTCTTCACATCAGGTGGCCAAGTATTTTAGCGTCAGCTTCAGCACCAGTCCTTCCAATGAGTATTCAGGACTGATTTCCTTCAGGATGGACTGATTTGATCAAGAGACTCTCAAAAGTCTTCTTGAACACCACAGTTCAAAAGCATCAACTTGGCGCTCAGCTTTCTCTATGGTCCAAATCTCACATCTATGCATGACTACTGGAAAACCATAGCTTTGACTATCTGAAACTTTATCAGCAAAATAATGTCTTTGCTTTTTAATATCCTAAGATTATCATAACTTTTCTTCCAAGGAGCAAGCATCTTTTAATTTCATGGCTGTAGTCACCATCTGCAATGATTTTGGAACACCCAAAAATGAAGTCTGCCACTGTTTCCACTGTTTCCCCATCTATTTGCCATAAGTAATGGGACCAGATGCCATGATGTTAGTTTTCTGAATGTTGAATTTTAAGACAACTTTTTCACTCTCTTTCATTTTCATCAAGAGGCTCTTTAGTTCTTTTTTACTTTCTTCCATAAGGGTGATGTTATCTGCATATCTGAGGTTATTGATATTTCTCCCAGCAATCTTGATTCCAGCTTGTGCTTCATTCAGTCTAGCGTTTCTCATGATGTACTCTGCATATAAGTTAAATAAGCAGGGTGACAATATACAGCCTTGACGGACTCCTTTTCCTATTTGGAACCAGTCTGTCATTCCATGTCCAGTTCTGTTACATCTTGACCTGCATACAGATTTCTCAGGAGGCAGGTAAGATGGACTGGTATTCCCATCTTTTTCAGAATTTTCCACAGTTTGTTGTGACCAACATAGTCAAAGGCTTTGGCATAGTCAATAAAGCAGAAGTAGATTTTTTTTCTGTAATTCTATTGCTTTTTCAATGATCCAGTAGATATTGGCAATTTGATCTCTGGTTCCCTGCCTTTTCGAAACCCAGCTTGAACATCTGGTAGTTCACTGTTCATATACTGTTGAAGCCTGGCTTGGAGAATTTTGAGCGTTACTTTGCTAGCGTGTGAGATGAGTGCAACCGTGTGGTAGTTTGAGCATTCTTTGGCATTGCCTTTCTTTGGGATTGGAATGAAAACTTACCTTTTCCAGTCCTGTGGCCATTGCTGAATTTTCCAAATTTGCTGGCATATTGAGTGCAGCACTTTCATAGCATCATCTCTTAGGATTTGAAATAACTCAACTGGAATTCCATCACCTCCACTAGCTTTGTTCATAGTGATGCTTCCTAAGGCCCATTTGACTTCACATTCCAGGATATCTGGCTCTAGGTGAGTGATCACACCATCGTGATTATCTTGCTTGTGAAGATCTTTTTTGTACAGTTCTGCTGTGTATTCTTGCCATCTCTTCTTAATACCTTCTGCTTCTGCTAGGTCCATATGATTTCTGTCATTTTTTGTGCCCATCTTTGCATGAAGTGTTCCCTTAGTCTTTCCCATTCTATCGTTTTCCTCTATTTCTTTGCACTGATCACTGAGGAAGGCTTTTTTTATCTCTCCTTGCTATTATTTATAATTCTGCGTTCAAATGGGTATATCCTTCCTTTTCTCCTTGCCTTTCTCTTCTCTTCTTTTCACAGCTATTTGTAAGGTCTCCACAGACAATCATTTGCTTTTTTGCATTTCTTTTTCTTGGGGATGGTCTTGATCCTTGCCTCTTGTACAATATCGTGAACCTCCGTCCATAGTTCTTCAGGCACTCTGTCTATCAGATCTAATCCCTTGATCTATTTCTCATTTCCACTGTATAATCATAAGGAATTTGATTTAGGTCATACCTGAATGATCTTGTGGTTTTCCCTACTTTCTTCAATATAAGTCTGAATTTGGCAATAAGGGAGTTCACGATCTGAGCCACAGTCAGCTCCCTATCTTGCTGCTGACTGTATAGAGCTTCTCCATCTTTGGCCACAATAAATATAATCAGTCTGATTTTGGTGTTGACTATCTGGTGATATCCATGTGTAGAGACTTTTCTTGTGTAGTTGGAAGAGGGTGTTTGCTATGACCAGTGCATTGTCTTTGCAAAATTCTGTTAGCTTTTGCCCTGCTTCATTCTGTACTCCAAGGCCAAATTTGCCTGTTACTCCAGGTATTTCATGACTTCCTAGTTTTGCATTCCAGTCCCCTACAATGAAAAGGATGTCTTTTTTGAGTGTTAGTTCTAAAAGTTCTTGAAGGTCTTCATAGAACCATTCAACTTCAGCTTCTTCAGCATTATTGGTTGGGGCATAGACTTGGATTACCGTGACATTGAATGGTTTGCCTTGGAAATGAACAGAGATCATTCTGTCATTTTTGAGGTCTGCATATCTGAGGTTATTGATATTTCTGCTGGCAATCTTGTTTCCAGCTGGTGCTTTATCCAGCCTGGCAGTTTGTATGATGTACTCTGCATATAGGTTAAATCAACAAGCTGACTCCTTTTCCAATTTGGAACCAGGACATTGTTCCATGTCCATTTCTAACTGTTGCTTCTTAATCTGCACAAAGAGACGTCATTATACACTAGATACTCAGACTGTCTTCATTTTATAGCTGAAACTTTGTAACACTGTACCAACCCTTCCCTAATTCCCCTACCCACCAGGCTCTGCCAACCATGTTTCTAATCTCCATTTCTATGACCTTTTTTTTTTTTAGATTTCTCAGATAAGTGATACTTCACAATATTTGTCTTTCTCTGTCTGGCTTATTTCACTTGGAATAATGCCCTCAAATTCCACTCATGTTATAGCAATGGCAATACTTCCTTCCTTCCCATGACTAAATAATGTTCTCATATGTTTGAATGTTATATATATTAATTTTTTATCCATTCATTGATGACACATAGGTTATTTCAAACCTTGGTTGCTGTGAACAAATATTTCTTCAATATCCTGTTTTCATCCTTTAGGATATATATCCATAATTAAGACTGCTGGATCACATGTTAATTCTGGGGTTTCCCTGGTGGCTCAAATGGTAAAGAATCCACCTGCAGTGGAGGAGACCCAGATTCACTCCTCGGGTCAGGAAGATCCCCTGGAGAAAAAGAATGGCTACCCACTCCAGTATTCTTTCCTGGTGAATTCCATGGACAAAGGAGCCTGATGGGCTACAGTTCATGGGACTGCAAAGAGTCAAACACAACTGATCAACTAACACACATACACAGTAATACTACTTATAATTTTTTGAGGAACTTCCATACTATTTTTTATAGTATCTTACATTCCCACCAACAGTGAATAAGGGTTCCCTTTTCTCCACCTCCTCACAACACTTGTTATCTCTTGTCTTGAGAATGAACTTTGAAGGACTTTGGAAACCAAGGAAAAAATCTGCTTTATAGAGTAAAGCGCCTTATAGATGACACTGTGGAGATATTTCTACTAACACTTCAGTTCAGTTCAGTTCAGTTCACTCACTCAGTCCTGTCTGACTCTTTGCAACCCCATGAATCACAGCATGCCAGGTCTCCCTGTCCACCACCAAATCCCAGAGTTCACTCAGATTCACGTCCATCCAGTCAGTGATGCCATCCAGCCATCTCATCCTCTGTTGTCCCCTTCTCCTGCTGCCCCCAATCCCTCCCAGTATCAGAGTCTTTTCCAATGAGTCAACTCTTCGCATGATGTGGCCAAAGTACTGGAGGTTCAGCTTTAGCATCATTCCTTCCAAAGAAACCCCAGGGCTGATCTCCTTCAGAATGGACTGGTTGGATCTCCTCGCAGTCCAAGGGACTCTCAAGAGTCTTCTCCAACACCACAGCTCAAAAGCACCAATTCTTTGGCGCTCAGCTTTCTTCACTAGAGACACTAAAATCAAGGTAGAACCTTATGTGGAATCTAAAAAAATAAAATAAATGAATGAATAACGAAACAGAAACAGACTCATAGATAGAACAAACTAGCAGTTACCAGTGGAGAGAGCGGTGAGTGGAGGGACATAAAATAACAAAAGGGGATTATGGGGTACAGGCTACTAGCCATAAAATAAACAAGATGCAAGGGTGTTATGTACCGCAGAGGGAATACAGGCAGTATTCCATGATAACTTTAAATCGAATATAATCTATAGAAATACTGAACTACCGTGTTGTACACCTTAAATTAATAAAACATAAATCAACTGTACTTCAATAAAAACTGCAATAAATACAAACTTAAAATATTGTACTATTTCATGGGTAAAGTAAGCATCTTACAGCAATGCAAGCCCATTTATACCCTGGTCCTTTTTTTGTGCTGTTATTTTCATATGTTACATTGTGCTGTTGTTGTTGTTCAGTCACTAAGCACTGTCTGACTCTTTGTGACCACATGGATTATAGTGTGCCAGTCTCCTCTGTCCTCCACTATCTCCCAGAATCTGCTCAAACTCATGTCCACCAAGTCAGTGATGCCATCCAACCATCTCACCCTCTATCATCCATCCCCTTCTCCTTTGGCCTTCAATCTTTCCCAGCACCAAGGTCGGTTCTTTCCAATGAGTCGGTTCTTCATATCAGTATTCATACTGATACATATATTGTAACCCTCCATAATAGATTTTTTGCTTTAACTGTCAAAACTGAATGAATAAATACACAAAAATTTTAAAATAAAATCAAATTAGAACCATGGATAAAGCATTTACCTACAGTCTGCGGTAGAAAGGATCTCATCTCTTGAGCTTTATCATTTACTTTACACACACACACATTTTCTCTAGGATTATCACCTATGGGTTTATTTTTCTTTGTATAACTTATGTGTATAACCATTTTGCTTGAGACTTAGCACACACACATAGGCAACAAGCAAGCAGTCACCTTTGATAAAACCCAGTGAGTTCTGACATTTTAAACATCTCAGAGAATCAAATTGGACAAGCTTTGCTGCAAAGCTATTAAGATAACCTGTGATACTGAATGGGTGCTACTTTTAATTCCAGCAGTCTTCATATCATATATATGGACTGAGTCAGCTAGAAATGTTTTAACCTTATTCAGACACAAAAAGGTTCTAGCTTCATGCTGACAGACAAGTAGATATGTTGACATTATATAGCAACAACTTTTTTTTTCATAAGCAGAAACCAACTTTATATTTGGTTCTAGACAGAAGCAAATATGTTTATGCTCTTAGTTACACTTTAAAGTTAATTTTCCTTCTAATTCTTCTGACCCATGTTTCACATTTAAGAATTTATTTATCCCCTGCTCTACATAAATCAGATCCATGAAGCAATAAACAAAGTTCAGATGATGAAGCATCATAGCTTTAATTAAAACCACCTTTCTCAGCACATGTCAAGATTGTCCTTGTGGAACTAGCAGTTTTTAATTTTTATTGGAGTGTATTTGCTTTACAACGTTGCATTAGTTTCTACTCTACAGCAAAGTGAATCAGCTCTATGTATAAATATACCCCCTCTTTTTTGGATTTCCTTCCCCTTTAGATCACCACAGGGCATTGAGTACAGTTCCCTGTGGAACTAGCAGTTGTTAAATTTTACTTCCACAAATTTAAGAAAAAGCCTTCTGGACTATAAGAAGAGTACTATTGTCTTGAATAACATTCTCTCTTTTTCTTCTGGTACTAAACACTTTGTTGAATGAGGACTATATTTGTCAAACTCTTTAGTCATTTCACTATTTCCATTTTTCCACCTGTACTGTAAAAAGTGGACAAACAGGAGATGGCAAGAGTGAACATTGGCATTCTAGGAATCAGAGAACTAAAATGGACTGGAATGGGTGATTTAAACTCAGATGACCATTATATCTACTACTGCAGGCAGGAATCCCTTAGAAGAAATGGAGTAGCCATCATGGTCAACAGAAGAGTCTAAAATGCAGTACTTGGATACAATCTCAAAAACAACAGAATGATCTCTGTTCATTTCCAAGGCAAACCATTCAATACCACAATAATCCAAGTCTATGCCCCAACCAGTAACGCTGAAGAAGCTGAAGTTGAACGGTTCTATGAAGACCTACAAGACCTTTTAGAACTAACATCCAAAAAAGATGTCCTTTTCATCATAGGGGACTGGAATGCAAAAGTAGGAAGTCAAGAAACACCTGGAGTAACAGGCAAATTTGGCCTTGGATTACAGAATGAAGCAGGGCAAAGGCTAATAGAGTTTTGCCAAGAAAATGCACTGGTCATAGCAAACACCCTCTTCCAACAACACAAGAGAACACTCTACACATGGACATCACCAGATGGTCAACACCAAAATCAGATTGATTATATTCTTTGCAGCCAAAGATGGAGAAGCTCTATACAGTCAACAAAAACAAGACCAGGAGCTGACTGTGGCTCAGATCATGAACTCCTTATTACCAAATTCAGACTTAAATTGAAGAAAGCAAGGAAAACCGCTAGACCATTCAGGTATGACCTAAATCAAATCCCTTATGATTATACAGTGGAAGTAAGAAATAGATTTAAGAGCCTGGATCTGATAGATAGAGTGCCTGATGAACTATGGAATGAGGTTCGTGACATTCTACAGGAGACAGGGATCAAGACCATCCCCATGGAAAAGAAATGCAAAAAAGCAAAATGTCTGTCTGGGGAAACCTTACAAATAGCTGTGAAAAAAAGAGAAGTGAAAAGCCAAGGAGAAAAGGAAAGATATAAGCATCTGAATGCAGAGTTCCAAAGAATAACAAGAAGAGATAAGAAAGCCTTCTTCAGTGATCAATGCAAAGAAATAGAGGAAAAGAACAGAATGGGAAAGACTAGAGATCTCTTCAAGAAAATTAGAGATACCAAGGGAACATTTCATTCAAAGATGGGCTCGATAAAGGACAGAAATGGTATGGACCTAACAGAAGCAGAAGATATTAAGAAGAGGTGGCAAGAATACACAGGAGAACTGTACAAAAAGGACCTTCATGACCCAGATAATCACGAAGGTGTGACCACTTATCTAGAGCCAGATATCTTGGAATGTGAAGTCAAATGGGCCTTAGAAAGCATCACTACGAACAAAGCTAGTGGAGGTGAGGGAATTCCAGTAGAACTATTTCAAATCCTGACAGAGGATGCTGTGAAAGTGCTGCACTCAGTATGCCAGCAAATTTGGAAAATTCAGCAGTGGCCACAGGACTGGAAAAGGTCAGTTTTCATTCCAATCCCAAACAAAGGCAATGCCAAAGAATGCTCAAACTACAGCACAATTGCACTCATCTCACACGCTAGTAAAGTAATGCTCAAAATTCTCCAAGCCAGGCTTTAGCAATACGTGAACCGTGAACTTCCTGATGTTCAAGCCGGTTTTAGAAAAGGCAGAGGAACCAGAGATCAAATTGCCAATATCTGCTGGATCATGGAAAAAGCAACAGAACTCCCGAAAAACATCTATTTCTGCTTTATTGACTATGCCAAAGCCTTTGACTGTGTGGATCACAAGAAACTGTGGAAAATTCTGAAAGAGTTGGGAATACCAGACAACCTGACCTGCCTCTTGAGAAATCTGTATGCAGGCCAGGAAGCAACAGTTAGAACTGGACATGGAACAACAGACTGCTTCCAAATAGGGAAAGGAGTACGTCAAGGCTGTATATTGTCACCCTGTTTATTTAACTTCTATGCAGAGTACATCATGAGAAATGCTGGTCTGGAAGAAACACAAGCTGGAATCAAGGTTGCCGGGAGAAATATCAATAACCTCAGATATGCAGATGACACCACCCTTAAGGCAGAAAGTGAAGAGGAGCTAAAAAGCCCTTTGATGAAAGTGAAAGAGGAAAGCGAAAAAGTTGGCTTAAAGCTCAACATTCAGAAAACGAAGATCATGGCATCTGGTCCCATCACTTCATGGGAAATAGATGGGGAAACAGTGGAAACGGTGTCAGACTTTACTTTTTGGCGCTGAAAAATCACTGCAGATGGTGACTGCAGGCATGAAATTAAAAGACGTTTACTCCTTGGAAGAAAAGTTATGACAAACCTAGATAGCATATTCAAAAGCAGAGACATTCCTTTGCTGACTAAGGTCCATCTAGTCAAGGCTATGGTTTTTCCCATGGTCATGTATGGATGTGAGAGTTGGACTATGAAGAAGGCTGACCACCGAAGAACTGATGCTTTTGAACTGTGGTGTTGGAGAAGACTCTTGAGAGTCCCTTGGACTGCAAGGAGATCCAACCAGTCCATTCTGAAGGAGATCAACCCTGGGATTTCTTTGGAAGGAATGATGCTAAAGGTGAAACTCCAGTACTTTGGCCAGCTCTTGTGAAGAGTTGACTCATTGGAAAAGACTTTAATGCTGGGAGGGATTGGGGTCAGGAGAAGAAGGGGACGGCCAAGGATAAGATGGCTGGATGGCATCACTGACTCGATGGATGTGAGTCTGAGTGAACTCCGGGAGTTGTGATGGACAGGGAGGCTTGGCGTGCTGTGAGTCATGGGGTCACAAAGAGTCGGACACGACTGAGCGACTCAACTGAACTGAACTGTAAAAAGAAAAAAAAAAGTCAACAACTAGGACTTCCCTAGTGGCTCAGTGGTAAAGAATCCACCCACTAATGGAGGCAACATGGGTACATTCCCTGATCCAGGAAGATCCCACATGCTGTGGAGCAACTAAGCCCATGCACCACGACTACTGAGCCTATACTCTGGAGCCTAGGAGCCGCAAATCCTGAGTCCACATGCCACAGATACTGAAGCCTGAGGGCCCTAGCACCTGTACTCTAAAAACAAGAGAAGCCACCACAATGAGAAGCCCAAACACCACAACTAAAGGGTAGCCCCCTGTTTGCCTCAGCTAGAGAAAAGCTCATGCAGCAACAAAGACCCACCACAGCCAAAACTAAATTAATAAAGCAATCAATAAAAAATTTTTAAATGCTAACAATGACAATGATACATTGGGGCTTGCCTGGTAGGTCAGACAGTAAAGAATCTGCCTGCAATGAGGGAGATTCAGGTTTGATCCCTGGGTCAGGAAGATCCCCTGGAAGAGGAAATGGCAACCCATTCCAGTATTCTAGCCTGGGAAATTCCATGCACAGAGGGGCCTGGCAGGCTGCAGTCCATGGGCTCGCAAAGAGTCGGACATGACTGAGCAAGTAACACAAAAGATACGTTACTATAGTTAACTTATAAGAATGACAGGAACAGGCAGAAGCAAAGCAAATGTGGCATCATATTTTTCTGTTATGCTCTATTACAGTTTATTGTGATCCACACAGTCAAAAGCTTTGGCATAGTCAATAAAGCAGAAATAGATGTTTTTCTCGAACTCTCTTGCTATTTTGATGATCCAGCAGATGTTGGCAATTTGATCTCTGGTTCCTTTGCCTTTTCTAAAACCAGCTTGAACATCTGAAAGTACACGGTTCACGTATTACTGAAGCCTAAGTTGGAGAATTTGAGCATCACTTTACTAGCGTGTGAGATGAGTGCAATTGTGCGGTAGTTTGAGCATTCTTTGGCATTGCCTTTCTTTGGGATTGGAATGAAAACTGACCTCTTCCAGTCCTGTGGCCAGTGCTGAGTTTTCCAAATTTGCTGGCATATTGAGCGCAGCACTTTCACAGCATCATCTTTAAGGATTTGAATTAGCTCAACTAGAATTCCATCACCTCCACTACCTCTGTTCATAGTGATACTTCTAAGTATCCCACTTGACTTCACATTCCAGGATGTCTGGCTCTAGGTGAGTGCTCACACCACTGTGATTATCTGGGTCATGAAGATCTTTTTTGTACAGTCTCCTGTGTATTCTTGCCACCTCTTCTTAATATCTTCTGTTTCTGTTAGGTCCATAACATTTCTGTCCTTTATTGAGCCCATCTTTGAATGAAATGTTCCCTTGGTATCTCTAATTTTCTTGAAGAGATATCTGGTCCTTCCCATTCTATTGTTTTCCTCTATTTCTTTGCACTGATCATTGAAGGAGGCTTTCTTATCTCTCCTTGCTATTCTTTGGAACTCTGCATTCAAATGGGTATATGCTCTCTTTTCTCCTTTGCTTTTCCCTTCTCTTCTTTTCACAGCTATTATAACGCCTCCTCAGACAGCCATTTTTCTTTTTTTCATTTCTTTTTCTTGGGAATGTTCTTGAACCCTGTCTCCTGTACAATGTCATGAACCTCCATCCATAGTTCATCAGAGAAACCTGTATGCAGGTCAGGAAGCACCAGTTAGACCAGGACATGGAACAACAGGCTGGTTCCAAATAGGAAAAGGAGTACGTCAAGGCTGTAAATTGTCACCCTGCTTATTTAACTTATATGCACAGTACATCATGAGAAACACTGGGCTGGATGAAGCACAAGCTGGAATTAAGATTGCCGGGAGAAACGTCAATAATCTCAGATATGCAGATGACACCACCCTTATGACAGAAAGTGAAGAGGAACTAAAGAACCTCTTGATGAAAGTGAAAGAGGAAAGTGAAAAAGTTGGCTTAAAGCTCAACATTCAGAAAACGAAGATCATGACATCTGGTCCCATCACTTCATGGGAAATAGATGAGAAAACAGTGGAAACAACGGCTGACTTTATTTAGGAGGGCTCCAAAATCACTGAAGATGGTGATTGCAGCCATGAAATTAAAAGACACTGACTCCTTGGAAGGAAAGTTATGACCAATCTAGACAGAATATTAAAAAGCAGAGACACTACTTTGTCAACAAAGGTCTGTCTAATCAAGGCTACGATTTTTCCAGTGGTCATGTATGGATGTGAGAGTTGGACTATAAAGAGGGCTGAATGCCGAAGAACTGATGCTTTTGAACTGTGATGTTGGAGAAGACTCTTGAGAGTCCCTTGGACTGCAAGGAGATCCATCCAGTCCATCGTAAGGGAAATCGGTCCTGGGCGTTCATTATAAGGACTGATGTCAAAGCTGAAACTCCAGTATTTTGGCCACCTGATACGAAGAGCTGACTCATTTGAAAAGATCCTGATGTTGAGAAAGATTGAAGGCAGGAGGAGAAAGGGACAACAGAGGATGAGATGGTTAGATGGCATCACCGACTCAATGAACATGAGTGTGGGTAAACTCCGGGAGTTGGTGATGGACAGGGAGGCCTGGTGTGCTGTGGTTCATGAGGTCACAAAGGGTCGGACACAAGTGAGTGACTGAACTGAACTGTTACAGTAGAACCTGTGAAGGCATAGCCTCCAGGCCACCCCTACTCTGGCACAACATAGCTTCACAGAATAATACCTAATAGAGCCTCCATCCTATTACTACCCTCCCGCAGCAGCATTATAGTTTTTGTTCTTCAGATTACAGCCCAATTCTAGTGAGCACATTTTTATTTTATTTTCATAAAAGACTGACAAATATGTGTGCAATCTCATCTTGAAAATAAGTTACAAGGTGGGAGTGAGTTTCTGAGTAACAAAATATTATCATTTCAGAGGCAATTTTTTACAAAGGAAATATTAGACTGATGAATCATTGCTTCAAATTAAGTGTAGCAACTAATTAACCAGAAGTCATGCAAAAGGTAGTCCTCAAAATAGTAGTTGCATTTGAGCTCATGAGAAATAATGGCTTACCTTTCTCTGACCAAGTATAATTGAGGAATCTTTATAATGCAATCTCCTCTCAGAGATAACAAATGAACCTCAATATCCTCCAGTTTAGAAGTTCTGCTTCTAGAGAGCCTGTGAATTTTGCTTTCACTTAAGGCTATGGTTTTTCCAGTAGTCACGTATGGATGTGAGGGTTGGACTGTGAAGAAAGCTGAGCACCGAAGAATTGATGCTTTTGAACTGTGGTGTTGGAGAAGACTCTTGAAGAGTCCCTTGGACTGCAAGGAGATCCAACCAGTCCATTCTGAAGGAGATCAGTCCTGGGTTTTCTTTGGAAGAAATGATGCTAAAGCTGAAACTCCAGTACTTTTGCGAAGAGCTGACTCATTGGAAAAGACTCTGATGCTGGGAGGGATTGGGGCAGGAGGAGAAGGGGACAACAGAGGATGAGATGGCTGAATGGCATCACCGATTCAATGGACATGAGTCTGAGTGAATTCCGGGAGTTGGTCATGGACAGGGAGGCCTGGTGTGCTGCAATACATGGGGTCGCAAAGAGTCAGACACAACTGAGTGACTGGACTGAATTGAACTGAACAGTTCCCTAGAATCATTTTAACAGATGGTATGCTAGTTTATGGGGGCTTTGCTGGTGGCTCAGTGGTAAAGAAACTGCCTACCAAGGAGGAGACTAGGGAGACATGGGTTCAATCCCTGGGTCAGGAAGATCCCCTGGAGAAGGAAATGGCAACTCACCTCAGTATTCTTGAGTGGGAAATCCCATGGACAGAGGAAGCTGGCAGGCTACAGTGCAAGGAGTCGCAAAAGTGTCAGACACAACTTAGTGACTAAACAACAACAACTCTACTTTATGAAAGGAGTAGGGTTAAACCAGTGTTAAAAAAAAAAAAAAAAAAAAACTGTCCTGTTCTCTACCTGTTCTGTGAACTTCTGGATAACAGGCTGGATGTTTCACTTTTCAGTGATGTTTAACTCTTGTGCAAACAGGTCGACAATGTTAAAAATACATAGGAAAATGTACGTATCCCTGCTATTGTTGGTAGATGTTCTGTATATTGTTATTTGATAAAACTGTTGGCTTTATGAAATTCCTTTAGAAGGGAAAAACAAAATCTTGTTTTTCAAACATAAGTGTTTTTGTGTTTTCATGCACTTCCCCAAGATTTCACCCATTTCCTTCTCTTTCTGGGAATTCTCAGAATTGACAGCCTGGAAAAGGCAGTAGTGTAAATCCTACCAAAACAAAGTGGGAATAAAACCTGCCAAGAAGCAATTCATCTCTGCTGAAGTTTTTTGTTCAGTGGAAGGAGTCCAGAATAATTGATTAGAGACCCAAAGGACTTGCAAACTGCTTAACATTCTTTTTCCAGTGGATTGAGAAGCGTTTTCTAGAATGTCTAAGCTTCAAACCTGAAGAGTTTTCTAATATTGAGCAAGAAGGAACATGGCTTTCACAAAAAAATAAATAAATAAATAAATAAATAAACAAAAGATTACAAATTCCCTCAAGCTAAAATTAGAGTTGTCACTCAACCTACAAATCGAATTTAGTCAATTCGAGTCCCACAGACTGTCAGTCAAGACCTTCTTAAAAGGGTAGCAGTGTGGGAATGTTCGTGAATTCAGAGCTTAGGAAAATCTATTCTAAGCTCAGTGTTGCTTTTAAGGCAGTATGTCTTTAGCCAGTCCCAAGGCACAGGAGATGCAGGTTTGATCCTTGGACCAGGAAGATCCCCTGGAGGAGGAAATGGCAGCACACTCCAGTATTCTTGCCTGGATAATCCCACGGACAGAAGAGGTTAGCCGGCTACAGCCTATGGGGTCAGAAAGAGATGGACACAACAATTTTGCTGAGCATGCAAGCCAGCAAAATAACTTTTGAGGCCTTAATTTCCTCATCTGTGAGAGGAGTTTGAGAGAACTGCTATCGAATGATTGTGCTCGTTATACAGTAGAAGCATTTTTAACTGTCCTGCATGTAATCAGCTTGTGGGATAAATTTTCTCTATATTAGCTTGAGAAAATGTAGTTGAATTCCTACAGTAAGTCATGACATACCAAGTACTGGAGACCCATACTTAAATACTGAGTACCATTTGTTTATAAACCTATTTATGCTAGTTGTATTTATAACTATAATTACAGCCTTTAATTTTTACCTTATACTAGTTAGTGGAAGAATAGAGTTCTTCCTCAGATATTTTAAGTTAAATGCTTAGCTAAATCTCTACAATAAGATAAAGATGAGATTCAAAAAATTATTATTGAAATAGGTATGAGTAAAACTGAAAAAGTTTTGCTATAAAACATATACAAATTCAGAAGAAGTCACTCAAATGTCTTCACGTGAGCCTTCAAGTTCCAATTCCACTTTGTTAATTTTAATAGAAATATTTGATTCATACTAAGTTGTAAAAAAAAATAGTACAAAGTATTCTCCTATATCCTTCACCCACATCCCCAATGACAATAACTTGGATAATTTCAGTATACTATTAAAAACTAGACATTGATGTATGTATAATTTTATCAACTCTAGACCCACTTTATAATTCAAAATTGCAAATAATTAAGGATGCATTGTAGGCATGGTAAAGCCAATAAAGCTGAGGTGAAACTCCACCCAAGAAATCCATGGCTGGGCCTTCAACGGTGGTCTAGAGGTTAAGACTCCATGCTCCCAATGCAGGGGGCCTGGGTTCAATACCAAGTGTCACAACAATGATCAAAGATCACACGTGCAACTAAGACCAAGCACCGCCAAATAAATATTTAAAAAATAAAAAAGAAATAAATCCATATATAATCAAAAGATTATCCATATGTTAAAAAATTGTCAGAACTACAAGTTTTACAGCATGTGATAGGTTTCAACTTTTATGTAAAAAAAGGCATAATATCCATTTACTCAGTGCTAACAGGGAGAAATTTTAGAGTAGTTTTAAAACAACAGGCAACAAATGACTAATGGACATTATATGCTGGAAAGTAAAACCAGAGATGATACAGAAATTGTATTATCCATGACAGAAACAAATGAATCTAAAGATGAGAAAGATGGAGGATAATAAGAGAAGTAGAATCAATATTATAGACCCAAAATTATTAATGTAATATATAAAATACACAGGAATTACTTTTTATATTGAACACACTGAGTTGATGTTATCATATTTTTTTTAAATGTTGGACTATGCTATAAAAATTAGGTTACTTCTTCTAAGCAATGTAAAATTCTGTGTTTTATTGAGTTAACATGTTCCTATATAGTTATCTTAAAGTTGTGTGTGTATACATATATTTATAATTCCTTTTTTGAACTATAGCTACCAGCCCCAATTGCAATAAAAAAGAGAGAACCTACTGTTCTACAATATTATGATGTAGACTTTTCAGTGTGGGGACTAGAGAGAGAAAAAGAGGGAAAAAACAAAGTATAGTATCTCAGAATTTTCCAGATAAAAACACACTTATACCCTGGGTAAGGAAAAGCAAAATCATTCACTCTGGACTTATGTGTGTCAACGAATGATAACCTAGACAGATTCATCCCACAGCGCTGAGTGGGCTGTCCTTGGTTGGAAAAGAATATTTGAAAGAGATAAAAAGGATTAGTTAGGGGAAGTTGGGATTTAACTGTGAACAAGGTGATCTATCAAAGAACAAGAGCTTCCAGTCTTAGAAAAACAAGACGGTTCCCACAGGTCTCATTTTTGAAGCAGACAGAAGCTCAGGTGGCAAGAATGTGGCAAACCTCTCTGACATTATCCCTGATAATCTGATTATCTTGACATAAAGAACTCTTTACTGCTTTTACTGAAAATAGTTCTTTGGAAACAGTGCTGTTATCTTCCCATTTAAATTTCACAAAAGTTCCTTTTGAAATACTATCCCATTTAAGCTGTGCTAAAAAGCAGAAAAAGAAATAAGTTTCTGTTCAAGAAGGATGAAGTTCTAGGTTAAATTGCATCCCCCCAAAAGGTATGTTGAAGTCCTAAATCCCTAGTACCTGTGCTGCTGCTGCTGCTAAGTTGCTTCAGTCATGTCCGATTCTGTGCGACCCCATAGATGGCAGCCCACCAGGCTCCCCTGTCCCTGGGATTCTCCAGGCAAGAACACTGGAGTGGGTTGCCATTTCCTTCTCCAGTGCATGAAAGTGAAAAGTGAAAGTGAAGTCGCTCAGTCATGTCCAACTCTTAGCGACCCCATGGACTGCAGCCTACCAGGCTCCTCCGTGCGTGGGATTTTCCAGGCAAGAGTACTGGAGTGGGTTGCCATTGCCTTCTCCAGTACCTGTGAGTGGGAGCCAATTTGGAAACAGATTTTTGTAGATGTAATTAAGTTAACATGAGGTTATTAGTTGTTATTCAGTCACTGAGTCATGTCCAGTTCTTTGCAACCCCATGGACTGCAGCTCTCCAGGCTTCCCTGTCCTTCAGTATCTCCTGGAGTTTGCTCAAACTCATGTCCATTGAGTCGGTGATGCCATCCAACCGTCCCATCCTCTGTGGCCCCCTTCTCCTTCCTTCAATCTTTCCCAGCATCAGAGTCTTTTCCAATGAGTCTACTCTTTGCATCAATTAGCCAAAGTATTGGAGTTTCAGTTTCAGCATCAGTCCTTCATGAATATTCAGGGTTGATTTCCTTTAGGATTGACTGGTTTGATTGCCTTGCAGTCAAAGGGACTCTCAAGAATCTTTATCATCACAGTTTGAAAGTACCAGTTCTTCAGTGCTCAGCCTTCTTTATGGTCTGACTCTCACATCAGTACCTAACTACTGGAAACCATAGGTTTGACTCTATGGACCTTTATCAGAGCTGAGATTATTAGGGTGGGCCCTAATTCAATGTGACTGGTGTCCTAATAAGAAAAGAATACCATGTGAAGAGAGAGACACACAGAAATGGTCATATGAAGGCAGAGGCAAAGATCAAAGTGATGCTGTCACACACCAAGGAATGTTGGGGCCACCAGGAACTGAAAGAGGCCAGGAAAGATCCTTCTCTAGAAGCTTCGGGTGGAACGTGGTTGAGACAGACACTTAATTTTGGACTTCTATCCTCCAGATTTGTGAAACAACACACTTCTGCTGTTTTAAGCCATGTATTTTGTGGTCCTCTGTTACAGGTACTCTAGGAAACCAGCAGAAGTAGTCTAGATACAATGCTCATGATAGACATCAGAGCTAATACTTCTGAAAGTGGTAAGTGGTGGTGGGGGAGAAACAAGAGGCTTCCTTCAGGAATGCTTTTTTCTATATTCCTTAGAGAAATTATACTGCTCGATTGATTAAAGAGGACTTTTCTCTCATGTAGGTTAAGACAATAGAATCTCCACAAGCTGTCTTAGACAGGGTAACCGTCCAACCTCCTTTCTGTAGACAGTTCTCATGTCTATCTCAGCCCAATGTAATGATTAAGAATACCACCTTTCACTTTCTAAAATATTCCAGTTTAAACAATATAATTTTTGAGTCTTCTACCTGTAAGTCTAGGCTGCTAAGATTCTAGTAATCTTGTAGTGGTGGTGGTGGTGGTTGTTTAGTTGGCAAGTTGTGTCCAACTCCTCTACCCCATGGACTGTAGCCCATCAGGCTGCTCTGTCCATGGGATTTCCCAGGCAAGAATACTGGAGTGGACTGACATTTCTTTCTCCAGGGATCTATCTGACCCAGGGTAGAACCCAAGTCTCCTTCACTGGCAGGCAGATTCTTTACCACTGAGCCACCAGGGAAGCCCTTCTAGTAATCTAGTAATCCAATAATCAGAGTTCATCATTAACCAGGCTTTGCTGTCTAATATTTAAGAAAAAAAGGAGAGACTTCCCTAGTTGTCCGGTGGTTAAGACTCTACACCTCCACTCCAGGGGTGCATGTGTTCAATCTCTGGTTGGAGAATTAAGACCCCACATGATGCCTGGTGGTATAACCGAAAAAGAAAAAGGATGAGAGGAAGAAATGACAATAAAGGAAGATTATAAATCCTGATATTCAGTTCAGTTCAGTTGCTTAGTCATGTCCAACTCTTTGCGACCCCATGAACTGCAGCATAGCAGGCCTCCCTATCCATCACCAACTCCCGGAGTCCACCCAAACCCACGTCCATTGAGTCAGTGATGCCATCCAACCATCTCATCCTCTATCATCCCCTTCTCCTCCTGCCCTCAATCTTTCCCAGAATTAGGGTCTTTCAAATGAGTTAGCTCTTCGTATCAGGTGGCCAAAGTATTGGAGTTTCAGCTTCAACATCAGTCCTTCCAATGAACAGCCAGGACTGATCTCCTTTAGAATGGACTGGTTGGATCTCTTTGCAGTCCAAGGGACTCTCAAGAGTCTTCTCCAATACTACAATTCAAAAGCATCAATTCTTCAGCACTCAGCTTTCTTTATAGTCCAACTCTCACATCCATACATGACCACTGGAAAAACCATAGCCTTGACTAGACGGACCTTAATCGGCAAAGGAATGTCTCTGCTTTTCAATAAGCTGTCTAGGTTGATCACAACTTTCCTTCCTAGGAGTAAGTGTCTTTTAATTTCATGCCTGCAATCACCATCTGCAGTGATTTTGGAGCCCAGAAAAATAAAGTCAGCCACTGTTTCTACTGTTTCCCCATCTATGTCCCATGAAGTGATGGAACTGGATGCTATGATCTTAGTTTTCTGAATGTTGAGCTTTAAGCCAACTTTTTCACTCTCTTCTTTCACTTTCATCAAGAGGCTCTTTAGTTCTTCTTCAAATCCTGATATTATAAAACAAAAAAGAAAGTTTACATATGTATAACTAAATCAATTTTGCTATAACACATAAGTTAACACGTTGTAAATCCAACATCATTCAATTAAAAAAAAATTTTTTAATACTATGTTACCATTTTATAAAACACAACACCATAGTAGTTTAAGTTTATCACAAAGATGCTTTTCCCTGATAGCTTGGAGATGGTAACTGGCCATAGAGTTCCAGAGCCAGCTTCTTCCAGTGGGCTGTGGGGCCTGGGTAAATCCTTTGATGTCTCTGGGCTTCATGTCACCAAATAGAGATGATGCCTTTATAGCCTAACACTCATGGTTACTGT
The DNA here is from genome assembly GCF_042477335.2 of Ovis canadensis. NCBI lineage: Eukaryota > Metazoa > Chordata > Mammalia > Artiodactyla > Bovidae > Ovis > Ovis canadensis. The sequence goes on along the minus strand of NC_091246.1, from coordinate 184,672,165 downwards.
GAGAATCCAGATATATAGAGTTCACTGAAGAGTTCTGTCTAGTCAAGGCTATAGTTTTCCCATTGGTCATGTATGGATGTGAGAGTTGGACTGTGAAGACAGCTGAGCACTGAAGAATTGATGCTTTTGAACTGTGGTGTTGGAGAAGACTCTTGAGAGTCCCTTGGCCTGCAAGGAGATCCAACCAGTCCATTCTGAAGGAGATCAACCCTGGGATTTCTTTGGAAGATTGATGCTAAAGTTGAAAATCCAGTACTTTGGCCACCTCATGCAAAGAGTTGACTCATTGGAAAAGATTCTGATTCTGGGAGGGATTGGGGGCAGGAGGAAAAGGGGACAACAGAGGATGAGATGGCTGAATGGCATCACAGACTTGATGGACGTGAGTTTGAGTGAACTCCGGGAGTTGGTGATGGACAGGGAGGCCTGGCGTGCTGCGATTCATGGGATCGCAAAGAGTCGGACACGACTGAGCGATTGAACTGAACTGAATTGAAGAGTTCTGTAGAAATGCATAGCCATGCGTGTGTGGGATTTGTGGTGCATTGTTATTTTTGGTTTGTTTGCAAAAGTGTCCAACCCCAAAGGCTTAAATTTCCTGAAAGATTTCACGTGAAATGGTAAATGTCCCCCCACCCATGTTCTGCTGGTGAACAAAGCATTGTCTTCAGTTACTGTTAGAATTTCAAGGCCTTCCTTATAGTGAAAAAAAAAATGCTATAGACCCCATTTGAGCAGCTTTATACTGTTGTATTTCTGTACCAAATAACTCGCAGGCTTTTATTAACTGTTCTACTGAGTCCTATTTATCAGAGAGGCAGGTGTATTACCTGATAATACAATAAGCTCTGGAGAATGTATGAGTTGTTTTATTTTTTTATGCCCATAATCAGTTCCCAGAGCATAATAAAACAAAAAGCTTATTTCTCCCACTAACCCCCTTTAGTTTGTTCCCAGTAGTGAAGCTATAAATTATCAACCTTCAAAAATAACTGTTGCCATTTAATAAGATATATAAAATATACTCTCATCTAACAAAGGAACACACGACAGATAAAAACAAACACAGTATTCTTTAAATTTGGTGACAAAATGAAAGGTGGGTACAAGCAGGTAGGTGTATTAAAGTTAGCAGTGGGCATGACCCAGGGACACAGCTAAAAAAAGACCTCATTTAGATGTCATAAAGTGGATATTACACATCATTTTTCTAAAATGCAGTTGCAGGCATCTTATCTTACCTCCTCCTGAGCTTTGCAATTCCCCAAATTGTCAAAGCCAAGAAGAAGAACACCTTATCACTCAAATATAGAGGCATAAAGTGAAAACAAAGGCAACCTGTGCCATGTTGAGGGTGGAGAGATTTGGTGTAACTGCAGAGGTAGCCAAACCTCCAGCTCCTTATAGACTGGCTGCCTTGCTGCATCCCCTCCGGCCCCTCCATCAACACCCACTCCCTGCTTTTCTCCCAGAAGTTTCATGCCTGCAACAGTTTGTACCCAATGTGTTCCCTACAGCACTGGTCTCCAACCTCTGGATCTAATGCCTGATGATCTGAAGTGAATCTGATGTAATAATAATAGAAATAAAGTACATAATAGACATAATGTGTTTTAATTATCCCCAAACCATCCCCTTCCCTGTCCATGGAAAACATGTCTTCCATGAAGCTGGTCCCTGGTGCCAAAAGGTTGGGGACCTCTGCCCTATAAAACCTCTAGTCATCACTGACTCTGATTCTGTATATTCAATATTTTACATTTTAAATCATTTTAATACATCCTATTTAATCAATACCAATCACACTGAAGTCTCTGGGATAAATATCCTACATGAAAAACTCCTGCCTAAATCCTTAAATCCCTTGCTTTGGAGAAGTAAATGTGGTCTACATAACTGAGATCTTATTAAAAGTGAAGAATCTCTAATGAGCAAGCCAAAGAAGCTAGACATCAAAGAATACATGCTGTATAATTCCATTTATGTGAAAGCCTAGAACAGGCGAGATTAATCTGTTTTGACAGAAAGCAGCATGCTTGAGGCTGGTGCATGGGGATGACCCAGAAAGATGTTATGGGGAGGGAGGTGGGAGGGGGGTTCATGTTTGGGAATGCATGTAAGAATTAAAGATTTTAAAATTTAAAAAATAAAAAACTAAAATTTAAAAAAAAAAAATTAAAAAAAAAAAAGAAAGCAGATTAGTGAGTGCCTGGGGCTAGGAGTCAGGATTGGGGAGTGAGAGGCTTGGGTGAACTTGTTAGAGTGATGAAAACATCCTATACCTTCACAGAAGCAGTGCTGACACAGGTGCATACATTTGTCAAAACTCAAACTGTTCACTTACAAATTAGTGCATTTTCTTGTATATAAATTATGTCCAACCTTTGCTCCATCTCAGAACTACTGAATAGGCATCTGCATTTTAACTAAACACTAGGATGATCTGGACACTTATGAAGTTTGAGAATCAAAGAATTAGAGAACTTAACTCAGGAGTGCATTGAAATTGCCCGGAAAGCTTTAAACCAATTCCAGATAAACATCTACTTCTACTTCATTGACTACACCAAAGCCTTTGACTGTGTGGATCACAATAAACTGTGGAAAATTCTTAAAGCGATGGAAAAACAAGACCATCTTATCTGCCTCCTGAGAAACCTGTAGGCATGTTAAGAAGCAACAGTTAGAATCAGACAAGGAACAACAGACTGGTTCAAAATTGGGAAAGGAGTACATCAAGACTGTATATTGTTACCTTGCTTATTTAACTTCCATGGAGAGTACATCATGCGAAATGCAAGGCTGAATGAAGCGCAAGCTGGAATCAAGATTGCTGGGAGAAATATCAATAACCTCAGATATGTAGAAGACACCTCCCTCTTGGCAGAAAGCTAGGAGGAACTAAAGAGCCTCTTGATGAAACGAAAGAGTGAAGTGTAAAGTTGACTTAAAACTCAACATTCAAAAAACTAACATCATGGCATCTGATCTCATCACTTCATGGCAAATAGATGGGGAAACAATGGAAACAGTGAGAGACTTTGTTTTCTTGGGCTCCAAAAATCACTGCAGATGGTGACTGCAGCCATGAAATTAAAAGATGCTTGCTCCTTGGAAGAAAAGCTATGACAAACCTAGACAGTATATTAAAAAGCAGAAACATTACTTTGCCAACAAAGGTCTGTCTAGTCAAAGCTATGGTTTTTCCAGTAGTCTGTATGGATGTGAGAGTTGGACTATAAAGAAAGCTGAGCACCAAAGAATTGATGCTTTTGAAGTGTGGTGTTGAGAAGACTCTTGAGAGTCCCTTGGACTGCAAGGCGATCAAACCAGTCCATCCTAAAGGAAATCAATCTTGAATATTCACTAGAAGCACTGATGATGAAGCTGAAGCTCCAGTACTTTGGCCACCTGATGTGAAGGGCTGACTCATTAGAAAGGACCGTAATGCTAAGAAAGATTGAAGGCAGGAGAAGGGGACAACAGAGGATGAGATGGTTGGATGGCATCACCGACTTGAGCTGCTCCAGGAGTTGGTGACAGATAGGGAGGCCTGGCGTGCCACAGTCCATGGGATTGCAAAGAGTCAGACACAACTGAGCAACTGAACTGGACTAGTGCCTGTCTCCCACTCCCAGAGATGGTGACAGATTTGATATGGGGTGCAATCTCAACACTAAAAATAGTCAAAGCTAACCAGATGATACTGAAATGCAGCAAAGTGTGAGAACCATTCACGTAGACAGCCATTCTGAAAGTGGCGTCTCCAGACCAGGAACAGCTTCAACATCTCCTTAGAACTTATTGGAAAAGCAAAACCCCAGGTTTACTCCACACTTGCTAGACTAGAAACCATGATTCTGATACATACCAAAGTTTGAGAATCACGGATCTAGCCCTAGGAAGATTTTTTTTAAAAAAATGTCCTTAATCCAAAACCCCATTCCATTCCTCTGAGTCAGTATCTCCTAAGGAATCTTAGAAAATTGGGTGTATTTGAAAATCACTGCTGTAGGTCTTATAGATGAGATCAGTTTTCTAAAGATCTTAAGAATGTGACCACCAAAACCATCACCATGTTTCAATCCCTCCCAATACCAGACTGGTGCTTCTTGAAAGAAAAAGAAGGAAGATAAACAAGCAAGATACTATTCTGATATATAAACCCAAATTTTAAAAAAAATCTTCATTTCCAAGTACCCTTGGCTCCCCTTGCCAAGTGGAAGCACTTTGTATTAAGAGACTGGACAATGCTACAGAAAGTGGAAAAGGGAAAACAGAGGTGATTCTTTTAGAATTTCAAAAGTCAACCCCTTCAATGTAAACAAAGAGAACTCAGAGGAGAAATATGAGACGTCCAAATCAGATACATAACAAATTAGAGAAGGACAGGACTTAGAGACCCAAAGACTACAGAAAGTTTCTTTCAGGAAAGAAAGCAAAGAGGCAAAAACAAAGCAACATGTATTTACCTAATAATGGGTTCTTGAGAAAGAAAGTCCCTTGTTCTGTCCTGATCACCACGCCTGGGCAGGGCTGGAGTCTTGGTAGAAACTCTACATAGGTTGAGAGGATCCATGAGACAGAGGGTCTGTGCCCCTTTCTCTATGTTAAAATTCAAGGAGGTGGGCAAGACGCCAGAGCAAAGTGACTGTGTGCTGTGTCTGGCAGATGTGGCTTAGAGAGCTTCCCCAAGTGTTTTAGGACCAAGCATGATGTGCAGGAGCTTGAATCTCGTGTCCTATTCAAGGACAACTGCCAGATCTGAGGGGTCTTAAAGGGTGTAAGAGGGCTTACAAGGTGGCACTAGTGGTAAAGAATCCACTTGCCAATGCAGGGGACACAAGAGAGACAAGTTTGATCCCTGGGTCAGGAAGAACTCCTGGAAAAAGGAAATGACTACCCATTCTAGTATTCTTGCCTGGAAAATTCCATGGACAGAGGAGCTTGGCAGGCTACAGTCCATGGGGTCACAAAGAGTTGGACATGACTGAGTGACTGAGCACACACAGCATACACACGGAGGGTGTAAGAGAAGAGGCAGTAACAACCTATATGACTCGGTGTGTGTGTGTGTATGTGTGTGTGTGTGTGCGCGCGCGCGTGCGTGCGCACACACGTGCATGCAATTAGTCATGTCCAACTCTTTGGGACCCTATGGACTGTAGTCTGCCAGATTCCTCTGACCATGGGCTTTTCCAGGCAAGAATACTGGAGTGGGTGCTATTCCCTACTCCAGAGGATCTTCCTGTCCTAAGGACTGAATCCACATTTCTTGCATTGGCAGGCAGATGACTGAGACTCAAGACCAAATATGACAATGGACATTTCAGAATATCCTAGTGCAGGGAGAACGCAACAAGAACCCAGGGATTTCCCCTAAACCTGAGACGCAGGGGCATCCTCAAGGTGACTGAGATTAAATCTCTGCCACCTGGTAGAATAGGGGTTTATAAACTGTAGCATTGCAAAAAAAAACTCAAAAAGTTCTAGGAAGCTTCACCTGAGCTGGACACCCCAGATTGGTTCTTTTATATACTGAATGTCTGATTGTGAACAGAAGATAACCTCTGAAAAGCCAATATCAAGAAAATTTGGAAAACAAAATCCAGGGAATGATGGAAGACGTACTACCAGATGGTGGGAAAATTGTTAAATGAATGGCAAGGTAACTAATGAATGCTGAAAGGATCTTGTGAACTCTCGAGCAAAATAGAAATATTGGTTAGCACCCCTGGTAGAGGAACTGTGTTAGGATAGGGTTAGAGTCTAAGCAAGAAAAGTCCGGGGAACAAGCAAGTACAGCAAAAAGAGGAGGCTGAAACATTATTCTTCAGGGCAAAGTCTAAAAGGAAATGGTTGTGATATTGACCAGATTTCATTTTAGATCCAATTAATACATGTTGAGCTCCTATAAGTGCTCAGCATATTTATGGCTTTTTGTCACATGGAAGAAACTTACTCATTATATTTTGCAAGACTGATTGAATTCTATCCAAATAAATGGAGTAATAACCATTGATTCTTATGCCACTTGCCAAAGGGTATATTGTGTTTCTCCTACTGAACTGTCCACTTTTCAAGAATAATGATCATGTCTTCAATTTCTCTTCTGGTTGCATTGCTTCATTCTTAAATATTGGAATATGGTGCTTAGTTTTTGGTCCTTGGTTGAACCAGAACTGCTAAAATTTAATAAACATGGAATTCTAATTTTCCCCTGACCAGCAAGTGTTAAGCATCTACTCTGGGTCAAGCCCTGGGCAGGTTGTTTAACCAAAGCCAGTGTTACTGGGTATATAGTCCTCAATAGGCTCTGCGCTGGACTTTCGGAAACTTCATATGTCACTGATTCCTCATGTTTGCTCAATGTATAACCAGTTATCTAAAGCAGAATCCAGAAAATTATCTCATTCCTCTCTAACTTACACCTATGTAAAACTGATCACCAAATCCCATCAATTCTGCTCCCTAAATATTTTTGCATCACTGCCATTTAAGCCTTTACCATACCTTGTGGAGACATTTGCAGTGGCCTTCTAGCCAGCAAAATGGCCACCCACTCAAGTATTCTTGCCTAGAGAATTCCATGGACAGAGGAGCCTGGCAGGATTCAGTCCACGGGGTTGCAAAAGTCAGACACTTCCTTTCTTTTCTAGCCAGCAAGGTTCCCCTTAGCTGCACGTCCATGAGTGATCTTCCAAAATACTTTTCTAAAGATGTCATTCCATCACTTCAAACACTTCCATCATCCCCACAATCGCAAAGTAAAATCCAAACTGCTTAGCCTGCTAGTCAAGGCTCTTCCAGTTTCATAAGCTCACAAAAACAAGAAGCTGTGACCACCTTATTTACTGATGCAGTCCCTGGCACCTAGTTCGTATCAATTACTATCTGGCAATGTTGTTACACTTGAACCTGCCCATGCCTACTTTTAAAGTCCTCTGCTGTCTCCCTTTGAATGTTTCAGTCTATGTTCCAACCACAGAGAAGTCTTTCCAGTCCCTCCCCAAAAAGCTACACTTAAGCATTTTTTACACTTTCAATTCCCTCTGCCTAGAATCTCACCCTTCTAGGAGAAAGCTTAAATTCTGTGAGTCTCCTAAAAGCTAACCTAGACTGAATTTTTATCACCTGGTTGCTAGGGCAAGTTTGCTTTGACCTCACACTCAGGAAAAGTTGACCTCCTCCTTCACTTATTGCCAGAGAATGGCTTCTAGATGCTTGGCCCTCATCAGCCACCTGGTCTCTCATCAGTCAACTCGGTATTCTGCGTCATACCTGGTGGCAGAGAGCATTAGTGTGCATGCATGCTCAGTCGTGTCTGACTCTCTCCAACCCCATGGACTGTAGCCCACCAGGCTTCTCCATCCGTGGGATTTTCTAGGCAAGAATACTGGAGTGGGTTGCCATTTCCTCCTCCTGAGAGCACTAGAGTCCACTCGTTTTAAGGTGGGAAGACTCCATTGCATATTTGGGGCATGGGTTACACTATGCTGACTAGACAGTTTAAGCCCCCAAGTGTGAGAAAGCAACCTTACACAATGCCAAGCTATCATCTCATCCATAGGAAATACAGAACAGAGGGTGAGACTAAAAAATAGCTCTTTACATTCATTCAGAGAATTTTAGTAAGAATGTAAGCAATTGTTTTTCAAGATATTTGTGTATAACAAAAATCATGATGCAATTATAAAAAGTATCATTGGAAAACAAACATTCACTACTCCTCATCAATTTGTGTATTTTAGAACAACAGTATTTCCTATTTGTATCCCAAAAAAAATAAATGCAATCATGAAAATAGGATATTTACTAGCATTTATAAGACACATACTATGTACCAGAAACTGCTATAAGGGTTTCACACAGATTAAATTACTTAATGATCTGAACAGTTTTTAAAAGTATGTCTGATTGCTAGACTCATTTTACAACAGAGACATTCCTTTGTCAACAAAAGTCTGTCTAGTCAAGGCTACGGTTTTTCTAGTAGTCATGTATGGATGTGAGATTTGGACTATAAAGAAAGCTGAGAGCTGAAGAATTGATGATTTTGACCTGTGGTGTTGGAGAAGACTCCTGAGAGTCCCTTGGACTGCTAGGAGATCAAACCAGTCCATCCCAAAGGAAATCAGTCCTGAATATTCAGTGGAAGGACTGATGCTGAAGCTGAAACTCCAAAACTTTGGCCCCCTGATGAGAAGAGCCGACTCCCTGGAAAAGACCCTGAAGGCAGGAGGAGAAGGGGACAGAGGATGAGATGGTTGGATGGCATCACCAACTCGATGGATATGAGTTTGAGCAAGCTCCAGGGTTGGTGATGGACAGGGAAGCCTGATGTGCTACAGTCCATGGGGTCATAAAGAGTTGGACACAACTGAATGACTGAACTGAACTGAAGGAACTTGCCCAGTACCATGGTTAATGAATGGCAGAGTCAGGATTTGCACTCAGGCCATCTGCTTCCAGGGCCTCAGACATCATGTCATAGGTCATAGGTGTGGGAAAGACTACTTCCACTGGTTATCTTATCTTAGTCACATTAAGAAAAGATTTAATGACACATATTTAAGTCACAGCAAATTAAAATCTGTTTACATTGCTCAAGTATCAGGCCTGATTTCACGATGATGAATTTCTAACAGATTTCCCCACAGAGCAACCAGGATTTTAATATAAATGATTCCCATTTAATATATTACTGACCATGACATATCACCAATGCAGCATTTTATTTAAACAAATGGTCTTGGTCCAGACTAGTAAAAAGTATTTCTCTTCTGTATATTTGGGGAAGATATTACAAATATTTAAAAACTGATAGGCATGGGCAGTGACCAGACAGAACAAATGCCTACAAGCATCCAGAACAACTATTTTGGAACATACCAGCCAAATGTCACCCAACTTTGAAAGGTTGTATCTATACTCAGACTTCACATGCACATCATCAAACTTTATATACATGCCTATGAAACCCAACATGTAATCAGTACTCTGTTTTTTTTTGTTTTTTTGTTTTTTTTTTTTTTGTTAAATCACATTGGAACCCTTTTGAATGTAAACAGTGAAACTTGTTTCTGAATTTGGCCACAAAGGGAGGAATTTCTGGGTGATTGAAAGCTTTTGCAAATAGATTGATACATGAATAGAATCATGAATGTCTAGAAAAAACACAGAGTATATATGCCAGTCATCTCAAACTAGTCAGCTTAACCTAGGCAACAATTTTCCTTAAAAAATAAATAGACAACAAATATAGTCATTGTTTTTTGACTACATCAGAATCATGAATGGTAATAGAAAGCCCTGAGCCATAGAAGCTCTAATATCTACATTTCCTTCGCATGCCTCTCCAACAAACATCTTATGCCCCAACCACAGTGGCCCCGGAGCTTACCTTGATCTTCTGCCATTTGGTCCATTCACTCACTCAGAGTTCTCTATTTGCTAACATTTTTTTTTCCAAATTCATTTACCAAAATCCTATCCATTCTTCAAGATACTTTGCAAATCTGAACTTTCCCAAGACCTTTGTGATTAGCTGTCAGAAATATTCTTTTCCTCATTTGAGCATTTTTTTCCCCTCTTAAGGAACTCATTTCTTATTGTCTTATAATTATCTGTAAATTGAATGAGAAGTCTCCCCAGTTAGAATGTAGGCTCCAAGAAGTCAAGGAAGATATCATCTATGCGTTTTGTCACACAGCAAGACCTTATTTATTATATTTGAAAGACTAAACGAGTTCTACCTAAGTAAACAGAGTGGTAACTATCAATTTTTATGCCACTTGAAAAAGGGTACATTCTGTCTCCCCAACTAGATCTTGCATTCTTCAAGAATATTGACTGTGTATTCAATTTCTGTTCCAACTTTCACTCTACACAAACAAGGCCTAGTTTAGAACTCTATATGAAAGAAGTAAATTATGGCACTCAATTGGTCTAGAACAATAAACAAAAAATCTATTTCATGACTTTGTCACAAGATAAAAAATGGCTCCAGAGATCATACATGATAGGGAACATTGAAAAAGCACACATTTTTTTCTAATGTTAATTTTTTGAAGTTTCAGACATAACATTTTTGTAATGTCAACCATTGCAGAAAGTAGCACTGGTGATTTATTTTGAAAAAATAAAGATATTCTACCACATGCCATGAATACGTTAGGTAGTTAGAAGAGGAAACAGGAGTCCAGAATGGAGCTGGCTAAAAGACAAGGAAGGGAAAAGCCCATGAAAATAGAACAAAGGAAGGTCCAAGGACTGGAGTGAGGACCTCGGGTAGAACAAGCAGCGCTCCTGGCTGGCCCAGTTTACACAGGGCGGGCCCGGGGGAGGAGAAAACGCATAAAAACAGGAGCCAAAGGGCCAGGGCCCCCTTCTTTTCTCTTTGCATCTTTGGCTCAGCATGCCCTCATGCCTCGAGGATGTATTTTCCTACTATTTTCTAAATAAAATTAAGCTGTAACACAGAGCTGTAACACTGATCTGTCTAAGAGCTATAACACAGTCTGTCTGAGAGCTATGACATGCTGAGGGCTCTAACGTCCATCGCTTCACATTTTTGTTGAAACGAGACAGAACTGAAGGGAATATACTCGCCTGACACAAATATAAAAAGAGATGTGTGACTTTTCAATTTCTTAGGAGCCTCAGTAAAAACAATGAAATGGGAAATTATCAGAACATTTACAACTGGAATATATATTTAGGTTCAGAATAACTGAAGTTTATGAAAAAAGATCAGTTTATGGTAGACTAAAGCCAACCAAAAATAGGCACTGGAACTAATAGGCACTGGAACTGGTTTTACCTGCACTGGATTCTTCAGGGAAACAGAGAATAAGAACCACAGGATAAAAATACCAATTAAAATGAGCAACCAAGTAGTTTGAGAAAAAGAGCCCCAGGTAGAATTCAGAAGGTCTGTGTTCACATTAACATTTTACCTCACTGAATCTCAGTCCTCTCATCTCTAAAACAGTAATATTAACAATATTCTCCTTTCCTTACAGTCTACTTTTATGATCAAATAAAATAATGTTTGAGAAATCACACTGTAAATTAGAAAATGTAAAAATGTGAGATACTAGACTTTAAAGATAGTGAATGCAAATGGGGAGGACTGCAACCATATTCTTCAGATCAAAGAAAACGTTCCATTTGTTCTACCAAAGCATTTTCATCAAGACATTATACAGAATGTCTTGAGTCGTATGGAAAATTTAAGCACATTTGGGTTAACAACAGATTACATAATTATTAAATGAAAGTTGGTTGAAATCAGAGTTGCTCTGCAAAATCATGAACACAGGTGAGTGTGTGTAGACATGGGGATAATGGAATTTAGAGAAGCTGAGGGTGGCTGAGGGCACCCTAGTACCATCGTTAGGTGTTCAGCGATAGATACTACTCAAGTCCCATTTCTTCCACGAAGGTTCCCCCAGCTGCCTTTGATTCACCCACACTGATCTTTCCTTCTGAAGGAACTAGCTGTCTCATTACACATGCTCTTCTTTGCTGCGGCTTAGCCTCTCTGAAATGCACTGTACCGTCTTTTCAAGTCAGTGTCATGGTTTGTCCTTCTACACGACTCCTAGCACCCAGCAGTGGGCTGCGAACAGAATTCATGCTTGGTGGGTGCTTGTTGATTGATACATCATTTTTTTTCTTCTCTTCCTTCTTCTAATCTTTATTTGAGTATAGATTATTTACAATGTTGTATTACTTTCTGCTGTATAGAAATAAGTGAATTTTACATTTTACACAAAGCTTTCTCTAATCCCCTAACAACCTGGTCCTGTGTCTCCGAAGAGAAGCAATCAAGAGAAAGAAAGGCTTGATTGGTGGGATCAAACAAAGGAAACTGCTGACTGCCTAGTCTGCTGTTTCATCCATGTTACCTTCTTGGTGGAAATTTTTAACAGTCGTTAATCTATCCCCAATTCCCAGAAAATTATCTCACCAGGAGATCCAGGCAAAGATACCCAGGTGCTCATCTGTGTCACTGCAAGCTGTGGACGAGTGGGAAGGAATCTCTTCTAACAGACCTCAGAGCTTGCCTACAAAATAAAGCAGTTGGATCAGATGGTTTCCAAGAACCCCTTGTCATTCTAAACTCAATAAAAGTAGGGCATTGAAAGAAGCAACTTACTGGATCCTGGAGGGTGACTCAGTAAATACACTCAGACCGTCAGTGGCAACTAGGTGAAGTGGTAAAGGGTGGCAGATCTTGATGGAAAACTGAAAAAAAGAGAGAGATTTTGCTTCCCACTGTGGCTGCTTTTCTTTCCAAAAATGTGACTGTGATTGGAAATCAGACAGTCAAAGAAGCACAGATGACTGCACAGCTCTCTCATTACAGGAGAAAACAGAGCCCTGGATACTTGCAAATCGTACACGCACAGTAATAGGCTTCATGAAAAACAAAAATCACATCAAATCGCTCTTCAAAAAGAAATTCACCTTTATGAACAAATACAGCCTGGGGTATTCTCAGAGTTCAGGCAAGGGCAGAATTGAGGTTACATTTGCAAAATCTCCCAGCAATGCATAAGTGAGTTAGGCTATAAATGAACAAGAGATTTGCTTCAACCCTAAGAGCTTCTATAAAGCATAAAAGCTTTTAACTCCCTGTGAATAATACTTTCCCATAAAAATCTGTCTTCCTGAGCGCTATTACTATAATTTCTGTATCTATAATTTGGGGCCTTGTTGTTATTTTAAGATACAGTGAAAAATAGTTTCAAAGAAATAGTTCTTACCAGCAGATCTGCATGCTGATAGAGTTAACTACCACCATGTTTTCTCAGCAAAGACTCCAATTATCCATTTATCAATCACAGATTCAAGTTAATTGCAACTTCTCACTCCCCTCTCCCTGCTACTGACCAATTTCCACCCATCCTTCAAGGCCCAGATATAGGAAGCATGTCCTGTTTGCTCCAGGTCATGCTGATCTCTGCTTCTGCAGTTTGTCCAGACTCTGGTTGTTGCAGATAATTCAGCACTTGACTATATATTTGGAATTCTATTGCTCTCTAACAATTTCATAAAACTTAATAGAAGTAGCTTCAACTACATTATGATTTCTTTGCTACTTTAAAAGCATGACTTCTTATATATGAATCCACAATAGATGCTTAATATCTGTGGAAGAAAAGGAGAGAAAAGAAGGGAAGGAGAGAGGAAACCCACAATACTTGTTGCTTAACTGATGATCTTGAAGAACACCTGGTAGGACACCTTGACAGGGGTACCCAAAGAAATTCTTTTGATAAAATAATAGCTGAACCCTGAAGAAATGTAATCTGATATAGCATTCAGGAGTGAGGGCTCCAGAGTCAGAACCTCTGGGTTTGGGTTCTGGCTAACCACCTTCCTTAGAGTGTTATCTGCTTTGTGCCTCAGTTTCTATAATGTCTAGTTGTACTAACTTCACAGAGGGTGATGAAGATAAAATAAGTTGACACAGGGAAAGAACTTAGCATTTGCCTATTACGTACTAAGCATTCCACAAATGTTACTATTATTATTTCGCTTTGGGTTAATAGCACTTCTTCTAGTGATATGGGACTCAGAGTCCATTGTTTTTGCTATAGAAAGATCAACTGACAAATAAGTAAAACAGAAACAGACTGGGTTTATAACTAATGAGAAAGAAAAATAATAAAACTAGCAGGTTTTGAAACTAACATAAGACCTGCTTAAAGAATGAGCTTGATATGTTAGAAAAGAACCCATGGAGGCAGGATTTCTGGGTGTGATAAAAAAAAAAGACTGATTAACAAAACAAAAAAGCTTAGTATCTCAGTACTGTGTGAAAGGGAAGGGCCTTAGGAGTCACAATAGTTGACTTGGGCTAAGCTAAGAAAACCAAGACGGGGAGCTGAGTGTGGCTCAGATCATGAACTCCTTATTGTCAAATTCAGACTTAAATTGAAGAAAGTGGGGAAACCACTAGACCATTCAGATATGACATAAATCAAATCCCTTATGACTATACAGTGAAAGTGAGAAATAGACTTACGGGACTAGATATGACAGAGTGCTGATGAACTATGGATGGAGGTTCATGACATTGTACAGGAAGCAGGGATCAAGACCATACCCAAGAAAAAGACATGAAAAAAAGCAGAATGGCTGTCTGAGGAGGCCATATATATAGCTGTGAAAAGAAGAGGAGCGAAAAGCAAAGGGGAAAAAGAAAGATATACCCATTTGAATGCAGAGTTCCAAATAGCAAGAAGAGATAAGAAAGCCTTCCTTAGCGATCAATGCAAAGAAATAGAGGAAAACAATAGAATAGGAAAGACTAGAGATCTCTTCAAGAAAATTAGAGATACCAAAGGAACATTTCATACAAAGATGGGCTCAAATAAAGGACAGAAATGGTATGGACCTAACAAAAGCAGAAGATATTAAGAAAAGGTGGCAAGAGTACACAAAAGAACTGTACAAAAAATATCTTCACAACCTAGATAATCATGAAAGTGTGATCACTCCCACTCACCTAGAGCTGGACATCCTGGAATGTGAAGTCAGGTGGGCCTTAGGAAGCATCATTATGAACAAAGCTAGTGGAGGTGATGGAATTCCGGTTGAACTATTTCAAATCCTAAAAGATGATGCTGTGAAAGTGCTCACTCAATGTGTCAGCAAATTTGGAAAACTCAGCAGTGGCCATAGGACTGGAAAAGGTCAGTTTTCATTCCAATCCCAAAGAAAGGCAATGCCAAAGAATGCTCAAACTACCGCACAATTGCACTCATCTCACATGCTAGTAAAGAAATGCTCAAAATTCTCCAAGTCAGGCTTCAGCAATACGTGAACCATGAAATTCCTGATGTTCAAGCTGGTTTTAGATAAGGCAGAGGAAGTAGAGATGAAATTGCCAACATCCATTGGATCATTGAAAAAGCAAGAGAGTTCCAGAAAAACATCTATTTCTGCTTTATTGACTATGCCAAAGCCTTTGACTGTGTGGATCACAATACACTGTGGAAAATTCTGAAAAAGATGGGAATACCAGACCACCTGACCTGCCTCTTGAGAAACCTATATGCAGGTCAGGAAGCAACAGTTAGAACTGGACATGAAACAAAAGACTGGTTCCAAATAGGAAAGGAGTACATCAAGGCTGTACATTGTCACCCTGCTTATTTAACTTATACGCAGAGTACATCATGAGAAACTCTGGGCTGGAAGAAGCACAAGCTGGAAACAAGATTACCAGGAGAAATATCAATAACCTCAGATATGCAGATGACACCACCCTTATGGCAGAAAGTGAAGAAGAACTGAAGAGATTCTTGATGAAAGTGAAAGAAGAGAGTGAAAAAGTTGGCTTAAAGCTCAACATTCAGAAAACGAAGATCATGGCATCTGGTCCCATCACTTCATGGGAAATAAATGGAAAAAGAGTGGAAAGAGTGGCTGACTTTATTTGGGGGGGCTCCAAAATCACTGCAGATGGTGACTGCAGCCATGAAATTAAAAGACGTTTACTCCTTGGAAGGAAAGTTATGACCAACCTAGACAGCATATTAAAAAGCAGAGACATTACTTTGCCAACAAAGGTCCGTCTAGTCAAGGCTATGGTATTTGCAGAGGTCATGTATGGATATGAGAGTTGGACTGTGAAGAAAGCTGAGCACTGAAGAATTGGTGCTTTTGAACTGTGGTGTTGGAGAAGACTCTTGAGAGTCCCTTGGACTGCAAGGAGATCCAACCAGTCCATCCTAAAGAAGATCAGTCCTCAGTGTTAATTGGAAGGACTGATGTTGAAGCTGAAACTCCAATACTTTGGCCACCTGATGTGGAGAGCTGACTCATTGGAAAAGACCCTGATGCTGGGAAAGATTGAGGGCAGGAGGAGAAGGGGACGACAGAGGATGAGATGGTTGGATGGCATCACCGACACAACGGACATGGGTTTGGGTAGACTCCGGGAGTTGGTGATGGACAGGGAGGCCTGGCGTACTGCAGCTTATGGGGTTGCAACGAGTCGGACACAACTAAGCGACTGAACTGAACTTAACTGAAGCTAAGAAAAAAAGCCAGTTATCTTTCAAGCCAAACTAAGCTCCGCTGTTTCTCTGTGTTGGTGAACTGGACCAGAGATGCTTTAGTTAGGATATACAAAGTTATGCTGCAGTAACAAACATCCCCCAAATCTCAGTACATTAAAACAGCAAAGGTCTAGCTCTCTTTCATGCTACATGTCTACATTGATCAGCAGAAGGCAGAGAACTCTGCTCATCATAATGATTTAGCGACTCCAGTTGTCAGAAGCTCTAACACCTGATACCACCACCTGAAAACAATGCTTTACAGCTTGCCACAGTAGCAAAAGAAAAAATGGAGGCTTGTACACCATCACATAAAGGCATGGAAGTAGCACATTATTCTTCCTATTTCATTGGCCATTGCAAATCACATCACCATGCCTAATTTCAAAGAATTATGTTCCCAAGAGGAAAGAACTAGAAATTTTGATGAGTCCTAGAAAAGTCTAGTACTAGTAAATATTTTCTGAAGATTTCTCACAGTCTAAATAGCTGAGTAGCTGAATTATACGTATGACACATGAAAAGTGAAGAAGAACTAAAGAGCCTCTTGATGAAAGTGAAAGAGGAAAGTTAAAAAGTTGGCTTAAAACTCAACATTCAAAAAACTAAGATCATGGCTTCTGGTCCCATCACTTCATGGCAAATAGATGGGGAAACAATGGAAACAGTGAGAGACTTTATTTCGGGGGCCTCTAGAATCACTGCGGATGGTGAGTGCAGCCATGAAATTAATAGATACTTGCTCCTTGGAGAAAAAAGCTATAACAAACCTAGACAATGTATTAAAAAGCAGAGACATTACTTTGCCAACAAAGGTCTGTCTAGTCAAAGCTATGACTTTTCCAGTAGTTTTGTATCGATGTGTTATTTGGACCAAAAAGAAAGCTGAGCACTGAAGAATTGATGCCTCTGAACTGTGGTGCTGGAGAAGACTTGAGAGTCCCCTGGACTGCAAGGAGATCCAACTAGTCCATCCTAAAGGAGATCAGTCCCTAATGTTCATTGGAAGGACTTATGCTGAAGCTGAAACCCCAGCTGATGTGAAGAACTGACTCATTGGAAAAGACCCTGATGATAGGAAAGACTGAAGGCAGGAGGAAAAGGCGATGACAGAGGATGAGATGGTTGGATGGCATCACTGACTCGATGAACATGAGTTTGAGCAAGCTCCAGGAGTTGGTGATGGACAGGGAAGTCTGCCATGTTTCATTCCATGGGGTTGCAAAGAGTTGGACATGACTGAGCAACTGAACTGAACTGATATAACATCAGCCACTTTTATTGAACACCAGTACACACCAGACACATACCTTGGTGCTCAGTAAATGGTAGCTATGATCATTGTCATCATCGTTATTTTTCTAATTCTAAGCACAATCCCACAAGGTAATATTATGTTCACTCCATAGATAAAGAAAACTGAGATCCAAGAGATTAAAAAATTTATACGAAGTCATATAGATTTCAAGATATTGATCCCTTATTTCTTATTGTATTAGAGGATTCTATCTCTTTTTAAAATCTTTAGCATGGTCCTAGCTTACCTTTACAAGGACATTTCCCACTTATCCTTTTGTTACAACTGACAATTTAACCAAACTCCTCTCATTCCTCACAATGCCCCTCTTTATGCTTCCACTCACTTATTTCCTACACTTGGAAAGAAGTCTTCCTCCTTTTTCATACGTCTAAATTGTACCAGTCCTTTAATATATGCTCAAAAAAAACACTTCTTTCATAAAACTTTTTTCTACTCCCTCCAATAATTTTTTTGCCTTCTTATTTTCTGTAACTCCTGTTACTGTCTACATTGGTGCTTCCGTCTTACTTCTCCCACCCTATTGTGAGTTCCACTTGCATCTGCGTCTTCTGAATGTGTGTGACTCTTACTGCACAGGCAGGTGTGCAAGCTATGCCATGGAACCTTATTTACTTTAAATTACAATAGATCTGATTCTGACACCTCACCCCACCCTTATGGTCAGTCTGGTAGGAAAGTCAGTATGTTTATTATTACAGATCTTTCATCCCTAGAGCCCTGTGAATGTCCCTGGCATGAGGAAGACATTCCTGTAAGTCCTTTGGTTTACATTTCTATGAGTCACTGGTGATAGGCACATGGTCTTTAAAGTCCAGCTCTGTCCAGGGCAGGAATCTGCATCCTAAATCTGTCTTGTGGAAATCAGACCAAGTAACTATCTATTGCTGTCCTACTCTCAGCGTCTAAGCTCCTGTCTTCTCTCCAGATTACTGAGAAGGATGAGACTACAGGGACCAAAGGCCATGCACACTTTCCTAGTTCTTGGAAATTATCTTTGCTCTGTTGTATGGCTTTGCTTTCTCTCACCTTTCCCACCCCCAGTATAATTCCCCTGCTCGACCTTTCAGAACACCAAACCCAAGAAAAAACACTGTGCAAGCAACCTCCACTGTCTGCCCTGCGAGCATATCCCCCCCTAAAGCACTGAAGGTCAAAATACTACCTATACCTTTGAATGTACACAAGAAATTACATTAAAAAAAATTTCAATGAATTATCCAACTACACAAGCTACAGGTTTTGATCCACACAAAGGAGGCTTTCTCCACTTGATTAAAGGCATGGATGATGATAGGTTAATCCAGGAAATAAAACAAAATGATTCAATTAAAAGAACAAGTATGAAAGCTGTTAATATACTTACTAATGGAGCTTGCATTGTTAGCTTGTACAATGCTGTATAACACCCATGATTGGCCTATAGTCATACAGAAATTTTATGTGGGCAGAATACTATTTAATAGAGTTCAATCAATAAGAGTGGGTTTTGAAAGATTGCTTAAAAACATACTGAAATAAATAAATGTTGACAATTGCTTTGATAAAATCTATAGTGATTTCTTTTGCTTAATATAAAACCTTTGACATACGAGCTCACATTTAAACATGAAAGTGAAAGTATTATCCAACTCTTTGCAACCCCATGTATTGTAGCCCACCAGGCTCTTCTGATCATGGGATTCACCAGGCAAGCACACTGGAATGGGTTTCCATTTCTTTCTCCAGGGGATCTTCCCAACCCAGGGATCAAACCTAGGTCTCCTGCATTGCAGGCAGATTCTTTACCTTCTGAGCCATCAGTGAAGCCCTCACATTTCCAACGATGTTCTACTTTGATATTTTGTGGCGTGGAGTTCATGGACTTAAAGAGAAACCCCTGGAATTTTATGCAAATTTTTTTATGTTGCTGTATATGTATGTATTTCTGAGGAGGGAACCCAAAGGTTCCATCTGATTGTCACACCAGTATGTAGCCCATAAAAGACATATCCAACATATACACACATCTCTAAATACATCATTTTTTGCATTTTCTAGGTAAGTTAAAAAAAATCATAAAATTACCAAGCAGCCTTAAAATTGACACACAATTTTGAAGTGCTCCATTTAAGAGCCACCTATCATGACACTGTGCCTTGTTCTGTAACCCTAGTCCAAACGAGAATTCCAAATCTCTGGAGTTATAATATAGAAGGACACGTAGGACAGAATTCTAAGTGTCAGTAAGACAGAGGGTGGCATAAAGAAGCCTTGAGTTCAATAGGATGTGAGAACCTATACAGGTCAAGGTCACTTCACTCCTGTAAATAAGGGAAAATTCTTCAGCGATAGAGAAGCAATGCAAGATCATCAGTGACTGGTAAGCTCGCTGTATGGTTGATGGAGTAATCTCCAACATCAGAGTCAAAATTGAGGTGATGTGAAAGGTTGACAAATTGTTTACACTTCATCAAAGGAAGAAAGTTGAAAGCTGGGGGTTAAATGGAGCCTGTTCCTCCCAAAGGAATAGATTTCCCTCAGTGAAAATGGTGGAAAGTGGGGGCAGGCCCTAGCCCCAACCGACTGTCACTTTTTGCTTTAAAGGGGACATGGAATATCTTGGGAGTGCATCCCTTACAATCCCTATAGAGGGGTCCTTGATTTATTTTCTGCCAGGATATATATGATGAGGAATGTTGAAGTGTAAGGATTCTGAGAACA
Organism: Ovis canadensis; assembly: GCF_042477335.2. Classification (NCBI taxonomy): domain Eukaryota; kingdom Metazoa; phylum Chordata; class Mammalia; order Artiodactyla; family Bovidae; genus Ovis; species Ovis canadensis. The sequence goes on along the minus strand of NC_091246.1, from coordinate 184,652,065 downwards.
GGCATAATAACAACAATGATTAATACATCACCTCATGGGATCCTCAAATAACCAATAGGATACCTCTATGATATAGTTTTATAGGTGAGGAAGCTGAGGCAAAGATGTATACTAAGTTACCCAGGATTAAGAAGTAGAGATGGAATTAGAACTCAGGGAGACTGTTAAATGAGTAAATACCCTCAATGACCACCCAAACTGCCTCCCATACCTGTCTTTCAGTGCTACTTTCTCAACATCAAAAACAATGGTTTTCAAGTAGTTGGGATTCAAATATTTGTCGAATGGTTGAGTAAGGGTCACATGAGATCTTGCTGACACACCATCTCTTACTCCACCCATTTTCCTTCTAAGGTGACATACCAGCATGTGAGAGGGAAATTCTTATAAGAAAAAATGTGAATTTGCTTCCACAAATTTAAGTGTATTCTCAACTTCAATGTACTTATATTCTACCAACTATTAGTGAACAGCACATTGTAACACTATAGTTGAAAGAACAGAGGCCGGTTCCTTAATGCAATGCCTACGAGGGAAGGATCCAGCAGAGATGATGTAGCAGAAGGTACTGGTTCTCCACGGGCATCCCTTCTCTCTTTCTCCCAGGGTTACAGAATGTAAGGACTGTGGCCACTTGCCAAGAGTCTGTTTTCAGGGCTCCCTTGTACCAGGTGTGGCCACATAGCTAACATCTTACTGATGAAACACGAGCAGTGGCGTGGCTGTCACTTGCAGGCATGGGTCTTGAAACTTTGGACCTAGGCTTCCCTATACTGCCCCCTCCGTGGAAGTTCAAACAGCTGGACTCCCAACTTCATTACTCTCAGACCTTACCAGAACTGCAGAAACTTGGACCCATGCCACAACCAGAACCAGCATTTAACAAGTTCTACAAATGGGCCACCTGCCTGCTGGAGTTTGAGGAGCACTGAACTAGAGGGTATCGAGAAACCAGCTGAAAGAGGCCCGTGGACTCCTTCTCAGCACAATTTCTGGTGCAGAGCTGCCCAACAACCTGAACTGTTCCACGAGAGAAAAACCCACATCTTCCTATTTTAAGCCACCCAATTACTGCTGAGTCTCTCTACGAGAGCAGGCTAGCCTTGCCCTGACTAGCAGGGAGGAAATAATCTACTTGATGAGTTTCTCTATCAGACACCTACAGGGAAAACCTTTGAGGAAAGTATAAAGACAAGTCCCAAAGGGACTATAGTCTTTTATTTCTGATCATGAAGGACATTATTACAAGTGTATCTTTTATTCTCCAACCCAGATGTCAGGAAGCAATCCTAACCTTTTCGAATCTGGTTAAAATTGACTCAACAAATGACCCAATTTTGGTCCTTTTTATAGACCAAATATCCCATTCCCTATATGTACTGCTAAGTCACTTCAGTCGTGTCCGACTCTGTGCGGCCCCATAGACGGCAGCCCATCAGGCTTCCCCATCCATGGGATTCTCCAGGCAAGAATACTGGAGTGGGTTGCCATTTCCTTCTCCAATGCATGAAAGGAAAAAGTGAAAGTGAAGCTGTTCAGTTGTGTCTGACTCTTAGCGACCCCATGGACTGCAGCCTACCAGGCTCCTCCATCCATGGATTTTCCAGGCAAGAGTGCTGGAGTGGGGTGCCATTACATCTTCTTTATCCATTCACCTGCCACTGGACACTGAAAGTGTTCTGGCTATTGCACCAGATGTTGCATATTGCTGCATAGTACACATGTACACGTTAGGGTTCATGTGTCATTTTGATTATGGGTTTTCTCAGGGTATATATAACTTAGAAAGAGAAAAACAAATATTGCATATTAACGCATATATGTGGAATCTAGAAAAATGGTACAAATGAACATAAGTGAAGAGCAGGAATAGAGACACAGACTTAAGAGAATGAATACGTGGACATGGAGAGGGGAAGAGGGGGACAAATTGGGAAATTAGAATTGACATATATACACTAGCACATGTAAATAGATAGCTGGTGGGAACCTGCTATGCGGCACAGGGAGCTCAGCTCAGTATCCTTGTGACAACCTACAGGGGTGGGATGGCAGCGGGGAGGGATGTACAAGAGGAATGTATATGTATACATATAGTTAATTTACTTTGTAGAGCTACCATATTCCAATGGAATAAAAAAAAATTTTTTTTTTAAAGACTGACTGGGACCTCATTTCCAAGACTTAATAGGAGCCCAGAACTTTCACAGCTGAGCAACTAACACACACAGAACTTTCTCTCAAGTGTCTGTGAATTCCTGGGGATTTCTTCTTCCCATTTTTCTAGGCTTTAAGTGCCTGTATTACTGCTCAGGGCTCTGATTTCATTTCATATCAACTTAGATGTAAAGCTCAGCTCTCCCAGAATAACCAATAAACAGTCACCTTCTCCAAAAACGCCACCCTCCCCTCCCCAGTTTAGAAACATTGTTAAAGATTTGGGACATTGGGACTTCCCTGGAGGTTAAGTGGTTAAGATTTCCAGTGCAGGGTGCGCAGGTTCCATCCCTGATCGGGGAGCTAAGATTCCACATGCCTGGAGGCCAAAAATCCAAAACAGAAGTCAGCAGTATTGTAACAAAATCAAATAAAGACTTTAAAAATGGTCCACATCAAAAAAATCTTAAAAACAAAGCAAAAAAATATTTGGCACGTGACACTGAGACATCCTATTTGGCCTTAGTCATGTCCCAGGATCTCCCCAGTACTTCTTCCCACTCCCTCCCTTACTATCCCCTGGTGTAACAGAAGAGTCTTAGCTATGGAGGCCAAGGACGAGGAAAAGGAATAAAATACCAGACTATGGGGAGAAGAGAAATCTACGAGTCTGAAGTCTGGAGATGACATTGTCACTACGAGGATGCAAAGGCACTTCTGCTTTTGCACAGTCTGTAGTCAGCAGTTGCAGACTCCCTTCCTCTGTGTTAACGAAGGCGTGGTATAGCTTATCCTAAATTAATGTGTGTGACAGTCATTTGACTGCCTATTTTTTTATAATTCTACTACATGCAGGCTCTCTTCTGGGCATAAAGGACACCAGGGTCAGAAGACATGAACCTTGACTTCAAGGAGCTGAATCAATTACTATGAAATGCTGTAGTTAGTCTAGTCTCCATCTGTACCAGGTTCAGCGTGGGTGGAGGGAGCGGTATCTTGGCGTACTGGGATGGTGAAGGAAAGCCTTCAGTGAAGATGGCCACTCAGACTGACACTTGAGGAAGGTGAGGGCGGTCAGGAGAGCATTTCAAAGCCTACAGTTTTATGCCCACCAAGTTTAAGAGTATGGTCTCCTCAGGACCGTCCAGTGATAGCCAAGTGTATGTGGGGGCAAAGAAGAGGGAAGAGAAAAAGATGAGGGAGGAAGGGGGTGAGAAATGCAGTAGGCAGGGACTTCCCTGGTAATCCATTGGATAAGGTTCTGAGCTCCTGATGCGGGAGGCCTGGGTTCAGGCCCTGGTCGAGTAAATAAGATCCCATATACCAGAAACAGAGAAGCCACAATGAAGACCCAGCCCAGCCAAAATTTTAAAAGAAAGATAGAAGGAATGAAATGGAGTGGGCAAGTGGGCAGGACTCAATTACTAATAGTAGGGTGTTTATACACACAAAGGGTGTTTATACACACTAATAGTAGGGTATTTATATGCACAAAGTAAGGTGTTTATACACACTTGTATTTATACACACAAGTGTTTATACACTTGAACTAGATGATTATCCTTTTTTGTGCCACGGATCCTTACAAACTTTGATGAAATCTATAGGACACCTTCTCAGAAAAATATTTTTATATGTATAAAATGCAATATGTAAGATTACAAAGGAACTCAACTTTATTAGGATACAACTCTATCCTGAGGAATACTCTAGGTTAAAAAAAAAAGGACAATAATAAAGTAGTAGAGAGTGATAGGTCATACAATCTAATTTTCATTTCAGAAAAAGCACTCAAAAGCTGGGTAGAGGTAGGGGGGTGATAGTGAGAGATGAAAGTAGACATGGGAGGACCAGTTGGGCTCCTGTTAAGAGTAACTTGAGGGAGAAGGTCTTGGTGAAAAGGTCATGAGGACTATTTTATTACAATGATGATGATTATTATCATTATCATTATTTATTACATCATTCTTCTAAAGCAGTGATTTTTACCTCTATGAAGCCCAGCACCTTTATTAATATTAAATATTTTACAAGACCCACTTTATCATCCTGAGACAAAATTTAATGGTGATATAACCTACCTCCATCTTTAGAGGAAGAAAAATTTAAAGTCAACTTTGAGTAAGATCATATGTCTTTCAAAATGCCATTACCCAGACACAGCTAGACTAGAAGATGGAATGAGTAGTCAGCACCAGACGCAGAATCACTGTGAAGGTAAACGCTCCAAATGCAGACTGACACAAATGTGCTAAGTTAGCAACTTAAATTCCTCAACAACATTTGCCATTGTAATTGGGAATTTTCCAAAATACTGAACAACTCAAATTCCAAAGCAAGATAAAACACAACCTTTTGTCCATTTTCCCAGCAGGTTATATTCCTGGAAAAGTCAGTGTCTATTAAAAGCATACAGAAATATTTGGTGTTCTAAGCATAATGAAGTTAAGTTCCAGGTTCTGATCACTGTAATCAGATTTTTCATATATATGAGTAACTTGTGTGGCATCTTGAAAGGCTGGGGAACAACTTATTGAGGTGTTTCACAACCCCATGCATTGCAGGACATCTGACCTCCCTGGACCTAGTCCATTTTCGTTGTGAAGTCCAGAAGTATTGCCCAACAAAGTCATAAAATACAGTGTTAAATACTACCATTTTGTTGAGAATCATTAGTATAAAGTAAGAAGAATCTAAAATAGAAAGCCAGTTGCAAGTGATGTGACCAGCAAGGGATTAGTCTCCAAAATTTACAAACCACTCATGAGGCTTAACATCATCAAAACAAACAACCCAATCAAAAAAATGGGCAAAAGACCTGCATCGAAGTTTCTCCAAAGAAGACATACCAGTCAAAATGGCTATCACCAAAAATCCACAAACAATAAATGCTGGAGAGGGAGTGGCAAGAAGGGAACCATCCTACACTGCGGGTGGAATTTAAATTGGTACAGCCACTATGGAGAATCGTATGGAGATTCTTTAAAAAACTAAAAATAGAGCTACCACATGACCCTGCAATCGCACTCCTGGGCATATACCTAGAGAAAAACATGGTCTGAAAGGTTACACACACCCCAGTGTTCCTTGCAGCACTGTCTACAATAGCCTGGACACAGAAGCAACCTAAATGTCCACTGTCAGAGGAATGGATAAAGATGCGGTACATGCATACAATGGACTACTACTCAGCCATTAAAAAGGATGAAACAATGCCATCTGCAGCAACATGGATGGACCTGGAGATTGTCATACTGAGTGAAGCAAATCATTCAGAGAAGGAGAGATATCATATGATGTCCACTATACGTGGAATCTAAAAGGAACTTATACAAATGAACTTATTTACAAAATAGGAACAGATTCACAGACTTAGAGAATGAAATTCTGGTTGCCAGGAGGGGAAGAATGAGCTGAAGGGATAGTTAGGAAGTATGGAATCAACACATATGTCCTACTGTATAACACAAGGAACTCTGCTCAATGTTATGTAGCAGCCTGGATAGGAAGGGAGTTTGGGGGAGAATGGATGCATGCTGAGTCCCATTGCTGTCCACCTGAAACCATGACAACATGGTTAACTGGCTATACTCCAGTTTAAAATAAAAAGTTTAAAAAATAAAATAGCAAGTCAGCACTGGGCTAGAATGTGCATGTGTATGTGTGTGGGTATGTTGGGAGAAGAAGAGAAAAAAATGGAATGGGATATGAGAACAACTAAGAGAAACTGCCCACTTCATTATATTTTTGAGTCCCATTTCCAAAGAGGGAAAGAGTGGGGGTGCTTATAAGAGCCCGCAGACCTTGACAAACTCTTCTATCAACATCAAGATTTGGTTGACACCTGAAGCTTTAAAAAAGTGAGAAAAGACATTTTCTACACCAGCCACTTCAACTAAACCAAAGGAGGAAGTTACCCTTTGACCCCTGAAGCCATTTGCTAATGACCTGCAGCATGAGATTGGATAGCTTTTCTCATTAGTGTATGACTACACTGAAAATGTTATTGCCAGCCAGCCGATTAGACAAGCATAAAGAGAAAGTAATTAGCACAATCATTTTACATAGAGTAAATTTTAGTGCAGCCAGTTTGTCAGAGATGCAATTTCATGGGATCACAGCCATGCATTAATGGAGTTATGGGAAACTGTTAATTTGTTATTTGAAATGAAGTCCTTATCTCTGGCCAGTTAGTTCAGTTAGTTAGTGCCTGATGCTAAGGAGGCCAAGGACATGGGTCTGCCTTCTCCACTGTCCAGTTTGACTTTGTAAGTTTGCACAACTGCTGACTGGCACTCCTAGCCAGCCAGTCCATGTGGGAGGTTGCCCATTCCAAGCAGTATAATTTTCAGGGTTCCATGAGCATAGATGACTCAGGAAAATTTGCTGGGAGAATTTAAATTCAAAATGCATGTACAAAACAAATATGAGAGCTTTCTGAGGTGATGAAGCTCTTCTGTATTCTGGCTGTGGTGGTGGATACATGAACCCACCATGTGATAAAATTATACAGAGCTAAATACATGCACAAACATGCACACAACACACACATACACATAGCAAAGTGAGTACAAGCAACACTGGGGCACTTTGAGGAGGATTGGTGGATTGCATCAAAGGCAAATCTTAGCTGAGATATTGTCCTAAAGTTATTTACAAAATGTTACATTAAGGGCACAGGAGATCTCTCTATATTATTTCTTACAACTGCATATGAAATCTGTTATTTTACCCATAAATTTTTTCTTAAAAATGTACATATTTTGGTAATGGCTAGTGGGCTTCCCTGGTGGCTCACCAGTAAAGAATCTACCTGCAATGCAAGAGACTCAGGTTCAATCCCTGGGTCAGGAAGATGCCCTGGAGAAAGAAATGGCAACCCACTCCAGTATTCTTGCCTGGGAAATCCCAAGAACAGAGGAGCCTGGCAGGCTACAGTCCATGGGGTCACAAGAGTCTGATATGATTTAGCGACTAAGCAACCACCACCAGGTAGAATAAACCTGTATTCCCAAGACAATTCCTAATTCAGCACTTTCAATGGTTCCCAAAGACTACACCTTAGTGCCCTAGGGTCACAGTTCCTCCGACTTGGAAACTAGGCCTCTGTTTCCAAAAAGGGAGTTGGCTATTCAAATTTGCCCTTCTCTAATCCCATCAATTTTGCTCATATTAGATATTATTGCAGTCTCATAGGTGAGTTAATGGTGAAATCCTAATATTTAGATTTTCATGCAAAGGAAAAAATGGGAACTAGGGGGTTTTTTTAGCGTCTTTTAAATATCAGTCATCCTGAATATTAATCATATCAAATCCTCATCTGAAAATGGAGTTACTTCTCAATGCAATTTTATGAGATAGCCAAACAAAATTTACCTGATTGTTACATTTAGCCTTTAGGCTACAGATTTTCCACCTTGATAAATAATTACCCTCAAGACTTGGGATCATTTTAAAATAGGTTATAAAGTGAATCTACAGAGTTTCACTCTTAGAAAACTCTCAGAGGAAAATCAAGAGCCATAGATCTAGGATGGTTTAGAGTCTCATGTAAGTCTGTGTCATGAGCTCTTCTGTAAAGAAAGTGTTCCCTAAGGACTTATGTTAAGGGAATGCAACATTTCGTATCCATCCCTCAAAACCATTACGGGGAGGAGCGGGGGAGGAGGGGTGAATGGTGTTCCTCCTCAAATATGAGGTCCACCCAGAGTGTGATCTTATTTGGAAATAGGGTCATAGCAGGAGTGAGTATAAAGTCACACTGGGTTAAAGTGGGCCCTATATCCAGTGATTGTGTTCTTGAAACAGGAGAACACACAGAGACACACATAGGAAAGAAGGTTGTGTAATAAGAGAAGAAAAGATTGACGTGATGAAGCTGCAAGCCAAGGAAAACCAAAGAACAGCCAGCAGCAGCAGGAGCTAGGATGGAGGCACGGAGCAGATTCTCCCACAAAGCCTCCAGAAAGAATCAACCCTGACAACCTCTAGGTTTCAGACTTCTGGTCTCTTGAATTGTGAGAGAATAACCTTGTGTTGTTTTAGGCTACTCAGTTGTGTCACTTGTTATTTAAAAAAAAAAAAAAACCATCTCTGAGATCTGAAGTCTTTATTAGTAGGTTAAAAGCTTTGAGATGTCCTCAAGTACCCCCAAATTTATTTAATTATGGAAGGATTTTTTCCCATATAATACCTATTAGTCTTTCACAGAACATCTTATGAAAATGCTACTTAAGACCATTTTCGATTTCAATGTGTATGTGAATCCCTTAAAGATTTTATTAAAATAAAAATTCTGGTTTAGCAAATGTGAGGTGGGGCCTGAGACTCTGTGTCTCTAACAAGCGACAGATGATGCTGATTCTGCTGATCCTTGGACCACACTTGGAACACAGATTTATAGACTAGGAGGAAGGGGGCTGGAGTGGGTCATCTTTGTGGGTCTTTTCCAGTTCCAAGGGCAATGACCGCCATCTGTGATAGCTTGATTCTCGTGCCCAGCTCTTGACTTTCTTATAATAGGGAACAATGAAATACCACCCACAGTGGGTGGAGGAACTTCCCTGCTTCATTGATATCAGCTGAGCCATATGACTTCCTTTGAGCCATGGGATTTTCATGGATGAAGAACACATCTTAGGGATGCTAATTAATGAAGACTCTGTATTCCTTCATACAGTGTCCCAGAATGAAGACTTGAAGAGGGACTTCCCTGGCAGTCCAGTGGTTAAGACTCCATCCCTCCACTGCAGGAGGCATAGGTTTGACCCCTGGTCTGGGAACAAAAATCCCACATGCCACAAGGCCAGGAAAAAAGAGAGAGAGAGAGAGAGAGAGAGAGAGAGAGAGAGAGAGAGAGACATGAAGAAAATACTTGAACCCAGCCAGAAGCCTGGGGTCCATCCTGACTGACCCAGCCAAGCCCAGCCTCCATCAGCCAAACCACAGTCTACCCATGGACTTATGAGACAGAGATAAATGCTTACTGCTATAAGCTACTGGGATTCTGAGATGGCTGGTGATATAGCCAAAACTGAAAAGTACATCATCTTGGTTTTCTATCCATCCACCTACAACTATGGGTACAAATGTTAATCTATAAGCTTGGAGGTATTTATTGACTATCAACCATCTACCCAGTACAAGGAGGTAGAAAATATGGTTTCTACTCATAGAATTTACAGTCCAGTTTGAGGAAAAGTGATTTAAAAATGAAAGAAAAAATTATAATGTAAAACCGTGAAAGATTAAGAGTAATAGAAGGATGGTGTAAAATAAGGAGGCTGGAGTCATCAGAGAAAGCTATGGATGAGCTTTGGGTAGCTAAGGACTAGTGCAGAATTCATTTTGTGGATGAGGACATCCTCTGGAAAGAAAGGTTCTAATAGAGGAAAATGCCACAAGCGAACAAAGTATTGATTGCAAAATTTAAACCACCTTTTCTGACCATTAGGGAAAAGCTCACACACATTATTATAGTGTGGCAGGCCATCTGTGACCATTTGGAGGAGAAAGAACATTCCAGTTGCCCATTATTCACTGCTGGCACAGTAACAATGAGGAAGTGCCAGTGGCCAGCTTTCAGTAGCCCTGATAAAGTGGAGGTGGTGAGGCTGGTGGGCTCCAGGCAGAAGTCAGTGCATGAGTTGCCCAGTGGAGCTAACAGAGGCTGAGATATATCAGAGCAGGAGGAAAAGTGTTTTGCACCAAATTACTTTTTATTCTTCACTTAATAAAAGCTTCCTGGGTTGTCTTCAGTTATTGTGGCTGGGTTCATCAGTCATAGATCATAAATGTATGCATACAGCAATTCTGATCACGTGTTGGCATTAAGTGAATTCCGAGGGAAGACAGAATCTACAGAGACTGACTAATCTAACCCTTGGGGTCTGCTCACCTACAAGATTATAACAATAGTACACAAATAAACCAGAGATGGAATCAGCATCCAGTGTCTCCCACAACAAAAAGGATTATAATGATTTTCAAGATAGATTTTATAAATGTTCTGTTCCTACATACTAGTAAGCACCCTACACATGAACCTTCAAGTTGCTCATTTTCAAAGATGTGAACATGTGTTTACGTGTCCAATCACTTACGTTAGTTCACACTTCTGGTGTACATCATCACGTGCATGCATCCCCTGCAAGTGGTTGTGCTTTTGTGCACTTTACCATACAGGACTGTATAGAGTACAGTAAGTAGTACAGTATCTTTATTTCAAGCTCAAGTGTCTGGAAGAAAGTGTAAAACAGTAGTATGTAGCTGGCACTGCTACCAGCCCCTGTGTGCCAGCTGCTGTACTGTACTATTGCACTTCTTTTCAAAGTACAGTAAAATTAAAAGTGTTTTCTGTATTTGGGTTTTTTTTTCTTGTATATGTGTGAGAAGTGTTATAAATCTATTACAGTACAGTACTATATAGCCAGTTGTGTTAGCTGAGTATGTTAACTTTGTTGGACTTATGAACACGCTTTTGGAATGGAACACATTCGTTATGTGGGTGACTTACTGTACTCATTTTATAGGCTGGGAAACTGAGACCCAAAGAAAAGCGATCTGTTGATTTAATCAGTGTGGACCCAGCACAAGAAGTGTTTTCCTGTTTGCAGTATGCAATCTGAGAATGACAGAGCTGTAGATCCCCTGCTGGGCCAGCCCCATCAGGGCATGTGCAGTTCTTGCTCCAGGCATGTCTCTGCCTAGGAACCTTGGGGGCAGCTCTCCTGGGAAAGAAGAGCTCAACACATGCAGAATCCCAGCCACAGCCAAATGGAAATGAGAAAGTTCAAGTGCAGCAGGGTCTATATGCCTTCAATTGCCCTCTGGTCCCACATCAATGCCCTCTTCTCCCCACACCTGGACCAGAATTGTCAGAATCTTAGAGAGAGAAGGTAGTAACCAAAAATAAAACAACTAACTTTCATTGGGCATTTTACATACATTTTCTTAATCAACATCACCGAAGCCTATTTTACAGATGAGGAAACTGAAATAGACTTAAAGATGTTAAGCAACCTGTCCCCATTTAGATGAACATCTGTGGTGAAGGGAGGGTGTCACAGTGAAGGTTAGTCTCAGGGTTCTTGCTCATAATCTCTGTTACATGATGCTCCACCACTGGAGCAATCTCTGGGCGGCAGGCTAATACATCCTCATGCAAGCATTCTCCTCCCTCCAGCCCACCCAAGAAAATTCTGTAATTGCCAACTCAGTTCCCCTGTCCCATCATTTGCCCTCAGGGGAAAAGAAAAATTATCCTCACTTGCCCTTGAGAATGGGCAGGGTCTAGCTGGATTTAGAAGGAGAATGAAAGGAAGGACACTCTTATGATGAGCTACAAACAAAGAATAGTAGAGAAAGGAGAGAGATGAGAAAAGGAAAGATGGATGGGTCTAGTAAGAAAAGCCAGGGATGAATGAGAGACTCCAGGTCAGGTGGGATGCAAGAGAAATAAGGACTGGATCTGAGAAGTGTTGCTGGTGGTTCATGCTCTTCAGGAGACAGAAGTAAAGCATGGAGTTCCTTGCACATTATGTTATGGATATTAAATTGTACTTCTGTTAATGTGATTCCTTCTAGAACTAAAAAATTTCAGTGTACCACAGTGTACCACAGTGTACCTCAGTGTACCACAAATTTGAGAGCAAAGGGTACAGTCCTAATAGGTTTCTATTAAGAAACAGGGAGCAGCACTCTCACACCCAAACTTGTTTCATATACTGGAATGGGAGGCATCTTTCCAGGAACATGGCAGGCCTTATGGCAAAGGTCATTAACCTGCAAAGGACAGAAGAATCCTTTTGCAAATCAGACCTGCAAGTTCAACCTCTAGCACCAGAAAGGAGAAAACAGTAGACGCTAAGAGGCCACAAAGAGCACTTCTCAGAACACATAGATGATGCCAGCAGAGACTTCCTGAACTAGCAGGAAGATCTGAGGAAGTGTATATTTGCATCAATTCTACTCATGCCAAAGGCAGAGAAAAAAGTGTAGGTTCTGTTTTCATGATCCTAAGATATCCTCAGTTAGGGGAAACCTGAGAAAAACAAAGATTACCCATTCTACCTCCACTGGAAAGGTTAGATAAATAAAAACCAGAAATCAGTAAAATATTGAGATGATACATATTAACTTCAAGGACATGTAGCAAGACAGATGTGTCCACTAGGGAAGCTGAGATTTCAGTCAGGGTTTTGAAATGAGAAGGGCGCCTGAATGTGGATTTAAGAGATGATAACAGGAGCCATGTGGGCTACAAGGGGAAGCACAGGAAAAGAGGTGTGCAGGGGACTGAAGCTTCACAACACCCAGCTTCTCAGTTGCTTAGCAACCCCTTTCCTAGAAATTAGGCACTGAGTCTTTCAGAACTCTGCAGTGAGCTCTCTGTTGTAAGCGACAAAATTTTATCTGAGTCACCAAAGAGTTACTTGCCTTTCAGAGTTGACAAACTCATTACCAGAGGCAGTCAGTTACCAAGGTTTATCAGAGTTCCACTATGAGGTGCCCTAGGGGATTCCAGCAAACAAGAGACAACCTCAGTCAATCTCTGATGAGTTCACTACCTAGACAACACATTCTCATTTGTGTCAAGTTATTGAGAAGAAATACGTCCACCTCTAAGTGTATAAATCATGTGTATTCTGGAAATGTGGTTGGTTATTCACTTATTTGTGTGCAGATAGGTTCTTATACCCATTTTAACGTAAAGAAATTCAACTTCTTTGCTCTGCAAAGAAACACCTAAGGCAAAGGAAGAGTTTGCACTCCAATATTATGCACTCCAATCAGAATATTATCCCCCCAGTCACTGTTACAGAAAGATGTTCACTATAGAAACAGTAATTCATTTCAGTGTAGAGTAGGCAGTATTTGGAAACAAAAGAGCTGCCATGTCAACCCTAGCACCCCAAGACAGGAGGTTAAGTAGAAGTAGACCCTCCCCAACCAAGATTCAGTGACAAGGAAAGCCAATGAGGCTCCATAAATAAGTATGACTTATGTATGGTGAGAAGGCTAGACTGGATTCAAAGACACAGGGTTCATGCAGCGAGCTGTCAGAACAGAGCATATAGATGGTACTCTGACAGTCCTTAGTCCCATATCTTCGCCCTGGGAGTGATGACAGGGCACGTGGTGCAGAATGGAGGAGGACCACTGATTATGGCTGGCACCTCTGGAACAAGGCCAACCTCTCTCCACTGCTGCTCTGAGGAGTGGGCACAGCAGATTGACTCTGCTGAGGCCCCTCCTGCATGTGTGCGTGCACACACACACACACACACACACACAAACGTGAGCAGCAGGAAATGAGGGGCTACCAGAACACTAGTGTTTCCACTTGGAAGTGAGAAAAAGATGGACATACCACTTGGATCAGTGTTAGCCCAACTCATCCCAAAGTTCTGGAAGAAAATCAAGAAGATGACATCCCAAACTAGAAACATCCTCATGCACTCTTCTGACCCAGCCAGCTGGTTTTAATTTCAAGAATTAAGGGACTTACTGGAGGTCCAGTGGTTAAGAATCTGCATACCAACACAGGGAACACAGGTTTGATCCCTGGTATGGGAAGATTCCACATGCTGTGGAACGGCTAAGCCTGTGCTCCACAACTTCTAAAGCCTGCGTGCCCTATAGCCCATGCTCCACAATGAGAGAAGCTATGGCAATGAGAAGCCTGTACACCACAACTAGAGAGTAGCTCGCCACAACTAGAGAAAGCCTGCACACAACAAGACCTAGTGCAGCAAAAAAAAGAAGTAGGACACCCTCGACACGGTGGAGGAGGAACCCCAGCTTTCAACTCCACAGAGTAGAACAGATAGCTATCTATGAATGAAAACATGCCTAAGAGAGCTCAGGAGCTGCCTCAGATGCTCCTGAGACACAGTGGAACAAAAACCTGAGAACAACAGCATCAAAAGTGTAGAAAGAAGAGTTTCATTTTACCTGCATCATCCCATACAGCACTGCTAAGCACCAAGGGGGATCACCATGGCCCAAGACAGTGTCCCTCACTGGGAAAAGGAGCAACCAGCATCATCCCATACAGCACTGCTCAGCACCAAGGGGGATCACCATGGCCCAAGACAGTGTCCCTCACTGGGAAAAGGAGCAACCTGCATCCCAAGCCTCTCATGTTACTGCATAAACGACCTGTTTGGTTTCACCCCATGCACCAAGCAAATCTGAGACCTCTGGGGACAGCAAGGAACACTAAAGACAGGCAGGTTCTTCCAGTACCACCTGTGCGGAGGGTGCTACCATGCTCCCAGTGGCCTGCACTGAGAAAGACTCCATAGGCTTTTTCCACTTAGCAAAACAACAGCCAGCACAGCTGCCAAGGACTCCCTACAGCTTTCCCTGCTGAAGGCCCCACATGTTCTTGCATTTCCACACTCTGGCTGCCTGAGTCCGTCTCCATACCCACTCACCACCTTAATCAGAGCCTACGAAGTGCCCCAGCCCCAGGATCCTGCAGGACCACCCTGCCTGCAGCCAGCCCTGGCCTCTGTGGCTGCGTACATGCACAATGTCAGGTAACAGTCCGAATCCCTAGCACCAGCCTTACAGAAAATACAGTAAATGCAAAGACATTTCATGTTCATGAATTGGAAGTTTTAATATTGTTAAAATGTCCAGTCTACCCAAAGTGATCAGAGTCAGTGCAATTCCTATCAAAATTCCAGTAGCATTTTTCATAGGTAAATTTTTTTTAATCCCAACATTTTTACGGATTCACAAAAAGCTCAAATAATTAAAGCAATCTTGAGCAAGAAGAACAAAGCTAGAGGCATCATAGCTCCATATTTCAGACTGTTACAAAGCTATGGTAATCAAAACAGTACAGTGTTGATATAAAAGATCAATAGAACAGAATAGACAGCCCAGAAATAAACCCATACATATAAGGTCAACTAATTTTCCACAAAGGAACCAAGAATATACAGCAGGGAAAAGAGAGTCTCTAATAAGTGACTGTTGGTGGGAATATAAATTGTACAGTCACTATGGAAAACAGCAGAGGTTCTTCAAAAAATTATAACTAGAGTTACCACATGAGCCAGCAATCCCACTTTTGGGTACAGAGCCAAATGAAATAAAATCACTGTCACTGCACTTTTAGGTTCATTTCAGCATTATTTATATGGAATAATATAAATATATATTATAAATGTAAATAATCTTCCAGCCAAGATATGGAAATGACCTAAGTGTGCATCAATAGATAAATGGATAAAGAAGAGACACACACACACACACACAATGGATTACTATTCAGCTCTTAAAGAGAAGAACGACCTTGCCATTGGTGACAACAGGGATGAACCTGGAGAACACAATGTAAAGTGAAGTAAGCCAGACACAGACAAATATCACATGATCTCACATATGTGTGAAATCTAAACAAGTTGGATGCATGGTAACAGAGCGTAGAACAGTGGTTACCAAAGACTTATGGGGGGTGGGGTAGGGGCAGGGGAAACAAGGCGGTAGAAGAAAAGGGGAGATACTGATCAAAGGGCCCAAAGTCAGTGACAAGATGAATTCTGGACACATCATACATGGCAAATATGCTAATTAGTTAAACTGAGGTAATCATTGCACAATGTATATGAATGTCAAAGCATCCACTGTACACTTTAAAGACATACAATTTGTATTTTCAAAAGTAAATAAAAATTTACAAAAGAAAAGCAAACATCCACCTGCTGGATATATGCCACGTTTCCTTTGGAAGTTAGAAAATGCATATGTGATGACAATGCCCTCGCAAGGAGAGTTTAATGCATAGCTGGGAGCTGAACTAATGTGTATGGACCAGCATCATCTGACAACCTGCAGATTCATTGGTTGGCCAAATGAATCAGTTCAGCTGATGATTACACATTTAGAGGATATTCATTAAATACGGGAGGTTAGGAGAACACAATGAGATACACAGCCAAGACTAAAGAATATGCTAAACTAATATATTTCAACTAGTATTTCAAACTCCGCCCAACCCAGAGTATGAAAAAAAAAAATATTGGTTTACAAGAATTCCTGTAATGATGAAATGAAAAATTAAATAATGCCATTTGCTTCAACATGGATGAACCTAGAGATTCTCATACAAAGTGAAGTCAGAAAGAGAAAGACAAATAACCTATGAAATAATTTATATGTGGAATTTTTTTAAATGATATAAATGAACTTATTTACAAAACAGAAATAGACTCACAGACATAGAAGACAAACTATGGTTACCAAAGGGGAAAGGGTTGAAAGTCGTTCAGTCATGTCCTACTCTTTGTGACCGCATGGACTATACAGTCCATGGAATTCTCCAGGCCAGAATACTGGAGTGGGTAGCCTTTCCCTTCTCCAGGGGATCTTCCCAACCCAGGGATCGAACCCAGGTCTCCCGCACTGCAGGCGATTCTTTACTAGCTGAGCCACAAGAGAAGCCCAGGGAAAGGGAGAGGGAGGAATAAATTAAGAGTTTGGGATTAACAGATACATACTACTATAAATAAAATAGCTAAATTACAAGGATTTACTGTGCATCGCAGAGAATTGTATTCAATATCTTATAATAACCTATAATGGAAAAGAATCTGAAAAAGAATATATATCTCTCTCTCTATATATATATATATAGTTGAATCACTTTGCTATACATCTGAAATTAACACATAACAGATCAACTATATTTCAGTGCAAATAATAACAGCAATAAGAAGAAGAATTCTTATAAAGAAAATGAAAAAGATGGAGAATAGAGTTAGCAATGACTGTAGGTTAATGTCTTGGGGAGGGAGGCTTTTCAGTTATTTTTGTTATTATTCATTTCATAAATAAATCATTTTTTCACCATATTCATTCTGTCTAGAAGTGTTTACATAGAATATTAATTCATTATAGTAACATGACAAAATTTGACGGTTTCTTACTCACTGAAATGTATATCATTCTTCTCATAAGAAAATTAATTTTGTTTTAAGTGTTTTTTAATTATTTGCTTTCTTTCAAAAAACTGAACATCACGTAAACTAGGAGAGTGGTGTATTATGCAAACTATCAACATATAGGCTGTCCTCAATTTATAAATGGGGTAGGTTCTCACAGTTTCTCAGTAATTCAGAGGTTGGAAATTCAGAGTGTACTTTTTTCCATGAAGATTTGTTACACAGAATGGTTAGTTTTCTAAAACCAATAAAAAATTGTTCTACCCCGTGAACACTGATGAAACTGTTTTCCTAGAGTAGTTAGTCTCAAAGTGCGGTCCACAAACCCCACAAAACCACTGAGACACTTTCAAGGAGTACCTGGGTCAAAAATATTTTCACAGTCACACAGAAATGCAATTTACCTACTGTGCCCACATTTACACTGATGGTCCCAAAGCAGTGGTGAATAAACCACCAATGCCTTAGCCCAAACAAAGGTGAGGGCATGGAACTAGTAGCTTTCATTCTTCACTAGTATTCATATATAGTAGAATAAAAATGCCAATTTCACTTAAGAATGACTATGATGAAGCTGTAAACATTGTTCATTATATTAAGTCACAACTTCAAAAGACCTCTTTTTAATATTCTGTATATCAAAATGGGCAGTTCTCAGAAAGCACTTCAGCTGCATACCAAACTACAATAGTTGTGTCCAGGAAGAAAAAAAAAAAACTGCATGATTGTTCAAGATGCAAATGAACTACCCACTTTTGCCGTGAAATAGCACTGTTCCTTAAAAAGCCAACTGCCAAACAATGGTTAGGGGCTTCCCAGATAGCACTAGTGGTAAAGAACACTCCTGCCAATGCAGGAGATATGGGTTTGATCCCTGGGTCAGGGAGATCCCCTGGAGGAGGAAATGGCAACCCACTCCAGTATTCTTGCCTGGAGAATCCCATGGAAAGAGAAGCCTGGCAGGCTACAGTCCATAGTGTTGCAAAGAGTTGGACACGACTGAAGTGACTTAGAATGTAGCATAAACAATGGTTATACAGACTTGGGTATCCAACAGATATTTTAGCTCCCTATTCATAAGTGAAGTTTCAGCTTCCTTCATCCCTGTTGAGAATATCTGAAAAGTCCATAAAAAGCCTATCACAAATAATCAAGAATATCTATTCAGTAAAATACCATACAAAAGTGATGAGCTCTCTCTCTCTCTCCCTTGTTTGACTAATTTTAGGAGCTGCTCAAAGCTTGACTTGCTCAGAGACCACTGATTCTCAATTCTTCTGTATGGTATTCTACTGAATAGACATCTTAACCATAGCAGAGTTAGGCAGAGGTGTTCTTTTCCCTGCTTGCTGGGATGAAAAGAGGTTTCTCCCATGCGAGGGGCATTGACAAAAGTGCTATGGTTAAGATACTGGAGTGGCCAGAAAGTTCATTCAGGTTTTTCCATAAGCTCGTAGGAGCCTACAGGACTGGGGGAAAGAGAGGCTTCACCCTTAAAGGTGCACACAGAACCGCATGCACACTAGAACAGGGCCAACAGCAGTAATTTGATGGGAACTTGAGCCAGACCTACCTGCTGGTCTTGCAGGGTCTCGGGGGAAGCAGGGGCTGCAGCTTTACCTCACATGGGAGGGTGAGGGAGCTGGGGAACACGGACACGGGCAGCAGTCAGACTGGGGGACATTCAGCAGAATCAATAACCCTGGCAGCTGATATCTTGGCCCGTTAGCACCAAAAACCTGCCCCACACAAAACTGGCTACAGTAGAAGGTGCTGAGACTGGATGCCTGAGGCCAAACAACAACTGGGCTTCGACACAGCACCACCCATCAGCAGACAGGCTACCTGAAAACTAAAGAGCCCAGGGCCCTCTCTGGACATACCCTCCTAGACACGCCCCTAGACATAGCCAGCCTACAGAGGGCCAGGACCCAGCTCCAGTAGGCGGCACACGCCCTTCCCACCAGGAAGCCTGTACAAGCCTCTCAACCTGTCTCTAGACTAACTGTTGTTTAGTTGGTAAATCTGTCTGACTCTTTTGCAACCCCATAGACTGTGGCCTGCCAGGCTCCTCTGTCCTTGTGATTTCCCAGGCAAGAATACTGGAGTGGGTTGCCATTTCCTTCTCCAGGGGATCTTCCACATCCAGGGATCGAATCCAAGTCTCCTGCACTGGCAGGCATGGGCAGGTGGATTCTTTACCACTGAATCAGCAGGAAAGCCTTCTAGCCTGTTACCAGAGGGCAGATACTAGATGCAAAAAAATATGATGCTGATCCCCCAGTGCAGGCCAGACCCTGCCCTGGGACCAGCTAAACAACCACCACACCCAACAGCAGGCCAACATAACCGGGACACCATGGACGCCATACCCATCTGTGTCAGGACCCAGCACTCCCCTCCCCTGCTCCCACCACCACTGATTTGAAACAAGCTCTGGGATCCCTGGCCCTGCAGCCAGACTTTAGGAACCAGCTCTGCCTACCAGTAGTCTGGCACCAACCAAGCACAGGATCTGGTTTCACCAACAAGTGTGTGGGCCACAGCCCAAGAGCATCTGGGACCCTGACTCTCTCCATGACTAGCCAGCTACTAGCCCTGGGGCCCCCCAGGATTCCACACCAGCAAACTCTTGACCATATGTGCTAAGTCACTCAGTTGTATCCAAGTATTTTTGACCCTTTGAACTGTAGCCTGCCAGGCTCCTCTGTCCGTGGGATTTCCCAGGGAAGAATACTGGAGTGGGTTGCCATTTCCTTCTCCAGGGGATCTTCCTGACCCAGGGATCAAACCCACATCTCTTGCATCTCCTGAACTGGCAAGCAGATTCTTTACTACTGAACCACCTGAGAATCCCAACTCTTGACCAGGTCCCGATAAACAGCAGCCAGCAGCATCCGCACAAGGCAGGGCCTGGCAACCAACCAGATCAGGGGCCAGACCCTGCACATAGTCAGTCCACCACAACAGAAGGACCCATGCAGCCTTCTCATAGGGAACCTCTGGAGCTTATAGCTTAGGTGACCAGAGGGTAATGCACAGCTGGGGCACATAGGATGTCTCCTACAGAGGGCCACTTCTCCAAGGTGGAGAAACATAACTAACCCGCCACATACATAAAAACAAACGCAACTTAGACAAAATGAAGAATATGTTCCAGACAAAAGAACAAGATAAAACCCCAGAAGAACTAAGTGAAAGGGAGATACTACCTGAAAAAGTGTTCAGAGTATGATTGTAAAGATAATCAAAGAACTCAGAAGGTGAATGGATGGACAGAGTGAAAACTTCAGACATTTTTAACAAAAAGTTCAAAACTATAGAGAACAAACAAATGAGACCCTTCTGAGCTCAGGCTCCATGTGGTAGCACAGGTCTCCAGCCCATGAAGCTGGCCCTATTTCCTGTAAAGCATCTTTATCTTGGCAATAGAAATCAATTTCTGTTGATCAAATAAACATCCCCCCCCCAAAAAAAAATCAGAAGTAGGACTATAAAGAAAGCGTGGTTGACATAAGCCAAAATTCAAATGGACTGTTACAGTACTACCATATTGTGTGGGCTTTCCAGGTGGCACCAGTGGTAGAGAACCCACTTGTCAATGCAGGAGACTCAAGACACACAGGTTCGATCCTTGGGTCGAGAAGGGAAGAGGGCATGGCAAGCCCACTCCAGTATTCATGCCTGGAAAATCCCATGGACAGAGGAGCCTGGTAGGCAAAAGGGCATGGGGTCACAAAAAGTCAGACATGACTGAAGCAACTTAGCATGCATGCACGGTCCATATTTTGTGTATGGGAAACAGCAGCCCATATGCAGATCCAAGAGCTTATGACAAACAGCTTTAAATCTAAAGTTCTCTGTCACAGCGAGGACCTCCCAAAACACCCACCAGGGCCTTTGCTGGAAATAGTTCTCTCTACTCATTAATTTCGGGAGCAACACAGCTGTGATTTCCAGGAAACAATAGAGACTCTGATGCAGCCACATCCTCAGAAAACAGTTATTTAAATGGACCTCTGTTGTCTAAAAGTCAATTAACGAAAGAAAGCAATGTTAATCAACAAATTCTAACACTTAAAACTCGCCTAGAGTTTGCCTAAATGTTGATAAATTGCTATTAATTTTGTACAGTAAAAGCCACATTATCATTTGTTTCCATCTGCTCATAAGAAATGAGTTAAATCTCTAAATATTAATGAAAAGTGTTCATTTATAACTGAGGAACTTTTAAGCTTTCTAGATATTACCGTCACTAATATAAATTAATCAGAAGGGTGGCAGCAAAGTCAAATCACAGACCAACAGAAGATTGCACTAATTGGAAAATCAAATCTGGCTAAATACCATGTTTGGGCCAGAGCCCACTAATTTTCCCCAGTGCAGTATACACAGCGAAGGAAGGTGCTTCAATCCTGTTACTTCAATCATGCAGTCAAATTAAATCATTTGTCTTCAAAGCACTCACTCCCTGCGCGAATGCTAAGTCGCTTCAGTCTTGTCTGACTCTTTGCGACCCTATGGACTATAGCCTGCCAGGCTCCTCTGTCCATGAGATTCTCCAGGCAAGAATACTGGAGTGGGTGGCCACGTCCTCCTCCAGGGGATCTTCCCTACCCAGGGATTGAATCTGCACCTCCAGTATCTCCTACCTCGGGAGGCCGGGTTCTTTACCACTAGCACCACCTGGGAAACCCACTCAGTCCCTATATAGGTTCTTATCGTTTTTGTTTCTTTCTCTTTTTTCAAAAGTAACAGTACTCCAAATTTCTTTTTTTCTTTTTTTTTTTTTTTTGCGGGAGCGGGGGTGGGGGTGGGGTGGGCGGGGGTTGGGGAGGTTGGGTGGGAGGGTCTCACCTCTCCCTCATTGTGGGCAGTCCTGGAAGAGCTGTAAACCAAGGTACCTCCCTGCCCCAAACGAAGTATGAGCAGTTGACCTGAGCAGACATGCTGAACTAGGACTTTGAATCTTGATAGAGTTAAAAAAAAAAACAATGTGGGCCACGCTCACCTTCTGCAACAGCCCACGCTGTGTCTATGGAGTGTTTCTCTCAAGGCTGCTCTGAAAGGGCCCACACTCTATCTTTGGAGTGTGTTTATCTCTAAATAAATCCACTTCTTATATTTCAAAAAAATAAATAAAACGATGTTAGAAATCTTATTCATTCCAGCAGTGGGGCCCTACAAAGACGATTGACTTATTTCTGCTGCGTGAATCCCCAAGCCTACCTCAATTCCTGCCTTAGCCTACCTATCCTTCTTCTCCAGTTTTTTCTATTATTCCTATAGGATATCCAATATCTCTGTGATAAATTACTTTTCTATTGAAGTTAGACAGAGTATCTGCTGCTCTGAAACTAGGAATACACTTAACAACATGATTTGTGCTTCTGGGGTGACCAAGACACATTTTAGATTCCCAAAGACATATGGATCAACCAAAGGCAAGCTTGCAAAACTGAGCATCTCATTGGAGGAAGAATCCAAATCATTCATAAATATGATGGAAGAACTGGCAAAGCAACAGACCAGTGTTCAAATCAATATAATACACTTTAGAGTTATGGGTTTATATTAGAATGTATACTAAAGAATACCCAGAGAATCCTAATTTTGAGGCAATTATCAGGACAAATGTGAGATTAAGAGATGGAAAGAGCTTGGTTTAACAAGATGAAATGTTTGTTAACTTGGTTTAACAAAATGACCTGCCCAAATCAAATAATCTTGACAATTGCCAAAAATCACTTGCAATTAGCATCATAGGATCAGCTGAACACAAAGGAAAACAGACTTTGACATCAGAGAACTGTTAAATCACCAGTGTCCTAACAACAAATTTGGCTGTGACACATCTGGTTAGGTTAAGTAATGCACTATGGTTTTTATCCTCAAGTGTCCTGGGACGTGGAAAGTATGACTCATGAAGAAAAACCAATGGGCAACTTCCATAGTGACATTTTAACATAATCTCTGTAACAGCAATAACTATTTGAAATCTACCTTGAAAAAAACACTCTCAATCTGTATTTTTTTTCAGGTATAAAGAAATAAAGAGGTTTATTTACTTGATTTTTGCAACAGAATATAAAAACATCAACTTTGGGGGACAATATTGTGTCTACTCTGCTCTCCAGCCTAATGGACTGAGACGAAAATCAGGCTTTGGTCTGCCTGTTTATACAATAATGATGGTATGTGTTTCTTGAATACTAACCCAGCCAAGAAATCCAGTGCCCTAGTTTGAGCCTTAACTGATTCTGACTTGCCAGCTCCCCTGCCTTCTCCAGATGCTAGCGTTTCAGTGGTGTCGCTTAAAAGTTGTGGTAGTTACAACACTCACTTCTTTCTCAAAGGCAGGAAGACTGGGGTACCGAGAGCCTAGCTATGGGACCTGGGACCCTTTGCTGCAAGTGCTGCAATGCTTGCTCCTGAACAAACCTCTCCACCACCAACAAAATACAAAGAAACCACATGGGACTAAAAATAACTGCATGCCTGTGCAGTTGGGACAAATTTTGGACAAAAGACACAAAAAGACCAAAACACCCTATTTCCACTTCTGAAGAACCAGGAGCAAAACCTGGGTGTTGGGAGCAAAAGCAAGGTACTATGCATGCCCCCTGCACACAACATCTCCTAAGGGGTGCACGAAACACTTAAGCCATCCCTCTGGCCAGACCCCTGAACACACCCATACTCTCAACCCAATAAGGAACAAGCTCACTACACCCTCAGGGAGCAAGCAAGCAAGGGAAATTGTTGTTTGTTCTCTCTCCCCTCTACTGCAGCAGGGGCCCCAGTAAAGCCTTGCCTGAATTTCTTGTCTGGCCTTTATAGTCAATTTCTATTGATTGGAGAAGGCAATCAGTGTTGGTGGGGCTTTCCATGTGGCTCAGAGGTAAAGAATCTGCCTACCAATGCAGGCAATGCAGGAGACTTGGGTTCATTCCCTAGGTCAGGAAGATTCCCTGGAGAAGGAAATGGCAACCCACTCCAGTATTCTTGCTTGGAGAATCCCTTGGACAGAGGAGTCTGGTGGGTTACAGGCCATGGGGTTGCAAAGAGTTGGACACGACCGAGCAACTGAATACATAATGTCGGTAACATTACTAGTCCACAAGAGACTAGTCCATAGTCAGTGTGTGCCCAGGGCAGTAACCATTACTACTGCTAATCAAATACATCCTGCTTTCTGCCTCCTGGGCTCAAGGGCCTCCTAGGATTTCTGGGTCCCTCATTCTAGGGCAGACCACATGACTTGCGGAGTGAAGCACCCAGCTACCTGAAGTGGAGGTAGGGCACTAACAAGCCAACCTTTTGCATTGGAACACCTCTAGGATTCAGGAGGTTTCTCCAAATGATGTCACCTAATTCAACAGACAGGAGGTATTAAAATGTCAGTGTCATCACCAATGGGTTCTTAAACAGTGCCTTCAGAAAAGCAAAACCAAACTCTCAATTCTGCCTACTAGGTATTCAATTCAGTTACCTGGCATGATGCAAACAAAGATTTTGGTAACTAACTGAACTTTGAACAGACCACACTGATAGAAGTTTGTTAATATATTTCATCAACTCCCTGCTCAGCTCTACAGGTCTTTCAGAACCTATGCACCCAGAGGCATGTTGAATTCTGCAAAGTACACAAACTCAGTGATGTAACTATAGACATCTTATTGAGAAAGTCCCAGCTTGTGGCAAGCAAAATAAGAACTTGGAAATCTCTGCTGAGTTAGGCTATCAGCGGATAATAGTTGACTTCAATTATTTTATTACTTCAGTAAGAAAAAAATGTCCCACCTGGGTGAAAAGGTTGTGTAGGCAGAACCACAGCAGGCTTGTGTTCCTTCTCTGCTGAGTGTACCCCTGCTGGTTCATAAGCACAAATCACCTGTGTGTCAACCCTGAGCTTTCCCTCTAATTGTTGGATATGAAATGCTAAGCTCACCAAGGGGCTTGGGCATACATAAAATGTGTGCCGAAACCTATTCCTAAGAGCTTGCTATAATGATGTGTAATATAAAATCAAAACTTCTAAAATCTAATATGCATGTCCACATGCATAGGACATTAAAGGAATTAGGGATTATGATCTGAAGTGAGTGGTTAAAACGTTAGGGAGGTGAGGTTTGTGAAGAGTCAGAGACTAAGGAAGGCTTGAACTGAGACTTGAAGGATGTGTGGGTTTGAACACACAGCATTTGATAGACATACTTATTTGGGTAGGAACATTATTGGACTATTCTTCTTAGTTTCTCAATACACGTATCTATTTAGTTACCAACTGATTAATAGCAAACAAGGCCCTTATTTTAGAATAAAGCAATTCCTTATTACTGAGGGGAAAAAGTATGTAATATGCACATGTCACCCTAATAAGTGACCTTGAACAACACTCAGAACTTATTTGAGCATTAATTTCCTAGTCTGTGAAACTCAGGACTGAGATTCAATGATGGTTGCATTCCCTAACAACTTGGTAATTCTTTGATGACTACATGTTATGGGTCTTTTAGCCATCTATTTTCTTCAAATTTGCCACCCACAAAAAACACTCCCATTACAATTGGCATGCTATTCATCCTTCTTTTGGCCAAACGAAGAAAGAGAGAATAAAAGCAGCCATCACATTTAAAGGAAAGAGTTATCAGTCATTCTTGTATATTGCAGCTGCTTGAGAAGCCATAGGGCAAGGCATTTATATGGAAGATAAGCTCATTGTGTTGAACAAATTAATGCTGGATTGTGAATTAAATGGCGTGTCTTCAGACAGCTAATTAGCTTTGTGCTGCTCAATTAAGTTTTGAAAGGACATGTTGGGTTTCTTGATGGAATACAGAAAATACTTCAAGGCTATTGCTGCTCTGGATAATTTCAATTGCAAACCCAGTGCAAATGAGCAAGAAAGAATCAAGAGCTTCGGAAACCCCCAAACAAGGCAGACTTCCCAAACAGCTTACATTTCAAACCCTAAATAGCAAAATAACACATTTGATTTTTAACCACATCTGGAAATTTCAACAGGCTAACAAACTTGAAATTAATTCAACTTTATTTTTCATAGCATTGAGCAGAGTGTATTTTTCATTTAGATGGAGAACAAATATTTTAAAAGTAAGAATGAACACTAAATTAAAATGCCTTCTCCTTGGTAAACTTTTACTTTACAAGATGAAACCACAAGCATCCCTTCTTCCATATACTGAGAAGGAAGATGATGCTATTGGAAATGCTTAGGCTTTTGGAATAAGAGAAAATTAAACAGAGCTTGTTTCAGATTTTAACTCTGCTACTGACCCTGAGAAAATGACTTAACCTCTTTGTCTGAATTTTCACACCTACAAAATTGAGTTATAATTATTATCTCATAGGGTTATTATGAAGATGCCAATAGTCCAAGTACAATATCAGTCCCAATTAAACCCAGTTTCCCTTTCCTGTCTATATTGGTTGTAAATAGACTTAAATCCATATGTAGATTTTCTTTTAAAACCAGGAACTTCCAGGAATCAGGAATATGCCTGCCACTACAGATATATTGCCAACAGTTGCTGTGCTATAGAAAAAAAAATTCAAGTAGAATTCTGCTACTCATACAAATAAATAAAGTAGGTAAACACAATATGGATCCTACTAACTGTTTATGTAAGCCTGGGGATGTCCCTGCTTCTCTCCTAGAACAATCTATCATCAGGATACAAAGCAGAGCTCCCAGATAACTCAACAATGCTCTGAAAGTAGGATTTGCTAGTCTCCTTGTCATATCAGGTAACAATGGCAGCAAGGGAAGAAGGCACAAAGACCAAGTCAAATCCAGGCCCAGAACACATTTGCATGGGTGCAGAAAGGGTTAAAATACATATACGCAATCCCCTGAACAATACCACCACCTCAACCACCAAGATTTGTAAGACCCCAGTCTTGCAATCCCAAACTAAAAAAAAAAAAAAAAATGTGCTCTCCTGGACTTCCTGAAATGCCCATTTTCCTCACTAGACTTGAACCCACTAAGTATAATTTCTCAATTTTCTTTTCTATAGACCATCTGCTTCTGAGAATTGGGAAATGAACGTTTGACATGTTCCCCACAACACATACTGTTTGCTTGTTTCTTTTTCTCCTAACTTGGGAGCCTGTATCCCCATAAAACTCTGCTAACTGCAAGAAGGCAGAGCAGGTTTCCTTTCAGACAACCTCCAGCTACCAATGAGTGAAGACCCTTTAGTTTCACTTGGGCAGTTTTTCATTTTAGGGCTCTTTGTCGAGTGATGTATTACTAGGTTTGCCAGATTCTTATATGTTCTAGCCAATCACATTCCTGGAACACTGATCATTTCTCCAATGAAACATTGCTTCTAGCATTCCCACCCCCGGCCAGTGCAGGTCAGAAATAACAATATTGGGAGCATTTGAAAGACCCATTTCTGCAAAGTGGGTTCCTGATAAGATTTTTTTTTCTAATGGCAACCAACCACCTATCCAGCACACTGCTTATACCAAAGGACCTTAAAGTATGTAACAAATAATATAACAACACTGTCAAGTTTTTCTAACTGTATCTAATTTTCTGACATCAATGTATCTAACTTATCTGATGCATAGAAGTGTGGCATGGCAAAGAATAGGAGACTGCATCTACATGCTTACAAACCAGTTTGACTAAAAGCAATAAATTTATTTAAAAGAGGAAGAATAATACAGCCCAAGTGAATCTCCTAGTTTCATTTTTGTTTGAGTAGAAAGCACCACAGTGGTACATCTGGATAATGGAATATCATTCAGCAGTAAAAAGGCAAGGAAACCATGAAAAGACATAGAACTGAACATATATTACTAAAGTGAAAGGAGACCACCTGAAAAAGTTACATACTGTATGATTCCAATTCCAATTATAAGACATTCTGGAAAAGGCAAAATTATAGAGATAATAAAAAGATCAATGTCTGCTGGTAGGCGGAGGGATGAATAGGCAAAGCACAGGGGATTCTGATGGCAATGAAAATACTCTGCATGACATAATGATGGATACATGTCATTACACATTTTTCCAAACTTACAGAATGTAAAATATGAAGAGTCAACACTAAGATCAACTTACAGATTTAAGGGTAAATTGATGTGTCAAGGGCTTCCCTAGTGGCTCAGATGGTAAAGCGTCTGTCTACAATGCAGGAGACCCAGGTTCGATCCCTGGGTTGGAAAGATCCCCTGGAGAAGGAAATGGCAGCCCACTCCTGTATTCTTGCCTAGAAAATCCCATGGACTGCGGAGCCAGGTTCATCCTTGGTTAAAGAAAAGAAAGAAAGATACTATTCTATTGAGTGATGTTGGTAAAGAGAGGCGGCTATGGATACGTGGAGGTGGGAGTACGTGGGAAATCTCTGAAGGCTCCTCACAATTTTATTGTCAACCTAACACTGCTCTTTAAAAAAAAAAAAAAGTAGTCTTGGACTTCCTTGGTGGTACAGTGGATAAAAATTTGCCTGTCAATGCAGGGGACATGTGTTTGATCCCTGGTCTGGAAAGATTCCACATGCTGAGGAGCAGCTAAGCCCATGCATCACAGCTACTGAAGCCTGCACTCCCCAGAGCCTGCACATGGCAACTACTGAAGCCTGTGTACCTAGAGCCTGTGCTCCACAACAACACCTACCTCAATAAGAAGCTCAGGCACTGAAACCAAAATTAGCCCCTGCTCTTGACTAGAGAAAGCCCGAGCACAACAAAGACCCAACACAACCAAAAAAGATAAACTAAATAAATAAAATAAAAATTAGGCCTTCATTAGTAGTGAAGAATCCACCTGCCAATGCAGGAATCACAAGAGACTCAGGTTCTATCCCTGAGTTGAAAGATACTCTGGAGTAGGGAATAGCAACCCACTCTAGTATTCTTGCCTGGAAAATTCCATGGGCAGAGAAGCCTGGCAGGCTAGAGTCCATGGGGCCACAAAAAGTCAGACACAACACAGTGACTGAGCACTGAAATTAAAATTTAAAAAACAGTCTTTAAATAAAGGGGCAGGAGGACAAAAGAGCCTACTATATGCCAGCAGGCCACAGGCCACATGCTGGGGATTCCACGAGGGAGACAGGATTCCAGCCCCAGGAAGCACACATTATAGTGCTCCTATAATCACAGACAGGGCCCTGATCAATGTAAGAGTCCCCTTTGTAACGTTACTAACAAATGGTGATCCAGCTGTGACTGAATATACTGTAAGGATTGGAATACTCTGTAGCAGCCATTTCTTCTGGGACAAACTAATGGACCAGTTCAATTTTTTTTAATTTAGTATCTGTACAGATAGTAAATACTACCTTTCCTGGTGAATGTATTCACATTTGTATAATAGAGACTTGTCTTTAGACTAAGACATCATGGTTGGAATTTCAGACACAGTGGCAGACCAGTCAGAAGACTATTTTTCTTACTGGAGTGGAGAAGAGACCTCTCCGTGCCCTTCCAATCAGACACGGTGATTGGTTGCCTTTCCCCGATAAAGGATCAGCCCTGCTTCCAAAGGATGAGTAATTGTGGAGAATAAAACACTTTTCTTCCAAGAAGTCACAAAAATAACTATTCTGCCCTCACATCATTTCCCTTCCTTCATTCCACTGTAATTTATGAAAATAATTTAAAACTTTGGACTTTAGTGACTACTGCAAAATCCGGTCTGCAATTAGTTTTGTATGTTTAAGGTTTCATACATCAGAGCAAATCATAATTCTTTGGAAGCAAAGTTGAACCTTGAAAAAGATATGAATCTGCAAGCTTCCGTTTTTAGAGAAATTGATTTATAAGAGAAAAGGACTTGAGTCCGATTTCCTAGGTGGAAAATTTCTGAAAATAAATCTTGGAGAAACCAGTATAAGAAGCTGCTATCAAATTCCAGTTCTCAACAGTCACAATCAAGTGTTATTAATACCAGGTACCAGGGACTATGCTGTGTGCTTCCTTATGAATTAGGCCATCAGTGCTGGGAGCTGACTGTGGCATCAAGGTGAGAGGATGTTGAGACTGAAGTGAGAAGCTACTGTGCAGCCCAGGTCCATGAAATAACCCTTCAGGAGAAGCTATTTCAAGTCATTCTGACCACCATTCTTGCTCACCTCCCTCTTTGGCTTATGTAGTGCATGTGCGTGCGTGCCTGCTAAGTCACTTCAGTTGTGTCCTACTCTTTGTGACCCCATGGACTGTATGTAGCTCACCAGGATCCCCTATCCATGGGATTCTCCAGGCAAGAATACTAGAGTGGGTTGTCACGCCCTCCTCCAGAGGATCTTCCTAACCCAGGAATTGAATCTACGTCTCACGTGGCAAGCGGGTTCTTTACCACTAGCGCCACCTGGGAAGCTTGGCTGATATAGTGTTTGCTGCTAAATGATACCCAGCTAATGCACATCAAACTGAGCAAATGCTATAAAATCTGAAACCTGCGCTCTCCACAGCTTCTCTACGCCTTGGGAAGGTTTATTAGAGGCAGTATATGCTCTCCCTCAATGTTCTGCCTTGATGATTGATGATATGGAAGATGATTAAAGATCCTCAAACTTGGGAGTCTTTAATATATGGGTAGCAATCCCTTCAAATAAATCACACATAAGTAATAAGTTAAGAACGTCATTCAGAAATTACAAAGGAAGTCAAAACCTGTTTACTGGGACTCATCAGAACTGATTTATCCTTGTTATCAGAAATGTAATACCAGATTGCATTTCTAACTGGCTCCCTGAATGACTCCTTTGTTTTGTTTTGATGATAGCTCAGTCTTAATGAACATAACATTTGGCAAGAAAACAGCTAAATCTGCTAGCAGTACATGAATTTCACTCTGTACAATCACACTAGCTTCCATGGTCACATCTGTAAAGCCAAAAAAAAAAAAAAGAGAGAGAGAGAAAGAAAGAAAGAAACAGCTTCTGAGACAAAGAACCACCTACTGGCCCCCGGGCCAGTCTAATTGACTCTGGGTATTTTCTTGGTTTGCAGATCAAACTGAATAACATCTAAACTAAATTACTTTTCTTTCATAGAAAAAGACTCTTTTCCACCCAGAATTTCAAGCTGTTTTCATAAAAGAAATTTAAGAAGCTGCATGTTAGAAATGACTTTGAATGCAGGGGAGAGATTCAAACTTAGAAAATAAGATTTCTGCTCACCTGGAAGAGAAAAGGCAGACAGATAAGCTACTTTATAAACTCACCCAATGTCTCTTTCGGGACAACAGCTTTGAGATTTCTTGAGTCTAGTCTTAGAGTGGCATTTCACCATTTCTTGTTATTTGCTTTTATTGACTGATCAACATGTATTAATGAGCCCCTGTTATGTATCATGTGCTGGGAATACCTGATAACATCTGAGCACCCTGTAACCCAAACTGGATGAGGTTCTTCCCTTCAAGAAACTATCACACGAGCAGGGTAAAGGATTATGACCAAACACTGCAGTCAAGAATGTAAAACTGCTACAAAGAACAGACCCACAGTAGGGGATCTGACATAAACAAAGTGATCAAGAATGGACTCTGGCATTAAATGATCATTAACTCTAGAAATGTGGAAATTCACCCTGTATAGCGTGTGCCAGGCAGAAGGAACCTCAGGTGGAAGCCTTCATGCCTGCAAGGAGTGTGGTGACCACATGGGACAAAAAGAGAAGCAGTATATAGCTAAAACGCAAGGGGGGAAGGAGAGCGTGATACAGGGAGAGGTGGAGAGGGTTTAGGAACAAGACCATGCGGGCCCTGCTGGTCCACTTAAGAGTTCAGTCTTCATCCATAGGGAACAAATGTATGGATACCAAGGAGGAGGGGGATGGGAAAAATTGGGAGATGGGGATTGACATATATACATTATTAATACTTTGGAAGGAATGATGCTAAAGCTGAAACCCCAGTACTTTGGCCACCTCATGCAGAGTGGACTCATTGGAAAAGACTCTGATGCTGGGACAGGAAAAGACTCTGATTGGGGGCAGGAGTAGAAGGGGACAACAGAGGATGAGATGGCTGGATGGCATCACTGACTCGATGGATGTGAGTCTGAGTGAACTCCGGGAGTTGATGATGGACAGGGAGGCCTGGTGTGCTGTGATTCATGGGGTCACAAAGAGTCGGACACGACTGAGCGACTGAACTGAACTGAATACTATGTATAAAATAGATAACTAATGAGAATTTACTGCATATCAGAGGGAACTCTACTCAATGCTCTGTGGTGATGTGAATGGGAATAAAATCCAAAAAATGAGGAGATTATGGAAACATATAGCTGATTCACTTTGCTGTACAGCAGAAACTAACACAACACTGAAAGTGACTCTACTCCAATAAAAATTCATTAAAAGAAAGAGTTTAGCCTTCATCTTAGGAGCAGTGGGAAGCCCCAAAGGGTTATAGGCAGGAAGGTATCATGATCAGTGTTGAGTCTTTAAAGATAGTTGAAGGGAGGGGAACAGATTAGAAAGGAGACCAGAGCATCTGTTAGTGGCTCAGTGAGGAGGCTCATAGCCCAGGCAATAGACGATGGTACCTTACCCTAGAGGGCAGCAGCGGAAGGGGTTGGATAGTTTGAGAGAATATCTCATATCCACTTCCATTGCCCAACCTGTGTCCTCCATCTCTTCATTCCAAAGAGCTTTGTTTCTCTCTACATTGATTTTCTTGCCCATTTCACACTCCCCTCTGTGATACCAGATTTTAGTGCTATGTTTGTAATAAGGGCTCAATGTTTATTTGTGTTATGAATGA
Organism: Ovis canadensis; assembly: GCF_042477335.2. NCBI lineage: Eukaryota > Metazoa > Chordata > Mammalia > Artiodactyla > Bovidae > Ovis > Ovis canadensis. The sequence goes on along the minus strand of NC_091246.1, from coordinate 184,619,197 downwards.
GTAATTCCACTTTCATTATGGTCTTCCCTGAACCATAAAATTCTTCCAATTCAATCTGCCTTACAGTCAACCATGGAAGAATACAAACAGAAAGGTCACAGAACTGGCCCAATGGCCCCAGGGGCACAAGTGGAGATACCTGGAGGGAAGGTGCTCTCACCCCATTCCCCAGTCACAACCTTAAATCCAAAGCCAGCATGAGAGTAAGTGGTCAGGGGAAACAGTAGGCTTGAGCATTGAGTTTCACGTCTTTGAAATGAATTTTGTCTATAACACCTGCTGCCATGCCACTATCATCCATCTCTCAAACCACCTTTGCTATGACTTTCATAAGTAATTAGCACCTTTTCTAGAATCTCAGATGGACTTTTAACATTCTAGTCATCCACTTCCCCTATAATGCCCTTAATATTATTAGATAGCTCAAGGCCTAATAATGAGAATATAAACAAACAATTCTGTGATGTGTGATGTGCATGCATAATCATGTCCCACTCCTTGTGACCTCATGGACTGTAGCCTGCCAGGCTCCTCTGTCCATGGGATTTTCCAGGCAAGAATACTGAAGTGGGTGGTCATTTCCTCCTTCGGGGATCTTCTCGACCCAGGGACCAAACCCATGTCTCTTGCATCTCCTCATTGTCAGACTTACTCTTTACCACTGTGTTACCAGGAAGCCATAATACAACTTTAAAGGTCTTTTATCTGTACTACCTCTATGACACAATAACCCCCATGAGGTAGGCAAGACAGGTTAATTCCCTAGCCGTGCCTTGAGGATGAAACCCAGCCTTTTAGATGACAGCACAGTGAGCAGCTGCTGGGCTGACTAGTCAGGAAGACTTCACGGATCTCCTTAAGAGCTTTGGTATCTCAGCCAAGCCCAGGTATCTCAGATGGAGTGCATACAATTTCCCCCACAGCCTCTTCCTCTGGGGGAAGCTGGGCTCCTGCAATACTTAAGAAAGTTAATTTTAGCCATTTCACTAAGACAATGATCTGAAACTGAAAATAGCATTCATAGCTCCTGTCAATTACCCCCAGTTTCTACTAACATCCCACTGGATTTTTCCATTCGGGCTACTTATCACAGGGGAGCTGTCCTCTTGCTCTAACTACAGAGGCAAATATGAATGGTAGGGGGTACAAACACGGCCTTACCACTTTCCACACTTTCTCTGACTAATCAGATTACTGATAGAAGGAAAGACTGACCCCAAGAGTTAGGCAGTTCCTTAGCAGACACTCAGTCCACTTTGTTGACCCCTTGGCCCATATCATTGTATGTACATGTGCATATGTCTGTCCAAAAAATGTTACATCTGAGAATCCTTGTGGGAGTCCAAAGGTCCAGGCCAGACATTCTGCTATTGCTCAAGGGATTTTGGAAAACTTGTCTTTGAGAACTGTCTTTAAAACCAATTTATGGGACTTCTCTGGTAATACAGTGGTTAATAATCTGTGCCAAATGCAGGGGACACCGGTTTGATCCCTGGTTTGGGAGGATTCCACAGGCCACAGAGCAACTAAACCCGTGCATCACACCTAATGAAGCCCTTATGCCCTAGAGGCCATGCTCTACAATAAGAGAAGCCACTTTAATAAGAATCCCATGCACCACACCTGGAGAGTAGCCCCTACTTCTGCAACTAGAGAAAGCCCTCCAGCAGCAAGGAAAACCCAGTATAGCCACAAATAAAGAAATTTTAAAATAATTTTTTGAAAAAGATACAACAGCATATAAGTTACAAGGGAAAGCTGTCTTGAAGAACTCTCAGAACAACTTCAGACTGGGGCCTGAGTGACAAATGGAATTTGTTAATCAGCAAATCCACCCATAAAAAAGTAAAGACTTTCTGTCATTGAGGAGTACAAGAAAACATGGTTGGAGGTGTCTGCACATGACAGACCCTTCCGAAAGGAAACAGCAGTGTGTATCACTCTTCTTGGTGCAAAGCCTAGGGGGATAGGTAAAATACCTTAAGAAGTTCTAATGTCTCCACTTTCAAAAAAAAAAATCTGATGTCACATTTCGGACCTCATTTTCATTCTTCACATTTCCAGGGTTCTGGCCACTGTTGTCATCTCTTCTCTGCACACTGAACAATGTCGGCAGCCAACAGCCCAGTCTGTGAGGTCTGGGATGATGTCTTACTCAGTTAGGACAAAGAGCAGTAACAGGCACTCTGAAGCACTTGAATTGTGGAAACAATGTTGAAATCACTGCCTAATAATTTTACTGTCTGTGTTTATTAACATGTGGGAAGTGGCCATGTACTGCATAACTTGATTTAACTCTAAAGATGAAAACATGTGTGAGTTTGAAAACTGTCCACTGGTAATGAGCCTGATATATAGGCAGAGAGAGTTGAGGGTTGAGAAGTGTGAAAATTGTTTATCTTACCTAAGAAACCATGATTTTAAATCTTATTTTAAAATAAGGCACAGAAACAAAAATAGACCATGCCTTCAGAATTTTTCAGGGAACATATCTCTTTTCAACTCATCCCATCTCCACAAAAATGTCTCTAACAGTTTGGTCATTTATCTTTACATTTTCTTAAAGAAACAAGAATGTTCACATTTAATCTAAAAGTATGCTTGTATGTTAGTTGCTCAGTCACGTCCAGCTCTTTGTAACCCCATGGACAGTAGCCTGCCAGGCTCCTCTGTCCATGGAATTTTCCTGGCAAGAATACTGGAGTAGGTGGCCATTTCCTTTTCCATGGGATCTTTCCAACCCAAGGATTGAACCTAGGTCTCCTGCATTGCAGGCTGATTCTTTACATCTAAGCTACCAGTTCAGTTCAGTTTCAGTTCAGTCACTCAATCGTGTCCGACTCCTTGAAACCCTAAGAATCACAGCAGGCCAGGCCTCCCTGTCCATCATCAACTCCCGGAGTTCACTCAAATTCATGTCCATCAAGTTGGTGATGCCATCCAGCCATCTCATCCTCGGTCGTCCCCTTCTCCTCCTGCCTCCATTCCCTCCCAGCATCAGGGTCTTTTCCAATGAGTCAGCTCTTCCCATGAGTTGGCCAAAGTATTGGAGTTTCAGCTTCAACATCAGTCCTTTCAATAAACACCCAGGACTGATCTCCTTTAGGATGGACTGGTTGGATCTCCTTGCAGGCCAAGGGACTCTCAAGAGTCTTCTCCAACACCACAGTTCAAAAGCATCAATTCTTTGGTGCTCCACCAGGGAAGCCCTTTATTACAGAAATATGTAAGAGTGAAAAAATGAAAACAACATTATTTTATATTAGGTTAATTAAATTTATTATATAAATGTAGGTTACAATACTACGCCACTGCTAGAAATCATGTTGTCATAAATAATTTAATGACAAAGGGAATGACTCAGCCCCATTGCCCATAAGCTCTAAAAAGCAGATGGCCCAAGACCCAAGATCTTTTCATCATACCGGGTCATGCTCCATCTGAGAACCCACTTCCGTCTCAAAATGCAACTGCAGGACTTTCATTTATAAAGGTGACTGAATGACAACACAGGAAGGCTAATGCATTGAAAGAAGTTTAATGTAGAGATTCTATTTTATTACTACATTTCCAGAGTGGACAGGGCAGGCAGGGCTGCATGGAGAAACACCAGATTTGATCAAGAGCCCAAAGAGGTGAGTGGAAAGCATGGCCCAGAGCATTTATTGTGTTTTCCACAAGAAACAGCTTAGGATTGGCTCACTGGAGTACTCAGTGGGCTCTGAGTTATAGAGGTGGTCTCTGGGTGCCTGAGGCCTGGTACCTGGTTCTGGCTGATTAGGACAGAGGAACCTGCCTCCTAGAGTTCAGAACCAGAGAGAGGAGGTTGTTCAGAGTGAAAGTGCTGGATTAGTTTGCAAATGAAAGGGATGCTCGCTCCTGAGGGGTGAGCCTTTTACTGCCTCTAAGAATTGACTACCTCCTCAGAGCATCAGTCTTTCCCCAGCCAGTAAGGTCACAAATTCCAGAGAATCAGGAATTTGGAAAATTTCTAAATGTCGTTGACACAACATCTATAAACAAGCAGCTGCTCCCAAAATCTCTGAACCACAGAACAAAGCACTGACTTATCCTCAGCACGTTTGTCTCCTTCTTTAAAAATATAATCACATTGTTGGCCTCCTTCATGACACTGTGTCCTCAGTTCCCAATCCTTTATATAATTCATGTACCTCTGATATAGTGCATGGCCCTCTGCCTTGTTGACAGACCATCACTTTACTCATCTTTGCATCCACCACAGTACCTTTCACTTCATAGAATGTGAAAGATGCACCTTTTCTGATGGGGACAATTTTGACCACAATCATGTCTGCTGACAGCTAGTGAATTATATTGAGTTGGCCAAAAAGTTCATTCAAGTTTTTCCATAACATCTTCTAGAAAAACTGAACAAACTTTTTGGCCAGTCCAATTAGAAGACCCTGGCAGATTTCACAAGTATTCTGTGAGTGTTTACTATACACTATGATGTTGTCAATTACCCTTAACAATCCCTAAGAGAAAGAAGAAAAAACTCAAAACATAGGTATGTTTTTGCTTAATAAAACATTCCATAGTCTCAAATTAAAAAAAAAAAATGGGTAGGAAAATTTTGCAAAGGAGGGTGGGAGTACAAGGGAGACAATGGAGTACACATCCTTCCAAACTGGCAAAATGTGCTGGATGCATATACTTGAACGTGTGCCTTAGCCCCAAGTAAGGCTCCAAACACAGTTAAAAAGCCTGCAAATGATTTTGCCACATTTTCTTTATCTACTTACCTGCTGAAGGACAACTGGGTTGTTTCCACGTCCTGGCTATTGTAAGTAGTGCCACAGTGAACATCGGGGTACATGTGCCTTTTTAAATTGTTATCTTCTCAGGGTATGTCCAAGAGTGGGACTTGTGGGTCATATGGTAGTTCTCTGTGGTACATATATACAATGGAATATTACTCAGCCATAAATAGGAATGAAATTGAATCAGTTGAAGTGATGTGGATAAACCTAGAGCCTGTCATACAGAGTGAAGTAATTCAGAAAGACAAAAACGAATATCATAGCTCATATATATATATGGAATCTAGAAAAACGATACTGAAGAATTTTATTGTCAGGGCAGAAAAAGAGTCACAGACATAGAAAATGGACTTGTGAACACGGTAAGGGAAAGAAGGAGGGTATGAACTGAGAGAGCAACACAGCCATATATACACTACCAAGTGCGAAGCGTCGCTTAGCAAGAAGCTACTGTATAGCACAGGGAACTCAGCTTGGCGCTCTGTGATGACCTCGACTGTTGGAATGGGGAGGGGGTGGTAGGAGGGAGGTTCAAGAAGGAGAGAATATACATATACATATAGCTGATCCATGTTGTTGTACAGCAGAAACCAATGCAACATTGTAAAACAGTTATATTCTAATAAAAAATAATAATTTTGCCATGTTGCCTGATTGTCAAGATCAATTTTAAGGAATGAGCTGGTGGAAAAATTATAAAGTGGGAAGAAAGGCACAGAGGATACTTCCAGAATGAAATTCACCCCAGAATTGGGAACTAGGGATTCAAACCTCACACAATCAGGAGAACCAAGCCAGGGCTCTGGAAACTGTATTTTCTAAGAAATGGGAGGTGCAGCTTCAGTATGAGGACAGATGCGACAGGCCAACATCATGTATGATTAAGCCAAATGGGAGCCCTTCACATTTGCAGGCTTGTTAGGCAATTTCACATTCTTCTGGAGATAAGCCAACTGATGGGCTGTGACGCGAGGTAATCGGTGTCACTGATGTGTGAAGGTCCCATAAGAGATGACAGGCAGGCTTTATGGAAACAAGCATCCCGGGGTATCTGGGTGAGCAGACAGAATAAATGCATGTAATAACATGGGCCCCATTTGCAGAACAACAGCCTGTTTCTTCGGCAAGCTGGCAATGACAAGAATTTTCCCAAAGTGTTGTTCTTAATGATTTGAAAGGAAAAAAAAAATGAACTGCATTCTCTTTCTGGATGTCAATGACAGGCAGAGGGTATGAAAGTTTTTCTGTTTAGGAAACAAGGGATATTGGCGCGGTGTTGGGTGGGGATTGAAATACATGAGTATCTTTTTTCCGTGACTTCCAGGATTAAGAGGGTGAAAAGTTCCAGTAGGTAGCATGGGAAATGTCTCTACCAGTTTTCTCTGCATCTCAGCTTGACCCTGCACTCACCATCTACCTGCTTCCAGTCACCTCTATCAAGCCAAGTTCTCACTGAGAAGACCCCACTCAGGTTCTCCATTTCCATAGCTCTCATTCACTCTTCAATCCACCTCAGTCTGGCTTCTCTGCTCATGCCAAGTCACCAATGGCTTCCTAACTGCCAAATCCAGTAAACTTGTTAAGCTTTCTGTCACCTCCATTGCTTTTAAAAGACTCCATTGACATGATTCTTAGTTTGGAGAACTGGACTTTCCAAGAAAGAGCTATCTTCTCATAAAATCAAAGACAACTTCAGGCTTGTGGAGGACTAAAGGCAAGGGGCAAGAATAACTTAACAGTTCCAGCAGCTTAACAGGGCACCCAGGGGAAGGGGCAGAAGAGGGTACAAACTCTGAAACCTGGATTCCCCTGGAGGCACTGGCCTGGAGGCAAGTACTGCAATTTTCCATGAAGACAGGGCAAAATAACCATGATGTAAATACATTAATTGTTGCATTTTTGCTTCTGGCCACACTATGCAGGCATACAGGATCCTAGTTCCCTGACCAGGGATAAAACCCATGCCCCCTGCAGTGGAAGCATGGAATCTTAATCACAGGACCAATGGGGAAACACCTGCAATTAAAAAATATATATACTTTCACTTTTTCCATGTAAAATGAGCATGGTTTAGTCTAGACTATAAATGTGGGTGAGGTTAGTACCAGGATGGTGGTGGTGGTTTAGTCGCTGAGTCGTGTCTAACTCTTGGGACCCCGTGGACTATAGCCAGCCAAGCTCCTCTGTCCATGGGATTTCCCAGGCAAGAATACTAGAATGGGTTGCCATTTCCTTCTCCATGAGATCTTCCCAGAGCAGAGATCTAACCAGTGTCTGCTGCCTTGGCAGAAGGACTCTACCACCAAGCCACCAGGGAATCCCCCTGGTTTGTGTTTTGAAATCTGATTGTTCCTGAGTCAAACAGGCACATCAAGTTGATGGGTACCTATCACTGGACATGCTGCTGCCACTTGCCCTGTTTGCCCCTCCCTTACTCTTCTGCTATGGAAGCCTTCCCTGCCCCACCCCCACCCCCCACAGCCTGGATTGGATGCCCACTGTATCACCCTCTGCCTTATGCTGCCATAATGCTTAAAAGGGATCATAAGGATAGCATCAGCTGAGTTTATCTTGCCTGGTCAACTGCAAAATCACTGACAAGGAAGACAATATGTCTTATTCCTCTGAGCCTAATGCAGTGTCTGGCAGTGAGTAGGCACTCAATAAGTTTGTGCGGAATGAATGAAGGAAACAGTACTATTACTGGCTAACAATAGCACAAACCGAAGTCCAAAAATGTTCTCAGACAAAAATGCTGAACGGTTGAACGCAAGGCAACATGCAAGTGACATGACTTGAGCCATGAGAAACCGAGGATTTGAATGCTGAGGATTTAAAATATGCTCAATACAGGAAAAATGTAAGTCTAAAGATCAGTTGAACACCACCTGTACTGAGAACACAGATCTGCTATCTGTCTCCATTTGACTTCATAGCAGTAGGTTATAAGAACATGACTTGAAAGGGTGTCATATTCTTTTATTGAAAATTCAATAAAAGTATAATAACATTGAAATGCAGGAGTCCATAGGAAACACTGTACACTTTTGTTTTTTCATTCCACCGCATAGTAAAATCCTATCTTAAAAGTGTGCCTGCAGTTCTAATCTCTCCAAGGATGCTCAGTGCTATATGATACAGACCCCATGGTCATTCTGGAAAATTTGCACTTTTTCTCTGCAATATGAAAAGCTTCCAATATTTCATAAAACCACCATCTGCCAGAAACAGGAACCAGACAATATTTGAGCTCTTGAGAAGAGCCAAAGGCCCTGATTTGGGGATGGAAAGAATGAAGAGGACACTCAGAAGTGGGCACCCAGGAGTGATAAATCTATAAATGCACAGAACAAAATAAGATCAATAAGAAAATTATCTCAGTGCTTCTAAGAGATCTCTCTCCATCATGTCCCAGTCTAGTAGAGGGCAGGGTGGGGTAGGGGCAAGTGGAGAGAGTTTTATGATCTCTCTTGCTTCTCTACAATTCTCTAAAATCATTTCCCCAGTGGAATATTACCCAGCCATAAAAAGGAACAAAATTGGATCACTTGTAGTGATGTGGACAGACCTAGAGTCTATCATACAGAGTGAAATAAGTCAGAAAGAGAAAAACAAATGTATATTATTGCATAGGCATGGAATCTAGAAAAATGGTACAGATGAATCTATCTGCAGGGCAAGAGTAGAGATGCAGGTGTACAGAATGGATATGTGCACACAGAAAGGGAAAGGGAGGGTGGAACAAATTGGGAGAGTAGGACTGACATATATCCACCACTCTGTGTGAATATATAATTAGTGGGAAGCTGCTGTATGGCACAGGGAGCTTAGCTCAGCACTCTGTGATGACCTAGAGGGGTGGGATGGAGGCTCAAGAGGGAGGAGATATATGTATGCATATAGCTGATTCACTTTGTCACAAAACATAAACTAACACAACATTGTAAAGCAATTATACTCCAATAATAAATAAACTAAATAATAATAATAAATAAATAAGAATAAAGTCACTTCTCCTTCCCTTCCACCTCCTCAGCAAACTATATCAGTTCTCCTGAGCAATTCAGCTTTTGAGAAACCAAAGAAAGAATAACCAACAGGCCACTACCTTCTACCCCACCATGTAGCCCTCCTGAATCAATGATGCACTGAGCTCGTTACCTGCAGAAAGAGGAGGACAAAAAGGAAGACATGTACCAATTAACACATCAGTCGATATCAGAAAGCCACAGATGTGAGTACATGAAAATAGATCATGGCATGTCTCTTGTCTTCAGAGTCTTGTTATGACATCTGTAGGGGCGGGGGCGCGGGGTGGGGGGTCATTAGTAGGAAAGATGCTCTCCATGGTTCTGAAGATCTGCTCGGTCGAGATGGCACTAGACTGCCAGGTGAGCATATGGGCTTCTTACCCTGCCCATTCTCTCCGGGCTCTTGCCTAAGTGAATCAGACAGCCTGGTGGTCCTGCCAGCATGATTAGGATCGAAGCGTTCACCCTGTCTGCAGATGGTAATCAATTCAATTTGCTCACCTCATGAAGCTATCTGCCCCCTGCCACTCCTCCTCAGGAAGTGAAGATGAAGCCCCCTTGTGAGTCTCGGGCATGATGGATCCTTCAGTAACTGAGACTGACAGGAACAAGGATACGCACTGGGCTAAACAAGGAACAAGCCACCGGAGCCGCAGCCCAGCACCACCACGGTCTCCTCTGGAGAACCACATGAGCAACTCCACAATCCCATCTTGATTTGTAAAAGAAAATGTCAATCGTGCGGAAGGACGCTGTTGAAATCCATCTGTCTTTTTCTCCTCAAACTGCCAGATGATTCAATCATCTTCCTTAATAAGCCACATGTAGCTGACCTTTAGAAAACCTCCTGCAAGCAGGCAGATTTAAAAGCAATGTGCTTTCCAAATGCCAAAGAGCTAAATGTTATGTATTCATGTTCTTCTCTGCTCTATGGAACTTGCTGGGTCAAGTGTCTGGGCCACAATACATCTCTGTGAGACCATCCAAACAGAGCCTGCTGTATACCCTGTTCTCTTGTTGATGCTTTTGCAAACTCTGGCTCATACAACCTCCCAGGTAGGAATTATTATCCTTAACTTAGAGCTGAACCATCTGAAACTCAGAGAGGTTAAGTAGCTTTTCCGGGGTCACACAGCTTGTGACACCCCACTAGGCAGGAGTCGTGCCTGCTTGCAATTCTTTTTTGTCTTAATTTCAAAACGTGGTTTTATTAACGCACTTAAGGACAAACGCCATTCTTAATCTACCTTCTTCTGGAAGAAATACTGCCAATTATAAATAGTCACAGTAAAATTTTCATTAGTTAAAAACTGCATGTCGAGGAGAGTCTTGTTCATTTATATCATACTACAAATATAAACCCACATTCTGAGTTTACAGACAACACTGAACAACAATATTTCCTTTTGAATTTTCTTTAAGGCAGATCTGTTTAGCATTGTGTGTGGGTCACTAACATCGTGTAGTGTACTTTTAGCAAATTTAACTCTTTTATTAATAGTTTCTCAGCAAAAAATAACATATGTGATCAGGAACAGGCAACAAGTCTCTTTTCTAGTCCCTCTGCCTGGCCACCATATATACCTATTTGAAAAACTTGTAACCCATGGACTACAGCATACCAGGCTTCCTTGTCTTCTGCCACCTCCTAGAGTTTGCTCAAACTCATGTCCATTGAGTCAATGATGCAATTCAACCATCTGATCCTCTGCCATCCCCTTTTCCTCCTGAATTCAATATTTCCCAGCACCAGGGTCTTTCCTAATGAGTCGGCTCTTTGCATCAAGTGGCCAAAGTATTGGAGCTTCAGCTTCAGCATCAGTCCTTCCAATGAATATTCAGGGATGATTTGCTTTAGGATTAACTAGTTTGATCTCCTTGCTGTCCACGGGACTCTCAAGAGTCTTATCCTGCACCACAGTTCAAAAGCATCAATTCTCAGCCTTCCTTATGGTCCAACTCTCACATCCACACGACTACTGGGAAAACAATAGCTTGGACTATACAAACTCAAAACACATTTTAACAGACCTCACAGCTCACTTAAAGTTTACATTTACAGTCATTCAAATGAAAGGTTTATAATAAGGAATGTTCACTTAGAAAGAATTCCTCGCTGGAATTCCAGCGTTCTGTATCAGAAATGGAGAATTTCTTCAGTGCAAGGCTAGACATTTTATCTCTGTTCATTCATGTTTTTCTTTCAAGGGCTCCAGATTTACTTTTGTATCTTCATTTTCATATATCTGACTAATTTCCTTTAGCATCTTATACGGCAAGGCAGGTTTATATCTGTATAAACAACCATATGGATGAATATGATAAATGAGGTATTCTAACTCACACACAGTTGTAGGATCAACATAGCGAAAAAAAACTGTAAGATAGAAAAACAACCAGGACCCTCTACAGGAGGATAATAGTTATAACTCCAGTACCAAATGGTTCTAGGCAGATAACCCTTGATTATGTGGTGTTCTGGTACAGACTTTCCTGGTGGCTCAGTGGTAAAGAATCCACCTGCCAAGGCAGGAGACACAGGAGATGCAGGTTCAGTCCCTGTGTTGGGAAGATACCCTGGAGGAGGAAATGGCAAGCCACTCCAGTATTCTTGCCTGGAGAATTCCATGGACAGAGGAGCCTGGCAGGCTGTAGTCCATGGGGTTGAAAGAGTTGGACATGACTGAGCAATCAAACAACAACAGTAACAACTGGTACAAGGGGATGAAAAGTTTCTTTTCCAGTGGTATCTCTGGAATCTCCCACTTCTACATTTAAAATGCCCATGCATCTCCCCAGTGCTAAACCTTTGATGGAGGAACTATGTGTACATTTGTCTGTTTTAAATGCCTCAACGAATCTCTTCAAGGCGTCTTTGCTCAGTACATACCCTGCTCCTCCACTCGTGTAGCCTTGCTTTACATAACTGCCTGCAATTCTCACAGTGCCGAGTCTAATGCACCAGCAGACCCTTGATGAGACTGTCAAACAGGCTCGCTTTGATTTTCCAGTTTGAAGTGAGGAGGCCTGACTTTAGGGTTGATGTCCCTACTTTATTTGGGTCCATTTCAGATGCTGGTTCCCTTGTATCCTCATTTCACCCCATCCCCATTAAAATATGACAGCGCTTCAGTCAATTTATCATAATACACATATCTGGAAGTTAGTGATGAAAGGGTTTGGAGATTTTCTAAGCCAACCCTTTCATTTTTTGATGGATGGGAAAAGTAAAACAGAAAGAGAGTTTGGCGGCTTGGCTGAGGACACCAGAGATGATCCTGTTCTCCCAGCCCTAAGTCTGCTGCTCTGAGCTCACACCACAGTGCTTGTCCATGTATGTGAGAGCCACTTGGTCAGCTCTCCGAGAACACCCATGAGCTCCTTATCTTTAAACTTTGAAGAAGGCATAGACTTTGTTCATTTCAAAGGGAGTTTCTGACATCAGTCATCCAATGGGAGAAGTGTTTGCCTCTAAAACCACACTATTATGAATCTTGTATTTCTACTGCTGAGTCAATATGGATCACCTTGGGAGAGGCAGGGGTCAAGCAAGAATGGGATTGACATATATACACTACTATGCATGAAAGAGATAACTAATGAAAACCTGGCCACAGGACTGGAAAAGGTCAGTTTTTATTCCAATCCCAAAGAAAGGCAATGCCAAAGAATGCTCAAACTACCACCCAACTGCACTCATCTCACACGCTAGTAAAGTAATGCTCAAAATTCTTCAAGCCAGGCTTCAACAATACGTGAACCATGAACTTCCAGATGTTCAAGCTGGTTTTAGAAAAGGCAGAGGAACCAGAGATCAAATTGCCAGCATCTGATGGATCATTGAAAAAGGAACAGAGTTCCAGAAAAACATCTATTTCTGCCTTATTGACTATGCCAAAGCCTTTGACTGTGTGGATCACAATAAACTGTGGAAAATTCTGAAAGAGATGGGAATACCACACCACCTGAACTGCCTCTTGAGAAATCTGTATGCAGGTCAGAAAGCAACAGTTAGAACTGGACATGGAACAACAGACTGGTTCCAAATAGGAAAAGGTGTATGTCAAGGCTGTATATTGTCACCCTACTTATTTAACTTATATGCACAGTACATCATGAAAAACGCTGGGCTAAAAGAAGCACAAGCTGGAATCAAGATTCCTGGGAGAAATATCAATAACGTCAGATATTCAGATGACACCACGCTTATGGCAGAAAGCAAAGAAGAACTAAAGGGCCTCTTGATAGTGAAAGAGGAGAGTGAAAAAGTTGGGTTAAAGCTCAACATTAAGAAAACAAAGATCATGGCATCTGGTCCCATGACTTCATGGCAAATAGATGGAGAAACAGGGCAACAGTGGCAGACTTTATTTTGGGGCACTCCAAAATCACTGCAGATGGTAACTGTAGCCATGAAATTAAAAGACGCTTACTCCTTGGAAGGAAAGTTATGACCAACCTAGATAGCATATTAAAAAGCAGAGACATTACTTTGCCAACAAAGGTCCATCTAGTCAAGGCTATGGTTTTTCCTGTAGTCATGTATGGATGTGAGAGTTGGACTATAAAGAAAGCTGAGTGCCAAAGAATTGATGCTTTTAAACTATAGTGTTGGCGAAGATTCTTTAGAGTCTCTTGGAATGCAAGGAGATCCAACGAGTCAATCCTAAAGGAAATCAGTCCTGAATACTCATTGGAAGAACTGATATTGAAGCTGGAACTCCAATACTTTGGCCACCTAATGTGAAGAGCTGACTCATTGGAAAAGACCCTGATGCTGGAAAAGACTGAAAGTGGGAGGAGAAGGGGAGGACAGAAGATGAGATTGTTGGATGGCATCACTGACTAAATGGACATGAGTTTGAGTAAACTCTGGGTGTTGGTGATGGACAGGGAGGCCTGGCGTGCTGCAGTCCATGGAGTCACAAAGAGTCGGACACAACTGAGCAACTGAACTGAACTGAATGAAAACCCATGTATAGCACAGGGAACCCTACTCAATGCTCTGCGATGACTGAAATGGGATGCTGCTGTTGTTGTTTAGTTGCTAAGTTGTGTCTGACTCTTTTGTGACCCCATGGACTGTAGCCCGCCAGCCTCCTCTGCCTGTGGGATTTCCTAGGCAAGAACATCTTCCCGACCCTGGGATCGAACCTGAGCCTCCTGAGTCTCCTGCATTGGCGGGTGGATTCTTTACCACTGAACCACCTGGGAAGCCCCAGACCTAAATGGAAAGGAAATCCAAGAAAGAGGAGGTATTGTATACATATAGCTGATTCACTTCACTCTACAGCAGAAACTAACAAACATTGTAAGAAACTATATTTCCATAAAAATTAATTTAAAAGGAAATAACAGCCAAGGGTCCTCTCCCATATTTCCCTAGGCCTGCACACCACCTCAGGTTGCTGAGGCAGTCTTATTCCTAGAGTTCTGAAGGGGAAGATTTTATGCCCTGATGTTAGCCCAGCAGCAGCACAGGACTCCACTACCTGGTCCCAGAGTCAAACTTGCCTGGGATCCCAACCACTCATCAGACAAAAAACTCTCACAGGTATGCAGTCAGAGCCTTTCATCGTAACCTCTCAGCCCACACCTTCTTCCTTAGCAGAAGGCAGAAGATGCAGAAAGCTGGCTGTGCTGTTCAGGAAGAAAAAGGCAGGGCTGCTAGTTGAGCATTTGGAGTCAGAGTCCAGGGCCAGGGAAAACAGTAGTCTCAGGAAACTGCACCATGGAGACGCTGGCGGTTTCACTTGCAACCTGTACGAACGTGAGTGCATGTATATGCGTGCAGCAGAGCCTCTGATATTTTGTGTGCACATGTGTCTGTACTTTTATCTGTGTGTGAGGGATTGTGCATGTTTCCTTGTGTGTGTATATGTGTGTGTTTGTGATTAGGGTGAGACGAAGAGGCCCTAGGAAAAGCTGTCAACTCAAATGTCATTACAAGTAGAAAAGTATTAACAATAATGAGAAAAGAAATGCCTCTGAAAGTGATGGGAATGTGTGAAGCAATGAGGTGTCAGAGGGGAAGGCAGATTCCTGATTTGGAGTCACCCAGCTCACACTCGGATAAACTGCAGACTCTTATTTTGACAACCCCTTAGGGTCATTGTGACAAACACTGACAGGGTCTGGCACACAGCTTGGGGATCCTCTGGTCTTGAGTGTGCTAGGAGGCTGGATGGGGAACAAGAAGGATGGTGGAAGGAAGAGAACCCTTTCCTCTCAGGCCTGAAGGAGGACAAACTCTACTCATTTAAAATGTTCAAATTTCATGAATATAAAAAAGAATGTATGTATATGGATAACTGAATCATTTTACTATACAGCAGAATTTAACACAATGTTGTAAATCAACTATATTTCAATAAAAAATAAAGGCAAAAGTTAAAATGCTCAAAATTCTTATACTAGGTGTCTCTTAATATTTCAGAAATTTAAACCCAACAACCCCCTAGGAGCAAACTGCAGTCTGCTCCTTCTTCTAAAGAGTTTAAACTTGTAGCAGCTGTTGGTGGTGGTCCTTGATGTCTTGGCAAACCTACCCAGTGCAAAATGTATGAAACCCTAGGAACTCAGATGCAGCCAGAAAGAGAAAACCCTTTGGAGAGAAATAAAGTTCTTAACAATTCCTGCTAACTATGCTATGAAAGGGAGAACACTGTTTCAATTACCAAATGTCAGCTTTAATCCCCACTTATGAGCACTGGAAATAAAACGATGCAATAATTACACAATCTGCAGAAAAACTGACAAATATATCCCCAATACAAATGATTTATTGAGCCAGCCCAGCCACAGCCTGGCTTCACTCCTTAATGGAAGCTGTAAAAATGGTGCCCTGTCCTTCAATAATCACCATGATTCCTTACAAACCACTGATTAAGCAATAGATGAGGCAAGCATTTTGGAAATGCTTAAGTATCTCTGATTGTTGGAGCTGTCTCCAAAATGATTGTGTCTGCTTAGGTGGCCTATTAAGGAATTGTATGACGGTATATCAGAAGCCACCTTTTACAACTGAGGCTATTTCAGAGATGAGAAGAGGTTACGTGTTAGGCAAAGGGCATCATGCATCATGCAGGAAACCCAGAGGCCCTGATTTCCAGTCCTTTCCACAATCCCCCACAGCCTCACCTATTAACAAGGCATAATCAAATGTGGGCCATTAACCTCTATTACTTCCCCCTTGAAAGCTAAGCCAATCAATATGTTACTGTCACCAACAAGGCAATCATTTGATAGCAGTTACTCTTGATCAGAAAATTAATGGATTGGGTAATATAGAAAGAAACGTGCAAGCCATTATACTCTTGGGCATAATATGGATAGAAAAGGCCAGGTGAGAATCTGAGGGTCTGAGTGATGGCACGTATTCAGGAAGATGCTTGTGGTAGAAACTTACAGTCCTTCTCCAGAGCCTGGGGTCATTCACGCTCTTTGTATACCCCAAGAAATAAGAGGAAATTGCCTAGAGGTGCAGAAGTTTGTAAAATTAAGGCTTTCAGGAAAGGAGATTCGGGAAGCAGGCAATAGAAATAGCAAAGCAATATGGAAAAGATGACTTAGACAATATGATATTAAAATATAAGATAATATATTAATATATTATAATATATAAAGTCATGAGAGTATACACATTAACAAACAACTTAGACTACATCACTTGCCAGTTATTTGTGTTAATCCTAAACCATAATTTATGCTGCTCTATCTTTTGGGCTTTCCTGATGGCTCAATGGTAAATAATTCACCTGCTAATGCAGGAGGTTGGGGTTCAACTCCTGGATCAGAAAGATTCCCTGGAGAAGGAAATGGCTAGCCACTCCAGTATTCTTGCCTAGGAAATCTCATGGATAGAGAAGCCTGGAGGGTTATAGTCCATAGGGTCACAAGAGTCAGACATGACTTAGCAACAACAATAATTTATAAGTTATTATAAATAACTGAAACTCCCAGAAGCAGAGATTATTAAACTATTTTGGATGACAGAGTTTTTGAAAACTCAATGAAAGCTTTGAATTCACTCCTTAGAAAAGTTCACATCTATAATGTGCCCCATATAATTTCAGAGTATTCAGAGACCCTTTTGAAAGTATATCATTAGATCTCAGGATATGGCTCCCTGTACTAGACTGAGAAGTTTTAGCTAGTTATATAAGTATATGCTCCCCCGGTGGCTCAGCAGTAAACAATCCACCTGCAATGCAGGAGCCACAGGAGATCCAGTCCCTGGATCGGGAAGATACCCTGGAGGAGGAAATGGCAACTCACTCCAGTGTTCTTTCATGGACAATCCCATGACAGAGGAGTCTGGTGGGCTACAGTCCATGGGGTCACAGTCGGACACAACTGACCATGCACGCACCATCATAAGTATATACCCCAAACTCCTGAAGTTGCTTCACTCTTCGAGTTTCTCAAAACTCCTGTTCTGAACACTTCTGATGAGAACCTTCATCCATATGAGATGAAGCCTAATGTTTCTGTTCATTCTCAAAACTTTCAATGTATTGCACTGTATGCATTCTTAAACAATACCATGATTTTTCATCTCTCTGAACCAGGTGTTTTCCAAAAATAGGCATCTCCTTTTACGCGTAAGTTTCTTCAAGTACATATTGTGTCTAGGGGCATGCATGTGAATATTTACATAATGCAATATGCAAAGCAGAATCTTTTTGATGATCAGTTTCTTTATAATTTGAAAATACCCATCATATCTCAAAGTTGCTAAGAAATAAAATGTGACCACGGATGAGAACATTCTTTTAAAAATTTATAAAGAACCATAAAAATGTATGGCACTGTCATTATTAATGTCATTGTACTGTCATTATTTGCAAAACGTAAATGCAATTTGCAAGCCTCAATATCACCCAGGAAGTTAGTTTAAAATGTTTTATCTATTTATAAAATAAAGATGCTATAACTTTCCAATTATATTAGTCATATTGGTGATATTCTCTGCTCCAGAAGAAGAAATTGGTCCCAACCTAGATCTATCTTATGAGCTAATGAACAATTCCAGCCCCCACAGGGCTGATGTTTAATGGGTTTATGGTGGCTTGGTTGTACTGGATGTTAGATATATGTTCTGATCAGTTGGTGCCCAGTTAAAGCAGTTATTAAATATTTTTAATATTCCTCCTGGCACCAGCTATATATGAAATACTGTGCTGAGAGCCACAGGAAAAAAAGAAAGACATATAAAATATGGCCCATATTTCCACCAAAGACAAAAACCTGGTCGCAGAGCTGTCTATTAATAACATGAGGTACATCCATTTATTAAGGATTTCAGGCTTCCCAGGTGGCGCTAGTAGTAAAGAACCCACCTGCCAATGCAGGAGATGTAAGAGATACTTGTTCAATCTGAGTCGGGAAGATCCCCTGGGGAAGGGCATGGCAACCCACTCCAGTATTCTTGCCTGGAGAATCCCATGGACAGAGGAGTCTGGCAGGTTACAGTTCATAGAGTCACAAAGAGTCAGACACAACTGAAGCAACTTAGCACACATGCATGCACATTAAGGATTTCAGTAGATTGGAAGAGGCAGTCACTTCTAGAAGGATTTGTGGGCAAGATCCACAGATAAGGTGGAATTGACAGCGGTCCCAAGGAAGACCAACCCAAAGCTTAGGGTCACCTGTCAGCTCCACAAAGCTGCATGTAGAAACAGAGAAAAACCAGCCTGCCAGAATTAGAAAGGATAGGAAACGCAAGTCTTTGCATTTTGTTTTACAGATAGCTTCTTCTTTCTCCCCCTACTTCCAGGCAGAGATTTAATTACTTTTGAAAGGTAATTTGAAAAGTTCTTTAAGACCTCTAGCCATCAAGTGCCACAAAAAAGATAAGTGCTGTGCCTACTGTATCTATTTTGGTGCAGGGTAATGCACCATTAGATTAGATCGACATGGTGCTAATTTCATGCTACCAATTTCTGTTCTATTAATTCTTTACTTAAATCTGCTAAGCACCTCTTCATTTGCCTCACCACTGTTATAATTTAATACATACAAATAGAGTTGGTGTTTCATTGTTTCTTGAGTTTTAGAATCCAATATTTGTAAAATGAATCCATTTAAATGAAACTCCAGCAAGATTCTGCCTCTTGTTGCAGCCCCATGGGTGCTGGCTTCAGTTCCACTCTCATGGAGTCTCGCTGCCTCACAACACTGATTCCATTAGTGGAGAGAAGGCCACAGCTGCCTGGGGACCGACCTGCCCATGGCCCTGCGTCCACCAGTCCTTGCCTCCCTGCTCTCTACCTTGGTTGAAAGAATTAAATTTGGTGGGGAAAACATATTACTGTATGAATGTCAAGAGTCTGTCCCTTTGCCACCCACCAAGAAGAACCTGGCTTTGCTTTCCTGGATCAATAAGCAATAGTCTAGCTGAATTTTCACCAAATTGAAAAAGAAACATGAAAGAAAACAAAACAGACAAGGAAACAAAGAAGTTCCTGGGGCCTGAAAGAGTCACTAGAGCAGGGGTTCCCACCCACCAGGATCTAACATCTGATGATCTGAGGTGGAGCTGACATAATAATAATAGAAATAAAGTGCACAGTAAATGCAATGCGCTTAAATCACCCCCAAACCACCACTTCTACCCGCTGCACTGTACATGGGCTTTGAAAATTTGGCTCTGTGAATTGAAGGTAATCCCTCATTGGCATTTTCTCAAGAGTGAAATCAAGATTTAAATTGCTTTTCAAGTATTATGAGACGCTGGACTGCAACTTCCTTGAATGAGATGCTGCAAAGAAGGTGGGAATTGGACTGGCTGACAAAGCAGGCTCTTGGTGAAGCTAAAGATTCATGATTCATTTCCATTCCATGTCTGAGAAGCAGAGCAGAGCAGTATCAGGGCCTCACACTTCCTCTTTACCAGCAGGATCAGGCTGGCCCAATCTTGTGTTCTTTCAAATGAACACTCTGTGTGTTTACACAAACCCATCATCAGGTGAGTGGTGAAGAGTGGTAAAGAATCCACTTGCCAATGCAGGAGACTCAAGAGATGTGGGTTTGATCCTTGAGTAGGGAAGATCCTGGAGAAGAAAACGTGAACCCCAAACCATGTTCCTTATCATCAGCGCCTTGGAACTCAGGAGCCTCTGGAATCATCTCCTGACTTGATAGGGCTTCCTCTTTTCCCCTTTCATACCATCATCATTACTAGCCATTCCTATCAAGTTTAAATCTTTCCATCTGTCCCAAGATATCCCTTCTGGAAACCCCTCCTGCACATTCATCATTTTTCCTTAAGGCCAGGCCCCTCCATGAGGCTGGCCCAGGTCACTTCAGTGCTCAATCGTATTTACTTTCTAAAAGCTGGACTTCCACAATAGTCAATTCATTGGAAAAGCATTACATGTGAAAGGCAGTAAGGAAAATAGCTAAGGAGATGTAAAAGATAAGGATGTTTTGGGGCTTCCAAGGTGATCCAGTGGCTTAGACTCCATGCTCCCAATGCAGGAGGCTCGGGTTCAATCCCTGGTCAGGGAACTGGATCCCACACGCCACAATGAAGAAGTCACATACTGCAGCTAAAGATCCTGCACACCGCAACTGAAAAAAAAAAAAAAAGATTCCATGTGCTACAACTAAGACCCAGAGCAGCCAAATAAAACAATAAGTTAAAAAAAAAAAAAGTTAAGGGTGTTTCTGTTGGGAGTTCCAAAATACTATCAATAAAACATAGTCATTAATTGAATCTGATACTCAGATGGGCCTCCCTACTCCTGGTTGCCTGTGGCCACTGACCCCTTGAAGATGTCCGTGACCTCCTCCCTGGAGCCTGAGAATATGTTATTTAACACAGCCAAGGAGAATAAAGACTGCTGATAAAATTGAGGTTGCTGATAAACTGACCCTGACATGGGGAGATGAAGCTGGATTATCCAGGCAGGTCCAGTGTAATCACATTGGTCTTTAGAAGAAGAAGAGAGACCCAGAGAGATGACAGCATGCATGCATGCGCGTGTGCTCAGTCATGTCCGACTCTGCCATCTCATGGACTGGAGCCCCCAGGCTCCTCTGCTCATGGCATTATTCAGGCAAGAATACTGGAGTGGCTTCACGTTTTCTTCTCCAGGATCTTCCCTACTCAAGGATCAAACCCATATCTCTTGAGTCTCCTGCATTGGCAAGTGGATTCTTTACCAGCTGAACCACCAGTGAAGCCCAATGACAGCATGAGAAGGACTTAGCAGTTGCTGGCTTTGAAGGAGGAAGGGGCCATGAGCCAAGGAAAGTAGGTGGCCTCTAGAAGCTGCAAATGGCAACGTGATAGATTCCTCAAAGTCTACAGAAAGAAGGCAGCCCCACAGGCACCTAGATTTTAGCCCATTGAGACCTATGAAGGACTTCTCATCTCTGTAACCATAAGATAGTAAATTTTTTGGTTTTAAGCTACTAAATTTGTGGTAATTTATTATAGCAGCAGGAGGAAACTAACACAGCATCTGAGGGGCTTCCCTGGCAGCTCAGTGGTAAAAAAAAAAATCCACCTGCCAATGCAAGAGACATGGGTTCAATCCCTGGGTCAAGAAGATCCCCTGGAGAAGGAAACGACAACACACTCCAGTATTCTTGACTGGGAAATCTCATGAGCAGAGAAGCCTGGCAGGCTACAGTCACAAAAGAATCAATCATGACTGAGTGACTAAACAACAACAGCAGCACCCTAGGCTCACTGTCCAGACTTACCAAAACCCCAGCCCCAAACCATGTTCCTTATCAGCAACTTGGAACTAGAGGAAATTCTTGCTCACATTTTCACAGAAAACTTTATTGTCCAAATGGGGCCAGCAGAGCTCTGTGGGGTCAGTAATACAGCACACTTAGGGTTTTAAAGGGCTCTGTTGGCCAGCATGAGAAACTAATTATTGCTGTTTTTTGGTTTTTTGTTTTTTTTGTTTTTTTGTGGTTTTTTTTTTGAGGAAAATAAACTCTAGTGCCAAACATCCAACTTTCTAATGAATGTTTGGAACTCCTCACATGGGTGAGTTGGGTACTGCCTGTGATTTGTGCTGATGGTTAAATGAGAACTATCAGTTTGGACACCAGCTATGCAGGAGGCCAAATCATTACTCATTTTCAAAAGTTTAATCCTGGCTTGTGATCTGGTCCAGAAAAACCATCAGCCTTAGCAGAGGCCTGTGCACTACATGAGCCTTTTGCTGAGACAAGACATTTCCTCCAAAAAGAGGAAAGTGCCTCCTGTCACTGACTTAGATGTCAATGCATCACATTACCTGAAAGATACACTTGTGGCTAAGGCTGTCTGCAAAAGAGCACATTGAACCACTCCTGTTCTTTAGAATTATATGAGCTAGAATGTAATTCTAGACTTGTATTTCAACAGACAACAGGAATTGGTATAATAGGACACATGCTATATATTGATGACATTCAGTGTTCAAATCATATGGTAGATGTTAAAAAACATATTTTATCATCCTCTTTTCTAAATAGCATGAATTTATATCTCAGTTTTCCTTAGCCAGTCTCAACTTTGCTGCCTCTTCTTAATTATTAATGATTTTCCCTTTCACTCTAGAACTGTGCTCATTTAATGACAAATTACATGGTCACCGTTCATATAAAAGGCAAACACAGTTTTCTCATATGTTTTCTTGAGTACAATTCTTTACAGTTTCTCCTGCATGCTTCAGAGTTGACTTCATGGTGGAAGAACAGGAAGAGAGGCAATAGAGTTTTAACAGAGAAACAGATGATTTTGTGAATATATTAAATATATATATATACATATATATATATATATATATATAAACTAGTGATACAATGCAACAAGTAACATTGCTATGCCGGGCTGTATATATACATGATACACGATGTGTGTATAATTAAAAAAATACACTCCCCAGTCGTCGCATTCCTAAACCCCAGTCCTAAGCCATTAGGAGTCTTATCACCAGGAATTTGGAGCTAGAGAAAATTCTTGCTCACTATTAGTAGAAAAGTAAGCTTATTTTCCCAGAAAACACATTGCTGTTCAAGCTGATAGAGCTCTTTTGAGTCAAGAATACAAATATGACATATATATAACTTATCATTATATGTGTATAAAATAATGATGCAGTAATGGCATATATTTTATATATACATATATATATATATACACACATATAACCTGTAAGCTATATATATAATATATAAACTTGTAAGTTATGACAAAGTATGACTGGATGGCAAAGCTGAAAGGTTTTGGTAAGGATGACAAGACTGTCAGCTCTCACTATTTCTATTCAACATTACACTGGAGGTCTAGTTAAGACTATTAGGCAAAATATAGAAATAAAAGGCATCAGTATTAGAAAAGAAGTAAGACTATGTATTTTTGTAGATTACATGATTTTGTATATAGAAAATCCTAAGGAATTCACAAAATCAAAAGACTACTAGAGCTAATAAATGAGTTTGACAAGGTTACAAAATACAAGGCCAATGTTCAAAATCAACTGCATTTCTATTCACTAGCTATGAACGATCTAAAAAAGAAATGAGGGAAATTCCATTTACAATAGCATCAAAAAACACTTAAAATAAATTTAACTAAAAAGTGAAAATTTTTCACACTGAAAACTACAAAATACAATTTAAGATATTAAGGAACATAAATAAATAAAAACATCCCATGTTCATAGATCAGAAGATAATATTACTAAAATAGCAGTACCCTAAAATTGATCTACAGATTCAACACAACACTTATCAAAATCTCATTTGCTTTCTTGAGAAATTAGCAAGCTCATCTTAAAATTCACATAGAAATGCAAGGGATCTAGAATAGCCAGAACAATCTTAAAAAAGAACAAATTCAGAAGACTCACACATTTCCATTTCAAAAATTATGACAAAGCTACAGTAATCAACACTGCTTCATACTAGCATAATGATGGGCAGATAAATTAATGAAATAGAATTCAGAATCCAGAAACAAATGCAGACATTCATAGACAGTTGATTTTCAACCTCTGCCAAGATAATCCAATGGGAAAAAAATTTTCTCAAAAACAGTGATAAGACAACTGAATATTCTTATACAAAAAAAAAAAAATGAAATTGGAGCCTAACCTCATGCTATATACAAATTATCTTAGAAATACATCAAAATGAATCAAAGATCAAAATATAAGAGCTAAAACTATGAAACAGGGAAAACCATAGAAATAAATCTTTGTCATCTCAGATTAGACAATGTTTCTTAGACATGACATGTGAAACACAAGCAACAAAAGAAAAAAAAAGATAAAATAATACCATTGAAATTAAAAACTTTTATGCGCAAAGGAAACAGAGGAAAACAATAGAATAGGAAAGAGATCTTGTCAAGAAAATTACAGATACCAAGGGAACATTTCATGCATAGATGGGCACAATAAAGGACAAAAACAGTATGGAACTAATAGAAGCAGAAGATATTAAAAAGAGGTGGCAAGAATACACAGAAGAACTATACAAAAGAGATCTTAAAGACACAGATAACCACAATGGTGTAATCACTCACCTAGTGCCAGACACCCTGGAGCTCAAAGTCAAGTGGGGCTTAGGAAGCATCACTATGAACAAAACTAGTGCAGGTAATGGAATTCCAGTTGAGCTATTTCAAACCCTAAAAGATGTTGCTGTTAAAGTGCTGCACTCAATATGCCAGCAAATTTCAAATATTCAGCAGTGGCCACAGGACTGGAAAAGATCAGTTTTCATTCCAAACCTAAAGAAAGGCAATACAAAGAATGCTCAAACTACCGCACAATTGCACTCATCTCACACACTAGTAAAGTAATGCTCAAAATTCTCCAAGCTAGGCTTCATCAGCATGTGAACTGAGAGATTCCAGATGTTCACACTGGATTTAAAAAAGGCAGAGGAACCAGAGTTCAGATTGCCAGCATCTCTTGGATCCTAGGGAAGGCAAGAGAATTCCAGAACAACATCTACTTCTGTTTCACTGATTATGCTAAAGCCTTTGACTGTGTGGACTGCAACAAACTACGAAAAATTCTTAAAGAAATGGGAATACCAGACCACCTTACCTGCCTCCTGAGAAACCTGTATGTGGGTCAAGAAGCAACAGTTAGAAATGGACATGGAGAAATGGACTGGTTCAAAACTGGGAAATGAGTATGTCAAGACTGTGGATTGTCACCCTGCTCATTTAATTTATATGCAGAGTACATCATGCAAAATGCTGGGCTGGATGAAGCACAGGCTGGAATCAAGATTGCTGGGAGAAATGTCAATAACCTCAGATATGCAGATGATATCACCCTTATGACAGAAAGCAAAGAACTAAACAGCCTCTTGATGAAAGTGAAAGAGAAGAGTGAAAAAAGTTGGCTTAAAGCTCAACATTCAAAAAACAAAAATCATGGCATCTGGTCCCACCACTTCATGGCAAATAGATGGGGAAACAATGGAAACAGTGGCAGACTATTTTCTTGGGCTCCAAAACCACTTCAGATGGTGACTTCAGCCATGAAATTTAAAAATGCCTGCTCATTGGAAGAAAAGCTATGGCAAACCTGAACAGTGCATTAAAAAACAGAGACATTACTTTACCAACAAAGTCCATATAGTCAAAGCTATGGTTTTTCCAGTAGTCATGAATGGATGTGAGAGTTGGACCATAAAGAAAGCTGAGCACTGAAGAATTGAGGCTTTTGAACGGTGGTGTTGGAGAAGACTCTTGAGAGTCCCTTGGACTGCAAGGAAATCCAACCAGTCCATTCTGAAGGAAATCAACCCTGGGATTTCTTTGGATGGAATGATGCTAAAGCTGAAATTCCAGTACTTTGGCCACCTCATGCGAAGAGCTGACTCATTGGAAAAGACCCTGATGTTGAGAGGGATTGGGGGCAGGAGGAGAAGGGGACGACAGAGGATGAGATGGCTGGATGGCATCACTGACTCAATGGACATGAGTCTGAGTGAACTCCGGGAGTTGGTGATGGACAGGGAGGCCTGGCGTGCTGCAATTCATGGTGTCGCAAAGAGTCGGACATGACTGAGCAACTGAACTGAACTGAAGTGAACATATAAAGCAATTAGCATAGCGCCAGCCTGGACAACGATGATGATGGTGATGATTATGGTGGTGGTGGTGTGATGACGGTGCTATCTTCTTGAAGAGTATCTTGTGCTCACAGGTTTAAGGGTCACCGAGCTGCACTCTGCTTTATTTTTTTTCTCCTCCTCTTCTTTGCCATGTTCTCACCCCACTATTTCCAGCTTTCCTAGATCTGGTCCTGGTTCCAAACTCTTCTGTTCAACTCACTCCAAATACCTGCATCTGACCTTCAAATAATCTCCTCCAGCCTTTTCTCCTGCTTGACTGGCAGAGTTAAAATATGTCAAAATCATCCCAAGTAGCCTGCCTCTTTCTATAGAGCATGAGCACACAGTCTGGTTCAACACACACCCACATAACAAGACAGAAACTTCAGTGGGCCGTGTGAAGAGAGGGGATAATTTTGGAAACTAAGAGCCTGTGTCATCCCTTTAATGAAATAATAACAGATTTTTTGATCTGCACCCATTTGCAGTGTTACTGCTCACAGACAAGCTTCTCGGAGAAGGTGATTCATCAGTCAGCCATCCCATTACGAGCCGCAGAGAAACAAATCACCATGCTGCACACATCATAAAAATGGAAATCAAGGAGGCTGTTCATTAATGCAGATTAGTTTTAAGCTTGGCATAGCTTTGCTCTGCTGAGATTAATACACACACAAGAAATTCTCAGTAGGCCTTGAGTCCTTGGTAATATATAGTCCTTATTACTTTGCTGACTAATGAACCTTCAAGCTCAGAAGGAGGAACTTCTGATCATGCATGTTCTCTGAAGATGGACCAGGGATCAGAGCAGCCTGGAGCAGGCTTCCCCACCAGACCCTCTGCCCTGGGCCACAGCAACTCTGGTCCATCTCTGCCATCCCTGTGCTGGTTTGCCCTTGCCAAAACAAAAGAATTATCCTCTGTTCAAGATCTCCTCAGCTACTTTTCAATCAAGCAGCTGAGCACAAAGTAATCTGATGAGTTTATGAACAAAAGAGTTAATGGCAAAAGATGATGCAGTGCGTTGCCCCACAACACGGGGACAGAAATACAGAGAGCCTCTTTATCTGAGAGTCTCGTAATCTGAGAGGATCAAAATCTCATAATCTGAGAGGCTGACTATTGCAAGAATTTCAGGTTTTGAGAAAAATCTATGGAGAATTTTTTTTTCTTACTTGGTTAATAGGAGGAGCTTTTCAAATACTTCATATCACACCGTGCAGTCAGCTGCCTACTGCAATCAGATTAAAGCTGGTTTTGATGTCTAACCTAATTCAAGAGAATAGACCAGCTCGGAGCAAGCATGGCTGGCTACAAGGAAGCCTGCCTCTTTTATTTCTTTCCTCCATTCCTTTTTCCCTCCATTTTTTTTTCTTTTCCTCCTCTCTCTCTGCCTCATATTTGGTCACAATTCCTCTTTTCATGTGTCACTGTGCTCATGCTTTCTCTCATACAATTTGCATAATAAAAACAGAAACATTGGGACTTCCCCGGCAGTCCAGTGGTTAAGATTTCACCTGCCAGCGCAGGGGGTATGGGTTTGATACCTGGTCAGGGAGTTAAGATTTACATGCATAGAGGCCAAAAAACCGAAACAGAAGCAATATTGTAACAAATTCAATAAAGACTAAAAATGATCCAACTAAAAATATACAAACTTTTTCAGAACAAGATGTGTGCCTTTAATGACAATAATCACAACAAAAAGGGCAATCATTTGTGGGTATTTCTTAGATAGCAAGCCCTAAAACTGCAATCATCAAATTTTTTGAATGTGCCCCCATTTGAGTAAGTGATTTTTAAACATCCTGCCAGTATATGTGTATGATTATTTATAAACTGTGTACATGTATGACTACTATTATACTATATACAGGGACTTCCCTGGTGGCTCTAGTACAGTATAAAATATTTAAAAAATTTTTAAGATAAAATTAAAATAGGGGTCAGCTAACTTTTTCTTAAAGCACCAGATACATTTTGGGCTTTGTATGCCATATGATCTTCTTTGCAACTACTTAACTCTGCCATTGACAATATGTAAAGAAACGGGCACAGCTATATTCAAATAAGATCTTCTTTACAAAGACAAGTGGTGGGCTGGATTTAGCCATGGGCTGAATACATTTGCCATATTTCTAAACAGAAACATAAATAATAGAAAAACGCCAAATATGTTTTCTCCTACCCACTTGGAGGCCAGTGCCCAAGAATATGAGAAAGAGTATGATTAGACTTTTCTTCACTCACCAATTTCTTATTACTACTGCAGAATATAATTTGCTTTGTTATTTCTATACACAAAGACAAAGAGTACGAAGCATAGCTAGAATGAAATACAAATGCTAGGCTCTGGGCTTTGGAAGGAATGATGCTAAAGCTGAAACTCCAGCACTTTGGCCACCTCATGCGAAGAGTTGACTCATTGGAAAAGACTGATCCTGGGAGGGATTGGGGGCAGGAGGAGAAGGGGACAACAGAGGACAAGATGGCTGGATGGCATCACCGACTCGATGGACATGAGTTTGAGTGAACTCTGGGAGTTGGTGATGGACAGGGAGGCCTGGCGTGCTGTGATTCATGGTGTCGCAAAGAGTCGGACACGACTGAGCAGCTGAACTGAACTGAACTGAACTAAGGCTGAGCTCATTTTTAGATAGATAATTTGTTCCACAAATCATATTTCTTACCAACTCTGCAGTTCAAATTCATGCTTCAACAAAATGTCAAATTACTATGTGTCTTAAACCTTGGAGGTCCCTGGGACATAATTGAAGACATAGATGTCAGACAGACAATCCCAAGGGACTGTTAAATAATGAAAAATAAAACCCCAAGGAAAAGCATAAGATGTGTGTATGTACATATTAAGCTGAGTAAACAGATCTTGTCCTCTCAATCTTTAAAAACATTATTGCTGTTCACGTTGTTGTATGGCAGAAACCAGCACAACGTTGTAAAGCAATTATCCTCCAATTTAAAACAAAGACACATGTAGATTTCAAACCGTGAAAAGAACAATGTTACTGCTGATGCTATTGTATTCAATCCATTAATCTGTAAATCGGGAACTTAGAAATTTTGGACAAATTATTGAAGTCATATGTATTAAATCCAACTAAAACTGGAAAAAGAAGACTGATCAATGTAACCATTTTTGAATATCAGGCCAGATTCACTGATAATTTTTTTTTCTATCTTGCTTCACTGGTGTAGAAAATCTTAACACTGCACTGGCATGTTTAGAATGTCAGTGCAATCAACCCTCTCAACACGGAGCCCTCTCTATGATGCTCTTCTAATAACTTCACCAAACAAAATGGAAATGTTACTTTAATCATTTTAGTCAAATTGAATGTGTCAAGGAGAAATACAATGAATATAGGAAACAGTAATTCAAAAACATGTCTTCAGTCCCAACATTCCCAAGTGAAGCAGAGAAGAGAGATTGCATGCCTTGAGAAGAAGATGCTAGCAATTAGAAAAGCTTGGTTCTAATGCAGTTCAAATGCAATCCATTTCAATGCTCTGAGCGTCACTCCTCCTATTAATATGATAATAATACATGATTTATACAGCTATTGGGAGATTAAAATTAAATCACACATATGAAAGTGCCTAACAGAAGGCCGAGCATACAACAGGTGTTAAATAAATAACTTGAGGTTTTTTCTCCTTATTCCTTCTTCATGTATCAATATTATCATCTCTAAAACAAACACATACACACACACATATATATAAACCAAATTCAAATAATAACTAACAATATTCAAGATATAGCTGACAAACATAAAATGCCTTGAAAATGAACATTTCTCAGCTCATGTAAAATATAGGTACAATTGAAAATTAACCCAAATTATCTTAATATATACTACCTCCTAAAACTCCACAGAGGATATATTTTGCTCACCAAAAGGAAAAGAAATCCTCTACATCTCCTTTTCAAAAATATTGCCCCATACTGCAGGAAGGCAGGTCTGAGAAGGAGGGGATATAGTATATGTATAATGCATGAGCACTCAGTCATTCAGTCATTTCCAACTCTTTGCAACCCCCTGGTCTGTAGCCCACCAGGCTCCTCTGTCCACGGGATTTTTTCCAGGCAAGAATACCAGACTGGCTTGCCATTTCCTTCTCCAGGATATCTTCCCACCCCAGGGATTGTACTAGTGTCTCTTGTGTCTCCTGCACTGGCAGGCACACTGCCCCACCTGGCAAGCCCCAGGGTAGTGATACCAGTTCTGAATTCCTTCCTGTGAGCCTAGCACTCAGAGCCACTATACCTATAGCTGATTTACTTTGTTGTGCAGCAGAAACTAACACAACATTGTAAAGCAACCATACTCCAGTGAAAAATAAAATAATATTAATATATTGCTTCAGCTTGATGCTAAAAATCCCTCCTCTGGACAGGAATGTTCCATGGCTATGAGCACAGGCTCTTCCTTGTGTCATTTTAGACACAAGGAGAATATTATGCCCTAAGACCACTTTTCTGTAGGCATATCAATACCAGTCCTGACATGCTCAACCCAAACTCAAGTTGAAAAAAATAAAGCAGAGGAGCAAGTCCTTTTCCTTCCCCAATATTCCAGGTATAAGCACAGGCCTCCAATACTTTTACATGTTTTACCTGGAAGTTGTTCTCGGTGGTTGTCCATCAGGAAGGCCAAACAGCCTGTGTCTTCAAAATCAATTACTATACATAACCTAAAATCTTATCATTACTGTGCTAATCATGGATAAACTCATCAAATATTTCTGGCTTTCAGCCCTTCAAGGCACATACAGGATTATACTGCTTACTCTCTCTCTTTAAGGTTGGGTATGGCCACATGACAGCCTCTGGCCAACGAGTAGCCCCTGAAAGTCTCAGGTACTCCCAAGACCAGAGGATTTAAATGCCAGTCAGATACTTCCAGAGCTCTTTTTCTCCAAATATGGCTGCTGCTCTGCCAACCAAGGTCAAGATACAGAAGCAGAGCCCCCTAACCACTTCATGAGAGACATGATTTAGAGATCACTTGTTAATAGGAGTCTGACAGTTACTTCAACAAAACTAGTTATTGAATTTCCCTTAAAGGCAGTTTCTAACTCAACTGTTACCATTAATTAATATATAACCAATTAACAAATTAACTATAGGAAAGAGAATATTTTTAAAGAAATGAAACATAGATGCAAACAAAATCATTAACACTCAGTATTCTTGGAAAGCAGGCCAGAGTGAGACAGTATTGGTAATTCCTCTGGGCATATAATGGTCTGAGTGCTATAATATAGCTACAGTTAATAATTAGTATCATTATAATTGCAAATATTTAATGAGAACTTACAATATATTAACCACTGTGCTAAATGCTTTACAACAAAAATGTATCATTCAATCTTTATAATAACCTTACGAGGTAAAAAGCTATCCCAAATTTTACATGAAAGTGAAAGTCTCCTAGTTATGTCCGACTCTTTGCAACCAGAATACTCCAGGCCAGAACACTGGAGTGAGTAGCTGTTCGCTTCTCCAAGGGATCTTCCCAACCCAGGGATCAAACCCAGGTCTCCCGCAATGCAGGTGGATTCTTTACCAGCTGAGCCACCACGGAAGCCCAAGAATACTGGAGTGGGTAGCTTTCCCTTCGCCAATGGATCTTCCCAACCCAGGGGTCTCGAATCAGGGTCTCCTGCATTGCAGGAGATTCTTTACCAGCTGAGCTACCAGGGAAGTCCCAATTTTACATGGGGAATGAAGAAAGCAACAAAAAAAATAAGTTACTTACAAATCTGTCTAAAACCAAACTAGTCTCTCAACAGAAATGATGATAGATGTGAAGAGACAGATGATAGATAAACCAGAAGGAAGGAAGGGAGAGAGGGAGGGAGGAAGATACAATGATTGATGGAAAAGCATATGAATTGCCCCTTACTGAGCAATAGTCAATATTTGCATTCCAATTCTTGCCAAAGAATATAACTGCAAATTCTCTATTCTCTGATCCTTAACTCAGTGAGAAGAAATCATGTTTCCTGGGAGACTGCCTGCAGAATATGTACTCTACTCCTTCTTTGAGATCAATAGTTCTTAATGATTAAGATGCAGACATAGACCCTTTTATAAATCTTATGAAACCTATGGACCCTTTCCTAGAAAAAAATATATACACAAAATTTTAGAGGCTTCATAAATGGTCCCTCAAGTCTCATTATGGATTCCTGAGGGAACCCTGGTTACTAAATGCCTTTTTCTAGTGACTGTCCTTGCACCACTGGACTTTGCCTCTGTAAGCACACATTCCCAGTCACATGCTGGGTCCTTGTCCGGTGCCTGCAGGGTTGAGGCTTGATGGAAACAAGCACACTGATGCCTGCATCTTGCAGAAGCTGTGGGTTACTTAGATCCAGATGATGCATTCTCCCCAAAGTGTGTAAGGAGATACAGACAGGAGGATGTCTGGTGAGTGTGGTCTCCCAATTCAGGTTGATGGTGGTGTTTCCTGCCTTCCAGGGTGAAGTCCAGGCAGGCCAGAGAACATCGTGCTAAACCTCTTGGGCCCCAAGCATGCTGTCTCAAAACATCAGCATAATTACTACATAGGGTTGCAAAACCAACTCACTACACTTCACTGCCTTAAAATGTTGCCCTTTCAGGGGTCAAATTGCTTCCTGGCTTTGACTTAGCCACCCTGCTCCTCAGTCTAATCTTTCTTGTATTCAATGTTATCAAGTCTAGACACAAAGAAGGTGGGTCCTTCCCCCAGCTGCTGGGAGAGGAAATTCCTCCCTCAAGAAGATGAGTGTCCATGGAACATGAAGTGAACAACTGCTCTCTCATTGTTTGTAAAAACAATGGAAAGAATACCAAAATATCTCTAGAGGATGAGACTGACCATGAGAATTTTAATATAGTATTCATTGTTGATTCAAATTTTCTACATTCACCTACATTTATAATGTTCATAATCAGAAAAAAGTAAATTGATGCTTTAAAAATTATGTGAGACCTATCAGCTCTTATTAGTGTCTCTAAATAACTGTGCTGGCTCTTAACGATTGGAGCAGACAAGGGAATGGACACTTACATTCTAACAACTTTTATGTTCTTTATTTTATTTAATCTTTACAACAGGCCTACGATGTAGGTGTTATCCACCTTTTTTTAACTAAGAGGGGAAAAAACTGAGATTTATGGAGGTTTCAGAAGTTAACTCACAATCACATGGCTAGCAAGTGGTAGAGCTCTGTCTGACTTCCACAACCTGGACACATTCCACTGTTTCTCCACTGGCAGAAAGAGCCAAACGGTGAAATCATTAAAGTGATATTTTACCTTCCAAGTCTCAGAAATGACGGGAAGAAAACGTCTATGTTTTGCAGACTGTGCCTGTGCTAAGGAGGAAAGTAAAGTTTCTCTCTCTGAAAAGCCAAGGCTGCCAATACCCTGGACACAGGACTTCTCTCTATGAAGCACAGGAAAGTTTCAGAACTTGGGAAAGTATGGGAGCTGAGTTCAGAAATCAAGTAATGAGCCTTAACAAGGAAATAAGGTTACTGCCTGAAGGGGCACAGAAGACCATGAGATGGCAGGGGCTGCTCCAGAACACAGGCTCTCATGCAGTCCTGCCCAGCTTTCTATTCCTTCCCCAAAGATTCCTGGAGAAATGTAATGTTCCTCCTCATTGCCGGGCGGTGCCCAGTGCCAGGAGCGAAGCAATTACCTGGCTGGAATTCACATCAGAAGGCTGCACGGCTGGCACTGTGGCCTGGAGACTGATATTTCTGAGGCCAAGGCTGCTGTTTCACTCCAGCTCTCTTTCTGTAAAAAGAAACTGCACAGTTTCCAGAGTCTGTACTGCTCGTCTCTACCAGCTGCCTCACACAGGCCAGTGTTGGACTCAAGCGCAGCTTCAGGGAGCCTGAGAGCATGCCAGAAGAATGACTTTTGATGGACCATCTTTGACAGCTGTGCCTTTAAAATAATAAGACTTTTGGAAACATTCTGCATTCATCAGAGTGTCACTGATTCTAAAAGAATGCCAAAAACTTCTCATCCTTCCCAAACCTGCTGTGTGACAACAAAGAAACAGGAAAGGAAATCAGCTCGTGGCGGCACCAGGTACAGGAAAGAGTGGGCCACTGACAGATGAGAAATGTTCACAGGTTTCCAGAAGTTACAAAGGGGATGGGATCATACTTGTCAATAAATAGAGGGAGGAAGGCACAGCCCAGCATATACTGAGGAGGAAAGCCTGCAGCGGTGGGAGGTGATCTTCCCTGTAGATCTACAGGTTTTTCATGACTTTATTACTTTCCTATTGCTTCTGTAACAAATTACCACAAACCCGACAGCTTAAAGACACCAATTTACTATCTTAATAATGTTGGCACTCAGAAGTTTGAAATGGGTCTTATGGAGCTAAAATCAAAGACTGTGTTCCTCCTGGGGTTCCCAGGAGAAATTTGTTTCCAAGCCTTTGCCACCTCCTCTGACTCTGACTCAGCTGTCTACCTCTTCTAAGAGGACTTTGTGATTATAATAGGTCCATCTGTAGAATCCAGGATAACCTTCCCATTTCAAGATGTTTAAAGCTCACTGCAAAGTCCCTTCAGATATGTAACGTAGCATAGCAGAAATTCTAGGAATTAGGAAGTGGACGTTTTTGTCATTCTGCCAGGCATGCTTGGTAAGCAGACACAGAAAGCAAAGTAAGAAGCAGGACAACAAATAAGGCTCTAGAGGCAGAATAGCTCAAAGCAGCCACAAAAGTTGGCTCTGTATACTGCAGTCAGAACACTTGGCAACAGAAATGTTTACTCCAGAATAAAGCTGCATAAACCCTCTCCAACAAAATTGAACAGTCTGCCAGGGAAGGTCTTGGGTACCCATACAAAAGAGAAGATCAAGAAGAACACAGAACAACTGATCTTAAAGGAAAAAGATGAGTGGAAGAGGAGAGATGAGAGGAAAAGAGATTTAAAAATTCTAACAGGTATCCTCACAAAGATTCTAAACTTATTATACTCAAAAATAAGGAGAATCTACTATGAAAAGGGAGCAATCACAATTAAGTTCTTGAAAAATAAGCTAATGATTTGTAGGACAAAAATACGATAGCCTGGATACATCTGAGAAAACATTCAATTCATAAGGAGCATAACTAATCAACAAAGTAAAAGAAAATTCTCCTGAACTGCACAGAGAAATAACTCTCTTTCGAGAGGGCCAGCTAAGAACTGAACAGGTGAATATTTCTATTCATATCCTCACAAAATTATAAACTACCATGAAAAGAGAAAAGACTCAAAAGTCTCCAAGGAGATTTTTTTTTTAATCTGATCTACAAGGGAAGGCAGAACTGTCCTCAACAGCAACATTCTTTACAATACAATGAGCCATGATTTCCAAGTTCTGTAAAAAATTATAATACTGAATCTAAAATTTGAATCTTCAATCTATCCATTGTGAACAAGAGGGAAATCAATACATTTTCTGACCAGTTTCCGGAAGTTTGTTCAGGAAAGGCATTCAGCAAGTTGCAAGCTTATTGTAATGAACTTGGGAAGTATGCCAGTAAGTAAAAGAGGAAGCCAGGGGAAGATAGCATACATCCACAGTGGATGGTGCAGGTAGCTTACCCAACACCTGTGCCAACTCTCTTTCTGTGTGCCTGGATGCTCCTGAGCATGGAAAGTCAAAACCTCCTCTTGTCTGACTCATTTGCAGCTAGATGCTGCAAGTAGAGAGATGACATCTCCAAAGGCAAGGGTCCTCCATCTCTGGGATCTAATGCTTGATGATCTGAAGTGGAACTGATGTAATAATACTAGAAATAAAGCATACAATAAATGTAATGCACTAGAATCATCTTGAAACCATCCTCCCACACACACACCAATCCACGGAAAAATTATCTTCCACAAAATTGGTCCCTGGTGCCAAAAATGTTGGGGACCGCTGTCCTAAGGTGGCCAAAGTCTAACTCCTGCTCCCTGGGTTCTAACCTCCAGGGTACTGAGCATCAGGCTGTAAGCAAAGAAGTTTCTGCCAAAACTTGCCATCATGTGTTTGGGTGTTTCTCCTGAATAAATTGTTCATTCCTGGCTCTCTCACATCTCTGAAGATCTTAGAAAATCTATAAACTATCTATTACCCTGACATAAAGGCCCTTCTAGGGCTTCCCTAGTGGCTCAGATGGTAAAGAATCTGCCTGTATGCCGGAGACCCGGGTTGGATTCCTGGGTTGGGAAGAACTCCTGGTGACGGGAATAGCTACTCGCTCCAGTATTTTTGCCTAGAAAATCCTATGGACAGAGGAGTCTGATGGGCTACAATCCTTGTGATCACAAAGAGTTAGACATGACTGAAGCAACTAACACACATTCAAAGCCCTTTCTGCTTAGAAAAGCTAGTATGGATTCTGCTGCCTGCCTTTGAGGATTACGAATAAGAGTAAACAGGTTATAGGAACACATGGTTATGGCTTCCCTTACCAATGTTTCTGTATTGTTTTATTTTTTTGCTCTGTGCATGCTTTACTTTGAATAGAATCCTTTCCATTTTAACGTAGTAATGGGCAAAAGAAATGAGGCTTTGTGTCTAATTCACAGATTAGCAAATTCAAATAGGCACAAACGTGCACATAGTTCTCCAATTCACTCCTAGCCAAAGAAATGCAAAATTGTGCCACAACTACTGAAACCTGCGCGCCTTAGAGCCTATGCTCTTCAACAAGAGAAACGACTGCAATGAGAGGCCCGAGCACCACAAGGAAGAGTAGTCCCCGCTCACTGCAGCTAGAGGAAAGCTTGTCTGCAGCAACAAAGACCCAGTGCAGCCAAAAAAAAAAAAAAAAAGAAATGCAAAACTGAAGCTTTGCTGCACTCATCAAGCTGGCATAAATTTTGAAATATCATACCTACAGCAGGCTGAGGTGTGGAGAAACTGCACTTGTAGGTGGAAGCATGAAATGTTACAGCCTCTCGGAAAAGCAATCTGGTAACACAGATTAAAATACAGATTAAAATTTTTAATATATGTACTCTTCAATTCAGCAAACCCAGTCCTTGAAATCTATCTCACAGAAATAAATAAAATCACCAGAATTTATGAACTGCTTGTTACAGAATTGTCCATAGTAGTAAACACTGGTATATAAAAAAGAAGTAAATTACCAACAGTGGTGAAAAGACTGAATAAGTTAGGATTCACCCATAGCACACTTTTTAAAAGAATATATATCACGTATACCAATTGATATAAATGAGTTGCCATAAAATGTTGAGTAAAAAAATCGCAAGCTCAAGAAAAGTATAAAGACTTCCCCAATAGAGTATATATTTTCCCAGTTCCCTACACTTTTTCTTCACATTGTGCATTCCACTGAAAAGATCGTTTCTCCCTGACATCAACCTCTTATCTCTGTCTAGCAGATCTTACCCTTGTTGACTATAAATTTGCTTGAACTTTTGGAAAAAGCAGTAGAAAAGTATAATTTAAAATTTAAAATGTATAACCACTGGACCCAACCATCTTATACCTCTAAATTTAAAACAAATAAAAAGAAATACATGTATAAGTGAAACCTGAGGCATGTACAAGGAAAACAACCCAAATATTCATCACTGGAGGACCAGCAAAATGATTTATGATTTGTATGCTCTGTAGAATATTACACAGCCGTGAAAAGTGATGACAGAGGTCTTACTAATTGATTAAAAAACATCCAGACACACCACATAAGGGATAAAGGTCAGTTACAGAAGAATATATTACAATTCAATAATGTAAAATTAAGTGTATTTATCTGTGAATATATTCATATTTGGGCTCCTCTGGTGGCTCAGATGGTAAAGAATCTGCCTGCAATGCAGGAGACCCTGTTCAATCCCTAGGCTGGAAATACAGAAAGACATGTTGAAAGGATTTCCCAAACCACTTTAACAGTGGTTATCATTGAACTTATGAGATAAGCTAGTTTTAGTTTCTTTTGCTTTCTTGTTCTTGTATACTGTTTTAATTTTTACCCAATTAAATATTTCATAAACACACTAGTGTTATTTTTTTTTAAAGTAGCTATACAACTCTGTAAGTTTCAAGTTTTAGAATGTCAAAATCTAAATTCTAATTCATTAAATTAATAGAATAATAACAACAGAAAGCTGAGCACCAAAGAACTGATAATTTTGAACTGTGGTGTTGGAGAAGATGACTCTTGAGAGTCCTTTGGACTGCAAGGAGATCCAACCTGATTTAAGGAAATCAGTCCTGAATATTCACCGGAAGGACTGATGCTGAAGCTGAAACTCCAATACTTTGGCCACCTAATTCAAAGAGCTGACTCATTTCAAAAGACACTGATGCTGAGAAAGATTGAAGGAGGAAGAGAAGGGGACGACATAGGATGAGATGAATGGCATCACCAACTCGATGGACATGAGTTCAAGTAAGTTCCAGGAATTGGTGATGGACAGGGAAGCCTGGCATGCTGCAGTCCATGCGGTTGCAAAGAGTCAGACAGGACTGAGTGACTGAACTGAACTGAACTGGAATTTATTGAGCATTTATAATATACCCCATACCATCCAAATACATGTATTAACTTATCTTCACAACAAGCTTATTAGGCAGGTATAATTATCATCCAAATCCTACAGTGAGGAAAGTGAAGCATAAAATATTATCTACTTTGGAAAACCAAAGTGATATTTTAAAAAAATTTTTGACAGTTTTGAAACAATATCAAAAAAACAGAAATAAATGTTTTCCATTCACCAGCATTCACCCCATTATGTAGAAGAGCCAACTAACCAGGACCTCTTACTCAGTCTCTCATTTACCAAGCAATCTGTTTTCTAGCATGGAGCTTTAACTCTTTTCCACTTCTTAGCTGTGTGCAGTCTCCCCACCATATTTTCTGCCACCTTTAAAGCACAGCTGTGGTTGTATTGGATTATATTAATTTATATGCAGCAGTATCTGCGTGGTTATAAAACTCATCCTTTGCGAAAAACTGCCATGCTGCGACACCCAGAAGGCAAAGGGAACATAATAAATGACTCAAACTTTAGTGCTTTAAATGGAAAAACAATGCTCAACAAACACAGCAGCCCAACACTCATGCACTTCGTATTTCAAAGCATGCAATGGAAAAGATGTAATTACTACAGTTAATTGGCTCCTGGTAAAATGTCACTGAGAATGAGAACTCATTAATATATCATTTCAATCACTGGAGATGCCAGGTGCTCCTACTCAGGTCTGCTCCATGTTATCAGCCCTGATATCCTTCTCAGGGTTACAGCTCTCTCCGGAGGGGAACATATAAACATCAATTTGTAGACTATGACTTGGAATGCATTCTCTACAGCTTCTATGAAAAAAAAAAAATACAAATCATCTGGCCAGGTAAACTTCTACATAATTCAAGGAGATCCACATGAGATTTCCGTCTAAAAGCCTAACCTTTACACATCAAGCAGGTACTTGAGTCTGATAGATATAAATGCAGATAAGTCAAAAGATACTCTCTCCAGTCTGTCTTTATTAATGTTATTTTGGAATTTTTTTAGCTGATCCGATTAAAAAGAAAGCTCTGACATCAGGATTTCTCACAGGTCATGTTTCCACATGAGAAAATTAAACTGGCCCTAGCGATTTAAATAGTTAGGGGAAAGTCCTAAATGTACTCCACCAGTTTTCTCCACGATTTTATACGTGTGTTTTTAATCAGAGTGTAATTGCTTTACAATGCTGCGTCGGTTGTCCCTTCTGCTCTCGTGTATTTCAATAGTCACATAACTTCCAAATCTCCAAACAGTGAAAGTTGAAATGGGAATGAAAATTAGGATGTGAAAATAATAGAAGAGAAGAGGAGAAAGAGAAGAAGGTGGGGGGCTGGTGGAAAAGTGGAGGAAGGGAAGGAGGAGGAAGAGGAAGGGAAGGAAATGGCAGCGGTGATGATGGCAGCGGTGATGATGGCAGTGGTGAAAATGGTGCTGGGGACGGAGGTGATGGCGTCAGTGGTAAGGAAACGAGGGGTGTGCGCTTCTAGGTTCTCAACATGTTGTTGCTGTTGTCAGTCACTGTATCGTGTCCAACTCTTTGTGCCCCCATGGACTGTAGGCTGCCAGGCTCCTCTGTCCATGGGATTCTCCAGGCAAGAACAATGGAGCGGGTTGCCATTTTCTTCTCCAGGGGATCTTTCCAACCTGGGATCGAACCCACGTCTCCTGCGTTGGCAGTTCAGTTCTTTACCTTTGAGGCACCTGGGAAGTCCAGGTTTTTAACCTACTTGAGTACATTAAAAGACATTCATGGAAGCTGAAAAGAGAAACTAGATTTATACATTAGATATTTCTTCATTTTACTTTTTAGTTTAGTTGTTACTTATAGCAACCAATCTCTACATCACCTTCTGTGAGAGAGACGAAATTCCCAACTTGTGTATGCAGGTGGTGGTGGGGGGGCAGTTAGCCAAATATATTTGTCCTCAGAGGAAAGGAAGGGGTTTTCTCAGCAAAACAGTGAAACTGTCTCTATGCTGAAAAGTTCATTCCTGAAAAAATGTGTGCTTTTCACACAAATAAATATTATTAACATGGAATACTGATTTTAAATTTTAAGCAACAAAACTCAGATTACAAAATAGAATATACAATATGAGAGTCATTTTGTTTGGAGATAACGACATCAATACATAGTCAACTCTGGATTATAAAATTATACAGAGTTGTATTTTCTTGGAGTTTTTTGCTTTCTGTATTTTTTCAAAACTTTTTTCAATGAGTATGCAATATTTTTGTGATGAGAAAAAAATATATTTTTTCAAGCTTATGCAAAGAAAGAATATATATCGTCTGGTTGTGGGTAGAATACTAAAACTGTCAATGCAATGCTTATATGGAGAAGGCAATGAAACCTGAAAATACAGACTTGACCTCTCTGCTAGGACTGAACTCACAGCAACAAAGATGCTCCCAGGGAAGAAAGAGAGAGAGATATATAACATGAAGTGTTGAAGAGGAAACATTTCTAAGGATCAGGGAGAGGTGTCTGAAGGAGACAGAGTTCATTTCAGCTCAGCAAATTCTTATTTATCACCTGCCCTGTACAAGCACTGAGCATCACAGTAAGATAGAGAATGAGAACCATGTGGAATCTGTGGTCCAGCAGGAGAGTAAGAAATGGGAATGAATGAATTCAGTGCATCCAGGAGAGTTCTCTGTGGACATGGGCACTGACTTCCCCGCAACCCCAGAGGAGGGGTTTGGAAGCAGGTAAGAGACGTGGATATAAAGGGGGGTGAAACTAAAGGAGAGGAATAGGAGAGAGGGAGTGTTCTAGGCACAGGAAAGCACTAACACAGACACATCAGTGGGATTTCCTTGAGGTCCAGTGGTTAAAATTCTGTTTCCACTGCAGGAGGCTTGGGTCCAATCCCTGGTTGGAGAACTAAGATCCCACATGCCATGTGGCCTGGTCCCCAAAATAATAATAAAATAAAATACACATTGGTGACCAGCAAGACAAGCTTGTGCAGGAGC
Source organism: Ovis canadensis (assembly GCF_042477335.2). Lineage (NCBI taxonomy): Eukaryota > Metazoa > Chordata > Mammalia > Artiodactyla > Bovidae > Ovis > Ovis canadensis. The sequence goes on along the minus strand of NC_091246.1, from coordinate 184,577,751 downwards.
ACATAGAGTGGAGTATGGGATGTATGAAAGGTTGCTGGAAGAATGAGTGAGGTTGATGAGGCCATCCCCACATATCAGACTAGGAATATTGGAATTTAACACATTGGGATGAAAATCCACAAATGGGTTTTAAGTGGGTCAAACACTGCTGAGCTCTTAGAAAAGTTTTTAAGAAAACTCCTTACCCTTTTGCATTCCTGAAATGGTTTCCCAGAAAGAACCACTCTCTTAACCACATGATTTAAGATGGACTTGCTATCCACTCTTTGGGGTGATTCCCAGACGATGGGTGCCTCCCCTGATGATGAGACTAAACACAATTTTCCCCTTTTGTTGGACTGTTGACAAGGTCTAATACTGTCTGTATTAGATTACCATGTGTATGAGTGCCAAGTTGCTTCACCATGTGGACTGTAGTCCACCAGGCTCATGGAATGGGTTACCATGCCCTCCTCCAGGGGATCTACCCAACCCAGGAATCAAACACATGTCTCCTACAGCTCCTGCATTGCAGGCGGATTCTTTACTGTTAAGCCACAAGAGAAGCCATGATTCCTAGAGTGGCCCTGACACAGTACCACAAACAGTGTGAATGTGTGTTTCTAAACAGCAGAAATTTATTATCTTGAAGTTCTGAAAGTAGAAGCCTGAAATCAAGGTGTTGGCAAGGACTTGCTCTTGCAGGAATGGAGGGAGGAGAAATCCCTGGTGGACCGGTGGTTAGGACTCTGCTTCCCCTGCAGGACTGCATCCTGATCCTTTCCATCCTGATCAAGGGCTTCCGGGGTAGCTCAAATGGTAAAGAATTTGCCTGCAATGCAGGGGACCTGAGTTCAACTCCTGGATTAGGAAGATCCCCTGGAGAAGGGAATGGCTACCTACTCCAGTTTTCTTGCCTCGAGAATCCCATAGACAGAGGAACCTGCTGGGCTACTATCCATGGGGTTGCAAAGAATCAGACATGACTCAGTGACTAACACACACACACACACACACACACACACACACACACACACACACACACACACACACATACATGGAACTAAAATCCTGCATGGTGCACTGTGAGGCCAGAAAAAAAAAAAAAAAAAAGACTGTAGGGAGAACCTGTTCTGAGCTTTCTCTCTCTGCCTCTGGTGCGGTTGTCACTGTATCGCCCCAGCCCCCGCCTCTGTCATCACATGGCTTTCTCTTCCCTGCGTGTTTCTATCTTCACCTCCTCACAGAAGGATACCAGCCATATTGCATTAAGGCCCACCTTAATGACATCTTGGGTTTCCCTGGTGGCTCATACTGTAATGAATCTGCCTGCAATGCAGGAGACCCAGGTTCAATCCCTAGGTAGGGAAGATCCCCTGGAGAAGAAAATGGCAACCCACACCAGTATTCCTGTCTGCAGAATTCCATGGACAAAGGAGCCTGGCATGCTACAGTCCATGGGGTCAGAAAGATGGACAAGGCTGAGAGACTCACACTCAATGACATCCTAACTTGATGACATCAGCAGAGACCCTGTTTTCAAATAAGGTCACATTCACAAATACTGGGAGTTAGCAGGAGAGGGAGAAAGAATTCAATGCATAACACAGACCCTCCAACTTCCCGTTCCTTATTTCATGAATGATTAAAGCTGTTTGTTCCCCTGGACCCCTGGATGCAGCTAGCCATTTCCTATGCAGATAACTGTCTGAGGCTTGCTCTGCTTACAAAAGAACCTCAACTATGAAGCACCCCATCTGCAACGCACTTTACCCCTCCCTGTGAAGAGTCACTTGGCAATTCCAGTGGATCTTCAGATTTGGGGCATTCTGTCTACTGTGGCAGGCTGGATACATTCATCTCCTTGCTTGTTCCATTTTTGTCTTTGACAGTGGGTAAAGTGTCATGGCCAAATTCTCTCATGTATTTTTTAAGTCATTAAAAAAATTTATTTATTTTTTATTTGTTTGTGCTTCATTTCAGCACACAGGATCTTTGATCTTTGTTGCAGCATGTGGGATATAGTTCCCTGACCAGGGATCAAACCCAGGTCCCCGACATTAGGAGTCTGGAGTGTGACCACCAGCGAAGTCCCCTTCATGTATTTTGAGTAACATCTGCCAGGTGGGCCATAGCAGTGAGAGCTGATGGTAGATGCTTGGTGGCACATGCCCTAGAGAGGCCATGGTGCTCAGCTGCATCCCGCCCCAGGACCGCTACACTCACTCACTCACCCACACCCTCTTGCTGAGAACATCAACTGCTGAGCAGGTGGTCTCAGGGACAGCTGAAGCAAGTCTCTGGCTGGGAATTGTCTCAATCTATTCACTAATTGTGGGGCTTCCCTGGTGGCTTAGAGTGTAAAGTGTCTGCCTGCAATGTGGGAGACCTGGGTTCAATCCCTGGGTCTGGAAGATCCCCTGGAGAAGATCCCCTGGCAACCCACTCCAGTATTCTTGCCTGGAAAATCCCATGGATGGAGAAGCCTGGTAGGCTACAGTTCATGGGGTAGCAAAGAGTCGGACATGACTGAGCGACTTCACTTTCACTATTTGTACTTCAAAGACTAAATGGACTAATATATTTATGGTTTCTCACTTCTAACTATAGGAATCTTCCTTCCACTGCAGCAAATACACAAAGGGAGCCAGGCCTGGGGTTGCCTCTCTTGTGTGCCTTTGTGTTGCAAGAAGCAGAAGCTGGGAGGCACCCAGGAGATAACACTCCCTTTCCTCATCTAGACTGTTGTGTACAAGACCCATGATTCATTGAAGCAATTAGGATGAATGGCCCCAAGGTGATGGAGTGGTGCTGAGCAGAGGGTAGGGAAGCAGCTATTTCAAAAGCAGCTGAAAATAGAACCACCATATGAACCAGCACTCCCACTTCTGGGCACATACCTGGAGAAAACCATAATTCAACTCCAGTGTTCACTGAACACTATTTACAATAGTCAGGACATGAAAAACAACTTAAATGTCCAACAACAGAGGAATGGACAAAGAAGATGTGGTACATATATACAACAGGATATTACTCAGTCATAAAGAGGAACAAAATTGGGTCACTTGTAGAGACATGGATGGACCTAGGGACTGTCATACAGAGTGAAGTAAGTCAGAAAGAGAAAAATTAGTATCATTTATTAACACATATATCTAGAACCCAGAAAAATTATATAGATGACTGTATTTGCAAAGCAGAAGTAGAGATGCAGATGTAGAGAACAAGTATATGGATACCAAGTGGGGAAGGAGGTGGTGGAACTATTGGGAGATTAGGATTGACACTGATGCTTTTGAACTGTGGTGCTGGAGAAGACTCTTAAGAGTCCCTTGGACTGCAAGTAGATCCAACCAGTCCATCCTAAAAGAGATCAGTCCTGGGTGTTCATTGGAAGGACTGATGCTAGAGTTGAAGTTCCAATACTTTGGCCAACTGATGCAAAGAACTGACTCATTGGAAAAGACCTTGATGCTGGGAAAGATTGAAGGCAGGAGGACAAGGGGACAGCAGAGGATGAGATGGTTGGATGGCATCACTGACTCAATGGACATGAGTTTGGGTGGACTCTGGGAGTTGGTGATGGACAGGGAGGCCTGGCGTGCTGCAGTTCATGGGGTCACAAAGAGTCGGACATGACTGAGCAACTGAACTGAACTGAACTGATATATATTATTGACATTATGCATAAAATAAATAACAAATGAGAACCTACTGTATTGCATAGGAAACACTACTCAATGCTCTGTGGTGACCTGAATGGGAAGGAAATCCAGAAAAAGAGAAGGTATATGTATATGTATAGCAGACTTATGGACTGCCCTGGTGGCTCAGAAGGTAAGGAAAGTGACTGCAATGCAGGAGACCCAAGTTGATCCGTAGGTCGGGAAGATCCCTGGAGAAGGAAATGGCTACTCACTGCAGCATTCTTGCCTGGAAAATTCCATGGACAGAGGAGCCTGGTGGGCTGCAGTCGATGGGGTTCCAGAGTCGAACATGACTGCACAACCAACACTTTCACTTTTCATAGCTGATTTTCATATACTTTGCTGTATAGCAGAAACTAACACAACATTGTAAAGCAAATATACTCCAATAAAAATTAACTTAAAAAAAAAAAAAGCAGCTGGTATCTCTTTCCAAAAGAGCCTGGAAAGGAGAGAAGGTTTTGCAGCCCCTTAAGAAATATCAGAGTTGGCTCAGGGTTACTGAAGAGATCAAGCATTAAGAGAGGCAGCTTTGCTAACAGTAGGCAGATGGCATACAAATGCTTGATGGGGAACCAGGAATACAACCCACCTTGAAATGGACCGTGTGAGTGTGAACAACGAGGATCTCAAGTCACCCTAATGATGGGATTAGACCATCCTAATAATTGGATGGACCAGAGACCCTGCTGCAAACCCCACTGCCCTGATCTTGTGTACACACACAGAAATGGAGCAACATTGCAAAGAGGACTGAGATATGAGCCCTCACTCTTTAAAGAGTTAAAACTCTAAGTCAGAATGAATTTGACTTGTAAAAACAAGATATTTCTTGCCCCCTGAGAGTGTGAATCAAAATTTTAACTCCTGTAGAGGCAAATCCAGGTCAGCCAGATAGCAGTATATAAATAAGACAGCCACCAATTGCTTCTTTTTGCAGTGGTAACCCCCAAGCTCCAGCTCAAAGATCATGATTAAAATTCTCTGGAAATGTGCTCTCCAGGGAACCACAGTGAGTCACCTCTCCCAATGCCCTGCCCACAAAAACATGCCTCCTCTCTCCTCCTTGCTCCTCATTTGTTTTGTGAACAAGACATTAACTACCATGTCTGGGTCTGAGATGACTAAAGTCCGGTTACACTAATACAGGCTCAGAGAGTCTTTCCTGCTGACACTGGGAATGGTATAAAGGACAGAGAGGCTCTCTTTTCAGAAAGGCCATCGTGAGAATGTTATGAGAAGACACTCTCAAATGCACGGGGCGACCACAAATCGATTAGCACGTGTCGGGGAGAAATGCTGGTTAGCAGCTAAAAAGGAGGAGGAGGCAGTTTCAGAGAAAATGAGCTCTTCCCAGGATGCAGGCTTGAGTAGCGGGCTAGTTCTTCTGCTAGTGTTTAACGGCTTTGACTCCTTCTTCTGCTAATCCTCTCAAAAACACCTTGACATTCTATGTCAAGGCTTTCACAGTGGGTGCCTGTCTTTTTCACATCCTTGTCACCTGCTGCCCCCCACCAGCCCAAGTCACGGAGACACTTCAGGCTCCCCCTGCCCCTCCATCTTCCTGAATGCCACTTCCTGGTGCCTCCATCTCTCTGTAATTGGTGGGGCACCCTTGTGGGTTGCCAGGGAGACACCCTTGGACAGAGCCTTATGTCATCTCTTTTTCGTGGCCCTGGAAGCATCTTAGGACAGCAGCTCCCACTCTGTCCAGCCACTCTGTTATTAGAAGAGTCTCATCTGAATCATTTCAGCTCACCTCTCAGGAACTGGAAAGTCCTGCCCCATATAAAACAAAGTCCCATCTCATGTGCAGTGGAAAGTCATTCCCCTTCTTCCAGCTAAGGCCTGAACTGTGGTCAGAGAGAGAAAGCACCTGGTTGTCCTTTCACTCCCCCCTTCCACCCTCCATCTCTCTCCTGGTCCCATCTCCCTCCTTGGGAGCTGGAGTCAGCAGGTAGCCTAAGAGAAAGGAAGAGGACATTCTGACATTAGCAGGGCTGCTCCCCTTCACCAGCAACAGCCTCGATGTGTCAGAGGTCCCCACTGTGGCTGCCTGATCCCAGGGAGGGCCTCCATGAAGGAAGAACTCCCCAGTGACTTTCTGTAATTTCCTTCCTCTCACTTCTTGCCTTTTCATTCACCCCATAGCTTTTCATGGCTGAGAGTCCTCCCCTGGCCAGCCACCCTCTTCGACCAGATGCTCTGTCCCACAGCATGCACTTGATCCGCAGGAAACTCACCCTTCCTTGGCAGGCTAAGCAGCACAGATGCAGGCAGCCCACAGCCCTGACATCACAGACTGGTCCCACCTGCCCCCACCTTCCAGATGTCCTGCAAGCAGCGGGTACCAGTCTATATGCTCACAATGCCTTTTCTCATCCAAGGTCTTGTGCCATGTTCTCCCATTCCCCTCCTCCATGCTCTGTTCTAGGGGAACTTCCAGAGCAGGTCCACAGCTTCAACAGCTCAAGCGTCAAGTGCAGGTAGGCTGCCAGGTTCTTCTCTCTTGTCTTGGGGGACACGTGGAAACATCCCATCCTCCTTCTCCACCTGAGAGAGAAAACACCCATCACTTTCATTAGGCAGACCATCTACTACTGAACATCCCAGCAAGATCTTCCTTTCCCATTTATAATCTTCTGCTTTTATAAACTGGTGGGAGGGTGTGGGAAGCACAAAAGTATGGTAGCGAGGATCACAGGATGACCCGGCCCCCTCTGATGAAGCCCTGTCTAAGTCTGGCAGCTCCTTGGCCAGATTTGCAGACTGTGGGAGTAACTAGGTCATGTTGTTTCAGCTTTGAGGCATCTGTAGAAAATCTGAAACAACAAGGAAAGTTTTGCATGTGATCCTGCCACATATTCATCTTCCTGATCCTTCAAAGCCCTGTGCCAGCCCTCAGTCCTTCCAAGAAACCTTTCTGCTCTGACAACTCCAGCCTTCACCAAGAGTTCCATTTTCCAGACACTCAGCACACTTAATGTCAGAACAACACATCTTGATAAGTAAATATATTCTGTCTCATGTCAGGCTCTTGTTCTTCCATCTCGGTCCCAATAGTGTGGCAGACTTTTTGAAGGTAGAGACTGTGCTTTCTACTTATTTTGTATCCCCTGTGGCTTTTACCACTTTGCTGCCAACATGAAGGTGTTCAATACATATTTGAAGTGAGTTGAATTGAATTTTTAATCAGACACACACTGGATGGAGAGAGCCTCGATGTGGTGAGGGGTGTGTGGTGCACAGAGCGGAAAGAGAGATTGCACACAACATTTCTTCCTGAAATTTAGGTGTTGTAAAACTGAACAGGAACATTGTAAAAATAACATATGCTACTGCTCGCTGGAGTTGGATAATGTTGTTTATACATCTCGGAGAATAATAACCTGGGCTCAGGATGCAATGTATTGGAACCATTTGCATGGGGAGCCCTGGGCTCTGAGAATGTGAGAGGAAAATGATGGAGGGAGCTGGGATTCGGGCTCCTCACCTACCTCGTCTTAAAACTGCTCCCACCCAGAAGATTTAGCAGCTGGACAGGAAGTGGCAGAGATTCAGATATGGAAGGAAATTTCTGTGAGACCAGGTTCCAAGGGCTAGACAGGCATACCCTCTTCTCTTTTTTCTTCTCCTGCCCTTTCTTCTCCTCTCTTCTCTCTCTCTTGCACACACTCACACTCAGAGGTTTGCACACACTCACAGCGTACCAGGAGGGAGTCACCTGCCAAAATGCAAGTTAATAATAGGACCTGAGCTAATTCCTCCCTTTCCTAATTTTTTCACAATTTCTCCACCAACAGGGAATTTTTTTCAAGAAAGACTGTGATAGTGTTCAACCCATCCAAGTATGCTTCAATACTTCCAACTTTAATCTGTCTACCTCAGGTTAGTAGAAGAAGAACCTAAGGTCTTAAACACTACCCACTAACAAATTCAGAAACATTTTCATAACATTCACAGCCAGCATGACATGATTGAAGCCCCACAGGTGAGAGCTAAAAATCCAGATTTAAGGCATTCTACCCCCATTTCCTATATAGCCATGGGAATGCTAAGATGTGTGCTGTCATTGGCTTCTAAAGCTGGCGAAGTTCAGGGTCCTCAGCCTCACAGGCATGCCACCTTTTCCTTGTAACCAGGATCACATCTGCATTTCATCTGCTCCTCTGCTTTCCCATCCCTGCCAGGTGACAGTGGTCGTGCTGTCTTAGACCTACTGGAACAGGAGGTCTTCCCAACATTTCCCCTATCTCCCCTCCCCAAGTTCTCCCAGGATTTCAACAGTTACTTTGCAGTGCTAATGATACAGTATGAAACTAAACAGCTCCTAAGTAAATTAGCAGCTCTTGTGAAGGATATCAGCTCTGGGATTTCTTTGGAAGGAATGATGCTAAAGCTGAAACTCCAGTACTTTGGCCACCTCATGCGAAGAGTTGACTCACTGGAAAAGACTGATGCTGGGAGGGGTTGGGGGCAGGAGGAGAAGGGGACGACAGGGGATGAGATAGCTGGATGGCATCACTGACTTGATGGCCGTGAGTCTGTATGAACTCTGGGAGATGGTGATGGACAGGGAGGCCTGGCGTGCTGCAATTCATGGGGTCGCAAAGAGTCAGACACGACTGAGCGACTGAACTGAACTGAACTGAACTGTGAGTCACTCATACTTGACCTGTCCTTTTTTTATTATTATATATATATTTTTTAACTGTGCTGAGTCTTTGTTGCTGTGTGAGGGTTTGCTCTAGGTATGGTGCTTGGGCTTCTCATTGCAGTGGCTTCTCTTGTTGGGGAGCACAGGTTCTAAGGTGCACAGGACCAGTAGCCCACAGGCTACAGGATCAGTGGCCCACAGGCTTAGCTGCCCTTTGGCAAGTGGGATCTTCCCAGACTAGGGATCGAACCCATGTCCCTATTATGGACAGGTGGATTCTCAACAACTGGACCACCAGGGAAGTCCTAACCTGTCATTTTTAAATAGCAACCAAAATAAGTAAAGCAAAAGAAAATTGGGCGCTTTCCTGGCCACGCTTTGGGTCCAGTTAGCATTTTCCAGTCCAACAAAGAAGGGCTCTAAGAGTCGTGTTTTAGTTGCAGGCAGTAGAGATATTTGGGGTGTGTGAGTTTCATCTCTGTTTGGCCCTGGGGTTGATGGCAATGTATTCTCAACGTAATAATTCTTTTCATGTGACAGGGAGCTGGAGAGAGGGATGCTGAGCAAAGGAGTCCATATATTCCCTATAACTCGAATTACTACAATGAATTGCTACATTACTCACCCCTGCACTGGACATTAATCACAAAAACAAAAGTGCAGCGCCAGGGAGTTAGAGAGGCTGTGTAACTCCAGCCTGCACCCTGTGCCAGGAGCCTCTGGCTACAGTGAAGGTCTGCACAGCTCTCTGTCCTTTCTGTTTTTAAACCCTTAGTCACAGTGGTTTGTGAGGGAAAGTCACAGCAGAGACTGAGGCAGAGCTGGGCTCTTGATCCTCTGAGAGGCCCACCTGCCAGCCAAGGGCTCACTAGAGCCTCCTCTGGGTCCTATGCTTGACAGTCGTGCTTGTATGCATGCTGACTTGCCTCAGTAGTGAATGACTCTACTGTGACTACATGAACTGTAGCCTGCTAGGCTCTTCTGTCCATGGGATTCTGCAGCCAAGAATACTGGAGTGGGTTGCCATATCTTCCTCTAGGGTCTTCCCGACCCAAGGTTCGAACCCATGGCTTTTATGTCTCCTACACTGGTAGGAGGGTTCATTACCATTGATCCACCTGGTAAGCTGATTCTTGCCAGTCAGCTTACCTATATTGGCTTACGCTTGATTTGGTCAAATTCTTAAGATCCTGAGATAGTTAAAATATCTCCATACTTTAGAAAATTACATATCTGGAAAAAATATAGACAAAATTGTTTATGTCACAAAAGAGGCAAATTATAAAGGTGAAAAGCATGTTGCCAAGAGATATATAAATATAATCTAATTTGTCTATATATATGTTTTAACAAATACACAATATTCTGTTTTTCACCAGCTTATGGGAGACAGGCTCAAATTTGAATCTAAGCAGGCTTATAGAGAGAGGGCTTCCCTGGAGGCTCAGTGGTAAAGAATCTGCCTGCCAATGCAGGAGATCCAGAATACGCATTTGATCCCTGGGTCAGGAAGATTCCCCTGGAGGAGGAAATGGCAACCCACTTCAGTATTCTTGCCTGGGAAATCCCATGGACAGAGGGGCCTGGAGGACTATAGTTCAAAGAGTCGCAAAGAGTTATACACAACTCAGCATGGAGCACGCAGGCTTACAGAAGATAACGACATAACCCTGATATATCTAGAACCACTGGGATGGGACTCGGATATCCTCTACCGTGACTTTCTGAAGTGCCTCCCTACCCCATTATGCCCCAGTTATGGGATCTTATGTAAGTCAGGGAAATGAACTGGGGGAGGAATAGGAAGTTGAGCCTCAGGCACCTGTCTACACTGGCCCCACATACCATCAATGCTGTCATCCCATCGGCTCCAGAGACTCGCTATTCCAAGGGCAGGGACCCTTTGCCCTGAATCCCCATCTTTCAGTCTTGGCATATCCTGCAGTCACTTCTCTCTGGGTCTCTCCAAACCACTCTCTCTCTGCTGGGGAACAGGGCCTGGTTTCCTAGTGTTCTAGCAAAAATCTCTCCTCCACCTCCTTTGTGGTCTGGAGAAAACTCTTTACCCCAGAAGTAAACTATTATATAAGGAAAGTGCAAAGTTTAAAAAAAGACGTATTCAGTTCAGTTCAGTCTCTCAGTCGTGTCCAACTCTTCGCGACCCCATGAACCACAGCACGCCAGGCCTCCCTGTCCATCACCAACACCCGGAATCCACCAACACCGGAATCCCAGATATAGTATATTAACACATATACATGGAATCTAGAAAGATGGTACAGATGAACCTATTTGCAGGGCAGCGATGGAGACACAGACATAGAGAACAGACTTATGGACATAGCAGGTGAGGGGAGGAGAGGGTGGGATGAGGTGGGGTCTATTTTACCATGTGTAAACTAGATAACCAATAGGAATTTGCTGTATGACTCAGGGAAGTCAAACTGGGGCTCTGCAACAACCTAGAGGGGTGGGGTGGGGTGGAAGGTGGGAGAGAGGTTCAAGAGGGAGGGGATATATTTATATCTATGACTGATTCATGCTTATGTATGCCAGAAACCAACACAATATTATAAAGCAATTATCACATTAAAAATAAATAAATTTTTTAAAGATGTATAAATAATATCCCACCCCTTAATTAAAGGCAAACAATAGCAAATAATTTTCTCTTGCTTTATCTAGATTGTCTTTAAAAACTATAAAAAGTAATGGACAACTTGAAAAGTGACTTTTAATAGATGCTAAAAATATTCATTAGTGCAAAAGAAAATGTATTTTACATCAAACAAGTTTGAAGAGCCCTGTATTACAGCATTCTGCAAAATAAGCAGGACAAAAAGTTGGTCTTCTTGTTTTAATTTTTTAAAAACTGTATAATATTTAAAATTTTAGTTTATTATAAAATGAGACACAGTTTACATACCAAAATAAACCTTGGTGGCTCAGACAGTAAAGAGTCTGCCTGCAATGCAAGAGACCCGGTTTCAACCCCTGAGTCAAGAAGAGCCCCTGGAGGAGGAAATGGCAACCTACTCCAGTATTCTTGCCTGAAAATTCCCATGAACAGAGGAGACTGGCAGGCTACAATCCATGGGATAGCAAAGAGTCGGACACAACTGATTAACACTTTCACTTTCAAAACCTTTCTTACATGCCTTAAAATACACCCATTTTATGAAGAAAAATAATTTTCAGTAAAGTTACCAAATTGCTCTACTATCACCATGACCTAGTTTTAGGACATTTTTATCATCCAGGTAAGATTCCTTGGAACACTTGCAGTCACTCCCAGCCCCAGGCAACCCCAGAACTATCCCCAGAAGCACTTCTTTTCTTTACTTTTCTTCTATTGCCTCTGTAAACTCTCCAGGTTCTACAAGAGGCTTGAGTTTTGAAAACAAAAATGAGGAATTCTGTACAAGTTACTTCACATGACAACTTGCCATTCATACAAGATATTGAGAACTAACCTGGCCAATTGCTTGAATGGTAGAAAAGAAAGGAGAAAAGAAATAAAGAAAAAATATTTATTCTGGTTAATGCTTATGAGAATAAAGTTAGGGAAACATAAAAAGTTACTCTGATTTTTTAATCAATGTGTTTCTTGAATTAATTTTAAACTCAAAATATAAAGAATATAAAATATGGTATTTTTAGTAAGAATGAAAAAAAATCCATCCCCCTTTTTGTTGAAATAGTCAAGAAAGTGAATCTTCTAATATTTTTTAAAGCTTGATAGAAGTATTTTAAGGGAATAATTATTTTCCTAAAATATTCCCATGAGAAGTAAAAATAAAAAACAAAAAACTACAAGCACACTAGAAAATTATAGGAGAATGTGGAAATTTCAAATTTTAAAAAGTCTTCAGAAATTTTTATGTTCATTATAACTATGAAAGAATATGAATTTGGGAATGTCATTTGTTGTTAAGGCTCCTCACAGCTTGCTTTTCAAAAGCACTGGTATGATTTCCCTGATAGGTCCAGTAGCTGAGACTCTGCACTCCTAACACAGGGGGCCCAGGTTTGATCCCTGGTCAGGGAACTAGATTCTGTATGCTGCCATGAAGACTGAAGATACCATATGCTGCAACCAAGACCCAGCACAGCCAAATATAATTTTTTTTTTTTTAAAAGCACTGGTAGTGATGCTGATCACTACCATCATTGTATGGCAAACCCTGAGAAGTTGTCATACATCAAGCACTGTTCAAAGCCCTGAATATATAAGTTTATTTAATCCTCCCCATAACTTTAAGATATGGGTGCTATAATTATCATCACTTCATAGTTTAGAAAAATTATAATTAATCACTGAAGTTTTCCATGTTAAGCTGGAGCTCCAGCACTGTCTGGGTGGACAGCATCCTCTCCCCCAATCACAGTCCTTTGCCTGCCTCTACCCTGAAGTCTGTTATTTTCTGATGAGGGAAAGGAGGAAAGATTGAGAAGGAGAAGAAGGCTGAGGGGAAAGAGAGGAGATAATTTAAGGATGAAGTTTGCCTGATAAAGGTTGCCTGGTGGCTGCCCCTACATGGTCCCTCAGACTGGTACTGAATTATACTTGTCGGAAGGGGAAGTTCAGATGCTGGAGGACCTGATGTAACAGGAGTCTTTCTGGGGTGCTCTGGGTACCAGCAGAATAGGAAACTAGTGACTGAGCCTCAAGGGAAGCTTTTCTCTTGTCACCTGTACACATAGCCCAGCCCTGCAATGAGCACCTTTGGCAGAGTCATTAGTTCTCTCAAGGCGAAGGCACCATCAGCAGCATCTTTAGGCAACCCAGTGGAGGAAACTTATCAATAGGAATCAGTGCAGAGAAAGATGAGCCCAGGAGCTGTGTCATGGAGCCTTCAGACCTAATGTTTTATAAGTGCACTGATGGAGACCTCTTTTTGTCTGGTACAAAACAAAGGCTCAAATGAACAGAAGAGGAGACCCGGCTTGAACACAAGGAGAGCACCGTTGATGTGGCTCCTCTGCACAGTCTGGTAAAGATAAATAGTCAAACTACTGGTCTCCCCTTCAGTTCTGATCTCTACTCTGTAAGCAGAACATCAAAACTGAAATATGTCAACTGGAGTGTTGAATACTGTTAGAGCTGACTGAGGTGAGAGAATATGCAATCAAGAGATAACCAAAGGCACTTGGAACCTTCCCTAGAAAAGAGTTAACTCACTGTTAATAGTTAAAGGCCTACATGGAAAATTAATTTAGCGTTTTACTAATTCCAGAGAAGAAATGGGATCTTTGGAAGAATTTATGGGAAAACAGTTTTTCAGGATGAAAAACATATGATATTTTTTTCATATGGAATTATGATAATTCCAGCTGTCCAAAAACAGAGTAGGTTGCCCATCACTGACTGTGTTGAAACTGTAAGAAAACAGCTCTACGTCTGTGATAACTGACATGTGACTACACATCCTGGGAGATGGACTAGACAATGGACCCTATGTTTCCAGTGATGGATTTAAAATCCAAATATGTTAGAATTATTTTTCCTGATTCTTAAAGATTCTCATTCAGGGTTTTTTCTTTTCCTATCTATAGAAGCCACTGATTACATTAAAAACCTCATTGATCTTTAAAATGGCTTCACATAAATTAAGCACAATGAAGAACAGGGTGTTATTATAGAGAGAGTCTAGAAGCAGCCAATTAATAACCTGGGTTCTGCTCCAGAGTGTTTGGCAGAGTTACTGTGTGAACTTGAGAAAGTCACTTGGGTTCTCTGAGCATCAGTTTATTCATCGGTAAAATGGGTATCGTTGTTAAGAAAAACTCCTCAGGAATAGATCAAATAAAGTCCCAGCCACTGAAGCACCCTTGAGTGTTCCCCAAAAGGCAGCCCTAGTCCTTGGCAAGTCGGGGAGATAGGTGCTCCCCGCTGGTGCCCCATTTCTTTCTTTCCACAGTCATTTCCACATTTCAACTAAGTCTTTCCTCCCAGAATCCTGCACCCTGTTGCTTCCACTTCTCTCCTATAACAGAGAAAAACACTCTGAAAAAGATGCTTTGGAGAAAGACATTAGAGAGTTTACTATGATTATCTTTGCAGAAAAGTTAAGAGTTGAAAAAATAAACATCCTTAAGGGAAGAGAATGCTGAACCCAGTGACTGGAATCACTAACTCCACTGCACTCAAATATAGGGTTTTAGATTTGGATGGAGGAATCCTCCTAGCAGGCTCAAAGCATCCAGGCAGGTGGCTTAAAAACAAAATAATGTGGCATTGAGGGATTTTTTTTTCTTCCTCACCAAAGGGATTCAGCTTCAAGCTGAAGAGTGATTGAACGGAGCAGTATCAGCCATTGTCTCCTAATAAATGCAGCTGCAGAAGCCAGCCTAAGAAATGCAATTTTCCAGCCTGCTTGGCCAAAGCTGTTATCATACAAGATATCACTTATGTGAAATACATTCTCTCTTAAAACAATAATCAATATTAGACACCTGTCACCTTCTCATTCGAATCCTGCAACACACTGAGATCTGCAAGCTGTTGAAATGTGGAGAAGAAAGCCTTCTGAGCTTGTTTCAGCCTTCACGTGAGCCAAGCACAGAGCCCTGGGTGAGACATGGGGAAAGGACAGTCACTGGGAAGGTCAACATGAGCCACATAGGGATGTGTGGGGTGTGGGCAGGTGTTAAGTATAATAACTCATCAAAATTATGCCACAAGGAAAATCATTAGCAAAAGAAAAGTTTGTTGTTGGAGATGTTCCATCTGAGACATTTGAAAGGCCAGCACTTATCACAGAAGAACTAGATCCCCATCACCAACTTTTGGGGCAATGGGCAAAGGTCCCCAGATTTGACCACTTGGGGCAATTTGGTGTTATAAAGCCAGAATGGATGGAAGATAGAGAGGGAAGGAAGGAAGGAAGGAAGGAAGGAAGGAAGGAGGAAGCCCTACAGGGATAGAATCCCCCGCTTCCATCTGAGTGTTAGTTATTGCCTCCTGGCAAGATAGTCATCTGTTCCCTGTGGACATCTGCCCGCAGGTAGTGGGACTTAGTGCAGGGTCACACTCACTGTAGAGGAAAGAGTCCTTGGAGCCAGCAGACTGAGCTATGTTAGAATGTGAAGTACATTACTCAGCCATTAAAAAGAATACATCTGAATCAGTTCTAATGAGGTGGATGAAACTGGAGCCTATTATACAGAGTGAAGTAAGTCAGAAAGAAAAACACCAATACAGTACACTAACGCATATATATGGAATTTAGAAAGATGGTAACAATGACCCTATATGCGAGACAGTGAAAGAGACACAGATGTATAGAACAGTCTTTTGGACTCTGTGGGAGAAGGCGAGGGTGGGATGATTTGAGAGAATAGCATTGAAACATGTATATTATCATATGTGAAGCAGATCACCAGTCCAGGTTGAATGCATGAGACAGGGTGCTCAGGGCTGGTGCACTGGGATGACCCTGAGGGATGGGATGGGGAGGGAGGTGCGAGGGAGGTTCAGGATGGGGAACACATGTACACCCATGGCTGAGTCATGTCAATGTATGACAAAAACCACTACAATATTCTAATGTAATTAGCCACCAATTAAAATCAATAAATTAAAAAAAAAAAAGAATGCAAAGTACATAACTTCCTGGTTGTGTGACCCTAGGCAAGTTCCATAATTTCACAGACCCTCTCTTTTTCTCTTTGTGAAATGCAAGTGAAATCATATGAGGGTTAAAGTATCAGACTAATTGTTAAGCATTTACCCAATTCACTCAACAGTTATTGACTAAGGTTTGTGGTTGATGTCTGGCATTCTGGGCTCTATGCTATCTTTAATGGCCAAAATAGTGGTACTTTGTTGGTGAAATGCCAAAAATGTTCCTTTTTTTAAGTGAGAAAAATTAACCTGAAATATAATATATCTGGAAAGTGATAAAAAGGCATTACATTTTTAATTTGAATAATTTAGAAACCATTATTTTTCTCTCCCTTCCTAAGCAGAAGGAAATGACAATAAACAAAGCAAAGGTTCTATTACAAAAAGTTCCACCCTGGACTAAAGACTTGTATGAACAGAAAATGTGCATGATGGCATTAAAACTGATAGTTTCCTCCAAAGTGTAAATTCTCTGTACATAATAAATAAAACAAGGACGAACCAGTGTAGTCTTCTTTGAAACAAACAAGCTCGGTAGGAATTTAAAAGATTGCATTTCTTTAACAAGAAAAATTCAGAGATATCAACATGTTTAATGAAGGAAAAGAACTGCTCAAAAATGAAGAAATCAGAAGAAAATATCTGGCATTCGCTTGTAACTATCTCCTCTCCACTCCCCCATCCAATGGGGGTGTCAAAAGGGCCATTTCACCAGATGGAAAATTTTGCGCAAAACTCACTTGTCAATGACTCAACGATGACATGATGATTACAATTTGTCTCTTTTTAAGATGCTCATTTTAAAAAATATTCAATCATTTAATTTTAAATTTTAAAATTATTCTTTTTTGAAATTTAAAGTTATTTAATTAGAGGCTAATTACTTTACAATATTGTATTGGTTTTGC
Source organism: Ovis canadensis (assembly GCF_042477335.2). Classification (NCBI taxonomy): domain Eukaryota; kingdom Metazoa; phylum Chordata; class Mammalia; order Artiodactyla; family Bovidae; genus Ovis; species Ovis canadensis. The sequence continues at coordinate 184,560,870 of NC_091246.1, read as the reverse complement.
ATGAATCTGCCACAGGTATACACGTGTTACCCATCCTGAACCCCCCTCCCACCTCCCTTCCTATACCATCCCTCTGGGTCATCACAGTGCACCAGCCCCAAGCATCCTGTATCCTGTATCAAACCTAGACTGGCAATTCATTTCTTATATGATATTATACATGTTTCAATGCCATTCTGCCAAATCATCCCACCCTCTCTCTCTCCTACAGAGTCCAAAAGACTGTTCTATACATCTGTGTCTCTTTTGCTGTCTCGCATACAGGGTTATCCTTACAGTCTTTCTAAATTCTGTATATATGCATTAGTATACTATACTGGTGTTTTTCTTTCTGGCTTACTTCACTCTGTATAATAGGTTCCATTTTCCTCTACCTCGTTAGAACTGATTCAAATGGATTCTTTTTAATGGCTGAGTAATACTCCATTGTGTCTATGTACCACCGCTTTCTTATCCATTCATCTGCTGATAGACATCTAGGTTGCTTCCATGTCCTGGCTATTATAAACAGTGCTATGATGAACATTGAGGTACACGTGTCTCTTTCAATTCTGGTTTCCTTGATGTGTATGCCCAGCAGTGGGATTGCTGGGTCATAAGGCAGTTCTGTTTCCAGTTTTTTAAGGAATCTCCACACTGTTCTCCATAGTGGCTGTACTAGTTTGCATTCCCACCAACAGTGTAAGAGGGTTCCCTTTTCTCCACACCCTCTCCAGCATTTATTGCTTGTAGACTTTTGGATCGCAGCCATTCTGACTGGCATGAAATGGTACCTCATTGTGGTTTTGATTTGCATTTCTCTGATAATGAGTGATGTTGAGCATCTTTTCATGTGTTTCTTAGCTATCCATATGTCTTCTTTGGAGAAATGTCTATTTAGTTCTTTGGCCCATTTTTTGATTGGGTTGTTTATTTTTCTGGAATTGAGCTGCGTAAGTTGCTTGTATATTTTTGAGATTAGTTGTTTGTCAGTTGCTTCATTTGCTATTATTTTCTCCCTTTCTGAAGGCAGTCTTTTCACCTTGCTTATAGTTTCCTTTGTTGTGCAGAAGCTTTTAATTTTAATTAGGTCCCATTTGTTTATTTTTGTTTTTATTTCCAATATTCTGGGAGGTGGATCATAGAGGATCCTGCTGTGATTTATGTTGGAGAGTGTTTTGCCTATGTTCTCCTCTAGGAGTTTTATAGTTTCTGGTCTTACATTTAGATCTTTAATCCATTTTGAGTTTATTTTTGTGTATGGTGTTAGAAAGTGTTCTAGTTCATTCTTTTACAAGTAGTTGACCAGGTTTCCCAGCACCACTTGTTAAAGAGATTGTCTTTAATCCAATGTATATTCTTGTCTCCTTTGTCAAAGATAAGGTGTCCATAGGTGCATGAATTTATCTCTAGGCTTTCTATTTTGTTCCATTGATCTATATTTCTGTCTTTGTGCCAGTACCAACTGTCTTGATGACTATGGCTTTGTAGTAGAGCCTGAAGTCAGGCAGGTTGATTCCTCCAGTTCCATTCTTCTTTCTCAAGGTTGCTTTGGCTATTCGAGGTTTTTTGTATTTCCATACAAATTGTGAAATTACTTGTTCTAGCTCTATGAAAAATACCGTTGGTAGCTTGATAGGGATTGCATTGAATCTATAGATTGCTTTGGGTAGCATATGCATTTTCACTATATTGATTCTTCCAATCCATGAACACGGTAACTACCAGCCAATATCACTGATGAACATAGATGCAAAAATCCTTAACAAAATTCTGGCAATCAGCACCCAACAACACATTAATAAGATCATACACCATGACTTTATCCCAGGGATGCAAGGATTCTTCAATATCTGCAAATCAATCAATGTAATACACCACATTGACAAATTGAAAAATAAAAGCCATATGATTATCTCAATAGATGCAGAGAAAGCCTTTGACAAAATTCAACATCCATTTATGATAAAAACTCTCCAGAAAGCAGGAATAGAAGGAACATACCTCAACATAATAAAAGCTATATATGACAAACCCACAGCAAACATTATCCTGAATGGTGAAAAATTGAAAGCATTTCCCCTAAAGTCAGGCACACGACAAGCATGCCCACTCTCACCAATACTATTCAACATAGTTTTGGAAGTTTTGGCCACAACAATCAGAATAGAAAAAGAAATAAAAGGAATCCAAATTGGAAAATAAGTAAAACACTCACTGTTTGCAAATGACATGATCCACTACATAGAAAACCCTAAAGACTCCACCAGAAAATTACTAGAGCTAATCAATGAATACAGTGAAGTGGCAGGATATAAAATCAACACACAGAAATACTTTGCATTCCTATACACTAATAATGAGAAAATAGAGAAATTAAGGAAACAATTCCATTCACCATTTCAATGAAAAGAATAAAATACTTAGGAATATATCTACCTAAAGAAACAAAATACTATGGGTATAGTATAGAAAACTATAAAACACTGGTGAAAGAAATCAAAGAGGACACTAACAGATGGAGAAATTAAACTTTCTTATGTATTTTTGTTTCCTCTTTAATAAGAATTCTGGTTCCTTTTCTTTTCTCTTTTGGCAAACCTTGCAGCACCCATGCCCCTTGCAGTGGAAGTGCAGAGTCTTAACCACTGGACTGCCAGGGAAATCTCTGGTTCCTTTTCGATACCACTTCATTGCATTCATTTTATCTGCTAATAACTTAAATTAGAATAGATATATGTTTATTATTTACATTTTACTGTATTTATGCTTATATTTTATAATTACACATTTTCATATTTAAAATCATTATATATTTGGTTTTAAAGGTGTTCTGTACTTTCTGAATTCTGAACATTTTTATATAGCATGATGTTCAGATATCATCCATCTTGATGTTTTATCATTATTACTGCCTTTTTATGCCAGCCACTATGTAGATATGGGGAGATAACAATGAGCAAGACTTTTAAGAGACATATGGTGTGAGTACATGGTTTCTTCTATTCTTTCTCAGACTTTCAGATACATATATATATATATATATATATATATATATATATATTACTGTCAACTGAGACTTAAAGGTTATCATTAAAAGTATCCCAGTAGATGTGCTGTGTGGCATTCAAGTGCCGGGTCCCCATTGCAAACATCTCATGTTTGCTGGGTTTGGAGGTGATGTTGTAAAACACTGGATTCTTCCAAAATTTTCAGTTTTTCTTTTTGATTATGAATATATAGCTAGCATCAGAACAATTAGCAAATCTTAGGAAATTAACATTTAAGAGGTCTTGATGAAATTCCTAGAAAAAGGCATGCTGGAAACACCAGGATTCCCAATGGAGAGAGAAGAAAAGAAGATACTGAACCACCTTGGCAATCAGAGCTTGAGTTGACCATCAGGTGGGCAGTTTTCAAACATTTGGATTTGAGTTTTTTATTTCCTTGGGAGAGTGACTTGGGTGACACAGAAAAATGGTTTGGATAGTGTAAGGAGAAAGCTGCACAAAGGAATGATGAGGGGGGAAAGCAGGAAATGAGGGTGGAAACCAGAGACACATTGAGAAGTCTTTAAATTACTTTTAATTAAAATGCTAATTATTTTCCCCAGTTTATAACAAATGCAATTTTAAAAAGAACAATGAATTTTAAAAATCCAATAACAATCTTGAAAAGAGCATGTGACACCAAAACGAATGGACCTCAGCCCATTCCTAACTCTGTAGACAGGAGTCACCCCTTCCCCAAGAAGCATTAAATTCAGTAAGACAACAAAGAACCAAATGAACTAATTATGAAAAGAGGATTGAGGGAAAATATAAAGAATTTTAAGTACATTTCTATTTTCTCCAGAAATTATAGTAACATCAACGAGATCTATGGAGTGCTTCCCAGATTATTCACCAAGCAGAATTGGAGAATTTTAATTGATGAAAGAGAATAATTTTTAAACAACACATCAAAGAGGAGATATAAATATTTCTGGAACATTTACTTTCTTTAGGAGCTTAAACATTAATCTCTTTAAAACATATACATTATTTGTTATCTTAGATATATCATTTTACAGGGAAAAATATAAACACTTCAAAATATCATAAATTCTGAATTTGATCAGATATAAATTGATGGAATTGAAACCACACCCCTCAGATATGGACTCCATGCCAATCGCACCTCAGATGGGACTCAAGCCCACAGTTTCACAGCTGAAACTGCATACCTGAACTCGGGACTTCATGAAGCTCAGACTCTGTTTTAGCACAGAAGGAATGCAGCAAGAGACAAGCTGATAGGCAAGAAGTTGATTCATTAATAATCTTTGTAAAGATGTTACAGGAAAATGGGGTGTGAGAGGATGGTCATGAACCAGGTCTCAAGTGAGTTCCTTCTTAAGTGAGGGTCCTTAGCTTCATGCAAGAAAGAATTAAAGTGTTAGCCACAGTAAAGTAAAGCAGAGATTCATGTTCCATGGGCAGAATGAAGTCTGTCTCAAAAGGCAAAATCATCGTTGGGAGAAACACACTTCACAGATAGAATGTGGGCCAATTCAGAATACATGAGTGGCCCCGGAATACAGGGTGGTTAGTTTTTATGGGGTGGGTAATTTCAAAGGCTAATGAATCTTTGACTGTGTGGATCACAATAAACTGTGGAAAATTCTTAAGAGATGGGAATACCAGACTGCCTTACAAATCTCCTGAGATGCCTTTATGCAGGACAAAAAGTAACAGTTAGAACTAGACATGGAACAATGGACTGGTTCAAAATTGGGAAAGGAGTATGACAAGGTTGTATATTGTCACCCTGCTTATTTAACTTCTATGTAGAGTACATCATGTGAAATGACAGGCTAGATGAAGCACAAACTGGAATCAAGATTGCTGGAAGAAATATCAACAACCTCAGAGATGCAAATGATAACATATTAATGGAAGAAAGCAAACAGGAACTAAAGAGCCTCTTGAAGAAGGTGAAAGAGGAAAGTGAAAAAGCTGGTGTAAAACTCAACATTCAAAAAACTAAGATAATGGTATCCAGTCCCATTACTTCATGGCAAATTGGGGGAAAAGTGGAAGAACTGACAGATTTTATTTTCTTGGGCTCCAAAATCAATGCAGATGGTGACCTCTGTCATGAAATTAAAAGAATCTTGCTCCTTGGTAGAAAAGCTTTGTCAAACCTAGATAGCATATTAAAAAGCAGAGATATCACTTTGCGAAAAAGGTCTGCATAGTCAAGTTTGTAGGGAATAAGGTATAAGGAAGGTTGAGAAGTGCTTGCACATGAGACTCTCAACCAGGGCTGAACATTCTTGCAAACGAGATGTTCTGCCCAGTGCAGCGAACTAGGTATAAGAAAGGTTGAGAAGTGCTTGCAAATGAGACTCTCAACCAAGGCTGAACATTCTTGCAAACGAGATGTTCAGCTAAGAATCCTCTCTTTGTTCCCGTGGGAAAAGAACATTTCTTGCACACAAGGATGTTTCTCTGATTCCTCAAAAGGAACAGACCCAGGGACAAAACGGATTCTAAGTTGATAAGGAAGTTCCCCAAAACAAAGTCTTAGCTGCAGTAAATAAGTTAAGGAAAAGGTTATCTCACCCTGCGCCTGTGCACTGTATAGTCTCTGAATCATTGTGCTTGGCAACTTGCCCTGTAGGTTGCTGTGCAAGGGATGTAAAATAAAGCAGCTGTAAGAAGCAAGTGTTAAAATATAAAGATTCAAACCACTCTGCAGTGTTGGTGTTTCATTCCGTCGCCAGCAAAGTTCAGTTCAGTTCAGTCACTCAGTCATGTCTGAATCTTTGCGACCCTATGAACCACAGCACGCCAGGCCTCCCTGTCCATCACCAACTCCTGAAGTCCACTCAAACCCATGTCCACTGAGTCAGTGATGCCATCCAACCATCTCATCCTCTGTCGTCCCCTTCTCCTCCTGCCCTCAATCTTTCCCAGCATCAGGGTCTTTTCCAAAGAGTCAACTCTTCCCATCAGGTGGCCAAAGTACTGGAGTTTCAGCTTCAGCATCAGTCCTTCCAATGTACACCCAGGACTGATCTCATTTAGGATGGACTGGTTGGATTTCCTTATAGTCCAAAGGACTCTCAAGAGTCTTCTCCAACACCACAGTTTAAAAGCATCAATTCTTCAGCGCTCAGCTTTCTTTATAGTCAACTCTCATATCCATACATGACCATTGGAAAAACCATAGCCTTGACTAGACAGACTTTTGGCAAAATAATGTCTCTGCTTTTTAATATGCTGTTTAGGTTGGTCACAACTTTCCTTCCAAGGAGTAAGCATCTTTTAATTTCATGGCTGCAGTCACCATTTGCAGTGATTTTGGAGCCCCCAAAAATAAAGCCAGCCATGTTTCCACTGTTTCCCCATTTATTTCCCATGAAGTGATGGGACAAGATGCCATAATCTTAGTTTTCTGAATGCTGAACTTTAAGCCAACTTTTTCACTCTCCTCTTTCACTTTCATCAAGAGGCTCTTTAGTTCTTCTTCACTTTCTGCCATAAGAGTGGTGTCTCCTGCATATCTGAGGTTTTGATATTCCTTCCAGAAATCTTGATTCCAGCTTGTGCTTCTTCCAGCCCAGCGTTTCTCATGATGTACTCTGCATATAAGTTAAATAAGCAGGTGACAATAAACAGCCTTGACGTAATCCTTTTCCTATTTGGAACCAGTCTGTTGTTCCATGTCCAGTTCTATCTGTTGCTTCCTGATCTGCATACAGATTTCTCAAGAAGCAGGTCAGGTGGTCTGGTATTCCCATCTCTCTCAGAATTTTCCACAGCTTGTTGTGATCCACTCAGTCAAAGGTTTAGGCATAGTCAATAAAGCAGAAATAGGTATTTTTCTGGAACTCTCTTGCTTCTTTAATGATCCAGCAGATGTTGGCAATTTGACCTCTGGTTCCTCTGCCTTTTCTAAAACCAGCTTGAACATCTGGAATTTCATAGTTCACGTATTGCTGAAGCCTGGCTTGGAGAATTTTAAGCATTACTTTATTAATGTGTGAGATGAGTGCAATTGTGTGGTAGTTTAAACATTCTTTGGCATTGCCTTTCTTTGGGACTGGAATGAAAACTGACCTTTTCCAGTCCTGTGGCCACTGCTGAGTTTCCCAAATTTGCTGGCATACTGAGTGCAACACTTTCAAAGCTATGGTTGTTCCAGTAGTGATGTACAGACATGAGAGTTGGACCATAAAGAAGGCTGAGCACCAAAAATTGATTATTTTGAATTGTGGTGTTGGAGAAGACTCTTGAGAGTCCCGTGGACAGCAAATAGGTCAAGCTAGTCAATCCTAAAGGAAATCACTCCTGAATTCATTGGAAGGACTGATGCTGAAGCTGAAGCTCAATACCTTTGCCACCTGATGCAAAGAACTGACTCATTGACGAAGACTCTGAGTGAGGGCAAGAGAAGAAGGGGGTGACAGAGTGTGAGATCGTTGGATGGCATCACTGACTCGATGGACATGAGTTTGAGCAAACTCCAGGAGATGTTGAAGGACAGGGAAGCCTGGTGTGCTTCCCTAGGGTCTCAAAGAGGCAAACACAACTTAAGTACTGAACAATGAGTGGGAAGATTATTCCAACTATTTGGGGAGAGGAGCGGGAAATTTCCAGGAATTGGGGCACCACTCACATTTCTGGCTTTTTATGCTCAGTCTTGGAACAGGCTTTCCTAGTGGCTCAGTGGTAAAGAATCCACCTGCCAATGCAGAAGTCACAGAGATAGAGATTTTTCCCTGGGTCGGGAAGATCCCCTGGAGAAGGAAATGACAACCCACTCCAGTATTCTTGCCTGGGAAATCCCATGCACAGAGGAGTCTGGCAGACTATAGTTCACTGGGTTGCAAAGAGCCAGAAATGACTTAGCAACTAAACAAGAAGAACAAAACTCAAAACTATCATGGTGCTGGTGGGTGTGTATTATGATGAACATAAAATGAGGCTCAAGTTTCACTGAAAGTCAGATCTCCTGTCTTGGGTCTAATCAATTCTAATCAGTCCCTGTCAATCCTCAGTGGCTCTGGATGTATTAAAGGTTGTGCTTGGCCCCCTTCCCTCTTGTTTCAAAATCAGTTTTGGACACCTCCTTTACTAAATGTGGTTCCAAAAGATTTTACTGATATCACAAGGTTACGGTTGCTTTTATATCCTATAATCACAAGGAGACACATTGTGATCTGAGCCCACATAAACAAAATCTTGGTCACTTATTCAATAAGCAAATATTTTTTGAGCCCCTACTACATAATAGGACCTTTTGGGGGTTTACCTTTTATCTAGAGAAACAGAAAATAAGTAGGGATTAAATATATAGTATATCAAACAGTGATACATTATATGTGGAAAAGTAAAGAGTTAATGTTTTTAATTTATAATAGAATAACTGCGGAAGGAAGACTTCATTCATAAAGTGACATTTAAGCAGAGGTCTGAAGGACAGGAGGGAGCAAAATATATGAAAAGTATTAAGTGAAATTGCTTTTCCATAAGTGCAAAGGCCCTGAGGCAGGTGGGCAGGATTTGTTTAAGGAAGTCAACATGGCTGAGGAAGTATGCAGTGGACATGGACATGCACTGCCTATGTGGTCAGAAAATAACCTCTTACTAGTAGCTTTCAAGGTGTGCCTCAGCTACAGGCTGAGAAAGCCACCTTGCACCAGGTCACACCCTCCTCACAACAGCACTCATCCAATGGCTAATGAAGAAGGTGAAAGGTGCAGCTAATTTGGCCTCAGGAGAGGCACCTCCAGCAGGCCATGAATTCTCCCCAGCTCCTTGAAGGATTGCTCACAGCTTTGTTGAGCTGCTTCAGTTAAACTTCTCTCTCTCTTCCTTCTCTCTCTTTTCTGCATCCTACTTCAGCTTACTTCTTTCCACGGGTATTAAACCCTAATAAATACCCAGACCAACAGATGAGACAGTTAAATAGCTTCACTAACTCAACAGGCATGAGTCTGAGCAAGCTCTGGGAGATAGTGAAGGACAGGGAAGCCTGGCATGCTGCAGTTCAAGGGATCGCAAAAAGTCAGATACGATTTAGCAACTGAACAACAACACCAACTCTGTCTCCAGAGCCTGTCTCTGGAAAATCCAGTCTGCTGCAAAGAGTGAGCCAGGAAGAAGGTAGTTGGAGATAAGTTCAGGAAGTTATCTGAGACCTTAACTTTGGTTTTTACTGAGTAAGATGAAGACTTTGTGGTATTTGGAGCAGAGTTGGCTTGGTCTGACATTTCAAAAGGAGAGAGAATGGAAGAAGACAAGGTTAGAAGCAGGGAGAGGATAACTCAGTCCAGGGGAGAAATGGTGGTCTGCACCAGGCAGCAGTGATGGGAAAAGGGCTTCTGAGAAGTGGTGGACTCAGGGTATATTTTGAAGAAAGAGTCTTCAGAACTCATTGATGAATTGGATGTGCATGGGAGGGAAGAGAAAAGTCAAGAACATCTCTGTTTAGGACTGAGCAACTAGAAGGGCAGAGTTGCAGGTCTGCAGACAAGGTAACTGAGTTTGATTTGGAACTTGTGACAAATAAAATGCCTGTCCAACATCTGAGAGACTAGACTTCTGCAAGTTTGAAATGGAAATTCAGGAATCAGCATACGAATAGTATTTAAAGCCATTAGTTGGAGGGAGAGTGGGTGTAGAAAGAGGATCAAAGACTTGCAAAGACAAAACCTTGGGGTTTTCATCACATTTCACTGTCCCCATATGGTCCCAGCACTCCTCTCATTACTGAAACAACCATCCCTGTGATAAGCAGCAGTGCAAACAGGAAAAGCAGGAGGGTTATGTAGTCAGTGGGGCCTTCTGAAATGTTTATTGTGAGAAGCTTTATAACATCTTTCTCTTGAGCTGTCAGTATGAAAAAAATCAATGATTTCTACATTGATTTTTTTTAATTTATTGAAGTACAGTTGCTTTATAATGTTGTGTTATTTTCTGCTGTATAGCAAAGTCAATCTACCATATGTACACATGTATCCCCTCTTTTTTGGATTTCCTTCCCATTTAGGTCACCACAGAGCACAGAATAGAGTTCCCTGTGCTATACAGTAGGTTCTCATTAGCTATCAATTTTATTCTTCTTGAGAGTCCCTTGGAATGCAAGGAGATCAAACCAGTCAATCCCTAAAGGAAATCAACCCTGGATGTTCACTGGAAGGACTGATGCTGAAGCTGAAGCTCCAATATTTTGGCCACCTGATGAGAAGAATTGACTCACTGCAAAAGACGCTGATGCTGGGAATGATTGAGGGCAAGAGGAGAAGGGGGCAACAGAGGATGAGATGGTTGGATGGCATCACTGACTCAATGGACATGAGTTTGAGCAAACTCTGGGAGATGGTGAAGGACAGGGAAGCCTGGCGTGCTGCAGTCCAGGGGGTCACAAAGAATCAGATGCAACTAAACAACTACAGTGAATATATGGGCTTCCCTGGTAGCTCAGTGGTAAAAAATCTGCCTGCCACTGCAAGAGACACAGATTAGATCCCTGGGTCAAGAAGATACCCTGAAGAAGGAAATGGCAACCCACTCCAGTATTCTTGCCTGGGAAATCCCATAACAGAGGAGCCTGGTGGGCTACAGTCCATGGGATTGCAAAGAGTCAGGCACAACTTCGTGACTAAAGAACAACAAAGTGTATACATGTCAATACCAATTTCCCAGTTCACCCCATCCCACCTTCCCCCCTTGGTGTGCATAAATTTGTTCTCTATGTCTGTGTCTATTTCTGCTTTGCAAAAGTTTCACTTGTACCATTTTTCTGTATTACACAAGTGGTACTGGGAAACTGGACAGCTCCGTGTAAAAGAATGAAATCAGAACATTCCCTGGCACCGTACCCAAAAATCAAATCAAAATGGATTAGAGATCTAAACGTTAAGGCCTGACACTATAAAACTCTTAGAGTAAAACATAGGCAGAACACCTTTTGACATAAATCACAGCAAGATCTTTTTATGACCCATCTCCTAGAATAATGAAAATTTAAAAAAAAAAAAAGACAAATTGAACCAGGCTTTACTGGACATCTTGGGCCTCTTGACGTCCAACATTGACAGATCAACCAAACGCCCAAAGCACATAATCAAACACATTGGCTGAAAAATGGTAAAGAGGAAATTTAGCCAGACAAAAGGAACTGCAGGTCATCATCCCATTTACTGAATGAGGAAATTCTGGTGGACAGATGGCTGCAACTGTACCCAATGCTGGGAAGACAAGGATGGTATTATGAAGGAACACAGCTTTGACTCTGGAGCCAAGGTACTTTTCCTTAAAGCATATATCCTCTAAGGGATCTATGGATTCTCAAATAGTTCTAAAACATAGATCCTCTAATCTTGATTACAACAATCAAGTCACAGATTAATTTTGGTTTTACTAGTAAAACTTAATTAGTAGATCACCTGGAAATGATGTGACTTCTAAAGAATCAGCAATTAACTTTTAGAAAAGTGACCATCGAGCTCTGAAAATCCATTGTCTAGTTATTCCTAAAGCTAATTTTTTAAAATACAGCCAAGAAGAGTGATGAATGATATACAATTTTTAAAATTCTATTTTATATTGAGGTATAATTGATTAATAATGTTGTATTAGTTTCTGGGCTTCCCTGGTAGCTCAGAAGGTAAAGAATCTGCCTGCAGAGAAGAAGAGCCAAGTTCAATCCCTGGGTTGGGAAGATCCCCTGGAGAAGGAAACTGCAACCCACTCCAGTATTCTTGCCTGGGAAATCCCATGGACAAAGGAGCCTGGCGGGCTACAGTCCACAGGGTCACAAAGAGTCAAACTCAACTAAGCGACTAACACTTTCACTTTCATACAGTAAAGTCATTCAGTTATGTATTTACATATATCTATTCTTTTCCAGATTATTTTCCCATATATGAAAATCCATTTTAATTCAAAGAGAAAGTATGAATCATACATATACATGTAAGTTCTTAATAGAAATCTTTCTTATTATGCCTGCATTGGAAAGACAAGTAAAAGCCCAAGGTAAAAGCACACACAAAAGCATTTTAAAAAAAAAAAAAAGAGTTTCTTGAGTTCAGTGCTTCTCAAACTTAATGTGCAGATGAATTATGTAGAATCTGGTTAAACTGCAGATTTTGATTCAACAGGAGGCAGAGCAGGGTCTGGATTTCTGCATATTTAACAAAGCTCCCAGTTGTGCTGCTGCTGCTGATCCACAAACCACACCTCCAGTAACAAGGCTTTAATTAACATTATCTGATAAGAGGTTAAACTGACCATGTGGCAGAAAAATCTCTCTCCCTGCAGACACAAGCTCACTGGGAGATCTTAACTATCAGGCCACATTCACAGATAGGGATTACTCTTGACTATAAGCAGAAAGAGTCTAAGTGAACAATACCTGTTCAAGCCTGAGGAAGGCAGAGTGAAGAATCATAAAATATTACAAAAGAAAAGATCAAGCAGGAGTTGGAGATCATAGACCATTCCCTTAAAATGGCACTTAATTATGCATAGGCCTTTATATTGCTTTAAACTTAACAATGTAGTTTAATTTTTACATCTTACTTAAAGGTGCTGTTTAGACTAGTATCTTAATGCTGTGCTGTGCTCAGTTGCTCAGTTTTGTGACCCCATGGACTGTAGCCTGCCAGGCTCCTCTGTCCATGAAATTCTCCAGGCAAGAATACTGGAGTGGGCTGCCATTTCCTCCTCCAGGGGATCTTCCTGACCCAGGGATCAAAACCACAGAGGATTCTTTACCACTGAGCCACCTGGGAAGCTCCAGTATCTTTTTTTTTTTTAAGTTATTTATTTTTTTAATTGAAGGATAATTGCTTTACAGAATTGTATTGATTTCTGCCAACATCATGCTTTTAGTTTATTTTTAAAAGAATGGTTAGGTGTGATAGAATTTTCTATTTTCTCTGATTCAACTGTTTTAGTTCTCAGTCTTGATGACCTTTCATAATCTGGAAACTTTAAAATGCTGATTCTTAGGTCTGGCCTCTAGAAAATACAATTTCCTTACTCGAAGGATGGGCTTCTGTAAATTTTAAAGCTCCCCAGGTGATTCTAATGTGCCACCCAGGCTGAAAACCACTGACTTTAGCCAAAACTAAGGAAATCTGTGAGTTTTCTGAGACTATAACCCTGGGAACACTATCCACACAATGGCAGGGTAACGACTTCTGGAGACTAGCCTTGCACCCCTGAATTTATAAAGTTACAGCAAATAGCATAAAGGATTAACCAAATCCTTCTATTTCAAAAACTTCTGAAAATCTAGTCACTTCGCTTCCCCTTTTCCATTTTTCCAAATCAAAGGCTTCAGACAGATTATCTTTAAGCAGGTTTCCAAGGACTCCCACTGAAACTGAAATGTTGGTAGTTTCCAGCAGATAATCAGAATGGAACTGATATGAAGAACTGCCCTTGAAGTGTTGGAATTACCTATTGATCCTATGGTGGTTTAAAATATACAGAAGGAAGGGAAGGGAGGAAGGGATAGAAGAAAGAGGAAAAGGAGTGAAAGAGAGAAGAAACAGCTCCTATGAGATAATATTCATTTTTGTTGTTAAGCTGATTTTTTCAGTAGAAATAGCCCAAAGGAGTTTTTTTTTTTCTCTCTCTCTCTCTCTCTCTCTAAGTCTGAGTCTAAAAGTGAAAGGCCAAATTTAAAAATTAACTTCAGACTTGATGATCCATGTGGACATCAGGAAAGCCCCACAGAGACAGGTTAGCTCAATTTGTTGAAAGATAACAACAGTAAGATCAAGGTGAACTAATATGATCTCCATGTAAGACAGTTCACTACCCTCTATTCTCCAGCCACTGACAGTATTGCTAAATCCAACCAACCATTTTAGAAAATGTATTCTCCTGAACAATAGGGAAATTTAGTGAGAATAAGTAAAAGGCTCAGGGCAGATCTATGGCACTAATGGGAAAAATCAATCACCTTTATATATAAGGGATGGCTCAGTTCCATGACATTATCTTTGGTTCTCCCATCTGTTACCCAGGAAAACAAGAACTTGCTTTTTGATGATGGAAAACCCCAATGAGAATCTAAAATGCTCCTCTTTCCTCTTTGATTTTGTTTGGGTTTCCATAGACAATGTGTGGTTTGATGAGGATTATCTAAAAACAATCCTTGGAGTTTACCCTGGTTTTCCCAGACAAGGAGCCCGTGTAGACTTTTCTCCTGATGGGAGCACCTACACCAAGATTCAGTTTCCTACAGCAACGGTGCTCCCAGTCGAAGCCGTAACCATTCCCACGGTCTTCACTTGCCAACCCCAGTAGTTTATCTCTGCTAGGCTTCCTCTTGCACCTACAGTCAGCTGGAAAATGGGTGATCCAAGATGGTTTCTCTCACACGTCTGAAAGTTGGTTGACTTTTAAATGGAGCACCAGTTCTGTTCCATATGATCTTTCACCCTCCTCTAAGCTTGTGCATTAGTGTTTTAGGGCTGCCATAGCAAACTACCACAGACTGGGGGGCTTAAACAACAGAAATGTACCTCCTCACATTTCTGGAGGCTAAAAGTTCAAACCCAAGCAGTCAGTAGGGTTGGTGTCTTCTGAAGGCCTCACTCCTTGGCTTCTAGACGGCCATCCTCTCCCTGGCTCTCCACATGGTCTTTCCTCTGTGTGAGTCTGTGTCCTAAGCTCCTCTTCCTATAAGGACAGTATTCATACTGAATTAGAGACCACCCTACTGATTTCATTTAACCTTCACTACTTTGATAGCTCTGTCTCCAGATACAGTCACATTCTGAGATGCTGGAGGACTCTGACATATGAATGGGGTTCAGTTCAGTTCAGTCGCTCAGTCATGTCCGACTCTGTGACCCCATAAATCGCAGCACACCTGGCCTCCCTGTCCATCACCAACTCCCAGAGTTCACTCAGACTCATGTCCATCAAGTCAGTGATGCCATCCAGCCATCTCATCCTCTGTTGTCCCCTTCTCCTCCTGCCCCCAATCCCTCCCAGCATCAGAGTCTTTTCCAATGAATCAACTCTTTGCATGAGGTGGCCAAAGTACTGGAGTTTCAGCTTTAGCATCATTCCTTCCGAAGAAATCCCAGGGTTGATCTCCTTCAGAATGGACTGGATGGATCTCTTTGCAGTCCAAGGGACTCTCAAGACTCTTCTCCAACACTGCAGTTCAAAAGCATCAATTCTTTGGCGCTCAGCTTTCTTCACAGTCCAACTCTCACATCCATACATGACCACAAGAAAAACCATAGCCTTGAGTAGACAGACCTTAGTCAGCAAAGTAATGTCTCTGCTTTTGAATATGCTCTCTAGGTTGGTCATAACTTTTCTTCCAAGGAACATGCGTCTTTTAATTTCATGGCTGCAATTACCATCTGCAGTGATTTTGGAGCCCCCAAAAATGAAGTCTGACACTGCTTCCACTGTTTCCCCATCTATTTCCCATGAAGTGATGGGACTGGATGCCATGATATTCGTTTTCTGCATGTTGAGCTTTAAGCCAACTTTTTCACTCTCCTCTTTCACTTTCATCAAGAGGCTTTTTAGTTCCTCTTCACTTTCTGCCATAAGGGTGGTGTCATCTGCATATCTGAGGTTATTGATATTTCTCCCAGCAGTCTTTGGAGGGGCACAATTCATCCTATGGACACAATTCATCTCATGGACTCATTCACATGGTGGCCTCAGGGTTCCAAGCACAGCAAGGAAAAAGCCCAATACAAGTGCCTTGTAAACCTGCTTGTGTTGTACTTGCTTAAGTTTTATTGGTCAAAAGTAGTCTCAAGGCCAGAGTCAGTGTAGGATGGCAATACTCTAGGGCATGACTTCCCAGGTGATGCTAGTGGTAAAGAGCTGGACTGCCAATGCAGGAGACCTAAGAGATGCAAGTTGGATCGCTGGGTGGGGAGGATCCCCTGGAGGACATGGCAACCCACTCTAGTATTCTTACCTGGAGAATTCCATGGACAGAGGCGCCTGGTGGGCTATGGTCACAAAGAGTTAGATACAACTGAAGCAACTTAGCATGCACCTTAGGACATGGATAGAGGGAGGGGAATCATTTGTGACTTGTAGCCCACAACATATTGTGATGCAAACAGATCACTGGTTCACTCTCACCCCTAAAGAACTTCACCCCAGTAGGGGTAGAGTTCAGATACCCCTTTCTAGAAAAATAACTTTCTGTGTAATGAGATTCACACTGTGGGCTATGACATAGTGCAGTGTCAATACAAACAAGTCATTTTTCCTTATCAAAAGAGAAAACCAAACCTCATCTTTCCCTTTCTCACACAGACCTTATGAGATCAGATGTGAAAAGTCTTTGGAAGAAATGTGCTCGATCAGTCTCCTTAAGTGACACGTGTATCATACTGATCAACCTGAGATATCTTAATTCAAATCATGTGGATGTCTGGCATCAATACTGAGTCACTTAGCAGAGATATGTTGCCTTGGGTGTTGCCCTGTCCCCAGAGTTTTCACAAGCATTGCCTTTTGACAAGACACTTCCAAATGCAGACTGAGCCTTTCAAGTGACATTGTGATTGTCACTGCTAAGTCTCTGTCAGACTAAGCTCTCGTTCCAGTGGTCAGTAAATAGCATAAGATTTGCACAGTTCATTGGCTCCAACTCAATTTGAGTGGTGTCAGAAACTTCAGAGGTTCCAAGAACCAATGAGCACAGGAAATGAGTTTTTGTAATAAATGTTTCATAGGGAAGAACAAGGTCAAACATCTATCTGCATCCATCCATCCTTTTAAGACACATGCAGTTCAAGTGCTTCCTATTCCATGATATATTCTTAGATCATCCTTGCCCACAGAGAACTCTCCTTCTGAGTGTCAATCATGTTTTACTGAATTGACTAGACTTAACAAGAAGCCAAGAAAAACTGACTTTATTTTTCTCACCTTTCCCCATTAGTTTGAGTAGCACAGTCATTCATTACCACCTCTTAATTCTGCTGTCCCAGGCTGTTGGCTAGTCACAGCCTCAGCCACCTGCCTTCCTTTACTTTAAGCCAGATTCAGATACCAGCCTCAAAGTCTCCTAAATTCTAAGCGATGCAGCCAGTCTTTCTGAATAGTTCTCTTGAAACGCCCCTTCACTTGGCTTAAAATCAGTGAAAAGTCCTGATGGGGGTGGTAGAAATGCATATAACTCTCTCAACTCCCTCCAAAGAATTCCGTTCTTGCAATGCTTCAATTTCTCCTCCCCTATTTAAGCTGGAAGTGGATGATGAGCTAATAAGGAGAGACCAGTTCACCATCTCAGAGAAGGTAGTGGCACCCCACTCCAGTACTCTTGCCTGGAAAATCCTATGGATGGAGGAGCCTGGTGGGCTGCAGTCCATGGGGTCACTAAGAGTCGGATACGACTGAGCGACTTCACTTTCACTTTTCACTTTCATGCATTGGAGAAGGAAATGGCACCCCCCTCCAGTGTTCTTGCCTGGAGAATCCCAGGGATGGGGGAGCCTGGTGGGCTGCCATCTATGGGGTCGCACAGAGTCAGATACTACTGAAGTGACTTAGCAGCAGCAGTTCACCATCTCTTGAGTTCTGCCCAGGTGGTCTTGTCCAACATACAGCCTGCCTGATGAGTGTGGATACTTTGCAGTAGTTAATTTGTTCTCAGCCTTTGGAATCATCACCATAAATATGAGACAAGCTGTTACTGATAACAGAAACATCTAACTTTTTGCTCTTCTATATGTATTGTCCCTAACAAAATTGCCTTATTGTACTGAGTAGGCTTAGTGGGTGAAGAATCTGTCTGCAATGCAGGAGACCTGGGTTAGATCCCTGGGTCAGGAAGATCCCCTGGAGGAGAGTATGGCAACCCACTCCAGTATTCTTGCCTGGAGAATTCCATGGACAGAGGAGCCTGGTGGGCTATGGTCCATGGGGTAGCAGACTCAGACACTACTGAAGCAACTGAGCATCATGTACCCCTATAAGACTAGACATATTTAGACCTTGGAAAAATGAGAGTTTGGAGAAAATGAAAAAAAGAAAAGAATATAACTTGTACTCTTGAGGTCCTCACACACTAGTAGAGATTATAGTAGAAGCTTTTTGGAATTATCTATCTATTCCAATGGCCTGATTTCCCAATTCTTGGAAGTCCATCCCCATGCCCCTTAATGGACCCCAATAGCCATGTCTGTGTGGTAATGTCACTTGTTAACCATGACTGACATCTTCCTCAAGATAAGCCAATTATATTACTCTACTGGGAATTAAGAATTAGATTGAAATCACATCAGACTCTGTAGCTGGAAGGGTGAAAGAAAAGTGAAAGTGTTAGTCACTTAGTACTGTCCAACCGTTTGCCACCCCACAGATTGTAGCCTGCCAGGCTACTCTGTCCATTGAATTCTACAGGCAAGAATACCAAAGTGGGTGGTCACGTCCTACTCCACACTGGAATGGGAGACATTTTATACCTTGTGAAATAGAGAAGAAGAGAAAGTCAATCTGTGGAGAAAGAGAAAGCAGTAGACATACAAAGAAGTCAGAAGTTTCACAAGGATTATACTAAGATTCTGTGATGAATGAAGCCCTTGACTAGTAACACCTGCCCTGAATTTCTTCATAATAAATGATACAGACCTTTGAGACTAAACTATGTACTTTTGCAATCATTTGTGACATCTGCATCTCTTTTTCCTTGTAAGTAAAATCTGACTGTCTCAGGTTTGAATAATACGTATCTATGTGGGGCTCTACTTCCCCTCCCACCCCCCAATCAGCCATCAGCAATCCTATCTGCTGAATTCAAATGCAGCCTCAGACCTTTCTCAGCCCAGAGGAAGACAGCTACCCTAGCCCTTTTAAGATAGTAGGAAACAAGGTCCATTTGCCATTTAGGGCGATTTTGTAAGGACCTAAAATTTGTCACTCTCTCAACGAACAGGGACTCTGTCTATCCAATCATTTTAGCCAACACTGTAGAATTTCCATAATACTAAGAATCAGTGTTGAAGCCATTTGCTAGGCAATTTGATTCTCAATGGACTGAATAAACAAGTTAACCAGATGATTTCCTAGTGTCTCTAGGCTCTCCTTCTCTACTTCATTTAGCTATTTATAAAGCCTCTTCAAACAACCATTTTGCCTTCCTGCATTTCCTTTTCTTTGGGATGATTCTGGTCACCATGGACATGGACAATAACATGGACATAACATGGCTAACGTTAAGAACCTCTGTCCACAGTTCTTCAGGCACTCTAACAGATCTTAATTCCTTAAATCTATTTGTCAAAAATAGCTGAGAAAACAAGAGAAGTGAAAGGCAAAGAAGAAAGGGAAAGATATACCCAACTGAATGCAGAGTTCCAAAGAAGAGCAAGGAGTGATAAGAAAGGCTTTTTAAGTGAACAATGCAAAGAAATGAAGGAAAACAATAGAATGAGAAACACTAGCTCTCTCTTCAAGAAAATTGGAGATACTAAGGGAACATTTCCGGAGAAGGCAATGGCACCCCACTCCAGTACTCCTGCCTGGAAAATCCCATGGATAGAGGAGCCTGGTAGGCTGCAGTCCATGGGGTCGCAAAGAGTCGGACATGGCTGAGCGACTTCACTTTCACTTTTCACTTTCATGCATTGGAGAAGGAAATGGCAACCCACTCCAGTGTTCTTGCCTGGAGAATCTCAGGGACGGGGGAGCTTGATGGGCTGCCATCTATGGGGTCACACAGAGTCGGACACAACTGAAGTGACTTAGCAGCAGCAGCAGCAAGGGAACATTTCATGCAAAGATGGGCAGTGCACAAATAAAGGACAGAAACAGAAAGGACCTAACAGAAGGAGAAGAGACTAAGAGTCGGCAAGAAATCACAGAAGAACTACACAAAAAGATCTTAATGACTCAGATAACCACAATGGTGTGGTCACTACATAGAGCCATATCTCCTAAAGTCTGAAGTCAAGTGGGCCTTAGGAAGCATTACTGCCAACGAAGCTAGTGGAGGTGATAGAGTTCCAGGTGAGCTATTTCAAATCCTGAAAGATGATGCTGTGAAAGTGCTGTACTCAATATGCCAACAAATTTGGAAAACTCAGCAGTGGCCACAGGACTGGAAAAGGTCAGTTTTCATTCCAATCCCAAAGAAGGACAATGCCAAAGAGCATTCAAACTAACACACAATTGCATTCATTTCACATGCTATCAAGGTCATGCTCAAAATCCTTCAAGCTAGGCTTCAACAGTACATGAACTGAGAAATTCCAGATGTACAAGCTGGATTTTAAAAAGACAAAGGAACCAGAGATCAAATTGCCAACATCCAATGGATATTAAAAAAAAAAAAAAGAGAGAGAGAATTCCGAAAAAACATCTATTTCTGCTTCATTGAATTTGCTAAAGCATTTGATTGTGTGGATCACAACAAACTGGAAAATTCTTAAAGAGATGGGAATACCAGACTACCTTATCTGCCTCCTGAGAAACCCGTATGCAGGTCAAGAAGCAACAGTTAGAACTGGACATGAAACAATGGACTGGCTCAAAATTGCAGAAGGAGTATGTCAAGGCTGTATATTGTCACCCTGCTTATTTAACTTCTATGAAGAGTACATCATGCAAAATATCAGCCTGGATGAATCACAAGCTGGAATCAAGACTGCTGGGAGAAATATAAAAAACCTCAGATATCCAGATGATGCTACTCTAATGGCAGAAAGCAAAGAGGAACTGAAAAGCCTCTTGATGAGGTGAAAGAGAAGAGTGAAAAAGCTAGCTTAAATCTCAACATTCAAAAAACTAACATCATGGCATCTAGTCCCATCACTTCATGGCAAATAGATGGGGAAAAAGTGGAAATAGTGCAAACTTTATTTGCTTGGGCTTCAAAAATTATCATGGACAGTGACTGCAGCCATGAAATTGAAAGATGCTAGCTCTTCAGAAAAAAAGCTATATTATACTTGGTTCAGTTCAGTCACTCAGTCGTGTCTGACTATTTGCAACCCCATGAACCACAGCACACCAGACCTCCCTGTCCATCACCAGCTCCCGGAGTTTACCCAAACTCATGTCCATTGAGTCGGTGATGCCATCCAACCATCTCATCCCCAGTCGTCCCCTTCTCCTCCAGCCCTCAATCTTTCCCAGTATCAGGGTCTTTTCAAATGAGTCAGCTCTTCGCATCAGGTGGCCAAAGTATTGGAGTTTCAGCTTCAGCATCAGTCCTTCCAATGAACACCCAGGACTGATCTCCTTTAGGATGGACTGGTTGGATCTCTCCAAGGGACTCTCAAGAGTCTTCTCCAACACCACAGTTCAAAAGCATCAATTCTTTGGTGCTCAGCTTTCACTATAATATACCTAGACAGTGTATTAAAAAGCAAAGACATCACTTTGCCATAAAAGGTCTCTATAGTCAAAGCTATGGTTTTTCCAGTAGCCATGTACAGATGTAAGAGTTGGACCATAAACAAGGCTGAGCACCAAAGAATTTATGCTTTCAAATTGTGGTGCTGGAGAAGACTCTTGAGAGTCTCTTGGACAGCAAGGAGATCAAACCAGTCA
This sequence comes from Ovis canadensis, assembly GCF_042477335.2. Lineage (NCBI taxonomy): Eukaryota > Metazoa > Chordata > Mammalia > Artiodactyla > Bovidae > Ovis > Ovis canadensis. Next base: position 184,539,334 of record NC_091246.1, on the reverse strand, counting down.
GTCCCAAAGGAAATCAACCCTGAATATTCATTGGAAGGACTGCTGTTGAAGCTCTAGTACTTTGGTCACCTGATGCAAAGAGCTGACCCACTGGAAAAGACTCTGATGCTGGGAAAGATTGAGGGCAGGAGGAAAAGGGAGGACAGAGGACGAGACAGTTGAATGGCATCACCAACTCAATGGACATGAATTTGAGCAAACTCTGGGATATTGTGAAGGACAGGGAAGCCTGGCGTGCTGCAGTCCATGGGGTCGCAAAGAGTTGGACATGAATAAGTGACTGAACAAAAACTATTAGGCTCTCCTCATTAGGTCATTAGATTAGGTCATTAGAAAGCCAAGAACTTACATTTATACAGAATAGTGTGAAGAATTAACGGTAGGAGCCCTGGCTTCAAGTCCCAGGTCCAACACTAATCTGTCATGAAACATATGAACAATCATTCTGTTGACAGAACTCTAGAGGGTTCTTGTAATGAGTGAGGTGATCATTCAAGTTTGTGCCCATGCTTTTAGTACCTTCAGATGATCTGCTACCACCATATAGATCTCCCAACACCCAACAAATGCCTTTGGTAAGATATGCCTCAGGGAAAGGCCTGAAATAAGAGGTATCCATTCAAGTGGCACCATTTATGTGTAAATACGATGCTCATTAATGACTTAAATGCCCCTTTTAGAGGACCTTGGGGGTAAGTTCCACTGTGAATTTAGTCCCATGGAGAATTTATCATTGATCAAAATTTTGTAAGATTTTTTTTTATCTTACAAGAAAATTATGCAACTTTATTTCACTTTTTGGAGCCAAGATCAATGGAAAAAACTGTTAAATTAGCACCTCCTAGGTGCCTGGGAACATCTATTCTTGTTCCTTTTGAAGCATGAGCACTACTGCTATTTTTAATTCAACTCCTCTATATCAGATTCAATTTTATATGAGAGCTTATATTTTCAACAAGAAGGAATTAAAAATTAAGGAGGTATCAGTCATGAGTGACTAAGCGATCTTTCAGAAGAAAAAAAACACCTGTCCTGCAGGTCACACAGTCGTATACCTAGAGGGATTTTCCAGGGATCTCTTTCAACACTCATATTCTCTGATTTATGTTACTGAATCCAAGCTTGGTGTCCTTGCCACACAACAGGCCAATAACTGGGAGATGAGATGTTGAGGCAAGGAATAGCAATTTTATTCAGAAAGCCAGGCATCTGAGAATAGGGTGGGTTAGTGCCCTAAAGTACCAACTTATCAGGATCTGGATACCAGTTTCTTTTATAGAACAGAGAGGAGAGGAGGTGAGGAAGTAAGACTTGCAAGATATCTCATGGCTTGGCCAGTATCAGGGATGGGGGGTGTTTTCTTCTTTTCTGCAGCCATTCACAGGTGGGCAGGGTCAGAATGTTTCCCTGTGAGCTGAAAAAGGCACTTTAGTTTAACATTCAAGCAGAAGGGAAGGGTTCCCCCAGGCAGGCCATTATGTACCCTTATAGCTATAGACAGCATCCTTTCAGTGATCATAGTAATAAAAGCAGTGGAGAATAAAGATTAAAGCAAAAGAAACAGATCCAACATGGGGTCAGAGTCTGTTGTGTCCTGTTACAATTTCATCTGCACCTTAGTCACTATGGCAACTTTAAGATTATTCAGGACAAAGTTAACAAACCCAAGACCCCCAGTTCAGCCCACAGCCCAGTAGGGACCCCTCTTTAGATTCCAGAAGGTTTCCCAGTGGAGATTAGTGGGAAAGGCCTAGGGCAGGCTCACTACCCAGTCCCTGGGTCTGAGGACAACTTAAGCAGGAGATCCAGGGTCTACAGCAGCATTCTCTTCCTCCAGGGGACTGTTCTAAAGTTGTCTGGTAATAAAGTTAGAACCGTGTATTGCTCACCCACTATGCTCTGCATCAGCAATACATGATAAGGAACACAAACACAAATAGAAGACATCATTCCCAGTCCCAGGAAGTTCATGGTGTTGTGATGGGGAAAGAGGCAAGAGTTAACATAGCTACAATGCAGGACCAGAGGTTAAGAGATGGATGAAAAGTGTAAGTCAGGGGCAAGATGAGAGGCAGAGGGGTGAAGTGGTTAGCATCCTTGGCTCAGGGTCATACTGCTGCCTGGGCTCAAATGCTTGCTCTGCTGCTTACAAAATGTGTGACTCTGGGAAAGTCACTTAACCTCTCTGTGCATCAGTTCCTTCATAAAGCCAGGTTAATGACAGTACCCACATCACTGAGTTGTTACAATGACTAAAGGGGTTAACATAGATAAAGCCCATGGAGCACTCTCAGACACTCCACATGCTGTTACGAGTGAGGAAGGTAGACCTTTCATTCTCTTTACAGGGGAGTCCCCAAAAAGACAGAATAGAAAGCTGGTGAGGGGCAATCTTCTTGTCAACCAAACCATTTGGTATATCATCTAGTGATTTAGAAAGAAGATCTCTGGAGAAAGATGGCTCTTACTTCCAGAGACCAACCCCCTTAATCATATCACTTAAGAGACCACTTCACAGTCACCAGGCGGGACAACAAGCTAGAGCTTCATTAAGATGTCTTACTGCCCTTAAAATTAATTCAAACGATTTTAAGAAATTAAGTTGAATTGTGAGTCTCTCTTTTGCTGATTCCATGCAATAATAAGCTTCTCCCCTTTAGTTTTGGGAGTCAGCTTCTCTTTAAAACTTTTGATCATCTAATAGTATCACTGAGTAACCTTAATTTTGCCTCAAATTAAAAAAAAAAAAAAGAAGCATCCCTGTGTCTCCAAAGAGAACACAGAGAAGAAAAGAGTTGGAAAGAGAAAAGAGATGCAATCAGCTGTTTCTCCATCCATACTTTACTGATGACCAGGCTCTTACACTCAGGGACTAGAGTTTTGAACTCCACAGGTATTGTATGGAGAACTCTAATCTGGTCTGAAGAGAGACCCCAAGCTCTTAAATATCTGAGCATAGCATCTAGTTATTATAAATAATAAACTCTCAGCATCAAAGCTGGATGGATGGATAGATAGAGAATAAGATAATCAATAGCTGGACAAATCTAAGGGTTAGGGAGATAAATAGGAAACTAAGTAAATACCTACTATTTTTTTTTTCAGCGTCAAGAAATTCTCATGTCTCCACTATTTTCCCCAAGATCTACTGTGTCTGAAATCCCATAGTGAACTTGCCTTTCAGTTAAATAGTGCATGCCCTTTGCAGGCATTATTTCATAAATTCAAAAATTATCAAGATTGATAGCTCATTGTGTCTCTAACACCTTAGCCTGAATACAACCATCAGATGCCCTCTCTCCTGTTAGAGGAACAAGGATGCTGGAGATGGAGTCCCTACAGTTATAAAAGGGCCAGCAGCAGAGAAGGAAGACCAGTAGTGCCCAGAGACAAATTTTCTACCCTCATAAGTTTGTTGAGAGCTGGTCCTTAGCCGCTGTTTTGTCCAAATATCTTCCTCTGACTTAACAGCAAATTCAGGAAAATTTAGCATTCAGCTCTTGCTTCCTCCCAGCTCGCGCAGTGGCAAAAAATTCACCTGTCAATGCAGAAGGTGAAGGAGATGCAAGTTCAATCCCTGGCTCTGGAAGATCCCCTGAAGTAGGAAATGGCAACCCACTCCAGTATTCTTACCAGGAAAATCCCATGGACAGAAGAGCCTGACCGGCTCCAGTCCATGGAGTCTCAAAGAGTTGGGGAAGACTTAGCAACTAAGCATGCACATGCCTTGCTTCTGGCTTTATAGCTAAAAGTTCAGAAAAGTGGGGTGGAGGGAGACGTGCTTCAGTTGATAAGTCAGTCCTGGCTTGGTTAACACATGCTTTAATTGCCAGAGAAATAAATGGTAAATGGTTGAATTATAGTTGGTGGTAACATTGCTCTAAACAGCTCAGGCTACAAGAAGAGATGCGGGAATGAAAATATCCAAAGAAAATCATTGTCATGGGCATTTCAAATGCAACACAGCCAGCCAAATCAATCACAGTTAAAAAAAAAAAACTGGCCAAAGGCCACCCTCCAGTCAATCCTGGAAGAGAAAACTATAGCGACATATGTTCCCTTAAAAATGGAAAATTGCAATTCATTTCCAAAGTAATCATTTCTCGTGCCTGCCCCAACTTTTTTATGCCTCTCTGAACTTCCTAAGTATATTTACAGCGCAAAACTTTCTTCCTGTGTATGTGTTCATGCTGTGTTTTATTTGCATTGCAGAATATCACTGTAGCCCTCCCAGTCCTTATAAATTAAGTTTATTTTGAGATGAAAGGAATGGAACAGAAGTAGTTCCTGCTGTGACTTAATGCTGTAAGAGTTTATTTCTTTTTTTTTTTTTCCTTAGGAAACTATATTGATGGGACAGACAGGGGGAAAAAAGATAAAATGCCTCCCCAAATTCCGTGCCAGTTTTCACTCGCATTAAAAAAAAAAATGTATGTAAATAATCCCCTTCCAGATGTACTTGGATCAAACGGGGACACTGGGTAATTGAGAAGCAAGATTTCCATCTGCTCTATCAATCTAAAGGCAAAAAGTGGAATGTAAAAAAAAAAAAATTTAACATCTAAAAACACAACAACATTGACCCACCTGCCATGCAGCAGATCTGTGTTCTCCAAGGCTTTGTCCAGAGCCAGGACAACATCCCCCACCCCCATTCTATTGGCCCATTTGTCTCCTGTCATTGGCCACCATGCATTCATCCATTTATCCAACCACCTCAGCCTTCACTTATTAATTTTGTGGTCGTCAAATGATAGTAAATCCTACCCAGCAGGGACTTCCCTGATGGTCCAGCAGCCAAGACTCCTAGCTCCCAATGCAGGGGGCCCACGTTCCATCCCTGGTCAGGGATGAAACTGGGACCCACATGCCACACTAAGCATCCCGCATGCTGCAACAAAGATCGAAGATCCCAAGTGCCACAACTAAAACCCAGAGCAGCCAAAAAAATCATTTTTCTTTATTTTTAAAATCCCACACTGCACCAATCTTTTCACATATGTCTGCTGTGTCCTTCAGGCTAAAAGGGAAGCCTTTTCAAGAGGAGGAAGCTTGTCTTTCATTGCTCGGTCTTCATATTGGCTTCCAGCAAAGAACCCTCCTACTAGAAGTATAATGAACCCAATTAGAAAAAATAAAGTTGATTTTACTTCATTTTAAGATATATTGACATGCCCAATAAAGCCAAGTTTTATCACATATGAACACTGGAAAGAAAACAGAGTTTCTCAAGTTCTCAGTTCTCCCTATTTCTAGAATCAGAAATACCACCTTGGAACAGACTGCTTCTCTGAGAAGAGAGAGCTGGGGGCTTCCCTAAGTTATTTAGATGAAAGCAAGTGCCCATTCATTCTGGAAAAATTCCCTACCCAGATGCCTCTGTCTGGCCAAGGAGACCTGCAGATAGAGGCAGCAGCAGTCAGTGCGCGCCCTTCCCTTGTGAGTATCTGCATCTGCTCATGTTCCCCGGGGTCCTGGAGCTTCCTGACAAGAAGGGGAGGAGGACCAGGGCCCTCTGCCTGCTGTGGTTTAAAGCTACTGGATGGATCCATGGATTGAGGCAGCAGCTGGCAGGAGAGGACGATGGGGCTCCCTGGAAGAAATGGACCACAAGCATCATTCAACTCAGATCTTGCTCCTCACCGGGGAGGCCTGGAACTGGCATTTGAAGCCTTCCTTTGGATCCACCTCTTCCACAGGGGAAGAAATTCGTGGGCAATGACTGCATGCAGTTTGTTATGGACTGAATTGTGCTGCCCAACCTAAAGGCTTATGTTGGAGTTCTAACCCCCTCTGTGTCTATCTCTGGAGACAGGATCATTAGGAAGTACTGAATAGTTAAGGTTAAATGAGATTATAGAGTCCTAATCTGATAGGACTGCAGTTTTGAAAGAACACAGAGCCCTCTCCATGAGTGTCCGTCTGTCTGTCTGTCTATCTCTCTCTCTCTCCGCCACATAGAGACACAGCAGAGAGAAGTGAGCCATCTACAAGCCAGGAAGAGAGCTCTCACCAGGAACCAACCTTGCTGGACCTTGACCTGAGATTTCCAGCCTGGAGAACTGTGAGAAAATAAATGTCTGTTGTTTAAATCACCCAGTCTAAGGTATTCCACTTGGCAGCCCAAGCTAACTAGTATAGGTATTGTCACCTTTATCTCAGTTCAGTTCAGTTCAGTTCAGTCGCTCAGTCGTGTCCAACTCTTTGCAACCCCCGTGAATCGCAGCATGCCAGGCCTCCCTGTCCATCACCAACTCCCGGAGTTCACTCAAACTCACGTCCATCAAGTCGGTGATGCCATCCAGCCATCTCACCGTTTGTCGTCCCCTTCTCCTCCTGCCCCTAATCCCTCCCAGCCTCGGAGTCTTTTCCAATGAGTCAACACTTCGCATGAGGTGGCCAAAGTACTGGAGTTTCAGCTTTAGCATCATTCCTTCCAAAGAACACCTAGGACTGATCTCCTTTAGAATGGACTGGTTGGATCTCCTTGCGGTCCAAGGGACTCTCAAGAGTCTTCTCCAACACTACAGTTCAAAAGCATCAATTCTTTAGCGCTCAGCTTTCTTCACAGTCCAACTCTCACATGCACACATGACCACTGGAAAAACCATAGCCTTGACTAGATGGACCTTTGTTGGCAAAGTAATGTCTCTGCTTTTGAATATGCTATCTAGGTTGGTCATAACTTTCCTTCCAAGAAGTAAGCATCTTTTAATTTCATGGCTGCAATCACCATCTGCCGTGATTTTGGAGTAGAAAACTGAACTCATAAATGTTCAAGATAACATGCTCAAGATCATGCAGCCAGGAAGTACCAGAGCCAAAGGTCCACCCACACTGTTTTCATTTTGCCAAGCTGAGTTTCTGATGGAAAACCACATTCACAGTAATCCACACTGTTACAGGAAAGGGAGACAGGCTAATAAGCCACTGTATAGCTGTGTGATCAGTCACTCAGTCATATCTGACTCTCTGAAGCCCCATGGACTGTAGCCCACCAGGCTCCTGCCCAGACAAGAATAATGGAGTGGGGGTGCTATCTCATACTCCAAGGAATCTCCCGACCCTGAGATTGAACCCGCATCTATTGCACCTCCTGCATTAGCAGGCAGATTCTTTACCACTAGAGCCATATGGGAAGCCCGTTATAGCTTTAGGTGGGCCTGGAATAGGAAGAAAGCAAGTTCTACCAGAATTCCTATTGAATGAATGGAGGGATGGATAGATGGATGGGTGTACTCCTCCAGGTTGGAGCTAGCAAGGCCTCCTGGAAGAGGTGACAATTAGGAAGCTTGCATCCTTTTCTCAGAACCTCAGGCACAATGAACACTTTCCTTGCTCTCAGATCCCCTGAGGGATTAGTCTTCCTCTGACCACACAGCACTGGGAAACAGGACTTTGCAGGGTCAGTGCCTTCTGCTTGTCCCCGCAGTATTTTATATGAAAATGACAGCAAATCAATATGTGGGATGGCTGATTATTGGTCCTTCTTCTGCCCTCCTTTCCTGGATTTGTACCTTTCCTGCAGTACAGGTAGAGGCTTCATAAATTATTAATAAATTAAAATTTTTAATTTTTCCTACATCAGTGCATGAGGTCTCCAAGTTGCTTTCAGACTGCGGGTTGTCAAAAGCAAGAAGAACTCTTCATGTATTTTAATCTTGAAACCAAAGACCTGAGATAAGCAGGGGATACTTTCTATACCCCACAGAGAACTGGGAAGACAGAGAAAGGAGGAGACTGGAGCTCCACTCTCTGCTGCCCTCAGGGACACCAAGAGAGGGTGCCCTCGAGTGCATGCAATGATGTGACCCTGGAAGAGATCTGGGAGGAGAGACCAGAGGCTCTACCCTGGGGGCTTGGAGGAGAGGAAGGGAAGCCCAGGAGTCAGGACCTGGGTGGTGGCTACAGAAATCTACAGGGAGCTGAACCAGAAGGTAAAAGCCAAGCCAAGCCTATGGGTCACTCCTTGTCACTCAAGACGCCACACTGTGGGAGCAGGAAGCCCCATGAACTGTCCAGCTTGTGTTGCTGGGGTGGGACACCTTCCAGCTCAGGTGCCTGTACTCTGCCTATGGATTCTCCACTGGAGGGAAGACATGCACTTACCTTGGGTCCCACACTGGCCGAGCCCCACCCACTGCTTTCTGTGGACTGCCCTTTCACTCAACTCTAATAGCTAATCCATAGACCTTACTGTGAAAAAATGCAAATACTTACACATTTGTTCAGTCATGGCCAATTCTTTGCAACCCCATGAACTGCAGCAGGACAGGCTTCCCTGTCCTTCTCTATATCTCGGAGCTTACTCAAACTTATGTTCAATGAGTCCTTGATGTCATCCAACCATCTCCTCTGTCATCCCCTTCTCCTGCTGCCTTCTATCTTTCTCAGCATTAGGGTCTTTTTCAATGAGCCAGCTCTTCTCATCAGGTGGCCAAAGTATTGGAGCTTCAGTTTCAGAAGCAGTGCATCCAATGAATATTCAGGGTTGATTTCCTTGAGGAGTGACTGGTTTGATCTCCCTGCTGTCCAAGGGACTCTCAAGAGTCTTCTCCCACACCACAGTTCAAAAGCATCAATTATTGGTTGCTCATTCTCCTTCATGGTCCAACTCTTACATCCATACATGACCACTGGAAAAACCATAACTTTGACTATATGGACCTTTGTTAGCAAAGTAATGCCTCTGCTTTTCAATATGCTGTCTAAGTTTGTCACAGATTTTCTTCCAAAGATCAAGCATCTTTTCATTTCATGGCTGCAATAAAGTCTGTCACTGTTTCCACTGTTTCCCCATCTATTTGCCATAAAGTGATGGGACCATATGCCGTGATCTTCATTTTTTGAATGTTGGATTTTAAGCCAGTTTTTTCACTCTCCTCTTTCACCTTCATCAAGGGGTTCTTTAGTTCCTCTTCACTTTCTGCCGTAAGGGTGGTGTCATCTGCATATCTGAGGTTATTGATATTTCTCCCAGAAATCTGGTTTCCAGTTTGTGATTCATACAGCCCAGTATTTAGCATAATGTACTACTCTGCATATAAGTTAAATAAACAGGGTGACAATATACAGCTTTGACACACTCCTTTCCCAATTTTGAACCAGCACTTTGTTCCATTTCTAGTTCTTAACTGTTGCTTCTTGACCTGCATAAAGGTTTCTCAGGAGGCAAGTAACATGGACTCTTATTCCCATCGCTTTAAGAATTTTCCAGTTGGTTGTGGTCCACACAGTCAAAGGCTTTAGCATATTCAATGAAGCAGAAGTAGATATTTTTCAGGAATTCTCTTGCTTTTTCTAGGATCCAACATATGTTGGCAATTTGATCTCTGATTCCTCTGCCTTTTCTAAATCCAGCTTGAACATTTGGAAGTTCTCAGTTCATGTACTGTTGAAGCTCAGCTTGGAGGATTTGGGGCATGACCTTGCTAGCATGTGAAATGAGTGCAATTGTGCAGTAGTATGAACATTATTTGGCATTCTCCTTCTTTGGTACTGGAATGAAAACTGACCTTTTCCAATCCTGTGGCCACTGCTGAGTTTTCCAAATTTGCTGGCATAGTGAGTGCAGCACTTTCACAGCATCATCTTTTAGGATTTGCAATAGCTCAGCTGGAATTCCATCACCTCTACTAGCTTTGTTTGTAGTGATGCTTCCTAAGGCCCATTTGACTTTACACTCCAGGATGTCTGGCTTAGATGAGTGATCACATCATCATGGTTATCCAGGTCATTAAGATCTTTTTTGTATAGCTCTTCTGTGTATTCTTGCCACCTCTTTTTAATATCTTCGGTTTCTGTTAGTTCCATACTGTTTCTGTCCTTTATTGTGTTTATCTTTACATGAAGTGTTCCCTTGTATCTCTAATATACCAGTTCAGTTCAGTTCAGTCGCTCAGTCATGTCTGACTCTTTGTGACCCCATGAATTGCAGCACGCCAGGCCTCCCTGTTCATCACCATCTCCCGGAGTTCACTCAGACTCACATCCATCGAGTCTGTGATGCCATCCAGCCATCTCATCCTCGGTCGTCCCCTTCTCCTCCTGCCCCCAATCCCTCCCAGCATCAGAGTCTTTTCCAATGAGTCAACTCTTCGCATGAGGTGGCCAAAGTACTGGAGTTTCAGCTTCAGCATCATTCCTTCCAAAGAAATCCTAGGGTTGATCTCCTTCAGAATGGACTGGTTGGATCTCCTTGCAGTCCAAGGGATTCTCAAGAGTCTTCTCCAAGTTCAGTGCTCAGCGTTCTTCACAGTCCAATCTCACATCCATACATGACCACAGGAAAAACACAGCCTTGACTAGATGGACCTTAGTCGGCAAAGTAATATCTCTGCTTTTGAATATACTATCTAGGTTGGTCATAACTTTTCTTCCAAGGAGTAAGTGTCTTTTAATTTCATGGTTGCAATCACCATCTGCAGTGATTTTGGAGCCCTCAAAAATAAAGTCTGACATTGTTTCCACTGTCTCCCCATCTATTTCCCATGAAGTGATGGGACCAGATGCCATGATCTTCATTTTCTGAATGTTGAGCTTTAAGCCAACTTTTTCACTCTCCTCTTTCACTTTCATCAAGAGGCTTTTTAGTTCCTCTTCACTTTCTGCCATAAGGGTGGTGTCATCTGCATATCTGAGGTTATTGATATTTCTCCCGGCAATCTTGATTCCAGCTTGTGTTTCTTCCAGTATAATAGATATATTTATACTTATATATAATACAAATTACATATATTTATACTTATTTTGGAGAAGGCAATGGCATCCCACTCCAGTACTTTTGCCTGGAAAATCGCATGGACAGAGGAGCCTGGTGGGCTGCAGTCCATGGGGTCGCAAAGAGTCAGACACGACTGAGCGACTTCACTTTCACTTTTCACTTTCATGCATTGGAGAAGGAAATGGCAACCTACTCCAGTGTTTTTGCCTGGAGAATCCCAGGAATGGGGAAGCCTGGTGGGCTGTCATCTCTGGGGTCACACAGAGTCGGACACGACTGAAGTGACTTAGCAGTAGCAATACTTATTTAATCTACTCAACAGCACTTTATTACAGTATCTCCAAAGTACATACCAGCCTCTCTAGCACAGAGAGGTTAAATAGACTACACACAGACACACACAGCTAAGCTTCAAACCAGACAGTCTGGCTCCAGATTCCTAGTTTCAACCACTGTTCAATACCACATCCCATTACTCAGGACCCATGTAAGACCCTTGAAACAAGAGAGTCGAGGAAGCAGAAGGTAAAGCATCATAGTACTTGCGGGGCACAGCGCAAAGACCACCCCCCACCCCTGACTACACATGATCCAACCCCTTCTGTATGGGACTCCAGGTCCGTGATCCAGCTCTCATTCTTGTTGTTCAGTCATGTCTGACTGTAGCCCAGCAGGCTCCTCAGTTCACGGGATTTTTCAGGCAAGAATTGAAGTGGGTTGCCATTTCCTCCTCCAAGGAATCTTCCTGATTCAGGGACTGAACCCACACCACCCACATTTCCTGAGTTACAGGCACATTCTTTACTGCTGAGCTATTGGGGAAGCCCCCCACTAGCTCTCATAGTGCAATTAAACCCCTCCAGGTTCACAGCCCTGGTTCATTTTTCTTGATACATCCGTAGCTCCTAGACACTTTGCATGTACAAACAGCTGAGTAAATGTTAAATATATTGAATTATTAGGAAGTATTAATAAAAGCTTTATATTTGAGCATGGTTTTGTCCTGGAGTGACCTGAAGGATACATTTCTCAAAGAAGCCCAGGCAGGTACCACGGATGGGGAAGCTCATTATGTAACAGTGCTCTTCTCCGTAGGTCAACACTTGTCTTTCATTCTTCAGACACTGTGGAAAAATAACTTGCCTTTAATTATGTCTTACAGTTTTCACAGTTTTTAAAAATGCATCACCTCTGTTAATTCTGTAGTTAAAGGAGGTTTTCTCATGGGAGATTAGCCCTGGGATTTCTTTGGAAGGAATGATGCTAAAGCTGAAACTCCAGTACTTTGGCCACCTCATGCGAAGAGTTGACTCATTGGAGAAGACTCTGATGCTGGGAGGGATTGGGGGCAAAGAGTCGGACATGGCTGAGCGACTGAACTGAACTGAACTGTGCAGGTTAAGAAACTGAGGCATTAAAGAGGTTAAATAATGTATCCAACATCATACAGCTGCTCAGCAGCAAAGCCAGGACCTAAATGCCAATACCCGCTTCCTACTTGCTGGTCGGGCATTCTTTCCTCGGATGGTGAATGTATTCCTTATTCTCAGACTCCATAGGTTTAATTCCCCAAGTACCTCACGCTGCACACCTGTTGGAGAGGATTGGGAGAGGGCATTTCACACAAAGCCTTGCTAGTTAACCTCTCCATTGCCCTTGTGATGGACGAATGGACCAGCAGCATCAGCATCACCTGAAAGCTTATTAGAAATGCAGAGTCTTGGGCCCAATCAGAACATATTGAATCTGAACCTGCATTTTAACAAGATCTTCGGATGATCTGTATGCATACAAAGGTCTGAGAACCACTGCTCTGGAAGACGTACTCACAAGGGCAGTCATCAACAGACATAAGGAAAGAAGCTGAGTATTCTCTGGCGGATTCTGTGAGAGTTAAATGGGATATCTCATTTGACTACTACATTCAGATATTAACTTGGAAAGCATCACCTGGTTCTCATGCATGACGAGAATGTAAAGGAATTAGCGCTTGCCTTGGACTTCAAGCAGCACACATCAGAATGCAAACTTAACTGCTGAATAGCTGGCAGTCTCTCCCACCTGCAGCGGGGAGATGGGGGTTGGGGGGAGGGGACACCCACGGAAGGAGAGGCACCCATAGATATTCTGCCCAGAAATAGGGCTTTGACTGGCACCATTCACTCACTACATGTTTTCTGATACTGCACTAGGGTGCTGGGGGCTTAATGTTCTGAACACACATATCCAATTCTGTTTGGCACAGACCAGAAAAGTGACTCTTCCATTACATATTATGCTGCCTGAGTGGATTTCGTGGAGGTCTATCATCTTTCGGTGGACAGGTGGTAGGCTGAATTGGATTCAGCCTCCTCCTCCCACCCCAACTCTCCCGCCAGATCTCATACCAGAGGAAGTCTGAGTCAAACACTATTTTTGATGTTTTTAATAAATTGTCTCTACAGGATGGTGTTCAGGCTATAACATGCAGTGTGTTTTAAAGAACCAGTTTTTACAATTTGTCTGGAATTTTAAAAACTAAACATATTGATAGATTTTCCTCACCAAGAGAAGAACATGATAAATCAAAATGAATTTGTCAAATAATTTTAACGGTACTATAGAGGGTTGAATAGTGTTCCCCCAAACCCATGTCCGCAGGAAACCTTGGAATGTGACCCTAGATGGAAATAGGGTCTTTGCAGATGTAATTGGTTAAGATGAAGCTATACTGGATTGGGGGCTTTCTTGGTGGCTCAGATGGTAAAAAATCTGCCTGCAGTGTGGGAGACCTGGGTTTGATCCCTGGGTTGGGAAGATCTCCTGGAGGAGGGCATGGAAACCCACTCCAGTATTCTTGCCTGGAGAATCCCCATGGGCAAAGAAGCCTGGCAAGCTACAGTCCATAGGGTTGAGCAACTAAGTTCAGTTGCAAAGAGTCGGACACAACTGAGCACATGCTGGATCTGGCTTCCCTCTTGGCTCAGTGGTAAAGAATCTAACTACCAATGTGGGAGATGAGAGTTTGATCCCTGGATCAGAAAGACCCCCTGGAGAAGGAAATGGCAACTGACTCCAGTATTCTTGCCTGGGAAACTCCATGGACAGAGGGGCCTGGTGGGCTACAGTCCATGAGGTTGCAAAAGAGTTGGATATGGCTTAGCAAACTTAGCAACTAAACAACAACTTACTGGATTATGTAGGAGAGGGTCCTAAATTCAATGGCTGCTGGTGTGCTTATAAGGAGAAGGCTATTTGAAAATACACAGGTGTACACAGGTGAGAATGGGTGATGATGGAGGCAAAAGGTGGCACTACAAGCCAAGAGACACCAAGGCTGCCAGCAACCACTAGAAGCTAGGAAAAGACGAGGATTCCTCCCTAGAACCTTCAAAGGGAATTCAGCCCTGCCAACACCTTGATGTCAGATTCCAGATTACAGAACTGTGACAAAATAAATTTCTGTTGTTTGAAGATACTTAGTTCATGGCACTTTGCTAAAGCAAGTCTGGGAAAGTAATAGAGTATCTAATAAGTAATGTTGCTAACATTATTTTGGGAGCTTGCTCTGTGGCCAGGCACTGCTCTGAACATGTATTTACCCACTTAATCGTCAAAGCAACCTTCTGAGGGAGATAGTCATTCTCATTTTACTAAGAGACACTAAGTCACTTACCCACATTTGTTATCCAGCTGACGGATAGACAAACAGGCTCTCACCCAGGCAGTGCCACTTCAGAGCCCCCACTCAGAGCCTCCAACCATGTGCTCTGAGATTTGGGAGGTGAAACTGAGATGGACATAAGGGCCAACATCGGTGTGAACACAGCATCTTGAGTTCCTCCTCTAACTCCACCTGCCTGATGAGCAGACATCAGAACCAACAAGATTCAGCTGGACAAGCAGGAAGCTTAGCTGCTGGGTGGTAGGAGTTCATGCTATTTGGATTCTAGGAAATGGAGTTATTAGTGAGTGCTTTCAATTAAAAAAGCTCCAGAGTGCTAAGCTGAGTTGAAAGATCTCAAAGGCTCCGGAGCTGACATGCCTGGGGGCTATCAGCAGGGCCAAAGCTTCAAAGCACAACTCGAAGAAGACTCAGTTCACTCTGAGACACAGAGGCGTACCAAGAAGGTACCAAGGAAAGAGTAACCTTGCTAAGTTAAGATGTTCAGTTCTTGGAATACATTTCCCTTAAATCTCTGATGGCACTTATTAAGAACTTCTCCTAAAATTACTGTACTCATGTACTGCTTGCACTGGTTGAAAAGGTGGGCTGACTTGCTAGAATCTTTCAAACTCTACTTTCATAGGTGGCCTTGCTGTTGAAACACAAACTAGAAAGAGCTACAGCGCCCTGTGGTGACAGACAGTTCTTCCCGTGAGCACAGTGCCTGAGGCTTTAAACAGTTGTGCCGAATGAGTGGACCCAACACACAGAGTCTTCCTCATGGGTTCGCAGCTTTCTTACTTGATGTTTGGTGCTGGGCGATGCTTTGTTGGGGCTTCCCAGGGGGCACTTTGTTGTTGTTCAGTCACTCGGGCGTGTCCGACTCCTTGCGACCACATAGACTGCAGCACGCCAGGCTTCCCTGTCCTTCATCATCTCAAACTCAGGTCCACTGAGTCAGTGATGCCATCCAATCATTTCGTCCTCTGTTGTCCCCTTCTCCTCCTGCCTTCAATCTTTTGCAGCATCAGGGTCTTTTCAAATGAGTCTGCTCTTCACATCAGGTGGCCAAGTATTGGAGTTTCAGCTTCAGCATCAGTCCTTCCAATGAATATTCAGGATTGATTTGCTTTAGGATTGACTGGTTTGATCTCCTTGCAGTCCAAGGGACTCAGTCCAGGTGGCGCTAGTGGTAAAGAACACCCTGCCAATGCAGGAGGCATAAGGGATCTGGGTTTGATCCCTGGATCTGTAAGATCCCCTGGAAGAGGGCGTGGCAACCCACTCCAGTATTCTTGCTTAGAGAATCCCATGGATAGAGGAGCCTGGTAGGCTACAGTCCATAAGGTCACAAAGAGTGAGACACGACTGAAGGGACTTAACACACACGCATGCACAATGCTTTGTTGGGGATGACAGGGAGCTGTCCTGTGCATCACAGGATGTTGAGCAGCATCCCTGGCCTCTTACCCACCAGAGGGTCAGAAGCCTCCCTACCCCAGTGTGACAACTACAAACAGACCCAGAGAAATGAAATCACCCCCTACTGCACTGAGAACCACTAGTCCGTAGAAAGTAACAAAAATAAGGCACCATCAACTTGGGGAGAACTTTGTGTTTACAAGGCTTACCTGGCAGCTAAAAGTAGATGGAGAATAATACTACCCATTCTCATCAGCTCTGTCCACACACCCTTAGCCCAGGTTTGGCCACTGACCTTCGAATTTTCTTTGCCTTCTTTCTCTCTTCCTGCCCTAGCTTCTCCCCACAACTTTCTCCTTTGTTCCATCCTTAGCCCTTCTCATGCTTCTTTCCTGGCTCTTTTTCCTTCACCTTCCCCTAAGATGTTTGATGTTCCACCAGCTTTTATCCTCCAGCCTTCATCCTGCTTTCCTTGGTTAAGTTTCACTTATCCCAGCCTCCTTTCTCACCTACATGTTGATAAACAACTTTAACCTGACCCTTGTCCTAAGTTCTAACTTAAAAGTACTAAACTGGCATTCCATGTTTCCAACTAGTTATCTATATATCTTCCATTTATATCTCAAAATCAATTTATCTAAAACTATGTAGAATATTTATTAAAATTCCGTGTAGCTTAGTTTCATGTTTGATTTGGTAGAATCAAAATTCTACCAAAATTCTAAGAAGCATCCCTTCTGGAAGGCCCCCACAATTAATGAGACACTACATAATACTATAGATTCCACTTGTGGTCTGAGCTCTCCTTTCTACTCTTGCTGTGGCTACCCTGGTCCAGGCCTTCTTTTAAGACTGTAAACCTCAGCCTCTCCAACTCCATCACCCTGCACTGTTGCTAAGGCACCATTCCAAAACAGTGAGGCTCCAATAGCCCTCTTCCTCTGATGCTTCTACCACAAGGTAGGCTCCCTGCTCCACCTAGGTCCCAAAACAGAAACTTAAGCTCCACCACTGGCCCTTCCTTCCTATTTCCCATTCAACCTGTCAACACAGTCAGAATTATTCTGCCTAAAATCCATCCACTCTCTTTCTAATTCTGCTCCCTTAGTTTCAACAACCAGATGTTCAAGCTGGTTTTAGAAAAGTCAGAGAAACGAGAGATCAAATTGCCAACATCCACTGGATCATCAAAAAAGCAGGAGAATTCCAGAAAAACATCTATTTCTGCTTTATTGACTATGCCAAAGCCTTTGACTATGCGGATCACAACAAACTGTGGAAAATTCTGAAAGAGATGGGAATACCAGACCACCTGACCTGCCTCTTGAGAAATCTGTATGCAGGTTAGGAAGCAACAGTTAGAACTGGAAATAGAACAGACTGGTTCCAAATAGGAAAAGGAGTACATCAAGGCTGTATATTGTCACCCTGCTTATTTAACTTATATGCAGAGTACATCATGAGAAACTCTGGGCTGAATGAAGCACAAGCTGGAATCAAGATTGCTGGGAGTAATATCAATAACCTCAGATATACAGATGACACCACCCTTATGGCAGAAAGCAAAGAACTAAAGAGACCCTTGATGACAGTGAGAGAGGAGAGTGAAAATGTTGGCTTAAAACTCAACATTCAGAAAACTAAGATCATGGCATCCGGTCCCATCACTTCATGGCAAATAGATGGGGAAACAGTAAAAACGGTGGCTGACTTTACTTTGGGGGGCTCCAAAATCACTGCAGATGGTGACTGCAACCATGAAATTAAAAGACACTTACTCCTTGGAAGGAAAGTTATGACCAACCTGCTGCTACTGCTAAGTCGCTTCAGTCATGTCCGACTCTGTGCGACCCCATAGATGGCAGCCCACAAGGCTCCCCCATCCCTGGGATTCTCAAGGCAAGAACACTGGAGTGGGTTGCCATTTCCTTCTTCAATGCATGAAAGTGAAAAGTGAAAGTGAAGTCGCTCAGTCCTGTCCGACTCTTTGCGACCCCATGGACTGCAGCCTACCAGGCTCCTCCATCCATGGGATTTTCCAGGCAGGAGTACTGGAGTGGGGTGCCATTGCCTTCTCCAATGACCAACCTAGACATCATATTAAAAAGCAGAGACATTACTTTGCCAACAAAGGTCCATCTAGTCAAGGCTATGGTTTTTCCGGTAGTCTTGTATGGATGTGAGAGTTGGACTATAAAGAAAGCTAAGTGCCAAAGAATTAATGCTTCTGAACTGTGGTGTTGGAGAAGACTCTTGAGAACCCCTTGTTCAGCAAGGAGATCTAACCAGTCCATCCTAAAGGAGATCAATCCTGAGTGTTCATTGGAAGGACTGATATTGAAGCTGAAACTCCAATACTTTGGCCATCTGATGCAAAGAGCTGACTCATCTGAAAAGACCTTGATGCTAGGAAAGATTGAAGGCAGGAGTAGAAGGGGACAACAGAAGATGAGATGGCTGGATGGCATCACCAACTCAACCGACATGAGTTTGGGTAAACTCCAGGAGTTGGTGATGAACAGGAAGGCCTGGCTTGCTGCAGTCCATGGGGTCACAAAGAGTCGGACAAGACTGAGCAACTGAACTGAACTGATATCTTGCCTGAATACAATCGGTCTCTCTGTCTCAAATACTGGCCTCATGTAAAATTAGTCTTACACACAGTTACTAGAGTGATCTTTAAAAATTAAAGTCTGCCATGTGATTCAGCAATCCTGCTTCTGCATATTTACCCAAAAGAACTGAAAGCAAGATCTCAAAGAGAAATATGCATATCCATGTTCCCTGCAAAACTATTCACAATAGCCAAGAGGTGGAAGTAACCCAAATATCCAACAATAGATGACTGGATAAGGAAAATGTGATATACACATTCAATTGAATATCATTCCACCTTATAAAGGGAGGCAATTCTGTCACATGCTACAACATGGATAAAACCTGAGGACATTATATTAAGTGAAATAAGCCAATCACAAAAGGTAAATGCTAAAGGTAGCTGAAGTAGTCAGACTCATAGAAACTGAAAGTAGAATGGTGGTTACAAGGCAATAGGTATGAAACTGAAGAAATACATCTTGGGGGGTGCTCCAAGGAACTACAGTTCTATATGTTTCAGCTCGAAAGAATTCAGCAAGAGGCAAAGTGACAGAGAGCTGACTTATTAGAATAAAATGCTTGTGAGGTTTGTAAGTGGGTTGGCCACGGAGTACCTTGCACAGAATTTAGTGGGTCATTGTTTTATAATCAAAGGAAAAGTAGGGAAGGGGAGAAGACCATCTTCTTCCACATTCTTGAGTAGATGTCAAGCTTCCATCATCAGCTCCTCCTCCATGTCAGGCAGGGAGTTTTCTTATCTCTTCACAGTCAAGCCAGGACTCCCACAGTGTAATGAAAATGAGTAAAAAATGTAATGTATACTAAAAATGGTAAATCATCTCAGGTTTCAGTATAATGTCACTTTTTCCTTTTATTTTTGTGTTTAGTGTACCTGGAGAAGCAAGTCCTAAGACTCCTTAACTTACTGACAGAGCTCACCAGGCGCCATGTGTGGCTCATCCCACTATTATTTGTTTGGGGGCATGTCTCATGCTTCCATTCCATGGCTTTAGAGCAAGCCTGCTGGGGTTTGTGGTTAAGCAAACCTGCTTTCTTAAGTGACTTTCAACTTACGAGGGTCTCTTGTTCTTTTTTCTTGTGATCCCTTAGTGGGATTGACTATTTAATCACGTACTTTGTCCCTATCAAGGGGAGAGGGGAATGAAGGGTTTTTCAATGGATATTGGCATTCAGTGTTGCAAGATAAAAAATTTTTAGAAATCTGTTGCACACCAATGTATATTCTTAACTATTGAATTGCACACTTAAAATGACAAAGATGGTAAATTTTGCTATAAGATTTTTACTACAAATTTTTTTAAAAATTTTAATGAAAATCTGTACCTATAGTTCTTTTATAAGCTTTTCTGGGGCTCACTTTCTCTCTGGCCTTTGTGCAGTCTGTCTGCTCTGCTTGGAACTTGCTTCAAAACACTTCCCCTCCCCTCCTCACTCTCCTTCAGGTAAATGCCTCCTCCTGGTACCAATGACTTCTCTGCCCTCCCTGCTTTGTGCCCCAAACCTACCCCAGCAAGGAACTCACACCAAGTAGCAGCTGCCTGCTATCCACGTCTGCCCACCCTAAGAAACTAACGCACACAGGCAATACACCCATGTACTCATATCTCAGGATGAGCATGGTGCCAGTTTATTTGTCAAGGCATTCATCAGAACCTAAAGCTCTGCTCAGGAGGACTGCTGTTGAATTAAGTTTTTTCCATCTTGTTCTACCTGAAACTGACTTTTCTTTCTCTCTTTTTATAATCTTCTTGCCTCGATAAACATCTGACACCAGCCTGGTCCTGCCTAGACTAACCTCAGGCTTTCCAAATTTCATTTTCCTCATACTTCTCTCCCACAGTGGCTAGACTCCAAAACTTTTCGTCACTGTAGAGTTTCCTGCAGACAGTGTGCAGGACGATCCACTGAACCAGAAGAAAGTCTCATCTAAACTGAGGCCAAGTATGATAAACCAAGACTGGCTGGGAATATTTACATGCAGTGTGAAGGACTGTCCTTAGGCTCACTACTCAGAGCCATTAAAAAGCAAAATCATAATATTCTCCATAATATTCTCTCTGTTTTGTTTTGCTTTTTTATTGGAGTATAGTTGATTAGGGCTTCCCTTATGGCTTGGCTGGTAAAGAATCCACCTCCAATGTGGGAGACCTGGGTTCAATCCCTGGGTTTGGGAGATCCTCTGGAGAAGGGAAAGGCTACCCACTCCAGTGTTCTGGCCTGGAAAATTCCATGGACTGTATATACATGGGGTCGCAAAGAGTTGGGGCTTCCCTGATGGATCAGCAAGTAAAGAATCCACCTGCAATGCAGAAGACTCAAGAGACATGGGTTCAATCTCTGGGTCCTAAAGATCCCCTGGAGGAGGAAATGGCAGCCCACTACAGTATTCTTGCCTGAGAAATCCCAAAGACGGGGGAGGGACCCTGGTGCACTACAGTCCAAAGGGTCACAGAATTGGACCCAACTGACAGACTAAGCACTTAAAATTTATTAACAATGTAGTAATAGTTTCAGGTGTACATCAAAGTGATTCAATTATACAAATATGTGGATCTATCCTTTTTCTTGAGAGTCCCTTGGACTGCAAAGAGTTCCAACCAGTCTATTCTGAAGGAGATCAGCCCTGGGATTTCTTTGGAAGGAATGATGCTAAAGCTGAAACTCCAGTACTTTGGCCACCTCATGCGAAGAGTTGACTCACTGGAAAAGACTCTGATGCTGGGAGGGATTGGGGGCAGGAGGAGAAGGGGACGACAGAGGATGAGATGGCTGGATGGCATCACCGACTCGATGGACGTGAGTCTCGGTGAACTCCGGGAGTTGATGATGGACAGGGAGGCCTGGCGTGCTGCAATTCATGGGGTCACAAAGAGTCGGACATGACTGAGTGACTGAACTGAACTGAACTGATTCTTTTTCAAAAATTTTCCCCACTCAGGTTGTTATATAATATTGAACAGAGTTCCCTGTGTATACAGTAGTTCCTTGCTGGTTCAGTTAGTCAGTTCAGTCGCTCAGTCCTGTCTGACTCTTTGAAACCCCATGGTCTGCAGCATGCCGGGCTTCCCCATTTATCACCAACTCCCGAAGCTTACTCAAACTCACGTCCATCGAGTCAGTGATGCCATCCAACCATCTCATCCTCTGTTATCCCCTTCTCCTGCCTTCAATCTGTACCAGCATCAGGGTATTTTCTAGTGAGTCATTTCTTTGCATCAGGTGGCCAAAATATTGGAGTTTCAGCTTCAGTATCAGTCCTTCCAATGAATATTCAGGACTGATTTCCTTTAGGGTAGACTGTTTAGATCTCCTTGCTGAACAAGGGACTCTCAAGAGTCTCTTCTCTAACACCACAAAAAGCATCAATTGTTTGGCATTTAGCTTTTGTTATAGTCCAACTCTCACATCCATACATGACTTCTAGAAAAACCATAGCTTTGACTAGATGGACCTTCGCTGGCAAAGTAATATCTCTGCTTTTTAATATGCTGTCTAGGTTGATCAGAGCTTTCCTTCCAAGGAGCAAGCATCTTTTAATTTCATGGCTGCAGTGATGAAATCAGTCACCATCTGCAGTGATTTTGGAGCACCGCCCCCCAAATAACGTCTGCCACTGTTTCCACTGTTTCCCCATCTATTTGCCATGAACTAATGGGACCAGATACCATGATCTTAGTTTTCTGAATGTTGAGTTTTAAGCCAACTTTTTAACTCTCCTCTTTAACCTCCTTGCTGGTTGTCCATTTTAAATACAGTAGTGTATACATGTCCATCCCACACTCCCTAACTATCCCTCCCTGTTTTTCAATGCGGATTTTATTATCATTAAGTTCTGGTGTGATTAATAAATTTAGAGATGAATGCCATTAAAAAGACATCAGGTGTTCCTCACACTCCCCAAGAGGAAGGGCAGCCCTGTACCAACAGGGCCTCCACAAGGAAGGGCCAGGGTGGGTCAGGAGGCAGAGAGAGGTAGGAGGGCGTGGGGAAGAACCTTTATTATAGTTTGAGGGGAAAGTAGTAAGTTCAGCAGGATAAGCTAGCTGAGCATGGCAGGATGGGCTAGCTTGAATACTTTCAGTGGGCTCCAGGGCACAGGGGCTGTTCCTCATTGTCTGGTATCTGAGCCTGAAGTGCTTAGGGAAGGCAAGAGTACCTGGAAGTCTGAGAGTCTAAGCAAGGAGATGATCAGAGGCAGGGCTCTGGTTGGATGATAGAAATGTGACAGGTTCAATTGTAGGGGACTCATCTGCTATCTCCAAGAAGCAGCTTACCCTGGGATGGGCAGTCTCTCCACAGCCAGTGAGTCTCCAAGATGACAAAGTATCATAAAATGCAAAAATTTAAAAATATACACACCAGGATCAGATGGAATATGGAGTATTACACTGGCAGGGAAGACAAAGAAGGAAGAAAAAAAAAAAATAAGGATGCTGCTAATAACATTGCTGGTAACCCAGCTGAGAGCATTCCCTGACTTTCATAAAGTTGATAAGAAAAATTCTTCCAGTCCTGGATTAAAAATAGCCACTCACTTTCTGAGAAGTCGGCTACTAAAACATTTACTTCAGATTTCTTTTTATGTGAAGTGATAAATATACATTTTTTCCCCCTGGAGAATATTTATGAAAACTTTTCTGGGAAATGTCTTTTCACTAAATATAGGGTCTCTGGAGACAGTTAAGGAAAGCAGGCCCCCAAATGTGCTGTCAATTGTGACCTGACTGTCTAAATTACCATATTTTTATATTGTAACTCACTTCCTTTAATGATATATATATTCAGCTAATGGTGTGAAAGAGACGGAAACTGGCAGCTTTAATGGTGTGTGATGTATGTGCTCCCTGAGCATTAAATGTGAGGGTTTGCCTGAGACCAGAAGAAGCTTCGATGGCCTGCATCTGGGCCATCAGCTTCCGTGTGTCACTCCGCAGAGGTGACTTTGGTGGTGATGTGGCGTGTTTCCTTAGAGCACATCACAGATGACCGCAGAGCTGGACTTCAACAGTGGGAACTTCAGAGCCTTTTAAGCACCACTTTCTTTCTTTCAGGCCTTACCCCCACTCCCCTTGGGCCTCCTTTCCTTACTTTTCTTACTGTCTGTCTTCCTGGATGAGGCTCCAGACCTCAGCACTTACTGGAAGTGACTGTCAATTCAAATGACTCTACTGCTGGTCATCCTGTTGAAGGAGACGTATGCCCACATACATGTCTCTGGGTTTTGGAGACCAGGATGTTTAAAATGAGCCCAAGACAGGACAGGGGTTTTTCGGGTGGTGCTAGTGGTAAAAAATCCACCTGCCAATGCAAGCGACATAAGAGATGTGGGTTCAATCCCTGGTTCAGGAAGATCCCCTGGAGGAGGGCAACCCACTCCAGTATTCCTGCATGGAGAATCCCATGGACAGAGGAGCCTGGAGGCTACAGTCTAGGGGGTTGCAAAGAATCAGACATGACTGAAGCTACAGAGTGTACACAAGACAGGGCTCAAACAGTAGGGCACCAGGTGTGTCTCCATCTGGGAAGGAAAGGGGGGAACACCACACATTGAACCCCTTCGTCCCTACCCTATATCTCCTCTCCAGACTGTCCCAACTTAACAGACCCAGCCTAAAGGGGGCAGTGTTAATCTAGAGCAATGAGTTTCTGTTACTCAGTGGCTCTCTTCTGTCCTCTTTCCCCTCATTATGTCCCTTTATTACCAACCCCAGTGTTCTCGATGCCTTTTCCTTGCAGAGGTGAGGAGAGGATGTTTTATCAATAATTCCTGCTTCAAGCTAATCGTCCTCACTCCAGGCATTTTCAGCCACTTCTGACTGTAAAGTACAATATTTAGGTTCCCTCAAAGAAACTGCAAACAAGAGCAAACAGGGGGAGCAGAAATGATCTGACACGATGGAAACAGGTCCTCCCTGGACCCATTTGATAGAAACAATTAAAAATACCTACTCCTCAAGGAAAATTACCAACCGAAAGAAAAAGAATAGGCAGACTGGGCAAATATAGCTGAAATGGCTATTTTTAATGTGCTAAAAGTGCATGCAACTTGTAATAAATGCATTAAGACCCCAGCAGATAAAACTAGGAAGACAATAAGATAATAAAATTCAGAAATGTGAAAGACAAGTTTGCCAATTATAAAAATAATGCGAATTAAGTACACATTAAGGTACACAATTTACATATTAAGTTAATAAATAAAAGTTTAGTGGTAATCTACATTACTAGTAATGATGTATTGAAAATATGATCACCTACATTGCGTACAGCATTTTTAATGATACAATCCTTTTGGAAAGCTACTTGGTAATATATTTCAGGGACCAAATGAAAGATTATATTGTTCGACTGGATAAGGTTACTTCATACAAAATATGGGAAAGGCTATATATATGAAGATATTTATCACAATATTACTTTAGTAGGAAAAAAAAAAAACAATGTCCAGTAACAAAAGGATAATTAGGACAATTAAACTGGCTCTGGACTTGTGCCAGTTCTAAAACATCTCTGCAGATTCTTTCAACCCCTTGCCAGAGAGACATATTCCTTCCCCTTGAATTCGTGCTGACCTTAATTACCGGTTACCAAGAGGGAGAGCTGAATGGCACTATTTTAAGGTGATAGGAGACAAAGCTTTTGCCTGGCTTGCTAGAATACTCCTGCTAGAGCCCCGAACCACCACTTATGAAGTCCTAGCATCCTGTGGTTGCCATACTGTGAGGAAGCCCAAGAGGAGTGTCTACACTGAGATGCCCTGAAACTACAAAAAGACAGATGGATGCCCAGCCAGACCCAGCTGCTGCAGTCACCTCTGTCCAGGATCCAACCACCCTCTGATGGTAACTACTTGAGCCTAAACCACCCAGGCAAGCCTTCCCCAAACTCCTGACACTCAGAAAGCATGAGAAGTAATTCAATGATTTTGTTGTTTTAGGTCACTAACTTCTGAGTGCTTACAACAGAGGCCTAGAACAGGAATCTCTACTAGACAGAACAAGAGGCAGCCACTAATAAGCTTAATTAAAAGACCATGTAGAGGGACTTCCCTGGTGGTCCAGTAGTTAAGAATCTGCCTTCCAATGCAGGGGACACAGTTTCGATCCCTGGTCAGGGAACTAAAATTCCTGAGGGGCAACTAAGCCCACATGCCAAAATTAGAGAGCCCATGCGCCACAACTACTGAAGCCCTTGCACTCCAGAGCCCCGTGCACCACAACTAGAGTCTGTGCACCACAACAAAAGATGCAAAGACTCAACAAAGATCCCAAGTGCCTCAACAAAGACCTGGGACAGCTAAATAAATAAAGTTTTTTTAAAAGATTATATAGAAACTCAGAAGATTCTTTTACATAATATTTAGTGAAAAAGCAAGACTACAATTTTTGCACATTATGATTCTAAGCATTAAAGATCCATACTGAAAAGGACTAGAATGGAGTAACTACAATGTTAAGAGTGGTATGGTTTGGTAATGTGAGGATGGTGTGTGTGTGCTGTCACTTCAGCTGTGTCCAACTCTTTGCCATTCTATGGACTGTTGCCCCCCAGGCTCCTCTGTCCATGAGATTCTCCAGGCAAGAATAGTGGAGCGGCCATGCCTTCCTCCAGGAGATCTTTCTCACCCAGGGATCTAACTCTCATCTCAGTCTCCTGCATTGGCAGGGGGGTTCTTTTTCACTAGCGCCATCTGGGAAGCCCAAGGATGGTATTACTGTACTCAGTTCAGTTCACTCCATAGTGTCCAACTCTTTGCAACCCCATGGACTGCAGCACACCAGGCTTCCCTGTCCATCACCAACTCCCAGAGCTTACTCAGACTCATGTCCATCAAGTCAGTGATGCCATCCAACCATCTCATCCTCTGTTGCCCCCTTCTCCTTCCACCTTCAATCTTTCCCAGCATTAGGGTCTTTTCTAGTGAGTCAGTTCTTCACATCATGTGGCCAAAGTACTGGAGTTTGAGTTTCAGCATTGGTCCTTCCAATGAATATCCAGGACTGATTTCCTTTAGGATAAACTGGTTGGATCTCCTTGCTTGCTAATAAAGTCTAAACTCACTAATAGTGTTATAATGCTTGCACAATTAATTAATGAGAGTCACTGGTCCCTAAGAGAAAAAAATGAAGAGTTTCACTTCAAGATACTCATTTAGCAAAATGGAAAAAAAAAAATCTAAGATGCCAAAGCACAGAAGTGCTAGGGCAAAATTCATCCCTTTCTCAAGAGTGATTCTGAATTGGGATGGAACCCCTGAGGTTTAGGTGTTAAAATGTAAAAGTTGTACCTTCTGTTGTTTCTAAAGACTGATAAGCCCTCATAAATATTGATACTATCCACAGCCAAATAGGCACTGCCGATTTCTTCTTATTTTACAATGCCCTTATTTTTAGGACAAAAATTGCTAAGTATTTGTACAGAATGCAAACAACACAGAAGTGTTTGACATGGCTAAATGAAAATGCAGTCTTACAATGGTCTCTCTTGGGAACAGATAAGACTCTTGGGGCTACTTTTGAAGTTCATTCATATCCCATCACCTCCAGTCCACCAGGAAATGCATGTCTCCTTGGAGCTCAGTGACCTATCAACTGAAGGACACACCCACACAGTATGGGATGATGCAGTAAGTCTCAACGGTGGTAAATAAAACATCCTGCCAGGGGAAGAGGACTCAGGAAACACAGAGCAGCCACTGGCCCATTTGTCCTTTATCAAATCCACAAGGTAAGTACTGTGCAGGCCTTGTCTCAGGCCACAGAGTACATTGGCTGCTGGCTCTCTGTCCTGTCGTTGGAGGGGGGATGAGGCAGGCCCTGGAGGGTGTGCTCCTTTTAAATGCTGACCACCCACCTCCTGCTCAGGCAGGTTTGGGATCAGCAGCATTGCTTTCAGGCTTGAATGATTCCAGACTTTTGCAGGTGAAGGTAACACTGACTTAAAACAATAAAATTTCCCTCCAATTTTGCTAAGTTTCTTGCTTATTTGCCTGCAGTCACTCTGTGTATGGGCTTCCCTAGTAAATCAGCAGTAAAGAATCCACCTGCAATGCAGGAAATGCAGGAGACTCAGGTTCAATCCCTGGGTTGGAATGAATCTCCTTCAATTCCTGGAGAAGGGCATGACAGTCCACTCCAGTATTCTTGGCTGGAGAATCCCATGCACAGAGGAGCCTGGCGGGATATAGTTCACAGGGTCACAAAGAGTCGGACATGACTGAGCAACTGAGCACACACACAACTTTGGGTCTAAGACCTTATATATGCTCATGATACCAGTGCAAAGGTTGGCAAACTTTTCTTATAAAAAACCTAGAGCATAAACACATGGGGCTTAATGGGCCAAAACAAAAAATCAGAAGTATTATGTAGATACTCACAGAATATTAGAGAGAGCACATATTGATATTTTTTTCCACCTGATTTAAGGTCAGGGTCATACAGAAACCAGCGGCAGGTCAGACATGCCTGCACATCAGCAGTGAGCCTGCCCCTGATCTATTCCGCACTGCCCTCAGTGTTCCACACCCTTCCTTTCATCTTCATAGTGGCTGTCTTGAAGCCATCAGAGACAGCAGGCTTTAGAGAGAGGGCAACACCTGATCTGATCTTTGTCCATTACTTTATTTTGCTTGTGGAGATGCAGAGAGCTCTTCATAGACTGAGCTTAAGAAGAGCCTGCAGCCCAAAATTTCTGTCCAGGCAAAGCTGCCCCTTCAGAGTCACCACTAACCACTTTGGCTTTGGACACAGATGCATTGGCACTTTCAGCCCCCGGTCCCCAATTACCAAGCACTCCTTCAGCTTAAGATTGCAGAACATGGTAGAGTCCTGTTTCAGCAGAGCTGTGCTCGCTTCCACCAATGCCTACATACTGCCAACCCTGGCCAGAGCTCAGCTCTCTTATGGCAAGAGTGTCAAGAAACAGTCAACACACCCAACACTGTAAACTTTTTCCACCTGTTCCTGAATACTACCCCTGTTCCATCTCCCAGTGAACTCAGGCAAGAGTTTTTACTAAATGTTTTGCCACCACAAAACCAGAAGCTCACCCGTCTCTTAGCCAGCAATATCTGTGTATTCCCACTTATTACCTGACCACTTCAGCTCATCCTGTGCCACACACTTAGGTTCTGTAAATGCAGTCTCCCGCTTATGAACCAAATTCTCTCTTGTAGCTATTCTTGGCTTTCATCTTTGGTCCAAGATTATAACATCAGCTTCCAGGGAACACTATGGAAGACAAGGCAAATTTAAAAAGGGAAAGGGGTATGTGCCACGTCTTTAAAAGAAGGCTCTTAAAGCTACTAAAAGATGTTTTTGCTTGCATATCATTTGCTTGCCAGAAGGTAGAGACTAAGAAGAGCTCAAGGAAGAGCTAAGAAAGGCAGTTTCCATCCTGGGGAGCCTGATGACTCGCCAGAAAAGTGGCCTTTTATCACCTTGGAAGTGACAATGATATAAGGGCTGACTAGTAGTCTCTTTCATTGATCAGTCAGTCAGTTCAGTCACTCAGTCATGTCTGACTCTTTGCGACCCCATGGACTGTAGCCCTCCAGGCCTCCCTGTCCATCACCAACTCCCGGAGCTTACTCAAACTCGTATTCATCAAGTCAGTGATGCCACCAATCATCTCATCCTCTGTCATCCCCTTCTCTTCCCACCTTCAATCTTTCTCAGTTTCAGGGTCTTTTCTAGTGAGTCAGTTCTTTGCATCAGGTGGCCAGTGTATTGGAGTTTCAGCTTCAGCATCGGTCCTTCCAACGTATATTCAGGACTGATTTTTTTTAGGATGGACTCATTGGATCTCCTTGCAGTCCAAGGGACTCTCAAGAGTCTTCTCCAACACCACAGTTCAAAAGCATCAATTGTTTGGTGCTCAACTTTCTTTATAGTCCAACTCTCACATCCATACATGACTACTGGAAAAACCATAGCTCTGACTAGATGGACCTTTGTTGGCAAAGTAATGCCTCTGCTTTTTATTATGTTGTCTAGGTTGGTCATAGTTTTTCTTCCAAGGAGTAAGCATCTTTTAATTTCATGGCTGCAATCACCATCTGCAGTAATTTTAGAGCCAAAAAATAAATAAATAAAGTCTCTGACTGTTTCCATTGTTTCCCATCTATTTGCCATGAAGTGGTGGGACCGGATGCCATGATCTTTGTTTTCTGAATGTTGAGCTTTAAGCCAACTTTTTCACTCTCCTCTTTTCCCTTTCATCAAGAGGCTTTTAGTTCTTCTTCACTTTCTGCCATAAGGGTGGTGTCATCTGCATTTCTGAGGTTATTGATATTTCTTCCCGGCAATCTTGACACTTGTGCTTCTTCCAGCCCAGCATTTCTCATGATGTACTCTGTATATAAGTTAAATAAGCAGGGTGACAATATACAGCCTTGATGTACTCATTCCCCAATTTAGAACCAGTCTGTTGTTCCATGTCCAGTTCTAACTATTGCTTCTTGACCTGCATACAGATTTCTCAGGAGTCCCAATAGAATTCTCATTTTGAAGATGAAAATATGTGCATGTGTGTGTGCTAAGTCGCTTCAGTCATGTCCAACTCTTTGCAACCCTATGGACTGTAGCCCACCAGGCTCCTCTGTCCATGGGATTTCTCAGGCACGAATAATAGAACAGGTTGTCATTTCCTCCACTAGGGGATCTTTTCAACCCAGAAATCAAACTCACTTCTTCTATGGTTCCTGCATTGGGAGGCAGGTTCTTTACCACTGAGACATTCTTTACCACTGAAGATGAGAATACCAAGGCTTAAAGAGACTGTGTTGCCTGAGGTAAAGTGGTAAAACCAAAATTCCACACCAGGCTGTCTGACTCAAAGTCTCATGTTCTTAACTAGGACCAACCAGCTTTTATGTGGGATTTCACCACACGGTTTGGGGGTGCCCCTCCACTCTGCATATAAATAGATTTAGAGAAGGAAACCGCAGTGGGCTTCCTATCCAGCAACTTTTTTGAATCATCACATTTTTTAGCAAAATTTTCAGACTAAGCTTGAGAAGTCAGAGGGGAAAAGGAAACTATGGTCCCTGAACAGTGGATAACAAAATGCACTATATCCATACAATAGAATACCATTTGACTACCAAAGGGACTGAAGTGCTGATACATTCCATAATATGGTGAATGGTGAAAACACTGTGCTAAGTAAAAGAAGCCCATCTCAAGGGAGCACACGGTGTAAGTTTTCATTGATGGGAAATGCTGCAAATAGGCAAACCCATAAAGACAGAAAGTAGATTAGTGGTTGCCAGGGGCTGTGGAAAAGGGCAATGGCAAATGATTGCTAATGGGTACAGGGTTTCTTTGAGGGGTGACGGAAACATTTTTAAATTGATTGTGGTGATGGTTATGTGACTCTGAGAATATACTGAAAAGCACTGAGTTAGACATTTTAATTGGGTGAATTCTATGATATGTGAAGTACATCTCAGTATAATTGTTGCCAAGATAAAAAGCCCAGGGCAACGCTGCAACAGGAAAGTTAAAACAATGTGTTAGGTTGATAGACACGTGAGCATCTCATGTGCATGTACTCATGTGCTGTTGTACAACAACAGTCCCTGCTACTTGCCGCGCATCCAAAGAGTGCCATGGGAAAGCCAAATCCACATTAGGAATCACTAGCTGCAGTTGTGTGGTAAAGATTAACCAAAGGAAAAGACAACAAGACAGGGGAAACGTGAGCTATGATGGTCAAAGTGCTCAGGGTGAATGAACTTTCCTTTCAAACTGCTAAAATATTCTTATCTTTGTTATAGACTGATTAACAATCATTGATATGGTTCATGGTTCAATAGAGCACCAAGCATTCTGCACTTGAACTGAAAATCATGTGAGCAAGGAGACCTTTCTCTAGCTGTGTTGCCTTGTTCTGGCCACATAGAAGTGACAAGCCCTCTCCTCCACTCAGAGCCTGCCCTCACCTAGGCCTGGATTACTTGGGATTCCACTAATTATACAATCAGAGACCTCAAAGGTCCAGCTAATCCATTTCTCTTATTTTACAGGTTAAGGAGTCAAATAATCCTAGTGTTTAGTGACTTTTCCAAAATAAGGCATCCAGTGGGGGCAGATCTCCTCGCCCCTCCCCTTAGCCCAGTATATCTTACCCTATGTCTTATTGTTGTTGTTGTTTAATGGCTACGTAGTGTCTGACTCTTTTGTAACCCCCCTGGACTGTAGCACTCCAAGCTCCTCTGTCCATGGGATTTCCCAGGCAAGAATACTAGAATGGGTTGCCATTTCCTTCTCTGAGGGGTCTTCCTGACCCAGAGGTTGGATCCACGTCTCCTGCATTGTCAGGTGGATTCTCTACCACTGAGCCACCAGGGAAGCCCGCACTATGCCTTGCTCAGTCTCAGATGGCAGTGGAGAAATGCTCTGGAAATGTCCAAGGGTTGAAACTAGTATCTAGTGTCAATATTCTCAATATTTTACAGAGACAAAAATATTATTGTGAACCGGGGACAAAAATGTATGTGTAACTCTTCACTGTGGCATCCAAGCGGGGAGAATTCTCACAAGTCAGGCCAGCTCTTGGGCTGTCAGTATGAAGGTTCTGGACAGGGCAAAAGGGAAAATCAAGAGAGCCATTATGCTTACAACTGTCAGGAGATGGTTTTCAGGAATAGGGAAATGAAAGTAGAAGATAAGGATTTACAGGGGGCAAAAACTATTTTTTTTAAATTGGAGTAAAGCTGCATTTACAATGTTGTATTAGTCTCTGTTGTAAAATGAAGTGAATCAGCTTAGGTATACATATATTTCCTCCTTCTTGCACCTTCCTCCCAGCGCCCATTCTACTCACATAGGTCATCACAGAGCACCAAGCCGAGCTCCCTGTGCCACACAGCAGCTTCCCCCTAGCTAGCTATTGTATACACAGCAGCGTATATATGACAATCCTAATCTCCCAGTTCATCCCACCCCCCCCCCCCCGTGTCCGCAGGTCCATTCTCTAAATAAACTTCAAGGCTTTTTCCCAGCAAAGAAAGCCATAAGCAAGATGATTTTTTTAAAAAAAAAACCCATAGCAATTGGAGAAAATATTTACAAAAGGACAAATAATTAATCTTCAAAATATACAAACAGCTCATGGAACTATATCAAAAAACAAACAACCCCAATCAAAACAAATGACCTACATAGACATTTCTCCAAAGAAGACATACAGATGGCCAAGAGGTGCATGAGAAGATGCTCAATATCACTAATTATTAGAGAAACACAAATCGAAACTACAATGAGGTATCACATCACACCAGACAGAATGGCGAAAGCTATTAAAAGGAGCAGTGATGGGAGAAAAAAATATATCCTGAAAGAGGCTAGTGTGTCTTAAGAACACATAAGCTTCTTTTCCATTTGAGTAAGAGTTTGAGTAAAGAGCTGAGGTATTTTTATAACCTTTTGGCCAACATATTACTTACTTGAACATAACACCCTGTCCAGGCTTTGAGGTGTTGCACAATTTATGCAGGTTATGGTGATAATAAAATCAGTCCTCTAAGAGTTCTATAGTTTCTGGTCTTAACAAATTGAGAAAGTAGCATTGACATATATACACTATCATGCGTAAAGCAGATAACTAGCAGGAAGCTGCTGTGTAATATCAGGAGCCCAGCCTGGCACTCTGTGATGACCTAGAGGGGTGGAATGGGGTGGGGAGAGAAGCTCAAGAGGGAAGGGATATATACAATTATAACTGACTTGTGTTGATATATGGCAAAGACCACCACAGTACTGTAAAGCAATTATCCTCCAATTAAAATAGAAAAAAATAATCCATTAAAGCCACCTACATGGTAATTCAGAAAAAGAGTGCTCTGGGGATTTTCTTTAACATATATACATTTTTATTCTTAATTATTGCAATGTATGACTTGACAACTGGAGAGTAAATATTTTGAGAATAGAGAGTGGTTCTTACTCCTTTTTGTACTCCCAAACTACCTAAAACTGCTTTTTTACAGTTGTGAGAATTTTCCATATTTATCAACAATAACTATCAACTTTCTGATCATTCTCAAACGTGAAAAAGAAAGTAGGCAAGCAATGCCTTGGGTCCTGTGGCAGAGCTGATAGTTAGCCCTCAGGATATATTTTCTCCATATTACATGCCTGGATGCTCATTCGTGTCCGACTCTTTGCAACCCCATGGACTATAACCCGCAAGACTCCTCTGTCCATGGGATTTCCCAGGCAAGAATACTGGAGTGGGTTGCCATTTCCTTTTCCAGGGATCTTCCTGACCACGGGATTGGAGTAACATATCCTGCATCTCCTGCATTGGCAGGCGGATTCTTTACCACTGAGCCACCTGGGAAGCCCGCTCCATATTACATAGTAACAGGATTGTAGTAAAGGGCCTGACTATCCCTTTAAAGACTACATTTCCCAGCTTCCTTCGCCAGTAGGCAAAGCCACATGATTCTTCCTGACTCCACGGATTGAACCTGGCACTCCTGCATTGGCAGGCAGTTTCTATAACACTACCGCCACCCGGAAAACCCCACATGACTAAACTGTGGCTACTAAGATGTGACCAGCAGTGCTGTGTGCAAATTCAGGATGATGCGCTTAGAGAGTTGATGGAAGCTGTGTTTTAAGGATGGTAGAGCAACAAAACATAAGAAACCTGGGTCCTTCTTATGGTGGAGTTCCAGACTGGTAAATTAAATTTGTAAATAAGAGAGAAACAAACTTCAAGTTTATTTAAGCTACTGAAATTTTTTAACCTCTCTGTTATAGAGATCAAAACAATTGTGTTTTTATACATTTCATGAGTTTTGATCAATGTAAAATGGTGTGTATACATCATTCAAATATCATATAGAACTGTTTCACTGTCCTAAGAAAGTCCCTTGTGCTCTGCCTATTCACCTCTCCCTCCCTTACCCTCTAGCAACCGCTGACATTTTTACTGTCTCTAAGTAGTTTTGCCTTTTCCAGAATATCATATAGCAGGAACCGTGTAATATGCAGACTTTCCAGATTGGCTTTATTCACTTAGTAATGTGTATTAAAGTTTCTTCCATGTCTTTTTGTGGATTGAGGGCTCAGTAATTTATAGCACTGAATAATATTCCATTGTCTGAACGTACCACAGTTTATCCATTCACCTACTGAAGGAAATCTTGTTTGCTTCTAAGTTTTGACAATTATAAATAAAGCTCCCAGTGCCCTAATGTATATTATGGACTCTGGGTGATGACATGTCAGTATAGATTCATTGATTGTAACAAGTGTAGGATTCTGGTGAGGGATGTGCATAGCAAATGAAGTTGTATGTATATGGAACTCTCTGTAACTACTGCTCAATTTTGTCTTTAAAACAGCTCTAAAAAAATTAAGTTTATTAATAACAAAAAATGTATGTCTTCAGGAGAATTGTTCATATGTAAAATATGAAAGCATCTTACTCAATTCCTTCCCAAGAGTTGGTTTTCCACACCTATTGTATGACACCTGGGTATGTTCTATTCAGTTCTCAGGAAATATGAGGAGTTTTCCCTATATTTAAGTTTTTCTGTTTTAAAAAATAAACTATCAAGGAATTATCTAGCAGTCCAGTGATTAGGACTTAGTGCTTTCACTGCCAGAGCCCAGGTTCAATCCCTGGTCAGGAAACTAAGATCCCACAAGCCAAGTGGCACAGCCAAAAAGAATGAAAGAAAGAAAAAACTGCTTTGTTCTATTACACATCTAGGGGCTGATATAGACCTTAAAAAGTATTTCCTAGGGATTGAGTTGTTTTTTTCCAAGATCCTAAAAATCTATAATGCATACAATTCTAAAACCACCAAAGAGGATTAATTTTGAGAGAGAGAGAAATGTTTAAAGAACTCAAATAACCAGGAAGTTTTGCAAGCATTGCTGCAGAGGCAGTGAAAAGACTTCCTGTCCATGCGACCCTGGGTGAGCTCCTGCTACTCTCCCATCTCAGAAGATCAGTGGGAGGCGGGGTGGGGGACGGACTGTTCACTAATTCCCCTCTCAGCTATCAAATGTAGATGTTAGTAAAATGAGAGCAACTTGGTTTCCCAACTTTCAGTTAGACCAAGATAAGTTTGTCTCCAGCATTAGAACTCCAGGCTGAACTTCTTAGTTCTAATGGCCTGTGTAAGATCTGTCTTTGGAATTCCGCTGAAAGTCTCCTGTTTCAGGAATTAAAAAGTCAGTTATAAAACACAGGGGCTTCAGTTGAGTTTCATGAAGATCGAGTAGGTCCGCCTTAAGGATACCTCTGAGGCTGCCACGCCATGAGGACCTGGGGAACTCTGGAGCCCAGGCACAGCGTCCATTGCCCACTGTAGCCTGATGGGTTTGCTTCTGCGCTCTGTGTCAGTGTCCTGTTCACTTACAACATCAGTGTGCATCCATCTTCCTGTGCCCTGCACTGCTTCTCCTCGTACCACAGCCTGCCAGCCTCTACTCCCACAGTTCACTGCTCTGTTACTCAGCCTCTGCCTGCGCGTCATTATTGTTGTTCAGTCACTAAGCCATGTCCAACTCTTTGTGACCCCATGGACTGCAGCACTCCAGACTTCCTTGTCCTTCACCATCTCCCAGAATTTGCTCAAACTCATGTCCATTGAGTCAGTGATGCCATCCAATCATCTCATCCTCTGTCACCCCTTTATCCTCCTGCCCTCAGTTTTTCCCAGCATCAGGATCTTTTTCAATGAGTCAGCTCTTCCCATCAGGTGGCTGAAGTATTGGAGCTTCAGCTTTAGCAATAGTCCTTCCAATGAATATTCAGGGTTGATTTCCTTTAGGATTGACTGACTGAATGTCACTGGCCCAGGTTATCTTTCTATGACAGGCCCCAAGCTACTGGTCAATGGCCAGTCTGCAGTCCAGCTACCATTGGGTCACACTGCTGTCTCTGTGCCAATCGAAGGTAACCAGGGAGATCTCATGCTCCAACCCATGGCTTCCCTGCAGCAGTGTCTACAGACGCAGTAAGCACCTTGATGGGAGTGCCTTGTATTCTGTAACGGGACTGTCACTGTGTATACCCTATTTTGAGTTTTAATTAAATTGCAAGGCAGCTGAAAGAGCTTTGGTTTTAGAGTTCGTGCTCTAGAGGGATATGGACCCTCTCAGCCTCTGCTTCCTCATTTCTTGGGTGGGGATCATTATTCCTGCCTGTATTACTCAGGGATCTCCAGAGAAACAGAATCAACAGGAGATATATATATATACATATGCATATGGAGAGGGATTTATTTTAAGGAATTGGCTCACATAATGGTGGGGGCTAGCAAGCCTAAAATTTGTAAGGCAGGCTAGCAAGCTAGAAATCCAAGTAAGAATTGACATTGCAGACTTGAGGCTGAATTGTGCAGGGGAGCAAAGTAGACATTTTAAAAAGGTTTATATGCTGCAATCTTGAAGAGAATTCTTTCAGTCTTTGTTCTTAAGGCTTTCAACTAATAGGATGAGGCCCATCCAGATTATGGAGAGTAATCTGCTTTACTTACTGTCAACTGATTGGAAATATTAATCATATTCACAAAAAAAAAAACTTTATAGTACTATCTAGTCTACCATTTAACCAGACAACTGCTACCGCAGTACAGCCAAATTGACACATAAAACATAAAATTAACCACACTACCCTTCCTGCCTCACAAGTTGCTTAGGGAGGCATCATTCCTACATATTTTGCTTATTGCCTACATAGCATTGGGCACATAATTACCACAAAGATATACTTTGTGAGTGTGTGCTGTGATAACACTATGGAATTCAGAGCAATTGTCCATGTCAGGCCCTGAGCACTGTGGTTTGGGAGTGAGCCCCCTCACTCTCATCATATATTTTTGAGTCCTCTGCAGTCTCATCAGTTACACCTTAACTTCACCATTAAACTAGCACAGTAGCCCAGAAATTATACTTCTAGAAGTTATACCCATGTATATACTCACAGTGACACAAACTGACTTAAGGACAGTTATTCATCACAGCATGGCTTGTAGAAGAAAAGACTAGAAACAACCTAAATGCCCGTCAATACAGAATTTGGCTAAATGAACTTACTGGAATTTTAAAAATGAGGAAGCTCCTTATGTACTGTTGTGGAAAGATCTGCAAGATAGATATACTATTAGCAAGAAAAGCAAGAAACATAATGAGGGATAGGATGTTACCAAATTGTATAAAAGAGAAAAAATAAGGAATATTTGAGAGATGTCCTTACTTATGCATAATACATATTTGTACAGGTGTATAAATTAATTATAATGGAGAGAGACACTGAGTTAGCTGAGGGGTGGAGGCAGGAATGAGACCTTTTACTGAATATTCTTACTAATAATCTTAAATCCCATGAGCATATGACTGATACAAAATTAAATTTAAAAATAAAGAAAATGAACTCAGCTAGTACTTGGTATAAAAATGAACAGGCAAACAAGTGAGTTTTCTTTGAGTTTTCTTTTCACTTACTTCTATCTTCTTTTGGGGGCTTCCCAGGTAGCTCAGTGGTAAAATCCACTTGCCAATCCAGGAGAAACAAGAAATGTGAGTTTGATCCCTGAGTTAGGAAGATTCCTTGGAGAAGGAAATGGCAACTGACTCTAGTATTCTTGCCTGGAAAATTCTATGGGCAGAGGAGCCTAGCAGGCTACAGTTCATGCCGACATAAAGAGTCAAGACTCAACTGAGCAACTGAGTACATACACACCTGCTTTTGAACTTTGTGTTCAAAACTTTGTGTTTCAAAACTTCATGTTTCTTGGATCTGAGAATAACTATCTCATAGAATGAGGCATATTGAAAAGACCAACAGAGGCTTCATTTCCACAGGAAGAAGTCCTAAATTTTAGATTTGGGGCCTGATGTCTGGTTTGTAACAGATTTTCCTCTGAAGAAAGAAAAGAAAGAAAGAGTGAAGGGTTGGCTCAGAGGAATTCCAGGAAACTGATCTGAGTAAAAAGCAGCAGGAAAATGTTTTTGAGAAGATGGCCAAAACACATCAGCCCAAACATAACAAGAGCTCAAAAAAAAAAAAAAAAAAAAAAAAACAAGTTATTTAGTTGAAAGACAGAATTCCAATGCTTTTTTTTTTTTTGCATGCAGCCCATCAGAACTAAAACAAGTGAACCAGAAGACTTCAGACAAGATTATAAAAGGTATATCTTTAGAAAACCAAGCTTGCAAATCCAGCCAACTCTCAGTTGGCCAGAGGTTGGCAGTTCAATCTATGAATCCAGACTAATTCTTCATCTCTTTCAGAGCCCTGCTATCTGCTTTTTAACACTTCACCAACTCCCTCAAGCTGGAGAGGAAGCAGAAAAAGAAAAAAATCAAAATATTTCACCCAGGAATTTGGATTATCAGGGCTTTTTTTTTCTCCTTTTCTCAGTAAAGTGATATTCCCTATTCACTAAATGTTGCTGTCTGTTTCTTTCTATATCCATCAGGTTATGCTAGTTTCCACTGTAGTAACTGACAACCTCAAATATCTTAAAAGCTTAAAACAATGGCTTATTGCTCAGTTATTCAGAGTATACTGCCAGTTCTGGCACCTTCCAGGTAGCTGTCCTTGGTGTTGCACCCCATGACACAACTTTCTCACATGACCACTGTAGAAGAGGAAGCAAGAACGTGGAGAACCTCACATTAACTTTAAGGCACTTGCACCCAGAAGCAACCTGCATCTCTTCCAATCACATTATCAGGGACAAAAAGATCACATGAGACATCCATCCTCAGAAACCAGGGAAGTCCAACCTCCCTGCTCACCTAAAGGAGGGGAAGTGGGAATATTGAGGGGCAGCATTAGTGGCTTCCACACCTGCTTTGTTCACCAACATTAGAAGCTCTATTATAGCGTGGTTTTTACTTTGATTTTTAAAACCCCAGTTGTGCCTGGAGTTGTGTCCAAATGCTTGGGGGTAACAGTACTTGAATGACAATTTCCCTGCTGGTACACTGGATAGGAATCCACCTGCCAATGCAGGGGACATGGGTTTGATCCCTGGTCCATATGGTATGGCAAGATTCCATATGGTATGGGCAACTAAAGCCCACGTGCCACAACTGCTGAGCCCACGTGCTGTAACTACGGAAGCCTGTGCACCCAGAGCCCATGCTCTGCAACAAGAGAAGCCACCACGATGCAAAGCCCATGCACTGCAGCTAGAAAACAGCCCCTGCTCACTGTGACAAAAGAAAGCAGCAATGAAGTCCAAAATGAAATAAATAAATTTTATTTTTAGAAAAACAGTACTTGAATGAGTTAACTGATGAAACAGCAGTCTGGCTGCCCTTGTCCTGATTATTCTCTGACACGAATTACTTTTGGAAACCTGTCTTCTAGGCACTAAGGGGACCCTGAGGGCTCCATTAACAGTGCATGTTCAATGGGGTTCCACTGTAAGGAGCCATTCCCATTCTCTTCATGACTCTTCCTTGTAAGAGCTGCCAAGTATCTGTAAAGCTAGAGGGTCTTTTGTGGATTTAGAACCAAGATTCCAAACATCTAAACTGATAAGACCATTAGAAGATGATTAGACAATTAGAATATGCTAGCAAATTTGGAAAACTCAGCAGTGGCCACAGGACTGGAAAAGGTTAGTTTTCATTCCAATCCCAAAGAAAGGCAATGCCAAAGAATGCTCAAACTACCACACAATTGCACTCATCTCACATGCTAGCAAAGTAATACTCAAAAATCTCCAAACCAGGCTTCAACAATACATGAACCATGAACTTCCAGATGTTCAAGATGGATTAGAAAAGGCAGAGGAACCAGAGATCAAATTGCCAACATCCATTGGCTCCGCGAGAAAGCAAGAGAGTTCCAGAAAAACATCTATTTCTGCTTTATTGACTATGCCAAAGCCTTTGACTGTGTGGATCACAACAAACTGTTGAAAATTCTTAAAAAGATGGGAATAGCAGACCACCTGGGCTGCCTCTTGAGGAATCTGTATGGAAGTCAGGAAGCAACAGTTAGAACTGGACATGAAACAACAGATTGGTTCCAAATCAGGAAAGAAGTATGTCAAGGCTGTATATTCTCACACTGTTTATTTAACTTATATGCAGAGTACATCATGAGAAATGCTGGACTAGAAGAAGCACAAGCTGGAATCAAGATTGCTGGGAGAAATATCAATAACCCCAGATATGCAGATGACACCACCCTTATGGCAGAAAGCAAAGAACTAAACAGCCTCTTGATGAAAGTGAAAGAGGAGAGTGAAAAAGTTGGCTTAAAGCTCAACATTCAGAAAACGAAAATCATGGCATCCGGTCCCATCACTTCATGGCGAATAGATGGGGAAACAGTCAAAACACTGACAGACTTTATATTTGGGGCTCTAAGATCACTGCAGATGGTGACTGCAGCCATGAAATAAAAAGACACTTACTCCGTGGAAGAAAAGTTATGAACCACCTAGGCAACATGTTAAAAAGCAGAGACATTACTTTGCCAACAAAGGTCTGTCTAGTCAAAGCTATGGTTTTTCCAGTAGTCATGTATGGATGTGAGAGTTGGACTATAAAGAAAGCTGAGCACCAAAGAATTGACCCTTTTGAACTGTGGTGTTGGAGGAGACAACTCTTGAGAGTCCTTCAGACTGCAAGGAGATTCAACCTGATTTTCTTAAAGGAAATCAGTCCTGAATATTCACTGGAAGAACTGATGTTGAAGCTGAAACTCCAATACTTCGGCCACCTGATTCTAAGAGCTGACTCATTTGAAAAGACTCTGATGCTGGGAAAGATTGAAGGTGGGAGGAGAAGGGGATGACAGAGGATGAGATGATTGGATGGCATCACTGACTCGATGGATGAGTTTGAGTAAACTCCAGGAGTTGGTGATGGACAGGGAAGCCTGGCATGCTGCAATCCATGGAGTTGCAAAGAGTCAGACACAATTGAGCAACTGAACTGAAACTATTAGAAAACACTTCCATTCCAACCACTGCCCAGTAACAGATCAGAAACTTGAGATCCAGAAATGAAGTGCCTTACTCAGAACCACAAAGCTAATTCATGAGTGTTAAGTGGCTAAATGTGCAGTAATTTGTTGCACAACAATAGAGAACTAACACCAAGTTGTAGTCTCCCAAGAATATTTCTGTTTTAACTAGGTGAAAATTAAGACATAAAACATGAAAAGCAGTAAAAAGACGTTGACATCCAATAGTCACTATCACATGTAATTCAAAATAAAACGCTAGTTTTTAAAATTTCACATACCTTACATGTGTGGGATAATTAAAATAAATTCCTTAGAGATATTCTGATTTCAAAGGTCTGGATCATTCTATCAAAATAAAATTTTTCTCTTTTCTCTTTGGTACTAGATAATCTGTTGATTTTTATGATAACCCTTACTGACATTTAAGAACCTAGTCAGCTTATTAAAAAGCAGAGACATTACTTCGCCAACAAACGTCCATCTAATCAAAGTTATGGTTTTTCCAGGAGTCATATATGGATGTGAGAGTTGGATTATAAAGAAAGCTGAGTGCCAAAGAACTGATGCTTTTGAACTGTGGTATTGGAGAAGACTCTTGAGAGTCCCTTGGACTGCAAGGAGATCCAACCAGTCTATCCTAAAGGAAATCAGCCCTGGGTGTTCATTGGAATGAAGATGCTGAAGCTGAAACTCCAATACTTTGGCCACCTCACGTGAAGAACTGACTCATTGGAAAAGACCCTGATGCTGGGAAAGACTGAAGGCAGGAGGAGAAGGGGATGACAGAGGATGATGAGATGGTTGGATGGGATCACTGACTCAATGGACATGAGTTTGAGTAAACTCCGGGAGTTGGTGATGGACAGGGAGGCCTGGTGTGCTGCAGTCCATGGTTGCAAAGAGTCATAACTGATGACTGAACTGAACTGAACTGAAAATAAAAAGTAAACGTCTTGGTGTGTGTGTATACATGTAATGGAATATTAGCCATAAAAATGAAATAATGCCATTTGCAGCATGGACCTAGAAACGGTCATGTGCTCAGTTGTGTCTGACTGAGTTGTGACCCCACAGACTGTAGCCTGCCAGGCTTCTCT
The DNA here is from genome assembly GCF_042477335.2 of Ovis canadensis. NCBI lineage: Eukaryota > Metazoa > Chordata > Mammalia > Artiodactyla > Bovidae > Ovis > Ovis canadensis. Next base: position 184,496,862 of record NC_091246.1, on the reverse strand, counting down.
GTGCATGGGATTTCCCAGCAAGAATACTGGAGTGGGCTGCCATTTCCTTCTCCAGGGGATCTTCCCAACCCAGGGATCAAACCTCCATCTCCTGCATTGCAGACATATTCTTTACTGTCTGAACCACCAAGGGTGAAACCAAGTTTGGGCCTCCTCTGAGTAGGATAAACCAGGAGACTGCTCAAGGCCCATGGGCGCCAGGCCCAGATGACAGCACCCAGCAGGCACCCCACCATAAACAGACTGAAAGCTCCTGAGGCAACTTCTCTCTTCAAGACAACCACTGCCACTCCCTCACAGACATGATTTACAGAGGGGTGACCAGGTGCGGTAGCGGGGAGGCGGGGGCGGGGACAAGGCAGAGGGAGAGAAATTGAGGGAAGAGGTGTCGCACCGGAATAAGCAAATTTCAGGTCACCGTAGACAGAAACTCGGTTCTACACACCATGAGCCTCCACAGAAGCCAACAGGACTGCCCTCACAGCAGTCCTGTCCAGGGTAAGAGCAATGCTCCTGACAGCCTGCCTCCAAATCCCGAGGCAGCTTTGGCTCCCTGTGCCCCTGGCCAAGTCCCCTGACTTCTCTCAGCATCTGTTACCTCATTCATAAACTGGGCGTGAAAAAACTAGCTCCATCGTTAGGTGCTTTTAAGGACTGAATGACTTAAAACATAGAAAAGTTCTTGGTTTGATATTTGGCAGATATAAAATATCTAAACATCTATTACAAAGGCACTGTCTTAGTCTTCCCTGGTAGTTCAATGGTTAAGAATCCACCTGCCAATGCAGGGGACACAGGTTCAATGTCTGCTCCAGGAAGATCCCATGTGCTGAGGAACAATTAATAAGTCCGTGCACTACAGCTACCAAACCTGTGTGCATAGAGCCTGTGCTCCGCAATGAGAGAGGCCACCACGATGAGAAGCCCATGAACCACAGCGGGCTTTCCACCCGCATGCAGCAATGAAGACCCAATGTAGCCAAAACAGTGAAGAGTCTGCCTGCAGTGCGAGAGACCCGGATTCGATCCCTGGATCAAGAACGGTTCAGACAGTAAAGAATATGCCTGCAATGCAGGAGATGGACGTTTGATCCCTGGGTTGGGAAGATCCCCTGGAGAAGGAAATGGCAATCCACTCTAGTACTCCTGCTTGGGAAATCCCATCCATGGATGCAGGAGCCTGGCAGGCTACAGTCCATGGGGTCGCAAAGAGTTGGACACAGCTGAGCGACTTCACTTTCACACTTTCAAATCAACAAACAGAAACAAAAAGCAAAGGTGCTCTCTTTCTAACCTTTGGTAAACTCACTCTCAGCATGGAAGAAAAGAACCACCACTCTCCACCTCTCTTCCACTCCTGCCCCTACTCCCAGAAGGAGCCCTGGTCTTATTTACCCACTTCCCTTGTTTACAGGATGAAGTCTGGCACCACGGCTGATGTTTACTCTGTGTTTGGAAGAAGCTGCTCTTGCTGTAGCTTCAGGCTTATTTTTTTACTTCAGCTACTGGTTATCACCTCAGTCTGCCAAAAGCTGCCACCAGTGCAGCAAGACACTGAGGTGGGCAATTGATTTTTTCCCCCCCTTAATTTGGGGCCAGAGGCAACAGCTTCTTTCAAGAAATGAAATCATAGCTCTGACTGTTCTCAGTGGGGAGGAGGTCAGGACTCAGTGTGAAGAGAGGTGATATCTCCCTGTTCCAAGATTCCCAGCAATGAATCTGCCTGGAGGTAGACATGGTTGGCCTGGGTCCACAGGAGTGGGCAACCCCTGGTGTTAAGTGTCATCTGTAAAGAAAAAACCACAGAACCCACCAGCTCAAGGCAGTTAGCAAAACCCAGGCCAGCACTGTGAGCTACAGCAAAAACAATGAGCTGAAAAGGAAAAAAGAGAGACCAAAAAAAAGTATGTGGTTTTAAGCTACATGGTCTTTATTTAAAGAGGTGTCCAGCTATCAAATAGCTGCTTGGAATTCAATACAGAAAGTACAGGAGGGTTATAGGATCACAATCCCAACCAAATTTTGAAGTCAATTCACAAAGCTTCATCACACTGCAGAGAAAATACTCAGAACATCCCTAAATTCACAGTTCAAAAATGACATTCTTTTGGTCAAGTTTCTAGCAGCTTCCTTGGAGGTATCCTCTCCTTTGAGCCCCTTTACTCAGGATAAGATAAAAAGAGAAATAGGGATGCTAGCGGACTTTTTAATCCCACAGGGCTGGTCTAAATGGCCTAAGGAACTCCACAATCTCAGGGCACAGTTGTCTGTCACTCAGAGCCACAGATGGAAAACTTAGACCCCCAAACCTCCGCTGAAGAAACAAAACAGCAGATACATTATCTGAGTGGCATCAAGTCAGGGAATTTTTTTTTCTTATTTCTTTTTCTGTATAGAACCATCCAGTCATCCAAACCTCATGGTTATAACCAGGAGAGTCATTTAGTCTGAAATGCACTAGTTCCATTTGTCCACGAAGTGGCAGTAATACACTCTTTCCCAAAGGGAGCAACAGCAAGAACGGAAATGTAATTTATTTTTTATTGCTGAGTTGGGCTTTTCAATTTTTGCAGACATATCTTTAATAGATTTTCCGACATTTTATTTGTTAAAAAATTTCCATGCCCTCGCATAATTTCAATTATTCAATGAAAAACACAGTTTGGGGAATTGCTTCCAGCCACTTATTCAGCCCTTTGAATAAGCCATATTTATTACTTGAATTGATTACTTTGCCCATTTGAAGATTAGCTCGGATGAACGGGGATTAGGAGAGAAAGCGTTTTTAATTCTTTCTCCTCCTGAGATCACACAGGGACCCTTTGTTTCTTGGAGCAGCTCAGAATCTGGCCGTGCATATCCCTGGGGTCCTACCAGAGAGGGGCAGAAGAAGGAGGGTGCCAATGGGGCTTCCCAGGTGGCTAGGTGGTAAAGAATCCGCCTGCCAATGAAGGAAATACAGGTTTGATCTCTGGGTTGGGAAGAGCCCCTGGAGAGGAAATGGCAACCCACTTCAGTAGTCTTGCCTGGGAAATCCCATAGATTGAGAACTCTGGCAGGCTACAGTACATGGGGTTGCAAAGAGACACGACTGAGCACACACACACTGTGGAGGTACCACATCAGAACATCCATCAGCTGCAGGCAACAGAGCTTTGTTGAGTCTCTAAATACAGGAAATCTGGAGATGGGCAATTACTGGCCTTGGCTCAGGGAATCGACAAAGCCCTGGGCTGACATCTCAGGATGTTTTTTTGACCACAAATGGCTGTAGCAAATCAGGTCATCACATCCACTAAGAAGAGTCAAAGGGGAAAGACCACTTCTGCACATTCTGCCTCTTTTTATTAGGAAATGAAAATCTTTTCCAGCAGTCTCCCGCTGGCGTCTCGTTACTTCCACTCCCACAGTCAATCCAGGCTACCATCTTATCACCCTCACTACATTCTCATTTCTCTTCCACCTTCTTCTCCTTGCTCTGTCTGCCTTTTCTCAATATAACAACCAGAGTGAACACATTCACATGAAAATGAGATCATGCTACTGCTGTGCCCTGAACTTCAGTAGCTTCCCCACATACTGCAGAAAGAAGCCCAGGCTCCTGGGAGGGGTTGTGAAGCCCACATGATCTGGCCCTCTCCTTCCATCTGTGGTCTCTACCCACTGAACAATCTGTGTCCACTCTGCTCCAGCCACACTGGCTCCTTCTGGCTTTTTTAAAGTATTTATGTTTTTCTTATTCGTTTATCTGGCTGCATCCGGTCTTAGTCGCAGTATGTGGGATCTTTTGTTGAAGCGCACAGACTCTCTAGATGTGGCACAGGTTCCAGAGCACATGGGCTTCACTAGTTGCAACTCATGGGTTTAGTTGCTCCATGGCAAGTGGGATCTTAGTCCCCCAACCAGTGATTGAACCCATGTCCCCTGCATTGCAACGCAGATTCTTAACCACTGGACCACCAGGGAAGTTCCTGGCTCCTACTCTTTTAATAAGGCCAGCCTTTTCCTCCCCCTCAGGGCCTTTGCACATGCTCTTCCTGCTGCCTGGCATGCTATTCCTCCTATAACCACACACTTGGCTCCCTGACCTTCTGCAATCTTTGTCCACATTTCATCTTAGAGGTGAGATCTTCCCTGACCACACTATTGATAATTCCAACTTCCCTTTCCCCATTTCTCTCCATGTTTTATCTTACTATTTTTGCATAGCATTATCTAACATATCCTGAAGGAGGGCATGGCCACCCACTCTAGTATTCTTGCCTGGAATCCCCATGGACAGAGGAGTCTGGCAAGCTATAGTCCATGGGGTCCCAAAGAGTCTGCCATGACTGTGCAACTGAGCATATCTAACATATACATTAAGTCCCCTACATATGAATGAGTTCCATTCTGAGAGCATATCTGAAAGTCCAATTTGCTCGTAGGTCCAACAAACTAGGTGCCCAATTAACATGATCTAGTATATAATCCTGCACTGTAATAAGGTTTATAATACTTTTCAGACAAACAATACACACAAAACAAACACACAAAAAATAAGAAAGCCTTTTAATCTTATGGTACAATATTCTAAAAAGTACAGTAGTACAGTACAACAGCTGGGATACAGGGGCTGGCATCGAGAGAAAAGTTGCTGACTAGAGGAAGGAGAAGAGGTGGGAGATGGTAGAGCTAAAGGACTGTCAACAATATGAGAGTGAAGGCAGGCTGCAACTTCACTCGAGCCTGACATTGATAGAACACACATTCACATCTTTGAAAGTTCACAACTAGAAGATTTATATGTAGAGGACTTACTGTATACCTATTTATCTTTTTAACCTGCCTTCCCCCAGTAACTGGAACAGGGCCTCACATGAGTTATCCACCAAGGCACTCATGGAAGAATGCAAGAATTGATGGGACAGAACTAATCTGCAAGGCCTCTACTAGCAAGAGTCCATATACCACATATGTGGTACTCTGGCCTCTATAGCAGGAGCCTATCAGGAGAAAGGCGACTAGAAATTACTTTGAGGGGGGAGGTTTGCCACACCATGCAGCTTATATGGGCACTAGTGGTAAAAAACCTGTCTGCCAATGTAGGAGACATAAGAGACGCAGGTTCAATACCTGGATCAGGAAGACCCGCTGGAGGAGGAAATGGCAACCCACTTCGGTATTCTTGCCTGGAAAATCCCATGGACAGAGAAACCTGGTGGGCTACAGTCCAGAGGGTCGAAAACAATCAGACATAACTGAAGTGACTTAGCACACATGCAGCTTGTGGGATCTCAGTTCTTAGTTCCCCAACCAGGGATTGAACCTGTGCCCTCAGGAGTGAAAGCACAGAGTCCTAACCAGTGGACTGTAGGGAAGTCCCTAGAAATGACTTCTGAGTGATCAACTAACAGTGAGTGCAATATACATACACCAGCCCTTCTTCATTAAAACAAAATCTCAATCTACAACCATTTGTGATTGACTGTAACAAAACCAATCAAATTATTCTGATTTTTCTCACTGAGGATTCCAAAGGTTAGCTGGAGTATTAAGGATAAGGGAAAAGAGAAAAAAATAAAAACAGATCATAGATCTTCATAGACATGTGTTATTCATTCTTTAAATCCTCAGGACAGCCCCAGAGGAAAGCAAAGTTAGGAGATACTGGGCAATGTGTCCACAGGCCCTGTTGGGGTGTAACACCGGAGGTGTTAGTCTCCAGTGAAGGCGCTGCACACCCCGCTGTAGAGACTCACACTGTCCAATGCTGTGGTCATCAGCCACAGGGGCTGTGGAGCACCTGAAATGCGGCTGATACAACTTGAGATGTGCCATCAGGGCCAATACAACACAGATTTTGATGGCTTAGTAGGCAAAAAATGTAAAATATCTCATTAATATCTTTCATATCTCACTAATATTACATATTTAAGGGAAGATATTTGGGATATATTGAGTTGAACAAAATATGTTACTAAAATTAATTACACTGGTTTGTTTTTACTTTTTTCATGTGGCTACTAGAAAACTTTAAATCACATTTGTGGCTTGTGTTATATTTCTATTGGACAGAGCAGACAATTCATCATATTATACTGCCATTATTTATTTTATCTCTGTCTCACCCACCAGACTGGGAGCTCAAGGAGAAGAGAAAAGAGAACCTTCCAGTGCCAGAGAGAGATTTATGGTAAATACTCCAGAAACATTTGTTGAACGAAGCTGTGAAAAAATAAACTGCAGCTATTAAATGATTTTGAAATAGTTATAAATCTTTTGGAATTATACGCTATAAATTACTACTGAAGTGACCACCAATCTGTTGGGTGTGGATTTTCAATACATATGGTTAGTTTCTACGTCCATATAATCTCACGGGCATAGAGAAAATGAGTATTCCAAAACTACACCAAACCTTATGCATGTGAACTCAAACCAACACACATTTATCTTAAGGTGAGTTAGGCAGCCTACTACTTATACAATGCTGCAAGTGACATAATTCGACTCTGCAATCTGCTCTTCTATCTATATCCCTACTATGCAATGGCTGATCCAAGGACCAGCAGCAGGAGCATCGCCTGGGAGCTCCTGAGAAACGCAGCACCCTTCGATGCACCCTGATGTTCACTGCAGCACTATTTACAATAGTCAGAACACAGAAGCAACCTAGACGGCCATCAACAGAGGAATGGGTAAAGATGTGTTACCTATATACAATGTAATGTTGTTTTTCAGTCAGTAAGTCGTGTCCAACTCTTTGCAACCCCATGAACTGCATAGCACCCCCAGGCTCCTCTGTCCATGGGGTTCAGGAATATTACTCAGGCATACAAAGAAACAAAATAATGCCATTTTTCAGTGACATGGATGCACCTAGACAGTGTCATACAGAGTGAAGTAATTCAGAAAGAGAAATGCAAATATCGTATAATATTGCTTATATATGGAATCTCGACAAACAGTACAGATGAACTTAACCGCAAAGCAGAAATGGAGTCATGGATGTAGAAAATAAATTTATAGTTACCAAGTGGAGAAGAGGGAGTGGAATGAATTGGGAGATTGGGATTGACATATAACGCTACTACATATAAAATCGATAACTAATGAGAACCTACTCTATAGCACAGGGAACTCTACTCAATGCTCTGTGGTGATTTAAATGGGAAGAAAATCTTAAAAAGAGTAGATATATGTATATGTATAACTGAATCACCTTGCTGTACAGCAGAAACTGATACAACCTTGTAAAGCAACTATAACCCAATAAAATTTTTTAAAAAGAAAGAAGTGTAGCACTTCTGGTTGCACCCCAAACTTACTGAACCAGAACAAGATTTCCAGTTAATAGTATGCATGTAATAGCTGAGAAACCGAAGCTGTCTCTTTTTGCTTTTTAACTCTGGGAAGAAGGCCACCTGGGAACTTGGCTATCATTCCTTTTCATTTTTCACACCTTGTCTGTTAAAAATAATTAAGCATTTACTTGGTGTAAAATGCTATCCTTAGGCCCAGAGATCCAAGGGTGAACCAGGCACATGGCTCGTGGTTCTGTGGCTTGTGTCTCCTGTTACTGTGACCTCACTCCTGGTATGGCAGCTGGATACACCAGGTATTAGAGCCCCAGCAAGCACTGCTGGGGGTGTGTACTGGAGCGAGAGGGCAGGCACAGTACAAATGGCCCCACTTCTGCAGTGAACCTGCAGATAGCCACCTCATGAATTGTGCATCTCAGCATGTCTAGAGGAAAGGAAGCAGCCAGCACTCTCCTTTTCAAGAAAGAAACTTTCCCTGAATCTGCCTGTTTCCATAGAGACCCAAGAACCTGCAAAAGCTTCCATCAGCTTTGTGGTCCCCAGGCTCCAGTGTAAGCAAGCTTACTTCCCCTTTGTCTGAGTCTCTGGGATAGCATGAGTTTTCTTACTCTGGGGAAATGCAGGGTATTTTAGTCACAGGTGTATGGTCCCAGGGAGCAAAATCAACTCACACTGCATCTCAGCAGCAGTTCTCAGCCACTCTGTGGTGGGCAATTTGTGCTGAAACCTCAATGAACTCTCAGACATAATCAGGAAATCCAACTCCCAGATTTCTTTTCCTCTATTTCCACAATTACAACTGCATCCACTTTATCAGTCACATTTCTTAAGCACCTTTGATGTTTATCGTAAAGAATGCAGAAATTGTCCTTCTTAACAAGAAAAATTGATGTCCAAACAAGCAACAGTTTAAAACTTGATGCATGGCTTTCAATGAGTCACTGTTGCTGTTATTGGTCAGTCACTAAGCCATGTCCAACTCTTAGTGACCCCATGGACTGAGGCTTCCCTGTCCTTCACTATCTCCTGGAGCTTGCTGAAACTCATTTTCACTGAGTTGATGATGCCATCCAACCATCTCATCCTGTGTTGCCCTCTTCTACTCCTACCCTCAGTCTTTTCCAGCATCAGAGACTTTTCCAATGAATCAGTTCTTCACATCAGGTGGCCAAAGTACTGGAACTTCAGCTTCAGCATCAGTCCTTCCAATGAATATTCAGGGTTGATTTCCTTTAGGATTGACTGGTTTGACCTCCGTGCTGTACAAGGGGCTCTCCAGTCTTCTCCAGCACCACAGTTTGAAAGCATCAGTTCTCTGGTGCTCAGCCTTCTTTATAGGCCAACACTCACATCCATACACGACTGCTGGAAAAACCATAGCTTTGACTATAGACTTTTGTTGGCAAAGTGATGTCCCTGTTTTTCAATATGCTGTCTAAGTTGGCCATAGCTTTTCTTCCAAAGAGCAAGCATCTTTTAATTCCATGGCTGCAGTCATCATCTGCAGCGATATTGGAGCCCAAGAAAATAAAGTCAAGCAAAATTAATGTCTAAACAAATAACAGCTTAAAACTTAGGCATAGCTCTCAATGATTCATACATGGAAATTATTCCACAAATGCTTGGTCCACCAGGCTCTGCGTTCTGGACAGGCACCTGGCTCATCTTCCCTACCTCTTGCCTGCTCTCGGCACTTCAGCCAGACTGGAATGTTCTTCCCGCCTTCCCCGTTCTCTCCCCCTCTTCTTACCCAGTGAACTCTATTCATCCTTCAGTTCTCAGCTCAGGGATTTCTTTCTTGGGGAGCCTTCCAGGTGCCCAGTGGCTTGTGTGACCTGGGTTTCTCCCCTGTGCTCTCTTTCTGACACTCTCTCCCCTCAGCCCTTAGGTATGAGCCTCTTTCCTGACTGATTCAGACTTTATTCTATAGACTAGGGAAATCTGAAAGTTTCTGAGCAAAGGAGAGATAAGATTAAAGCCAGGGGAAGACAAATTCAGCAGCTGTGGACAGAGTATATTAAACAAAGGAAGAGATTTACAGGCACAGGGAAGAGCCTGGAATGATTAGCTGTTAAATGCCAGGCCTGGGGCTGTTTTTAAAGTATTATCTTTGTTCTTCATCATATAGCTTCCCAGGCAGCTCCAGTGGTAGAGAATCCACCTGCCTACGCAAGAGACATAAGAGACCCGGGTTTGATCCCTGCATCAGGAAGATCCCCTGGAGGAAGGCATGGCAACCCACTCCAGTATTCTTGCTTAGAGAATCCCATGGCCAGAAGAGCCTGGCGGGATACAGTGCACGGGGTCACAAAGAATTGGACACAACTGAGAGACTTAGCACATATATCTGTAAGGGAAGTTTTGTTTTCCCCATTTTTTAGTTAGAGACTGGGATGGAGAAGGATTTATTAACTTGCTCAAGGCCCCACAGCTGAAATGCTCAGGCCTGCCTGGCTCCCATAAGCAACTTCTTTCATAGGAAGGAACGAAAGGAAAGAACTGATCTGGCAAATATTGTAGAGGAAAAGAAACAGAATTAATTGATGATTATGTGTGGGGATAAGCATGGTGGTGGTGGTTTAGTCACTAAGTGGTGTCCAATTCTTTGCTACCCCATGGACTGCCTGCCAGGCTCCTCTGTCCATGGGATTTCCCAGGCAAGAATACTGGAGTGGGTTGCCATTTCCTTCTCCAGGGGATCTTCCCAGCCCAGGGATTGAACTCGTGTCTGCTGCACTGGCAGGAGGATTCTTTACCACTGTGCCATCTGGGAGCGGACTGGAGTGGGAGAAAGGAATTTATCCAAGATGACTGACATTCTCACCGGGTCACCACCTCCTGGAAGCATACGAGACACATCTCTCCTGAGTCCCCTCAGCACTCTGTGTCTCCCTCCCTGCACCCACCCCCACATCAGAGCACTCTTCCTAGAGTTTAGAGCTCCCAGTCTGTTTGCCTGCCTTCCCCACAAGACCATGTCTATGGGATTCACTACTGGAGCCCTGCAGGAAAGAAAACAGCCTGAAAGTGCCTAGTGAAGACCTGCTACTTGAACACAAGGTGACAAATGAACAAAGGACTGGACAATCAGGAGAGTGAGAGTGCCAAGGACACATTCACAGAGGGAAGTGCTTGGATCAAAGTGCTGAAGATCCGCCAGCCAGAGAGGGCCAGACAGCTCTCTGGGGTTCACCTGGAGTGATTGTCTGATATTGGGGTTAGCTTCATGAAAGTTAGTGAGAGAAGCCCCACTGTATGATGGTCTCATTTCTATGTCATAGTTAAAGTCCACTGGTAAACAACAATCACCCACACTCAGCACATTAGTGTGTTGCTCTGGTGTTCTTTGCAACCTAAGAGTTTCTGTAGTTAAGAACCCTAATTAAAACTATTAGCATGTCAAAGGAAATTTTTTAGAAAAAAACAATAATTAGCTTTGAAAGTTTTCATAATTTGTTAATGTTGTCAAGCTCAATAAACACTATTTTTTCCTGCTTACACGTCTTTCAGGAAAAGATCTGAAGTCCTGAACGAGTGGAAATAGAATGGGTCACCATTTTCAAACGTTTTTCCTTGTTTTTTAGAAAGAGAGTCTACAAAGGTTTTAAGGGCAACCAACTCAAAAATTCACTATCAACTGTTTCCTCCCTCTTGGATAATTCTCAGCTTGCAAGAATATGCTAGAATCTCCATGTTTAATAACTTTCTTTTAACCTAGTCCTCCCTTCCAGAAATGGCACCAGCAAAACTTCTCAGAAAGAGTTGTTCATATACATTCTATCTCTGCTTTCTTATTGCCTACCTAGTCTCTATTTTGAATTAAATTTATATTGTGTTAGAAACATAAATTCATTGTGGGAAGTTATAAAATATAAATAAACTGTGAGAAAATTAAAAGAATTCATGTGACGATGGACCTAGAGATTATTCGTACTGTCAGAAAGAGAAACACAAATACCATATGATATCACTTATATGTGAAATCTATGTCCGACGCAGGATACAGCATGCTTGGGGCTGGTGCACGGGGATGACCCAGAGAGATGTTATGGGGAGGGAGGTGGGAGGGGGGGTTCATGTTTGGGAACGCATGTACACCCATGGTGGATTCATGTCAATGTATGGCAAAACCAATACAGTATTGTAAAGTAAAATAAAGTAAAAATTAAAATTAAAAAAATAAAATATTACACAAATGAACCTATCTATGAAACAGAAACAGACTCACAGAAATAAAGGACAGACTTGTGGTTTCCAGGTGGCAGGAGGGGTGGAGGAGGGTGTTTAGGACTAGCAGATGCAAACTATTATACCAAGAATGGATAAACAACAATGTCCTACTGTAAAGCACAGGAAACTATATTCAATTTCCTATAACAGACCATCATGGAAAAGAATATGAAAAAGAATGTGTGTATATAAATATACTTAATGATTTTGCTATATACTAGAAATTAACACAACATTATAAATCAACTATACTTCAACTTAAAAAAAAAAAAGTGATGGGAAAAAGTAGCCATGTGGGGAAACTAAGCACATGGTAAACTACATTGCCCAGCACCCCTTGCAGTTTGGGCATACACTTACATTCCATTTGTGAGTGAGACACATCATTTCTACTCACTAATGTGACTGGTAGTAATATATTCTACTTACTGGCATAGGCCACAAAACCCCCCATGTACACTCCTCTATGCTCTTTCCTCTTCCTATAATATGTAAGAACTTATAACAAACTGGAAATCAATTAATGTAATACATCTTATATAGGTAAAAACAAACATTACACAATCATCTCAAAAGACACAGAAAAAATTGATGAAATCCAACACTTTTAGGATAAAAACACACAAGTAACTAAGAATGGAAGGGAATCTCCTCAACCTGAAAAAATTATCTATGAAAATCCCAGAGTTAACTTTATACTTCCTGGTGAAAGACTGGAAGCTTTATCCCTAAGATAAGAAACAAGACAATGATGACCATTCTTGACCACTTCTGTTCAACCTTGTACTGGATATTCTATCCAGGGCAATTAGTGATTTAAGATTCTTCCAAAAAATGCCACAGACTGGTTGACTTAAACAATAAATATTTATCTTGGGAAATCGAAGGTCAAGGTGCCAACAGACTCTAGTGAGAACAGCTTCCTGGTTCATAGACCACTCTTCTCATCATGTTCTCACACAGCAAAAAAAGCAAGGGAGCTCTCTACAGTCTCCTTTAAAAGGGCACTTGACTGTGTGTATCACAATAAACTGTGGAAAATTCTGAAAGAGTTGGGCATACTAGACCATCTGACCTGCCTCTTGATATACCTGTATGCAGGTCAGGAAGCAACAGTTAGAACTGGACATGGAAAAACAAACTGTTTCCAAATAGGAAAAGGATTATGTCAAAGCTGTTTATTGTCACCCTGCTTATTTAACTTCTATGCAGAGTACATCATGAGAAAAGCTGGCCTTGAGGAAGCACAAGCTGGAATCAAGATGGCTGGGGAAATTATCAATAACTTCAGATATGCAGATAACACCACCCTTATGGCAGAAAGTGAAGAAGGACTAAAGAACCTCTTGATGAAAGTGACATAGGAAAGTGAAAAAGTTGGCTTAAAGCTCAACATTCAGAAAATTAAAATCATAGCATCCAGTCCCATCACTTCATGGCAAATAGATGGGGAAATAGTGGATACAGTGGCCAACTTTATTTTTCTGGGTTCCAAAATCACTGCAGATGGTGACTGCAGCCATGAAATTAAAAGACGCTTACTCCTTGGAAGGAACGATCTGACCAACCTAAACAGCATATTGAAAAGCAGAGACATTACTTTGCCAACAAAGGTCCATCTGGTCAAGGCTATGGTTTTTCCAGTGGTCATGTATGGATGTGAGAGTTGGACTATAAAGAAATCTGAGGACCAAATAATTGATGCTTTTGAACTGTGGTGTTGGAGAAGACTCTTGAGAGTCCCTTGGACTGCAAGGAGATCCAACAAGTCCATCCTAAAGGAGATCAGTCCTGGGTGTTCATTGGAAGGACCAATGCTAAAGCTGAAACTCCAATACTTTGGCCACCTAATGCAAAGAGCTGACTCATTTGAAAAGACCCTGTTGCTGGGAAAGATTGAGGGCAAGAGGAGAAGGGGACAACAGAGAATGAGATGGTTGGATGGCATCATCGACTCAATGGACATGGGTTTGGGGGGACTCCGGGAGTTGGTGATGGACAGGGAGGCCTGGCATGCTGCGGTTCATGGGGTTGCAAAGAGTCAGACATGACTGAGCAACTGAACTGAACTGAACTGAATTCCAGCCATGAAATTAAAAGATGCTTGCTTCTTGGGAAAAAAAAAAAAAAAAACTATGACAAACCTAAACAGTGTGTTAAAAAGCAGAAACATCACTTTGCTGACAAAGGTCTCCATAGTCAAAGCTATGGTTTTTCCAGTACTCATGTACAGATGTGAGAGTTGGACCATAAAGAAGGCTAAGCACCAAAGAATTGATGTTTTCACATTGTGGTTCTGGAGAAGACTCGTGAGAGTTCCTTGGATAGCAAGGAGATCAAACCAGTCAATCCTAAAGGAAATCAACCCTGAATATTCATTGGAAGGACTGATACTGAAGCTGAAGCTCCAATACTTTGGTCACCTGATGCAAAGAGCTGACTCATTGAAAAAGACCCTGCTGCTTGGAAAGATTGAGCGCAGGAGGAGAAGGGGTCAACAGAGGATGAGATGGTTTGATGGCATCATTGATTCAATGGACATGAGTTTGAGCAAACTCCAGGAGATAGTTAAGGACAGGGAAATCTGAGGTTGCAAAGAGTCAGACATGACTGAGACTGAACATCAGTTCATTCATGAGAGCTCTGCCCTCATAACTTCATCACCTACCAAAGGCTCTATCTCCTAATACCATCACACTGAGGATTAAGATTTAGATGTATGAATTTTAGGAAGATACAAATGTTCACAAATATTCAGTTTGTAAACAGCAATTCATGCATAAAAGAAATAAAAGGAAACCAGATTGTAAAGAAGTAAAACTGTCTCTAGTCATAAATAACATGATTTTGTATATAGAAAATTCTAATGAAACCACCAAAAAACTACTGAGTGTGCTAAGTTGCTTCAGTCATGTCCAGCTCTTCAATGCTACAAACCATAGCTTGTCAAGCTCCTCTGTCCATGGGATTTTCCAGGCAAGCGTACTGGAGCGGGTTACCATTACCTCCTCCAGGGGATCTTCCCAAGCCAGGAACTGAACCAGCATCTCTTAGGTCTCCTGCATTGGCAGGAAGGCTCTTTACCACTAGCACTACCTGGGAAGCCCCAAAAGACTGCTGCTGCTGCTGCTAAGTTGCTTCAGTCGTGTCTGACTCTGTGCGACCCCACAGACGGCAGCCACTAAACTTCCCCATCCCTGGGATTCTCCAGGCAAGAACACTGGAGTGGGTTGCCATTTCCTTCTCCAATGCATGAAAGTGAAAAGTGAAAGTGAAGTTGCTCAGTAGTGTCCGACTCCTAGCGACCCCATGGACTGCAGCCTACCAGGTTCCTCCATCCATGGGATTTTCCAGGCAAGAGTACTAGAGTGGGGTGCCATTGCCTTCTCTGCAAAAGACTACTAGAACTAATAGATAAATTGTTGGCAAAGTTATAGAATACAAGATAAATGACACAAAAATAAACTGTAATTCACACTTGCAATGAACTATCCAAAAATAAATTATGAAAACAATTTACAATAACATTAAAAAGAGTAAGACAGTCACCAAATAAGTTAACAAAGAAGTACAAAATTTACATGCTGAAAACTACAAAACTTTACTGAAAGAACAGCTAAACAAATGGGTAAGTATGCCATGTTTATGGATCAGAAGACTTAATACAAAAACCACTACAATATTTTGAAGTAATTAGCCTCCAATTAAAATACATAAATTTTTTAAAAGATAGTAATAATCCCCAAACTTATCTACTACAAATTCAAAACAAAATCTACTCGGAATCCTAGCTAACTTCTTTGTAGAAATTAAAAGGCAATTTGAAACTCATACGGAATTGCAGTGACCCAGAATAGCTGATACAAAGCAGAAAAAGGAGGACAGATGAGAGAACTCAGACTTTTCAGTTCTGACAATTACTACAAAGCAATGTTAATCAGAAGGTGAAACTGATGTACTGCTGCTGCTACTAAGTCGCTTCAGCCGTGTCTGACTCTGTGCGACCCCATAGACGGCAGCCCACCAGATTCCGCCGTCCCTGGGATTCTCCAGCCAAGAACACTGGACTGGGTTGCCATTTCCTTCTCCGATGCATGAAAGTGAAAAGTGAAAGTGAAGTCGCTCAGTAGTGTCCAACTCCTAGTGACCCCATGGACTGCAGCCTACCGGGCTCCTCCGTCCATGGGATTTTCCAGGCAAGAGTACTGGAGTGGGTTGCCATCACCTTTTCCAACTGATGTACTAATGGGTATCTAAATCAATGCAACAGAAATGAGAGGCCGGAAGTAAACTCACACTCGATTGTTAACCAATTTTCCACAAGAGTGTCAACACCATCCAAGAGAGAAAGAATAGTCTTTTCAACAAATGGTATTGGGGACAACTGATTAGCCAAATGCAAAAGAATTAAACTAAAACTTGACCTCACATCGTATTCTAAACTGAAAACAAAATAAATCAAAAACCAAAATGTAAAAACTAGAATTATACAACTTTTCACAGGAATCATAGAAGTAAATCTTCATGACTTGAGATTTAGCAAAGGATTCTTAGATACACCAAAAGGACAAGCAACAAGAGAAAAAACTGACAAATCAGACTTCATCAAAATTAAAAAGCTCTCTGCTTCAAAGGACACTACCAAGAAAATAAAAACAACAACCCACAGAATGGGAGAAAATACTTTCAAATCATATATCTGAAAAGGGCTTGTATCTAGAATATATAAACAACTCTTACTCATTAGGAATTCAATAATTTAAAAAAACTCACTTTACAAATAGGTAAAGGCTCTGAATAAGCATTTTTTCCTAGGAAGACATACAAATAACCAGTAGGAACTTGCAAAGATATTCAACACCATTTGTCATCAGGGAAATGCAAATTAGAACCACAGTAAGATTCCTAGTCATACCCATTAGGATGGCTACAGTCAAAAAGTCATATAACAAGTGTTGGTTAGAAAGTGGAGAAATCAGGACCTTCTTGAATATGAAGCTGGTGGGAATTTAAAATGGTGCAGCCACTTTGGTAAACAATCTGGCAAATTCCTCCAACAATCCAATATAGTTACAGTATGACCCACCAACTCTACTTCTAGGTATATAACCAACAGAAATTAAAACATACATCTACATAAAAACTTTTACTACATGAATGTTTATAGTAACATTATAATAGGCCAAGTTAGAAACAACCCAAACATCCATCAACTGATGAATTAATTAACAAAATGCAGTTTAACCACACAATGGAATATTATTCAGCCATAAAAAGTAAGAAAGTACTGATGAATTCTACAACATGGACAAACTGTAAAAATACTATGCTAAGGGAAAGAAGTCAGTGACCAAAAGTGGATATGCCATTATTTCATTCATATGAATTCTCTAGGATAGAGAAATCTACAGAGTCAGAAAGCAGATCAATGGTTGCTTATGGCTGGGGGGTTGGTGATTAGGAGGTTAGAACGATGACAGTTAAAAGAGTATGAGGTTACCTTTTGAGGTAATGAAAATGCTCAAACTTTACTGTGGTGATGGTTGTACAAATCTATGAATACACTAAAAAGCATTGGATTGTATATTTTTAAATAGTGGTATAGTATATGAATTATATTTAGTGAAGCTGTTTAAAAATGTTTGAGCCATTGGCTATTGGGTTCAGCTTACCCTAACTAATACAACCGATAATCTCACAATCCATTTATATGCTTATTTAGACATATATCCTCTATACTTTGTTTGCATGATATACTTTTAAAAAAAACCATTCTTTTTAATGTGCATTTTTTCACTTAATTATAACTATGTCAATAAATATGCTTTTTCTTGTTTTATTTACTACTGAGCATTCCATTTCATTTTCTGTTTATTATAGTTTAAAATCTTGAGTTGACAGGCTTTCTTTTTCTTTCAATTTTAATTTTTCCACAGCATACCAATTTTTTAACTTTTTTTTCATCTCTCTTTGTTGTTGTTTTACCTTCTGAAAGATTTCCTTAGCTTTAATACCAATGTCTCTAGCATATTTTAAACTTTCAACCTTCTATCTTTTTCTCTGAATGTTCCTTTTTATACTGCCTTATTCTTTTTCATGAACATAAAATCTTCTCCTATGCTTCTGAAGATATTAATTATAGGCTTTTTAAGTCTGTCTGACCTCCACATTGCTTTCTCTGAGTTCTTTTCTTTTTTTTCCCTCTGTTTGTTCATTTCACTCTCTGTGTTTCATCATAGAGGGTTACTTCATAGAGGGTTACCATGTTTTTCACTGGCTTTCTGTTCTTGTTTAAAGTGAAAGTGTTAGTCACTCAGTCACATCCAATTCTTTGCAACCCTTTGTACTGTAGCCCACCAGACTCCTCTGTCCATGGGATTTTTCAGGTAAGAATACTGGAGTGGGTTGCCATTTCTTCCTCCAGGGGATCTTCCCGACCCAGGGATTGAACCTGGGTCTCCTTCATTGCAGGTAGATTCTTTACCATCTGAGCTACCAGGGAAGCCCAGTTCTTGTTTAAAAGTGCAACACTAAAACACGATTGGAAGCTATTTGTGTAGGGGTGCAGTATGCTAACCTCTGAGCACACAGTACAGTCAGGGAGAGGAGAGTCGGACTCCTCTGCTGTGGTTTCTCTCATATTAGTGTCTGGAGTCCTCTTATCTCACCCTAGAGGATGTCTCCAGGCAGAAGTCCTCCAACCTCCAAGCCTGCATTCTTACTTATGGCTGTCTGCGTGCCAGTTGCTGGGAAAGGCCAGGGGCCTGGAGGGTCACCCCACTCAGCATGCAGTTTTCCTTGATCCCTTGTTTGTCCTCCTGCCTTACTTCTATCTTATGCTGTGTGGCCATCTGCAAGCTCAGATCTTCTACATTTCAGTCTCTCGCCAGGGAATCTTTCTCCCTCAACCACTCTGGTCAGTTCTCCATCCTGATCTTTGAAATGAAGGCTCTCCTGTCCAAGTCTTTGATAGTCTCCATCTTGCAAAATCCAAAAGATGTTTTTCCATTCTCATCTCATTCATCCTCTCAGAAGAATTCGACACAATTTAGTATCCCCTCTTTCTAGAAATTCCTTGTTTTCTATGACAAGAGAGCTCTCTCCCCGCTTGCCTTCTGCTGAATTCCCTTCTGTGATTCACTTCCCACCATGCCAAACAAACAGGCCACTCTACTGCCTAAGCACAGTGAAGCATCTAATCCCAATTCAAAGCATCCAGTTTCCTTAACATGAACCCAAAGGCTCCACAGCAACTCTCCCTACCTGCCCCTCCAGCTCATCTCTGCCCACGCTCTGCCCACACACTCTGCCCCAGCCAACCTGGTCTTCTTTCTATGTCTCAAACACAACCAACTTGTCCCCTGGGGAGTCTTTTTTTAAAATAAATATATTTATTTTAATTGGAGGCTAATTACTTTACAATATTGTAGTAGTTTTTGCCACAAATCGACATGAATCAGCCACAGGCGCACATGTGTCCCCCATCCAGAACCCCTTCTCACCTCTCTCCCCATTCCACCCCCCAGGGTCATCCCAGTGCGCCAGCCCTGAGCACCCTGTCTCATGTATTGAGCCTGGACCGGTGATCTGCTTTACATATGATAATATACACATTTCAATGCTACTCTCTCAAATCATCCCACCCTTGCCTTCCCCCACAGAGTCCAAAAGACTGTTCTTTACATCTGTGTCTCTTTTGCTGTCTCGAATATAGGGTCATTGTTACCATCTTTCTAAATTCCATATATATCCGTTAGTATACTATATCAGTGTTTTTCTGACTTACTTCACTCTGTATAACAGGCTCCAGTTTCATCCACCTCATTAGAACTGATTCATATGCCTTTTTTTAAAATGGCTGAGTAATATTCTATTGTGTATATGTACCACAGCTTTCTTATCATTTCATCTGCTGATGGACATCTAGGTTGCTTCCATGTCCTGGCTATTATAAACAGTGCTGCGATGAACATTGGGGTACACGTGTCTATTTCAATTCTGTTTTTTTCAGTGTGTATGCCCAGCAGTGGGATTTCTGTGTCATATGGAAGTTCTATTTCCAGATTTTTAAGGAATCTCCACACTGTTCTCCATAGTGGCTGTACTAGCTTGCATTCCCACCAACAGTGTAAGAGGGTTCCTTTTTCTCCACACCCTCTCCACCATTTATTGTTTGTAGACTTTTGGATAGCAGCCATTCTGACTGGCGTGAGGTGGTACCTCATTGTGGTTTTGATTTGCATTTCTTTGATAATCAGTGATATTGAGCATCTTTTCATGTGTTTGTTAGCCATCTGTACATCTTCTTTGGAGAAGTGTCTGTTTAATTCTTTGGCCCATTTTTTGATTGGGTCGTTTATTTTTCTGGAATTGAGCTGCAGGAGCTGCTTGTATATTTTTGAGATTAATTCTTTGTCAGTTGCTTTATTTGCTATTATTTTATTCCATTCTGAAGGCAGTCTTTTCACCTTGCTTATAGTTTACTTTGTTGTGCAAAACCTTTTAATTTTAATTAGGTCCCATTTGTTTATTTTTGCTTTTATTTCCATTACTCTGGGAGGTGGATCATAGAGGATCCTGCTGTAATATATGTCAGAGAGTGTGTTGCCTGTTTTCCTCTAGTTTTATAGTTTCTGGTCTTATGTTTATATCTTTAATCCATTTTGAGTTTATTTTTGTTATGGTGTTAAAAAGTGTTCTAGTTTCATTTTTTTACAAGTGGTTGACCAATTTTCCCAGCACCACTTGTTAAAGACATTGTCTATTCTCCATTGTATATTCTTGCATCCTTTGCAAAGGTAAGGTTTCCAAAGATGCATGGATTTATCTCTGGGCTTTCTATTTTGTTCCTTTGATCTATATTTCTGTCTTTGTGCCAGTGCCATACTGTCTTGATGACTGTAGCTTTGAAGTATAGCCTAAAGTCAGGCAGGTTGATTCCTCCAGTTCCATTCTTCTTACTCAAGATTGCTTTGGCTAGTTGAGGTTTTTTTGTATTTCTACACAAATTGTGAAATTATTTGTTCTAGTTCTCTGAAAAATACCATTGGTAGTTGATAGGGATTGCATTGAATCTATAGATTGCTTTGGGTAGCATACTCATTTTCACTCTATTGATTCTTCCAGTCCATGAACATGGTCTATTTCTCCATCTATTTGTGTCCTCTTTAATTTCTTTCATCAGTGTTTTATAGTTTTCGATATATAGGTCTTTTGTTTCTTTAGATAGATTTATTCATAAGCATTTTATTTTTTTCATTGCAATGATGAATTGAATTGTTTCCTTAATTTCTCTTTCTGTTTTCTCATTGTTAGTGTATAGGAATGCAAGGGATTTCAGTGTGTTAATTTTATATCCTGCAACTTTACTATATTCATTGATTAGCTCTAGTAATTTTCTGGTGGAGTCTTTAGGGTTTTCTATGTAGAGGATCATGTCAATCTGCAAATAGTGAGAGTTTTACTTCTTCTTTTCTGATTTGGATTCCTTTTATTCCTTTTTCTGCTCTGATTGCTGTGGCTAAAACTTCCATAACTATGTTCAATAGTAGTGGTGAGAGTGGGCACCCTTGTCTTGTTCCTGACTTTAGGGGAAATGCTTTCAGTTTTTCACCATTGAGGATAATGTTTACCATGGGTTTGTCACATATGGCTTTTATTATGTTGATATATGACCCTTCTATTCCTGCCTTCTGGAGGATTTTTATCATAAATGGATGTTGAATTTTGTCAAAGGCTTTCTCTGCATCTATTGAGATAACCATCTGTTTTTTATCTTTCAATTGTTAATGTGGTGTATCACATTGATTGATTTGCAGATATTAAAGAATCTTGCATCCCTGGGATAAGGCCCACTAGGTCATGATGTATGATCTTTTAAATATGTTGTTGGATTCTGTGTGTTAGGATTTTGTTAAGGATTTTTGCATCTATGTTCATCAGTGATATTGGCCTGTGGTTTTCTTTTTTGTGGCATTTTTGTCAGGTTTTGGTATTAGCTTAATGGTGGCCTCATAGAATGGGGATGGAAGTTTACCTTCCTCTGCAATTTTCTGTAAGAATTTGAGTAGGATAGGTGTTACCTCTTCTCTAAATTTTCGTTAGAATTCAGCTGCGAAGCTGTCTGGACCTGGGCTTTTACTGAAAGATTTCTGATTACAGTTTCAATTTCAAGCTTCTGATGGGTGAGTTAAGATTTTCTATTTCTTTCTGGTTCAGTTTTTGAAAGTTATACTTTTCTAAGAATTTTTCAATTTCTTCAAAGTTGTCCACTTTATTTGCATATAGTTGCTGATAGTAGTCTCTTACGATCCTTTATATTTCTGTGTTGTCTGTTGTAATTTTTCCATTTTCATTTCTAATTTTGTCGATTTGATTCTTCTCCCTTTTTTTCTTGGTGAGTCTGGCTAATGGTTCGTCTATTTTATTTATCTTCTCAAAGAACCAGCTTCTAGCTTTGTTGATTCTTGCTATGGCCTCCTTTGTTTCCTTTTCATTTATTTGTGCCCTAATTTTTATGAATTCTTTCCTTCTACTAACCCTGGGGTTCTTCATTTCTTCCTTTTCTAGCTGCTTTAGGGTTTCAGTTCAGTTCAGTTCAATCACTCAGTCATGTCCGACTCTTTGAGACACCATGAACCGCAGCACAACAGGCCTCCCTGTCCATCACCAACTCCTGGAGTCCACCCAAAACCATGTCCATTGAGTCGATGATGCCAACCAACCATCTCATCCTCTGTCATCCCCTTCTCTTCCTGCCCTCAATCTTTCCCAGAATCAGGGTCTTTTCAAATGAGTCAGCTCTTCGCATCAGGTGTCCAAAGTATTGGAGTTTCAGCTTCAGCATCAGTCCTTCCAATGAACACCCAGGACTGATCTCCTTTAGGATGGACTTGTTGGATCTCCTTGCAGTCCAAGGGACTCTCACGAGTCTTCTCCAACACCACAGTTCAAAAGTATCAATTCTTTGGCTCTCAGCTTTCTTCACAGTCCAACTCTCACATCCATATATGACCACTGGAAAAACCATAGCCTTGACCAGATGGACCTTTGTTGGCAAAGTAATGTCTCTGCTTTTTAATATGCTGTCTAGGTTGGTCATAACTTTCCTTCCAGGGTAAGCGTCTTTAAATTTCATGGCTGCAGTCACCATCTGCAGTGATTTTGGAACTCAGAAAAATAAAGTCAGCCACTGTTTCCACTGTTTCCCCATCTATTTGCCATGAAGTGATGGGACAAGATGCCATGATCTTCGTTTTCTGAATGTTGAGCTTTAAGCCAACTTTTTCACTCTCCTCTTTCACTTTCATCAAGAGGCTCTTTAGTCCATCTTCACTCTCTGCTGTAAGTGTGGTGTCATCTGCATATCAGAGGGCAGACAGACTGAAAGTACAACCACAGACAGCTAGCCAATCTGATCACATGGCCCACAGCCTTATCTAACTCAGTGAAACTAATCCATGCCATGTGGGGCTGGATGGGTCATGGGGGAGAAGTCTGACAGAATGTGGTCCACTGGAGAAGCGAATGGCAAACCACTTCAATATTCTTGCCTTGAGAACCCCATGAACAGTATGAAAAGAGAAAAAGATAGGACACTGAAAGATGAACTCCCCAGGTCTGTAGGTGCCCAATATGCTACTGGAGATCAGTGGAGAAATAACTCCAGAAAGAATGAAAAGATGGAGCCAAAGAAAAACAACACCCAGTTGTGGATGGGACTGGTAACAGAAGCAAGGTCCAATGCTGTAAAGAGCAATATTGCATAGGAACCTGGAATGTCAGGTCCATGAATCAAGGCATATTGGAAGTGGTCAAACAAGAGATGACAACAGTGAGCATTGACATTCTAGGAATCAGCAAACTAAGATGGACTGGAATGGGTGGATTTAACTCAGATGACCATTATATCTACTACTGTGGGCAGGAATCCCTTAGAAGAAATGGAGTAGCAATCATAGTCAACAAAAAAGTCCGAAATGCAGTACTTGGATGCTATCTCAAAAACGACAGAATAATCTCTGTTCATTTCCAAGGCAAACCATTCAATATCATAATAATTCAAGTCTATTCCCTGACCAGTAATGCTGAAGAAGCTGAAGTTGAATGGTTCTATGAAGACCTACAAGACCTTCTAGAACTAACATCCAAAAAAGATGTCCTTTTCTTATAGGGGACTGGAATGCAAAAGCAGGAAGTCAAAGAATACCTGGAGTAACAGGCAAATTTGGCCTTGGGATACAGAATGAGGCAGGGCAAAGGCTAATGGAGTTCTGCCAAGAGAATGCACTGGTCATAGCAAACACCCTCTTCCAACAACACAAGAGAAGACTCTACACATGGACATCACCAGATGGTCGACACTGAAGTCAGGTTGATTATATTCTTTGCAGCCAAAGATGGAGAAGCTCTATACAGTCAGCAAAAACAAGACTGGGAGCTGACTGTGGCTCAGATCATGAACTCCTTATTACCAAATTCAGACTGAAATTGAAGAAAGTGGAGAAACCCACTAGACTGTTCAGGTATGACCTAAATCAAATCCCTTATGATTATATAGTGGAAGTGAGAAATAGATTTAAGGGACTAGATCTGATAGACAGAGTGCCTGATGAACTATGGAATGAGGCTCGTGACATTGTACAGGAGACAGGAATCAAGACCATCCCCAAGAAAAAGAAATGCAAAAAAGCAAAATGGCTGTTCCAGGAGGTCTTACAAATAGCTGTGAAAAGGGAAGTGAAAAGCAAAGGAGAAAAGGAAAGATATACCCATTGTAATGTAGAGTTCCAAAGAATATCAAGGAGAGATCAGAAAGCCTTCCTCAGTGATCAATGCAAAGAAATAGAGGAAAACAACAGAATGGGAAAGACTAGAGTTTTCTTCCAGTAAATTAGAGATACCAAGGGAACATTTCATGCAAAGGTGGGCTCAATAAGGACCGAAATGGTAGGGACCTAACAGAAGCAGAAGATATTAAGAAGAGGTGGCAAGAATACACAGAAGAACTATACAAAAAATATCTTCACGACCCAGATAATCACAATGGTGTGATCACTCAACTAGAGCCAGACATCCTGGAATGTGAAGTCAAGGGGGACTTATTAAGCATAACGACGAACAAAGCTGGCGGAGGTGATGGAATTCCAAATCCTGAAAGATGATGCTGTGAAAGTGCTGCACTCAACATGCCAGCAAATTTGGAAAACTCAGTTGGGACCACAGGACTGGAAAAGCTCAGTTTTCATTCCAATCCCAAAGAAAGGCAATGCCAAATATTGCTCAAACTACCACACAATTGCACTCATCTCACATGCTAGTAAAGTAATGCTTAAAATTCTCCAAGCCAGGCTTCAGCAATACTTGAACTGTAAACTTCCAGATGTTCAATCTGGTTTTAGAAAAGGCAGAGGAACCAGAGAGCAAATTGCCAACATTCACTGGATCATCAAAAAAGCAAGAGAGTTCCAGAAAAACATCTATTTCTGCTTTATTGACTATGCCAGAGACTTTAGCTATAGATTTTTGTTATTTATTTGACTTTTCTCTTGTTTCTTGAGGTAAGCTTGTGTTGCTATGAACCTTCTCCTTAGCACTGCTTTTTCTGAATCCCATAGGTTTTGGGTTGTTTTGTTTTCATTTTCATTCATTTCTATGCATATTTTGATTTCTTTTTTGATTTCTTCTGTGATTTGTTGGTTATTCAGGAGCATGTTGTTTAGCCTCCATATGTTTGTATTTTTAATAGTTATTTTTTCCCTGTAGTTGAAATCTAATCTTACTGCATTGTGATCAGAAAAGATGCTGGCAATATTTTCTAATTTTTTGAATTTACCAAGGCTAGATTTATGGCCCAGGATGTGATCTATCCTGGAGAAGGTTCCATGTGCACTTGAGAAAAAGGTTAAATTCCTTGTTTTAGGGTGAAATGTTCTATAGGTATCAATTAGGTTTAACTGGTCCTTTATATCATTTAAAGTTTATGTTTCCTTGCTAATTTTCTGTGTAGTTGATCTATCCATAGGTGTGAGTGGGATATTAAAGTCTCCCACTATTATTGTGTTAAGATTAATTCCCCCTTTCACACTTGTCAGCATTTGCCTTACATATTGCAATGCTCCTATCCTGAGTGCATATATTTTTATAATTGCTGTATCTTCTTCTTGGATTGACCCTTTGATGATTATATAGTGTCTTCATTGTCTCTTTTCACAGCCTTTATTTCAAAGTCTGTTTTATCTGATATGAGTATTGCTACTCCTGCTTTCTTTCGGTCTCCATTTGTGTTAATTATCTGTTTCCAGCCCTTCACTTTCAGTCTGTATATGTCCCTAGGTTTGAGGTGGGTCTCTTGTAGACAGCATATATAGGGGTTTTGTTTTTGTATCCTTTCAGCCTGTCTTTGTCTTTTGGTTGGGGCATTCAGCCCATTTACATTTAAGGTAATTATTGATAAATATGATCCCATTGTATTTCCTTTGTTGTTTTGGGTTCAAGTTTATAAACCTTTTCTGTGTTTCCTGTCTAGAAAAGATCCTTTAGCATTTGTTGAAGAGCTGGTTTGGTGGTGCTGAATTCTTCAGCTTTTGCTTGTCTGTAAAGCTTCTGATTTCTCCTTTATATCTGAATGAGATCCTTGCTGAGTACAGTAATCTGGGTTGTAGGTTTTTCTCTTCCATCACTCTAAGTATATCCGGACATTCCTTTCTTGCCTGAAGAGTTTCTATTGAAAGATCAGCTGTTATCCTTATAGGAATCCCCTTGTGTGTTATTTATTGGTTTTCCCTTGCTGCTTTTAATATTTGTTCTTTGTGTTTGATCTTCATTAATTTGATTAAAGTGTGTCTTGGGGTGTCTCACCTTGGGTTTATCCTGTTTGGGATTCTCTGAATTTCTTGGAATTGGGTGAGTATTTCCTTCACCATTTTAGGGAAGTTTTCAACTATTATCTCCTCAAGTATTTTCTCATGGCCTTTCTTTTTGTCTTCTTCTTCTGAGACTCCTATTATTCAAATGTTGGAGTGTTTGACATTGTCCCAGAGGTCTCTGAGGTGGTCCTCATTTAATTATTTTTTCTTTTTTTCTCTCTGCTTCATTTATTTCCAACATTCTATCTTCTACCTCATTTATCCTATCTTCTGCCTCAGTTATTCTACTGTTGGTTCCCTTCAGAGTGTTTTTGATCTCATTTATTGCATTATTCATTATTGATTGACTCTTTTTTATTTCTTCTAGGTCCTTGTTAAACTTTTCTTGCATCTTCTCAATCTTTGTCTCCAGACTATTTATCTGTAACTCCATTTTGTTTCCAAGATTTTGGACCATTTTTACTATCATTATTCTGAATTCTTTCTCAGGTAGACTCCCTATCTCCTTCTCTTTTGTTTGGTTTGGTGAGCACTTATCATGTTCCTTTACCTGCTGAATATTTCTCTGCCTTTTTGTCTTGTTTAGATTGCTCTGTTTGGGGTGACCTTTCTGTATGCTGGAAGTTTGTGGTTCCTCTTTATTGTGGAGGTTCCTCCCTGTGGGTAGGGTTGGATGAGGGGCTTGTCCCTGGTTAGGGAAGCTTGCATCGGTGTTCTGCTGGGTGGAGCTGGATTTCTTCTCTCTGGAGTGCAATGAAGTGTCCAGTAGTGAGTTTTGAGGTGTCTATGGGTTTGGTGTAACTTTGGGCAGCCTGTATATTAATGCTCAGGGCTATATTCCTGTGTTGCTAGAGAATTAGCATGGTATGTCTTGCTCTGGAACTTGTTGGCTCTTGGGTGGAGCTTGGTTTCAGTGTAGGTATGGAGGCTTTTGAATGAGCTCTTGTTGATTAATGTTCCTGGAGTCAGGAGTTTTATGGTATTCTCAAGTTTTGGATTAAGCCTCCTGCCTCTGGTTTTCAGTCTTATTCTTACAGTAGCCTCAAGACTTCTCCATCCATACTGCACTGATGATAAAACATCTAGGTTAATGGAGAAAAGATTCTCCACAGTGAGACACCCAGAGAGCTTCGCAGAGTTACATGGTGAAGAGAAGAGGGAGGAGGGAGATAGAGGTGGCCAGAAGGAGAAGAGGGGGAATCAAAAAAGGAGAGAGCTATCTAGCCAGTAATCAATTCCCTGTGTGCTCTCCACAGCCTAAAACACCCAGAGAGGTTCACAGATTTACACAGAGAAGAGAACAGGGAGAAATGAGATAGAGGTGACCAGGAGAAGAAGAGGGTGAGTCAAAAGGAGAGAGACAGATCTAGCCAGTAATCAGTTCCCTAAGTGTTCTCCACAGCCCGGAATACCCAAAGAGATTCACAGCATTGGATAGAGAAGAGAAGGGGGAGGGAGGAGATTGAGGTGACCTGGAAGAGAAAAAGGAGAGTCAAAAGGGGGAGAGGTCAGTCAAGCCAGGAATCACAATCTTTAGTAAAAATGGATACTGAAGATTGGATTCTTAAAGGTACAAAATTGATAACAAATACCAAAAAGCAAAGATTAAAAATCTAGAGTAGAGGTTAGACTCTCAAAAATACAATATTAAAAAAAAAAGAAAATCACAAAAATTATAAAAATATATATATGAAATTTGCTTTAAAGTGGCATCTTTTTTGCAAGGTAGTAGTAGGTTATAAAAATGAAAATTAAAGGAGTAATAAAGGGCTTAACATTTTTTAAAAATTTAAAAAAATTATAATAGTAAAATATAGGAATTTCTCTGGAGCTGTTGTGGGCAGTGTGTGGTCAATTCAGTTTCAGACAGTTCCTTGTTCCAGCTTATACTTCTTCTTGAGGTCTATAGGCCCCTTCCAATGTAGTCGGTGCTAACTCCAGGGTTTTAATCTGTTGCACTTGTCACTTTCCAAGCTGTTCCCTCTGTTTATTTTGGCTTCTGTTTGCAAATCTCTTCAGTGTCTAATTTCCACCTTGACACAAGGGGGCAGAGGTGGTCACTTATTTAGGCTCACTTGTTCAGTTGTGCTGTGAGGAGGGAGGAACACTGCAAACAATATCAGTGGCATGTGTGGAGAGTGCTTGCACTGTCTGGGCCACACTGGGTTTGCCCCCGCTAGTGGAGTGTGTGTTTTCCCAGTCTACACTATTCAAGCTCCAGGTTACTCTATGGGGGAAATGTCTAAAGCAGGCCCTGGGTTGCGTGAACTTCCCAAGTCTAAGCCTCTCAGGTTCAGGTTCTTGGGTACTCCACAAAGGCACAGACTCAGTTGGGCCTGCGTTTTGTGCCCTTCCCAGGTCCGAGCAGCTCAGGCGACCAGGTGCTTGGTGAGCGCACTCTCCCCAGGTGGGGTGGTAAGTCTTATCACCTGCCTGGGGCCAGTCGCTGGGTTTCCTGGGTGCACAGCGGGAGCGCCGTCTCAGATGTGCCATGTGTCTCCTCTGGGGAGCTGATCTCAGGCTGCAACCCTCCTGGCAGACTTCAACCATCCAGGATCCCAGGAAGACTTGATTAGCAATTGGGAGCCTGCTCGCAGTTTGGTAGAGGATGCCATCTCTGGGGCTGAATTTGGCCCTCATTGGCTCTGGCTGTCAACCGCCTGCCTCTCTGCCTCTGGTGGGGAATGGGCCAATCCACAGCTGGCTAGCTGTCCTCTGGTATTCACTCAGTCCTTTGTTCTGTGAGCAGGCCGGGCAGTGCCTTAGGTTAGAGCTTTTCAGGGGAAAGTTCTCTCTCTCTCTTTTTTTTCCTCTCTGGCTGTCCCACAGTGAGTTGCTATCTCACCCTAGCTCCCTCAGATTGTCCTCAGGGCATTCAGGCCCAGTCCTTACCCTAAATAATGCAGACCGCACCTCCGTGTTCAGCCCCTACTTGCTGGTGGTGGACGCAAGTATCTGAGCTACTTCTCTGCTGTGAGTTGTGGTTAGGCGCATAATCTGTGGGTTTTATTTATTTATTTTTTCCTCCCAGTTATGTTGCCCTCTGAGATTCCAAAACTCCCCACAGAACCCCAGTGACAGAGTTTCCTGGTGTTTGGAAACTTCTCCTCCTTCACGACTCCCTCCCCGGGATGAGTCTATGTCCTTAACTCTTTTGTCTATCTTTTTATCTTTTATATTTTGTCCTACCTCCTTTTGAAGACAATGGGCTGCCTTTCTGGGTGCCTGGTGTCCTCCACCAGCATTCAGAAGTTGTTTTATGGAATTTGCTCATGTTCAAATGATCTTTTGATGAATCTGTGGGGGAGAAAGTGGTCTCCCCGTCTTATTCCTCCACCATCTTAGGACCCTCCCCAACTCCCAGGGAGTCTTGCACTTCTGTTCTCCATTAAACATTCTTCTCCGTTAAACACTCCAAAGTTAAAAATCTTTCCAAAGTTGGCTTCTTCTCCTTACCTATTATCAACTCAAACATCACCTCCTCAGCCAACCCAATGGTGTGTCACTGCCATCATTACCTCCGCTACACTTACTGCATGAGTCAGTTCTATTGTCACCATGATATTTAAACCTGTGTGATATTCAACATGGACAGGGAGGGTGAGCAGGACAAATTAGGAGTATGGAATTAACAGATACAAACTACTGTACATGAATAGGAAGGCAACAAGGATTTACTGTATCAGTTCAGTTCAGTTCAGTTCAGTCACTCAGTCCTGTCCAACTCTTTGCAACCCCATGATCGCAGCACACCAGGCCTCCCTGTCCATCACGATCTCCAGGAGTTCACCTAGACTCATGTCCATCGAGTCAGTGATGCCATCCAGCCATCTCATCCTCTGTTGTTCCCTTCTCCTCCTGCCCACAATCCCTCCCAGCATCAGAGTCTTTTCCAACGAGTCAACTCTTCACATGAGGTATCCAAAGTACTGGAGTTTCAGCTTCAGCATCATTCCTTCCAAAGAAATCCCAGGGCTGATCTCCTTCAGAATGGACTGGTTGTATCTCCTTGCAGTCCAAGGGACTCTCAAGAGTCTTCTCCAACACCACAGTTCAAAAGCATCAATTCTTTGGCACTCAGCTTTCTTCACAGTCCAATTCTCACATCCATACATGACCACTGGAAAAACCATAGCCTTGACTAGATGGACCTTTGTTGACAAAGTAATGTCTCTGCTTTTAAATATGCTATCTAGATTGGCCATAACTTTGCCTCCAAGGAGTAAGCCTCTTTTAATTTCATGGCTACAGTCACCATCTGCAGTGATTTTGGAGCTCCAAAAAATAAAGTCTGACATTGTTTCCACTGTTTCCCCATCCATTTCCCATGAAGTGATGGGACCAGATGCCATGATCTTTGTTTTCTGAATGCTGAGCTTTAAGCCAACTTTCTCACTCTCTTCTTTCACTTTCATCAAGAGGCTTTTTAGTTCCTCTTCACTTTCTGCCATAAGGGTGGTGTCATCTGCCTATCTGAGGTTATTGATATTTCTCCCGGCAATCTTGATTCCAGCTTGTGCTTCTTCCAGTCCAGCATTTCTCATGATGTACTCTGCATAGAAGTTAAATAAGCAGGGTGACAGTGTACAGTCTTGATGTACTCCTTTTCCTATTTGAAACCAGTCTGTTGTTCTATGTCCAGTTCTAACTGTTGCTTCCTGATCTGCATACAGATTTCTCAGGAGACAGGTCAAGTGGTGTGGTATTCCCATCTCTCTCAGAATTTTCCACAGTTTATTGTGATCCACACAGTCAAAGGCTTTGGCATAGTCAATAAAGCAGAAATAGATGTTTTTCTGGAACTCTCTTGCTTTTTCCATGATCCAGCGGATGTTGGCAATTTGATCTCTGGTTCCTCTGCCTTTTCTAAAACCAGCTTGAACATCTGGGAATTCACAGTTCAAGTATTGCTGAAGCCTGGCTTGGAGAATTTTGAGCATTACTTTACTAGTGTGTGAGATGAGTGCAGTTGTGCAGTAGTTTGAGCATTCTTTGGCATTGCCTTTCTTTGGGAATGGAATGAAAACTGAGCTTTTCCAGTCCTGTGGCCACTGCTGAGTTTTCCAGATTTGCTGGCATATTGAGTGTAGTACTTTCACAGCATCATCTTTCAGGATTTGAAATAGCTCAGCTGGAATTCCATCACCTCCACTAGCTTTGTTCATAGTGATGTTTTCTAAGGCCCATTTGACTTCACATTCCAGGATGTCTGGCTCTAGGTGAGTGATCACACCATCGTGATTATCTGGCTCAGGAAGATCTTTTTTGTACAGTTCTGTGTATTCTTGCCACCTCTTCTTAATATCTTCTGTTTCTGTTAGGTCCATACCATTTCTGTCCTTTAGCAAGCCCATCTTTGCATGAAATGTTCCCTTGGTGTCTCTAATTTTCTTGAAGAGATCTCTAGTCTTTCCCATTCTGTTGTTTTCCTCTATTTCTTTGCACTGATCACTGAGGAAGGCTTTCTTATCTCTTCTTGCTATTCTTTGGAACTCTGCATTCAGATGCTTGTATCAAGGCAAATTGGAAGTGGTCAAACAGGAGATAGCAAGAGTGAACATTGGCTTTCTAGGAATCAGCAAACTAAAATGGACTGGAATGGGTGGATTTAACTCAGATGACCATTATATCTACTACTGCAGGCAGGAATCACTCAGAAGAAATGGAATAGCCATCATGGTCAACAAAAGAGTCCGAAATGCAGTACTTGGATGCAATCTCAAAAACGACAGAATGATCTCTGTTCGTTTCCAAGGCAAACCATTCAATACCACAGTAATCCAAGTCTATGCCCCAACCAGTAACACTGAAGAAGCTGAAGTGGAACAGTTCTATGAAGACCTACAAGACCTTTTAGAACTAACACCCCAAAAAGATGTCCTTTTCATTATAGGGGACTGGAATGCAAAAGTAGGAAGTCAAAAAACACCTGGAGTAACAGACAAATTTGGCCTTGGAATACGGAATGAAGCAGGGCAAAGACTAATAGAGTTTTGCCAAGAAAATGCACTGTTCATAGCAAACACCATCTTCCAACAACACAAGAGAAGACTCTACACATGGACATCACCAGATTGTCAACACCAAAATCAGATTGATTATATTCTTTGCAGCCAAAGATGGAGAAGCTCTATACAGTCAACAAAAACAAGACCAGGAGTTGACTATGGCTCAGATCATGAACTCCTTATTACCAAATTCAAACTTAAATTGAAGAAAGTAGGGGAAATCACTAGACCATTCAGGTATGACCTAAATCAAATCCCTTATGATTATATAGTGGAAGTGAGAAATAGATTTACGGGCCTAGATCTGATAGATAGAGTGCCTGATGAACTATGGACAGAGGTTCGTGACATTGTACAGGAGACAGGGATTAAGACCATCCCCATGGAAAAGAAATGCAAAAAAGCAAAATGGCTGTCTGGGGAGGCCTTACAAATAGTTGTGAAAAGAAGAGAAGCAAAAAAAATGAAAGTTTTACTGTATAGCATTAGGAATTAACTATACTCAGTATCTTATAATGGGCTTCCTAGGTGGTGCAGTGATAAAGAATCAGCCTGCCAATGCCAGAGACACAGGAGACTTGGGTTAGATCCTTGGGTCAGGAAGATCCCCTAGAGGAAGAAATGGCAACCCACTCTTGCCTAGAAAGTCCCATGGACAGAGGAGCCTGGTGGGCTACAGTGCATGGGGTCACAAAGAATCAGACACACCTGAGCATGCACACATGTAATATCTTATAATAACTTTTAATGGAATATGGTCTGCAAAAAAAGGTGAATCCTTATGCTATACACCTGAAACAAACACAATATTTTAAACCATCACTACTTCAATAAAATAAAATTATGCAATATTACTTTGATTACTATTTATACCCTTTCTGTCTGAATCCCCTACGAGAATGGAAGCCTCACATGGACAGAGTGTTATTTGTTTAGCCTGCAAGTGCCATCAACTGGTGCCTGGTACATGATGGGTTCCTGGTAAGTGCCCACTTCAGGAACACGTGAAGTCATGTTCTAAGCTCTCCATGGGAAGTCATTGCAATACAGCACAAGAAAGATCCATTTTCAGTTCAGACTGCCACCTAGATGGAACTCTTTCCAGTAGAACAAGTTTAAAATGCTCCTGGAGAGATTGGGATTGATATAGATAGATAGATAGATAGATAGATAGATAGATAGATAGATAGATAGATAATACCATGCATAAAATAGATAACCTAATGAGAACCTACTGTATACCCTGGGGAATTCTATGCAATGGCTCTGCGGTGACCTAACAGGGAAGGAAATCCAAAAAAGAGGGGATATGTGTGTAAATCTAGCTGATTCACTTTGTTGTACAGCAGAAACTAACACAACGTGGTAAAGCAACTCTACTCCAATAAAAACTGATGAAAACAAATAAAATGTTCCTTGACCACCACGATACCCAAAACCACTCATGACATCACAGAGTACAGCACTTCTCCCCAGAAAGACAGAGGACACACCTTACAGAGCCATTGCTCATCAGTAGTTAAAAGCAGGCACCTAGGAAGTAGTAAAAATCTTCCATTGAAATTAGTTAAGAAAAACTCACTGCCTTTAGACAGAACTTTGGACAAGTACACAAGTAAATACTAAGAATTTAGCACAGATCACTGCAGTAGGTGGATAGGCAGAAAAACTATACAAAATAGCCTGAAAGGCTCCTTTCTTATTCCCACTGATTGTGGGGTTCTAGCCACTTTCCTTATAGAGAAGCTCTATACAGTCAGCAAAAACAAGACTGGGAGCTGACTGTAGCTCAGATCACAAACTCCTTATTGCCAAATGCAGACTTAAATTGAAGAAAGTAGGGAAAACCATTAGATCATTCAGGTATGACCTAAATCACATCCCTGATGATGATACAGTAGAAGTGAGAATAGATTCAAGGGACTAGATCTGATAGATAGAGCGCCTGATGAACTATGGACAGAGGTACCTGACGTTGCACAGGAGACAGCGATCAGGACCATCCCCAAGAAAAAGAAATGCAAAAAGGCAAAATGGTTCTCTGAGGAGACCTTACAAATAGCTGTGAAAAGAAGAGAAGTGAAAGGCAAAGGAGGAAAGGAAAGATATACCCATTTGAATGCAGAATTCCAAAGAATAGCAAGGAGAGATAAGCCTTCCTCAGTGATCAATGCAAAGAAATAGAGGAAAACAATAGAATGGGAAAGACTAGAGATCTCTTCAAGTAAATTAGAGGCACCAAGAGAACATTTCATGCAAAGATGGGCTCAATAAAGGACAGAAATGCTATGGACCTGGCAGAAGCAGAAGATATTAAGAAGAGGTGGCAAGAATACACAGAAGAACAATACAAAACAGATCTTCCTGAGCCAGATAATCACGATGGTGTGATCACTCACCTAGAGCCAGACATCCTGGAATGTGAAGTCAAGTGGACCTTAGAAAGCATCACTACGAACAAAGCTAGTGGAGATGATGGAATTCCAGTGGAGCTATTTCAAATCCTGAAAGATGATGCTGTGAAAGTGCTGCACTTAACATGCCAGCAAATTTGGAAAACTCAGCAGTGGCCACAGGATTGGAAAAGGTCAGTTTTCATTCCAATCCCAAAGAAAGGCAATGCCAAAGAATGCTCAAACTATCGCACAATTGCACTCATCTCACACACTAGTAAAGTAATGCTCAAAATTCTCCAATCCAGGCTTCAACAGTACATGAACCATGAACGTCCAGATGTTCAAGCTGGTTTTAGAAAAGGCAGAGGAACCAGAGATCAAATTGCCAACATCCACTGGATTATGGAAATAGCAAGAGAGTTCCAGAAAAACACCTATTTCTGCTTTATTGACTATGCCAAAGCCTTTGACTGTGTGGATCACAATAATGTGTGGAAAATTCTTCAAGAGATGGTAATACCAGACCAGCTGACCTGTCTCCTGAGATATCTGTATGCAGATCAGGAAGCAACAGTTAGAACTGGACATGGAAACACAGACTGGTTCCAAATAGGAAAAGGAGTACGTCAAGGCTGTATATTGTCACCCTGCTTATTTAACTTCTATGCAGAATACATCATGAGAAACACTGGGCTGGAAGAAGCACAAGTTAGAATCAAGATTGCTGGGAGAACCATCAATAACCTCGGATATGCAGATGACACCACTCTTATGGCAGAAAGTGAAGAAGCACTAAAGAGCCCCTTGATGAAAGTGAAAGAAGAGAGTGAAAAAGTTGGCTTAAAGCTCCACATTCAGAAAACTAAGATCATGGCATCTGGTCCCATCGCTTCATGCAAATAGATGGGAAAACAGTAGAAACAGTGAGAGACTTTATTTTCTTGGACTCCAAAATGACTGCCAATGGTGACTGCAGCCATGAAATTAAAAGACGTTTGCTCCTTGGAAGAAAAGTTATGACCAACCTAGACAGCATATTAAAAAACAGAGAGATTACTTTGCCAACAAAGGCACATCTAGTCAAAGCTATGGTTTTTCCTGTAGTCATGTATGGATGTGACAGTTGGACTATAAAGAAAGATGAGCACTGAAGAATTGATGCTTTTGAACTGTGGTGTTGGAGAAGACTCTTGAGAGTCCCTTGGACTGCAAGGAGATCCAACCAGTCCATCCTAAAGGAAATCAGTCCTGGGTGTTCATTGGAAGGAATGATGCTGAAGCTGAAACTCCAATACTTTTCTGATGTGAAGAACTGACTCACTAGAAAAGACCCTGATGCTGGGAAAGATTGAAGGTGGGAGGAGAAGGGGACCATAAAGGATGAGATGGTTGAATGGAATCACCAACTCAATGGACATGAGTTTGAGTAAACTCTGGGAGTTGGTGATGGACAGCGAGACCTGGAGTGCTGGATTCTATGGGGTCGCAAAGAGTCAGACACGACTAAGCAACTGAACTGAACGGAACTGAGCCACTTTCTCACTGTAAAAGAACTAAAAGTTGCCATCATAAATTGCTACGGAGCTGAGTTTGTATTTACACAAATGTGCACGGCAAACTGCATATAAGTCTCCCCCAAAATGGTGACAAATTAGTCTCACTCTACCAATATTTCATACATAGAGCACACCAGCATGGGGACACTCCTGTGCTCTCTTTAAAGCATAACCACTTATGACCCTACAATTCTACTTTAAGGAAGTTAACCAAAGGAACTAATTAAGAATGTGAATTAATTTGGGGCTCTAAGGATAGTCATTACAATATCATTTATAGTAGCAATCTAAATGTCCAACTGCATGAGATTGGTTACAACCATCTAAGAAATTATTCTGTGGAGAAATATTTGTTGGTATCAGATGAGTTCATTATGTTGAAAAAAGCAGGTTACAAAATAATATAATCTGATTGTATTTATAAAATACATACATTAATACATATACATACATATCCATCTATATATGAATATGTATGCCAAATTGAAAGTTTATAAGCAGTTTCTTTGGATGATAATAATATGGAAGATTTTTTAAATGTTTTTTGTTTTTCTTTACGCTAATCCAAATTTTCTGTTTTTCCTATAATGAACAGTTGCTACAATTGCAATATAGGGGAAAAAAGCC
Organism: Ovis canadensis; assembly: GCF_042477335.2. Lineage (NCBI taxonomy): Eukaryota > Metazoa > Chordata > Mammalia > Artiodactyla > Bovidae > Ovis > Ovis canadensis. Next base: position 184,459,874 of record NC_091246.1, on the reverse strand, counting down.
ATAAAATTTTAATCAAAACTTTGTTGGTGATCATAATAGGTACAATTAAGCAGGAAATACACTTTACACTTTTCTTAATCAGTTTATTCTACTTGAAAGAGACACATGTCATGCCATGTGGACAGCACAAGGCTTTAAGCCTAAAACAGACAGAGCCCTGTAGACACCTGTGATGTGGATCTCTCTGACACAGTTGGAGAACCCTTTCTTCTTAAATCTGTCTAATCCTTGACCTCTATGAAGTTACCTTCAGGAAGGCTTCTCCCTTTAGCCTTTTCATCATGCTTTCATTCTTTTTCTTAGCCTCCTTGTTTTAGCTTGACCCATCATAACGAAGGGGGCTTCCCGGGTGGTGCTAGTGGTAAAGAACCCACCTGCCAATGCAGGAAAAGTAAGAGATATGGGTTCAGTCCCTGGGCCGGGAAGACCCCCTGAGGTGGACACAGCAATCCACCCCAGTAGTTTTGCCTGGAGAATCCCATGGACAGAAGAGACTGGTGGGCTACAGCTCATAGGGTCGCCAAAAGTCGGACATGACTGAAGTGACTAAGCACACAGTAGCACGTCATAACGAAATACCCCAGACTGAGGGGCTTAAACAGCAGAAGTTTATTTCTCACGGTTTGAGAGGCTGGATGTCCAAGCCAAATGCGGGCTGACTCAGTTCCTGGTGAGAGTGTTCTTCCTGGCTTGAGATGGCATCTTCTCTGTGTGCTTTTAGTCTTTTGTTGGTGCATATACTTGGAGAGGAGAGAGAGCTCTCTCCATTTTTCTTCTTACAAGGCCACTAAATGCCATCATGACAACCCCACCCACAAGGGCCCCATCTTTCAATACCAGCACAGTGGGAGTTATACTTTCAACATATGAATTTGGGGGCAAGGTTAGGGAGAACCAACACTCAGTTCATAAAATTCCTCTTCTTCTGATTAAATACAAATGTTTTCCAGGGCTCTGTCCTGATGCCTTGTACATTCTCCATCATTCACATATAGCAATGCTTTCCACCCCATCTTTTTCTAAAGTCTCAATGATGACTCAGGCTTCAACTCCAGACCCAAATAAATCATCCATGAGTCTCACACACAGCTCAAACTCAAATATCCTAAAACTGCTACCCATCTCCAGACTTACTTTAGGATAAAGAAAAACAAAACACATATGAAAAGGGGGAAACTGCTCCATTCAGAATCTCAGGACCCAGAATTCAGACCCTCGTGTGACAGGCCTTGCATGAAGCTAGCAGTGGTGCTAGGTGCCAGTGTGTCCTGGGTCATGAAACTCACAGCCTTTGGCCTCTCTGACTTGGCAGACATCTCACCACACTGGCTGCCAAAACATCCAAAATACATCTAGAAACAAGGGAGGCCATGGGAGACCCTCCTTCATCCTAAAATCACAAACGGCATATTAGCTGCCTCCCTGAGGTTTTGTGAGCAGATTAAAGTAAAAGCAACCTTGGAACAAGTTAAAATTCTCCTTCTCACTATATCTGGCCTAATTTGTATTAGCCCTGGAGATTTCTAGAACATATCTCAAATTCCCTTTGCCACTCCTCTTAGTAGCTCATGTTCTAGCCATTTATCTCACAGCTTAGGGCTCAGCTTCTAGTTTTCTCTGTTGCTCAAATCTCTCCGGACTCCCACCCATCATCCATGCAGCAGCAGAATGGTCTTTCCAACATGGAAATCTAATGCATCTCACCCACTGGAAATCCTCGGATGACTTTCCCTTATCCCCTGGCATAGGGATCTTCTACAACCCAGCTCCTACCTGCCTGCCCACACCCAAATGCTTCATTCTAACTCACTCTTGCTGTACTTGCTGTTTTGAGCAAGTCATGTTCTGTTGCCTCCACTCCCTTGCACGTGCATTTGCTCACACTGTGCTTCCAAGCCCCCAACTCCTCTCTTACCTGAGAACTTCCCTGAGACCCCTCCCCTGCACCACCCGTGGAGACTTCAGAGTTGCTTTCTCCTTGCTCCTGTTGTACCGCAGAGAGCCTGGGGTAGCCAGACCTTGCCGTGTCATATAGTAAATGTTGACCTCTCTCTCCACCATACAGTAAGCGCCCAGAGAACAGTCATGAAATCTTTTTGCCTTTCTTCTCACATGCGATTCTGTGTTTAGACATAATGTTCAATAAATATATTTGAATGAGTTGGTGACTAAAATAATGAACAAACCAAAGAATGACAGTGGGCAGGAGGAGAAGGAGGGTAACAGAGGATGAAATGGTTGGATAGCATCACCAACTCACTGGACATGAGTCTGAGCAAACTCCAGCAGATAGTGAAGGACAGGGAGTCCATGTGGTGGCAAAGAGTTGGACACAACTGAGTGACTGAACAACAATGAAGAATGACTAGATGGCACCAATGACAATGACCTCTATGATTAACATGTCCTTTCAGGACTTCCCTTGTAGTCTAGTGGTTAAAACTTTGCCTTCCAATGCAGGGAGTTTGGATTCAATCTCTGGTCAGCAAGCTAAGATCCCACACACTTCAAGGCCCAAAAAATACAAAACAGAAAACAGAAGCAATATCATAACAAATTCAATAAAGATTAAAATTGTCCACATCAAAAAACATTTTTTCAATTTAAAAAAATTAAAATAAAATATCCTTCAAAAATGCTAAGGAATCCTTGTGGCCTTGGATATGGGACACTGGAATGAGGTAATTAAAAGACTAGAGAAGTTATTCATGTGACATGGATGTCAAGAGAGTAACCTGATGATAGAAAAATGTAAGATGCTGATCTGAAGAGTTTTGCAAGCCTCTGTAATGTTGATTTGGTGATTTTGCCATAGTCATGAGAAGGAGACACTATAGCTCAGACCCACTGTTTCTTAGCAAATACACTTCAAAAGATAACCCAGGGAAAACAAATCCCACTGAAAGCAACATTCTGTTAATCAGAGGCTCTCAGATGTGACCTGCCTGGGCAGCTATTGGGCCTCTTCTGCCATTTTATATTTCCTCTTTAATCAATCCCTGGATGCTAGTGTTTTCAATGTGCAGAGGTTTAAAAGGCGCTTTGATTAATGGACTTGATCAGTGTCCACTCTTGTTTAACTACTGTGTTCTCCTCCATGTTTCACATTTCACATCCACACAGCACCATTCCCCTTTTATTACAGGAACTAAAGAAGGTGATGGCCTGCCAGACAGCACAGTAATTTATGAAAAATATATTTTTAAAAGGAGAGTGTATTAAAGCTTGAAAAGAACTCCGAGCCTGTTGCTATTTTAATTTTAAATAGGCTATGCAAATAATTAAATGTCAGGTCATATTGACACCATCAAATTTAGGAGTATAGATGGCATACAACCCCAGAGTCCTAGGGAATATTAAATCAAATGTACCAGGGCACTGAATCGTGTCTTGGTTTTGACATGAAACAACAGTATTGACTGGGTTAAAAAAGAGCCAATTTCTGAAAACCTCTACCTGCTACAAATGTTTTCATATGTACCACAGTTTTTTAAAAGGAGATAAAAATAAAGAGCCATGAATTCCAAATATATTTAAGCGCTAAATCTCTCTTTGGTCTTTTATTTTTCTCAAACCTCTCCTTTCTCACACTAACCAATTTCAAATATTGACTTGCAGGAGGGAATGGATGAGAATAGCCAATATTCAGTGCAAAAGTAATGGACACTGCTCACTCTGCTTTAGGAAAGTTTAATTTGGATATTTACCTGAACTCTGCTCATGCCTTTACACATCTGAGTCTCAATCAGTCACATCAATGGGCCCTATGTACTGTGTACTATGTAGGGTGTCCCTGGTGACGCTATTCTAGATTCACAAGAAGGTTGAAAATCCCTCTAAAAATGACACAGGAAAAACACAAATGGTCAGTGAATAAATATTTATTGTGCAAAGAAGTGTGCTAGGTCAGAGATGTTCTATGATGAATATGACACTATTATGCTCTTGAGAAAAGGAAACAACAGCAGAAAATGTGCCTTCTCCTTTTAAATTCTTATTAGTGATGAAAGTAAATTTCTATTTCCAGAGTACCTAATAATTGGTCATCAGGAGACGGACTAGAATCAAGCTGGATGCCAGAAGGAAACCAGTTCCACATCCAAAATTGTTTGGCCATTATTAACCAATCCTGTGATAACAAAACTTGGTACTGAAATCATGACTGGTTCCTCCACTACCTGTAACAGGCCTCTCTAATCAACTATGGCGTTTGGCATCCCTTCCACAAGTATTTACTAAGCATTTCCTACATGTCAGTGCCCTAACTGGCACAGCAGATACGCAATGGACAAGGTAAACATGATCCCTGCCCTACTGGAGCTTTTTTCTATTTTGGCTGCACTGCATGGCTTGTGGGATCTTAGTTCCCCAACCAGGGATCAAACCTGTGTCTCCTGCAGTGGAAGCACAGAGTCCTAACCCCTGGAAGTCCCTTGGAGCTTATGTTCTAATGGGAGAAGAAAGCAATATACAAGAAAGAGTATTTCAGATAATGCAAGCAAGAGGAAGACAAGCAAGGAAAGGAGATGGATGTGGGAGAAGATGGAGGAGGGAGGGCACTTGAGCTGGGGCATTCAAGTCCTCTGAGTAGAGGTCACATCTCAGGAGAAATTTGACCAGTTTCTCCAGCCTGAGAGGTTCGTACTGACTCCTCCTCAACAGGCTCTCTTGGCAGCCATTACCAGTCAACTGCCAATTGACTGTGCTGTGGATGAACCCTGTACAAGGCATGCTGTGGAATACAGAAAAGTCCAACATAAAAGCATTCAGTGGAGCTGGGGGAGCACATTTAACAACATCCAACAGCACGAGGTTCTGAAATACACAGCAGAAGGAAGTTTTGGAAAACATGGACTCCAGATCCTTTTAACTTTTCAGAATCTCAGTTCCTTCACCAGAAAAATAAGAGGTTTATACCAGATGGTCTATAAAATTCTTTTTAGCTACTATGGTCAACTGTTGTTGTTGCTGCTGTTGTGCAGTCGCCCAGTCATGTCCAGCTCTTTTGCAACCCCATGGACTACAGCCCACCAGGCTCCTCTGTCCATGGGATTTCCTGGGCAAGAATACTGGAGTGGATTGCCATTTACTTCTCCAGGGGATTTTCCTGGCCCAGGGATCAAACTCATGTCTCCTACATTAGCAGGCAGATTCTTTACCACTGAGTCACCAAGGAAGCTTATGTTCAACAAATCTAACTAAAAAGCAAAGCAGTATTTTAGACAATTGCAGAGAGAAGCTAGATTAAGGAAAGAAGTCTATCTATAAATGGGGTCATTTGAACCATTAGAGGAAAACTAAAATGTAGGCACACTTCTTAGAGTCTTCTTGGTAATTTTAGAAAGAGCCACAATCAGCCCCTGGTTTTGCAAACAGCTTCAACTGCCACAATGCAAAGCAATGTTCACTTTAAATTCTAGATGAAAATGAGTTGGTGTGGTCTTCTCAGCTATACATATTCACAATCACCCTCAGCCCAGTCAGCTGGTCATCTCAAACACAAAGCACTACACCAAGGCCAACCACCCAGCTGTGGAAAAAAAGAGGGAAGAGTTACCAGAGTTTCATCCAAAGAATCCACCTTGCACAGCTGCCTGTCAACAGGAGAGCCAGAACTTCCACAAGTGCCATATGAGAGAATGACAGGTTTGCGTCGTAATGACTGAAGCCTCTGTGGTGGCTCAGATGGAAAAGAATCTGCTGGTAATGCAAGACACCCAGGTTCAATCCCTGGGTTGGGAAGATCCCCTGGAGAAGGGAATGGCAACCCACTTCATGATGGGTCTGGACCAAGATTCATGTATATGTGTCCAAAATTCCTGTTCTTCCTTCACAATAGCATTAAAAATAGATCTCAAGTGCATGAAGATGTCCCCCTTTGTACAGGCAGCAACTCAAGTTTGGGGCATCAGCCATAACACAGATACATGTGTCACCAATGATATTGTGTTTTTAGATGAGAAATGATTGAAATTCTCTTTGTGGATACAAAGTGCTTCATAAATACTTAATCTCCAGAGAGCCTTCAACTTAAGAGTGTCTGACTCCATTTGGAATTCTCGTCCATGTCACACAGGGTCCCTCTCTGTCTGTACCTACTTCATGTTCCACACTGGCCTCTTCACTGTTCTCCAGGCCAATGATCAATGCAGACATGGATCTGGACACCGTGGCAGACTGACACATCCTGAAAAGGCCAGGAATGCTGTTTTGAGTAACTTATGATTCAGAAACAGCACCACCAACTTACTGTTTTTCTGCTTTTCCATGCTCTGGAGCAAAGATGAAACTGTGATCCATCCCAGATCACAGGGGTGGATGGTTTTGTGGGAGGATGCTCTCTCCAAAAAGCTCTTGTTACCAATCCAGCCTTTTGCCCATGAACTGTTCATCAGCCTAATTATAGCTCCCACATTCCCACAGCCAGGAGCTAAACAGAGTGACTGAGGGCTCGTGTTCCTTGGAAACATACGAGAAATGTCAGTGGAGACTTCATCTTCTCTGCCACCCCTCGTAAGGCAACAGTTCTCAAGACGTTCATTCAGTACATCTTTGATCTACACTCAAGGGAACTTTTGAGGCCAGGCTGGAGTGTTCCTAGCCAAAGATCTGTGGTTAGTGATAAAGCACAGCAGTGATGCTATTTCTTCCTGGTTCTCAATCTTCTTATTTGTAGAATGAAGGTTTGCATCTGTCTTTTAAGGCTTTCACATCATGGAAAATAATTGGTGGGTAAAGTGAAAGTGTTAGTCGCTCAGTCATGTCTGATTCTTTGCAACCCCGTGGACTGTAGCCCATCAAGCTCTTCTGTCCATGGAATTTTCCAGGCAAGAATACCGAGTGGGCAGCTGTTTCCTTCTCCAGGGTATCTTCCCAACTCAGGTCTCTTGCACTGCAAGCAGAGTCTTTACCATCTGAGCCACCAGGGGAGCCCAAAAGAGAGCCAGAATGCTCAGTCAAGGCACCTGCTGGAAACGAACCTAGGGTCTCCTGTTTATCAGCAAGTAAACAGGAGATCTGAATTGGTGGGTAAGTCTTGGTTCAAATCCCATCTCTGGCACTTACTGCTTATGTGACCTGGTTTCAGTTGACGTTTCAGTGTAATAAAATGATATTTGCTTCACAAGGTAATGGTAAAAAGCAAATTAATTAAGCATGAGAGTACAGTCCATAGAGTCACAAAGAGTCAAACACGACTGAAGCGACTTAGCACGCATGCACGTGTACTTGTTAAACTGCAGTGCGATGTTTTACATGATATGTACAGAGAGTCTTCTTCCACCACCATCCAGCACACTTTCCTCCCCATGAAGATGCTTACTCAACACTGGATTGATTACTTATTGGATTTAATCTGACAACAAAATTGTACCTGCAGTATAGACCAAACAATACTTAAAAGAAGAGTTTACCTGGAGCATCTCTGTTGAAGATGGAGATCCCAGGCTAACCATGCCTCCTCACGGATGAAATCTGTTATAGCATCCAGGCACACAATATGAAGGATCTGGGAAAAGGGAAAAGAAAATCAGGTACCTGAGAGCGAGTGATAAGTGTGTATAATCTGCTTCATTACCTCAGTGCGTTTATGACAATAGCCATATTATTATATCTTGCGACTTTGTGGGTTGAGAATTCAGGCCACGTTTTAGCTAAGGGATGTTTCAGGTCCTTGTGGCATCAACTGAGACCAGTCTGCGGTATTTAGATGGTGAGTAGGATGAACTGAGGTCTTCCCAGGTGGCACTAGTGGTAAAGAACCCTCCTGCTAATGTAGGAAAACTAAGAGACATGGGTTCAATCCCTGGGTTGCAAAGAAACCCTGGAGGAGGTCACGGCAACCCACTCCAGTATTCTTGCCTGGAAAATCCCATGGACAGGAGCCTGGCAAGCTATGGTCCATAGGGACACAAAGAGTCTGATACAAGTGAGGTGACTCAGCATACACGTACACATGCAGGATGAACTGTAGGGTCCAAGACAGCTTCACCCATACCTGGGGGCCTTGGTGTGAATGGCTGAAAAGCTGAGCTCAGCTGGACTGTCAACTGGAGCAGCTCAAGGTGGTCTCAGGGTGGTCACACTTCTAGCACAGTCAACTGGGGCTTTGAGGTTGTGTCCCAAGAAACTGAGGCATGAACTTTAAGGCTTCTTCTGACCGAGCCTCAGAAGTTATGCAGTGTCGCTTCAGTCACATTCTGTTGGACCACTAAAGCTGGCCCAGATTCAAGGTGATGAGGAGCCAAGAATTTACAGCCCTCTTTAATCTACTCAATACCTGAGCCTCAGTCCTGTTTTGCAGAATGGGCTGTGTGTGGGTACCCCTTTTTCATCCTCTCATCCTTCCCAACGTCACTCTCAATCTCTTCCTCGCCAAGACTGAGATATTACCAGGACAACAGAACACCTCAACAGGTAACTCCAAGTAGGGCTGCCAGATAAGATACAGGGTATTCAGTTAAATTTGAACTTCAAGTAATTATAGTAATAATTTTTAGTATGTATTTCTGGAGATGTACTTACACTAAAAGAAAAAAAAAAACAGATTGATCATTTGAAATTCAAATTTAGCTGGTTGTCCTGTATTTTCTTTGTTAATTTGAGCAACCCTACTCCCAAATGACCTGCACGGGCCATGTAGCATTAGGAAGAAAAAACTTCCATTAATTTAAGCCATAGAGACTTGGGGATTGTTACAGCCCAATCGCCTAAAATGACTTAATTTCTCATCTTTGATGAAAAATATTTTGATTAGTCTTAAGTGCAGCCCTAATATTTGAAAGGAAGTAGGCAGCTCCTCTACCTAATAAAAGAGAAAATTAAAAGCTCTGAGATGTTATTTGAGAAGCAGAGATGGAGAGGAAACTGATAAAATACTGCCTCAGTCATCCAGGAATCACTTGTCCACTTGGAAAAGAAAACAAGAAAAAAAAAAAATTATGGTAGAGAGTAGTCCTGATTAGTCCTGAGGGCAGAGAGGTCATTGTGGGTCTGGAGGAGAAACAGACGATTTCAAGAGAAAGGTGGACTTGTCTGACCTAGGGATGGCCTAATAAGTAGGATTTAGACACTGAGGAACAGGACTTCCCTGCTGGCCCAGTGGTTAAGAATCTGCACTTCCAATGCAGGGGGCATGAGTTCAATCCCTGGTCTGGGTTCCAAGATCCCACCCGCCACGCAGTGTGACCAAAACAAGAAAAAACAGACACTGAGGAGCTGGAAGCAGGAATGTCGTGCGAGAAACACCATGGCTACATTAGTCAGTGCTCTCACTTTCCAGCTTCTTCAGCCCCTGCGGGGTTAGGCTTCTAGGTGGAGATGGAGATCAAGCTCCAGGTGGCCACTGGACCCTAGTTCACAGGACTGCTTGGATGCTGACAGGTTGACTGCATGCCACCACACAGGGGTTGGTGACTACCCTGGGCCTCTGGACTCAGAGTTGAAGTAAAACCACCTTGGCAGGGAGTGGATGTTTCAACACACAAATCCAAACATTTTCGCTAACTTTCGTCTGAAACATCAGTGTTGCAAGAAAGCTCCTTGGTATTAAGGGCCTGGCTCTCTTCATCTTCATGTGACCGTGTCCTACGCAACCCCACCTTTAGTGGCTGGTTGGTGAAATAAACATACGCGTAATCAACAGGAGGACGCCCTAGTTAGTTCAGGAGGCAGCCCTAAATATTAATATATTGAGACCCTTTTAGCTGCTAGTTACTCCCTTGGACCACCAGGGGGCAGCATGGCATCTTAAACAGTAAACCATGGTTAGGTTTCAGAACCCGGATGGATGTGATTCTCAAAAACCAGTTGCGATGAACATTGGGGTACACGTGTCTCTTTCAATTCTGGTTTCCTTGATGTGTATGCCCAGCAGTGGGATTGCTGGGTCATAAGGCAATTCTATTTGCAGTTTTTTTTAAAGAATCTCCACACTGTTCTCCATAGTGGCTATACTAGTTTGCATTCCCACCAACAGTGTAAGAGGGTTCCCTTTTCTCCACACCCTCTCCAGCATTTATTGCTTGTAAACTTTTGGATCGCAGACATTCTGACTGGTGTGAAATGGTACCTCATTGTGGTCTTTATTTGCATTTGAAGCAACCTAGATGTCCATCAGCAGATGAACGGATAAGAAAGCTGTGGTACATATACACAATGGGGTATTACTCAGCCATTAAAAAGAATTCATTTGAATCAGTTCTAATGAGGTGGATGAAACTGGAGCCGATTATACAGAGTGAAGTAAGCCAGAAAGAAAAACACCAATACAGTATACTGACACATATATATGGAATTTAGAAAGATGGTAATGACAACCCTGTATACGAGACAGCAAAAGAGACACAGATGTATAGAACAGACTTTTGGACTCTGTGGGAGAGGGAGAGGGTGGGATGATTTGGGGGAATGGCACTGAAACATGTATAATATCATGTAAGAAACAAATTGCCAGTCTAGGTTCGATACAGGATATGGGATGCTTGGGGCTGGTGCACTGGGATGACCCAGAGAGATGATATGGGGAGGGAGGTGGGAGGGGGGTTCAGGATTGGGAACTCATGTACACCCGTGGTGGATTCATGTTGATGTATGGCAAAACCAATACAGTATTGTAAAGTAAAATAGAGTAAAAGAAAAAAAAAAAAGTTGGACCTGGATGCCAGACCCTGCCAACATTTTCCTGAGCCCACAGCAAAGGGAGACAGATGGAGGCAAAGTGGTCATTTTTTTTTTTTCTGTAAAGGTATTCATTCAATTTGAAGGAACACACTTTTATCTGAGATTGTCTTTCCCAATACATATTTTATCATTAAAACATCCTTTCTTTTGTGAAATGATGGCAGCAATACGTGGTAGAGGTTTTTTTATTGTTAACATTCTTATTTAATCAAATAAATAATGATAACCTTCTGGTATTTGCAAATGATTCTAGAAAAATACTTTTTAGGTTTATGAAATCAAAAGTCAGAGATTCATTTCTGTAGAACGTCAGAATGAGACAGAGCCCAGGATACAAAAGGGGGTAGGGAGACAAACTTCATCTTTGGGTCCCTGGCCTTCTTTCCCACCACCCACTGCTCTTTTCTTCCTGCCAACCCCATTCGTGGTCAACAGGCCAGCTTAGGGCTCTCTTCCAGCCCACCCTCCTCCTCCTAGTGGAAAGCCATTCTCAGGAAAAACTCTACTATCAACAGCTTAGACCTCAATGAAAATTTAAATCACTTTTTTCCTCACCCAGAAAAACCTGCCTTCCATGTTCAATCTCGAATCTTAGAACACAGACATGTGTGGCCAGTTTATGGGTTTCAGGCATCAGCAGATCTGGGAATGAAAGGCAGTCAGCAAGACGCTGAAGTCAGGCCATCCAAGGGGCTCTATGATGCCAGTGTGCTTTACTAGGGAGACGGAACAGCCACCCCAGAGCAAGAGGACCAGATTCTCAGACAGAAGGCCCCAGTGGTTATTCTTCCCCCAGCTCTCTGGAAAGTCACAGGTTGAACCCATAAGTACCATGATATTCTGGCCCTGATAACAGAGCTTTCCATCCAGAGGACCAGAGCAGCCAGGACACGAAGTGCCTGCCCACATCATAAAGGTCTGCTTCTGCCACACCTCAAGAGGTACTATCCACAGTGCATGTGGAACACAGCACGCCTTTCAGCACTGATTGTACCCAACACATCGACAAACCTTGGCTGAGACCTACCATGGGTGCCACGGGGACTCAAAGGAATACCAAACGCCAAGAGGCTGCCTGTAAAAGTACTCCAAGACCATTGCCAGAGTTGAAAAAGAGCTGACAGCTGGTTTTGGAAAGACTTGGAAAGGCTTTATGAGCTGGGCCTGGAATAAAGGGTAAGGTTTTGACAGGAAACAGGAAAGGAAAGACCTATTTCAGTCAAGATACAGCCTGACTCAAGGGCTCAAGCAGCAAGTACAGGGCACAGGGCCCAGTCCAGTTTGGCCAAAGTATCAGGCAAGTAGCAGGAAACAGAGAAATGATAAGGAAAGGCCAGAGGCTTTGGCAGGCAGGCAGAGGTGGGCCTGAATGCCCTGACCACAACAGACCTCTCAGCAGCCTCAGTTGCCCCTGCTGCTTCTGTGCCTCTCAAAGTCCCCTGAATCTCTGTGGCCCTCTGCTCTGGGATGAGGGCACAGCCCTCTCTGCTCTGAGACCCTCACATCCTTCTTGTTTCTTCCCTAGGAGCTCAAGCATTCACTCTGAGGTCCCACAAGCCCAGCCCTCCCCAGGGAACTTGGCTGAGGGTAGATGAGAGCAGCAGGGCCTCCCTGGCTTCAGGCACACCAGTGCCCCCTCTCGCCACCCCACACCCCTCCCTTCTCTCTTACCAGCCTGGGACCACTATGTCTATTTACCACTTGTGCTCCCAAGTCTATCAGAGAAGACCTAAACTTCTGAAACCCAAAAGCCAAGAAAAGAGCCCTTTTCTCCAGTACTCTGCCTTTCCTGACATACCTCCCTCTGGCTACATGGAGCTAAGGGGTCTTCTAAGAAAATACCAGCAATAAAGTGACTCATAATTTGAAAATACTGGGACTTCTCTGGTGGTCCAGTGGCTAAGACTCTGCACTCGCAATGTATGGGGCCCAGGTTCCATTCCTGGTCAGGGAGCTAGGCGCCACATGGCAGAGTTGAGAGTTTGAATGCGGCAGCTACAGATCCCGAATTCCCCCACTAGAAGACCCCCCAGGCCGCAAGGAAGACCAAAGATCATGTGTGCTGCAACCAAGACCAGGTGCATCCAAACAAATAAGTAAATAAAAGATAAATATCAAAAAGAAATGGTATCCCAATGCCCATTCAACTGCCCGGCTACTGAACGTGTGCGAAGCTCTGTTTTCTCTGGGGTGAACATTTCAGTCAACCAGGATCACTAACCATATGATTTTGCTTTGCTCTCACTGCTAAAAGCAGGAAAGTACTAGGCACCAGGACAGAATAATCATCCAGCAGTAAACATCATGACCTTCCCCAGTCCAGGGATACTAAACAACCCAGGGGTGGGGATGAAAAGTGCTGAAGGAACTCAGAAGTCTCTCCAACAAAGGCTGTTTTTAACACGGTGACCAGTTATAATTTCAGAGAAACGCCACCAAAAGGCGCTTGGCAACTCGTGGGATGACACAGAGGCATCATGGAAGGGGCTCCGATCCTCTCAGGGGGCTCACCCCAGAGCCCTCACCTCACACGTGACCTTTGCTAGGCCTCTGGTCCACTCTCCACAAGCAGCTGCCCCACCACAAAAAGAACACTTGACTTCTTTTTCATATTCTTGAAAATAAAACTATTATAGGCTCCCCTACACCCTTTTGCCTCGGGATTCAGTCTTTCTGACTTTGTGTTTCCACTGTAGCTGACAGGCGTCTGAAATCTGTAGCGTGTCTGCAGGGCAGAAAAACCACGTGGAGTTCCTCAGCCTGAAACCTAATATCTGGTAGGAAGGTACCATCTGGTGGATACTGGGGAAACTGCTCACGTCCAGGGCTTGAAAATGAGCATCTGAGTGCAGCTCACCAGACAGAATGCCAATGGAAACATTACTCCGAGACTTAACGACAGCTCATCACCAAATACAGATCCATTACCTTAAATATCTAACGCCACATACAGCTATTCTCAGAGCCAATCAGAAGCACCAAACAGAGTCTGTCTCCCGGCCTCCTTTGTCCAGTTTACAATGACAGCCATCCCCTTACCTGAAGCTTGGCTCTTGCAGGTTTCCATTACCCATGGTCAACTATGAACAGGAAATATTAAATAGCAAATCCAGAAATAAACAATCCTTACATTTTAAATCACAATTGCACTCATCGCACATGCTAGTAAAGTAATGCTCAAAATTCTCCAAGTCAGGCTTCAGCAATACGTGAACTGTGAACTTCCAGATGTTCAAGCTGGTTTTGGAAAAAGCAGAGAACCAGAGATCAAATTGCCAACATCCACTGGATCATTGAAAAAGCAAGAGAGTTCCAGAAAACCATCTACTTCTGCTGTTTTGACTATGCCAAAACCTTTGACTGTGGGGATCACAATAAACTGTGGAAAATTCTTCAGAAGATGGAAACACCAGACCGCCTGACCTGTCTCTTGAGAAACCTATATGCAAGTCAGGAAGCAACAACTAGAACTGGACATTGAACAACAGACTGGTTCCAAATAGGAAAACGAGTACGTCAAGGCTGTATATTGTCACCCTGCTTATTTAACTTAATGCAGAGTACATCATGAGAAATGCTGGGCTGGAAGAAGCACAAGCTGGAATCAAGATTGCCGGGAGAAATATCTATAACCTCAGATATGCAGATGACACCACCCTTATGGCAGAAAGTGAAGAGGAACTAAAAAGCCTCTTGATGAAAGTGAAAGAGCAGAGTGAAAAAGTTGGCTTAAAGCTCCACATTCAGAAAACTAAGATCATGGCATCCGGTCCCATCACTTCATGGGAAATAGATAGGGAAACAGTGGAAACACTGTCAGACTTTATTTTTGGGGCTCCAAAATCACGGCAGATGGTGACTGCAGCCATGAAATTAAAAGACGCTTCCTCCTTGGAAGGAAAGTTATGACCAATATAGTTAGCATATTGAAAAGCAGAGACATTACTTTGTCAACAAAGGTCCATCTAGCCAAGGCTATGGTTTCTCCAGTGGTCATGTATCGCTGTGAGAGTTTGCCTGTGAAGAAAGCTGAGCGCGGAAGAATTGATGCTTTTGAACTGTGGTGTTGGAGAAGACTCTTGAGAGTCCCTTGGACTGCAAGGAGATCCAACCAGTCCATTCTGAAGATCAGCCCTGGGTGTTCTTTGGAAGGAATGATGTTGAAGCTGAAACTCCAATACTTTGGCCCCCTCATGCAAAGAGTTGACTCATTGGAAAAGACTCTGATGCTGGGAGGGATTAGGGGCAGGACGACCGAGGATGAGATGGCTGGATGGCATCACCAACTCGATGGACGTGAGTTTCAGTGAACTCCAGGAGTTGGTGATGGAGAGGGAGGCCTGGTGTGCTGCGATTCATGGGGTCGCAAAGAGCTGGACACGACTGAGCGACTGACCTGAACTGAACTTCGTTTTAAATCACGCACCACTGAGCAGCGTGTTGAAATCTCGCCAAGTTTTAAATCCCGCCCATAAGCGGATCAGCTCTAGGTTCAGCACGTCTGCCCGTTGGTTACTTTGTAGCAGGCTGGCTATCAGATCAACAGCTGTGATATCCTGGGGCTTGAGTTCAAGTCACTTTTATTTAGTAATGGCCCCAAAATGCAACAGTGGTGATGCTGGCGATTCGGGTGGATATTCCAAAGACTGAAGTGTTGGAGAAGACTCTTGAGAGTCCCTTGGACTGCAAGAAGATCCAACCAGTCCATTCTGAAGATCAGCCCTGGGATTTCTTTGGAGGGAATGATTCTAAAGCTGAAACTCCAGTACTTTGGCCACCTCATGCGAAGTGTTGACTCATTGGAAAAGACTCTGATGCTGGGAGGGATTGGGGCAGGAGGAGAAGGGGACTACAGAGGATGAGATGGCTGAATGGCATCACTGACTCGATGGACGTGAGTCTGAGTGAACTCCGGGAGTTGGTGATGGACAGGGAGGCCTGGCGTGCTGCGATTCATGGGGTCGCAAAGAGTTGGATACGACTGAGCGACTGAACTGAACTGAACTGAAATGTTCTCTTTAAGTGAAAAGGGGAAAGTTTTCTACTTAATGAGGGAAGTGGGAAAAATCATATGCAGAGATTGCTAAGAGCACAGGAAGAATAAATCTGTCTGTGAAACTGTGAGAAAGGAAGAAGGAATCCGTGCTCGTTTTGCTGTCGCACCTCGAACTGCAGAAGTTAGAGCTGCCACACGCAGTTAAGCACCTCGTTAAGATGGAAGAGGCATTCAATTTGTACAGTAAGATATTTTGAGAGAGATTACATTCATTTAACTTTTATTGCAGTATCAGTTCAGCCGCTCAGTCGTGTCCGACTCTTTGAAACCCCATGAATCGCAGCACGCCAGGCCTCCCTGTCCATCACCAACTTCTGGAGTTCACTCAAACTCATGTCCATCAAGTTGGTGATGCCATCCAGCCATCTCATCCTCTGTCGTCCCCTTCTCCTCCTGTCCCCAATCCCTCCCAGCATCAGAGTCTTTTCCAATGAGTCAGCTCTTCGCATGAGGTGGCCAAAGTATTGGAGTTTCAGCTTCAGCAACAGTCCTTCCAATGAACACCCAGGACTGATCTCCTTTAAGATGGACTTGTTGGATCTCCTTGCAGTCCAAGGGACTCTCAAGAGTCTTCTCCAACAGCACAGTTCAAAAGCATCAATTCTTCCGCTCTCAGCCTTCTTCACAGTCGAACTCTCACATCCATACATGACCACTGGAAAAACCATAGCCTTAATTAGATGGACCTTTGTTGGCAAAGTAATGTCTCTGCTTTTTAATATGCTATCTATTGCAGTATATTGTTATGTAATTGTATTTTATTAGTACTTATTGTTGTTAATCTCTTACTGTGTCTAATTTATAAATTAATCTTTATTACAGGTATAGGGCTTCTCTGGTGACTCAGACAGTAAAGAATCTGCCTGCAATACAAGAGACCTGAATTTCATCCCTGGGTTGGGAAAATCCCCTGGAGAAGGGATGGCTACCCACTCCTGTGTTCTTGCTTGGAGAATTCCATGGACAGAGGAGCCTGGGGCTACATTCCATGGAGTTCCAAAGAGTCAGACATGACTGAGCAACTAACACTTTAACTTTCATGCATGTACAGGAAAAACATCATATTAGATTTCAGAACTTGCTATCTGCAGTTTTAGGCATCCAATGGGGGTCTTGGAAGGTATCCCCTCATGGGTAAGTGGGGACACCTATAAATCAAAAAGCTGTTCATTGTCTATTCTGTCCCTCCTGACATATAATTCTGCTTCTCTTTATCATGGGCATTCATCTCTGAGAGTTGTAAATATCTTGAGAAATCTAGTCATCCCTCGTTCAACCCTCCAAGGACAGATTCACACATTATATATAGTTAATCATTCTGCAGGGGGGTGGAAGGGGCCCTCTCCCCAGCTCACCTCAGCCCCTTCCTCTGAGACTCTGCACCCCCCGCCCCCAGACCCCGGCCACAGATGTTGAACCGGGATGGCCATGTCACTCAAGGAAGGCAGCCAGATTCTCTCCCTCCTGGGATTTGGGATTGGGAATCGGTATTCAGAAATCATGAACTGGTGCAACTAAATCTGCGGTGAGGTGGACTCAGGTGCTGAGGGGCAACTGCTGCCACGTCATGCACAGGAAGATGACCAAGACTGGCCAGCTGCAAGCAGATGCCAGCCCAGAGCAGAGTCTGTGGCAGAGAGACCCTCCTGCCTGTGCTCTGTGGTTATTTGTGGTTCACGCACACGCACACGCACACACACACACACACACACACACACACAGTCTGATGATCTATCCGTAGATCCTGAGCTGCCAGACCTCTGAGTTCGCCTGGGGGAGTCTGAGTACTGCACACAGACAAAAAATTAGTTCTAATCAAAAAATTCTGAGCGATTCTATACTCGATATAATATATAATATCTGTGATCAACAGTGAGTTAAACCATACTGCCCAGGCCTGTCTGAAGGTTCTAGCAAGGGAGGTGCTACACCTCTGCCCACCTGAAAAGCAGGTTTTCTCCAATTATCTTCCATGATGTAAACGGTTTGGGGGAGAAAGTGCATGGTGATGCAGGAAGGAGACATCTACCCCCCCATCACAGCAGTCAGGCCACAGTGGAGGCAGACAAGGCAGTCAGAGGCTTCTCTGAGGGTCCCTGTGTTCCCTGGGAAGTGCCTCTGAAGTTTAGTGGGCAAGGTCTGGGAGGGGGCAGAGGCAGGACTGGGTAGATGGAGAGCTGAATTTCTGTACTGCCCAAATCAGTCTCAGCTGCCAATCCAGTGGCTTATCCTCTTTGAAAACAAAACTCTGACCTGTAGAAGGAGGGAATGGAGAGAAGTGAAGGACCAAAAAGGGGAGAAGTAGTACAGTAAAGAGAAGGGGCAGAGAGCAAAAGTAGAAATGGAGCGGATATTGATGGCATCCCCCCTATTTCTTACTTATAGATCCTGGTTTTGAGGGGATGGTTTAATTTACTTTACATAATCAGTTCAGTTCAGTTCAGTCGCTCAGTCGTGTCCAACTCGGCAACCCCATGAATCGCAGCACGCCAGGCCTCCCTGTCCATTACCATCTCCCAGAGTACCTGTGGCCATTTCTCATTGCATGAGGGTAAGAAAGAACAGAATGAGAAAGATGTGATCTCCTAGCGCAGGTGTCCCCTACCTCCAGGACCTAATTCCTGATGATCTGAGGATGAGCTGATGTAATAATAATAGAAATAAAGTGCACAATAGATGTAATGCACTTGAATCATCCTGAAAGCAAACCACCCCCCACCCCTAGTCCATAGAAAAACTGTCTTCCATGAAACCAGTCCTGGGTGCCCAAAAGGTTGGGGCCTACTCCCCTCGTGGGCATAGACCTTAATGGAATAAACATCATGTTAGGAAAGGAAGAGCACACACTCTGGAGCCCAGCTGCCTGGGGCTACCTCACTTCCAGGCAACCACCAGCTGGTTTTCAGTGATTGGAGACGCCCTCGGGGAAGGACTTGTTATCCCTCCCCCGACCCTTGTTGGGAGGTCTGTAGGGCTTCCTCGTCCCAGGCATTGCCTTTGCCTGGAGACCCTCACCCAGTAACTGACAGATAAAGGGTATAAAGACTGGGACATCCTGGCCCAAAGTGGGCAACCCTGACAGGCAGTCTACACTCCAAACTTTTGGGCAGCAGGAACTGGTTTCATGGAAGACAGTTTTTCTATGGACTCGGGGTGGGGAGTGGTTTGCTTTCAGGATGATTCAAGTGCATTACATCTATTGTGCACTTTATTTCTATTATTATTATTACATCAGCTCCTCCTCAGCTCTTCAGGCATTAGACCCTGGAGGTAGGGGACACCTGCACTAGGAGATCACATCTTTCTCATTCTGTTCTTTCTTACCCTCATGCAATGAGAAATGGCCACAGGTATTATGTAAAGTAAATTAAACCATCCCCTCAAAACCAGGATCTTTTATTAGTAAGAAATAGGGGGGATGCCATCAATATCCGCTCCATTGCTACTTTAGCTCTCTGCCCCTTCTCTGTACTGTACTACTTCTCCCCTTTTTGGTCCTTCACCTTCTCTCCATTCCCTCCTTCTACAGGTCAGAGTTTTGTTTTTGAAGAGGATAAGCCAGTGGTCTGGCTAATTCTTACTGTGAGTTGAGTGAAGGCTAACATCATTCTTGTCCAGTGCAATCCTCTATCCCTGCTGTGGCCCAGATGTTCAACTATATCTAGACAGTCTTTTACTCGGTTTCCCTTCTCCATTTCTTCCCTACTCCACCCAGACCACTGAAACCACACAAACCAACTCTCAATATCTCTTTTGCCAAGTCACTCCCTGGCTCAATGACTTCTCAGTGCCTTACATGCCTAGTTCAAGGACTAGGAGCACTGGATGAGAAGCCCTGGATGAGGAACACTGGACTTGTGGCAGGAAGGGGGATCCCTTCCAGGGCCCGAAACTGGGCTCTTGTCTAACAATCGGAAATGAATTGTCTGAGGAGACACATGTGCTGACAAAGCAAGAGATTTTATTGGGAAAGGGCACCCGGGTGGAGAGCATTAGGGTAAGGGAACCCAGGAGAACTGCTCTGCTGCGTGGCTTGCAGTCTCGGGTTTTATGGTGATGGGATTAGTTTCCGGGTGGTCTTTGGCCAATCACTTGAATTCAGAGTCTTTCATGGTGCATGCATCGCTCAGCCAAGATGGATGCTAGCCAGAGGGATTCTGGGAAGTGGACGGACATGTGGTGTCTCCTTTCGACCTTTCCCATACTCTTCCTGGTGGTGGTGGCTTATTAGTTCCGTATTCCTTATCAGGATCTCCAGTCATAAAACATCTCCTGCAAATGGTTACTATGGTGCCTGGCCAGGGTGGGAGGTTTCAATCAGTGTGCTTCCCCTAACAGACTGAGGGGCCCTGTGGCTCAGAAATGAAGAATACACTTTGTGCAGCCCAGCTGCCTGGGGCAGATCTCATTTCCACCACTTTCTGGTTCTATGACTTTGGGCAAGCTGCTTGTACTCTTCTGCCTCAGTTTTTCCATCTGTGAAATGGAGGTGAAAAGCAACATAACCAGCTGTGGGTATTCACTTAGATAATACACCCAAAGCACCTAGGATAGTGGCTGGTACACAGTAGAGTGCTCTATAATCTTAGCTATTAGTATCACTGTTAGTACTATTATTACCACTCCCATTCATAGCATTATTAGTACTATTATTTATGGTATGAGTACTACCATTAGTAGTAGTAGTAGTAGTAGTAGTTGTAATCACTGAGTACCAGATAACTGAGTGACTTTGACCTTGAACAAACCACTCCATGTTGCTGAAAAGAGGCTTTGGTTTCTCCACTTTTTTTTTTTTTTTTTGGTTGTGCTGGGTCTTAGTTGCAGCATGCAGGATCTAGTTCCTTGACCAGGAATAGAACCCAGGGCCCGTTGCATTGGGAGGACAGTGTCTTAGCCATTGGACCACCGGGGAAGTCCCTCCCAACCTTTAAATTGAGATTGCCAAGTGTCATCTCCAACCCTGGAATTTGGAATTTTGTTTCTCCCTTCCTCTTTGTGTATCCATCAAGAGCTATCCATCAATACACATTACCACTTTATTGTAGGGTGGCTACAGTTTTCCGTTCACCCTTAGAGAAGCCTTCATTCCTAGAGTTGTCCCTGCACCCCTCCAGGTGCTGTCAGTCTTACTAGATAAAGGACAGAATTCGGTCTTTGTGATTTCTATGTTTTCCTCTAGTGCTTGGAGCAGCTCCTCCTACATAGGCATTCAGGAAGTGCTTATTGGCCAAATAGATGCCGCCGAGCACCAAATGTTTTTTGGCCACTTTTAGGTATTTGTCCTCCCTGCCTCTCCCCCTCTGGAATCACTTCCCCAGCAGAGGGCCTGGAAACGATCTTTTTTCAATTGCCAGTTTAATTTGCCACCATCTGTCAGAGGACAAGTTCTCAGAGGCCTGGAGCACATTTCCAGGCGCTCAGCGGGGGGCCCATCTGCCTCCAGGCAGAGGGAGTTTACATATGGGGAAACAACAACAACAACAACAACAACCAGAACGGCAGTAGGAGCGAGAAGGGAGGCAGACGCTGCTGTAGACACTCTTACAGCCTCCAGTTTTTAGTTCTCCCCATTCTCTGGGCACTGATAGAATTTTAGGAGTTGAATTCTAAACATTTAGAGAAACTCGTGTCGTTGAGTACAGACATCTTCCAGAAAGATAGCCTTCTAAACGTATCCTTTATTCTTTTTTAGGTTAATGGCTACAGCACCCACAGAAGTAGAGGCACCGGTAACAAGACAGTGAAAGTGTTAGTCACGCAGTCATGTCTGATCCTTTGCGACCCTGTTAACTGTATGTAGCCCACCAGGCTCCTCTGTCCATGGATTCTCCAGGCAAGAATACTAGAGTGGGGCCATTCCTTTCAGAAGGAAATGACAAAAATCCTAAGATCCATGGGTTATGGGTAAGGGAGGTGGGAAATGACAGTTTTTCCTAGAAGTATCAATGATAAAATCCATAATATCAGATAAGGAAGTCTCTACAATGTGAATGAGCAGAGCAGTCTTAGACTGGTATCCTCTGCCTAGAAAGTCAAAAATATACTTATGAAATTTTTAATGTGTATATTTGAACTTGTTAACTGCCCATACTGAGGATACTTGCTAGGGTTTTAAAAAATATACATCCCTTTTCAGACATAGCCAGATTTCTGGCAACTTCAACCCTCCAGAACACAACCTGGGGTCAAGTGAAAACATCACAGCATCACTGCCTCCCTGTATCACCAACTGGCATGCATTCAAGAAGTACAGAAGCACTCTGGCTGGAGCAAACTGTACACTTGCAGCATCACATTCATTGTGAAGCCCATTTGGTCTGCTAGGAGCCCCTTTTGTGCTGCAGATACAATTCTGATAATGATTACAAACCAGAAGGGCTCCTGAATTCAAAGTCTGGCATGTCCCAGGTTCATCTTGCCAATCTTTGCAGCCAATGTTAATCACAATTGGTAGAGCCAGGTAATTCCATCCCTGGTTGATCTGATCAAAGAATGTGTGCCTAGTGTTTCTTGATAACACATCATGGTGTGGTTCTTAACTTAGGGCTTGCTGCCATCTGCCACCACATGACAGACAGGCTACAGACTGACTCTGGGGAAAGTGATCTCTACTATCTAGCCCTGGGCAGTTGGGAGAGGCCTCCTGTACATGCGCTGCACTTAAATCCAACCTCCTTGAACACGAAGTGGGAGCTTTTATCAACTTTACCTGTTCAGAATAGATAGAACAAAAAAATCTCTTAAGGAGCCGTGTCATGCTGACGACAGGCATTGGAGCTGAGGCTGCACCATCCGCACTCGGGAATATGTCACTCATCCTCTCCTGCTTTGTTGCTTTTCAAGAAGAGGACCCAGCCATCATTCTTCTCCAGGCTTAACCTGCCCCCTCTTTCTTCCCATCCTATTAGCTCTTACCTCTTCTGGGAACTTTTTAAAAAAAATTCCTTATATTTAATTTTGGCTGTGCTGGGTCTTCGTTGCTGCACATAGGCTTTCTCTAGTTGCGGTGTGCAGGCTTCTCATTGTGGTTGCTTCTCTTGCTGCGGAGCATGGGCTCTAGGCCCACGGCACATGGGCTTCCATAGTTGCAGCCCACTGGCTCTAGAACTCAGGTTCAGTGGTTGTGGCGCACAGGCTCAGCTGCTCCATGGCATGTGGGATCTTCCTGGACCAGGGATTGAATTCACGTCCCCTGCATTAGCAGGTGAATTCTTATTCATTGTACCACTGTACCAGGGAAGTCCTCTCCTAGGAACTTGAGTTCAAATCCACCCTTTCACCCTGCCTCCTCACCCCCAACCCAGTCATCTCCACCACCATCCAGGCTACACTATTCAGCATGGTCCTTCCTCCACCTCTGCCCCGTCTAATGATGCACTAAGCTCCACTGACACCCGTTCAGCACCAGCTTTCATTACTACTCCCCTGAGCTTGTTCCCAGGCTCCACTCTAACTTAAGGCTGAACTGGCTCTTCTCTGGAGAATTAAGTGGTAGCCTAATTTATTGAGATTAATTTGTATGTTTTTATGTTGCCATTTCCCTCTTCTATTCCATGAAAACAGCCAAACACTTTATACATCCTTGTCTCTAATAAAAATCTTTCTGGCTTTTATTGGAGAAAGCACACTAAATGCTTTTGAAGGGAACAAAGGGAAGGAGCTGCTTCCAAGGAAAGAGGAGGAGAGGCAGGGAACAACTTACAAAATAAAGAGGTGGAATGCTATTCAACAACATAAAAGTAACACTAAGCACCAAAAATGAATGCTGATATACACAACATTGTGCAAGGGTCTCACATATAGAGTGCTGAGTGAAAGCTGAAGGATCCTATTTATATGAAATTCTAGAACAAGCATGGTCTTCCCAGGTGGGTCAATGGTAAAAAATCTGCCTGCCAATGCAGGAGACACAGGTTTGATCCCTGGGTTGAGAAGAACCCCTGGAGGAGGAAATGGCAACCCACTTCAGTATTCTTGCAGAGAATCCCATGGACAGAGGAGGCCGGCAGTCTATAGTCCATAGGGTCACACAGAGTCAGACACGACTGAAGCGACTCAGCACATGTGCATGTCTTTTTCTGGCTAAAGTCTTCAGTGACTCCAGGTTCCTTACAGAAAAGCATTCCTTGGCCTGAATGAAATTCAAGGGCCTCCTCAATCTGTCTGCCTTCTCAAACTCGTGAGCCCACAGCTACTCCTCACTAAGGAGACAGTGAGAGGGATGTTCTGTAAGAAGAGACTGTTAAAACCAGTAAGAGGAGTTATGTTGTCTTGTTTCCAGGAAGTTGCACTCTTCAATACCACAGTTGTTCCACACACCATTTGGCCAATGTTCAGAGAAAGTGAACAAATGTTAATACTTATCTAACCCAAATGTAATTACAAGTGTAAATCTCTTAAACACTGGGATCTGCTCCAGTCACATTTTTCATAAGAGCCATACACAGGAAGTATTTATGTACATGTGAGTTTCGGGAATACGGGAGGCAAGCACAGGCTTTGGGATAGGTCCCTGCTCTGGTCCGAGGGAACAGACATTGTTGAATGTGTATCCAGCGATCTGAGGTGTGCACACACACCCCTTCCACACAGCCTGATTTGTCTCAGGGAGACACACTCTTACACTTGGTCTCATTAACTCAAACACTGAAATCCACTCAGCATGGACACATGCTGTAATTCTGACCATGGAACATGTAAGGAGAACTCTTCTGGGAGGTATGTAGGAAATTGCCCTTTTTCTTAAAAAATGACGATCCAGGATGAGCTGTCTCTTCTGCTGCTGGATACGATGGTGTCTGGATAAGAGGCCTGAAACAGCAACTATTCACTGTCAACCACAGGAAGAGAACCCACACACAGAATTTCCTGCTGAGAATGGCACAACATAAAGATGGGGAAAATGGGGTTCTGGACAATGCCAGTGGACTCTCAAGTTAATCACTCCTGGAGCTACTTCCCTATAGATTGCTTCCACACAAGGTGATATTCTTATTTAATCTACTTGAATTTGATTTTTCTGTTACTTGTATGCCAATGGAGCCTGCTTTGGTCAAGTCTTTCCTAGTGACACCCAAATCATGGAGTGACTGTGAGGATTAAGTGTCAAGTATCCAAAACACTGGAGAAGACTCTTTGAGTCCCTTGGATTGCAGGGAGATCAAATCAGTCAATCCTAAAGGAAATCAGCCCTGAATACTCATTTGAAGGGCTGATGCTGAAGCTGAAGCTCGAGCCACTGGAAGACCCTGATGTTGGGAAAGACTGAGGGCAGGAGAAGGGGATGACAGAGGGTGAAATGTTTCAATGGCATCATCATCATCATCAGACATGAGTTTGAGCAAACGCCAGGAGACAGTGAAGGACAGGGAAGCCCATCGTGCTGCAGTCCGTGGGGTCACAAAGAGCTGGACGTGACTGAGCAACTGAACAACAATCCAAAACACTGCCTACCACAGAGTTGGTGTTCAACAGATAGCAGTTTTTGTCTGTCAATTTTTTTTTTTTTTGCAATTTTTTATTTTTGGCTGTGCTGGGTCTTCATTGCTGAGGGAGCTTTTCTCTAGTTGTGGGAAGCAGGGGTTATTCCTCATTGCACTGTGCAGGCTTCTCATTGCAGTGGCTTCTCTTGTTGCTGAGCATGAGCTCTAGGGCACTTGGGCTTCAGTAATCGCAGTTCCCGGGCTCTAGAGCACAGGCTCGATAGTCGTAGCACATGGGCTTTGGTGCTCCACAGCATGTGGGATCTTTCCAGACCAGGGATCAAACCGATGTTTTCTGCACTGGCAGACAGATTCCTTACCGTTGAGCCACCAGGGAAGCCCCATCTTGTTTTTTTTTTTTCAAATTTGGCCATGTCTCACAGCCTGTGGGATCTTAGTTCCCCAACTAGGGATTGAACCTATCCCCTGTGCAGTGAAAGCACAAAGTCCTAATCATTGAACTGCCAAGGAATTCTCAGTAGTTATATTTTCAACTACTTGTCAGCCTCATTTTTCAGGTAGCAAAAAACCCTTTAAACATTATCTTTTACACTTTCCCTTTTCAACTATTTTTTAATACTTATTGAACAGAATTGAATCTTACTGTGGAAAAATTATCAAAACCAAAGAAGCTTAGGATCATGACCGGGGATCTTCATTGTTTTTCACATACACAGTGCATTACACCAATGAGTGCTACAGCAAACATTGGGACAGACTCCCTCCTGGTTCCTTCACCTGCCTTCAGTGGGAAAACATAAAACTGTTCCAGGTGTACATCACTGAAGTGATCAGGCTTCATCAAACAACCTAGTAAGTCCAGACGAAGGTGGGGACAGGATCACTAGCTCAAAAATCTAATATATTAACACTCAGTAGGGACAAAACACTAGAACAGAGAGCTTTCAGAACCACGTGTCAGGTAAGCATGAATTTTAGGGCACAACCATGAGGAAAGAGCAAGGGGTCAGAATGTGGGCTTTTACCCAATCCTTTCTGGTTACTCAAAAGGTTTATTACTTCCTACTTCTGGTGGTTTTATGAATCCTTGAATAGCCAAGTTTCAAGGGAAAGTGTTACTTTAGGTATAGGTAGATCAAGGACATAGATCCCCCAGCAGCCACTAAGAGCCAGGGACTTCAGCTTCTCCACCAGCCGCTACAGAAAGGGCAAGGCCTGCCTGGAAGGCAAGTCAGTGAATTCAGACTGTTGTTGCGCTGCTGCTGCATTGAGATCTATTAATGCCATCAGTGGTTTTCCTGAGCTGTTTTTAATTAAAGGTTTATTTCAACCAAAGTGATGAATGAACAAAAGTAAATACACAGAGGTTTGAAAGACAAATCAGGTTGGAGTGAGAAATTGTGCATTTACTTTTGCACATTTTCAGCTACAAGTGACATTCTGTATTTCCTGAGAGAGCAATCTGACAGCTTATCACCTCTTCGAGTTCCTGTGTATCGATTTTATCTTAGTGATACTACTAACAGGGGGCTTATTTGCACTTACCGCACATTATGACAAATACATCTATCCACTGACATTTAGACAGGCTTCAACTGCGCAGCGCCTCACTATCTGGGTAACTTGTACTTTATACAGAGATAGAAATGTGAGGAAGAGGATGCCACAATACCTTAGGTTTCAAACTTGGGGGAAGGTCTCAAGGAAATAGCTAAGATGTGAAACTTCTTTGATTCCATGTGTAAAGTGTTTATCTTTTAAATGTTTTATTACTTTTTAAAATTTTTACCTTATACTGGAGTTCAGCTGGTTAACAATGTTGTGTTAGTTTTAGGTGTACCACAAAGTGATTTAGCTATGCATATACATACATCTATTCTTTTTCTAATTTGTTTCACATTTAACTTGCTTTAGAATACTGAGCAGAGTTCCATGAGCTATTCAGTAGGTCCTTGCTGACTACCTGTTTTAAATATAGTAGTGTATATATGTCAGTCTCAAACTCCCAATTCATTCCTCCCCTGCCACCATTCCCCTTTGGTAACCATTAGTTTCTTTTCTAAGTCTGTGAGTCTGTTTCTGTTTTGTAAGTTCAACTGTATCATTTTTCACAAGATTCTGCATAAAAGCCATATCATACAATATTTGTCTTGGAAAGTATTTATTGAACACCTACTATATGCACAACGCTGGTCAAGACACTGAATAAAACTTACATGGAATTTTAAGCACAAGCTCCACTCTCCATGAAGAGGTATTACTGTGTTGAAGACCACTCTCCATGAAGAGGTATTACTGTGTTGAAGAGAAGTTATCTATCTATATATAAAACCACTAGAAGTGAAAACACAGGATACAGGTATATATTACTGTATATAGTATGTAAATGCATTACATATACATATATTTAATGCTAAATTGAGAACTGTCAAAGTGGAAAAATCACTTCAGTTTACTTGGTCTCGTATCTGTAATACTGAACTGTTTAAAAGGTGAGAACATCTAATAAATTATTAATTCAACTGCCTTCTTGAAGCAATCCTGAATCCTCAGTTAAAATCAGATTCTCTGTCCTTTTGTGTTTTATACTTAGAATAGATTTCTGTCCTAGCCCCCAAACCATTAAGACTTCCAGGAGCAAACCAATAAACTGACAGTCACCAGTCTGACAATACCCATCACTGTAAAAATACCTGCACACGGAGGAAATATGGAAATTACAAATTCTGGGGAAAGGGTGAAATTTCAATAAATCAACCCTGTGATAGGCTCGGAGCAAGGCAGGGCTCCATAAAGGCCTGAACATAAGGTCTGGACTACCAAATGGACCTAGGGTTCTGTATCCTTGGGAACTAGAGTTGACAAGTGCCATGACATGTTCCTAAACCCTTATTTGAAGCTCTGCCCCTCATCTGGAAGCCATGGCAACTTGTATTAAAGTAAATGACACAAAAATGGAATATTTCATCTTACTGACAAATTTTAAGTAACAAAATTTCTGATGGTCTATAAGACTTATAAAACAAAGTTTCTCAATGAGTAAAAAAGCAGTAGACACTTTAAGGAGATTGTTATATTACAGTTGCAGCATATCCAAGAGAGAAACACTGTTCCTGTTAACTCTGCAGCTGGCTTTATCTGTGTCTCATGAAGGGCAATGCAGTGTCCTGCCTCTGCTTAGTAACGTTAGTTCAGGGCTGTCTCCAAGTAAAGCTACACATACAAAGTGCCCCATGTCCCCACTGTCTAGCACAGTGCCTCCTATGTGATGAATGCTCAAACATATTTTTTGGATTGAATTTGGTTACCAAAGAATAGCAAAATTTCAAGTTCAGCAAAAATTGCACATCATGCCCAACCAAAACTAAGACGAGGCTGAGTCAAGCAGTAGGTTACAAAGCTACAACAAAAGACCTCCCCACTTTCAAAAGTGAAGGCAGGCCAGTCTTCCTCAGGTGGAAGGAACAGTGATTTAACAGGATTTCAACAGGAATCCACTCGGCAAAGTTGCACCTACAAAAAGAACTCTCAAAGGAAATGGGCAGCTAGGAATCAGGTTAGCCTTCTGTGTAAATCCTGCTCACACAAATAAGGTGATACTTTCAACCTGCAACTTTTAGATTTTGCTCTTTTTATGAATGGGGGACAGTAATCAGCCTTTTCTTCTTGTCTTATCCTACCTTAGACACACGTTAATTGCTTGAAAAGGCATAGCCTATTAAGTTTTTATTGCTCAAATGATGTATATAACATCATCTCAGCTCCAATGTGTCATCATTAGATAATCACACCCATTATAGAGAATATAATGAGACCACATGGAGTGGAAACCTGTTCTTACCCCAATGTGATAGGGACAGAGTAAAGGGACAAAGTAGGTGAATAAATGGTTAAACCCACTAGGGGATTGTTAACTAAAAAAATACAGGACTTCCCTGGTGGTACAGTGGATAACAATTCTCCTGCCACTGCAGGGGACATGGGTTTGACCCCCAGTCCAGGAAGAGTCTACATGCTTCAGAAAAACTAAGCCTGCACTCTGCAACTACTGAGTCCATGTGCTGCAACCCTGAGGCCCTCACAGATAAAGCCTGGCTCCAGAAGAGAAGCCACTTCAATGAGAAGCTTGCGTACCGCAACAGAGTAGCCCTCACTGGCCATTACTAGAGAAAGCCCACATGCAGCAATGAAGACCCAATAGTCTGCTATATATATATATACGACTATATATATTATACAGGGGAAACTCTTATACATTACCGATTACTCAACAAAGTAGGTTTGCTTAACCACAAAACCAAGCAGGCTTGCTTAGCAGCAAAACCATGAAGCACAAAACATGCCCCAAACAATAACACAATGGTGGCATGAGCCCCACATCCTGCCCAGTGGGCTTATAAGTTAATGATGCCTAGGAAATGCTCTCTGCACACATAAAAAACAATAATTTGTGGTCTTAGCTTGACCATGTATGGACAAGAAAACTTCCTGGCTCAACCTGCAGGAGGAACTGACGATGGAACCATGACATCTACACCAAAAAATTTGTTTTTCTCCCCCTCCCTTTTCCTTTGGTTATAAAACTGTAGCCCAGTAAGTTCTCGGAGCACAGCATCCTCTCACCCACCCACTAGTAAGCCTCAGAAGTGCCCTATTCTAATAAATCATTTCTTACCTATCACTCTGCCTCTTGCTGAATTCTTTCTGTGCTGATATAAAGACTATGGTGCTGGAGCTCTTCAGAGCCCCTGAAACCACCACCAAACTGTTTCAAAAGTCACTCTTAAGGGCTTTTGTGTCTTAAGAACACTTCCCACTCACTGCATCATGAAATGTTAACACACTGGTAGGGCATGTCTATAAACTGGTCTGGTGGGTGTAAACCAGCAGACAGTACAAAAAGCTGTAGTTCACAAGACATGCTGTCCGCATACATAAAAAGACATGGCACTAGAATTTCTGAGTTTAATAATTCTAGGGTAAATGTACTACAATGTGGTGAACACAAGACTTCTTTACTGATGTTCTGGGCTCTCCTGGTGGTTCAGATGGTAAAGAATCTACCTGCAATGTGGGAGACCTGGACTCAACCCCTGGATGGGGAAGACCCCCTGGAGGAGGGCATGGCAACCCCCTCCAGCATTCTTGCCTGGAGAATTCCCATGGACAAAGTTGTCTGGTGGGCTACAGTCCATGTGGTTGCAAAGCTGGACATGACTGAGCGACTAAGCACAGTAATGATGTTCTACCATGCCCTGTTGACCAGCCACATCTAGGGCAACTGGCCCTGATCTCAAAACAGACAAATGTTCAGAGGCAGAAGTGATGACAGACGTCAGCAAGGCCTCTCCCCATAAAAGACTGTTTTCAGTCAATTTGTAGAGCCCCTTCTTGAAACTGGGAGACAAGAGACATGCATTACTGCAGCTGTGTCACAGAGCCAGAGGTCTCCTGCCTGGTGCAATGTGCAAGTTCTTTCTCCAGAGTATCTCAAGGTCACTTAAAATCCTAGTATCTATGTATTGTCAAGACAACACACAGGCATTTATTCCACTTCGTAAAACATTTGCATTAAACTTCAGGTAGCTCTATCTCAATCTGAAGTGACAGCCCTCAAACTCACAATAAAGCATTCTTTTAAGAGTTAGCTTTAGGCTTGTTCTACTGGAGTTCACCTTGCACATTTTAAGAGGTAGCAATGGGAGAAAACCTAACAGCACATAAGGAAATAAAAATGCTTCTTTGATACAGTATAACTTCAGTTCATTTCTTTGCTACTAAGGCTCAAGGCCACTTATTAATACTGAAGGAACTTTAATCATCTCCTTTTGCTATTGGTGCTCATTTTGAGAATATAAAGGGCCTAAGAAGGAAAGCTGCTGGGGAATGGGAAATGATCTTGCCAAGAATGTAGGTGACATAGAGCACACAGCCCCTGGTCTAAGAACACCATAAATTCCCAGTTCTTGTTGTAATTTTATGATGGCAGTAAAAAAAAAAAAAAAAAAGTTGAGATTTTCTGTTGCAAAGGACTAACCAATGTCCAGAAAAGGGTATACATACCTTGAATACATTCTGGAATATAAAACTGAAATCACAATTCTTAGGCCAAACCACAGTACCTCAGATCAGACTAAAATAGGAAGAGCAACTGGCCAAACCAATTCATGCTATTGTCACCCAAGGTTCAGTTTGATGGGTAAAACACACCACCTCAAGGAGTTCTTGATCACATATTGCTAAATGGAGGTAATTTTTAATTTTTTTTTCTGATAAGAAACCTTCATTTACCCTTTATATATTAACCTTAGAAAACTTAAGTTGGTGGGTGTCTCAAGTCTGCATGTATTTAAGACAATTAACAAATCACGTATTTGTAACATGAGATGTAACCAATCTTAACTTCTTTGACTTTGCAATTAACTTGGCATTTTTCCAATGATCTACATCACTAAAGAGAAACTGAACAAAGCCTAACCTTAAAGAACAGTTCAGGTAGCAAATACCACTTCTGTTTTGCTATTATAGTCCCTGCATCTTGAACAGTATTTAGCATACAGAATGTTCCAAACAAATACTGCAGAATAAATCACACTCTGAATGATGAAAACAGCCTGAGGAATATTTCATTTTTAAAAGTCATGCTGAAAATGGCATCCTTTAAATGGGAAAGTGAATGTTTTTGGTATAACCCAGATCCAAACTGCTCTTGACAGCAGCATATCTAATCGAAATATATTCATTTATTAATGGAGAAGACAGAGACATCTAGTGGATGGATTCAAAGACTAAAACTCAAAAGCTACCTCTGCTACTCCTTCCATCTGTTAAATGTCTTTTAAGTCATGTGTCTTCTTTGTGAAATAGGTAAAAACAAGTAGTACCTTCAATTTCAAGAATACAAAAATGCTAAAGATTAAGTGTAGTCTCCTACATGGGGTTTTAAGAAGTCGTTATTTTTTTCCTTGGGGAAAAAGTACTTAAAACCATTTAATTCATTCTTCCAGTGCCTTAAGGAATAATGTCCAGAGTTGTTACTTCCATTTTATAAAAGTGGAAAAGAAAATTAGGTAGGAAAATAGTAATGCTCAGATCAAATAACCATATATGTATTTTTTTAGATATATCAGTGACAGATGAATTCAGACATACAACTCAAATGCAATCCAAATGTGAAATCATTAGCAAATCCTTGAAGTTATTAAAATATAAAATATATATAAAGTGTTGAACTTTTTCAATGAATCATCTTGCAAAAGATGAATTTTAAAGACAGCTATAAATGGATATGTAAATTTTTAATCTGTGCCAAATTTGTGACCTATTTTTAAAACAGATATCCCCTGCCTGTATCATAAGTATTCTTTTAAATTACTGGATCAAAACAATGACAAGATCAGAAATATCATTTCCACAAGTCCTTTTTGAACCAGATCTTTTCTCCAAGAAATATTTGAGCACTTCCTACATGCCATGATAACTTCCTAACATTATCATAAACTTCACTTTTATTTGTAGTCTAAAAATGCTTTCTGTTTTTAAAACCAGTTCAGGTACTAAATAAAAATAGTTAAGCCACTGACAAATTTAAATTTCTGTATTAGTGAGAACTGAAATATGGTACATAAATTTAGCATTTTAGAGCTACATGGCCAAAATGCATAAGAGCTCAAATATGCCATTTCACCTACGTTGGGACAGTTTAAAATTCCAAAGCTTGTTCTGAATATGAAGTGTCCTTTACTTTCTTTTTAAAGACCACTGCCTCTTAACATCTAATTCTGTCTCAAATAGACATCCTGATAGGCTCTTAATATTCATTCAGCCCTTTGGCCTGGTAACTATGGGCATCATGCACAACTTGGTAGACAATGAGTC
Source organism: Ovis canadensis (assembly GCF_042477335.2). Lineage (NCBI taxonomy): Eukaryota > Metazoa > Chordata > Mammalia > Artiodactyla > Bovidae > Ovis > Ovis canadensis. The sequence continues at coordinate 184,426,814 of NC_091246.1, read as the reverse complement.
ATTTAATACCTTCCTCTTGTAAACAGCATCTAGCACAAGAGTGCTGGTAGGAGCTCTCCCAAGAGAATGAGTGGTCTGAGAGGCTAAGCAATGTTGCCAAATAAATTTTGGGAAAAACCCATATGCTATTCAATATAACAAGTATCATTCCCAACAAGTCTTCTGCCACTACTCAAGTGGTCTCACACAGTCAATGTGTCTCCTCATCTATAAAGTGAGTTTAAGTAGACCAAACTTTGAAAATTCCCCAGTGATACCAATGTCAATCTGGGTGTGATATCAACCTTAAGTGCATCAACTTTTAAGTCAGTGTTTGAAGGAGACGCCTTCTCATCTTATGCCCCACTCTTCAAACTTGTCTACAATCACATGCTCACTCTTTGCCCAACTACTAATCATTTCACAGGCTGTTTCTTCTATAACTAAAACATCTTCCCCATCTACTCTCCAACTACCAAAATCTTATTCTTCTTTCAGGATCTCAGGAAAGACCAGCAGTATTTCAATACTAAGTGCCCTGTGAAGTACTTTCATCATCTCATGAATGTATGTGATATCTCAGCTAAGCATCATGGCACCAAAAACAAGTCTCGGATTTTTTTTTTACTGCCCAGCCTTCTGACAATGGATTATTAAGAATTTGTTTGGGAATGATACCATGTATGGCCAATAAGAGAAAGACTGTGTGGTTCTAATTCAGTATTAACTTTCTAATAAACCTCCAATAAATTAACAGCCTACCATACCACTGACTTATTAATTGAAAACGGAGGCAATTTTGAAGTCATCACCTCTAAATAAATTGGTTTAAAATGAAATTTGAACAAATCATAACTGATCAATAAAAACCAGAGCTAGAAATCAGTGTTTTTTTTACTGTTGATACTGTTACAAAACATTTCAGGACATTTCAATTAGCCTTGTACAATGCGATGATTTTGAGAGACATGGTCATTTACATCAGAGATTTCAAAATGATCAAAGACCTAGTTAAGGAACTACTGAAAATCTACTTCAGAAAATTTGATCACTTAAATGATTCCCCACTATTTTATGTAAAGTGTCACTGTTTTACTTTTAAGGCAAAAACTACTGGCATTAAAAAACAGTAATAATTCAGTCTTAAGTTTTCTGATAGACACTTTTTAACGAAAAAAGCTATATACTCAAGTAACTCAAAGTTTTCATTTCAAAGTGAAAAATGGCTTTTATTCAGTCATCTATCAGACACTGCCTAAACACCACAATGTGCCAGGAAATACTGTAATGCCCTAAAAAGAGCATATGGAAGACAAACCCTACTATAAGATTTCACTTTTGTCAACTATTGTTGGATAACATTTACAGTATTTTAAGAATCTCAGGCACACAGAAAATACTAATTTTAAACCATAAAGTGTTGGAAGTGTCACTCAGTCGTGTTCTACTCCGTGACCCCATGGACTGTAGCCCACCAGGCTCCTCTGTCCACAAATTCTCCAGGCTAGGATACTGGAGTGGGTAGCCAGCCATTCCCTTCTCCAGGGGATCTTCCCACTCCAGGAATCAAATTGGGTCTCCTGCATTGAAGGCAGATTCTTTACCTTCTGAGCCATCAGGGAAGCTAATTTTAAACCACAGCCACACTTATATTGGGCTTCCCAGGTCGGATTGTTGGTAAGAACCTGCCTGCCAATGCAAGAGACTAAGAGATGGGTTTGATCCCTGGGTCAGGAAGATCCTCTGGAGAAGAAAACGGCAACCTACTCTAGTATTCTTGCCTGGAGAGACCCACAGACAGAAAAGCCTGGTGGGTTACAATCCATAGTATCACAAAGAGGCAGACAGGACTGAAGTGACTTAGCACACTTACATTGTGTGTGTATTTTCCACTTCACCTGAGTTTTCTCCCTAAAATCCACTACCACTACCACCATCTTTACAAAAAGAAATTCTAAGTTAACATGATATTTCGCAAAACTCTGGGCAAAATATTCCTCACTCCTCCGAGAGCATCTTTACTAATACATTAGCCTTTGAGCTCAGGGCAGATGTTCTATTCACCTTCATGCAGTGCCTGAATCACAGTATGTAGTCAAGAAATGCCTGTGAGATTAGAGGCCCCAGATTTGATGCACTATATAGAGTATAAATGAGTTGTAGCGTCTGAATAAAACTAAAACTATTTTGACTCAGCATCTTAGCTTTAAATGTAATATACAAAAATCACCAAAAGTGAAGAAACACTGGAAAACAGTACAAGAATAATAATTTGCAAAATCAAACTAAAGAACAATACTTTTCTTCTTCCTAATTTTTAATTTCCTTATTTTCTTCTTTCAGGTTTTTTTCCAATTGCCACTTTTTCTAAATCATTCATTTCTATTTTTCTTTTTTTTTTTTTTTACTGTGCCTGTGACACTGGAACAATGTTAAAGTAACTCTAAATTCAAATAGGTGTTATTTCCTTTCAGCTCCAAGTTAAAAATTTATCAGTTAAACTGCGTTATGGCATAGAGAATACCAAAGACAACCATAGATTTTAACTTGTTTTTGTCAAGGTTCTACCAAGACCAAGCAGGTTATAAAGAAAACTCTGGAATGCTGGGGGAAAATGTGGAAGAGAGATGAACACTTATATAGTACTGAGGTGTTATGAAATCCTTTTCCACTAATGTCTAAAAACTTTTCATACTTACAAGCAGATCTAATCATTGTTGCTTAAGGTTAGCTTAGATGTGATATGGAACTAATTATAAAAATAAAGTCTTTATTTTCTGAATTTGCTGTGAAAGTTCTTTATAAACTCTGAATAACAACTCTGCACCAGGCCACCTATCTAGACTTAGTGCTATTACACAGAAACATATTCTAAAGCACAGGATTCCAATATGAACGAGAGAATGCTTCACTCCTAGAGTCGGCACATATTTTGGTTTGTATGTTGGCTAATATATTTAGTCCCCATTAACCGAAGCTGAGATTATTGGTGCTAACAGTTAAAGAAGAGACTGCCAAGGGCTATCCAAGGTACTCAAGCTTACTGATGATGAATTACAAAATATCAGGGAGTACGGGGTCACAAGAGTCAGAGATGGGATGGTAAGAAAATCAGAAATTCACTGGACTTCACTAGTGACAGAAAGTCCAGTATTTATAACAGCACTCTTTACAATGACACAAATAAGCTTTTACATTACAAATAATTTCCTCAACATTGTTACAAGTACTCTAGTACCACCTTTAGGGTTATCTGAAAGTTTTTATTCATATAGATATATTCTCTAGGACTTCTCTAGAGATTAAGAATAGAGAACATAACAGCCTATTATCCACACATTCATTTTATTTCTGAAGGTATTTCTAGAAACTGCAAGAACAATTTATTTCCATTTGTTAAAGTAGCTTTGAAAACAAACCAAAATATGTATATTAAGGGACCTGAATAGATTAACTGCCTTATCTCTTATCAAAAAGGAAGATCAATCAGAACAGGATGATTACTTGCAGTATACACCATTTAGAGATTTTAAGGGTAAGCTATACTTACCAAAGAGTAAACATCATGTTAGAGAGAGCCATCATCTATTTTATTTCCGTCCGTCAGTATTTCCAATTGATTAAAAGTCCTGCCTATCAAAAAAGAGACCTTTACAAACATCTTTACAACCACAAACAGATTAATCAAAAAGACTAGGTTATAGTGTCACAACTCATAAAAACTGCATCGTTAATCCAGGTAACACTGTGCTGTGCTATGCTTAGTCGCTCAGTTGTGTCCAACTCTTTGCAACCCCATGGACCAACAGCCTGCCAGGTTCCTGTGTCCACGGGGACTCTCCAGGCAAGAATACTGGAGTGGGTTGTCATGCCTTCTTCCAGGAGATCTTTCCAACCCAGGGATCGAACCCAGATCTCCCACATTGCGGGGGGAATTCTTTACCATCTGAGCCACCATGGAAGCCCAAGAATATTGGAGTGGGTAGCCTATCCCTTCTCCAGGGAATCTTCCTGACCCAGGAATCAAACCAGGGTCTCCCGCATTGTAGGCGATTCTTTACCAGCTGAGCTACCAGGGAAGCTCCAGGTAGCACTACTATCTTATATATAAATTGAATTAAGGTCCAGCAAGTTCAAACAATATGTCCATGATTATATAAATAGTTTTTTCATGTTTTAACAATAACAACAACAATAAAAGTTGAAGGAGTTGTATTATCAATCTGTAGAACTAGAATAAAAATTTCAACAACTGGCTTCAGGCTTCAGTCTGGTGTTTTTCCCATGTAACATGCTTATGCAGTTTCTTCTATCGGTGTTACAGGTTTTAATCACCTTGGCCAACCTCTACACATATACAACCAAGGGTGCAATAAATTAATGATATACAATGACAGGAGAGATGTAAAGGACGTAAGAGTACTGTTTCTATCATATTATACACCAGGAAACATACAGGAAAGGCTAGAGACTTCTTGTTTCCCCAAGTAAGTTTAAGCTTAAAACAAAATTTCTGACTCTCAAGTTTATTTATTTACTATTCAATCATCTCAGATGGAAAAGACAGTTATGACAATACTAATAATAATACTGTTTTGGGCCAGGAGGATAAAATCTTTAATGCTTATTAATTTAGTTCTGTATCAAAAGATCTTTGAAAAAGCAAAGTGCAGAACAGTATATATAGTAAGCTCTTATTTCTGTAAAACAAGGGAGCTATATTCATTCCCATATGCACAGAAAATTACAAGGACATAAAAGACATTCTAAGAGTGTAATGATGGGAAAAAATGAGACAGGCTAGGGTAGGAAAGAAATCTTTCACTATGTACTCTTTGGTACTACTTGAACAGTTTTTTTTAACAATGTTCATGAAATACTTTTTCAAATAAAACAAGATCTTTGATCCTGACAGGATTACCACTTTACAACATACAGTATGTTCCTGACTGTCACACTCAAAGAATTAAGATTCACATAAATGATTAATATAATTTTAAACATCCATATTCACTCTAAATAAAAACTAAAGTTTACTCCTCAGATCTATATTAAAGACAAAAACACTTTAATTGTTCTTTAAAATTTGGACAGAAGTATATATTAATATTAATCCTGTGTGTTATTTTCATGGATAATGAAGTTCAAGTGTTCACTAGTATTACTGTTTAAGTTCTAAAAGCCTATAAAACATCTCTCATTTGTCTTCTATAAATAACTGGCAAAATTTCAAGTTCACAAGAAATTTTCTACCATATATATAGAGAGATTTCAATGAATTCTACTATTTCAACAGAAATAAAAAGCATATAAATATATAAACACAAAGTAGAATGACACTGCTTCTAAAAAAAAAACATTAGAACAGGTAATTCAGTTTTAATTTATTTTCATCACTTGTTCTTCATGATCCAGATATTTTAAAATGTAATGAAAATTAACTTTCCATATGTCAGGGACTGGCACTAAAAAAATTTTTGGACTGCAAATGGGTTATACAAATGAAAGTATCAAATGGAGATCCAGTTATCAAAATGAAAGCACTCAACATATTAAAAGTTCACAATTATTTGTTTAGAGCACATAAAAAAGTCAGCTCACTAACCAACTGTTGAGATTTTAAAGAACTATTGCAGAGGTTTGAAGAAAATAGATTTATTAGTTAACTTATAAAGATTAAAGAGCTTGAAACAAGTATTAAAAAGAAATTTGTGCCTTTATTAGAATGGTGTTAGGCTTTAAATATACCAATTTGGGTAATCAAATTATTCATTTTTTAATAAGAAATGACACTACAGAACTGCAATACTGGTCCAACAGTCTTGTCTTTACTTTTCCTTTAAAGCGAGAAAACAGAATGCGAGTAATCAGAAAGCACTAGCAGGCATCAGTTAATCCAAGACACTAGCTTCTTAGTTCCAAAAGCACTTGCAAAGAAAACCATTGGGGGGCACAGGAGGGTGGAAGCACTTCATAATAACTGGAATCCCATGAGTGTGTGTGTACGCCAAGTCTCACAGGCTATTTTTTGTATTTATCCTTTACTTGGTCACTTTTTTTTTTTACCCTCAAATACTAGTTTTTCTTTGACTTTTTTTCCTCAAAGTATAAAAAGTATGAAATATAAACAAGCTCTTGCATTGCACACTTCAAAGTGTACAATTCAAGCATTATAGAGCTATCTACATACTGATAAATCCCATCAAATCTCGGATAATTCAATAATATACAAAATACCAGGGCACAGAAAGAACTAAAACCCACTTCTTTTTGATACACGTAAGATTCAAATATTCAATCTAAAGAAAAACACTTAATCATTTTGGCTCTCCTCTACATTCGCATGTTGATATACTTATTAAAATATTCCTGTATAATTAATGTTTGGTCTTATTATTTCAAGTCAGGTTTAAAACCAGCCATCCAGACAAAACAGGTAATCTTTCTTCCCCACCTCCCTAACCCCAATAACTATGAAGCCAATTTTACGACATGACTCCAAACACTGGATTGTGACGACAAATGCTAGGTCCAATTTCTTCATAATCCTTTTTGGTGTGGCATACTTGGTAGAACTCAGGCTGAAAATAAAAACAGATTTTTGGAAAGGTCAAAAATGTAACACTTTTCGACATGCTTTAAGATAAATATGTTAAATCTAAAACGTTTATCAGTCCATTCATGGTAGCTGAACAAAGCTTTGAAATTCTAGCAACTGTGACTCAAAATCAGCTACAAGTCTATAACCAAAACTGAAAATGAGCATTTGACAAAAGTCTCTCCAATCCCCCTCCTCAACATCTGTTTCTCCTGAAAATTTTCAATTTTGGAAAAACTGAATGGAATGGAAGGTTGAATCTCAAATGCCCAACTATTCTGTTGTGGCTTTCCCACACTGTACACTGAAACAAGAAAAGCAGCAGCATTCATATAAGTTACAGGTGATATATTCTAGGTCATGCTCCAAAAACTTCTAGATGAACTTGCTTTCCTCACTGAAGGTCTGGTATAGACAGACTGTTCCATAGTCTATCACCTCATTTCTTCAAGGGGAAAGTTACACACTCAACTAGGTGACAGAGACATCACAAATGAAGACAATTCAAATTAAGGAAGAAAATAACTTTTACCTCTTATTTTTAAATGCTTTTATTGAAATCCAAGGTTGTATAGTTTTCAATAATTCAAATAAATTTCTTACATTTTATTTTATACTGTGTACTACAGGATAAAGCTAAAAAAGTGAAGTCGCTCAGTCGTGTACAACTCTTTGCGACATCATAGACTGTAGCCCACCAGGTTTCTCCGTCCATGGATTTTCCAGGCAAGAATACTGGAATGGGTTGCCATTTCCTTCTCCATGTACTACAGGATAGAACACCACTATTTACTAGGCAAAGGATGTTAACATTTAAAGTATCTTTCAAAGGGACTTTAACATGTTTTGGTTTGGGAGAGGTAACCTATTAATTCCCTTGACTCAGTTTAGAACATCATACTTCTTATGTGGTAACTCTTAATATTTTAAAATATTTGTACAGAAAAAACAATGACCTTCTGATACCTGTATTACTACAGACTTAAGCCTATGCTCTGCAACAAAAGAAGCTACCACAATGAGAAATCTGCACACTGCAATGAAGAACAGCCCCCAGTTGCTAAAACTAGAAAAAGCCCACGTGCAGCAATGAAGATGCAGCACAGCCAAAAATACTACATTAAATAAATTTTAAAAAGAAGTGCTCACTCAAAAAATGTCTAGCAAGATCAACAACAACAAAAAAACCACCCCAAAAAACCAGTAAGTCCAAATGAATTCCACTTTTCAAAAATACTATGTTTATGTGTGTCCAATTTTAAAACTTTGCTGTGCAATATTACATAAAAACTTAAGAAATTTCTCTTGTTGCTCTAAATTGTTTAAGTTGATAAATTATTTCATCTTTAAAACAAAAAAGTCAAATTTTAAAGTAAGCTTCATCTCACTTACTGTGGAAGCCAGCATAGATCCTCCAAACCAAACTGCGTATCGTTGCATGTGATGTGTAATGACTTGTACATCAATAGGTTTCGGCTATAAAAGATATAGTAAGATCAGTTCAATGGTAAACTCATATAACAATTCCTGTATTATTTAACCTTAGTTGTACACACTCAAAAACAAACAAAAAAAGATGTGGAGGTGGGGGTGTACACAGGGCAAAACAATGTAACAGAAACAAATTAAGCTAATTTTATTATTTGTTTTAAAAAATATAACCACCGTAAAGGGAAAAGAACTAATCCAGGTAACCCATGAACACAGTATTAGGACCACGCCCTCAGGGTTAAGCTAAAAACTAAGCAAACACTGAACTCTCATTAGTCAGTCTATGTCTCACAGTGGCATGGATCAATAATTCTGAAACTACTATATATGTATTCTAGGACTGAGCAAACAACAAACATAAGGCTGGTTTCTTACCATCAGAGAAGAGCATTACAAATATGGGAAGGTATAAGGCTAGAATGAACCTTACAGTACTCTGGAACTTCTATAATCAGTATGAATCTGTAGTTTTTAGGTTATACAGAGAGCTAGATTTATATGCATACACACACATACTACATCTGACTGCCAACAAGGCCTAGCTGCCCTGACCCCTCAGTAACAACTGAATATATATCTAGTGTCCAAATCTTGGTTTCTTTTAATTGAAGTACAGTTGGTTTACAATATTGTTAGTTTCTGGGTGTACAGCAAAGTAATTCATATCTGTATAGATACATAGATAGATTTCAGATTATTTTCCATTAGAGGTTACTATAAGATACTGAATATAGTTCCCTGTGCTATACAGTAAAATCCTTGTTGCTTGTCTATTTTATGAATAAGACAAGAAAAGCATTCTCCACTAAAAGGAACACGGGTGCCTTGAAATAAAATGGCTGATTTCAAGACTGGAGAAGAGAAAGTACAAGATGAACTTGCAATATCTTGCTATTTCAGAAAGTTAGGATGTACCTGCAGAATACTGGGGCGACAACAAAAGGAATAAAAGCCACCTCTGAAGGATTCTTACTAGTCAAATATGAGAAAGTCTGAGCATCAAACTTAATAATAGTACTAATGGTATGTTATATCATAATATTAATGATAGCACCTAGAGAATAACTGAGAAATCAGGAATTCAGGGATATTAATGAATGAATAAGGGGGGAAAACATACTCTTTCTTACAGTAAAATGAGACTATGAAACAAAGAAGAAATAATGGAATTTGCAAAATACCATTTGGCAACTACCACAGCAATAACAAAATATGATGCTATAAGCAGTGGCTGAGACTTTGATGAAAAACAAGACAGTTACACATAATCTGAAAGTATCATCCTATAAGATTCTTATTAAATATAAAGAAAAAACAATAACTTTATAATAGAGACACCTGACACACTTAACCAGGTGATCAAACTTAACATAAATCATGCATCTGGCAAACCAATGCAGTAAAAAGAACACAACATCCACTTCTGTACTATTACTGCAAAAAATGCATTATCTGAACCTAATCATAAGAAAATATCAGACAAACCCAAACTGAGAAACAGCTTGCAAAATAAATTTCCTGTAGTCTTCAAAAATACTGAAGTTATAAAAGACAAAAAAAAGACTACTTTTTCCAGACAAGAGGGAAATGAAACCAAATTCAAACATATGATCTTGGACTGAACCCTAGACTAGGAAAAAAAAAAAATTATATATATATATATTGGTTTTGATAATTGTAATGGCCTGTTTTTAGGAAATATATACACTAACATTTAGGGGTAACAGGCTATATTTGAAACTCACTCTCAAATAGTTCAGGAAGATACATGTGTCTATTTGTATACATGGATATATTTATAAAAATAGAAAAATAAAGCAAATATGTTAAAATTTGGAAATCTAGGAGAAGAATATATAGGAATTCCACTAGAATTTGCCAACAGTTTTACCTTATGAAATTATTTTGGTATAAAATATTTTTTTTAATTTATGTATCACAAAAAGATACGGCTTTTTGTTACTAAAAAATCGCTATTTGACTGTCATTTAAAATTGGATTGATGGAAAAAAAAGCAAGATTTAAATACAGATATATAAAGATGTTATAAAGATCCATTTTATAACTACTGAGTAAAATAAAAGATAAGGAGGTGGAGTACTCTAGTATGTATGATTTTTCCTATATTATTAGATATGTTAGCATAGTGCTGACATCACTGAGAGAAAAAAAAATCTCTCAGTTCTTAGTTAGAAATGTGTATGAAGCATAAAAATATTTAAACATTTTTATTTAGCTGCAATCAGTCATTAAAAACTAAACCACCACTTTTTACTGTACTCCAACAGTTGAGCTATTTCAAATCCTGAAAGATGATGCTGTGAAAGTGCTGCACTCAATGTCAGCAAATTTGGAAAACTCAGCAGTGGCCACAGGACTGGAAAAGGTCAGTTTTCATTCCAATCCCAAAGAAACGCAATGCCAAAGGATGCTCAAACTACCACACAATTACACTCATCTCACACGCTAGTCGGAGAAGGCAATGGTACCTCACTCCAGTACTTTTGTGTGGAAAATCCCATGGACGGAAGAGCCTGAGCCTGGTGGGCTGCAGTCCGTGGGGTCTCGAAGAGTTGGACACAACTGAGCAACTTCACTTTCACTTTTCACTTTCATGCACTGGAGAAGGAAATGGCAACCCACTCCAGTGTTCTTGCCTGGAGAATCCCAGGGACGGGGGAGCCTGGTGGGCTGCCGTCTATGGGGTCGCAGAGTCGGACACAACTAAAGTGACTTAGCAGCAGCACACGCTAGTAAAGTAATGCTCAAAATTCTCCAAGCCAGGCTTCAGCAATAAGTGAACCGTGAAATTCCTGATGTTCAAGCTGGTTTTAAAAAAGGCAGAGCAAACAGAGATCAAATTGCCAACATCCGCTGGATCATGGAAAAAGCAAGAGAGTTCCAGAAAAACATCTATTTCTGCTGTATCGACTATGCCAAAGCCTTCGACCGTGTGGATCACAATAAACTGTGGAAAATTCTGAGACAGATGGGAATACCAGATCACCTGACCAGAATCTTGAGAAACCTATATGCAGGTCAGGAAGCAACAGTTAGAACTGGACATGGAACAACAGACTGGTTCCAAACAGGTAAAGGAGTACGTCAAGGCTGTATATTGTCACCCTGCTTATTTAACTTCTATGCAGAATACATCATGAGAAATGCTGGGCTGGAAGAAGCACAAGCTGGAATCAAGACTGCCGGGATCAAGACTGTCAGATATGCACATGACACCATCCTTATGGCAGAAAGTGAAGAGGAACTAAAAAGCCTCTTGATGAAAGTGGAAGAGGCAAGTGAAAAAGTTGGCTTAAAGCTCAACATGCAGAAAACGAAGATCATGGCATCCGGTCCCATCACTTCATGGCAAATAGATGGGGAAACAGGGGAAACAGTGTCAGACTTTATTTTGGGGGGCTCCAAAATCACTGCAGATGGTGATTGCAGCCATGAAATTAAAAGACGCTTACTCCTTGGAAGAAAAGTTATGACCAACCTAGACAGCATATTCAAAAGCAGAGACATTACTTTGCCGACTAAGGTCCATCTAGTCAAGGCTATGGTTTTTCCAGTAGTCATGCATGGATGTGAGAATTGGGACTGTGAACAAAGCTGAGCACGGAAGAATTGATGCTCTTGAACTGTGGTGTTGGAGAAGACTCTTGAGAGTCCTTGGGCTGCAAGGAGACCCAACCAGTCCATTCTGAAGGAGATCAACCCTGGGATTTCTTTGGAAGGAATGATGCTAAAGCTGAAACTCCAGTACTTTGGCCACCTCATGCGAAGAGTTGACTCACTGGAAAAGACTCTGATGCTGGGAGGGATTGGGGGCAGGAGGAGAAGGGGACAACAGAGGATGAGATGGCTGGATGGCATCACCAACTCGATGGACGTGAGTTTGAGTGAACTCCGGAAGTTGGTGATGGAAGGGAGGCCTGGCGTGCTGCAATCCATGACGTCGCAAAGTCGGACACAACTGAGCGACTGAGCTGAACTGAAGGAATAGTTTAAAGATAATCAAAATTTAGGGGCTGAAAGCAGTCAGCTATCATGCAATTCTTCAAACAGCAGTAAACCACAGAGTGCTGTATCTACTACTTTCAAGTAATTTGGGGTGACTGATAGTCTCGGATGAAGCCCTCATTCTTGGTAATTTTCCAAGTTGCATAAATGTGTTTTATGTAGTAACATATTCTCTGAATCAATGTTTTGCTTCAATATCCCACATATAATGAAAATATAACAAAATTTACTGAAAATTTGTCTTATAGAAAGCAGTCATCTGAGAATTTGAAGTTAATTTTGATTTTTTTGACAGCAAGCCCAAAATTACAGGACAGAAATTGAAAGGTTATTTTGCTGTACCACCAATCTAGTTTCACACTATGAGGCTGCTATTGGAGAGGATAAAGTCAGTGTGTGAAAACAGGTGAAATCACACAACAGTCTCTTTCAACTCTGCTTTGTTGTCCTGCTATAAAAGGTATTTAATATTTTGTAGACTCATAAAGAATATTATTCCTGGAATATGCAACAAGTATATGTAAATTATATACGTAAATTATTTGTGAGATGAACATTAAAAAAATCTCTCTCATAGCTATGAAAGTGAAAGTGCTAGTCACTCAGTCATGGCTGACTCTGCGACCCCATGACAGCCCACCAGGCTCCTCTGTCCATGGAATTCTCCAGGCAACAATACTGCAGTTGGTTGTCGTATTTTCCAGAAATATAGGTAATATCCTAGAGGAATAGAATGACCAAGAATATCATGGATATTAATCTATAAAATTAACCACTTTCCATTAGGTACCTCAGGCTCCTCTTACCTTCCAAAGAAAGCTGGCAGACATTCTACATTTCCAATACAATAATCAAGGCACCATCAACCTTTCCACCAATAATTCAGAAAACCTACCTTCAATCTACCACCACTCAACTCCTCACTTAATTTCAGCCTGGCATCTACAGTTCTTTTCAAATCTCTTTGCAAACGACGTCCAAAGTCCCTGAACATGGTTGAACCTCCAGAGAGGACAATATTCTGTATTAGTAGAGAAAAATAAATAAATAGAACTTTTACATAAAGAGAAGTTTAGACGTGTTTTTAAATCTACATTCACCAACAGAAAGAAAATAAACACATTTTTTTAAAGTGTGACTTCGAATAACAATTTTGCTATAAACACTGACCTTGTAGAGAGGACGTCTGACATCAATAGGACAATTCTGAATTACTTCATCTACAACTTCTGAGATAGGCTGGGTAAAGTCTGGGTTAGCAAACTGAAAAGTAAGTTGGACACATGATAGAGATTAGACCACTACTGATTTAAATATCACAATTAAAAATTAAGAAACTTTTCAGTTAAAAAATAAAAGGACTTCTAGAAATAATAAATTCTGGTCTCTAATTCAAATTAAAGACACTGAAATCAGAAATTTCAAAAGAAATAAAAATAATGATTACATATACCATTTCATAAACATCAGATTAGCAAAAATGTAAAGCCAAACACATACTATGACCCAGCAAAAATCTATATAAATAGGAATACTTTATAGTGCTGATGAGAACATACATTGATGTAAAGATTACTCACTACAGCACTTTAGTATTCAAAAGAAAAGTTCCTGAGATTAACTCTCTCTGATACTATTAACCAATATTTTCTGCAGCATAATTCAAAACAAGTCTATCTTAAAAAAAGAAACAAAACTTACCTCTGGATGAAAAAAGATTTCAGGTCCCAAGAATCTCTCATATCCAACATCAATGGAAAACTCTTTCTTTGAAATAGCATTGATTCCAGTATACTGTTTAATCCACTTTGATCCATCTGTATCATACTTGTTAAATTCTTTTACTAAGTCTGGGCAGACATAACTATAGCGCTCCTAGAAAACGAAGAGTAATTTTTCCCTCTTGTTTTAGGAAAAGCAAAACAGAATGGTATTTATTTTCAGTTAACTAACATCAAATGAAAAAATATCTTCAGAAAATAAAATTCAGAGACTAAGATGAAGAAAATTTTATGATAGGATGTTATCATATGTATAGTACAAATAAACAGCTCATCTCCTGGGCTTCACATACAAATAGAATAAGACTTAACAAAGAGTCGATTTCTAATATTTCAGTGCTACTTCATGAAAGCACTCATTAATGTCATACAAAATTTTATACTGTTTCAATAATTAAAGGACTTTATATTTTATCAAAGAGAAAAGATAAAATACACAAAGAATAGCAGAATAAATACCTGACATAACCACACAAATTATAATACAGTAAGAGGTACAAATTATTAGGTATAAAATAAACTTTAAGGATATATTATACAACATGGGGAATATAGCCAATATTTTAAATGAAGTATGATCTTTAAAAGCTATGGCTCACTATGCTGTACACCTGTAACATATATATTAGAGCAACTATGCTTCAGTAAATAAAATTTCTGAGGTGACTTTTGGCAACCATTAACAAATTCCTTTACTATCTAGGAAGTGGTAAATTCATTTTCATTCCTAATCTCCGATAAGCAAGGAAAACACTATAATCATGCAAAGACTGTCAAATCAATGGAATTATCTTTACCTGGCAAGTTTTGCTTTTATGAAAAGCATATATAAAAACATACTTCACATTTTTCTTCTATCTGCCATATCATTTGAACCAACCACTGCATCTATCCTATAGCCCAATGAATCAATGACACCAAAAATTTTGTTGTAACAGATAACTGTTAGAATCAGAAATAAAGAAATCAGTGAAAATTGAGATGTGAGGACTCTGAAGTGAACTAATTACAGGCATACCCCATTTTACTGTGCTTCGCCAATAGTGTATTTTTTACAAACTGAAGATATCTGGCATCTGCATTATCAGATGACAGCATGCTTTAGCAATAAATATTTTTTAATTAAAGTATGGGATTCCAAATTAAAGTATGTACATTTTATAGACATAATGCTAATGCCACTTAATAGACTGTAGTGTAACCATAACTTTTAAATGCACTGGGAAACCAAAAAATTTGTGTGACTTGCTCTTTTGTGATACTCCCTTTCCCACAGTGGGTCAGAACAGAACCCACAGTACCTCCAAGGCATGTTGCATTTATTTTACTAAAGACAGTAACTATGTTGAAGTCAGTTTATATAAATGTCCTTATATGTTAGTCCTCTCAAATGTGAAATGTGGTGAGAGCAAGCAGCAAGTTGCTAAGCCCCCAAAATTTCCTATAAGAAATACAGAGAAAAAATATAAATAAGAATAGTGGTTTGTAACTGGGTAACAAAAGCTTTTTTTAAACTACTGTTCTTAAGAATTTTTCCTGTTAATATTATAAACATGACTTTAATTTCTAACTGAATTATATTCACAGCATTATTTTTTACCTTCACTGCCTTAGCAGTTTCCAAGGATTGCTCTGGAGGAATTCCTACTTCTCGGTCTCTCAACAATTGCTGAATAAAATATGTTATATCTCGTCCTGCGATTGGAATGTGCTTAATACAGCTGCCAATCACATACCCTTCAGCCTAGATGGGGAAAAAGTGTCAAATTTACTTTCAATGTTTTCAACAATCACCTGAACTAATCATTAAAGACCAATTTCTTAGATTACTACACTTGTATCCTTAAGTATTGCTTCATTCCAGGAAAATTCTTCTAGTCTTTATTCCTCAACTGTATTCTTTACAGCTAACTTACCACAGAATTTACAATACTGTACAGACACCATGAATAAGAATGGCAAGTTAGATTTATTATCCCACTGCTAAGAGTTTATAACAAAGACTGAAATGACTCAACAACAAAGAAATAGTGAATTTTAGAAGTATTAAAGGTTTTATATAACAGACTTCAAATAGGATATCATTATAAATTTACTATAATTTCAGAAAAAATTTTAAATTGCATTGTAGGAAATTTAATCATTAGCACACATTTTCTATCATTTATAATGAAGTAGGTACCAACTTAAGTCTGACATAGTCCATGCACCATAATACTTCCAAATAATTTTACAGAATGAATTCATAAATTTACTACTATAACTCACAAGTACAAAAATAATGTAACAAAATTAAATTTCATTAACTTGTTATTTATGAAAAGGTAGAATATTATTATTAGATTATGGTAAGTTAGAGATGTTTACTATAAACCATACAGCAAAACTCACCAAAATCAAATGACAGTAACAAAGAAATACACAGCATAGCCAAGTCAGTAAAAAAGATAAAATGAAATTATAAAAAACACTCCATAGTTCAAAAGAATGCAGGAAAAAATAATAGGAATACCCAATTCTTAATATGCTTCATAAAACTGTTCCAAGTTGGTAGCTTCTTTTTGCAAATTACCTACTCCAATATTAATTATAAGGATAAAGACATTATTGCTTAACTCTGTAGATATTAAGAAAAGGCTGCAGTCAGGAAGAACAAGTCCAAATCCTAGCACCATGACCTACTTGGTGATGTTAAGGAACTCATTTGCATATTATAAGTAAGTAAACTGAGGTCCTTAAAGGATAATATAACCTACAATGTAGATCTTGAGGTTAAAATGAGAATTTTAAATGAACAATTTAAGAATCTTTATGTATCTCTAAGCAGTATACATGTATCCATTATTTAATCCTCAAAACAGTTTTATTAAACAGATTGCTATTATCGTTCTCATTCTGGAAAAAAAAAAAAGGAAAAGAATATGTAGCACTAAGAAAAATATGCCAACTAAATTATAAAAAGCTATCAAAATAGACACACCCTAATATCCAAGATATTAAAATATCCCCCATTGCAATACAATAAAATGTAGAATAGCCATATAAAAAGATATTATTTGGCAATAATAATAAGTGAAGTACTAGACATGCTACAAACACTGGACTATGTGAGAGGACAATCACAAGAGTGCAGGACTCCGTTTATATGAAATATCCAGAACAAGCAAAACTATAGAATCAGAAAAGGTAGACTGGGCTAAAGGTAAGTGGGGAGAGTGAATGCTAAAAGATATAAGGTTTCTTTTTAGAGTGATAAAAATGTTTTTACTGACTCTGGTAATGATGTAGTTTATGAATATACAAAAAACACTGCATGGTACACTATAAATGAATGAACTGTGTGGCGTGTGAATTACAGCTCAAAAAAGTTTCTTTCTTTTTAAAAAAAAGGGCAAGTACTACTAAAACTATTATGATATCAGGAGGGTGAATTATGACATCTAACCTAAGACAGAGGGTGAGATGGCTGGACGGCATCACCGAATCGATGGACATGAGTTTGAGTGAACTCCAGGAGTTGGTGATGGACAGGGAGGCCTGGCGTGCCTGCGGTTCATGGGGTCACAAAGAATCGGACACAACTGAGCGACTGAACTGAACCTAATAATCACTCTGAGGATGTAATTGTCAACAGAGGTTGCCCACTGCATTAAAATGAGGAATAATAATAATGAAGAAATAAAAGTTCAAAACAATTTCATTCTTTGCATGATATTCAATATAACATAGAAAATTTTTTAAAGAGAAACATTTCTATATATACCAACCCAATCAGTATGAATTCAAGCAATAATTCTGAATCTATTGGGCACAATGAAAAAATTTTATTTGTCAATAAAAATTAGAAGTAGAAAGGCTTTGGCAGAAAAATGCTTTCTCTCATAAATAATCCAATCTGATGAATTTTTTTAAATGTGCTTGATTAAACCCATGCAAAGCACAAACAAAACTTGAGCTTTTTAATTCAAAAAATGTAATTCCCCAAAAGTCACTGATGGTCATGTGCTTTCAACTAACTGCCATTTTAGTAGAAAGCTAACACAAGTATGAAATCTGTTAATGAAGAAGAATAAGAAAAACTATTCATTGGCTGTGGAGTAGGAAATGGCAACCCACTCCAGTACTCTTGCCTGGAGAATCCCACGGACAGAGGAGTCTGGCAGGCTATAGTCCATGGGGTTGCAAAGAGTCGAATATGGCTGAATGACTTAGCACATTCACTGGCTAACATAAATCTAAGCTGGAAAACTGAATTCCATTTTTAAGACAAGAAAAGCACATTTCCATTCCAGATATTGTAATTCATCATTTCCTAACTACAAATTGGAAACTTCTAATAATTTTCTAATTATTTTTAACTACAGTACAAACCTATAGCAAAAAAGAAAAAAAAAGGAATTTGTTTATAAAATTCTAATAATGTGAGCAAAACACAACTATAGCTGAGCAATGACCAAATTATAGTAAATAAATATAATATTTCAAGTTTTTTTAAAAGGTGGCATTAATCCATATAATTAAACTTTGCTAGATGTTAACTGCTATCTTATTCAGTAATTTTAAAATATCCTTACCACAGGGATGACATGAGTGACACCGTCTCCACTGTCTATTACCGTACCAGTCAACGTCCGTTCTCCTACTTGTCTGGAGGTCCAAGATGCAGCTAAGGCAAGAACGGCCTTGAACAAAAAGAAATATGGCAGGCAAGAAAATAAAGAGTTAATAGAAAAAAACTTTTTTTATTGTAGAACTTCATTCAATTGTAAACGTAATATCTTTGGAAAGGAAATACACAGAAATAACTTACATTATACAGTAAAATTGTTTATATCCTATATATTATTAAGATAACTTAAAGCCTTAAATTAGTTTTTAGGGGCATATTTATAAAATTTCCATATTTTAATGAGGGCCATTTTCCTCCTATAGCCAAAAAAAAGTGGAAGACTAACATGAGATACTACAGTACTAACATATAGGAGACTAACATGAGATAATACAGTATAGGACTTAAATTCTATGTATATGGCCTACCCTATAACAAACACAAAAGTAAAAGTAAGGTAGAGAAGCACACAACCACCAATCATTAGTTATTCAATACATACATGGCTATACACAAGCATCACTCTTGTATTATTGGCTCCAAATTTTCTAAATGCAACATGCATTCAGGAATATGTAACAAGCAATATAACCAGAGAATAGACCACTGAACATTTCCAAATACTGTGATTTAATTAGGAAAACAAAGTTGATGAAATGTTTTTCTATAAACAATCTTGGCATAAGCAATAAAGTATGGTTTTCCATTTACAAAGAAATTAATGTAACTAGTTCAATTAAAAAAACTAAATTTCATATAAATCCAAGCCTCAAACAAGATAATTAACTAAAAACAGTACTAAGCTGGCTTTATTTTATCTACTTGCAATATAATAGCTGAAAAGAATCTAGAAAGGTAACTAGACCATCCTCTTACTTTTAACACTGGATCACACCATAGTCATTATGGGCTAACAGAACTACACAATAATTTATATACCTATTAAGCATTTGTGATATGCCAGGGATCACATTTGCTACAGGGTTAAGAAACAAGTAAGAAGTAAGCTCTGTTACTAAGAGGGGAGAAAAACTATTCCACTTTCCATACAGATTTATTTCCATACAAATTAAATTCGACAAAACATTAGAGGGATTTGTGATATACAGTATACAGAGGAGCACAATGGTGACAATGGTCAAACATACGTAGTGGTAACTAATTCAAAACAGACTACAAAAAAGGACACAATGAATGTTATAAGGGTAAATAAATGTGTATACAAAGTTTTTACATGAACTCTGAATAAATATTAGTTCCCTTATTTCTGTTTTCCAAAAGGCCTTATTAATTTATCCAAAACCCAACAACTTACTTCCTTTTAACACTTCTCTTGTACTCACTAAATAGTTCCACTGTTCTAATGAAATAAATTATCAATTCAATAGAAAACTACGATATGTTTTGAAATTAAGAAAAATACACGAATATTTTAAGGTTAAATTAAACCAGGTTAAAATTTAAGAGCCATGTTTATTTTGACATCTAAACTTGCTTACCTGTACAGCAATGTACAAGCCAGGAACATTGAAGGACTCAAACATTATTTCAGCAGTATATTCCCTGTTTTCTGGAGTATTCAGTGGAGGTTCAGTCTATGAAATTGAATAACATTTAAATAGGCAATATCAGAATACTGTGGTAACTTTATAGACAAATTGTAAGTGAGAAATAATATATTTCAAACACTATATTTACATAAAAATCATTAAACTCAGAGGTACAAAGACACACAGGCTAACGAAAAACTGTAAAGAATTCAAATAGATCTATACATACATATAACAAGAGTGTAAAATGGAGATGTTTACACAGTTCTCTTCAGTTTAAATTATGTGACTGAATACACCACATCCCTTAGAAACCTATGGGGTAAGTCTGGGTCAGAACATATCCCAGTGAGGTAAGAAAGGACCGAAGGAACAGCACCCAAAATCCTGAACTTCGTGGTTCACCTTTGTCTCAGGAATACCTAAATCATTTTATATCACCAAGCTTGAAACCACATAAGACATTATTCTCATGAGTCTGATTTGACTATTAAATTCTTTTTGTTATCTCAAATAGTTAAACTTGAAATGTAAAACTTTAAATTTAAGAAATACAGAATTATCTTTTTGACCTGGGGTTAAGGAAAAAGTCCTTAAATTTAATGAGCACAACTTGCAATTCATTGCAAATAAAATCATGTTCTAGATTTTAAAAGACACCATAAAAATTTTTTTTCAATTAACTGGGATCAGATCGTTAACTTCTAAACTACTTGATGTATTTAAACTTATTTAGGAAGGCTTTGGACTACGTTCAAGAATTTGGAGATAATTAAGTAATAGTTATATGTAAATTAAGCAAACTAAAAAAACCAAGGCAGTTAAATTATAAACTCCAAGAAAAACAGAATTCTATACAAAATAAAATTTAATCAGAAGATCTCACAAGGAAAATATACAAATAGCTACTAAGCACATGAAAAAGTACTCAATGTCATCAGTCATCAGAAAAATGCAAATTAAAACCAAAATGAGAAAGCTCACACCCACCAGAATGGCTAAGACTGACACATATGAAATGTTAGACAGAATGCAGAGTAACCGGATCAATAACACATTGTTGGTGGGTGTGAAAAAAGGTACAATCCTTTGGGAAAAGTTCTGAAACTTAAAATCAATCATACAGCTACCCTATGGCACAACAATTCCTTATCTAGGTGTTTACACAAGAGAAATAAAAACATGTTCACAAAAGACTTGTATAAGAACATTCACAATACCCAAAATATTCATAACTATCAAAAACTTGGAACAGCCCAGGTGATTTTCAACAGGGAAATGGGCAGTGAGGCATATTTATACAATAGAGTATGACCCAGCAAAAAAAAGCAGCAAATGCAACAACATGTATGAATATCAAGATTATGGTGAATGAAATCTTACCAAAGAGCACATTTTATACAATTCTACTTATATGAAACTCAAAAATAAGGAAAATGTATATGTGTGGGAAAAAAATTGGAACAAGGGTTGCCTCCAAGAGATGGGGTAGGGATTAACTGGAAAAGGGCAAGAGATAACTTTGCAGCTTAATTGTAATGTTCTGTATCTTGATAAGGGTTTGGGTTACACAGACATATGCATCTGTCAAAACTAGAGAAGGGCAACGATTAACACATCATGCATCCTGCAGGCCAGATCTAGTCTACCACTTCTTTTTGTAAATAAAAGTTGACTGGAACACAGCCACAGCCACTCATTTAAGTACTGCATATGGTTGTTTTCCTACTACAACAGCAGAGCTAAGCAGCTGCAACAGAGACCACATGGTTCACAAAGCCACAAATCTTTCCTATCTACCTTTAGACAAAGTTTGCCAATGCCTGGTCAAACCAATAAAATGGTAGGGTTAAGATGTGTGATTTTACAGAAAGTAAGTTTTACAGAAAAGAAAAAAATATAAACAATAATAAACTCTAGTTGATGATAACGTATCTAAAGTAGTTAGGGGTGAATTGACTCAATCTCCAACTCTTTGCAGTGATTTAAAAAGTAAGATGCAGTAATAGAAAGATAACCAAATAAACAGATGTTCTAAGACAATTACAGCAAAACTGAATGCTGAGTCTAGATTGTAGGTGCTCACTGCAACGTTCTTTAAACTTTGTATTTATGTCTATGTATATCCACATATGTGTATATATATATTCACAATCACCATAATAAAATATTAATTTTACCCAAAATTATGATATAACTGTATCACAGAAAGATGAAGAAGATAAGGATACTGTGTTTAGGAGGGGGGACAAAAGGAAAAGAACAAAATACTCATCTTTCCTAGTAGGAAGTTACAGTATCTAATATTTAAAATAACAAATGAAATACATGAGAAAACTATCAGGGAGAACTTTTTAAAATTTTAAAGCGTGTGCCTCTGGGGAATCAAGTGTTTAAGAGCAGGGAGAGGTTAGGAAGGAAAGTGCTGTTTCTTAAATCTATAATGATTAAATTTTTAAAGTTATAAACATGCATTGCTTTGATTAAAAAAAGTTTAAAAATTAAATTACATATTTTATTAGCAAGAATCACAAATGAAATAAAAATCACACCTGCTATTTTTTTAATTTAAAAAAAAGTGTCATGTTTCCAACTTTTTCCCCTCAAATTTACAGTTAAAGATACTAAAATATGATCCAGATTTATCACAATGTTTTTAGATACATGACAAATAAATTATAGCCTATTGAGTACAGATGTAATGAAAACATTCTAATTAAGCTTCTTCAAAAATTTCTTCACTGAAATTATAAGTTGTGCTTACCAAAAGAAAATAATGATCTTCAGGTTCTGCCCTTAAATATTTAAAGATCACTTGCTCCATAAACCTTTCCATCAAGTCCCAATCTTCAACTATACCATGGCGGATTGGCCACTATTAAAACAAAAAAATAAAACAGGAATCAAATCTTTATTTTAATATCAAAAATAAAACAGATCATTAGTAAATAGCAGATGAGGGAAGCATTTCTTAGGTGTAATGACAATGCATACTTAACTAGAGATAAAGGAAATGATTTCTACATATTTTCAGATGTTTCTATTAAAAAAATAATGCAAATATGTCAAAATGTTAAAAACTATTCAATCTAGATGAAAGATTGCACCAGTCTTTCTGGATTTTTGAAAATTTTATAATAGAAACATACCCCATTAAAATTCAGCTTGTGAAAATTACTGGTTATGACAATTTGCTTAATCTTTAATTTATTAGCTCTCACAAATATTTGTTGCATATCTAATATATAAAAAATGGTAAGTAAATAGCAAGAATAGTCATAAATCAAGCAAGCAAAATTTTGTAGGACAAGTCATACATATCTATATAGACTCAGTTTCAAAACTGAACCTGGCAGAACTACAGCAAATTCAAAAATACATTGCAAATATTTTAAATTTTCCAGGGAAATTTGGTGATACTCAGAATCAGTTTGACACTACATATCTACTAGTTTAATAAAACAATACAGTTTCAACATCAGTCAGTAACATTACTTCTTTGAAAAACTGGATTACCAGCAGTTGTTATGATAAAAATTAAATCCCTCCCTCCAAAAATCCATAAAATAAGAAATGTAAAAAGTAAATTAAGAATGAGGATGGTGATACAAAATCTAATTCAAGGTGTGAGAAAGTGTGACCTACCTGACAGGCACATGCATTCTAATAGGAACTAATTAACAATTTAACAAAAATATTTTCCTTTCAAAGAAGTGTCATTTTTTTTCAAGTAGCTACGTTCCTAGTTAACAAACAGACTGTTAGAAATTTCTTTCTAAGTGACAAAAAACTGTCAAAACTTTTACTGAGACACTGAAGGCACTAAGAAAGTTTGTGAACCTCTGCAATAAAAGTTTCACAACACATAAAACTAAAGCAAAAATTAGTATTCTGACTATATGAAGAATTCCTTAAACAAGCAAAGTAAAAGCTTAGGCAATAATCCAAAATTTTACCAAAGAAACATTTTTTAAAATATACTTCCATACACATAGAATAAATATACACTCAGTACCTAAGGATGAATACATTAATGAAGAAAACATCCTACTGCCATTTAGTCATCATTAAACCTCTTATCTATACATTTCTAATGACATTTCACCAAAGCCTTCTAATATACTTCTTAAGCATTACACTTAAAAAGTAACTTCTACTCCTCACTGACTCATTGGAAAAGACCCTGATGCTGGGAAAGATTGAAGGTGGGAGGAGAAGGGGATGACAGTCAATGACATGATGACATGATGGATGGTATCACTGACTCAATGGACATGAGTTTTGAATAAACTCTGGGAGTTGGTAATGGACAGGGAGGCGTGGCATGCTGCAGTCCATGGAGTTGCAGAGTCAGACACGATGGAGCGACTGAACTGCTTTAGGAAAAGCAGTTCTCACTTTGCTTTAGGAAAGGAAAAAAATGTACTTATTACATCATTCATTTTATAACATTACTGGGAGTTTACATATTTTAATGTTCTAAATGCTATTTACTGATTTATTGATCATCTAGTATTGTGTACCTACTATGAATCATTGGCACAAATGCTAAGGCCATGAACATCCTGCCATAAGAATCTATCTAATGAAAGAAATATAACAGATACAAACATTACACTATTAGCTTTTAAAGAAATAAAATACCTAGGACAAGATGAACAACTTGCCTTCAGAGGGAAAATATGAAGGCTCTTATTTCTCTATGACTGAGGGGGTCATATCTTCTTAAAGGAACAACCTTGTTAATTTTGTTTTCAGAGTGGGAGATAGAAGGAAATGTAAGTAGAGAATAGCAAAAAATATGTACAGACACTACATAATATACAAACACAACAGTTATCAATGAAAAACACCTGTGTCTTTAGGGAAAGGGGTGTAGATAGGTAGATGGCTTCTAGATGAAGAGGACCAGGTTCTCAAAAACTATTACTTGCCTTGTATTGGCGTTTTATTCTGTAAGAAATAGAACATCAGTAGAAATTTTCTATCAGGGTAAACAAGAATAGCTTTGATTTTTAAGAAGATAATTACAGTAGCATTGGGGAAGCTGAACTGAATCTTACAAGAACAAAAGAGAATAAGAGCCCCAGTTGTGCTGTAAATGATGTTAGGCCAGACTGAAGATTTCTGTCACTAAGAGAAAAAACTCAAAGATATCAATAGGCTTCTAACTATGAAATCAGGATGAAAAGAATCTATTATTAATCAAGATAACCAAAGATGTATTTTGTCTTATCTTGGAATAGCAAGGGTGGAGTATATATAAAAAATTTTGTTTTGAATATATTAAACTCAAGAGCCAGAGAATAGGTAGGTGACAGCAGGCAGCTGGAAATGGGTCAAGGAACTGGGTAGAGATCTAAGCCGTGCCGGCAGATGAAGGTGTGGATGAGATCATCTACAAAAGGTCTTAAATAAGAGAGAATCAAGGACAGTACCTGGGAAATACTGATATTTGAATAGTAGGCAAAGGAAGAAGAGCCAGTGACAGTACAGGGTAAAAAATGAACAGTAACAACAAGAATAGCCTCTGTTAGGAAGAGAGCCAGCAGAGTAATCTTGTGAAAGAAAGACCCATCAAGAAGGATAAAGACTGCTAGATATAATTGGATTTAACAAAGAGCTTATCAAAATAAGTTTGTTTTTAAAAGGACAAAGAAGAAAATAAAATAACAACTAAAATGCGGAGGAAAGAAGGCAGGACTGTAAGAAGTTTTGTCATTTGAGTGTGCCTGCTGCATCTGGAAGACCTGAAAGTGTATTAAGAGAACGAATCAATGCAGAGGAACTCTGGCCTCTCAGATCACTGACTTCACCACCTCTGAAGGTGTCTTTTCCATTTTGGCCACAGTCTAGATCTTAGTATCAACATCATCTCTAAATTTCTGAAATGCAAGTACACCCTCTCTCTGATCACAACTTCTTATCCTTCTAGCATACTCCAGCACCTCACTACATCTCTCTAGACTTGCAGTCCACAGGCTAATATACTTTTTCTCTAGCCAAAACCCATCCCTCCTCACAACACACAGTTTAGACTCCGGGCTCCCTTACTCTGCTTGTATTTCCTTTTATCATTCCATCTACCAAAACCCAACTTGGCATGATCCTACCCTAAACTTAACCTATATCCAGAATGCTGATCATACAAATCACATAGAACTGGCTGATAAAACTAAGAATTCATAACTACTATTCCCAAATGGACATAAATATACCTGGCAAGCTGTTGTTTCCCCACTCTGTTCATTTTTAGTCTCCACAGTGATGATTTTAAATATTCTCCGCATCACTCAGACTTCACTTTTCCCTTCTATTTCCGGAGCAGTAAAGAAAATGTCATCATGTGTTTCACAAGGAAAGCAGGAGCTAAGTCAGGAAGCCAAACTGACTTTCCTCACCAAATCTATAAAACTGATTCCACACTTACTTCTTTTTTCCTTTTCAATTGTTTATAATTTAAGAGATCCTCCATGTGTGAAGTAAATCATCTGTGCTCTGGATTCCATCCCTCTAGCTTTGTCATCGACCTGTATTATAGTCTGTCTTTCCTGTTGCTTTGATCTCTTTTTCTAATAATTCTCTCACATTAGCATTTAAGCATTTAAACATCTCTTCTATCTTATGCCCACACTTATCTGTTTATTTCTCCTTCCCAATCAAAGCCAAACCTCACAGGAATAATGATTTTTCCTGGCCTACTTTGCTGGCCATTCACAATCCAACCTATACTTTAATCCAGGCTCATTAATCTTCTAAAACTATTCTTATTAAGGTTACAAATAACATCCTTGTAACTAAAGACAGCAAGTAACGTAGGGGCTCTAGGTCACTTGATAGCAGCATGCCACACTGTTTATCAGTGACCTACAGTTCTTTCCTGTTTACCCAGTCTAACTATGCCTTTTCAGAATCCTTTGTAGGCTTTCCTCCTCCATCCAAATCTCAGTGGTGCATTGATCAAGCTCTGTCATAGGCCTATCCCTAGAGAATCTTATCCCTTCCAAAGGTCACTAATATCTTCCAAATATTTATCTCTAGGTCTGTCTTGTTTATAAGCTCCAAGAGCCAAATATCTGTATAAATGCAAACCACTTATAATTTCTTCTTCAAGGGCTTTCTTTCCACATTACAATAGTCTTGAAGTCAGGAAATCCATTTTTCTTATTTAATCTCAGCACTTTAAATAAAGTTGTTTATACATGGTAGTTTTTTTGTTAATGAATGAATTATGAGAAGTGAAGAAAAGACGTATAAAGGAAGAAATGTGCAGATCAGGCAAAGTGAGTTTTAATAGTGTCTACCTTTTAGTGCAGGTGGGGATAGTGACTCTGAGAGCAGACACAAGGAAGGTATCTGGGTTACTAGATTTGTTCTCTATCCTGAACTTTTATGATTACAGTCACAAATTTTTTTTAAACTGTATAACTAAGCCTTATCTATTTTATAGCATGTAAATTATATCTCAATAAAAAAGGAGCAGGAGGATGAAGGGTAGGGAACAAACAAGAAAAAGATAAAAAACAGTGCCCTTTCAGATGACACAGGCTTCAACAGGAGAAAAAACAGCGTGGGTCTGAATAAAGATGGGAAGTATTTCTAGGTGTGATAATGTGGAGGCAAGAGAAAGTCAATCACATTGATGACTCTGAGATTGAAAAAGTAAATACCAGTTACTCGAAGGAGCTAAAATATTCCTCTTTATGGGGAGGGAAAAGTAATGCAGTTAAAGCAAGGCTGGAAGAAGTCACAAGGGAAGAAAAAATTTCTACTGTGAAGAGGCTGAGAGTATTAGTCCTGTAATTGAGTGGCAAAATTACTAAATGAACTAATTTTTTGAAATAAAATGTTATTTATATTTATACAAATCATAAAAATATACCTTTGTTGCATATGTAGGTTTTTCTATTGCTTCATCACCAATGAAGAAGTCTAGGTCATCAACACCTTTCATCACCCTCCTTTGAGCTTGATCTCCCACTTTTGCTGACTCCTTAATAGCAATACCTTTAAAATAGAAGTTATTTATGCATGTAAAAAATTTTATTTTTTTCAAGTGAGACGAATTTTTCACTTGTATTTTTTCATAATGAAGTATTATTACATAGAACATGATCTAGTATATTTAAACTGCTAAATTAAAGCAAAAAGATCATTAATAAAAAAATGACAAAATTCCTTTAATACAATGAAATCTCAACTTCCACCCAGAAACAAGGCCTCAAATATAAAAAGCCCCCAAAAGAGAAGTACTGTTGTGGGAATGTTTCAGTTATGTTCTTAAAAACTAGGTAAACTCTGTTTTGATCTGAGTAAAACTGTAATTCCACCAAGTCAACATAGGCTTGATGCACAATCAGAAAAAATTGAAAACCAGTAATAAAAGTAGGAAAACTGCATGGGGAGATATTTTTTTAAAACTTTTTTCATATACTGTTTGCGCTACTGTGAACTAGCTTACTTTTAACACTGGCATAAGGACCTGTTAAACTTTAATCCACGTATACAAAGGGAAACTTCAAATCATTCAGGTAAAACACATAGCAATCTCCTTATATAATTTCTAAAAACAGCATACAGTTCTAGACCTAAAACTTATAAATTTCTTAACTAAGTTGTAAATGTCTGAATCCTTCAAATTAAACAGTTCTTCATTCAAAACATCTGCATGGGGACTTTCCTGGTGGTCCTGTGGTTAAGACTCAGCTCTTCTACTGCATGGGTGCAACCCCTGGTCAGATCCTGCATGAGGAGTGGCCAAAAATTAAAAAGAAACAAAAAACAAAAACATGCATGCACTTAAGCTGATGGGCCATTCAAATAGTTACACTTTCAGTTAATAACCATTTATATCCTTAATAAGGTGTGTAGCAAATACAGAAGGAAATTCTAAATTCAATCTACTTCTAAATGCTGCTTCTCTAGCATAAGGCACATAGACATCCAGACGCGTCACTACAAATTTCCTAGAAACAAAGATTATGAAAATAACTTTGAACCATATCCACAGGTTTTCCAGACCAAATATCCATGTTCATCAGTGGCAATGATTATATCTGCTCATTATAAAACTACACCTGCAGCATTAAAACTAGTTGGGTGAAAAAAACTCCATAATCAAAAATCTTTTCTTTCATACACAAATGGATTTTTAACATGCTGCAACATCTCATAAGAAAGACAATGAAAACTAAAATTGCAAATTTTGGCAGAAAGATGAAATAGAGAAAGAATACAATGGTGATGAGAAACAAACGTTTAAAATATCAAAATTACATGGGCTTCCAACTAAGACTTAATACAGCACTTAAGAATATAACCAAAAGCAAATTTTGTAAGAATCTTGAGTTAACACATCAGGAATCTCCTGAAATAAATGTTTTAATCACAATACAATGCCTTATAAAAAATTACAAATTAAGAGATTACAAAATCAGCATTTTAAGAGTTGAGTTGTGTGCCCCCAAAAAGATATGTTTAGGTCCTAATTCTTACCACCTCAGAATGTGACCTTATTTGGAAATAGGGTCTTTCAAGTTAAAATGAGGTTATTAGGATGGGCTACAATCCAATGACTGGTGATCTTATAAAAATACAGAATTGGGGCATATCCATGCGCAGAAGAAAAACAATGTGAAGACACATAGGGTTAGCTACGTGACTGGAGTGATGCACACAGAAGCCAAAGAATGCCAAGGACTGTCAGGAAACACCAGAAGTTTTAAGAGCTAAGATTTCTCCCCTAGAGCTGTCAGCAAGATCATGGCCCTGTTGACACCTTGATTCTGGACTTCTTGCTTGCAGTACTACAAGTTTCTGTTGTTTTAAGCCATCTGGCTTTTGGTACTTTGCCTTGGCAGCCTTGGGAAACTAATATAAGCATACACATGGAATAAAACTAAACTCAAACATAACTAACATCAAGTAATAGTTTGCAAAAGTACTCTATTTTAGTCAGCAACAGAGCCAATATTTGTCATTAAAATCTTAAACAAACTATCAATATATTGATATGTAAAGCTGGGACAAAAGTGAAAAAAAGCAAATCTGTCCCTCCATGTAGATAACAATATACTTGAATAGAGGATAAAAACAACAGTACTACAAATTAACACCACTATATTCCTATGAATAAGTTATTTCATCAGTGTCAGCTAAAAGCCATTCCATGTATTGAAGCATCAGATTTAGGTAATAACCTAAATTCACAGATAATCAATCCCTAGAAAAATATATCAAAAGTTTATCAGAAGTGCAAAAGTCAAACAGGTCTGTTTCTAGAGAATGAAATAAATATATAATAGCTCCCCCTTTAGAGATAACTTTGACACATCTTCACACATTTAACTTTGTTCTTGCCATACATAAACAATAAAACTACTCGTTCATGTCCAATGAGTGCCCAACTGAGTCCAGAGATCTGTAGTTCAGGCAAGTCTAGGAATTTCTACATTGTTCTCAATATCACAGACTCTGAATCCTAAGCTGCTTTCACTATTCTCTGTATGTTTATCTTTCCGTTTCCTTCTCATTTTCATAAATCAGTAAGAATACACAAAAATATTCAGTCACACAAATACTAGTGATACTTCCAAAATTAAACCACCTAGAAGTTAGCACCACCAAGGAATGGCTGAAAAAGTTTGTCGTCTGATATGCTGAAGTCTTAACCTGGCGGTAGGTCAGGTAGTTGAGAAATGTTACTATACAATGTGCAAAAGGTGACCGTCTAACATTCAGATGTCCAAAATATGTCCATCAGGGACCAGGTACATAGCCCAGGCTAACAAATAAGAGCACAAATAAACCAAGTCTGAGAGTATTTTTTAAAAACATCTGAAAGATAAATTATTGAAACTGGACAGTCAGTTAAAGTGAAGTTAACAAACATAAGCCAGAACAAAAATAACCTAAGTAAGGTTATAAAGTATTCGAGAACAGCTGAAGTCTGCATCTCTAAAGATAAGATGCCATCCTTATTTTGAAGATGCGCTTTTGTTAGGGATGTCAACAAGCACAAGCCCTGCAAAAATCATGAGCACAAACCAAAGGATGGTCTTTGTAGCTGTGTGATGAGAAATGCATTACTTAATAGTAACACACACACATTACTAATAGCAATATCCTCAAAGCAGATTCCCAGCTTATTCATTTTGTCTTTGAAAAAGTATTTGGTAGATTTAGTAAATGAAGAGCTAAAAAGAGATTTGAAATAAATGGTCAGAGATATGGAAATTAGGCCACACTTAGAACTTGGCAAATCATGTTTCTAAAGCACTAAATCTTACAGAATGTTGAAATGATTATTTACTTATTTTTTTTTACTTTTATCAAGAAAAAGATATTCAGTCAGCTTACTTATGATTTAAAAGAAATACTTACAGGAAGGGATGATAAACTGTGGTTCTGTATTTCCAGCATATCCTAATTTTGTATACCTGAAAAACAAAACAAAAAGAATTTTATAAGTATTTCACTAATATCTTGCAATTTATGAATTTAATTCTTAGAATTCTATGTTATACAGTAAGATTCCATTCTGGGTGAATATTATACAAAATCCCATAGCTTCAATTATGGCAAACCACTTCAGTATTCTTGCCTTGAGAACCCCATGAACAGTATGAAGCTTTTTGCCTTTTCAAAATGATAGGATACTAAAGAGGAACTCCCCAGGTCAGTAGATGCCCAATATGCTACTGGAGATCAGTGGAGAAATGACTCCAGGAAGAATGAAGGGATGGAGCCAAAGCAAAAACAATAGGCAGCTGTGGATGTGACTAATGACAGAAGCAAGGTCCGATGCTATAAAGAGCAATATTGCATAGAAAACTGGAATGTCAGGTCCATGAATCAAGGCAAATTGGAAGTGGTCAAACAAGAGATGGTAAGAGTGAACATCGACATTCTAGGAATCAGCGAACTAAAATGGACTGGAATGGGTGAATCTAACTCAGATGACCATTATATCTACTACTGTGGGCAGGAATCCCTCAGAAGAAATGCAGTAGCCATCATGGTCAACAAAAGAGTCCGAAATGTAGTACTTGGATGCAATCTCAAAAACGACAGAATGATCTCTGTTCGTTTCCAAGGCAAACCATTCAATACCACAGTAATCCAAGTCTATGCCCCAACCAGTAACACTGAAGAAGCTGAAGAGAACAGTTCTATGAAGACCTACAACACCTTTTAGAACTAACACCTAAAAAAGATGTCCTTTTCATTATAGGGGACTGGAATGCAAAAGTAGGAAGTCAAAGAACACCTGGAGTAACAGGCAAATTTGGCCTTGGAATACGGAATGAAGCAGGGCAAAGGTTAATAGAGTTTTGTCAAGAAAATGCACTGGTCTTAGCAAACACCTTGTTCCAACAACACAAGAGAAGACTCTACACATGGACATCACCAGATGGTCAACACCGAAATCAGATTGATTATATTCTTTGCAGCTAAAGATGGAGAAACTCTATACAGTCAACAAAAACAAGACCAGGAGCTGACTGTGGCTCAGATCATGAACTCCTTATTACCAAATTCAGACTTAAATTGAAGAAAGTAGGGAAAACTGCTAGACCATTCAGGTGTGACCTAAATCAAATCCCTTATTATTATACAGTGGAAGTGAGAAATAGATTTAAGGGCCTAGATCTGATGGATAGAGTGCCTGATTAACTATGGAATGAGGTTCGTGACGCTGTACAGGAGAAAGGGATCAAGACCATCCCCATGGAAAAGAAATGCAAAAAAGCAAAATGGCTCTGGGGAGGCCTTACTAATAGCTGTGAAAAGAAGAGAAGCAAAAAGCAAAGGAGAAAAGGAAAGATATAAGCATCTGAATGCAGAGTTCCAAAGAATAGCAAGGAGATAAGAAAGCCTTCTTCAGCGATCAACGCAAAGAAATAGAGGAAAACAACAGAATGGGAAAGACTAGAGATCTCTTCAAGAAAATTAGAGATACCAAGGGAACATTTCATGCAAAGATGGACTTGATAAAGGACAGAAATGGTATGGACATAACAGAAGCAGAAGATATTAAGAAGAGGTGGCAAAAATACACAGAAGAACTGTACAAAAAAGATCTTCAAGACCCAGATAATCACAATGATGTGATCACTCATCTAGAGCCATACATCCTGGAATGTGAAGTCAAGTGGGCCTTAGAAAGCATCACTACGAACAAAGCTAGTGGAGGTGATGGAATTCCAGTGGAGGTATTTCAAATCCTGAAAGATGATCTGTGAAAGTGCTGCACTCAATATGCCAGCAAATTAGGAAAACTCAGCAGTGGCCACAGGACTGGAAAAGGTCAGTTTTCATTCCAATCCCAAAGAAAGGCAATGCCAAAGAATGCTCAAACTGCTGCACAATTGCACTCATCTCACATGCTAGTAAAGTAATGCTCAAAATTCTCCAAGCCAGGCTTCAGCAATACGTGAACCGTGAACTCCCTGATGTTCAAGCTGGTTTTAGAAAAGGCAGAGGAACCAGAGATCAAATTGCCAACATCAACTGGATCGTGGAAAAAGCAAGAGAGTTCCAGAAAAACATCTATTTCTGCTTTACTGACTATGCCAAAGCCTTTGACTGTGTGGATCACAATAAACTGTGGAAAATTCTGAAAGAGATGGGAATACGAGACCACCTGACCTGCCTCTTGATGAATCTGTATGCAGGTCAGGAAGGAACAGTTAGAACTGGACATGGAACAACAGACTGGTTCCAAATAGGAAAAGGAATACGTCAAGACTGTATATTGTCACCCTGCTTATTTAACGTATATGCAGAGTACATCATGAGAAACGCTGGGCTGGAAGAAACACAAGCTGGAATCAAGATTGCCGGGAGAAATATCAATAACCTCAGATATGCAGATGACACCACCCTTATGGCAGAAAGTGAAGAGGAACTAAAAAGCCTCTAGATGAAAGTGAAAGAGGAGAGTGAAAAAGTTGGCTTAAAGCTCAACATTCAGAAAACGAAGATCATGGCATCTGGTCCCATCACTTCATGGCAAATAGATGGCTAAACAGTGGAAACAGTGTCAGACTTTATTTTTTGGGCTCCAAAATCACTGCAGATGGTGACTGCAGCCATGAAATTAAAGATGCTTACTCCTTGGAAGAAAAGTTATGACCAACCCAGATACATATTCAAAAGCAGAGACATTGCTTTGCCGACTAAGGTCCATCTAGTCAAGGCTATGGTTTTCCCAGTGGTCATGTATGGATGTGAGAGTTGGACTGTGAAGAAGGCTGAGCACCAAAGAATTGATGCTCTTGAACTGTGGTGTTGCAGAAGACTCTGGAGAGTCCCTTGGACTGCAAGGAGATCCAACCAGTCCATTCTGAAGGACATCCATCCTGGGATTTCTTTGGAAGGAATGATGCTAAAGCTGAAACTCCAGTACTTTGGCCACCTCATGCGAAGAGTTGACTCATTGGAAAAGACTCTGATGCTGGGATTGGGGGCAGGAGGAGAAGGGGACGACAGAGGATGAGATGGCTGGATGGCATCACTGACTAAATGGACGTGAGTCTGAGCAAACTCCGGGAGTTGGTGATGGACAGGGAGGCCTGGCGTGCAGCGATTCACGGGGTCACAGAGTCAGACACGACTGAGTGACTGAACTGAATTGAACTGAAGTTTCAAAATTGTAAGTACCCATAGCTTTTATTTGTTATTTGTATTTCAACTGTTTTACAAAACTGCTATCTCTTATATTATCAAAGGGTGATTAAGCCTCTGATAAAATAATATATAGTTCCATATGAGATCAATCATTTTAACAGTGTAACTCTAGATATGGAAGAAGCAACAAGAGGGAATATTTTCTAGGATCGAAAGGCTAGTAATACAGGTGGTGCAAAGAATTTTGGATACTGTTTTACGACCTAGTCCAGTAAGAGGACACCGAGTGGCCTATAAGCAATATCTCTGCCAGACTTGGGAATGAGCATTCTCAGCACAACTGGACGAAATGGCAGCCTCAGATCACGGTCAAATTTATGACATGAAGGGACCCTGCCAACTGGAAACTGGCAATTGCCATCTACCTCTACAAAGATTAAATCATGGCCACTGCAGCTGCTGACCTTCAACATCACTGAAAGATTAGGGTGGAGATCAGGAATCAGGCACTCTGTGCTCTGGAAAAACTGGCAGAACAGGCCTTCAGAGAGTTGGATATCTTCAGGAAAAGATTTTGAGTCCCAATTCCTGCATCCTCTCATACACAGAGAAACACTAACATTGTTAAAGATGATATCTGCTTTGGCTAATAAGAAAAACATTAAAAGTCAAAATAGAGCAAATATGGTTCAGGCATCCAAGGAAATAACGAGGTGACACAATGGGTGTAATTTCAGACTAGTCTTTGCATTGCTAACAAGTTGAGTTTTCTGAGATGTCAGGCTTGGATGCCACTAGACATTATCAAACAGTATCTGCTGGCAGCTAGTAACTACAATCTTACTTTTTATAAAGCTAGGCAACTGGCTACTTGGCTATTAACCATTAAAACTAAGCAGGAGTCTATGGGGCTTTAGGGTCTTTCTTTGTCCCATTTCTTCCCAGGTGGCTCAGTGGTAAAGAATTTGCCTCCCAAGGAAGGAATGAGTCAGGAAGATCCCCTGGAGGAGGAAATGGCAACCCCCTCCAGTATTCTTGCCTGGAAAATCCCATGGGCAGAGGAGCCTGAAGGGCTAGAGTCTATGGGGTCACAAAGAGTCGGACACGATTGAGTAACTGAGTACACATAGCTTTTCATAAGAAACTGCACTTCTAGAAATTGATCCTATAGGGATATTCATAACATACAAAATAACATATAATAAGGTGTTTCATTACAATCTTGCGTATAAAAGCAAAAGTGAAAATAAGGGCCATCAAATGAGAAGCTAATTACATATGCTGTTTAAACCACAGAATATTAGGTACCTATTCAAAAAGTGATTGAAAAAGCTCTTTATGTACAGATATGGAACAATCTCCAAAATGCTTTTGTTAACTGAACAAAATCAAGGTACCGAACACTTGTGAAAAAGTAAAGGGTACAGGTAAAACATATTTCACTGTATAAGCAGAGAATATCTCTGGAAGAGATTAAGAAATTCGTAATTTTGGTTGTCTCTAGAGAACAGAACTAAGTAACAGGCAAGGGTAAAAAGGTTTTTTTTATCACGTATTATTTCATACCATTTGAATTCATTACTATTCAAAAAAAAAAGGTATAAATTTCATAGTGTTTGCCATAATAGATTCAACCTACAGTCTTACAATGGCTTTCTGGTGACTCAGCAGTAAAGCCAATGCAGAAGACATGGGTTTGATCCCTGGGTCGGGAAGATCCCTTGTAGAAGAAAATGGCAACCAATCCAGTATTCTTGGGAAATCCCATGGACAGAGGAGCCTGGCCAGCTACAGTCCACAGGGTCACAAAAAGACTTGGATGCGATTTAGCGACTAATCAACAACATCTTACATTAACAAAATAACAACAAGGATGTCTAGAAAAGCGGAGCTTCCACAAGCAGCATGTTGGGGGCTACTTAGGAGACAGCTGGATACTTTCTGGCTATAAGCAGGCTTTAAAAAGAAAGTATTTACATTACAATATTCTGAGAAACACACTCCACAGAGAGTTTGACTCCATATTCAAACAATGCTAAACAGTAGGTAAATTACTGTGATATTCTTGGATTTTAATAGTTTCAGCAGAAATATTTTTTAATATGATGGGAAGATCTCTCTTTGGGGTACATTTTAGCCCCCAAACTAAGTTCAAGATCTGAAAGTGCTAAACAGACTAAAACATTAAAAATAAGGGGAAAACATAAACTGTTCACAATGTGATACTGCTCCACTGACCAAATCTCTACAAAGATTCCATACTGTATATGTTATAAAAATAAATAAAACTTCTTTGCAGGACATACAAAAGACCCCCTTTAATATTTGGTTCCTGACAACCTCTTCCAGCAGCCCTGACACCACACCACACTACCAAACCATAAAAATACTAACAATTTCCCAAAAGACCAACTCATGCCATGTCAAAGAGCCACTATCAACACTGTTCCAGGTTATATACCATTGTTTTTATATGAAAACTTTCACAACCTCCCACACAGTCAATTACCTCTGCCCTTGTGAGTACAAGTATCATTTACTAATAATTTCTAAGTCTTAATTCCTTCATTTATAAAATAAAGTGCACTAACTCATGACTGTTCAAGGTATTTAATAGGAGAACAAGGTAAACCATTAAGCACAGCACCTGTCATAAAGGACACACTTAATACATGTCAACTCTAATTACTCTTTTCGTGCATTCTCTCCAAAATTTCCATTCCCCAATAATCAGATAAAGGCCATGCAGATATCTGAACTTTTAAATACTTATCAGTTCAGTTGCTCAGTCGTGTCTGACTCTTTGTGACCCCATGAACTGCAGCATGTCAGGCCTCCCTGTCCATTACCAACTCCCAGAGTCTACCCAAACCCATGTCATGTCCATTGAGTCAATGATGCCAGCCAACCATCTCATCCTCTGTCGTCCCCTTTTCCTCCTGCCCGCAATCCCTCCCAGCATCAGTGTCTTTTCAAATCAATCAGCTCTTCGCATCAGGTGGCCTAAGTATTGGAGTTTCAGCTTCAACATCAGTCTTTCCAATGAACACCTAGGACTGATTTCCTATAGGATGGACTGGTTGGATCTCCTTGCAGTCCAAGGGACTCTCAAGTCTTCTTCCACACCACAGTTCAAAAGCATCAATTCTTCAGCTTATCACTATGATACAAATTATCCCTGTATTCATAAATAAAAGTTAGTCTGTAGAAGATTTTTCAGATTAGTGCTTATATCTATTTTTTCAATGCTTTCACTGCCTTTTTTTCTTTAAATATAAGAAGTCGATTTATTTAGAGCGAAACATACTTCAGACAGTGTGAGCCATCTCAAAGGCAAGACTGGCCTTGGGAAAAACATACTCCATAGACAAGAGTGTGGGTTGTCACAGAGGGCTAATGCCCACATTTTTTATACTTCTAAATCAGTCTCTTCTTAATGTAAAACCTTCAATTGTGGTAGAACAGAACTCCTGTAATAGATGGAGGTCAGCATGATTGAACCACTTGCTCACACCCTCTGGTTTGGGTACAAAAAAGTAAGAATTATTCAAACGCACAAAACCACCATCAACTAATATGAATAATCTGTTCCCACTGAACTCACTAAAACTAACAGTAACCTACTTGAAGTAAGAGGGTATGTGTGTGTGCTCAGTCGCTCAGTAATTTTGTGACCCCACAGATGGTAGCCTGGCAGGCTCCTCTGTCCATGGAATTTCGCAAGCAAGAATACTGGAGAGGGTTGCCATTTCCTACTCCAGGGGATACTCCCGACCCATGGAATCGAACCACCTCTCTTATACTTCCTGCATTGGCAGGCAGATTCTTTACCACTGCACCACCTAGGAAGCAGGATAAAGTAGAGGCTACCATGACACTGAAAGGAAGAGGGCCAACAGTATATCTTGTCCCACCCCATTCAGAGGAAAAAAAGAACTACTTTAACCTTATCAAAACAAAGACTTGGTTAAAACAAGTTAGTCTAAAGCTGCCTGAGGCTATAAAACCCTAAAAGACACTACTGTCTTACCGACACAGTGGAAAAATAAATACTAATTATTCTTTCATCCAGTCTCTTCCATTTTATTCCCAAAGCTGTTCAAGCAATTATACACAACAATACCCTAACAGAACAGAATGACTTTCTTCCAGTTCTATGACCCTGACAAAGGAGGATAATCTCCCTAAAAAGTCACTGCCTAACAGAAATCTTCAAATGAGGCTCTATGATCCACAAGATTAAGAACTTGTTTCTGCGTCTATAAAATGATCCACTGTAAATAGTTCGTAAAGTATCTTGTAGATAAAAAATTATGACTCTGACTCCTTCGGCTAAGTATTAAGATTCTCCAAAATAACCCTCAATTCAACTTTAAAAGTGTCTCCCATCACTTCCATGAACCCAACTCAAAGCCCACTGTACCTATTACTCATTTTCCCCTACATGACTTGCACATTCCCCCTCACATATTATCTGTGTTCTCACTGCACCCTCTCAAAGACCTCAGGTCACAGCTTAGGAGTCTTCCATGAAGCCTTTCCTGATCATTTTAATTAAGAGTCATCCTTTCCTTCAATTAAACTTCTCTCAATCACTCGATGAACATATATATACAAGTCTATGTTATTTTTATGTGTGTAAATACCATTTCCCAAGAATAACAGTAAGAAACTTGAAGCAGAAACCACATTACCATAAGAAACTTCCATTTAACAAGTTCACCAGGTAAATCAATACTCCATTCCTGGTCAAAGTAAAATTTCCTAGGTTGAGCATATTCAGCAATAATCTACTCTCAAAACAAACACCGAAAGAAGGATATAATAAATGTAATACAAAAGCCAAGACATAATCAAAACAAGTGTGTTCTTCTCCCAAACATGAATGTAACTACAGATAATATATCAACTATATGGATACACGGTAACATTTAATCATTTCTATTAAATTTAAAACAATCTAGCAAAATAATTTTTTAACTGGGGGAATGGGAGGAACAGCAGCCAAATACATTTACTAATGTTCTACTTGGAGTAGGAAATGGCAGCCCACTCCAGTATTCTTGTCTGAAAAATTCCAAGGACAGAGGAGCCTGGGGGGCTACAGTCCTAGGGGAGCCTGGGGGGCTACAGTCCTGGGGGAGCCTGGGGGGCTACAGTCCTGGAAAACCTGGGGGGGGGCTACAGTCCATGGGGTGGCAAATGGTAGGACACGACCGAGCAACTGAACACACATACACAATGTTCTACTGCCCTGGATTTAAATAATACCCCCAAAGAACAAAATCATCTAGTCTAGATATACCAGATATAGACCACTATATAATAATATTTGAGATTATCATAGAGGACAGTATTTTCACCCATTTTTAAGAAATGTAAGGGGAAATGTCCTAGTTTATGTAATTTTACAACTTGTTTAGCTTCTAAAAAGCTTTCCAACCCTTTACATATCAATGCATAGAAGATACAGTAATATTTGTAGAGCACATATAAATAAACTGGAGGGGATTTGAGAATATAGCTGTAAGAGGTTTGCTTTAAAACTTCACTTAAATTTTCTTTATATAAATATAAGAAAAAAATTAGGAAAGACTTTAAGTACTAAATTTGTTTAGAACTTTCAAATATAAACTTGCTTTTCATTAACCTAATATTAAATATAATCAGGTTTTTCACTTGAAATGACTGATTTAAGGTATTTTTACAATGAGCTGTCAAAATTCTCCAGCCACCACAGAGAAGAAACACTGTGTTAAGTAGATGCCAAAGTTTCTCTCATTTTTTTTCTAACTCAAAGAAACTCCCTTCTCACAATTAATTCAATTTTTATAGTAAAGGAAACATTTCAAATCAAACCTTTTCATATTAAGAATTTCTCTGGACCCAGTACAAAATAAAGAGTTAAAAGTTAAAAAAAAAATAGGCATACACACTTTCCTCTCTTAGTTATAATACTGTTCCTTAGACTTAAAAACAAATACTGACCAAATATCACAGCACACCATTTCTAACCTTATATTTACAAGGTAAATTTTTGTTTTAAATTCATAGATTATGTCAGTACACTTTATTTTTCCACAGCCCTTGCAATTTTCTACTAAGTTTTCGGGGTGTCCAAAAAGTCACTTATATAATTAAGCATGTTAGGAAAATAACAGTTAACTAAATTATACTTAATTTCAGACATTCACAC
The DNA here is from genome assembly GCF_042477335.2 of Ovis canadensis. Taxonomy (NCBI): domain Eukaryota; kingdom Metazoa; phylum Chordata; class Mammalia; order Artiodactyla; family Bovidae; genus Ovis; species Ovis canadensis. The sequence continues at coordinate 184,385,953 of NC_091246.1, read as the reverse complement.
ACATAAACACATCAAAATCTTTCTAAACTTCCCTTGTAACAGGGAAGAACAAATCTGACTCCATATTAGAGATGTTCCTTTTATATACTTTATTAATCTTTGTGCTTTGTCTCCTATGCTTAGTCATGCTAGCTCCGCACTTTGGTAAAAATAAAAAAATGTTGCCTATTATCTGAAATATACAGGATAACAGATTCTCAAGGCTTCTTTGACCTTTTAGAGTATAATACCTCCTTATTCATACAGAGATAAAAAGTTGCAGAAATCCTTGCCTTATTAGAGGCTTAGACAAATAACCTGATGTATGTGAACAGCTGCCAACATACCACCCCATCACTTTGCCTTTAAAAGTGCCTTGCTGAAACCTTTCAAGGAGCTAAGGGTTTGTATGGCACAAGGTACCAGTCTCCTTGCATGGCCCTGCAATAAACCTTTCTCTGCTCCAAACTCAATGTTTCGGTTCATTTGGCCTCACTGCTCGGTAACACCTTCAGAAAAAAAATCTTCCTTCAGACAGACATGAGATTAAATAGCTTGGATTTTTCTTAAATTTGCCATCTGGATAACATTATTTGGTACAGGACTCAGACATGGGTCAAACTTGCACAACAGCAAGCTATTTATTCAAATCCACCTACAGATCCATGTGATTGCTATCAAAATTCCAACAATTTTGGGGGGAGAAATGGAAAATCAATTCGAAAATTCACATGGAATCTCAAGGGACTATGAATAGCTAAAACAATCCTGAAAAAGAACAAAGTTGGAGGTCTCACACTTCCTGATTTCAAACTTACAGTAACCAAAGCTGTGTGGCCTGACAGACATATAGACCAACTGGAATAGCAGAAAGCCTGGAAATAAACCCTGCCATATACAGTTGAATAATTTTTGACAAGGGCGCCAAAACTACTGAGTGAAAGGACAGTCTTTTCAACAAATGGTGCTACGAAAACTGGAAATCAATTAATGAACATGGACTTTAATCTTATACCACATACAACTCAAAATAAATCAAAGACCTACATGTAAACACTAAAACTAGAAGGTGTTGACAACAAGGGAAAGAAAGGAGGAGGAAATAAAGGAAGGAAAGGTAAAAGACACTAACTACTTAAGAAAAAGAAATATAAATGGCTACAAACAAAAAGATGCTCAACTCCACAGGGCTTAAAAAAAGAAAAGCAAATTTAAAGTACACTGAGATAAATTTCATACATTTCTAGTTGAAATGACAGAAAATCAAAATCATTTGTAAACAGCCACTTTAGAAAACAGTTAAACATTCATTTACTATATGATCCAGCAATTCTACTTCTAGGTATACACCCAAGAAAAATAAAAACATATGTCTGCACAAAGATATGGGCACATTTGTTCACAAGAGCATTATTTGTGATGCCCCAAAACTGGAAGCAAAGCATATATTCATCAACAAGAGAACAACTAAAAAAAGGTTGGTTAATTCATACACACCAAAATTATTATATTAATATGAATAATCAGGAAAATGTAACCCATTTTCCAAGGAAAAGACATTCAACAGAAGATGAAATAATTCAATGTTAGAATTATCAGATAAAGCCATGGAAGCAGCTGTAACTTGGTAATGACTGATAATAAATAACAAAGAAACTCTAAAACTGTAAAAAGAGCAAATGGAAATAACAGAACTGAAAAATGCAATGCCAGGTACAAAAAGTTCTCTGAATGAGCAAAGCAAAATAGAGACAACAGAGGAAATAATCAGTGAACTTGAAGGCAAATCAGTAAAAATTATCCAATCTGAAAAGAGAGAGGAAAAACATTAAAAAGATAGACACAAAGAGAAAAGAACAGACCCCAGAGACTTAGGGAACAAAAAATGAAAGGTGACACAATGAAGTTTCTGAAGAGTGGGAAGGAGGAAGATGGGAGGGAAGTGGGCAGGGTAGCAGAGAGGGAGGGGAGAAACACAGAAAAAAACACAAAGAAACCTTAGGGATGTCATAATTAAACTACTAAAAATCAAAGATAAAGAAAAATCTTAAAAGCAGCCAGAGAAAAATGCCCCAATAACAGGAACAAAAAATTTAAATTGCTGCTAAGTCACTTCAGTCGTGTCCAACTCTGTGCGACCCAAGAGACGGCAGCCCACCAGGCTCCCCCGTCCCTGGGATTCTCCAGGCAAGAACACTGGAGTAGGTTGCCATTTCCTTCTCCGATGTGTGAAAGTCAAAGTGAAGTCGCTCAGTCGTGCCCGACTCTTCGCAACCCCATGGACTGCAGCCTACCAGGCTCCTCCGTCCATGGGATTTTCCAGGCAAGAGGACTGCAGTGGGGAGCCATCACCTTCTCCTATTATGAGAAACAATGCAAGTCAAAAAACAGTGAAGTAATATTCCTCAAGTCTGAAAGAGGTACAAAAATAGTCAACCCAGAAATCTTTGAGAGTGAAAATATCCTTCAACAATGAAAGTGAAATAAAGACGTTTTTCTGTAAAAGAAAACCCACTGCCATCAAACCTGAGCTAAAGAAAGTTCTTTAGGCTGAGGGGAAATGACACCAGAGGGGAAACTGTGGTATTAATGAAAAACATTAGAAATGGCAAACTGGTAAATGAGACTTTTTTCTGCTTAATTTTTGACATACTTTTGAGTATTTAAGTCAAAAATTAAATTGTTTTGTGGGGTTATATTAACACCTATGATAACTATACCATAGAAGGACAGTAAGGTAGAGGGAATGGCAAGAGTTAGTACTGATAAATCTACAGAGATGCAAGGGTTCTACTCTGCATAAAGTTTTAAATTATTCACTCTAAGTAAAAAATAAAATGGCATACCCAAATCCAACTATACTAATTGTTACATTAAATGTAATAGACTATATTCTCCAATTAAAGGGGATAGACAATCAGAATAGATGAAAGAAAAAGGAAGAGAAGAAAGGAAGAAAGAGAGAGAGAGGGAGCCCCAAGTATATACTGTCTGCATGGTACACACTTTAAAAAGATGGATGAAGGGCAAATAGTAGGCATAAGTCTGAAGTGGCTATATTAACATCAAATGAAACTTTTAAGAAAAAGAGTAATACCAAAGATAGAGAAGTTTTATGATCATATAGTGATAAATTCATCAAGAAGACGTAACAGTCTTAAATGTATGTGCCTATTAACAGTTAAATGTCAAGCATGGATTAGCAGGGGCTTCCCTTGTGGCTCAGCTGGCAAAGAATATACCTGCAATGGGGGAGACCTAAGATTGATCCCTGAATTGGGATGATCCCCTGGAGAAGGGAAAGACTACTCACTCCAGTATTCTGGCCTGGAGAATTCCATGGACTGTGTAGTCCATGGGGTCACAAAGAGGTGGACACAACTGAGCGACTTGCACACACATACATGGATTAACAGTACAAAAAACCAAGGCTCTGCTTTTCAGAACACCTCAATGAATTTCACTGGTTTGAAGACTACTCCTCAACAAGCTATGTATGATCTGATGCCTATTTACCTTCTCAGACTCATCTAGATACCCACAGTTCTCTTTCTTAATCCTCATCTCCTGCAATACACTCTGTTATGTCTGAAGCAGAAAGAATAACTATTATAAAGTCTTGAAAACTGTATTTGGGAACAGAAACATAAATCCTAGCACTTATAAATGCTCTATCCTCTCTTCATTGTTGTTTTTGTTTTATCCTAATCATTTCTTTCTTCAAAGGTCCTTTTCAAATCTTCCATTTTCATCAATCCTTTTGGAAACATTTGATTTTCACAGCATGATTCCCAGGCAAATTAGTAAGAGTCCTAAAGCGTTCCAACTTGCTATTTCTTAATAAATGATGTGTGTGTATGTATGTGCCTGTGCATGTACATGAATATGTATTTTAGTATTAATTACATTACACTGTTACTTTAAAATGTCTCAAAAATACTTTCAAACCTAGTTCTAAACAGGGAAAGATACATGTTGTGAATACCCTGATATTTTCATGTCAAGTATTTTTGTCAACTGTAAACAAAAATTTACACATACATGTAGAGTAGAAATAAAATTACACATCAAGAGTAATTCTATTATATAGTGCTAGAATATACATACACAGTTTCTTTTGAAAGTCTACAGAAGAAATAGTAAAGTCTGATTACTTACATGCTGCTATTTGCAGGATGTCAGAATTTTGTTTTTCAAAATAACACTTGTCTTAAATAGTCCTAACCATACACATAAATTATTTTTAAAAGAATTTCGGAATAAGTAACACTAGCACATGATAAAAATTTCAATAAATAAAACAGGAAGTACTAAAGTTAGTAGCTCTACCACACAAAAAGCTTCCCTACAAGGCTGATCTACTAACCAGTCTGTTGTGACCCCTAGAGTCAATCATTTATGTATTCCAGAGATAATTCGCACATAGGCATATAAATTAAATTACTTTAATTTAAAACATGTCACTGGGTTACCTGGGTAGTGAAATCATGACTCTTCTTTAAGCTTTCCTATACTTAGAAAAAGAAAGTGTCATTTCAAATGGTTTTTAAAGAGACCATAAAATGAAAAAGTCAAAGCTATACTAAGTTTATGAAATTGACAAGGGCAATATAATACTGAGAAAAATTAAACCAAATTTTTTCCTTTGTGGCCCAGGGAAGCAAGTTAAATATACAGAAAAACCTCCCTGGACTGTGGTAGCTATGAGAAAAAATCTACAATGCTAGTTTTGAGCAGCAAGGTTAGAAACTGCTTTTGAGAAAGGAATATAGTAAAAGAGAGTTCAAAAGCACTTCTGAAATTATATCAAAGTGACTAGAAGAACAGTAGTGGTAATGTAATCAAGTCAGGAGTGAGGGAAGACCTGGACTGATAGAAATGAACAGCAAAAAAAAAAAAGAATTTTATACAGAAAATGGTTAATTTATTGTAGTCCTGAATGCTTCTGGGCAGGGGAAAAGTGGGCTTGAGGAGAGTCATTTATAATGTTCTCTTATTCTTAAAAAACAAAGAGATGAAACAAATATAAAATTTTACCAGGTAATGATTCTGATAAATAGGGGTATATGTTATATTATTCACTATATCTTTCTAAAAGGAATAAATTTATTTATGAAAGAATATTTTTAAACAGTGAAATCAGTGATGCTTGTAATATAAAAACAATAGCACCCCACATGTTGGGTATTACTTTTAATTCTACAAATTCATGTTTCCTTATTAAAAACATAAGTTGACAAAAGTACATTTTTTTACTTAATACAATGGTTCATTTTTCTTTTTGTTTTGAAAAACATATCACAGGAAAAACTACTTAAAGATCTCAATTAGTTGCTGACATTAAACCATTAAATGAGAATATTAAATAGAATCTTTGAAAAAAAAAATCACATTTCAAAAATGAAATGGATAGAAAGCTAGGACAAAAATCATTCCAGAAAAGAATAAACTGAATTTATTATACTAAGTATGGTGTACTTGACTCTATAGACTACATAAGGGAAAAACAGCAGTAGAGTTTTAACTGTAAATGTTTCAACAATTTTAAACCATACAACAAAACAAATAAAAGACCCCAGACCCTAGAACTTTAGAGTGCAAAGAACCTGAATAACTTAGTACAATCCATTTTCCAAAATTTCTTAGTAGTGAGAACCATTAATTTAAAGTTGAAAGAATTTTACCTCAGTACGAATGATCAGCTTCCACCTTTAATATGTTATAAAAACAAAGTAAAGCGTACACAGAGAAATTTTTACAAAATAAATAAATGATTTTCAAATTTTAAATGAAAAAAGAGGTATACAAATGAATCCCAATGTCAAATTTCATAATACCTCAATTCTCAGCTTAGCTATGGTTTTCTTTATACTTGTAGTGTTAAGGCATTTTCAGAACAAGAAGGTAATATCTAGTTAATAGGGAATGTTAGCTATAAAGACAACTACCGACTGTTTAAAGAGCATTTCCAATCTCCTCCAATGCTCTTCTCACTACATGAAAGTCACTATTTAACCCGACACAAAAACATGTACAAGACCGTTGATTGGAGGAATCTGGACTCCTAAATATCAACAGAAATATTCTTTCAATTCTTCTAGAGCTAAAACTTAATACTTTTACACTAGCAGGGAGGTAAGAACACAGACCATAGAATCAAAAAGTCATGAGTGAAATGTCCACCATTTACTGTCGTATGATAAACTTCACTCCTAAGACTGTATTCCTGATACACATTGCAAACGTGTATTAAGTCTAATACAAAATGTCTAATGTGTCTAAATGTGTATTGAGTCTAATACAAAAATTATTTTTACAGTCCTAGATTCTAAGGCTAGTTTTACTCTTCAGTTCAGTTCAGTCGTTCAGTCGTCTCCGACTCTTTGCGCCCCCATGAATCACAGCACGCCAGGCCTCCCTGTCCATCACCAACTCCCAGAGTTCACTCAGACTCACGTTCATCGAGTCAGTGATGCCATCCAGCCATCTCATCCTCTGTCGTCCCTTTCTCCTCCTGCCCCCAATCCCTCCCAGCATCAGAGTCTCTTCCAATGAGTCAACTCTTCGCATGAGGTGGCCAAAGTACTGGAGTTTCAGCTTCAGCATCATTCCTTCCAAAGAAATCCCAGGGCTGATCTCCTTCAGAATGGACTGGGTGAATCTCCTTGCAGTCCAAGGGACTCTCAAGAGTCTTCTCCGACACCACAGTTCAAAAGCATCAATTTTTCGGTGCTCAGCCTTCTTCACAGTCCAACTCTCACATCCATACATGACCACTGGAAAAACCAAAGCCTTGACTAGATGGACCTTAGTCAGCAAAGTAATGTCTCTGCTTTTGAATATGCTATCTAGGTTGGTCATAACTTTTCTTCCAAGGAGTAAGTGTTTTTTTACTCTTAGGTTCAACCATTTCATGTCTGTGTTTTATGCCATCATTAATGAGAAAGGAATTTTTAAATGCATCAATTATTTATCTTCAAATTACAGCTTAACAAATATGCTCATCTTCATTTTAAAGTTATATGTAATTAGACATCATTTCCTTAATTGAGCTGTCCTGTATTAACCAACAATTTTCAGTTTTATTATGTTAAATACAATATATGTCCTTATAATATTCATGAGGCTAAATGAATAATTCTATGCTATGTAATTTACATGTGTTTCTGGTTAGTAAAATCAATGAACTGGTCACAAAGACCTCCCTATATATTTCATATTTGTTCAAAATTAGCAGTTCTGGGACATTCCTGGCAGTCCAATGGTTAAGAATTCAGCTTTCAATGCAGGGTACTTGGGTTTAGATCCCTGATCAGGGAATTAAGACCCCAGATGCAGAGGGCAACTGCCTGTACACTGCGACTAGAGGAACCCTCTTGGGGCCGTAACTAGGGAAAGCCTGTGCCCTGCAAGGAACCCCAGCACAGTCCTGCCTCGCTCACCAAAAAATATAGTTCTAAAGTAGAAATTTAGGACTTCCCTGGTTGTACAGTGGATAGCAATCCACCTGCCAATGCAGGGGACACCACTTAGATCCCTGGTCCAGAAGGATTCAACATGCCGCAGGCAACATAAGCCCATGCACCACAGCTACTGAGCCCACGTTCTAGAGCATGCCAGCCCCAACTGTTGAAGCCCATGTGCCTAGAGCCTGTGCTCTGCAACAAGAGAAGCCACCGCAGTGAGAAGCCTGCCACCGCGGTGGAGTAGCCCCCACTCGCCGCAACTAGGAAAGTTTCCAAGTAGCAATGATGACCCAGCGAAACCATATATAAACACATAGTATCCTTTAAATTTTTTTAATAAATAAATAAAAGTAGAAATTTACTTTTCTACATACGTAACTTAAACTTTGAACACTATTCACAAAACTGGGTGAACAATTTAACTATCCCTGGTGAATATATCCCAAGTTAAGGTAGTACAGCAGTGGGCCCTGGAGTCAGACTGCCACAGGGCTCAATTCTAGACTACTACTTAACTGAGCAAGTTACTTAAGCTCACCATACCTCACATTCCTCATCTTTAAAAAGATAATTATAAATAGTACTCATTTAGCAAGGTTTCTGAAACTGTTATAAAAAGTTATCTCAGAAATAAAACCCTTACAAGGGCCCTGAAAGACATTTCTCAACTCTGGACCTCTGTTTAATTTGTAAATAAAGAGTGGATTAAATTATTTTTCAGTCTTTTTCAGCTCCAAAATTCTGTGTGAGTAATTAGGCACTTTTCTTAATTCACTAAAATGTAAGTGAAGTGTTACAAATACACATTAAATACTATTTGTATAGCCTCAAAGTAACCTAATTTTTTAAAGGTTTATAGCAGAAGAAAAAGTGCACTGTATTTAATTATACTCAACTCTAAAACTTTAAGTAGGCAAACATTTGTGTTTTATCATAGACCAATATTAAAAATATAGTTTATATTTTTAGAGAGCTTCCAAACCAACTCTAAACTGTAAGGTATTTTGCATCCTGGTTCCCCTTTTGAAGACGTACCCTCCTTCTAGCAACTTTTCATTCACACTAATTACTACAACCGAAAAAGTGTTAAAAGACATTCTTCTCAAAAGTATCACACTTTCACAAAGGGCAAGAAGCCTTCAAGGAGAATGTTTAAAGATAAAACGCTCAGCATTGGAACAAATGAAGAAAATATTCTTTGAGGTATGGCTTATAAGTAGGAAGAAGAGAAGGAGTAAGAGTGAAAAAGAGTATGTAATCAGATATACTCAAGGCTGTTCTCTTCCTGGTTGCAAGGAGTATATAAGAATGACTTGTGTTTAAATGAACAGTTTGGGAAACTTTTGAAAGAAAATTATTTAAATTCCATAAAATTTTGTCCTTTGAAAAAAATTAAGATACTATTTGTCTTTCTTCACTGGTATTAATCAGTTATGCAGGCACATTTTATATATTTTATGATATAAAGGCACACATAAAGATATAAAGCACTTTCTTGGTAGTGCTAGTGGTGAAGAATCTGTCTGCCAATGCAGTAGCCACAACAGATGCGGGTTCGATCCCTATGTCGGGAAGATCCCCTGGAGTAGGAAATGGCAACCTGCTCCAGTATTCTTGCCTGGAAAATTCTGTGGACAGAGGAGCCTGGAGAGCTACAAGCCCATGGTGCTGCAGTCAGACACAACTGAGTGACCAAGCACAAAACATAAAACAAGCAACACACAAAATAGTATTAATGGGTACCACACCTAAGAACCAAATTTAAAACATTAATCCAATAACATCACCCTATCTTGCACCATTCCTTAATAACTCATGAATTATTAAGCTCTTGGTAAGCTAGAAAGCATCTTAATGTAATGCTATTATTACTTAACTGCTTTGCTCTTACCTCTATGTTAGTGTCTATTATAGACCACAGTATCATAAAAGAGGCTACAAGTTCCTAAAGAACTGCAAGTGAGCATTCCAATGCTTTTATTACAAGGGAATTTTATTTCAGAAAATATATTGCCTAAAGAAACATTTTAACCATCCCTCAGACTAGAGCATTCTGGACTAGGAGAAACACTGTGGAGTAAAATTTAACCCATCTTGAGCTAAACTCTTCTAAGCACTTTGAAGAAGTGGGATGAGATCACTCACCATGTCTAGCCAAAGAGCTTCTTATTCTTCTTTTTGTGATGTTCAAGAAGCCAGACCACATATCCAAGATTTTTTTTAAAAACAGAAGATAAATATTCAAGCCTTCTGTTCTCTCTTTGTCATCTTATTAGCTTCAATTTAAAAATTATAATGGTGACTGCCAAATCCCCACCTTCATTCCTAAAGTTCCTATATCTCTAACTTCTCTTGGAACATTTCCAATTATGGCTCACAAATGCAAATTTCAACCTTACTCAGCTTCTTAAAACCAACTCCTTCATGTCCCACTCCAAACTCACAATCTGTAATATTCATTGATTCCTATTTACAATACACCAGAAACAAATGCCAAGCCCTAACTATACCTCCATCTTTCAAATCAACAAAAATATTGTGACTGAGCAAAAAACTATGGTAGACAAAGCCTGCTGGAAATAAGCATAAGACAATGTGTTCCTTTTGTTAAGAACCTTTCAATTCAATAAAAAGAGAAAGCTAACTGATAATTAAAAGACGCTTGCTTACTCCTTGGAAGAAAATTTATGACCAACCTAGATAGCATATTCAAAAGCAGAGACATTACTCTGTCAACAAAGGTCCGTCTAGTCAAGGCTATGGTCTTTCCAGTGGTCATGTATGGATGTGAGAGTTGGACTGTGAAGAAGGCTGAGCACCGAAAAATTGATGCTTTTGAACTGTGGTGTCGGAGAAGACTCTTGAGAGTCCCTTGGATTGCAAGGAGATCCAACCAGTCCATTCTGAAGGAGATCAGCCCTGGGATTTCTTGGGAAGGAATGATGCTGAAGCTGAAACTCCAGTACTTTGGCCACCTCATGCGAAGAGTTGACTCATTGGAAAAGACTCTGATGCTGGGAGGGATTGGGGGCAGGAGGAGAAAGGGACGACAGAGGATGAGATGGCTGGATGGCATCACTGACTCAATGGACATCAGTCTGAGTGAACTCTGGGAGTTGGTGATGGACAGAGAGGCCTGGCGTGCTGTGATTCATGGGGTCGCAAAGAGTCGGACACAACTGAGCGACTGAACTGAACTGATAACTGTAATGATTACAATGTATTAAACTCTTACTATATGCCAAGCACTGGGTTGACCCATCTTCATGCATTATCTCAAAAAACAAAAACCCCGTAAGATACTATGATCTCTAAGTGACAAAAACAGTATCTGTAGAATCTGAAGTGTACAAGGTCACACAGCTAGAAAATGGTAGAGCTTGAACTCAAAAATAGCTCTGACTACAAAGCCCTTGCTAACCATAAATAAAACATACAAAACAATGTAACTGCCAAAAGAAAGGTACAAAAGCAGCAACTTTTCCCAAATTGATCTCTTCTCCATTCCCACTGCCAACACCCTATTTCAGAATTCCTGAAAAGCAGGTACTGAGAGGAGTGCTTAAAAATCACACAGGGAGCCCATTTAAATAAATGTGCCTAGGCCCAACCCATAAGATTCTGAACCACTGGGCAAAAGGTGTTTCTGATGCACTTTTTAAAAACCATATCCCTAATTATTGCTCATTCACTCATTCATTCATTCATTCATTCAACAAGGATTCAGGTTTCTACTATGTAGCAAGTCCAGTAAGTTCACCCCAAATATCTCCTCTACACCTGGTCCAACTAAATTCCATTCCAAAAATACTCTAAAAACCCTATTTTCAACATTCACTTATCTGTGTACTAGATTATGTCGTCCTCTCAAGTAAAATGATTTTGACCAAAGCTTTCCTGCCATATAATGAACACCTGATACACAAGAAGAGCTCAGTGAATGTCCGCACCTTTTCGCGTTACATAATCTAGATTTGGACTGTCATTACAGATTTCAATCCATAAGGTAGGGGAAGTGGTGCAACATATGCCAAGAGGGCTAAACACAGACAGCTCCCCCCTCCCCACGACATATGCTTTTCCTTTCCCTGCCTCAATCCAAATCCTTAAAGGAAGAATTTATACCCTATCTTCACTGCAAGTTCCTTGACTAATCCTAACCACAATAATTCTTCTTTCCTTACTAACCTACAGGACAGGAATTACTACTGCCAGAAAAGGAAATATCTTAACATTTGATTAAGTACAGTCTTATACATCCTCTAAATTCCTTTTTTAAAAAATATTTATTTACTTATGGCTGTCAGGTCTTAACTGTGGCACAAGGGCTCTGCCTTGAGGCATGTGGGATCTTTGTTCCCCAACTAGGGTTAGAAACCCAAATGCTCTGCACTAGAAGGCAGATTCTTAACCACTGGACCACCAACAAAGCTCCTCTAATTTCTTTTTAATGATTTTTCACTCTTGTCTCATTAAGATTCTTGAGAGCTGATTGTACTACATTTTCGTTATAATTCCAAGAGTTTCTGACCTGGTAAGTATTTAAGTGTTAGTTGCTCAGTCATGTCCGATCTTTGTAACCCTATGGACTATAGACCACCATGTTCCTGGTCCATAGGATCCTCCCGGTAAGAATACTGAACCTGGGTCTCCTGCACTTCAAGCAGATTCTTTACCACTGAGCCACCAGGAAAGCCTCCTGCTAAGTATATAGTTAGCCTTGATATGACAACACCACTTTTTCCACCTGTGCAAGTAATTCTTAAGTTACACTGCTTTCTGCCTTTTTAACAACATATATTTCTCTTTTAAAAAATATCAAAATGATTCAAAATTGTCAAAAGCTCATCCTCTATGTAAGGAGACTTACATAGTACAGTGTCTCTACCACAGGTATTTGCTACAATACCTTGAGTCAAGTAGTTTAACGTCTCTAAACCTACATTTTCCAGTCTAAAAACGGAGGTAATAATTCTCAAGCCAATATGAAAAGTAAAGGAGATAACACAGAACAGTTAGCACAGCGCTTGACACATAATTCTTGGTAAATGTTAGCTGTTAGTATTTCCTGATTAAAAAAACCTGGGGCGTAAATTTTTTCTGGAGATTAAATTTAATCATTTCTAAAAGTGACAAAAAAATTAAGTCAGGGAATTCACATATCCAGAAAAAGAAAAATCTAAAGTCAGTCAGATTTGCACAGAAAGATTTCTCTAATTAGTAAGGCTGCTGCTGCTGCTGCTAAGTCACTTCAGTCGTGTCTGACTCTGTGCAACCCCATAGATGGCAGCCCACCAGGCTCCCCCGTCCCTGGGATTCTCCAGGCAAGAACACTGGAGTGGGCTGCCATTTCCTTCTCCAATGCATGAAAGTGAAAAGTGAAAGAAGTCGCTCAATCGTGTCCGACTCTTAGCAACCATGGACTGCAGCCTACCAGGCTCCTCCATCCATGGGATTTTCCAGGCAAGAGTACTGGAGTGGGGTGCCACTGCCTTCTCCGAATTAGTAGGGCTAGGATTTTTTTAAATAAGACTACTTTAAGCAAGAATAGAGTTAACTTTACTAATACAAATAATCAACGTACACAGTTCCTAAGAAGAGTCCCCACAGTATTAACAGAGAGAACATGGGGCTTAAATACCAAAAAAATAATAATAATAAACTTAAATACGAATAGCAACTCTTACACTTAACTACATGATATCAAAAAGTAAATTCTCTATTCTATTTTCTCACTTGTAAGATGAGGTAAAAATAGCTATCACAAAATTAAATAAGTTAAGTAAAAAGCCTGACCAACAGATCCTCCACTAGTGGATCTTTCCCTTCTGTGCTTAAAAGTAAAATTTCCAAACTCTTTAACAATAAGGCTGAAAAGTTCATTAGATACAACATATACCCAATCTAAAGTCAATATTCCAACACAAAATTGGCAGGCAGAAGAAGACTGGAAGGAAAGGAAAGAAAAGATTTTAGACAAGACCAAGTAAGAATCCGACTTTTCAACAGGAGCATGTCTGTTATGTTTACTGCAAACAGCATGCAAAACAAGACCCATGAAGTAGTAAGACTTTTAATGAATGTTTTGGTAACAACTAGATACTGTGACTGCTTCTGCTCTTCAAGACAACTGGAAAAATAGCGTTATTATTACATATTACATACAGAATTTATGTAAGAAACATGGACTTCCCAATTATATTTTCTTCCACCCACTCAGCTCTTCCTCACTGCTCTCAAACATGAGCACTAGCTAGAATGTACTATAAGACAAACCACCAACTCCAACAAAATACTTGTGCTTACATTTCAAGATGACCAAGAAGTTTAACTCAACTAGGAAAACTGCTTAATTGATTCTAAATCCAAATATATCCAAGAGGTCTAGGATATATGTACAATAAGACTATAACAACTCTGCTAATGGAAATAATTTACCAATACAGTATTTATTAGGGAAAAAAAAGAAAAGACATTAAAGGGGAAAGAAATTTCACAATGCACAGCTCTGCAAACAAGCTATAACAAAATAAAAGCATGTAAGCAGTTCCTCTATACGGCTTGAATGCTGAAGAATTCTGGGGGAAAATATGCAAAAGATAACTTAGGATAGTCTTAACTTTACAAGTATTACAATATTTTTTAAATGCTTAAAAAAAAGTTTTCCTCACCACTGGTAGCCCATTTGAGTCCGCACCTTAGTTCGTAAGCAACCCACTCTACCAATAATAATCTGTTCCCAAATTTTATTTTACATTACTATTCCAATACAGATTCCACCCAAAAGTATGTAGACATGGTATCAATATGAAAGAAGTATTTTTTTCTGAATTCTTTTTAAAAGGCGTTACTTTCTTTTATGATCTGTGCTTAGGTGATTCTTTACCTTATGCTGAAATAAAGGATCACTGGAGGATCTCTAAATTTGGGGATTAAACGTCATTGTTTCCTAACTTTTACAACTTTTGTTACCTAAGCCCACCAAATTTCATAGATGGCCATTCTTTTCATCACCTTTTGCTTATCTTATATAATGAAATGGAATAAGTATCTGAACTCACTATAATTTTTCACTTATGTAAATGGGTAATTATGGTTGATGAATGCATTCTCTAAAGTACAAAAGAACACACACATTGTAGGTGCATAATTTGCATCTGGAAAACTACAGTACTCTGGAACATAAAACTCTCTATTAAGGGCTTATTTACATGTGTTTATCAAAGGTCCAATTTCAATGAGCTATCTTCTATATGCTATTAAAGCTGAAGGTGTAACTTTCCAGGATTTGTACTAATAGGCAACAAGAAAGACCAAAATGCCTTCTGAAAACCACAATAAGTATATATCTGGAACTTCCCTGGTGGTTAACACTCTGAGTTTCCAAAGCAGGGAGCAAGAGTTCGATCCCTGCTCAGGGAACTAACATCTCACATTCCGCATGGGCAATCAAATTAAAAATAAACAAATAAATAAACGGATCTCTTAAGGTGGAATTTCAGACAGTGACAGATGGTAAAAGAAAGTAATAAGAATTCTTAGATCAGTTTCATTTAAATCATGACTGTCCAGCTAACACAACCTCTCCCTATGAGATAAAACTAATGTAGTAATATAATTAATAACTGATCATTAAAGCAAAAATACCCTAAGTATAAGGGGCTTCCCAGGTGGCTCACTGGTAAAGAATCTGTCTACCAATGCAAGAGACACAGGTTCGATTCCTGGGTGGGGAAAATCCCCTGGAGTAGAAAACGGCAACTCACTCCAGTATTCTTGTCTGGAAAATTCCATGGACAGAGGATCCTGGCAGGCTACAGTCCACCCGGCCGCAAGGAGTCGGACACAGCTCAACAACCAAGACTGGGCAGCATCCTAAGTACAGACTGAACCCCCCTCCCCCACACCTCATGGTAACTCAGTCTGTGTTTTAAATTCAAAGCTGCCCTATCAGAAAGACACTTAAGGATAGTTAACCTCAAAGAAATACCCAGCATACTAATTCAAACGTAATCAAGATTTCAAAAGGGAAAAAATTAAATGAGAAAAAGTTAACACCTTACTTAAGATATTACCATTAGGGCAACAATTATCTATACTAATTTTATCGACAAGGCAATAATTACTAAAGCATAGAATATTAACTATGTAGCAATATTTTTCACTGTAACAAAACATACTTGAAAATTCTTTCTCAGTCAAGCTGCCAAATCTAATTTTAAAACTGACCCTAAACATAAAACTACTCCCCAACTGGACTAAGAAGGAAGGCGGGAAAAAAAAATACTGATTCAAGGAAATAAAACTGGATTAAGAAAAATAATCAGCTATCCATCAAAAATCTACATAGAAGTTTCATGGCTAAACAACACTGGTTTATTATTATATTAATAAATCGGTTATTTCCTTCTGCACGGCTGGGATTTTACAAACTGCCACACTTTCATAAAGGTATGATCATGAGGATTATAGAGAAATTTCACACAGAACAAACTGAGTGAGGAGTATACCATCCTTTAAGTAACAATAGTTCGCTAAAGAGTAAAAAGGGAAGGGAAAGGCTGACAATCTACTTCTCATAACCCCGTCCAAAATTGGGGGAAATGGAGAAGTAATCATGTATCAGCACAGCATTCACAAGCACAAGAAAACACTTCCAATAGTGAAACATAAAGTCACTCTGCATTAAAACACAGGCAATATTTTCTACGATAGTATAAAGTGTGCTATAAACGCCTATTAATACAAAAGGAACGACCACTTCCACACCGTTATATACTTTAGTAAACTACACTGCAGATCCATAATAACTCCTTGAAAAGCAAGTACCTCCCTTTACAACTCTATTACCTTCCTTCTCTCCTTAAGACACGGTCACAGAATGAACCTATACAACTTAATTTTCCTGGGTGCTTCACTTCCTTCCTCTCAGTGCAACGCAAATATACTTTTTAAGTTCACAGAAATTCATACCTAGCACCAGTACCTCAGCCTATTTGAAAACTGCTTGATTTTGAAAGTTCTAATAAGATGTGTTCAGGTTGGAAACGAAAAACTACCTTATAAGGGTATAAAAGACTGAAAGCAGGAAGCGGCTTTGACAAAACTAAGGAAGTTGCAGCGCGCTTGCTCACTGGGGGACTTTTTTGAGGCAAGAGAAGTAACACATGACATCTTTCTCTCAAATTAAAATGTGAGTTGGTTGGCCGGTAGGAACGTAGTGGGAGATGGAAAAGACCGGGAGTCGAAAAGGAAGAGGAGGTGGGTGGTCCAATGAAAGCCCCGATCTAGGTTCCCATTTTCAGGGTCCGATTCTTCCCTTTCCCCTCCCACACCCCGGGTAGAATGTTGTCACAGCAATCTTGCAAAACCTACAAGGAGCGCTTCTCTTTTCTCGCTCCTTTGCCCGGCCAGTCCCCGCGCTCCATTCCCCCCGGTCTCCAAACCTACGGGCAGGAAAGGGCACCGGGCAAAGGAGGGTCGGCTGTGCGGGGCTCGAAGACCACCCCCACGCGACCGCGGGCCCCGGGGAGGCAGCCCGTCCCCGCAGCCCCTCGGGCGGCGCTGCCCACCGCGGTGGGGGAAGGGCCGGGAGGGGTGGCGCGGAGGAAGCCGCTCCCCGGGGTTTCTGGGCCCCGCGCCGCCGCCCGGCTCCCAGAGGGTGCAGCGCGGGGGATGAGGGAGGCCCTGACTGCGGGCCCCACCCCTCGCCACCCGGCGCGGCCCGGGCTGACACAGCCGGCGGCAGCACCTTGCCGCTCCATTCATCTCCCGGCCTCCTCCCGGCCCCGCCATTTTCCTGCCTCCGCCTCAGTTTCCCCACCCCCGCCCATCAGCCCCCTTACCCCGTGCCACAGTCCACCACACAGGCCGGCAGCCGTCCCGCCATCTTCCTCCTCGCCTGCTGCTGCTGCTGCCGCCGTCTGCTCCGTGCCGTTTGGGGCCAGGGATGGGCGGCGGGAGGTAGAAGCTATCTGACCATCCACGGCCGGGCCACCCTCTCCGTCTGGGGGGGAGCCGGGAAGCCGAAGCAGTAGCGAGAGAGAAGCAGGCTCGGTCAGCGGCTACCACTTCCGCAACCCGGGCAGGCAGGCAGTCCCCGCCCTGCCCCGCCGCGGCCTCCTCCCTCTCTCTCTCCCCTCCTCCTCACTCCTGCCCCCACCCTACAACTTCTTCCCCTCACACCGCCTTTCCCCGGGAAGCCAAGATGGCCGCCAGTGCCGACGCCCCGGCCAGGACAGGCCTAGGCCTCGAGCGCTCCCCCTTCCGGCTCCGAGCGGGCGGGGCGAGAGAGCATGCGCACTGAGGAGCGCCGCCGGCTGCCGCTCCCATTCCGAAGGTGAGGTAGTCCACTTCGGGTGTTCTCCAGGTAGGGTTGGGTAGGTCTGCCCGAGTCTCCAATTCTCCTTCTGAAGCTGGAAGGGGTTTTTCGTTGCAATTACTTCTGTGCTAGGTTGAGGAAGCGATGAAATCGCATTCCACAGCCACAACTATATTCCGGTGCTCCGAGGAAAACGGCCTAATTGAAAACCTTGTCAGCGGCACCCATCCGATTTTATATCTTGAGCGGCTCCTTTTCTGGTTGGAAAAGAGCTATATCAGACGGAGGGTGAGCCGTTGGAGGAGAGAGGAACAAAGGCTTGCACCGTGGCTCCTCTGCCTTGGTACTGTTTTTTGGGTTTTTTTTTTTCCTTCAGTTACACTTACGCATTGTTACAACGTGGCACATTACAAGTGTTACTACAAGGGTTAGATTGTAGGCCACCCGGAGGGCAGGCCTGTGCCCACGACGAAGGCACACCTCACAGGAATGTACAGGTAAATCCCTTACACAAATAAGCCTTTGGTGGCTTTGAATGAGGAGAAAAAAGTACTCTCCGGGGTAGTTTTAGGTTGTACTATTCTACTTGCAGGATGAAACCACGGATTAAGGACCAAACTTTTTAATTTAAAAAAAAAAAAAAACTAGAAAGCCTAGAACAATGACATTTAAACTTCTCAAAGTGTGCATCAGAATTCCGTGGAAGGCTTGTTAAAGCACAGAATGCTGGACTACATCCCTTGAGTTCTCTGATTAGGTAGTCTGGAGTGGGGCCTAGTAATTTGCATTTCTACCCAGTTCCTAGGTGTTGGTCTGGGACCTCCTCCCACCTAGGAAACCTATAATATTAATAGCTTTTTTCTCTTCTTGTTTATCTTCTGATAAACCATGTGGATTCACTTATAGGTGACTGAAATAATATTCTTCCTAAGAAAGGATGTCTAATTGCTCCAGAAGATAACATAGAGTGGTGTTAGACCAGCCTGGGCAATGGAATTTAAGCTTTTCATTCATTTGGCAAATAAGAATTGCTCACCCATTCTATTAGGGCAGGGACTATGCTGACCATTAATATTCAGTAGGCACAAAATGAACAAGTTCTCTGCACTGCCGGGTTTACAGTTTAGTGGCGAAACATACAAACTGTATTAAGAGCAATAGAAATTATAATGCAGAGGGTGCTGAGAAATGGGGAGGAGGGGTGAGTGAATAGGAGGGAAACAAAAGTTAGGAGAGACTTCTCTGACAAAAGTGAAAGTCTCTCAGTTATGCCTGACTCTTTGTGACCCCATGGACTATACAGTTCATGGAATTTTCTAGACCAGGATACTGGCGGGAATAGCCTTTCCCTTCTCCAGGGTATCTTACCAACCCAGGGTCTCCTGCGTTGCAGGTGGATTTTTTTTACCAGCTGAGCCAGAAGGGAAGCCCAAGAATGCTGGAGTGGGTAGCCTATCCCTTCTCCAGTGGATCTTCCTGATCCAGGAATGAAACTAGGGTCTCCTGCATTGCAGGCAAGTTCTTTACCAACTGAGCTATCAGAGAAGCATTTAAAAACTGAGGGCTGGAAGATGATAGGAGATAGGGAGGAGAGTGAGGAAGAAGGGGAGCCCTCCAGGAAGTGAGAAGAGTCAAGGCCCTGAGGTGAGAATGAGCCCTTTTTCTTCCACAAATTTAAAGAAGGTCTTTAAGTGTTCAAAGCGAAGTGAGCCAGGGAAGGAGACAGAATGGGAGACAAAGCCTGAGAGAAGGAGGAATCTAATCATGCGAGGATTTGTAGACTTCTTAAAGCATCTTAAAGTTTAGCCTAAAAGCAACTTGGAATCCATCAGAGACTTAAGGAAATGTTCTGCCTGCTTTGTAAGGAATGGATTCTACAAAGTTAAGAGTGAAGTGAATGCTTATATAGCGTATATGATGTTGGCATTAAGAGATAGAAAATGTGAGGAGTAGCATCCAGATGGGATTGGATGTGTACAAAGGAGACTTACTAAGCGGCATCATCATCATTACCATCCACTAGTGCCCAGCACATCCACAGCTACTCATATGAAATAAACAAACAAACAAATAATTCTCAGGGGCAGCTTTCCTCAGAGATTTGTCTTCCAAGAAGTCAAACAGAAGTGGTTCTTTGTTCAGGTGCCTTCTGTTTTTTCACTATGCATAGAAGGTGGTATATGAGGGTTCTTTGCTGCTTTTTCCACCATCAAGTATTTAAGGTTTGGGGGGAGAGCAGATGCCTGAAGATTGGCTCTGACAGAAGACGGAGATGTGGTTTGGTTGGGGTTGAGCAAATGATTGTTTCCAGTATGACAGGTAGTATGTCTGGACTAAAGGGATCTTACCAAAGGGGTCTCAAGAACAGAGGTTTGGAACTTGAACTCAGGAAAATTCTCCTGGTCAGGGAAGCCCGCAGTGATAGATCCTCAAAATGGCTGTCCAAAATGCTGGCCTTGGGTAGGTTGTCATGGAAGTAATTACATCAGTGTTCAGAAACTAGAATGCTCCCATGATCCAGGCAGGCAGCCTCATAAGTGAAGAGGGCTATGAGGAGGGTGTGGCAACATGGAGAGTCCACAGAAGACAGTAGAAAATTGTTGCTATGTAAGAATGTAGGCCTTGTGTTGCCAAAACCTCCCCCCTTTTTTTTTTTTCAAGAAAAGTTAGAAACACCTGTATTTTTATCTGTTGGTAACTAATTTTTTGAAGAGCATAGCTGACCCATGGGCTACCCATTTTCAATGTTTGATTCAAGAGACTGTTTAATGTATACCAGTGTATTACATTCAAATATGAGCTTCGTGTTCATGGTAGTTACTGTATCTCATTCCGTAGACATGAGGAAACCTGCTGGAGTCTCTTTCTCAGAGCCAAGACCTGTCCCTTGTCTGTAAAGGGAGTGACTTGTTAGAAGTGTTTCAGTTTCCAGCACTTGTGAAAACTGTCATTTGTGGAGGTTCCTCATAACTCACCTACCCAAACGCGTTGCCTGCTTAAGACCCTTTCCACTTCCTGCTTGCTACATGCCACATTGGTCAGCGTCTGTACCGCTGTGGTGGCTCAGCCTTCTTTAGCTATGCAGAACCTTCTGAGGCATATCCGGCCAAAGCATTTCTGACCACCCTGTTTGCATATGCATCCCTCTTCCTGCTTCAGTTCAGCTCAGTCGCTCTTTGCTTACTCTTCTCCAAATACTGAGAAGCAGAGGATGTCAGAGCTAGAAGGCCTCTTGGGGATGATCCTTGATCAATATGAAAAGGAAAGCAGTGGTGGATGGGTGGGATTTGTTTGACTGCCCTAAATTCATTGCTGCCTGTTAGTACCCTGGTTTTCCTATTAGTTCAGGTCAACCAGGTGCCTTGTTCTTATCAGTTTCCAAACCCAGTTCCTAGCCTTTAAGCATTTGTCCATCTTACAGTATCCTTCCAATAAATCCCCGTTTGCCTAAGTTAACAGCAGTCAGTTTCCATTACTTGCATAAATTTAAGAGCCCTAAGTGATACAGAAACCCTGAGAGTTTAAATGATTTTCCCAATATCTTAGAGAAACTAAGGAACACAGTCCAGATCAAAACCCAGTTCTGACCCCTTTTCAGGACTCAAGTTATAATGCCACAAGCATTGTTTAATTTTGACTGCTCTACTGGTTACAGGTTACCATGAGATTTCCTAGGTCATTCCTGTTCTTTAACATCAATTTAGCAAATGTCTCTAAATCTTAAAATGTCCAAGAAATTCACAGCATTCCATTTCCATTATTTTAAAGTGGGAAACAATGTTATTTTTTTTTAAATTAACTTGGGTTCTTGTTGCACAGGTGACTATCTGCAAGTTGTCAGACCAATCATATCTATAGAGAGCATTGATTAAGGCAGATAGGTAAATGGTCAGGATGTCCATGCACCCCAGTGGTCATAAGGGATGATGGCTATGAACTGTGGCTTCTCCTTTCTCAAGTTGTGTGACCTTAAATAGCTTAGTGTGTAGAGAGAGCACTGACCTTGGAATCAAGAGACTTGAATGTCAGCTTCTTAAACTGATCTGTTTCTTCATCTTTAAAAAATGGTAGGAATATGTAACTCACAGAGTTGTTGTAAAGCATAAATTTTTAAAAAGCATGTTGCAAATTATAAAACAACTATATGAAAAGATCAAAAGGAATATGCTTGAATTATAAAGCAATGACTCTTTTACTTATTATACACACCTAAAGTTTTAAAGTTTGTCCCCCTTTTCAAAGAAGTTATCTTGGGGCCCATCTGGTTACTCTTTTAATGCTACCATCATGCAAAATATTTTTAGAAGGTTTCCTTCAGACTTGCCTTCAGAGCCTTTTGCACATTCCTTTAAATATCTTCATTGGTGGCATATCTTGGCCCTTGAGTGTTTGCATGTCTCACACGAAGGCACAGGTCATCAGTGGCCTGACATGAGGACAGGAGCTCTGGCTGCTACAGACCTGGGTAATGCAGCATGTGGCATAAGCCCTATTGGAGGAGGTCATCATTAGCCTGACCATAGAGCCACTGAGCAGACAACCCACAAACTGCAGAACAATTATACCGAAGAAATTCTCACACTATTAAGAAAGTTCTAGGACCCAAAACAAATTTATAACCTGGGATCGGGCAAAGGGAAGGAGAAAACAAAGGGAATTTGACTTTGGAGGACAGTGGGATTTTAGTACAGAACTTCCTACAGTACTTGGGAAACAGACTCTTGGAGGGCATGAACAAAACCTAGTGTGCACCAGGAGAAAGGAGCAGTGTCCCCACAAGAGTGAGCCAGACTTGCCTGTGAGTGTCCAGGAGTCTCAGTGGAGGCATGGGTCAACAGTTTGGCCTCAGGTCAGACAAAACAGAGAGAACACAGCCCCACCAATCAACAGAAAATTAGATTAAAATTTACTGAGCATGCCCCCACCCAGTAAACAAGACCCAGTTTCCCCCACAATCAGTCTCTCCCATCGGGAAGCATCCATAAGCCTTTTATCCTTATTTATCAGAGGGTAGACAGAATGAAAACCACAATCACAAAAACTAACCAAACTGATCACATGGACCACAGCCTTGTCTGACGTAATGAAACTATGAGCCATGCTCTGTAGGGCCACCCAAGACAGACAGGTCATGGTGGAGAGTTCTGACAAAACATGGTCTACTGGAGAAGGAAATGACAAAACACTCAAGTATTCTTGCTTTGATAACCCCATGAACAGTATAAGAAGGCAAAAACATACAACACTGAAAGATGAACTCCCCAGGTCGATAGGTGCTCAATATGCTACTGGAGATCAGTGGAGAAATAACTCCAGAAAGAATGAACAGATGGAGCCAAAGCAAAAACAACACCCAGTTGTAGATGTGACTGGTGATAGAAGCACAGCCTGATGCTGTAAAGAGCAATATTGCATAGGAATCTGAAATGTTTGATCCATGAATCAAGGCAAATTGGATGTGGTCAAACAGGAGATGGCAAGAGTGAATATCAACATTTTAGGAATCAGTGAACTAAAATGGACTGGAATGGGCGAATTTAATTCTGATGACCGTTATGTCTACTACTGTGGGCAACAATCCCTTAGAAGAATGGACTAACCCTCATAGTCAACAAAAGAGTCCAAAATGCAGTACTTGGATGCAATCTCAAAAATTACAGAATGATCTCTGTTCATTTCCGAGGCAAACCATTCAGTATCACAGCAATCCAAGTCTATGCCCCAACCAGTTATGCTGAAGAAGCTGAAGTTGAACAGTTCTATGAAGACCTACAAGACCTTCTAGAACTAATGCCAAAAAATGATATCCTTTTCAACATAGGGGACTGGAATGCAAAAGTAGGAAGCCAAGAGATACCTGGAGTAACAGGCAAGTTTGGCCTTAGAGTACAAAATGAAGCAGGGCAAAGGCTAACACTTTTGCCAAGAGAATGCACTGGTCGTAGCAAACGCCCTCTTCCAACAACACAAAGGACGACTCTACACATGGACATCACCAGATGGTCAACACTGAAATCAGATTGATTATATTCTTTGCAGCCAAAGAGGGAGAAGCACTATATAGTCAGCAAAAGCGAGACCAAGAGCTGAATGTGGCTCAGATCATGAACACCTTATTGCAAAATTCAGACGTAGATTGAAGTGAGGAGAACCACTAGACTGTTCAGGTATGACCTAAATCAAATCCCTTATGATTATACAGTGGAAATGACAAATAGATTCAAGGGATTAGATTTGATAGAGTGCCTGAAGAACCATGGACAGAGGTTCATGACATTCTACAGGAGGTGGTGATCAAAACCATCATCAAGAAAAAGAAATGCAAAAAGGCAAAATGGTTGTCTTGAGGAGGACTTACAAATAGCTAAGAAAAGAGAAGCAAAAGGCAAAGAAGAAAAGGAAAGATATACCCTTCTGAATTCAGAGTTCCCAAGAATAGTAAGGGGAAGTAAGAAAGCCTTCCTCAGTGATCAGTGCAAAGAAACAGAGGAAGACATTAGAATGGGAAAGACTAGAGATCTTTTCAAGAAAATTAGGGATACCAAGGGAACATTTCATGCAAAGATGGACACAATAAAGGACAGAAACTGTATGGACCTAACAGAAGCAAAAGATATTAAGAAAAGGTGACAAGAATACACAGAAGAGCTATCCAAAAAAGATCATGATCCAGATAGCCACAATGGTATGATCACTCACCTAGAGCCAGACATCCTGGAATGCGAAGTCAGATAGGCCTTAGGAAGCATCACTACAAACAAAGCTAGTGGGAGTGATGGAATTCCAGTTGAGCAATTTCAAGTCCTGAAAAATGATGCTGTGAAAGTGCTGGACTCAATATGTCAGCAAATTTGAAAAACTCAGCAATGGCCACAGGGCTGGAAAAGGTCAGTTTTCATTCCAATTCCAAAGAAAGGCAATGCCAAAGAATGTTTAAACTACCGCACAGTTGCACTCATCTCACACGCTAGTAAAGTAATGCTCAAATCCTTCAAGCTATGCTTCAACAGTATGTGAACTGAGAACTTCCAGATATTCAAGCTGGATTTAGAAAAGGCAGAGGAACCAGAGATCAAAATGCCAACATCCGTTGAATCATAGAAAAAGCAAGAGAGTTCCAGAAAAACATCTACTTATGCTTTATTGTCTACGCCAAAGCCTTTGACTGTGTGATACACAGCAAACTGAAAATTTCTTCAAGAGATGGAAATATCAGACCACCTTACCTGCTTCCTGAGAGCTCTGTATGCAGATCAAGAAGCAACAGTTAGAACCAGACATGGAACAATGGACTAGTTCTGAGTTGGGAAATGAATATGTCAAGGCTGTATATTGTCACCCTGCTTATTTAACTTACACACAGAGTATAACGTGAAATGCCGGGCTGGATGAAGCGCAAGCTGGAATCAAGATTTCCGGAAGAAATATCAATAACCTCAGATATGCAGATGACACCGCTCTTACGGCAGAAAGCAAAGAGGAACTAAAGAGCCTCTTGATGAAAATGAAAGAGGAGAGTGAAAAAGCTGGCTTAAAACCCAACATTCAAAAACCTAAGATCATGGCATCCGGTCCCATCACTTCATGGCAAGAAGATGGGGAAACAATGGAAATAGTGAGAGACTATTTTCTTTGTCTCCAAAATCACTGCAGGTGGTGGCTGCAGCCATGAAATTAAAAGATGCTTGCTCCTTGGAAGAAAAGCTGTGACCAACCTAGACAGCATATTAAAAAGCAGAGACATTGTTTTGCTTACAAGGGCCCATCTAGTCAAAGCTGTGGTTTTTCCAGTACTCATGTATGGATTTGTGGGCTGGGCCATAAAGAAAGCTGAATGCCAAAGATAATGCTTTTGACCTCTGGTGTTGGAGAAGACTCTTGAGAGTCCCTTGGACTGTAAGGAGATCAAACCAGTCAATCGTAAAGGAAATCCGTCCTGAATATTCATTGGAAGGACTGATGTTGAAGCTAAAGCTCCAATACTTTGGCCACCTGATGCAAAAAACTGATTCATTGGAAAAGACCCTGAAGCTGGGCAAGATTGAGGGAAGGAGGAGAAGGGGACGACATAGTCTGAGATGGTTGGATGGCATCCCCGACTCAATGGACATGAGTTCGAGCAAGCTCTGAGTTTTTTGATGGACTTGGAAGCCTGGCGTGCTACAGTCCATGGGATCACAAAGAGTCGGACATGACTGAGTGACTGATCCGTACTAACTCGAGATGACTTAAAAACTGCTTCTGACCATGTTTCTAAAAAGCAGTTCTAGAAAGATTTGTTGAATAGTCACAGCCTTGAGATAAAAACATTATATACTCATGGGGACTTTCCTGATTATCCAGTGGTTAGGACTCAGCACTTCCACAGCAGAGTGCATGGGTTCATTCCCTAGTCAGGGAATTAAGATCCTGCATTCCACATTGCATGGCCAAAATCCAAAACAACAACAAAAACAAAAAAAGCAAAACAACACAAAACAAAAATTACACTTGTTCTATGTTTAATTTCAATTGAACAAATATTTTATTTAGTAATGTTATCTGTACAGTGTTTGAAATGGGGTGAGATTCTGTAGAATATCACCCTAGTTCCCACCACCACCTGCAAATGATGAATAGTTTATTTAAAATAGAACTCTCCATTTGAAAGCAAATGGACAGTTAGACTTCCCCTACACACATACCATATTACATATAAAAACAAATAAATCCTCAATGTAGGATAAAATCTTTACTTCTCTTTGGCCTGCTAAACCCACCGTGTTCTGGTCCTGCCTCCCTCTCAAATTTTTCTCCTCTCCTTGAGCCATTGGCCACATCAGCCTTCCAGCTCTTCACACATCCCAAGGCCATTCCCACCTGCATCTTCTCCCCTAATCAGTAGTTATTCCTGAATCAGTTTATATCTTATCTCCTTTTAGAAGCTTTTCTTGGTCACTCAATCTAAAATAGCCCGCCTTACCCTACCACATCACCATGTTTTAATTCTATGGTGAAATGCCTCATGTTTTATATCAGTTCATTGCATTATTGTCCATCTTTACCAACTAGGAAAACATCCCCACTGGAATTTGAAGAGGACCTGGCATATAGTAAGTGGTCAACAAATAGTTGACTGGATGAGTTGGATAATAAAGATAAAAATATATTAGAAAAATCAGAAGAAAATTTAGGAAAATAATCTGAAAGTGGAAGAGATGTTTTCTTAAGTAAAAGTAGAAATCCATCACTATTCATGGAAAGATTTGGTTACATAAATTTCCAGTGGGTAAAGATTTTTTTTAGAAATTATGGGATTAGAAAAATATTTATATCATGTATGACGAAGTCAAAATGGTAAGAACAAGGCAAATAATCCAGCAGAAACATTGGCAAAGGGTTTTAACACAAATTCCCTACAGAAGAAATTTAACTGGACAATTAACATAGACAAAGAGGCTTTTCATTGCTGACAGTAAGGGAACCACAAATCAGACAATGACAGATACCATTTTTCACCCATGATTCACAACATTTAAAAAGAAAAAAAAAATTCCAGTGCTGAGAATATATATCAAGAAATGGACATGTATTGAACAGTGTATGTCAGTTGCTCTAACATAGTGTCAGTTCTTAAAAATGAATTGCCATAGCCTCCTGCAAAGTGAACCACCAGTATCTGTTAAAACTTAAACTTCCAGTATGACACAGGGAGCTCAACCCAGTGCTCTGTGACAACCTAGAGGAGTGGGATGGAGTAGGAGGTGGCAGGGATGTTCAAGCAGGAGGGATATAAATATACTTATGGCTGATTCATATTTTTGTATGGCAGAAACCAATACAACATTGTAAAGCAGTTATCCTCCAATTAAAAATAAGCTGAAAAAAAAACCAACTTTGCTTAAGTTAGTCTTAGGAATCCCATTTGGTGAATCCTAAAAAAAAGGTCTGATGATGGAGGAAGAGAAGGTTATGATCATGAAGTATTATTTAAAACTTTGAAGAGTTAGAAATATAGCCTTCATTTCAAGTACCTCTGTGAACAGGTTAAAGCTGAAACTTCTTTTAGCTTAAAAGGGTACCCTGGCAGTCTCGGCCATATGTCTGTACTAACCTGCAGGGATATGGAGCAGAGGTTGATATGTTAGTTTTCTCCTTGATAGCAGTACCCGGATCTTATTCTGGTGCTTATGTTCCCAGTCAAGGACATTGCTCCACCTCCTATGTAGCTAGGTGTGGCTGTGTGGTAAAGTTATGGCTAATGAGATCTAAGTGAAAGTATTTGCGCAGGACTTCTGGAAAACGCCTTTCAAGAAGGCTGTTTCAGGAGAAGCACCATTCTGTGTTTTGCCCTCCAGTTTTCTACTGCCTGTAACACAGATCAAGATTGAGTGACTAGAGTTCTTAGCCAGTAGGGATGATAGACTGAGCTTGAGACTGGAAGCCATGTCCCAAGGAAGGTGGAAAGGAAAAATAGGAGGAGCTCAGGTCACTTATGACTCTGAAGTGCCATCTAGGCTGTGGCCCACACACTTCCAGACTTATTTTACATGTGAAAAAGAGAAACCAGTAGGATTTAAGCCACTATCATTTGGCATTTTCAGTTATATGCAACTGCATTTAATTCTAATCGATAATACCATGACATAATGTTAAATCCAAAAAGCAAGTTGGTAAGTAATACCAGGAGGATATAAATTCAAATGCTTATAGGTGATAGGCCAGTAATGTAAAAAGGTGGATTATTAGAGGCGTGAATAATAGGGACTGGAAAGGACCATGTTAAATTAAAAACCCTGTGCAGCATCAATAACATCATTGCCACGGAGGAATGGGTGTGCAGATTGTTCGTGTTAAATTTCCCTAATCTTTTGCCAACAAAATATTTTCCCTGACTGTGAGCCGCTAGTTTGTGACCATTGATTTATAGTGGGATCCAATATTTGGAAAACTATGGGGGGAAAAGGGAGGATTAAGGGAGGGAGAAAGGAAGGAAGGATGAGCCCGGTGTATGTATGTGTTTATATGTGGTATAAACAGAAACTATATAGAAAGTTGCACATGAAGCAATGGAGACCTAACAGATGAGATTGAAGGAAGATTAAATTTTACATTGAACTTCTGGTATAACTTTTTATTTTCTGTCTAATTACAATGAATATACATTAATTTTTCTAATTTAAGAAAAATCTAATAAGGCAGGAGGAAAATTGCTGAGTTACCCAACTTGGAAATCCAATGCAAATATCACAACATAGTCATAGAAAACTTTTAGGATAATTCAGCCTGAGCAAGTTCAGTGTGTCTTATGAGCAGATCACTGTGTATTAACACCTAAAACTAAAAATACAAATTTGAGAGAAAACACAAACACATCATAGATTGCAATGATTTTTGTTAGCTGTGGATGAATAGGAAGTCATGTAAACACATGCACATGAGAAAAAAAATGTTTCAGGAAGTGGAACCTTGATTATTTTTTAAGTGAAAGATAAAAAGAAGTGCATTCTGAGTTCTTTGAAGTTGCAATGTAACCCACTGTGTCATTACATTTAGTTTAATGTATTATGTTGGTTTTTATTAAAACTGCTCCTGGTTTTAGAGCAGCCCAGGTTTTTAAATAGTCATTGCTTTTTTCTACGTTTGTCTCAGGCATTGCCATCTCTTCAAAACACATATTTGAAAAATGTTTAGGCTTCTCTCAATCGAAAACTGGGCATTTGGCTCCAGTTTGATGAGAAGAAACTGAATTATGAATGCATTTTTCCCCTGACACATCTATTTTCATCCTTTGGTAAATCTGACAACCTGTGACAGTTCTCACATTTCTGGAACTCATCCCCCAATTACAGAAGAAGCTAATAATGATACTGTGATAAATATTTGACTGTTTGGGGTTTATCCAAAATGAAGTTTATTGGACTTTCTTCCCCTTCTTTCTCTACCCTCCCCCTCCTCCAGCCCCTGACACTAACTGTATGCCATGGCAGCATTTATGGTTGGAGAATTATGATCCTCAATAGCAGTCAGTTGCTCTAACATTGTGTCAGTGTTTTTTCCATAGAATAATAATTCTGCAGAAAGAACTTTGTATAATTCCCCAGTTTAGCAAATGAGGAAGCTGAAGTACAGAGAATTAAATGATTTATTTAAGATCTGACAACAAACTGGTAGATTCCTTCTACTTAAGTATATCTCTAGGGATTCGTAGACGAGAAGAGCTTTATTGAAAATCCACACAATTCTTGTATAATAAGTTCAGTGATGCTATAAAATTAGATATAGTGTCTTATGATCAAGACACATATGATAGTAAATGCTGCTGCTGCTGCTGCCGCTGCTAAGTCGCTTCAGTCATGTCCGACTCTGTGCGACCCCATAGACGGCAGCCCATCAGGCTCCCCGTCCCTGGGATTCTCCAGGCCAAGAATACTGGAGTGGGTATCCATTTCCTTCTCCAATGCATGAAAGTGAAAAGTGAAAGTGAAGTCGCTCAGTTGTCCCTGACTCTTAGCAACCCCATGGATTGCAGCCTACCAGGCTCCTCCATCCATGGGATTTTCCAGGCAAGAGTACTGGAGTGGGTTGCCATTGCCTTCTCTGATAGTAAATGAGACAACTCAAACTTAAGCCAGTTTAAGAATAAAAAGGATATTTTTACTTTAGAATGAGTAGAGCTCAACTAAGTATAAATCTCAAGCAGTAAACAGTTTAGTCACAGCTGGATGCAAAGGCTCAAAAGTATCATCAGAAATTGCCTCTCTTTCTCTTTTGGCTTTGCTTGTTACCATGTTGGCTTCATTCTTAGGCAGCTTTACTCACACAGTGGCAAAAATGGCTTATGTTCTAACAGTGTATCAGTCCCAGTGCAGGGAGAACATCTTTTCCAATAGTCTTGGCAAAGGAACAAGGACTAACTCTCCTTGGCTTCCTTGGACCATGCATCTTCCCTAAGCTCTTCACTGTGACTCCAACTGGCCAAGCCTGGGTCACATGTCCCCCGTCCCCAACCAGTCTCACCAAAAAGAACCACGTGTCTAGAAAGTGGAGAAGGAGTAGTCACAAAGGGAAAAATATGCATTTACTACCCAGAGAATGAATGTAAGGGAAGAAAAAACAAATGAAGTCCATTAAAAATTGCATTTACATTGAATTATAAACTGATACAACTAAGTGTCAGTGTCTTGCTTAGTGGTTGGGGGTTCATGGTATGTTCATTGAAACAAAAATACTACCAACTAAAAGCCGAAAAAATAGAAATACACTGAAAAATATTTTTGACTTTGCAAAAAAGGAAGAGATGAATTGCATGTTTATGTTTATATTGGTTTACTCTCAGTCATGTCCAACTCTTTGTGATCGCATGGACTGTAGCCCACAAGGCTCCTCTGTCCATGGGATTCTCCAGGCAAGAATACTGGAGTGGGTTGCCCTTTTTCTTCTCCAGTATTTATATTGCCAGCCCATAAATGAACACAAAGGCAAATGAAAAATAAAGAACATTGGACATCTGCCAAACAATACATTAATCTAAATGTTTAATGATTCCCTCAATCCTGCACAAGGAGAGAAATCATTATATTTTTTGTAGTAGCATTTGTTTATTTCCATTTTATCTCAAATGCTGATGAGCTTCTGCTAGCTTTGCTTAATAGTATTCTGTTGAAAGATACAGAATTATTCAGTTCATAAAGAGTAATGATCAATACACAGCCAGTTTCTACCATAGTGTAACCAGAATTCTGCTCATTCATTAGTCTATTTGTTCATTATTTGTTATGTCCCTGTTATGAATCAGGAACAAGGCTGGACTCTTAAGATTAAAGAGATGAGTAATTTGCAGTCCCACCCCTGAAGGAGTCAAAGTACAGTAAGAGAAACAGACAAGTGAAAATTAAAGTACGCTACGAGAAGAGATTTGCACAAGGCTTTTCAAAACAAAGGCAGACCCTTAGCTCACTTAGCTGAGAGATCAAGGAAAGCTTTAAAGAGGGCTTAGGAAATGCTTTCCAGGATGAAAAAGGAGTGCAAGGTAATTCTGGAAAGAATAGATATGCAGTGACACAGAGGCTTTAGAACCCTGGGAGTTTCAGAAGTGGGTTACAACTGTGACCATGATATGGGGTGTGTATGGGGGAAGAGTCCATGTGAATCACTGTGTGCTAAGTTTGGACTTTATCTTGCAGTTCCAAAACCCTGGGCCCTCCACTGGAACCAGGCTAACAGTAAATAGCTTCTGAAGAGCTTGTTAAAAATACAGATTGCCAAGGCCCCACTTTGGAAATTTTAGTTCAAGAGGAATCTGTTGGAAAAAGAAGTTCCCTAACATGATAATGGGGTACATCCAAGTCTGAGAGCCACTGTCTATGGACAGTGGAGGTCTATCAGAGGGTACCAAGAAAGAGAATAATGTGTTTTGGAAAGAGAGCACTTTGCCAGTGCAAAGTTGCAAAAGAGCAGATCAAAACAGGAGATGGAGAGACCCAATAGGAGACCATTGTGATAGAACAAATTAAGAAATGGCAGGTACCTGCACTGTAGCAGAAGCAGATGTTCAGAGATATTTCTGAGAAATGTAGTCATCAGCACTAGATGACCTGTTTGATGTGGGAAGCAAAGTATGTCTGTCTGTGGGAGGCAGGGGGTGGAATTAAGTTTGTGTAGGGTGCCCATGAGTTCTGGGAGTGAGAGGTGAGCAGGAGGCACAGCTTTGTGTATAGCGGTGTGATGTTAGCTCAGGATGGAAACCAGGCTGGAACTTGCCATGGGCAGGAGACCAAAGCTTGGCACTGGGCTGTCCAAGGTCCAGAGCTTCCAGTTTGCCAACCTTGAGGTTGAAAACTTGTGGATGACTCCCTAGGGACACCTCTCTTCTTTGTGCTACCTGTGGGCCCTGGCAATAGTCACCTCTCATAGCTTCTGTAGTAGCTTCTTAGACTTTTTAGCTTATTTACTCCCTGAAGGTAGGAATTATGTATATGTACATGTTCTCAGAGCCTAGCCTTGTGCCTGCACATATTTGATGCCTCTATTTCTGGGTGAATGAATTTTATTAATATCTGTAATTATAGCTACAGCAGCCTCATTATATCTGTATAGATTTTTGGCCTCCTTTGTGTGTGTTTGTGTGTATGTGTATGATTATATAAACTAGTATTTCTGAAATTCACATGCTTCCTTTATTATTTTCCAAAATGTACATTATAATGATAAAGGAGAGTGTGCAAAATACACTGCTTTCTTCCAAATATTAATTATTGTAAATGTCTGTATAATTAGTGGATCAGGCATCTCCTATAAATATTAATTTAGATTCCACCAAAAAAGAGCTTGGTTAACAAAAAAATAGTTTTAAAACATTCAATCTAATTAATTAAAGACAAGGAACAATTTTCATTTCATTTTATCTAAATAAACATTGTGGATCCAGAGAGATTTTTCTCTTTTTTTTATCAGCCGACGAGAGAACATAGCCTGAAGAGCCAGTCTGTGGGCTGCAAGGAGGCTCATTTGCCAATTTTCAGAGAAACCCGTGACTCTCTCCACCGTTTCCCCAGAAAGCCTTGCCTACAACCCCAGAAATAACCTCTTGTTCAGTCGCTAAATCGTGTCTTACTCTTTGCGACCCCATGGACTGCAGCCCGCCAGGCTCCTCTGTCCATGGGATTCTCTAGGCAAGAATACTGGAGTGGATTGCAGAGACATTATTTTTAAGGAGAGTAGTATGATCACGTTAAAGTATCTTTTTCTCATATGATACTATATAGAATAAATAAGAAAAGCGTTACTCAAGCTCATGAAAAAGAAATAATACAAGGACAGAAAATGTAAGACGAATTTGATGGTTACATTACTCTATATCTAAACTTTCCTTCTATCCATTGACTGGATGATTCCTTTTTTTGTTTATTCCGCATTATCTTTGCCTTCCTTGCTGCAGATAAGTGCCTTGTGAGTACCTAACAGGAACATCCTACTTGTAGAGTTTGCAATCAACAGAAAACTCAAATAGTTACAACTTTTCTTTATAATCTACTCTCATGAGAAAGCAATGACAAGTAACTAAACTAATACAGTGATTTCAAAGTGCAGTTTCCAAGCAAATACAGAAATGTCTACCTTTCAAACCGTTTATTTGGAATGGATCCCTGCTGTAATACAGGTAATGAATTGTACTCTCTCTCAGCCTATTTGACCCCTTGTTACTACCCTGTGTGTGTTGATGTTCTATCCGCATGATATGGCCTAATTATCATGAAAATCTGTGGCTTCTTGTTTCCTCTGATCTCCAGGAGACTGTTTTATACGTCTCTACTTATAATTTATGACGTGTGTGTGCTGATTCTCCTTATTGACTCAACTCCTATTTATGACTCTGTATTCCTTTTTTTTTTTTTTTTTCCAGTTTGGTTGTGGTATGTGGGATCTAGTTCCCTGACCAGATATCAAACCCAGACCCCATGCATTTGGGAGCCTGGAGTCTTAGCCACTGGGCCACGAGGGAAGTCCCATAACCCTGTAATCTGTATGCAGTATCTATCATACCTCACTGGCTTTGCCCAATCTCTGGTTTTGGCTTCTCTGACCTGTTTTGACCATTTGCTACCCCAAAGCACAATATAACATACTGTACTAAGGGCTTAATGTGCTGGCCATTTGCTTGCATGTGTGTGCTAAGATGCTTCAGTCATGACCGACTCTTTGCGATGCTATGGATTATAGCTCATTAGGCTCCTCTGTCAATGGGATTCTCCAAGCAAGAATACTGGAGTGGGTTGCCATGCCATGCTCCAGCAGATCTTCCTGACCCAGGGATCAAACCTGAATCTCTTAGGTCTCCTGCATTGGCAGGTGGGTTTTTTGTTTTTTGGTTTTTTTACCACTAATGCTACCAGGAAAGCCTAGTCATTGGCCTACTTGCTGTCATATTCATTCATTCCTTATCATTCTCTTATTCTGTCTGTATGGAAGGAAGCTGATTGCTGCCAACTTCATTTCTTAGACTCACCGGCCCATGCCAAAAAAGAATTAGGATAATGAAAGATAAAAAGATAAAATAGGAACACGAGCAGAAGAAGAGAAGCCAAGGTATTTGCCTCTTTCTCTGAATCAGGAAGCTTCTCTCACAGTGACTGCTTCTCCTCTGTGATTCCCATTCTAGGACCATCTGGGGTAAATGACTCCAGGGATCTGTTAACTCAATCCCTCTGTTGGTCTCTCCAAACCCTAGAGGTGGAGGGTAGAGGCTTTCTGCTATTGCTTCTCACTGGGCTTCCCCCTCTTTCCCCAGTTAGGCTTTCTGGCCCATCCAGCACCTTTGTAACCAGTTCCTTATTAAATTCCCTCAACTAAACTATCTCACTTGGTTTCTGACTAGTCCCCAGAGACAATACTAGACAGATTGTTAGGCAAAGAACCAAGTGATCGTCATCATCACAGAACTCATGTAGGTATTTCAAGGTTCACATCCCAAAATATCCAGCAGAGGTCTAGAATAGCTAATTAACATGCTATTGGAAATATATAATGCAATGGAAACATAGTCATTTGGTTTTTTTAAGGGACTTTCATTTATTTCTTATATTTATTCATTAGTAATCTCCCATCAATAGGGAAACCATGGAGAATGAAGCAGAATGAACAAAGAACCATGCCCACGTTGAGTCCAAAATAATCCCAAGCATATTTGCCTGCACAAAAGAAAGAAAGACAGCA
This sequence comes from Ovis canadensis, assembly GCF_042477335.2. Classification (NCBI taxonomy): domain Eukaryota; kingdom Metazoa; phylum Chordata; class Mammalia; order Artiodactyla; family Bovidae; genus Ovis; species Ovis canadensis. The sequence goes on along the minus strand of NC_091246.1, from coordinate 184,350,493 downwards.
CCCAGTGTAGGTAACAAAATACATTTACCATTGTTAATGTTAAATAACAATGGGGACTTCTGCTCTCCCCCCAAGAAACTCTCTCTCTGCATTAATTTTTCCATGACCCAAAAGCAGCCACACTAATGGCAAGGAAGTCCAGGACAGTTGTCAGTGGCCCTGATGGCCTAGGAATGATCCATCCTTTGAGGTAGGTTTCAAAATCAGACCTTTGTACTCTGGGAAAAGTTGATGCTATGGTTTCATAACCTTGGGTAGGATTCAGTTCATTATGTCTATCTTTTAAGTAAATTATTTTCTGGTTTTGTTGAAATATAGCAGAATGAGAAGCTATAAGGGGGATAAGTTTTATTCTTCAACCAGTGATGGGCTGTATGTTAGATTCCTGTCACCAGTGTAACAAAGGACCCACAAACTAGGGGGCTCAAACAACAGAAATGTGTTGTCTCAAGTTCTGGCAACTAAAGAGTGAGATGAAGGTGTTGGCAGGGCTGCTTCTGAGGACTGTAAGAGAAGGATCCATTCCAGTCCTCTCTCCTAGCTTCTGGTGACTTGCTGACAGTCTTTGGTATTCCTTAGTGGGCAGAAATATCATCCTGATGTTTGCCTTTGTTTTTATAATCAAATCTCTACCATTTGGTGGGCATTTAAGGTCACACATAGTTGAAGAAGGGCTTCTCCGGTAGCTCAGATGGTAAAGAATCTGCCTACAAGGTGGGAGACCTGGCTTCTATTCCAGGGTTGGGAAGATACCTTGGAGAAGGAAATGGCAACCCACTCCAGTATTCTTTCCTGGGAAGTCCATGGATAGAGGAACCTGGCAGGCTATAGTCCATGGTGTCACAAAGAGTTAGACATGACTGAGCGACTAACACACACATATGTAAAGAAAGTTAAACATTTGTTTTACAAGAACTTTTATGGCCTGAAATGTATACCTGATACTCGATCTGGGTTCAGATTGGGAGTCTCTCTTACAAGCTGTGTGTGCCACTGGACAGTCAGTGTTTGTGAGCCTTAGGTTCCTCATCATTAAAATGGGTATGTTAACATTAGGTTGAATATATAAAATTGACGTTTTTGTGGGTAAAAAAATCAGTGAATATTTGTAATTTCATATGATTTAACTTAATACCTATTTAATAGATACAAGGAAAAAATTAGAATAATGTTCTAGCACTGTCCCTCATATTCAGTAAGTGCCTAATAAGCACTTGATTTATTAAAAAATATATAAATAAAACCTTGAGGCCTAATTATCAGCGTATAATCTGAGCTTATAATATCTGCCCTTTGCCATGTGTGCACGCTCAGTTGCTTCAGTTGTGTCCGACTCTTTGCAACGCTATAGACTGTAGCTCGCCACGCTTCTCTGTCCATAGGAATTGTCCAGGCAAGAATACTGGAGTGGGTTGCTATGCCCTCCTCCAGGGGATCTTCCTGACCCAGGGATCAAACCCATGTCTCTTATGTCTCCTGCACTGGCAGGTGGGTTCTTTACCACTAGCGCCACCTGGGAAGCCCACCCATTGCCACACAGAACATCAAATGCCTACTAATTTCTAATTTCTCTCTCCCTCCCTACTTCCTTCCTTCTTTACTCCTTCTTACTTCTTATTCTTAAATCCCAGTTCTTCTTTATTTTAGTGTTTACTTTTTTTCAGATAGCTAGCATGTTTTCATGATTCAAGAAGCAAAAGGCATAAAAAAGAATCTATAACATCACTTGTCTTCCATCTGTCCAGAGTGCTATTTCTTATATGTTTTCCTGATGTTAAACACATTTAAATGTGTTGTTGATCTGTGTGAGTTCTAAAAATAGCTTTAAAATATTTCTTTATATGAATATATATACACATACATATATATATATATATATATATATATATATATATGTAGTCCAAGACTATCACTTTATGAGTAAGAAGCTGATGCCCACAAAAATTCAGTCCCTTTGCCCAAGGTCACTCTCAGAATCAGTAGCAAAGTTTGGGCATTAATTATACTTATCCGATGGAGGAGCCTGGTAGGCTGCCGTCTATGGGGTCACACAGAGTTGGACATGACTGAAGCAACTTAGCAGCAGCAGCAGCAGCAGCATTCTATGAGGCCTCACATTACAAATATTAACTTTAAAAGTAAATAACCTATTTTGTTAAGCAAGTAAGACTTTGTTTATTTGGTTTATGGCAATGGAAGCCAAGTCAAAGTACCTCATTTTTCAGGGCTTTGTATTTATGAATAAAAATATATCTACAATGCCAAAATGAATATCCATGGCATTTCACTGTCATTCCCAGAGATGAGCAGAGGGGCAAAAATATTTGAGTTGCTGATTATACATATTCCCAGGTGAGGTCAAACAGGTGACACTTGGCCTTGTTTTAGGTCTCATACTATAAACCAGTTTCCTTTTTGTGCTCTATTTATTGCTATTTTTCAAATTTCTGTGCTTTTTGTGGTGACTTTGCTATTTAAAATGGCCCTCAAGCATAGCGTGAAAGTGCTGTCTCCCACTCCTAAGCAAAAAGGGACTGTGATGTGTTTTATGGACAAAATATTGTTAGATAGACTTATTTCAGACACAAATTATAGTATTGTTGGCTGTGAGTTCAATGTTAATTAATCAACATTAAACATTAAATAATATGTCTTTAAACAGAAACGCACATGAAACAAGGTTATGAGTTCAGTTGACAAAAACATTGTGACCAGAGGCCAACATGAACCTAACCCTGCATTTCCCCTAGGAGCAGTGGTTCATTATTCACTAATTTCATGTTCACAGCAACTTTATAGAATATAACTACCATGCATAATGAGAATTGACTATATTTTAGAGTACAACACATGAAGTCCAGTTTTCCTATCTTTTTAGTTCTCAGGGTAAGTTTGGTATAAGTGTTTCTTAAATATGATAGCTGTGCTATCAATAGTCCACACTCTTGAGTTTAAAAAAAAAAATTGTGATGCCTGCAAAAATGGCTCCTAATAATAATTTTAGAAGGGATAGATTTAAAGCCATTGTTCATTTGAGTGGTTCAAATATCTTTCTAATTTCACCTATCACTTATGAAACAGCAGTAGCTACCAAGTTTGCATTTCCTTTGTTGTTGTTTAGTCGCTAAGTCATGTCTGACTCTTTGCAACCCCATGGACTATAACCCACCAGGTTCCTCTGTCCATGGGATTTCTCAGGCATGAATACTGGGGTCAGTTGCCATTGCCTTGTCCAGGGGATATTCCCAACCCAAGGATTGAACCTGCCTCTCTTGCATTGCAGGAGGATTCTTTAACACTGATCCACCTGGAAAACCCACGGTTCCTTTAGGAGTGTCTATATTTCTTATTAAAGAAGAAATTTACAGTAATCTTAAGTAGGGACTGTGAGTACATATCTTTGTATTAACAACATGGAATGTAATCCTATTTTGCATTAATAGAAAATGCTTTTATGTTAATTATAAGAAAAAATAAGTATTGCTTAGCAAGTTTTACATATTATCCCAAATATTGCTACAATTTATGTTATAGTCTGGCCCAGCTGGCCCAGTTCTCTCCAGCCATTCCTTCCCGGCTGGCAAGGAATGGGGAACTCTGGGATCTTACTGCTTTTTTTTTTTTTTAATTGAAGGATAATTGCTTTATAGAATTTTGTTGTTTTCTGTCAGACTTCAAGATAAATCAGCCATAGGTCCTTAGCTCGTGGGACTTACATCTTCTCTGCTCTTCAGCAGGATGTATACCTCACAGACCACTTTCTCTGAAACCCTTAAGTCTACTCACCACTAACTTCCTCACTGGCTCTCCTGGATCCAGACCCTTCCTAGTCCCAAGGAACAGAAAAGTCTGATTCTTACATACTGTACATAGTCCTTTCAAGGCATGGGCTTTGATATTTCAAAAGCTTAATCTTTCACATTTCTGACAAAATGTAGTCCACCGGAGAAGGGAATGGCAAACCACTTCAGATTCTTGTCTTGAGAACCCCATGAACAGTATGAAAAGGCAAAAAGATAGGAGGCTGAAAGATGAACTCCCCAGGTTGGTAGGTGCCCAATATGCTACTGGAGATCAGTGGAGAAATAACTCCAGAATGAAGAGATGGAGCCAAAACAAAAACACCCAGTTGTGGATGTGACTGGTGATAAAAGCAAAGTTCGATGCTGTAAAGAGCAATATTGTGTAGGAACCTAGAATGTTAGGTCCATGAATCAAGGCAAATCGGAAGTGGTCAAACAGGAGACGGCAACAGTGAACATCAACATTCCAGGAATCAGCGAACTAAAATGGACTGGAATGGGTGAATTTAACTCAGATGACCATTATATCTACTACTGTGGGCAAGAATCCCTTAGAATAAATGGAATATCCATCATAGTCAACAAAAGAGTCCAACATGCAGTACTTGGATGCAGTCTCAAAAATGACAGAATGATCTCTGTTCATTTCCAAGGCAAACCATTCAGTCTCCCAGTAATTCAAGTCTATGCCCCAACCAGTAATTCTGAAGATGAAGTTGAACAGTTCTATGAAGACCTATAAGACCTTCTAGAAATAACACCCAAAAAAGATGTCATTTTCATTAAAGGGAACTGAAATGCAAAAGTAGGAATCAAGAAACACCTGGAGTATTTGGCCTTGGAGTACAGAATGAAGCAGGGCAAAGGCTAACAGAGTTTTGCAAAGAAAACGCGCTGGTCATAGCAAACACCCTCTTCCAACAAGGCAAGAGACAACTCTACACATGGACATCACCAGATGGTCAATACTAAGATCAGATTGATTATATTCTTTGCAGCCAAAGATAGAGAAGTTCTGTACAGTCAGCAAAAAGAAGACCAGGAACTGACTGTGGCTCAGATCGTGAACTCCTTATTGCCAAATTCAGACATAAATTGAAGACAGTAGGGAAACCAACTAGACCATTCAGATGTGACCTAAATCCCTTAAGACTATAAAGTGGAAGTCAGAAATAGATTCAAGGGATTAGATCTGATAGACAGAATGCCTGATGAACTATGGATGGAGGTTCATGACATTGTGCAAGAGACAAGGATCAAGACCATCCCTAAGAAAAAGAAATGCAAAAAAGCAAAATGGCTGTCTGAGGAGGCCTTACAAATAGCTGTGAAAAGAAGAAAAGGGAAAAGCAAAGGAGAAAAGGAAAGATATAAGCATCTGAATGCAGAGTTCCAAAGAAAAGCAAGGAGTGATAAGAAAGCCTTCCTCTGTGATCAGTGCAAAGAAATAGAGGAAAACTACAGAATGGGAAAGACTAGAGATCTCTTCAAGAAAGTTAGAGATACCAAGGGAACATTTCATGCAAAGATGAGCACAATAAAGGACAGAAATGATATGGACCTAACAGAAGCAGAAGATATTAAGAAGAGGTGGCAATAATACACAGAAGAACTATGGAAACAAGATCTTCAGGACCCAGATAATCATGATCATATGATCACTCACCAAGAGCCAGACCTTCTGGAATGCAAAGTCAATAGGCCTTAGGAAGTATCACTACAAACAAAGCTAGTGGAAGTGATGGAATTCCAGTTGAGCTATTTCAAATCCTAAAAGATGATGCTGTGAAAGTGCTGTACACAATATGCCAGCAAATCTGGAAACCCAGCCACAGGACTGGAAAAGGTCAGTTTTCATTCCAATCCCAAAGAAAGGCAATGCCAAAGAATGTTTAAACTATCACACAATTGCACTCATCTCACACGCTAGCAGAGTAATGCTCAAAATTCTCCAAGCCAGGCTTAAGCAATACATGAACCGTGAACTTCCAGATGTTCAAGCTGGTTTCAGAAAAGGCAGAGAAACCAGAGATTAAATTGCCAACATCCATTGGATCATCGAAAAAGCAAGAGAGTTCCAGAAAAACATCTGCTTTATTGACTACGCCAAAGCCTTGAACTGTGTGGATCACAACAAAATATGGAAAGTTCTACAAGAGATGGGAATACCAGACCACCTGACCTGCCTCCTGAGAAATCTGTATGCAGGTTAAGAAGCAACAGTTAGAACTGGACATGGAACAACAGACTGGTTCCAAATAGGGAAAGGAATACGTCAAGGCTTTATATTGTCACCCTACTTATTTAACTAATAGGCAGAGTACGTCATGTGAAATGGCAGGCTGAATGAAGCACAAGCTGGACTCAAGATCGCCAGGAGAAATATCAATAACCTCAGATATGCAGATAACACCACCCTTATGGCAGAAAGCAAAGAAGAACTAAGGAGCCTCTTGATGAAAGTGAAAGAGGAGAGTGAAAAAGTTGGCTTAAATCTCAGCGTTCAGAAAGCTAAGATCATGGCATCTGGTCCCATCACTTCATGGCAAATAGATGGGGAAACAGTGGAAACAGTGACATATTTTATTTTGGGGGCTCCAAAATCACTGCAGATGGTGACTGCAGCCATGAAATTAAAAGACACTTACTCCTTGGAAGGAAAGTTATGACCAACCTAGATAGCATATTAAAAAGCAGAGACATTACTTTGCCAAGTAAGGCCCATTTAGTCAAGGCTATGGTTTTTCCAGTGGTCATGTATGGATGTGAGTGTTGGACTATAAAGAAAGCTGAACACCAAAGAATTGATGCTTTTGAGCTGTGGTGTTGAAGAAGACTCTTGAGAGTCCCTTGGTCTGCAAGGAGATCCAACCAGTTTATCCTAAAGGAGATCAGTCCCGAATATTCATTGGAAGGACTGATGCTGAAGCTGAAACCCCAGTACTTTGGCCACCTGGTACAAAAAACTGAAAAGATCCTCATTTGAAAAGATCCTGATGCTGGGAAATACAGATGGCAGGAGAAGGCGACGACATATGAGATGGTTGGATGGCATCACCGACTCAATGGATATAAGTTTGCATAAACTCCAGGAATTGTTGACGGACTGGGAGGCCTGGCGTGCTGCCGTCCATGAGGTTGCAAAGAGTTGGTCCCGACTGAGTGACTGAATTGAAGTGAACTGAATCTTTCACCTTCAATAGACTGTTCTCTTCAGCTCTTTCCTATTTATGATTTTGAAGTCTCTTTTGAAATACAAAAACATCAGGTATCAACTTTGAGTTTCCTTTTAGTCTTTTCTTAAAGCCTAAAGGCAAAATAATTAGTAGCCTGAGGGTGAGAGTGCTGGGAGGGGTAGAGCTAAGAGGAAAGAACATGTGGGAATGAGGAGAATATCAGTTAATGTTCAAAATACTGTCCTGCCACTTATGTCTGTTGTTTTTTCTCACCATAGCTTTTCATGTAGTTCTCAAACTTGGGGATATGTATCAACTATCTAGCACCATGTGGCTTGCAGGATCTTAGTTCCCAGACCAGGGATCAAACCCATGAACCCTGTAGTAGAAGCTTGGAGTCCTAACAGGGAAGTCCCTAGACCCCATTCTCTTTGAAGAAGGCTACGTTGGACCAGTGGAAACAGTTGACCTTTTATCTTACTTTGCACTTGTGGGCACATCCAGATTGAAATAAGAACTTGCAATCATAGGAAATAGAAGGAAATGTTTTAGGTAAATAGGACTGAAATTTATTTTCAGCCAGGAATTGAATAGCAACATGGCACTGGCTAAACAGCAAAGCCTCTTGCTGTTTAGCAGCTTCTTGGCCCTTTGACTTTACCTGTGAGCAGTCCTTTTGGACACAGAAGAGGCGCTGGGCCCTTATTGAGATAAGACTAACATAGGACAGAAATTGTTCAAAAGGACATGACAGATCAGAGAGGAGAGTCAGGCAGACTGTTCTGCTGTGCTATATCTAAATTGCAAAGGAGAAGAGAGACTTGGGAAACAGTGTAATTAGAGGCATTTTAAGCTCCCTCGTAGGAGGAACAGCAAAATGTTCTAAATTTGAAATTGTGGGAACTTGAAGCTCCAAGGTGGTGGGGACAAGGAGAAGGGAAGAAGGCACAATGTGCTTTCAGACTCAGAGGGAAAGTGTTTGATCAGACACTTCAGAGAATCAGAAGACACAGTTCTAGGAGAAAGGAAGAGTAAAATCACATTTCTCCCAAGTACAATGAGAGATGTAAGGCTAGAGAAGAAAGAACCAGAGATTGAGGGGGTGGGAGTAAGAACAGGGTTGACAGGGCAGAAAGAACTCAGATGAAAGCAGATTGAAAATGTACACGGCATAAAATAAAAATTGATATTTTTAAGTAAAAATATTTCGCTGTAGAAAGTCTCTAGGCATGCCATTAATGTTTAATTTCGATTATCACATTCACTATGTATTTTTTCTAAAAATACTTTTAAAAGTGCTAACCAACCTTTTTGGCCACAGTTCAGAATACAGTTGTGAAGCCTCACATAGACTCAGAGAGTTTCTCCTCCTGAAGGCTAATTTTGTTCTCTACCTGATCCTGCCAAACTGAGAAAATAAGCGTAAGTTATTTCTTCAGCAAAGAGCAACTCTCAAGATTGCTGTCGATCTAAGAGGAGAGGCAAAAATACCAATTTTTCATGTTTCTCCTAGAAAAGCTTTCTTGTTCAAATAACCCCTCACAGTTATATAGCACTTTATGCCCTTAAAACACTTTCAGATGCATTATTGCTTCCTTTGAATTTTAGTGAGTTGTATCATAACGGGCACTTTCTGTTTGATGTATTTTTACTTGCTGCTCTTCTACCATCAAAATCAATAAAACATTAGACATGGTTAATTAGATTCTTATGCCCTAAAAACTCTCAGCGTTTTGCTATTTCCACTTTAGTTTTTGTTTTGTTTTGTTTTTAGTTTTGTTTTTTTCACTTTCCATCTAATTAGAGAGCATTTTATGCTGCTGGTCTGTTGTCTTGACTGTCTAAATTTCTCATCTTGCACTTAACAAAGTAACACAGGGTCTCTAAGACCTAGAAAAAATCCACGTTGGGATGGACCTCTGGGTCTCTATGTTATAACTTACTGCCCAGGTCATTCACTAATAGTGTGAGAGTTCTGTGGCCTGTTGATGCTGTTGAAGCACATCAGAGGTTATCAACTATCAACCAAATTTTTAAGCTAGACTAGACCAGGCTTTGAACCCTAGATTTACCGCTTAATAGCTGTGTGGCATCCTCCATAAAGTGGTGATATTTACTTCATGTCATTTGTAAAGTTTCTAAGTACACTAGTGTTCCTGATATACAGTGGGGACTGAATGAATGTCCATTCCTTTCCTTACCACAGAGAAGGAAGACCATTGAAAAGTGGAGTCACTCACAATTTATGTGACAAGGACTGGGTTTGATTTTCTTTACAAAAGTAAAGATGGGAAGGCTACCTGCACACCCCCAGGGTAATTGTGTGCACTGCTAAACTCTGACCAGTCCACCAAGCCTGCTGACACCTCAGTGGATTCCATCATCACCATCAGGCAGATCATGAGGTGCCTACATACCATAATCTCAAAATGGCCCAAATATATACCATATTCCCAAAGAAGACTAGCCCCATAATTATACAAGCAGTAGATTCAGATAGCACCAGCCAACCAACATCACACAAGACATTTTGCTTTCCTAATATGGGGTGGAAACAGTTGGAGTGTTTTTGCTTTAAAAGATACACCTGCTTTCTCCTTCCCTAAATCTCATCCTTGAGGGGCTCCTAAGGCCTGTTCTTCTGTCTGAGTCGAGTTTCCTGGTTTTCCAATCATCAGTCAGTCTTAGGTCTCCAATAGTCTTTCTTTTTTTTCCCTTTAACACCATGTAAGAAAAACTAGTGTCTTAGCCTCTGGGGAAAAACTCATCATCTTTATGCCCCTACAGAAGAAGGCAAATAACTTAGCTTGATAGATGTTGATTCTTTGCCTAAAGGAGAGAACCAAGTTGAGAGAACTGGACTGGAAGGTCAAAAGATTTTGCTTCCACAAGACAAAAATCTCTCTGTGAGAGACAATGGCTCAGTTTCAACAAGCACGAATAGAATATATACATTGTCCAAATACTGCATTGGATGTCAGAGTATTAAAGTGAGTAGAACATGTTCCTTATCCTATCCTTCAAGCCTACTTGGAAGAACAGAAGAAACCTATGATTCAAGCTATGATGATGGTGACTGAGGCTAAAAAAGGCTCAAAGTGAAAAGTGCTCTGGGTCATACATAGAGGGGAAATCATCAGCTCTAATGGGAGGAAAGGGAGCTAAGAAAAGTCTTCACAACAGGGGTAATACTGATGCTAATTACAATCTCTATGTTGGGTCTAACTGGCAGTTATTTTGTGAATGTGAGGTATATTATGGAGTTTATTGACATTTCTGGTTTGTCCTAATTTTTTTACTTTTTCTTTTCAATTCATAAAGTTCTGTTTTACAAATATATATGTCTCTGTGTGTGTGCATATATACATATACATGTGCATGTCCATGTATATAAATATATGTACATGAATATATTACAAATACTGTGCTCTATTGTGAGTCTTTCTCCTGCTTCTTTCACAATAAGTTCAAGCATTAAAATATGGTTGAATCTATGCTTTTTCTACCTAGTAGATATAAATGATGACTTCTTCTAAATAAGCTGAAACTGGGATCAGTATGTATTTTATATATGTATACACATACCATTTGACTTGAATCCCCTAAATACCTTCCTTTCTTTCTTTTGAAGACTGCTATCCTTATTTGGGGCTTCTCTCGTGGCTCAAACAGTAAAGAATCTGCCTTTATTGTAGGATACCCAGATTTGATCCCTGGGTCAAGAAGATTCCCCTGGAGAAGGGAATGGCTACCTACTCCAGTATTCTTGCCTGGAGACTTCCATAGACAGAGGAGCTTGGTGGGCTACAGTCCATGGACTTGCAAAAGAGCCAGACATGACTGAACAACTAAATACTTTTGCTTTTTCATTCTTATTTTCTGCTCTGTTTCTTTCACCATACTTGTCATAGAGTTTGCCATCAGCCTACATCCTGTAACCAGCAACATTGCCCCAGGATCCCTTACAAGAAATACCTGGAGAGGCCCATAATGTATGATCTGAGTACACAGCCCCTGTTTTTACTTTCAAAGCTCCATGCAATTCTGCAACTTCCAAGTAAGCTTGGACTTCGGAGCATGTTGTCATCTTTGTTGTGAGGAAATGCTCTATGCCCTGCACTGCTCTCTTGATCACCTTTAAGAGTATTTTCTGTTAGTACAGTATGTAAAATAGAACTTTCAGTTTCAACTCATCTCAGACCGTCTGTCCTTGAGCTGTCTCCAAGTCACACTGATCCAAGGAGAAGGGATTGGTCCTGCTCGTGTTTTAATGGAAGGAGAGCTTAAAGTACTGGAAACTAGCAAAGATTCCCTAACGGAACTCCAAAATCTGCTTTCTGTGTGGTTCCTATAGGTACTTTCCCTTGCCACTGCCACTTCGTCATCCCATATCCATTTTGAGGGAATGGAGCATCCTTGGCTGAAGCTTACCTCACATCCTTCTATGATGTAGACCACAAAAGCGCTTTGCAAACTGTAATGCATTATACAAACACAGAGTCTTATTGTAATTATATTAGAAATAGCAATCCATTAAAAGATAAAGTCTGTCTGCATGGACCACTCCAATTTATCAGTCCTTTATCACCATTTATGTGAACTACTTTGGGACTAAGTTGTCTTATTATTCCTTACAGTCATTAAAAGGCTACCCATGTGACTGCAGAAGAACCTAAAAGAGATGTCAACTTTTCAGGAATATTCTTGTATTTAAGAAAAAAATATGATGAACGTTCATTAATTCTGGGTATCTGTGTATTTTTCACTGTCATCTATGGTTTTTTTTTCTGTATTTTTAAATGTTTTCAAATTTCAAAAATTAAAAGTCCTCCCTGGACCAAACTGCATACCTGCTAAAATGTGCATAATTAAAATATAAGAATAAGAAGCCGATTCTGCTGAATCAACTGGCTCTTAAAGGTAACTTCTAAATCATTCACATTTAACTTTTTCCTTTTTAAAAAAAGTTCTAAAAATTTTTTCTTAGCATCTCCTCCCTTGCTTATGCTGAGAATACCAACTGTGCTTGTTGGCATATATTTATAATTGTAGGTAACTGGAAACAATAGCCACCAGACATAGACACTGACAATGTAAGTCTGATGAGTGATGGTGTATTGAAGAAAACAGGTTAAATTTCAAAAGTAGCAAAATGTAAATATATATATTGTGTGTATGGGGGCATGGAGAGATAAAATTGGGGAGGAACATAAAGAAACAAAATCACCATATAGTAAGGGAATTTCAGGTCACTTTTAAAAATTGCTTCTAAAAATGTACTCCATTTATCTATGAAGAAAGATGAGTGTCCCTACATTTATGCCTCCATGCCACTGAGTTTGGGCTCTCTTTGGTGACTCTTGCTTCTGCTTTTCTAGCATGAGTTCAAATGTTTAACTGCTAGATGCTATCTATGCTTCTCTGGTGATACATTCTAGCTATGAATAGTGACTTTTTTGGTCCACAGAAGCTGAAAATGGGTCAGTGCTCCCTCCTTAATTTTCATTTCTGCGAAGTGTGAGCTGTACTTTATCCTAGGCACCTTAGGATCAGCCTTGCCTCACACTCCCTGATACTCTCTTTCTACCCACCCTGGGAGCATAGCAAGGAAACCCCAAAGGGGAACGTCCTCTTGAACTTCAGCACTTCATTTCTTTGCATGGATGGCCCAGTCTAAAATCTGTCTTGGTGCAAAATTAAAAATTACCTTTCTGAGACTTCTCTGGTGGTTTGAAAAAAAGTGAAAGTGAGAGTTGCTAAGTCATGTCCGGCTCTTTGTGACCCCATGGACTGCAGCATGCTAGGCTTCCCTGTCCATCACCAGCTCCTGAAGCCTGATCAAACTGATATCTATCGAATCGGCTATCCAACGATCCCATCCTCTGTTGTCCCCTTCTTCTCCTGCCTTCAGTCTTTCCAAGGATCAGGGTCTCTTCTAATGAGTCAGTTCTTCGCATAAGGTGGCCGAAGTATTGGAACTTCAGCTTCAGCATCAGTCCTTCCAATGAATATTCAGGATGGATTTCTTTTATGATTGACTGGTTGAATCTCCTTGCAGTCCAAGGGACTCTCAAGAGTCTTCTCCAACACCACAAGCCAAAAGCATCAATTCTTTGGTGCTCAGCTTTCTTTATAGTCCAACCATACGTGGCTACTGGAAAAACCACAGCTTTGACTAGACAGACCTTTGTTGGCAAAGTAACGTCTCTGCTTTTTAATATGCTGTCTAGTTTGGTCATAACTTTTCTTCCAAGAAGCAAGCGTCTTTTAATTTTATGGCTGCAGTCACCATCTACAGTGATTTTAGAAACCAAGAAAATACAATCTCTCAGTGTTTCCATTGTTTCCCCATCTATTTGCCATGAAGTGATAGGACCGGATGCAGTGATCTTCGTTTTTTGAATGTTGAACTTTAACCCAGCTTTTTCACTTTCCTCTTTCACTTTCATCCAGAGACTCTTTAGTTCTTCTTCACTTTCTGCCACAAGGGTGGTGTCATCTGCATATCTGAGGTTATTGGTATGTCTCCCAGCAATCTTGATTCCAGCTTATGCTTCATCCAGTCCAGCATTTCTCATGATGTACTCTGCATATAAGTTAAATAAAAGGGATAAAATATACAGCTTTGACATACTCCTTTCCCATTTTGGAACCAGTCCATCATTCCATGCCCAGTTCTAACTGTTGTTCCTTGATGTGCATACAGATTTTTCAGGAGACAGGTAAGGTGGTCTGGTATTCCCATCCCTTTCAGAATTTTCCACAGTTTGTCGTGATCCACACAGTCAAAGGTTTTGGCATAGTCGATAAAGCAGAAGTAGATGCTCTTCTGGAACTCTCTTGATTTCTCTATGATCCAGCAGATGTTTCCAATTTGATCTCTGGTTCCTCTGCTTTTTTAAATCCAACTTGAACATCTGGAAGTTCTCGGTTCATGTACTGTTGGGGCCTCATTTGGAGAATTTTGAGCATTACTTTGCCTGCGTGTGAGATGAGTGGAATTGGGTGATAGTTTGAACATTCTTTGGCTCTGCCTTTCTTTAGGATTAGAATGAAAACTGCCCTTTTCCAGTCCTGTGGCCACTGCTGAGTTTTCCAGATTTGCTGGCACTTTCACAGTACCATTTTTTAGGATTTGAAATAGCTAAGCAGTATATCTGGCTCTAGGTGAATGATCACACTGTCATGGTTATCTGGGTCATTAAGATCTTTTTTGTATAGTTCTTCTGTGTATTCTTGCCACCTATTCTTAATATCTTCTTCTTTTGTTAGATCCATACCATTTCTGTCCTTTATTGTGCCCATCTTTGCATGAAATGTTTCCTTGGTGTCTATAATTTTCTTGAAGAAATCTCTAGTCTTTCCCATTCTATTGTTTTCCTCTATTTCTTTGCACTGATCACAGAGGAAGGCTTTCTTATCTCTTGTTACTATTCTTTGGAATCCGGCATTCAGATGGGTACATCTTTCCTTTTTTCCTTTGCCTTTCGCTTCACTTGTTTTCTCAGCCATTTGTAAGGCCTCCTCAGACAATCATTTTGCCTTTTTGCATTTCTTTTTCTTGATCACTGCCTCCTGTACAATGTCACAAACCCCCATCTATAGTTCTTCAGGCACTTTGTCTATCAAATCTAATCCCTTGAATCTATTTCTCACTTCCACTGTGTGATCATAAGGGATTTGATTAAGGTCATATCTGAATAGTCTAGTAGTTTTCCCTCCTTGTTTCAATTTATGTCTGAATTTTGCAATAAGTAATTTATGATCTGAGCCACATTCAGCTCCTGGTCTTATTTGTGCTGACTGTATAGCACTTCTCCATCTTTAGATGCAAAGAATATAGTCAATCTTATATCGGTAGTAGTACTGACCATCTGGTCTATCCATGTGTAGAGTCATCTCTCGTGTTGTCAGAGGATGTTTGCTATGATCAGTACATTCTCTTGGCAAAACTCTGTTAGCCTTTGCCCTATTTCATTTTGTACTCCAAGGCCAGACTTGTCTGTTACTCCAGGTATCTCTTGACTTTCTACTTTTGCATTCCAGTCCCCTATGATGAAAAAGACATCTTTTTTAGGTGTTAGTTCTAGAAGTTCTTGTAAGTCATCATAGAATCATTCAACTTTAGCTTCTTCAGCATATGTGGTTGGGGCATAGACTTGGATTACTGTGATATTGAACAATTTGTCTTGGAAACAAACAAAATCATTCTGTCGTTTTTGAGATTGCACCCAAGTACTGCATTTTGGACTCTTTTGTTGACTATGAGGGTTAGTCCATTCTTCTAAGGGATTCTTGCCCACAGTGGTAGATATAATAGTTGTCTGAATTAAGTTTGCCCATTCCAGTCCATTTTAGTTCACTGATTCCTAAAATGTTGACATTCACTCTTGCCATCTCTTGTCTGACCACTTCCAATTTACCTTGATTCATGGACCTAACATTCCAGATTCCCATGCAGTGTTGTTCTTTACAGCATCAGACTTTACTTCCATCACCAGTCACATCCACAGCTGGGCGTTGTTTTCTCTTTGGCTCTGTCTCTTCATTCTTTCTGGAGTTATTTCCCCACTCTTCTGCAGTAGCGTATCAGTCACCTACTGTAGTCCATGGAATTCTCCAGGCCAGAATACTGGAGTGGGTAGCCATTCCTTTCTCTAGAGGGTCATTCCAATCCAGTGATCAAACCCAGGTCTCCTGCATTGCAGGCAGTTTCTTTACCACCTGAGGTACCTGGTCTAGTGGTTAAGAATCTGCCTTGCAGTACAGGGGATGCAGGCTCCATTCCTGGTTGGCAAACTAAGATCCCTCGTGCCATGGGGCAGCTAAGCCCACGCATCCCACAACTAGAGAGACTGAGTGCTATAACTAAGACCCCATGCAGCAAAAAATAAATAATTAAATAGATAATTTTTTTTTTTTTAATCACCTTCCTAATTCTGTCCTTTGGTACTGTAGCCTTCCTCATAAACCACCCAGCTACTTTTTTTTACCCTTTTATGCTAGACTGTGTGCCTTGTGAGTCATGCTCCTGGAACTTTTTGCTTGCCTTGCAATAAGAGTTACCCCAAAATCTCAGAATTTAGAAACATTAGTGCTCCTGAATTCCTAGCAAATTTTTACTTTGAAAATGTCATCATTAATAAACAAACATGGATATATAATATATATGAATATATGTAAATATGTTTATCATATATATAGATGTCAAAGTATGTGTTAAAAATATAAAATCGTGTTAGAATGGTAAACATGGAATTAATGAGATAGGTTTTTGATGTAATGATAAACACTAGTAAAGAGAAATAGTATAGATGCCCTTAATGGATTGGCAGTGCTTTTTTTTAAGGGGAGTAAATATGTATGGTGTTAAGATCTGATAAAGCTGAGTGGCGGATATATATATATATAATATTCTATATTAGTCTCTATTATTGTCTGTGTGCATGAACTGTTTCACAATTTTTGTAATGTCGTTTGAACTTCTTGTTTTTTGGTTTTTTTTTTTAATACCCTTTTTTTTTTTTTGGCTACACAGTTTGTGGGATCTTAGTTCCCCAGCCAGAGATTGAACCCAGACCCACGGAAGTGAAAGCACTGAGTCTTAACTACTGAACCACCACGGAATTCCCTGAACTTCTTATTCCATTATGCTGGTCCTTTGAACTTTTTCATTGAAATCTTACAGAGGACAGCAGTAAAAGAACTTTGGAAGTGGAAGGGGAGGGGACCTATACAAAGTAAGGGGTTGAGAGCTATAGGTCATTGTTAATGGAACAGGAAACAAAAATACATAGAGTAAGAAAATTGCAAAGAGGAACTAAAGAGCGTTACTGAAAATTACAATAGTGGAATTAAAAATAGTGAGATATTCCCGTTGAGGGGTTGGGAGGATGTAAGCGAGCTAAGTACTCATGTATCAAAATGTGAAGGAAGTCCATAGATAAAAGTCTATTTGATAAACAAAAAGTCCTGATATGACTGTATTACTGAGAGATAGGGAGGTAACCACCCAAAAGAATAAAATAAAAAATAAACTGTAGCTGTTAAAAAGTTAAACTTAGTTGATTCTCAAGTTTGAGTCTTCTAGGGTTCGGGTAGAGACAAAGGGGTGGGGTAGGGCTGGGATGTAGCAGCAGATATTCCTACCTTTTGCAGTAGCTCTTCAGCATCAGTGATACTTTTTTATAAAGGTGTGCATATACTGCTTTGATATTTGAAAAAATATTTTAAGAATGAACGCAGAAAAACTGTCAGACCCAAGAAAATGTCTCTTTAATAATCTGATCAATTTACTATTCACTTCTTAAGGTGTATTGTCTGCTTGTGAATAATTTTTACATCTTCATTTTTCAGTTATCCTAGAATTATCCTTTATTTGTTTCTTTCTCTGTTTCTTTTCTTTCTTTTAATTTTTACCCTCTGCAAACATTTCTATATATAAAAATTTGAAAGCTGTTTATCCATTCATGAAAAATTGTTTTTGATAGATTATTTTTTTTAATTGGAGGATAATTGCTTTACAATGTTGTATTAGTTTCTGCTGTACAACAATGTGAATTAGCTATATATATATATATATATATATGTATATATACCCTCCCTCGTGAGCCTCCCTCCCACCCCTACTCTTATCCCACCCCTCTGGGTCATCACAGGACCAAGCTGATTTTCCTGAGTTTTATACTAATAGCAGCTTCTCACTAGCTATCTATTTTACACATTAGTGTATATATGTCAATCCTCATCTCCCAATTTGTCCTGAACTCCTCTTCCCCCACCACGTTCATATGTCAGCTCTCTACATCCGAGTCTCTGTTCCTACCCTGGAGATAGATTCATCTGTGCATTAATACATGATATTTGTTTTTCTCTTTCTGACTTACCTCATCCAGTATAATAGACTCTAGTTGCAGCCACATCTCTACAAATGACTCAATTTCATTCCTTTTATGGCTAAATAATATTCCATTGTATATGTGTATCACATCTTTATCCATTCATCTGTTATTGGGCATTTAGATTGTTTCCATGTTCTGGCTATTGTAAATCGTGCCACAATGAACATTGGGGTGCATGTATCATTTTAAATTATTATTTTCTCAGGGTATATGCCTCGAATCATTCCTCAAGTCTAATCAAAGCTGGCAGGAAATTTGGAGGAGGGGGAAAAGGGCTCAGATAGGTTAAGCAACTCACTCTGGACCACACAGCTGGTAAATCGCAAAGGCAAGTGTCAGACCCAGTTCAGTCTAACTTCAAAACCAGTGCTCTTTCCTCTGTACCTTCATTTTTAGTTAGATCAATGCTGTTGAGACATATTGCCAAAGTGGCCTCCAAAGTTATATCAACTTATACCAATAATTGGTGGATTTTTATGTTTATTGGTCACTTACATATTTGCCATTAGTAGATTTTCATATATATATTAACTATATCATTTCTTCTCTGAATTTGCTGCCAATTCCTTTTCCTGTTTTGTTACTATGTTATATGTAGTTATGATTCTTCTTGATTTACAGCCGCTCTGTATTATGGCTAATGATTTATTTATTTTCTTTGTTATAATTCTGAGTTCCTAGATTGCCATTCACCTCCTAACTTTGTTTATAGTACTGTTACATGAAAAACAATTATAATTTTTCACATTTTAATCATTTTCTTTATTGTTATGGGCTTAATGTTATTCTGAGAAGTGAATTTACCACCCTGAGATTATAAAAACATTTCTATGAATTTTGTTCTTAGTAGTTTTATAGCTTTCTTTTTTATTAAAAAAATATTCAGGACTTCTCTGGTGGTCCAGTGGTTAAGACATCACCTTCCGATAAAGGGGGTGGGTTTGATCCCTGATCAGAGTGCTAAGATCCCACATACCTTGAGGCCAGAAAAACAAAACACAATACAGAAACAATATGGTAACAAATTCAATAAAAACTTTTAAAATGGTCCACATTAAAAAAAAATTTTTTTTTAATTTTCAGGTCTTTGATCTATCTGAAATTTAGCTTAGTTTGTGATATGAAAGATAATTAGCATTATTTTTTCTTTAAACAATAACCGGCTGTCCCAAATAAATTTTACTTTACATAATGATTTGGTATGCAGCCTTTATGGAATAATAAATACAGATGCACACACACACACATACATATATATTAAATTGACATACACATATATACATTCATATATACATATATATCTGTGGAATCTAATTCCACAGATGGCCTACAGACACATGAAAAGTACTCAATATCGATAATTATTAGAGAACTGGAAGTCAAAACTACAATGAGATATCATCTCACACCAGTCAGGACAGCCATCATCAAATAATACATGCTGAATACACCTACAAATAATAAATGCTGAAGAGGGTATGGAGAAAAAGGAAACCTCCTCTACTGTTGGTAGAAATATAAATTGGTTCAGCCACTGTAGAGAGCAGTATGGAAGTCCCTCAAAAGACTAAAGATTGAAGTACCTTATGATCCAGCAATCCCACTCCTCTATCCAGACAAAACTCTAATTTGAAAAGATACATATTGCCAAAGTGGCCTCCAAAAGGTTGTATAAACTTACACCAATAATTGGTGGATTTTTATGTTTATTGGTCATTTACATACAGCACTATTCACAATAGCCAAGACATGGAAGCAAAGTAAATGTCAATTGACAGTTGAATTGATAAAGAAAACATGACATATATACATATGTATAGACATATATACACACACACAGACACACACACATATAATGGAAAAGCCTCAGGAAAAGATAATGACATTTGAAGCAACATGGATAGACCTAGAGATTACCATACTAAATGCAGTAAGTCAAAGAGAGAAAGATAAATATTATATCACCTATATGTAGAATCTAAAAGTATGATACAAATGAACTTATTTACCAAACAGATTCACAGGCATAGAAACAAATTTATGGTTACCAAAGGGGACAGGAGTGGGGAGGGAGGGATAGAAAAGAATATGAAAAAGAATACATACATATGTGCTTATATATGTGTGTATATATATAGATACATATATCTAAATCAGTTTGCTGTACACCTGAAACTAATACAACATTGTAAATCCACTATACTTTAATTAAAAAAAAATCTGTCTTCTAGTCTTCTCCATTAACTTTTTTGCCTATTCCTAAATCGGTACTGTGCTGTTAATTTTGATAGAACATATCTTCTTGCAATATGTTTTGAATAAACAAAAAATCTCACAATAAATAAATAAAATTTGTACCCGAAGTTGCTAAATTCTTGTGTAATTCTTAAATTCTTGTGTAATTTAGAGATAGAATCCAGAGAGTAATCTCAGTATCTTGAGTTTGGTCATCTTTCATTTTATTTAATATATTTTTATTGAGCATCTATTATTTTGCCAGAGACTCCAGCAGTGAAGGAAACAATATACATCTCTGCTAAATTTCTCAATTTTTGAGAAATAAATCTTAGTTATTTCTTTAACATAATTGAAAGAGTTGGATCTTGCACTTTCTGTTTCAAAGCCTCTTTCCCTTGCATATAAATATTTTAAACTCTACAGTTTCATTTCTCTGTCTCTCTTTTTTTTTCTAATGCAAAGTAGTTTCTCTTCTATACCCAAGTTTGGTTTCTAAAAACCTCTTTGTAGAGAATTCATTGTTGAGGAGCTTAAGATGTTGTGAGGAAAATTAGTTTAGGGAAATTAAGGTCAGAGTTAAACTAGAAAAATACATATTTTCCTTAAACAGTAATTAAAATAACAACTAGCACATATTTTGCATCTGAAATTAGTAATTAATTTTCCTTTACTATGTTTTACTCAGGGCAAATTTTTCAGAACTTTCCTTTTATGAAGTTTCCAAAGCTTCAGAAGATGTGTGATTATATTATTTTAGCGCATGTAAAATTCATGATGAATCTTTTTTTCTTCCCTATAAATTCTAATCATTACATATAAGATTTTATGATTTGAAGTAACTGAATCCCACTTTCTGATCGCAACATGACCCCAAAGAAAGAGAATGACTTGGCTGGAGTTAGATTTAATTATATGTTTGGGTTCTGAAGTTGTACAAATCTGAAGACAGAACCAGCTTTGCCACAGGATCAGTGTGTGACCTTGAGTAGGAGAGATCACTTCTCTAAACTAGGATCTCCACCTATAGATTGGTAATAATAATAATAGTGCCTCATAGATTGTTGAAAACATTAAATAAGCAAGAACATGTATAGTTAACCCCTTAGTGCTTGTCACATAGGTGTTAAATAAATATTAGCCAGTGCTATTATTCCTGAGATGTTGTCAATATCCTTTCCTTACAAAGAACAATGATTCATTTGAGGGCTGGAAGTAGAAGTACTGTGAGGATATCCGTGGAAGTAAAGACTCTCAAGAATCTTCTTGGAATTTGGGAAAAGTGATGGAGTCAGTCCTCGTGAACACTGGCAGTCATTCAGGAACTGGAGGCATCCAGTGAAGAATTGCTGCTCTGAGTCATCTTGTTGTCTTGGCAAGTTCAGAGCCCATACTGCCATGACTCAGCATCCCTCCATCTGCCCTGCCACCATTCCTATATCTGCCCGCCGATTTCTCAGCTCCCCTATGAATATCTTGTGATTTTAGCTTCTCTTTTCTGATAACTTAAGCTTCAGCTTATTCATAATTTTTCAGTTCCTTGTCAAATTTCTAAAAGATAGTGTCTGCTTAACCCAGAAAAATCCCTACTTGGTCAAAGGTTCTATGCCAAACCTCCTCATAGACCATAAATCCATAAAATTGTTTTGGGGTTACATGCTCCTTCCTGGCTCCAGTCAGCTGAGGTAGGAGAACTGGGAGCTAAAGGATTAGCTAACAGTCATGGTGGAACGTGGTGGAGAAGGCAATGGCACCCCACTCCAGTACTCTTGCCTGGAAAATCCCATGGGACAGAGGAGCCCGGTAGGCTGCAGTCCATGTGGTCACACAGAGTCAGACACGACTGAGGTGACTTAGCAGCAGCAGCAGCATGGTGGAACATGGCAGGTTTTCCCAAATGGGTCCGTGTGATGACTGGCTTGCCCATAAGGTCTATCATGGGTAAATTAATCTGTTTAACATAGCAAAAAAGAACTGTGTCACTTTCCTTCCCTCCACTCATAGCTATTTTATTTTGGTTGGTTTCAAACTTGACACAAAATGGGGAAATTGACTCAGTGGCTCCAGGAGACATGAAAAAGTAGATGACCAAACCCAGTCTTTCTTCACATATTGCTTTACTTGTTATTTTAAAATTATACCCTAAATCTTTCCTCTCTGATACCTATAAACTGTGCCTGTAACCTTGAGTGATCTATTGCTATCTCAGTGACCTGTTTCCGGTTTACATAACACTTGGCCCACATATATGGTTTATTTTTAGCTTCTCTAGGCTTCTTTTGAACTCCTTTTACTTCCTTAAATTCTCAATGTTTTACTTCCTTTAATCTCAGAACTCACATTTCTTTTTCCTGTATTCTTCCATCTTGAATAGTTTATATACCTGCATGATGCTTCTCATTTCCTCGGTGCTTTACCTCCATGTCTTCCGTGGACGCCTTTCCTCACCTCTTTGTCATTGAGCTCAGGAAGTTTTCTCCTCCACTAACTGAAAACACATCTCTGTTAGAGTAAGAAATCTTGGTACTGTTTCCTCAACAAAAGTTTGTTTTGGCAGTTGTCCACTTTTTCTCATCCATTTATTGTTATCTTCACCATTTCCTGAAATTGAATTTGATGAAAGTGAAAGTCATCTTCTTGTTTTTATTTTTATTGACCCCTTTATCTCATTTTTCTCTTACAGAATCATTAATTCTCCTGCATTCAAAGGGCAAATAATACCAGATAGTGCCTGTGTTAATTTGCTAGGGCTGCTATAACAAAGTATCATCATTGGGTGGTTTAAACAACAGAAATTAATTTTCTCACAATTCTGGAGGTTGGAAATTCCAAATCAGGGTATTAGGAGGACTTGTTTCTTCTGAGGCCTGTCTTTGGGTTGGTAGCAGTCTTCTCCCTGCTTCCTCACATAGTCTTCCCTCTCTATAACTGTGTTCTGATTTATTATTCTTATGGGAACACCAGTACTATTTAGTTAGGGCTCTTAATATTGGGGGAGGGACAGGAATGTGTGATTCCCAGGCACTTTCACTTAGGAATTCACTAGCCCTGATGACCTTGCACAACTTGAACTTTTAGGGTGGTGGTGGTGGTTGAGTCACTAAGGCATGTCCAACTTTTATAACCCCATGGACAGGTTCCTCTGTCCATGGGATTTCCCAGGCAAGAACACTGGAGTGGATTGTCACTTCCTTCTCCAGGGGATCTTCCCAAACCAGGGATCAAACCTGAGTCTCCTACATGGGCAAGCAAATTCTTTACCACTGAGCCACCAAGGAAGCCCAAGACTATTGTTTTAAAATAAATAGTTTGAAAACAGTTGAGCAGTAGTGGAAGAAAGTCAGCCTTTGAAAAGGTACAGTCCAGGCTTTGACTGTGATCCAAAGTGGTCCAGTATTACCACTTATCTCACAGCAACCTTGGGTAAGTTCCTTCAGCTCTCAGTCTTGCTTTCTGTATCAGCATATAGTAGAAGGACACCAAGTTAGGAGGTAGTTGCAAGTTCTTCGAGGTCATTACTGTATTCCTAGTCCTTGGCATTTAGTTGCTCATAAAACATTTGCTAAATGATCTAATAATTGATTTGGTAACTATCTAGCATGAAAGAAAGTGAAAGTCACTCGGTCATGTCCTGCTTTTTGCCACCCCATGGACCATATTGTCCATGGAATTCTAGCATGCTGCTGCTGCTGCTACTGCTGCTAAGTCACTTCAGTCGTGTCTGACTATGTGCGACCCCATAGACAGCAGCCCACCGGGCTCCACCGTCCCTGGGATTCTCCAGGCAAGAACACTGGAGTGGGTTGCCATTTCCTTCTCCAATGCATGAAAGTGAAAAGTGAAAGTGAAGTCGCACAGTCATGTCCGACTCTTAGCGACCTCATGGACTGCAGCCTACCAGGCTCCTCTGTCCATGGGATTTTCCAGGCAAGAGGACTGGAGTGGGGTGCCATTGCCTTTTCCGGGAATTCTAGCATAGCACCTACTTAATAAGAGGAAATTAGAGTTATTGATACTGCAATATTTTTCTCCTTTTTTGTCATTATTCTCAAATACCACATGTACTTGCACTTCAAATTTCAGATCGTTTGAGGAGGTATTGGGATTCAGACTAGAGTATAACTGAGAGATAGCCAAAGGGGAGTTTATTTTGACCTGTAACTTTTATAATTTTTGCAAGGAAAGTATATTTGTGTATCATTTGTTCTATTAGAAAAAATTTTTAAGTAAACTCAAAATCTCTTTTACGTCACCTCATGAATGGTCTACCAACCAGCTTAGAAGTTTTTCTTTAATTTTTCATTTATAATTCTGCATTTACACACGTACACACACACAGCAAGCAGACACTCAACTTTCCATCTAAAGGAAAGTTGCATATTTTCCTTTCTATTAAGCAAGCTGCCTTGAACTATGTAACACTTTCCTGCTGGAGAAATATGTAGATCTCTTCTTAGTCTGCCTCACCCTCAGTCATCTAAACCCCTTATCTTATCATGTTCAGAACAATTCGGATTAATTTACTTAAAGCTTTTATCTTATCTCATGAAGGACTCTGGTTACCACATCTCTTTTTCTCTGCATTGAACAAACGGAGTGTGATGTTACATGCAGCCTGGGCAGAGAGTGGCCTCTTAACCCTTTGTTCCCAAGTGACAGTCCAACATTCTCTGCCTGGCTGGCAAGACCTTCCAGCTTGGGCCTCACTGGACCAAGTGTTCTTTTCCAGTTGCATGTAGACACCTCAGCATCTCTAGCAGAAGATGAACTCCTTGGGTGTGGAGTCTAAGCCTTCGAACTGTTTAAGATCTCTTCAGTTCAACAGGACCTTTGTCAGGAAGGAAATGTTCCAGTTGGATGAATGAAACTGGAGTTTTGATCTTACATTAAAAAAATAATGATTCAGTCACTACTTCTTATCTACAATAAATATAAGTTGTCGCTAAAAAGCAGCTTCCCACTATTGTAACAAGTAATTTACAATTGTCTACTGTTTTTCAAGGTTTCAGCTTCCCTTGGTCATGTACTTATTCTAAGTCCTTTTTTTCTCCCCGTTTATTAATTTGGCTAAACACATGTTTAACTTCTGCTTCTGCAGAATATGCTGATTTTAGAGTTTATTTTCAGTGACAGCCTGTCATTGTATGAGAATATTTTATTGGAGAAATTTCAACTTCTCATCCAGTGGGTTTTGTTTGTTTTCGGTATTTCTTAGTAAAGACTACTGGCTTTGGGACACCCTGGGCTTGAATCCTGAATCTGCCATTTAATAGTTATGTGGCTCTGGACTACTTATTTCATTTTTTCTAAGCCTTATTTTTTTTAATTTGTAATATTAAAAAGATGGCCATAGTAATGATTGTGAGAATTAAATGAGAAAATTATGTTGAGAAGTTAGCTCAATGGCCAGTCCACAGAGAATACTTAGTATCTGTGATTATGATCAAGGTGGATATTGTGAACTTTACTCATTCATTTATCCATCCATTTATCTGATTGTTACAACAATGGCACTTCCCTGGACACTACAGAAAAACAAAACTAAGACATTCTTCCTTCTAGCTTTTCTTAAATGCATGTGTGTGTGTGCATGTGTGTATATTTACTCTTCATTTACTATCTCTATTTAACTGTGTAAACTATGGTGATATAAGTTATAAGAACTGGCAGTATCCACTTTTTTAATGTTAATCACTTAACCAACAAGCCATTATTAAATATCTTCAATACTTGATGCTCTGAGGAACTCAGGAGTACTACACACTCAGTAGTTCTTACAAGAAGTTTCTATGGGGCTGTAGATACATATATAACAGTGAAGGACTGTATATAATTAGGAAATTGTGGGCTACAGAGAAGTGGCTCTCAGTCTGCTCTCAGCTGGGACAAATCCTAGGCACCATGATTCATAGGGACACAATCTCTTATTAATCATGGTTGTGCGAACACCTGCTTTTCCCCCTGTTACTCAGCAGATGGAAAGAGTTAAGTGTCATGTGAATATAGGGATAGCTCTAAACACAGTCTCTTTTGTTTGTTTTAAGTTGATTATTAGCAAATTTCAGCACTTTCACTGCTATCAGATAAAAATGCTTTGCCTGAAACTGAGAAAAAGATTCAAAAAAGGATCTTAAAGTAAAATGCCTGCAGGGAGTGAGATGAGCTGAATCTGAGAATCTACAGGAAGCTGACAGAGAAAACCTCAGTAAGCCAGGATCCATTTGCATTTTTAAATGGGGCTGCACCCATGTGGCCCTCAGTCATCAAAGGACCAGCACTGCCAACAACTCTGGTTTCTCAAACAACCCACATGCCTGAGATTTTCTGTGAAAATTCTGGATTTTAATGTTGATTCGTACGCTTTTAAACAGAATAGGACCCATCAAACATGTCCGATTTATCTAAGACCTAAAGGTCATTGGTTTGTGATCCAACTTACAGACCAAACTTTTAAATTTCATATCCTAGTCAGCAAAAACATGTTGAATGTGAAATTCAAAATGTAATTTATAAATTTTATACATGGACTCAAAGTAGATGAATTGAATGTTAATAATACCTTCTTTCTTTTAGGAAAAAAATAAATCAAAATAGATGTACTCACATTTCCCTTCTTCACTCTAGAGTATCACTGTGGTGATACTGTCTGGACTCTGGGTGCTCTATAGCACCACCTTGGGGTCCAGTCTGGACTATGGGTGCTGGAGGAATTAAAGATCATGGGACCTAGGCAAGTGGAAAATAATTCTCTCTTGCTCTCCCACCCCTGACACCCAAGTTCCCAGTTGCCTTCCGCAAAGCATTCATGATAAATATTTGGCCGGGGCGGGGGCAGGGGGCGGTTCTCCTATATTTTTCATTGTAAGTTAATTTATTCAAAGGAAATTTATTATATAGCTTCTATGCCCCAGGGGGCTTTTCAGTTGGCTCAGTGGTAAAGAATTCTCCTGTCAGTGCAGAAGGCATGGGTTTGGTCCCTGGATTGGGAAGATTCCCCCGGAAAAGGAAATGGCAACCCACTCCAGATTCTGGCCTAGAGAATCCCATGGCAAGAAGAGCCTGGTGGTCCCTAGCCCATGGGGTCTCGAACAGTCAGACACAGCTGAGTGACTAGGCACACACACTCTGCACTGGCCCTGTTTTAGGTGCTTGGGGTCTTCCCTAATGGGACTCCACATGCTGTTGGGAGAGACAGCTACTAAACAACTAAACATTCAGTATGTAACTAAATGTCAAATGGTGATCAGTGCGGTGAAGAAAAATAAATCAGGGTAAGGTGACCTTATAGGTAGATGGGGAGTGGGGAAGGAAGAGACAGAGACAGGATGAGGAAAGGTCCCTTTGAGGAGCTGATATCTGAGCAGAGATCTGGGTGACAGGCCAGGCTCAGTCTCTGGGAAAAGCACTCTAGGCAAAGGGACCATGTGTTGAAGTAAGAATGAGCTAGAATAAGATGAAGTCAAAACCAGATCATAGGGGATTGTGGAGACCTGGAGAGGAATATGGTTTTACTCAATTTGATTTAAAAAAAAACACACACACACACTTTAAAGGTTTTGAACAGGGAGAGAGTTGGTAGTGGGGGGATGATGTCATTTAATATTCCTTTTACCTGGATGCCTTGGGCTGCTGTGTGGGGATTAGATTGAAGGTTGGAGGCAGTGAGGCCAGTGAAGTAACGAGAAGATTGCTAGCCTCATTTAGGCAAGAGGCGATGGCTCTCCTGAGGATGAGAATGATGGAAGGGGAGGGATCGTTGGGACTGGAATTATATATTTTGAGGGTAGACTCAACAAAGCTTTCTGATGAATTATTCTGAGCAATGAGTGCGTGTATGCGTGCTCAGTCATGTCTGACTCTTTGCAACCCCAATGGACTGTAGCCCACCAGGCTTCACTGTCCATAAAATTTTCTAGGCAAGAATACTGGAGTAGGTTGCCATTTCCTCCTCTATCCCTGGATCCAGGGATAGAACTCATGTCTTCTGTGTCTTCCACATGGGTAGGCAGACTTTTTACCACTAAACGACCTGGGAAGCCCATTCTGTGCAATATAAGTGTATATTTATAGTTTCCACTCCCTCTTTTTTTTACCTTTTTTTTTTTTATGTTGACCATTTTTAAAGTCTTCATTGAATTTGTTACAATATTGCTTCTGTTTTATGTTTTTTGGTTTTCTGGCCAAGAGTTATGTGGAATCTTAGTTCCCTGACCAAGGATTAAACCTTTGTCCCTTGCATTGGAAGGTGAAGTCTTAAACGCTGGATCACCAGGGAAATCCCCACTCCATTTTTAAAAAATTTACCTATGTATAAAAAATAATTTTATTTACTTATTTTTTACTTTTTTAAAGAAACTGTTCTGGGTCTTTTTTGCTTAGCAGGCTTCTTTTCTAGTTGTACAAACAGGGGCTCCTCTAGTTACAGTGCATGGGCTTCTTATCGTGTTGGTTTCTCTTGTTGCTGAGCATGCTCTAGGGCACACAGCTTCAGTAGTTGTGGCACATGGGCTCAGTGGTTGTGATACCCAGGCCTTAGAGTACAGGCTCAATAGTTGTGGTGCATGGGCTTAGTTGTTCCAAGGCATGTGGGGTCTTCCCAAACCGGGGATCGAACCCACGTCTTCTGCACTGGCAGGTGGATTCTTTACCACTGAGCCACTGGGGATACTTCCACCTCTGTTTTTAAAATGCAAACAATAGCTTAGTATGCAAACCACTCCTCATTTTAATTTTTGTCACTTGATATTAGATTATTACATATCAGTCTGGATTAAAGATACTTATCACTTTCTTCTCTTTTTTCTTTCAGTTTTTATTTGTACTTAAGTGAACATACACATAATTTTAAAGACAAATGTTTCTCTGTGACTTTTTGTGGAACACAGCAGGTCCCCTCACATATCATTTCCTCCTTCCCAGAGGCACCAGTTTCACCTGATTATTTTGGTATTTGGCTCCATTTTTCTAGATAACATTTTTGTATTGCTCTTTCTTGACTTTCCAGTTTTAGATATGATCTCTTGATTTTCCATTCAAGAAGAAGAATGGAAGAGTAGGACTCAGCACTCTTTTATTCTTCCTGCCCCACTACTTGTACCCACTTTTTGTACTCATTTTTCTCACAGTTTGGTCAATTTTTTTTTCTTTTTGGCTGCATGACATGGCATGTGGGAATATTTGTTTCCCAACCAGGTATTGAACCCATGCCCTTTGCATTAGGAGTACAGAGTCTTAACCATTGGACCACCAGGGAAGTCTGGTCAAATTGTAATTTTCATTTGTTCAATATTTAGTATTAACTGGCTGATTTATGATCAATTACACACTAATTAACACTAAATCTGTTGCAAATTGTGGTTAGTTTTATTTGCTAACAACACTCTGTTATCCTCAGAGTTCATAATGTCCTGTATTTTTTTCTCTGCTTAATTATCTTTTTATTTGTCATGAATTCAACACCAAAATCTTTAACAGCTGTCTAAATCTTCCCTCAATGTGTTCAGACACATCAGTTACATTTTAGCAGTTTCATCTTCTTAGAGAATTTTCTCCTGGAAACTTCTGCTAAACTCTGTAGTAGATTGCTAACAGAAATGTCCAACAATTCCCTTGCTAATAGTCCATGTCTCTTGCTTTGCAACTTTAAGCACATTTTCTACTTTGATTCCTAACTTGACCATGTGATTCCCTTTGCCAGTGAAATGTTAGCAAACATGACATAGTAGTTGGAAAAGATCTTGTGCTTTGGGCTGTTGGAGTCCTGCTGCCATGTTGAAAGTAAGGCTTGCCTTCTGGATGAGGAAAGAATTATGTAGCTTAGCCACTCTAATGGCTCTGGCCACCATCACCACCTGTCAGACACGTGAGTGTGGCCATCCGGAACCAATCACCCCCAGCTAACCTGCCAACTGGCCACAGATACATGAATGATCCTAGCTAAGATCAGCCAGAAGAAATACCCAGAAAAGCATGAGCTAAAGAGTTTGTTTTAAGCCACTTCATTTTAGGTTTATTTATTACACAGCATTGGGTAGCTGATACAAGCTACAATATGGATTGGTTTGCTGTGGGGGTATGACTACCATCTTGTGATTCTCTTGATCACTGTTCTGGAACTGTCTTTTGCTTTTTTCCTAAATGGGGTCTCTTGTTTCCAGTAACCTACATCTTCCTTTTGGTTGGTTCATCCAGTGACTGCCCAAGAAAAGGTATATGATAAGTAAATTGTTTAAGATCTTGCATGTCTAAAAGTATCTTTTTAAAGAATTCTCACATTTAAATGATAATTTGGTTGGGTGTAGAACTCTGCATGCATGCTCAGTTGTGTCTAACTCTTTATGACCCCATGGACTCCTCAGTCCATGGAATTTTCCAGGCAAGAGTACTGGAGTGGGCTGCAATTTCCTCCTCCAAGGGATTTTCCCATCCCAGGGATCAAACTCACACCTCCTGCATTGACAGATAGATTCTTTACCACTGAGCCAAGTTGTTAATTATTTTCCTTAAGAATTTTGAAAATCTTCCTCTATTGCTTTGTAGCTTCAAGTGCTCCTGTTCAGAAATTAAAAATCTATGTCAAAGGCTAATGAGACCACCACTCAATATCTGAAATAAAAGAGTAAAGCTGGATATACTGCTTGCTATGGTACAGGAGAGCTATGCTGGTTAGGCATGATTTCTCCAAGCAAAGCAGACTGCTAAGCTTGTCTGGGGTTTTGGGGAAGCACAGAGTTCAGGGACTAGTGGATTTTCAGAGGCTTCAGTGGGTTGCCATCATCTGCAGAATCACAATTCCTTGGGTGTGTTTATTGGAGTGAGTCCTTCCCTGATAGGCCAGTGATCAGAAGTGACCAAGTCATGATTGGTTGGCTTTCAAAGGCATATTCTTCCAGGGTGGGGGAAGGAGGTGCATTTGATTGATTAAGTTTAAAACCATTTTAATGGCCACTTGTTACCGTGATTATAGAACAATTGCCTTTATCCATGTTTGGGGGAACATTTTTATTCTCACTGATTGCTGATCCTATATGTATGATCTGGACTTTTTTTCCTCTTTACAGTCTTGCAGGATCTTCTCCTTGCCCTAAATGTGAAATTTCACAATGTTGTACTAGCATGAATCTGTTTTCACTCAGTAAATTTTGCAGTTTGGAAATTTCCTCTCTTTTTTAATGCTAGTTTTTCCATGATCAGTTTCTTAATTGTCTCAGAAGTTTTTTTAATCTATTTTCTGTCTTCTTTTCTTTTTGCTGATAAAACTCCTTCACTTTATATTTTAAACTTTCTATCAAATATTTTTATTTCTGTCACTGTATTTAATTTCTAAGACATTCACTGTGTTTTTGGAATGTTCCACTTATTTACTTGTTTGTTTATTTATTTGGGGATAGAATTCTGTTTATTTGGGAGTAGAAGCCAATAAAGGACAGAAATGGTGTGGACCTAGCGGAAGCAGAAGATATTAAGAAAAGGTGGCAAGAATACACAGAACTATATAAAAAAAGATCTTCATGACCCAGATAACCATGATGGTGTGATCACTCACCTAGAGCCAGGCATCCTGGAATGTAAAGTCACTGGGCCTTAGGAAGCATCACTACAAATGAAGCTAGTGGAGGTGATGGAATTTTGTTTGAGCTATGTCAAATCCTAAAAGGTGATACTGTGAAAGTGCTGCATTCAATATGCCAGCAAATCTGGAATACTCAGCAGTGGACACAGGACTGGAAAAGTTCAGTTTTCATTCCAATCCCAAAGAAAGGCAATGCCAAAGAATGTTTAAACTACCACACAACTGTACTCATCTCACACGCTAGCAAAGTAATGCTCAAAATTCTCCAAGCCAGGCCTCAATAGTACATGAACCGTGAACTTCCAGATGTTCAAGATGAATTTAGAAAAGGCAGAGGAACCAGAGATCAAATTGCCAACATCTGTTGGATCATAGAAAAAGCAAGAGAATTCCCAAAAAACATCTACTTCTGCTTTATTGACTACGCCGAAGCTTTTGGCTATGATCACAACAAACTGGAAAATTCTTCAAGAGATGGGAATACCAGACCACCTGACCTGCCTCCTGAGAAATCTGTATGCAGGTTAAGAAGCAACAGTTAGAACTGGACATGGAACAACAGACTAGTTCCAAATCAGGAAAGGAGCACATCAAGGCTGTATATTGTCACCCTGTTTATTTAACATATATGCAGAGTAAATCATGAGAAATGCCAGGCCGGATGAAGCACAAGCTGTAATCAAGATTGCCGGGAGAAATATCAATAACCTCAGATATGCAGATGACACCACCATTATGGCAGAAAGCGAAGAACTAAAGAGCCTCTTGATGAAAGTGAAAGAGGAGAGTGAAAAAGTTGGTTTAAAACACAACCTTAAGAAAACTAAGATCATGGCATTTGGTCCCATCAGTTCATGGCAAATAGATGGGGAAACAGTGGAAACAGTAGCAGACTTTATTTTGGGGGACTCTAAGATCACTGCAGTTGGTGCCTGCAGCCATGAAATTAAAAGACGCTTACTCTTTGGAAGAAAAGCTATGACCAACCTAGACAACATATTAAAAAGCAGAGATATTACTTTACCAACAAAGATTCGTCTAGTCAAAACTATGGTTTTTCCAGTAGTCAGGCGTGGATGTGAGAGTTGGACTATAAAGAAAGCTGAGCATAGAAGAATTGATGCTTTTGAATTTTGGTGTTGGAGAAGACTCTTGAGAGTGCCTTGGACTGCAAGGAGATCCAACCTGCCAATCCTAAAGGAAATCAGTAGTCAATATTCATTGGAAGGACTGATGCTGAAGCTGAAACTCCAATATTTTGGCCTCCTGATGCAAAGAACCAACTCATTGGAAAAGACCCTGATACTGGGAAAGATTGAAGGTGGGAGGAGAAGGGGATGACAGAGGATGAGATGGTTGGATGGCATCACTGACATGATTGACGTGAGTCTGAGTAGGCTACAGGAGTTGGTGACGGACAGGGAAGCCTGGCGTGCTGCAGTCCATGGGGTTGCAAAGAGTTGGAGACGACTGAGCGAGTGAACTGAACTGAGAATTCTGTTCTTTTTCATAGTTAACAGTCATTTCACTTTGTGATGTTTTTGACCTTTATTGTGTCTTTAATTTTTCAACATTACTTTTTTCCCTTTATTTTATTTTCTATCTTCCAGGTTAGCTTTCCTCAGATTTCTCATACATAGTCTTTGTACTTGACAATATCTAAGTGTGTGATACTAAAATATTGACTGGAAGCTCTGAGGATGTGAGAGATGAGCTAGTCTGATATGAATTTTCCTATATGAGCATCAGGGTGAGCTGTTTATTGGGGAAATTTCTGATGTCAGTACCTTTCCAATGTCATGGCTTTCATCACCGACTGGCCATATTCCTAGAGAAGACTCTTTCAGTGTCCTGCCAGGAGGGTGAAGATCTAGCTTTCAGTGTCCTGGACTCAGAACTGAGAAAGATCACATGTTATCACATGGAGACATGTTATTGCATGTCTCCAAATCAAATATGTATACATTCATTTATTCCCCGGTTGATAGTCCTGCTCTCTTGCCCTCAACTGCACTGGTATTCTTCCATGCAGACCATCTATTTTATGTCATTCTAAAGATAAACCATCACTCTGCCAGTTAAGGAAGGGGCAATTTCTGGATGCTGCTTGGATCTGGGGAGGAATCTAAGGATCCAGGTCTTTCTAAAACAGTCTTCCTAATAATCTTCCTTATTAAATCTATACCCCTTTTATTTTCACTTCTACAAGAAGCTGCTGCCATTAGTTTCTAAGGTTTTTTTTTTAAATTGATTTGTTTTGTTTTTTTTTGCTGCCAAATGGCATGCAGGATCTCTTCTTTATCCCTCCTTTACTTCTGCTTATTCTCTTCTTGACAGGTTTGCAAAAGCGACTTTGTCTTCCAAGAAGGCATCCCCAACTACTGCAGCATCCCACACCCCAACCTTCTTCTTCCTGAGGTTTTAAGCTCCTCAAGAAAAAGGATGAGGTCATCCCAACTATTGTGTGTCCTCGGTGCCTGGCACATGATGACCCACAGTTAGGGTTCAATGAGTGAATAGATGAGCTCCCCCAACCCCAGCCCCCCCCCCCTTTTTGGTTGCACTTTGTGGCATGTGAGATCTTAGTTCCC
Organism: Ovis canadensis; assembly: GCF_042477335.2. Classification (NCBI taxonomy): domain Eukaryota; kingdom Metazoa; phylum Chordata; class Mammalia; order Artiodactyla; family Bovidae; genus Ovis; species Ovis canadensis. Next base: position 184,316,215 of record NC_091246.1, on the reverse strand, counting down.
CACCCAGGGGTGGAATCTGTGCCCCCTGCAGTGGAAGCCCAGAGTCTTAACCACTGGACTTGCAGGGAAATCCTAGTTTCTAAGTCTTTGATTCTCTGTAAATCAGATTACTTCTTAGTATTCTCTATTGTTTGATTGAATTCAACTTTCTCAGCTCTTTTTATTCTATCCCTGTGTATTCATCTGCTATCCAACTTCCAAAATGATCCCTTTTCTAGCTCTCCATATATTGGGTTTAAGCCTTAAAATATCCCTTCACTGGTTGTGTTAGCCCACTAACAGAAGGTCAAGAGAGTCAAAGTACATGTTAAATCTCCTCTCTTCACACAGAACTTGCTTTTTATTTTCTATTTATGTGAAGTGTGATAATGGCTTTGTTATTGAATATAGCTTATAATTTATGTGAGATCAATCTAAAACTAATATATGAAAGATGGCTTCAATTACAATAAGCTTAAAGCAAAGCTCTCCTTCTTAACACTACAGACAAGAAAAAAATAATTTGGCACTAACCCAGTGAAGGGGGACACATAATTATAAATCAAGATGAATATGCTTGGGAATACTCTTTCCATTCATTTCTATACCCTTGCTAAATTGCAGATTGTGTAACAACCTTAATAAGAAAATTCCTAAGCCTGTGCAAACTTGTGGGAGAGGTGTGGTCATGCATAATCACACACTAAAATCTGCCAAGGCAGTGCATACTATGGAATTCATAATTTCCACTTTTATTCCACGCAGTAGCTCAAAGCCAGAAACAAACGTGTTTGTGAATATGTGTCAGGTTAATTACTTTTTCCAGTTGTACCACAAGTTTAATGCAGGCTTCTCAACAACCTGTTGCTAGAGTAACCTATTTGCTAATCTTATGATAAATCACACATGAGGTAAATTAATGTTGCTCTGTTAATTGCAACCTTTTTTTTTTTCCAGAGCTCTGCTCTTCTGCAGTCTTTTGAGGATGACTGGCTTCCTTAGCTAGAACCAAGCCAGACAACAACACAGTGTAGCACTGCAAAACAAAAATAAGCAGAAAGTACATGTGGGCTGTTATTCAGTTATTCCATCTCATTCTGAAGTGATCCTTATTTGCTCCTGAAGCTATTGTCTACTCTCCTTTCCTTGATTCCGCCACCTCTTGTAGGTGGCCTTGGACCTTACAGTGGTCTTTTCTTACTTCTATCCTCTTTCATTCCTAAGCAGAGCTTGCCGAGATTACTCAGACTCTCTTTACTAAAAGGTAACTTACAGGGACTTCCCTGGTATCCAGTAGCTAAGACTCCACACTTCCAAAGCATGGGGCTCAGGTTTGATCCACAGTCACAGAACTAGATCTTGCATGCCACAACTAAGAGCTGTCATGCCGCAACCAAAATCTATGATCCACATGTCGTAACTAAGACAGTGCAACTTACTAAATAAATAAAAATAAGTGTTTTTTTAAAAGGTAACTGACAAACATAATGAGCTTCAATAGGAAATCTTGATTTCCCACCTTAAATCCAATCCTTCACTTCTTTAACCATACATTAGTTGATAATAATAAAAGCTTATATAGAGGATTTATTTAGCTAAGTGCTAAATACTTTTCATATATTAACTCTTTTTACCATCACAATAACCCTATGAAATAGAATCTATTATACCCATTTTTATAAATAAGAACACTGAGTCCAGAGAATTTATGTAATTTGCTCAAGCAAAAATCCCTGGTGAGTGGCAATCCATATATGTGAACTGTACCCCCATTCACCCAGTTTCCCAAGCCAGAAACCTAGAAATCAACATTAATTTCTCTTTTTCTTTCTCTCTATATTCTTACCATCTTAGGCTAAGCTACCATCATTTCTCACCTGGCCTAGTGTACCAGCCTTCCATCTATTTCCATTCATATTCCTCATTTTTCATATAACTGGCATGTGAATTTAATAAATCCATGATCATAATGAAAGATCTTTAACAAACTCCTTTCAAAAACTGACTTCATACCATCAGAATAGCTGTATGGATAAAAATGTATTAATATCTTTATGGTGTGGGCAACACAACTAACAAACCAAGTCTGACCTACATTTGTGGAGCACTGCCCCCAAACAAAATAGAGAGTATATACTCTTCAATAAAACTTGGAACATTTACAAAACCTATGTCATAGGCCTCAAAATGAGTTTCAATAAATAACAAATAATTATTATCAAATAGACTACAATCTTTGATCACCATATAATAAATTTACAAATCAGTAACAAAAAGACCATCACTTCCTCTGCTGTTTTCCGTTTACTCTTACCCCTGTGAAAGGGAACTACAATTTCCAGGCTTCCTTGGGCTCTGATAGTGGGAGACACTAATAGGACTGACCTAGATTAGCAGGACGAAGGAGAAAAGGAAGGATGTTTCTTGGTTCCTCTGGATTCCCTCACTTGGCTCCCAGCTTCTGTTGGGCAGTCCCCACTTTGGCTGTAACTTACTCCAGATGGGTTCAGCTTTAAGCTTGGATGAAGCCACCTCCTTCTGTTGTCCCCACAGGCATAGAATTGGTAATGAATGCCTGCTGTTGCTAATCTCTGGATTGCCTCAGTGTTGCCAGTTGCCTTCTCAGTCTATGGCCACCATGGAATCAATTCTCTGTGTTAAATTTCTCTCTAGTCAAATCTGTATATCAAGAGAAACCCAAGTAAGATGGTAGGTGTTGTGAGAGAGCATCAGAGGGCAGACACGCTGAAACCATAATCACAGCAAACTAGTCAATCTAAGCACACAGACCACGGCCTTGTCTAACTCAATGAAACTAAGCCATGCTGTATGGGGCCACCCAAGATGGGCAGGTCATGGTGGAGAGGTCTGACAGAAAGTAGTCTACTGGAGAAGGGAATGGCAAACCACTTCAGTATTCTTGCCTTGAGAACCCCATGAACAGTATGAAAAGGCAAAATGATAGGATACTGAAAGAAGAACTCCCCAGGTCGGTAGGTACCCAATATGCTACTGGAGATCAGTGGGGAAATAACTCCAGAAAGAATGAAGGGATGGAGCCAAAGCAAAAACAATACCCAGTTGTGGATGTGACTGGTGACATAAGCAAGGTCCAATGCTATAAAGAGCAATATTGCGTAAGAACTTGGAAAGTTAGGTCCATGAATCAAGGTAAATTGGAAGTAGTCAAACAGGAGATGGCAAGAGTGAACACTGACATTCTAGGAATCAGCAAAGTAAAATGGACTGGAATGGGTGAATTTAACTCAGATGACTATTATATCTACTACTGCAGGCAGGAATCCCTCAGAAGAAATGGAGTAGCCATCATGGTCAACAAAAGAGTCAGAAATACAGTACTCGGATGTAATCTCAGAAATGACAGAATGGTCTGTGTTTGTTTCCAAGGCAAACCATTCAAAATCACGGTGATCCAAGCCTATGCCCCAACCAGTAACACTGAACAAGCTGAAGTTGAACGGTTCTATGAAGACCTACTAGACCTTTTAGAACTAACACCCGAAAAAGATATCCTTTTCATTATAGGGGACTGGAATGCAAAAGTAGGAAGTCAAGAAACACCTGGAGTAACAGGCAAATTTGGCCTTGGAATACGGAATGAAGCAGGGCAAGGGCAATAGAGTTTTGTCAAGAGAACGCACTGCTCATAGCAAACACCCTCTTCCAACAACACAAGAGAAGACTCTACACATGGACATCACCAGATGTTCAACACTGAAATCAGATTGATTATATTCTTTGCAGCCAAAGATGGAGAAGCTCTATACATTCAGCAAAAACAAGACTGGGAGCTGACTGTGGCTCAGATCATGAACTCCTTATTACCAAATTCAGACTTAAATTGAAGAAAGTAGGGAAAACCAATAGACCATTCAAGTATGACCTAAATCAAATCCCTTATGATTGTACAGTGGAAGTGAGAAATAGATTTAAGGGACTAGATCTGATAGATAGAGTGCCTGATGAAGTATGGATGGAGGTTCGTGACATTGTACAGGAGACAGGGATCAAGACTATCCCCATGGAAAAGAAATGCAAAAAAGCAAAATGGCTGTCTGGGGAGGCCTTACAAATAGCTGTGAAAAGAAAAGAAGCAAAAAGGAAAGATGTAAGCATCTGAATGCAGAGTTCTAAAGAATAGCAAGAAGAGATAAGAAAGCCTTCCTCACGGATCAATGCAAAGAAATAGAGGAAAACAACAGAATGGGAAAGACTAGAGATCTCTTCAAGAAAATTAGAGATTCCAAGGGAAAATTTCATGCAAAGATGGGCTTGATAAAGGTCAGAAATGGTATGGACCTAACAGAAGCAGAAGATATTAAGAAGAGATGGCAGGAATACATAGAGAACTGTACAAAAAAAATCTTCATGACCAAGATAATCATGATGGTGTGATCACTCACCTATGGCCAGACATCCTGGAATGTGAAGTCAAGTGGGCCTTAGAAAGCATCACTATGAACAAAGCTAGTGGAGGTGATGGAATTCCAGTTGAGCTGTTTCAAATCCTGAAAGATGATGCTGTGAAAGTGCTGCACTCAATATGCCAGCAAATTAGGAAAACTCAGCAGTGGCCACAGGACTGGAAAAGGTCAGTTTTCATTCCAATCCCAAAGAAAGGCAATGCCAAAGAATGCTCAAACTGCCGCACAATGGCAGTTATCTCATATGCTAGTAAAGTAATGCTCAAAATTCTCCAAGCCAGGCTTCAGCAATATTTGAACCGTGAACTTCCTGATGTTCAAGCTGGTTTTAGAAAAGGCAGAGGAACCAGGGATCAAATTGCCAACATCCACTGGATCATGGAAAAAGCAAAAGAGTTCCAGAAAAAAATTCTATTTCTGCTTTATTGACTATGCCAAAGCCTTTGACTGTGTGGATCACAATAAACTATGGAAAATTCTGAAAGAGATGGGAATACCAGACCACCTGACCTGCCTCTTGAGAAATCTGTATGCAGGTCAGGAGGCAACAGTTAGAACTGGACATGGAACAAAAGACTGGTTTCAAATAGGAAAAGGAGTGTGTCAAGGCTGTATACTGTCACCCTGCTTATTTAACTTCTATGCAGAGTACATCATGAGAAACGCTGGGCTGGAAGGAGCACAAGCTGGAACCAAGATTGCCGGGAGAAATATCAATAACCTCAGATATGCAGATGACACCACCCTTATGGCAGAAAGTGAAGAGGACCTGAAAAGCCTCTTGATGAAAGTGAAAGAGGCAAGTGAAAAAGTTGGCTTAAAGCTCAACATGCAGAAAATGAATATCATGGCACCCGGTCCCATCACTTCATGGGAAATAGATGGGGGAACAGTGGAAACAGTGTCAGACTTTATTTTTTGGAGCTCTAAAATCTCTGCAGATAGCGATTGCAGCCATGAAATTAAAAGATGCTTACTCCTTGGAAGGAAAGTTATGACCAACCTAGATAGCATATTCAAAAGCAGAGACATTACTTTGCCGACTAAGGTCGATCTAGTCAAGGCTATGGTTTTTCCAGTTGTCATGTATGGATGTGAGAGATGGACTGAAGAAAGCTGAGCACCCAAGAATTGATGCTTTTGAACTGTAGTGTTGGAGAAGACTCTTGAGAGTCCCTTGGACTGCAAGCAGATCCAACCAGTCCATTCTAAAGGAGATCAGCCCTGGATTTCTTTGGAAGGAATGATGCTAAAGCTGAAACTCTAGTACTTTGGTCAAAGAGTTGACTCATTGGAAAAGACCTTGATGCTGGGAGGGATTGGGGGCAGGAGGAGAAGGGAACAACAGAGAATGAGATGGCTGGATGGCATCACTGACTTGATGGACATGAGTCTGAGTGAACTGCGAGTTGGTGATGGACAGGGAGACCTGGCGTGTTGCAATTCATGGGGTTGCAAAGAGTTGGGCATGACTGAGCAACTGAACTGAACTGATAGCTATATCTATCATTTATCTATCATGATACAGCCCCATATACTTAGAAACTATAGCTAAATAATTCATGGAGTAATGTTTAGAAATGAGGAATTATACAATCTATGTATCACCATTTGGGGATGTTGGTAAAGAAGTACTTACAGTTAAATTTCTATCTCATAAAGCAAGATCTGATGTTGAATCTTCTCCACGTTTGGCTAACTTGTCTGTGCTATCGTCACCATTCTTTAACACTTTTCCTGTCTTTTACCAGTTCTGTATCATTCTTTGATTTTTGAAGCAACTGTCATTTTGTTGAAAACCTCCACTGGGGACTTCCCTGGTGACTCAATAGCTGAGACTTGACGTTCCCAAATGCAGGGGGTCCAGGTTCAATCCTCTGTCAATGAACTAGATCTCTCATGCCGCAAGTAAGAGTTTGCATGCCCCAACTAATCATGTGCCACAACAAAGGCTGAAAGTCCCAACTGCCAAAACTACTACCTGGTGCAGGCAAATAAATTAAAAAACAAAAAACACATAGATACTATTAGCCTTGGAAACAATAGTTTCATCCTCTATGTCTGCCTCTGGCACTGACTTTATGCTGGTTTCTGTACCCTAACATTTGTAACCCCTGCCTTGCCTTTTTTCACCATTTCCATGTTTGCAACTGTGTATTAGACATAGCATACATTTTTCAGAATATCACATTTGACTAAATTCATCATCTTGCTCCTCACCCTCTAGAATTTGCTGTTTTAATCCTCTCTCTGACCCTGTCACTTTCCCAAACAGCCATCCTTGAAAACTCAGACACCTTCCAAGCAGACACTGCGTCTCTTTCACAGTAATATCTTTTGTTCCAAGCAAAGAGCATGACGTGGAACAAGTATGCAATCAATATATTTTGAATCATCGGAAGACTCCACCCTCTTTCTAATTCCATATCCCTGCTTTGTATATCTTGGTAATGCCCTCTCATAATTATTCTCTTTATGTTTTCTATTTTCATTGTGACTAGTTTTCTTGCCCACTCACCTGGAGAGAGGCACAAGATAGGCTGAAATTCTGAGAGTTAAATTATAACTCACCTGAAACCCTGAGAGTGAAATTATAGCTCATTTCATAATAGTGTTCAACAAAAGCCATGTTAAAAGCAAAATGCTTCTAAGTCAGTTAGGGTAAGACCTGACTGGGGGTTCTAAATGCTGATAACATATTGGAGAAAGAATGTGTTGATCCAGTGGAGAGTTGAGCCCCCAGCAGAGTCCCTTCAAATTCTTTCAGGGTATTTCCCTGTCCCAGGACTCAGCTCCCCCCAGGAATACATGTAGCCCAGTTGCTTCGAGTTTTTGGCATAGCTGGATTTAGCTTCTCTCGAAGCACATCTAACCACCCCCTACATTTCTGGCAGTCCCAAAGCTATTCCTTCAATTGACCAGGCTCAGAATGTAAAAATTATTTCTGGCTCTTAGCCCCGTTTAGTCCTCACATCGGCCTGATTGATCTTTTTTCATTCTTAGTCTTTCTTTCTCTTATTTCACTCCTTGCTTCTCTCTGCCACCCATAATTTATAAGGCACTAATTAAAATAAACCTGTAATAGTCCTTCAGTTAGATCTCTATGCCTCTTTCCACCCCTCCTAAGAGTCCTGCCCTTGGCACCAGATTTCTCACCCTCTTTTTTTTCTCTTCTTTAAAAAACTATTTATTTTTATTTATTTGGCTGAGCTGGATCTTAATTGTGGCATGTAGGATCTTTGATCTTTATTGCACCATGCAGAATCTTTCATCGCAACATGTGAACTCTTAGTTGCAGCATGTGGGATCTAGTTCCCTGATCAGGGATTGAACCTGGGACCCCAGCATTGGAAACACAGAGTCTTAGTCGTTGGACACCAGGGAAGTCCTGATTTCTCATCTTTTTGATGCTTTTCACTGCGTAATGCTGTAAGACTGAGGAATGTATGAACATTCCCAGCAGACTTTCCATGTTGGCATTTAAATTAGGCGCTGCCTTCCTCAGCAAACACAGTGGTTCCCCTCTGGCCAGTGTCACTGTGGGTTTCAGGCAGGTGGTATTTTCTGTCCTTCCCTGAACAGACAGTGTTCACACTCCCCGCACTGCCTTTTTCACTCGGTGCCCAATCACAGTTCAATTCAGTTCAGTTGCTCAGTCGTATCCGACTCTTTGTGACCCCATGAATTGCAGCACGCCAGGCCTCCCTATCCATCACTGACTCCCAGAGTTCACCCAAACTCATGTCCATCGAGTCCCTGATGCCATCCAGCCATCTCATCCTTGGTCGTCCCCTTTTCCTCCTGCCCCCAATCCCTCCCAGCATCAGAGTCTTTTCCAGTGAGTCAACTCTTCACATGAGGTGGCCAAAGTATTGGAGTTTCAGCTTTAGCATCATTCCGTCCAAAGAACACCCAGGACTGATCTCCTTTAGAATGAACTGGTTGGATCTCCTTGCAGTCCAAGGGACTCTCAAGAATCTTCTCCAACACCACAGTTCAAAAACATCAATCACAGCCACATTTCAAAGTCCCAGCTTCTCCTAAAAATCTCTGCTGATATTCCTTGCTGACACTGATTCATTCCTTGTCTGGTCTTCTTCAGGTGCAAGGACATTTAGATGAGATGGATTTGCCATGAAGCTAATGGGGCTTCCAGGCTTCCCAGGTGGCGCTAATGGTAAAGAACCTGCCTGCCATACAGGAGATGTAAGAGATGCAGGTTCAGCCCCTGGGTCAGGAAGATCCCCTGGAGGAGGGCATGGCAACCCACTCCAGTGTTCTTGTCTGGAGAATTCCATGAGCAGAGGAGCCTGACATGCTACAGTCCATAGAGTAGCAAAGAGTTGGACATGCCTGATGGGCCTAAGCACACACACACACACACACACACACACACACACAAAATGAGGCTTCCATTTGAAGGCTCCCTTCTTGGGACAGTTCCCTCCAAAAACTATAGGCCTAACATTTATTTATACTTTACTATTTTTTCTGAAAGAAGATCTTTCAAATTGTAAAAGCCTGAGGTCCTACATAGTGTGGATCTGTCCCTGAATTTGGGCAGTTAATTATATTCTTTCCTTTTCCTGAAGTGTTTTCTAATTGACTAGTGTTAAACAAATTTGTTTTCCAAATTTAGTGTGAGCTTCTTGCTACATAATGTTGTCTAGTGTAGTAATTAAAAGGGTCATCAGTAGAGTCCCTCAGAGCTATATCCAAAATTATCTCTACCATTTCTTGCTCTGTCACATGTTTTATTTCTCCACTTGATTGAGCCTCAGTTTCTTTATTTGTTAAGTGGGAATGATTATAGCAAGGGCTACATTATGACTTTCTGAGGCCCAAAGGCATTTTGCCCTCATGGATGCTTACTCCATAAAAAATATTATAAATTACCTTTTATGGTTGTGAGAAAAACTAATATCCAGGGAAGATTATATTCCTTTATTTTCCCTTCTGATTCAAAGAAACTTAAACATTTTCATGGACCTCTAAAAGCATTGTGGGTCCTAGGCGTTGTACCTAATAAGCATAATGGATAGGTTGGTCCTGATTAGTTTCCACAGAAGGTAAGTCTGGTAAATAATAAATGAAACAGTGCATGTAGAGCATTTAATAAAGCACATGACACGTATTAAGTACTCAGTAGATGGTAGATATTATTACTGGGTTGGCCAAAAATTTCATTTGGGTTCTTTGGGTTTTTCCACAAGATGGTGTGGAAAAACCCGAACGAACTTTTTGGCTAACCCAACATTTTTGTTTGTCATTATTTCATTCCTCTTTTATATCCTTCACAATGAATAACAGAAGATAAAAGCTTCCTTGGGCTTCCCTGGTGGCTCCAGGGTAAGGAATCCCCCTGCCAATGCAGAAAAGGTGGTTTCCATCACTAGGTGGAGAAGATCCCCTGGAGAAGGAAAGAGCAACCCACTCCAGTATTGTTGCCTGGGACATCCCATGGACAGAGGAGTCTGGCAGCTATAGTTCATGGGGTCCCAAACAGTTGGACATGACTTAGGAACTAAACAATAACAACAAAATCAGTTTGACTAGAGCGTATTTTACACTAAGCTATCTGTAGTCTTATACGAGAAACTGAGGCATACTAAAACTTTTAAAAGTTTGAGCAAAAATCGACTGGAACTTGGCCGCATCAAACCAGAAATGGTTAGGAGCCACTTCATAGACAGAAGTTAAGGGAAAGACTATAAAGGGAAAAGGAGTATCCATCATGGTCAACAAAAGAGTCCAAAATGCAGTACTTGGGTGCAATCTCAAAAATGACAGAATGATCTCTGTTCAATTCCAAGGCAAACCATTCAGTATTATGGTAACCCAAGTCTATGCCCCAACCAGTAACGCTGAACAAGCTGAAGTTGAATGGTTCTATGAAGACCTACAAGACCTTTTAGAACTATCACTCAAAAGAGATGTCCTTTTCATTATAGGGGACTGGAATGCAAAAGTAGGAAGTCAAGAAACGCCTGGAGTAACAGGCAAATGTGGCCTTGGAATGCGGAATTAAGCAGGGCAAAGACTAATAGAGCTTTGCCAAGAAAATGCACTGGTCTTAGCAAACACCCTCTTCCAATAACACAACAGAAGACTCTACACATGGACATCACCAGATGGCCAACACCGAAATCAGATTGATTATATTCTTTGCAGCCAAAGATGGAGAAGCTCTATACAGTCAACAAAAACAAGACCAGGAGCTGACTGTGGCTCAGATCATGAACTCCTTATTACCAAATTCAGATTTCAATTGAAGAAAGTAGGGAAAACTGCTAGACCATTCAAGTATGACCTAAATCAAATCCCTTATGATTATACAGTGGAAGTGAAAAATAGATTTAAGGGACTAGATCTGATAGATAGAGTGCCTGATGAACTATGGATGGAGGTTCATGACATTGTACAGGAGACAGTGATCAAGACCATCCCCATGGAAAAGAAATGCAAAAAAGCAAAATGGCTGTCTGGGGAGGCCTTACAAATAGCTGTGAAAAGAAAAGAAGCAAAAAGCAAAGGAGAAAAGGAAAGATAAAAGTATCTGAATGCAGAGTTCCAAAGAATAGCAAGAAGAGATAAGAAAGCCTTCTTCAGCGATCAATGCAAAGAAATAGAGGAAAACAACAGAATGGGAAAGACTAGAGATCTCTTCAAGAAAATTAGAGATACCAAGGGAACATTTCATGCAAAGATGGGCTCGATAAAGGACAGAAATGGTATGGACCTAAGAGAAGCAGAAGATATTAAGAAGAGGTGGCAAGAATACACAGAAGAACTGTACAAAAAAGATCTTCATGACCCGGATAATCACGATGGTGTGATCACTCATCTAGAGCCAGACATCCTGGAATGTGAAGTCAAGTGGGCCTTAGAAAGCATCACTATGAACAAAGCTAGTAGAAGTGATGGAATTCCAGTTGAGCTGTATCAAATCCTGAAAGATGATGCTGTGACAGTGCTGCACTCAATATGCCAGCAAATTAGGAAAACTCAGCAGTGGCCACAGGACTGGAAAAGGTCAGTTTTCATTCCAATCCCAAAGAAAGGCAATGCCAAAGAATGCTCAAACTGCCGCACAATGGCAGTTATCTCATATGCTAGTAAAGTAATGCTCAAAATTCTCCAAGCCAGGCTTCAGCAATACATGAACCATGAACTTCCTGATGTTCAAGCTGGTTTTAGAAAAGGCAGAGGAACCAGGGATCAAATTGCCAACATCTGCTGGATCATGGAAAAAGCAAAAGAGTTCCAGAAAAAAATTCTATTTCTGCTTTATTGACTATGCCAAAGCCTTTGACTGTGTGGATCACAATAAACTATGGAAAATTCTGAAAGAGATGGGAATACCAGACCACCTGACCTGCCTCTTGAGAAATCTGTATGCAGGTCAGGAAGCAACAGTTAGAACTGGACACGGAACAACAGACCTGTTTCAAATAGGAAAAGAAGTGTGTCAAGGCCGTATACTGTCACCCTGCTTATTTAACTTCTATGCAGAGTACATCATGAGAAACGCTGGACTGGAAGGAGCACAAGCTGGAATCAAGATTGCCAGGAGAAATATCAATAACCTCAGATATGCAGATGACACCACCCTTATGGCAGAAAGTGAAGAGGACCTGAAAAGCCTCTTGATGAAAGTGAAAGAGGCAAGTGAAAAAGTTGACTTAAAGCTCTTCAGAAAACGAAGTTCATGGCATCCAGTCCCATCACTTCGTGGGAAATAGATGGGGGAACAGTGGAAACAGTGTCAGGCTTTATTTTTTGGAGCTCTAAAATCACTGCAGATAGCGATTGCAGCCATGAAATTAAAAGATGTTTACTCCTTGGAAGAAAAGTTAACGACCAACATAGATAGCATATTCAAAAGCAGAGACATTACTTTACTGACTGAGGTCCATTTAGTCAAGGCTATGGTTTTTCCTGTGATCATGTATGGATGTGAGAGTTGGACTGTGAAGGAGGCTGAGCGCCAAAGAATTGATGCTTTTGAACTGTGGTGTTGGAGAAGACTCTTGAGAGTCCCTTGGACTGCAGGGAGATCCAACCAGTCCATTCTGAAGATCAGCCCTGGGATTTCTTTGGAAGGAATGATGCTAAAGCTGAAACTCTAGTACTTTGGCCACTTCATGCAAAGAGTTGACTCATTGGAAAAGACTCTGATGCTGGGAGGGATTGGGGGCAGGAGGAGAAGGGGACGACAGAGGATGAGATGGCTGGATGGCATCACTGACTCGATGGACATGAATCTGAGCAAACTCCAGGAGTTGGTGATGGACAGAGAGTCCTGGTGTGCTGTGATTCATGGGGTTGCAAAGAGTCAGACACGACTGAGCGACTGAACTGAAGTGTACTGAAGCAAGGAAATGATTTGATTGGTTAGAGTGTTAGGTGATTGCCTTATGCAGGGAAGCCTAGTTGGCTGTTTGGGATAGACTGTCCTTAGGTTTTGATTTTTTCAGCTGGATGCATTTCAGCCTTAGGTTTTGGTTTGCTTACGTAGGCTACTAGGGTGTGATATGAAAGCCACCTCAGTCTGATGGTCTTCTTGTTTAATTAATCTAACAGTAAAGATACATTTTGGGAAACAGAATTATCACTTAATTTTATACAGTAATATACAGTAGCAATTAAAGCATTTATTATGTGTTTGCTTATGTTTCCAGATTGGATGCACACCCTGTATTTACAAGAAGTTACTACTTGCCAAGAAGGTGCTAAGATACCTTCAGCTTGAATTTCCCAACACAGACTCTGAAACACTAGAATCTCGGACCCTACCCAAGAGATTCTAGCTCAGTGGCTCTGGAGTAGGACCTGAAAGTATGTATTTTTTAAAAATCTGAGTCTCATGGTAATTTTGATTTGTTGGAAATCACCATCATAGGCAAGGACAGTGATGGCTTAAAGGATGGTATGTGGGGCTATAGCTAACCTCTTCCCAACTCTGTAATACCCACCCTCCCAATCACTGCAAATAAAAATAGTGTGTCTGCTATGCAAATTCAAGTTCCAGTCAAGTCCCCTAGGCACTCTCTTCCTGACCAGATTGAATCTTTAAGCCTCCTTAGTAAAGTAATTTTGGAGTCACCAACAGAAGATATATAATCTTGATGACAAATTGAAGAAAGCTGAGTGCTAAAGAATTGATGCTTTTGAACTGTGGTGTTGGAGAAGATTCTTGAGAGTCCCTTAGACTACAAGGAGATCCAACCAGTCCATCCTAAAGGAGATTAGTCCTGGGTGTTCATTGGAAGGACTGATGTTGAAGCTGAAACTCCAATACTTTGGCCACCTGATGCAAAGAGCTGACTCTGGAAAAGACCCTGATGCTGGGAGAGATTGAGGGCAGGAAGAGAAGGGGATGACAGAGGATGAAATGGTTGGATAGCATCATCAACTCAATGAACATGGGTTTAGGTGGACTCTGGGAGTTGGTGATGGACAGGGAGGCCTAGCGTGCCGCGGTTCATGGGGTTGCAAAGAGTTGGACACGACTGAGCAACTGAACTGAACTGATGACAAATAGAAATTATAATGGATTAACCACACTTGCAGGCATACAAAAATGGAGTCAGGTGGCCATTGAGGATATGATCTCAGACACATCTCTACACCATGAGAACTTGAGCTCTATTTGAACTGTACCAGACCCAAAGACACTACCAGTTGTATTCAAAACAACACTTGCCAGCTGCAACCTTGTGGTCTCAAGGTCTCCCTTTGTAACTAGACAACCTTTTTAGACTCCAACCAATTCTTAATTAATAAGCACCCTTACTTCTTGCCAGCTCCAATTATAATTCTTGAAAAACAATTCAAGTAACTCATAGTAATCTTCAGTGTTCTTCCCTTATAAGCCATTTTGTGGTCTGGCAGAACACAAATTCAACTGCTTCTTGAATCTGTGTATCCTGCAGTCCTGCTGCTGCTGCTAAGTCACTTCAGTCGTGTCTGACTCTGTGTGACCCCATAGACGGCAGCCCACCAGGCTCCCCCGTCCCTGGGATTCTCCAGGCAAGAACACTGGAGTGGGTTGCCATTTCCTTCTCCAATGTGTGAAAGTGAAGTTGCTCATTGTGTCCGACTCTTAGCCACCCCATGGACTGCAGCCTACAAGGCTCCTCCATCCATGGGATTTTCCAGGCAAGAGACTGGAGTGGGGTGCCATTGCCTTCTTCACCTGCAGTCCTAACAAACCCCAAGTTAGCACTTTTTAATTTCAATCAGTTCTCTGTTTCTAAAACTTGATTAACAACCCTATTCTAGGAACTTCCCTGTTGGTTCAGTGGTTAAGAATCCACCTTTCAATGCAGGGGACATCAGTTTGATCCCTGGTCTCAGAAGATCCCACATACCATGAAGTCACTAAGTCCGAAAGCCATAGCTACTGAACCCACGCACCATAACTACTGAGCCACACACCCTAGGGCCTGTGCTCCACAACAAGGGAAGCCACCCCAGTGAGAAGCCTGAGCACTACAACTAGAGAATAGCCCCACTTGCCACAACTAGAGAAAGCCTGCATGCAGTGATGAAGACCCACCGTAGCCAAAAAAAACAAAACCCTATTCTAGCTTTTAAGGAACTTCCAGGATAGATGCACATACAGCACTAGAAGAGAACATTTTCAGGACTGAATAAGTACTGCTGGCATTGAGCATTCAGAGGAGGAAGCAGTCACTATAGGCTGAGGTTTTGGGAGAGGCCTCACAGTGATGAGTGACAGCTGATTCATGAAAGAAGGTAGACCTAGGATGTGTCATGGCCAGGGGAAAAGAACACAGGACTAGGTCTAGGAATAAAACTGGTTTTGCCATTCACTAGCTTGGTTTCTTTGAAAATGAAGATACAGAAAAATAAAAATCTGTCAACATCTACTCTAAACAAAACAAATTTGGTATAAGAATATTAATATTTGCAAAAATATAATTTAATGCAAAAAGAGGGATATGATACTAAGATAAGCAATTATCTACCAGGAGGATAGAATCATCATGTACTTGTATGTATTGCCCCCTTAACCCCCCAAAAAACAACCTTGAAATATGTTAATCCCCAAACTGGGAGAATTTAAGACATCTCTCTCAGATAATGATGGATCAAGCATTTAAAACATTAATAAGGATAATGAATAATTGATTTGAACAACAAGAAGGGGAAACTGAAGCACAGAGCTTCAGTGAAATAGCTTGTCCAATATACTAGTGACAGCAGAGATTCAAACCCAGGAAATCGTTTGTTGCCAGCCTGTGGCTAAAGTGGAATTATGAAAATGTATTTACATAAAAGTATTAAAAACAAGTCAACTAAGCATTCAATATTCAACTCAACAAGTTTGAAAATAGATAAACCCCCCAAAGAGGAAGCAAACAAAAACTCTTAAACACCCAAAGCTGATTCTTTGAAAAGCCTATAAAAATAGGTTTCTTTAAATATTGACACAGAAACTCACAGAGAATGAAAATATGAGAGAAAGAGATGTGAGTAAAGAAAGGGACATAACTAGAGAAATATCAGAGACTTTTAAAATTATGGATGAATAGTATAAAGAATTTTTTACCAATAAACTGAAAAGTTAAAGTGTATTTTTTTCTAGAACACAAAAGTTAACAAAGTTGCAAAAAAAAAAAAAGATGAACCAATACCCAATAAAGAAATGGAAAGTACTCAGGACTCTTCCAACACTCCTTTTTTCACTCACAAAAAGAAAAGGTACAGAAAATTTTATGGTGCATTTAAAAAAACCTTTAAAGAAATGATAATCCAAAGTTTAAGAGATTTACAATTACAAGCAGAAAAAGGAAGAGAAGGAAAGCCATGAACTTTATTTTATGAAGGTATAACTACCTTTACACCAAAATGGGATAAGAGCAATACAAGAAAAGGAAAGATGAAATTTTTCGAGGTAAAATTAACAAAGTGGTCTTTAGTCTAAGATCCAGTGAAATGTGTTTGCTAGGTGGAAGTAGAAGGCAGAGAGAATCTTAACTCAATGAAACTGCTGGGTTCTCCTCACTGACTAGTTTCCCAGATTATGAAGAATGAGGCATCATCATTCTGCATCATCATCCAATGCAAAGGTAATTTTTTAAATTGGATCCTTCTATGACCCGAAGAAATGAGTTTTTATTTCCCAGTGCCATTACTATAGACACTTTGCTGTTCTTCTTGACCTTAGGTAGAGTGGAACATGCCTGAGCACCATTATAACCTCACTGGGATACCACACAGTCAGTATTCTACAGGTAATCTAGTATTAGAAACTGCAAGAGTTTTGTGGGACCCAATGCCTCCAAGCTCTTTCTACAGCAAAGCTTCAACTAGATCAGCTATTGCACAACAGGACTGCTTTTGATTTCAGCTGCTTTTGTTCCTCCTCTTTGGTCACAGGCCTTATTTTTTCTATTTTTATAGTCAACAGTTGGCTAAGTAGCAAGTTCACAAAAGGTACTTGCAGGGTGTCATTTGTCAAAAGCTCTTTTAGTTTTAATTAATTAGTTAATTTAGTCTCCTTTATGCTGTGGATAAAAAGGCTCTTTGTATCAGAGAGATGGTACTTAGTATGTTTTAGCTTTTCCTGCTTTTCAACAATAATCCAACTGATAAGAGTTTTAAGAGCCATTTCATTTTATAGCATATGTATATAATTATATAATTTTCTATTTGCCTATGGAAGACAGCATTGAATATTCATTAGGAATAAAGGCTTTGGAGTCAGAAAAGATGGGATTTAAGTCTTGGCTCTAATAGAAAATGGTGTGGAAATAAACACACCCAGTTGTTAATAGAGGTTACCTCTGGAAGCCGACAGGCACTCCACTTTTACTTTACCCCTTCTGGATTTAATGAGCATATGAACTTTTTTAACTTGAAAAGAAGAGAAGGGAAGGAAAGGAATAGGAAGAGAGCTAATTTTGTGACTAGAGGCAAACAATTCTGCCTCTCTGTACTGCAGGTTACTCACGCATTATATAGAGAATACTGAAGGAGTATTATGAGGAATACAGGAGGTAAATGCATATAAAACATTTTGCACTTCACTTGGCACAAATTCAGCATCCAATAACTGTTCACTGTTCAGTTCAGTTCAGTCGCTCAGTCATGTCCGACTCTGCAACCGCATGAATTGCAGCACACCAGGCCTCCCTGTCCATCACCAACTCCTGGAGTTCACTCAGACTCATCCATCGAGTCAGTGATGCCATCCAGCCATCTCATCCTCTGTCGTCCCCTTCTCCTCCTGCCCCCAATCCCTCCCAGCATCAGAGTCTTTTCCAATGAGTCAACTCTTCGCATGAGGTGGCCAAAGTACTGGAGCTTCAGCTTTAGCATCATTCCTTCCAAAGAAATCCCAGGGCTGATCTCCTTCAGAATGGACTGGTTGGATCTCCTTGTAGTCCAAGGGACTCTCAAGAGTCTTCTCCAACACCACAGTTCAAAAGCATCAATTCTTTGGTTCTCAGCCTTCTTCACAGTCCAACTCTCACATCCATACATGATCACAGGAAAAACCATAGCCTTGACTAGACGGACCTTAGTCGACAAAGTAATGTCTCTGCTTTTGAATATGCTATCTAAGTTGGTCATAACTTTTCTTCCAAGGAGTAAGCGTCTAAAATTTCATGGCTTCAATCACCATCTGCAGTGATTTTGGGGCCCTAAAAAATAAAGCCTGACACTGTTTCCACTGTTTCCCCATCTATTTTCCCATGAAGTGATGGGACCAGGTGCCATGATCTTCGTTTTCTGAATGTTGAGCTTTAGGCCAACTTTTTCACTCTCCACTTTCACTTTCATCAAGAGGATTTTTAGTTCCACTTCACTTTGTGCCATAAGGGTGGTGTCATCTGCATATCTGAGGTTATTGATGTTTCTCCCAGCAATTTTGATTCCAGCTTGTGTTTGTTTCTTCCAGTCCAGCGTTTCTCATGATGTACTCTGCATAGAAGTTAAATAAGCAGGGTGACAATATACAGCCTTGATGCACTCCTTTTCCTATCTGAAACCAGTCTGTTGTTCTGTATCCAGTTCTAACTGTTGCTTCCTGACCTACATACAGATTTCTCAAGAGGCAGGTTAGGTGGTCTGGTATTCCCATCTCTTTCAAAATTTTCCACAGTCTATTGTGATCCACACAGTCAAAGGCTTTGGTCTAGTCAATAAAGCAGAAATAGATGTTTTTCTGGAACTCTCTTGCTTTTTCCATGATCCAGCAGATGTTGGTGATTTGATCTCTGGTTCTTCAGCCTTTTCTAAAACCAGCTTGAACATCAGGAAGATCATGGTTCATGTATTGCTGAAGCCTGGCTTGGAGAATTTTGAGCATTACTTTACTAGCATGTGAGATGAGTGCAATTGTGCGGTAGTTTGAGCATTCTTTGGCATTGCCTTTCTTTGGGATTGGAATGAAAACTGACCTTTTCCAGTCCTGTGGCCACTGCTGAGTTTTCCAAATTTGCTGGCATATTGAGTGCAGCACTTTGACAGCTGCATCATCTTTCAGGATTTGAAATAGCTCAGCTGGAATTCCATCACCTCCACTAGCTTTCTTCGTAGTGATGCTTTCTAAGGCCCACTTGACTTCACTTTCCAGGATATCTGGCTCTAGATGAGTGATCACACCATCATGATTATCTGGGTCATGAAGATCTTTTTTGTACAGTTCTTCTGTGTGTTCTTGCCACGTCTTCTTAATATCTTCTGCTTCTGTTAGGTCCATACTGTTTCTGACCTTTATCGAGCCCATCTTTGCATAAAATGTTCCCTTGGTATCTCTAATTTTCTTGAAGAGATCTCTAGTCTTTCCCATTCTGTTGTTTTCCTCTATTTCTTTGCATTGATCCGTGAGGAAGGCTTTCTTATCTCTTCTTGCTATTCTTTGGAACTCTGCATTCAGATGCTTTTATCTTTCCTTTTCTCCTTTGTTTTTCACCTCTCTTGTTTTCACTGTTACCCCTAGGCAAAATACTTAACTCAATATTTGCCATATAGTAAGTGCTCAAAAAATGGTAAGTAGTCAAGCAAACAAAATATGATAAGCATTCCTTCTTTTTTTCCTAGTTTTATTGAGATATAACTGTATAAGTTTAAGGCATACAGTATAATGATTTGACTTACAGTCATCATGAAATTACGACCACAGTAAGTTTAGTGAACACGCATCATCTCATATAGAAAGAAAATTTAAAAAATCGAAAAAAAATTTATTTGTGATGAGAACTCTTAGGATTTACACTCTTATAAGTTTGTATATGTAACTTACCAGAGTTAGTTTTATGTTATATCACAGTGTTAATTGTACATTATAAGATAAGCACTTACTTATCATATAACTGGAAGTTTGTACCTTTTGAGTAACTTTCATCCAATTCCTCCTTTCTCTTCCCTCCTCTGGTAACCACAATCTGATCTCTTTTTCTATGAGTTTGTTTTTGAAATAAACTGGAGCTACAACATTGTTAGTACATGACACAGTAATTCAGTATCTCTATACATTTCAAAATTGTCACTACAATAAGTAATTACCATCTGTCACAATACAAGATATTATATAGTTATTGACTATTTCCGTACACTATACATTTCATACCCATGATTCATTTATTTTGTAACTGAAAGTTTGTTCCTCTTAATTTTCCTCACTTATTTCTCTCCTCTTATCCCCACCCCCGCAAATGATAGGTAGTCTTACTAAGTACATTTTTTATTTTATTTTTCTTGTTCTTGTCTATATCTGGAAAGTTTTCCTTGTATTTTGCTTTGTTATTTGCAATTGGTTCTTTGTTTTTAAAAAAATAAAGTCCCAAATTGAAGGACAGTTTTTGAATTGGCTTAAACTCTTCAAAAGTGTTAATGTCATAAAAATAAAGATTGAGAAGCTATTAACACTAATTTTCTGATACCTATCATTGAATATTCATTAATATCTGAAATCATGTTAAAATAATTAGTTACTAAATAAATGTAGAAACCTGTGATCCATTGCTAATATAATATAAACTAATGTGACTGTCCTGAATGATAATTTGGCCAAATCTTTCAAAAACAGAAATGAATATATCCCTTGACTCAAAAATTCCAATTCTAAGAAATTATCCTATAAAGATGCTTCCATTTGTGTGAAATGAAATGATACAAATAAAACAATGTATTCTTTGTGTGAACAAAGTTTAGAAACTTGCTGGACCATCAGTAATGCGATACTTAAATAAATTATAATACACTCAAACAATACAATAAAATGGATTTACTATACTGCTTTAAGTGTACTTTTCTGGAAGGAATTCCAAGAGAAGGGAAGCTAAGAGAATAAGGCAAAGTAAAGAACATTGGGTAGAATATGCCACCATTTGTGTGTGGGGGAAATGTGTGTATGTATGCATATGTATGCATTGATTTTTATATGCATCTATTTATAGTTTATATTAAAATATATTAATATATATATTTGTGGGTCTTCCTAGCACTAGTGATAAGGAATCTGCCTGCTGATGCAGGGGATGCAAGAGATGCAGGTTTAATCCCTGGGTTGGGAAGATCCCTTGCAGTAGGAAATGGCAACCTGCTCCAGTGTTCTTGCCTGGAAAATTCCACAGACAGAGGAGCCTGGTGGGCTGCAGTCCATGGGGTTGCAAAGAGTCAGACACGGCTGACCAACTGAGTACACGTGCATACCTATAGTTGTATACTTATATATGTCTATATACATACTTTTTAATACATTGATATATGTATGTATGTGTAAATACATAGTATACCTCTAATGATGCTTTTTAAAAAAATTGAGGATACTGTTAGCTCTGGAAAGGAAACTGATTTACTGGGAGTTAGAGAGTGGGTGTAACTTATTTATCTTGGTATGTACCATTTTGTATTTTGTGCAATGTACAGGTATTATGTGTTAAAAAAACACTAAAGAATGGAGACAATGGAGAATGTTGGAGAGGCAACATGAAATCAGTTGAAAGAAGTGAACATTTGTTAATAACATGAGTACAAGCAGATGGAAAGAGAACTGCACTGAACAATTCTCCAAATATAGAAACCATCTACTGGAGAAAGTCAGACAAACATGGCATGTCCAAAAATCTGTTTCCAGTTTAAAGCTTATCTTTTCATGGAGTAAGGATGTTCACATGATTCATTTCTTCATTAAAAAAAAAAAACTAAGGTAAAGGGGTTAATTTTATTGTACATGAATTAAACTTCAATTAAAAATATAATGAATTTTAAGAGATTAATAATGATGACTCATTCATACCATGGAATACTGCTCAGCAATAGATAGAAAGGAAGTATTGATACATACACAAGTTGGATGAATCATCCAGGCATTGTGCTTACTGAAAAAAGCTTGTCTCAAGAGGTTCCATGCTTTAAGATTCCATTTATATGGCTTTCTCAGAGACAAACTGTAAAAAAGAAGAAAGATAAATGGTTTTCAGGGACTGCAAGTGAGTGACTATAGAGGGATGATAGGAGAGAGTCTTTTTTGGAGGGTGGATGATGGGATGGTTCTATATCCTGGTCATGGAGGTAATTGCAGGAATCTATACATGTGTTAAAATTCATAGAACTTTACCTCAAAAGCAAAAAATCAAAATAGTTACATAATAATATATAAACTAAAAATGTTTTAGGTTAAAATGCACACACACACTTAAATGTGGGAGTTCTTACAAGAGCTATCTCCAAGCTAGAGTTCATAACTTTAGCATTTAAATTTTGCTTCTATACCAAGAGTCAGCAGGGTTTGGCTGGTGATTTGATATTGCGACCATATTGTCCTATTCAACATGACAACCCTAACCCTCTCCATGATTCTCTTAGAGTCAGGGAGTATATAATAATTCCAGAGTCTCATCATTACAGGAACATGGTGGCTACACATTGTAATTTCCCTCCCATGTGAATGCACCAGCAAAGTTGACATTGGTGGGTGGTCATGACACACCCTGTAACACAGTTTTATGGTTCATTGTTACAACACACCTTAGGTGCCAGTATGAAGATGACTCAGCGGAAGTAAGGATTCCAGGGCAGTGTCAGATCTGAAAAAGCAATCCCAGCACCAGTTCCTTGTCTCACAGTGGCTTGGCAACTTCACCTGTCTCCAAAGAAGAGAGGAAAATCAAGTCAAACAGGCCTTCCTGAAACATGGCATGAAACACCACATGTCACCTTTGTTCCTGGAGGAGACACTAAACAAGTACTTGTTGAGGTAAATTATTACATATTCTCCCCATTTCTCACCTAAGCAGTCGGAAGTTAACTATCTTCCTGAAGACGTGGAAAGAGCAAAACAGCTACCTGGCATTCTTATATTTCCCCTGCTGGTTATTCTTTCATAGCCTACTTATTTTACACATTTCTTCTAGACTTCAACTTAAATAGCTCTAGGAAAAGCCACTTGTTGTAGAGCAAAATGGGCTGATGGTTCGAATTATGCATCCACAGAAGAAGTGATCCTGAAGAGAAAGCTGCATAAAGGATTTCCTAGTTGAAAAGGCTCTGGAATCAATGTCTAGAATTTGAATCTCAACTCTGAAGTGCATCAGCTGTGTGACCTTAGGTAACTAACTAAACTTCTCTGGCCTCAGTTTTCTCTCTGTTCATTACAGGTGCTAAAGGAGCCTACTGAACTGGGGGTAAGATTAAATCACATAATGGCTATAATGCGTCTAGTAGGAGGTTTGTGTGTGTGCTAAGTTGCTCAGTTGTATCTGACTGTGTAACCCCAGAGATTGTAACCCACCAGGCTCCTCTGTCCATAGAATTCTCCAGGCAGAAATACTGGAGTGGGTTACCATTTCTTCTCCAGGATATCTTCCTGACCCAGGGATCAAACCTGCATTTCCTACATCTGCATTGGCAGGCGGATTCTTTACCAGTGCACCACCTGAGAAGCCCAATAAACGGCTTAGAGAGGCTTAATGCATATTCAGGATGTGTGAACCGTTTTCACATGATAAGTCATTAACGTGACCAGGAAAGGGTGGGACTTTCCAGGAAGGTGTTTAAATTCCTTTTGCTGCCCAGTTCATCTAATGTGTTTAGGGTGACCTACAACACTCCCAGGGTCTGCTGCCTGCTTCCCTGTTGGCATGGTGTCCTGTTCCCTCACGTTCTTTGCTGATCTACCAATCAATCTGGGAATCTAATCGTCCCAGAGTTATTAGTGACTTTGACTTCTCCACTTAGAGAATGATGGCTTAAGAAGTTACCTTAGGCTGGGAGCAGCTGGGGCCAATCAGCAGTCTTCAGGTAGCAGTTCTTACCACACAAGTCAGCCCCACATCCTGGGCTATGACCCCTCTGTGAACTGGCCACCACCTTGTGCTCCCTTCTCATGATCCAGGGTCCTTGTACACATTGATGATACTCATCTTTCTGCTTGCCTTCCTTTTCTCTCCTTTCTTCCCATATCAGAGTGGAATCAGTTCAGTCACTCAGTTGTGTCCGACATTTGCAACCCCATGAACTTCAACATGCCAGGCCACCCTGTCCATCACCAACTCCCAGAGTCCACCCAAACCCAATCCAACCATCTCATCCTCTGTCATCCCTTCTTCTCCTGCCCTCAATCTTTCCCAGGATCAGGGTCTTTTCCAATGAGTCAGCTCTTCACATCAGGTGGCCAAAGTATTGGAGTTTCAGCTTCAACATCAGTCCTTCCAATGAACACCCAGGACTGATCTTTAGGATGGACTGGTTGGATCTCCTTGCAGTCCAAGGGACTCTCAAGAGTCTTCTCCAACACCACAGTTCAAAAGCATCAGTTCTTTGGTGCTCAGCTTTCTTTATAGTCCAACTCTCGGATCCATACATGACCACTGGAAAAACCATAGCCTTGACTACATGGACCTTTGTTGGCAAAGTAATGTCTCTGCTTTTCAATATGCTGTCTAGGTTGGTCATAACTTTCCTTCCAAGGAGTAAGCATCTTTTAATTTCATGGCTGCGCTCACCATCTGCAGTGATTTTGGAGCCCAGAAAAATTAAGTCTAACACTGTTTCCACTCTTTCCCCATCTATTTGCCATGAAGTGATGGGACTGGATACCATGATCTTAGTTTTCTGAATGTTGAGCTTTAAGCCAACTTTTTTACTCTCTTTCACTTTCATCAAGAGGCTTTTCAGTTCCTCTTCACTTTCTGCCATAAGGGTGGTGTCATCTGCATATCTGAGGTTATTGATATTTCTCCTAGCAATCTTGATTCCAGCTTGTGTTTCTTCCAGCCCAGCATTTCTCAAGATGTACTCTGCATATAAGTTAAATAAGCAGGGTGACAATATACAGCCTTGACGTACTCCTTTTCCTATTTGGAACCAGTCTGTTGTTCCATGTCCAGTTCTAACTGTTGCTTTCTGATTTCTCAAGAGGTAGGTCAGGTGGTCTGGTATTCCCATCTCTTTCAGGATTTTCCACAGTCTATTGTGATCCACACAGTCAAAAGCTTTGGCATAATCAATAAAGCAGAAATAGATGTTTTTCTGGAACTCTCTTGCTTTTTCTATGATCCAGCAGATGTTGGCAATTTGATCTCTGATTCCTCTGCCTTTTCTAAAACCAGCTTGAACATCTGGAAGTTCACGGTTCATGTATTGCTGAAGCCTGCCTTGGAGAATTTTAAGCATTACTAGTGTGTGAAATGAGGGCAATTGTGCGGTAGTTTGAGCATTCTTTGGCATTGCCTTTCTTTGGGATTGGAATGAAAACTGACCTTTTCTGGTCCTGTGGCCACTGCTGAGTTTTCCAAATTTGCTGGCATGTTGAGTGCAGCACTTTCACAGCATCATCTTTCAGGATTTGAAATAGCTCAACTGGAATTCCATCACCTCCACTAGCTTTGTTTGTAGTGATGTTTCCTAATAATAGAGTGGAATAGTGCTAATTAAAGCCTTATAGGAATAGTGCCAATGAGGAACTTTCCAGATCTGGGCTTGGTCCAGAGAAGACTCACTAATAAAGATCAACTGGGAACTTCCCTGGAAGTTCAGTGGCTAAGATTTCACCTTCCAATGCAAGGAGTGTGGGGCTCAATGCCTAGTCAGGAAGCTAAGATCCCACATGCCTTGCAACCAAAAAACCAAAATGTAAAACAGAAGCAATATTGAACAAATTCAATAAGAACTTTAAGAAGGGTCCACATAAAAATAAATCTTAAAAAGATTGACTGTACACTCTGGGAGCCTATAGGTAACTGCTGCTTCCATTGATGTTTGCTATTTATTGCTTCCTCATAATCTTTGGGAGAAGGCAGTGGCACCCCACTCCAATACTCTTGCGTGGAAAATCCCATGGACGGAGAATCCTGGTAGGCTGCAGTCCATGGGGTTGCGAAGTCAGACACAACTGAGTGACTTCACTTTCACTTTTCACTTTTATGCATTGGAGAAGGAAATGGCAACCCACTCCAATACTCTAGCCTGGAGAATTCCAGGGATGGCAGAGCCTGGTGAGCTGCTGTCCATGGGGTCACACAGAGTTGGACATGACTGAAGCAACTTAGCAGCAGCAGCAGCATAATCTTTGAGTGGCTGTCTTGCCAGTTTAGGAAGGCTAAGGAAAAATTACTTTGCCAACAATGGTCCATCTAGTCAAGGCTATGGTTTTTCCAGTGGCCATATATGGATGTGAGAGTTGGACTGTGAAGAAAGCTGATCACTGAAGAATTGATGCTTTTGAACTGTGGTGTTGGAGAAGACTCTTGAGAGTCCCTTGGACTGCAAGGAGATCCAACCAGTTCATTCTAAAGGAGATCAGTCCTGGGTGTTCTTTGGAAGGAATGATGCTAAAGCTGAAACTCCAGTATTTTGGCCACCTCATGCGAAGAGTTGACTCATTGGAAAAAACTCTGATGCTGGGAGGGATTGGGGCCAGGAGAAAGGAACAACAGAGGATGAGATGGCTGGATGGCATCACTGACTCGATGGACGTGAGTTTGAGTGAACTCTGGAAGTTGGTGATGGACAGGGAGGCCTGGTGTGCTGCAATTCATGGAGTCGCAAAGAGACACGACTAAGTGACTGAACTAAACTGAAGGAAAAATTCCTATAAATGTTATTTTCTACCACATGATATATTTACTATTTTGCTTGAAATTTTTATTTTTATATTTCTTATAAAAGTATAAATAAAATCACTACTGTTTTCAGGCCAAACAGATTATTGTGCAACAGTCTACTGTTTATAAGAGTATCACACAAGTTGGAAGGGTTAATCCTAGAAAAATTTGACACAACACTATAATAACACAGTATTAATAATGGAACTAGGAATGAAAAAAGAATCCATTAAGTCTTTGGAATCTGAATATGTGGTGGTACACAGCAAGGGGGAATGAAGGATGCAGATGGAATGAAAATTGCCAAGGGGCTGACTTCAAAGAACTGATATTTTCCTGATTATCTGGTTCAGCTGCATGAAGTCACAGATCCAGGGAGGCAGAAAAGGAAGTTAGGCAGAAATTTGAAGGAGCTTTACAGGAAACCCTGCTCCTCTTCTCAGCAGATTTCTCCAGCTATTGTTCTATTAGTCTCTCTCCCTTCATTGCTTAACTTATTGAAAGAATTGTCTATGTTCTCTGCCCAGCCTTTCCTCACTTCTCATTCATGACTTAATCTATGATGTTTTTGCCTTCACGTTGAAGGCAAACGCAATTGAAATTGTGTTTCCCAAGGTCACCAATTACCTCTTTGTAGCTAAATCCAGTGACTATTTTTTGCCTTCTTCTCTTAGAGATCTCTGATAACTCCTCTGTCCTAAGATAATTTTACTTACTTTGATTTGTGTGGTTTTACACTTCCCCACTTCTCCTTCAGCCTCTATGGATGTTCTTCCTGGAGTTCAGTGCTTCCCTTGCCTTTCCCCTAAATAATACTTATGATTGGCCTTCCACTTCTTCTACAGACTATTAAAAATCATCTACATCCACTATCTCAATGAGAAGGCATATGTTGATGACTCCTAAATATTAAATATCTTCCAGCCCAAAGTTTCCACCTGAATTTCCAATCTTCATATCCATGTGCCTTCTGAAACCTCCACTTGGTTGTTTCAAAAACAGCTTCATTTTAGACTCTGATACTCCAGTATGGGTGTAAATGGCTAATTTTGGGGGGAGGTGATCTCTGGAGGCCTTCTAAGGGAATGAGAAATGAGACAGGAAAAGAAAGAGAATCAGCAGAGGATGTGTCAACGAACAGCTATTGTGGTTGATACCTGAGGCTTAGTCTCATGAGACCCTCTAAACACTGGATGGAAGATGCCTCAGAAATGGTATGTAGAAAGACAAGAAAAATTTCCTTGCAGTCCAGTGGTTAGAACTCTGCAATTTCATTGCCGAGGGCCCAAGTTCCATCTCTGATGGGGGAACTGAGATCACAAAAGCTGTGAGGTGGAGGCAAAAAGAGAAAGATAGCTGAGACTGTGATTCATCAGTCCCTGTACCTCACTGTGGTTGGTCACTCTTGGGACATCAACTCCCTGAAACTTTGTAGCTGACTACATGTACCCTAAAGCAAAACTCACTTTAGTGAGCAAGGAATGACCTCAGGCAGAGAGATGCAGATGCTTTCTTCACATACAGGAACTTGTTGTTCAGTCACTAAGTCATATCTGACTCTTTGTGACCCCGTGAACGTCAGGCTTTCCTTTCCTACACTATCTCACAGAATTTGCTCAAATTCATGTCCTTGAATAGTAGGCCTCAGGGACACAACTAGGTCATTGCCAGTGTCCACTACACACCTCAAGTCAACATGTCCCAAACTGAATTCCAGATCTTAGACTCAATTTTGCTCTTCCTTCTGGGTCCCCCATTTCAATAGATGACCTCACTATCAACCTAGTGTCCAAGCCAGAGACTTGAGCAATCTCAGTATCAGGCTAAAGTCCCCCCTCTCCTTTCCTACACCATCCACATATCATGTCCTGTCAATTCTACCTTCTAGAATTTTCTTGAATCTGCCCTCTTGTACATTCCACAGCCAGTATGTGATCTCAGAGGACCATTGTCTCTTTCTTGGAGAGCTACATAGATCCTGCTTTGGAGTTTTAATCTCCTATCTCCAGACTTTGTCTTTCTCAATCTGTTTTCAACATAGCAACCAGAGTGGCCTCCAGAAACAAATTCAATCATGCCACTTTCCTGCTAAAGATTATTCAATGACTATTTCCATAAAGATAGAGGTCACACTTTGTAACATGGTTTACTAGACTTTCCATGATGTTGCATTTGCTTACCCCTTTAACCTCAAGCCACATCCCTTTCCTCTTCATTTATTCCCTAAAAAACACAAAAACAAAAACACTTCTCTCCTTCACCCCTGCATGTAACTTTATATTCTCAGTGCTTTCAAATATGCCATATGCTCTCTAGCCCCTGGGACTTTGCTCATTCCATCATCCACTGATTAAGTCCTGTTTCTCCTGGGATCACAATTCCAGGTTGATTCTTTTAGGAAGTCTTCCCTGATTTCCTCCAGTGTAAGATTAGTTAGGGCTTCCTGGGTAGCTCAGCTGGTAAAGAATCTACCTGCAATGCAGGAGACCCTGATTTGATTCCTGGGTTGAGAATTTCCCCTGGAGAAGGGATAGGCTACCCACTCCAGTATTCTTGGGTTTCTGTGGTGGTAAAGAATGGTAAAGAATCCATCTATAATGCCAGAGACCTGGGTTCGATCCCTGAGTTGGGAAGATTCCCCTGGAGGAGGGCATGGCAACCCATTCTAGTATTCTTGCCTGGAGAATCCCCAGGGACAGAAGAACCTGGTAGGCTATAGTCCACCAGGGGTCGCAGAGTCAGACACGACTGAGTGACTAAGCACACACGCACATAAGCTTAGTACCCTATGTGTCCTCAGTTTGGTATTTCTCACACTGAATTGTAGGCTGTTTACCTGCTAGATTCAGCTCTCTCTTCCAATAACAAAAGCTCTATTAAATAGGTCTTTTAAGTGGATCAAATAAGTAGATTAGGTGTCATCAGCACATTGCACGGTGTGGCACATAGTAGAAAATGATACATATTTGTTGAAAAACATCTCTCCATGCTATGGCAAAGCAATAAATTTGTAAACTTGGCTGGCTGTTGACTCTTTTCCAAATGCCTGAAATCTGAGAACCAATGCAATTTTTGTATCTAAATGTCACATAGCAAAGAGAGGCCTCTCTTTGAAGCCAATGGGCCCAAAGAGAATCTGCTATCAATAAACATACCTCCCACCTGCTGCTGGAGGAATTTATCACAACTCTGAAGAGTATCCAAGAAGATATGTATCCCAGAAAAATCAAACCACTGATCTTTCCAGAGCCCCTCCTTTTGGGAACCCAGTACAAAATCAGTCTATTCATCTTTCTGGTAATGATTTTTTTCCCTCCTCAAAGCACTCAATTCACTTTCCATCACTGGCATGTAATCCAGAAATAATAGAGGTCAGTCTAGTACAACTCATTTCCAAAAAGGGAAAGTGCTGACACCCCGAAAGAAAAGCTCTGAATTAAGTATTCCCCAAAATAAATCGGGTTATATGAAAAGACCTATTCAGCAGATCATACCTCTTTTTATTGTTTATTATAAACATATCTCCCCAATAGAAAGAGTTAGATTTGAAAACAGCGTTCTGGGACAGTCTTTATAATTATATCGCCGGTTTCAAATCTGAACATTTCTTCTTATTCTGTTTTTTAATAAAATTCTACTCAGGGGTGCTAATATTTAAGCCATTTTTTAAACCCTGAAACTCCCACTGTGTGGTGTGTATAGTCAAAAACAACAACCAGAGACCCTGTGAACAAGTAACATAAGTGAGAAATAAACCTTTGTTATTTTAGCCACTAGGATGGAAGGCTTTCATGTGTGTGTGATTTCTTTAATTAATCTTTTATTGGCTGCTCTGGGTCTCTGTTGCCACCTGCGGGCTTAGTTGTCCCATGGCATGTGGGATCTTAGTTCCCCAAGCAGGGATCAAACCCGCGTCCCCTGCAAGGCAGATTCTTAACTGCTGGACCACCAGGGAAGTCCCTTGAGGGGGTTTTTGTTCCTATAGAAGTGATTATTCCCTTTCAGCCCTCTGAATTCAAACCTCACTGAGAAGTGGACACAAGAATCAGACAGCTGAAAAACAAAATAATCAAAGGGACAGTTTGGAGAATGGGTATTAATCAAAATTCAGTTCCCTGATGACTTTCCCTACAGATTGACTAAACTTCAAGTCTCCTCATTCCAGCCAGATCCTGACATAGAAAGCTTATGCCATGGAGAAATAGAATGAGAGATGCTTGAGGAGAGGTGGGGCAGAGAAGCAACAATGAGGTACAGGGGCTAAGCTGAGCATACCGAATGCCTGCTCCCTATCACCAGTCTGGGAAGGCACCCCTCCAAGGGAAGAATTTCCATCCTTTCCCTTTCTAAGGTGGAAAAACCAACAGTTGAAATAATGGAATGTTGATCCAATTAAGGAGAAAAGCTAAAGAAACTCAAAGGGCTTTCTTTCACCTAGTTTTGCAAATGACCAGTAATGGGACTTCCATGATGGTCCAGTGGTGACGAATCTACCTTCCAATTTCGGGGACATGGGTTTGATCCCTAGTCAGGGGACTAAGATCCCACAGGCTGCAGGGCAACTACGCCTGCACACCAAAACTAGAGAAGCCCATGTACCTCAATTAGAGAAACCCCTGTACTGTGACAAAGAGCTGTGCAGTGCAATGACTACCCAGCACAGCTAAATAATAATAGTAAAAAATAAAAATTATAAAAAAAAGTTTCACAGTAAGGTAATTTATTATAAATAAATGAATAAAATTTTATTGTAGGTTGTAGATGCTAAATTCATGCAATGTGGACTCTGGGAGATAGGGTGCAAGGCCATCTATCTTCAGGGAAAGCAGGACCTTGTACTGTTTTGGGTTTCATGGGAAGCTGGGTTAAAAACAAAACAAAACTCTATCTGGGTAATAATGGGTGGATCTGAGCTCTAAGACCAGCTCTGAGGAAGAAAACGTCCCAACAGACAGCCTGGATTCCTAGTTGGAGGAATGTGAAAGAAAAAGAGACAGTCCTATTATTTTGGCTCAGTACAGAGAAAGGGCTCTGGGTCCGATTAGAGGCACATCAGCCTCAGAGATTGTAGAAGCTCATGATAAAAGCACGTCTTTTACCCAACATTCGCCTTCCTCAATTGTTACTTCCCTCTTTTACCAAGTGAACAGTGTTTATTCATTTAAATCTGGGCTTTGATGGACTTTAGCTTTAAGTTCATAACAAAATAATAAATTGCTGAGGACAAGGGCCATCCAGTTTGGAGCAGGAGGAGAAGTATGATGCAGTGATACCTTGGAAAAAACAACCAGCTTATCCTATGATTGTCATGTGGGATATATCAGCTGAGTAACAAACGTGTTTGACTTCCAAAGCAACAAAATGCCTTTGGCCTCTGCCAAGTTGTAAAACATACACACACACTTGTAGAGAAAAGTCAAGATAGTTAGAGGTAGGTAGATAGAAAGAAGGAAGGAAGGGGGAATGTTTCTCTCCTTTTATTTTTAACATTCTATAAACTGTATAACAAATTGAGTCAATTTGGGTCAAATACCTTTTTTATGTGTCACAACTAAGAAACCACGAGGTCATCATATGAAAAGGAAGAGTCTGGCATTACATCTGAAACTGTAATTATCTTCCTTGCATGAACATTGGGAAAAGGTTTTCATGTTAGTTTATTTTTGTGAAACATTCTGCTTCAGCTGATCCTAAGACATCTGAATGAGCTACACAGAAGTTAAGGACCTGCCAGGAGAGTAAGCATACATCATTGAGATTGCCATTGAAACTCTTTCTTTTACATAAAACTTTTCTACTGTTTGTTCATTTCCTTCACAGTTTCTTGTTTACTATATGGAAGCATGACTAAAATTACTGGAAAAGTATTCTTGGGACCTATTTTTCCCTTCTGAGGTTACCCAGTTAGTAGCTGATTATGAATGAATGTTATTTTTTCCCTGGAAAATATAAACAGTTTAGATGGATTAAATAATAATCCTTTAATGTTATATTACCTTATTCTGATATGGCAGATTTCAGTTTAGGTATGGTTTATAAATTTTATTAAATAGATGTTTCGGAGAGCTATGATTAGCTTTCAGGAAATTTTTAGACGGAGACCTATATATGTGCTTGAAAAGCTCCTTCATTAATGAACACCTGTTATGAATAGTTTTAATCTCAGGTCAAAATTTATGATTTGTGGTTTCTGCCTGTCGTCAAGCAGTCTATCTATGCTATAAAGTTTGCTGTGACTTTCCAGCATGGCTCTAATATATGAGTGAGACAGAATCCCACTGCCAAGATGTGTTTTCTGATGGTATTAAATCTGATATATGGCTTACTGTCTTGGGTTATTTTTTAAGCTCCAGTCATTCTTCCACAGTAGGAAAGAGCAGCAGTGAGCCTCAGGACTCCAGAGGAAAAGATGTGAGTCTATTTTCTGTAGCAAAGGATAATTGTAAAAATTTCTGCCCGCTGTAGCTTGTTGATCATAAGAACAAATACAGACAGCTGCTCACCATAGGCTATGCTCTATCTAGTCGTCTGAGAATAATTAATTATCCCAATTTTCCTGTCACGAAGGGGGTTATTTGGGTCTTTCAGTGTGAAACTGGTAAACTTCTGGGTAAACCAGGACAAGCTGATCACCCTAGGTAGCTCTGTATTCTGAAAGATTGCAATCCCTGATTCGAAGACTTCAGAGGTCTGACTGACATAATGGAATTGCAGTGGATCTGCGAATATAGATCACTAGCTCCAGGTTTGCCTTCAGAGGAGACAGGGAGACCATATCTGTTCCTGGCCCTTAAAGGGTTAGGGCCTCCTCTCAAAAGTACAACTGCTTAACTGCTGCCACACTACTAAGGGATTCCTTCCTGGTATGGACTTCAGCCCTCCAGACCATGTGGGGTACTTTTTCCTCTTTAAGGTTTTGACAGGTTTGCTGAAAAACAAAAATAATATTCCTGGCTTTTGACTATTTATCAATAGATAAGAGCTGTCTTTTTTATTTCTTAATGACTTATTGAAACATAGTTCACACACCATATGATTCACTCATTTAAAGAGCACAAATGAATGACCTTTTAATGTTTTCAGAGAATTTGCACCATCTCCACAATCTAGGGGCTTCCTAGGTGGCAGTAGTGGTAAAAAAAAAAATCTGCCTGCCAATGCAGGAGACACAAAAGATGTGGGTTCAATCCCTGGGTGGGGAAGATCCTCTGGAGTAGGAAATGGCACCCCACTCCAGTATTCTTGCCTGGAATACCCCATGCACAGAAGAACCTGGCAGGCTACTGTCTATTGGGCTGCAAAGAGTCTGACATGGCTGATCAACTGAGCATAGCACAATCCACAATCTAAGATAAGAAAATTTTCATCATTCTGCAAAGACACATCATACCTATTAGCAGTTACTTCCTATCCCTCTCTCCCTCCAGCCCTTGACAATGACTAATCTATTTTCTTTTTATTATTTTTTAAATTTATTTTTTGGCCTTGCTGCACCAAAAATAAATCCTAGTTTCCCAACCAAGGTCTAACCCTCACCCCCTGCATTGGAACCACTTAACCACTCATCGGTCAGGGAAGTCCCTAACCTGTTTTCTATCTCTATCAATTTGCCTATTCTGTACATTGCATATAAATAGACTCATACAATACGTAATTTTTTTGAGCCTAACTTCTTTCAATTGGCATATATTTTCAGTGGTCATTCATATATTAGTAGTTTATTCCTTTTTGCAGCTGAATAATATTCGATTCGGAGAAGGCAATGGCACCCCACTCCAGTACGCTTACCTGGAAAATCCCATGGATGGAGCAGCATGGTAGGCTGCAGTCCATGGGGTCGCTAAGTCGGAGATGACTGAGCGACTTCACTTTCACTTTTCACTTTCATGCATTGGAGAAGGAAATGGCAACCCACTCCAGTGTTCTTGCCTGGAGAATCCCAGGGACAGGGGAGCCTGGTGGGCTGCCGTCTATGGGGTCGCACAGAGTCGGATACGACTGAAGTGACTTAGCAAAAAAAAAAATAGCAATATTCGATTATATGCATATACCAGGGCTTCCCTGGTGGGTCAGATGGTAAAGAGCCTGCCTGCAATGTGGGAGACCCAGGTTCGATACCTGGGTTGGCAATGCCCTGGAAAAGGAAATGGCAACCCGCTCCAGTGTTCTTGCCTGGAGAATTCATGGACAGAGGAGCCTAGTGGATGGTCCATGGGGTCACAAAGAGCTGGGCACTACTGAGTGACCAACAGTTTCACATGCATATGCCACATTTTTTCCTCCATTCGTTCACTGGTGAGTATTTTGGTTGTATCCATTTTGAGGCTATTATGAATAATGGTGCTAATGCACATTCAGGTAAAAACAATTTTTTTTATTTTTTTTTTAAATATTAAAATCTTTAATTCCTACATGCTTTCCCAAATATGAACCCCCCTCCCATCTCCCTCCCCATAACATCTCTCTGGGTCATCCCCATGCACCAGCCCCAAGCATGCTGTATCCTGCGTCAGACATAGACTGGCGATTCAATTCTTACACGATAGTATACATGTTAGAATGCCATTCTCCCAAATCATCCCACCCTCTCCCTCTCCCACAGAGTCCAAAAGTCCGTTATACACATCTGTGTCTTTTTTTCCTATCTTGCATACAGGGTCGTCATTGCCATCTTTCTAAATTCCATATATGTGTTAGTATACTGTATTGGTGTTTTTCTTTCTGGCTTACTTCACTCTGTATAATTGGCTCCAGTTTCATCCATCTCATCAGAACTGATTCAAATGAATTCTTTTTAACGGCTGAGTAATACTCCATTGTGTATATGTACCACAGCTTTCTTATCCATTCATCTGCTGATGGACATCTAGGTTGTTTCCATGTTCAGGTAAAAATTTTTGTGTGAACTTATTTTTTTAATTCTTTTGACTACATAGTTATGAGATAAATTTCTGGCTTATATCATAACACCATATTTAGACTTTTGAGGAACTTTCAGACTAATTTCCAAAGTGGCTCCCCACTTTAAATTCCTACCAGCAGTGTATGAGTGTTCTAATTTCTCCATATCCTCAACAAGATAATGTTATTTTCTCTATTTTTTTATTTTATGAATTTTAGAAGGTTTAAATGGAGAAGGCAATGGCACCCCACTCCAGTACTCTTGCCTGGAAAATCCCATGGATGGAGAAGCCTGGTAGGCTGCAGTCCATGGGGTCACTAAGAGTTGGACACGACTGAGCGACTTCCCTTTCCCTTTTCACTTTCATGCATTGGAGAAGGAAATGGCAACCCACTCCAGTGTTCTTGCCTGGAGAATCCCAGGGACGAGGGAGCCTGGGGGGCTGCGGTCTATGGGCACAGAATCAGACACGACTAAAGCAACTTAGCAGCAGCAGCAGCAGCAGAAGGTTTAAAATGGTACCTATTTTTTATTTGTGTATCCCTATTGGGCTTCCATGGTGGCTCAGATGGTAAAGAATCTGCCTTACAATGCAAGAGACCTGGGTTCTGTCCCTGGGTTGGGAAGATCCCCTGGAGGAGGGCATGGCAATCCACTCCAGTATTTGGGATTTCCTCATAGCTCATTTGGTAAAGAATCTGCCTGTGATGCAGGAAACCTGGATTTGATTCCCGGGTGGGAAAGATCGCGCGGAGAAGGAAATGGCAACCCACTCCAGTATTCTTGCCTGGAGAATCCTACAAACAGAGAAGCCTGGTGAACTACACAGTACAAGAGTTGGACATGACTTAGCGACTAAACCACTGCTAACCATCACCACCACCAATCACTAATGATTCTGAGAATCCTTTCACATGTTAATTGATCATTTGTATATCTTCTTTGGAAAAATGTCAATTGGAGCTGTTTATAGAAACTGGAATTCCAGTTGAGCTATTTCAAATCCTGAAAGATGATGCTGTGAAAGTGCTGCACTCAATATGCCAGCAAATTTGGAACACTCAGCAGTGGCCACAGGACTGGAAAAGGTCAGTTTTCATTCCAATCCCAGAGAAAGACAATGCCAAAGAATGCTCAAACAACCACACAATTGCACTCATCTCACATGCTAGTAAAGTAATGCTCAAAATTCTCCAAGCCAGGCTTCAGCAATATGTGAACTGTGAACTTCCAGATGTTCAAGCTGGTTTTAGAAAAGGCAGAGGAACCAGAGATCAAATTGCCAACATCCGCTGGATCATGGAAAAAGCAGGAGAGTTCCAGAAAAACATCTATTTCTGCTTTACTGACTATGCCAAAGCCTTTGACTGTATGGATCACAATAAACTGGAAAATTCTGAAAGGGATGGGAATACCAGACCACCTAACCTGCCTCTTGAGAAACCTGTATGCAGGTCAGGAAACGACAGTTAGAACAGGACATGCAACAACAGACTGGTTCCAAATAAGAAAAGGAGTACGTCAAGGCTGTATATTGTCACCCTGCTTACTTAACTTACATGCAGAGTACATCATGAGAAACGCTGGGCTAGAAGAAGCACAAGCTGGAATCAAGATTGCCAGGAGAAATATCAATAACCTCAGATATGCAGATGACACCACCCTTATGGCAGAAAGTAAAGAGGAACTGAAAGCCTCTTGATGAAAGTGAAAGAGGAGAGTGAAAAAGTTGGCTTACAGCTCAACATTCAGAAAACGAAGATCATGGCATCCGGTCCCATCACTTCATGGGAAATAGATGGGGAAACAGTGGAAACAGTGTCAGACTTTATTTTTGGGGGCTCCAAAATCACTGCAGATGGTGATTGCAGCCATGAAATTAAAAGACGCTTACTCCTTGGAAGGAAAGTTATGACCAACCTAGATAGCATATTAAAAAGCAGAGACGTTACTTTGCCAACAAAGGTCTGTCTAGTCAAGGCTATGGTTTTTCCAGTGGTCATGTATGGATGTGAGAGTTGGACTATAAAGAAAGCTGAGCACTGAAGAATTAATGCTTTTGAACTCTGGTGTTGGAGAAGACTCTTGAGAGTCCCTTGGACTGCAAGGAGATCCAACCAGTCCATCCTAAAGGAGATCAGTCCTGGGTGTTCATTGGAAGGACTGATGTTGAAGCTGAAACTCCAATATTTTGGCCACCTGATGCGAAGAGGTGACTCACTGAAAAAGACCCTGATGCTGGGAAGGATTGGGGCCAGGAGGAGAAGGGGACGACAGAGGATGAGATGATTGGATGGCATCACCGACTCGATGGACATGAGTTTGGGTAAACTCATGAGTTGTTGATGGACAGAGAGGCCTGGCATGCTGCGATTCATGGGGTTGCAAAGAGTCGGACATGACTGAGTGACTGAACTGAACTGACTGAACTGAAGTCAAATAAAAAACAAAAATAGTTTACATAAAGTGAACTAAGTTTTCAGCTTCAGGGTAGATAGGCTTTTAGGTCTCCTACCATGACCTTTTCTGTCACTTCTGAGAAAAATCATATTCTGACAACAGCATAGTTGTCACAGATCTGATGACCTGTAGAGCCCAGGTGCTCTACGGTGAGGTAATAAATGTGCAGACTCCTTCACCTAGCAACTCACTCAGTTTTTGTGACAGGTTAAATTTAGAGTTCTGGGAGAACTGGTAGGATGCCAGTCAAGCTGGTCCTTAACACCTCACTCATCAGTCAGTTCAAGCATGCAATTTTTCTTCCAGTGGCAAGTCAGCAAGAACCAATTGGTGACTTCAGCTATGGATGGACATTAGAAAGCAGGAGAGACTTATTATCCATCATTGCAACATTACTTGGTTGCATTTGATACTGGCAGGAATAGGGACAATTTTGTCATCTAGGTGAGGCAGTGTTTTAAGAACTACCTGTCCCTCAGCTATATTTTAAGATCTTCTTGTCCCTCAGCTCTTGTCCATCAGCTCCTTCTTTCCCCTTGGCAATATTTTAAAACCTTCTTTTCCCTCAAATTTCATTGTTCAATTCAGTTAGAAAATATTACAGAGTATTTTAAAAGTTTGGATGTGTAGTAAGAAAGTTAAAAAGTTCTAGAATCTCCAGTGGTGGATGAGCCCTATTGTGGAAAACTTTAAGGTGCCTTGAGGTGGCATAGAAGTGGTTTTTTTTTTAGTTACTATGTCTGACTCTTTTGTGACCCTGTGGACTGTAGCTTGCCAGACTCCTCTGTCCATGGGATTTCCCAGGCAAGAATACGGGAGTGGCTTGCCATTTCTTTCTCCAGGTGATGTTCCTGACCCAGGGATCGAACTCACATCTACATTGGCAGGTGGATTCTTTACCACTGAGCCACCAGGGAAGCCTGACATAAAAGTATCATGGCTCATTTCAAAGGAAACAGAGGATGTAGGGAATTGTGTCCATTGTTGATTCTGTCACACATCCAGATTGCAGACCAATAAAGGTCTTGTCAGGTGATCTTTACTATTCCACGGTAACTCAGAAAAAGGGTAGAATAGAACCAAAATGCTTTTAGAGGGAGGGATATTATAGCCCTCAGATATTTATAGCTACTTTATTTGTAATTGTGAAAACTTGGAACAACCAAGATGACCCTTCACTGTAGGTGCATAAATAAGTAACTGTGATGCACCCAGACCATAGTGTATACTTCAGTGCTGAAAAGAAATGGACAATCAAGCCATGAAAAGGCATGGAGAAACTGTAAACTTACTAAGTGGATGAAGCCAATCCGAAAAGGTTACATACTATATGATTCCAGCAATATGTCATTCTGGAAAAAGCAAAGCAATGATGACAGTAAAATGAGTATTTATTGTCAGGAGTAGAAGGAACGAATAGGGCAGTGGACTTTAGGGCAGTGAAACTACTGGCTTTGATACCATAGTTTTAGATTCCTGTCATTAGTTTGCTCAGATACACAGAACGCACACCAAGACTGAACCTGAAGGTAAGCTATGGGCTCTGGGTGATATGTACCACTGATGTGTTGTTGATAGTGGAGGAGGCTACACTCATGTGGGGGCTCAATTTCACTATGAACATAAACCTGCTCTAAAAAGACTAAAGTCAAAGCTTTGCCCTTGTGACGCTGTCAGGAACTTAGCTAAGAAAGGAAAAAACTGTTGTAATAGCTTTTTAAAACAAGATGCTTTAAGAAAGTCTAAAACTGGGAAAAGTGCAGGCTCCCTCCTGTTTTATTTCCCCCACAAAATGGCATTCCGGTGAGGGTCAGGTGGATCAGTACAGACCTGGAGGTCTCCTGCAGTTTTATGGGGAAGAGGGGAGGATGGCAAAGTGAGGCAGGGCATGCTAAGGCTGCATAAGTAGGTGATACTGAGTCAGAGGAAAGAAAAAATTGTCAAGGCTCTCCCCACTAAACCCATAAGGAGGTCACATTGGAGGTGCCTGCAGATCTCTGCCCAAGGCCTTAGATAAAGAAACCTAGGAATGAAGCCTCCAGGGTTAGGAGTGAAAGAGCATAACTTCCCCCAGGGGTTCTGAGTCCTTGAGACTGTGTGGGGAAGGGGAAGCTCCCCCCTCCCAACCCCAGGCCTTCCAGCTTAAAGCCTTTGAATTGCCTTTGGTCAGGCCTGAAATGTCACATACAGGTTTTGAATCAGGAGAGGGACTCCTTACTAGCATTGTAGACAATAAATAGAATAAGCAAGTAAAATATATGCTGTATTAGATAGTGATAAGTGCTGACAAGAAAAATTAAATAATAAAGCAGGGAGGATGACTCAGGACTCTCTCTCTCTGAGCCTGCCCATGTGTCCACAGGTACTATACTCTTTTTTCCTTCTAATAAATACTTGTTTCACTAAAAAAAAATTTTTTTTTTTCAATAAAGCAGGGAGATAAAGAGCGAGTCAATGAGAATTTGCAGGTAAGTGTATGACAGCAATTTTATTTATTTTTAAAAATTAATTTTAAATTTTTACTTATTTTTTTTGCTGCACTGTGCACAAGTTTAGTTGTCCCATGGCATATGGGATCTTCCCAGACCAGTAATCAAACCCGTGTCCCCTGCATTGGCAGGCAAGTTCTTAACCACTGGACCACTAGGGAAGTCACTTAAAATAATTTTTATGAGAGTAGAGTTGATTTACAATGTTGTGTGAGTTACTGCTCTACAGCAAAGTGAATCAGTTATATATATGCAGTCTTTTTAATGTTTATTTATTTTAAAAATTATATATGTTTATTTATTTGGCTGGGTCAATTGTCAGTTGTGACATGTAGGATCTTTCCTTGCAGCATGCCAGCTTCTCTAGGTGTGGCTCTGGAGGGCTCTAAATTGCCCGGGCTCAGTAACTGAGGTGCAGGGCTTAGTTGCCCCGAGGCATGTGGGCTCTTAGTTCCCTGACCAGGAATCAAACCCACATCCCCCGCATTGGAAGACGGATTCTTAATCACTGGAACACCAGGAAAGTGCCAATCCACTCTTTTTTAGATACTGTTCCCACATAGGTCATTAGAGTGTTGAATAGAGTTTCCTGTGCTATACAGTAAGTTCTTACTAGTTATTTATTTTATATATAGTAGTGTGTATATGTTTGGTTGCTAAGTTGTGTCTGACTCTAAGTTGTGACCCTATGAACTGTAGTCCACCAGACTCCTCTGTCTATGGGACTTCCCAAGCAAGAATACTGGAATGGGTTGCCAATCCTTCTCCAGGGGATTTTCCCAACCCAGGGATCGAACCCATGTCTCCTGCATTGGCAGCAGATTCTTTACCACTGACCCACCAGGGAGGCCCATACTTTCCAGTCTTCCAGTTTATCCCTTCCCTACCAAAACAATATCAGACAAAGGAAGATAAAGGAGGCCTCCCTGAAAAGATGATGTTGGTGAAAGACTTTATCAATTGAGCCTTGAAGATACCTGGAAGAAGAGTGGGTCTTGCAGAGGGATCAGGAAGTACAAGTTGCCTGAGGTGGCAGTGGAAGTGTTGGAGGATACCCATTACTCTGGAGGGAGAGGAGCAGGAGATTGGGTCATGTAACCTGAGCTAATGCAGAGTCCTAGTAGCCTCCATAAGGATTTGATTTTTTGTCTGAGTGGAACAAGAAGCCACTAGGGATTGTGAACAGAGGAATGACATGATTTGACTCTCTTGAGGATAAATTTAAGAGGAGAAGAGGGGCCATTAAGGGCAAAACTAGTGAAACCACTTGGGTGGCTACTATAATAATTTAGGGAGGAGATGATGTTCACTTGGACCAGAATGATGAACTGGAAAGAGAGAAAAGTGGTTGGATTTTGTATTTAACCCAGAGCTCCCATTTTATCAACTCTAAACACACCAGTTCTTCTTCACATTTTAATATATCTGAAATCAGAATGCAACTGATCCTGGGGTGGCATATTATGATTGCTATTAGCCAGCTGGCAGTTATGATATCATTGTCAGTTAGCCAAAAACTCTCCAGTGATACTGTCTGATAATTGTCAGCATCAATTCACAGATATAGGTATGTTGTGACAAATTCTGACTTTAGGTAAGGAAGTTTTGAAGTTTAAGGTCTTTGCTCAGAAGCATATCATAAATGTGGCTGCTCTACTTAACAATACCTTATTTGTGGCCCTCATCCTTTTGTACCTGGACATTAACTGGGTCCAAGCTTCTCCAAGCTTTGAGGGTGTTGCCTTCCATGAGCACAGCAGGCTGGTGTCTGTTATCTTCCCTAAAATCAAAACTGACCATTTCATTCAGTGCATGTTAGTTTCTGATGCTATGGTGGTTACAGAATCCATTCCACACTCTTCAGCTTCACACAAGACCCTAATAATCTGCCTCCCATCTAAGTTTCCCAGTTTTATTTCTCACAGTCCCTAGTTAGTACTTCCTCCCCAAGCTATATTTAACTCTCAGTTTTCTGTGTGATCAGAACCTTGTGCCAACTGCACACCTCTACTCATGTTTCCTCTGCCTTTTATCCAACAGATGTTTATTCTACAAGCTCATGTCACCTCCTTTCCAAAACTTTTACAATTTACAGTACTGTAAATTTACAGTAGTATAAATTTACAGTAATATATTGCATTTTATCACATTGACTTTGCCTCACAAGAGTCTATTCATGTCCAGTCTGCTCTCGGTCGTGAGAAGTGCATTATCCAATTACTTATTCAGTCTCTTTTAAAATATGGAAATAGCAAATTTATAAAATTGGTTAAGTTACTATAGCAGACATCACTCAGACTCTGTTAATTCTGACACTCCAACAAACTTAATTATTCATCTTTTCACAAAGCATGCTGCATTAAAATGCAGGCTATCTGTTTACTCATTTATCTTTTCTGGAAGGCTATGAGTTGGGCGTATTATTCATTTTTGTTGTTGTTATTGTTCAGTCACTAAGTCATGTCTGACTCTTCGTGACCCCATGGACTGCAGCATGCCAGGCTTACCTGTCCTTCACTATCTCCTGACTGGCTCAAACTCTTGTCAATGGAGTTGGTGATGCCATCCAACCATCTCATAATCTGTCCCCTCCATCTTCTCCTGCCCTCAATCTTTCCCAGCATCAGGGTCTTTTCCAGTGAGTCAGCTCTTCGCATCAGGTGGCAAAAGTATTAGAGCTTCAGCTTCAGCATCAGTCCTTCCAATGAATATTCAGGGTTACTATCCTTTCAATTCAGTTCAGTTCACTTACTCAGTAGTGTCCAACTCTTTGAAACCCCATGGACTGCAGCACGCCAGGCCTCCCTGTCCATCACCAACTCCCGGAGTTTACTCAAACTCATGTCCGCTGAATCGGTGATGCCATCCAAATCTCATCCTCTGCCACCCCCTTCTCCCACCTTCTAGCTTTCCCAGCATCAGGATCTTTTCAGATGAGTCAGTTCTTTGCATCAGGTGGCCAAAGTATTGGAGTTTCAGCTTCAACACCAGTCCTTCCAATGAATATTCAGGACTGATTTCCTTTAGAATGGACTGGTTGGATCTCCTTGCAGTCCAAAGGTCTCTCAAGAGTCTTCTCCAACACCACAGTTCAAAAGCATCAATTCTTCAGCACTCAGCTTTCTTTACAGTCCAACTCTCACATCCGTACATGACTACTGGAAAAACCATAGCTTTGACTAGACAGACCTTTGTTGGCAAAGGAATGTCTCTGCTTTTTAATATGCTGTCTAGGTTGGTCATAACTTTCCTTCCAAGGAGTAAGCGTCTTTTAATTTCATGGCTGCAGTCACCATCTGCAGTAATTTTGGAGCCCCCAAAAATAGTCTGCCACTGTTTCCACTGTTTCCCCATCTATTTGCCATGAAGTGATGGGACTGGATGCCATGATCTTCATTTTCTGAATGTTGAGCTTTAAGCCAACTTTTTCACTCTCCTCTTTAACTTTCATCAAAAAGCTCTTTAGTTCATCTTCACTTTCTGCCATAAGGGTGGTGTCATCTTTATGTCTGAGGTTATTGATATTTCTCCAGGCAATCTTGATTACATCTAGAGCTTCATCCAGCCCAGTGTTTCTCATGATGTACTCTGCATGTAAGTTAAGTAAGCAGGGTGACAATATACAGCCTTGACATACTCCTTTTCTTATTTGGAACCAGTCTGTTGTTGCATGTCCAGTTC
This sequence comes from Ovis canadensis, assembly GCF_042477335.2. Lineage (NCBI taxonomy): Eukaryota > Metazoa > Chordata > Mammalia > Artiodactyla > Bovidae > Ovis > Ovis canadensis. The sequence continues at coordinate 184,272,174 of NC_091246.1, read as the reverse complement.
TAACTGTCATTTCCTGACCTGCATACAGGTTTCTCAAGAGGCAGGTCAGGCAGTCTGGTTTTCCCGTCTAAGAATTTTCCAGTTTGTTGTGATCCACACAGTCAAAGGCTTGGCATAGTTAATAAAGCTGAAGTAGATGTTTTTCTGGAACTCTCTTGCTTTTTCTATGATCCAGCAGATGTTGGCAATTTGATCTCTGATTCCTCTGCCTTTTCTAAAACCAGCTTGAACATCTGGAAGTTTACGATTCATGTATTGCTGAAGCCTGGCTTGGAGAATTTTGAGCATTACTTTACTAGCATGTGAGATGAGTGCAATTGTGTGGTAGTTTGAGCATTCTTTTGCATTGCCTTTCTTTGGGATTGGAACGAAACTGACATTTTCCAGTCCTGTGACCATTGCTGAGTTTTCTAAATTTGCTGGCATATTGAATGCAGCACTTTCACAGCATCATCTTTTAGAACTTGAAACAGCTCAACTGGAATTCTATCACCTCCACTAGCTTTGTTCATAGTGATGCTTCCTAAGGCCCATTGACTACACATTCCAAAATGTCTGTCTCTAGGTGAGTGATCACACCACTGTGATGATCTAGATCATGAAGATCGTTTTTGTACAATTCTTCTGTGTATTCTTGCCACCTGTTCTTAATATCTTCTGCTTCTGTTAGGTCCATATCATTTCTGTCCTTTATTGTGCCCATCTTTGCATGAAATGTTCCCTTGGTATTTCTAATTTTCTTGAAGAGATCTCTAGTCTTTCCTATTCTATTTTTTCATCTGTTTCTTTGCATTGATCACTGAGAAAAGCTTTCTTATCTCTCCTTGCTATTCTTTGGAACTCTACATTCAAATGGGTATATCTTTCCTTTTCTCCTTTGCTTTTCACTTCTCTTCTTTTCACAGCTATTTGTAAGGCCTCCTCAGACAGCCATTTTGCTTTTTTGCATTTCTTTCTTGGGGATGGTCTTGCTCCCCATCTCCCTGTGAATGTAAAGAGAGGTACGATGCATATAAGTTAAAGTACAGGGAGGTACAATGTCATGAACCTCTGTCCATAGTTCATTAGGCACTCTATCAGATCCAGTCCCTTAAATCTTTTTTTTTCTTTTTTTTTTTCCTTCAAAACCAACTTTTTATTGTGTTAAATAAACACAAAATTTTCCATCAACCATTTTAAAGTGTATGATATAGTTATTGTTAATTACATGCACATTGTTGTATAACAGAGCTAGGATTTTTTTTTTCCTTTTGTAAAACTGAAACTCTTTTTCTAAAAACTTTTAAATTTATTTATTCATTTTTGGCTGTACTGGGTCTTTCTTCTGTGAGGGCTTTCTCTAGTTGTGGTGAGTAGGGGCTATTCTTCCTTGCAGTGTGGAGGCTTCTAATTGCAGTGGCTTCTCTTGTTTTGGAGGGCAGGCTCTAGGTATGCAGGCTTCTGTAGTTTTGGGTCATGGGCTCTGTAGTTGTGATGCATGGGCTTGGTTGCTCCACAGCATACATGTGGGATCTTCCTGGACCTGGACCAGGGATCAAATTCATGCCCCCTACATTGGCAGGTGGAATTTTTTTTTTAATTGGAGGCTAATTACTTTACAATATTGTAGTGGTTTTTGCCATAAATTCGCATGAAACAGCCATGGATGTACATGTGTTCTTCAACCTGAACCCCACTCCCTCCTCCCTCCCCATCCCATCCCTCAGGGTCATCCCAGTGCACCAGCCCTGAGCACCTTGTCTCATGCATCAAACCTGGACTGGTGATCTGTTTCACATATGATAATATACATGTTTCAATGCCATTTTCTCAAATCATCCCACCCCTGCCTTCTCCCACAGAGTCCATAAGACTGTTCTATACATTTGTGTCTGTTTTGCTGTCTCTCATATAGGGTCATCGTTACCATCTTTCTAAATTCAATATATATGCATTAGTATACTCTATTGGTGTTTTTCTTTCTGACTTACCTTACTCTGTATAACAGGCTCCAGTTTCATCCACCTCATTAGAACCAATGCAAATGTATTCTTTTTAATGGCTGAGTAATATTCCATTGTGTATATTTACCACAGCTTTCTTATCCATTCATCTGCCAATGGACATCTAGGTTGCTTCCATCTCCTGGCTATTATAAACAGTGCTGTGATAAACATTGGGTTACACATGTCTCTTTCAATTCTGGTTTCCTTGGTGTGTAGCCAAAGCAGTGGGATTGCTGGGTCGTATGGCAGTTCTATTTCCAGTTTTCTAAGGACTCTCCACACTGTTCTCCATAGTGGCTGTACTTGTTTGCATTCCCACCAACAGTGTAAGAGGGTTCCCTATTCTTCTGACCCTGTCCACCATTTATTGTTTGTAGACTTTTGGATAGCAGCCATTGTGACCGGTGTGAGATGGTATCTTGTTGTGGTTTTGATTTGCATTTATCTGATAATGAGTGACGTTGAGCATCTTTTCGTGTGTTTGTTAGCCATATATATGTCTTCTTTGGAGAAATGTCTTTTTAGATCTTTGGCCCATTTTTTGATTGGGTCATTTATTTTTCTGGAATTGAGCTGCAGGAGCTGCTTGTATATTTTTGAGATTAATTCTTTGTCAGTTGCTTATTTGTTATTATTTTCTCCCATTTGTTATTATTTTCTCCTGTTTGTTATTATTTTCTCCCATTCTGAAGGCTGTATTTTCACCTTGCCTATAGTTGCCTTCATTGTGCAAAAGCTTTTAAGTTTAATTAGGTCCCATTTGTTTATTTTTGCTTTTATTCCCATTACTCTGGGAGGTGGGTCATAGAGGATCCTGCTGTGATTTATGTCAGAGAGTGTTTTGCCTATGTTTACCTACAGGAGTTTTATAGTTTCTGGTCTTATGTTTAGATTTTTAATCCATTTTGAGTTTATTTTTGTTATGGTATTAGAAAGTGTTCTAGTTTCATTCTTTTACAAGTGGTTGACCAGTTTCCCCAGCACCACTTGTTAAAGAGATTGGTTTTTCTCCATTGTATATTCTTGCCTCCTTTGTCAAATATAAGGTGTCCATACATGCATGAATTTATCTTTGAGCTTTCTATTTTGTTCCATTGATCTTTATTTCTGTCTTTGTGCCAGTACCATACTGTCTTGATGACTGTAGCTTTGTAGTATAGCCTGCAGGCAGGTTGATTCCTCCAGTTCCATTCTTCTTTCTCAAGATTGCTTTGTCTAGTCAAAGTTTTTTGTATTTCCATACAAATTGTGAAATTATTTGTTCTAGTTCTCTGAAAAATACTATTGGTAGTTTGATAGGGATTGCATTGAATCTGTAGATTGCTTTGAGTAGTATGCTCATTTTTGCTATATTGATTCTTCCAATCCATGAACACAGTATATTTCTCCACCTATTTGTGTCCTCTTTGATTTCTTTCATCAGTGTTTTATAGTTTTCTATATATAGGTCTTTTGTTTATTTAGGTAGATTTATTCCTACATATTTTATTCTTTTCATTGCAGTGGTGAATGGAATTGTTTCCTTAATTTCTCTTTCTGTTTTCTCATTGTTACTGTATAGAAATGCAATGGATTTCTCTGTGTTAATTTTATATCCTGCAACTTTACTATATTCATTGATTAGCTCTAGTAATTTTCTGGTGGAGTCTTTAGGGTTTTCTATGTAAAGGATCATGTCATCTGCAAACAGTGAGAGTTTTACTTCTTCTTTTCCAATTTTGATTCCTTTTATTTCTTTTTCTGCTCTGATTGCTGTGGCCAAAACTTCCAAAACTATGTGAAATAGTAGTGGTGAGAGTGGGCACCCTTGTCTTGTTCCTGAGTTTAGGGGAAATGCTTTCAGTTTTTCACCATTGAGGATAATGTTTGCTGTGGGTTTGTCATATGTAGCTTTTATTATGTTGAGGTATGTTCCTTCTATTCCTGCTTTCTGGAGGGTTTTTATCATAAATGGATGTTGAATTTTGTCAAAGGCTATCTTTGCATCTATTGAAATAATCATATGGTTTTTATCGTTCAGTTTGTTAATGTGGTGTGTTACATTGATTGATTTGTAGACATTAAAGAATACTTTCATCCCTGGGATAAAACACACTTGGTCATGATGTATGATTTTTTTAATATGTTGTTGGATTCTGTTTGCTAGGATTTTGTTAAGGATTTTTGCTTCTATGTTCATCAGTGATATTGGCCGGTAATTTTCTTTTTATGTGGCATCTTTGTCTAGTTTTGGTATTAGGGTGATGGTGGCCTCATAGAATGAGTTTGGAAGTTTACCTTTCTCTGCAATTTTCTGGAAGAGTTTGAGAAGGATAGGTGTTAGCTCTTCGCAAAATTTTTGGTAGAATTCAGCTGTGAAGCCGTCTGGTCCTGGGCTTTTGTTTGCTGGAAGATTTCTGATTACAGTGTTGATTTCTGTGCTTGTGATGGGTCTGTTAAGATTTTATATTTCTTCCTGGTTCAATTTTGGAAGTTATACTTTTCAAGGAATTTGTCCATTTCTTCCAACTTGCCCATTTTATTGGCATATAGTTGCTGATAGTACTCTCTTATGATCCTTTGTATTTCTGTGTTATCTGTTGTGATTCTCCATTTTCATTTCTAATTTTTCTCCATTTTCATTTCTAATTTTGATAATTTGATTCTTCTCCTTTTGTTTCTTGATGAGTCTGGCTAATGGTTTGTCTATTTTATTTATCTTCTCAAAGAACTAGCTTTTAGCTTTGTTGATTTTTGCTATGGTCTCCTTTGTTTCTTTTTCATTTATTTCTGCCTTAATTTTTATGATTTATTTCCTTCTACTAACCACGGGATTCTTCATTTCTTCCTTTTCTAGTTGCTTTAGGTATAGAGTTAGGTTATTTATTTGACTTCTCTCTTGTTACTTGAGGTAAGCTTGTATTGCTATGAACCTTCCCCTTAGCACTGATTTTACAATGTCCCATAGGTTTTGGGTTGTTGTGTTTTCATTTTCATTCATTTCTATGCATATTTTGATTTCTTTTTTGATTTCTTCTGTGATTTGTTGGTTATTCAGAAGCTTGTTGTTTAACCTCTATATGTTGGAATTTTTAATAGTTTTTTTTTTTTTCCCCTGTAGTTGACATCTAATCTTACACCATTGTGATCAGAAAAAATGCTTGGAATGATTTCAACTTTTTAAAATTTACCTAAGCTAGATTTATGGCCCAGGATGTGATCTATCCTGGAGAAGGTTCTGTGTGCATTTGAGAAAAAGGTGAAATTCATTGTTTTGGGGTGAAATGTCTTATAGATATCAATTAGGTCTAACTGGTCTATTGCATCATTTAAAGTTTGTGTTTCCTTGCTAATTTTCAGTTTAGTTGATCTATCCATAGATGTGAGTGGTGTATCAAAGTCTCCCACTATTGTTATGTTATTGTTAATTTCTCCTTTCATCAGTTCAGTTCAGTTCAGCCACTCAGTCGTGTCTGAATCTTTGCAACCCCATGAACCACTGCACACCAGGCCTCCCTGTCCATCACCATCTCCCAGAGTTCACTCAGACTCACATCCATCGAGTCAGTGATGCCATCCAGCCATCTCATCCTCTGTCATCCCCTTCTCCTCCTGTCCCCAATCCCTCCCAGCATCAGGGTCTTTTCCAATGAGTCAACTCTTCGCATGAGGTGGCCAAAGTACTGGAGCTTCAGCTTTAGCATCATTCCTTCCAAAGAAATCCCAGGGCTGATCTCCTTCAGAATGGACTGGTCAGATCTCCTTGCAGTCTAAGGGACTCTCAAGAGTCTTCTCCAACACCACAGTTCAAAAGCATCAATTCTTTGGCGCTCAGCCTTCTTCACAGTCCAACTCTCACATCCATACATGGCCACTGGAAAAACCATAGCCTTGACTAGACGGACCTTAGTCAGCAAAGTAATGTCTCTGCTTTTGAATATACTATCTAGGTTGGTCATAACTTTTCTTCCAAGGAGTAAACATCTTTTAATTTCATGGCTGCAGTCACCATCTGCAGTGATTTTGGAGCCCCCAAAAATAAAGTCTGACACTGTTTCCACTGTTTCCCCACCTATTTCCCATGAAATGATGGGACCAGATGCCATGATCTTCGTTTTCTGAATGTGGAGCTTTAAGCCAACTTTTTCACTCTCCACTTTCACTTTCATCAAGAGGCTTTTTAGCTCCTCTTCACTTTCTGCCATAAGGGTGGTGTCATCTGCATATCTGAGGTTATTGATATTTCTCCCGGAAATCTTGATTCCAGCTTGTGCTTCTTCCAGTCCAGCGTTTCTCATGATGTACTCTGCATAGAAGTTAAATAAGCAGGGTGACAGTATACAGCCTTGACACACTCCTTTTCCTATTTGAAACCAGTCTGTTGTTCCATGTCCAGTTCTAACTGTTGCTTCCTGACCTGCATACAGATTTCTCAAGAGGCAGGTCAGGTGGTCTGGTATTCCTATCTCTTTCAGAATTTTCCACAGTTTATTGTGATCCAAACAGTGAAAGGCTTTGGCATAGTCAATAAAGCAGAAATAGATGTTTTTCTGGAACTCTCTTGCTTTTTCAATGATCCAGTGGATGTTGGCAATTTGATCTCTGGTTCCTCTGCCTTTTCTAAAACCAGCTTGAACATCAGGGAGTTCACTGTTCACGTATTGCTGAAGCCTGGCTTGGAGAATTTTGAGCATTACTTTACTAGCATGTGAGATGAGTACAATTGTGCAGTAGTTTGAGCATTCTTTGGTATTGCCTTTCTTTGGGATTGGAATGAAAACTGACATTTTCCAGTCCTGTGGCCACTGCTGAGTTTTCCAAATGTGCTGGCATATTGAGTGTAGCACTTTCACAGCATCATCTTTCAGGATTTGATACAGCTCAACTGGAATTCCATCACCTCCACTAGCTTTGTTCATAGTGATGCTTTCTAAGGCCCACTTGACTTCACGTTCCAAGATGTCTGGCTCTAGATTAGTGATCACACCATTATGATTTTCTGGGTCATGAAGATCTTTTTTGTACAGTTCTTCTGTGTATTCCTGCCACCTCTTCTTAATATCTTCTGCTTCTGTTAGGTCCATACCATTTCTCTCCTTTATCGAGCCCATCTTTGCATGAAATGTTCCCTTGGTATCTCTAATTTTCTTGAAGAGATCTCTAGTCTTCCCCATTCTGTTGTTTTCCTCTATTTCTTTGCAATGATTGCTGAAGAAGGCTTTCTTATCTCTTCTTGCTATTCTTTGGAACTCTGCATTCAGATGCTTATATCTTTCCTTTTCTCCTTTGCTTTTTGCCTATCTTCTTTTTTTAGCATTTGCCTTGTAAGGCAGTGCTCCTACGTTGAGTGCCTATACATTTATAATTGTTATATCTTCTTCTTGGATTGATCCTTTGATCATTGTGTACTGTCCTTCTTCTTCTCTTTTCACAGCCTTTATTTCAAAGTCTGTTCTATCTGATATGAGTATTGCTACTCCTGCTTTATTTTGGTCTCCATTTGTATGAAATATCTTTTTCCAGCCCTTCATTTTCAGTCTGTATGGTGTCCCTTGTTTTGAGGTGGGTCTCTTGTAGACAACATATATAGGGGTCTTGTTTTTGTATCCATTCAGCCTGTCTTTGTCTTTTGGTTGGGGCATTCAATCCATTTATGTTTAAGGTAATTATTGTTAAGTATGATCCTGTTGCCATTTACTTTGTTGTTTTAGATTTGAGTTTATACACCTTTTCTATGTTTCCTGTCTAGAGAAGATCCTTTAGCATTTGTTGAAGAGCTGGTTTGGTGGTGCTGAATTCTCTCAGCTTTTGCTTGTCTGTAAAGCTTTTGATTTCTCCTTCATATTTGAACGAGATCCTTGCTGGGTGCAGTAATCTGGGTTGTAGGTTTTTCTCTTCCACCACTTTAAGTATGTCCTGCCATTCCATTCTTGCCTGAAGAGTTTCTATTGAAAGATCAGCTGTTATCCTTTTGGGAATCCCATTGCTGTTTTCCCTGTGCTGCTTTTAATATTTGTTCTTTGTGTTTGATCTTTGTTAATTTGATTAATGTGTGTCATGGGGTGTTTTGCCTTGGGTTCATCCTGTTTGGGACTCTCTGGGTTTCTTGGACTTGGGTGATTATTTCCTTCCCCATTTTAGGGAAGTTTTCAACTATCATCTCCTTAAGTATTTTCTCATGGCCTTTCTTTTTGTCTTCTTCCAGGACTCCTATGATTTGAATGTTGGAGTGTGTGACATTGTCCCAGAGGTCTCTGAGGTTGTCCTCATTCTTTTAATTCTTTTTTCTTTTTTCCTCTCTGCTTCATTTATTTCCACCATTCTATCTTCTACCTCGTTTATCCTACTTCTGCCTCAGTTATTCTACTATTTGTTGCCTCCAGAGTGTTTTTATCTCATTTATTGCATTATTCATTATTGATTGACTCTTTTTTATTTCTTCTAGGTCCTTATTAAACATTTCTTGCATCTTCTCAATCCTTGTCTCCAGACTATTTATCTGTAACTCCATTTTGTTTTCAAGATTTTGGATCATTTTTACTATCATTATTGTAAATTCTTTTTCAGGTAGACTCCCTATCTCCTCCTTTTTTGTTTGGTTTAGTGGGCATTTATCATGTTCCTTTACCTGCTGAATATTTTCTGCCTCTTCATCTTGTTTAGATTGCTGTGTTTGGGGTGGCCTTTCTGTATTCTGGCAGTTTGTGGTTCCTCTTTATTGTGGAGGTTCCTCCCTGTAGGTGGGGTTGGAAGAGTGGCTTGTCAAGTTATCCTAGTTAAGGAAGCTTGCATTGGTGTTCTGGTGGGTGGAGCTGGATCTCTTCTCTCTGGAGTGCAATGAAGTGTCCAGTAGTGACTTTTGAGATGTCTTTGGGTTTGGTGTGACTTTGGGCACCCTCTATATTAAAGTTCAGGGCTATGTTCCTGCATTGCTGGAGAATTTGCATGCTGTGTCTTGCTCTGTAACTTCTGTTGGCTCTTGGATGCAGGTTGGTTTTAGTGTAAGTATGGAGGCTTTTGGATGAACTCTTGTCAAATAATGTTCCCTGAAGTCAGGAGTTTTCTGGTTTTCTCAGGTTTTGTACTTAAGCCTCCTGCCTGTGGCTTTCAGTCTTATTTTTACAGTAGCCTCAAGACTTCTCCATCCATACAGCACATATGATAAAACATCTCAGTTAATAGAGAATGGATTCTCTACAATGAGGGACACCCAGAAAGATTTGCAGAGTTATATGGAGAAGAGAAGAGGAAGGAGAGAGATAGAAGTGACCAGGAGGAGAAGAGGGGGAGTCAAAAGGAAAGAGACAGATCTAGCCAGTAATCCGTTCCCTAAGTGTTCTCCATAGCCCAGAATACCCAAAAAGATTCACAGAGTTGTATAGAGAATATAAGGGTGAGGAAGGAGATAGAGTTGACCTACGGGAGAAAAAGTAGAGTCAAAAGGGGGAGATGGCAATCAAGCCAGTAATTACACTCCTAAGTAAAAATGGGTATCGAAGATTGGATTCTTCAAGGTACAAAATTGATAACAAATACCAAAAAGCAAAGATTAAAAATCTAGAGTAGAGGTGAGACTCAAAATACAGTATTAAAACAACAAAACAAAATCACAAAAATTATAAAAAATGTATATGCACTTTGCTTTAAAAATAGGGTCTTTTTTTTGCAAGTTAATAGTAGGTTATAAAAATGAAAATTAAAGGGGTAATAGCAGACTTTAAAATTTAAAAATTTTTTTAAATTAAAAAAATGGTAATAGTGAAAATATATCTAGGAATTTCTCTGGAGCTGTTGTGGGCAGTGTGGGATCAGTTCAGTTTCAGATAGTTCCTTGTTCCAGCTTTTACTTTTCAAGATCTATAGGCCCCTTTTAATGTAGTTGGTACTAACTACAGGGTTTTAATCTGTTGCACCTGTCATTTCCAAAGCGGTTCCCTCTGTTTATTTTGGCTTCTTCTGTTTGCAAGTCTCTTCAGTGTTTAATTTATGCCCTGACACAAGGTGTTGAAAGTGGCCACTTATTTAGGCTCACTTGTTCAGTCGTGCTGGGGGGCGGGGGGGAGGGGGGGGAGGAAAACCGCAAACAAATATCACTGGCATGTGTTGAGAGTGCTTGCAGTGTCTTGGCCACACTGGATCTGCCCCTGCTCATGGCATGTGCGCTTACCCAGTCTACACTGCTCAAGCTCCAGGTTGCTCTGCAGGGGAACTGTCTATAGTAGGCCCTGGGTTGTGGGGTTCAGGTTCTTGGATACTCCACAAAGGCACAGACTCAGTGGGTCCTGTGTTTTGTGCCCTTCCTAGGTCCGAGCAGCTCACGTGACCAGGTGCTTAACAAGCACACACTCCCCAGGTGTGGTGCACCTTATTGCCTCCCGCGTCCCAGCCACTTAATTTCCTGGGTGTGCAGCAGGAGTGCCATCTCAGGTATGCAGCGTGCCTCTCTGGGGAGGTGATCTCTGGCTGCGACCCTCCTAGTGGATGTCAACTGTCCAGGACCCAGTAAGACTTGGTTAGCAACTGGGAGCCTGCTCGCGATTTGGTAGAGGATGCTGTCTCTGAGACCGAGATTGCCCCTTTCTGGCTCTGGCTGTTGCCCGCCTGCCTCCCTGCCTCCCTGCCTCCGGCAAGGGATGGGCCAGTCTGCAGCTGGCTATCTCTCCTCGGGTATTTGCTCAGTCCTTTGTTCTATGAGCAGGCCTGGCAGTGCCTTGCTGCTGCTGCTAAGTCACTTCAGTCGTGTCCGACTCTGTGCGACCCCATAGATGGCAGCCTGCCAGGCTCCCCCATCCCTGGGACTCTCCAGACAAGAACACTGGAATGGGTTGCCATTTCCTTTTCCAATGGAGGAAAGTGAAAAGTCAAAGTGAAGTCGCTCAGTCATGTTCAACACTAAGCAACGCCATGGACTGCAGCCCACCAGGCTCCTCCATCCATGGGATTTGCCAGGCAAGAATACTGGAGTGGGGTGCCATTGCCTGCCTTAGGTTAGGGCTTTTCACAGGAAAGTTCTCTCTCTCTCTCTCTCTTTTTTTTTTCTCTCTCTCTCTGGTTATCCCACAGTTTGGGTTGCTATCTCACGTTAGCTCCCTCAGATTGCCCTCAGGGCATTCAGGCCCCGTCCTTACCCTTAGCAATGCAGCCCATGCCTCCCTGTTTAGCCCCCGCTTGCTGGTGGTGGACCAAGCGTCTGGGCTACTTCTCCGCTGGGAGTTGCCATTAGGCACGTGGGTTTTGTTTATTTATTTATTTATTTATCCTCCCAGTTATGTTGAGGTTCCAACATTGAGGTTCCACTCTGAGATTCCAACACTCCCCACAGATCCACTGGTGAGAGGGTTTCCTTGTGTTTGGAAACTTCTTCTCTTTTACGACTCCCTCGTGGGATGGGTCTCCATTCCTAACTCTTTTGTCTCTCTTTTTACCTTTTATATTTCATCCTACCTCCTTTTGAAGACAATGGGCTGCCTTTCTGGGTGCCTGGTGTCCTCTGCCAGCGTTCAGAATTTGTTTTGTGGAATTTGCTCAGCGTTCAAGTGTTCTTTCGATGAATTTGTGGGGGAGAAAGTGGTCTCCCCATCCTATTCCTCTGCCATCTTAGGACTGCCCCTAGTCCTTTAAATCTATTTCTCACTTCCTGTGTATAATTGTAAGGGATTTGATTTAGCTCATACCTGAATGGTCTAGTGGTTTTCCCTACTTTCTTCCATTTAAGTCTTAATTTGGCAATAAGGAATTCATGATCTGAGCCACAGACAGCTCCTGGTCTTGTTTTTGCTGAAAGAATAGCGTTTCTTCATCTTCAGCTGCAAAGAATATAATCAATCTGATTTCAGTATTGACCATCTGGTGATGTCCATGTGTAGAATCTTCTTGTATGTTGTTGGAAAAAGGTGTTTGCTATGACCATTGCGTTCTCTTGGCAAAACTCTGTTAGCCTTTGCCCTGCTTCATTCTGTACTGCAAGGCTAAATTTGCCTGTTACTCCAGGTGTTTCTTGACTTCCTACTTTTGCATTCCAGTTCCCTATAATGAAAAGAACATCTTTTATGGGTGTTAGTTCTAGAAGGTCTTGTAGGTCTTCATAGAACCATTCAACTTCAGCTTCTTCAGCATTACTGGTCGAGGCATAGACTTGGATTACTGTGATATTGAATGGTTTGCCTTGGAAATGAACAGAGATCATTCTATCATTTTTGAGATTGCATCCAAATACTGCATTTTGGACTCTTTGTTTGCCTATGATGCCTATTCCATTTTCTCTAAGGGATTCTTGCCCACAGTAGTAGATATAATGGTCATCTGAGTTAAATTCACCCACTCCAGTCCATTTTAGTTTGCTGATTCTTAAAATGTCAACGTCCACTCTGGCCATCTCCTATTTGACCACTTCCAATTTGCCTTGATTCGTGGACCTAACATTCCAGATTCCTATGCAATATTGCTCTTTATAGCATTGGACATTGCTTCCATCAGCAGTTGCATCCACAACTGGGTGTTGTTTTTGCTTTGGCTCCGTTTCTTCATTCTTTCTGGAGTTATTTCTCTTCTGATCTCCAGTAGCATATTGGGCACCTACTGACCTGGGGAGTTCATCTTTCAGTATCCTATCATTTTGCCTTTTCGTACTGTTCATGGGGTTCTCAAAGCAAGAATACTGAAGTGGTTTGCCATTCCTTTTTCCGGTGGACCACATTTTGTCAGAACTCTCCACCATGACCTGTCTGTCTTGGGTGGCCTTACACTCCATGGATCATAATTTCATTGAGTTTACAAGGCTGTGGTTCATGTGATTAGATTGGTTAGTTTTCTGTGCTTGTGGTTTTCAGTCTGTCTGCCCTGTAATGGAGAAGGATAAGAAGCTTATGGAAGCTTCCTGATGGGAGAGTCTGACTGAGGGGAAAACTGGGTCTTGTTCTGATGGGCCTATCATGCTCAGTAAATTTTGAATCCAATTTTCTGTTGATGAGTGGAGCTGTGTTCCCTCCCTGTTATTTAAGTGGCACCGAACTATGGTGGAGGTGATGAAGATAATGGTGACCTCCTTCAAAAGTGTAGCATGTACTGCTACACTCAGGGCCCCCAACCCTGCAGCAGACCACCACTGACCCACTCCTCAGCTGGAGACTCCCTGGACACTTACAGGCAAGTCTGAGTCAGTCTTTTCTGGTGTTACTGCTCCTTTCTCCTGGGTCCTGGTGCACAAGGTTCTGTTTGTGTCCTCCAAGAGTTTATTTTCCAGTTCTGTGTAAGTTCTGGCAGCTCTATGTTGGGGTTAATGGTAACCTCCTCCTCCTCCTAATTTCCTTTACGATTGACTTGTTTGATCTCCTTGCAGTTCAAGGGACTCTCAAGAGTTTTCTCCAGCACCACAGTTCGAAAGAATCAATTCTTTGGCACTGGGCCTTCTTTTTTTACTGTACAAAATCCCCTGAATGCAGTAATATACTTGACATGGAAGAGGTATACAATATTTGTAACAGTGTATCTTAGTACACTGGATTAGATGAACCAAGTTTGTCTTTTGCAAAATGTAGGTAGTAATAGAAACTACCTCATAAAGGTGCTTTAGGAGTTTCGAAGTTTATGTAAGATAATACATATACCAGGTACAAAGAACAGTGCTTGGTACCTAAGTCCTCAATGAATGGTTGCTCTTTAAAAATTTGTATTGCAATGTAATGTTACTATTACATGTTAAATTGTCATAATGTATTTTTAATTTCATGTGAAAATTATAACATCTGTTTTTAAGATTTAGAATGGGATCTGTCCCATCACAAATTTTTCAGTGTGTTCAACAAGAAAGAAAACCAATGAAAAGGTGATGTAACCCCATTCTATGTCTCCCTTGTTGACAAAGTGCTGAGATCTATGATTATTTGAAGATTCTAAATATAGGGCATTGATGACCCAAAAGTTCTTCTCAGATTTCATTTTTTCTAATAGCTTCTGAAAAAATACTCCCAGGAGTGTCAACTCTTAGTGTCAAGTTAGCTAATTTTGCATTTACAGTAGTGTATTGCATTTTATCACATTGACTTTATCTCACGAGTCTATTCATGTCCAGTCTGCCTTGGTCACAAGAAAGGTGTTATCCAATTACTTATTCAGTCTCTTTGCTAATATGGAAATAAGCAATTTACTTCATTGGCTAAGTCACTAAAACAGACATCATTGTGTGCGCATGCATCGCTTTAGTCATGTCCAACTCTGTGTGATCCCATGGACTGTATCTTGCCAGGCTGCTCTTTCCATGGGATTCTTCAGCAAGAATGCTGGAGTGGGTTGCCGTGCTCTCCTTCCAGGGACCCAGGGATCAAACCCACATTTCTTACATCTCCTGCATTGGCAGGGAGGTTCTTTACCATTAGCACCACCTGGGAAGCCCATCACTGGATCTCTGTTAATTCTGGCTAAGATGCAGAACTGAACAATACTTTCATGTGTACTTCCTTCTATGACTTCAGAATTTTCCTGTTGCTGAATTGACACTGATGAATTTTAATATATGATTATAAAACTCCTTTAAGGTTTTTAAATAAAATTCCTCAATAAATCCATCTTGATTTTTACACTGTTGTTCTTGGGACCGAGCCTATTCACTTTTTTCTTGTTTGAGATCTTGAGAAACTTCAAAGTTTATTGGGTAAGTGAGAGTCTATATGTGCATTAATTTTCAAATTAGCAGGATCAACATGAGATGTATAATATACTCAGAGAACCTGTTCTAATTTCCCCTTTCCTTCTTTCCCTTCTTACTGGTGGGTTTGATTCATTCTTCATGAGAAATAGAAGTAAATGGACACTTTCTCATTTTCCTTTCACCGTGTCTCTGCAGCCTCTTGAATCAGCACCCAGTGTCTTTCATCTGCTATCATAGGAGGAAACATACCTGTTCCTAGATAAAGCCAACCCTTTCCTTGTACTCTGTACCTCATCCCCTTTCACTTTCTCAAAGACTTTACTCCCACAAATAGATGTCTCTCTCCTGAATTATCAGTTTCCCTCTTTCTAGGGGGTTGTGTCCTTCAGCCAACAAACCTGCTCTTGACCTCCCATTCCTGTTTAGTTGCTACCCCATTTTCCTGCTCTCTCACAGAAAAACTTCTCAAATGAATGCCTTTCCCCACTGCATCACCTGTTTTCAGTCTATTTCATATAGGCCTTTGTCCTCCCCACTACATCTGAACCTTCTAAAAGATTCATTAGTGACCTCCATGTTACCACTCAGTGGTCACATTTTGCCTTCATCTATGTAACAACTCAGTGGCTTTTCTCCCAAGTGACCATGATCTCCTCGAAACTTTTTTGGCTTCTGTGATACCCTGCATGCATGTGTACGTGCTAAGTCATGGTATGGTTCTTCAGTCATGTTCAACTCTTTGCCACTCTATGGACGGTAGCCCTCCAGGCTCCTCTGTCCATGGGTTTCTCTAAGCAAGAATACTGAAATGAGTTGCCATGGCCTCCTCCAGGTGATCTTCCCCACCTAGGGGTCAAACCCATGTCTCTTATGACTCCTGCATTGGCAGGCAAGTTCTTTACCACTAGCACCATGTAGGAAGCCACTTTGTGATACCCTACTCCCCTGATTTTCCTATATCACTGCCTAGTGACTACTATAGACTGGTAACTTCGAAGTATATATATCCAGATCTAACCTTCCCCAGGGTCCCAACTTGTATATCTAAATGCAATTCGGCATCTCCGCTTAGATGTCTCATGAGCATCTCATATCCATTTATTATGATCATCTTTACATGTAAATAAATATATATTTAGAATCCTTTTGCTCTTCACTCTGCTTAGTGCTCTCTTCCCTCATCTTTTCTCTTTATTTCCTTCTCCTTCTCCTAAATCAGTCCCCAATAGTTTAGATCCCGTGGTGATTCCATAGCACCCAGTAGTTTTCCTTTGTGGTAATTAGCACACTTACAGTCAATTAGTCAAATATATGATTATCTGTTTAATGTCAACCTTGTGCCTTTAGCCTTTAAAATTTCTGAGACCGCAGGTTTTCCATGTTGTCCACTATCTCTTCAGGGCTCAACTCAGTGCTTGAGCATACTAGGGCCACTATAAATATACTTATTTCTTATCTTTGTACATCTAGGTTGTTCCTATTTTTCACCACTAAAAGCAGTTCTACAATGAACTTTCATGTAGCTAAATCTTTGACACATCTTTAATCATATGTTTTAAAAAATCCCTAGAAATAGAATCATTGGTTTTATAATGAGGTGCACATTTTCAAGGTTTTTGGCTAAGTGTGATAGTCTGAAAAATAGCCATCATTAACTTCTCCTCTCCCTGTACAAGCAATGCCACTCATCCGTCAATAAGTGGTGTCTCTAGAGGACAGACTTATGGTTGCCAAGGAGGAGAAAGGATGAGGGGGGAATGGAGTGGGAGGCTGGGGTTAGCAGATGCAAGCTGTTATATACAGAATGGATAATCAACAAGGTCCTACAGGATAGCATGAGGATCTGTATTCAATGCCATGTAATAAGCCATTATGGAAAAGAACATAAAAAAGACTGTATGTATGTGTGTAACTGAATCACTTTGCTGTACAGCAGAAATTAATACAACATTGTACATAAACTATACTTCAATAATAAATAAATTAAAAATTTTTAAAGTGATGTCTCAGGACTTCCCTCATCATCCAGTGGTTAAGAAACCACCTTTCAATGCAGGGGATATGGGTTCAATCCCTGGTCAGGGAACTAAGATCCCATAAGCCTCAAAGCAGTCAAACTCATGTGCTGCGACTACTGAAGCGTGCTTGCTCTGGAGCCCATGTGCCACAATGAGAGAACCCACGCTGCAATGAAAGATCCCACATGATGCAACTAAGATGACACAAACAAAAAAAAGTGATGTCTCCTTTCCTTATCCTTGAGTGACTTACTTTGACCTTCTGAATGTGGTGAAAATAGAATTGCCAGGTAAAATACAAAATGCTCAGTAAAATTAGAATATCAAACAAACAGAAAAATGGGACATACTTATACTAAAATATTATTTGTGACTTATCTGACATTCAGATTTAACTGGGTATTCTGTACCATTTTATTGATATATAGATGATTTATAAGATATGATCTTCATGTGTACAGCATAATGACTCAATATTTTTGCATATTATGCTCAATTGTAAGTTATTACAAGATAATGGCTATAATTCCCTGTGCTATACAATATATTCTTGTTGCTTATCTATTTTATACATAGTAGTTTGTATATGTTAATCCCATATTCCTAATTTGTCTCTCCCCCTCTACCTCCCCCCTTTGATAACCACAAGTTTGTTTTCTGTATCTGTTTGTGTTTCTGTTTAGCACATACATTAATTTGTATTATTTTTTAGATTCCACATGTAAATGATATCCTATAGTATTTATCTTTCCCTGTCTGATTTATGTCACTAACATAACATATTCTCTAGGTCCGTCCACATTGCTACAAATGGCAGAATTTCATTCTTCTTATGACTGAGTCAATCTTCTTAATCCATTTGTCTGTTGATGGACACCTGGGTTACATCCATGTCCTGGCTGCTATAAATAGTGTTCAATGAACATTGGGGTGCCTGTATATTTTGAATTAGTATTTTCATTTTTTAGAGATATATACTCAAGAGTAGAATTGCTGGATCATATGCTAGTCCTATTTTTGGGTTTTTGAGGATGCTCCATACTGTTTTCCACAGTAGCTGCACTAATTTACTTTCCCACCAATAGTTTACAAAGGTTCCCCTTTTCTCATTTCCTTACTAATATGTCATTTGTAGACTTTTTGATGATAGCCATTCTGACAGGTGTAAAGTTATATCCCATTGTGATTTTCTTTTAAGAATCAGTGATGTTGAGCATCTTTTCATGAGGAATTTGGTATTTTTATTTGCTAAATATAGAAACACTAGTATGAAGACACTATTGCAGAAGGAACATACCTCAACATAATAAAAGCTATATATGACAAACACACAGCAAACATTATCCTCAATGGTGAAAAATTGAAAGCATTTCCCCTAAAGTCAGGAACAAGACAAGGGTGCCCACTTTCACCGCTACTATTCAACATAGTTCTGGAAGTTTTGGCCACAGCAATCAGAGCAGAAAAAGAAATAAAAGGAATCCAAATTGGAAAAGAAGAAGTAAAACTCTCACTGTTTGCAGATGACATGATCCTCTACATAGAAATCCCTAAAGACTCCACCAGAAAATTACTAGAGCTAATCAATGAATATAGTAAAGTTGCAGGATATAAAATCAACACACAGAAATCCCTTGCATTCCTATACACTAATAATGAGAAAATAGAAAAAGAAATTAAGGAAACAATTCCATTCACCATTGCAACGAAAAGAATAAAATACTTAGGAATATATCTACCTAAAGAAACTAAACACCTATATATAGAAAACTATGAAACACTGATGAAAGAAATCAAAGAGGACACTAATAGATGGAGAAATATACCATGTTCATGGATCGGAAGAATCAATATAGTGAAAATGAGTATACTACCCAAAGCAATTTACAAATTCAGTGCAATCCCTATCAAGCTACCAGCCATATTTTTCACAGAACTAGAACAAATAATTTCAAGATTTGTATGGAAATACAAAAAACCTCGAATAGCCAAAGCAATCTTGAGAAAGAAGAATGGAACTGGAGGAATCAACTTGCCTGACTTCAGGCTCTACTACAAAGCCATAGTCATCAAGACAGTATGGTACTGGCACAAAGACAGACATATAGATCAATGGAACAAAATAGAAAGCCCAGAGATAAATCCACACACCTATGGACACCTTATCTTTGACAAAGGAGGCAAGAATATACAACGGAGTAAAGACAATCTCTTTAACAAGTGGTGCTGGGAAAACTGGTCAACCACTTGTAAAAGAATGAAACTAGATCACTTTCTAACACCGCACACAAAAATAAACTCAAAATGGATTAAAGATCTAAATGTAAGGCCAGAAACTATAAAATCCTAGAGGAGAACATAGGCAAAACACTCTCTGACATAAATCACAGCAGGATCCTCTATGATCCACCACCCAGAATTCTGGAAATAAAAGCAAAAATAAACAAATGGGATCTAATTAAAATTAAAAGCTTCTGCACAACAAAGGAAAATATAAGCAAGGTGAAAAGACAGCCTTCTGAATGGGAGAAAATAATAGCAAATGAAGCAACTGACAAACAACTAATCTCAAAAATATAAAAGCAACTTATGCAGCTCAATTCCAGAAAAATAAACGACCCAATCAAAAAATGGGCCGAAGAACTAAATAGACATTTCTCCAAAGAAGACATACGGATGGCTAACAAACACATGAAAAGGTGCTCAATATCACTCATTATTAGAGAAATGCAAATCAAAACCACAATGAGGTACCACTTCACACCAGTCAGAATGGCTGTGATCCAAAAATCTGCAAGCAATAAATGCTGGAGAGGGTGTGGAGAAAAGGGAACCCTCCTACGCTGTTGGTGGGAATGCAAACTAGTACAGCCACTATGGAGAACAGTGTGGAGATTCCTTTAAAAAATTGCAAATAGAACTGCCTTATGACCCAGCAATCCCACTGCTGGGCATACACACCGAGGAAACCAGAATTGAAAGAGACACATGTATCCCAGTGTTCATCGCAGCACTGTTTATAATAGCCAGGACATGGAAGCAACCTAGATGTCCATCAGCAGATGAATGGATAAGAAAGCTGTGGTACATATACACAAAGGAGTATTACTCAGCCGTTAAAAAGAATTCATTTGAATCAGTTCTGATGAGATGGATGAAACTGGAGCCAATTATACAGAGTGAAGTAAGCCAGAAAGAAAAACACCAATACAGTATACTAACACATATATATGGAATTTAGAAAGATGGCAATGACAACCCTGTATGCAAGACAGCAAAAAAGACACAGATGTGTATAATGGACTTTTGGACTCAGAGGGAGAGGGAGAAGGTGGGATGATTTGGGAGAATGGCATTCTAACATGTATACTATCATGTAAGAATCGAATTGCCAGTCTATGTCTGACGCAGGATACAGCATGCTTGGGGCTGGTGCATGGGGATGACCCAGAGAGATGTTATGGGGAGGGAGGTGGGAGGGGGGTTCATGTTTGGGAACGCATGTAAGAATTAAAGATTTTAAAATTAAAAAAAAAAAGACACTATTGCTATTCCAGGCCTAGCCTTTTTTAAAAAATTATTTTTTAATTGGAGGAAAATTGCCTTACAGTGTTGTGTTGGTTTTTGCTGTACAACAATGTGAATCAGCAGACCTAGCCTTTGAGAGACATAGCAGTTTCTCCTGTCACTCTCTAGAAACCAGCTAGCATTCTGTAAAGAACTTTGCCATAGACTCCTGAATGAATAGAGGTCAGCTAGAGAAGCCAGGGGGATGAGAAGTCACTTGACATATTTCAGCCCTAGCAGAGCTCCCAGGCCCAGAGCTGGGGGGTGGGGTATAGAGGATTTCTCATCTAATATCCAGGCAAATTTCAGAATTGCTATAAACCTGTTCTCTGTGTTGTTGAATAGGAGCATCCATGGTGACTTTCCTGTCCAGTTCTCACCATTGAATGCCTGGTAGGGGTGGAAGAGTGGAGGCAAGTTGGGAAAGTTCACAATTCACAGCTTTCTAGACCCAGAGGAGCTGTAGTCACATCTTAGCATGATTCAGGTCATGAAATATTGAGATTTTAAAAAATTTAATTCCAAAGTGGGTATTTATTTTATTATTTAAAACATTTTTAAAGTTTTTTAATTTTATACCAGGGTATAGTTGATTATGGGGCTTTGCAGGTGATTCAGTGGTAAAGAACCTACCTGCCAAGCGGGAGACACAGGTTTGATCCTTGGGTAGGGAAGATCCCCTGGAGAAGGAAATAGAAACCCACTCCAGTATTCTTGCCTGAGAAGTCCCATGGGCAGAGGGGCCTGGTAGTCTACAGTCCATGGGGTCACAAAGTCAGATACAACTTAGGGACTAAACAACAACAATAGTTGATTAATAATGTTGTGTTAACTTTAGATGTACAGCAAAATGATTCAGATATACATATACATCTATCTATTCTTTTTCAAATTCTTTTTTCCCATTTAGGTTGTTACAGAATATTGAGCAGAATTCCCTGGGCTATATAGTAGGTTTTTGTTAGTTAGAAATATTGAACTTTGAGGCTGATGCTTTCTTGGAATGAGACTTTGAGGTGTCTTGGGAGGTGGTCTGTTTTGTTTTGTTTTGCATGAGAAAGAATATAAATAATTTGTGGCCAGAGAGAAGACTCTGTTGGGTTAAATATGGTCACAAATTCTTTGTCATTCCTCAGATCAAGAGGTAAAATTTGTTTCTTCTCCCACAGGAACTCTCGGCTGGATTTGTGACTTGCTTGAAGAAACAGAATGTGATGGATGTGAAGCTGTGTGTCTTTCAGCTTTTTGAAAAATAATTAAAAGTCCTGATTTAGAGCATTTGCCAATTTCTAAGAATCCACCTGAAATGCAGAAGACACAGGAGATGTAGGTTTGATCCGTAGGACAGGAAGATCCCCTGTAGAGGAAATGGCAACACACTCCAGTGTGCCTGCCTGAAAAATCCTGTGGACAAAGGAGCCTGGTAGGCTATGGTCCAAAGGGTTGCAAAGAGTTGGACATGACTGAATAACTGAGCACGTGGTGTAAGTGCTGCCAGCATGACTGATTTTGAGCTACCAATGTGGTATTACAGAGCATGTGGTTGGAAAGAGATAGCATATATGACCAATGGGCTCCAGCATACCATCGCTTCCAGACTTACTCCGTAAGAGATCTGTCAGCTTCCATATTTGCTTTCTTGGAATCCAGTTGACATGAAGGATCCTTGGGCTAGGCTCTTGAATGATGAGAGGCCAAATGGAGAGAAAGGCCATATGGAAAAGAAACGAAGCCTTAGGCAATCCATCCCTGGCTGGGCTCCCAGCTGAGTGCAGCTGCATGTGTGGCCTCAGCCAACATTTCATGACATGAAAGACCACACAGCCAACTCACAGAAATGTGAGACATAATACATTGTTGTAGATTTAAGCCACTACATTTTGGAATATTTTAATTAGTCAGCAATAGGTAATTGGAAACATGTATTGCCAAGCCATTGTAAAACAATTTTCACATTTTACTCCTATATTAGCAATGTGGCTCAGCTGGTAAAGAATCCATCTGCAATGCGGGAGACCTGGGATCAGTCCCTGGGTTGGGAAGATCCCCTGGAGAAGGGAAAGGCTACTCACTCCAGTATTTTGGCCTGGAGAATTCCATGGACTGTATAGTCTGTGGGGTCTCACAGAGTCAGACATGTCTAAGCAACTTTCATTTTCACTAGCAATGTACAAGCGTACATTGTTCTTTGCACATTAGCCTGCACTTTGCATTATCGTCACCAGGTTGATAACTTAAAAAATGTATTTGCAGTTTAGCTTGTATTCTTTGAAAATGAGCTTGAACAGTTTTTCAGATGCTTATTGGCTGTAAATTGTCTGTGCTCTCTGTCCGTTTTTCCCTTGATTTGTAAGGGCTCTTTATATTTTAATAGGGCTTCTCAGGTGGCTCAATGGTAAATTATCTGCCTGCAGTGTGGAAGACCCAGGTTTGATACCTGGGTCAGGAATATCCCCTGGAGAAGGAAATGGCAACCCAGTATAGTATTGTTGCCTGGGAAATTCCAAGGCAGAAGAGCCTGGCAGGCTGTAGCCCATGGGATCACAAACGAATCAGACGTGACTTAGCAAGTAAACAAAAACAATATAGTTGGTTAACAATTTTGTGTATAGTAAAAACAAATGGACAATATTTTGCAATGTATGTGGCTACCTAGTTTGCTTGTATGCTCTTCGCAGTAAAAAGCTTAAACTATTTGTATGAAAAAATGATGCCTATGGCAATTTTCTGCAAGTTTCTTATAACATGATCATTTTCAATTTTGGCTTATTAGTTTTTTTAATATATCTCACTATATTCTAATATTTCCCCTGGATTTCTTATTAGTGATTTTATTCAAACCCAGTACAAAATACACTCTGTCCATTCCACTCCTCATTCCAATTTGAACAACACTGGCTTAGGCCACTGTGGTAGGTTAATTCTTCAGCCATCCTTGTATTAAACACTATGGAAAACCTTTGCATAAACAGCATGCCAATTTTAATTTCATAAATTTGAAGGTGTGATTTTAAAATGTTATCAGTTTACACAAATTTTGAATAATATGAATCTTTCAAAACTAAAAAGTATTTAAAATTGTATTGGATTCTGAAACAAAAATAGGAGCATAATGGGAAAATTAATGAAATCTGAGTAAAATCTTAAATTCAGTGAATGTTACCCATGTTAGTTTATTAGTTTTGACAAATGTACTATAGTAATGTTAGGTGTTAATGATAGGGAAAACTGGGTAAGGGGTATAAGGAAAGTCAGTACTATCTTTCAAAACTTTTCTATAAATCTAAAATTATTTCCAAAGAAAAAGTTTAGTTTTGAAAAAAAAAACACTAAAAATTTACTCTAAGAAATGCTCTGTAGTACTGTAGGATTATTTATTATTATTCTGAGAATACTATTTCTTACATTATATTGTTCTTTGAGTGGGATAATCTGTCTAGAATTATGCAAGTTTTGAATTATGTGATCTTTTTAAGATCTTTATCCCATGGATATAATTCACTGCCATATGAACTCTATAGTTAAATCCCATTTTGAAAATTGAAATAGGAAAAATTGAAGATGTAAGCCTTCAGTTTTTAAACTAAAAGAACTTCCTTCTCCCAATTAAGAGTCAAGAACAGAACTAAAACTCTCTCTCTTCCAGTTTCTAACATTAGAATTGTGGCAGCAAAACCTTATCATTCTATGTGATCTCTGGACAAGTATGTGATTAAAGACATGATTTTAAGTGTGGAATCTGGAAGCTAGGTCATCAGGTAAGGCTTGATCTATACTCTGAGGCAGAAATGTAAGCATGGAAATCCAAACCTTGCAGGCACAGTTTTTATTAAAAGTTTGGCTTTTGTCCATGCAATTGGTAGGATTTCCCACCTCCTCCCTCCCACATTTCTGTGTTCTCTTCCATCAGAGCAAGTGTCTTGGGAGTGGAGTGTTTTAGTTTGTCATCATTTCACATTCTTTTTTAGGTTTCTTTGCAGATTTTTTTTAAAAAAGTACCTTTTTATAGGTTTCACAGTTGTAAAAGAAATTCCAACAATTAAATTCTAGATGTTGCAGGATTTACATTTCCTATATAATACTCTATATTTAAAGTATATCCCTTGAAATCCTTTATACACTCCCCTGTGCCTCATTTTTTATAATACCCTCTCTCTGATACTGAATGGCCTTTGGATAAACAGTGTGTTTATATTTCATACTGATATGAATTAGCAAATTTGAAACAGTGAGCAGTGAAAAATATTATTAAGGTCTCACTTTATGCATATACATTGAAATAATTTTAATTCCCCTCAGTAGAAATTGTTGATTGTGCATTAAACAGGAAGTTGGATGTAAGAAATGTATTTCATTTGCCTAGGTTTACATGCACTCAGACTATTATTTCCCTCATTACATTTATTCTTAAGGGAAAAATCTCTTTATGTCTTATGCATGTTTTGAGTTACATGAGGTTTTCAGGAGTTGTTCCCACAGTGACTCTCCAGTGACTTAGATGATTCAGCTCCTCTGCTGTGAATCTGTTTATTATTTTTGCTGATTGTTAATGATAAAAGTTGCTGATTGCTTAATCCTGTACTAGGGACTATGTTGATTATCTGTGTACTCAACAATGTGTATTACTCCATTATCTAAGAAGCAGATATCATTATATCATCTCTATTTTGTAAATGAAAATTTTCATGCTTGGAAAATTTAAGTAACTTGCCTTAAGGGAATATCTTTGGATTCCAAAAGTCTGGAATAAGATTTCTTTGTCAATGCCAAGATTTTTGCTAACCACTTTAGTATGAACTATTTGCCACACTTCCCTCTGTTATTTCAGTCCTGTAGAAAGGTAGGTAGATTTTGATTCTGTGATCATGGTCTTTCAACTTTTTTAAAAACTAAGTAATTTATTCATTTCTAGCTGCACTGGATCTTCATTGCTGTGGGCGGGCTTTCTCTAGTTGTGGTATTCAGGCTTCTCATTGCAGTGGCTTCTCTTGTTGAGGTACATGGACTACCGGCATGCAGGCTTCAGCAGTTGTGGTACACAGGATCAGTAGTTATGCACAGGCTTAGTTGCCTCCTGGCATATGTAATCTTCCCTGACCAAGGATTGAACCAGTGTCCCCTGCATTGCCAGGATGATTCTTATCCACTGCACCACCAGGGAAGTCCACTAAAAAACGTTTTTTTAATTCAATTTTTTTTTTTTTTTTGGCTACAAAAACGTGGAATTTTAGTTCCCCAAATTGGGATTGAGCCACTGCCGACTGCATCAGAAGAATGGAGTCCCAACAACTGGACCACAAGAGAAGTCCCTGAAATTTTTTAAATGACTGTTTTCTAATCCCAAAAGGAGCACTGTGCTCCCAGGTTCTTGAAGATTATTATCAGTAGCAGTTATAGACATATAAAGTATCAGTTCAGTTCAGTTCAGTTGCTCAGTCGTGTCTGACTCTTTGCGACCCCATGAGCTGCAGCACACCAGGCCTCCCTGTCCATCACCAACTCCCAGAGTTCACTCAAACTCATGTCCATCGAGTCAGTGATGCCATCCAGCCATCTCATCCTCTGTTGTCCCCTTCTCCTCCTGCCCCCAGTCCCTCCCAACACCAGGGTCTTTTCCAATGAGTCAACTCTTCGCATGAGGTGGCCAAAGTACTGGAGTTTCAGCTTTGGCATCATTCCTTCCAAAGAACATCCAGGACTGATCTCCTTCAGAATGGACTGATTGGATCTCCTTGCAGTCCAAGGGACTCTCAAGAGTCTTCTCCAACAACACAGTTCAAAAGCATCGGTTCTTCAGTGTTCAGCCTTCTTCACAGTCCAACTCTCACATCCATACATGACCACAGGAAAAACCATAGCCTTGACTAGAGGGACCTCTGTTGGCAAAATGTCTCTGCTTTTGAATATGCTATCTAGGTTGGTCATAACTTTCCTTCCAAGGAGTAAGTGTCTTTTAATTTCATGGCTGCAATCACCATCTGCAGTGATCTTGGAGCCCCAAAAAATAAAGTCTGACACTGTTTCCACTGTTTCCCCATCTATTTCCCATGAAGTGATGGGACCAGATGCCATGATCTTAGTTTTCTGAATGTTGAGCTTTAAGTCAACCGTTTCACTCTCCTCTTTCACTTTCATCAAGAGGCTTTTTAGTTCCTCTTCACTTTCTGCCATAAGGGTGGTGTCATCTGCATATCTGAGGTTATTGATATAAAGTATAAGACATATAAAATGACTCATTCTGGTTTTGTGGAAAGAGCCAACCACAAATCACTGGTATTTTTCAAAATTATTTTGCAAGTTTTGTGTTTCAAAATGAAACCTACATTTATTGCCTTTAGATAAGAGTTATATTAAGGAAAGGGCTTCCCTAGTGGCTCAGATGGTAAAGAAGCTGCCTGCAATATGGGAGACTTGGGTTCGGTCCCTGGGTTGGGAAGATCCCCTGGATGAGGGCATGGCAACCCACTCCAGCATTGCTACCTGAAGAATCCCCATGGACAGAGGAGCCTGGCAGGCTACAGTCCATGTGGTTGCAGTCAGATATGACTGAGAGACTAAGCACAACACATATTAAGAAAGACCAACTAAAATTTTGGATGGGAAGAACTACCATTCTTATGCAGAAAATGTTAGATATCTGAGTCTTTTCCTGTGGTTCAAAGTGTGGCGAAAATCTTCAAAAAGGGCAGGTATCTAAGTGGGTGTGGATAGCACCTATATACATATATATACCACATCTTCTTTATCCATTCATCTGTTGATGGACATTTAGGTGGTTGCCATGTCTTGACTATTATGAACAGTGCTGCTATGAACATAGAAGCGCATCTATGTCTTTTAATTATAATTTTGTCTGGCCATATGCTCAGGAGTGGGATTGCAAGATCATGTAGTAACTAGAAGAATTAAGGTGTCTGTTCTCATTACCATCACTATTATCTGGACCAAGTGACTACATACCTGTTGGTCAGGTCACTGTCCCCAACACAGCATTTTATGGGCTCAGGAATTATTCCTGATCTATATTTCTGTTCTTCCTGATGTTGCTCCAGCCTTTCCACCACTATTCTTTCCCTTTAAAAATTTTTTTTATTGATGTATAGTTGATTTACAGTGTTGTGTTAATTTCTGCCGTACAGAAAAGTGACTCAGCTATACATATACATACTTTCAAAAAAATATTATTTTCCATTATGGTTTATCTCAAGACGTTGAATATAGTTCCCTATGCTATGCAATAGGACTGTGTTTTTTTATCTATCCTATATATAATAATTTACATGTGCAGTCTCAAACTTCCAATCCTTCTCTCCCCTACCCACCCTCCTTAGCAACCACAAGTCTGTTCTCTATGTCTGTGAGTCTGCTTCTGTTTCATAAATTGGTTTATTTGTGCCATATTTTAGATTCCATATATATAAGTGGTATCATAAGGTATTTGTCTTTCTCTTTCTGATGTATTTCACTTGGTATCACAATCTCTAGTTGTATCCATATTGCTGGAAATGGCATTTTCATTCTTCTTTATGGCCAAGTAGTATTCAATTACATATATGTACCACATCTTCTTTATCCATTCATCTGTTGATGGACATTTAGGTGGTTTCCATGTCTTGATTATTATGAACAGTGCTGCTATGAACATAGAGGTGCATCTATGTCTTTTAACTATAATTTTGTCTGGCTATATGCTCAGGAGTGGGATTGCAAGATCATATAGTAATTCTATTTTTAGTTTTATGAGGAACCTCCATGCTGTCTCCCATAGTGGCTGTACCAACCTACATTCCTGCCAACAGTGCAGGAGGGTTTTCTTTTCACTACACCCTCTCCAGCATTTGTTATCTGTAAACTTTTTAATGTTATTTGTAAACATTCTGACTCATGTGGGGTGATAACATTGCAGCTTTGATTTGTACTTCTCTAATAATTAGGAACATTGAGCATCTTTTAATATGCCTGTTGACCATCTGTATGTCTTCTTTGGAGAAACGTCTATAATAAGTCGTCTGCCCATTTTTCAGTTGTGTGTGTGTGTGTGTGTGTGTGTGTGTGTGTTTTGTTGTTGTTTATGTTGTTTTTTCCCAGTACTGTCCTTTTTGTACTTACACACTAGGAACAAGAATACTGGTTTCAGAATTTGCCATTTATTAAGTAATAATAATAATATAGCAGCTAACTATCAGGTTTTCACCTATGCAAACCTCCTTATAAGCCTTATCTCATGCAGCCCTAGTAACTCATGAAGTAGGTGCAATTATTTTAATGTAATACTCACATTTTAGGAAACTGAAGTATAGACCTTGATCTTTGGTGAAATTTTTACCTTTCATTTTTTCTTCTGTAAAATGGAGATTATATCTATTATTCATTTACTTTCCGTAAGTGAAGAAATGTAGTTGCATTGGATAAATAACCTTTTGCTGTAACCTTGATACACATGATGGAACTACTTTTCAGATGAATAAAAATAGTTTCCTTTCTAGGCTCCCAAGAATTTATCTTTTCATTGCTTACTTTATTCATTATTCACCCTGATTGCTTCCAAAAGGGCTTCTCTGCAATATTTTTTTCTTCTCATTGAAAGGAAAATTGTCATCAAGGAGAGCTCAGAGGACTTCTGTAGAATGAAATTACACCTAAACACACAAGTTATTTGACTTTGAGGAAACAAAAGAAGGGCTTCCCTGTTGGTTCAGACTATAAAGAATATGCCTGCAATGCAAGAGACCTGGGTTCAATCCCTGGGTCAGGAAGACCCCCTGGAGAAGGGAATGGCTACTCACTCCAGTATTCTTGCCTGGCGAATTCCATGGACAGAGGAGCCTGGCAAGCAGGCTATAGTCCATGAGGTCACAAAGCAGACACAGCTAGGCGACTAACAACACTGAGCAACACATATAAACAAAAGAAACCCATTGCTACCAGGATTTCTGAATCCCTAAATCCTACCGTTTCTTCCCATTGGAGTCACACAGATGACATTTATACATAAGAATGTTAGATTTTTTTTTTTTAAGTGGTGGCCAGAAGAAGATAAAAATGAGAAAAGACTGGACAAGAACTTCAGTGACACTAAACCTCACTAGAAGGGGAAGCCCAGAGGCCAGCTCCCCAGGGCCAGAGTGACTCAGGTTCCTAGTCTCCAGACCCACAATGGCAGGTGTGGGCGGAGGGACTCTATGGTTGATGCAAAGGCATGTACACTAAGGCCCCTTTAATGAAAATATGAGTGGCTGTCCATACAGGTCCCTGCCCACATTTGAACATCAGTAGCCAGACATCCTAAATGATTCATTTTCCTGAAGTTTACCAAGAAGGAAACTCCTCTTTCCCAGGTTTGTTCTTAATAGATACTCCCGAGGAAGTTTGATTATGGGAATGTAATTGATAGATTTGGATAGTTGTCATTTTTCTCACTAATAAAGTGTTGGGAAGACAAGAGGGGAATTAACCTAGAAGTAATATTTTTAAAATATTAATAACTATACAAAAAGAAAGGGAAAGGAAGTAAGGTAAAGAAAGAGGGAGGAATAAAAGAAGAGAAAAAGGAAGAACAAGAGAAAAATCCCTAGGCATTCATACAACTCTCTCAGGGTCCTTGATTGGGAACTAGATATTTTTTAGGTCTGGAACAGAGGTGCAGGGAGAAAACCTTGAGTGAAGTTCAAGACCTATCTCTGGTGGTAATTCATTCCCACAAAATCTCTGTGTGTTGGAGTAGGTGAGAACCATGGTTCAATTATTTCACTGGAGAAAGGGAAGGACAAGTGCCAACACATGCCAGTAACTTTCTCAAGATCACAGGTCCAAAATTTAAAAGAAGCTAGGCTTAGGGACCGCCCTAGTCCAGTGGCTAAGATTCCACACTCCTAATGCAGGGGATCTGGGCTCCATTCCTGGTCAGGGAACTATATTCCACATGCTACAACTAAAGATCCCACTTAAGATTCTGCATGCCACAACTAAAGGATCTCTGATGAAGACTGAAGATCCCACATGCCACATCTGGTACAGCCAAATAAATAAAGAGGAAAGATAAACAAACAAAACAAGCTAGGCTTAGAAGTGTCCAAATCTTAAATGTCAGGAAAATTTTAGGC
Organism: Ovis canadensis; assembly: GCF_042477335.2. Lineage (NCBI taxonomy): Eukaryota > Metazoa > Chordata > Mammalia > Artiodactyla > Bovidae > Ovis > Ovis canadensis. The sequence goes on along the minus strand of NC_091246.1, from coordinate 184,241,876 downwards.
TTTGGGTGGTTAAGTATTGTTACAAAACAAGAGAAAGTATAAATAGAAGGACAAAGAAGCAGGAAGAAGGAGGGTGATGCTAAAAATACAAAGTGTATGTTTGCTTTGATGAGCTTTGGTCTTGGACAGGCATAAGTCTTGCAGTGTTGGGAAACAGGGATTAGGGTGGATATAGCACATGTGGATGTTAGGCCAGAATCACTGCATGAGTACCATGGGGATTCACTAATTAAAAAAAAATTGTTATAATTTACACGTTTCAATGCCATTCTCCCATATTATCCTGCCCTCGCCCTCTCCCACAGAGTCCAAAAGACTGTTCTGTACATCTGTGTCTCTTTCACTGTCTCGCATACAGGGTTATCATTACCATCTTTCTAAATTCCATATATATGCATTAGTATACTGTATTGGTGTTTTTCTTTCTGGCTTACTTCTCTCTGTATAATTGGCTCCAGTTTCATCCACCTCATTAGAACTGATTCAAATGCATTCTTTTTAATGGCTGAGTAATACTCCATTGTGTATATGTACCACAGCTTTCTTATCCATTCATCTGCTGATGGACATCTAGGTTGCTTCCATGTCCTGGCTATTATAAACAGTGCTGCAGTGAACATTGGGGTATATGTGTCTCTTTCAATTCTGGTTTCCTTGGTGTGTATGCCCACCAGTGGGATTGCTGGGTCATATGGCAGTTCTATTTCCAGTTTTTTAAGGACTCTCCACACTGTTCTCCATAGTGGCTGTACTAGTTTGCATTCCCACCAACAATGTAAGAGGGTTCCCTTTTCTCCACACCCTCTCCAGCATTTATTGCTTGGTTTGATGCATGGTACAGGGTGCTCGGGGCTGGTGCACTGGGATGACTCACAGGGATGGGATGGGGAGGGAGGTGGGAGTGGGGTTCAGGATGGAGAACACCTGTACACCCATGCCAGATTCATGTCAATGTATGCCAAAACCAATACAATATTGTAAAGTAAAATAAATAAATAAAAAAAACTGAGATTAAAAAATAATAAATTTTTAAAAATTTTTTTAATTTAAAAATTGTAGTATAAAATACTTAGAATTTTAGTGCCCTCTGCAGTTCTTTTAAGAATCAACTTAATATGGAATGATTTCTGTCTGATGTGCCTTTCCTCATCTTCACGTCCTCAATGAACAACTTTTTCCTACATTTCTTTACCATCATCAGAGACCTCATTTTGTACTCTTGGGAAAAGCCTGTTCTGCAGCAAGATTACCTCTCTCCCTTCCTTCCAATTATATATATACACACATAATACATGTATGTGTGTGTGTGGATATATATACAATTTATAACAAAAACATGTATCCACTGAAAAATATTCTGAAAATACAGAAATAAAAACAACAATTTAAAATCACATTTAGTTCCACTGTTGCTGTTGTTTAGTTGCTAAGTCATGTCCAGCTCGTTGCAACCCTGTGGACTGCAGCACATCACACTTCACTGTCCTTCACTATCTCCTGCAGTTTGCTCAAACTCATGTCCTTTGAGTCAGTGATGCTATCCAGCCATCTCATCCTCTGTCTCCCCCTTCCCCTCCTGCCCTCAATCTTTCCCAGCATCAGGGTCTTTTCCAACGAATTGTCTCAGCTTCAGGTGGCCAAAGTATTGGAGCTTCAGCTTCAGTATCACTTCTTCCGATGAATATTCAGGGTTGATTTCCTTTAGGACTGACTGGTTTGATCTCCTTGCTGTCCAAGGGACTCTCAAGAGTCTTCTCCAACACCACAGATTGAAAGCATCAGTTCTTCGGTGCTCAACCTCCTTTATGGCCCAATTCTCACATCTGTACATGACTACTGGAAAACCCACAGATTTTACCATCTGGACCTTTGTCAGCAAAGTGATGTCTCTGCTTTTTAATATGCTGTCTAGGTTGGTCATAGCTTTTTTTCCAAGGAGTAAGCGTCTTTTAATTTTGAAGTCACAGTGATTTTGGAATCAAAGAAAATAAAGTCTTTCACTGTTTCCATCGTTTCCCCATCTGCTTGCCATGAAGTGATGAGACCAGATGCCATGATCTTAGTTTTTTGAATATTGAGTTTTAAGTCAGCTTTTTCACTCTCCTCTTTCACCCTCATCAAGAGGCTCTTTGGTTCCTCTTTGCTTTCTTCCATAAGGGTGGTATCATCTGCATATCTGAGTTTATTAATATTTCTCCTGGCAATCTTGATTCCAGCTTGAGCTCATCTAGCCTGGCGTTTCACATGATGTACTCTAAATATAAGTTAAATAAGCAGAGTGACGGTATACTGCCTTGACATACTTCTTTCCCAATTTGAAACAAGTCTGTTGTTCCATGTCCAGTTCTAACTGTTGCTGACTGTAGCTTCTTGACCTGAATACAGGTTTCTCAGGAGGCAAATAAGATGGTCTGGTTTTCCCATCTCTTGAAGAAGTTTCCACTGTTTGTTGTAATCCACACAGTCAAAGGCTTTAGCATAGTCAATGAAGCAGAGATAGATGTTTCTCTGGATTTCTCTTGCTTTTTCTATGACCCAGCAGATGTTGGCAATTTGATCTCTGGTTCCACTGCCTTTCCTAAATCCAGCTTGTACATCTGGAAGTTCTCTGTTCACATAGTGTTGAAGCCTAGCTTAAAGGATTTTTGTAACCATAAATTTGTTTTCTATGTCTGGAAGTCTGTTTATGTTTTGAAGTAAGTTCATATGAATCATATTTTTAGACTCCACATGTAAGTGATACCATATGATATTTTTATCTTTCTGAGTTGCTTCACTTAGTATGATAATCTCTAGGTAATTAATATTTTAATTGTCCAAGATATTGATTGTCTAAAGTGCCACAATTTATTTAAATCATTCATTAGTATGGATTTTCTATGGCTACAGATTTTTGCCAATATAAAAAATACCACACAATATCATTTTTTTTTAAGTTTTTTCCTTTTACTTATTTTCTTATGTTTTTTTTAAATTTATTTATTTTTTTAATTTTAAAATCTTTAATTCTTACATGCGTTCCCAAACATGACCCCCCCTCCCACCTCCCTCCCCACAACATCTCTCTGGGTCATCCCCATGCACCAGCCCCAAGCATGCTGCATCCTGCGTCAGACATGGACTGGTGATTCAATTCTTACATGATAGTATACATGTTAGAATTCCCATTCTCCCATATCATCCCACCCTCTCCCTCTCCCTCTGAGTCCAAAAGTCCGTTATACACATCTGTGACTTTTTTCCTGTCTTGCATACAGGGTCGTCATTGCCATCTTCCTAAATTCCATATATATGTGTTAGTATACTGTATTGGTGTTTTTCTTTCTGGCTTACTTCACTCTGTATAATTGGCTCCAGTTTCATCCATCTCATCAGAACTGATTCAAATGAATTCTTTTTAATGGCTGAGTAATACTCCATTGTGTATATGTACCACAGCTTTCTTATCCATTCATCTGCTGATGGACATCTAGGTTGTTTCCATGTCCTGGCTATTATAAACAGTGCTGCGATGAACATTGGGGTACATGTGTCTCTTTCAATTCTGGTTTCCTCGGTGTGTATGACCAGAAGCTTAATGCCAATTTTATACTTAAGAAAGCCTTCCCATTTAATATCATACTATCAAGTTTTCAATATAATACATTATATGATAATGAAAAGATGTTAACTGCCTAGTTAAAATAATTGTGCACACAGAAGACTTTTCATTTGACAACATTCAGCTTATAGATCCACTGTACTGCTTAGAATAATACTCAGGTAGGTGAATATGCAGGTCCATTGATCAACCATAAAAGCTATCTTTCGATTTCACAGATGTGTTTCATTTTTTCCTCTTCTAGAAGACAACCCATTGCTTAATTATGATATATTTAAGGTTATCTTGTAGTAAAATGAATAGCTTTGTATTTTTCCTCCTTTTTACATTAAGCAAAAATGAAGTAGTCTACCCAGATGATCATTAAATAATTCTCAAAATTTTTTTTAAGAAACTCAGTAAGATTTTCATAGAACTTGCAATACCATACCTTTTCTACCTAGGTTTAAGCTTCACCGTATTCTGGTTACGCAAGAAGATATATGAGTACAATCCCAAGAGACAAACATCAGTTCCTTTCCTAACAATTCTCTTGCTTTCTTGGTTATGCCATTTTGTCTCCCAGTATTAAACTGCAGGAAGACAGCTTAGTCTTCTTTCAAACCTTTAAGTGTGTCAAAGAGAAGGAGCTACATAAGTTCAAAGCATGATTCTGAGTTATTTTATGGCAAATCATAGCTCCCCTGCTGGCTCAGTGGTAAAGTATCCACCTGTCAATGCAGGAAATGTGGGTTCAATCCCTGGGTTGGGAAGATCCCTGGGAGGGGGGCATGGTAACCCACTCTAGTATTCTCGCCTGGAGAATCCCACGGACAGAGGAGCCTGCCAGGCTACAGTCCATAGTGTTGCCAAGAGTCGGACCCAACTAAAGCAACTTAGCACTCATGCCATAATCTAGACACTTTAAAGAGCATGCTGTTCATTGAGTATGTTGTTAAACACTTTTTCATTTATTGTTTCTGTGCAACTACACTCTTTTATAGAAGGTGCAAAACACACAGTGAAATACGCATTCATACTTACTTCATTGAGAGCAAAGGAAGCCCTGATAAGAAAATTTTAATAGAATTACTTCCTAAGCATTAAACAAGAGCTAAAAACAAAAGTTGACCCCATTTGGAAAACATGGAACTGATATTAAAATATTACTAATGGAGCAAGAGAAAAATCACTGCTTTCAGATCTCCAACTAATATGCTGGGCAGTCATGGACCAACAAACTCAGTAAATATAAACAGATAGCGATCAGAATAAAGAAAATAAAGATAAATGGAAATGAGGTGAAATAGAATACACTCAAATACTTTAATGTAGTTTAAGATAAATAAAATTGGCACTCAGTCATTTCTGACTCTGTGACCTCATGGACAGTAGCCTGCCAAGCTCTTCTGTCTATAGAACTCTGCAGGCAAGATACTGGAGTGGGTAGCCATTCCCTTCTCCAGGGAATCTTCCCAATCCAAGGATCGAATCCAGGTCCCCTGAATTTCAGGTAAGATTTCTTTGCCACCTGAGCCCCCAGGGAAGACAAATAAAGAGATTAAAAAATAAAAAAGCCCTACCCCAAAAAGTATATGCCAAGATTTAGGAAAACAAAACAAAACAAAACACATTTCAGGCTTCCCTGGTGGTCCAGTGGTTAAGAATCCATCTGCCAATGGAGGGACACAAGTTCAATACCTGGTCCGGGAAGATCCCACATGCTAAGGGGCAGCTAAGCCCGTGTGCCACAGCTGTCGAGCCCATGTTCTAGAGCCTATGCTCTGCAACAAGAGAAGCCACTGCAATAAGAAGCTCTGCATGGCGATGAAGAGTAGCCCCCACTCGCCACAGCTAGGGAAAGCCCACACGCAGCAAGGAAGACCCAGTGCAGCCAAGAGCAAGCAAACTAATAACTAATTAAAAACAAACAAATAAACCTCTTGTCATCTTGCCCTGGTTGCCAGTCTCTGATTCTTTCCCCTTCAAACAATGTTTTATTTCTAGCTCTTCAAATCGAAGAAGCTTATGATACACATAAGTTGCTCACTTTACATATTTTGCAGAAAATACCACCTCTAGTCAAATCCTGGCTGTTGTTAATTCAGTGTTATCCTCTGATAGGATATCTGACTAAATTCTTTTGCAAAGATTGTGTTTTGGCTACTCAGCAGGATTCCTGAAGGTGCAAACTTCCACCTGGACTTATCTTGAATGTTACTTGGGATAAGATAAATTTTAGATTAAAATGCTTATAGTCTTTCAATGATTATTAATGAGTAATCACATAGGGAACAAACATATGACTACCAAGGGAGAAAGGGGAGGTGTGGGATGCATTGAGAGACTAGGATTAACTTATACACACTACTATGTATAATCATACACACACACACACACACACACACACACATACACTACTATGTATACTATGTCACAAAGAGTCAGATACAACTTAGCAACTGACCAACAACAAAAAATGTATGAAATAGATAGCTAATGAGAACCTACTGTATAGCACAGGGAACTCTTCTTGGTGCTCTGTGGTGACCTAAAAAGGAAGGAAATCCAAAAAAGAGGGGATATATGTATAAATATGTCTGATTCACTTCATTGCACAGCAGAAACTGACACAGCAGCAACTATACTCCTATTTTAAAAAAAGTAATCACACAGTGAGGTGAAATGTGTAACAAAGGCACATTAAAACTGTAAAATCCTTCAGCTTTGTGTTGAACTTTTTGATTTCTTAAATTAGCTTTACAGTTTGTGTAGGATCACATCTCATGCTTGTGATTTTGAAAGATACCTTGAAGCTCCTTGGCTTGGCATTTGTGGTGTTCAGCCTTTCTTATCTTTTCAGTCTTTCCTTGTTCTCCTACAAACTATATTTCTGCATCTCTCTCTTTGGTTTAATTTTCTGGACCAGAGCTGGAAGATAATACCTTCCAAACTATCTGTTATTACTCTCTTCAAGGCACACTTTGAGTCTCATATCCTCAGTCTAACCCCATGACTTCATGACGATCCTTTGCTGAATTTTCATTTCCTTCCTTCCTTCATTCAAGAAATATTTGCTGAATGCCTACCATGGGACAGACACTGTTCTCAGCCTTGGGGGAACACCACCAAACAAAACAAATCCCTATTCTCAGGGAGGCTACATTTGAGCATGGGAGTACAGATAGTAAACAAACAATTAAATATATAACCTATAGGTTGTTATGTAGGCCAATGAGGGAAAATAAAGCAGGGAAATGGAGACCAGTCGTGGCATCATAGTGGGGAAAGAGAGCTGTTTTTACACTGGGGGTCAGAGAAGACTTTCTTGCAAGGAGATGTTAGAGCACTATTAATGGAGTGTAGGAGACATGTAGGAATTTCGAGGTCAAGTATTCTGGGGACAGCATGTCAAGACCTGTACTAGCTATCTATTGCTACAAAACAAGTTATCCCAAAACGTAGCTGCTTAAAATAGCAACAGATATTATCTCATAGTTTCTGTGGGCTAGATTTGAAAGTGACTTAACTGGGTGGTTCTGGCTTAGAGTCTCATAAGAGGTTGCAGTCAAGATGTTAGACAGGGATATAGCCTCTGAAGGCTTGACAGAGGCTGGAGAATCCGGTTCCAAAATGAGTTCTCTCATTTGGTGCTGATTGTTGGCAGGAGGCCTTGGTATCTGCCAACATGGACCCCTCCATAGATTGCTTGAATGTCTTCATGATACACTGGCTGGCTTCTCCCACAGCAAAAAAGTCCAAAATGGGGCAAGAGAGAAGCCACATGTCTTTTTTTTTTTTTTTTTTTGGCTGCTCCAGTCTTAGTTGTGACCTGCAGGATCTTTTACTTATGTCATGTGAGATCTAGTTGCCTGACCAGGGATTGAACTTTGGCCTCTTGCACTGGGGGTGCAGAGTGTTAGCCAATGGACCATCAGGGAAGTCCCAGAAGCCTTATGTCTTCTATGATCCAGCTCAGAAGATACACATCATCATCTCTGCAAAACCTGATTGTTTCGCAGATAAACCCATCCAGCGTAGGTAGGGACTATGTAAGTGAAACCAAGTGAAACTGTGTAACCCAGATTGGAGCTTGAATCCACAGTCTTTTAACTGAGATCACACACTTGGCCACAGGACTTACTGAAGTTCAAGTTTTTGATACCTCATCACAGAAAGAATTCAGTGAGAGAAAAAATGATAGGTAAGAAGTGAACTTATTTAGAAGTAAACACTGCACAGACATCTCAGAAGGTGAGAGGTCCTGAAATATGGGGTGGATAGTTTTTATGGACTGTATAATTTCATAGGCTAATGACCAGGGGGATTATTCCAACTATTTTGGGGAAGGGGCAGAGATATTCAGGAATTAGGCCACCACCCACTTTTTGATCATTGATGGTTGGAACTGTCCTGGAGCTAGTGGGTGTGTCACTTAGCTGTTCAAGGTCACTGGAAGTCAACTCTTCCACCATCTTGGACCTAGGTGGTTCTAACCAATTTTTGTAATGTCCTATGTCTAAGTCACTCTTTCAAAGTTTGTGCCCTGCCCCCTTTCCTCATGTTTCATAAGGACATGAAAATCATGAGATGAGGATCATTGGGGATCATCCTTGAGGCTGGCTGCCACAGAGCTCCGAGGAGGAAAGAGGTTAACAAGTTCAAGGAGCATAAAGTACAGTGCGAATACAGTGGAATTACCAGAGAGGGCGACAGAGGATAAGGGAGTGCAAAGAGCGAGCCAGGGTGCAAGAGGGAGCAGGAGGTAAATTCATGCTGGGCTTTTTAGGTGACAGTAAGTTAGGCACTTCCAGTTGTTTGCTCAGTGAGAGGGAAAGCCATTGGAAAATAGCAAGATAATTTACTGAATTACTAAATTCTGTTTGTTCGTCCATGATTTTCCCTCCCCACTCATTGTCGTCAGGCTTTGCCATTCTATGCCTTAGGGCTTATGACTAGGCTGAAAGCAGAAACAGCCTAAATCCAAGGGATTCTGTTCAGTTCAGTCTCTCAGTCATGTCCAACTCTGCGACCCCATGGACTGCAGCATGCCAGGCTTCCCTGTCCATCAGCAACTCTTGGAGCTTGCTCAAACTCATGTCCATCAAGTCAGTGATGCCTTTGGACCATCTCATCCTCTGTCATCCTCACCTCTTCCGGCCTTCAATCTTTCTCAGCATCAGGGTATTGTCCAATGAGTCAATTCTTTGCATCAGGTGGCCAAAGTATTGGAGTTTCAGCTTCAGCATCAGTCCTTCCAATGAATGTTCAAAACTGATTTCCTTTAGAATTGACTGGTTTGATCTCCTTGCAGTCCAAGGGACTCTCAAGAGTCTTATCAAACAACACAGTTCAAAAGCATCAATTCTTTGGCACTCAGCTTTCTTCAGTCCAACTCTCACATCCATGCATGATTACTGGAAAAACCATAGCTTTGACTAGATGGATTTTTGTTGGCACTAGGTTGGTCATAGCTTTTCTTCCAAGGAGCAGGCATCTTTTAATTTCATGGCTGCAATCACCATCTGCAGTGATTTTGGAGCCCAAGAAAATAAAGTCCATCATTGTTTACACTGTTTTCCCCATCTATTTGCCATGAAGTGATGGGACCGGATGCCATGATCTTAGTTTTTTGAATGTTGAGTTTTAATCCAGCTCTTCACTGTCCTCTTTCACTTTCATCCAGAGGCCCTTTAATTCCTCTTCACTTTCTGCCATAAGGGTGGTATCATCTGTGTATCTGAGGTTACTGATATTTCTCCCAACAATCTTGATTCCAGCTTATGCTTCATCCAGCCTGGCATTTAGCATGATGTATGCTGGATATAAGTTAAATAAGCAAGATGACAATATATAGCCTTGACGTACTCCTTTCCCAGTTTGGAACCAATCTGTTGTTTCATGTCCGATTCTAACTGTTGCTTCTTGACCTGCATACAGGTTTCTCAGGAGGCAGATAAGGTGGTCTGGTATTCCCATCTCTTTCAGAATTTTCCACAGTTTGTTGTGATCCACACGGTCAAAGGTGTTAGCATAGTCAAGGAAGCAGAAGTAGATATTTTTCTGGAATTCTCTTGCTTCTTCTATGATCCACCAGATATTGGCAATTTGATCTCTGGTTCCTCTGCCTTTTCTAAATCCAGCTTGAACATCTGAAAGTTCACGGTTCTAGTACTGTTGAAGCTTGGTTTGGAGAATTTTGAACATTACTTTGCTAGTGTGTGAGATGAGTTCAACTGTGTAATAGTTTGAACATTCTTTGGCATTGCCTTTCTTTAGGATTAGAATGAAAACTGACCTTTTGCAGTCATGTGGCCACTGCTGAGTTTTCCAAATTTGCTGGCATATTGAGTGCAGCACTTTCACAGCATCATCTTTCAGGATTTAAAATAGCTCAACTAGAATTCCATCTCCTCCACTAGCTGTGTCTGGCTCTAGGTGAGCGATCACACCATTGTAGTTATCTGGGTCATGAAGATCTTTTTTGTACAGTTCTTCTGTGTATTCTTGCCACCTCTTCTTAATATCTTCTGCTTCTGCTATATCCATACCATTTCTGTCCTTTATTGTGCCTGTCTTTGCATGAAATGTTCCCTTGGTATCTCTAATTGTCTTGAAGAGATCTCTAGTTTTCCCATTCTATTGTTTTCCTCTGTTTCTTTGCATTGATCACTGAGGCAGGCTTACTTATTTCCCCTTACTAGTCTTTGGAACTCTGCATTCAGACAGATATATTTTTCCTTTTCTCCTTTGCCTTTTGCTTCTCTTCTTTTCACAGCTATTTGTAAGGCCTCCTCATACAACCATTTTTGCCTTTTTGCATTTCTTTTTCTTGGGGATGGTCTTGATCACTGCCTCCTGTACAGTGTCATGAACCTCTGTCCAGAGTTCTTCAGGCACTCTGTCTATCAGATATAATCCATTGAATCTATTTGTCACTTATACTGTATAATCATAAGACATTTGATTTAGGTCATACCTGAATGGTCTAGTGGTTTTCCCTACTTTCTTCAAGTTAAGACTCAATTTGGCAATAAGGAGTTCATGATCTGAACCACAGTCAGCTTCTGGTCTTGTTTTTGCTGACTGTATAGAGCTGCTCCATCTTCAGCTGCAAAGAATGTAAGAAGTATAAATGGATCCTGTAGGATTGGACTTTCCTGGCTTTCAGACAGTGAACACTCTGCCTGCAATGCAGGGCACCTGGGTTTGATCCCGGTGTTTGAAAGGTCCCCTGGAGAAGGAAATGGCAACCCACTTCAGTATTCTTCCCTGGGGAATCCCATGGACAGCGGAACCTGGTGGAGTCCATGGGGTCACAAAGAGTCAGACACAACTTAGCAATTGACACTTAACACTTTCTGCTGGGTTTCTTTGGGATGCCCCAGGGCTGAGAGGAAAAGTCTCCTGAGGCACTGAAATGTATTTGCAATCTGGGGCGGTGGATACCCTGGCATTGCTCTACTGCAGGGACCCTGGGTGAGCACAGAAACAGCTTTGTGGATACTAGGGTAGGAAGGATTGAAACAGAGGAACCACAGAACATGAGTGTGGTTTTGAAGCAAATGAAGCAACAGCAAGTTGTATTTCCCTGTGTCAGTCCCAGGACTTTTGTACAACTCTCCTTGAAAGATTGGCCCTGAAGGTCATTGAAATTGCATTTTTGGAGGGAGGTCCATAGTGATAAAGTTCATTTAACTGAAATATTAAGACTTCCCTGATGGTCCAGTGGTTAAGAATCTGCCTGCCAATGCAGGGCAGGTTTTTTCACTGGTCTAGGAAGATTCCACATGCTGCCGGGCAACTAAGCTCTTGCACCACAACTACTGAGCCTGCAAGCCCCAGAGCCCATGGTCTGCAACATGAGAAGCCACTACAATGTGAAGACCATCCACCAAAACTAGAGAGTAGCCTGTGCACAGCAGTGAAGACCCAGTGCAGCCAAAACTAAGTAAATAAATGAAATTTTAAAATATAACAAACAACAAAAGAAATGTGAGATTTCTTAGACACATTATTTTGTGCTCCAATATTCAAAACACACAGTCAATGTGTTTTACTTAATTCCCTCACTGTTAATGTTTGCTGGTCAGGACTGAGATAAAATTCTTGACTTACCTATAAATATATGTCATTGGCACAGACATTTTGCCACTGTACCACCAGGCAAGTCCTAGTATAGAAATTTTGGAGGCAGCTAAATATCTACAGACTAGCTTATCCGTGTGGTCATAATGAGATGGTCAGTCTGCCACCCTTAGGTTGTAGCAGCTGAGTATCTCTAGCTTGAGCTTTTGCTACATGGACATCTCCCTGAAGATGACAACTGAAATAGCCTGAAACAAAAGACAGAACTCTGCCTCACATAAAGCCGTGTGTGTGTGCTGAGTCACTTTAGTTGTGTCCAAATCTGTGCGACACTATGGACCATAGCCTGCCAGGCTCCTCTGTCCATGTGATTCTCCAGGCAAGAATACTGGAGTGGGTTTCCATTTCCTCCTCCAGGGCACACTCCTGACCCAGGGATCAAACCCATGTCTCTTGTGTCTCTTGCATTGGCAGGTGGGTTCTTTACCACTAGTGCTACCTGGGAAGACTGTCTTTTCTAAGACATCTTGTTTGATGGCTGTACCCACTCTAGGAAAGCATCCTTTGATCTGTGGACTGGAGCATTGGTTTCTATGCCCTGCTACAGTTATATCGTCTCTGTCTCTATTTGGCCAGGGATAGTTGAGGCTCAGATGTACCCTGGCAAAGGCAGCTGAGAAGATGGTGGCTGTTGTTACGGGCCATTGCATGTCCCTGGAGATGCTGTCCATGGTTGTACTGGTAGACGTTTTTGAGTCTGAGCTGGCTGCACTCACTAGTGCTGATGATTGGTTTGCGTTTGGGAAGAGGAGCTTGATAGCTATTAATTTAAACCTGGTAGGAACTTTCAGAGATTTGGTTGAAGGATGACAGAAATACACCCTGCTTATCTTATTTGGCATAAGAACCAGTATATCTTCTTAACATTATGTTCCAAGAGAAACAGACATACGTCACAAATAGTTTATCATGGGGAAGAGGGGAGTGCTCTTAATATCAATACCCCAATATCAATGGGGGATTGAAGGGGCAGAAGGAAAAGATGAATTGCTATCCAGTCACAACAGAGGGCTCAACTGATAGCTTGTGGAGCTCTGGACCTATGAATTTTCCTGATGGAGATAAGGGTGTCTTCATTTTCATCCTCCTCCCACCCTATGTTTAGATGAGGGTTACCTCCAAGGCAGTGACCTTGGGTGAGGCAATCCTCTGGTGATTCAGCTGAGAGACATCAGCCTTCAATATGCTGGTAGCTAGAGAAGTGAAGGCTGTATTCCTGAAAAGATAATGCCAGAGGAGGGGAGAGTTAAACCTTTCAACATATGACCACATCCACCACAATCTGTTTCATGTTGGAAGGAACAAATGTGTCCCAGATAAGAGATGTTTGTAATTAGTTTATAAAATTAGGCAACACAGGCAACAAAGGAGAACTCTTGGCAGTTTGCCTATGACCGCATGTATCAGTACAACTGTCATTCAGCATTCAACAATAATTGTGTTGCCCAGTGAGCTCATGGCCACCTCAGAAGCAGGCACATTGTTCCTACTCTTGCTTTCAACTCCAGAATGATTGCAATTTAGCTCTTCTCTCTGAACATGTCTTCCTCTGACCTTTTCTACTGTCTTGTCTTTCTACATCTTCCAACTGCTCTTTCTTTTGCATTCATATCTTCCAAAAAGAGGCTATATTGGGGTTCATTAGTCACCCTCTAATATAGATTGTCCCAGTTAAGTTGATTTTGAGGCAAGACCACCCCAACCTATGTAAACTGGTTGCCTTTGGTCAGTGAACCCATTTTTATTTCATTTCAGCTATAGTCTTGTGATACTAAGCAAGTCAAGATATATTTAAGGAATCGCCCAGAATCCCTCTGCTGAGAAGGAACCAGCATCCTGGCAGGTATTCAGTGTTTGAATGCTTGTTACACAGTGGCTTCCAACTTCTCTGAAGTTTAATACTGACATATGACTTTTTATGAACAGCAGCAGAAGTAGCAAAGGCTGAGATGTTTAGAATAGTATAGAGATGATCCTTCCTTTAAGAAAAACAATAGGGCTCTGCCCCTACCTCCCCACTCTTCATTCCGTGCTTATAATCTTTTGGCTATTTCTTTTATTTGTTACAGTTCATATTGCTGTTTCTTTATCTGTTTTAGACATTGTCACATTTTTATTATAGTATATGGGAATTGAGTTATCTTAGCCTTTCTTTGGATTGAAAAATTATACTAAATTCAACTGTCCTTAAAGAATTTTGAACACTAAATTACTATAAGCCATTAATATTTAATATGAAAGAACCCTTCAAGTTTTTCCCCATTTGATGGGTAGCTGAGAGCAATTTGGAGGAAGTTTAGTGTTTACACAGGAAAATAAATCCAACTGAGAGACACAGAGTGAAGAGAAAGATGAAGGATGAATTCTACTCTTCTAGCTGATGGTTTTGATGTTTGCTTCTGAACCCCTAAATAATCTGTCACTATATTCAGCGTAGTCACAAGATCACAACTTGCTATAATATGGGACAGGAAATACAATCTTTTAGCTGGGCACTTGGTCACAGTGAATAAAATCTGGGTTCTATTGGAATAGAAGAAGGAGAGAGGTGACCAGTGACCACTTCCATGTCAGTTAATTTAAAATATTTTTCCTAGTCTTAAAAATGATGGCATCTGATTCTCTAATGGAAAAAAGTGGTGAGGAATGCTAAAAGAATTGGAAACAAAAATTTCTTTTTGAATAAAATATCTCTAGATTTCCTTTAAAATTTTTTTTTTTCATGTAGGTAGAATAGTACTAATTCCAGCAATTCTTGCTATTACAGAAAGCTCTAAGGTTTCAAAGTTGTTTCAGAGAACATTGTGGCCACTGATGGTCCTCATAGTCTTGCATGGTAGATAAGACAGAAATTGTCATCTTTATCATACAGATGATGAAAACGAGGCACAGAAAGAATATGTCTTCCCCAGGGTCCCATGGCTGTAAGTTCTAAATCATTCTTTAATTTTCCCACTTCAGCATCAGGTGGGAGTGTTGCAAAAAGGAGAATCTTCCATGAAGGGCCTTGGTAGTGTTGGGAAAGGGAAGGAAGTTGGTTCATGCAAACATAGCCGTCAATGTCAAAAATATCTGTCTTTTCTCAAGCATTTCTTCTTCAAAATCATTGCATACTTCTCAAATAAGGCTGGATGCCCCCTATCTGCTGCTTAGGACTCTCACTCATGGTAGTGTAACAATAAATTTTAGCATCAAATCTTGTACAGATACTGGATAGATTTGGGATCCTCTGTAAGGCACAATACCAACTTGGTAGTCATAGACATTTAGCTATATAGTAATATAAATGTTAGTCACCTGGCCTCTGTATTTTTATGCATAGAGAGAGATCAATATAGAAATCTGATTATTAAGGATTGCAGATTGTTCAAAAATAGACCTAGTAATATGAAACTAATTCAGAATTTGGGAAACAAAAAATCCAAGGTACGTTTTACGCACTCAGATGTCATGCAATTCCTGTTGTTTTCTAGCTATTCATTGAGTTGTGCCTGCATTAGAGACTTCACAAATGATAGATCTAAATAAAAGGAAAAAATGCAGTCATAGTGTTATGCCTAAAGGGAAAAAATGTGTTTTCTAAAGCAGGTAAAATTTTAACTGAAAAATAGTTGAGTTTCCTGGAAGGATTTTACCACTATAACTATTTAAAAGTAAACTTTTAAAACCACATAATCAAGCAATCAGTTGAGGTTTGTGCTGTACTAGGTATTGAAAGCACTTTACACACCATTAAAATTATTGACAATATTTCAAATACAAGATATTTGTAAATTTATATCATATATACAATTGTACACCAGTAATCTAAGGAAATAAAATTTGCTCCTTCAAATTCCAAATACCTAAGTTCCTAGCCATAAAAGTAATTTATTGCGGTTTTCTCAATATTTAATATCAGTAAAGATACACCAAATGCATCATACAAAAATGTTTCTAGTGATCTTTTCTTTCTTTCGCTACTGCATAGATTTCAGATAAAAGAAAACTTGAACTTTTAAAAATAACTTTTTTTGTGAAATTCCCTGGCAGTCCAGTGGTTAGGACTGTGTGCTTTCAGTGCTGAGGACTCAGGTTCAATATCTGGCTGGGGAACTAAGATCCCACAAAGCCACAGGGTGTGGCCAAAAAAATAAAACAATTAAAAACTGGAGCTTCTGTGGTGGTCCACTGGTTAAGAATCTGCTTTGCAATGCAAGGGACACCGGTTCAATCCCTGGTCCCAGAAGGTCCCACTTGCCTTGGAACAGCTAAGCCCAGGCTCCTCACCACTGAGGCCTGCATGCCTAGAGCCCATGCTCCACAACAGGAGAAGCCACTGCAATGAGAAGCCTGCACACTGCAACTAACAGTAGCCTGGCAACTAGGGAAAGCCTTTGTGCAGCAACGAAAACCCACCACAGCCAGATAAATATAAATCTTAAAAAAAATTTATTTAAAAAATGCTGTGACAAAACTTTCTTTTTTTTTTTTCAGTTATCCATTTTATTTATTTATTTATTTATTTATTTATTTATTTTTAGTTTTTTATTTTTTAAATTTTAAAATCTTTAATTCTTACATGCGTTCCCAAACATGAACCCCCCTCCCTCATCCCTCCCCATAACATCTCTCTGGGTTATCCCCATGCACCAGCCCCAAGCATGCTACACCCTGCGTCAGACATAGACTAGCGATTCAATTCTTACATGATTAGAATCATACAATACTTGTCTTCTGCACTCTCACATTTATTGCTGCATTATTCACAATAACCAAGAGAGAGAAACAAGTGTCCATCAACGAATGAATGGATAAAGAAGATATATGTGTCTGCGTGTAATTTTTTTTTTGGCCATATGGGAAATTTCAAACATATATGAAAATAGAATAATACAGTGAACCTCTCATAGCTATCATCCAGCTCCAGTAATATTCATGACATCCTGTTTCATCAACACCCTTATCCCCTCCTCACCCTAATCATTTTGAAGTAAAGCTCAGGCAGCATACTTTTCATCTGTAAACCCTTTGATACATATGTCTAAAAATAAAGCTTATTCTTTTGAAAATATAACTTCTATGGTAGATTATAGATGATCCCACATTTTTACCACTCCCTCCATTGAGAGGTGGAATCTAACTCCCTGCACCTTGCATTTAAGCCATAGTGACTAGCTTGACCAGATGAATATGGCAGAAATATCAGATTGGCATTTTCAAGGTTAGGCCTTATCTAGATCTCTTGGGGACTGAGCTGCCAAGTAAAGTCTGACAACCTTGAAACCACCACATCAAACAGGTCACACATAGGTGCTCTGGTCAGAAGTTTCAAGAATCCAGTCTTTCTTTTTTGAAAATTAAAAAAAATTGGCCCACCACACAACATGCAGGATCTTAGTTCCTTGACCATGCCCCCTGCAGTGGACCACCTGGGAATTACCAACTTAATTTTTAATATATCTGGAATTTGTTTATAGGTGAGGGATTAAGTGCTTTTGTTACCAGGATGAGTTACATAAAAAGCATGCTTTAAATGTTTGTATTACTTAATATGGGTTTCTCAGGTGGCGCAGTGGTAAAGTGGTTAAGAATTTGTCTACCAATGCAGGAGAGGCAGGAGGCATGGGTTCCATCCCTGGATCAGGAAGATCCCCTGGAGGAGGAAATGGCAACCCACTCCAGTATTCTTGCCTGGAGAATCCCATGGACAAAGGAGCCTGGCGGGCTACAGTCCATTGGGTCGCAAACAGGTGGACACGACTGAGCATGCGTGCAATTACATAATATGGTGATGAGATTGTTTTCCCTATATTTCAGAAAAAGAAGCCAAGCTATATTTGGTGAGGACTGACTTCAGGAGAATAAGGTAGGAAGAGCACCATCATGTCTTATGTAGCTTCATCCTCTCTTCTGTCTTGAAACAGGGACCTAAGATGGGACGTCTTGCTTATTATTAATGCCAAGACCTGGAACTTATCTTTGGCTTTATCCAAACTGTTTTAGAGAGCAGGTATATTTCTCCTGTCACAAATGTATTTAATTCGTACTCAGTGTAATTCAGCAAGTACTAATTGATCTCTAGTATTATGCAAAAGCAACCAGCTGGGCTCTGTGTGAAATTTAGAGGAAATACAGAAGAAAAATAAAATATATTCCCTGCTCATACAATCAAACTGGAGAGACAAAATAAATTGCAGGAAGATTATGTTCCAGGGTAATATGTAATTTTGTGTTCAAACAAGTGGTACCAACACTTATTATTACTATATTTCAGAGGCAAGCGAGATTAATTAACTTAGTGTGGTCTGAGAGGTTCTTTGATCCAAACCCTGAAGAATGAGTGTTATTTCCACAGGCTAAGAAGGCAGGGGGTAGAGGAACAAATAAGCAGTTATAAAGGTGAGAATAAAAATGACACAGAGGACATGGGAAGGCCAGCCACCTCACTGTGGAGGGAAGGTGGGCGGGCATTAATACATTTGGAACACATGGGCCAGAATAAGTTATCTGGCAAGTCTGAGTGGCAGGCTGAAGAGATTAGATTCAGAAAACTGTCTGTGCCCTTCATTCCAGATGCCAAGGTCTTTGCTGTTAACTAGCATATTTATTTCTGGAAAAAATCCAGGTGTATAATTAAAATTGGAAAAGAACTATCAGAGTTTGAACTGGTAGAAGAAAGACATGCATAATAGAGACTTAAGTGCATGGCAAGGAAAACGAGGTGGTAAACTCAAGGAGGAAAGTCTGTATTTATCCAACAAATATTTATTGAATACATACACATGCAAGTCATGTGCTAGGCACAGAGGACAGAGAAGAACATTAGTCATTAAGAATTTGTTTGTTGTCTGAAAAATTGAAGAAGAATCAGCGCTTTGATGTTGATGACTTGATAATTTAATCCTTAACAGCAGAATTTCAGGGTATGTAATACTCCAGTAAAGAAGGTATTTTTTGTCACAGTTGCTGTTTCTATCACTTCAGTAGATGAGCATCTATCTACTCTACCACCAATGTGTAACGTCAAACTGGAAAAGTAAATTAATCCTTTCCAAATTTTTACTCTCTTTTTTCCCTCGTCTTGAACCCGTAGCCTCTATGAGCTCCAAGGATTGTAAATCAATCATACTCCAATAAACAACAACAACAACAACCAGTTCCCAGGAGAGCAAGTGAACAGTTAGCAAGAGTTCTGAGGACAGTGGTTCTAAAAACATTAACTGTAGGCTAACTACTCTGGAGCAGAGAGCTTTTTTTTTAGAAATTTTGTCAGAAAGCATTAGTCATGAATTAATTCCATCAGTCAATATTAATTTAGCTCCTTATATGCCTGAGGCCCTCATCTAGAGGTGGGGCATGCAGTGGTGAACAAAACAGAAAAAGTTCCTGCCCTCCTGGAGTTGATATTCTGATGGAAAACAAACAAATGCATAAATATATACTGTATTTCCAGTTGGTGATAATTGCTATGAAAAAAAAGTATATAACAGAGTAGGAAAATCAAAAGTGATGATGGTGTGTGGTTGGGTGGGGGGAATAACTGTAGATTGCATGGGTTGTGGAAAATCTCTGAGGAGATGACCTGGAACACTTCAGGAGTGGTGTTGCAGGGGAAAGCAATGGCCAGTACAAAGGCCCTTTGGCAGGAAGGGCTAGGGGTGATGGAAGAACAATCATCATAGAAGGTAGTGTGGTTGGAATCTTGTGAGCTAGGTGGTAAATGATAGGAGAGATAGTAGGAATGCCTTTGGTTGTCAAAGTGAGAGATGATAGTGGTTTGGATGAGGGTATGAGAAGTAGCTGGACTTAAAATGTGTTTTGAAAGTGGAGCTGGTAGAACTTGATGTCCTTAGGATGAAAAAAAGAGGTGAACAAGATTAACACTGTTCCACAGAGAATGGTAGCCCCATTTTCTGAGATGGTGAGAGGCTGGGAGAGGAGGAGGTTTGGCACTCAAATATTTGTTGAATGATCCAATAACTCAGTCAATGATGTTCCAAACTTATGGTGATGAGGATGAGAAGTTGTTTACTTCTTCACTGTCAGGAGATGTAACAGTACATAATTGTCTGGAATCACTCTAGATTGTGATAGAGTTTTTGGAGTTTCAGGTATTGAGGGTATAGAAATCTTTGAAGAAATACAGAGTATTTAGAAATGCCATGACAGAAAAAAATTAAACTAGTAGTCTAAAAGAATTAGCCCTGCACTGGAGTCAGAATATTGTCAGTGCTTGAGGTGAGGGTTGGAAAAAAAAAAGAAACAGGCCTCTAATTACTTTTACCATGCATGCATGCTAAGTCGCTTCAGTTGTATCCGACTCTTTGCAAGCCCATGGTGTACCCCCTCAGCCTCCTCTGTCCATGGGATTCTCCAGGCAAGAATACTGGAGTAGGTTGCCATTTCCTCCTCCAGGGTACTTTGACCATGTTCTTCCACTAATCTACCATTTTAGAGGCTGAAGGAGGAATACAAAAACACATTTTTTTTTCTTGAGAGTATAGGAATAAGCATTTGGACACTGCCCTTTCAGCTGGAATAGGGAACTATAGAGTCTCTCCATCCAAATTTTATAGGCTCTTGTCCAGCTGTAGATTTGGCAGATGTTGCCTAATCAGAAAAGCATGACACTTCCTAATTTCCACTGTAGCCACATAAGTAATTCATGCTTATAGCAGATGGCAAAGGTGTAACTTTCAGGAAAGTATCTTCAACCTTCTTTGCTCTATGGCATTCAGGCAACTACCAAGCCCAAGTTAATATTTCTCACAATATTATACATATGTAGATTGTAAGTCTTAATTTTGAAAACGTTTTAGGACAATTGCAAAGCAGAATACAATAAATAGTCATACACTCTTCCTCTAGAGTCTCTAATTGTTAACATTCCACCATATTTGCTTTATCACCAACTTTTTATATCTATCTGCACATACAAGTGCACATATACGTGTATTATTATTACTACTATTTGTGTTGTTGAATCTTTTAATAGTAAGCTGCAGATATCTTAACCCTTTACCCTTTCCTAACATGTCTCCTATGAACAAGAACATTCTCACACATGACCACAGGATGATGACCAAATGTGGTCAGTTTAACTTTGACACCATAATACTATCTAATGGTCAGTCTGTATTCAAATTGTACCAGCTGGCCCAATAATAGTCTTTCTAGGGTTTTCCCTTTCTGATCCACTGCACTGTGCTTAGTTGTCATCTTATGACATATTGGATACTCTCCTTCTGCTCCTATCTCTGTATTTGGAGCTTTTATGAGTCTTTCTTCGTCTATTTAAGTCATTAAGCACCAATTGTTTAGCACTTGTTAAATGGTTAGCATTACATTAGGCCAAAGGAGGACCAAAAGAAGATGAGATGAAATTTCATATTGTATCATCTCTTGGAAAGACAATATTTCCATTCATAAAATGATTAGACTATAGCTTCTAAGCTTTATATAGTAAAGTGTGAAGTAGATTGTACCTAACTGCTCAAGGAATTTAGAGGAGAAAGAAAGAAAGGAAAAAAAGGAAAGAAAGAAAGTTTAAATATCCCTATAAGGTTTACTGAACTGTCTCCGCTACAGTTTTTCCCTGCAGGTAGGATCTGAGATAGCCCTCAACTCTGTGTTAGGTTTCACATTTCCCTACTGTATACCTAGTAGAAGTGCAAACTGGTCACCAGAAGTTTTTAAAACTCTTTGGAATTCTACAGCAGTCCTTAGGTTGAGAATCATTGTACTAGAATCGGAAAACATCACAGTGAGCTAAACCTCCTATATGTTCTTGTACCTTCTTCTGATGTTGGCTGGACTTATTTCTGTTTGCAGGTTTGAGATGTCAATATAAATCCCAAACACTTCATTCTAAGTGATGATTTCCTGCTGGGAATCCTCCACAGAGGATTTAGTTGACTGTTCAGTAAATCTGCAACGTATTTCCATTCATTAGACCAAAGCCTCTCAACCTCAGCACTATTGATGTTTGGGGCAGTGGCTATTTGGGGGCACCATTTGCATTATTATGGAGCTGTCCTGTGTATTAGAGGTGTTGAGAAGCCTTTCTTGCCTCTACCTACTAGAGGTTAGTAGTGACTTTCCTGTTGTAACAACCAAAAATTGTGTCCAGATGTTGCCAGATATTCCTTGTGGGGGGATAAAATTAGCCCTTTGAGAACAAGCACATTAGATGGAGCTCTGCAAGAATGGGGGCCATTGCTGGTTTATTTACTATTATGTGCCAAGCACCACACCTGGCACAAAGTAAGTACAGGATAAAGAGCAAGCTAATGAATCAAAGCACTAGATTCCTGCTAATTTGTTTAATTAATCCCACTGTGTTTGTACTGAATTGTCTCCACAACAGTTTTTTTTTTTTTCCAAGAACTGTGTGAGAAAGGGTTGGGTCGAATCCAAGTAATCTTTCTCTTTTCATTTTACTAATTTTTTATTGGAGTATAGTTGCTTTACAATGTTGCGTTAGTTTTTGCTGTATGGCAAAGTGAATCAGCTATATGTGTATCCACTTTTTAAATTTCCTTCCCATTTAGGTCACCACAGAGAACTGAGTAGGGTTCCCTGTGCTATATAGTAAGTTCTCATTAGTTATCTATTTTATACATAGTAGTATATTCACTCAGTCGTGTCCGACTCTTGGCGACCCCATGGACTGCAGCCCACCAGGCTCCTCTGTCCATGGGATTCTCCAGGCAAGAATACTGGAGTGGGTTGCCATCTCCTTCTCCAGGGGATCTTCCCAACCCAGGGATCGAACCCAGGTCTCCTGCATTTCAGGCAGATGCTCTAACCTCTGAGCCACCAGGGAAGCCCTAATATATGTCAATCCCCATCTCCTAATTCAGTCCACCACCCCTTCTCCCCCTTGGTTTCCATACATTTATTTCTCTACATCTGTGTCTCAGTTTCTGCTTTGCAAATAAATTAATCTGTACCATTTTTCTAGATTCCATATATAAATGATGTCATACAATCTATGTTTTTCTCTTTCTGAATTACTTTACCCTGTATGATGGTACATTTTGATTAAAGTTCAAGGCATTAGTTGACCAATAAGGCACAGGCAGATACATCCAGCATGGTATGTGATTCGTTTCAAAAAATGTATTCCTTTCACTTACCTAAGGAAAAAAGACCATTGACAGTGTAAGTCTGGCTGAGAAGGTGGGGGAATGAAGGCAGCTGATACATCCTACTGATAACAGGATAGTCTGTGAAATAGCATAGGAGCTGCTTTGAGTGACCAAGGGGCAGTGATCGACTTGGTCTATGAGGAAAATCGAAGGGTCATCATGATGAGATATCAGAGACTTATCTTAGCTGCAGTAAATGCATGTTGTGAAAAACAAATCTTCACTTGTTTATCTTTGTTAGACAAGAAAGGCATGGAAAATTGTGTTCATGTAGAATTTAAAATACTGTTGATCTGTTTAGGGATGTTGCTAGAGGGGAGAATTTGAGTGGAAGGATTGCAGAGAAATTCTTTGTACTTTCTACTTAATCTGATTGTGAAAATAAAACTGCTCTAAAAAAGTAAAAAAATTAACCTTTGCTAAGATGTTAATGCTAAGTTTAGTGGACTCTAGCCACATTTTTCAAATTTTCCTAGTTTATGTGTCCTTCTCATACCTAATGACCTCAAAAGTCTATTTCAGTGACAACAGCTGCTTCAAGGAGCCATTAATGAAGCAAATTCCTGGCAGGGGGAGAATCTGAAGTCAAGGTCATTCTAAGATGAGGATTTTCTGAGAATTTTGGCTGCCTGGTCTTCTCACCACCCACAAATTCTTGATTTTAAAAGTAACTATTTTATATCTTAGTGCTTAACTGAACTGCAATTAACACTTCTGGAAATCACAATATGGAGGACTTGGGAAGGTGAAACAGGACTGTGGGTAATTCAGATTTCGCAAGGTTTAGCTTTTAAAATCTAACCTAACAACATCCATGAAAGCAAATTGCTCAGTGCATAAAAAATTTCAACCTAGAGATTCTTTTAGGAGGCAAATTAAGGACATTTTCTATAGGATTTACATTCCCTACCTTTTGCAAGACATGTCTTGGTTGCTGTGTATGTGTGCCCTCAGTCACTCAGTTGTGTCCGACTTTTTGTGACCTGGAAATTTTCCAGGCAAGAATGCTGGAGTGGGTTGCCACTTCCTCCTCCATGGAATCTTCCTTTCCCAGAATCGAAACCGTGTCTTCTGTGTCTCTGTATTGTAGGAGGATTCTTTACCCAATGAGCCACAGGGACTTCTTATCAAACGCAAGACTGTCATCTCCCTCAGCACTCTGAAAATAATCTTTTAATTTCTCCCTTTTCCCTGTATCCATCCTCCTATTCATTCTTCATATGGCAGCCAGAGTTTTGTTTTTTTGTTTTTAATTTTGTGTTGGCCATTGCTTACCAGTTAACCCATCTTATTGCCCACTTCTTGCCCACTGAGGCCTCAGCCACACCTGGTCTTACTTCTTAAACTACCTGTTATTTCCTCCATTAGTTGCTCTCCCCACAGCTATTCACATTTATGGTTCAATCTCAGTCTTCTGAACACAAGTCACCTCTTTAGACTGGCCTTCCCTAACAGATCCACTGGAAACTGTTCTCTTCTACTTACTATCACATCTTCATCTTTATTTTCTTCAGAGCACTTATCACAGTCTGTGTTTACTTGTTTTTGGTTTTGTTTATTTATTGTCTACTCCCCACCTCTAAAAAATAAATTCCAGAATATAAGGGCTTTAATTATTTATGTATTTTTAAATATTTATTTATTGCTTGCTTGACTGATTTGGCTGTGCTGGTTTTAGTAGGGCCACGTGGGATCTACTTCTCTGACCAGGGACTGAACCTGGGCCCTTGGTATTGTAAGCACAGAGTCCTAGCCACTGTAGTACCAGGGAAGTCCCCAGGGCTTTATTTATTTTATTTACTGTTATATCTCCAGTACTTTGAAGTTAAGGTCATTTTCAGATAGTCTATTGTCTTGAATAGAGGGTGGAACATAACAGGCTCTCAAGAAATATTTGTGAGTCAATGAATATATTCCCCACATTGTCTAGCAATGGTCATACAAGATAGCATCAGTAAATAATTTTTGATCAATGGCCATATGAGGACCTATGATAAGAAACAATATCTTTTCAGACTTACAATATGTTTTAAGTTATAATTCTAGAATATTTTATTCCTCAGAATTACTAAGAATTATAGTGTTATGAACTTATGGTGTAAAATATTCAGTGTAGTAAATAATATATATACATACATTTGTACATACTTGTATTGCACCCTTTCTAAAGGATGTCCTGTGCATAAAAAAGGTACTTTTAAATATTTCAAATGTTAAAAATTTAAAAATCAAACCCCTTCATGGATCACAGCCTTGTCATGGTGAAGGGGTTTGTGTAACTGAATGAAGCAATGAGCCATGTTGTGCAGGGCCACCCAAGATGGATGGATCATGGTGGAAAGTTCTGACAAAACATAGTCCACTGGAGGAGAGAATGGTAAACCACTTAAGTATTCTTGCTGCAAGAACTCCATGAACAGTTCAGTTCAGTTCAGTCGCTCAGTCGTGTCCGACTCTTTGCGACCCCATGAATCGCTGCACGCCAGGCCTCCCTGTCCATCACCAACTCCCGGAGTTCACTCAGACTCAAATCCATCGAGTCAGTGATGCCACCCAGCCATCTCATCCTCTGTCGTCCCCTTTTCCTCCTGCCCCCAATCCCTCCCAGCATCAGAGTCTTTTCCACTGAGTCAACTCTTCGCATGAGGTGGCCAAAGTACTGGAGTTTCAGCTTCAGCATCATTCCTTCCAAAGAAATCCCAGGGCTGATCTCCTTCAGAATGGACTGGTTGGACCTCCTTGCAGTCCAAGGGACTCTCAAGAGTCTTCTCCAACACCACAGTTCAAAAGCATCAATTCTTCGGCGCTCAGCCTTCTTCACAGTCCAATTCTCACATCCATACATGGCCACTGGAAAAACCATAGCCTTGACTAGACGGATCTTAGTAGGCAAAGTAATGTCTCTGCTTTTGAATATACTATCTAGGTTGGTCATAACTTTTCTTCCAAGGAGTAAGCATCTTTTAATTTCATGGCTGGAATCACCATCTGCAGTGATTTTGGAGCCCCCAAAAATAAAGTCTGACACTGTTTCCACTGTTCCCTATCTATTTGCCATGAAGTGATGGGACCGGATGCCATGACCTTCGTTTTCTGAATGTTGAGCTTTAAGCCAACTTTTTCACTCTACTCTTTCACTTTCATCAAGAGGCTTTTTAGTTCCTCTTCACTTTCTGCCATAAGGGTGGTGTCATCTGCATATCTGAGGTTATTGATATTTCTCCCAGCAAGCTTGATTCCAGCTTGTGCTTCTTCCAGCTCCACGTTTCTCATGATATACTCTGCATAGAAGTTAAATAAGCAGGGTGACAATATACAGCCTTGACGTGCTCCTTTTTCTATTTAGAACCAGTCTGTTGTTCCATGTCCAGTTCTAACTGTTGCCTCCTGATTTCTCGAGAGGCAGGTCAGGTGGTCTGGTATTCCTATCTCTTTCAGAATTTTCCACAGTTTATTGTGATCCACGCAGTTAAAGGCTTTGGCATAATCAATAAAGCAGAAATAGATGTTTTTCTGGAACTCTCTTGATTTTTCCATGATCCAGCAGATGCTGGCAATTTGATCTCTGGTTCCTCTGCCTTTTCTAAAACCAGCTTGAACATCAGGAAGTTCACGGTTCACGTATTGCTGAAGCCTGGCTTGGAGAATTTTGAGCATTACTTTACTAGCATGTGAGATGAGTGCAATTGTGCGATAGTTTGAGCATTCTTTGGCATTGCCTTTCTTTGGGATTGGAATGGAAACTGACCTTTTCCAGTCCTGTGGCCACTGCTGAGTGTTCCAAATTTGCTGGCATATTGAGTGCAGCACTTTCACAGCATCGTCTTTCAGGATTTGAAATATCTCAACTGGAATTCCATCACCTCCACTAGCTTTGTTCATAGTGATGCTTTCTAAGGCCCACTTGACTTCACATTCCAGGATGTGTGGCTCTAGATTAGTGATCACACCCAGCTGTGGATGTGACTGGTGACAGAAGCAAGGTCCGATGCTGTAAAGAACAATATTGCATAGGAACCTGGAATGTCAGGTCCATGAATCAAGGCAAATTGGAAGTGGTCAAACAAGAGATGACAAGAGTGAATGTCAACATTCTAGGAATCAGTGAACTAAAATGGACTGAAATGGGTGAATTTAACTCAGATGACCATTATATCTACTAATGTGGGCAGGAATCCCTCAGAAGAAATGGAGTAGCCATCATGGTCAACAAAAGAGTCTGAAATGCAGTCATTGGATGCAATCTCAAAAACGACAGAATGACCTCTGTTCGTCTCCAAGGCAAACCATTCAATATCACAGTTATCCAAGTCTATGCCCCAACCAGTAACGCTGAAGAAGCTGAAGTTGAATGGTTTTACGAAGACCTACAAGACCTTTTAGAATTAACACCCAAAAAAGATGTCCTTTTCATTATAGAGGACTGGAATGCAAAAGTAGGAAGTCAAGAAATACCTGGAGCAACAGGCAAATTTGGCCTTGGAATGTGGAATGAAGCAGGGCAAAGACTCATAGAGTTTTGCCAAGAAAATGCACTGGTCTTAGCAAACACCCTCTTCCAACAACACAAGAGAAGACTCTACACATGGACATCACCAGATGGTCAACACCGAAATCAGATTGATTATATTCTTTGCAGCCAAAGATGGAGAAGCTCTATACAGTCAACAAAAACAAGACCAGGAGCTGACTGTGGCTCAGATCATGAACTCTTTATTACCAAATTCAGACTCAAATTGAAGAAAGTAGGGAAAACCGCTAGACCATTCAGGTATGACCTAAATCAAATCCCTTATGATTATACAGTAGGAGTGAGGAATAGATTTAAGGGCCTAGATCTGATAGATAGAGTGCCTGATGAACTATGGACAGAGGTTCGTGACATAGTACAGGAGACAGGGATCAAGACCATCCCCATGGAAAAGAAATGCAAAAAAGCAAAATGGCTGTCTGGGGAGGCCTTACAAATAGCTGTGAAAAGAAGAGAGGTGAAAAGCAAAGGAGAAAAGGAAAGATATAAGCATCTGAATGCAGAGTTCCAAAGAATAGCAAGAAGAGATAAGAAAGCCGTCTTCAGCGATCAATGCAAAGAAATAGAGGAAAAGAACAGAATGGGAAAGACTAGAGATCTCTTCAAGAAAATTGCAGATACCAAGGGAACATTTCATGCAAAGATGGGCTCGATAAAGGACAGAAATGGTATGGACCTAAGAGAAGCAGAAGATATTAAGAAGAGGTGGCAAGAATACACAGAAGAACTGTACAAAAAGGATCTTCATCACCCAGATAATCATGATGGTGTGATCACTAATCTAGAGCCATGAACAGTATGAAGAGGCAAAAAGATATGACACCAGAAGATGAAGCCCTCAGGTCAGAAGGTGTCCAATATGCTACTGGAAAAGAGCATATTACTAATAGCAATTAGCGCCAGAGAGAATGAGGCAGCTGGGCCAAAGCAGAAACAGCCCTCAGTTGTGGATGCATCTGGTGGTGAAAGTCCGATGCTGTAAAGAACAATATTGCATATTAACCTGGAATGTTAGGTACATGAATCAAGGTAAACTGTATGTGGTCAAGCAGGAGATAGCAAGAGTGTAACACTGACATTTTAAGAATCTGTGACCTAAAATGGACGGGAATGGGCAAATTTAATTCAGATGACCATTATATCCTACTGTGAGCAAGAATCCCTTAGTAAAAATGGAATAGCCCTCATAGTCAACAAAAGAGTCCTGCAATGCAGTACTTGGGTGAAATCTCAAAAACAATAGAATGATCTCAAATAACTGACTGGTTCCAAATTGGGAAGGGAGTACAGCAAGGCTGTCTATTGTCATCCTGTTTCTGAAGCCTCCATGGATAAAGGACAAGGAAGGGACAGAAAAGGTCTTAGCTGTAATATGATATCTGTGACTTCTGAAAATAGTACAGTGGCGCATGCTGAAGTTTGCCTAAGTCATCCCTCAAGCACTCATTGTTTAATTATTAGGAATTTTATATGGTTGTTAAATCCAGCCATCATTAAAAACGAAATTATGGACTTCCCTGGTTTTTCAGTGGTTAAGAATCCACCTGCCAATGCAGGAGACGTGGGTTTGATCCTTGGTCCAGGAGGATTCCACATGCCATGGTGCACTTAAGCCCATGCACCACAGCTATTGAGCCTGCAACTCTAGAGACTATGAGCCACAACTACTGAAGCCACTACAATGAGAAGCCTCTGCACAATTAGAGAGTAATCCCTGCTTGCTGCGACTAGAGAAAGCCTGTGTTCAGCATCGAAGACTCAGCACAGCCAACAATAAATAAAATAAAAGACTGAAAAAAAATAAATTATATATAATGTGCTTAGTCGTTCAGGCATGTCCAACTCTTTGTGACCCCATGGACTGTAGCCTGTCAGGCTTCTCTGTCCATGGGATTTTCCAGTCAAGAATTCTGGAGTGGACTGCCATTTTCTACTCCATTTATATATATATACTTACAGTTAAATAATTTTTTACAAATCAAGGATAATATGCAATGGTTCCTAGCTACTTGATTACATTTTTCTATTATGTCTGGGGCTTCTCCAGTGGCTTAGTGATAAAGAGTCTGCCTGCGATGTCGAAGATGCAAGTTCAATCCGTAGGTCAGGAAGATCCCTTGGAGGATGGCTTGGCAACCCACTCCAGTATTCTTGCCTGGACAATGCCATGGACAGAGGAGCCTAGCAGGCTACAGTTCATGTGGTCACAAAGAGCTAGACATGACTGAGCAACTGAGCACACACTTTATCTCTGTTCTTGTCTTGAGTTTATTTCATCTACTGTATCTGCATGGTAAAAACACTTTATAATGGTGTCCTACCATGGATCTTTCCCACATAAGTTGGCTGTGGCAGGAGACAGGAGCCAAGCAATCACACCATGGAAGACAGAAATGCTGCAAATCTGGACTCTTCCTGGAAATCAGGTGGTAAACCTTTACTGGAACACCACAGGCATGGTATATTCCAAATGTGGATCTTGAGCTCATGGAATGCTTCTGCTGGGAAATATTTTCCTGTAGTTCCCTTGGCACAGTCCTATTTCATTTACTCGACCACTTACAATTCCCCCCACCCCTCAAGTAGTTCTCTGTTACAGACCTCATCTCTCTAGGCAGACCTAGTTGGTAGAGTCACTCTTAAGAAGCCCAGTATGCAATAAAACCTCATTTCTTGTTGTCGATAATATTAAAAAAAATAAGGTAAATAAGCAATAGGGATGTGATGTAACAACAAGATAAATATAGTTAACACTGCTGAATGTTATATATGAAAGTTGTTGAGAGCAAATCCTTAGTCCTCATCACAAGGAAGAAACTGTTTTTCTGTTTCTTTAATATTCTTTCTATGTGAGACAACGGATGTTCACAAAACTTATTGTGGTAATAATTTTATGATGTATGTAAGTCAAATCATTATGCTTAAACTTATACAGTGGCATATGTCAATTATATGCCAATTAAACTGAAAGAAAAAGAGAAGAAAAAGAAAGAAACCCAGTATCCTTCCTTCCTTTGTGGTCCACTTTTGGCCCAGGAGTTCTTCTTAATTTTTGTGCCTGGAAATATAGGCCATTCCCATCAGAATTCTCTTTCCTTGTCCTGCAGACCGAGCAGCAAGGCTCCTATACACCCTAGTTACATCCTCTTGCCCCTGAACTTGGGCACCATACTCTGTGTTCCTTAAATTAAGAGAGCGTGTGCCAAGACTGTGGAATACTCTCTTGAAGTGCCTGCCTCCTCCCTTGCTTGCCTTGAAATGGGGAGAAACACACCTCCCAAATACAGGGATGTATACAGGGAATGCTGATGGGAATATTCAGATCATGTGGCAACCCTCTAGAAACAAACGCATATTTTCCCATCTTTAGATCCTTCTCTTGGATTCATAGTCTACATTTACAGCCTGGATACAAGCGGTGTGCTGACAGTAAAAATGGGTTAGGACACCCTCTTTGCAGTCTAATACCTCACCTTAGAACATGACTGTCTTTGCTACTTATTTTTATTCTGTGTTTTGGGGCCTCTGCTCAAAGCAGGAGACAATACAAAGAGTCACATCTAAAAACCTATGATATATATCAGAGCCTCAGTTTGCTTTTTGTAAATTTTCTCATTTGGACATTGAGGCAACCTGGGCTATTTAGGGGCCACACGGGCTGTGAAATGTTCCAGGTACTGTGAGGCACAGGCTGTGTTGTTTGCCTATGGCCTGGCAGCAGATGGGAGTGCAGGTGTTGGTGAAATGATAAGAAAGGCCCAAGGTTATACTGGGAAAGTGATATCGGATATCAAGTTATTGATATCAAATATCAGGATCAGAGCATAAGACCAAAATGGGAGAAGAAGAGAGAAGCTGAGGAGGTCAGGATCATGTTGGGAAGTGGATGCGGCTGTCAACGAGCTGCTTATGCTCTAACCTGCTGGTGAGGCTTCCCTGGTGGCTCAGATGGTAAAGAATCTGCCTGCAGTGAAGGAGACTCAGGTTCAATCTCTGCTTTGGGAAGACCCCCTGGAGAAGGGAATGGCTACCTACTCCAGTATGCTTGGAATTCCATGGACCGAGGAGCCTGGTGGGCCGCAGTCCATGGGGTCACAAAGAGTCAGGCATGATTGAGTGACTAACAACCACAACAACAACCTGCTGCCATGGGTGACTCAGTTGGCAGGAAGCTGATCAGCTGGCTGAAAGCACAGGGTGAGCATGCACAGCACCACATTAGATTCCTCAGCACCAATCAGATGGGGCCCTTATTTCCTTATCTAATTCCTTACCAAGTATGCCTTCAACAGTAAGATATAAAATGAAGTCATACTCAAGTGAGACCATTTTCAAAAAAGAGCATCAGTGTCAATCTGGTGTCTGGCATAGTGCAGAGTGCTAAGTCCAAACTCCCTGAATTAGTTTCTGCAGCTAGTAGAACCTTGCCATGATATCTGCAACCTTGACGGAATTTTAATTCCTATTGCTTCTCTACATACATGCTGTGTTCTGCCAAGTGTTTTAGTTTTTATTTGGCTGTGCCAGGCCTTTGTGTGTGTGTGTGTGTGTGTGTGTGTGTGTGTGCCAGGTCTTAATTGTGGCACATGAGATCCTTAGTTGCAGATGTGAACTTGCAGTTGTGGCATGTGGGATCTAGTTCCCTTCAGTTCAGTTCAGTTCAGTTCAGTTCAGTCGCTCAGTCATGTCCGACTCTTTGCGACCCCGTGAATCGCTGCACACCAGGCCTCCCTGTCCATCACCAACTCCCGGCGTTCACTCAGACTCATGTCCATCGAGTCAGTGATGCCATCCAGCCATCTCATCCTCTGTCATCCCCTTCTCTTCCTGCCCCCAATCCTTCCCAGCATCAGAGTCTTTTCCAATGAGTCAACTCTTCGCATGAGGTAGCCAAAGTACTGGAGTTTCAGCTTCAGCATCATTCTCTCCAAAGAAATCCCAGGGTTGATCTCCTTCAGAATGGACTGGTCAGATCTCCTTGCAGTCCAAGGGACCCTCCAGAGTCTTCTCTAATACTACAGTTCAAAAGCATCAATTCTTTGGCGCTCAGCTTTCTTCACAGTCCAACTCTCACATCCATACATGACCACTGGAAAAACCATAACCTTGACTAGATGGACCTTTACCAGGGATCAAACTGGGGCCACCGGCGTTGTGAGTGCAGAGTCTTAGCCATTGGCCCACCAGGCAAGTTCTTAGCCAAGTTTTATAAGTTGCCTCTGGACATGTCTTTTTCTCTTGCTCATGTTGAGGACCAGAACATGTCACTTTGACATAAGGAATATTTTAAGGGCTTCCCTGGTGGGTCAGACAGTAAAGCATCTGCCTGTAATGTGGGAGACCTGGGTTTGACCCCTGGGTCAGGAAGATCCCCTGGAGAAGGAAATGGCAACCCACTCCAGTACTCCTGCCTGGAAAATTCTATGGAGGGAGGAGCCTGGTACACGATAGTCCATGGGGTTGCAACGAATCAGACACGACTGAGCAGCTTCACTGGTTCACTGCATTGTGAATGCAGAGTCTTAGCCACTGGCCCACCAGGCAAGTTCCCTGCCAAGTGTTTTATAAGTTGCTTCTGGACATGTCTTTTTCTCTTGCTCATGTTGAGGATGAGAATATGTCACTTTGGCATAAGGACTATTTTACGTTGGAGGCAAATGAAAATCAATAGATGAGGACTAAGTTCCTGACTAAAAGCAGAAACTTCTGAAAAGGACTGCCATACATACATTCCCTTTCCTTGGTAAGTTTTTTTTAAAAAAATTATTATCATTTTTGCTGTGGTGGGTCTTCGTTGCTGCTCAAGAGGGCTTTCCCTAGCTGCAGCGAATGGGGGCTACTTTCTAGTTGTGGTACACGGGCTTCTCATTGTGGTGGTTTCTCTTGTTGTGGACATTGGCTCCAGGCGTGTGGGCTTCAGTAGTTGTGGTTCATGGGCTCTAGAGTGCAAGCTCAGCAGTTATGGCACATAGGCTTAGTTGCTCCACAGGACATGGGATCTTCCCAGACCAGGGACTGAATGGGGGAAGCCCTCCTTAGGAAGTTTTACAGCCAGGAAGATGACAGAAAGCCAAGATGGAGCTGCACAAACAAACCTTACTCTATTAGCAGCCCCACATATTAATATTTACCTTCCCATGGTTTGCCACTCCTGAAAGTCTGAAACTCTTTTCCTTTATCACATCTCTATGAATTATTCTTGTTTTGTTAAAGATGCTACATTAGCCCACCTTCTAACCACCAATTTGAGTTACTCTTCATTTAGTGTCCTCCCCAATGATATGCCCTCTATGTGTTAATAAACTGCTTGTTTTTCCCTTGTTCAAGAGGCTTTTGTCAGTCTAATTTTATAGGACCCCAGCTGGAAAACCAGGAGGGTAAAAGGAAAAAAGAACTTTTCCTCCCCTCATATTCTTTTATTTTTAGAAAAAAAATAATTCCTCTATTCCATCCCCGTCAAAATTCTACCCATTATTAAAATGAAGTTCAGATCCACCTGTTTTCTACAGCTTTCTTTATATTTACCTGAAGAGATCAAGCCTGCAGAACTCTGTCCATACCCTCAAGAGCATGGCAATGAGTGGCCATTAGTCAAGCATTGTCTTAAGATGCCTATTTTCTGGGTGTTTAGAACTTTTATTCAATTCTCTGTTGATATTTTGCTCCCCCAAACTGCCTGTAAACCCTTTAAAATGTAGGACTTGACTGTACACAATAAACCCTTAGGACCTTAGATCTAAATCTCAGAACCTCCCAAGGTTCTGACTTACCAGGTAAAATGCAGTAATTCAAATTCAAAAGCAGTCTCCTGTGTACAGTAATGAAAACTAAATCGTGAACGCCAATCCATTAGACCATGTGTTAGATAAAAATCAAATCAATTATTTATTGAGCTTTTGTGCCCAGCATTCTAGTAGAAAATATGATAAATACAAGCGACAAGAGTAGTCTGTTGGTCAGCACTTGATCAATAACTGCCAGCTTCCTAAGTTTTTGTCTTGTTTCCAAATTAGAACCAGAGAAAGGTAAATATGTATCCCTCCAACCACAAAGGATGCCTTGTTTCTGGTTAGCTTTCCTTGTTTCCCCATGCCAACCATCAGGGTATACCCGAAGCCTTTCCCAGTTTCTACTGGAAAGCTTTTACACTTCCCTGTCTTTGAATCTCTGCCAAATGCAAGTGATGTGGGCTGACTGCCTTGCTATAGCAAGCTCTGAATAAATGTCTTCTGCTTGTTCTCATTTGAGTGTTCTTTATTTCCACGCTTGGAATTCACAGAACTATTATAAGTGGTTTCAACTATTAACTGGGAGCTTCAAAGACTCATGACATAGCCATTTGTAATTTTACTAAGGCTTGGATTTGAAATGTAATCTTTGATACTGGTGTACAGGAGTGAACTACTGACTGCCCTGTACAGTCACACATGATCTTACCTTCATATTCATATTGTGACACATGTAATTACTGAGGAAATTATATTCTCTATATTTCAGGTAACTTTTTAAAAGATTTTGGACTTAATAACATGAATTTTAAGGGTCTACTACTGAGAGATTTCAAAAGGACTTAAAGAGTGATCAACTTTGAAGAGTTAAAAGGAAATTAATAAACATGAAAAATCAATCTTTTAAGACTGTGAGACTACAAAAATAGTGGTACCAACAAAAATGAAGATATGAGGAAGAAAATAGGCTTCAAAATGTCGAGACAGCAAGATGTTCCAGTTCATTCAAAACACTGACCGCACTTCTGTGTTAGGCCCTAGTCTAGATGCTGAGGGTATAGTGGAGAATAATAAAGGCAAAAATTCTTGTTCTTGTGGAATTTGTATTTGAAAATGTAGACAGTTGGGATTTTGTAGGGAGGGAAATGTAAAGTTCTTGCTTGTAAGAATTAATCACACGGAAATAAGAGTTAAAGTTATACCAGAAAGCAGCTTTCTAAGACTTCGAAGTTACTAAGGACTTGGCTTTGGACAAGACGTGGGGACACAAGAAAGAAATGCCTGAGTTCAGGATGCCACAGCACAGAAATCACACCAGTGTCTGTTGACTCAGAGTAGTCCAGTGGAATTTTCCTCAGAGTGTGCTGGGAAAACATGTTAATGGAAGATTAACCTAGGACTAGAGGCACTGTCCTTTAGCAGATGCTCTGGAAATAAGCGGTAATAATGGTAATTTATTGGAGAAGTTAATGGCAACCCACTCCAGTACTCTTGCCTGGCAAATGCCGTGGACAAGGAGCCTGGTAGGCTGCAGTCCATGGGGTCCCTAGGAGTCAGACACTGCTTCACTTTCATTTTCACTTTTCACTTCCGTGCATTGGAGAAGGAAATGGCAACCCACTCCAGTGTTCTTGCCTGGAGAATCCCAGGGACAGGGGAACTTGGTGGGCTGCCGTCTGTGGGGTCGCACAGAGTTGGACACGACTGAAGCGACTTGGCAGCAACAAAGTATTTACATTTGCATTATTTATTTAAGAAATAGGTAACAGTATCAGCATATTTCTAATGAATTGAGGTAGAGAGAATAATAGTCCTCAAGATCACAGGATAAAGTGTGGTCAGATTAAGAAGTACAACCTAATTTTCCTAATTCTTAGATCCTGGAAGGTATTCATAATGCTACTATTTTTTTTCAGTCTATTATGGGCCTGCCACTCTAAAGAAACAAGAATAAAGCATCTACTGGAATAATTTGATCAATGTCTGCAAATTTCCCCTAAGTAATTTAAATGGTTATGATTTTTTATTCTGCATGATATCTTTCTGAATATTTATTAGAGGAGCTTAATGCTGATGCTGCTGCTAAGTCACTTCAGCCGTGTCCGACTCTGTGCGACCCCATAGACAGCAGCCCACCAGGCTCCCTCGTCCCTGGGATTCTCCAGGCAAGAACACTGGAGTGGCTTGCCATTTCCTTCTCCAATGCATGAAAGCGAAAAGTCAAAGTGAAGTCCCTCAGTCGTGTCCGACTCTCAGCGACCCCATGGACTGTAGCCTACCAGGCTCCTCCATCCATGGGACTTTCCAGGCAAGAGTACTGGAGTGGGGTGCCACTGCCTTCTCCGTTAATGCTGACAGTTTATTAGAAATTGACTGGGTCAACACAAAAAATGTTCAATGGTATTGCTGTACTAGTTAACGGAACAAATTTAATATATTCAATTTCAATAAAACAGGAGCAATTTAGAAGATAAGAAATATACTACATTGTGACAGAAGAAAACTTAAATTTCTTCACACCACCTCATAAAGATGTTACAAATGTGCTGGTAGTAGACAATTCCAGTGAAGAAACTTCTGGTCTCATTTTCGTTTTCTAAATACATATCAGGACGCTGGTCAAGGCTTTTTCTTATGGGATATTTAAAAGCTAATTTAAAAAATCTGTACAATTTAATAATTATTAACATTTGTGTTCTACCTGCATGAATTATCTAAACCCATCTCATTTGTATGCTCAAGTAATCCTAGCATATATACAAATCAATAGACGAGGCAGGTACTATTATTATGCCTACTTTTCAGTAATCTGAGGGCCAGGGAGGTGAAATAGTTTGCCCTTACTGACAGAACCTCTAATTCCCGAACCTGCGATCTATTTTACATACACGAGTTTCCAGAAAGCGAAAGTTCTCCCAGGCCAGTCTGCTCTCCAGAACGCAAAAGTTCTCCCAAGCCATTCTACTCTTCCGTCTTCTTCTCGAGGAAGAACTATTGAGAGTTTCCTGACCGAATTTTGTAACAAATGCAGTTGTTAGCTGTTGTCTTGGTGCGGGGCATCTGGAGGCTCAAGCACTTCCCTGGTCCTTCGCTCCATTTCAACCACCCACGCCTTCTTCCCTCTTCTCATTCCACCGCGCCCAGCTTCCCTTCTTCCCATCTCCTCTCTCGCAGTCCCAGCGGCGTCTTCTCGCTCTGTGCCCAGCGCCTGTCTATAGACAAACTACCCTAGAGGTACACCGTCCCGCGGCCTGCAGTCGCGCAGTCGTGACGAAACCCGTGCGCCACAGTCCGGGGAGAGGGGCGGGGCCGCAGGCAGGGCTGGCAGGCTGGCCGGCCGGGGGCGGGGCCGGGGCCAGGGTCCAGCTCCGGGCCTCCGCGGCCATCGCTGTCTGCGCGGTTCCTTACCTTCGCCAGCCCCCAGCCCTCCCGAACCGAGTGGAGCCGGTTGGCATCGGCAGTGTCGCCCCGAGGGCCACCGCGGCTTCTGGGGCTGGGCCTGCGCGCAGCGCAATGACAGGCGGTGAGAGAGCTCTCTGAGTCTGAGGCCGCGGCCGTGGCCCTGGGCGGCGGCGGGTCCAGGCCGGGTCCGCTCATGGTGCCGCCACGACACCATCCCGGGGCAGGAAGGCCAGGTAAGTAGGCACAGGAGGGCCGCGAAATCACTCGGAACCGAAGCCACGGACCGAGGGCCCTGAACAGCCCCGCTCTTCAGCCTCTGGTAGCAGCCGAGGTGCTCTGACCGAAATGGCCACAGTGTCTGGGGACCAACTGAGGGGGAGGCTGACAGGGGCGCGCGAGCCCAGTCTAGACTCTGGTAGTTGAGGAAGCTGCCCGGCGCCGCCGCCTCAGGGCTTTAATCTTCTCCGGGGAGACGTCACTGCCTTAACTTTTTTTCTTTTTTTTTCCTTCCTGTAAAAAAGTAAGATTCCCTTGAACAGCTGTTACCCCACCCACCTCGTGAATGACTATTTCAGATCGAAATAGTAGACACAGTGACAGGGGTGGGTGGGGGAAGCGTGGAGGATCCTTTCCCTTGACCATGTGAGGTGCTTGGAAACGTGCCCTCAATACTCAAAACAAATCACTTCCTCTCAAATCTGCCAAGATCACTCAAGATCTGGGACGGAGAAGACACTTAGAAACAGGCGCGTGTCTAGACACTGTCCCGGGGTTGGGTACCTCTGGAGAGTAGCAAGAGCGGCGAATCCAGTTCTGTCTTTATGAAACTATTATGAAGCTGTTCTTCACTAGTTAAGTATTCTTAAATATGCTGTTTGTTGAATTTTGCTTTTTTTCTTTGTACCGTGTTCTTTGAGTATAATTTGAAATGAATAGTAGATAACATAAATGTAGAGAAAAATGTCAGTTATATTTCACATACTTTGACATTCTTTCATTTGCTTTCATTTTAAAGGTGAGTGAAAAAGAGCTTATGAGTCTTATTTTGAGTGGTTGATGTTTTCACAAGCATTATTCTATGGTGATTTTTAGGTGCGCTGAGTTCTTCACCTCCGTTTAGACTCAGATCTGCTAAGTTTTCAGGCATTGCTCTTCAAGATCTCAGAAAGGCCTTTAAAATAAGGTAAATTCAACACTTTAAAAAAACAAAAACTGTATGACTTTGAACATTAGCTTAACAAATGTCATACTTCTGTTGTACTTATATTCTCATTTTTATATGGTTATTTTTAAAAGATCCTTTCTAATGTGATCTGTGTTTTTCTAAAAACAGACTGCAAATGGTGTGTGTGTTTATCATGAACCGAATGAATTCCCAGAGCAGTGGTTTCACTCAGCGAAAGCGAATGGCTCTTGGGATTGTTATTCTCCTACTTGTTGATGTGATATGGGTTGCATCCTCAGAACTTACTTCGGTATGTAAGCCTTATCTAGGAATGTTGCTGTGTTATTGAAATATCATTATATCTCTAGCCATTACTGTCTCTCATGCCCACTTAAGCGGTATTTTGAATATTGTTAAATTTTCTTTTATAACGAACTAGTATCAATTCAAGTTGAAGCTGAAAGGATACTGTTTTGTTTCATGCAGTTTTCTTAAATCCCTAAAAGGAGGTTATTTAGAAAATGAGATACATGCCTATTTTTTCCCCTAAATTTATTTCTTTTTTTTATAAATACTATTTTCTAGTGGAACAACCATCCAGGAGTCACCATTTAGTAGAAAGTGAAAATACTTTTGGACAAATGAGTGAAAGTGATCCGAGTTTTCATGTATGATCACTATTGTACACATACATTGGTGCGTGGACATTTATGTGCTTGCTGATTTAAACGTTCTTGTGAAGTACATGTATAGAGTGATTGCCTGTAATTAAATTTTATTGTGTTTTTACTGATGACCTATTGGTAGTAATGTAGTATTTTGAGTTCACAAGATAGTTTTTCTTTCAACTTGTATAGGTACTTTATTCACTTTAGTTAATGATCTCTGCAAAAATTTATTTTCAGAAATTACTGTGTTTCAAATTACATGTTGCTATCTTAAGGCAAAAGGAAGACTAGCATTTATAAAATGAACTTACATATCAAAGGAAGCAGTGTGATACTGCTGGTCATCCCATGTGGTAGCTAAGTAAATAGTTGACATTGACATTGTATCTGATGAATAAATTTTTAGCCTTTTTGGAATTAGACTCTGGAATACATTAGGCCATTGATTTTTCACTGTTCTACAAACTTTTTTTTTTTCTCAAGATTAGCATTCTGTAGTTTAACTACAAAGAAATCTGTTTAATGTTGATAAGGAAATAAGTTTATCTTTAAAATTTTATTTTAGTTTTAAATAGTTTAGTTTTTTTTATTGTGTTGGTTACTTTCTTTGACATCACAACGTGAGGCCGGTAATGGCTACAAGTCTTACTTTGAATGATGCCAATTTGAGCACTGTAAGTTCCTCATCAGTCTTTAGGTAGTTGTTGAATATCCATATGATTATTGTCCAGATAGAGTATTTCACTAGAGGTTATAAAATGTTGATTTTTCTGAGGATTATTCCTTCTGCATTTATTAGTTGGAATTCTTTAAGGAGAACTTTTCTGCAACTACTGTTTGGTTGTCCTGAAACATGGTTCATATAGGAAAGTTTGGATAAATCTTTATTCCTTTTCTTTATTCATTTTAAATTAATGTTACCTAGCAACTTCCAGAAATAACCATTGAGCATTTTTTGTATATCATTATACATTTATGGATTTTTGTATGTTTGATGTGTTTTAAACAATTGTGGTTATTAATTACTATATGTAAAATTAGATAGCCAATGGAAATTTGCTGTATTTGCTCTATGACACAGGGAGCTCAAATCCACTGCTCTGTGACAACTTAATGGATTGGATGGGGTGAGAGGTGGGAGGGAGACTCAAGGGGGCAGGGACATACATATATACCTATGGCTGATTCATGTTGATATATGGCAGAAACTATTACAATATTGTAAAGCAATTATCCTCCAATTAAAAGTAAATAAATTTAAATTAAAAAAAAGAAATAAGATTGTGTTTATTATCCCTTTGATGCTTAAACTGCCTTATCTTTGGCCAGTGAGAGCACCTTTAAATTGTCTCTAGTGTCCTTTTTCAGTAGGACCCCATCCTGTTTGCCTTCTGACACAAAATGTCCTAGACTTATGTCATACATTCCTGCCTTGGATTTGACCCTTTCTTCAAGGATCAGTGGTTTTTTTGTTTTCAAAGTGGTACAGATTATCATCTGGATTCTTGTGGTGCTCATTTCTTATGGGTTATTTTTTTCTAGGGCTTTCAATGCACATAACTAGGATTTTTTTTTTAAATAAAAATTATGAGTTCTTTTTGATATTTTCAATTTAAATGATGATTACAAGGATATCCTATGTAGCGCAGGGAACTGTATTCAATACCATGTAATAACTTATAATGGAAAAGAATCTGAAAAAGAATATGTATTTTATATATATATATATATATATACACACAAACCTGAATCATCTTGCTGTACACCTAAAACTAACACAGCATTGTAAATCAACTATACTTTAAAAAAAATCAAACAAAAATGATAATTGCAGGGTTTTTTTTTTTTATAGCTTCCTAATAACTGTAAACTTCATGCAGTTTTCTTATTAGCCCATACTTTTCCATTGGCTTTCTTTGTGCTATTTCCTCTGTTTGGGCTATTATTTAGCCTTTCAGATATGGATCAAGAATAGCTTCTTTTGAAAAACTTCTATAACCTTCAAAATGATCTTTCTTTGGTATTCCCATGGTACCCTATACCCCACTGTCATGGTATTAGCATATTACACTGTGTATTCTTTGTATCTATATCTATATATATATATAAAATCTGTATCTTTATATCTCCTCTCAGGAAAGCCTGTCTTATTTTGCCTTAGTCCCTAATACAGATGCTGTTGCATAGTAGTAGGTTTTCAGTGCAAACTGAAAACTTTTTTTTGCAAGTTGTTTAGAAATATTATGCTTTGCATGTAAGAAAAAGACAATATTCAGAAATGAATTAAAAATATTTTTGTAATCTCTTTTGATCTTTCCAAACGAGCATTTAGAGTTAAAAATCATGTTATAATCTTATTTTATTGGAAATGAGTAATTAGGTTTGTCTCATAGTTTGTGTAACTGTTTTCTTCCACAGTATGTTTTTACTCAGTACAACAAACCATTCTTCAGCACCTTTGCAAAAACATCTATGTTTGTTCTGTACCTTTTGGGCTTTATAGTTTGGAAGCCTTGGAGACAACAGTGTACAAAAGGATTTCGAGGAAAGCATGCTACTTTTGTAAGTTTTAAATTTCAAGTGTTTGTTGGAGAGGGAGTTTTCAGTTTTTCAAAGTACTAGTTTCTTGAAAGATGTCAGATTTTAAGTTGTTCATGAATGAAAATAGCATGATATAACAAAAACTTACTTTTGTCGATACGTTAAATTTTTTCTAATCAGCTTGGCATCAGAATATTTTGTGAAAGATCAAAGGTACATAATCAGTTTCTTTCCCTTACCTCATGATATCCTCTGAGTTGTTAAATATTATTTCAGTTCAGTTCAGTTCAGAACATGTGGAGAAAATGATGGAAGAGAAGGGATAAGAAGAGTATCTAGAGTTTTGGTCATTTGCAGACCAGATGAATATCATCTAATTAGTTGATTATAGAAGAAAAATAATTCAAAGTTTGTATGTTAAAATGAAAATAACGTATTTCAGGGCATTTTTCAGATGTTTGGCTAATCAAATTATATTCTTTCATTAATGTGACATACATGCTTGTTTTTAAGTGTTGGAAAAAATGACAGTTTATATAGTGATACAT
Source organism: Ovis canadensis (assembly GCF_042477335.2). NCBI lineage: Eukaryota > Metazoa > Chordata > Mammalia > Artiodactyla > Bovidae > Ovis > Ovis canadensis. Next base: position 184,199,433 of record NC_091246.1, on the reverse strand, counting down.
CTTCCTTGTAGTGGAAACTCAATTTTTGATAATGAAGAATATAAAACTATCTCTTACATTAATTCTTTTCTTTTTCTTTTTTTTTAGATTATCCCTCTCTTTTTAAAATTTTGGTAACATATACATAACATCAAATTTACCATTTTAATCATTTTGTTCTTTATCCTATTTTTATTGTAATCAAATATATATAACATAAAATTTACTATTTTAACCATTTTAAAATGTGTAGTTCAGTGGAATTAAGTACACTTATTTTGCTGTGTAACCATTACCACTATCCATCTCCAGAACTTTTTTATCATCCCAAGCAGAAACTCTGCTTGAATGCCCACTCTTTCCTTCCCCCAGCTTCTGGTAACCGGTGTTTTATTTTCTATTTCCATAAATCCTTTTCTTTTATGTGTACTACTTTTTGTGAATTAAAATAATATTATTTCTTGTCTTAGCTAATGAATGCATGCTTGAGAAATGAACTTTTTAGATTTTTATCAGGCTTTTCAGTAATTTTTGAGGTAAAGACTAGAAATTATACTCCTGCGCACAAAAACTTACCAAAATTATGAATGTGTGTAGTTTTTACTTTGTAAAAGTTAAGATGTATACATTATAGAAATGCACGTTCATTGTAGTATTACATGTAGGAATATGTTACATGTGTATTAATACATGTACATTGTTGAACATTTTAAAGATATAGAGGAACAAAACAAAATAATAAATTCTACCATTCAAGGAATAATCACTGACAGTATTTTGGCATATATACTGTCACTCTTTTACATGTGTGTACTTTTGTTTCACTTTTTATAAAAATGAAATTGTACTGTTACATCCTGTTTTATTACTTGCTTTTTGTGCTTGATAGTATATCATGAACAACTTTTTATGAAACTGAACATTGCTGAAACATTTTTCAGTGTTAAGTATTTTATAATTGCAGTAGTAATAAAGTTCATTGTTGGAGACAAATTATGTTAACAGGAAGAATAAGAATAATCTATTTGTACTCTTGCCATTCTAAGACCATGATAAATATTTGATACTATCCATAGATACCTATATATATATAAAAGATTTGTAGCAGAAATAGGTTTGGTGTATATATATTGCTTTCTAACCTGACTTGATTTTTCATTTAGTATATCGTGAATACTTTTCCAGACAAATAAACATTTGTTATCATTGTTTCCTATTGTATTTAACTAACAATTTTTAGAGTGTTTTCACTTTCTCTTTTGTTATAAATAAATAGGAATGCCTTTGTATTCATATGTAGTTATTTACTTAGGCTGAATTCCTAAAAGCATAATTGCTGGGTAAAACACCTAGTGATTTTATAGCTTTTGATTCCTTTCACTAAATTAGTATCTATAGTAGTTTCATCTGATTCATGTCTGTTAGCAGTATATAAGATTGAACTGTTAGCAAAACCCTAATGATTTGCCAGTAGGATAGGTAGGCAGTGATATCTTGTTTAATTTGCATGTTTTTGATTACTTTTTTCATGATTTGTTGTATAGTAGAATTCTTCTGTGAGTTGTCCATATCTTGTCCGTTTTTCTATATTGACTCTTCCTTACTGATTTGAGCTGTGACTCACATCAGTTCTACTTTGTAACATGAGTTTAATAAAATTTTATGTCTCATAATTTGTAGTTTGCAGATGCTGAAGGGTACTTTGCTGCTTGCACAACAGATACAACTATGAATAGTTCTTTGGTAAGTGTGTCTTTTCTCGTCAGGGAGAGACTGGGTGGAGTTGACCATGGCGGGAGGGACTGAAATAACTTTGATAGCACCACAGCTATGTTACGATAGTTATATCTCCACGTTAGGTGCTCTCCACAAGAGCTGTAATTTGGTACTTTCTCTTTTTTGGTACATTCTTTCCTTAGAGATACCTGGGGCCTAGAAGCAAGCAATTCAGCCACCTCTAAGGGGAGAAGGGAAGAGGAAATTAGTTAAGGAGTGAAAAGAGAAAAGGAAGTCCTTTGTTTCTTACTGGCTTTGTCACATCATGTTTGTTATATTTTATCACTTAGAAGCAAATGCATTTACTTGAAACAGACTCTGTAAGCAGATTGTGTATTCATTTCACAAATTTTTAAGAGCACTTAATATATTAAACAGTTCTTCTAGACTCTTGAAATATAGCTTATGCTCCAGTGTGTGTTTGAGGAAGGGAGAGAGACAGATAATAAACAAGCTTACAAAGGAATTAACATAGTCACTCTATTTGAGCTTTTATAATTTTGTTGGAGACAGTATGTAAAAATACTCTTTTTAGATCATTACTAAGTTATATATTTAAAATGTATCATTCCAAGTGTGGTATTCTATTTGAGAAAGATTTTAAAGTTACTCTAAAATTTAGTACCAATTTATGAAGTACTAGCTTGGTGACCTTATTGACAGTACTATCTTTTAGTTCATCTGGCTCTTAGAACTACGGTTGCTTGCAAGATAGGTTATTTGGTGCAGTGTAGGGTTTGTTAACAGAGAAGGCAATGGCACCCCACTCTAGTACTCTTGCCTGGAAAATCCCATGGATGGAGGAGCCTGGAAGGCTGCAGTCCATGGGGTCGCTGAGGGTCAGACACGACTGAGCGACTTCACTTTCACTTTTCACTTTCATGTATTGGAGAAGGAAATGGCAATCCACTCCAGTGTTCTTGCCCGGAGAATCCCAGGGACGGGGGAGCCTAGTGGGCTGCTGTCTGTGGGGTTGCACAGAGTCGGACATGACTGAAGTGACTTAGCAGTAGCAGGGTTTGTTAAACTTAGAGAAAGTGTCATTCCTTTTCTCTCTCAGATCTTTAGTGTCAACAAGACTAATAATTGGGAATTCCCTGATGGTCGAGTGGTTAGGATCCTGTGCTTTTACTACTGAATGTGTGTGTTTGATCCATTATCAGGGAACTAAGATATTACAAAGCTGCACAGCGCAGCAAAAAACAAAACAAACAAAAACAAAACACACAATAACAGCAAAAAGAAAACTAGGGGAAGAAAACACAAGACTAATATCAGTTGTCTCTGTCAGTGTAGAAGACAAGAGTTGAAATGGCAACCTACTCTTCTACTGCTGCTGTGCTGTGCTCAGTCATGTCTGACTCTTGGGACCCCATGAACTATACGACCCCATGAACTGTGGAGCCCTCCTGGCTCCTCTGTCCGTGGGATTTTCCAGGCGAGAATACTGGAGTGGATTGGTCTTCCTGACCCAGGGATCAAACCCTATCTCTTGCGTCTCTTGCGTTGCAATATTGCAGATGTTTCTTCACCACTGTGCCACCTGGGAAGGCCTACTATTTTGCTAAGTTTTGCCATTATCTGTAAGATGGACATGTCAGATTGTTTTAGGTCAAATGCTATAATGCAATAAAGAGACTCTATTTCCAAATCCTGTTTTCTCTTCATTTACTGAATATTGTTAATTGACAGAGTCTATATCAGGAGTTAAATAAAAATAAAAAATATTTTATGTTGATTTAAGAAACAGTGTCTTTGGAGAATTGTACCTTGAATACAGAGCATCTGAGAAACATTTGCAAGAACAGTTGAGGCATTTAGAACCACTTAAAAATGTAGAAAGAAAGCTGAGTGCTTAAGAATTGATGCTTTTGAACTGTGGTGTTGGAAAGGACTCTTGAGTCCCTTGTACTGCAAGGAGATCCAACAACTCCATCCTAAAGGAGATCAGTCCTGGGTGTTCAATGGAAGGATTGATATTGAAGATGAGACTCCAATCCTTTGGCCACCTCATGTGAAGAGCTGACTCATTTGAAAAGACCCTGTTGCTGGGAAAGATTGAGTCCAGGGGGAGAAGGGGATGACAGGGGATGAGATGGTTGGATGGCATCACAAACTCAATGGACATGAGTTTGGGTGAACTCTGGGAGTTGGTGATGGACAGGGAGGCTTGGTGTGCTGTGATTCATGGGGTCGCAAAGAGTTGGACACGACTGAGCGACTGAACTGAACTGAACTGAAAAATGTAGATCTTTAGAGCATGGTTAGACAAACCTGATTTTAATTCTGTTGTCTGCCACTCAATTATTTTATATCTCAACTTCTAGAAAAGTTCCTTTAAAATTCCATTTTATAAAGTTGTGAGGACTAATGAGAAATGTAAGCTTACCTGCTCTGGACATGAGAAGTAAGAGCTGATAAGAGGAAGCTATTTTTCTATCTATTAATCTAGTTAAGATTTTTAGGAATTTTTGGTTTTAGGTGACTCAAGTAGTAAGGGGAAGCAATTTGGCAAATTTGTGTATATATTATACATGTGATTATTAGACTGACTGATCATTGAGAACAGAGATTTTGTTTCTATTCACTGTTTTATCCCAAGGACCTAGAACAGTACCTGACACAGTAGGAGCTCAATATATATATCTTAAAAGAATGAATGAAAAGGAATGGGAGATAATCTATTAGCTGAGAGAGGTCTGTTTTTATGATATTTAAATGTTAAATATCATAATGTGCCAGTGCTGTCCGATTACATTTCTAAACTTTAAACTTATTCTTTCTGTCTTTGTACCTGAGTGAATCATTTGAGTTTCCTTTTTAAGTCTTGAAAATGCATTTTTGGAAAATTATGCTGTATAAGCATGGTGGTGAAAGGCTCTGTTTTGGGTGGTATCTGTGTCTATAAACCATTCACTTAGATTTAGCCAGTGTATCAGATATTATACTTGCTGTTTATATTTGTTTCTGTTTTTGCTGCATTCCAGAGTGAGCCTCTATATGTTCCTGTGAAATTTCATGATCTTCCGAGTGAAAAACCTGAGAACACAAGCATTGATACTGAAAAAAGTAAGCAAAACTTCAAATTTTATAACTTAGAAATGGATGAAAATTTTAGCTTTTCATTCAAGCCATTCCAAAACTTGGTGGTTCTGTGGGTTGCCTGAGATCACCTGGCAGGTCTTCTGTTCCATGTGGTATTGGTTCAACCTATAGTTGTCTGGTAGTTTGACTGGAAGTTTTCATTAATTCAGTGGAAATAGCTTCCAAATACCAGAAATCTCTATGGTGTTATCATAAACATAGATTTATTTTTTAATGAACAATATTTTCTCTAACCAGGCCATCAAAGATGTTGATAGTGAATTACAGGAGTTTTCCTAGTTGTGAATGTGATAAGGAAAGCCAGCTTCTGTGTAAGGTGCAGAACTTATCCATGATATTCTCTTGCAAGTAGTGGAACTGTAGAAGAATGTTCTGCACGCTTGACTAGGAAAATAATTCTGATAAATTGAATATCTATGAGGAAAAATCCAAATAAGCTTTTACTATAAATGCCGGGCTGGATGAGTTTACAAGCTCAAATCAAGATTGCCAGGAGAAATAATAACCTCAGATATACAGATGATACCACTCCAATGGCAGAAAACGAAGAGGAACTACAGAACCTCTTGGTGAGGGTGAAAGAGGAGAGTGGAAAAGCTGATTTAAAACTCAGTATTAAAAAAGTTAAGATCGTGGCATCTTGTCCCATCACTTCATGGCAAATACAAGGGGAAAAGATGGAAGCAGTGACAGGTTTCCTTTTTTTGAGCTCTAAAATCATTACTTTACTGACAAAGGTCCTAGTCAAAGCTATGTTTTTTCCAGTAGTCATGTATGGATGTGAGAGTTGGACCAAAAAGAAGGCTGAGTGTGAAAGAACTGAAGCTTTTGAACTGTGGTGTTGGAGAAGACTCTTGAGAATCCTTTGGACTGCAAGGAGATCAAACCAGTTAATCCTAAAGGGAATCAGTCCTGAGTATTCATTGGAAGGACTGGTGCTGAAGCTGAAACTCCAATACTTTGGCCACCTGATGTGAAGAACCAACTCATTGGAAAAGACCTTGATGCTGGGCAAGGTTGAAGGCAGAGGAGAAGAGGGCCACAGAGGACAAGATGGTTGGATGGCATCACCGATTAACTGGACATGAACTTGAGCAAACTCTGGGAGATAATGAGGGACAGGGAGGCCTGGCATGCTGCAGTCCATGGGGTTGCAAAGAGTTGGACATGACTTTGCGACTGAACAACATAGATGCTAAAATAATATTCATACAGTATCCTGAATCAGTCAGTTGTGTGTGTATACAGTTGAAGAAACTTTATTTGAATATTGGTCTCATTTTAAAATCTTCAAAATGTTTTATAAATGGAAACATTTTTCCTGCAAACTCTTTTGAATAAGCAGAGCTGTCCCATATAATAATGTAACTTTTTTTTACTGTTCAAATGTGATCATAGATTTATTAAATTATATGCATTTATCATTATATTAAAACTGGTAACTTTTGTTGGGTGTGAGGGGAAATGTTTAATGATTTTGTACTATATTTTTCCTTTTAAGTTCCCAAAAAGTCTCGTGTAAGATTTAGTAATATTATGGAGATTCGACAACTTCCATCAAGCCATGCATTGGAAGCTAAGTTGTCGCGCATGTCATATCCTACTGTGAAAGAACAAGAATCCTTACTTAAAACTGTGGGGAAACTTACGGCAACTCAAGTAGCAAAAATTAGCTTTTTTTTTTGCTTTGTGGTAAGTCTTCTCTATATTATATATTTGGAATTTGAATTTTAAGACAGTATACGTACCAACAATATACTATGGAAGTGTAAGACAATTTAGGTTGCTTACTCATGACTCTAAACTCTGTTATCTGTCATCGGAGGGAAATTAGAGTATTAAAGTTAATAATTACTAGTCATATGTGAAAGAATGTAATAAATACTGTACACTACAACTACTCATATATATTTATAATTTGAATAATAAATAGTTATTTTATACTATGATATATATTAATACAAATGCTAGTTAATATCCAGATAAGAGTTTGCATTGACAGCATTGATTTCTTCAAATAATTGCTTTTTTAGTTTTACTTTAAATTCGTATGTATGCTGTCGCTTCAGTTGTATCTGATTCTTTGTGAACTTATGGACTATAGCCCACCAGGCTCCTCTGTCCATGGGATTCTCCAGGCAAGAATATTGGAGTGGGTTGCCATTTCCTCCTCCAGAGGATCTTCCCAACCCAGGATTGAGCCCCAGTCTTTTATGTCTACTGCATTGACAGGCAGGTTCTTTACCACTATTGCCACCTGGGAAGCCATATAAATGTGGTCAAAATTTTACAAGTATTCATAGTAAACATTTTTTCAGAATATTTTATTGTATTATAGCTTCTCAATTATTTTGATATAGAAACCGAAAAATATGCTTAATGTTTCACATAAAAAATTCATTTAGCAAATAAAATATTATTTTAGGCTAATCTTGGATTAGACAACTTGTCTGAGTTAGTAAAAACTCTGATTTACAATTTAAAAATGAATCTTAGTACTCAGCCTATTCCAAGGTTGTTTTGTATGAACCTTTAGGATTTAAATATATACTGAGCATTTAAAAAAACTAGGTAATGATGTAGTGCTAATGTCAATATTATTAGCCTGATTATTAGATTTTTTTTTACATTACAGTTTTACTTCATATATACTGCATAGCCAATTTTTCACCATCCTCTGCCTGAACAACCTCTGTTTTAGTGATACCTTGATTAATATATTCAGGAATGAAAATCAAAGAATCTTTGGGAGTTATAATATGGTAACTACATATGTAATAAGGTTAACTTAAAGGCTCATGTATTTAGATTATACTATTATGATTTCCATTTCTTTGTTTTAAATGTGTAAGCCAAGACTAAAATTAATTAATTTTATCTCTTAACTTTTAAAGGAGACATGAGGTGAAACACAAAGAATCTATATAGTGAAAGTTTAAAAGGAGGAGGGAGATAAGAACCAGATTAAACAGATAATGTCTGTATAGGGGGCAAACTGATGGTGGAATGGGTTGATTATGTCAGGAACTTCCACTAAAAGAAAGCACACAATTTATCTCTAGGCAGTTTGACAGGAAGGAAAGAAGGAAACCTTTCTGATTTACATAGTTTGTTGTCTATTAAAAAGAAGTACTTCTCTTTATTGATAAAGTTAACTTTTTCCCAACTCAAAACTGAGAGAATAAATTTTATAGGCAGCAAGACATTGTTCTGTATAGCAGATTTACAGGTAGATATGTGCAGATAATAACCTTTTAGAAAGATTGAAGTAAAATATACATATCACAAAGCTTACTATTTTAATTATTTTTAAGTGTACATCTCAGTGGCATTAAATACATTCACACTGTTCTGCAAACATCTCCAGTGCCTGTCAGGAGAACTTTTTCATCTTGCAAAACTGAAACTCTATACCCATTAAATGATAATTTCCCTTTCCCACCTCCCTTAGCTGCTGACAGCTATCATTTTATTTTTTGTCTCTATAAGCTTAACTGCTCTGAGTACCTCATAATTATACAACAGTTTTCCTCTTGTGACTGGCTTATTTCACTTCATAGTTTAATAAATTATTCTTATTCTTCAAGGTTTATAGTTGTAGCATGTGTCAGAATATTTTTCTTATTAAGGCTGTATAACAGTCCATTCTGTGTATATACCACATTTTATTTGTTCATCCATTGATATACACTTGGATTGCTTCCACTTTTAATAGTCTTTTTTGAAAAACCAACCTTAAGTAAATTAATATAAGAGCAGGGAGCTATGTTAATCTTTAGTAAAGGCATTTCTGTAGAAAGTCAGAGTAGTACAGTCCAGGAATTCAGCTTTTTAGAAACCTGACTCAATAGAGTGATAAGCTTAGTTGAGGTCTAGAGCAGTGCTATTCAGTAGAAATATAATGTGAGCCTCAAATATAAGTCATATATGTATTTTTAAATGTTCTAGTAGCCACATTAAAAAAGAGAAAGTTATTTTTTTTCTTGTATCCTTATTTGAGAATTATTTGAAAATTTAGAGGTTTTAGAATTTTGCCAACCATAAATGAGTTTTTGTATTCCATCAACTGCAGGGCTCATAATGAGGATTTGTACTTAGTATGATGTCTTTCATCTTTGGCCTTTGTAACGCGTTATGGGCCTTAATTAATTCTTTGTTTTTCTTTTATTGGAGTATAATTACTTTACAACGCTGTGTTAGTTTCTGCTGTGCAAAGTGAATCAGCTATATGTATACATATATCCCTTCTCTCTTGAGCCTCCCTCCCACCCACTCCATCCCACTCCTTTAGGTCATCACAGAGCACTGAGCTGAGATCCCTGTACTATATGGCAACTTTCCACTAGCTATGTTTTGCACATGGAAGTGTATGTATGTCAATCCTCACCTCCCAGTTCGTCCCACTCTCCCCTCCCCAGCTGTGTCCACAGGTCCTCTCTCTAAGTCTACATCTCAGTTTCTACCCTGCAGATAGCTTCATTGGTACCATTTTTCTAGATTCCATATATATTTGTTAATATATGATACTTGTTTTTCTCTTGGTGAGTTACTTCACTCTGTGTGACAGACTCTAGGTCCATCCATATCACATAAGTAAAGTTAATTTTAATACTATATTTTTATTTAATCCACTGTATGTATATAAAACACTTGAACACACTATTGATATAAAGATGGATGAGATGGTTTGCATTCTTTTTTTTGTACTAAAATCTAAACATTTCAATTTTAAAATATTTTTTTCTATTTCATTTCAATTTCTGTTTTTATTTCAATTTCTAAACATTTCAATTCAAGCTAGCCATATTTCATTTGCTTAATAGTGACATGTGGCTAGTGGCTACTGTATTGGACATTGCAGTTCAAAAGGAGTTAATAATTACTGTATTTGCCAGTCCTCCTTTAATTATTTTGTCTCATTAGGGCTTATGGTGTTATAGTTTTTTTTCTGTAAAAGACAATTTAGGTCTCACAAGCTTTTACGCTAATTTTAAAATTAATTACCACTCATGAAATAATGAAGTATTATATAAATTATTTGTGATAGCTCAATTATTAGTAAGTGGTTGTCCTCAACTCTGAAATAATGAAGAGAAACATTGTAAAAATAATTTTTACTGGAGGGTAATTGAGATGGTCTTCCTTTGTGATGAGGCTGTCTTGAGTTTGAGAGCCAGAGAATGGAGTTTGGGGAGAACTAGAGAGTGGGAAGATTTTTCTGGAAAGAGTTCATAGCTAATGATGAGTAGTTAGAATCTTTGCATTCCTACCATCTAATTGTTCTTATTTTATTTCTTTATGTTGCATTAGCAGAGAGCAGTGAGATTGTTTGGAAAGTGAGCACAGTATTTAAGTATTAAAATGGTAAGGAAAGTAGATCAAGAAAGCTAATTATCATCTGATAAGCATTACCTATTCTTGCAGAAAATCTCCAAAAGGTAATTAAAGGGCAGAATCTTCTGCTTCTTGTTTAGTGCATCAACTGTGCACTCCTATTGCCAACTGTGGCTCCTATTGCCATATATATTTGATATTACCCATTTTACCAGTTGCTAACCTCATTTTTTATTTAGATAGTCAAGTGAAATTAGGATGTTAGAAGACTACAGATGGAATCAGAGTCTCTGCTGTGCTTTCAGTCTGGCTTTAGCTTAGAGTACAGTGTAGACTGAATGGAGACTTCTAGGCTCTCAACCATCTGCTGCCTTCTAGCAGTGTGCTAAGATCATGTCTCTATACTGCTTCTTTGAAATATAAAGGCTGGTAATAATAACACTCACTTAACTAAAAGTTCTGAAAGAGATCAGGAGATGTCCCTCCCTTAACAGAGACAAAACATTCTCCAGCAGAACATGATTATCCAGTCCATCTGTTTAAGCAACAGAAAACAGGTAGACAAGCAGTTAATTTACTTAGACCACCAATCTGCTTCTTAATGTATGCTACATTAGGGACACTCATGCACATGTGTCCCAGGAGGCATATGCTAGAATGATCTTTGCAGCATTTTTTGGAATAGTCAAAAAATGTCCACCAACAGAAAATGGATAAGTTGTAAATTGCATTAGAATATCTGATGGCAGTGAAAATAACTTTGTATGCACGTACACACAAACATCAGGCTTCATCAAAAGAGGCCTTATTTCTTATTCTCTAAATCAAAGTGGGCCCAGGGTTGGGAATATAAGGATACCCTAGCCAAGATGAGCAAAAGGGAAGAAAGAAGGGGGAAAAAATTCCCATAACTTGAAAACCTCCAACTATGAGAACTTTTGGTATTATGTCTCAAAACTGAGAATCAGAGAAACAATCACAGTTAGCCAGTAAATTCACAGTATTCTTGGACATTCTAAAATTTCCAAAGTGAATACAGCCTTTTGTCTGTATCAGTCTGGCCAGTTCTACCTCCTTAAGCATCACCTGTTCAATTGATTTCTCTTAAATTTGATTTAGATAAATTTAATACTATCAGTGCTTAGAAAAATCAGATTTCAGTGTTGATTTGATATTAAATTTATCCTAATTTTAAAAGAAGCCTGAAGAGTGCTGATTTTTAACCAATTTGTTCGTTTCTTAAGGAAAATTGGACAGCAAAGATTTTTGGTCTGATATAAATGTGTGTCTTCTTTTTAGGCCTGTGATTTTTTCAATGCAAAACAAAATTTAAAACTTCTTATAATAGTATTTAGCGGGAGAAAAGAAGGAGGGGACTACAAATTATAACGACAAATACAAATAAGTCATTTATTAGGTTTCATTATTTTCTGTTTCTTCAGTGGTTTTTGGCAAATTTATCATATCAAGAAGCACTTTCAGACACACAAGTTGCTATAGTTAATATTTTGTCCTCAACTTCTGGTAAGAAATTTGTCTTATCTGTATTATAACTTGAGGCCTATTTCTTATATATATGTGTACATATAAATATTTTTATCTTGTTATAAATTATTTCATTCTTTTTAACGTATATTAATGTATTATAACTACTATTTAATCTTTAAGTTTATACCATAGCCCTGTACTGTTTATAATCCTTCTAATACTTTACAGTATTTTCTATGCAACAAAAATACATTGTATATAAAGTTTTATAGGCTGACCTTTTGTTTGTAGTTGTCTTTCTTTTCACATATTCTTTCTAAGGATATTTTTTTTCAACCCTTTGGCTAAATGTGGTTGCTTATTTCAGATCTATAATTTGCCCTATGAAAGGTGTTTTATTTTTAAAATTAAATCAACTTCCAGGTCTAGAAGATAAAAAAAGTATTTTTGAGCTGTAAAAATAACTTCAGCACACATACTTAATTATGATGAGGTCAGAATATTACTGTGAATGCTGAGTTTAACTCTCTTAGCAGTTTTAAAATAAATAGGACTGTACTTGATCTGTATTGGTGAGATAAACATAGTTTAATATGGAGACTGTTTCCATGTATGGTCTTTGAACATTTCAGCCTAGGTCATAGTCATATTCTTAGTCATTTAAAAATGACAAGATTTAAAAGTTAGGTAATAAGTAATTTACTTATTTAAACAATCAAGTTGGCAATAAATAATTTTGACAGTATTTATTTAAGCAAATGTATCTTTTTAAAAATCTTTTTCTTTCCACAGGACTTTTTACCTTAATCCTTGCTGCAATGTTTCCAAGTAACAGTGGAGATAGATTCACTCTTTCTAAACTTTTAGCTGTAATCTTAAGGTAAGAATATAGTATAATAGCTAGTTTGTTCTTAAAAATGCAGTGTTTAAAGCATTTCTGGTAGTGATAGAGGAGGGTTTATATTATAATATAATATCTAGGCAGAGAAAATGAAGATAAAAGAAGGTTTTAAATGAACATCATCTCTGCATCACATCCTTGGCTAGTTTTAGTTTTCAAAACCTTCCTAGCGAGCATAACTGAAGGGAGGATCTTTGGTTCCCATTCATGAGACTGAACTTAACTAAGTATTGTACTGACATTCATGCTTAACTGCATGTTATTACCCTCATAACCTCCCAAGTTTCTGTTTCCTTTTCTTGAAGCAAACTTCTCTTTTTGTTTAGTTTTTAGTTTTTACTTCTCCCATTTATAGAAATCTAACATGCAGTCTTCTCTGATTGTTTCAGCCTTAATCTTTTAGTTATTTTCTGTATAAACCATCTGGCAATTTTGTATTACTGTTTGCAATACAATACATAAGTACCATTAGTAACTAATTTAAATCTTTTATTTTCATTTAGCTTTGTATTTATTTGTCTTGTCTTCCCTAGGAGATTTTAAACCATTGAAGGCTAAATCCTTGTTTTCTGCTTCTTTGTGTTATCAAAGGCCTAGCATAGGGCTTTGCTTACAGTCAGTACTCAAATAGATATATTGATTTGATGAAACTCTTGTTTTTGTAAGAGAAAATCAGAAATCAGAGAAAGTACCAGAATAATTTACCAGAAAGATTAGTGTTTTTGAGCTATCAGAGCTGGCTTTGAATCAGAGCTCTGTTTGCCCCTGGCCGCTGCCCCTTAACTCTCTGAGAGGATTTCCTTGATGACAAAATGATGATAGTATCATCTAATTTACAGTTTTGTTTTGAAGTTTGGAAGGATGTATATAAAAAGTGATTATAATAGAGACTGGTTCTTGGCAGTCACATAAGTGGTATTTCTCTCTTTTAGATACAAGGGTAAATTGACAGTGGTGGTTTTCATGGGCAGTCTGGTTGAGCCAACTGATTTACCATTTAGACTTAATGGATGCTAGAAATTTATTCTTTTACATGACTGGCCCATGATTTAGCCAGACAAATTTTTACACTAGGAAAATACAGTATATTTATATTAGGGAAGTAATGAGGTTTATCCAGCTTTGTTCACAATTCATGCCTATTTCTAACTTTTCTTTGCGTTGTTTTAATAAAAGTAGAAAGATGCACAGAAATAGACAATATAAGGCTCTGTGAGGACGGGAATCACATCTCTCTTGTTCCATGCTTAACCCAAACTATTGCTCAATAAGGAACAGTTGAATGAAGAAATAACCTCTGATTTTTCTGCCTCCTTTATTTGGTCTTATTTTATCCATTAAAATGATGGAATTGTTTATTTAAATATTTAAGAATAATTTTACTGTTAATTTTGATTTTACCTGGTGGCTTAGTGATAAAGAACCCGCCTGCCAATGCAGGAGATGCAGGTTTGATCCCTGGGTCAGGAAGATCCCCTAGAGTAAAAAATGGCAACCCACTCCAGTATTCTCGCCTGGGAAATACCATGGACAGAGGAGCCTGGTAGGCTGCAATCCATGGGGCTGTACAGTCAGACAACTTAGTGACTAAACAGCCATAACAATAGCAAGAGTTATTACTATTACTAGGTTTATATGGGTTTAATACATGTACATTTCAAAAAAAAAAGATTGAAGGAGGGATGACAAATTGACTTTTTCCTAATTGAAAGGCAGAAGATAAGCATAGCAAGTTAAGAACACTAGACTCCGGAAGTAGACTGCCTGTGTTTCAATTCCAGCTATGTGATTTTGGTCAAGTTACTTCATGTTTTTGTGCGTTAGTTTTCTCAAGTGTAAAATGGGAATGGTAATGATAATAATACCTTTCTTATAAGGTAATGTCAGTCATTTTATGCGGATTAAATGAATTAATACAAGAACAGCACTTATAGTATACGGATATTATTCGGTATCAATTAGATCATCAATTCTTTGATGGTTTGACCTAAAGTTAAGATTAGTCTTTATTACTTGTAAATAACTTTGATCTTTATGATTAGTCTTTTAAAGGAATTTATTATGTTACTCATCAGTAATGATGGTTATTTCTCATAGTATTGGAGGTGTTGTGCTGGTAAATCTGTCAGGATCTGAAAAATCTCCTGGAAGAAACACAATAGGTAAGTATCTGACTCTGAATTCTTCTTGTTAGAGTATACAAGAAAGACCTGTGCATATCATTGTGCGTGTGCACATATACACACGTGCATGCATATGCACACGTGTGCACACACATACACACACACAGAGGGTGGGCACTAATAAGGCTTTTATTTTAAAAGTTTTTCCTTTGGAAATAATGTAAGAAAATTAAAAAATAGAACACAGAACTCTCATATAACCTTCACCCAGATTCTCTTAACTGTTTATAACATACAGTTATAGTACACAGAGAAGGCAATGGCACCCCACTCCAGTACTCTTGCCTGGAAAGTCCCATGGATGGAGGAGCCTGGTAGGCTGCAGTCCGTGGGGTCGCCAAGAGTCGGACACGATTGAGTGACTTCACTTTCACTTTTCACTTTCACGCATTGGAGAAGGAAATGGCAACCCACTCCAGTGTTCATGCCTGGAGAATCCCAGGGACGGGGGAGCCTGGTGGGCTGCCGTCTATGGGGTCGCATAGAGTCGGACACGACTGAAGTGACTTAGCAGCAGCAGCTATAGTACAGGTTTAAAAATCAGGAATTAACAGCGATTACAGTCATTTTTATTTAGTCTGTAGGTTCTTTTCAAATTTCACCATTTTTTCCCACTAATGTTCTTCTTCTGGTCCAAGATCATTTGTTGCGTTTAGATATCATGTCTCCTTGGTTTCCTTTAATCTGTGACTATCCCACTGCCATTTTTTGTCTTTCATAACTTTAATATTTTTGGAGACTACTGTCCACTTTTTTTGTAGAATGTCCTTCAATTTATTTTTCTGGTATTTCTTTATGGTTAAATGTATATTGTTCATTTTTGGCAAGAATACCAGGGAAGTGATACTGTGTCCTGACAAATCCATCATATCAAGAAGGCTCATGATATTTATTTGTTCTGTTACTAATGACATTAATTTTAAAGTGATGTCTGTCAGGTTGCTCCGATGTAGCTTCTAGTTTTTCCTTTGTAAGTAATAAGCATCTTGTTAGAGATATGGAGACAATACATATATCCTGCCCATCATGCTTGCAGCCACTAATTTTGTCATTCTCTTCTGATTCTTACCTGAAACACTACTATGGTAAGCACTTAGTTTCTGATCCATTGTTTAGATTTAACAGAAGAATCCAGCTTCCTTGGTTTCCTGTATACTTTCTTTAGATATTTAAAGTCCATTGAATAGAATAATGCTTTCTAAACTATTCCTGGATAGTGCCCAGGGAGCTGTGTCTCTTGAACTGTCTTAGCTCTTTCTCATCTAGAGCAGCTCTGTATGTTTAAAACAATACATGTGTTTTGTTTATGAGATTTTGTTGACGGCTATTCTTTAATAGCAATAATAAATAAATGTTGAACTTTTGGATAATTGATTTAAAGCATTGAATGTGGTCACTTGGCAAATAGCACCTTATTATAGCTGTTTTTAAAGGCTTACTTAAATGTTTTTGAGAGTGAGTTAATATATTAAAGAGAATCAGTATTCATTACATAGGAAGGAACTGCTAGTGCTACATTATGTTAGATATTTTAGAACATTAAAAAATATAAATTATATGTTTGCAGTTGTCAAGAAGTTTTTTCTTTTAATCTATATGATTGACAAAATGAAACCCCTAGAGAATAAAATCATACTAGATTCAACTGTAGTAAGTATTAAATTATCTAAAATAGAAGACAAGAAGGATGGAAGTTTAGTGTAGTAGAAAGAGGATGCTTGGTGACAGTGTGGAACTTTAAAAGAGTCTTGAAGAAGGTGGTAGAATGTGTATTAAAATGATACATGGCAGTGGGGAGAACAATATAAATAGCCTAGAGTGGGAAGAAAACATTGTTAAGTTGGCTATGTCAGGTTTCAAAATTGTTTATGTACAGGAAGATAGGAAGTATGCACTTAAAAATTAAATACCAAAGTGTTGGTATTACATGTATAACTGATTGGTTAAATCATCAAGGTGAATGATTTTGTATTTGTTGGTTTATACTTTTAAAGTCCTTCCTGTGTTCCTGGAGGACATGGATAAGGTAGGTTATACTTTATCTTTTCATATTTGAATAGTACTCATTTCTTGAAATAGGGCCTGACTGTGTCAGATTTTAATTAAGTATGTGTTGAATGAGTTCGTGAACAAATACTTTATTATATTGACTTTTACAGGTTCCATTTGGTCTCTTGTTGGAGCCATGCTCTATGCTGTTTATATTGTTATGATTAAGAGAAAAGTAGACAGAGAAGATAAGTTGGATATTCCTATGTTCTTTGGTAAGAATATGTTTAACTTGTTGAGACTATGTACTCTGAATAATTAACGTAGAGTTTTGTTTTTGTTTTTTGGAGAGAGTAGGGAAGGTTCCCTTCCCACTCCCCCATGTAATTCTTTAAAACCATTAGACTTTAAAGGTTATGAAGTCTTCTCTCAGTGTTTTTCTCTTATCTTGTTCTGCATAATTGTGGACCTGGAGGAAATGTTCACTCTCCCAATGTGAGGTAAAAGAAATTCTAATGTACCTTTTTCAAATTAATATCTTTAACCTGTAAATCAGATATTTTCCTCATTGATATCACGGGTTATGCTGTTATAAGCATGTGAGGGTTTACCTGTTGTGCTGTATATTTTGCCATTTTTGAATTGTTAGAAGCATAGGATTGGGGAAACTACCCCAAAATGATGTCTAATACTATTTCTGTCCATGAGCTAATTTTTACTAAAAATTTTAGGTCATTTGCACTTTAAGACTCAGACTCTTTTATGACATAGATTTTTTAATTACTCAATTACAGTTTCAGGCATCAATTCTTAATTTTGGTAAATGCCTAATAAAATTTATAAATTCTTATTTGCCTGAAATGAGCTCAGTAAAGAAGTCTGATATCTAGCATTACAAAAGAAGAGTACATTGACATGTCCCAAACAATATCTGAATATCAATAGATAATGGAGCCTAGGGTTGAGAATTCCAAGTACAGTTTATAGGAAACCAGGAGACTTGAACTCTAGCTGTTGTAACTTCTTTTATCTCATACTCATCTGAAAATGAGGAGATTAGACTAGGTTAGTAGCTGATTTATGAAGGATCCTAGGAAGATTGGAAGGAAGTGGAGTTGCATGTGTGAGTTTGGTTTCCAGACTGCTCTGCTGCTTCTACTGAAGCGACTCTGCTTTGTTGTGTTTTTTTAGCATTATAAATTAATTTGTAGAAATGATTTTTCTACTAAAAGTACTTTGAATATCTGTACCTAATGATTAACAAAAATAAAATATTTGAAAACCCACCAGACTGGGTGATCACTCAAGTTGCTTTCAAGTAGAGAATTCCTAAGTATACCTTAAATATGAAGATAATTTTAATGACATCTTATTTTGAAGTCATAGAAAAGTCTATCTGGAATGGATTGAAATGTTAATATTTTGCAATTTTTTTTTTTTTAAGATTGGCAGCTTTGAAGAAAAATTGCTTGTTTACTCTTACTGGAGAGTATGTGTAGACATATGCCATGATATGTAAAGCAATATGAAATTGACCTGGGCTTTAGAATAGACAGAATTAGAGAAGAAGTAGTTAGAATTGGGATGTGGAAAGTTCTTTGGGCATCACGGTGTGAGCAGAGCATAGCAGGAAATGGTGAGTAGATCCAGTGTGCTGGAGCATTCAGTTGAGGAAAGAGGAGAAGCATATGAGGCGTATGAGAATCTGCAGAACCCGTGAAGTGATTTGGACCTTTCATCTCTAGGTCCAAAGGTTGTCACTTCATGCGGAAATTCACAGGCTTCAAGTTCAGGGAGCAAAAAGAGATCTGCTTCTTGATAACGCCAAAGTGAAAATGAAGTTGCTCAGTCGTGTCCAACTCTTTGCGACCCCGTGGACTGTAGCCTACAAGGCTCCTCCATCCATGGGATTCTCCAGGCAAGAATACTGGAGTGGGTTGCCATTTCCTTCTCCAGGGGACCTTCCCAACCCAGGGATCAAACTCAAGTCTCCTGCATTGCAGGCAGATGCTTTACCCCAAAGTTTGGTGTTTTAACTACAACGATTTTTTAATGTTATATAAGCCTTGTGTGTGTGTGTGTGTGTGTGTGTTGTTTATTTTTATTTTTATCACTAGGTGTCTTAAGTTGGTTTTCCTAGAAGCAGGATATGAGACAGTAATTTGGTGTGGGAGATTCATGGAAGGGGTGCTCTGCAGGAAAGACTGACAAGGGAGTGAGATAAGCAGAATAGAGAAGGGGGAAGAACCATGTGATCTCTGGTGCAGCTGAGGCTTGGCCAGCTTGTTATAGGTCCCTGGGCAGGGAGCATAGGGGGAGCAGAGGCAGTCCTCAGAACTGTCCTAGCCTAGAGCCATTAGGATTTGGCTGCAGAGGGTGTGGAGTGGGGAGAGGGTGGGATCTTTTTGGGAAAGACAGACTTGGTCGCTCGCTCTCCAAGACGGTTCTTCAGGGAAGGCAGGTACTGTAAGTCTTAGTGGCATATAGAGAGTGGGCATTCCCTCCCTATTACAATTTAACTAGGCATCCTAAATACAGGTTTATTATTTAGCAGCAAATATAAAATATATATCTACTGTAATTTAATTTTCTTTTAGGAAAGCTCTATAATTACCTTTGGATCTCACAGTGAAATTGTGATGTTAAACTGTATAAAATGTCCAATAAAAACTACTATAAAATTATAACATTTGTGTCTTTATATTTTCATGTGTGTAGTCATATATAAGCTCATATTTCTATATTTAAAATAATAGCATTTGTTAACTGTTTACTCATGCCATGTACTGTGTTGTATTTTTGTCTAATTTTCCTAGTAACCTAATTAAATATTATTTTATACTTATAGATTGGAAAACCGAGGTTTGCAAGAGGTTAGCATGTTGCCTAAAGATTACAGTAGTAGTGAATGGTAGAGTGGGATTGGATCCCAGGGCAGTCACACAGAGCATGCACTTAACCACTAAATGTTATACCCTTCCTTTACACATAGTCCATGCTTAGTTCATACTTATATAGCTATTTGTGTATGTATGTAATCTCACAGACTAGCTTATGAGCTCTAGGAAGGCAGGAAACAAGAATTTTATCTTTTTTTGGAACCTTCCTCCATTATCGCTAGCATAGCATGGGTGCTTTAAACATAAATACAGATTGAATCAGAGAGTAAACAGTGTATGTAGTTCCTCGTAATAATTTACGCTGAACACATGCACACACAGATATGCACGAGTTATTCCTTTTAAGTTCCAGGACACTATATTATCATAATCTACTGTTGACACCCAGTCTTTTTGAATCGTTGTAAATGTTTTTTCTTCAGTAGTTGCTCTATGCAGTAGAGATAGTTGAACCTTGAAGACTCCGTGATCCCCAGTCGCTTGATAAAGTTTTTGCTTGTGTTCATCTCTCCACAGGACTTACTTAAAAACAAAAGTAATAGAACTTTCAGTTAAGGAAACCTTAATGAAGCTCATTATGGGAAACCTAATGTTTTCTGATTGTAGAGTTGCAGTTTTGAAAGATTGAAATAAATCACAGTTACTAACTTTTTGTCTCTTTTGTATGTGTTTAGGTTTTGTAGGTCTCTTTAATCTGCTGCTCTTATGGCCAGGTTTCTTTTTACTTCATTATACTGGATTTGAGGACTTTGAGTTCCCCAATAAAGTAGTGTTAATGTGCATTGTCATTAATGGCCTTATTGGAACAGTGCTCTCAGAGTTCCTGTGGTTGTGGTATGTACTGTTTATTACCCTGTGATTTATTAGTTATGAATTTATTGACTTTTGGCTAGTTTAAGCATTTCTATTTTTTCTGTCTTCTGGTGGCCCTTCCTATGTACTTTTTTCACCTTATACACTTACAACTTAATACAGTAACTCCATTAGAGCAGGAACTGTATTTTTTTTTTAATTTCTGTGTTCCTATTGCATAGAGTAGTGGCTTGCATATAGAAGCTCATAAATCTTTGTTGAATGATTAGATGAATATGAATGACCTATATTTATACAACTGTTTTATAAAGTAGAGTGTTATGCAGATCAAAGGCATCATTTTCTAATGGACACTCACCCTTAGGAGATGGGTATCCCAGGTATGCATATGTGAGTTCTAAGTGAGAATCTGGGAACTTTGCTTAATCAGGAGTGTTTGAAATGTCTGTTTGATTGTTCAGATTTTTGTTTTGTTTATTCTCAGGACTTTTCAGATGAGTGAGGCAGATATGTAAACCCTAAGCTTTAGGGTTTGATTAATTTGAGGTTTTAACATACTTTGATGTAATATCAACTATGTTGATATGTGATAATAATCTTAAAGTAGTTTGAAGACAATATCATATATAGTGTTTAAGAATACCTTCAAATATAGAGCTTAACACTTAGTTCTATTTCCATCTAATAGAAACTTAGAAACACAAATTGTACTTAAGCTCCTGAATGAATTTTATTGCATGCCATTTAAACTACTGATTAGTTTTCCCTTGCAAAAGACTGCAACAAAAATAGCATTTTCCATGAAGTCTTGCTTAATGCTCTGCCTGCACTTGTCTCCCCTCTCCAATTAAGGAAGTATCTCTTTCCTTGATGTCCTCCACTCTTACTCCCTTTTATGTAGTACTTAAAGGTTTAGTTTATGTTGTAGTAATTCATGTAGTTGGGTTTTCCTGGTAGCTCAGACAATAAAGAATCTGTCTGCAGTGCAGGAGACCCGAGTTCACTTCTAGGGTCAGGAAGATCCCCTGGAGAAGGGAGTGGCTACCCAGTCCAGTAGTCTTGCCTGGAGAATTCCAGAGACAAAGGAGCCTGGCAGGATGCAGTCCGTGGGGTTGCCAAGACTGAGCATGAGGTCGTTAGACTGAGTAATACACACGCACACAATGTATGTAATTATCTTAAATTCCTTTGTTGATCTAGAACCCTTTGGTATCGAAATCTATTTCCTCATTTTGTATAAATTATTTTAGGTGCTCTTTTTTTTTTTTTAACCAAAAGGACTTACTTTTTTAATGTATTAATATGTATTATATGTCTTGTTCTTTTAGCCTATCACTTCTTTTGTTATATCATTTCTCTTGCCTCCTTCCACTCTTGGTTCTAGGCTGATGAAACTACTTACTGGTGATGTTTTGAGTGTACTCGGTTGAACCATAAAGAATTGTTGATCTTCAACCATTTTTGATGGCTGTTTGAGAGGGTTCAACTCAGTGAACCCTATGCTTTAAATGATCATTCATTCACTGTATTTTAATAGAAGTTTATATTCTGTACTATTCTAAGTTTAGTTTAAATTAGAAAATTTCAAAGCAGAGTTCTTACATATTTGAAAGAAATAATTTAAAAAATTTTTGGATATTAGACTAGAGAAAGGTTTAATATGGTTCATATTACATTAAGACTTATAGTAAACATGGACAGTGCCACTTTCAAAAGTTAAAATACTCATTCCTTATTGAGAGTTTTTATTTTTAATAAATATATAGAATAGAGTTTCATTATGCCAGCAGATTTTAATGTAGGTTTTGAGGATGAATAAATACGAGTTGTGACATATGTAAGCTCTCTTATATGAGCATTCTAAGTTTGCACCCTTGGAAAATTTTACTCTTAAATAACAAAACAACATGTTTTGAAGTATTCTTTTTTATATTTAACTTTTTTAAAATTTAAGAGAGTAATAAATTCTTTTAAATGTACAAAATGGATTAAAATGAAAAGATAATCTTTCTCATCTACTACCCCAAATTTTCATTTCTTTTTCTCAAAGGCAACCACTGTTAATTTCTTAGCCTTCTACAATGCAGAATTATCTGTACATACAGAAGTGTGTATCGATCTCTTGGTCCTCCCCCCTCCAATTTGTTTTATTTTTAACATGCAAACTATGGATATCATTCTATACTTTTCTTTGTTCCCACAAATTGTTGTCTTGTAAATCCTTACATATCAGCCACTAGATTCATTTTTTTAAAGCTTGTGTAGTATTCTAATCTGCTATGGTCCAATCCATTATGTAACAGTGCATAGAACATAATGTGTTTTACCAGTTCCTTCTTGAGAGATGTTTTTGTTTATAGTCTCTTGCTTTGAAAGTAATATGGTATTAAGCATCCTTATATATGTTTTTGCCTGTATACATAATTATTCTATAGGATAAATATTGAAAAAACTGAATCAAACACATGGACTTGATTCTGATAGAGAGTTACAAAATATTCTCCACAGAAGGAACACAGTTTATATTCCCAGCTGTGTATTTGAATCTTTGTTGTTGAAAAAACTAGACACTCAAAGTCATATATTATGATCAAAGCTACCTGGGCTGGATTTTTCAGGACTTCAAAAAAGTTATATTTTTCAGATATACTTCTATACTCAAGCACTTAAGAGTACTTTTAGTAACAAGTCAATAGCAATAAGTTAATCTGTAATGGAACAAATTTCATGTCCCTTAAATTCTAGGTGTTATTGTAACTTAAAACAATTATAGGAAGCATATCTATATGTTTTATATCATTTAATATCTTAAGAAATAATTAAATCAGAAGTCATAATCTACATTTATGATGATTTCTTTCTTTTTAGGAAGGCAAGATTATCACGTTAACTATAAATAGACAACTAACTTTAGCATATATAATCATGTACTGAGTAGCATACTAAAGATTTAAAAGTGCAGTTGTAAATTTTATTGGAAATTAGAGATGTGTACTTGTCACTCATTGTTTATGTAAAAAATTTTTTCAAATGCACCATTAACTCCATATACTGTACTGCTAGTGTAAATATGAGATTATCCACCTAGTCTTCCGTCTCAGCATTTCCTGAAGTGTACTGAATGGATAATAGATCAAATGAATTCAGCCATCAGCTAAATTGGGAAACCTGCTATAAGTCAAATGGGTTTTTTAATACTTCATCTCAGACTCGGTCTGATGTTACTTTGCATTATGAATCTAAGAACAAATGTATTTTAAAAACCCAGGATTTTCCTGGTGGTCCAACGGTTAAGAATCTACCTTCCAATGCAGGCAGTGACCAGGTAGGATCCCTGGTCAGGGAACTTAGATCCCAAATGTTGTGGGGCAACTAACCCGACATGCCACATCTAAAGAGCAGCCCACATGCCGCAACGAAGAGCCTTCGAGCCACAAAGAAAGATCCCGCATGCCCACAGCTAAGACCTGACACAACCAAATAAATAATTAAAAAAAAAAAAGGCTCGGGGAATTCCCTGGTGATACAGTGGCTAGAACTCAGTGCTTTCACTGCCAGTCCCAGGCCTTGGTTCTGGTCAGGGAACTAAGATGCTCTAAGTTGTGCGGCCAAAAAAAAAAAGACCAATAATAATTTTTTAAAGCCAATATTTGATCCCCAAATACTCTTCACAGAGAAGCTTATGAATTGTGGGCTATCCCTTGAATTCTCTTTATCACATCGATAAGAACTAATTGTGCAACCTCTGTTGAACACTTAAAGTGACACACTTTATCAAGAGTTAGCCTCTTTTATTTCAGGACAATATTGTTAACCCTAACAGCTAGAATTTACTTACCTGTAATTTCCATAGTTCTGTAGTCCTAACTATATATATGATAGCTTTATAATTAATTTTTATATACTCAATATCTATTCAATACAATGCTTTTCTTTATTTTTTTCATTCAGTTATATAAAATTGT